>NC_064621.1:362201878-365059378 GCF_023898315.1 Schistocerca nitens
GTTGTAGCCCTAGCTGGCCACCCAGGTCACCGGATCTGACAGTGTGTGATGACTGTGTTTGGGGAGCTCTCAAGTCTAAGGCATATCACAATGACCCTCATAGTCTTCAAGAACTGCAACAGAACATTTTGAATGAGATTGCAGCAATTCTAGCAGCAATGATCCTCCTCCAGCAACTTGCCGACCAGGGCCCAGAAGTGCCAAGAGATGAATGGTGGTCACTTTCAACACCTGCTGTAGTCAGGTTAGTACTGTGTTTATTTCTCTTTGTACCTTAGAAGTCTGTTCTCCAGGCCACTTTCATCTGCCCCATCCTGTATAATTTATGCTTTAAAAAATTGCCACATGATATGAAATTACTACAGCATGTTACACAGGATGATTATTATTGTTAGTATATCATGTCAAATGAAATGAAGGGCAGTATCCCATCTTTATTTTTCATATTGTTTGACATCCTTTAGGTACACACACATTCATTTTAAGTTGTTTGCTACAATAAGATCTGCAAATACTTTATGTCCTCTGTTTTTCTTCAGTGTGTGTGGTGAATTATGGGTCCAAATTAGTTCTCGAGTAAATTTTTATTTTGGAAAGTAAAAGTTGAACACCCCCTTCACCCAGCCAATGCTGGGGTTAAGGACTGGTATGATACTTCTCCAATTATGTGGAGAACCTACTGTACCTGTGTAAAGGCTATTATTACAATGGGGGTCACAACTTCCAAAGGCATTTGAAAGCTACTGCCACCTGACCAGTTTGCTCTGTTAACTTCTTCCATTAATTGTTAAAAACATGAGGAAAATGAAAATGTGGCATCAGCAAAAAAAGGTGGTTCAGGTGTGGTGCATTAACCCATATTTCTTCTTATTTTTCCCAATATAAAGACTTGATAGCTTTCTCTGAAACTACTAACAATAGTTTCTGCTACCCGTCACCCCCATGCTTAATTCTCTATGAATTCTTGATCTTCCACCATATTTTCCTGAGTATTTGAACAAACTGAATAATTATTCAGCTTCTGGAGGACTGTTGGGATACATTTTATGAAAATTTAGTATTTTTTTTCTTTTAGTCAGGCAATGCAGTGATAATTTTCATTGCTAGCTTTGTTCACAACTTTCAAGTTGTTTGTTCTGAAGCCAGCTTGCCCTGTTGCTTGATTTCTCCATGCAATTCATGATAATCTTTCAAGATAGATATGGTTCAACTGTATAAGTCTTGTTTGGGAAAAACTAACGTATCAAGCTCGGTTTGAGTCAGTGAATGCAGTGGTGTTGATATCCTGTTATGGAAGTGCCTAGTTTTCAGTCAGTAAGGCCATGCATTCATAGACCAGATATCTGTTTTGCAGGCAAGTGGCAGTGTTAGTCCAATCTGAAAATAAACTCTGCAATACATGTAACACTGATTTAAGTATGCTATTGGAATTCAAATCAGGTTTCTCTGTCACATATCCACTGGTCTTCCAGGCATAAATGACCACGTCCTTGAAAACTGGTAAAGACACTTGGCGGTAAATAACTGAATGAAGTTTTATTATTAACTCTTAACATAAAATCCCAACTTATCTCATTTTTATTATTTTGACGGAAACTTAAAATCTCGAGTATACTCGGGCTGAACAGATCTTCGAAAAAATGAAACCTTGCTTATATTTGTTTCAGTACTGAAATTTAAAGAGTTCAGCCAGTAGAGAGCTCCTGGTACTACATTTGTAGTGGGGCTGTTGTGTTTTAGTTGAGGTGGTTGCCACTAAATATCATCTTTACTATGTGCAACTTTGGATACTTGTCAACAAAACGTGTTTTCAGCCTCTCTCATGTGTTGCTGTTTAGGCAATGCTTTTAAAAAAGCATGGCTATAGTGATCCTGAGTTTGACATCAAATTTAGTGGCTCAGAAAGTGAAGAAGAAAGTGATGTTACTTCATTAGAGACTGGAAGTGATGACAGTTCATCAGTTGAGTGACAAGTGCTTGCCAGTGACGTGAGATAAATACATCAACTGCGCTTCAGCCAGCTGCTCCAAGATTTATGTTCACAGGAAACCATTGTGAAATACGCGGTTAGACTTCACAGCTACACAGAAACTAAAAATGTCTTCAAGTTTCAGGATATTTTGAAAGTCCGGTGCATGAGTATCTTGCAATTTTACTAGTGATGATCTTAAGAATTTTGTAACTCATTATTTTGGGCATTAAAAGCTACCTTTATGTGTCTATATGTAATGTTATTAATTGTAGAATGTTTTTCATTAGTAAAAAATATATTATTTTTTGGAACATAATTTGAAAAAAAAGCATCATTATGTTAAGGGGTTAATACTAGGTCATGTGTAACTTGCAACATCTCAATTTCTAATGCTGTATTCATGCCTGTGAACAACAAGTTTATATTGCCTAAAAAGGTAGACATCAAATGGCTGGATGTATTGTGAATGCATTTTCAGTTTAAGGATTTCTGAATTTCAGGTTCTTAAAAAGTAGCTCCATGGATTGCCTAGTCCAAGAATCAAGCAAAAGTAAGGAGTTGCCTTTTAAATCTGGAATTCAAACATTTTTTAATCAACTGAGAATAGATTCCATTTAAGTTTACTAGGGGTGCTAACATCAACAACTATGTTAAGAGGAGTTTCCCATGTCTCACCTTTGGCCTGAATTGTCCTTTTTGTTCTTAAAAACAAATGTACAACTTCTTACCAAAAAATTCAGCAGAATTGCATATGTAGTCGGACAGTCTGAGAATATGTTACAGATAATATAGATTTCACCACAGCATACATATGCTTTTCTCTTACATTCTATAAAGTTTGCCTACTTGCCATTTCATATTCAAATCATGATTGGTCTGTATTGAAAATACTGTTTCCACTATACCTGTCACCACTATACATGTCACCTGTGATTAAGGTGTGTACAAATGCTGCTGCAGACCACTTAATGTCTTTTTTGTCCTTCGTTCCCTTTTGTACAAACTAATCTTTTGGGAGTTTATGTGGTTTTCTCTTTTGAATCTGTATACAAAAGTTTTTGATGCAGTACATTTAAAACTGCATTCTTTGGCCGAAATAATATCCCAGTTTTGTACATTGTAATCATGGACAATCGGACCATGATCACTGAACTCCTTAAATTTTTCAAACATTTACTTTTATATTAAAGAATACTGATATGATGGGAGATTTTTAAACAAAATCTTACCAATTTATAAGCTATATTCATTGCACAATTAAACTTCTTTGCAGTTGCCAGTATATATTTTCTATTTTGCCTCTTTTTAAACTTTTCTACATATGCACACATTTTCTTATACATCTCTCTCACAGAGAACTACACTGTTTTATTGTACTAATATGTTGACACTAAATGTGTACTTCTTTGTAACGTTTTACGCCATACGGTGCACGTAGCTTTTTCGTTTATGTGTTCTACTTTTCATTTGGAACAGACAGAGAAATGTGTTGTACAGGTTATTTGTTATGTGATTGTCATTTGCAGCCAACTACGCCACTATGTAACGTCATACTTGCATGTGCAACGCCATCTCGCTTCGAACACTTGTACCATCGTGAATAGCCACTATGAAAATGCTGTTTACTATACTATGTAATTAGTTTACATTACACTTATCTTCTGTAAAGTGGTTTCTGTCAACTCATGTCATTTAACTCTGTCTGGTGATGATCGTCCATGTTAAACAGCTTCAAACAAATACAAAGTATTTCTGAAATGGCGAGGTTTCTCAAACTGATGATAAAGTGTATTATTTGTGTGCTTGAGTGGTGTACAAGTAAGGTGACGACTTAGTGCAGCATTCTGCACGGAGAGAGAAAGAGGGAGAACACTTTGCAGCATTGCCCCTTGCATGCTGCCATTTCAGCATTAGGTGGACATCTGGGAGAGGTGCACAAGCAAGCATTATCATTGTTGGTAAGAGTTTGTCATTTCAAAGGTAGTGTTGCACATTTATTAAAAGAGATATGTTAAAAGAAGACAGCAATGACATAAAAATTTAATTGCTTATTGGATGAACAAAAATTTTTGATGAAAAATTATTTCTAAGTACATCTGTGCCACATAAGAAAGAGAGTCATGTTAACAACAAAAGTGGAACTAACTAATAAATGTAGTAGCAGTAGATGGTGTGTTGGTCAAACTGAAAATAATAAACTGTGTGTTGTTAAAGGCAGCAACCTTAAAGAAATTTATTTAGGGAAATTCTGTTTGTTGATCATATGTGTGTGCTTTGCATATTTAAACAGTCTCATTCTTGCTCAATTTGTGAAATTAGAAGAAGACCAAAATGATTATTTTGTGAAACACACACACACAAAAAAAAAAAAATAATCTACACTCACATAGCAGCTGCTGGAAATCACTATTTGCCTCTATAAAAATAAAATATAAGCATCCCAAGGACAGATCTTTACCTACTGAAAATTTGCAATGCACTCATGGATTTGACAGCTACAAAGACAAGGTGATAATTGGTTCATGCAGATACATTCGTGGTATCTAATTCCTGAAGGTTTACGATAGGCTCCAAGACAAAACCCTTGCTACTATTTAGAAAATCTTCGACTTGCACATCTTATCACTCTGCTCATACAAATCTTATTATGCTTTAGATCAATGTTAGAGACTTAACATTTGCAATTTACGAAGTTCTGCTTTTCTTTGCATGCACAGTTTTTATACACCCAGGCTGAACCAGCGAGTGAAAATTTAAACCAAGGCCAGGAATCAAACCTGGGTCTCCCGCTTACAGCGCAGGTGGATTAGCCACTAAGCCACCTTGGCACAGTGGTTAGCACACCTGCACAGATTATCCTGGTATGCCTCCCTCCTCAATCCAGATTCTCACTGCAGCCCCAGTCTACTTAAATACGCCCTTAAACATGAACAGAATTGCCGAGACTCTCCATGTTCTGGAATAGAACCTCAGCATTGAACGCAAATGAGGGACCTGGCCTGAAATCCAGGTGCAGTTACTTCTAGAAATGAAATTATGCAAAATTGTTGTATGTAAGGAGGAATTTAAAGTAGACTAGGGCTGCAGTGAGAATTTGGATTGAGGAAGGAGACATTCCAGGGTAATTCATGCAGTTGTGTTAACTGCTGTGCCGAGGTGGCTCAGTGATGCACATACCTAGCAAGCAGGAGACCTGGGTTTGATTCCTGGCCTTGGTACAAATTTTCACTCACTACTTCACTCTATAAGCATGAAATCATATCTACATGAGAACAGTAAAGTCTCTGAAATTGTGTAATTTCATTTGTATATGTGCCATTTTTACCTGCATTCATAACAGTTTGATGGGATTTTAATGTCACTATTATTTCAGCAGCCTACTAACTTGGTTCCCATGTTGTTTTGCAGTCTTATTGTCAGTTTGTGGGCAACAGCAGCAATTTCACTTTGATTTGTGATGAGCTGTGAGAGGGAGAGAGGTGACACATTGTTCAGTAACAAAATGGTAATACCTGATTTCAGTGTATGCATAGTGGGGGCTTCGTTGTTGCTGACATCCACCACAGTGATTGAATTTGGAGGGGGTACAGGAATTACTGGTTTTTAAATCAGTATGTGAAAACAATGTACATGATTTTGCAATGGTTTTAGACTTTTATGCCTTAAACATAATATTAGAGAATTAAGGATGTGCCTGCTGGTCCTGTATGAACAATTCACCCAAATGTCAGACAGCCAAGCCTATCACTAATTTTCTATCATATTTATGTTTTGTGATTCTGGTTTACATATGTTTTTGTAATGAATGTGGACTTTTCCAAGCAAGTACATGAAATGTATTTGCAGTTGTGAATGTGGGCAACCATCAGCTGTATAAGGGAATGATAACAATGAAAATTTGTGCCAGATACGGACTCGAACCCAGACTTCATGCTTTATGAGAACGATCTCCTTACCCGCTTTGGCTATCCATGCATGATGCATGACTAGGCCCAAACTTCCATATGATGTTGTTCCTGAGTCACAAAATGTTATTGTACACACATTATGTAATTCTCATACAAGGGAGGTCATTTTAATTGAAAGTTACTACCTGATATTGCCAGATAAATAAGATGTTGCAGTGCCTCTGTTGTTAAGAAGAATGATGAAATGTTCCTTCAGACATGAATTCACGGATGTCCGAAGGAACATGCTCTGTGGTGACTACAGCCAGTATGAAATACATGAAATATATCCACAG
Source organism: Schistocerca nitens (assembly GCF_023898315.1). Lineage (NCBI taxonomy): Eukaryota > Metazoa > Arthropoda > Insecta > Orthoptera > Acrididae > Schistocerca > Schistocerca nitens. The sequence continues at coordinate 362,208,094 of NC_064621.1, forward strand.
TTCCAAATATGGACAACCATCAGCTGTGTAAAGGAATTAAGGCAATGAAAATTTGTGCTGGACAGGGATTCAAATTTAAATTTCCTGCTTTATGTGACCAATTGTCTTAACAGCTTTGACTACGTGTCTGAAGAAGCACTGCATCATCCTTCTTAATAACACAGGCACTGCGATATTGTATTTATCAGTTGATACCAGGAAGCGACTTTCAGTTAAAATGTCCTCCCTTGTATGAGAATTACATAATGCATGTAAAATTACATGTTGCGACTCAGGAACAACAACTTATGGAAGTTTGGGTCTAGCCATGTGTCATGCATGAATAGCCAATGCAGTTAAGGAGATGGCTCTCATAAAGTGTAAAATCCAGGTCTGAGTCCCAGTCTGGCACAAATTTTCATTGTCGTCATTCCCTTATACAGCTGATGGTTGTTAATATTTGCAACTGTGAAAACATTTCATAAATTTCCTAACAACTGTAGTCGCCAAAGTGCGTTGCATCATTCTTTTTAGCAGCAGAGGCACTGAAACATCCTATTTCCAAGCAAGGTTGTGCGTCTGTTTTATTCTTCTTTGCTGCTACTGTATCACTCACCTCCATAATTAATGTCATTCTAACAGTCATTTTAAGATGTCTGATGCAATGGCTAACCATTGTCTATAAGTTACATTTTCGTGTCCAGTTTATAGGCAAACATCTAGAATGACCAGTGAGAGATGCCAGAGATTGAGCAATCTGAAAACAAGATGATGTGATAATAGGGGCACCAGGAAATGTTTTCATGGCATTCTTCAAACCCATCACTTTGTGTGGGAGATACTCTCGACCAGTTTGTTTGGAAGCCCATCCTTGCACATAATGGCTACCCCTATATGATGACTGCTCTTCCTTGACAAGGTGGGATGTTTCTGAAAGATAATGTGCCTTGTCACATAAGTAGAAATGTCCATGTGTGGCTGGAAGGGCCCGATAAGTAGTTCTGTGGGCTTCCCTGCTCCAAAAATTCTTCAAATCTTAATATAATGGAACAGTATCCATCAACAGTTGTGAGAGACATTGCCATCAGTCCAGGAACATATAGGTACTGTTTATCGACACATGCTGAACATCTGTTACAGAATCCATTTTTAATTGGGTTAGTTTCTTATCAATTCACTGATGAAATGTCTCATTAACATTGGCTGTAATAAGATATTTGATCATTTTAACTGCATATTCATTTTGGTATATGATCTTGTTCCTGTTGTAGGCTCAGCAAGTAAAGAAAATCTGGGATAACTTTCAATGTCTTGCAATAGATCCATGCATAATCACTTTTCAGTATTAGATACTTTATAGAGGTGTCAGACTGCTTAACTGTTTCAATTACGGTATATTGATAACTTTTACTTATGGACCGTCTGACAGCAACTGAATAAAACACAATTTTAGTGCCATACGTGTTTCGCCTTTAGTTTCTGCAAGGCATCATCAGTGGCAGGTTGCGTGGACAATTTCTTACATATTACGCTCCTGTTGCATTTTTGGTGTTGTTTTTCTTCTTATGAATGCCAATTTGCGGTTTTTTTCCCCCTTTCCACAGCACTATGAACTGAACGCTTGTTTCAGTGCAATGTTTTTCATTGTATTGCATTGCATTGAAACAAGCGTTCAGTTCATAGTGCTGTGGAATGGGGAAAAAACCGCAAATTATAAGAAGAAGAACAACACCAAAAATGCAACAGGAGCGTAATATGTAAGAAATTGTCCATGCAACCAGCCACTGATGATGCCTTGCAGAAAATAAAGGCGAAACATGTATGGCACTAAAATTGTGTTTTATTCAGTTGCTGTCAGACGGTCCATAAGTAAAAATTATCAGTATACCGTAATATTACATGCAACTGAGGAAGACAGCACTACAAAAGTTGAAGATGTATTTCAGTTACAATTAACTACAAAGATATTTTTTGTTTGGTGCACTGCCCTTGGATACAAGCCTTTGCTGCATTATCTTAGCCATGAAAATTCATTGAATCTATATCAGCGAGTAAATATCTCATTCCAAACCAAAAATACCTACAGTTACGCATGGACAATGGAAGCACACCAGTCGCCAACAGACAGTACAAGCACATAACCGCTGCACTGTCTCTTAATTTCTTTACCAGTATTCAGCAATAATTATTTGACTGGAGATGACAGTGGGGGTGTGTACGTGTTTTGTCTGCAACTGATGAAGTACTTAGTCCGATAGCGGATATTATCTATCAGTATTTTCCAACATGCCTGTCTGCCACTCAAAACTTGGTGAGTAGTGATCTATCCACTTCATATTGAAGTTATTACATCCCAGATTTTCAATTGTTCAACAAATGAGTAGCTACCCTGAGTCTGTTAATTCCATTGGAATTAATATAAAGGGTCCATCAAAAAGATCTCCCGTACTTGGAGAGGCATCTGTATGAATGGTGGTGGAGATACTGATGATGTGGAGGGGATATTGATCAACAATAGTGTACGTCACCAGAATGAGATTTTCACTCTGCAGTGGAGTGTGCGCTGATATGAAACTTCCTGGCAGATTAAAACTGTGTGCCGGACCGAGACTTGAACTCGAGACCTTTGCCTTTCGTGGGCAAGTGCTCTACCAACTGAGTTACCCAAGCATGACTCACGCCCTGTCCTCACAGCTTTACTTCTGCCAGTACCTCGTCTCCTACCTTCCAAACTTTACAGAAGCTCTGGCAGAAGTAAAGCTGTGAGGACGGGGTGTGAGTCGTGCTTGGGTAGCTTAGTTGGTAGAGCACTTGCCCACAAAAGCCAAAGGTCCCGAGTTTGAGTCTCGGTCCGGCACACAGTTTTAATCTGCCAGGAAGTTTCATAGTGTACGTGCCATTTTCAGTAGGTGCAATGGCATGGCTAGGTGAGCATCGTGCCTTTGTTGTGCAGCAGTATATTCGTAATGGTAGTTTAGTGATTATTACTCAGCAAAGCATTTCACATTTTGTTCAAACTGGACTGACATGATTCTGTTCATGATAGAAAAACTATTCAAGTTTGGAGTCTACTGGCTGGCCTTGGACTGCAGTAATGTGGAAAATGTGGCATGTTTGAGAGCATCCGTCCAGAAATATGCAAATCATTCAGTACTTAAACAAGCAGCTGCCTAGGGATCTCTGATAGGAGTGTAAGAAGAATCTTACATAAAAATTTTCATATGCATCCATACAAAATTATGGTTACCAAAGAATTAAGCAAGAGAGAATCTTAAAATCGCGTAGCCGTGTGTGAGGAAATTCTTTAGAACATCCCCCTGAAAATATCTGCAACTGTGCAGCAGAAAACCCTCAGGAATTTCACATATGACCACTTCATAGCCGTTGTGTAACTGTTTGGTGCACCTTTGCTGAGTTTGGTATTGGGTCCATATTGTATTGAAGAAGATGCTGTAATGGGAATAGTTAATTCAAATTGCCACTTTCACATGATAAAGACTATCCTCTGACCTAAGTTAAACTAGTTTGTTGGGGAGCTTGTAGATCCCAACAAGACGGAGCCACAGTTCACACTTCTTGGCATTTCCCAGAAATTTTGAGAGAGTTGTTTTCAGGATATTTTCTCTTTTACTGAGGAAAAATTGTCTGGGCCCCAAGGTCACCTGATCCATCACCTTGTGATAATTTTCTTTGGGGCTACTTAGAGACTCAGGTGTACAAATTTTGCCCCACAACCCTGCAAGTGCTTAATTAGCCAATCACCATTCTACCGGAAATGGCACAGAGAACTATGGACAGCTTCTGGGAAAGGCATTATCAGTGTGTCAACAATGGAGGAAGCCATTTACTGGACATAATTTTTTTAATCAACAGATGTAAAAACAAATAGTATTTATTGTTCACAAATAAAAGTATTTTTGTGCATCCTTCTTTTGTTTGTTTGTAACTACCTTTTGAAATACGGTAGGTCTTTCTTCTGGACCCTTTAAATTATTGTTTGTAAATTGATCAAGACATTCAATGAGCAGCAAGTAAATTAAGTTTCCAGTTCAACAGGATAAATACAGAATACATGAATCTACATGGGGACCATAATGTCTCACAGGGGCTACTTCCACATATCCAGGCTGCAGATGGACTGTGATCCCAAGTTCAAGCATTTAGGGGTGCTACATTCAAACAGGAACCTACCAACCAAGTTGAAATACTTGCAAGTTGGCATTTGACCCGTATTTTTGCATCAAGGAGCTACGTGGAGCACCACAAGATAAGACCTGAACAGGCTACTGGTGTGTGGAAGAACCTTCATAAAATCTACGGGACTCATTGTGGATGCAGAAAGTGAAAAAGCGATCACAATTTTGAACTATACACCATATACAATTAGCCAAACATTATAGCTGTAATCAAAATGTAACATGCATAGTGGGTAGGTATGATTAGCCAGAAAGCCGAAGGTCAAAAATAGTGTTAAATATCAAAATCACTGGTGCTAGACCTGTGGGAAGACCCCAAACATTGCAGATGAAGTGTGATTTCAAAGATCTACAGCATGTAGGAAAGAGAGCACTGAACAGAGAGCTGGAATGATGTCTCAACTAGGATTCCAGATACTAACTAACTATATGTTGTAAAAATATCAACAATGTAGAAAAATATAGATTGCTACTTACTATAAACAAGACATATGAAGTTGCAGACAGGCGAAATTAGAAGACACTTACACAAAGCTTTCAGCCACAGCCTTCATCAGCACAAGAGAAACACTCACCACCCATACACACAAGCAAGCACACAACCACACCTCATGCACACATTACTGCTAACTCCCAACAGCCCAGGCCAGAATACACCTGTCACATGGGACGACAGCAGCAGTTTGGAGGGGGCAGGGAAGGGGAAGGGGAAGGGATAATAGTGACTGTGTACAAGTTGGTGTACAGAGAATCCTGTCTGGCAGAGTGTGCAGGGACTACAATGCTGACAGGTGCAGCGTCAGGAGGCTGTGGGACAGGGGGGTGGTGAAAAAAGGAGCAAAAAGGAGAGAAGCGGGAAATGATGGGCGAGTGCATTGGCAGAGGGTGGCAAGCAAAGAGGCTGGGAGATGAGAGTGGGGAGGAGAAAACAGGACAGAGGGGGTGGAAACTGTTGGATAGATGTCAGTATGTTACTGCAAGTTGAGGTTGGGATAATTATGGGACTGGAGAATGTGTTGTAAGGATAACTCCCATCTGCACAGTTCAGAAAAGCTGGTGGTGAAAGGGAGGATCCAGATGGCTTGGGTAGTGAAACATCCATTGAAATCGAGCATGTTATGCTCAGCTGCATGTTGTGCCACCGGGCGGTCGACTTTGTTCTTGGCCACGGCTTGACAGTGGCCATTTGTCCTGGTGGACGGCTGCTTGGTAGTCATACCAATATAAAACACTGTGCAATGGTTGCAGCAGAGCTGGTAAGTGACATGGCTGCTTTCACAGGTGGTCCATTCTGTGTTGGGGTAGAATAAACCTGTGACTAGACTGGAATAGGAATTGCTGGGCTGGTGGATTGGGCAGGTCTGTAAACTCATTCTTGCACAGGGATATGATCCTTGTGGCAAGAGGTTGAGACTGGGAGTGGCGTAGTGATGGAATAGGATGTTGTGGAGCTTTGGTGGTCGATGGAGGGATGCAAAGGGTCTCAGGTAGGATGTCCCTCATTTCAGGGCATGATGATAGGTAATCAAAGCCCTCGTGAGGGACGTGGTTCAGTTGTTCCTGTCCGGGGTGGTACTGTGTGACGGATATTGGTATGACTACCAACCAGCTATCCGCCAGGAAGAACAGCCATCATCAAACTGTGGCCACGAGCAAAGTCGACCACCCTGTGGCACAATATGCAGCTGAGCATAACATGCTTGATTTCAATGGCTGCTTCACTACCCAAGCTGTAAGGATCCTCTCCTCCACCACAAGCTTTTCTGAACTGTGCAGGTGGGAGTTATCCTTACAAAACATTCTCCACTCCTGTAATTATCCTGGCCTCAATCTGCAGAAACATACTGTCCCCACAGCCTCCACCCAACAGTTTCCAGCCCCCTCTGTCCTATCATGTCCTCCCCATTTCTGTCTCCCACCCTCTTTGTTTACCGCCCTCTGGCGACACACCTGCCCATCTTTCCCCATTCCTCTCCTTTTCTCGCTACCTCCATACTCCACAACTTCCTGATACTGTGTCTTTTGGCATTCAAGTCCCTGCACACTCCACCGGACAGCATTCCTCTGTCCCCCTACCTGTACACCACTATCCCTTCCCCTTCCCTGCCCCCTCCAGATTGCTGCTGCCATCCCATGTGATAGTTGCATTGTGGCCTGAGCTGTCCATCATGTGTGTGTGAGGTTTGCATGCTTGTGTATATCTCTTTTGCTGATGAAGGCTGTGGCCGAAAGCTTTGTGTAAGTGGCTTTCAATAGTGCCTGTCTACAACTTAATGTGTCTTCTTTATGGTAAGTAGCACTCTGCCTTTTCCTGAATTGTTTGTTATTGTCTGTAAAAGGCTCATACAAATATGCTGTCCAAACAAAGGGTAAGTCATAATTTACGAAAGGTATTATTCCTTGCACAAAATAAAATCCTCACCCAAGAGTGCCATCATACATGGTGCCCAATAAGCTGGGTTGGAATGGTGGAATGGAAAAATGAGGAAGGGTTTGATTGAAACAAACACAAAGGGGAAGAACTGGGACATTTCAACAAGGTTTTGTGAAAATTGGGATGAAATGAAGAGAGGAGGAGGATAAACTTTGAGAATACTGGAGCTGAGGAATTAAAAGAACACATAACCAAAAATATAGGTACCTCTTCCCACCCATCACACCTGGAACCCTATTTATGTGAGAAACTGACAAGCTTTCTGGAAGGTAGATGGCCAGGTTGTAGAGAGATAACATCATAAACACTGAGATGTATGAAAAAATGTTGTATCATGCATGAAGTTTTAATACATTTAATCTTTACTACTAAGACAGCCCTACAGTTGACTCAACTTAAGGAAATCCCTGGCACCTGGCAGCATTTTTGACAGCTTTCAATTGTGATGCACAAATGGCTGTAGATAAAAACAATCACCATCTGTACAGCTATGAAGAGGTGAAGCAGCCGTGCCAATTGTACAGGAACTGTTGGGGATATTACCTACAAACAGTGTTCATTTTTCTTTTTGTTTCCAATAGAAAATTGGCTAAATGAGCACCCAAGTAATGCTGGGTTTTTGAGCTAATAAACAATAAAAATATACATAACCAATTAATTTCCATCACTATCTCCAACCATTCACCATTCTCCTTGTGGTTCTATTGCCATACAGTGAAATTCCCTTAGCAAGGACTGCATCAACTTTTTTACCATATTCTGCAAACCACAGTGAAGTGACACAGCAGGGGATAATGTCCATTCTATCAAATAAATGGATCTCCTTCCTTTCCCTTTACATATAGATCACAGGAAGACTGACTGTTTAAATTTAATGTTAACTCTTTAAGTCCCCACATAGAGGGGTGTAGTAGATTCATAAATTCTGCTTCTTGAAAATTTGTATGTAAGTTTTTCAGATAATTGAAAATCTGGTATGCAATAACAATAATATGACTTATGATATATTGTTACTCACCACACAAAAGAGGCATTGAGCAGCAGGCAGGCACATTTAAAAGTAGACTTAAGCACTTAAGCAATCAGACAGTTCTCCTTCAGATTTAGAAAAACACACACACACACACACACACACACACACACACACACACAATGGGGCCAGATGTTATAACAAATCTAATTGCTACATTGTGGGTATTTCCTATTACCACTTGCTCTAGACTGTGTTCTAGTCTTTGTGCAAAATTAAAATCTGTCCTATTTTACAAAAAAGAATTTCTCCTAGAAGTTTGTAAGGAAATACATATTTATCTTTCCCACATTACAGTATGTGCTCATTCTGTTTCAGTTATTAGACACACCCAGAAATACATTTCACGGGGTATTATAATTACTCTAGAATTACTCTTGAAATTAATGATCTAATTTTCCTAACAATTTCTTCCATGTGTCTTTACCATGACATCGACTATGCTTCAAAATCTAGCTTTAGGATCTGCATATTTTTTGTCATTTTCATGTAGAAACTATGAATTGGATATCCTACTGCACATGAAAGCCTTATAGTTACTATTAAGAGAAATTATGTTTCCCATAAACATTAATATTATAAATTAAATGAAACACAAAGAATAAACAAAAAGACACAATAATCAAATAAGTGTTCAATTAAAATATAATTAAACATCAGTGATCTTCATTGCACTTTCAATCAAGAGCATCAGATGTGACATGGATGAAATTTCAGTTCAGTCACTACTGAGGGGTCGCAATATAAGCACGCACATGTTGTACTATGTCCACTGCTTATTGTACTACCTACTCCACCACAGCGTGCACTAACCAGACAGCCCACAAGTCAATCTCTGGAAAAAGTTGTAGGTTGGTTGGTTTAAGGTGGGAGGGGTCGAAGGGGCCAAACTGCTTGGTCATCGGTCCCTTGTTCCTATAAAACAAGTCCACAAGGGAAGGAATAAAACAAACAAGACTTATTGCACAAAACCTGGAGAAAAGGAAAACCAAAAGAATTACAGAAGGGCAAAAGACACTACAGTGGACAAAATAAGACAACACAGAGAGACACAAGAAGCATGTAGAAGTGATTAAAGCAGTAGAGCAGATGACCATGGCTGCCTGATCACAAGAATAAAAAAGGATAAGCCAGCCTCTCTGCAACACATAAAAACCTCCAGCCTAAAAGCACTAGGATAGGGAACACAGATGGACACAGAACATGCACTAAAACTTAGATGGAACGATAAAACCCTCTCTCACATATAAAACATAAAACTAAATCAGCCAGTGAGGGGTTGTCAGCTAAAACTAGTGGTAAAAAGTCCGGTAACTGAAAATTCCATTGCAGGGCAGCTAAAGCAGGACAGTGCAACAGGATGTGGGCCACCATCAACTGGCCACCACACCAACACTCAGGTGGGTCATCACAGTGGAGGAGATAGCTGTGGATAAGCCAAGCGTGGCTGGTGTGGAGCCGGCAGAGAACCACGAGTCCCTATAAGAGGCCCACATGGAGGACTTCCACACATTCGTAGTCTCCTTTGTGGCACACAGTTCATTGGGCATACCTAGATTATGCCATTCTGTATCCCAAAAGCCTTGTGGCGTAATACTGGGCACAGGTCAGTTTCAGAGATACCGATCTCCAGAAGTGGTTTCTGAGTAGCTTGTTTGACTAGCCTTCTTGGGATTCCAACATGTCCCGGAATCCAGACAAACAACAACCGAACTGTTCCAGGGCATAGACAGACTCCTGGATGGTCACTACCACAGGATGACGAGGGTAGCACTGGACAATAGCTCGTAAGCCACTCAAGCAGTCACTACAGACAAGAAAGGACTCACCAGAGCAGGAACGGATATGCTCAAGAACATGTGATGTGGCCACCAGCTCTGCAGTGAAAACACTGTGCATCCATCCAGCAAGGAGCACTGTCCAGTATGTCCTATGTGCACATAAGCAAAACCAATGTGACCATCAACCAGCAAGCCATCGGTGTAGACTACTTCAGAGCCCCAGGACACATAAGGAATTGAGAGAAAGTGACAGCAGAGAGCCTCAGGAGGAACTGAGTCCTTAGGGCCATGCGAAAGTTCCAGCCAAAACTGCGATCTAGGTATGCACCGTGGAAGTGTATGTGAATGGACCCAGAGAAGAGGTGGTAAAGGAAAGGACTCTAGTTCAGACAGAAGGGATCGGATGCGAACAGCAGTTGTAATCCCTGACCTGGGCTGGCAATGATGCTTACATGGTCAATAGAACGATCAAGTTCATAGCAATATTACAAAAGAAGTAACTAGGTATTGACAGTCGAAACAATATGTGACACCTGTAAAATATTTGCTGTTCCTCTAATAAACACTTATCAGAACGAAGACACACAGTAAAGTGTACAGCATGTAACCCTCGTATTGTAAATGTGATCTAGTCAAATGTTGATTAGGTTAATTACACTCGATGACATGCTTAATCACTACTTATTAGGACGGCGGAACATCTAACAACCAATATCACCATTACACCATGGGTATTCATTCGTTTTGCTTATCCATATACATCAGTTCTTGTATAAAATTAATAGTTAAAATATAAGCTATCTACTGATTACAAGAACAAGCATGAGAGTGGGAAGTAAAAGTATATATAAGGTCTCTTAAGTGATTCGGATGAAACTGACCTGTAACAGTGAAAGACGATAAAGAGTCCAATCTGGAGCCTGACAAGGGAAAGCGAATTCTCTGCCGAATTGACCACATAGTGAACTCCATAGTGGGTATAACCAAGCACAAACACATGAACTACTATCTTATAATCAGTAAAGGACAAATCTCCATCTATAGGGGTGTCAATCCAAGTACATGAATTCACATAATCTAATTATCACATCAACCACAATATGGGAAACCATGAGAATCTGTATGGATGATTGGCATCTGGTAATCGTTAACAGGCCGACATCTCTCGCAATAATGCATCATGTAATCAAAGGAATAATATTGGTCCTACTTACACCACAACTTTTGTAAATATTTATGATACTGTTTATCTGCACTACTAACAAAATACTATTAACTTTAAAGTGAGTGGTTATTTCCTGTTCATACAGAAGTCAGTTCTGCTTTATACTGTATGTCAAAGGAAACCAAAAGTAGTATTTAAAACTGTATCAATGTCTACTGATCAAATAGTTTGAAACCCAAATACATAATCGTTGTTATAGTGCAATGTGGCGAGGATATGGTGTTGCCAAGTTGTGTCGTAGACTTTTCTTAAATCAAAAAAGACGGCTACCAGGAGTTGGCATCTGGAAAAGGTGAGGGACAGTAGGTTATCAGTGGTAGAGTGATCCTCGCAGAAACCGCCCAGGCAGGGAGCCAGTAGGCCCCATGACTTCAGGAGCCAACAATGCCATCACTCCAGATGCGGTTGAAGATGATGAGGATATGTCACTGGTAGTCCAATGAGAGATGTTTAATTATCTGAGTGTGGTCACGGTCTGGCCCAGATGTGTCAGAGCAATTTGCAAGGGTGCGGAGGAGCTTCTCACTCAGTACATGGAGCATTATATGGTTCACTGTGACGTGCAGTGAATGAGAGGAGTCTCTCTTCCATGCATCATTTGAGGGTACGAAAGGCGGGGGGGCTAATTGTCCGACGCAGAGCCCCGAGCATAGTGCTCAGCAATTTCATTTGCATTGGTAGTAATGCTCCATTGATAGATATGCCAGGGACACCTGTTGTGGTCTGGTACCCAAAGACGCATCTAATCTTCGTAGTGGGCTCTTCATGGACAGATGGGAGGAGTCCTGGGTTGCAAAGAGATAAATCAGTGGTTGAGTAAGTGCCATGAGTCCTACTGAAGTGTGTGGGGGACCCAGTATTTAAGAGACAGAGGTTGAGTTGAGAGGAAATTTTTGACATCTCTACCTCAGCCAGTAAGCACGGTGCCACCCTACAAGGGGTTATAGGATTTAAAATCTCCCAAAAGTTGGAAATGTTTGGGGAATTGATTAATCAGTGTAGCCAATATGTTCAGGGGTACCTCACCATCTGGAGGAAGATTTACATTGCAGACAGTTATTTCCGGTGTTGTCGTTATCCTGACAGCCACAGCTTCAAGAGGAGTTTGAAGGGGGCACGGACATAGATGCATACTCCACCTGACAGTCTATTAATATTCACTACAGTTTTGGTAATATCCCCTATAGCTGCGAAGGGCAGGTGTTCACATTGCTGGGAACTAGGTTTTCTGGAGGGCAATGCAGAAAGGAGGTGTAAAGCTTAACAGCTTTTGTAGCTCATCTAGGAGGTGGAAATGACCACTGCAGTTCCTCTGGAGGATGAAGTTGTCTGCTGGAGGCTGGGAAGGCAAGAAGGACCCAAGGAGGCAGTTTTTGTCTCAGGGTCACCTGCTGCCACTGACTGACTACCTGTGCGATTGATAGCCATCGTGTCTGAAGCTCCGGCGAGATCTAGGTCCTTGGGGGATGCCAGAATCTCCATCCCGTCCTCAGACATGGAGTTTGCAGGTAGCAGTGGTGCGGGGGGCACCACAATTTCTTTTTTCTTGGGAGTCTTTTTCTTTGTGGATGTCTCTCACTGCTTATTGGATTTCTTTGGCTGTGGGACTTCACCGATTCAGTCTCGGAGGCCGAGGAGGACCTTGAGCACCCACGACCAGCTGCCTGTGGGTTCTTCAGCCGCTGGTGGGCATCCTCTTCCCACTGGTAGGAACTGGGGAAGGCAGTGACTCAAGGGACCCTTGCCTAGCAAGAGGAGCCAAAGATGACAGGTGCTTCACCAACTGAGAAGTGGGAACTGATGTCCCCAATGGTTGGGGGGCATTGCTCCCAAAGTAAGTGTTGTGCGAGCAAGTGCCCCCCACCATCAAGGGCGCCAGGTGTAGTCTTGCAGTCCTCAGGGCCAACTATAAATGGCAGAACTGATGGGGCTGTAAGTATTGTTGTAGCTGTGGCGTAAGATGATGTCATGTGCACAGGGTTTAGCCTTTCAAATTTCTTCTTAGCCTCTGTGTAGGTCAGTTGGTCTAGGGTCTTGTATTCCATGATTTTCCTTTCTTTCTGGAGAATCCTGCAATCCAGCAAGCAAGGGGAATGATGCTCTCAGCTGTTGACACAAATGGGAGGTGGGCCACATGGCGTATTGGGATGTGATGGATGTCCACAATCTTGATATGTGATGCTGGATGTACAGCGGGAAGAACTACCAGCAATTAAGGCACCGCATTGGGGGAAGGATATAATTATGGGTTTACATTGCATTGATATACCATCACTTTGATCTTCTCAGGTAATGTGTCACCCTCAAAGGCCAAGATGAAGGCACTGGGGGCAACCTGATTATCCTTCAGGCCTCTCTGCATGTGCCAGACGAAATGAACACCTTGTCGCTCTAAGTTGGCACGCAACTCGTTATCAGACTGCAAAAGGTCCCTGTGGAATGTAATACCCTGCACCATATTTGAGCTCTTATGGGGCATGATGGAAACAGAAACATTCCCCAGCTTGTCACAGGTGAGTAATGCCCGTGACTGGGCAGAGGATGCTGTTTTTATCAGGACTGACCCTGATCATATTTTGAACAATCCCTCCACCTTCCCAAACTTGTCCTCTAAACACTCCACAAAAAACTGAGGCTTCATTAATAGGAAAGATTCCCCATCAGCTCTCATATATACTAGGTACTGGGGTGAATAAGGTTTACTCCTACCTTTAGCCTGGTGATCCTACCACTGTGTGGCCAGGGAGGGGTATGAGTTGGGGTCAACTTCCTTGCATTGAATTGAGACCTTGAACTCTTAGAGACTGCTGGTGTTTGACCACCAGCAAGAGATGACATAGTCCGCTTCATTGTGGGTCATCCACCCTGATGCCATCCACTCTGACCAGCCCCCCCCCCCCCCTCCTCCGGGTGCCTACCAGCCTCAGCAAAGGCCACCTGGCAGTATGGCCATTGCTGTGAGTCCCGATGTCCCAGGTAGATGGGCACCTACTCCTTGGCATACGTGGGGAGTTAACAGTGCAGGCATCAGCAGAGTGGTCTCTGTGTAGCCAGGGGGCTACAACCAAAAGAGTACATGGTGACCCCACCTTAACAGAGCGTCAGCGCAGAAAATGACACCGCACAGTAGATGGAGGAAATGCAGTTGGGAAGACATCCTTGCCCAATGGCTGGAGAATGAGTGGAATTGCAGATCCATGATGATAAAGGATGCCAAGGCCACAGCACACGAGAGACATGATGTACCATGTAAGGCGCCCTTTCCCATTTGGCTTGCTCTTTGGAAAAATTTTGAAGAGTGGCAGGCAACACTATAAGGAACCATCACAGATAGGCTGAAACATTTGAGACTCCTTTTGGTCACCTCTTACGACAGGCAGGAATACCTCGTTGAAAATTTGTGTTTAGGTTTTTCAAATAATGGAAAATCTAGTATGCAATAACAACAATTTGAATTATGAGAAACTGCTACTCACCACATAAAAGTTGTATTGAGCAGCAGACTGGCAGTTTGAAAGTAGACTTAAGCAAACGGACAGTTCTCCTTGAGATTTTAGAGAGAAAACACACACACACACACACACACACACTCTCTCTCTCTCTCTCTCTCTCTCTCTCTCTCTCTCTCTCTCTCAAGGGGCCAGTGTCATTTCTGTCCTTTAAAAGACATCCTGTTATAACAAATCTAACTGCTACATTGTGGGTATTTCCTATTACCACTTGTTCTAGGCTGGCTTCTAGTTTTAGTGTAAAACTAAAATGTAAGGAAATACAGATTTATTTGTTTCAAATTATACTATGAGCTCATTATGTTTCCCTTATTACTCCACCCATTTCATTGGGTATTAATATTTCTCTAAAGGTCTTTGAAATAATGAGATATCTCCTATTTTCCTATGAATTTCTTGCGTGTCTCTTCACCATGACATTAACTATGCTTTAAAATCTAGCTTTTGGATCTGCATATTTTTAATTATTCTCCTCTAGAAACTATGAATTAAATATCCTATTGCACATAAAAGCCTTACAGTTTCTATTCAAAGAAATTGTGTTTCCCGTAAAGATTAATATTATGTATTGTATGGAACAAAAAGAATAAACAAAAAAGAAGATGCAATAATCAAATAAATGTTCAATTAAAATATAATTAAACAGCAACGAATCTTCATTGCGGTTTGAATTAACAGCATCAGATGTAATGTGGATGAAACTCCAGTTCAGTCACTGCTGAGGGGTTGTAATGTAAGCATGCACATGTTGTATCTTGTCTACTACTTATTCTACTACCTAATTCACCATAGCATGCATTAAGCAGAGAGCCCACGAGTAAATCTTTGGAAAAAGTGTATGCAAACAGTCACTAGCAGCATCAAGAAGCCCCAGTACTACATGCTGGATATTGTCACCATGTGCCCACGAGCACTGAGTTCCTGATATCTAAGCTACCATTCCAATACCACATGCACAAGACTGTGGAGGATTTAAAGACTGACCTACACTTCTAATGATTTCTCTTTCATGGTGCTGAAACCAGCAACACTTACAAAGTGTCTGACAAATCCTGTCCTCCCCTCAACTTTGTACACTTGGGGAAAATAAATAGGTCTTTTATTGGTATCCCTGCTTTGAAGCTGACAATTTTGTTAGACTACTGTATTGTTTCAGTTGTGAAGCTGTGCCTGATTTGAGAGGATGGCATTACACTGTTGTGGGGCGATTAGTGGCATGTCTGTGGTTGCAAGAATGTACACAGAAAGGGAAAGCAATATCAGAAATGTGCTGAGATTACTTTGGTTAAGGCCCTACCTTGTAAAGCAACCCTACCTAATTGTTTCAGGCAGTGTCAAAGAAAGGTAACTTACTGGATGTAAGAAAACACAAGAGAAAATGTATAATGCTGTCACTCAGTGAGCAATCTCCAATGAAATCATTCACAAAAGAGCAGCTAAACTTCAAGTACTGTGGTGCATGACCACATTAAAAAAGACTTGTAAGTGAAAGGATTTTGACTGAAGTTTGTGAATGAATTATGTGAAAGTGACAAGGAGCAGCAAGTTGTAGCCTATTTTGCTTTGTTGACACAATTTTGAAACGTCATGTCTCACTCAAGAGTGTTATTTTATGATGGATATACAATTTATCACAATTCACACAGGAGGAATGTGGTTTTCTGGTCTAAAGAAAATGCCTGTTATGTGCAAGAGTTGCCAAGGAACTCACCTCATGTTATGCTAGGGGCCAAGATGTTATCACGATACTGTTCAGACCCTATTTTTCTGAAGTGCACAATACTGAAAATTCATATCTGACTGTGTTGCCAGTATGGTTAATACCTCAGCTCAAATAATGAGATGTGTGGTTAGAGCAGGAAAAAGCTTCAACACATTTTGCTTTTCAGGTGAATGAGTTCCTTGACGAGCAATTTTGAAGCCTCTGGATTGGGCATGGTTGAGAAACATTTCCTGCGCCATTGGTGTAGTCTCTACAAAACTTGCACCTTACCACACCAGACAACTCATTATGGGAAATAATGAACTCCCACGTGTCAGTAAAACATTAATGGAGAATTGCGCAAAAATGTTGAGGAAATCTTTCAAAGCATAACTTGTCAGATGCTCTGCAAGTATCAAGCAGGACACAGATAGCATAAGTCTATGAGTAAGGCTTGATGATGCACAAATCTACGCATACATACATACTTTAGAAACCACTGTGAAGAGCATGGCAAAGGGTGTTTTCCATTGAGCCAGTTATTAGGGCTTCTTTCCATTTGATTCACACATGGAGCATGGTAAGAATGACTGTTTAAATGCCTCTGTGCACATTGTAATCAATGTAATCTTGTCCTCACGATTGCTATGGGAGTGATAAATAGGGGGGTTGTAATATGTGCCTATTTTAAAGCTGGTTCTCAGAACTTTTTAAATAGGCTTTCTCAGGATAGTTTGCATCTATCTTCAAGCATCTGGCAGTTCAATTTCTTTAGCATGGCTGTTACACAGTCCCATTGGACAAACAAACCTGTGATCATTCAGGCTGTCTTTCTCTGCATATGTTCAGTATCTCCTATTAATCCTATTTGGTACAGGTCCCATATACGTGAGCAATACTATAGCATGGATTGCACGAGTGATTCGTACGCAATCTCCTTTGTAGACTGATCACATTTCCCTAGTATTCTACCAATTAACCAACGTCTGCCACCTGCTTTACCTACAATTGAACCTATGTGATCATTGTTCCATTTCATATCCCTAAAAAGTGTTACACTCAGTTGTCTGTCGTTTGACTGATTGGACTGGATTCGTGCAGCTATGCAGCTAAAGGGACCAAACTATGAGGTCAACAGTCTGTCCATCCTGTATACGTCAAGCTGAGACAAGTCCTCAGAGAGGAAGGACACACAAGACAAAACCTGAGGAACGCTTTGTAACCGAAAACCAATAGAACCAAGAGATAGAAAGAAGTAGAAGTGAGAGCAGAGGAAGAGGTTGAAGACAGGTGAGTTTCTCCACTCAGAAAGCAGCTGGTGGTCCCCGTGGCATGTTATGCAGTGGGAGATGCACCCTTGGCATCTGTTATTTCCTCATCTTCCATTACCACAAGAAAAACTAGCAATGCAGACAAGTTGATAAAATCTCAGGAAAGAGAACAATGGCTGTGAGACAGTAAACCAACAACAAATGTAAAAGAATAAGAAGAATTGTTACATGTATATACACAAAACCAGTTCATCTATCGACCATACAGCCATCAGTGTATACCACTTCCAAACCCAGAGATGCATCAAGGATGGCCAGGAACAAGTGGCAAAAATCTTGAGGTGAACAGAAACTTTCAATGAGTTGACTGATTCCAACTGTGACTTGTACTCGTAGGATGCTACATTTTTTTCGTTTTTGTGAAGTGTAGAGTTTTATATTTCTGAACATTTAAAGCAAGTTGCCAATCTCTGCACCACTTTGAAATCTTATCAAGAGCTGGGTGAATATTTGTTCATCTTTTTTTCAGACAGTACTTCATTATAGATAACTGCATCATCTGTGAAAAGTCAGCAGTTACTACTAATATTGTCTGCAAGATCATTAATATACAACTTGCACAGCAAGGGTCCCAACGCACTTCCCTGGAGAACACTTGAAGTCATTTCTACATCTGTCGGTGTCTCTCCATCTGAGATAACATGCTGAATCCTACCTGCCAATAAATCCTCAGTCGAGTCACAAATTTTGCTTGATACTCCATATGATTGTACTTTTGATAATAAACATAAATGTGGTACGGAGTCAAATGTTTTCCAGGTATACAGAAACACTGCATTTACTTTACTGCCTTGATCCATGGCTTTCAGGATGTCATGTAAGAAAAGTTCGATTTCGCTTTCACTTGATTTGTATTTTTCCATAGGATACAAAGTTTTTATGTACAGGGTGTCCGTAATTAAAGTTCCAATCTCAAAGTGCTGTAGAAAGAGAACCATCGCTGAGAATGATGTCGAATTTGAACAGCATATTATTGATACAGGGGGAAACATCTTGGAACAAAAAATATTTAATGAAAATTTGACCAATGATGGCACTGTGTCAGAATGTGCACATCAATAGACACACTGTTCCTCAATTTGTGACCGAGATGCCCAACATGACTGTCTTCATGAAGGATCTCACACTGCTGGTAAAGATTTTTTACACGAACAGTGACTATGCACCATTAACCCTGCAGAAGTTCTGTTCACTCAAGGTATGGAAAAAGGCATTGGGATGATGTCTGATGAGGGCCTGGAGAAAATGATTACAAAATTCGAAAAGATAGGTTCTTTTTAAGTGCAATGTGGCAGGAGGAGGAAAGCAGTTGATCTGACATCTGTCAAAGATGTGGCCGCAGCACTGCAGGAGGGGTGGAGGGGTTGAGTGGTGGTGCGAAAACTTGCAGTGCACGGGGAACTGCCTGAACATTCGACATGCCTGCGAGCATGGTGTATAAAATCCTATGAAACGTCCTCCATTGCTATCCACATAAAATCACCCATGTTCAGGAGTTACTTCCATTTCTACCCATATAAAATCACCCATGTTCAGGAGTTACTTCCTGCTGACCTGCCAGCAAGAAAAATGTTCGCTCTGGAATTTCTTGCTCACATGGAAGTGGACAATGAATGGGTGTGGAACGTACTGTGAACAGATAACTCCCACTTCCATCTCCGAGGACATGTTAATATGTACAATATTGGCAATGGAATATCAGCAGACACATCAACTGGCATCACTTCATTCTGCAAAGGTGACTTTATGGCAAGGATTGATGGCATCATTCATCATGGCATCATATTTTTTTGAGGAGATGAGTCCTGTGCGTCTTGTAGCCTGTATCGTCACTGGTAAATGCTATGAGAGCATTTGCGCATCAGTATCATTTCAATCCTTCAACAGAGCGAATGTGTGGGTAGGATCGTTTTACGCAAGATGGCCCTCCTCTCAAGATGGTCCTCCTCCACACATCACACAGCCAGTGAAGCATATGCTGCAGTGGCATTTCGAAAATTCGTAGAATTATCAGCCATCATTTGCCTACAGCCTGGCAGTCCAGACCACCTGGTGTTAATCCTAGTGACTTTTGGCTATGGGGTTATCTGAAAAATGTTGTATTCAGTGCTCAAGTTACAAACATAGCTGAATTGAAGGCATGCTTTGTGCAACACAGTCTGAATGTGATGCCCAAGGCAATCCGATCTGTTGTGGAACCAACTTGTGGCAGAAAAAGGTGCATAGCATACAGAACATGTCTTACACCAATCTCATTACAATTGGAAATCGATGTCATTTTGCCTTTTACATGGTTTTTGGCCCCAGAAAATTAAAAACCAATATAATTTTGCTTTTTATGCAATTTTTGGCCTCAGGGCAATTAAAAGCCAATTTTTCCCATCTGATGTAGTATGACCTAGCCGTAGTGAAGGGCTTGCCTAACTAACTGCACCACAACTATTGACTTCCAAACTTGTGCAATATGCAAATTGAACAGTATGGAAGGTGTAATGTGCAACTCAAACCACAGCTGTTGTATTGTGATATTTCTGTCATTTACAGCTGACCCTATTTACATTAAGACACTTGCAGCACGATACAAAGTATACTGGTAAAATTTTTGTTAAACTTTCTTTGTTCCATAATGTTTCCCCCTGCATCAAAAATATGCTGTTCAATTGTGACATCATTCTAAGTGGTGATTCTCTTTCTACAGCGTTTTGAGATGGAAACTTCAATTATGATGGATGTCCTATATAAGTACTGCAATATACAATATACTCCATAACTTCTCAAACACACAGTACTCACCAACCTCTTTGAAGACACCAACTGGTGTGTCAGTTATCCTAAGTGCATCACCACTATGTCTGTGGACCTTCAGCTTACACTCTGCATACACAGACTAATTCCACTTTGCTTTATTCATTCATGACGTGGTGTTAATGCAGCAAAAGAGAAACATACAGATGAATTTATACAATAGCATAAAAATTTATGTCTTGTGCACAGAACTATCAGATAATAATATCCCATCAAACTTCACTAAAATAATGTCTACTACCATGGAGACTCCCTAAACTTCTATTTATTACATGTGTTTTTTTATAGAATCAATTATTTTATTATGCTTGTCTTGTCACAGGTAAAAAACAGCCTTTTTCAGTCCATTCTGCAATTATTTTAACAATGTTTTTGATTTGTCCTTCTTCCTCCTCAAACTGGATTAATGCTTTCTGTCATATTGTACATAGATTCAAGGGGAAGTGTTTTGACAATTCACTAGCAATCTCTGTATGAAACTGTTCACAACTGCTTATAAGTGGATACCTTTCTGTCTTTATTTAAAAACTTATCGCATGAGTCTGTTAATTTGGTCCATAGTAGCTGACCTTCCCTATTCACATTAACTACAATGTCACTGTTGTTCTCTTCAACTATGTTCGTTCCGTCCCCAACAGTTATACTTTGAATAGTAATTGCAATAACTCATTTGAATACTGCTGTGTTTAGAAACAACTGTAGCAGCCAGAGTACTCATAATTTTTTTCTTCTTTAGGTCATACTACTTCTACAATCTGCCCATCAGTTTTTGTTGGGTAACCTTGAGACAAGAATTAAGATAGATTTTGTATGCACTTCTGACAGTCAGTCCCACATTTGCATTGTTAGATGTTCATTCATTCTTTCACACCATTCTAATATTCCTTTGTTTGCATTCAATAATGTTTTGAACATATCCTGTATATTCCCCCTGTATTGATTGTTGAAATTTGGTCACCATAAAAATAAATAATTACATGAAATGAGTGGCAAAAAATATGTTTTTACCTTGTAATCATGTTTTACAGTACCCATAGCGGAATCATTTAGCAATATCTAATGTTAAGCAGTATCCTACTCTACACTTTACCCTTTAATTCCTTGAACACTCATTATCCAAATACATGTCAGGGCAAGAGAGACTATTCCACATTAAAATTGATTTTTCTCCCAGTAATACTTTGCTATTATACTCATTTTATTACAATCCTCAAGTATCTTGTCAAGGATCACTAAAAAGTGAAACATCAGCAGCATGGGATGGGATACCAACAAAAGTGTTAAAAACAGTCTATTTGCCAAACACACTGAAGTATGATGTAGTTAAGCCACTATTCAAAAATGGCACAAAAGGACATATGGGAAACCATCACCCGGTCTCTCTTCATCCATCACTATCAAAAATATTTGAAAAAGTAGTCACCAAACAAATTCAAAATTTCATAGAAAAATTTAAAATTATCTCAGAAAATTGGTATGAATTTAAAAAAAGGCAAAACCACAGTATCTACTATAAGTAATTTTGTTGATAAAATTAGCTAATCTCTAGACAATTCACTGCCTGCCACATGAATTTTTTTGTGACCTAACCAAGGCCTTAGATAGTGTGAATCACTCCCTGCTACTCTGTAAACTGGAAAAGTATGGAATTTGGGGCACAGTATTAGAATGGTTTAAGTCCTATCCAACCAACCGAAGACAAAGAGCGGTTATAACATCAGAAAGAGGAACTTATACTTCAAAATGGAAACCCATTTTACATGGAGTATCCCAAGGTTCTGTCTTAGGTCCCATTCTGTTTTTGTTTTACATAAATGATCTGCCACTTAATATTGGGTGTCATTCAGTTTTATTTGCAGATTATACATCATTGAAAGTAACATTACTGATCAAATTTCACAAACTGAATTAAATACTTTAGAAAAATTAGATACCTGGTTTGATTTAAACGGGTTAAAACTAAACATGGAAAAGACTCAGTAAATGCAGTTTAGAACAAAACAAGCAGAATTAAATGATATTTAGGTCAGTCACAGAAACCAGGATTTGCAGAAAGCTAGTTGTGTGAAATTCCTTGGAATGCAACTAGATAAAAATCTATCATGGGGATCACATATACAGTACCTTGCAAATAAATTAAATAGCCTAGCATTTGCAATGAGGATATTGTACAATGCTACCAGTATGGGCATAAGAAAAATAGTATATCACAGCTACTTTGAGTCAATGATAAGGTATGGAATTGTATTTTGGGGTAACTCAAAACATATGTGTCGAATACTAAAATTTCAGAAAACCATCATTAGAAATATGCACAATGTAGGGTGAAGAAAATCATGTCACCCACTCATCATAAATCTAAATATATTAAATGTTCCCTCACTAGACATATATCAGCTGATAATCTTTGTACACAGTAACCTTGATTTATTTGTAGCAAATCACTTTCGACATGATTACAACACCGGAAATCAAAATAATTTTATGCTGCCCACACACCGTTTGAAACTTTATGCTCAAACTCCACATTATATGGGTATGAAAATTTATAAAAAAGTGAAAGGAAGAGAATTACTCAGCATAAATTTAGAGAGACTGAAAAAATCCTTATATGAGAAACTAGAGCAGAAGTGTTACTATTCAGTAGAATTCATAAATGACAACCTGAAAAATTTGAGTAGGAGAGAGCAAGTACTTAAGACTGTTAATCTTAAGAGTCTGTTACTTTAGAAGAAAAATTATGAACTGCTTAATTAAGTAATTATTCAGTACTGTATATTATATTACTGGTATTATAAGGAAAATTGTAAACCAGTTCTTTGTGTTTTGATGAGTCTCCTGTACTTTAAGTCAATGGCTTGAAATTCTAATTCTACCACTATTTATTCCCCTGATATTGTTTCTGTTGCTAATCATTTCGAAATAACTTTTGCATGTATTTCTTTTTCTTCCAATAACTGACCAGAATTAATTATCCCATTAGTTAAATATAGTAGAGTACTCCATATGTATCAAAGAAAAATTTAATACAGAAAACTATAAATTATGAGACAGAATTGCTGGCAAGTACTTCATTCCAGGAAATGAAATGTGTAGTAATGGCAACAGACACAAATGAAAGTAAAAGTGACAAACTACTTTGGAGCTACAGTTCCTTCCTTGTCAAAGAGAGAGGGAAAGGTTGGTAAATTTAACAAGGACAAGCAAGTCATTCAGACCCCAGGTGAGAGAGAATCACCTCACTACATGTGAGGCGTGAGTGAACTACCCTTGTTTTTCTAAATTCAGCAACATATCCCTCACTCTCCCATGAGGAAGAACTGTAATTGCGAAAGGTAGGTAGTTTGTCAGTTTTATATATGTCTGTCACCAGTATTATACATTTTGTGGTCGGAAGTTAAATACTGGCTGGCCAGAAATTCTGTCTCACAGTTTATTAGAGAACTCCATATTTGTATTTGAGTAACATGAAATTTATTTTCCAAGTTGTTTCTTCCTTTCTTCTTTAACAAGATTCTCAACAGTCTTTGATGAGCACATTTGGAACCTTGCTTCAATTCTGTTTTCAGATGCATATAAAAATTAGTGCAGCACTTCAATAACATACTAGGAAACATTCTAGGTAGCAGTACTGACAGCCTACAGGTCACCAACAGCCAATGTTTTAAACGTCATTAAACACTTAGTTAGCGAATTATTAAGACTTAGCAGAAATAATGAGGAAGTGACTGCATGTGGAGATTTCAATACAGATTTCACACTGGGTAGTCCTCATTGAAGGCATCTATAACTAGCGATGTCCATCTTTGTTTAGACTCCACAGTTATCTTCCCAACAAGAATAGGAGGACATAATGCAACAGCAATTTATAACTATTTCTAAATCCAACTTTCTTTTATGAACAGATGTAAGGCCCTTGATAAATAGTTAATATGGCCATGGCAATAATAAAGCATCCACAGCAATCAGGTTAACTAAGAAAAGAGAAATAAAATTTCGCAGAACTATAAATGCTAACTCAGTTACATTATTCAGAGAGTTTACAGGATGAAGCATGAGAAGATGTTTACCAACGACACAAAGTAGGCAAGAAATTTGCCAACAGCAGGACCCCCCCGCCCCCCCTCCTTTCATGGTCTCCGACATCAGCAGTGTTAGAAGAACGTGCAAAGTACGCTGCTGGCGTCAGAGACCGCAGGGGTGGGGTTATGGGCTGCTGTTGGCAAGTGATCAGCCAAGGCTATCCAAACAAATGTGGGCATAAAAGGAAGGTACTATGAAACAGATGTTCAGTTATATTGCAGTAACAATGGAAACATGATGTCTAAATCGAAAACATGGAAAGATAAAAGGACAGGTGCAGCTCGTGCTTTATCGTGGGCTGCAACAAAAAGAATTAATGCTGCAAGACTTGCTACATCCACTACTGCTGGTGTTGCTAGTGATAATTCTATTGCAGGTGAAGTACTTGACACCGTAGTTGATCTGTTTCCTAATTTAGACGATGAACCACAAGAACCATGAGATATTATTTAAGAAGCATATGATAATAGTTAATTAAATACTCCACCTATTGAGGAAACAGATAAGCATTTTTGAATGAAATGGAAAGCTGAAGAAGATCCACGGGCTGGTCCGGTAGAATATAAGCAAGCATGACAAGATACTTCAAGTAATGAAGTAGAAATGACTGAAGAACGTTTTGCACAGATTCGTCCTACAGGAAATAATAATAGTGGCGCTGATAGTGGTATTAATAGTGTGGATCAATTGTCAAAGTTTTTTACGTGGAAAAGTGTAAATGCTATTAGAAACAGTGATATACATTTTATTAATATTCATCTATTTCAAGTGTGGGGTTATGGACGTGGCTGGCAAGATGTTAACGATGCTCAAGATAATGTTTACCATAAACATTATGTTACATCTACAGCCCAGTGATATTCTAATCAATTAAGTCAATTTTTATCTAAGTTTAATTTTTATCTAAAGCTCAATTTCATAGTCTACCAGATTATTGTTGTGTTACATCGATTTCTATTGAATTTTGAAAATATAGTTTAAGAACGTTTATTCTTTGTATTGTAATTTCCGAGTAAATTATTATGTTGGAGATAAGACTCTGTAATGAGGAAAAGCTCAAAATAATAATAATAATAATAATAACAATAATAATAATAATTGATTTAATAGCTGTTGGATTAGAAGCTTCATTTTCCACACATAGTACATTAAGTGGGTCAGGATCTATAACAACATGTACCATTTATTATTTATTATAAAGGTGGAAATTTAGTTGTTGCTCATGAAATAGTTGAAATGAAGTAGTACATCTACTAATCCAATGTTAAATAGTGGTATCAAGGGAAAAAAGATTTAGCTAAAATCATGTGGGAGGAGGGATATAATGATCATCTGTCCTGTACAACAGTAGTACAAAATTGGCCTAATTATGACTCTTGGTTTATTCCATTTGATAATAATGGTTTAAGAAAAAAAAATATGTGGAGTATTCAAAATGCAGTAAGTGGACCAGTATTATTAAATAAAATGTGTTCATAGAGTATAGTAAGTTGTGCAGCTGATAAATCAAAAATTTTTTCATGGAATTATAAGCCACAAATAGTAGAATTAAAAAGCACATTGTGCTCAGGGTGTAGGTTTAGCAGATGATACACATGTTATGTTCAATGAATAGGCCTGGTTTTTCAACTGTAATGAAGAATGGAAGCCCAAATGGTTTTGCAGTGCAAGAAGAATGTGAAAAATTAAAACCAGTGTCTAATAATATAACATTATTTGTGTATGATCAGTTTAGTGAAAAAGGTCAGGAAGTAGGCAAATTAAATGAAATGCATCAAGCACCTCAAATACCTAGTTTTAGTTTAGGTATTAATCCTGATCCAAATAATACTCCTACTGGGATAAGTTTGTTTGTGAATGCTAAAATGGTAATTCAGATGACAACTAGAATTACTATAGGCACTAATTATGAAACATATAATTCTCAAACATGCGCATTAAGTCATACTGATGAAATGTGGGTGACTTCTTCAACTATATATTTTGTAGATGATTTTAGAGGGTTTGTTTTGATTCTAATACAATGTAGAGTACTGATAAAATACCTGAATCCTCTGCACATATTTCTGATACTTTAAATGTACCTAATCCAAAAAATAAAGGAAAAAATGTAAAAACCATGATCGTAGTAGATCGCCTATTACAGGTACTAAGGATGATGACGATTTAAGATAAAACAATTTGTATTATTTTTGTCAAAGTTTATATTCAATAAACAAATTGTACAAAGAAAATGGATTTAATTGTTTTTCTAATTTTATATCCTATGTAGTCCAATAATATTTACAAATCCTTTGTTCCCATACATCTCCTTTGAAATATTCTATCTTAGAATATACAAATTCAGGAGTTTTATCAAGAGTAAAATCTCCTTCACACTTTATTTGAATATTGGGCCACTAAAAATACATTTTAATTGAACAAATGATCCTGGATCAAAATTAGGATCATCCATCAATTATTATCACACTCCATCAATCCAAACGTAAAGTTTTTTATTATTTTTATTACATTGTCCACTATTAATCATAGCAGTTGCCATTAAACAAGCAAATGTACATTTGAAACTATTAGGTGAACCTATTAACTGAATACAATTCCATTTTCCATTTGTTTTGTTTAATATATTATACAATGTACATTTAAGGCCCAGTCACTTCCAAATTGATATTCTAATAAATGTTTAATTATATCTAAAGATTCTTTTTCATTGAAATAATATGAATCAAATTGTCATGCATATGAAACTTCCTGCAGATTAAAACTGTGTGCCAGATGGAGACTCGAACTCGGGACCATTGCCTTTCACGGGCAAGTGCTCTACCATCGGAGCTACCCAAGCACAACTCACGACCCATCCTCACAGCCTCCATTCTGACAGTACCTTCTCTCTTACGCCGCTGCCGAGTGAAAAATCTCATTCTCTTGTGCATATGCTTGAAAATACACTTCCTTTGCATTCAAAAGATAATTATATAATTGCCATACAGAAAATTCACTTAACATATTTTGAATATGTTTTATAACATTTGAAAAAATCTTATCATGTAAAGTACAGAAAGAAATATTATTCCTCCAAAATAATGTATTTTGTATCTTGTTAATTGGAACAGTAACATGATTTTCCACAATATTAACTAGTTATGAAAATGTTTACTTTCTTTTGCAATCTTATTTATGGCCCAGATAAATTTGTATACTGGTTATCAAATTCTGGACAGCTTAAGTCGCTTTCAAATTGGGAGTCTCCATATTCACATACATTTGTATTTCACTTAGTTTGGCTTTGCACCAAACGTTGCTTAGTAGTTTTGTGATTTTCTGTACATTGTAAAACTGACAAATCATAAATACATTTTTTGGTTTGTCTGACCATAATGAAGAAACACATCTGTCTTGGTTTCGCAATGAAATACTTGAGGAGACTGATTTTCGTAAATTTGTCCCGCCCAAAGTTAGAAGTGATTCTGTTGTGGAAGATACATCTGCATGATACGTTACGTCATTTGCAGTTGTGAATGAAGTGGATGTGTTCTTTATTACTTCCTGCTTTTTTCAGGAAGACGAAGACAAATTTTCAAAGTTTTGTGTAAATTTTCTACTAAAAATTTGTAATGATTTTGTAATGGTAGTTATTGGTTTTGATGGAAGATCTTACGTGTCCAATTGCTTTGAAACTTGAACATGTTGCAGAAATTAATGAAATGTTCTGGTTTTTGGAAGAGTTCCATTTGCCTTGTATACAATTCACTATTTTGAATAATTGTTGTTGTTGTTGTGATATTCAGTCCAGAGACTGGTTTAATGCAGCTCTCCATGCTACTCTATCCTGTGCAAGGTTCTTCATCTCCCAGTACCTACAGCAACCTACATCCTTATGAATCTGTTTAGTGTATTAATCTCTTGGTCTCCCTATGCGATTTTTACCCTCCACGCTGCCCTCCAATACTAAATTGGTGATCCCTTGATGCCTCAGAACATGTCCTACAAACCGATCCCTTCTTCTAGTCAAGTTGTGCCACAAATTTCTCTTCTCCCCAATTCTGTTCAATACCTCCTCATTAGTTATGTGATCTACCCATCTAATCTTCAGTATTCTTCTGTAGCACCACATTTCAAAAGCTTCTATTCTCTTCTTGTCCAAACTATTTATCGTTCATGTTTCACTTCCATACATGGCTACACACCATACAAATACTTTCAGAAACGACTTCCTGACACTTAAATCTATACTCGATGTTAACAAATTTCTCTTCTTCAGAAATGCTTTCCTTGCCATTGCCAGTCTACATTTTATATCCTCTCTACTTCAACCATCATCAGTTATTTTGTTCCCCAAATAGCAATACTCATTTACTACTTTAAGCGTCTCATTTCCTAATCTAATTCCCGCAGCATCACCCGATTTAATTCGACTACATTCCATTATTCTCGTTTTGCTTTTGTTGGTGTTCATCTTATATAGTCCTTTCAAGACCATGCTGCTCTTCCAGGTCCTTTGCTGTCTCTGACAGAATTACAATGTCATCGGCGAACCTCAAAGTTTGAATGGTGATGCTCGTATATTTTTTGATAAAGTGGTTATATAGCCATACAAGGCATCCATACACTCTTGTCCCAACTAATATAACTTAACAATTTTAATTAGTAGTGTTACAATACAGCTTTCGCATCCCGCAACTACCCTCCCAACCTGGTACAGAAGCAGATAACCAGAGCCACTTCCCCATCCCCTCAAACCGAGAACCTCCCACAGAAGAACCACAAAAGTGCCCCACTTGTGACAGGATACTTTCCGGGTTTGGATTGGACTCTGAATGTGGCTCTCCAGCAGGGATACGACTTCCTCAAATCCTGCCCTGAAATGTGATCCATCCTTCATGAAACCCTCCCCACTCCACCAAGTGTGTCTTTCCGCCATCCACCTAACCTTCGTAACCTCTTAGTTCATCCCTATGAAATCCCCAAACCACCTTCCCTAGCCTCTGGCTCCTATCCTTGTAACCGCCCCCGGTGTAAAACCTGTCCTACGCACCCTCCCACCACCACCTACTCCAGTCCTGTAACCCGGAAGGTGTACACGATCAAAGGCAGAGCCACGTGTGAAAGCACCCACGTGATTTACCAACTGACCTGATTACACTGTGAAGCTTTCTATGTGGGAATGACCAGCAACAAACTGTCCATTTGCATGAATGGACACAGGCAGACAGTGTTTGTTGGTAATGAGGATCACCGTGTGGCTAAACATGCCTTGGTGCACGACCACCACATCTTAGCACAGTGTTACACCGTCCGGGTTATCTGGATACTTCCCACTAACACCAACCTGTCAGAAGTCCGGAGATGGGCACTTGCCCTTCAGTATATCCTCTCTTCTCGTTATCCGCCAGGCCTCAACCTCCGCTAATTTCAAGTTGCCACCGCTCATACCTCAACTGTCTTTCAACAACATCTTTGCCTCTGTACTTCCGTCTCGACTGACATCTCTGCCCAAAGTCTTTTACAAATGTCTGCTTGTGTGTGTTTGTGTGTGTGTGCGAGTGTATACCTGTCCTTTTTCCCCCCTGGGGTGGGTCTTTCTGTTCCTGGGATTGGAGCGGCTCCATGCCCTCTCGCTAGGGGCCCACATCCTTTCGTCTTTCCCTCTCCTTCTCTCTTTCCTGATGGGGCGACCGTTGGTTGCGGGAGCTTGAATTTTGTGTGTATGTTTGTACCCTCTCCCTTAAAACCCACATCCTTTCGTCTTTCCCTCTCCTTCCCTCTTTCCTGAAGAAGCAACCGTTGGTTGCGAAAGCTTGAATTTTGTGTGTATGTTTGTGTGTCTACCGACCTGCCAGTGCTTTTGTTTGGTAAGTCACATCATCTTTGTTTTTATATATATTTTTCCCACGTGTAATGTTTCCCTATATATATATATATACAGGGTGTTTCAAAAATGACCGGTATATTTGAAACGGCAATAAAAACTAAACGAGCAGCGATAGAAATACACCGTTTGTTGCAATATGCTTGGGACAACAGTACATTTTCAGGCAGACAAACTTTCGAAATTACAGTAGTTACAATTTTCAACAACAGATGGTGCTGTAAGTGATGTGAAAGATATAGAAGACAACGCAGTCTGTGGGTGCGCCATTCTGTACGTCGTCTTTCTGCTGTAAGCGTGTGCTGTTCACAACGTGCAAGTGTGCTGTAGACAACATGGTTTATTCCTTAGAACAGAGGATTTTTCTGGTGTTGGAATTCCACCGCCTAGAACACAGTGTTGTTGCAACAAGACGAAGTTTTCAACGGAGGTTTAATGTAACCAAAGGACCGAAAAGCGATACAATAAAGGATCTGTTTGAAAAATTTCAACGGACTGGGAACGTGACGGATGAACGTGCTGGAAAGGTAGGGCGACCGCGTACGGCAACCACAGAGGGCAACGCGCAGCTAGTGCAGCAGGTGATCCAACAGCGGCCTCGGGTTTCTGTTCGCCGTGTTGCAGCTGCAGTCCAAATGACGCCAACGTCCACGTATCGTCTCATGCGCCAGAGTTTACACCTCTATCCATACAAAATTCAAACGCGGCAACCCCTCAGCGCCGCTACCATTGCTGCACGAGAGACATTCGCTAACGATATAGTGCACAGGATTGATGACGGCGATATGCATGTGGGCAGCATTTGGTTTACTGACGAAGCTTATTTTTACCTGGACGGCTTCGTCAATAAACAGAACTGGCGCATATGGGGAACCGAAAAGCCCCATGTTGCAGTCCCATCGTCCCTGCATCCTCAAAAAGTACTAGTCTGGGCCGCCATGTCTTCCAAAGGAATCATTGGCCCATTTTTCAGATCCGAAACGATTACTGCATCACGCTATCTGGACATTCTTCGTGAATTTGTGGCGGTACAAACTGCCTTAGACGACACTGCGAACACCTCGTGGTTTATGCAAGATGGTGCCCGGCCACATCGCACGGCCGACGTCTTTAATTTCCTGAATGAATATTTCGATGATCGTGTGATTGCTTTGGGCTATCCGAAACATACAGGAGGCGGCGTGGATTGGCCTCCCTATTCGCCAGACATGAACCCCTGTGACTTCTTTCTGTGGGGACACTTGAAAGACCAGGTGTACCGCCAGAATCCAGAAACAATTGAACAGCTGAAGCAGTACATCTCATCTGCATGTGAAGCCATTCCGCCAGACACGTTGTCAAAGGTTTCGGGTAATTTCATTCAGAGACTACGCCATATTATTGCTACGCATGGTGGATATGTGGAAAATATCGTACTATATAGTTTCCCAGACCGCAGCGCCATCTGTTGTTGAAAATTGTAACTACTGTAATTTCGAAAGTTTGTCTGCCTGAAAATGTACTGTTGTCCCAAGCATATTGCAACAAACAGTGTATTTCTATCGCTGCTCGTTTAGTTTTTATTGCCGTTTCAAATATACCGGTCATTTTTGAAACACCCTCTTTATAATAGAGGGAAACATTCCACGTAGGAAAAATATATCTAAAAACAAAGATGATGTGACTTACCAAATGAAAGTGCTGGCAGGTCAACAGACACACAAACGAACACCAACATACACACAAAATTCGAGCTTTCGCAACAGACTGTTGCCTCATCAGGAAAGAGGGAAGGAGAGGGAAAGACGAAAGGATGTGGGTTTTAAGGGAGAGGGTAAGGAGTCATTCCAATCCCGGGAGCGGAAAGACTTACCTTAGGGGGAAAAAAGGACAGGTATACACTCGCACACACACACATATCCGTCCACACATACACAGACACAAGTAGACATTTGTAAAGGCAAAGAGTTTGGGCAGAGAGGTACCTCTTTGCCTCTGTATATGTCTGCTTGTGTCTGTATATGTGTGGATGGATATGTGTGTGTGTGTGTGTGTGCGCAAGTGTATACCCATCCTTTTTTCCCCTTAAGGTAAGTCTTTCCGCTCCCGGGATTGGAATGACTCCTTACCCTCTCCCTTAAAACCCAAATACTTTCGTCTTTCCCTCTCCTTCCCTCTTTCCTGACGAGGGAACCGTTGGTTGTGAAAGCTGGAATTTTGTGTGTATGTTTGTGTGTCTATCGACGTGCCAGCGCTTTCGTTTGGTAAGTCACATCATCTTTGTTTTTAGATATATTTTTTCCCACGTGGAATGTTTCCAATATATATATAAAAACAAAGATGATGTGACTTACCAAATGAAAGTGCTGGCAGGTCGACAGACACACAAACATTGTAACCATTGATGCCACTTCCTTATACACAAATATCCCGCATGTCTAGGGCCTCGCTGCGATGGATCACTTCCTTTCACGCCGATCACCTGCCACCCTACCTAAAACCTCTTTCCTCATTACCTTAGCCAGCTTCATCCTGATCCACAACTTCTTCACTTTTGAAGACCAGACATACCAACAATTAAAGGGAACAGCCATGGGTATCAGGATGGCCCCTTCGTACGCCAACCTATTCATGGGTCGCTTAGAGGAACCCTTCTTGGTTACCCAGGCCTGCCAACCCAAAGTTTGGTACAGATTTATTGATGACATCTTCATGATCTGGACTCACAGTGAAGAAGAACTCCAGAATTTCCTCTCCAACCTCAACTCCTTTGGTTCCATCAGATTCACCTGGTCCTACTCCAAATCCCATGCCACTTTCCTTGATGTTGACCTCCACCTGTCCAATGGCCAGCTTCACACGTCCGTCCACATCAAACCCACCAACAAGCAACAGTACCTCCATTACGACAGCTGCCACCCATTCCACATCAGACGGTCCCTTCCCTACAGCCTAGGTCTTCGTGGCAAACGAATCTGCTCCAGTCCGGAATCCCTGAACCACTACACCAACAACCTGACAACAGCTTTTGCATCCCGCAACTACCCTCCCGACCTGGTACAGAAGCAAATAACCAGAGCCACTTCCTCATCCTCTCAAACCCAGAACCTCCCACAGAAGAACCACAAAAGTGCCCTACTTGTGATAGGATACTTTCCGGGACTGGATCAGATTCTGAATGTGGCTCTCCAGCAGGGATACGACTTCCTCAAATCCTGCCCTGAAATGAGATCCATCCTTCATGAAATCCTCCCCACTCCACCAAGAGTGTCTTTCCGCCGTCCACCTAACCTTCATAACCTCTTAGTTCATCCCTATGAAATCCCCAAACCACCTTCCCTACCCTCTGGCTCCTACCCTTGTAACCGCCCCCGGTGTAAAACCTGTCCCATGCACCCTCCCACCACCACCTACTCCAGTCCTGTAACCCGGAAGGTGTACACGATCAAAGGCAGAGTCACGTGTGAAAGCACCCACGTGATCTACCAACTGACCTGCCTACACTGTGACGCATTCTATGTGGGAATGACCAGCAACAAACTGTCCATTCGCATGAATGGACACAGGCAGACAGTGTTTGTTGGTAATGAGGATCACCCTGTGGCTAAACATGCCTTGGTGCACGGCCAGCACATCTTGGCACAGTGTTACACCGTCCGGGTTATCTGGATACTTCCCACTAACACCAACATATCCGAACTCCGGAGATGGGAACTTGCTCTTCAATATATCCTCTCTTCCCGTTATCCACCAGGCCTCAATCTCCGGTAATTTCAAGTTGCCGCCACTCATACCTCACCTGTCATTCAACATCTTTGCCTCTGCACTTCTGCCTCGACTGACATCTCTGCCCAAACTCTTTGTCTTTAAATATGTCTGCTTGTGTCTGTATATGTGTGGATGGATATGTGTGTGTGTGCGAGTGTATACCCGTCCTTTTTTCCCCCTAAGGTAATTCTTTCTGCTCCCGGGATTGGAATGACTCCTTACCCTCTCCCTTAAAACCCACATCCTTTCGTCTTTCCCTCTCCTTCCCTCTTTCCTGATGAGACAACAGTTTGTTGCGAAAGCTTGAATTCTGTGTGTATGTTTGTTTGTGTGTCTGTCGACCTGCCAGCACTTTCATTTGGTAAGTCACATCATCTTTGTTTTTAGATATATTTTACCTACGTGGAATGTTTCCCTCTATATATATATATATATATATATATATATATATATATATATATATATATATATATATATTCCCATGTGGAATGTTTCCCTCTATATATATATATAACAGAAGGAAACATTCCACGCCTGGTCCTACTCTAAATCCCATGCCACTTTCCTTGACGTTGATCTCCACCTGTCCAATGGCCAGCTTCACACGTCCGTCCACATCAAACCCACCAATAAGCAACAGTACCTCCATTATGACAGCTGCCACCCATTCCACATCAAACGGTCCCTTCCCTACAGCCTAGGTCTTCGTGGCAAACGAATCTGCTCCAGTCCGGAATCCTTGAACCATTACACCAACAACCTGAAAACAGCTTTCGCATCCCGTAACTACCCTCCCGACCTGGTACAGAAGCAAATAACCAGAGCCACTTCCTCATCTCCTCAAACCCGGAACCTTCCACAGAAGAACCCCAAAAGTGCCCCACTTGTGACAGGATACTTTCCGGGACTGGATCAGATTCTGAATGTGGCTCTCCAGCAGGGATACGACTTCCTCAAATCCTGCCCTGAAATGAGATCCATCCTTCATGAAATCCTCCCCACTCCACCTAGTGTCTTTCCACCGTCCACCTAACCTTCGTAACCTCTTAGTTCATCCCTATGAAATCCCCAAACCACCTTCCCTACCCTCTGGCTCCTACCCTTGTAACCGCCCCCGGTGTAAAACCTGTCCCATGCACCCTCCCACCACCACCTACTCCAGTCCTGTAACCTGGAAGGTGTACACGATCAAAGGCAGAGCCACGTGTGAAAGCACCCACGTGATTTACCAACTGACCTCCCTACACTGTGAAGCCTTCTATGCGGGAATGACCAGCAACAAACTGTCCATTCGCATGAATGGACACAGGCAGACAGTGTTTGTTGGTAATGAGGATCACCCTGTGGCTAAACATGCCTTGGTGCACGGCCAGCACATCTTGGCACAGTGTTACACTGTCCGGGTTATCTGGATACTTCCCACTAACACCATCCTGTCAGAACTCCGGAGGTGGGAACTTGCCCTTCAGCATATCCTCTCTTCTCGCTATCCGCCAGGCCTCAATCTCCGCTAATCTCCAATTTCTATTTGCCGCCGCTCGTACCTCACCTGTCTTTCAACATCACCTTTGCCTCTGTACTTCCGCCTCGACTGACATCTCTGCCCAAACTCTTTGCCTTTACAAATGTCTGCTTGTGTCTGTGTATATGCGGATGGATATGTGTGTGTGTGCGAGTGTATACCCGTCCTTTTTTCCCCCTAACATAAGTCTTTCCGCTCCCGGGATTGGAATGACTCCTTACCCTCTCCCTTAAAACCCACTTCCTTTCATCTTTCCCTCTCCTTCCCTCTTTCCTGACGAAGCAACCGTTTGTTGCGAAAGCTAGAATTTTGTGTGTATGTTTGTGTGTCTATCGACCTGCCAGCGCTTTTGTTTGGTAAGTCTCATCACTTTCTTTATATATATATATATATATATAGTTAAAAACAAAGATGATGTGACTTACCGAACGAAAGCGCTGGCAGGTCGATAGACACACAAACACACACACAAAATTCAAGCTTTCGCAACAAACTGTTGCCTCATCAGGAAAGAGGGGAAGGGGAGGGAAAGACGAAAGGATGTGGGTTTTAAGGGAGAGGGTAAGGAGTCATTCCAATCCCGGGAGCGGAAAGACTTACCTTAGGGGGAAAAAAAGGACAGGTATACACTCGCACACACACACATATCCATCCACACATATACAGACATATTTATAGACAAAGAGTGACTTACCGAACGAAAGAGTTTCCCTCTATTATATATATAAGATGATGTGACTTACCAAACGAAAGCGCTGGCACGTCGATAGACACACAAACAAACACAAACATATACACAAAAAAATACACATATATAACAGAGGGAAACATTCCACGTGGAAAAATATATCTAAAAAGAAAGATGATGAGACTTACCAAACAAAAGCGCTGGCAGGTCGATAGACACACAAACAAATTTTGTGTGTATATTTGTGTTTGTTTGTGTGTCTATCGACCTGCCAGCGCTTTTGTTTGGTAAGTCTCATCATCTTTCTTTTTTATATATATATATATATATATATATATATATATATATATATATATATATATATATATATATGTCTGCTTGTGTCTGTATATGTGTGGATGGATATGTGTGTGTGTGTGTGTGCGAGTGTATACCTGTCCTTTTTTCCCCCTAAGGTAAGTCTTTCCGCTCCCGGGATTGGAATGACTCCTTACCCTCTCCCTTAAAACCCACATCCTTTCGTCTTTCCCTCTCCTTCACTCTTTCCTGATGAGGCAACAGTTTGTTGCGAAAGCTTGAATTTTGTGTGTATGTTTGTGTTCGTTTGTGTGTCTGTCGACCTGCCAGCACTTTCATTTCGTAAGTCACATCATCTTTGTTTTTAGATATATTTTTCCCACGTGGAATGTTTCCCTCTATTATAACCATATATATATATATATATATATATATATATATATATATATATATATATATATATAAACAAAGATGATGTGACTTACCAAATGAAAGTGCTGGCAGGTCGGCAGACACACAAACATACACACAAAATTCAAGCTTTCGCAACAAACTGTTGCCTCATCAGGAAAGAGGGAATGACGAAAGGATATAGTGTATGACTTGCTGTTTTAATTATACCTATTTGTGGTTTATAGTTCCATGAAAAAAAATCTGAATTATCTACTGCACGACTTGCTATACCTTGTGAATGTTTTTTTTAATAATACTGGTCCTCTTACTTCATTTTGAATACTCCACATAATTTTTTTTTCCCTGAACCGTTATTATCAAATGGAATAAACAGGATGGATAATCATTGTATCCCTCTCCCCACATGATTTTAGCTAAATATTTTTTCCCTTGGTTCCACTAATTAACAGTAAATTGGCAGATGTACTATTTATTTCAACTATTTTATGAGCAACATCTAATTTTCTGCGTATATTATAAATAATAAATGGCACATGAGTTATAGATCCTGACCACTTTGTACTTTGTGTGGAAAATAAAGCTTCTAATCCAACAGGTATTAAATCAATAGAAGTCGAATTAACATAACAATAATCCAGTAGACTATGAAATTGAGCTTTAGATAAAAATTGACTTAATCGATTAGAATACCACTGGGCTGCAGATGTAACATAACGTTTACCATAACCATTATCTTGAGCATCTTGCCAACCATGTCCATAACCCCGCACTTGAAACAGATGAGTATTAATAAAATGTTTATCACCATTTTTAATAGCATGTACAGTTTTCCACATAAAAACTTTGATGACTGATTCACACTATTGGTACCATTATCAGTACCACTATTATTATTTCCAGTAGAACAAATTTGTGTAAAATGTTCTTCAGCCATTTTTACTTAGTTACTTGAGGATGTCATCATCAGAAAAAATGAAACTGACATTCTGTGTGTTATAATGCAGAATGTATGAGTCCTTAATTGAGTAGGTAGGTTAGCAAATTTAAAAAAAGAAGTGAACATGTAGCAGTCAGAGACAGTGGGAAGTAGTGAAGTGTGATGGTCAGGTTAGTTCACGATTATAATTACAGAATCAAATAGGGGTAATGCAGGAGTAGGTCTTCAATGAATCTCTTTATTCATCCGTTAACAATATACATTGTATGGATGTCATCAATTACAATATAATTTCTTATATTTAATTTGTTTCAAAAACTTGAATAATAAACACAAATATTTTATATCAGTATATATAAATAAAATTACTTTTCTGTATTCAGATTTTCTTAAACGTTATAAAAACTATGTGTTAGTAAAAATTGTTTTTGATCTACCTTGAATTTATGAAATTCTTTAATTTTCTTTATTGTTGCAGGCAAAGCATTAAAAATTATCTTGGGCTGGCTGCTTATACTTTTTTGGTAGAGCGCTCCTTTGTGGGTGTGTCTGTGAAAATCAACTCTGTTCTTTGTCTCATGGTTATAAACCTGATTATTTAATGTTGAAAATTCCTGGTGAATCCTCAGATAGAAGACACATTCATAGATGTATAAGCTAGGAAGAGTAATTATTTTAAATTCTTTTAATATTTCCTTGTGTGACACTCTACAGGGAACCCCTTTCATTATTCTAAAAGCCCTTTTTTGACGTTTGAAAGCTTGTTTTGCCATACCTGTATTTCCCCAGAAATCACAACTAAGCAAACTGTTCATACACGCATAATAGGCACACAGCAATGATTCAGTGTTGCAACAGCCCCGAAGCATTCTTAGCACGTAGCAGCATTTAAACAAAACTTGTAGATGCTTTTCCCATCTCGAGTGCTCATCCACCCACATACCCAGGAATTTTGTGTATGGAGCTTGTGCAATAAAATATTTCCCCAACTCAGCTTTTACTCTTCTTCTAGCTTTATTTTTAATATTAATGAAATTCATCAATACCGTTTTATCTTTATTTATGATCAAAGCATTATCGCTAAACCATTTTACTGCCTCATTTATTGTCCTAGAGACACTGTGTTGTAGATTATTCTCAGTGTATCCGTTTATGAAAATGCTAGTGTCATCAGCAACATCACCATTTCTACCACTGTCAGATGGCTTGGCAAATTGTTTATATACACCAAGAACAACACAGAGCCTAACACAGAACCTAGGGGCACTCCATAGTTAGTTTTTTTTTTTTAATCTGAAAGATACTCTTTGTCTTCATGACATACTTGTACTTTCTGTTGTCTATCGAGAGATAAGTCTTGAACCATTTGAAGGCGAGTCCCTG
The DNA here is from genome assembly GCF_023898315.1 of Schistocerca nitens. NCBI lineage: Eukaryota > Metazoa > Arthropoda > Insecta > Orthoptera > Acrididae > Schistocerca > Schistocerca nitens. The sequence goes on from NC_064621.1 coordinate 362,247,026, forward strand.
GATCCCATAAAATTCAAGTTACATGCTTTAAATAAATCTAAGAATATCCTGCAGCTTAATTCATTATTGTCCAAGGCATTTAGGACCATTTTCATGAATTGTAAGACTGCTGTTTCTGTGGATCTGTTCTTTCTAAACCTATTTTGAGCATTAGTCAGTATTTTATTTTTGTCCATGAAGTCAGCTACCCTTTCATACATTACTCTTTCAATTACTTTAGAAAAACCTGACAATAATGACACTGGCCTATAATTATTTATGTTGGCTGTACTATCCTTTTTGTGAAGTGGCTTTATTATGGAGAATTTTAGTTTTGATGGGAACACTCCTGTCCTGAAAGAAGTATTAATAATGACAGTTAGGTGAGTATCTATACTGGTAGAACTATGTTTGATTACCTTGTCTGGAATTCCGTCAATACCACAAAAGTGTTTTATTTTTTAGTTTATTAATATCATTTCTAATTTCACATTCTGTTACTGGGTACTGAAACATTGTCTTTTCACAAGTTGGTACTTTTATGTTTTTGTTGTTTGAATTGCACAGACTTTTAATTAGGTTCGGTGCTATGTTCTCATAATGTTGATTGAATATATTGGCTATCTGATGAGCATCTTCTATCACTTTACTCTCACTTCCAATTTTGAAATGATGGGTCTTGGTTTTATATGCTATTGTTTATAACCTTCCAAATCGATTTATTGCTTTCCATGTTAATGTATGAATCATTCCTAAGCCTTTTTGCTGCATGTAAAACTTTCCTATAGACCCTTCTATATTTCCTATAGTATGGTTTTATTATTGTAATTATTTTAGTATGTTTGCTTAGGTTTCTAATGGTGATTGCTGATTTTTTAATCCCTTGTGTTACCCATGTGTTTGTCTTCTCACAGACTTTATAATCAGTAAGAAAACTGCCATACTATTTCTCTACATCATCAGTTTGTTCTATGCCCCATTGCACAGACTTTTAATTAGGTTCGGTGCTATGTTCTCATAATGTTGATTGAATATATTGGCTATCTGATGAGCATCTTCTATCACTTTACTCTCACTTCCAATTTTGAAATGATGGGTCTTGGTTTTATATGCTATTGTTTATAACCTTCCAAATCGATTTATTGCTTTCCATGTTAATGTATGAATCATTCCTAAGCCTTTTTGCTGCATGTAAAACTTTCCTATAGACCCTTCTATATTTCCTATAGTATGGTTTTATTATTGTAATTATTTTAGTATGTTTGCTTAGGTTTCTAATGGTGATTGCTGATTTTTTAATCCCTTGTGTTACCCATGTGTTTGTCTTCTCACAGACTTTATAATCAGTAAGAAAACTGCCATACTATTTCTCTACATCATCAGTTTGTTCTATGCCCCATTGTACCCTCTTTAGCATACTATTAAAAATCCTTATGTTGTTTGCATTAGTAAGTATTCTTTGTACATATTTTTCAGTGACTGTGCATTTCTTATTTTCCTCATTCCTTATCATAATTTTTAAAGCCATATGGTCAGAAAAGACTGTATCTGTTACTTCAATATTGTACTCACAGCTTTGTCTGTTGGTAAATATCTGATCACGTGTTGTTTCTGACCCATCCCCATATCTGGTAATTTCCTGCACCGTAGGTTGCAAGTTGTATGAGTTAAACAGATTTAATAATTGTTCCTTGTTCTTATTACTTTTGTTAAAATTAATGTTAAAAGTCACCAAGAACTATTGTGGATTTTGACCTGCCTCTCAATTCATTTAAAAGGTCATCTAGGGGCCTATATAATATAAGAATTGGGTAAAGTCACCTGATGGGGACCTATAGATGCAAGCAATGATAGTCCGACAGTGTAAGTTCACAAATACAACATTCAAAATCTTTTTCTGCACTCTTTACCTTGTTAAGTTTTACCTCTTTAGACTTAACATTACTGCTAACATACATGCATACACCTCCACATTTATGTTTCCCTGCAAAAGCTACTTATTAAGTCAAAGTCTGGTATATTTTCTGCACAAATCTGAGTGTCCCGAAGCTCACTGATACACAGCACAGAAACCACCTTAAAATTACAGGAATATGACAGTAGGAGTGTGGGTAAGCTTCTATGAACAGTATAGCAAATACATTACCATAGGTAAGATCGACACAAAACCAACACCTATCACAACAGAACAAGTTCATATGCAAACTAGACCCACAGATGTAACAAAGAATGAACGATGAGATAAAAGAAATTATTGCGATAGTTAACTCTGATGGGTGACTGCAATTTAGCAGTAGAAAAAGGAAGAGGACAAGAAACAGTAAGAAAACATGAATAATGGAAAAGGAATGACAGAGGAACCTACACGGTAGAATTTTGCACAGGGCGTAATTTAATCATTGCTAATACTTGGATTAAAAATCATGACAGAAAGTTATATACATGGAAGAGACCTGGAGACAGAGGAAGGTTTCAAAAAATTACATAATGTACAACAGATATTTCAAAACAGATTTTAAACTGCGAAACATTTCCAGTGGCAGGTGTTCACTCTAATCATACTTTGTTGGTTATGAACTGCAAATTAAAACTGAAGTGCTGCAAAAAGCAAGGAAATTGAGGAAATGGGACCTGGACAAACTGAAAGAACCAGAGGTTGTTGTGAGTATCAGAAAGAGCAAAAGATGACTGACTGATTGAAACCAAGGAAAGGAATATAGCAGAATGTGAATGGTTAGCTCTGAAAGATGAAATAGTGAAAACAGCAAAATGTCAAGTAGGTAAAGGATAAAGCTCAGTAGAAGTCCTTGGGTAACACACACGGTACCGAATCTAATGGACAAAAGAAGAAAAAATAAAAATGCAGCAAATTAAGCAGGCAAAAGGGAATATAAATAGCTAAAAAAGGAGACTGATAAGAAGTGCAAAGTGCTAAGCAGGAAATGCACAGGTGTAGAAGCACGTGTAACTAGGGGAAAGGTATGCAACACCTACAGGAAAAATAAAGAAACTTTTGGAGAAATGAGAAGCACCTGTATGAATGTCAACAGCACAGATGACAAACTAGTGCAAAGCAAAGATGGGAATGACTCCATACCTTCAGTACATTGAAACAGATCTGCAAGCTCTTCGCTTTCCATAATTTGGAAGGAAGTATTATGGACCAAAACAAGGAAAAATTGTCTAGTAAACAAAAGCTCTACGAATGCTTGCTTCCCTTGTGAGCTATAAGCTCATATTCAGCAGAAGAGATGTGTTTAATAATAGCGAAGATGAGCAAGCGCTCATAGATCTTAAGATATGTACTTTAGAGCCCATGTTTACTAGACTTTTTTTTTTTCTTTTGATCCATACTGCCTCCTCTCAAAATATGGAAAGCAAAGAGTTCGTAGAAGGAGACATTTGTTTCACAGTTTCGAAGATGAAGATGTGCTCACAGTTCTTAAGACATGTATTTAGGGTCCATATTTACTAGACTCTTATGCTTCTAATAATTGTTCCTATCATATCTCTGAATAGTGTACACTCTTTCTGGGACACCTTGGCGTAGAGAAGGGTTATACTAGAGAAATGAACTTGAGCACAATATTATAGAAAGAGAAGAGGTAGTAGATGAAGACAAGTTGGGAAATATGGCACTGAAAGCTGATTGTGACAGACTGCTGAAGGACCTGAGGTGAAACAAGGCCCCTGGAGTAGACGACATTCCTCCAGAGTTGTTGAGGCCCTTGGGAGAGCCAACCATGAGAAAACCATTTCACCTGGTGTGTAAGATATATGAGAGGGGAGAGCTTCAGACTCCTAGCAGAATGCAATAATTCAAATTCCAAAGAAGGTAGGTGCTCAAATGTGTGAATACCACCAAACCTCAGTTTAGCAAGTCATGTTTGCAAAATACTGGCACAAATTATTTACAGAAGCATGGAAACTGGTAGAATCCAAACTTATGGAAGATCAGTTTGGGTTCTGGAGAAACATGAGACCCCACGACTTGTCTTAGAAGCTAGACTGAGAAATGGAAAATCTATGTTTATAGATTATGTAGATTTAGAGAAAGCTTTTGATGACATTGACTGCAACATTCTTTTAGATTCTGAATGTAGAAGGGATAAAACACAAGAGAGAGGGATTGTTTAGAACTTGTAGATAAACTACACTGCAGTTAGAAGAGTCAAAGAGCACGGAAAGCGAGCAGTGGTTGACAAGATAGTGAGACAGAGTTGTAGCTTACCCCCAGTGTTATTCAGTCTGTACACTGAACAACCACTAAAAGAAACCAAGGGCAAATCTGGTGAGAGAATTACAAGTTCAGGGAGAAGAAATAAAACTTTGAGGTTTACCGATAAGATTATAATTCTGTTAGAGGCAGTAAAGGACTTGTAAGAGCAGTTGAATGGTATGGATAGTCTCTTCCAAAGAGTATATAAGACAAACATCAACAAAAATAAAACAAGGGTAATGGAATGTGATTGAATTACCTCAGGTGACACTGAAATAATTATATTGGGAAATGAAACATTATGCTATTTTGGGCAGCAAAATAAATGACGATTGCTGAAGTAGAGAGTATGTAAAATGCAGGTGAGCTCTAGGACAAAAGCATTATTGAAGACCAGAAATTTGTTAACATCCAATTTCAATTTATGTATTAGAAATACTTTTCTAGAGTTATGTGTCTGGACTGTAGCCTTGTAATGAAGTGAGATGTGAACGATAAGCAGCTGAGACAAAAAAAGAATAGAGGCTTTTGAAATGTAGTGTTACAGAAGAATTCTTAAGATTAAATGTGTAGACTGAGTAACTAATGATTACTGAACCAAATTGGGGAAAAGGAAAGTTATGGTACAACTCGACTACAAGGAAGGATCAGTTCATAGGACACACCTTAGGACTACAAGGAACTGTCAGCTTGGAAGTGGAGGGAAGGGCAGGGAGCAAAAATTGTAGAGAGATACCAAAGGATGAAATCAGTAAACAGATTCAGGTAGAAATAGGCTGCGGTGGTTATTCGGCAATGAAGAGGCTAGCACAGGACAGAATTGTAGAATAGTGTAGAGAGTTACTTCACATCAGTCTTCGGACTACAATGACAATTCATCAAAATACTTGTAGGAAACTTGTCCAAAGTCTAGTATAGTTTTGTGAATTTATCTTACAGGTATAGTTTTTATGCCAAAATGCATTAAATACAGCAAACTGTGTTCAATATGGTACAAAGGTATCAGTAGGCTACCAGTTCAATTTTCTACTACAACCAAATTATCACCTTCCATCCCCACCTAGGCATTAGGCTACACTATGTATCAGTCAAAGGCAAAGGCAAATGGTATTGAACACTCATATGACAGTAGCAGCAAGACAAATGATATGAAATTCAAGAAGTAGTTGCAAATACAGGCGCAAAAAATGGTCCATCAACAGCAGGTCCAATAAACTGACTCAAGACAGGAAAAGTGTAGCCTACAGATTAACTGAAACGTCCAATATCACTTCACCAACTCACAATCAAAGAGTCACAACTGAACTTAACCTACACTCCAAGCCAGTGGTTCCCAACAGGTGGTCCGTGAGCTATGCCAGAGGGGTCCGCAAGATGCTATTAGAATAAAAAATATATTTCGTATCATAACAGATTTTTTGTTTTGGCGGCTTCCTGCATGAGCAGAGCTTTAGCGAACGCTAACTTCTGTGTCTAGCGCCTTCCTAGAGCCAACTAATGCTAGCACACTCTAGCGCAAAACTAGAATTAGATAGAGGCAAATAGTTCTGCTGTATGCCGTTACACTGCACGCGCTGCCTCTTTGCAGCTGACAAAGACAATAATGATTATGTCAATGTTTTTTCTAAGTACCAAAAATAGAAAATGTATAAAAAGACTCTTAATTTGGCTTTTTTAGGTACTTGATACTGCGATATGACAAGGTACCAATAATCATGCTCAATGAGGGGGTCCTCAAGAAAATTTTGTGGGGAACCCCTGCTCCAAGCTATGCTTCAGAGCAGTACATCACATGTAATATTTTGTAATCACATTCGTTGTCCTCATCAACAGTCGGCCAAGCTGGCACTTTCTAAATTAACCTCGATCTCTAGCTATACTGCAGATCAATGTCACCATAACTTACATTTGAAAAACTTGTATAGAAGAAAAAATAATACTGTCAGTGGTCTGTTCTCTTTCTGTTTACTCAGAAGTGAAGTTACACACCACATTTCATTAAGTTACTGGATGAAACCAACATCCAGTATCAGAAAGTTCAGTTGACCTTCAATGCTTGGGGCAGGGACTGGGAACCGTAGTGGGTCTATGCAATATAATAATAATAAAATGGAAATGAAAAAGAGCTAATGCAGGATACTTATTTCTCTGAGAATCATTACTTTCACTGGCATACATCTCACAAGACGACTATAAGGAGCAATACAGGGAAATCATAGCTCATATTGAGGCTTACTGACAGTTGTTCTAAGCACACACAATTTGCGAATGGAACATGAAAGAGGATAAATGATAGTGGTACCCAAAACACACTTTCACATACTAGAAATATACCAGTCCTGAATGTAATGAGCCTCTCAAAAATCCTCGCCAATGAACAGCATCAACACCATGGCTAACCAAATGACTAGTGATTCTCATCGTTTCAAGAATTAAAAGTATTTTTTTTCCAAACCGGCCTAATACCAATTTATAAATCCCTTTTATTCCAAGATGACAAAAGCTGTCCCTGCTGTTCCTCATAGTTTGTATAGATAATGTCATTTCCACATGTTACCGATGACGTTTCCCGCTTGGTCTACAACTTATCGGCAGTTCTCAACTCTTTCACATGCGATGGACGATAACATCTGATTTAGCCGACATACATATTTAAGGCAAATTTATCTTTAAATTCCTTGTCGCCTTGTAGGATGGCAATCACAGTTACTTTTTGCGCAAACGCATTTCAATAAGGCCCCTTCATATGATCACCATCTCGTAAAATGTTAGTTCATTTTCATGGTAAAACATTGGCAGGATGTTGATGGTTTTCCTGATTAATATAGAAAATCTTGATAACGGAAATAGATTCACTGTCACATCAGATGAAAGTTGGCTGTTAATAAGTTCCAAGCTGGGTATCAGTTGTAAAACGCAAGTCGGCCCATATTAATTCCATACAACAATACAGTTATGGGGCACACTTTGTGATTTTGCAGCATATCATTTACACGATTTTGGATTCAGCTCCTAAACAAACAAGAGAATTTCGAGTGTTTAAACAGAGACGTTTATTAAACAACTTCTTCGGCACATTTTGATACATTCAGTTAACAAGTATTGTTAAGCAGTAGAACAGCTCAGAGCAGCCTCAACCATACATAGAGCTTTTCAATTGATACACTATACAGTATCGATTGTCATTATAATTTTAAGGCGTATCCTAATGTCAAGGATGATGGAAAGATATATCATTTTAGCTTCACATTAAGAATATCTATGGACGTTTCCGAAAACTTGTCAAAATAATTATAGAAATCTATGCTTTTCAGTGATACGTAGAAGGTACAATTAATGTACTGGGAACAAGCGTCATATATCTATAAATATCAGCCCATCTTTTTTTCTTGACGTGACGAATCATTCGTATCCTGCTTTTGCCTTCACAGTGCGCATGCGTAGTTTGCATAGTATTATGGTAACTGTTCATTGAGGAATGGTGGGTGGTGTTTTATTAAAGTTGTTTGATTACGCCAGTTATTAACTTTTTTTTTACGAAATGTGAAAATTTTACAATCGTTTAAGTGACATTTGTTTGAGTTTTTCCGCCTGTAGAAATATGATAATTGGCAAATTTGAAGATTCATTTGGTTCTTTGCTGTCGAATAAAGACACTGGTGGTTTTTATGGAACGAAGGAAAGTGTTGTATTCTGCGTTAAATCGCGTTAACAGTTACTCCACTGGAACACCGGAGCTACACATTCTTATTGCTTGGAATCAAACCGTAAAGTGATACTGTTGTTGCAAACAACCAAGTTAGGAAGTGGATGTGTCATAAAAAATTGTCTCGTGTTCCTATATTGACATGTATTGTTCTGAAAGTGCCGAAGGCGTTTTCCTGTGGAGTGCATCAATTAATTGTTTGGAAACTGTTCATATTAATCAGTCATGGCATTAAACAGAGTTATTATGGATGCTTTGGAGGTTAGAGTGTGGTGTTTTCTGTCTGTTTACTTTCACCTACACTTTCATCAGATTTGAATGTTAAAAGGAGCGATGAGAAAACAGTAGCAGGTGTTGCTGATGTTTTCGACTCTTGTCAAATCGCCTGCAAACATGTTTCCACAAGAAATCAAATGTGCTTCCCATTATGTGCCTCAACCGTTGAAGAGAAGACCAACATAGGCCACAAGAATGTCAGGAAATGTGGAAAACAATCGCTATATAGTACAAGTGTTCGTGGGTGCTCTGTCACAACATTATGAATCACTGTCTGTGGAAGCTGGAAAGCAGACTACATCTGAAGAAATAGTGTCTTGTATTGTCGAGCGATTGTCGCTAAATGATAGTAATGGAAATCACTATGAACTTGCCGAGGTGGTTGGTGATTCTTTTGGCCAGGAATGCAAGGAAAGAAGACTTGGACCGAATGAGAAACCTGTTGCTGTTATGCTGTTGTGGCCCAGGGTGCTTGACTCTCATCAACAGTATTACAGGTAAGCTTATATAACCTTTTGCATTTGGAGAGGGTGATTGCAGCATATTGTCATATATTCTAGATATATTGGTAATAGATACTGTACTGCAGCTGTAATATTTATTTGAGATCTTTGATGAATCAGTTTAGCTAGCCGACCACTGTTTATATTTCATTTTAGGCTATGTAACAGTATCATATTAAATTTACTTGCAAGAGAGAATATTTGTGATTCTGATTGTTGGTGCAGAGATTGAATAGTACTCTACATTTTGATCTTTTAACCTAATTACTGTTTTATTTCTTCAGTATTAAGTAAAAGTTGTAATGTTGCTATGTTTGACTGTCAATGTGTTAGGCCTGTGTCTGCTTATTTCTCAACAGAAAAACTTACAGCACTGGCATGAATGAATGGTTGTACCCACAAAAACAAAAATTAATCATGTATGATGAATGGAGCAAGAAAAACTAGTATTGTTCTTCTATTTTTTGTTGCTGAACAAACAGACAATTTTAATTTGCAGTTGGAACTTGCATTTTTGTAAAAGATCTCATCTTTGTTTAGTTTGTGTTAGTGTAGCCCATTGACATCTTTGCTGTAGTGACACTGATCGCAAGTGTGGTCTGACATGTAGTTCATGTTGGAAGGAAAAAATGCGGTTACGTTTTCATAATTCTGTGTAGACTTGATGATCAGTGATGTCAACTAGTAGTAGTAAAAAAAAAAAGTATCATTCCAGAAAGCATAGTTGAGTCAGTGTAAGTTGATTCGTGGCAGTTGCAGTGAGGTGGGTGTGGCATCTTAGTTGGCCTACATCAGCCAATAGTGTAATGCAATTTTGTAAACTTCTCTATGGCAGTGGCTCAGTGTTATCACAGCTTTGTAGATAGCTACTGCTTCTGCCTGGAGCCATTAGCTTTTCACAGGTGAAAACTGGCAATAGCCCTATGAGCTGTCGGGGTTTTCTTACACCGCCTCGATGTTACTTAATAATATAATTGTTGGTTTTGTTCTGCTCATAAAATTCTGTATTAAGTCTAACTTATGACTGAGTAAAAATAGTATATTGAAAGTTAAAGGAGTGATGACTAGGCTGTACTTTATTCTCGAATGTGTGCAAATTATTATGTTGCGTTTCATTTTGGTGCATGGTTTGGGAGAGGAAGTTTTTGATAGAGCTAGTCTGGGATAGTGGTAATACTACATATTACTCCACTCAGGCAAATTATATTGTGATAGCTAAACTTTAGTAATTACCTAATCAGTAGTAAATACAAGTGATTCTTGTAGCAAGCATAGCTAATATTGTACGTAACGTCTTGTCCTACTTCTAGAGTCTATATTGGTAGCCTTTTCTTGGTTTTCATTTCCACAGAGTAGTAGCATCTTTCAATTAGGAAACAATGTGACTTGTTTTTTAAAATATTTATCTTCATATTCATTGTGTTGCATACTTTTATTGTGCTGAGAATTTTCATGGCTATATACAGAGGAGTCTGAGCACACAGTTTTAAGCGATGTGAGGCGAGCATAAAGTTTTCTTTATATCTTGTGTTGGATGAGTGTTGAAAATTTTTTTAAGTTGATCAGCTGTGCTGCGTCTTTGTGAGTATCATTCTTGGCCAGGATGACGTAGTTACACATCAGTCTACAGAGTGATATGTAATACTACATATTACTCCACTCAGGCAAATTATATTGTGATAGCTAAACTTAAGTAATTACCTAATCAGTAGTAAATACAACTAATTCTTGTAGCAAGCATAGCTAATATTGTATATAGCATCTTGCCCCACTTCTAGAGGCTATATTGGTAGCCTTTTCTTGGTTTTCATTTCATATGTCTTTATCTTATTTTAGTTCCCATATTAATAGCTCTTAAGCACTTATAATGAGAGTGTGGTCATATATGAGTCTCACCGGTTTTCACCCTAAACTAAATTTATCGTTTTACCTTGATCATTTCTTATTTTGTTTTGTTGGTACATAATTTTTTGTACTCTTTCTTATCCGTGGTGCAAATGCAAAGACATCAGCATTACTCAACAAAGTTATAAGGGGCAGTCAAATGAAAATAAGACAGATTGAAAAAATAATTAGGCTGTTTATTGTTTCAAAAGTAATCGTCATAACTGTTATGTTTATTCCATTGTGAGACAAGACGGTTAATGCCTTCCTGAGAAAATGTTTCCGGTTCCCTGCAGAACCCTGAGCATACCCAGACATGCATCACTCCATAAGAAGCAAAAATCATTGCCCATGAATGTAAGAAGCAAATCATTGGCCCTGAATGTCTCTCTTCAGGGCTGCAAAAAATATAAAAATATCCAGGTTGTCACTTTGATAATATTGAGGTGCACCATCAGGTCTAAATGCCCAGGTATGTTGACGGACAGCATCATTCTGTTGCAGGATAGTGCATGCTCACATATTGCCTAGCTTATTTTGACTACACTGCAGAAGTTTTGCTGGGAAGCTCTTACACATCCTCCGTACAGTCCCGATCTCTCCCCATGATGCAATTCTTGGTCTTAAGTTTGATTCGGATGAAGAGTTTCATATCTAGGTGCAATTATGGTTCTGTAGGCAATATCAAACATTTCTCCATGAAGGCATTGAACGTTTTGCTTCACAGTGGGATAAAAGTATTAACAGTTATGATGAGTACTTAAAAAAACAGTTTACTGACATTTATTAGTGTGTCATATTTTCATTTGACAGCTCCTGATATATTTGCGTATCATTTATTCATGTATTTATTTTCTTTTGGATGTATGGCCTGCTGTACACCATTCTTTATTGGTATCATTTACCTTAAACTCATAATAGTATATTTCATACTCTACATACATATATTTTACAATAATTTGTATGCCCCTTGGTCACCATAACCACACAGATGAAGTTACATTTTGAGCACCCAGTAACCTTTGATGGTCATCATACAAAATTCAGATATTTTTTCATTCTTAACGATTACTACCTTTAGTATAAATAACATGTTATTGGAACCCGGGTAGGTTTCTCTAATCTACAACTTTGGAGTAAGCCTCAAAAGTATTGTGCCCTATGCTTACATGTAGAAACTGTAGAACTGCTGAGAACACCTCTTTCCCCAGACGGACTTAAGGCACCAAATTCTACACTTTTCACAGTGATGATATCCCTGTATACATTTCATTTTTCCTCAGGTGTAGAGCCTGCTTTGATGCATCTAACCTGTTCCATATTATATGTATAAGGATACATCATCCTGCTTATAATATCTCATTTATTCTGAGACCAGTTTACTCCTTCAGTATTATAAATACATATGAGATTGCCTAGTTTACTTGATTTCTAGTTTATAAATATTCCTCTACATTACCTTAGCCAGTAGCTATTATCATTGATGTCTTACCATAGTTAGTTTTTATTGACCTTTATTGCTCATTAGAAACACATTAAATTATTCCAAACCAATGCCTACTTATGCTGTTATGGATGCCATTGGTTACTCATTGGAATATGTTATTCAGAAACTGTGTCAACTTAAGCTGCTTTGAATGCTGAGAACACCTCTTTCACTAACTTGGATGTTACCATGTCATTAGTGATGACGTCAAACACATGCCTTATCCAGAAATACGGAAGCATCCGATCCCGCCTGTCTGCTTTGACCCATGACATCACAAATATGGCGGAAACAAAAACAAACACAAACACTTTCCACAAGCAGCCTAATGACACTAACGGGACAAGCGCTGGAAATGGGGTGTTTTGGGTGGGGGGCAAACTAAATATAAACAAATTTAGACGCCTTGCGTAGCTACAACATGAAAGTGAAGACAGCCATGCATGAATACCCACCCATCTCCCCAGGGGTTGTAACCCTGTAACCCATAGAAGATAAGGATGCTTCAGTAGCTGATTAGTGTTTCTTGTCTTTAAAAAAAAAAATCTCATGGGATAGAACGAACAGATCAGAAAGATAAATATAATAAACTAAAACAGAAATTAGAGGAAACTTAATTAAAATAAGTAATAAGTGTTTTTTTAAAAAAAAAGAAGAAGAAGAAGTCTCACGAGATAGAACGAACAGATCAGAAAAGTAAATAAAATAAGATAAAACAGAACTGGAGACAACACCCTTACGTCATGGGTCAAAGCCGACGCTTGGGATCAGACGCTTCTGTCGACCCCCTTATCCTTCGCTTGTGAATGTGATTTCACTAACATCTGAATACTATATTGTGCAAGATACGGGGTGTTTCAGAGGGTTTGTGACAACTATCTAAGGGTAATGGACCACATAGGGAACAACTATTGTTAGACACAACTGAGATATCTGCTTTTTTCTATATTCGTTTTGTGTTTCGCTTTTATTTTTCCTAGATAGTAACTTTACCTCACAGACTGAAGCCCAGGTCCTTAAAAGCACTGAATATTATAACAGGAGTGGGACAAATGTATCTGCTTCAGTTTTGTCAAACTTTTGTGTGATTCATGAGTGCACAATTTTGCTACCATTGTGTTTGCAAATATTGTATGTATTGCACTGTTATGGAATTTGTGTAGCTACAAGGGGTTTTTGGACCAGCCAGGTTAGCCAACAGCACTAATGCGCTGCTTCCTGTACTCGGGTAGGCACACTGGCCCCGGATTGAATCTGCCCAGTGGATTAACGATGAGGGCTGGTGTGCCAGCCAGCCAGCCTGGATGTGGTTTTTATGCGGTTTTTCACATCCCGCTAGGTGAATACCGGTCTGGTCCCCATGTCCTGCCTCAGTTACACGACTTGCAGACATTTGAAAAAACGTTCGCACTATTTCATGGCTTACACTAGACACAGATAGCTGGGGTACACTAATTCCAGCCGGGGTGGGGAGGGGGGGGGTTGTACGGGGTGGTGACAGGAAGGGTATCCGGCCACCCTCTGCAACTACCATCGCCAACTCCATAGTAACAAGGCCGACCCCGCATTGAAGTGGCACAAAGCCCAACGAAAATGATGACAAGGGTTTTGGGACCAGCCTTATTTACATCTGCATCACTTTGGTAAATGTTGGGATGGTTCCTTTGAAAACGATAAGGCAGATTTCCTTTCCAATGCTGAACTTGTGCTCCATTGCTAATGACCTTATCTTTGATGAGACATAAAAGCATAATCTGCCTTCGTGTACCTAGTCTGTGTGCTGAGATTGGCAAGCAATGACTAAACAGCTGACGCCACTCGACACTCATCAGTTCTATAAGATAAATTACTATTTACACTACGAACACCTGCATATCATACTGTAGCTCAACCAATAACGGAATGAATGTTAATTAATCATGTTTGAGTAATGATACTCTGTGGATTCCTTGCAAAGAGAGATTTGGGTTTGACTGGTTTTGTCATTTTGTGCTAAGATTGGAGCAGCTTCTAAAACTGGCCTATAATTATATATTGATTCCGCAAAATTGTAGGAAAGAATGCATTCAGATGTTGCTATACATCGATTGTTCAAAGCAAGGGGAGGGCCTCAGGGTTTTCAGAGTATATGTTTTCAGGGTACATGTTCTCAATGAGTTCATTGTATGCAGTGTAATACTGCACATGATTCTGAAGACAGTGGAACAGGTGAAATGCCCTCATAGCAATAAATTTCTCATCGATTCAGATTCCTTTAAAATGTTAAAAGCATACAAAAGATTTAAGCAGCAGCATAAATAGTGCAAAATATACAGGACTCCCTCATCTCTTACAGTGACAGGGCCAACATGTATCATTTTGCTAGGTACCTGGCACATATGAGTCCAGAGAAAGTAAGAAGCTGACAGCAGCCGAGGTAGCCAGTAGGGAACACAATAAGACACAATACACCATTAGCTTGGAAACTACAGTTTTCTTGTTGACTTCAAAAGCTATGGAAATGGGAAAAGAGGAATGAACTGTGGCCAGTGAAATAATTGATTCACCTTTGGTGTAGGTAACACAGGATGATGTCACCCTCATCCACCTCTGATTCCCTCTTCTCTGTTTGATGTGCAAACAATGATTGGGAAGAATGATTGTCAGTGAGCCTCTGTATTAGCTCTAATATCCAGAATTTCGTCATTGTGGTCATTTCACGAAATGTATGGGGAAAGAAGTAATATGTTGTCTGACTCTTCGGGAAAGTACCCTCCCGAAATTTCAATATTAAACCTCTCTGTGATACACAACACCTCTCTTTTAGTGTCTGCCACTGGAGTTTATTGAGTATCTCTATAAAACTCTTGTGCCAATTAAACTATCCCATGATGAAATGTGCCACTCTTTGTTGGATCATCTCTCTTCTATCAATCCTACCTGGTAAGGGTTGCTGATTGATGAACAGTACTTGAGAATCGTTCCGATAAGTACCTTGTAAGCCTCTTCTTTAGTGAACGAATCACATTTCCTTAAGATTCTTCCTAAGAATCTGTTTTGAGTCTGCTTTTCCTACTATTCATTTAATGTGCTGATTCCACTTAAGGTCACTCAGGATAGATACTCTCAGATATTTTATGGTGATTACTGTGTCCAGCAATTAGTTGTCAATAGTACATTGTACAGCAATGGATTTCTTTTGTATATGTGAAATATTTTAATTTATTTATGTTCAGAGTCAGCTGCCAGTCCTTGAAATCCTCTGTAGGCCCTTCTACAAATTGTTACTGTCTTCCGGTGTTGCTATGTTCGTATAGTCGACTGCATCATCTGCAAACAACCTTAAAGAGCTACCCATGCTTTATATTCAATCATTTATATACATTCTAAACAGTAATGATACCCCCATCATTACCTTTTCATCTGTCAATTTTATCCCATTAATAGTGACTTGTTCAGTCCTGTCATAAGGAAGTCTTGAATCCAGTTGCAAATCTGTTCCAATACTTGGTAAGCCTTCTTTTTTTTCCTCCCACTCCACTAAATGGCAGTGCAGGACAGTATCAAATGCCTTCCCCCAAAGACAAGGAACACAGCAACAACCTGAGTACTAATGTCTAGAGTGCTGTGGATCTCATGGAGGAACAGAGCGAGCTGAGTTGTTTTGCAAGATCTCTTCAGAACCCATGTTGATACTTACAGGAGTGATTTTCGTTCTCCATCATTCTGCAACAGATTGGTGTCAGCAATGTAGAGCAATAATTACGTGCTCCTCTCCTAAGACCCTTTGAGAAAACAGAAATAACTGGCACTTCCTTCAGGTGCTACATATCCTTCATTGCTCCAGTAACCTATCATAAACTGCTTCCTACTACTAGTAGGGGGGCAGGTTCTTTCACATAATCTCTGCAGAATCTTAACAGGTATTTAATCTGCTCATGATAACTTTCCACTACAAAGCAGTTGTAGCTGTTTTTCTGCTCTGAGATCAATTATCTCAATATTTGCCATTTCAAAGTTCATACGATGGCTGAAAGGATGAACTGTGTTAAGATCTTTTGCTATGAAGTAGTTTCGGAAGACTGAATTCAGTATTTCAGCTTTTCTTCTGTTATTTTCCATTTTGGTGCCATTATCTACATCTACATAAACACTCTGCAAGCCACTGTACGGTGCATGACGGGGGTACCCTGTACCACTACAAGTCATTTGCTTTCCTGTTCCGCTCTCAAACGGAGTGAGGGAAAAGTGACTTCTCTGTGGATCCCTATGAGCGCTAATTTCTCTTATCTTTGTGGGCCTTATGTGCAATGTATGTTGGAGCCAGTAGAATCATTTGTCAGTCAGCTTCAGATACTGGTTCTCTAATTTTTCTCAATGGTTCCATAAAAACACGGGAGAACTGCCGGATATCAGTAACTTCCTGCCACGATATTTCGGCGCAGAGTCTTCTGGCCATCTTCAGGTGAATGCCACTGTAGTAGTACTGGCAAGTACGCGCTGAGCTCCGCTATTTAAAGCCTTCTGAGGTGACATTGCGCATGCGCAGCTCAGCGTGCGCGTTCATAACGGCTCCGTGCGCTGCGCCTCGCACCCTTCACTGTGAAAGCCTGGCTTTCTCGAAAAGAATGCCCCCCCCTCCCCCCCCCAGGGATTGCCATTTGAGTTTCCAAAACACCTCCATAACACATACGTGTTGTTCAAACCTACCGGTAACAAATCCAGCAGCCCGCCTCCGATGTCTTCCTTCAATTCGACCTCCCAAACACTCTAGCAGTACTCAAGAATAGGTCGCATCAGCATCCTGTATGCGGTTTCCTGTACAGGTGAACCACTTTTTCCTAAAATTCTCCCAATAAACTGAAGTCAGCCATTGCCTTCTCTACCCCAGTTCACATGTTCGTTCCGTCTCATATCAGTTTTCAAAGTTATGTCCAGGTATTTAAATGACTTGACTATCAAACAGGACACCAGTAATACTGTATCTGAACATTACAGGTTTCTTTTTCCTACTCATCCACATTAATGTACATTTTTCCACCATTCATTACACCAGCTGGAAATTTTGTCTAATCCTTTATCTTCCCACAGTCACTCAACTTCGACATCGTACTGTGCACCACTGCATCATCAGCAAACAATAGCAGATTGCTGCCCACCCTGTCTGCCACATCGTTTATGTATACAAAGAACAACGGTGGTCCTATCACACTTTCCTTGGGCACTCCTGGCAATATCTTTGTCTATGGTGAATATTCGCCGTTGAGTACAACATATTGGGTTCTATTACTTAAGAAGTCTTTGAGCCACTCACATATCTGTGAACCCATATTCTCGTGCTTTAGTTGACAGCCTGCAATAGGACATCGTGTCAAATGCTTTCTGGAAATCTAGAAATATGGAATCTGCCAGTTGCTCTTCATCTATAGTTGACAGTGTATCATCTAAGAAAAGGGCAAGCTGAGTGTCACATGAGCGATACTTTTCTAAAACCTCACTGATTCGTGGGCATAAGATATTCGAACTGAGAATATGTTCAGTGATTCTGGAGCAAACTGAAGTTATGGATATTGATCTGCAATTTTGTGGGTCTGTTCTTTACCCTTCTTATATACTGGAGTCACCTGCACTTTTTTCCAGTCACTTTGGGACTTTGTGCTGGGCGAGAGATTTGTGATAAATGCAGGCTAGGTTAGCAGCCATTACCATAGAGTACTCTTTGTAAAACCGAGTCAGGATTCCATCTGGACCTGGTGATTTATTTGCTTTCGAATCTTTCAGTTGTTTCTCTGTGACAGGGATGCTTATTACTGTCATCCATACAGGAGTCTGTCTGATGGTCAAATGATAGTATGTGTGCACTAATCTCTTGTGTGAATGATTTCTTGAGCATGAAATTGAAATCTTTGGCTTTCATTTCGCTGACTTCAACTGCCACACCAGACTGATTAACAAGGAACTGAATGGAAGCTGTAGACCCACTTAGTGTTTTCTCGGGATCTCAGCCAGCTCTTTTGCTAAGGTGTGATGGTGCTAGTTGTTGAATGCTTCATGCATGTCACCTTTTATCCACTTACTACTCACATACCTCTCCTGACCATAGTTTACAATCTGCTTAAACTTTGCCCATTATTCCTCTACATGTGTCTTACTGGTACCAAGTGATGTCAGTTCACTGTCTAAGTGAGATGCTAACAGCTGCTTATCTGCTCTGTGTAGCAGAAACACTCTCCTAGCCTTCTTGACTGATTTATTACCTTTTGTAATCACAGTTTCTGAAGAAGAGAAATTTGTTAACATTGAGTTTAGATTTAAGTGTCAGGAAGTCGTTTCTGAAAGTATTTGTATGGAGTGTAGTCATGTATGGAAGTGAAACATGGATGATAAACAGTTTAGACAAGAAGAGAATAGAAGCACTTGAAATGTGGTGCTACAAAAGAATACTGAAGATTAGATGAGGAGGTACTGAACAGAATTGGAGAGAAGAGAAATTGGTGGTACAACTTGACTAGAAGAAGGGATCGGTTGGTAGGACACATTCTGAGGCATCAAGGGATCACCAATTTATTGCTGGAGAGAAGTGGGGGGGGGGGGTAAAAATCATAGAGGCAGACCAAGAGATGAATACATTAAGCAGATTCAGAAGGATGTAGGTTGCAGTAGTTACTTGGAGGTGAAGAGGCTCGCACAGGATAGAGTAGCATGGAGAGCTGCATCAGATTAGTCTTTGGACTGAAAGACCACAACAGTTGGTATAATGACATCATGATCACTAATTCTTACTAACAATGTCGATAAGGTCTGGCCTAAGGTCTAAGATATTTCCATTGCTTGGACTGCCGAGCTAGCTGCTCAAGACAGTTTTCAGAAAACGTATTCAAAAGTATTTCACATGACTGTATGTGTGTACCTATCACAATGAATCCATAGACATCCCAGTCTATACTCGGTAGGTTAAAGCATGATCTGGGTTTTACGTGCTACTGGCTGTAGACTTGCTTTGAATGACTCTAGAACTGTTGCATCAGAATCGGGTGGCCGGTAAAATCAGCCAACAATTAACTTGCTTTCACCTACACCTGTTATACATGATCAGATAACATCACTGTCACATTCAGCTTCAACCACAATGGAGACAGTATTTTTATTAACTGAAATCAACACTCCCCCTCTTATGATCTCTAATCTGTTGTTATGTTATATCTTCCATGACTCACTTAATGTCTTGGAGCTTTCCACCTCAGCTTTCAGCCAACTCTCAGTCCGTTAATTTGAGTGCGATAAATTTCCTGGAGAGCAGTAAATTTGAGAACTTCATTAAGAAAACTTTGGCAATTTACTGATAAATTTTGACAGTTGTAGTGTCTATATTCTGAATGCTGTTTGACTTCCCTTGCTGTTTATCAACTGGCGAGTGTTCATCAGAGCACCTCAAACTACCGTCTAGCCATAAAACTGTTGTGTACCCTCCACAAGTACTCTGATACCCGAGTAACTACTTTCTTTGTTTAGTGCACCCCTGACCTATCAAGGAGAGTACTACAAATACCCACACGATAACACAGGTCTAGAATCCTGCAGCCAAGACTGTCACAGAGTCAACAAAGCCTTTGGTTGAGACCCTCCACTCAGCTCCAAACCAAAGGTCACCCATCAACTCTGGGAACAATGCTGCAAATTGTGAGCTCTGCGCGCACCCTACGTGCGAGACCAGAAGTCTTCACCACCTCCGCCAGCTGCCTGTATGAACCGAGGATGGCCTCAGAACCCATGTGACAGCCGTTGTCAGTGCCGACGTGAACCACAACTTGCAGGCAACTGCACCATGCAAGCTTGTTGGCTGCAGGCAAGGCCACCTACACATCTCAGATGAGCAGCACCCCCCCCCCCCCCCCCACCTCTTCTCCCAATACACTGAGTACTAATTGGCTTGCTTTCCAGCCCTGAACACTATCTGCTGAAGGGGCTCCATAATGCGCCTAACTTTGGAGTACCGGATAACTGGTAAACCCCTCCCACCTGCTGAAGGAGTGGCCACTTGTCCACTCACAGGGTGAATGGGTGAGGCCAGTCGACCATTATCCACATTCCCCTCTGCCTCTAGTGACGCAAATGTGTCACCACCAGCCACTCATCTGATGTGAGAGCGGATCCAACACTGGGTGGACTAGGAGGTGCTTCGAAAGCAGAACCCATGACCAAAACAAGCGACATCTGAGGAGTCCTAAGCGACGTGCCAGATTCTGTGCCACCGCTACACCCCGAGGTAGCAGCCTGAAAGTGACAGACCACAGCCAAAAGTGCACTTAGCTGTTCATGAAGTGCCAGCTCCTCCTGCACCCGCACACAGCATGCACATGTCCTAACCATCCTAACAAGATGAACTGAATAGTAAACTGTAAGAGTAGGCAAACTCCTAGAAATGCAACTTTCCGCCCTCCTTATGTGTCGCCAATGGATGCCGATATTTTAATGAGAGATGTAGCTGGCTGTTCAGTGAATAACTATTGCAATACAGAATGAATGAATTTACACGTACAAAAACACGGATTTAAACCTCTTAAATAGAAAATTGTGCACAAAATTTGATAAATATACTATGAGGAAAACAGAGAGAAAGATAAACACTTAACTTTTCTTTCTGTAGACTTATATCAGCCAAGATCTGGAGTCTGACAGTCACTGATTGACTGAATAGATGACTTTGAACTGCTTACCAATTTTATGCAACATCAAAACCTCTTACTGTTTTTAGTAACATATTCATTTGCACTTTGTTCAGCTTTTGTTTACCAGATAGGTTTTGACTTCTGTCAGATCTGTGATAAATCTTTCTTTGTTTAAGTAGCAGTTTTCTAAGACCGCTACTAAACCACGGTGGGTCATTCCCATCCCTTAAGACCTTGCTCGGAACGTATATAAGGCATTTTGAATCATGCTTTTGAATTTTTTCCGTTTGTGCTCCAAACCTTCATTCCTAGCACTGAACATTTGATGTTACTCAGATACTCGGCAATTTGTATCCTGTCACTCGCGCTAAGCAAAAATTAAAATATTTTCCTAACTTTCGTAACATTCCTTATAATAGCTGTAGTCACAGATGCTACCATAGCCATATGATCATTTATATCTTCCTAAACAATTTCTGATTTGAGAAGCTTATGTGTGTTTGTTGCTAGGAGGTCCAAGTCATTATCTTCATGAGTTGGTTCTCTAATTAATTGCTAAAAGTTAATTTTCAGACAATACATCCAGAAAAATGTCACCAGTTTGGCTAGCATGACTCTTGCAATCTATACCTGGCATGTTGAAGCACCTCCTATTACAAAGGTATGATCAGGAAACATAATCACGGAATTCTGCAGATTCTCTCTGAAGTACTCTATCGCAACAGCTGGTCTGCAGACAGGTGGCCCATAAAAATCCAGTTACCAATTTTGACCCACTTTTGATGCTTAACTTACACAGATTAATTCACATTTGGAATCCGTGATAACATCACTACATGTTATTGAATCCCTTAATGCAATAAATGCACTGCCATTATTGTCAACTAAGCTATCCTTATGATAAATATTCCAATCTGAATGTACGATTTCATTGCTATTCAGTTCTGGTTTCAATCAACTTTATGCTCCTAATACAATCTGGGCGTTATAACCTTCAGTAAGCACTACTAATTATGGGAGCTTAAAATTGATGCTCCTGCTGGTTGCTAATACCATGTGGCTGATGTATCTTTGATTTCAGCAGGCAGTTCATCTCTGATCCCAAGGGAAGTTCCTCTAACCTTAAAAACCCCCATGTGCAGACCTCACATAATCCTCTATCCTAGGATCCACCTCCTGTGAGTAGGGCATGCCTGGTCTATTAAGGGGAACCCTACAACTCTCCCCCTATACTGGAGATCGTTTGCATATGGATGGCCTCTTTCCTGACCTGCCCCTGTTTGCCGAGGGGCTCCATTACTTGCCTAACATACGAGATCCCAACGGCTAGCATAACTGTTCTCTGCACCTGTTCAGACTGGGTTGGAAAATGACCCATTGGCCAAACATGAGAGGTGTCAAACACTAGCTCAGAAGTGTCAACTCAGGTAGTATCTCATACCTGTTTTTAAGCTGTAAGGACTCAGCCTTGCTGCCAGTTCTCTGTTTTGACTTCTGCCCAATGAGACACTCGAACCCACATTTATCCACCACCCATTCTCAAGTGAAGACAGGCTGGTAAGATGTTGCATATGCTTATGCATATCATACTGTTTAAATTTGTATGAGATCTCAAAAAATACAAACAAAGCCATCTGAACTCACTGAGGAAGAACAAGGAAACTCCCCCTCCCCCCTCCCATCCACCCACCCCAACCCCTCCCCCCAAACCACTCCAAACCAGGAAATTACCCAACTGTGGCACTACTGAAGTTGGGAGATGTGCAAGATATAAATGAGAAGATGAGAAGAAGAAACAGGCACTAAAATATGCTCCATAGAATTCTCACTATAGCCTAAGATTGAAAGAAATGTACTGAGGGAGGGGGGGGGGGGGGCAACAGCTTAGAGTAAGTTAGTGGCAACAACTTAAAGTTAGTAACCACTAGTCAAGACACTAAAATGCACAGGCACAATTCACTTCCTCACAGAACTGTGTTTGAAAACGGAAACTAACTAAATTAAATTACTGCGTATCAGACAAACTGCTACAGCTATAGGCCCACTTCTCATCTCTGCAACAGCTGCTACAGATGATTTGGAGTGTGCTAAAGATTTGGCTGTGGTGTTCCTAAACAGCTGTAATGTTGCCACCCCCTGGGGTTGGCAGGGTGGCTTTGGTACAGGAAGTTGTGGTGGGGTTGCTAGCCGGAGGTAGCCCCAATAAACATGGCTATTAAAATACACACTTTAGTTTACTCAGATAAGTGCACTTGTCATACACAGAGCAATGAGAATGCCTGTTTCAGGATGTGTGCCAGCAAGGTGACAGCTAGTGCCCAGCAGGCTGGTGCACTCAGGATTGCTGACGCCAGTACCCAGTATGTGTCATGCAACCCAGTTAGCTCTGTTGCGTCACACGCTTGTTGTATTAGCGGTGCTCAAAGGCAGCCTGAGTTCTTGCAATAGCGTTCTGATGGATGGCTGTATCCTGCGAGAGACAGTGTGAAGCGTGGCGGCACCTGCGTCAGTGGTGGCAGAAGGCAGCTGCCTGCCTGGGCAGGAGTCCAACTCACTGATTGAGTTGACCTGGGATAGCTCTGCCACACCCATGGCACCAAGTGTGGAAGGTGGACTGAGTACATAATGCAGCTACAGTCTATCACTGTAGGTCCAAACTGGTGACTGATGCCAGTGGCTCCGTGTCTATGAATGGCTGCAAATGATCTCAAAGTAGCTGAATGTAACCGTTCCCAGTCAATGGCCAGTTCAGTTGGACCAGATGATCCAGTCCACTTCAAGTAAACACAGTACACACCATTAGAGCGCCACAGCTTGCACAGTGCCTCATTGACAACTTTGGTCTTTGGTTTCATGGAATCTGTGCCACACTTGAACACTGCCAACAGCCCTTACCAACTGAAATCGTGACTTATCTGACCAGTCCACAGTTTTCCAGTCATCTAGGGTCCAACCAAAATGGTCATGAGCCCAGCAGAGGCTCTGTAGGCAAAGACAATGTTGTGCTTTTAGCAAACGCACTTGGGTCAGTCGTCTGCTGCCTTAGCCTGTTAACACCAAATTTCACAACATTGTCTTAATGGGCACATTTGTCGTACATCCCACATTGATTTCTGCGGTAATTTCAAGCAATGTTGCTTGTCTGTTAGCAATGACAACTCAACACAAACATTGCTGCTCTCAGTCATTAAGTGAAGGCTATTGGCCACTGTGTTGTCCATGATGAGAGGTAACGACTGAAATTTGGTATTCTAGGAACACTCTTTAACACTGTGGATATCAGAATATTAAATTCTCTAATGATTTCCAAAACAGAATGTCTTATGCATGTAGCTCCAACTACCATTCCATGTTAAAAGTCTGTTAATTCCTTTTGTGTGGCCATAATCAAATCAGAAACCTCTTTACATGAATCACATGAGTACAAATGGCAGCTCCACCAGTGTACTGCTCTTTTATACCTTGATACTTTGTGTACTCGATACTACTACCATCTGTATATCTGCATATCACTAACCCATTTCTTTTGTCACCTCAGTGTACGATAAATTACTGGGTTTTGCTTTTCTTTCTTGTATTGTGTGTTTATCAGAATATGACAATTTGTTGGGAAATTTTTTCATATTCCAGCCTTATAGTTTGGTTGTGAGTTAGTGAAGCCAACAAGTGTGACTGGAGGAAAACTGGCTGTGGTGCTGGATTGATATGTATCATAATCCTGTGATCGTTTCAGAAACCTTCTGGGATATTTTCAGAAAGTTCTGATTTCCATGGCAGTGGCTAGGCAGGAACTTAAGAGTACAGTTTAAGTTTTATAACTTTTTTTTCCTTCTTTTTTTCATTTTGTTTTACTGCATACTCCACAATACGTTCCATTATGTGACCTTGTAAATTCACCCACTTGAACGGGGGGACAATGTTTATCAAATCCTGTTTTATCATTGGTTCTGCCATCTTGTCTAGTCATTCAACTCTTGATCCTATCATGTACTGTGCAACTATTTCCCAGCTGCATCTCACACTGGAAAAGCTGCTTACACTAAGAGCAGAGACAAGCCAGAACTTTGCCAGTTCTGTGATAGTCTCAGCTTCAGAAATTTTGACATGAACTGTAGGTGTGCTATGGATATAGAGGGTGGTACACGATAAATCACCTGATTTGTTTCATGAATAACACATTTGTTGTTGACAATATTTGTAATTTATTGATGTAGAAATAAAGAATACTGCTTTGAAATTCAACCTAATGAATCACATGTTCAATATGACTGCCGTTTTGGTTTACAACTTTTTCAAGTCGCACGCTTGCATTTGTGATGACTCTCCGACACAAATCTTCTGGAATGGCGTGGCTCAACTCCACAGTGTTGGCCCTAAGTTGCACTGCATTTTTGGGGTTTCTGTGGTACACCCTCTCTTTAAGGAATCCCCAAAGGAAGAAGTCACATGGGTTAATATCTGACCTGTGGGGAGGTCACATTCCTCCTCCTACATAACGTCCTGGAAATCTGTTTTACAATACCCTAAAGCCATCTGCACACAGACCGTGCTGTCGAACATTAATGTTGAGCGTGCCAAGTTCAACGTGCTACTGAACGCTCAGGAACGATGCGACTTGTGCATACGGTACGTGGGCCCCAACGTGGTATACCCAATCATAACGCACTGCAGCGGCAGTTGAGGGATGTTTCTAGTTCGTAAATCAAATTGTTTACCCAACGGGCGCGCGTAAAATTTCCACGTTAGCTCTATTAAAACGCACATTTCCTCCATTGTCCATGAAAAGGAATGTACCATGTCCAATCAATGACGCAGACCTATAAAAGTTCCATTACAAAGAGTACGGTACAAATTTGGAATACTTCTCCACATAAGATAAACATTATTTCATCATTCCCACATTTTAGTGAAACCCCAAGGCCAGTCTTACTTGATCACTGTTCCTACCCAGCAGCAGAATGTTTGCAACATGTGAATTACAAAGTGTAAAAGAAAAAGGAGCAAAATATCTTTATACAAGTAGCACAAGCTATCATGTAGATTAAGCCCATTGAACAAAGTCACCCCTCAAAAAAAGGTGAACTTATATTTACATAACATCAAATATTATAGCATATACTTATATTAAACTAATAATAAAATATCAGAACCTAATAAAAATGTGAATGTTAGGAAAAAAATTGATAGTGTTTAAACGGGAACCACTGCCCCATCAAAGAACTCTCTACAGGACAGTGACAGGTACTCGTTACGTTAAACCACCAACACATGCTATCTGTCTAATAGTATTATGTTAGCCGTTGCTGAAAACGTTAATCATAGATAATTATGTTACTAATTGAAATTTAATTATAACAAATTGTACCAAGAACAAAGTGTTTTGGGTGGATCTTCATTGTATCGCTGCCTTAAAATAGCCTACTCTCATAATACACAAGTTACAATAATTATTTTGCCACGAATATGATGTTTCTCATTATTTTATTGGAACGAATCACACAGTTGACAACGGGTTTTCCAGTGATTCTCAGTTTGCTGGTGCTCAGAAACGGTATATATACGTATAGGCTTGAAATG
Source organism: Schistocerca nitens (assembly GCF_023898315.1). NCBI lineage: Eukaryota > Metazoa > Arthropoda > Insecta > Orthoptera > Acrididae > Schistocerca > Schistocerca nitens. The sequence continues at coordinate 362,273,304 of NC_064621.1, forward strand.
AATGCCAATATGGTGCCTCACAACTCTGTACTGAAGGGAGACGGCGTGTGTGTGATGTTGGTGGCGTTGCGCCATCTCGTTGGTCAACGCTCAGAATATCTGTCATGCCAGATATTTGCACTGCACGTTCGGAAAGATTCCTGAATGTGCTATTCCATGCTATGACGTCAGAAACTCGGGACTCTCAACGTTCAACGTTCGGATGAACTGTTCGTGTGCCGACGGCTTAAGACCCAGTCTTTTGTGTAGGAAATCAAGTACAACATTGGCAGTATGGGGGTGTGCTCCATCCTGCATGAACCATTGTGTCTGCAATGGAAGCCATGAAGCCATGAGTTGAGGAAAGAACTGGTTTCACAGCATGTGCAAACAGCATTCACTGGTTGCTGTAGTATCGAAGAAGAATAGCCGAAGATTCCATGGCTTGACATCACGACCCATACCACTTTCTCCCCGTAGGTGTCTTTCCTGTGGATTATTCGCAGAGGTTCACGTGCCCAGAATCGAATGTTCTGTTTGTTCACAACACCGTTCACGTAAAAATAAGCTTCGTCAGAAAACCATGTGTTGTGTAGCACTGCCTTTTGGTCTTGCTCGATTGCCAAACAGGCAAACTGCAGTCTCCGCTCCTTATCTCTCGCAGTAACCTTATGCACTATAGTCATCTTGTATGGATACAAGCGAAGCTCAAATTGAATAATTCTTTGTACAGATCGGCTCTTCTAGTTGATTTACTCAGACTACAAGTCAAAGCCACTCGAACTGCTTTAATGTTTTGCGGCAAACGTACAGTATGCGCATGTGGCTGCTGACACTCCAAAACAGATCCAGTACCTTTGAATTTTAGATGTAATCTGCGTATTGTCCGTGGGCTGGGAGCCCACCGTGTGCCGAAATGAGCACGAAACCTTCTCTGTGTCAATGTAATGCTGTTCGTCACTGCGAACAGTAACACAATCTTCGTCTTTTGTGTGACGGTCAACCGTCCTTTGTCCGCCAAACTGAAATGGCAGACTCACAATGAAAGCAATGAACTCGCAACGACATCTGGCATAATTTCCATAAGCTGCATGAAGTTGGGCACACAATTTGAAAGCTATTGCCCCAATAGTATACGTGTAGGATCAGAATTCAATCAGGTGACTTACCATGTGCCACCCTATTTCAGGCATACACGGTACACCGAAAGTTGTTGTTATGGGGATTTGCAAGTGAAATTCCAGGGCTATCAGCTCCTAAACAAAAAACAAAATTTAATTGCTGTGAAACTGGTTGGGAATGTTAAGATTTTAGTACATATCTGCTTACATATTCTCAATGAAAACCTAGATTCACCTCTCTCTAAGAAATCGGTGACGTTCTTATAATCCTATGTACCAGACACCCAGTGGAACCTGAGATACAACTTAAACAAGATAAATAATGGATGATTAGGTTAAATGCCAAATGAGGAGGAATCTTTAATAACAGTATGATTATTTGATTAGTAAGTAATAATCGTGTCTTCTTGACATCATATGTGGAACTGCTCTGCAATTCACTTTTGTAGTATTTGTTTGTTTGGTTTGTTTGTGTATGTTCGTGTGTGGAAGGGCAGGGGAGGGGGGAGGCGCATTTGTGTTTAGTCATTTTTAACAGGTTTGTGTGGCTCAAGAAAAGAATAATGAAATTAGTGAATAAGACTGGAACTGTCCTTAAGCCAACTAAGAATGGAATGGGATAACAACATAAAAATGAAAGTGCGTGCTGGAGCTGTGTTTTGCTTTGGTGTTCACATATGTATTTTGAGGTGGATATTCTGAAGTTGTGGTTACTGGTGAGTTTAAACTGTTTTGTTAATATTTTATTGCAACCTAGAACCCCATCAAAACAGAGTCTGGCAGAGAGACATTTACCAAAAAGTGATGTATGTAGGTGAGCAAGTTGCACACACTTGTGTTTCTATTGAAATATGTACTGACAGAATGTTCAATTTCATGAACAGAATTATCGTTAGGCATGGTTACTGACAATGGAAATTACATATCAGAAAGGAAGTGGCTTTTGCAGGGAAACTGAGATACACAATTCTTTCGGGTGTTCAGAATACAACTCTATTGGATTTTATGGGTCCGGGAGAAATTTACAAATCTTACCAAATTAACAGCTAGGCAAGCAAAAGGCAAATTTTTCACTTGCATTTGCTGTAATATTTCATGAGGTATGACGACTCAGAGAAGTGTGCTGTCAATTGTCAGCATCAGATTTGTAGTAAGAAGTGTATGGCTGCCCTTGCAGTTCAGCTTTTTATGATAAAGCTATGCACATTTTCTGCAGTTGAGGGCAGGACTGTCAAGGTTAACCAAATTTTATTAAGTTGTCAGGTGCCATACTTGTTTCTTACTGTTATTGCATAATTTTTTGCAATCATTGATGTTTTATAATTATATTGGAGCAGTACCATTTGTTGAATATGAAATTTCGTTGTTTCAGGTTCTACCTTAGGGAAAAAGAACGAGTCAACGATGCATTATGGACTGACACTTTCACGATGGATCCACAACTTATCCGTGACTATTTCTACAGATTTCTGTATCAGCCAAAGGACCGGGAATATCCTGATCTGTGCCAGTTACCAGATTTAAATGAACAAACACTCTTAGATAACCTGAAGGCAAGGTTCAATGGAGGGCATATATATACTTATGTAGGGTCCATACTTATTGCACTCAATCCCTTTAAGGTAATTTAAATTGAGTATTTTTCTATCATCCATCAAAAATTTGAATAATCATAGGTTGTTGTTGTTGTTGTTGGTTTTTTTTTTATTTTTATTTTTGGTGTTTGTGTGTGTGTGTGTGGGGGGGGGGGGGGGGAGAAAAGTCAGTGTTTGTTCTTTTTCCTCCCCTATCAATATAATGAAAACAGACGCTCCTATTCCAGAGCTGTGAGCAATCTCAGCTTTCACTGTGACATGTGTTCATTCTCATGGATCAGTCTCATGAGTACTCAACAATTGCCATACTATCTAAGAGAAACATTTGTCGTTTTCCTTGTTCTGTGTTCAGTAACTATATTAGAAAGTTACTGCGTACATTGAGAGAGCTGCAAGAAATATTTTAATGAAACCAAATTTCTTGGTCAAAACAAGCAAAAGTACAATTTTGTTAGAAGTCAGCTGTTAATTCGAAAGTGAGGTCATTCCTGATAAATTCTCAAAAAAATCTTTAAAAATATGTTGGGTCTATGTAAAATTAGTTAATGGAACAAAATCTGCTTTCCAGATGCTTCCTTCACTTGTCATTTGGGGGGAGGGGGGTAAATAATTGAACAAGGAATTGAAAATCAGTCCACGCCACTAGACAGACGGAAGGCCACCATTTGTGATTATGTACCTGTCATATTCTGTATCAAATATGAACAATTGACTGTTTTTGAACTGTTTCTTGTAGATCTCTGGAATACTAAAACATGGTAAGTGATTGCAAGAAGGTGCAGGTTCTAATCCAGAAGAAGGATGCAGAAAGGCGTGCACAACTGTATGCTTACCACACTCCATCAATATGTTGTTGAGTTAAGGGGTACATTGTACTCATATATGGTAATGATGTTTCTGGATACTGAACAACTTAACTGCAGGAAACAACATATTTTCAGCAAGCACCAATTGTGTCTAAGATTGAACTCCCCATGTATACTCCCTACAACACTTTCTGAAACCATCCAGATGAGCTGATAACAACTTCCCTAAGCACTTATTCTGGTACCATTGTAAGGGAGTGAAAAATTTGATTGTGTAGTAGGGCTGGAATTCAGTAACAGGAAAAGGAAGAGAGAGAGAAATAGTAGTAGAATATGGACTGTTGAAAAGGAATGAAAGAGGAAGCCACCTGATGGAATTTACCACAGAACAAATTTAATTATTGCTAACACTTGGTTTAAGTATCATGAAAGAAGGTTGCGTACATGGAAGAGATCTGGAGACACTGGAAGGTTTTACGCTGACAATATGACTGTAAGACAGATTTTGGAACCAGATTTTAAACTGTAAGACATTTCCATAGGCAGATGAGGCCTCTGAACATAATTAATTCACTTGAATTACATATTGAAAGTGAAGAAATTCCAAAAAGTTATGAACTTAATGAGTTGAAACCTGGATAAGTTGAAAGAACCAGAAGTTATAAAGAGTTTCAAAGGGAGCATTAGGTAGTAATTGGTACAGAGGAAAGGAACACAGTAGAAGATGAAATGTGCAGCTTTGAAAGACAAAATTGTGAATGCAGGAGAAGATCAGGTAAATAAAAAGACAAGGCGTAGGAGAAATCGTAGGATATCACAGCAGGTATCAAATTTAATTGATGAACAAAAAATGCGGCAAACGAAGCAGGCAAAAGGGAATACAACCATGTAAACAATGAGACTTCAGAAAGTACAAAATGGCCAAGCTGGAATGGCTGGAGAATAAATGAAAGTGTATAGAACCATGCACATCTAGGAGAAGATAGATACTGCCTCCAGAAAATTAAAGACATCTTTATAGGAAAGAGAAGCAGCTGTTTGAACTTCAAGAGCTCAGGTTGAAATTTAATACTAAGCCAAGAAACTGAAGCTAAAAGATAAAAGGGGGATGTAGGGGTAATGCGAGGAAAAGGAACATAAAGAAAATATTACAGAAAGGAAAGAGGAAGTGAGATGACAATGAAATGGGAGATGTGGTACTGTGAGAAGAATTTGACAAAGTACTGAAACACCTGAGTGGAAACAAGGCCTGTGGAGTAGATGACATGCCCTCAGAACTACTGATATCCTTAGGAGAGTCAGCCATGACAAAATTATTCCACATGGTGTGCAAGATGTATGAGGTGGGCAGAATATCCTCAGACTTCAAGAACAATGTAATAGTTCCAGTACAAAGAAACCAGATGCTGATTGTTGTGAACATTACTAAACCTTCTATCTTATGAGTCATGGTTGTAAAATATTGACCCAAATTATCTACAGAAGAATGGAAAAAGAGGTTGAAGTCTACTTGCAGATGCCCCCTTTGGTGTCTGGGGGCTAGAATAGACCTGTGGCCCTTCCTTGCCTGTTGTAAGAGGCGACTTATAGGAGTCTCTTTATTGGGCTATGTTTTTACCTTGGTATGTTGACTATACTTTGGACTTCTGAAGGTTTTTGATCTTTCTGCTTCTGCCGCCCTCCCCCCCTTCACCCCTCACACACTCATCACACCTTTTTTGGCTTTTTAAATTCTTGTCCCCATTTTGGGTTTGACCTCCAGCCTCCAAATTTTACAGAAGTGCAGGCCGTTTGGGAACGACACCTTACTGTGGTGCATTAACTCTCTGCTGTGCACTGTTATCATTTGCACCTACCAAACGAGTGGCTATACCTTTGCACCCGAAATCCAGCGTGGTAGCCAGTCCATCATGGTGGAGTTGTCATGTACACTCTCGGTGGTAGCCCCCTGACAATATAGGAATTGCACTGTTGACGCCTGAGCTGTAACCTCCCCGTGTCAGCCAAGGAGTAGGCGCCTGTCAGTTTTGATGTACCCAGACTCCGGGCAACAGCTGCTGTGCCAGGTGGCCTTTACCTTGACAGGGTGGCACCCATGGGGACAGCCTCTGATCAGAGTGAGTGGCATTGGGGCGGATGGTTTGCAGTGAAACGGATCAAACTTAATGATGGCTGTGGCAGCATGGCTGTTTCAACAATCAGGAACAGTGATTTTAATCCAGAGGCTTGCAGTCTTATGGCATTTCCATCTTTGGCCATGCCTCAAGACGAGAGCCAGGTGAGGAGAAATGGGAGTGGACAGTTTGCTGAGTTCTTGATTTATTCCTGAACGGATAGCTGATCTTTTATTACAATGAAGCCACTTTTTTTCGTTGAAAATATTGAAGACCGGTTTGGGGAGGTTGGAGCAATAGAAAATATGAGAAATGGATCTTTACTGATCAAAACAACACATGCCAACCAAGCCTGCATAAAAATAGAAGATGAACCAGTCATCAGCTCAGTAGAATTCACAATGTTATCTCCCATCAGGACCTAACTCTACAAACTGATGAAGAGATGTGTACTAATCTGGTATGGTGCGGTTTTGTCCACAGCATCCAGAAGGGACCCAAGGATAATAGAGTGGACACTGGAGCTTTCATCCTGGCCTTTGACGGCAGTATTTTGCCTGAGAGGGTTAAGGTCATGGTTTATAGGTTTGCCTTATTATTCTCCTCTGATGAGATGTTTTAGGTGCCAGAGGTTCAGACACATGTCCTCCCACTGTTCTAAAGAGGATATCTTGTGAGGCATGTGGGTTGGCATCCCATGGGGGTGGCCATTGTGCCCAAACCCCTCAATGTGTCAACTGTCCGGAACCACACCCTCCTTGTTCACTGCAATTTTCAGTGTTTAACAGGGAGAAAAAAATCAAGAGTATAGAACACTTGACTGCCCACTTTATCAAGATGCAAAGAAAATGTTTGAGACTTCATCTGACTGATGTGGTCTCCAATTTTGCGATCGTTGTCCCACAGTCCAAACCTCACTTGATGAAAAGGTCTCGCATGGCACCTCCTGATCATGGTCATTTTCTGGGGCCTGCCCCATAGTTGGGGAGGGAGTGTCAGCTCCCATGCCCTCTGCACCTGTAGCACAGGTGTTTCCCACACCATTGGTGCAGCCAGGGATGCCCAGTCATCCTCTGGCGGCGATAGGGACGAGGACACATGTCGAGCTGCTTGCCTCTCAAGACAAGGACAAGAAGCCATAGGCTGCGAGCAGAGGAAAGGATGGTCCTCTTCGCTCCTGGAGGATAAAATGAGGAAAATCTTCACAGAAATTGAAGTCTCACAAGGATAAGAAGGAAGATAAACTACTTTCTGAGACTTCAGGTGTTCCTCTCTCCATCCCTGCAAAGGTTGAGCCTATGCACCTTATTTTCCACTTTCTGAGACCTGGTTCCAATGCTCCTTCAATGGAACTCTAATGGCTACTATTGCCATCTTGTCAAACTCCGTCATTTACTGGCTACTTGTTCCATAATTGGCATAGCAGTACTGGAAATGCAATTTACAGCAATACATCCCCCTGCTCTGAAAAATTACAAACACTGCTGTACCAATTGCATTAATGTTGAGAGTGTGTCCAGTGGGGTTTGTACTCTCATGCGCTCAGTATTTTCAGTGAGCAGAAGCCTCTTCCACTGAACAAGAGGCCGTGGCTGTTAGTGTCTACCTGTCAGTTTGGATGACAATCTGTAATGTTTATCTACTCCCAGGAGGACCTTTCCATTACAAAGAACAAGAGTTACTGGAACGGCTGCCTGCCCCCTTCCTCTTACTGGGGAACTTTAATGCCCATAATACTCTGTGGGGCGGTGGCACTACGTCTCGTAGAGGCCAAGCACTAAAACACCCCCTTTCAGAATTGCATGTCTGCTTACTTAACACTGGAGCTGCAACGATTATCAATCGTGACTATCTGTTCCTGGCCACTTGGTGCTTTGACTCAGTCTGGTTAAATGAAAAAGAAAGGAAAGGGAAAGCCCATTTGATGTACAGGCTAATCTCCTACTCCCTATCTCTTTCTCCATCTTCTCCTCCTCCCATTCTCTTTGTACATCTGCTCTTCCTTTCCCCTCTCTGTGTCCGCCTCCTCCTCCCCCTCTCTCTCCCTCCATCTTCTCTTTTGCCTGTCTCTCTTTGTCCATCTCCTCCTTTCCACTTTTTATGTCCATTACCTCCCATCCCTCAGTCCATGTTCTCTTCTCCCCTCTCTCTGAACTTGAGCCTGGTTTACTGTTACAGCAAATACATATTTGCAGCAGTATTCTAATCATAAGCTGATAAGCAATAATTCAAGCTTTCACAACAAACTGTTGCCTCATCAGGAAAGAGGGAAGGAGAGGGAAAGACGAAAGGATGTGGGTTTTAAGGGGGAGGGTAAGGAGTCATTCCAATCCCGGGAGCGGAAAGACTTACCTTAGGGGGAAAAAAGGACGGGTATACACTCGCGCGCACACACACATATCCATCCACACATATACAGACACAAGCAGACATATGTGTGGATGAGGTTTACGATTTTGAGCAAATGAACATTTACATTTTTATTTATGTAGTCGATGAATTTGAAAATAGGTCACATGTCTGACTAAATTTGAAAGCTTGATGTATATTATTATAGCTGTTATGGCATCTTTTTGAAAATAATATTAAGTTTCCAAATTTAATAAACTGCATGATAATTGAATAATGTCATCTAAAGGAAGTTAACAGTAGCATCTCTTGGTCTCGTAAATTAACATTAGAATTTGTATCCCTGTCGACCGAGTAATAGCCATAATTGGTTAATTGCATATATTTTATAATTTTTGAGCTATGCGTTAAAACTTTTAAGAATCTTCTCAGTACCTCATTATTATTCCTGTGGCATTTTAAGACCAAATGGTACTTCGTGTTACGACATGTTTGAATGCAGTTTGCAATGCAGAATCATTATCTTATGTTTCAGTTTCATCCGATCTACAATCCGAAGTATGTTAAACTGTATCAGAACCGACGGTTGGGTCCAGAGTTGCCCCCACACATATTTGCAGTGGCAGATGCAGCATATCACTGCATGTTAAAAGAAAGGCGGAATCAGTGCATAGTAATTAGTGGTGAAAGTGGTTCTGGAAAAACTGAAAGTACAAATTTTCTACTCCATCATCTGACAGCACTCAGTCAAAAGGGGTGTCATGGCAGTGGAGTGGAGCAGACAATACTCAGTGCTGGTCCTGTACTTGAGGTTGGTTATAATTCTTGACATTCCTTTCATAGAACTGATAATTTACTTCGTGTTCTTACAAATTACAGCAACATAATTCAGATTATTATTTGAGCTATATATATAATAGATGACATTTAGACGAAATGTTAAGAGTAAAGACAGTATTTATGAAAAATTGTGAGAATGATAAGGATTAGATAGACATTGAGGAATATCTTCTCTTCATGTAAACCTTCATTTTATGTAGCATCTCAGCATTTTGATGAGTAACACTTTTAATAATATTGAAAGAATGTGTAAGAGTAACTATACCTTTGCTAAAAAAAATTACACATTTAGCGTTATAATAGAATTTAAACTGGTAAATAGCAAAAAAGTAATGTGTAGTATACATTAGTCCATTGGGTACAAAACTTTCATAAGAAGTTTTGCTAAGAAGGTTAGGAAGATGGGGCAGAATAAATTGTTATTAGTATCACCATGTTTGGAGAGTGCTGTTGCTCCTGAACAGTAAAAGTAAAAAGTCTAGCAGAAGAAATGGCTCTTTTAGATTGTAAAGCAACCTGCATGCAAACAAATTGAAATGATAGTGGTGGCCCCTTTCATGAGGAGTGTGACATGCGCATTTAATTGCACAGAAAGTGATAATGGCTAAAATTTGAATAGCCCATCATGTATGTAGGAGCCAGTCATATTACAGACTGAACAGTACTGTTCATAAAAGTGAAGAACGTTTGTAATTGTAATTAAGGGAGTTATGGAGGAGGGGGGGGGGTATTGACAGCACAAAGGTCACATTCACCAAAAACACAAAAGAAAATCTGCCTCATATTATGTCTTTGATTTCATATGTGGAAAAGGTACTTGAAGTTATGAGGTGAGTTTAAGAGCAGAACAGCAATAAGAAATAGTTAATATTGCAGCACTTAGTACAGTCGACGTCGAAGTGTGGTGGTGTAGTCCACTGGGTAATGGATAACAAGCTGCATGACACCGGGATTGGGATCAAATACCTCTTTTGGCAGTTATTCCCTGTTTTAATGCATTAATTTGTTAAATATGTGGAAAATGCCAAATTAACAAAACTTACAGTTTATTTTATATTTTATTTTATTTATTTTTTTTTCCATCTCTCAAAAGGGCACTTATTATTGCATTCAAAGGCCTTGCACTTCATTGTGCATTTGCATCTACAAGGAAGATAGTCTACTAGGTGAGCAATAAATCGCTCATTTTCTACCACCTCATCTCAGTCAGCTAAAGTGACATTTAGAAGTTTGTTGTGGGTTTTTGATAGGGACCAGACCAGTTTTCTCACATGGTCAGTTTTGTCTCCAGCTGTATGTTTGCAGTGGGGCTGAGGTCTGGTGCAGGAGGAGGCCAGTCGAGAAGAGAATTCTCAATCTGTTACGCAAGCCACTTTTGTACCATAGTTGACATATGTTGTATCGGAAACATGATTCCCTCAATATATAGTTTATGGGATTATAGCATTCCTCATAATATGATTGTACTGGGCAGCATTGAGCCAGCCATCTATTGTGTGAAGCTTCTTTTGTCCACAGGAAGACATCCAGTCCTAAACTGTCACAGACGCAAGGCCACTGTGAGGTGACTTGCGGATATATTTTGGGTTGAAATGGCAGCATATGGCTTAATACTTATATTGTACCATTATTTGCTGTGAAAATACTGATTCATATGAAAATATTGCATTGGGCCACTCAGAATATGAGGTGCTATCCAAAATTTTCGAGACTGCCATCTGTTGAAAACCTTACCTTTGCACTAATGGTCACCATCACCCACGAAGTAGGTCCCATCTGCACCTACACACTGGTCTCAGTGCTTCTGCCACTAGTCAAATGTTTTAGGTTCACTCTGTAAAGGATTTACCAGGGAAGACACCGTGGTTATTGTGGGAGGGCCAGGGAACAGCATCGACAGAGATCCTGGGTACAGTATAGAGTGTGACCTGGTAAAGATTGCGTCGGCATCGAGACACACCAATGTTGAATTTGTATCTGTCCTGAGACGCCATGACCGGCCTCATTTGAACTCTTCTGTTGGGAGAGTTAATTTGGAGTTGGAACGGCTGCTTGGGTCGGGTGCGGGGGCTCATATTGGTGTGGTTCCTGTTGATTATCTCAGTAGGTGGGACTATACCAGGCACAGCCTACATCTCAACAGGAAAGGGAAGGGGAAACTGGCTGGGGTAATAGCAGGAAATTTAAGGGGGGGAGGCACTGCCATGAATGGTAAAATACCAGTGGTTACAGGTGTTGGAGCAGCACCTTTTTTAGGATAGGTAAGACAGAAAGATGTCAAGTTCTACGAGAGGGCAGGATTGAAACAAATCTTCAGTTTAGGAAAGAAATTAAACAGCACAATTCTAGCACATTGGATCACCAATCACAGCTATCAATTATAAATTTTCACCAATCACCAGAAATTTTATCTCCACCAAGTTGTATCTCAGTCCTAGGTAATTGCATTGATGAATTAAAGTCACCCAACCCAGTTGACATAATCTGCCTCTCTGAACACCGTGTGACCACTGGTATAGGAACTAGGCCTAAGCACAATGAGAAACTCAGACAGGAGAGTACTGCAAATGTTAGAATAAGGAAAGGTTCTCATAAAAGTATAATTAAAAATAATGTAAGTATATTTCATCAAAATATTGGGAGTTTAAAGAATAAAGTAGATGAGCTTCTGGTTTGTTTAGAAGATTTAGAAGCTGAGAATGAAATAGATATACTATGCCTGTCTGAGCATCACATTGTTACTGATATGGATAAGGTAAATGTAAGTGGATATAAGCTCTCTGCACATGTAATGAGAGAAAATATGGAGAAAGGAGGAGTTGCCATATATGTCAAAAGTTATCATTGTGCAAAAAGTATAGAAACAAAAAAGTTTTGTGTAGAGAAACATATAGAAGCATGTGCCTGTGAGCTTAAATTAAATAAAGGCACATTTATAATTGTAACTGTATATAGGTCCCCATTAGGAAATTTTCATCCATTTCTGAAAAATTTGGACTCCTTGTTGTGCTATCTGTCAGACTGGGGGAAGCAAATTATTATTTGTGGGGACTTCAATGTAGATTCTCTGAAAGAGGGTAATAGGAAAAATGACCTTGAAGTATTACTCGGTTCTTTCAATTTGACACCCGTTATTGATTTTCCTACTAGGGTGGTAAAGGATAGCAGCTCACTGATAGATAACTTCTTTATAGACCAAGATAAGTTTAACCAGATAAATGCTCAGCCTGTTGAGAATGGTCTTTCTGATCATGGTGCACAGCTAGTTACAATATATGACATAGCTCCATTCAGCAATACTAAACAGTCCTCCAAAGTAGTACGTCCAGTCAACGATTTAACAATTGCAAATTTCAGGGAAAGCCTACAGCAGTTAGACTGGGATGAGGTGTACCGTGAACCTGATGCCAATTTAAAATATAATTTATTTCATGACATTTTTGTAAATGCATTTGAAAACTGCTTCCCCAAGAAAATAGTTAAATATACTCGTAAGAAACCTTGTAACAAACCATGGCTTACTAGGGGTATAAAAATATCTTGTAACCGGAAAAGGGAAATGTATCTGACAGCAAGAAAGAGTAGTGACCCAGAAACTATCAAAAATTATAAAAACTACTGTGTTATATTAAGAAAAGTTATTAAAAAATCCAGGCGTATGTGTATCATGTCTGAAATCAGCAACTCTGATAATAAAATTAAAACAATTTGGAATATTATTAAAAGAGAAACAGGTCAACCAAGAGCAGAGGAAGACAGTATTACCATCAAATTGAATGAAAACTTTACGAACAAAAAGTCAGAAGTTGAAAATATTTTTAATAATCATTTTCTAAATGTTGTGGATATAGTAGGATCCAGGTGTTCATTAGAAGATGCTAGGCTGTTAATGGAAGAGGCCATACCTATGCAATTTGATACAATTGAAATCTCACCCACTTCTCCCTCTGAAATTAGGAAAATAATAAACTTGCTTAAAAGCAAAAACTCACATGGAATTGATGGCATTTCCAGCAAAATACTAAAAGCTTGTTCTCAGCAGATAAGTAAGATTCTCAGCCACCTGTGTAATAGCTCTCTGGAACAGGGCATTTTCCCTGATAGACTGAAATATGGTATTGTTATACCTTTGCATAAAAAGGGGGATAGATCTGATGTCAACAATTACCGTCCAATCTCCCTTCTAACAGCTTTATCCAAAATTTTTGAGAAAGTAATGTATTCAAGAGTAGCTTCACATATCTGTAAAAATGAAGTACTAACAAAATGTCAGTTTGGTTTCCAGAAAGGTTTTTCAACAGAAAATGCCATATATGCTTTCACCAGTCAAATTTTGAATGATCTGAATAACCGAACACCACCCATTGGGATTTTTTGTGATCTCTCAAAGGCTTTTGATTGTGTAAATCATGAAATTCTGCTAGACAAGCTCAAGTATTGTGGCATGAGTGGGACAGTGCACAAATGGTTTAATTCGTACCTAACTGGAAGAGTGCAGAAAGTTGAAATAAGTAGTTCTCGTAACATGCAAAGATCAGCACATTCCTCAAACTGGGGAACTATCAAGAATGGGGTTCCACAAGGGTCAGTCTTGGGTCCTTTGTTGTTCTTATTATATATTAATGACTTGCCATTCTATATTCATGAAGAGGCAAAGTTAGTTCTCTTTGCTGATGATACAAGTATAGTAATCACACCTGACAAACAAGAATTAACTGATGAAATTGTCAATACTGTCTTTCAGAAAATTACTAAGTGGTTCCTTGTAAACGGACTCTCACCGAATTTTGATAAGACACAGTACATACAGTTCCGTACAGTGAATGGTATGACGCCATTAATAAATATAGACCTTCATCAGAAGCATATAGCTAAGGTAGAATATTGCAAATTTTTAGGTGTGTCCATTGATGAGAGATTAAATTGGAAGAAACACATTGATGATCTGCTGAAACGTTTGAGTTCAGCTACTTATGCAATAAGGGTCATTGCAAATTTTGGTGATAAACATCTTAGTAAATTAGCTTACTACGCCTATTTTCACTCATTGCTTTCATATGGCATCATATTTTGGGGTAATTCATCACTGAGGAATAAAGTATTTATTGCACAAAAGCTTGTAATCAGAATAATAGCTGGAGTCCACACAAGATCATCCTGCAGACATTTATTTAAGGATCTAGGGATATTTACAGTAGCTTCTCAGTATATATACTCTCTTATGAAATTTGTTATTAACAACCAAACCCAATTCAAAAGTAATAGCAGTGTGCATAACTACAATACTAGGAGAAAGGATGATCTTCACTATTCAAGATTAAATCTAACTTTGGCACAGAAAGGGGTGAATTATACTGGCACTAAAGTCTTTGGTCACTTACCAAATAGTATCAAAAGTCTGACAGATAACCAACAAGTATTTAAGAAGAAATTAAAAGAATTTCTGAATGACAACTCCTTCTACTCCATAGAGGAATTTTTAGATATAAATTAAAAAAAAAAACACAATAAAATAAAGTTGTTATATTAACTTAAGTATGTTGTAAAATTAACCTAAGTATGTCATGTATTGGAAATTTCGACTCTTTCCACATCATTACGAAATATCGTATTCATGATCCATGGAACTAGTATTAATCTAATCTAATCTAATCTTCTGGAAGTCCTGTTCTCTGAGGATGCCTATCCCTGCCAGTGATGCTCCTGGAATCCTCTCTAGAGTGTCGGACCGACAGCCTTTCAGCTTGAGTTTCAGTTTTGGGAATAGCGTGAAGTCACAAGGTGCCAAATCTGGCAAGTACGGTGGATGGGGTACAACTGCCATGTTTTTTGCCAAAAAGGTCCTGGTGAGCAAGGACGTGCGACAGGGCGTGTTGTTGTGATGCGGCAGCCAGTTCCCTTGACGCCAAAGTTCAAGCCGTCGTCGCAAAACATCACAGTAGTACATGGAATTCACTGTTTGGTTGCGTGGGGTGAATTCTTTGTGCATAATTCCCTTGGTATCAAAGAAGACGGTGATCATGCTCTTCACTTGTCTCGCTTTTTTGCGTCCTAGAGAGCCCGGGCTCTTCCACTGGGGCAATTGTTGCTTTGTCTCTGTGTCATATCAGTAAATCCAGTTGAATCATTGCAAAGGTCTCCGTAGCACTTTTCCCGAGATTCACACAGAATTTGATACACATGCGCTGTTCCGTTCGCGGATCCATCATAAAATCACCACTCACCAAACACAGAGTATTATGGAAAGCACTGTGGACACGCAATACGTCCTCCCAGTTAAATGTCACTCTGCACACTGACTCATCAGATACGCAGCTCTCGCCACCTAGCGATGCAAAGATCTACTACTCCTACTTTCCAGATGGCATCACCAGTCCCAAAAATTTTGGATTCCACCTTGTATGTATTTTCCTCTACCTCGCGCCCGCCTGGGGGCTCATGGCTCTTTTGTCAGTTCATGCGTGAAGCATATGGATTCAGAGCTACTGTGGCCCTTTTCTTCTTTCCTGGGCTGCATTCCCGTCCCTGTACCCCTCCCTCCCTGTCCTTGCTCCTTCCCCTCTCTCCTCCTACTCCACCACTCTCAGTGTCCTTGGTTTCATTGGTCCAGCTATACTCTTGGTTTCTGCTATCCCTTAGGAATTCCCCCCCCCCCCCCCCTCATTTCACCACCTCCTCCTCATCTTCCTACTCCTCCTCCTCCACTTTTTTCTGCTTCTCCTGCTCCAATCCTCCCCCCTCCCACACCGGCATTTTTGGTCCCCTTTTTGAGGTTCGACCTCCCCTTCTAAATTTTACCTGCATAGTGTGGTCCAACTGGGGAAGAACACCTTACTTAGCACATTTGGCATGTGGCCTTACTGCCTCTTGTAGCTTCCACTTGAAACTATTGTCCTTTTAACGCTATATATTAGTTTGGTGCATAAGTTCATAACATTTTTGTCTTGCATATTGGTATGCTGGTTGCTAGGGGTTTATTTTTATCTATTATTGTTTTTTACTTGTAATTCACTGTTGCTATTTGAGTTTGTGTATTGTCATTTTGATATTTGGAGAAATTGGAACATTTTCAACATATTCTTCTTTTTGAGTTCAGTGGAGTGGTGCCAGCAATAGAGGCATCCAGAAACTGTACCAGCATGTATAGGGATAATGCCTTTGGACAGAGCATGGCAAGAAAATGGTTTTCTCATTTTAAGGAGGATTGTTTTGACATTAGTGACTCTCCACATTCAAAAAGACCTATGGGATTTGATGAAGATCATTTAAAATCATTACTCCACAATGATCCATGTCAGTGTACTTGAGAACTGTCATGTGCTGAACCGTGTACGACATTTACACGCAGTGGGGAAGGTTCAAAAATTGGGTGTAGGTACCACACACTTCAAACCAAAATTGCAAAAATCAGTGGGTGGCACTCTTATAACTGCCATCTGATTTCTGTACAAATTGTAAATAGCCTTTCGCTCCCTGTATTTTACCACTGCCACCTTCAGAATTTGAAGGAGAGTATTACAGCCAACATTGTCAAAAGCTTTCTCTAAGTCTACAAATGCTAGTAACATTGATTTGCCTTTCCTTAATCTATCCTATAGGGTAAGTTGTTGGGCCATTATTGCCTCACGTGTTCCAATATTTCTACGGAATTCAAACTGATCTTCCCCAATGTCGGCTTCTACCAGTTTTTCCATTTGTCTGTAAAGAATTTGCGTTATTATTTTGCAGCTGTGACTTATTAAGCTGATAGTTCGGTAATTTTCACATCTGCTTTCTTTGGGATTGGAATTATTATATTCTTCTTGAAGTCTGAGGGTATTTTGCTTGTCTCATACACTTTGCTCACCAGATGGTAGGGTTTTGTCAGGACTGGCTCTCCCAAGACTGTCAGTAGTTCTAATGGAATTTTTTCTACTCCCGGGTTCTTGTTTTGACTTAGGTCTTTCAGTGCTCTGTCAAATTCTTCACGCAATATCATATCTCTCATTTCATCTTCATCTACATCCTCTTCCATTTCCATAATATTGACCTCAAGTACATCGCCCTTATGTAGACCCTCTATATACTCCTTCCACCTTTCTGCTTTCCCTTCCTTGCTTAGAACTGGGTATTCATCTGAGCTCTTGATATTCACACAAGTGATTCTCTTTTCTCCAAAGGTCTCTTTAATTTTCCTGTAGGCAATATCTATCTTACCCCTAGTGAGACAAGCCTCTACATCTGTCCTCTAGCCATCCCTGCTTAGCCATTTTGCACTTCCTGTCGATCTCATTTTTGAGACGTTTGTATTCCTTTTTGCCTGCTTCATTTACGCATTTTTATATTTTCTCCTTTCACCACTTAAATTCAATATTTCTTCTGTTACCAAAGGATTTCTACTAGCCTTTGTCTTTTTACCTACTAGATCCTCTGCTGCCTTCACTATTTCATCCCTCAAAGCTACC
Source organism: Schistocerca nitens (assembly GCF_023898315.1). Taxonomy (NCBI): domain Eukaryota; kingdom Metazoa; phylum Arthropoda; class Insecta; order Orthoptera; family Acrididae; genus Schistocerca; species Schistocerca nitens. The sequence continues at coordinate 362,290,552 of NC_064621.1, forward strand.
CATTCTTCTTTTACTGTATTTCTTTCCCCCATTCCTGTCAACTGTTCCCTTATACTCTCCCTGAAACTCTGTACAACCTCTGGTTTAGTCAGCTTATCCAGGTACCATCTCCTTAAATTCCCACCTTTTTGCAGTTTCTTCAGTCCACATCTGCACCTGGAAATGGCTTACTTCCATGTATACAACCTTCTTTCATGGTTCTTGAACCAAGTGTTAGCTATGATTAAGTTATGCTCTGTGCAAAGTTCTTACCCCAAATCCACATTCACCTACTATGTTTCCTTCTCTTCCTTTTCCTACTATCGAATTGCAGTCACCCATGACTATTAAATTTTCGTCTCCCTTCACTGTCTGAATAATTTCTTTTATCTCATCATACATTTCATCAGTTTCTTTGTCATCTGCAGAGCTAGTTGGCATATAAACTTGTACTACTGTAGTAGATGTAGGCTTCTTGTCTATCTTGGCCACAATAAAGCGTTCACTATGCTGTTAGTAGTAGCTTACCCGCACCCCTATGTTAGCTTAAGAAAAAGAAAGGAATGGTTGAACCCTAAAAAAGCAGCAACTTCCCATACAAAGACCTGTGTGTATCTACAAAAGATAATGTTATGCATCTGGCGGGGAGTGCTGACGGTGTCTTTTACCATGAGTTGCTTCCCAGAGTTGTAACCATCACTTCGGACATTTGTTGTTAACTAATGAGACAGTGATGAGGAAGACTGTGTGAAGTGATGCTACTCTATGATAATGCCCACCTGCATTATACTACATGGACAAAAACACTATACAAGAGTTGGCTTGGGAAACCATTCTGCAGTCACCTTATTCTCCTGATCTTGCGCCCTCAAATTTCCACCTTTTCCACTCTTTATCGAAACACTTTCAACCAACTTTGTTGTGCGGATGGGTTCTTCACCTCAAAATCACTTGATTTGTACAGTTGCGGAATTGAAAAGTTGCCACAATTTTGGCAGACTGTTGTAAATAGTGAAGGAGAATATATTATTGATGACTAAAGCATCTGTTGTGTTTATTCAACTTATGGAGAAACTCTACGAACTTACACAGCAACCCAGTAGCAAGCACGGTAGCTGGGGTCATTTGTACCTTTTTGGTTGAACTCCCTGACAACCCAGGGATCAGCTGCTGCATTCGCACATATACCTAGGAATGGTTGCTTGTCATCATGGAGCATTGGAATTCCTGAAAACAGCCACCATGCTAGAAGGCCCTTGCTGTCACTGGATGGTGCCCAAGGGGGAGCCCCTGATTGGAGTGGGTGGGGTAAAGGTGGATGTTTTGCATATGCAATCTATTAAGCTCCAAAAAAACTGGCTGTTTCTTTTATGATTGTCTCTTTAGTGGGACAGAGACCCTTTAATGTCATTTCTTATGACCCTGCAACCTTCCCTTCCCTGGCTACCCCTTGGGAGGAGGACCAGGCTTGCTGACTTGGGGTGAAACACTTTCCTTGCCACCTGTTCTGTTCCAGGGCTGACGACACTTTCACCGTTACCAAGCCATTATTTTTCATGGAAACAATTGAAGACAAGTTCGGTGAAGTGGAGTCTCTGAGTAAGTTATGGAAGGGGTTGCTGTTGATCATAACTTCTGTGGCCCAGTCTGTGGGCCTTTATGCCTGTGACCATGTTGGCGACATCCCAGTGTCTGCTAATCCTCACCAGTCTTTGATATGTTTCAGGCTGTCATTTTTCATAGGGACCTCATCTCTCAAACTGATGAGGAACACTAGGCCAATGTGGAATGGTGGCATGTTCATTTTGTTCGACATTTCCAGAAAGTAAGGACAATCACATTGACACCGGCACCTTTATTCTGGCATTTCAGGAGTACCCTCCCAGAGAAGGTAAAGATTACAGTGTAAACAGTGTAACGTGAAGCTGCACGTCCCACCACCCATGAGGTGTCCCCGTGTTTGTGTTTTGGGCACTTGTCTTCCTGCTGTACAGCAGACTATGTGGATGCCCACTCCATGAGGGAGCTCCTGTGTTCTGCTGTATGTGTGCATTATTTGTCATGACCATCACTCTCCATGCTCACTGGACTGCTTGGTTTATATGAAGGAAAAGAAAATACGGGACTAATTCCATTGATCATTTATCCTGCATTGTGGCTCATCAGAAATACAACCATCTTCATCCTATATCTGTGACGTCTAACTTTTCTGCTACTACATGCTTTCCCCCTTCTCCCTTGTCCTTATTCCTGTCCCGCTCCCCTCTTCTCTCTCTCTCTCTCTCTCTCTCTCTCTCTCTCTCTCTCTCTCTCTCTCTCTCTCTCTCTTTACTCTTCCCTCTTCCCTCTGGTCTCCACACCCTCCCCTCTGGGTGCTGCCCCCTACATGTATGGAGAAGTGTCCCACTTCTTCAATGTCTGCTAGAGATGGCTCCTGACCTGGCTGAGCTCTTCTCGATCTACAAAAGAGAAGGAGAAAACTAAGTTCCAGGACAAGGCCCCTTTGATACCCCTCACAACCTGAGTCTGATCTCTTGTTTATGGATGTTGCCCTGTTCTTGTTGGTGACCCTCACAACCTGAGTCTGATCTCTTGTTTATAAATGTTGCCTTGTTCTTGTTGGTGACGGATGGTGACCTGGAAGCGTAACCGGCTTTGACCCGATTGCCTCTCATTTTGATCCCTCAGCTTTTGTCATTCTACTGAAATCTAATTTTACAGATGCTGACTCACTGACCCTTCTTGGTTTCAGTGCTTTCTGTTTTAACTGAATCAGCACTTTGGGGGCTTCCAATGGCATTTGCATGTTGGTCCATATTGACATTGTTAGTACATGGATCCCCCTTCCTACCACATTGAAAGTGGTTGTTGTCTGGATCCAGTTGGACTCTGCGGTCATGATTGGTAATTCCCATCTCCTTCCTGACAGGCCACCTGCACCCACTGCCCTAAATGCTCTCCCTCAGCAACTCCCTCTTCCCTTTGTCTTCAGGGATTTTAATTTCCATCACCCCTTGTGGGTTAGTACTTTTTTGTCTAGTCGGGGTCCCCTCATAGAAAAGTTTCTTGTGGATCACGACCTGTGCCTTCTTAATGATGGTTTCCGTACCTATTTTAGTGCCACTTGTGGCACTTTGATCTTTCGCCCACTTCCCTTCCCCTTCTCCCTTCATTACACTGGTTGCTGCATGATGACGTCTGCGATAGGACTCCTTTCTGTCGATTCTCTCGTTCCCTTCCCACCTCCTGACACCGGGTTGCCCCACTGGGCTTTCCATCACACTGATTGACCTCTATATACTTCCCAGGCCATGTTTACTTCCTCTTGGTTAGGTTGTATTGATGAAGTCGTCCATGACGTGTGCAATATGGTTATTCGTGCCATTGGATTGCCACCCCCTGCTTGACAGACCCCTTTCGCCACCAGCTGTTCCCGTGGTAGAGTATGGCCATTGTAGTCATCATCCATGATCACTGTTGAGCCTTACAATGCCTTAAGTGGCATCTTTAAATGCCTTTGTGCTGGTGGTTACCTTTAAATGCCTTTGCGCAAAAGCCCTTTACTTAAACAAACAGAACAAATAGATTTGTTGGGAACACTGTCTCTTCCTAAATTTTTCTGTCCCTTCGTCATGTGTGTGGGCTATTCTCTGCACCCTCCAAGGTTGCCAACTGCCTTCTTCCATCCTGGGCCGTGCACTCCTCGATGACCTTTATACGGATCTGTCTATTCTTGCAGAACACCTTGTGTCCATTTTGCAACATTATCAATGCAAGCCTCCTATCTGGCCATCTTCCTCCTCCTGATACAGCGGGCTGAAGCTTCCCGCTTATGTTTTATCCTTTGTCAGGTTGAATCCTACAATGAACCTGTGACTGAATGGGGACTCTTCTGGTCCACTCCTTTTCTCATGAACCAGCCCCCGACCATGATTCCATCCATAACCAATTGCGTCGATATCTCAGTCCTCCACAATGACAATACCTCCTCTGGATGTTTAACTCCTTTTTGGCTCCAAGGTGATATCCCCTCTCAGTGGAGGGACAGTACTATGGTTCCTGTCCTAAAGCCTGGTAAGGATCTGTCATCCCTTGATAGTTAATGGCCAGTCAGACTGACCACCGTCCCTTGCAAGTTTTTTGAGTGGAAGGTGGCTTGTCATCTATGTTGGGTCCTTGAATCACGGGTCCTTTTGTCTCCTTAACAGTGCAGCTTCCAGGAGGGACAATCTAAGATCGATCATTCCTTTGGTTGGAAACCACAGTTTAGCAGGCCTTTTCTCAATGCTACTATTGCTTCACAGTTTTCTTTGGTCTTTGTAAGGCCTAAAACACGGCTTGGTGCCATCTTATCTTAATTACCCTCCATGAAAAAGGGGTCTCTGGGGCCCCCACCCGAGTTTTATTCACTAGGTCCAGTCCCACCAGTCATTCAAAATTAGGGGTGACACCATTGTCAGATCTCAGCGGACCCAGGATAATGGCATTCCATGGGGTTCTGTATTAACTGTTCTCCTTTTCCTCATTGCTGTTATGGACTCAGGCCCCCATCGGATTGTTGGTCAACCAAACTGTGTGTGGATGATTTCTGTATCTAGGTTAGTTCTCACTCGGTGGCCTCTTTGGAGTGACAGCTCCAGGGTGCCATCTGGTGCACTTCTGCGTGGACCATTTCACGTGGTTTTCAGTTCTCTTCCCTGAAATTGTGTGTGTGTGTTGCGCGCGCATGTGTGTGTGTGTGTGTGGGGCGGGGGGGTGCATTTTTGCTGATATACTACAGTCTGTCCCAATCCTGAGCTGTATCTTGACATTAAGTGCCTGATCGTGGTGCCCCAGATCCATTTCTTGGGTCCTCTTCTTGACAACAATCTTACCTGGTTGCCTCATATCCACCTTCTGAAAATTGGGTCTTCCGTAAAGTCAGTGTCCTTCGCTTCCTTGCCCACACCTCTCAGGTGCAGATCATTGAACACTTCTCTGCTTTTATTGGGCTTTAGTTCTGTCCCATGTGGACTATGATTATCAAGTTTAGGACTCAGCTACTCCTTCCATACTGCTCCTCTTGGATCCAGTCCACTGTCCACTGTCATGGTATCTGTTTGGCCACAGGAGCCTTTTGCAGTACCTATGTTGATAGTCTTCTGGTTGATCACTGGGATCTCCCCCTTCCTCCTTCACCTTTTCAGTTCCTTAATTCCAGCTTCTGGTTTCCTATACCATTGCTATTCACTCTTTTCCTGCTCCCCCCCCCTCCCCCCCCTTCACCCCTCCCCATTCTATCCTCTTCGTGGTTGTGGCACGTTGCCAGCCCACTGCCTGCCCGTGGTTGGGTTTACTAGTAATAGTCTACCTCATTCTCTTCACTGCAATTTCTATCATGCCTCTTTGGCCTGTTCCCAACATTCTCTCCCAAACATCCCTCCTTGGTTTGTTCCTTGGCCCTGGATTTGGATGGATCTCTCCCGGTGTCTGAAAGTCTCCATGCTCTGATGGTGTACTTTTGTTTGTTTTGCCCGTTTTTATGGGAGTTTCTGGATGCTGCAATTTTTGACACTGGTGGCTTCAAATTCACAGATCACATGGGCTATGCCTTCACGTCTTCTGTTGGCACAGAACATTGTCGTTTGCATGCCATATGTGGGGTGTTCACTGTGGAACTGATGGCCAGTTACTGGTCCCCTTGCTCTATTAAATGGCCCTCCCTCACCTAAATTTTTTTTGTATCGAATTGATGAATGGCTTGCAGGCTGTTGCCCATTGTTTTACCTGCCACCCCTTGGTCTTCGTCATCCATGAGCTTCTTGCTTGTCATGCTGCTTGCCCGGTTGATTTCCTTTGGGTTCTTGGCTACGTAGGTATCCTGTTTAATGAACTTGTCAGTCGTCTGCCTGTTCTCTGTTACCTCTCCAGGAGTGGATTTTCAGCTTCATGTGACTTTTCTTTTTGCTCGGTTAAAGGCTGAATCTGGCACGGGTGCGGAGTGTGATTAAGGGCAGTCCTGCCACGTCACAATTTTCCTTCTGCCTCTCGTGATGGGAATCTACCACTTCTCGTGTCCGTCGGCCATCGTAATTAAATATATCATTATTATTTCTTTACTTTCTCAGACGTTAAGTCTGGTTAAGAATGGAAAGTGACGCGGACCTTGATCAAGCGTCACTTCCTATTAACTGTACGGTATGTGTTATATTGCATTTAGGAACTTTCGGGTAATTGAACATGTATCAATAATTACGGATTTCTGTAGTTGTATATATATGTTTGGATGTACAGGGTGTTTCAAAAATGACCGGTATATTTGAAACGACAATAAAAACTAAACGAGCAGCAATAGAAATACACCGTTTGTTGCAATATGCTTGGGACAACAGTACATTTTCAGGCGGACAAACTTTCGAAATTACAGTAGTTACAATTTTCAACAACAGATGGCGCTGCAAGCGATGTGAAAGATTTAGAAGACAACGCAGTCTGTGGGTGCGCCATTCTGTACGTCGTCTTTCTGCTGTAAGCATGTGCTGTTCACAACGTGCAAGTGTGCTGTGGACAACATGGTTTATTCCTTAGAACAGAGGATTTTTCTGGTGTTGGAATTCCACCGCCTAGAACACAGTGTTGTTGCAACAAGACGAAGTTTTCAACGGAGGTTTAATGTAACCAAAGGACCGAAAAGCGATACAATAAAGGATCTGTTTGAAAAATTTCAATGGACTGGGAACGTGACGGATGAACGTGCTGGAAAGGTAGGGCGACCGCGTACGGCAACCACAGAGGGCAACGCGCAGCTAGTGCAGCAGGTGATCCAACAGCGGCCTCGGGTTTCTGTTCGCCGTGTTGCAGCTGCGGTCCAAATGACGCCAACGTCCACGTATCGTCTCATGCGCCAGAGTTTACACCTCTATCCATACAAAATTCAAACGCAGCAACCCCTCAGCGCCGCTACCATTGCTGCACGAGAGACATTCGCTAACGATATAGTGCACAGGATTGATGACGGCGATATGCATGTGGGCAGCATTTGGTTTACTGACGAAGCTTATTTTTACCTGGACGGCTTCGTCAATAAACAGAACTGGCGCATATGGGGAACCAAAAAGCCCCATGTTGCAGTCCCATCGTCCCTGCATCCTCAAAAAGTACTGGTCTGGGCCGCCATTTCTTCCAAAGGAATCATTGGCCCATTTTTCAGATCCGAAACGATTACTGCATCACGCTATCTGGACATTCTTCGTGAATTTGTGGCGGTACACATTGCCTTAGACGACACTGCGAACACCTCGTGGTTTATGCAAGATGGTGCCCGGCCACATCGCATGGCCGACGTCTTTAATTTCCTGAATGAATATTTCGATGATCGTGTGATTGCTTTGGGATATCCGAAACATACAGGAGGCGGCGTGGATTGGCCTCCCTATTCGCCAGACATGAACCCCTGTGACTTCTTTCTGTGGGGACACTTGAAAGACCAGGTGTACCGCCAGAATCCAGAAACAATTGAACAGCTGAAGCAGTACATCTCATCTGCATGTGAAGCCATTCCGCCAGACACGTTGTCAAAGGTTTCGGGTAATTTCATTCAGAGACTACGCCATATTATTGCTACGCATGGTGGATATGTGGAAAATATCGTACTATATAGTTTCCCAGACCGCAGCGCCATCTGTTGTTGAAATTTGTCTACTGTAATTTCGAAAGTTTGTCTGCCTGAAAATGTACTGTTGTCCCAAGCATATTGCAACAAACGGTGTATTTCTATCGCCGCTCATTTAGTTTTTATTGCCGTTTCAAATATACCGGTCATTTTTGAAGCACCCTGTAGCTGTATTGCATTGATGTACTGGTGGATATTGTGTGGTATGACTCCTGTAGTTGATAGTATAATTGGTATGATGTCAACTTTATCCTGATGCCACATGTCTTTGACTTCCTCAGCCAGTTGGATGTATTTTTCAATTTTTTTCTCCTGTTTTCTTATGTATATTTGTTGCATTGGGTATGGATATTTTGATTAGTTGTATTAATTTCTTCTTTTTATTGGTGAGTATGATGTCAGGTTTGTTATGTGGCGTTGTTTTATCTGTTATAATGGTTCTGTTCCAGTATAATTTGTATTCATCATTCTCCAGTACATTTTGTGGTGCATACTTGTATGTAGGAACTTGTTGTTTTAAAAGTTTATGTTGTAAGGCAAGCTGTTGATGTATTATTTTTGCGACATTGTCATGTCTTCTGGGGTATTCTGTATTTGCTAGTGTTGTACATCCGCTTGTGATGTGATCTACTGTTTCTATTTGTTGTTTACAAAGTCTGCATTTATCTGTTGTGGTATTGGGATCTTTAATAATATGCTTGCTGTAATACCTGGTGTTTATTGTTTGATCCTGTATTGCAATCATGAATCCTTCTGTCTCACTGTATATATTGCCTTTTCTTAGCCATGTGTTGGATGCGTCTTGATCGATGTGTGGCTGTGTTAGATGATACGGGTGCTTGCCATGAAGTGTTTTCTTTTTCCAATTTACTTTTTTCGTATCTGTTGATGCTATGTGATCTAAAGGGTTGTAGAAGTGGTTATGAAATTGCAGTGGTGTAGCCGATGTATTTATATGAGTGATTGCCTTGTGTATTTTGCTAGTTTCTGCTCGTTATAGAAAGAATTTTCTTAAATTGTCTACCTGTCCATAATGTACTCTTTGTCTTTAAATATGTCTGCTTTTGTCTGTATATGTGTGGATGGATATGTGTGTGTGCGCGCGAGTGTATACCCGTCCTTTTTTCCCCCTAAGGTAAGTCTTTCTGCTCCCGGGATTGGAATGACTCCTTACCCTCTCCCTTAAAACCCACATCCTTTCGTCTTTCCCTCTCCTTCCCTGTTTCCTGATGAGGCAACAGTTTGTTGCGAAAGCTTGAATTTTGTGTGTATGTTTGTGTTTGTTTGTGTGTCTTTCGACCTGCCAGCACTTTCATTTGGTAAGTCACATCATCTTTGTATTTAGATATATTTTTCCTACGTGGAATGTTTCCCTCTATTACAACCATGTCCATAATGTAGGTTTTTTTATGTCGATAAATCCCCTTCCTCCTTCCTTTCTGCTTAATGTGAATCTTTCTGTTGCTGAATGTATGTGATGTATTCTATATTTGTGGCATTGTGATCGTGTAAGTGTATTGAGTGCTTCTAGGTCTGTGTTACTCCATTTCACTACTCCAAATGAGTAGGTCAATATTGGTATGGCATAAGTATTTATAGCTTTTGTCTTGTTTCTTGCTGTCAATTCTGTTTTCAGTATTTTTGTTAGTCTTTGTCTATATTTTTCTTTTAGTTCTTCTTTAATATTTGTATTATCTATTCCTATTTTTTGTCTGTATCCTAGATATGTATAGGCATCCGTTTTTTCCATCGCTTCTATGCAGTCGCTGTGGTTATCCAATAATTAATCTTCTTGTTTAGTGTGTTTTCCCTTGACTATGCTATTTTTCTTACATTTGTCTGTTCCAAAAGCCATACTTATATCATTGCTGAATACTTCTGTTATCTTTAGTAATTGGTTGAGTTGTTGATTTGTTGCTGCAAGTAGTTTTAGATCATCCATGTATAGCAAATGTGTGATTTTGTGTAGGTATGTTCCAGTAATATTGTATCCATAATTTGTATTATTTAGCATGTTGGATAGTGGGTTCAGAGCAAGGCAGAACCAGAAAGGACTTAATGAGTCTCCTTGGTATATTCCACGCTTAATCTGTATTGGCTGTGATGTGATATTATTTGAATTTGTTTGGATATTAAGTGTGGTTTTCCAATTGTTCATTACTATGTTTAGGAACTGTATCAATTTAGGATCTACTTTGTATATTTCCAATATTTGTAGTAACCATGAGTGGGGTACACTATCAAAAGCTTTTTGGTAATCAATGTATGCGTAGTGTAGCGACCTTTGTTTAGTTTTAGCTTGATATGTCACCTCTGCATCTATTATCAGTTGCTCTTTACATCCTCGTGCTCCTTTGCAACAGCCTTTTTGTTCTTCATTTATAATTTTGTTCTGTGTTGTATGTGTCATTAATTTCTGTTGAATGACTGAAGTTAATATTTTGTATATTGTTGGTAGGCATGTTATGGGGCGATATTTAGCTGGGTTCGCTGTGTCTGCTTGATCTTTAGGTTTCAGATAAGTTATTCCATGTGTAAGTGTATCAGGGAATGTGTATGGGTCTGCAATGTAACTGTTAAATAATTTAGTTAGATGTGAATGTGTTGAGGTGAACTTCTTTAACCAGAAATTTGCCATTTTATCATTTCCAGGGGCTTTCCAATTGTGAGTAGAATTAATTGCTTGGGTGACTTCATGTTGCAAAATTATCACTTCAGGCATTTGTGGTATCATCTTGTATGTGTCTGTTTCTGCTTGTATCCACCGTGCATGCCTGTTATGTTGTACGGGGTTTGACCATATGTTGCTCCAGAAGTGTTCCATGTCTGTTATGTTTGGTGGATTGTTTATTTTAATGTGTGTGTTATATATTGTCTGGTAAAATTTCTTTTGGTTTGTGTTGAATGTTTGGTTTTGTTTCCTTCTATTTTCACTTTTTTTGTATCTTCTGAGTCGTTTGGCTAATGCTTGTAATTTCTGCTTCTTTTCGTCTAATTGCTCTGTCGCTTCTTGTTGTGAGAGTTTACCTAACGTTTTTCGTTTTTTTTCCGAGATTTCATTTCTTATAAATTGTGTTAGCTGTCCGATGTCTTTTCTCAGTTTTTCTATTCTGATCTGTAGCCTGTGTTGCCATGCTGGTTTTGTGGGTTTCTTCTGTGTGTTGGTTGGTTCTGATCTCTGCCTAGTGTGTATATTTAGTGTAGTGAGTGCTCCTATATAAACCAGTAGTTGTAACTCTTCCATAGTTGTGTTTTCATTTATTTTGTTGTGTATGATTGTGTTGATAGCTGTTATTGTTGTTTCGACGTGTGGGTTATTTGGTGGTCTATGCAAGAATGGTCTAATGTCTGTATTTGTGTCTTTGTATTCTATATATGTTAGCTGAAATCTTTCTTCTATATCTAACATGTGTGTCACTTCATGTTCTATTTGTGCTTGTTCTGGTGGCTGTCTTAAGATTTCGTTTTCCTCTGATTGTTTAATTGGTGCGTGTTGTTCTTTGTTTGTTTGCTCATTATTATTATTATTATTATTATTATTATTATTATTTTTATTATTATTATTTGATTGTTGCCGACTTACGTGGTGGGCCTTAATAAAAATGATATTTGATTCAATTTTGATTTACGATTAAATGCTTTCCTGAAGTTCTCCTTTTTAAGAATATTAATCTTAAATTATTTGTTACGTTAATGAACGTTAGACTCACTGAATCTTAAAACCTGAGCGTATAAGTTGAACAATGGAGTAAACTTTTCATGTTAGTTTCCTCGGCTAGTCAGTTCACTTTAAAGCAAAAAATCTTTGGTTATTAATTACAATTGCGGCCCACCCACGCGCGAGATTATTTTTTCTTACCTCCGTTAACCATTGTATTGTAGTCGGAGTCCTGGCTCTGGCTCTCGGCTATGGTACTGAAAATAAAGACTCTTAAAGCTACGTATTTCTGCAACTTCATGCGGCTGTGGAGAAAAATGAATATTATGTTAATAGCGGGCGAGTTTTACGCTTCCGCTAAATTTTTATAAGTTAATATTGCCACGTAATGGTGTCGTTGGCTGCATCGTCACTGCGATTGTTGAACTGTAAATTACATGAATGCAGGTTAATTCAAATTAAAAGTGAACAATGATATTAAATCAATATATTATCTGCTTAATTCATACAAATATGCCTACATTTGCCAGCACTCACAAGATGTCCTTCTGCACGCAACCAAGACAAGAGAAGAAGTGAAGACGACTAAAAAATTAACAAAAGAGTGTATCTTGTTGTCTCTTTAGATAATTTTGTTACATTTCTTTGCAAGGTCGATAGACACACAAACATACACACAAAATTCAAGCTTTCGCAACAAACTGTTGCCTCGTCAGGAAAGAGGGAAGGAGAGGGAAAGACGAAAGGATGTGGGTTTTAAGGGAGAGGGTAAGGAGTCATTCCAATCCCGGGAGCGGAAAGACTTACCTTACGGGGAAAAAAGGACAGGTATACACTCGCGCGCACGCACCCACACACACACACACATATATATCCATCCGCACATACATAGACACAAGCAGACATTTGTCTTTGTATCCTCTCCAACCTCAACTCCTTTGGTTCCATCAGATTCACCTGGTCATACTCCAAATCCCATGCCACTTTCCTTGACGTTGACCTCCACCTGTTCAATGGCCAGCTTCACACGTCCGTCCACATCAAACCCACCAACAAGCAACAGTACCTCCATTATGACAGCTGCCACCCATTCCACATCAAACGGTCCCTTCCCTAAAGCCTAGGTCTTCGTGGCAAACGAATCTGCTCCAGTCCGGAATCCCTGAGCCATTACACCAACAACCTGAAAACAGCTTTTGCATCCCGCAACTACCCTCCCGACCTGGTACAGAAGCAAATAACCAGAGCCACTTCCTCATCTCCTCAAACCCAGAACCTCCCACAGAAGAACCCCAAAAGTGCCCCACTTGTGACAGGATACTTTCCAGGACTGGAGCAGACTCTGAATGTGGCTCTCCAGCAGGGATACGACTTCCTCAAATCCTGCCCTGAAATGAGATCCATCCTTCACAAAATCCTCCCCACTCCAAGTGTGTCTTTCCACCGTCCACCTAACCTTCGTAACCTCTTAGTTCATCCCTATGAAATCCCCAAACCACCTTCCCTACCCTCTGGCTCCTACCCTTGTAACCGCACCCGTGTAAAACCTGTCCCATGCACCCTCCCACCACCACCTACTCCAGTCCTGTAACCCGGAAGGTGTACACGATCAAAGGTAGAGCCATGTGTGAAAGCACCCACGTGATTTACCAACTGACCTGCCTACACTGTGAAGCTTTCTATGTGGGAATGACCAGGCACACAGTGTTTGTTGGTAATGAGGATCACCCTGAGGCTAAACATGCCTTGGTGCACGGCCGGCACATCTTGGCACAGTGTTACACCGTCCGGGTTATCTGGATACTTCCCACTAACACCAACCTGTCAGAACTCCGGAGATGGGAACTTGCCCTTCAGTATATCCTCTCTTCTCGTTATCCGCCAGGTGTCAATCTCCGCTAATTTCAATTTGCCGCCGCTCATACCTCACCTGTCTTTCAACAACATCTTTGCCTCTGTACTTCCGCCTCGACTGACATCTCTGCCCAAACTCTTTGCCTTTACAAATGTCTGCTTGTGTCTGTGTATGTGCGGATGGATATGTGTGTGTGTGTGTGTGTGTGTGTGTGTGTGTGTGTGTGTGTGTGTGTACCTATCCTTTTCTTCCCCTAAGGTAAGTCTTTCCGCTCCCGGGATTGGAATGACTCCTTACCCTCTCCCTTAAAACCCACATCCTTTGGTCTTTCCCTCTTTCCTGATGAAGCAACCGTTTGTTGCGAAAGCTTGAATTTCGTGTGTCTGTTTGTGTTTGTTTGTGTGTGTATCGACCTGGCAGCACTTTTGTTCGGTAAGTCACATCATCTTTGTTTTTTTTATTTATACATGTGTGTGTGTGTATGTGGGGGGGGGGGGGGGGGCGCGTGCGCGCGCGCAGAGAGAGAGAGAGAGAGAGAGAGAATCAGTACGTGTTTTAATGGACTGATTTGGATGAAATTTGTAATGGAGATAACTTATACCTTGTATTAACACATAGATTACTTTTTATCCCAAAGAAACTTAATGTTCTCCTGGGATTTTCAATGTGACTACCGTTCCCGTAGGACGGTCCCGTGGGATGGTTGACATGACTAAAAAGTCATCTATGAACATTAACTATCAAATAAATATGTTAAGTTCAGCATAGAAATTAGTTTTTAACTGTTTTCACAGATGAAATATGTGCATACATAATTGCAAGACAACAGAAATATTCCTGTAAGGTAACTTCACTAGCTCTGTACAGTTGTAATGTCCTCACATGAAAATATTTTGCACCTGTAGAAAGTTTTGAAAGTCTGTTTGATTGAGATTATATCGGGATTCTTGAATTGACATGGCTTTTCTGTTTGGATCTGAATATTCATAGTGTCTTTGATGATTTTGTTTGTCTCTAGGATCTTGATAGTTTGCTCTCCAGATAGGTTCGTTGTTTCTTTCATGCATTGACACAGCATTTGTAATGAATTATTGATCGTGTTTTCGATTTGGCTGCAGATTGCAGCCACCTTTATATATCATCATCGACCTGGCTTATTTCTGGGATTTTGGTATTTGCATTTTGAATAGGTTTTTGGTTTTATATTTCTAGGTACTTCTTGAATTAGTTATATTATTTTAGTGTTAGATTGGTTAGTTGTTTTGTTAGGTTTTTCAGGTACGGTATATTTCAACATCAGTTCTTTAGTTTAGGTATAACTTTTTAAATTTATAACGTCTCACAAATGCAAGTCACATCTTTTGCAGATCTTACAAAGAGCTTGTACTATGGAGATAGACAGCAAGAATCATCACTTCATACTGAATGGCACAGATTAGAGCAGGTGGGGTGTCAGGTAAATGCTTGAGTAGCTGAATTATCAGTGCAGGCTGATCTCGAACATCAGCAGAATGCTGCTGGCGTTGCACCTCAGTGTGCTGCTGAGACACCAGAGCAGTTGGATGCTCCATGACAGGATGTTGCAGAACCCATGGCCTCTTAGCGTGCTTCTGACGTGCCTGAGAAGGCAATTTCTTGAGCTCACCAGCACTCATCACCTCTCAGTGTGTCTCCTGAGACAGGAGAAGCATTGGTTTCTCGACATCAAGCTAACACAGAACTCGTGGGCTCTCTGTGTGCTACTGAGATAGCTAAGGAGGCGGTTTCTCAGTGTCAAGAAAATGCAGTATGTGTGACTGCATTGTGTGCTTCAGAGACAGCCAGAGTTGTGGTTTAGATGTCATGAGAACTCAGTATGTGTGGCTTCTCAGTGTGCCTTTCTCAGCATGCCTCTGAAACTGCAGAGGAGACGATGTCTTGACACTAGCAGCACGCAGAACTTACGGCTTCTTAGCATAACTCTGAAACAATCGAATAGGCGGATATGCACCGACTCTCTGTTTTTAAAAAATTTCAACTATGATCCAACTTTAGTTACCACAGGCTTGTCAGTATTGACTGTAAAAACAGGCATGCAGATTTTGTTGGGCACTGAAATGGAAGGAGGAAACAGAATGTGTCACTGTTGGAGCAAGGCAATCATTCCCACATTAGAGGAGCCGGACAATCTTTTAAAAGAATTATTTTGTGTCGAGACTGATCACAGCGCTCCATAAACCATATCAAAAAATATATATTTCAGTTTTTACATGACCCCCTTTGGGGCAGATAAAATTCTCGCCATGCCTAGGGTTTCACTGATTTTTATTGTGCAGGGGTAAGTGCACCATAAAATAGGGTCACTTTTACCTCTATGTAACAGTCAAGCACAATTATTCAAGTTTACTTTTATGGGAGATGATGAGGTGGAGACAGATACTTGATGTCAAATTATTCAGGGAGTTACACAGGCAACTGTGCTCTAATACAAAAAATGTTGCATGACCCCACTGTGTTGGTGCAAAAGTTTAAAACAGCTCTCGGAAACTTGCCTGATGAGCTGTGAGGTGGTGATCCACGCAGATGGCGTGCCGAGCAGACAGCATGCAACCATCGCCTCTACAAAGCATTGGTCACGCTGAGGTTGTGGTTGCAGGCACTGATCCCACAGTCCTGAGGGACATTGTCATGCGTGTACAGCATGATTCCCTCACCCAGATCGCTGACACACGCCGCTTCTAAGCTGCTCTACAGTATCCTCTTATGTTCTGGAAAGGGCAAAAGTTATATCAGTTCAGTATCCCTAAAATGAATCCGGTAACTGGGGGACTGAACCTGAACAAAAACATGTTTTGTATTGTGCATTGATTTCTATGCATTTTGCCTGATATTACATGAACATGACTTCAACTTGTCGGTGCAGTGTAGTGTACTTCTGTCCCAGTTTGTGGTAGACATGTAGATGAAGATCAAGAATGAGCCTCAAGACGCCATCGCGAATGACGGCAATGTGAATCCTAATGACTTAGGACAAGTGGTGATCCTCTTGTTATTGAGTGACAACACTTGAGTGATCCTCTGCTCACTGCTTCTTTCCAAAATTTTTAATACTCACATTAACGTGAAGTTTTGTAACTCGGTCCAGGAAATTAAATACATTTGTAAGTACATAAACAAAGGCATTGACAGCAGCAGTAGGGTTGTGCTAATATTAACCCAAGAGACGAATTGTAGATGTTTAGAGTGGCTTGATATGTGAGCAGCAATGAAGCAGTATGGCGGATATTCGGCTTGCTGCGAGAGCCACCGGACGGTGGCATATCTTGCAGTGCACCTTCCCAACAGTGAGCATGTGTACTGCACAGAGGCCATCTGGCACAGTAGAGTAGCGACACTGCCCATGGCCACCCTGACCACATTTTTCCATCTGTGCCAGACAGACGACTTGTGGAAATGGCAAAATATTACACATGGTATGCATTACGGAAAGAATGGAATTGCTGTGTACAGGGCGCCCCCATTGAAGGCTGCTGTGGTGTGAAGTGTCAGATGCCTGGACAGAATTTAAACTGTGCAGGTGACATATTTTGAGTGTTACTGTGTATGATTACTGCTGACCTGTGTCTAAGGACCCATCAGCTTTCAGGCCCTCAAAACAGTCAATGGACAGAAAAAGCCATGTTCTGGGAAGTGCATGAGACAATGACATATTGTGCTGGTCAGTGGCCAAGTCGAGGGAGCTCTTCACTATCACATTTAGCACCTGCAAGTGCTTGAATCCGTGCAGCATTGGAACAAATATAAAACCACATTATTGGAGGAGATTGCACACAGGAGCTACGGGAGAGCAAGGGCTGCCACAAGAAAAAAATATTTTAATGAAGCACTGAAACTTACTGAGGACAAAGTTTTCTCAATTGTGGGAAAATGGCTGATTTTGGCATGCCCATTTCACAGCAGATGGGATGGTTGTCCACTGATTTGCCCAGGGAGCTCAGTTATGACACTGCAGACTTGGAGGATCAAGTCACCCAAACTGAGCCCCAGTTATTACCAGAGCAAAGGCAAATTTTAATAAAATTATGAGTCATTGGAGAGTGGAGAAAGGGGTCTGTATTTTTTGGACACACCAGGGCATTCATATTGAACTTGTCACTGACTTAATTGTGCAAGGACAGGAATGTTGTGGTAGCTGTTGTGTCCTCTGTGATAGCTGCAACCTCGCTCAATGGAGGAAGAACTGCCCACTCGGTGTTCAAATTCTCACTGAACCTTGCAAGTGAGGAAACTCCCACTTGCCGTATAAGCAAGAGCAAATGTCGTGGCACTCAGTTGCAGCATTGCAAATTTATCGTGTGGGGCAAATCCTCTATGTCACACAAGCATGTGATGGAGGTGCCCAATTGTAGCATGCAAGACACTCATGGTAACTGAATGTTGGTGGGTGGAGTGATCGTCTTGCATGCAACTGACTTCCAATAGATGCTCTTGGTCATTGAGTGAGGCACTGTTGCAGGTGATATCAATGTGTGCCTCAAGGTTATCAGTGCATGTCTCAAGGCTTCGCCAGTGCGGCCAAAGGTAGACAGATCACACCTCTCAACTAATATGAGAGTCCAGCTCTACAATGACAGTGTGTCTGCGCTCTTTGCTCAAAAACATCTCGAGATCAGTGATGGTCACATGGCAATGGCTGTGGAAAACCTAACAAAATTTGAAAGTCAGTTTTTAATATTTTAAGCTTGGAAGACGACCAAGTTAATGATGTTTTTCAAAGCTTACAACAAAATTTGAGCAACAAGGAGTGGTTATTTGAAAGAGCAGTCATGGCGCCTATGAACGAATCAGTGGGAAACATCAATAAAAAAATTATTGATCCCCAGTACATTCTGAGATGACCATCTGTGTGTCAATCAATACAGTGATGACAAGTTATGATGCAACTACATATCTTGTAGAGTTTCTAAACTCAGTAGAGCTGTTGGGGTACCGTCCCGCAGGTTAGAGCTGAAGATGGATGTGCCTGCCATACAGTTATGTAACCTGGATGCACCAAGATTGTGTTGTGGCATCAGGTTATTCATCAAGGAGCTGAAAGGTACATTATGCAGGCCACCATCATCACTGAGAGGGCCAAAGGAGAGACAGCATTGGTTCTATTAATTCCTACCATCCCAACAAACTTGCCTTTCCAGTTGAAACGCTTGTAGTTCCATTTGAAATTTGCCTTCTCGATCACTATAAATAAGAGTCAAGGACAAACATTAAAAGTAGCAGGTATTTATCTGTGCATTGTATGTTTTTCACATGGGCAGCTCTATGTTAGATTGGATTAGACTAATTATTCATTCCATAGACCCATAAAAGAGGGAATCCTCCTGGTTGTGGAACATGTCAGATAAACACATTACAAAAATGTAATTAGAAAAACTTGAGTTTAATTAATTTTAATGATTCTCAGTCAATAAAAAGTAAAATTATGCACATGAATTAAATTTAAACTTCTAATATTTACAGGTTTAATACTTACATCTGCTTTCATTAAATCCATCATTCAGACATTTGCTAGTTTCTTGGCTATTACAACCAAGTATTGTCAAAAATTAAAGTAAATTATTCATTTCGGTGATCCTCAGTTAAGAACAGTCAGATTATGTACAAGATTTAAAATTAAACTTCCACTATTTACATCTGCTTTCCATACATCCATCATTCACACAGTAGGTAGTTACTTGGCTGTTACAACCAAGTATTGTCAAAAATTAAAGTATAGTAAATTTTCATTAAAATGGTCTACTGCACTTGTTGATAAACTCTTGGATGGGATAGAAGGAGTTGGCCACCAAAAATTCTTTTAAATTATGTTTAAATTGTGCCTTGTCTGAAACTAAACTCTTAATGGTTGCTGGTAACTTATTGAAAATATGCGTTACTGAATACTGGACTCCTTTCTGGGCGAGAGTAAGTGATTTTAAATGTTTATGTATATTATTCTTATGTGTACTAAGCAGTTAGTTGGAAAAAGAGATGTATTATTTACAACAAACTTCATTAAGGAATAAATATACAGAGAAGCTGTAGTTAATATGCCCAATTCTTTGAATAGGTTTCGACATAATGTTCTTGGATTTACACTACTCATTATACGTATTATACGCTTCTGTACTCGAAAAATGTTTTCTCTGTTTGTGGAGTTACCCCAAAATATGATACCATATGACGTAATGGAGTGAAAATAAGCAAAATATGCCAGTTTTTTTTTATATTTATTTCTCCTATGTCTGACACCATTCGCATTGCAAACACAGACTTGTTTAGGCACTTTAGCAGTTCATTAGTATGTTGCTCCCAACTGAATTTATTATCAAGTTGTAATCCCAAGAATTTTACACTCTCAACTTCTTCTACACTACTGGCCATTAAAATTGCTACACCAAGAAGAAATGCAGATGATAAACGGGTATTCATTGGACAAATATATTATACTAGAACTGACGTGTGATTACATTTTCACACAATTTGGGTGCATAGATCCTGAGAAATCAGTACCCAGAACAACCAACTCTGGCCATAATAACGGCTTGATACGCCTGGGCATTGAGCCAAACAGAGCTTGGATGGCGTCTACAGGTACAGCTGCCCATGCAGCTTCCAACACAACACTACAGTTCATCAAGAGTAGTGACTGGTATATTGTGATGAGCCAGTTGCTCGGCTACCATTGACCAGACGTTTTCAAATGGTTAGAGATTGGGAGAATGTGCTGGCCAGGGCAGCAGTCGAACATTTTCTGTATCCAGAAAGGCCCGTACAGGACCTGCAACATGTGGTCGTGCATTATCCTGCTGAAATGTAGGGTTTCGCAGGGATCGAATGAAGGGTAGAGCCACGGGTCGTAACACATCTGAAATGTAACGTCCACTGTTCAAAGTGCCATCAATACGAACAAGAGGTGACCGAGACGTGTAACCAATGGCACCCCATACCATCACGCCGGTGATACGCCAGTATGGTGATAATGAATATATGCTTCCAATGAGCGGTCACCGCGATGTTGCCAGACACGGATGCGACCATCATGATGCTCTAAACAGAACCTGGATTCATCTGAAAAAATGACGTTTTGCCATTTGTGGACCCAGGTTCATCGTTGAGTACACCATCGCAGGTGCTCCTGTCTGTGATGCAGCGTCAAGGGTAACTGCAGCCATGGTCTCCGAGCTGATAGTCCACGCTGCTGCAAACATCACCGAACTGTTCGTGCAGATGGTTGTTGTCTTGCAAACGTCCCCATCTGTTGACTCAGGGATCAAGATGTGGCTGCACGATCCATTACAGTCATGTGGATAAGATGCCTGTCATCTCGACTGCTAGTGAAACGAGGCCATTGGGATCCAACGCGGTGTTCCGTATTACCCTCCTGAACCCACCGATTCCATATTCTGCTAACAGTGATTGGATCTCGACCAACACGAGCAGCAATGTCGCGATACGATAAACCGCAATCGCAATAGGCTACAATCCGACCTTTATCAAAGTCGTAAACGTGATGGTATGCATTTCTCCTCCTTACACGAGGCATCACAACAAAGTTTCACCAGGCAACGCCGGTGAACTGCTGTTTGTGTATGAGAAATCGGTTGGAAACTTCCCTCATGTCAGCACGTTGTAGGTGTCGCCAACCTTGTGTGAATGCTCTGAAAAGCTAATCATTTGCATATCACAGCATCTTCTTCCTGTTGGTTAAATTTCGCGTCTTTAGTACGTCATCTTCGTGGTGTAGCAGTTTTAATGGCCAGTAGTGTATTTCCATGTTGTCATATTTTATACACACACCAGAAGGAAATCTCTTGGAAGTTCTGAACTGCATATAGTGGGTCTTTTCAAAGTTTAATGACAGTGAAATGGCTACGAACGACTTATTAATGTCAGTAAAAATTTGATTAGCTGCCATTTGATTTACTATTTATTGCAATGTTTGTATTATCTGCAAATAAGACAAACTTGGCATCTGGTAATGTAACAGATTACAGGTCATTAATATACACAAAAAACAGTAGTGAACCTTGGGGAACACCACATGTAATTTCTTCCGAGTCAGATGATGTCTGATTGACTACTGCTGAAGTTGACTGCTCATATGCATCAGGTGCCAGAAACCTGTATATATACACAGGGAACAAGAAGTCTGGGGAATGTTGTTTACAGATGTATTGCTGTACATTTCTGGCCGTCCATACACACAGAGGCAATAATGATCTTTCCTGCACTAAGAATTTCACAAATAGTTGTGAAATTATTTACGCCCTTTTTTGGCACATTTTGTTAATTCGATACTCCGTCGTATAAAAATGTTTTTTACGAACTAAATGAGTGATGTTTGAGTGACTTGAGTTCTGTCATTTTTTCCCGTTGTCTCAACATTTGGTACTTTTTTTTTTTTTTTTTTTTTAAATCATGCCATGTTGTTTGCTGGGCTGCAAGTGGCTCTCACTGCAAGGCTTCCAAGAGAGAACTTTTGCGATGGCTCATTGTGTGGGTAGTGAATTTCGGCATTAGCATTTTTTATAAAAGCTGTATAACTATGGGTAACACCACTGGGCACAGCTAGTAATACAATATGTGGTTGTAGATAATCATGTGTATGGTGTCATGCTATCATTAATGCTGTCACTCACCTTTTAATTAACTACGCACAGACACATTTTCATGATTATAATTCAAGTCTATTTACCAGTGACTATTAGGCAAGGGGAATATAAAAGTTCCTGGCAGAGTAAAGCTGTGTGCCGGACTGAGACTCGAACTCGGGACCTTTACCTTTCGCGGGCAAGTGCTCCCGAGTTAGAGTCTCGGTCTGGCACACAGTTTTAATCTGCCAGGAAGTTTCATATCAGCGCACACTCCACTGCAGAGTGAAAATCTCATTCTGGAAACTTCCCCCAGGCTGTGGCTAAGCCATGTCTCCGCAATATCCTTTCTTTCAGGAGTGCTATTTCTGCAGGTTTCGCAGAAGAGCTTCTGTAAAGTTTGGAAGGTAGGAGACGAGGTACTGGCAGAAGTAAAGCTGTGAGGACGGGGCGTGAGTCGTGCTTGGGTAGCTCAATTGGTAGAGCACTTGCCCGCGAAAGGCAAAGTTCCCGAGTCCGAGTCTTGGTCCGGCACACAGTTTTAATCTGCCTGGAAGTTTCATATCAGCGCACACTCCACTGCAGAGTGAAAATCTCATTCAAGGGGAGTATATGTTGTGGGTTCAAGTCCCTGCACTAATGTTTTTGTTGTTTTTCTTGAGGTAAGAATAATACAATATGTGGTTGTAGGTAACCATATTATTATTATTATTATAACTTTTGTAGAATTCGTAGCCAACCTATGTTGGTGGGCTAGCCATAAGTACTGTTGCCAGTTTTATCATATTTTCCATTACAAGTGAACCTCGCCAATTTGCAGCCGTAAAAAATTGTCAGATGTACTACGAAAAATTAGCTGCACATCATCGGAATAGAAGGAAATTTTTCCGTAATAATAATAATAATAATAATAATAATAATAAGCTGTTAGAACTTAACACGTAATCCAACCTCAGCTGTTTTACATTCAAAGCCTACAGTTGGACCATTTAGTTATAGTGATGACCCGCTTAATGGTCTATGCAGTGTATCTATAGCTTATAACAGTGTATTTTATTTGCTAGAAAACCTTTTGTTTTCTTCGAATGGGTTTAGAATACAGACCGAACCATTTCTGTGTTGCATTTGAAGTAATAATTCCTATTCTGCATGTTCTCAGTATAATCCGGAAAAATGGCGTGTATCATTTCTTTTGCATCAGTACTATACCCTACAATGACTCTGGCTGTGATTTTCCTCCACTATTTCTTGTTGCGTCAAGTGCATAATGGAAATATGCACCAAGCCCAGATCAGTGGGCATTGGAATCAAAGGGGATGGCTGAAGAATGTGCTAACCCATGAGAGAGTCGTTTTGAGTTAATATCTGTTCGTTAAATCAAAGACAAGAACATAGTTACAATAAGATGTACACTGGGATTTCAGAAAGTAAGGTACACATTATTATGGCAAGCCAAGTAACTTTTATTGAATGTTGCACTACACTTCAAAGTGTCACAGATACATAAACTACTTTTCAACTTAGTCGCCAAGTCCTGTAAACAGGGTTCGGAATGTTCTCTCAGTTGTTCAGTTCCTCGATGATAGAAATCCGCTCCTTGGCCACAGTGCTCCAAAAATTGCTTTGTGAACAAATGTCCTCATTGTTGAAAAATCTCTGTCCCCTTAGATGTTCTTTCAGCTTGCCAAAAAAAGATGGAAATTGCGCTGTGCAAGATATGGATCACTCATGTCTTTGTGGCGTAGGTCAAATTATTGGTACCATTTCACTATGGTTGAGACACGACATTGCATTTGGCCCACATACCACCTGGGTTTCATTAGACATTTTTGTGCACAAGAATCATACTATTCCACATAATACCCCAATTTAACTTTGGAATATGTTCCCAGTTGCTGCACAATTTCAGTTGGACACAGTTATGCACCTATTATCCGTACGACAGCAGAACTGTCTTTGTAGAAAAACCGTAACATGTACTTTCTTCTGATAATGTGACATACAGTTCTGCAATAGTCTTAGTCGGATGTCATGTGTAACTTAGTTTTTGAAGTTGCTGCCTATCTATGGTTGTAGTTCAGAGTGTATGATGCATTTGAAAATGCAATAGATGATGTGATGTACTAACTAACCCTTACTAAACCATGGGTTAACATTTCCTTCTACCGATCTTTTCACTTGTTCCACAAACTTTGGGAGAATTACTAATATCTTTCTTGAATGATTCACAAGTTACAATATACTTGCATAACTTTAAGACTATTATTTCCTGTGACTTTTCTGCCCAGCTGCAACATGTGGCGTAACTTTCCCCTTCTTATGCCATGTTGCCTCCCTGTTTTTTGTCTTCTCTTGGCTAAAGATTATTTTAAATACTAAGCTATAGATTTTAAAGTTTTGTCTTTCAATCCAACTCCAGTTATTAGTATTATTCATTTCAGTTTTGTTGTTTGCATTCTTTCCTTTGAGTTCCTAGTGTCTCCATCACTTTTTTGGGTCTTACTTTTATTCATCTGCTCACTGTCATTCTTGAAAGAATCAGGGCTTTTTCAACTGCATTTGGAGACTTTTAATGTGTCCCATTGCCAGTCGTAATCACTGTAGCATTTAGTATATATATATATATATATATATATATATATATATATATATATATATATATATATATATATATATATATCAGACCACCTCTCCAAGATATTACTTACATTTCATTTTTATTCTCATCTCTTCTTCTTTGTATCCTTTACCCCCTGCCCCCTTCCTGCACTCCCACAGGCAGGAGCTCAGTGTACTGTATTTAGAAATAAGATAACTAGATGATTTCTGAGCAGAGGTAGCCTCACGGAGTATTTCAGCTGTGCTGCGCACTTGCTGTTTATGATAAGCTTGTATTTTATCTGTTTTCCTGATTTGAAACATAGGAGTAAAAAATATATTGTCATTATTAGCAATTTATATGCTTTGAGACAGAAAAGAGTCCACTGTCCAACTGATCAGTAGGCACAACTGACGCAATAAAATTATGTCTTGTGTGTGATGTGCAAGCGTGGGATGTAGAGTAATTATTATTTAAGGTGAGAAAGCCAACGAGAAAAGGAAAGTTTTATGTGTGGTTAATGTTTTTATCTGCATAGTTCTATCCATTTCTTTGTGTTAAACTCTTTATATTCTGGTGGAAACATCGTAGTTGAATTATCTTTATTTTCTTTTTGTAGGCCTTCGGGAATGCCAAAACAGCACATAACAACAACTCTAGCAGATTTGGAAAATTTATTCAAGTTAACTACAAGGAGAATGGAATGGTTCATGGGTATGTTCTGCAGCTGTTATTTGATAAATATTACATTTTTATTTTGAATACATTCATGACTTCTTGCCTGATTTATCATCAGCTGGTTATCCAACTAATACTGATGATAAGTTATTCTAATGTTTATTTTATAGTGCTGTTGTCCAGAAGTACCTCCTTGAGAAATCAAGAATATGTTCTCAAGGTCGCAATGAACGCAATTACCATGTGTTTTATTACTTGCTGGCTGGAGCATCTGAAACAGAGAAGAAAGCTCTTCATCTAAAACATATGGAGGAGTACCACTATCTCAGCAAGGTACTTTTAGTTGAATTCTTTTAAATAAGATACGATACTAATTGTAACAATTATGAGTAATACAAATATTTCATTCGGAACTCAATGGGATTAAGAAATAAGGACGCTGTAGCAGAAATTTTATTGGTATGTGAAAAATCAATTCTTCATTATGTGATAAACAATGGAGAGGCCGGCCGCGGTGGTCTCGCGGTTCTAGGCGCGCAGTCCGGAACCGTGCGACTGCTACGGTCGCAGGTTCGAATCCTGCCTCGGGCATGGCTGTGTGTGATGTCCTTAGGTTAGTTAGGTGACTGGTGACCATAGCAGTTGAGTCCCATAGTGCTCAGAGCCATTTGAAACAATGGAGAATACAGGATGGAATGTAACAATATTATGAAAGGACGGTTGCTGCTCACTAAAAAGCAGAGATGCTGAGTCGCACGAGGGGCTATCCAAAATTTTCGGTACTGGTGCTGCCATCTGTTGAAAACCTTACCTTTGGACTAATGGTCACCATCACCTTCAAACTAGTTCCCATCCACACGTACACACCGGTCCCAGCGCTTCTGCCACTGGTGAAACGTTTTGTGGAGGTCCTGTTCTTTGAGGGTGTTTATCACCGCCAGCGATGCTTCTTGAATCCTCTCTAGTGTTGAACTGGTGGCCTTTCAACTTGAGTTTCAGTTTTTGGAATAGTGCGAAGTCACAAGGTGCTAAATCTGGTGAGTACGGTGGGTGGGGTACAACTGCCATGTTTCTTTTTTTGCCAAAAAGGTCCGGCTTAGCAAGGACATGTGACAAGGCGCGTTGTCGTGATGCAGCAGCCAGTACCCTCGATGCCAAAGTTCGGGTTGTTGTTGCCACAGGTTTTCATGGCACAGTCGCAAAACACCACAGTAGTACACGGAATTCACTGTTTGGTTGGGTGGGATGAATTCTGTGTGCACAGTTCCCTTGGTATCAAAGAAACGATGATCATGCTATTCACTTTGCTCTTCACCTGTCTCGCTTTTTTGGGTCTTGGAGAGCCCGGGCTCTTCCACTGGGACGATTGTTGCTTTGTCTCTGGGTCATAACCATAAATCCAGCTCTCGTCGCCGGTGAAAACCAGTTGAAAGTAGGCTGGTTCATCAAATGCGGTCTCACATAGGTACATGTACCCTTCAGCTCTCTGTGCCTTCTGATCAGCAGTCAAGATCCTTGGCACAAACTTTGCGGCAACATGATGCATGCCCAATTCATCAGTCAACATTCGTTGACATGTCCCATAACCAATACCCACTTCATCCCCAAGATCTTGAATGGTTCAATGTCGATCCACATGAACCAGTTGTTGAAGTTTGGCAACAATGTCTGGTGTTGTGCGGCTAACGGGCCTTCCAGTGTGAGCATAATCTTTGACGTCTGTACAGCCGGCCCTGAACTGAGCATGCCACTCAAACACACGCTTACGGCTCTTGCTCTGTCCCCAAAACACTTCTTGAATCATTGGAAGGGTCTCCTTTGCACTTTCCTGAGATTCACACAGAATTTGATACACACGTGCTGTTCTGTTGGTGGATGCATCATAAAATCTCCACACACCAAATGCAGAGTATTACGGAAATCACTGTGGACACACAACATGTCCTCTCAGCTGAATGCCACTCTGCACACTGACTCATCAGATATGCAGCTCTCGCCATCTAGCGGTGCAAAGATCTACTACTCCTACTTTCCAGATGGCAGCACCAGTCCCAAAAATTTTGGATTCCACCTCGTAGATAGGTACAGCCAAAAGACTGTCACAAAATAAGCTTTTGCCCAACAAGGCCTCTGTCAAAAATACACACACACACACACACACACACACACACACACACACACACACACACACACACGACCACAGTCACTATCAGCTGAAGCCAGACTACAAACAGCAGTGCAAGATGGGAGAGGCAACTGGGTGGGAGTGAGGAGGGGAAGGGATAGTAGGGTAAGAGTGGGGGATGGTAAAGTGCTGCTAGGGGAGTGTTCAGGGATGAGGTGGAGAGTGAGTAGGACAGCTAGGTGCAGTCTGGAGGTTAGACGGAGGGTGGGGGAGAGGGGGGAGGGATAGAGGAAAAGGAGAGAAGTAAAAAGATTGGGTGCGATGGTGGAAAAGGGGTTGGGCAGTACTGGAATGGGAACAGGGAAGGGGCTAGATGGGTAAGGACAATGACTATTGTCCTTGAATATCTCAGTTAAATTTTAAACCCTGTTCATATTAACATAAAATTCACTATGAAACCTGAAAAATAGGGCCAACTGTCTCTCCCTGAAACATTAGTGAAGAACAGAATGGTCACATCCATGGGTCTCAGTATATATACACTCCTGGAAATGGAAAAAAGAACACCACCATACTTGCTCCGGACACTGCGAGAGGGCTGTACAAGCAATGATCACACGCACGGCACAGCGGACACACCAGGAACTGCGGTGTTGGCCGTCGAATGGCGCTAGCTGCGCAGCATTTGTGCACCGCCGCCGTCAGTGTCAGCCAGTTTGCCGTGGCATACGGAGCTCCATCGCAGTCTTTAACACTGGTAGCATGCCGCGACAACGTGGACGTGAACCGTATGTGCAGTTGACGGACTTTGAGCGAGGGCGTATAGTGGGCATGCGGGAGGCCTGGTGGACGTACCGCCGAATTGCTCAACACGTGGGGCGTGAGGTCTCCACAGTACATCGATGTTGTCGCCAGTGGTCGGCGGAAGGTGCACGTGCCCGTCGACCTGGGACCGGACCGCAGCGACGCACGGATGCACGCCAAGACCGTAGGATCCTACGCAGTGCCGTAGGGCACCGCACCGCCACTTCCCAGCAAATTAGGGACACTATTGCTCCTGGGGTATCAGCGAGGACCATTCGCAACCGTCTCCATGAAGCTGGGCTACGGTCCCGCACACCGTTAGGCCGTCTTCCGCTCACGCCCCAACATCGTGCAGCCCGCCTCCAGTGGTGTCGCGACAGGCGTGAATGGAGGGACGAATGGAGACGTGTCGTCGTCAGCGATGAGAGTCGCTTCTGCTTTGGTGCCAATGATGGTCGTATGCGTGTTTGGTGCCGTGCAGGTGAGCGCCACAATCAGGACTGCATACGACCGAGGCACACAGGGCCAACACCCGGCATCATGGTGTGGGGAGCGATCTCCTACACTGGCCGTACACCACTGATGATCGTTGAGGGCACACTGAATAGTGCACGGTACATCCAAACCGTCATCGAACCCATCGTTCTACCATTCCTAGACCGGCAAGGGAACTTGCTGTTCCAACAGGACAATGCACGTCCGCATGTATCCCGTGCCACCCAACGTGCTCTAGAAGGTGTAAGTCAACTACCCTGGCCAGCAAGATCTCCGGATCTGTCCCCCATTGAGCATGTTTGGGACTGGATGAAGCGTCGTCTCACGCGGTCTGCACGTCCAGCACGAACGCTGGTCCAACTGAGGCGCCAGGTGGAAATGGCATGGCAAGCCGTTCCACAGGACTACATCCAGCATCTCTACGATCGTCTCCATGGGAGAATAGCAGCCTGCATTGCTGCGAAAGGTGGATATACACTGTACTAGTGCCGACATTGTGCATGCTCTGTTGCCTGTGTCTATGTGCCTGTGGTTCTGTCAGTGTGATCATGTGATGTATCTGACCCCAGGAATGTGTCAATAAAGTTTCCCCTTCCTGGGACAATGAATTCACGGTGTTCTTATTTCAATCTCCAGGAGTGTAGAAAACCAATGCACACAGATTTATCTCTCTCCGCACTCAAAGCAATCACCATATGTATCAAAGAAATTCTGTACTAAGGACATTTGGTCCAAAGAGCGGAAACACTGTAAGGTGGCTAGAGCCTTGCCAGTGAATTACAACATTTACAAATAGTGTTGCAAAGGATGGTTACGCAAATTGATAAGTTGAGCAGGCATTTCGGCCAGAAGCAACAATGCCTGAGGAACTGGTTTAGCCAAAGGGAGAGAAAGAGAAGCAAAGAAATCTCAATGCTTCGGGAGTGCAGCCAGTTGTCATACCCCACACCATACAATATTTCACATCGACACTTATCAGACATCTTCAGATGGGCCATTGAAGAGAGACAGTAATCATAGTGCTGTGTCACACATAAACTAAGTAAAAACAAATTATCTTTCTCTTGGGAAGTTTCTACCACATCTAAAATGGATTCTTGTTTACAAAAATTAATAAAAACTATTACAAACCTCTTATTTCACGTACAAAGATAGACAGTGAGTGCCAGACGAAGCCTACAAGGCAACATCTACTTGGAAATGACAGCAGATGAGATAAATTCAATGATAGTTCCTCAACTACAAATTCAGATTTCGTTTTAATCTGTTTCCAATATTCATCTCATTCTGCACAGCACTAACGTATGTAAACAGCTTATCAACAAATCTGTCTGAACATGCTTCTGTTGTCTGTCACGTTTCTCTATTTGTATATGCATTCTTCTCCTCATTGAAATTGCATTCTGTAAAATGTACCAGTATATGTACTGCAAAAAGCAGGGGGAATTTATTACATAATGACCATGCAGCGGAGGTGCAGAGTTGTGCGCACACACACACACACACACACACACACACACACACACACACACACACACACGACCACTGTCTCTGGTAACTGAAGCCAGACTACGAAGAGTGGCACATGATGGGAAAGGCAGCTGGGTGGGGGTAAGAAAGAGGATGGGATGGGGAGGGGGAGGATAAAGGAGGGTAAGGGTGGGGGACGGTAAAGTGCTGCTGGGGGCAGAGTGCAGGGATAAGGTGGAGAGAGGGTAGGGCAGCTTGGGGCAATCAGTAGGTTATATGGGGGGGGGGGGCGTTAGTGGGAAAAGAGAGAAGTAAAAAGATTGGGTGCGATGGTGGAATAGAGGGCTGTGTAATGCTGGAATGGGAACAAGGAAGGGGCTAGATGGGTAAGGACAGTGAAATATTCAAGTTCCTGTGTTCCATGTGGTCACACCACTAATGTGTAGTCCAGGTATTGATAGAAACATGTTGGCTTGAACTTGTTGGACTCTAGTGTGTTTGCTTCAAAGTGTTCCATATATAGGTTTCCCATTACAGGCAATAACAGACTACCTAAAGCCACATCATCAGTTTGTTCATAATATTTTCTGTGAGACAGGAAATAAGTTGATATGAGAATGTGCTTCAAGAATTTAGTGAAACTATTGTCGACCTTCTCCACAATTAGTTCCAAGGATTCAGATCTGATACTCTCATGTTGAAAGAGACCATAATATCAATGTTATGAAACTGCAGTTGACTGAGGCTATGTATAAAATGAGCAGAGATGCGAATGTGGTGTTTACACTTCCCCACATGTTCTTTGACAATGTATTTCAGGCATTTTACCATTTATTACATAGTTGTATCAATATTACTTTGCATTTTGCAAAGGGACCACTTGGCAATCAGGTTTTTTTAATCTTCATTGATTTGAAATTCAGAACTTGGAAATCAGTTGCCAAGTGCAGTTACATGTGACTCTCAAAAACTCTCAAGAAAATCCACTTTGAAGTTCTCCAAGCAATTTTAATTCACTAAAAGTAGAACAGTTTTTGAAGGCCTTCATGACTCTGTTGATAACACAAGTCTAGTAATTGCTGGCTCGAGTCTTTCTTCAGTCCCTCTCTCTTTTTTTCTCAATTCAAACACCTACTTCATTTAAATATAATAGTCATCAAAAATATCATTTTGGTTAACACATGTATAACTATAATTTTTATGAAAAATGCTCCACTTCTTATTCCTAATTACACATCACACTCAAAATTCCAGTTACAAATATAAATACTTATTAACGATCTGTTATAAATGATTGTTAATAAAAAAATTCAATTTAAATAATTGAAAATTAAATTTTTATGGGGTAAAAATGGAAAAAAAAGTTGGGTTGGAGTCAAATACTGGTTATTTGGACTATGTTGTTATATGCCACAGGTGTGGTCTCACTCGAGCCAGAGTGATAAGCACGTAACATCACAGAAAGAAATAATTTTCATGGTATTAAGCCCACCTGCTGCATTTTTACAGCTGCAGTTTGTTTTTTCAGTAGATGAGTTAGAAAACAAAACTTTTTTCGCAAAGTTTTGAAATGAATCATGAATACCCCATTTCACGGAAGATTGGGTAGTACAACTGGCGATGAACAATTGAATGAAGTTTTATGCAGTCTTCTCTGCCTTTAATTTCACTTCTGTGTTTGATCAAGTAGGTTCCAGTTCTATAGACACTTCGTGAAGCTTTCCACTTAACGGTAAAAATAAATGTCAGTGGCTGTACTAACGGGGTGCATTTTTGTAGAAACAATTTCAGGATGAAAATTTTCAAAAAACTTCATACTACAACAAGGAATGTAATGTGCCGACTGCTATTTGGGCGTTGTAAGGCTGTGGACCACGTGAAAGTTTTGTGGTTGTCATTACTTATTTCTATTGTCTGCTTGTCTTGAAAACAGCTCATTAAATAAGTGTGTTGCTATATCTTAGGCAGCAGCCTCCTTCTTTGAAGATACAATGCCCGTATCAGCTGTACTTAGTACCAAATACTAAGGGTGGAGGGGGGGGGGGGGCAGTCCTTATAAGTTGCAAGTGGATTACCCCAAGTCTTAGGAGTCATGAAGTAGTTCTATATCTTTCTGCTTAAGTAAATCTCCTTTCCACAAACTAATTTTGTTCACATTACTTGTTATCTAGAAAGAAAATTCTTACTGCAGCGAAGTTTTGCATGTGAAATCACTCCATTTTCATTCTATTTTAACTTTATCATAATCAGCGTGGATCAGCCACCTGAAAGAACTGTTCCACTATTAATAACCTCCATTGTTATGGGACAAGCCTGACACACTGAGAAGAGATATCATCTTCCTTTAAATTTCATTTTAGGATTGACATTTTTCTGTTTGTAAGCCATATCTTTTAAAAGATAAAAAATAACATGACATTAGGACAATAGTGTTGCCCTTGTCGACTGGCAGAATTACAATTTCCTTGTTCTCTTGAAGATTCCTAAGTCCTACTTGCTATTTCTTGAAGATGTTTGAGGTAAGCGTTGTCACCTTGATACCACTCCCCAAGTTTTGTGGTAAACCTCTTCTATTACACCTGGTGGGAGTGAACCTACAGTGTGCTCTGTGAAGCTGATATAATCCATTATTGATACTAATTTTGATGGTCATGAAATGTAGCCCTTCAGCAAGGATCTTCACTTTATCCTCTTCCATATGTTTGACAGTAAAATTAATTATTGTGGATGTCAATGCTTCCTGTCTTATCATTTTGTGGAAGTGATAGAATTCTGCTTTCTGACAGGTAGATATTTTAAACTATATGAAGTCTGCTTGTTACCAGTTCATATTGCCAACCCAATCCTTGAATACCTGCAGTAAGTGTGTCTGACATGGTAGCTACCTTTACTCGCTGTGTTAGTTAAGACCTTTACTCGCTGCTTTGGTTAAGATAAGGCTGGATTGATCCTACATCACCTACACGCACTGAACTCTGTCTTCTTAATTGGAGCCATCACCATCCTTCACAAAGAAATTCCCTGCTAAAGACTCCAGTCAACAGAGCCTGAATACTGTCATATGAGTAGATCTGAGGCTGTAAACGGTTTATGCAGTCAAAATCAACAATGGCCGACGAAGGTGCTGAGAGTGGAAAAGTAATTGAGAAGTCAAGGATAACATATCTGCCTTATACTGGACCAATCTTCTGAAACATCAGTAGACTCTTACAGAAATATAGCATCCAGTGTAATTTGCACACACAAAAGATATAAAAAGTCTGCTTGGTAATGTTAAAGAGAACCTTGATCTCCTAGGCCATCCACGATCTAGACGTAGCATCTTTGATTAGTAATCAAAAGTCCTCGGTCCCAGATTCGAACCCTGACTGCTTAACTTTTGGATAAAAGTCAGCAGTAATGGCAGCTGAAGACTTCTGACAGAAGGAGTCACCCTCATTCTGCCAACCTCCTAGTCAAAGAGGGTGGAAGAGCAGACAGAGCTTCAAGGCACTCACTTGCTGTTGGGATGGGAAAGTGCTCCTTAAAAGCTGGAAGAATCAGCAATGAACAAGGGCATGAGGATGCAGAAGGCAATGGAAACCACTGCATTAAAGGCAAATAACATGTATCCACAGGGCATGTGGCATGTAACTGAAAAAGTGTCAAGACGATCTCTCTATTGGGAAAAGATTCTGTACTAGTCCCCGATTTGGATGACCAGGAGGGGACTGCCAAGATGGAGGTGATCATAAAAAAAAAGGTTGAATAACCAATGTTCTGTGAGTTGGGATGTGGAATCTCAGAAGTTTGAAAGTGGTAGGGAAGCTAGAAAATGTGAAAAGGCACATGATAAAGGCTCAGTCTAGAAATAGTGGGCGTCAGTGAAATGAAATGGAAAGAAGACAAGGATTTCTGGTTAGACGAATATGGCTAACATCAACAGCAGTAGAAAATGGTATAATGGGAGTAGGGTTCATTGTAACTACGAAGATAGAGCAGAGAGTTTGTTGCGGGTTGATATTTGTAATTATAGACACTCTGGAAATATTGATTATCCTTGAATTAATGTTTTATATTCCATGATGTACGTTCCTTGGAGAGAAATAAATTAATGTTGTATTGGAATCACGGTGTTGTGTGTCCGTAATATTTTGGTGCCGAAACCCGGGAGAAATTGCGATTTCCTACGTGATTTCAACAATTAAAGGCTTACTTCACGCTGCAGGAAACGAGACGACGTAGGACCGCATCACAGGCTAAGTCCATTCCAATATAATATGATCACATGAACTGGTTGCTTCAAAACAATTTTTGCAGCTTTGTATTGCAAGCCTGAAACTTGCACTCAGAGTAGTTAGTTTTGTTAAAAGGTTTTCGTTCACTTACGTTTGTGCATATGCTGCTTGTTAAACGTTTAAGCTATTCACAAGCGCACTCGTAAACAATCTTACAATAGCCGTCTTTAGTAAGACATAATGCAGGACGAATCAGAGATACAGTTAGCAAACTTCAAAAGAAAGCGAACTAAGGAGAGGACTAATGCTACGCGTTTTTGTGCAGCTGTTGATGCTCTTACCACAGAAAGCCCGTTTGATGATTTTGAACATTACAGGGAACGTCTTCAAGAAACTCTGGAGAAGCCCGTTTCATTAGATGACACTATTCATAATTTTCTCTCTGACGATGAATACAATGCAGACGTGCTGAGCTGTGAGGAATATATAGACAAAGTCAAACGCGCTATACAGAAGGCTACAAAAGCAATTGATTACAAGCTTTCAGCCACAACGTCGCGGACGAATATCATGTCACCACCAGTGCTCACACAACCAACTGTATTCCACTCTGTCAAGCTACCAGCAATTAAGCTCGAGTCATTTTGTGGAGATGTCGAAATGTGGTCCCGCTTCTGGGAACAATTTGAATCGACCATTGATAAAGACCCATCCCTTTGTACAGTAAACAAACATGTTTTCCTACGAGGGTATCTGTCAGGCGAACCGAAGTTGCTAGTAGATGAAATACCTATAATTGCTAACACGTATGAAGAAACAAAGAAAATTTTGAGTAGATACGGAGATAGCAATCGCATTATACAGGTGCACCTCGATTATTTGGATGCGCTAAAGCCTGTACAGTCAGCGACACCTGAAACGCTGAACAGTACATACCTGGAATGTAACCGTCATATTCAAGCACTGCGTGCCTTAGGAGAAGCCGTTGTGGCATTCGGTAAAATTCTCACTCTGAAAATTCTGCGTGCATTTCCCGTTGAAATGTGCCAGAAATGGGTCATTCATGCTAGAAGAGCCGAAGCAGCGGAAGGAGATGTACCGAAACTACTTAACTTTTTGGAAGAAGTAGTTCGTGGTGCTCTCACTGCACAAAAGATTCGTACAGAATATCAGTCATCTCCTAGCTTCACGCCCACTGCAGCAGCGCTTCACATAAATTCAAAGCAAGCGAAAAATCCGCGTAAGCCTAAACGAGAAGTACTGGTACAACCATATTGCGTATTTTGCCTAGCTCGCTCTCATTGGGCCCAAGACTGCAACATAGTAATTGACAGCCAACAACGTATTGATAAACTAAAGCAAGATAATCGCTGTTTTATATGTCTAAACCGAGGTCATAATGCTAGAAACTGCCGTAAGAAGGGCAAGGTCTGGTGTTCTAAGTGCAAGAAAAGTCATCACAGAGCTATCTGTACTGACATTGCTGCCTCTTCTTCATCTTCTCAGCAAATTAGATCTACATATGTAGGCAGAATCGACGTAAGTTCAGCAGGTTTTACTTATCTTCAGACAGCTAGAGATTGGCTCAGTGGACCTGCAGGAGTAAGCAAACTTACTCGCTGCGTTCTGGATAGTGGTAGTCAGTCAAGCTTCATTTTCAAGTTCCTGATTGATGAGCTGGGTTTAAGAACTATAGAACATCATGTTCTATCTGTCAACGCCTTTGAAATGCCATCCGCAACTTCAACGCATTGTAGAGTCGTATAATTCACACTACAGGGTACATGGACTAATTCCAAGACGTCTATGACTGCGTTTGAAAGCACATACTCATTTTCCGCTCACCCAACTGTGCCTTCCGATTTAAGAAAACTTGTACGCACACGGGGACTTCAGTTTGCGGACCTAAGGGATGGTACAGAAGATCTTCACATCGAGATTCTTGTCGGAGCAGATTACTATTGGAAAATCATTGAAGATTCCCTTCCGATTCGACTAACGTCATCAGTTGTTCTGGTACCTTCCATTCTAGGTTGGATTCTTAGTGGAAGCAAATCAAGCACCACGGCTAACCTTGTGATGGCAAACTCCATCAGTTTAGAGACAGCAACAACAACAGACGGTATTTTACGATGTTTCTGGAATTTAGAAACAATGGGAATCACAGAAGAGGAAACAACTCTGAATCAGAAGAAATTGGCGTTATTGCAAGATTTCTCAAAATCCTACTGCATTGAAGACAAATGAAGAGTGGTGTCGTTCCCCAGAAAACCCAACGTTATGTTATCTAATAATCTTCAGCAAGCAGAGGAGAGATTTGCTTCACTGGAGAAAAAATTTACGAAGGACAAGAAACTGAAACAAATTTACGAGGCGCAAATGATAGAACACATCAAGAAGAAACATGTGGAAGTCACCCCTTCTGGACAGAAATTGTGTGACACATTTTATCTGCCACATTATGCAGTAAAGAAAGAAAAGTTAGGTGTCATCAAATGGACGATTGTATTTGATGGTTCGTCGCGCGACCAGAATGCACGTTCATTGAATGACTCTTTAGAAATAGGTCCTAATTTACTTCCTGACATTCTTTCAATATTACTGAGATATCGTCTACATCGAGTAGCCTTAATTGCCGATATCAAACAAGCATTTCTACAGTTAGTTCTTCACAGGAAAGATAGAGATCTCACGAGGTTTCTGGTACAAAGTAATCGTAGATCAACAAGGAAACCATATTACAACTGATGAAAGGATTACATACCGCTTCACCCGGCTACCATTCGGACTTACCTGCAGTCTGTTTCTTCTTGCAGCCACGCTGAAAGAACTTGCTGTAATGCACAAAACGAATTTTCTGCAAGCTGCTTTACTTGTTGAAGATTATATGTACATGGATGATTTTGTAGCAGGTGCTAAAGATGACAATGCCGTAATTAACTTATATTATGAGCTTACATCAATCATGGGACAGATCAGTCTACCAATGGCAAAGTGGGCACAAATTCAAGCCAACTGATTGGAATATGGCAATCAGCAGGTGTCATAAACACTACAGATACGGAGGTACTGGGAGTCCACTGGAACACACAGACTGATACGCTCAGTGTTGTTCACAACAATGTTACCGACAATGTTATAAATCGTCCTGCCACTAAGCGAGAAGTAGTACGAAACACTGCTAGATCATATGACCCACTGGGTTTGTTGTCGCCTGTGTCCCTCACTGCAAAAATAATTTTTCAATAAATTTGGTCAAGAGGAATTGAATGGGATGAGCTTTTACCCCTTGATCTTAGCAAACGCTGGCGAATGTGGGTATCAACATTGCCATCATGTTCACACATAAAAATCCCCTGATGGGTTGGTGTATCTGAAAACACTGAGCCAGAAATCCATGTCTTTTGCGACACATCAGAAAAGGCCTACGGAGCAGTCCTTTATGTACGGTGCACCACAACAAATATGGTATCAGTCCATTTAGTTTGCAGTAAAAACCGACTAGCTCCCATCAAAAAAATAACTCTTCCACGGCTGGAACTTATAGCGACACTTCTTGAATCAAGACTACTTCATTATTTCTGTAAGGCCACGAGCTATAATGCAAGTTGTGCAACATTGTGGACTGACTCAACTGTAGCCTTAGGATGGATGCAACACGACTCTAATCGATGGAAAACCTTTGTGTCAAACCGTGTTACGGAAATACGACGACTAATGAATCCGTCACAGTGGAGGCACTGCCCTGGTGACGAAAATCCAGCTGATCTAACCTCCAGAGGTACCACAACAGATAAACTTCACCATGCTTCTGTATGGTTCCATGGACCTGATTGGTTAACAAAGAACAGAACACAGTGGCTTCGAATTTTACAGACAGAAGAGCACTCCTTGCCAGAAAAGAAGAAATTAACAGACCAAGTCTTCATGGTACAAACAACGATTCCTATTTTAACAGCTACATGGTACAACAGCTACTTCAAGCTGTTAAGAGTTACAGGATGGGTACTTCGCTTTAAACGGCACTTATTGAAAGAAAACAGAACATCTGGAGAACTAACAGCATCAGATTTGGGCGAAGCACGCACTTACTG
This sequence comes from Schistocerca nitens, assembly GCF_023898315.1. NCBI lineage: Eukaryota > Metazoa > Arthropoda > Insecta > Orthoptera > Acrididae > Schistocerca > Schistocerca nitens. The sequence continues at coordinate 362,328,786 of NC_064621.1, forward strand.
GATTCAAGTTGTTCAACAGCAACATTTTGCGCTCGACCTGCATGCACTATACAACAACATGCCTCTACCACGTAATTCTCAGATAGCTCGCTACAACCCATTGTTAGATAATGGTCTTATTCGTCTCTGTGGGCGGCTGCAGTTTGCAGAATTGCCCAGAGATCAACGCCACCCGATTCTTCTTGAAGGACATCATCATTTCACATGTTTACTGATACAGCAGACTCACATTCGTTTGCATCACCTTGGAGTAAACATAGTGTTATCTGAACTGAGAACAGAATTCTGTATCCTTAGAGCTCAACAGGCAATTAAACATGTTCTACACCGTTGCCTACCTTGTAAGATGGTGAAAGCTCACATTGTTCAACAAACTGAGTCTCCACTACCAGCTGAACGAATCTCACCATTGAAACCATTTACAGTAACAGGTATTGACTTTGCTGGTCCATTATATGTCAGACAAGGACATATTACGAAGAAAGTGTATATGCTCTATTCACATGCGCAACAACACGAGCCATACACCTGGAACTAGGCTCAGATATGTCAACTGACAGATTTCTTCAAGCCCTACAAAGGTTTGTCGGAAGACGAGGAGTGCCCAGCACAATTTACACTTATAATGCTACTAACTTCCATGCCACACACTTAGAGCTGAAGGAGCTCTGGCAGGCTCTCATGGCAAGCAAGACGCACAAGTACCTCGCCCAGCAAGCCATCACTTGGAAATTCTTCGCCCCACACACGCCTTGGTGGGGAGGGTTCTGGGAACGGATGGTGGGATCTGTCAAACGCTGCCTGAGAAAAGTTTTAGGACAGTCACAGTTGAACGAAGAAGGTCTCAACACAATCCTGGACAGCATAGAAGCAGCACTAAACTCTAGACCAATTACGCAAGGGGGAGAGGAATCTGAGCCACTGACGCCCGCACATTTCCTTATAGGTGATCGACTCAGAACACTACCTACTGGTCCAGAATCACCAGTTAGAAAGGACTTGTCCAAGGAATTTCAACGGCTGCAGAATTTGGTAGAACACTTCTGGAACAGGTGGAAGAAAGAATATCTAATCCTGCTCAAAAACTTCCATGAAACTCATCAACCAAGGCCAGGTTCATGAAGACTCCAGCTGGGTGATGTTGTTCTTCTACAAGAGGATGTTTGTCCACGACACATGTGGAGGAAGGCGCGGATAGAAGATCTTCATGAAGGAAGAGATGGGGAAATACGAACTGTAACCTTACGAATTTCAGAAGGATCCATAATCTCACGTCCCATTCAACTGGTCATTCCTCTAGGAGTTGACCAGGGTCGGGAGGGTGTTGCGGGTTGATATTTGTAATTATAGACACTCTGGAAATATTGATTATCCTTGAATTAATGTTTTATATTCCATGATGTACGTTCCTTGGAGAGAAATAAATTAATGTTGTATTGGAATCACGGTGTTGTGTGTCCGTAATAGTTACTGTGATCAGTTCAGTGATATTTAGTAACAGGGTTGCTATCTGATTCAACAGCAAACCAACACAGACAACGATAGTTCAGGTATACGTGCTGAAATCACAAGCAGAAAATGAAGAGAGAGAGAAAGTACTGTAAGATATTGAACACGTAATTCAGTACATAAATGGAGATGAAAATCAAATAGTCGTGGGGGATTGGAATGTGGTTCTAGGGGAAGGAGTGGAAGAAAGGGTTACAGGAGAATATTGGCATGGTAGTAGGAATGAGAGAGGAGAAATACTAGTTGAATTCTGCAAGGAAGCTAAGATGAAATGGCTATATGAAAAATGCAAAGAAATATAAAAGAAATGATTGTCATACTAACTCAGCATAGAGAAAAGTCAGAACAACCTTCAGTGAAATTAAAAGCAAGTGCAGTAACATTAAAACTCCAGTGAGAATTCCACTGTTACATGCAGAAGTGAGACTGGATAAGTGGGAAGAGTACGTTGAGGGCATCTGCGGGGGCGATGACTTGTCTGATTACGTGTTAGAAGAAGAAACGGGTCAATAGGAAAGAAATAGGGGATCCTGTATTAGAATCAGAATTTAGACATGCTTTGAAAGACTTAAAATCAAATAAGGCAGAAGGGGTAGACAACATCCCATTGGAATTTTAAAATCATTGGGTGAAGTGGCAACAAAACGATTGTCCACATTAGTGTATAGAATGTATGAGACTGGCGCTATACCATCAGACTTGTGTGTGCGTATGTGTGTGGGGGAGGGGGATATCTTCCACGCAGTTCCCAAGATTGCAAGAGCAGACAAGTGCATGAATTATGGCACAGTCTGCTTGACAACTAGTGCATCCAAGTTGCTGACTGGAAAAATATACAGAAGAATGGAAAAGAAAACTGAAGATCTATTAGATGATGATTAGTTTGGCTTTGGGAAAGGTGAAGGCTCCAGAGAGACAGTTGTGACATTGTGATTGATAATGGAGGAAAGACTGAAGAAAAATCAAGACATTTGTCAACCTGGATAATGTTTTCAGCCGTGTAAAATAGTGTAAGATATTTGAAATTCTGAGAAAAATAGGGGTAAGCTATAGGGAAAGATGGGTAATATACAATATGTAAAAGAACCAGGAGGGAACGGTAAGAATGGAAGATGAAAAAGAAGTGCTTGGATTAAAAAGGATGTAAGATAGGGATGTAGTCTTAAACCCCTACTAGTCAATTTAATCGTTGAAGAAGCGATGACAGAAATAAAACATGGGTTCAAGAAGGGGGTCAAAATTAAATGTGGAATAGTATCAGTGTTAAAATTCACTGATGACGTTGCTATCTGCAGTGAAAGTGGAGAAGAATTACAGTATCTGTTGAATAGAATGCACAGTCCAGTGAGTACAGAATATGGATTGAGAGTAAATCAAAGAAAGACGAAAATAATGAGAAGTAGCAGAATTGAGAACATCGAGAAACTAACCATGTTGGTGATCATGAAGTAATCGTGATTGGTGATCACGAAGTAGATGAAGTTAAGGAATTCTGCTACCTAGGCAGTAAAATAACCCATGATCGGCAGAGCAAGGAGAATATAAAATGCAGACTAGTACTGGCAAAATGGGCATTCATTGCCAAGAGAAGTCTACTGGCATCAAAAATAGGTCTTAATTTGTGGAAGAAATTTCTGAGAATGTGCGTTTGGAGCACAGTATTGTATGGTAGTGAGACATGGACTGTGAAAACTGGAACAGAGGAGAACAGAAGCATTTGAGATTTGGTGTTACAGAAGGGGTTGAAAATTATGTGGATTGATAAGCTAAGTAATGAGGTTCTATGTAGAATAGACAAGAAAAGGAATGTATGGAAAACACTGACAAGAAGGGACAGGATGATAGGACATATGTTAAGACATCAAGGAATAATTTTCTTGCTAGTAGAGGGATATGTAGGGGGTAAAAACTGTAGAGGAAGACAGAGATTGGGATACATCCAGCAAATAATTGAGGACATGGATTGGCAAGTGCTATTCTGAGATGAAAGGTTGGCACAGGAGAGGAATTTGTTGTGGGCTACATCAAATCCAACAGAAGACTGACCTAAAAAAAAAAAAAAAAAATTACAAAGGAGAGAGCAGATAAGTGGAAAGATTATATTGAAGTCATCTGTGACGGACTGGGCGTGGCTGATGACAAGATAGAAAAAGTAACAGGAGTTGGTATAAAAGCGATAGGGGATCCAGATTCCATGCAAATTTGACATGTCTTATGTACGGTGGACTATAACAGTAGTTGAGGAAAGCTGGAAGGAACGTCGGTGGTACACCTGTCTAAAATAACAGTGAAATGACATACAAGGAGATCAGTTATCATGGTGTAAATGCCAAGTTTCTGGCACAGCATAATTAAGGAGTCAATTGAAATAAAACGATTGGAAAACATGATAAACTGTGATGATGGTTTCAGTTTAAAGAAGGCTTGAAGTCTAATGTTCAATTAAGTAAGTGCTCACAAACCGTCTCATCCAATAGAGCTGGAAAACAGCGTGTTGCAGTGGTGAAGTGGCTGCCTTTCCTAAAAAATCTCAATGAGACTGGAACAAAAAATCTTGTTTGCTATTCTGAAACTACTACTGTGAACAGGATCTAGTAGATTCTCTGGTGCTCTGACACCCACGTGGATTCATTGGAGTCTGTAGCCTCAATCCACCTGAAAAATGCTAAGATAATGTGCAGTTTATGAAGTAACAGTACAAAACTGAAATAAAAATGAGAGTCAGAGGGCAAAGAGCATGTATGGAGACATTGATATAAATAGCAGTGCAGCAGCAGCGATAATTGACAGTGTGGTTGGAGTCCATACAGTGAGTATACATAACCAACTGCCCAACTAACAGTAATTGAAGATGACTTGATCAGTTCTCAAAATACTGTGCAGAAAATGAAATTGATAACTTGGCTGCGTACCTGAGTGCACACCATTAATCAATCACACTGAGAAAACCTTGAGAGATCACAAGCTGTCATGGTCACTACACACAAATCAGCTATAGTTAACTAAGTGGCAAAATAAAATGTATTCCAGTTCCTCAGCTTCACCTACAGGAGATTAAATCATATAGTTACTTTATGTTTCCTTACAGTTATCCTGCTTAGGCTACAGAATCCAATGACTCCTGGTGGATGTCAGAGCACCAGAGAATCTACTAGATCCTGTTCACAGGAGTAGTTTCAGAAAAGCAAACTACATCTACATCCACATCCATACTCCGCAAGCCATCTGACGGTGTGTGGCGGAGGGTACCTTGAGTACCTCTATCGGTTCTCCCTTCTATTCCAGTCTCGTATTGTTCGTGGAAAGAAAGATTGTCGGTGTGCCTCTGTGTGGGCTCTAATCTCTCTGATTTTATCCTCGTGGTCTCTTCGCGAGATATACATAGGTGGGAGCAAAATACTGCTTGACTCCTCGATGAAGGTATGTTCTTGAAACTTCAACAAAAGCCCGTACCGAGCTACTGAGTGTCTGTCTTGCAGAGTCTTCCACTGTAGTTTATCTATCATCTCCGTAACGCATTCGCGATTACTCAATGATTCTGTAACGAAGTGCGCTGCTCTCTGTTGGATCTTATCTATCTCTTCTATCAATCCTATCTGGTACGGATCCCACACTGGTCAGCAATAGTCAAACAGTGGGCGAACAAGTGTATTGTAACCTACTTCCTTTGTTTTCAGATTGCATTTCCTCAAGATTCTTCCAATGAATCTCAGTCTGGCATCTGCTTTACCGACGATCAACTTTATATAATCATTCCATTTTAAATCACTCCTAATGCCCACTCCCAGATAATTTATGGAATTAACTGCTTTCAGTTGCTGACCTGCTATATTGTAGCTAAATGATAAAGGATCTTTCTTTCTGTGTATTCGCAGCACATTACACTTGTCTACATTGAGATTCAATTGCCATTCCCTGCACCATGCGTCAATTCGTTGCAGATCCTCCTGTATTTCAGTACAATTTTCCTTACAACCTCTAGATATACCACAGTATCATCCGCGTAAAGTCTCAGTGAACTTCCGATATTATCCACAAGGTCGTTTATGTATATTGTGAATAGCAACAGTCCTACGACACTCCCATGTGGCACACCTGAAATCACTCTTACTTCGGAAGACTTCTCTCCATTGAGAATGACATGCTGTGTTCTGTTATCTAGGAACTCCTCAATCCAATCACACAATTGGTCAGATAGTCCATATGCTCTTACTTTGTTCATTAAACGACTGTGGGGAACTGTATCGAATGCCTTGCGGAAGTCAAGAAACAAGGCATCTACCTGGGAACCTGTGTTTATGGCCCTCTGTGTCTCGTGGACAAATAGCGCGAGCTGGGTTTCACACGATCATCTTTTTCGAAACCCATGCTGATTCCTACAGAGTAGATTTCTAGTCTCCAGAAAAGTCATTATACTCTAACATAATATTTGTTCCAAAATTCTACAACTGATCGACGTTAGAGATATAGGTCTATAGTTCTGCACATATGTTGGACGCCCTTTCTTGAAAAACTAGATTTTTTGTTCCAGTCTCATTGAGAGTCTGGTAGGAGAGGCAGCCTTTGGAGTGATTCAGATCTCTGTTGGTGTATTTGGAATTAGGTTTCCATGAGTTCCTAAAACAATTAGAGATTTCTGTATTAATGTGTGTATATGTTATTTTTGATCTTGTAATGTCTGAAATTGTAGTTTTAATGCTATTGGTTTTCATTCACAGAGTGATTGTTACACCTTTGACAGTGCCGATGAGAAATATGAGTTTTCACGCCTGAAACAGTCTATGGAAATGGTTGGCTTTGCAGCAGAGAAACAGAGACGTCTCTTTGCGGTATTGTCGGCAGTACTGTTACTTGGAAATGTGGAATTCGCACCACGCAAATCAGCTGCCTATCATCATGATGAAGCAGTTGGAGTGAAAAATCTGGAAGTTGTACAACTCATATCCCAGTTACTCAGGGTGCGACAGGAGACACTTATGGCGGCTCTTACGGCAAAACGTGCACGCGCATCAGGAGAGACACTGGTGATAAATTTTCGCCTACCAGAGGTAAGCCATAAAGCAAAAATGCTTTATTACATTCTTTTGTGGTAAATCTTATATGTGCCTGTTCTCTGATTTATATTTGTGAGCATGGGAGCTGAATTTATATTAAATACCTTAAGATAAGGCTTTCAAGAATTGAATTAAATGTATCATAGTTCAGAATAATTTTGCATTGTATTCTCTGTGAATTGTAGTGCTGTTACTTCTCACCCTGGCCGGCATAAAAACTCCCAAATAATTAATTTTTACTTTTATAAATGTAACATTGGCAGAAGATTATAAAACATTGTCTGCTCTGTAGTTTATGTGGTAGCTGCATAACTGCAAATTCATTAGTGATCCCAAGTTATTGGTGCTACACCTGTAATGCCATTAAGTGCAGTGTTCACTGTTTTGCATTCAGTTTTCTTGTGTGTAGAAATTTATTTTTGAATAGGCTAACATTACCATTCCTGAAATTGACTCAATAAATTACCTTATTCTTTAGTAATGAAATTTAATATTAATTGAAATGCATAGTCTTCGCAGTACACCAGTCTTCATATTTACTATGTCAGCATCTTGTTCAGTCATGAAAAATCCAGTTATTGAATACAATAAATAGTCAAATCTTCATGCTTTGTGGGTTCGTAGTTGGGCCTCAGGGTATCTACTCCCAGTGTACATATTTTTACTGTACTTGTATTGTGACATTAGCCAGCACTCTCCAAGTGACAGTGTTTTAAGATCTCTTCAGTTGAGTGACTTTTAGAACATCAAAATTTATGTACACAGAGAAATGTGTTGTAATTACTATTTTATTCAAAACATGTACATAGATTTCACAAAATTACTGACAAGCTTCTGGTTTTACTCACAGCTCTGGGTTTTCTGACTAAAATCAATTTCCTTCTTTTTCCTGCACTTTTTACTGTTTGTAACCACCATTACATTGTTGCAAATATTTTCTGAGTGAAATTTTTCTGTATCACTTCCATAATAGACTCAAAATTATGAAGTGTAAATGTGTGTGAATAACCTACGTCTAGACAGAAAAAAATTGTTCTGACTGGTATAATAGCAGGGCTGTTCTGAAAAGAGAACTAAATCTTGTCACTGTACAGGGAAAGGTATGTCCACCCTCTGCCTTTTTTTACTCTGCCATTCATGTTGTTAATAATAATGATGATAACAATAATAATAATAATAATAATAATAATAATAATAATAAGGCCCGGGAAAAGAATAGGCCTCCGGTATGTTCTGCCAGTCGTAAAAGGCGACGAAAAGAACAAACCACTAATAGGGCTAACCCCCCTTTTAGTGTGATTAGTTGGTTCAGGACAGAACTAAAGAAGCCTCGGACAAGCGCCGTCATGGTCGGGGACGACGCTTGAACCCTATGCCCGCCCACAATGGTAACGACACTGCTAGCCAACTGGAAAATGATTTAAATCCAAATAGAGGTGTTTTGCAGGATATGCTTCCTGCAACCACCCTAGAAGGAAAACAAAGACAGAGGATGAGATGGTCAGATGAAGTTAATCGACACCTCATGTTCTCTTATTACCAAGCAACAAACCTAGGAACCAACACAACTGGATACAGATCACAAGTATACACAACATTTATTACCAGATACCCAGAATTAAAATTTTTAACAGAACAACGACTAGCTGATCAGATCCGTGTAATAATCAAAAATAACAGGATACCCCAGTCAGAATTAGAAAACATCAAACAAGAAGTACAACAAATACTGGAACAAAATAATGTGCAATCAGAAGAAGAAGAAAATACAGTAATGGACTCAAACATCGAAGAGCAAACAAACAAAGAACAACACACATCAATTAAACAATCAGAGGAAAACGACATCTTAAGACAGCCACCAGAACAAGCACAAATAGAACACGAAGTGACACAGATGCTAGATATAGAAGAAAAATTTCAGCTAACATATATAGAATACAAAGACACAAATACAGACATTAGACCATTCTTGCATAGACCACCAAATAACCCACAAGTCGAAACAACAATAAAAACTATCAACACAATCATACACAACAAAATAAATGAAAACACAACTATGGAAGAGTTACAACTACTGGTTTATATAGGAGCACTCACTACACTAAATATACACACTAGACAGAGATCAGAACCAACCAACACACAGAAGAAACCCACAAAACCAGCATGGCAACACAGGCTACAGATCAGAATAGAAAAACTGAGAAAAGACATCGGACAGCTAACACAATTTATAAGAAATGAAATCTCGGAAAAAAAACGAAAAAGGTTAGGTAAAATCTCACAACAAGAAGCGACAGAGCAATTAGACGAAAAGAAGCAGAAATTACAAGCATTAGCCAAACGACTCAGAAGATACAAAAAAAGTGAAAATAGAAGGAAACAAAACCAAACATTCAACACAAACCAAAAGAAATTTTACCAGACAATAGATAACACACACATTAAAATAAACAATCCACCAAACATAACAGACATGGAACACTTCTGGAGCAACATATGGTCAAACACGGTACAACATAACAGGCATGCACAGTGGATACAAACAGAAACAGACACATACAAGATGATACCACAAATGCCTGAAGTGATAATTTTGCAACATGAAGTCACCCAAGCAATTAATTCTACTCACAATTGGAAAGCCCCTGGAAATGATAAAATAGCAAATTTCTGGTTAAAGAAGTTCACCTCAACACATTCACATCTAACTAAATTATTTAACAGTTACATTGCAGACCCATACACATTCCCTGATACACTTACACATGGAATAACTTATCTGAAACCTAAAGATCAAGCAGACACAGCGAACCCAGATAAATATCGCCCCATAACATGCCTACCAACAATATACAAAATATTAACTTCAATCATTAAACAGAAATTAATGACACATACAACACATAACAAAATTATAAATGAAGAACAAAAAGGCTGTTGCAAAGGAGCACGAGAATGTAAAGAGCAACTGATAATAGATGCAGAGGTGACATATCAAGCTAAAACTAAACAAAGGTCGCTACACTACGCATACATTGATTACCAAAAAGCTTTTGATAGTGTACCGCACTCATGGTTACTACAAATATTGGAAATATACAAAATAGATCCTAAATTGATACAGTTCCTAAACATAGTAATGAAAAATTGGAAAACCACACTTAATATCCAAACAAATTCAAATAATATCACATCACAGCCAATACAGATTAAGCGTGGAATATACCAAGGAGACTCATTAAGTCCTTTCTGGTTCTGCCTTGCTCTGAACCCACTATCCAACATGCTAAATAATACAAATTATGGATACAATATTACTGGAACATACCCACACAAAATCACACATTTGCTATACATGGATGATCTAAAACTACTGGCAGCAACAAATCAACAACTCAACCAATTACTAAAGATAACAGAAGTATTCAGCAATGATATAAGTATGGCTTTTGGAACAGACAAATGTAAGAAAAATAGCATAGTCAAGGGAAAACACACTAAACAAGAAGATTACATATTGGATAACCACAGCGACTGCATAGAAGCGATGGAAAAAACGGATGCCTATAAATATCTAGGATACAGACAAAAAATAGGAATAGATAATACAAATATTAAAGAAGAACTAAAAGAAAAATATAGACAAAGACTAACAAAAATACTGAAAACAGAATTGACAGCAAGAAACAAGACAAAAGCTATAAATACTTATGCCATACCAATATTGACCTACTCATTTGGAGTAGTGAAATGGAGTAACACAGACCTAGAAGCACTCAATACACTTACACGATCACAATGCCACAAATATAGAATACATCACATACATTCAGCAACAGAAAGATTCACATTAAGCAGAAAGGAAGGAGGAAGGGGATTTATCGATATAAAAAACCTACATTATGGACAGGTAGACAATTTAAGAAAATTCTTTATAGAACGAGCAGAAACTAGCAAAATACACAAAGCAATCACTCATATAAATACATCGGCTACACCACTACAATTTCATAACCACCTCTACAACCCTTTAGACCACATAACATCAACAGATACGAAGAAAGTAAATTGGAAAAAGAAAACACTTCATGGCAAGCACCCATATCATCGAACACAGCCACACATCGATCAAGACGCATCCAACACATGGCTAAGAAAAGGCAATATATACAGTGAGACAGAAGGATTCATGATTGCAATACAGGATCAAACAATAAACACCAGGTATTACAGCAAGCATATTATTAAAGATCCCAATACCACAACAGATAAATGCAGACTTTGTAAACAACAAATAGAAACAGTAGATCACATCACAAGCGGATGTACAATACTAGCAAATACAGAATACCCCAGAAGACATGACAATGTCGCAAAAATAATACATCAACAGCTTGCCTTACAACATAAACTTTTAAAACAACAAGTTCCTACATACAAGTATGCACCACAAAATGTACTGGAGAATGATGAATACAAATTGTACTGGAACAGAACCATTATAACAGATAAAACAATGCCACATAACAAACCTGACATCATACTCACCAATAAAAAGAAGAAATTAACACAACTAATCGAAATATCCATACCCAATACAACAAATATACAAAAGAAAACAGGAGAAAAAATTGAAAAATACATCCAACTGGCTGAGGAAGTCAAAGACATGTGGCATCAGGATAAAGTTGACATCATACCAATTATACTATCAACTACAGGAGTCATACCACACAATATCCACCAGTACATCAATGCAATACAGCTACATCCAAACATATATATACAACTACAGAAATCCGTAATTATTGATACATGTGCAATTACCCGAAAGTTCCTAAATGCAATATAACACATACCGTACAGTTAATAGGAAGTGACGCTTGATCAAGGTCCGCGTCACTTTCCATTCTCAACCAGACTTAACGTCTGAGAAAGTAAATAAATAATAATAATCAAGGTCCGCGTCACTTTCCATTCTCAACCAGACTTAACGTCTGAGAAAGTAAAGAAATAATAATAATAATAACTCATTAGATTGGGTCAGTGCAGACACACATGTAGTTGATGCTATGTTAAAATACAGTAATGTAGTAGACAAGAGTTGCAAAAACTCTTACGGGAAAAGGCAAACAGTTTGTTCAAGGCTAAAGGAGTAGATAGGAGGAGAAAAATGTATCCAGAAATTCAGATTGGCTGAGGCATTAGGAAAAGAGGAAAAAGAGTATGGAAAGAAGAATGAAACAAAACAGAAGAGAAGGTTAATGTATTTGACTTAAAGGGAGAGTGAACACAAAAAAAAAAAAAAAAAAAAAATCAAAACTAGAAAGAAATGTAGCAAAAGAAGGGATTAAAAACCAGGAAATCAGTGGCAGGCAATGTAAAACAAGGATGAAGAGTATAGGAAGGGCTATGGTAATGTGGTTGTCCAATTGAAAAGCTAGTTTATTTTTGCCCATATCATTGCCAGGCCCAAGATATTTTAGTCATACTGCCTAGTGTGTATAATTACAATGCTGTCAAAAATGTGCTCATAAATCTTCTGCCGTAATCAAGAACATGCACCTCAAGAAGCTAATGTGCACTGAAGGAACACACTAACTGTATACTGTGAACCAGTGGCTATGTTCCGTGTACTTTTGAGCAACCTAATGGATGATATTACGAGGAGGAACATTCTTAATTTTCACTTCGCGGTGGATATGCAAAACAGCCTCGCAGTGTGTGACAGTGACCTTGATGCTCTGGCCAAAGCAGCAGAATGTGTCATGGAAATGCATCCATATGTAGGTGTTACTATCACTTCTAATTATTGGGAGAACTCTATAGGATAATACTAGGAACAAATTGTTAAACCTGCCAAGCATATTGTGGACTATTGAATGAGATGTCGTGATCATGCTGTCCATTTTTTATCACAGTGTGTTTGATGATATAGCAATTTCCAATTAACACTTTATTTATTTACATTCACACTTTGTTTATTTACATTCACCTTCAACACAAAAAATGTTCCAATTCATTGTTTCCAGTATGCTCTATTGAATCATTGCATCAGATTTTTCTAATTTATGGACTTCTAAAGATCTACACCATAATTGTTTTGTTGATTCCAAGATATGATCAGCTTACGATGGGCAGAGTGCTGGCAGCGCAGCGATCAGCAGTGAATCTCCATACACTAATCTGCTTAATCAATTCCGAGAAATCACTCGTTTGTTCACATACTTCAGCATCAGTAAAACATTGAAAAATACACCTTGTGTCACAGTACTGAGTCACCTACTTCATTTCTATTCATTATAAGTGTTCAAAGTACTGCACTGAAAAGGTGTTTGAATGTTGTGCAGGTGTGGTTAAATTTAGTGGAGCTAAACTTCTTACTGTTGTTATTTATAGATCCCCAGACTCCGATTTCACAACATTTTTGCTAAAGCTAGAGGAGGTTCTTGGTTCACTTTATAGGAAATACAAAAAGTTAGTTACATGTGGTGACTTCAATATTAATTGTATAAGTGATTGTGCAAGGAAAAGGATGCTGGTAGACCTCCTTAGTTCATATAATCTTATGCAAACCGTATTCTTTCCAACGAGAGTGCAAGGGAACAGTAGAACAACCATAGACAATATTTTTGTTCATTCGTCATTATTAGAAGGGCATTCTGTTATGTAACAACTATAACGGCTTCTGATACCAAATGTAACAGTTGTGTTACTAAATGTGACACTTCTGACACTAAATGTAACTGGGTTTTCTCTTTGGATGCAAGTCAATTGTCAGGATGAGCATTCTAAAGCATTCTGTCAGGGTGAAAATATTAAATAAATTGACTTTTCTCTCTTAACAACATGTGGGCAGGGTGGGTTCTTCCTTGGCTCGGGTATGAGGTCGAATGAAACATCATTTTTACATAAGATAACTTTTATTGAAGATTTGTACAACTGTATCTTACGGGATGTTCTGGTTCGGAGAGCGGCAGCTGTGTCGTTTGTGAAGTCTTCTGCTGCGGCGGCGGCGTCTGATTACGCGTAGCGGTGTGCATCTCGTGTCGCCGTCTCGCCCAGCTGACTGCAGACGCGCAGCACGAGGTGGCCCGTTTAATTATTGCGAGCGAAATCGTGCATCAGATGATACCTTGGGTGTCGCATCCCAGTGTTTCTCTTCTCTAAGCGGCCGCGTGTGTTCTGCGTCGGCCAGCGGAGCGGCGCGGCGGGGGAAGGCCAGTGTGGCGGACCCGAACCACGGGCTCCCGCTTGCCAGTCTTCGGCTGTCAGGTCTTCATCCCAGCTCACAGGTGACTACTGATGTGAGGCCGTCTCCTTCCCGTCCTCACGAGTCACCCGGGTATGTAAAAACCAGACTTCAAGTACCTTTTAACTTCTGTCTTCTGGCGCCGCGGCTGCTGCTTGCTATTCCATTACAGTGGCGGACTTGGTGCGTCTGTGCATGATGCAGTCTCTTCTTGCATGACGGTCTTCAGCACCGAAACTGACTGAAAACTTCGTCTTCTTCGTCTCTTCTCTCCGTCTCCGTCTTCGTCTCCGTCTCCGTCTCAGTCTTCATCTGACTTCATCTGTCTCCGTCTTCATCTGTCTGGCCCACTGCGTCTCGCGTATTTATTCACTTCAGTTTACTGGAGGTGAATGACTTCACGGTCATTGCCTCGTCTGTCACGTTGAAAAGCTTCTCGAAGAATCTTCTTAACGTCGGTTGTTGGCTCTTGGAATGTAGGTGAGGGCCTTTGATCACATGTGACGACTGAGAAACACGTGAGCCAGTCATTGCCTCTTCTGTCACGTTGAAAAGCTTCTCGAAGAATCTTCTTAACGTCGGTCATTGGCTCTTGGGATGTAGGCGAGGGCCTTTGCTCACATACGACAACTGAGAAACACGTGAGCCGGTCGGGCGATGCCCTGACGGCTGAATCGACAGCGCCCGCTTATGTGGAACTTGCTGACTTCATGGTCATTGTCTTTTCTGTTCTGCTGTTTTGCCCGCTGAATGCCAGTATGTAACTCTCTAAACTAAACCAAGTTTTCCATTTATATCCTAATTTCTAGTTCACTTTGATTTCACTGATTTATTTACTTAAGTTCCACTCAACATTCCTCCACCCTTCGGAGAAATTCGCCCTCGAATTTACCACTCAACATTCCTCCACTCTTCACACGGCAAAAGCACTAACATAAGCAATGAAAACTCTCGACTTAGAAGATTACACACGCTTCACATTAAGTATGTTGAAAATACTTCAGCACTTTACTAAAGCACTGTACGCTCATGAATCACATAGTTCACACATAAATGGTTATAATAAGTGTAACAAATCTTGATGACAATGAATAAACAAAAAATAGATTATTCACTTAGAAATTTACGTAGCAACACCTGTTTAATCTACCCTATATGAATGCAAGAATATTTATTCTACAGTATTGTTTATTTTAACATGAGTCTGTTTAATAAAGAGTGAAGTACAATAAAGAAAATTAATACACTAATGCTCAAAAGTAACCACTGAAGTACACCAGTTAAGAGTGTGGTATCCAGTTAACAGGGATTTGATGAAGTGGTATATTATTATTTGGCTTATTTTTTCGTCTTAAATAAAAGAAAACTGTACAAAGCAGAAACACCAACACAAAGGTTCCAGATATACCTGTTCCTAGCATTATAATTTTAGTTTTGTGTTCACCTTTTAATTTTAAAACATGTTGCATCATAACATTGGCATCAATTTTGCCTTGCTGTGAATTTATGAACATATCTAATGACTTCAGAAGGGAACTGTCAAGGGAGTCATTGAGGTAGGACAGGTTTTGTGTAGGAAATGCTTGCATGGCGTTTTCTGAAAAAAGCAAACAACATGGTTATGAACCTACCAATCTCGTAAAAACAAAAACAAAGAAATGAAGGAATACATTGTTAACTACAAGATCTACATGTTTCTACGTTCAACTTTTCTTTCTTAAAAAATAAAC
This sequence comes from Schistocerca nitens, assembly GCF_023898315.1. Classification (NCBI taxonomy): domain Eukaryota; kingdom Metazoa; phylum Arthropoda; class Insecta; order Orthoptera; family Acrididae; genus Schistocerca; species Schistocerca nitens. The sequence goes on from NC_064621.1 coordinate 362,344,340, forward strand.
CATTATCATTTATTAATTATTTACATATGTATACTACAGTCTACTAAGATTCAACTAGGACATTCGCACTCTTGGTCGAAGATTGTATGGTGGCATGTCTGTATGTTGTGCTGGCGTGGCCACTCTTTTTCCTTTACGGGAACTTCCTCCACCCTTCGGAAAAGCAGATACTATTGTTGAAGGAATTACATCTGGAGCGCCCTTGAAAGGTTTTAAACGACTTACATGCACAATGGTAGTTCGGGTGGGCAGTTGCAGTTTGACGTTGACTGGTGACGTGATCTCAATAATTTGATAAGGACCTCTGTAGTTTGTTACAAATTTCTTCGTTTTTCCTCTCGCAATATAAGGAGTTGAAAGCATAACCCACTGACCGATTTTGTAATTTGGATATTTAGCGTGGGTATTACCTAATCTTTCCTGTCATTCCAAAGCCTTTGTATTAGATTTTTGAACCTTTTTCCATACATCCTTCATCATTCGACTGAAATCTCGTACTGTTTCTCCGACTTTTCCGTTTTTCTGCCTGATTACATCAAAAGGGGACGGCATTTTTCTGCCATAGACCACTTCATAAGGTGACATGCCAGTTGCTTCATGCGTTTTGGCGTTGTATACCGACACGATTATTGGTAAATACGTATCCCAATTAGAATGTTGTTCGTTAATATAATAACTAAGCATCTTGCCAATTGTCCGATGAACTCTTTCTGTGCGCCCGTTGCACTGAGGGTGTAACGGAGTTGTGCGTAATTTGCGTATTTTTAATATGTGGCATAGCTGTTTCATTAATTCCGACATAAAATTAGATCCCTGATCTGTGATAATAGCTTCAGGTACGCCAAATTTAAGTATCCAGTTGTTAACTAAAGCTTGGGCAACTGTATTTGCTTGCTGATCTGGGAGACTCACCATAGCTAGATAGCGTGAAAAGTGATCTATAATTGTAAGAACGTACTTATTACCAGCCGGTGTTTTATGAAATGGCCCGTAGAGATCCACTCCGCAGATTTGATATGGACATGAAGCCTCGGGGAGCCTCTGTAAGGGTATTTTAGAACGAGAAAGTTCAGCTCGTTGTGTGCACGCAATGCAATTACGAACGTACTGCGCAACATCCTGCTTTCTGGTTTGCCACCAAAATCGCTCTGCTACACGTCTTTCGGTTGTCTGCTGTCCACCGTGTCCTGCAAGGATATGATCGTGGGCCTCTGCCATTATTTCTTGTCTAAGGTGTAGGGGAACAACAATTCGCGGTCCAAGTTTTGTTTTACGGCATAATACACCATCTTCAAAGCAAAATTGTTTTTGAGTTGCGTATTTTTTGCATTCTGTATCCTCATCTTGTGCCTTTCTCCAGTCCTCAGTATCTCGGCCTGTTGCTTCCAAAAGTGCTATTTTCCGACTTAGACAATCTGCATTCGTGTGTTTTTTGCCTGGTTTATGGATAACTTCGAAATCCATTTCGGAAAGACATAGGGCCCAACGGGTAAGACGACTAGATGGATCCTTTAATCCAAGCAACCATTTTAAAGCTGCGTGGTCTGTAATGACCTTGAATTTCCTACCGTACAAGTAGCATTTAAAGTATTTGATACCATAAATAACACTTAACAATTCTTTCTCCGTTGTGGAATAATTTCTTTCTGCTGTTGTTAGTTGTCTCGAAGCGTAGGCTATGGGGTGTTCCGCACCATTAATATTCTGACTCAAAACAACTCCTACTGAATGACCACTTGCGTCACAGGATAAAATAAATTCTTTATTATAATCTGGATAGGCTAATACTGGACTGTGTGTTAACTTATCTTTAAGGGTTTGAAATGCTAATTCACAATCTTCAGACCAATGAAATTTTGCACCCTTTTTCAATAATCGGGTTAAGGGTCGGGCAATTTCAGCGAAATTTTGAACATATTTTTGGTAGTACGATGCGAGACGAATGAAACTTTGTACCTCCTTAATGCGTTGTGGTGTTGGGAAGTCCTTAACTGCCGAAATTAATCGAGGATCTGTTTTAATTCCTTCCTCACTAATGACATGCCCTAGGTATGTAACCTCTGTCAATGCAAAAGTACATTTTTCCATATTTAATGTTAATTTAGCTTTTCTAAGTCTCTGAAAAACATTACGCAGACGCACAGCATGTTCATTAATGTCTTTGGAGAATACAATAATATCGTCTAGATATACACAACATTGTTGAGTTTTGAGTCCTCGCAATACTCCATCGAGTAGTCTTTGAAAAGTTGCTGGTGCATTTTTCAAACCGAAAGGCATTCTTTTAAATTGCCAATGGCCTACAGGGGTAGAAAATGCTGTTTTATGCCTATCTTCAGGTGCAACTTCCAATTGATGATATCCGCTACGTAGATCGATTGTTGAAAAGTATTTACTGTTACCCAAACTGTCAATGATATCTGTAATGTTTGGAAGAGGATAAACATCTGAGATTGTTTGTTAAGGTGTCTGTAGTCACAACAAAATCTATATCGTTTCGTACCGTCGGGAGACTTCTTTGGAATAATTGCGATATTTGAATTATAAGGCGAATCAGAATATTCTATAATTCCATCTTGTAGATGCTGTTCTATAAATTCATCCAGTACTGGCTGTAAGTGATGGGCAACTCTATAAGGCTTTCTATAAACTGGGGGGCTATTTCCTGTTGGGATCCTATGCTGTGTGATATCTGTTGCTGGCAGTGGACCTTCTGCATTAAATAAATTTTGAAACTCAACTAAAACTGCTTCTATCGTGTCTCTATCATTTCCTTTCAAATGCTCAATCTTCTGGCGTAATGCGGTTTTACAGGCGTCTGGTTTCTGACCATCATTAATATCTGACCAAATGAAATCTTCTTCTTCAAAAGTACTGACTGTAGCTACTAATATTCCCTTATGCAACTCTTTGTCCTCCACTCCAAAATTGTCAATATGTACCGGTACTTTTCTTTCTCCCTCAACGTCTTGAACCCGTACAACACTTCTACGTACAAAACAATGTGATATATCTAATTCCTCATTTTCCTCTAATGGCTCTATTAGACACACTGTATCTGTAGGTACTTCGGAGTCAACTGTCATCCAGAAAAGTTTTCCTGAGCCAGATGGTATCTGATCCCGCGAATCAACCTTCAAGGACGTTGCACGCAGTGTAGTTGATTTCGCCTTCCGGTTAGGGAAATCTTGCGGCAGAGGGCCCTTTGCAGCGGTGTCACCTAGCTGAAACACTATTCCGCTAAGTTCTACAGTTTGCTGTCTGAGGTCGATTTTAGCGTGATGTTTATTCAGGAAATCCAGTCCTAGGATCGCGTCGTACCCGTCAGTTACTTTTGTTACCACTTCTACATCTTCCTTAAATTGTACACCGTGAATATAGAAAATCAATGATGTACATCCTAATGACTTCACTGTACCTCCTCCTACTCCACTCAATCTATACCTTGGAGGGTCATATTTCTTTTCTCCAATACATTCATTACTTACTATTGATACGTTTGCGCCTGTATCCACTAGTATCCTTGCCTCTTTATCCTGTATGGTAGCAGATAACCAGCATTCCGCCTTCACATTCGCCTTAATGGCATGAAATTTTATTGGGAACGCCTGGCGGCGGTTCCGACATTCCCGTTGGAGTTTAACTGATTTCTATTTCCAAACACTTTCTTAGACCTGCATTCCTTGAATGTGTGACCTATTCTTTGACAATTAGTGCATTGAGGTTGTCTGCAATTTTTTGCTATATGTCCCTGTCGATCGCACCTAAAACATCGTACTCCTGCTGAAAACACATTTCGCTTCTCCTTGTATCTGGTGGCAATGTCTATTTCTTCGAAAGCCGTCGCCACAGATACAGCTTCAGCTAAATTTTTAGGAAACTCTGCCCTGACACGACGGGACGTTTCAGGAGGTAACCCACGTAAAAATGTATCCAGAGCTCTATTTTCTGCCTCTTGTAAAATAACTTTATTTGCTTCATCACTAGTTGTCAACTGATAGGTGTTAATATTAACTTTTCTAATCCTATCTACAAAACTTTCTAACAACTCGTTTTGCCTCTGAGTGATAGTGTTTAACTGTTCCCTATAAAATCTACAGCTGTTCTGTTTTTGAAAACGTTTAAGCAATCCTTTCTTCAATTCCTCAAATGTTGTAGCATTCCGTAATTTTTCATGGTATAATACGTGTGCTTTAGCCTCTCCTAGCAATCTTAACTTTGTCATTTGTAAGAGCTGTTCATCTGACCATGATCCTAACTTTGCAGCTGCTACTAAATCATCAAAAAAGGCTGTTATGTCCTCGCCAGGTTTACCTGAAAAAGGAGTTACTAAGGCTGCTGCTGAGGAATCTAGGGTGGGAGGGATTGCACTGGTTTGCCTAACCTCACACAACTGTTTAAATAATGCATTATTATCATTTTTAAGCTGTGCTTTTTGATTAACTAAGCTCTGAATAGCTTCATCAGTAGAAACCGCTTGTGGTGCTGATTCTGACTTTGTACGATTTCGTGTCATCATTTTACAAACTATTAGTTACACAATATTACCACACTGAATTCAAAAGATGTTTAAATATTTTCGACAAACTCTTAAAACTATGAGAGAGAATACACTTCTAAATAAAGAAAATATTACGACTGCTATGCAAACCTCTATCCTTTCACACATTAAACAATACTAACTGTGGACCTTTAGTGACTGTCATTCACACCTCATATTGAGCCAAGGGTTTTTTCTCTGACACCAAATGTAACAATTAAAACGGCTTCTGATACCAAATGTAACAGTTGTGTTACTAAATGTGACACTTCTGACACTAAATGTAACTGGGTTTTCTCTTTGGATGCAAGTCAATTGTCAGGATGAGCATTCTAAAGCATTCTGTCAGGGTGAAAATATTAAATAAATTGACTTTTCTCTCTTAACAACATGTGGGCAGGGTGGGTTCTTCCTTGGCTCGGGTATGAGGTCGAATGAAACATCATTTTTACATAAGATAACTTTTATTGAAGATTTGTACAACTGTATCTTACGGGATGTTCTGGTTCGGAGAGCGGCAGCTGTGTCGTTTGTGAAGTCTTCTGCTGCGGCGGCGGCGTCTGATTACGCGTAGCGGTGTGTATCTCGTGTCGCCGTCTCGCCCAGCTGACTGCAGACGCGCAGCACGAGGTGGCCCGTTTAATTATTGCGAGCGAAATCGTGCATCGGATGATACCTTGGGTGTCGCATCCCAGTGTTTCTCTTCTCTAAGCGGCCGCGTGTGTTCTGCGTCGGCCAGCGGAGCGGCGCGGCGGGGGAAGGCCAGTGTGGCGGACCCGAACCATGGACTCCCGCTTGCCAGTCTTCGGCTGTCAGGTCTTCATCCCAGCTCACAGGTGACTACTGATGTGAGGCCGTCTCCTTCCCGTCCTCACGAGTCACCCGGGTATGTAAAAACCAGACTTCAAGTACCTTTTAACTTCTGTCTTCTGGCGCCGCGGCTGCTGCTTGCTATTCCATTACAGTGGCGGACTTGTTGCGTCTGTGCATGATGCAGTCTCTTCTTGCATGACGGTCTTCAGCACCGAAACTGACTGAAAACTTCGTCTTCTTCGTCTCTTCTCTCCGTCTCCGTCTTCGTCTTCGTCTCCGTCTCCGTCTCAGTCTTCATCTGACTTCATCTGTCTCCGTCTTCATCTGTCTGGCCCACTGCGTCTCGCGTATTTATTCACTTCAGTTTACTGGAGGTGAATGACTTCACGGTCATTGCCTCGTCTGTCACGTTGAAAAGCTTCTCGAAGAATCTTCTTAACGTCGGTCGTTGGCTCTTGGAATGTAGGTGAGGGCCTTTGATCACATGTGACGACTGAGAAACACGTGAGCCGGTCATTGCCTCTTCTGTCACGTTGAAAAGCTTCTCGAAGAATCTTCTTAACGTCGGTCATTGGCTCTTGGGATGTAGGCGAGGGCCTTTGCTCACATACGACAACTGAGAAACACGTGAGCCGGTCGGGCGATGCCCTGACGGCTGAATCGACAGCGCCCGCTTATGTGGAACTTGCTGACTTCATGGTCATTGTCTTTTCTGTTCTGCTGTTTTGCCCGCTGAATGCCAGTATGTAACTCTCTAAACTAAACCAAGTTTTCCATTTATATCCTAATTTCTAGTTCACTTTGATTTCACTGATTTATTTACTTAAGTACCACTCAACAGTTAGCAAAAAGGTGAATGGCCTTTCAGATCATGATGCACAAATTTTAAGTCTAAAAGATTTTTGTGCTGCAACACATGTTAAATATAGTTACCAACTTTTTAGGAAAGCTGATCCAGTTGCTGTACAGACTTTTGTAAACCTTATCAAGGAACAAGAGTGGCAAGATGTTTATAATGCTGATACAGTAGACGATAAATATAATGCTTTCCTCAAGACTTTTCTCGTGCTCTTTGAAAGTTGCTTTCCGTTAGAACGTTCAAAACAGGGTACTAACACAAACAGGCAGCCTGGGTGGCTGACTAATGGGATAAGAATATCTTGTAGAACAAAGTGGCAATTACACTCCTGGAAATGGAAAAAAGAACACATTGACACTGGTGTGTCAGACCCACCATACTTGCTCCGGACACTGTGAGAGGGCTGTACAAGCAATGATCACACGCACGGCACAGAGGACACACCAGGAACCGCGGTGTTGGCCGTCGAATGGCGCTAGCTGTGCAGCATTTGTGCACCGCCGCCGTCAGTGTCAGCCAGTTTGCCGTGGCATACGGAGCTCCATCGCAGTCTTTAACACTGGTAGCATGCCGCGACAGCGTGGACGTGAACCGTATGTGCAGTTGACGGACTTTGAGCGAGGGCGTATAGTGGGCATGCGGGAGGCTGGGTGGACATACCGCCGAATTGCTCAACACGTGGGGCATGAGGTCTCCACAGTACATCGATGTTGTCGCCAGTGGTCGGCGGAAGGTGCACGTGCCCGTCGACCTGGGACCAGACCGCAGCGACGCACGGATGCACGCCAAGACCGTAGGATCCTACGCAGTGCCGTAGGGGACCGCACCGCCACTTCCCAGCAAATTAGGGACACTGTTGCTCCTGGGGTATCAGCGAGGACCATTCGCAACCGTCTCCATGAAGCTGGGCTACGGTCCCGCACACCGTTAGGCCGTCTTCCGCTCACGCCCCAACATCGTGCAGCCCGCCTCCAGTGGTGTCGCAACAGGCGTGAATGGAGGGACGAATGGAGACGTGTCGTCTTCAGCGATGAGAGTCGCTTCTGCCTTGGTGCCAATGATGGTCGTATACGTGTTTGGCGCCGTGCAGGTGAGCGCCACAATCAGGACTGCATACGACCGAGGCACACAGGGCCAACACCCGGCATCATGGTGTGGGGAGCGATCTCCTACACTGGCCGTACACCACTGGTGATCGTCGAGGGGACACTGAATAGTGCACGGTACATCCAAACCGTCATCGAACCCATCGTTCTACCATTCCTAGACCGGCAAGGGAACTTGCTGTTCCAACAGGACAATGCACGTCTGCATGTATCCCGTGCCACCCAACGTGCTCTAGAAGGTGTAAGTCAACTACCCTGGCCAGCAAGATCTCCGGATCTGTCCCCCATTGAGCATGTTTGGGACTGGATGAAGCGTCGTCTCACGCGGTCTGCACGTCCAGCACGAACGCTGGTCCAACTGAGGCGCCAGGTGGAAATGGCATGGCAAGCCGTTCCATAGGACTACATCTAGCATCTCTACGATCGTCTCCATGGGAGAATAGCAGCCTGCATTGCTGCGAAAGGTGGATATACACTGTACTAGTGCCGACATTGTGCATGCTCTGTTGCCTGTGTCTATGTGCTTGTGGTTCTGTCAGTGTGATCATGTGATGTATCTGACCCCAGGAATGTGTCAATAAAGTTTCCCCTTCCTGGGACAATGAATTCACGGTGTTCTTATTTCAATTTCCAGGAGTGTATATCAAAACGTTAGAAACAGTCAAAATTATATCAAAACGTTAGAAACAGTCAAAATCTAAATGCAGCAGCCCATTACAAACAGTATTGTAAGGTGCTTAAAAAAGTTATTAGGAAGGCAAAAAGTATGTGGTATGCAGATAGAATAGCTAAGTCTCAGGATAAAATTAAAACCATATGGTCAGTCGTAAAGGAAGTGGCTGGTCTGCAGAGACAGGTCGAGAATATAGAATCAGTGCGTAGTGGGGATGTCCGTGTTACTGATAAGTCGCATATATGTACAGTACTTAATAATCACTTTCTGAATATAGCAGGTGAACTAAATAGAAACCTAGTCCCAACAGGGAATCATATAGCGCTCTTAGAAAAAAGTGTTCCGAGACTGGTACCTGAAATGCTCCTCCATGATACTGACAAGAGGGAGATTGAGTTAATAATTAAATCACGAAAGACCAAGAACTCTCATGGATATGACGGGGTATCTAGCAGAATACTGAAGTATTGTTCCACGTATGTTAGCTCAGTACTTAGCCATATCTGTAACTTTTCCTTTAGGAGTGGTCGGTTTCCTGACCGATTAAAGTACTTGGTAGTGAAGCCACTTTATAAAAAGGGAGACAGGGATAATGTTGACAATTATAGACCTATTTCTATGCCATCGGTGTTTGCTAAAGTTATCAAGAGGGTTGTATATACAAGGTTACTGCAGCATTTAAATTCACATAATTTGCTGTCAAATGTACAGTTTGGTTTTAGAAATGGCTTAACAACTGAAAATGCTATAGTCTCTTTTCTCTGCGAGGTTTTGGACGGATTAAATAAAAGGTTGCGAACGTTAGGTGTTTTCTTTGATTTAACGAAGGCTTTTGACTGTGTTGACCACAAAATATTACTGCAGAAGTTGGAACATTATGGAGTAAGGGGAGTAGCTTACAATTGGTTCGCCTCCTACTTTAAGAACAGAAAGCAGAAGGTAATCCTCCGCAATATTGAGAGTGGTAATGATGTTCAGTCCCAATGGGGCACTGTTAAATGGGGCGTTCCCCAGGGGTCGGTGCTGGGGCCACTGCTGTTTCTTGTTTATATAAATGATATGCCTTCTAGTATTACAGGTGATTCAAAAATATTTCTGTTTGCTGATGACACCACCTTGGTAGTGAAGGATCTTGTGTGTAATATTGAAACATTATCAAATAATGTAGTTCATGATATAAGTTCGTGGCTTGTGGAAAATAATTTGATGCTAAATCACAGTAAGACTCAGTTTTTATAGTTTCTAACTCACAATTCAACAAGAACTGACATTTTGATCAGACAGAATGGGCATGTTATAAGCGAGACGGAACAGTTCAAGTTCCTAGGGGTACGGATAGATAGTAAGCTGTTGTGGAAAGCCCATGTTCAGGATCTTGTTCAGAAACTAAATGCCGCTTTATTTACCATTAGAACAGTATCTGAAATAAGTGACATTTCAACACGAAAATTAGTATACTTCACATATTTTCATACGCTTATGTCATATGGTATTATTTTTTGGGGTAATTCTTCTGATTCAAAAAGGGTATTTTTGGCTCAAAAACGGGCTGTTCGAGCTATGTATGGTGTAAGTTCGAAAACCTCTTGTCGACCCCTATTCAATAGTCTGGGAATTTTGACATTGCCCTCACAGTATGTATTTTCTTTAATGTTGTTTGTTGTTAGCAATATTAGCTTATTCCCAAGAGTTAGCAGCGTTCACTCAGTTAATACTAGGCAGAAATCAAATCTGCATGTGGAATGCACTTCCTTGACTCTTGTGCAGAAAGGAGTGCAGTATTCTGCTGCATCCATTTTCAATAAGCTACCACAAGAACTCAAAAATCTTAGCAGTAGCCCAAACACTTTTAAGTCTAAACTGAAGAGTTTCCTCATGGCTCACTCCTTCTATTCTGTCGAGGAGCTCCTGGAAGAGCTAAAAAATTAAGCAAATTCCAGTGTTACATTCTTGATTTTCTTTATTTAAACTAACGACTTGTCGCCTGAATATGTTTCTTATTTCATTTTATCTGTTTCTACAATCGTGTTATAATTTCATGTATTGACTCGTTCCATGACCATGGAGACTTCTCCTAAATGTGGTCCCACGGAACAATAAATAAATAAATAAAATGACTGTTCTTCAGCTGTATGAACTTTTTACAGGGTAGGTCTGCAACAAAGTGCTTTTGACTGCACCATTCAGGGTGTTTTTCAGGAAATTTCCAAAGCTTGATGCTGTATTACAAAAGAAAACTGTGTCACAAATGAACCTGGCTAACATAAAAGCCACAGTGCATTTTCAACAAAGATGGAGGCCATGTGCAACAATCCTTCAACTACTTCCAGTAAATAGATCGACATATGACCGCGTGCTCTTGCTTTAACAAGCTTATGTTAATCAGTTCTGACACGTGGTTGAAGTTCAATGCCTACTTGTCAGAAGCCAAATGATGCATAATCACATCAACCATAATCCTGGATTATGTTTACTATGAACATCAAATATGTTGATGCTGAGACAGATGTACCAGCAGTCGCATATATATATAGGGAATAAACTTCAAATTACTTGTCCCTGTTCAGCAATGGTTATTATCAACAAAAATATTGTCTATCGAGGTTGAAATTGAGCCTGCTTGTAAAATGGTCTTGACACAAATAGCAGGCCTAGATGAACTCTAAGTTAATTATTGAATGTTTTTACCAGTCACTTGATTCCACTGTAACCGTTGTAGAATCATTCAAGGAAACACTATGCTCAGTAGTGCAGAAATAACCAGATCATGCAGTATTAGTTGGAACCGACTTCAGCCTGCCAAGTATAGACTGGGGTGTCTATGGATTCACTGCAGGTGGTATATAGACAGTGTTGTCAAGTTTTTTGGAACACATTTTCCAAAAACTGCTTTGAATGAATAGTTAAACAACCCACACACAGTGTAGTTATTTTAGACCTTGTTGCTACGAACAGGCCTGACCTTACTGACAGTGTCAGTATAGAGGTGGGGATTAGTGATCATGTTGTCAACATGACGATGATGGTTACTAAAGTTAATAAATCTGTGAAGACGGCTAGGAGAATATTTATGTTAGAAAAAGCGGATAATCAGTTATTAGCATTCCACTTAGACAATGAATGGACAAAATTTAGCTGCCGTATGACAGACTTAGAGAATTAGGGGCAAAGTTTCATTTGACTTTAAATTGCATTCTGTTGTGTCCTGCCTACTCCTCAAATATGGGGTGCCTAGGAATCCTGCTTTCTTGGATTGCTATACAACATTTCATGCAAATCGTATTAATGACTTTTTATTATGGTATGATAAATGTTAATACTTAACTTTGAGAATTTACAATGGTGTGTCACAAGCAATGGGCGACAGACAAAATAAGAAAATCTCATCAGTATACACAACACCTAATACAAGTGAAACAGTACAGTTCCTAAGTCGCTGCTGTAGAGCCTGTAGAACTGCTAGTCTTCAATTGGGCTGCGGCCAGGCGGCGCGGCGCTTATGTTCTCTTCACTTTGAAGCCGCTGCTATCTCGGTGTCGTCCTAGAGAGGGTTCAGTCACCGTACAACTGGCTGACATCTTCTTCACAGCCCTCTTTGCTCTACCGTTTCTGATGGTGCGCCGGTGCTTTTTACATCAGAACATTCTCATTCTCAGCTATGGCTGCAGGGGATGTCAGGCCTTCAGTCGTACCACGCCATCCGGCCTTCGCTCTGGCGGAAACGTCCCCCGGAAAACGACCAGAAGGGTATGCGTCCACCTCCTGAAGACCACAACCAGATTTAGAGGGCATAGGCTGCTGTTGTGCGGACGGGTTCAGCTCCATTGATAGGACGAGAGGCGGCAGAGGCTCCGTCTTCATGGGGCCGTCCCTTGGTGTCGTGATGACACCCTCTGGCAGTTGCTGTCCTCGGGATCCGTGAATCTGGGGTAGAGACATTGAAGGATCATTGTGCACCTGACAGTGGTGAATTTGATTGTGATGTCGGCGCTGCAATCTGTCTGGGTCTGAAATGAGATAATGTGTACACCAAGTCGATGAAGGATCTCACCTCATCTCCACCGTCTGCTGCCGCTGAAATGGTGTAAAAGACAATATTATGTGTCGCGAAGTGATACTTGCGGCCTTCCATCGGCACTGGATGCTGAGGAGGGTGGAGCAGTGTTTGATGGCAGTGGCCAAGAAGCAATTCTTCCGGCGGCGGTCCATCTCGTGGATGCAAAACAATAGGAGCCAAGAAACAGTTGCAATGCTTGTTCCCTCGTGTGTTCGGTCAAAGTTTGGCTATCTGCTGCTTGAAAGTTCTGACAAAACGTTCTGCTTCACCCTTTGACTGTGGATGGAATGGTGCACTAGTTGGATGCTGTATGCTGTTGCGTTCACAGAATATTTCAGATTCATTTGACGTGAACTAAGGGCCGTTGTCTGACACTATGACTTCAGGTAAACCTCCGAGACAAAAAATAGTGGACAACACCTGAATTGTGCTATGTGATGTTCTTGAGTTCATTGGCACAGCAAAAGGAAAGTTCCTATACAAGTCAACCACAATCAACCGATGAGTGTTCCAAAAAGTCCCTACAAGGTCTATGTGCACACGTTGCCATGGTGATCGTGACTTAGGCCAAGGAGAGAACTTTTGTGGCAGAGCAAACTTATTTTCCGCATGTGCGTGACACTGTGATGTCATCTGTTCTTTGTGGGTGTCCATACCCTGCCAAGTACAGTTTCGATGTGCTAACTGTTTTGTACGAACAATCCCCCAGTGTCCTTGGCAAAATAAGTGCAACACTTCTTTTTGCAAAGCTTTAGGGATCAACACATGTGACTGTCCACTGTCATTTTGAACAAGAATCACACCTTACTGCATAGTGAGGTTATGCTGACGTGCAAAGTATTGACGCACTACAGAGTTCTTGATGCTGTGCAGTGAGCGAGGCCAAGATATGTGAATGTATTGTAGCAAAATGTTCAAATTTGAATGAGCTTCCCCCGACTGTCCTGTTTTCCTATAGTTCAGAGGAAAGGAATGAAGCAATTCTGAATCCTGAGCATCGATGTGACAGCAAGATTCAGCAGAAGTGTCAAAGTCTGTATCAGGGCCAGTCACAAGACGGGAAAGTGCATTCGCCTTGTCATGTTTAGCCGTCAGATGATATACAATATCGTACTGGTATTGAGGCAACAACAAAGCCCATCTTTGCAATTTTTGGGCATTTCTTACAGGAACTGGCTTCGTCGGATGAAACAAGGACTGCAGTGGCTTTTGATCTATTACTAAGAAGAATTTTCTGCCATACAAATAGTGGTGGAATTTGTGACACCACACACAGTAGCCAATGACTCCTCCTCTATTTGTGAATAGTTAACACTGAGCTTTGGGAACCCTTTTGATGCGGAAGCAGTAGGCATGTTTTTATCACCAATTCTGTGCGAAAGCACTGCACCGATTCCGTAAAAGGAAGCGTCAGCTTGCAATAAGACTGTTTTTTCAGGATCAAAGTGCACAAATCATTGATCACTGAGCAATGCATCTGTAAGTTTTTGAAAAGCTTCTTGGCACTCAGCTGTCCAAACAAACAGGACATTCTTGCAATGCAAGCGATGCAGTGGAACTGCGATTTGCGCAGCATTTGGTATGAACCAAATATAAGAGTTCATTTTCCCTAAGACTGACTGTGATTCCGTGATATTGTGAGGAACTGGCAAGTCGTGGATGGATAACAAATGTGACTAAATAGTATGTATACCTCGACTGTTTATGACATGACCAAGATACTGCAACTCAGATGTAAAAAAAAAAAATCACACTTGTCCAGTCTACACTTGTCCTGCATCAGATAACACAAGAAACAAAAGACACAAATTTGCGATATGTTTTTCAAGTGTACGACCTGCTACGACAATATTGTCCACATAGTTTGAACAGTGCGGTACTCGAGCAGTTAGCTTTTCCAGATACTGTTGGAAAATGGCGGATGTGGAAGCACTTCCACAAGCAAACACAAATATTTAAACAAGCCCAAATGAATGTTGACAACACACACTTTTTGAGATTCTTCGTCTAGTGGTATTTGAAGATATGCGTCGTGCAAATCAATTTTTGAAAAGTAGCAATGAGGACCTAATCTGTCCATGAGATCCTCTGGGTGTTGCAATGGATACGTATCAATCACAGTTTTTGGGTTGACTGCAGCCTTAAAGTCAAGACAGAGTCGAATGTGACCTTAAGGTTTGGGGAGCAAAACCAGTGGACTTGCCCATTGACTATCTTGTATGGGCGCAATAGCTCTGCTACCATGCAATTCTTTAAGTTCAGCAGCGACTTCGTCCCATAATGGAAAAGGAACAGTTCTGGCCTGGCAAAATTTCAGCTGAGCATTGTTTTTCAGAGTAATATGTGCAACAAAATTGTTAGCCTTGCCTAAATCGTCAGGAAAGAGTTCCGGGCATTCTTTCAGCAAGCTAACGACACTGTCTTTTGCATTGAATGCAGACATGGACAACACATTGGCCTGAATTTTAAAGCCAAACAAGTCAAATGAATCAAGGCCAAATATGTTCTCACAGTCGCTTGATTGTAGCACTATTGTGCTACAATTGAACGCAATACGTGGCAGGAAAAGTACATTTTCCTAGAATGGGAATGTCTTGTACATTATAAGCCATCAGGTGCATATTAGTTTTAGACAGGTGTGGGGAGCCGGACAGTTCATATGTGCTACAATTCAGCAGTGTAATAGAGGCACCCATGACCAACTGAAATTTCATGTTTTCCACTAATAAGCAAATGAACAAAAAGTTCGTTGGACTGGCATAGCACCGAAGAAACTGTTTGCTTCTATTTTTAACCCTGTACGCACCTGACCAGAAGTCTTGTTCCTCCTGCCACCGAACTTCACTAACTCCCACTGTATCTAACTTTAACCTATCCATTTCTCTTTAAATAAGAAAAAAGTAAAAGAATGGGCCTGTGTAATTGCAGACCAATGTGCTTAACATGAGTTTGCTGCAGAATTCTTGAACACATTCTGGGTTCGATTATAATAAATTTCCTTGAGACAGTAAAGCTTCTGTCCACAAGTAAGCATTGATTTAGAAAGCATCAGTTGTTAGAAACTCAGTTTGCTGTTTTTCACATTATGTCCTACAAACAATGGATGGAGGGCAACAGGCAGACAGATTCTATATGCCTAGATTTCTGGAAAGCATTTGACTAGATGCCCCACTGCAAACTGTTAACAAAGGTACGAGTGTTAGAAATTAGATCCCAGATTTCTGAGTAGCTGGAAGACTTCTGAAGTAATAGAACCCAGTATGTTGCATTCAGAGAGAAGGATATCGTCAGGAATGACCCAGAGAAGTGTGATACGACTGCTCTGATTTATGGCTGTTTGCTGATGATGCTGTAATATACAAGAACGTGTTGTCATTGCGTGAGTGTAACAGTGTACGAGATAACTTAGATAGAATTTCTAGTTGGTGTGATGAATGGCAGCTTGCTGTAAATGTAGAAAAAATGTTAGGTAATGTGGATGGGTCGTGGGGGGGGACCTTTAACGTGACTACAGCATTAGTAGGGTGATTCTTGCACATTCCCACCAATTCAATATCTAGGCGTAATATCAATATCTAGGCGTAATGTTGCATAGCATTATGAAATGGAATGAGCGTGTCAGGTTGATTGTAGGGAAGGCAAATGCTAGACTTTCATTGGGAGGATTTTGGGAAAGTGTAGCTCTTCTGTGAAAGAGGCAGCATATAGAATTCTAATGTAACCCATTCTTATTGTTTGACTGCTCAGGATCCCTACCAGTTCGGATTCAAGGAAGACATCAAAGCAGTTCAGAGGCATGCTGCTAGATCTGTTACCAGCAGCACCTCAGGGGTCACACTTTATGACTGTTTGTGGCATTTAATCTCCATATTGTACATGCTCACTGAGAGTTGAAATGATGAGGTTGATTATTACTCTGATCTTCAAAGCAGCAGTCTTTCTGTGATCCACAGTACATGTGAACCTGGTCATTTCTCCTAGTCATGACATAGTTTTTACTTGAATACAATAACATTTATGTAATTTGAAAATGTGAAGTTCTGTTTTATATTGTGTCATTGTTGGGGTTGGGTTGGATTGTTTGGGGGAAGAGACCAAACAGTGAGGTCATCAATCTCGTCGGATTAGGAAAGGACGGGGAAGGAAGTCGGCCGTGCCCTTTCAAAGGAACCATCCCGGCATTTGCCTGGAATGATTTAGGGAAATCATGGAAAACCTAAATCAGGATGGCCGGACGCGAGATTGAACCGTCGTCCTCCTGAATGCGAGTCCAGTGTGCTAACCACTGCACCACCGCGCTCGGTGCGTGTCGTTGTTCTTGCTGTTTTTGTTGTCTTATGCTCAGAATGATTCATGGAGCTGAACAACAGGATTGTCTTGGACGATAGTTTCCCATGCCATCAGTTTTGACTGGGTTGTCTTTTTTTTTGTTGAGCAGTTCACAGTACACCTTAATTAGAATTCCTCACCCAAGTTCCATGATGTCGGGTAAGCAAAGATATTGCTTGAAATTTTTTTTCAAAGTTGAATGGCACCACTCCATTGACTACTGTTTTGATTTTGTGCTGGTGTAGGATATTGATATTTCACTGTCTCTGCGGAAAAACAAATTGTCTCCATCTTGTCGATAGTAATTCAAAACTGTTCACTTGTTTGAAATTCTAAGCTTTTCTTGTTGATCGGTAAGCATGTTCAGTACTCAGCTTACAAACAGTTTGTGATATCTCAGCTTTTCCTCGACAACAGTGCAAATAGAGGTGTGTCCAACATAAGGAAAAACACCAGTACTCAGTGAGTCATAATGCATATTTGTATGGCCACTTTTAAAGTCTCAACACTGTTGTCCAACCTTTCCTTCACTCACTACCCTAAGACCATAGACTAGGCACAACTCCTGATAATTCTGAGCAGCTGCAGATACAGTTGCAACAAATACTGCTGGTGGGAGCAACAATTTTTGAAGTCATTTTTCCTTTCATCCACAGCCAAATGAATATTGAATCATATCAGTAAATTTTGTGGCTTCATAATCAGTCAGTAGGTACAAGGAACTCAGTGCAATGTTACTTATTTTTGGACAGTTGTCTTTTATTCCTCTTCCAATCTGTGTGTGCGAGTGTGTGTGCTTTTTGATTTTTAACTGTTGTCCACAAAATTTTAATTTAGCTGACTTGAAAATGAACAGTTTTTTTTAAAGTGTGAAAGATACAATGAGGTTATTGGAGCTCATATTTGGTTTGAAACTGTTGTGGCTACCACACAGAATGGATCTAAATATAGGGTCTCCCCTGACACTGAACATCTGGAAGTGTCTTAATTACAGGTCTTGGGGAGCAGACAGGTCCTAGTTAGATTATGGCTGCACTGTTTATAGATCAGCAGGACATCCCACAAGAGTATCAATATTATCCACAATGAGGGGATCAAAGTGACCACAGGTACTTGCAACACTAGCTCTAAACCTAGCGTCCTATGTGTTGGTGCTGTGGAGCCACGATTTGTTGTCTGATGGCAGTTCGTTGAGGTGCATCAAGCATATAAGTTCTTTATTATCCCAGAATCACCAGTATGTCGAACTGTTACATGTCAAACCATGGAAGCAATTTTCACAAATTGTCCATTAGCAGCGAAGCCATTTGTGATCTGTAGAAACCACAACCCATTGCATTTGGTATGAGATGTCTGAGCCAGGGTTGGAATGATCGCCAGCTTGGCTACTGAAGGCCCTTGAATAATTTTGATTTATTGAGGCGTAGTAGAGACTGCACTCCTGCCTATGTATTTAATATGACGTTCCTTTGAAGTTTTAAATGAGCACGACAACTATATAGCTGCACTTTGATTCTTTGAGTGTTCTTAAGTCTATATAATATATGTACTCAGCAAACAGAAGTGTCCTGAACAACCAAGACTCCGTTCTTCGCCTACAAGGGCTAGGAATGGAGATGTCATTCTGCTCGGAACAACTGTATGACACATTAAAATCTTCAGGAAACATGGGAATTCTTTCAGTAATTTTTGGGTTTGCAGTTGGATCGCATCAACATTCTGCTACAATATTTCGTCCCAGAGATGTCCGGCCGTCCTCAGGTGAGTAGGTGAAGTACTGAAGAGACCTGTTGCAGTCATGGTATTTATAGTGAATTCTGCACATGCGAATCGTACTGACGGATTGCGGTGCATGTTAGGAGGTGACATGCTCAGCACAGCCAAGTTATGTGTGCTGTCCTCAGTAGTGACGTAAAAACAGACTAATCACCGAGTATCGACTGAACATGTTGATTCCGTTGTGACCGCATAATTTAATAATTGGATTAATTTTTATCCAGCTGAAAGCCGGTATCACAATTCATTAAATTATCAGCAAGACGTATTTCCATGGATTCTTTAATTACAGAGTCCCAGAAGCTGGAAACTGGTGCTAAAATTTTGGTATTATTGTATTCCATTGAATGTGCCATGGAAATGTAATGTTCTGCCACATCTGATTTTAAAGGTTGCCGCAGATGGTGTGTCTTTAAGTGTTCTACACAGCGTTCCTGGACCATTTGTGTCATCTGACCTATATATGCAGAGCCACACTCACAGGAAATTTTATAAACACCCGCCTTCCTTAATTGTAAATTGTCTTTAACGGATCCGACTAAGGCCTTGCTCTTTGCTAGTGGGCGGAAGATGACATTAATATTATTCTCCCTAAGCAATTGGCCTATTTTAGGAGACACATTCCCAGCATATGCTGTAGTTGGATCCATTAAAGACGATTTACAGTTGAGGTAGGTGAGAGTTTATAAATCGGAATCAGAAGGACAGATCCTCTCTTGTTTCAATCAGATCTGTTTTCATGGACAGTACTCCACAACTTGGAAGGAGGCAATATTAATTCCCTTCTGGAAACCAGGCAAGGACCAGAGCACCCCTAACAGTTACCGGAGTGTAGCCCTTAACAGTTGTACGAGTAAGTCAACTGCCAACTCGTCTGTCTACTCGAAACCCGAGTTCACCTGAGCCACTCCCAGTGCAGTTACAAAATAATATTACTGGAGATGACGATACAGGAGTCCTTTTCATGCTGGAACCATTTGGTTTGTGTGTTTTTTTGACTTCGATAAAGCATATGATACTACTTGGAGGTACAACATCCTTTGCAACTTCATGAATGGGGACTACTTGGATGCCTGCCGCTTCTTATCCAATCCTTACTTGAGGACTGGCGTTTTCGATATCATGTAGGTGATGGCTTGTCTGACTGCTATACACAAGATAATTGGGCCCCCAAGGCAGTGTCCTCAGTGTTACATTGTTTGCCATCGGTATCAGTGGCATTTCCTCTGCAGTCAGGAGCCTTGTCAAATGGTCTTTGTTTGTGGATGATTATGCAATCGTCTACTCTTCCTCTGATCTTACAATGACAACAAGGTAGCTAGAGCTGACCATTAGGAGCCTGGAAACCTAGGCCAGGCAACTGGTCTTTTGGTTCTCACCCAAGAAGACCACATGTGCTCATTGAAGTTTTACCCAACCAGTGCTCACAATGGAGGACAGTATTTTACATTTTCAAGAAACTGTGCACTTTTTGGTTTTATTATTAGACTCAAAATTAACATGGCTCCCACGTCTGAAAGACTTACAAACAAAGAATGTCCAGTCATTGAATATTTTGAAATACCTTAGCTCCTCTAGTTTTATAGGGCATTTGTTCGATCACATTTAGATTATGACAGCATGGTTTACGAATCAGCCCATTCTTCCTACTTCAAAATGTTAGATGCTGTCCAACATGAGGGTATTCGGATGTTGACTGGAGCCTTTCGGACCATCCCAGTTCAAAGTCTCTGTGCAGAGGCTGGTGAACCACCGCCCTGGATTCGGCAACGTATCCTTTTGGCTCAACAGGTGCTGAAAATATCAGTGTCACCTCAGACATTGACATTTAGTTTAATGGTCCAATCTACATTTGAACGGTTTTTCAGGAATTGGCTCCTTACAACCAAGCCATTTGGAACAGACTGTGTCAAGCATCTGGATCTATCAGGCATCAAAATACACAGCCAAGGATGGAGTGCATTGCTGCCTTGGCGTCTTCAGTGGCCCAAAGTGATTTTAGCTTTACACAATACAAGAAAACTTGTACTCCAGATTATGTTTTTACAACTGTGTTTTCGTCCAGTTTAAGTATGTACCACAGTTTTATTGTTATTTATACAGTTGGATCCCAGTAAGAGTGTGTCCTCTGTTGTTCTAATGTTTTCCCTGATAGGATCTTCAAAATGCATCTTCCAGAACAATTTGCAAATTACAGTGCAGAATTATATTGCATTCTGATGCCACTGAAGATTGTTCACAGACATCACCGGACAAGGTTTCTTGTCTGGTCCAGACTCACTTAATGCACTGCAAGCACTTCACCAAAGGTATCCAGTAGACAAGACGATTCAGCTCTTCCATGACTCCTTACAGTGGCTCCAACACCATGGCAAGAAGGTGATCTTTTGCTGGTTACCTGGCCACATTGGAATACAGGGCAATGACATGGCCGACAGAGCCGCTAAGGAAGCTTGCCAGGATTGTACTGTCCATCAATGTCCCATCCCATTGCACGTCATCATCCCATTTTCTGACAGACGTACCATGCATCAGTGGGAGACTGAATGGCCGTAGGTGACAGAAAACAAACTGCTGTCACTCAAATTGATCACAAAGGCATGGAAGACTTCATGTCAGCCTCACTGCTGGAAGGAGGTTCTGCTTACTAGACCGTGCATCGGAAATAGCCCTTTAACACATTGCTTCCTCCTTCGGTGGGAGGGTCCACTAATCTGTGAAGTCTGAGGCATGCCACTTACAGTTCAACACATTGCGGCCATGTGGGTCCTTTATAATGATACTAGGGCCCTCAGTCTCGATGGAGATCTGCCCACAATCCTTGCAGATACTGATTCCAGTGTTACAAGGGTGGTGAAATTTTGTGAATTGTCAGGCCTTATCACTAAATTGCTGGGAAGGGCAGTAGACTTTAATACGCGATAAACTGCTTCACATGTGGGGACAGCCTTCATCCCCATCCATGAAATTAGCATGCTGACTTTTCGTCAGGGTGCTGATGACCATGATGTTGAGCACCCCTCACTTCAAATTATTATCATAATCATCATCTATCCTCTTCTTGCTGGGCATCTGACCAGGAAAAATAAGAAATAGTGCCCAGAACATTACAACACCTTAAATGTCTCTAAATCTAGATGTACAAAATGAAATGATTAAGCTAACAAATAAACCAAGGAGAACTTCAGCATCGTAAAAGTAACTTTGAGACTAAAAAAGATCCTGTTCTGTACCTTCAATGAAGACATTAATTTTTAGACCATCACTTTGTCTGAAATTGACTTCATTTCCAGTAATCTTCTATTCAGAAACAATCGGTTGCATTGTTTTTGAGAAGAGTTATTATGAGACTAGCAACTAATTATTGAAATGTCACTTTTCTGAAAAAGAAAGGAAACAGTGCGTCAGATTTTTACTGATAAAATGCATTTTAGGTAATGCTCTTTGAAATGAATGATAAGCCTCACAGTAACAACACTCTGCTTTAGAGAAAGAACAACATATAATAAATGAATTTACAGGAAAATGTGACAAAATATTGTTATTAGCATAGCAATTTCTAATAGTGAACCAGACACTGTTCTCTCCCTCTCTCTCTCTCTCTCTCTCTCTCTGTGTGTGTGTGTGTGTGTGTGTGTGTGTGTGTGTGTGTGTGTGTGTGTGTGTGTGGACGTGCATAGCAACTGAATGTGATTTGTAATTTTTTTTTTTTTTTTTTTTCCAGGCAATTGCTGCACGTGATGCAATGGCAAAGTGTTTGTATGGTGCCTTGTTTGATTGGATTGTCATGCAAGTAAATCATGCTCTGTTATCAAAAAAGGACACACTGCGAGATCATCAGGGAAATTCAATAGGTGTTCTTGATATTTTTGGGTTTGAAGACTTTGGTTTGTGTAACAGGTAATTATATTAGTAGTCATAATAATGAGTAGTATTTTTAGTCTGCTGTCACATTTGGAATTCAGAATTCTTGACTGAACTGTTTTCATTTTAATATTTATTCACTGCTTACTGCCTCAGGTCATAGTTTTTGGTTAGGTTATTGATTAACTTGAATTTAAAACTGTGTTTGATCTCAGATGTTCAGGAGCAAACCTGAAATATAGTTCAGTTGCAATGCATCGGTTGGACTGGCCGACCAGTACGGTTGCAGGTTTGAATCCTGGCTTGGGCATGGATGTGTGTGAGGTCCTTAGGTTAGTTAGGTTTAAGTACTTCTAAGTTCTAGGGGACTGATGACCTCAGAAGTCAAGTCCCATAGTGCTCAGAGCCATTTGAACCATTTTTTGGTTGGACTTCCAAGCATAACATTTCCACCCACCGACCTTTTTAACAGTAAAAAGAGTCTTCTGCATTTAACTCTATTGATTAGCGATGCTCAGAGTGTGCCCTGCAGAGCCATGGTGCTCCGCAAGGCCTCCATGAGGCTCTGCCAAAATAATATCAATGTGATGACTAAAGCATGTCAGGTTTTGTCAAATACTGAAAATAAAGGCTGTTGTAAATGTATCAGTGTTGACAGTATCAGGAGAAGTACATCAACAAAAGAAGAAGGTTTGATTGCTACTCACCGTAAAGATGACTTGGTGAATTGCAGACTGGCACAACGAAAAGATTGTTCCATCCGAAGCTGTCTGCAGGAAAGCACACACGCGTGCCCACACACACACACACACACACACACACACACACACACACACACACACACACACACACAAAAAGAAGGCACATCTCAGGCACTCATGACCACAATCTCTGGGAGCTCGGGCCAGAATGCTGGAGATAATGGTCTTATGTGCTTGCTTGTGTGTGTGTGTGTGTGTGTGTGTGTGTGCGTGTGTGTGTGTGCGTGTGTGTGTGTGTGTGTGTGTGTGTATGTGTGTTTGTGTGCGCGCGCACGTTTCTTCTTTTCTGAAGATGGCGTTGGTCAAAAGTTACATTGTAACAGTCTTCTTGTTGTGCCTGTCTGCAACTCAACGTGCCTTCTTTATGGTGAGTAGCAATCTATCCCTTTCCTAACTTGTTGATACCCCAACTTGGAGTTTCCATTGTTTCACATCAGTGTTGGTTTTATAAAAGTTATTTTTTCTCTCAGTTTTTAATAGCCGAAAATGAGGCAGCAAGCAGCATAATAAATACACAATAATGCTACGATCAAAAACTACAAACAAAAGAATTCAGCTTGTATGAGTAGGTATGTGGCGACTAGGTACTTGCCTGACACTACACGTGATACAGCGGCCGTGCTGAATGCTTCACCCCCTCCCCCCAGTACCTCACCCCTCTTTTTCTTTCCACTTGCCATGTCATTTACACATGCCGCAAACATTCCACTAAGCTCTCTCCAGCTCTATCTCCAGATCTATCTCATCAACAAACACCTCGAACCGCCTCAATGGATTTTTGTTGCTTCGCTACCTGTAGCTTCACCAGCAGGGGTCTCAGACCATAGTATACTCGATTTGTGTTTGTTATTGAATGCAGTTGAAAAATTCATTGTCTTTTGGCGCTATTATTCTACATTTACCACATTGAAAAATTAAACAGTTGACTTTAAAAGATAGAATGGAGGGTTGGCTTCAAGGTGTTGCAACAGAATCTTGCCTTGAAAGTTCAAAGGAGTCTTGCCCATAAGATGTGCCATCAAACTCAAAGACTTCCAGTAAAGATCCATTACAACCTTAAACTTCTTGCCATGTAAATAACAGCGAAAGTATGCAGTCCCATATATAACTGCTAGCATTTCCTTTTTTGTAGTGCGGTAGTTATGCTCCACTCTGTTCATTTGCCTGTAGTCTATTATACTCTCTGCCAACTGTTGAGTTATAAACTCTTCCATTAGGGGCTTTCTATAAACTTGCACATTGGTACCTGTAGCATAACATGTTGCTGGTAGAGGACCCTTCATCTTAAATAAATCCATAAATTGTAGTAGCAAAGCTTCCATTGCCTGCCGATGCTATCTTGCAAGTGACCAACTTTTTTGTGTAACACTTCTGCATTGACAGTTCACTTGTGACTATGATCATCGCATGACCTATCAATATCCTCTACCTCTAATACCTCTGAAGTGGTAATGACTAAGCCCTTTGGCAGACTAACTGTGTCCCTTCCGAAGTTATCCAAGCTTACAGGAATTGTAAATTCACCTTTAATACTACGTGTGCACACTACGCATCTTTGCCAAAACAGTGCATTTTGTATAACTCTTCATTTTTCGACAGTGGCTCTACCACATGTCATGCTTCATCTGGTAAATAAGTATCAACATAAATGCTAACGTTCTGTTCCTGCTGGTATTTTATCGTGGGAACCAATGTTTAGCGCATATGTTTACAGTTGTAGTTGGCAGCACCTTCATTGGCGATGCTCCTTGTGACAATGCCTCGGTTGCAGCTATACCCTCCAATGAAGATAAAATCTCAATGAATCGTACTTTATACTTCAAAAGACGAATTTTGACATGACATTTGTCAAGAAAATCTAGTCCAAGAATTGCTGAATATCCTTCACCCATGTATGGTAATGCTTTTATGTGGACACAAAAATTTCTAATTCTCATACTAAAAGTAAGTAGTGTCATACCTAAGAACTACATGATATCGTCACCGACTCCATGTAATTTTTAGCATGCAGACAAAAGTCTCTTCCTGCCTGCAAGGTCCAGACTGATGACTGATACGTGTCCACCAATTTCCACCAGAAATTTATGTTCCTTGCCTGCCACAAAACGTGCCAGTAACGTTCTGTCTGTGCTTCTGTTTGTGCCCACCAACATTTGAAACATTCTCATTTGTATTTTACTGTGGCTTTCCATTGACATTGTTTTTCCTGCCTTTAATTTCCACAGCTCTGCGCTTGATATTGAACTCTTGAACTCGTCCACACTTATATCTTTCAGGTTGCCAACATTGCTTCACTACATGATCTTTACACTCACGTTATAATGCTTTAACTCTGAAGTAAGGACACAGTGGTCTGTACATACTCTTCTGGCGATGTCAGTGTCTTCCAATTGCGTAGTAACCCTAAGAGCTGCAGCCAAGTCCCCAGAATTTTCCACCCTCACTGTACATGATATCTCTGTAGGGATACCACATAGAAAAACATCCTCATCCGTATTTTTGTCTTCTAGCACCAAGACTCTTATCGACTTCTACATTTTGCTCACTTGGTATATCTGTGCATTTATATTTCAGATCCTACCTAAAAGGCTTCCACTGATTTCTTATTCTTTTACATTAAAGTACTCAATTTTTCTTGAAACAACCTTGTGCTATTTTACTTCCGATAATGCTGTGATAAGCCATCAATTTACTATTGGAATGTATCCAACATACTAAGAACTCCATGGTACAACACGTATGTTTTAGCTCTCCTGTCAATCATAAATTAGCCACACAGAGAAAAGTCTCATCTGACCAACCACACTCTGTGGCAGCAGCCCTCACAATGCCAGAAAAAGGCATTATTGAGGTAGCTGCCAATGGATCAAGAGGAGGAGGAGAGGGTACACACAACTGTCTTAGCTTCCACTTATACTAATTTGCAATTGCTGAACCACAGCTTGTAAATGCTTCAGCCTGCTCACACAGCACCTCTTTCTCCAGCTGTTGTTGAGAATTCAAACCTGACAATACCTGCAGCTGCTCTGTCAAAGTGGCAGAAGTCTCTCCCGTAGTAGCAGCACATGTGCCTGGAGTTTTGTATAATCTAAAACTGCCATTTACAACAACAGACAAGTACAAATAGAGAAACTGTACTAAAAACACACAAACATGTATTCACTTATCCTTTTACTGTATCATCGCCCAACACCACTCAGAAAATTCGTGTACCAAATGCCCAAATCCTCTAAAAGTACTACATGCTGCTGGCACAGCCTTGGTACCTGCCAGTTCATGCCCTGACAGGTTACGGAACTTACAGTACAGTGTCGTTAAATACATTTCCATGACATTCTCTCTAAATAATGATAAGTTAATTTAACAAATGACCACCGTCAAGGTGCTGTTGATGTCTGTGCGACTTGACATGGTAAAGCCAGACAGAGAAAGTGTCGATACTGCCAGATGATTGCCATTTCCGTAGGCATTCTTCCGATGTCATCGAAGTCCTGAGGTGACAGTGAATTCTGACAGCAGTGTTGTGACCCGAGGAGCTGGGTTCGCTTTGTGTACAGGAGGCTGAGCAGGGAATGTGGGAGAGTGGTCCACAACAGGTCTGTTTAGGAGGCGGCTAGGGGGGCAAAAGTGTTCACTCTCGCTTGCCGTCGGGAGTGTGCGCTCACTGTAAAATGAGGCAATGAGATCTCATTACATAGCGGGGAGGATGCACTACCTTCAAAGGAATGACTACAGTTAGGCTCAGTGTAGCCTTACACAAACACATACCGAGCGTCTCTCCTAAGTTTCTCAGGTGCATTTTCCTAGTGCTTCAGCAGATATTTGAAATTTTGTTTTAGCAACATTTAGCTGAAGTCAGCCCAAACAAATACTGCTCATCACATCTTTTATACGACACCCATTGTTGGTACAAAATGTCTGTGTATTTCCCATTTCAAACAAAATTATTATTAAAGTTGAATCTTGTGTGCCCCTTTGGTAGAGCATTACCAAATTAGTCTAGTGTGTTATTTTTTTGTTGATATGTGTTAACAGGAACAATAAAACACACAGAATAATCAGTACTCCAGCTGTGACAGCAGCGCTTCCGCATGGTAGCAGCAGCAGCCTAGTGCAGTGATGTCGCTGCTGGAGTACTGATTATTCTGTGTGCCTTACTGTCCCATGTTAATTCACATCCATAAAAGGAATATTGCACTAGACTGGTTTGGAACCACTCTATTGAGTGGGTGTGTAAAATTCCAGTTTAAAAATAATTTGGTTTGTAACTGGAAACAAAACAATGTTTCCCATCCATGGAGGGTGTTCCCATGGAAAACATGATAAGCAATATTTGTCTGGGCTGATTCAGCTGCGTGCTGCAAAAAAGAAATTATAAATATATGCTAAAACACCAGGGAAAGTGCACCTAACGACTCTTAGGAGAGATACCTATATACTTCTGGTGCAGGGATTAAATGGAGAATAGCTGTTCTTAAATCAATCAAAGGTAGCACGATGGCTGGGTGAGGAACTTCAAAGTAAAAGTCAGACACATCAGTACCAGTTTACAACATGTCAGTGCAGACAGAGAAAATTCAGTTTACAGCAACATTACAATACCTTTCTTGCAAAGGATTATCGAAAGTTGGAAAGTGAACAGTGAGAAGCAGAGGTGCAAAAATTGAAAAAAGAGCTGTTACGTGATGTACCGAAAGAAAGAAATTGTCATATGGGAGTACAGAAATGAACATCTTAATAACATTTCCCTACATTTTCACTATGAAAATATATTTTTGTTTTTAGGAGGGACACTCAACATATGAATCTGCAGTTGAGCAGTTTAACATACTGCTTTTCTCTTTGCAAGTGTTGCACAGTTTCACTGTTTCAGTTGATGTTGACAATGTGGAAATTGAGCTACAGTTAGAACTTACAGACCTTCACTGTAATGTTGCGTGATAGGTTTCATAACAAATTTCCACGACTTTACAAATCTGTAGCTATGATTATATCAATGTTTCGATCTACATTCTTGTGTGAGCAACATTTTTCTGCAGTGAAGAGAATGAAATCTACCGACAGAAGCTCACTGACTTCAATTTAAAACTTGTCTTAGAATTAAAGTGCCCAAAAAGAGATACCAAACATCAACGCTTTGATGAATAGCAAAATAAATAATATTCAGTGACATCCTATGCTTCCGTATTTAACATGTAAATAAAGTGATAATGAAGTGTGTTTGACAGTTTAAATTTCAACCTAAAATGGCATTCTTCATAAGGGTGCATCAATCATAGGAAAAACCTTTCGTACTTAGCTGCCTCACATTGTTCACTGCATCAGAATGTTGGAAGAGATGCTTCATGTCACTGTCATTCCTCGTTAATACAACAGCCCAACAAAATAAATTTGCCATGAAATGCATTGATGAGCTACCATGGAGCAATGTATCTCCATAGAACATTACGTTACTGGCTTTAGAATTAAGACTTGTTGCAAAGCTATCTAGTCTCAATTCCTCCCTCCTCTCTGTTCCCTTCACCACTACTTTAACCACTACCTGTCACATGAGCCAGCCAGTTGCCCACTGTTTTGGCTTGAGTGTGAGCCAGCTCATATGAGCAGATCATGGAACAGGCCTAGTCTAGAGTATGCCCAGAGTAATTTGCAACACAGTGGTGAACGTAACAACATTTATTTGCCAGCATGAATTTACAAAGTTATTAGTTTGTCTCAGTGTATCAGATGGCAGTCAGACATCAGCGTTAGCCACAAAGTAGTGATGATGTGCCCCATCAGTGAGATGTGACTTCTCAGCCACAAGTTGGTGAGTGACGGCCATGTGTTGTTGTGCAGGCAGCAGCATGTGGGCGGGCAGGCACCCGGGCAGACACTGCTCATCCCGAATGTTTCTGTGGTGCACTGGAGTCCTTACATCTCAGTGCTCTTGTAGACAGCCCAACGTGATTAGGTGATAATAACCGACTCTGTGTCCAGGATTAGGCTCTGGTCATCCACCGTAGATTGACCAAGACTGCAGCAGATGTTCACGAGTTGACCAGAGGCACGCAGATGTGCCACATCTTAACCGTATGGAGATAAAAGCTTGTAGTTTATCCACAGTTTGCCCTCAGTGAAGAAAGATGGGCAGAAAACCAGTCTTCTCCTCATCTGTGGTGTCGCAGTAGGCAGCAATGGCAAACCAAGGCAGTGGTTTGCATCATCTTTTTTGTGTTTCAGTGTTGAAGTCAGCAAGAGGTAGCAGGCAGACCATCATCGATCAGATGGTCATGGTTTCAGTGAAACTTGATAGACCTTCTTCGTCATTGGTTCTTGCGACACGGACAGAATGGCAGCATGACTGGATGTGTGTGTGAGCTCTAAGAGGCTCATTATTTAAATGAGTCGAGGCATGCGTATGACACAGTGGCTGTTGGTACATTATTGAATTTACCCTTGTTTATTGGCCTCGTAAGCAAGCCTTGCCTCATTGTGGTTGCCAGCCACGGGTTATAGACTGTTGCAGTGGTGCTTGAAGTAATGGGGTGTTACTTAATACTGCCCTGTTACATAGCATTGTGGCATTTGCACATTTACTTCCTGTGCTTTGAGATTCTGTGGTAAAGCTTGCCTGGTGCCTTGTCTTCCACTACATCGGCGATATGCTGTGTTGACATTTTGATTGGCACACTAACCTCGAGCTGACCACTTCAGCTCTTAGCTCACCAGGTAGAACATTTAAAAAATGTAAGCGTTGACAGTGAAATTATTCTGTGGCGCAACAGAATGCTGTTTTCTATTACATGTGTGTATGCACCACCCATGAGTCTGCGGTAGGTAGGTAGGTAGAAATTTGGTGTTAATTTTAAATCTCTTTTATTCTGAAGACTGAAGGTTTTACATTCCTGGAACATCACTACTTGTCTGTAGTTACTTCAGAGTTTTTTCAGCATTGGTCTCATTTAACCCTTGTGTTTTAGTTGGATGTTCTTGTGAACAGACAGCACCTGTAGCTGAGTGGTCAGTGTGGCTAATTGCTATGCCCCCCCCCCCCCCCCCCCTCCCAGTCAGGTTGGAGCTTTTATCTTTTTGGTGCTGGTTGTTGTGTTTTCCTCATCATTATTTAGTCGTCATTGATGTGCAAGTAGTTGGTGTGGTGTCAATAAAAAGACTTGTACTAGGAAGTCGAACAACTGCAGGTGGGGTCTCATGGCCAAATATCATCATACAATCATTTCATTGTTTTGTGAACACTTTATTTACTTCAGTCTAAATATTTGCTTATGATCTGTTACAGTTTCGAACAATTTTGTATCAACTACGCAAATGAACACTTGCAGTACTACTTTAACCAGCACGTCTTCAAATATGAACAAGAAGAATATCGTAAGGAAGGTATTCGATGGACAAATATTGATTTTATGGATAATACGGGTTGTCTTCAGCTCATTGAAGGAAAGCCAAATGGCTTGTTGTGTGTTCTTGATGATCAATGCAAGTAAGTAAGAACAATTTTTTTTGTATTTAAGATTTCATAGTGCATTGTTATGGATTCTTGACTTGATAAATTTCGTGACACAAGAATTGGAAAGGGTTGATATTAAACATTTTTATTGTGGTCTATTCCTGAGAGTTCTTTTTATTTACAAAAAAATTTTTTTTTGTAGTTTTCCAGGAGCGACTAATGAGACATTGTTACAAAAATTCAATTCCGTTCACAAAGACAACCCATTTTATGAAATACCCCAGCGGAGAGAAGCAGCATTTATTGTAAGGCATTATGCAGGAAAAGTTAAATACCAGGCAAGTACTTTTGGGAATCCAAAATTTTTGCAATGATTTTTCTAAGAAGAATAACAGTAGTGAAAAACACTAATAATAATTAATATGTAATCCCTGTGGCGCCATTGTATTGTATTGGTCTTAATATAAACTGCACCTGAATGTAATCAACACCCTCAATTTTGACCTAAAAGGGGGGGGGGGCTAAGTGGAGAAATATTTGTCATATTACCCACTTACAAAAACTGTTCGCAATATGCTCACTCCTAATCTCATTTTTGAAATGTTTTGATGTGGATTAATTACATGCACATATCAGCGTCCAGGGCACTGGACATGTGCAGCTCATCTTAAATACTTTGGCCTGAGTCTAGTAATGTTGTGAACCATGAAGAGAGAATCACTTCACACATAAGGCTGGTTAATGGTGTTCTAATCTAGCCAGATAGAGTGTGTGTAGGATCCTCATCTTAATGCCAATCAAAATAGTGTTTTTTGCAAGCAATTTTTCAATGACTTCTCTATGACATCAAGCACCTGCAGTTTGAAGTCCTGAAGTAATGATTATGCCTGTCTTCAGTGCAGCAACAATTATGAGGCGGCCTTTAAAAGCATCTAAACATACTTATTGAGTAACATACTTGCTCTGTAATTTCAAACAGTAGGCAGCCAGACCATCATTGATTCTGTTGTCACCCAGCCCTTTTCTTGGCATATCCCTTTATGGAAATTTGCATTGGACAAAGTTTTACACTTCAGAAAAACATAGTGGAACATCTTTTCTCCATCTACACTAAATGCTAACCTCACAGTAATTATTTGTTTTTCATTTTCGGTTGTTTGTAGTGAGGTATTTTTTGCCATTCCATAGTCCACTATTTTATTGCTTGACATGTACCAAAAGATGGAACTCTCGGAAGTGTTTTAGAGGATAAGAGTATCTCTCAAAGCTGACTGTTTCTCTGTAGCACATAGAGGTCACTGTTTTTTAAGCATAAACTTGTGATACAAACCGATACACCCTCTGGATTTTGTCCGTTATGTGTATGAAATTTCCCAGGTATTTAACTGGATTATTTGTTGAGAGATAGGTATCCCATCTTCCCTTTTATCTTGTGCAAATGAAAGCACCCTAGTTTCTAGTCTAGGATATCTCCCAGCTTTGGTGACCTATGGTGTTTCCTTGATGAAATGCAGTTTACAGGTTATTCTCCAAAGTGATACAATGCTACACCATACATTTTCAGATCTATCTTTAAGATGTACCAGTTGCATAACAGATAATGGCAAGTTTGAAATTTACACACAAAATTCACTGAATTCTGGTTTGTAGGTGCTTTTCTTTCATTGTTACCACTCATTGGTGTAGACTAAATGTTATGCTTTAGAGTGTGTGTGTGTGTGTGGGGGGGGGTCTGCACCTGCAATGTTCACTACCTTAATGAAATGTCTACAGCTGAAGATTGTTACATTGCTACCTCATGCACAACAATTAATTTCCAAATACTAGTGATATTGTCTCTCCATTTAAAACTAAGGAAGTAGCATTATAGTTGAAATTTATAGAAAGGAAAATATAATGATATTTGTAGGGTTGTACAGATAAGCTGCATTCTAACTTTTCATGGCCGAATTTTGGGGGAAAAAATGCAGCTTATTTATCAGCCAGTTCAGTAGTAGAAACTGGCAGAGTTATTTATTGGTACACTGGATTTGATAATGCTTCAGTTGTCTTGTGCTTCAGTTGTCTTGTGCTTCGTCGTCTGTCCTCTGATCTTGAAAAACATGTTTTTTAAATTATTGCAGACAAAGAGACCGCCCTTTAGTTGATGTAAGCACAAGCAGTATGACGATACCTTACTATTAATTCAGGTACAGATTAAGTTTTTTAAGAATTGCATGTCTTTTGTTAATGTACACCTTATTCACATATGTTAATGTTCTACTTTCTTATGGAACCTAGAGAACACAATGAATGAATGGAAGGGTGAGAGAATGAATGTCATACCCTAGAGAAACAGAAAAGAAGAGGGTGTCGCTATCCTTGTTAAGAACTATGTTAGATTTAATGCAATTGAAATTCATGATATTTTGTTTGAGGCATGGGGTGCCCAGTACGCTGTAAAGAAAAGGACGCTGACGTCTTATTGCGCATTCTCGTAGAATGCAACCAAGCACCTCCTTACGAGCTTTTTAAAATGGGCAAGTTTTTGATAATTACTGTCCACTATATTTATTCCATGATGAGCTACATGGTGAACAATCAAATGCATCATGAATCTAATAAAATGTACTAAGAGAGAAGGCGGGTCTGCGTTGTGATTTAACCACTTCAACTCTTATTCAAAAAGGTGTCCAGTCTTGTAGCATTTTAATCTTAAACTCAATACCAAATAACATCAGAAGTTTGTGTAATAAAGCACAGTTTAATATTTGTGTTTAAGTGGTGAATATGGTGTCTTACATATGAGAGAACATATATTTTTGAAAGGATACTACTCACTAAGTAGTAGAAACTTAGAGCTCCCTCCACACCTCTCTCGCCCTCCCTCCCTCCCTCTTCCTCTCCCTCCACACCTCTCTCGCCCTCCCTCCCTCCCTCTTCCTCCCTCCCTCCCTCTTCCTCTCCCTCCACACCTCTCTCGCCCTCCCTCCCTCCCTCTTCCTCCCTCCCTCCCTCCCTCCCTCTTCCTCTCCCTCCCCCCTCTTCCTCTTCCTCTCCCTCCCTCCCTCTTCCTCTCCCTCCCTCTTCCTCTCCCTCCCTCCCTCTTCCTCTCCCTCACCTCTCTCGCCCTCCCTCTTCCTCTTCCTCTCCCTCCTCACCTCTCTCACCCTCCCTCTTCCTCTCCCTCCTCACCTCTCTCGCCCTCCCTCTTCCTCTCCCTCTCCCTCCTCCCCTCTCTCACCCTCCCTCTTCCTCTCCCTCTCCCTCCTCCCCTCTCTCGCCCACCCTCCCTCCCTCTTCCTCTCTCTCCCTCCCTCCCTCTTCCTCTCCCTCCCTCCCTCTTCCTCTCCCTCTCTCCCTCTCCCTCTCCCTCTCCCTCCCTCCCTCCCTCTCCCTCTCCCTCTCCCTCCCTCCCTCCCTCCCTCCCTCCCTCCCTCCCTCCCTCCCTCTTCCTCTCCCTCCCTCCCTCCCTCCTCCTCTCCCTCCCTCCCTCTTCCTCTCCCTCCCTCTCTCTTCCTCTCCCTCCTCCCCTCTCTCGCCCCCCCTCTCTCGCCCCCCCTCCCCCCCTCTCTCATAATCCTAGACACAAACAGTAGTGTGGCCACAAAGAACAAGAGGTTATTTATCCAGTCAAGTAAACATCAAACACAGAAACAGTACAAAAAAACAGTCGAAGAAAATCTGTGGACGGGCATTTACCATGCTGTCCTTACAAGGGTGGTTCGTTAAGCCTGGTAAATTTCTATGAAAGAATGCAACATTATCTTTGCACTTTTATGGTTGGTAAGCTTTATTATTCCAAGGATTGTATAAAGCAGGGCTTCCCAACTTGTGGTCTGCGGACCCCTTAGGGGTCTGCTGGCTCTTTCTAGGGGGTCTGCGGCCACCTTTCACCAAATCATGTAAAATAATGAGTAAAATTATTGAATAAAATTATTGAATAAAAATGTGAAAATCAAATCCATCACTATTTTTTTTCCTTATGTGTGTGTACTTTTACTTCAGGTCGTATTCCCAAGCAACCTTTGCGGTTCCTAAATGAGAACGCATACACAGTTTAGTGCCGAAGAATGCGGTTTCTCTGATCGACTGTTTCACAATAATACTTGGGTCGTTTGTGTGCCGGTTCACTGCGCTAGATGCTTTGAAATCTTTTACACATGCGCGGAGCGAGCTTTGTTGACCAGTCGCAGCACTCGCTGGCACGAATGCGCCCCCAAGCATCATTAAATGTTAAACTTGCTTTGTCAGTGCACTACCTATTTCATAAGTCGATTTTTGTCCAGTTTATTACTTCTAACATGGATCGGTGTCTGAAGTTACGATCATTGAAGAAGGGTGCAGTTTCTCCATCGCCTTCACAACAAGGGAAGTTTCCAGTTGAAATGAATGAGGAGGGAGGACGACCAAAGGAAGAAGAGTCACAAGAAGCTCCACAGCCAGATTTATTATGTGAAAATGCTGCAAGTACTCCATTGGTTGCAATATCCTGTGGAAGTGGAATAACCAAGAAGCATAAGTACAATGAAAGCTATTTAGAAATGGGCTTTATGGTGAAAAAGGAGGGTAAAGCTCAGTGTGTAATTTGTGTGCGAGTCCTTCTGGACAGTTCAATGGTTCCAGTTCAATTGTGCCGGCATTTTGAAGGTACTCACCCTTATTTCCAGGCTAAAGACATCAATTTTTTCAAAAGGAATAGTGCTGAACTTGCTGCTTCTCAGCATTGCATGAAAAATCATGTAAAAACAATTAATGAAAATTCATTAAAAGCTTCTTTCTTGGTTAGTTATTGAGTGGCAAAAACACCAAAGCTCATACCATTGCAGAAAAGCAATGATATTGTTTCTTGTATGCTAGACGAAAAGGCAGTAAAGCTTGTATCTTCGGTGCCATTATCAAACAATACTGTCAAGAGACGCATTGTTGATATGTCAAATGATGTGAAAGACACTCTTGTTTCTAGCATCGTACACAATTCATTTTCTCTGCAGATAGATGAATCCACTGCTGTTGCAGGATTAGCGATTTTATTGGCTTTTGTCCGTTATGAATACTCTGGATGTTTTGAGGAGGACCTCTTATTGTGCAGACCACTACCTGCCAACACAACAGGTGCAGAAATATTCCGTCTATTGGATGATTTTTTAAGGACTAACAAAGTTTCATGGTCTAATTGCATAGATGTGTGCGCAGATGGTGCAAAAGCTATGACGGGTCCTACAGTCAGAGCAATAACGAAAATAAAAGAAATTGCCAAGAATTACAGCAGTAGTCATTGTGCTCTCCACAGATACACTTTAGCTACAAAATATGAAACAAATGCCTGTTTCGTTCAAGAAAGTTTTAGACGAATCGATGCAAATCATTAACTACATAAAATCAAGGCAGTTGAAGTCAAGACTTTTCACAATACTGTGTGAAGATATGGGAAGCCTTCATCGTTCCCTGCTTCTCCACGCAGAAATGAGGTGGCTCTCACGTGGGAAAGCACTCTCTCGGTTGTACGAATTAAGATTGGAAGTCTTATCTTTCGTTTCGGAGCATAACACCAAATTAGCAGACCTTATTAATGACTAAAATTGGCAGTGTATACTTACCTATTTGTCAGATATTTTCTCCAAAATGAACAAAATGAATATTTCACTCCAAGGGCAAAATGAAACAAAGGTCACTGCTATCGACAAAGTTCGAGCATTCAAGAGGAAAATTAATTCTGGGTCAGAGAGTATCGGGGAGGGGGAGGTTGAGTGTTTTCCTATTCTCAAGGAGTTTTTGGAAAACAAAACTTTGGCGCTTGGGAAGAATTTGTTTCATCAAATCCTGGAACATCTTCGAAGATTGATGTCATTGTTGGAGCATTATTTCCCAACAGCTGAAGATGAGAAACTGCAGAAATATGAATGGGTGGTCAACCCATTCACTGTATCCAAAAAGCCAAACATTCTATCATCAAATGAATATGAGTTGTTGGTAGAAATTGCCACAGACCCTACTTTGAAATCAAGTTTTGACATTGACGGTTACTCACACTTTTGGATCCGTTTGCATAACAAGAAATACTACCCCCTGGTTGAAAAGGCACAACGTGTACTTCTTCCGTTTGCCACAACATACATGTGTGAATCTGGATTCTCGGTCTATGCTGCCCACAAAACTAAGTACCGAAGCTGTCTAGAAGCGGAACCAGACATCCGTCTCCAGTTGTCAAGAATTGAACCCAACTTTTCAAAATTGTGTCAACAGAAGCAGCCTCAACCATCACATTAGGATTCCATTATTATTCCTACAGACTCATCTGTAGTAAAGAAGAAAGCATTTTTCTTTGTAGTAGCTCAGTGAAAGTGCCTGAGCAATAACTCTGTAGGAATTTTGTTTCTGTCTTGTATTATTTACAAAATAATTTTTAATTGAATTCTGTTGGCATTGATATTTTTGTTACGAAAATTAAAATGATCTCTAAAGCTAATTTCTTTACTTTGTAGTATATTCCGTCCTCTCTGTTAAAAATATGGCCTGTCTATACTTCCATTACAATTACTTGCTATTACTCTGACACTATATTGTGGCAACTGGCTGCAAGCGTAAACAAATGACGACTTTTCTCATGCCACCTTGTAAAAGGTAAACCTCCTCTGCCAGAATTGTTTCCTTTGAGGAAAAACGTCTTACGTTCTGTGAAATGCTTTGTCTTCTTATATAGAAATAAGAGTATCTGTCTGTTTGTTTTCCTAATTTGCTGACTGCCACAATATAGTGTCCAAGTAGTAGTTGAAGTTGTCAGCTGTGGCTAAACTGTTGCCACGCCTTCTGCCAGTTGCCAGCTACCAAGTGACAGTACACTGTTGCAATGCCGCCTGCTAGCTGCCGGCTATGGACTGACAGCTGCCCAGTAGATACACAAAGATGTAAAAATAACTAGACTTTCCAAGCTGTTTACATGAGCACGAAAATCAATTGTGGAACTGGAAAACGGCTTTATGAAAGCAGATTTCCAGAATCGATTTTGAAGTGTTTACCTGACCAACCAAAAGCGAAACTGGGACATTGGGTTACGAAATCCGGTTTTGGAAATGTATGTAAACTGGGTGAATGTATTCCCACACATTGCACAACAGATGTCACAATAGTCCTCTAAAGGCAATTCCTTGGCCCCTTTTCTTTCGTGATGTGTTTGTATCCTGAATCATGGGTCTGCCTCTTTTCTTCACAGCCGTGTGGAATGGCCGCGCAGTCTATTGCGCCATGTCGTCGTGGACTGCGCGGCCGCTCCCACCGGAGGTTCGAGTCCTCCTTCGTGTGTGCGCGCGCGTGCCCGCGCGCGCGCGTGTGTGCGTGTGTTTGTGTGTTGTCCTTAGCGGAAGTTAAACTTAGGTTAATAGTGTGTAAGACTAAGGACTGATGACCTCAGTAGTTAGGTCCCATAGACTTTACACACATTTGAACATTTTTCTTTGGATTTCACGCAAATCCGAAAAACAAAACACACACACACACACACACACACACACACACACACACACACACACACACACACACAACTGTTATGAAATATGCATGCTCCTTACACACCAATAGCCAAACAGTGGAAGTGAACAGACCACAAGTAGCAGCTTGTCAACAGCGAACAGTTTGGACGTGAAGTTGACTGCTCTTGGAGGAAGTCAGCTCCAACGTGTGAAATGTCAATTACCAAGTAATTTTAATCAGGCTGTAGTGTGTTGAACAAAGGGAGTAAATCCACTAGCAAGTGTCTGGATACAGTGGGAATTCAAATTGGATCGTTAATTTCAAGTTGTTTTCATTTATCTCTAATCCAAATACTATTGATACTTCAGGGGGGGTGATGGGTCATTGGGAAGATGGCACTTGCATTAAGAAGCTTTCAGTTCCCATGGGTTTCGCTCTGAAATTTAAAGTTACTGTGCTCTTGACTGACTAGGGGCCCACCATGGATTTTCGACTAAAGAAGGGGGCTGCCAGCTGAAAAGGTTGGGAAGCCCTGGTATAAAGAATTTCTACCATGTACAGGTACATGGGTTGGTTGGGGGGGGGGGGGGGGGGCGTTGTTCCCAAGGAATAATCCTCATATATTACCTGGAGGGAAGGAGGAGAGCCAAAACTGGAACCAATTATGCTTCCTTGTTGGATTGTTTGGAACTTGCTTGGGCTGAAAAAAGTCAAGGTTGGCACGCAGAAAAGTGCTC
The DNA here is from genome assembly GCF_023898315.1 of Schistocerca nitens. NCBI lineage: Eukaryota > Metazoa > Arthropoda > Insecta > Orthoptera > Acrididae > Schistocerca > Schistocerca nitens. Next base: position 362,382,751 of record NC_064621.1, read on the forward strand.
TTTCACCAGGATAATTCACCATCCCACACATCAGTGATAACAATGGCGAATATGCTTGAATTGGAATTTGAACTGGTTCGTCGTCCATCCTAATCACCAGATTTAGCCCCAAGTAACTTTTCCTTGTTCCCTAACTGAAACTTTGGCTTGCTGAAAAGAAATTTTTAGGAAATGAAGACATGGTAGTTGCAATCGATGAATGTTTTGCAGAGTTTGACAGAATAATCTATTTTTCCAATGGGATGAAAAAGCTGGAGAATTGCAGGACCGAGTGTATATTTGTCAAGGAGACTGCCGAGAAGTAGGGTGAGTTATTTATGAATCAAACATTTTTCTTACTTTTTTAATAGACTTACGAAACCATAATCATATATAGAGGAGACCTCTGGTAGACAGAATCGTGCGCACCATGCCCTGTGCATAAGTCGTATGTGGCCTCTGGTCACTGATTCGCGAGTGACCAGAGTATTTCAGTGTAGAATGCCAGCGGCCTGGTGCAGTGGTGTGTATCCGGGTATTATGTACAGGGTTGTACCACACATAAAAGCTCTTAAACACAAAATATGTACATCGAATAATGAGTCTTGATCAAACTATGAAATGAGGACGAGATTAATCTTTTACCTTTGTTTTATTATTGCAGTCTGATGTTGTGGTTTAAATATGTATGAAAGCGCAGGCACTGAGTCAGTGATCCAGTATCTGATATTCTTTGATGTAATAAAATAACAGTTTCAGAAGTGGCAACCAGAGCTTGTATCACTCTCTTTAGATCATCCAGACAACTGAAAACTGAATAATGGATTTAAAACAAGTCCCAGGACAGGGATTCACACCAGCAATATAATAATATTTTTGTCAACACGACCTGTGAGGTTAATTGCATAGAGATAATTTTCTAATGAGAATAATTTTAAAATTTTTATAAATAAAAGTGCATCGAAATAGGTACAATGTAAGACTACATGTTTATATGAATGCTGTAAGAGGGACAGCCATACTGTTCATATGCATCCTCCTTTGTTTGTTTGCTATAGTTTTTTCAATATTTTGTATATCTATTTGTCCTTTGATTACTTTTCTAATTTTAAGCTGTGTTTTTGCTAAATTAATAGCATTATTCCTGGCATTCCTTAAAATACTTGAAATATGCTCAGTTTATGTTACGTTTTCTGTTTGATTACAATAGTTATACTATGGTTGTTCTGCATCGCAATATCATTCATGTATGAACGTATCCCTGGAATATGTATATAAATAAAATAATGATCGTATTACTACAAATGTAAATTAATATTTTTAGGCAGCAGAGATGAGGGAGAAGAACTTGGATCTTATGAGGCAAGATATTGTCAGTGTACTAAAAAACAGCAGTATGGCATTTGTTCGAGAACTAGTTGGTGCCGATCCAGTGGCAGTTTTTCGTTGGGCTATTGTGCGTGCTTTTTTTCGGGCCTACTTCGCATTTCATGAAGCTGGTCGGAAGCATCGACAAGCACGTGGTGAGCCCATATATAGATTATATATATTAATTCTGCTCATGTAAAAACTTTAAAATTTCTTCAGTGTTCTTAAGACTGAAGGTAGCTACACTAGATAAAAAATATCATTATTTTGTCAGTAATTAAGTCACAGATAATGGAGTGAAGACATTAGTTATCTTCTTGTGGTGATTTCAGAAGGAAGACAAACTATGTTATTATGTTTCCCTGAGTGCAGATGTATGTACTCTGCACAGAAACAGACAATAGTGATATTATTTCTCCCCCTTTCCTAGTGTGGTTCTAACCTATTAATCACTGCCATTATAAGATTTTCTTTCTGTTATAAAATGAAATGTTCATTTACATACGAATATCTCAGAATTGACAATTCACAACTCCTGGAAAAATAAACCTTTGTGACTGGTTAAAAAATTGTGCTGGACCAGGACTTAAGCCCAGGCAGTCTCAGTATTCTGATAGTCCAGTTTAAAAAGATGCTGCCATCTTTAACAATCATAGTGGCCATTTCCAGTGGCACACTGTTATTTCTGACAAAATAGGCACCACTTATTACCACCACAGGAAATGAATAGTTTTGATATTGTCAGTACTGATTTTGAAACAAGTGGTACAGAAATAGATTTTTGTATTAGTACTTAAAGAATTAGTAAACACAACCCATCACTCTGTAGTGTGTGCTAAGATGAGGGTTGATCTCATAATAGATGTTGTTCTCTGAGTAAGAATGCTGCAAGCTGATAATGGGATTTTAATGCAAAAATGGAACAAAAGCGAAAGATAAGTCTTAAATGAGGAACAGTAGGTAATCATTCGCCACCACCACCACCACCACCACCACCACCACCACTACCCATAGCTTTAAGCACTTCATATTTGGACCTTGCCGTTGGTGGGGAGGCTTGCGTGCCTCAGCGATACAGATAGCCGTACCGTAGGTACAACCACAACGGAGGGGTATCTGTTGAGAGGCCAGACAAACGTGTGGTTCCTGAAGAGGGGCAGAAGCCTTTTCAGTAGCTGCAAGGGCAACAGTCTGGATGATTGACTGATCTGGCCTTGTAACAATAACCAAAACGGCCTTGCTGTGCTGGTACTGCGAACGGCTGAAAGCAAGGGGAAACTACAGCCGTAATTTTTCCCGAGGACATGCAGCTTTACTGTATGATTAAATGATGATGGCGTCCTCTTGGGTAAAATATTCCGGAGGTAAAATAGTCCCCCATTCGGATCTCCGGGCGGGGACTACTCAAGAGGACGTCGTTATCAGGAGAAAGAAAACTGGCGTTCTACGGATCGGAGTGTGGAATGTCAGATCCCTTAATCGGGCAGGTAGGTTAGAAAATTTAAAAAGGGAAATGGATAGGTTAAAGTTAGATATAGTGGGAATTAGTGAAGTTCGGTGGCAGGAGGAACAAGACTTCTGGTCAGGTGACCACAGGGTTATAAACACAAAGTCAAATAGGGGTAATGCAGGAGTAGGTTTAATAATGAATAGGAAAATAGGAACGCGGGTAAGCTACTACAAACAGCTTAGTGAACGCATTATTGTGGCCAAGATAGATACGAAGCCCACACCTACTACAGTAGTACAAGTTTATATGCCAACTAGCTCTGCAGATGATGAAGAAATTGAAGAAATGTATGATGAAATAAAAGAAATTATTCAGATAGTGAAGGGAGACGAAAATTTAATAGTCATGGGTGACTGGAATTCGAGTGTAGGAAAAGGGAGAGATGGAGACGTAGTAGGTGAATATGGATTGGGGCTAAGAAATGAAAGAGGAAGCCGCCTGGTAGAATTTTGCACAGAGCACAACTTAATCATAGCTAACACTTGGTTTAAGAATCATGATAGAAGGTTGTATACATGGAAGAACCCTGGAGATACTAAAAGGTATCAGATAGATTATATAATGGTAAGACAGAGATTTAGGAACCAGGTTTTAAATTGTAAGACATTTCCAGGGGCAGATGTGGACTCTGACCACAATCTATTGGTTATGACCTGTAGATTAAAACTGAAGAAACTGCAAAAAGGTGGGAATTTAAGGAGATGGGACCTGGATAAACTGAAAGAACCAAAGGTTGTACAGAGTTTCAGGGAGAGCATAAGGGAACAATTGACAGGAATGGGGGAAAGAAATACAGTAGAAGAAGAATGGGTAGCTTTGAGGGATGAAGTAGTGAAGGCAGCAGAGGATCAAGTAGGTAAAAAGACGAGGGCTAGTAGAAATCCTTGGGTAACAGAAGAAATATTGAATTTAAGTGGTGAAAGGAGAAAATATAAAAATGCGTAAATGAAGCAGGCAAAAAGGAATACAAACGTCTCAAAAATGAGATCGACAGGAAGTGCAAAATGGATAAGCAGGGATGGCTAGAGGACAAATGTAAGGATGTAGAGGCTTGTCTCACTAGGGGTAAGATAGATACTGCCTACAGGAAAATTAAAGAGACCTTTGGAGAGAAGAGAACCACTTGTATGAATATCAAGAGCTCAGATGGCAACCCAGTTCTAAGCAAAGAAGGGAAGGCAGAAAGGTGGAAGGAGTATATAGAGGGTCTATACAAGGGCGATGTACTTGAGGACAATATTATGGAAATGGAAGAGGATGTAGATGAAATGGGAGATACGATACTGCGTGAAGAGTTTGACAGAGCACTGAAAGACCTGAGTCGAAACAAGGCCCCCGGAGTAGACAACATACCATTGGAACTACTGACGGCCTTGGGAGAGCCAGTCCTGACAAAACTCTACCATCTGGTGAGCAAGATGTATGAAACAGGCGAAATACCCTCCGACTTCAAGAAGAATATAATAATTCCAATCCCAAAGAAAGCAGGTGTTGACAGATGTGAAAATTACCGAACAATCAGTTTAATAAGCCACAGCTGCAAAATACTAACACGAATTCTTTACAGACGAATGGAAAAACTAGTAGAAGCCGACCTCGGGGAAGATCAGTTTGGATTCCGTATAAATACTGGAACACGTGAGGCAATACTGACCTTACGACTTATCTTAGAAGAAAGATTAAGGAAAGGCAAACCTACATTTCTAGCATTTGTAGACTTAGAGAAAGCTTTTGACAATGTTGACTGGAATACTCTCTTTCAAATTCTAAAGGTGGCAGGGGTAAAATACACGGAGCGAAAGGCTATTTACAATTTGTACAGAAACCAGATGGCAGTTATGAGTGTCGAGGGGCATGAAAGGGAAGCAGTGGTTGGGAAAGGAGTGAGACAGGGTTGTAGCCTCTCCCCGATGTTATTTAGTATGTATATTGAGCAAGCAGTAAAGGAAACAAAAGAAAAATTCGGAGTAGGTATTAAAATCCATGGAGAAGAAATAAAAACTTTGAGGTTCGTCGATGACATTGTAATTCTGTCAGAGACAGCAAAGGACTTGGAAGAGCAGTTGAACGGAATGGATGGTGTCTTGAAGGGAGGATATAAGATGAACATCAACAAAAGCAAAACGAGGATAATGGAGTGTAGTCAAATTAAATCGGGTGATGCTGAGGGGATTAGATTAGGAAATGAGACACTTTAAAGTAGTAAAGGAGTTTTGCTATTTGGGGAGCAAAATAACTGATGATGGTCGAAGTAGAGAGGATATAAAATGTAGACTGGCAATGGCAAGGAAAGCGTTTCTGAAGAAGAGAAATTTGTTAACATCGAGTATAGATTTAAGTGTCAGGAAGTCATTTCTGAAAGTATTTGTATGGAGTGTAGCCATGTATGGAAGTGAAACATGGACGGTAAATAGTTTGGACAAGAAGAGAATAGAAGCTTTCGAAATGTGGTGCAACAGAAGAATGCTGAAGATTAGATGGGTAGATCACATAACTAATGAGGAGGTACTGAATAGGATTGGGGAGAAGAGGAGTTTGTGGCACAACTTGACCAGAAGAAGGGATCGTTTGTTAGGACATGTTCTGAGGCATCAAGGGATCACCAATTTAGTATTGGAGGGCAGCGTGGAGGGTAAAAATCGTAGGGGGAGACCAAGAGATGAATACCGTATTTACTCGAATCTAAGCCGCACTCGAATCTAAGCCGCACCTAAAAAATGAGACTCGAAATAAAGGAAAAAAAAATTCCCGAATCTAAGCCGCACCTGAAATTTGAGACTCGAAATTCAAGGAGAGTGAAAAGTTTTAGGCCGCACCTCCAAATCGAAACAAAGTTGGTCCGTTGTAATATGAGACACAATTTAGGTCGAATGAATGACGATACACCTACAGTAGTTTGGTTCGAGTCGCAAGCTGAGCCGTTAAGCTTTACCATGTAACCCTTGCTATGCGTCAGGCGCTCCGTCCGTATTTATACGGGTTCCCTTCCTTTTTCACGTGCTTCATCTGGTTTGAATCGATTGCTTATTTTGCTTTGATCTGATAAGTGCCGTTTTCTTTGTTATAGGTGTTAACGTCACTCTAAGCTGAAAATGCATTACTGTACTGTGTCATGCATTGTTTGTCGCATTCTTATAGTGTGTGTTTACGGCCTGTCGCCGCTCGCGGCACGGCTTGCTTTTGTGCACACTACCGCCGCTTAAAAAAAAAAAAAAAAAAAAAAAAAAGAATCATCCCATTAGCGAAACAACGGCAAGAGACTGCTATTTGTTGTTACTTACACTGCTGCTTTCTTTGATAATGATCAACAAGAACCAAATAATAGACTGCGTATGATAGAACATGTTCTGAACGAGAGTTAGGCAAAAATTTTTCTCCGTTTGAAAATCTTTGCGGCCGCTTCTTTAGAACATCAAATTCTGCACAGAAATTAGAGTCATCTTAGATTTAAAAATCTAGTTAGTTGCCGTGCTTCATTTCTGACTGTATCACTATTAGGTATAAGAATAATACAAATATAAACATGACACGATACGTATATTCTTCCGCGTTTGCTGTTGTCTCACTCTAGTTTCGTAGTTTATTCGGCAGACAGGATTTAAATGAGATAGCAGCAAACACGAAAGAATACATGGCAAAATGTTTATGTTCGTATTATTCTTATGGCGAAGAGAATACTGTATGTGATTCACATTTCATCAGGTTTCTATTAGCAACCATCTCTTCTCACAGGTAGGAAAAAATTCAGAACGTAGAGTTGGCCATATTGACAAACATCCCAAACAGTCTTGCCAGTCGGATTTTCGTAGTACGTTGAAATTCTGCTACATTCGAAGATGAACAATACGGAATTTGTATTTACTTCGTTGAATAATGTATGAAAATGTAGTGGTTGAAACTCGGGGCGGAGAAAAAAAAGCTCGTCTTCCACCTTTTTTTAAATTTATTTACTGACGCAGAGATTTTGGCCCCAGTATTTATCTTTATGCCTACAAAGCATGACTGTGTAGCGTTACATATATTCGACGGCAGAAGTTAGTTGTGGCGGCACCTACCAACATTTTTCAGAACTTCCACTTGCTTTGCACTCGATTCTAAGCCGCAGGCGGTTTTTTGGATTACAAAAACCGGAAAAAAAGTGCGGCTTAGATTCGAGTAAATACGGTACACTAAGCAGACTCAGAAGGATGTAGGTTGCAGTAGGTACTGGGAGAAGCTTGCACAGGATAGAGTAGCATGGAGAGCTGCATCAAACCAGCCTCAGGACTGAAGACCACAACAACAACTACAACAACAACATATTTGTATTGATCCTGGATGTGTTTTAGAGTCATCTACCCACCTTCCATTAAGTTGTCTCTATCTGTTTTTGTCCTCTTAGTATCTATTCACCTGGCTTCATGCTCTATGCTTTTCATTTTTGACAGAATTAGATCTTTCACTTCTATCTGTTTCATGAACCATAAATTTGTTTTCCTGCCAGTTAGTACGTCTCTCCAATGCTTATCAAGTAGTCTTCAGTTTTTAAAAGTTTCGACATTAAAAGCAGAAATAACAGAAGTAGATAATAATAGAATTTTCAGAGGGCAACATGTTTCTCCTTTAAACATCATTTAAGAAAACAGAAATAAATTTATTCGGCAAAGAGCAAATGGAACTTGAAAACCAGAATTGTGTACATTTCATCAAACAATAAATAAATAATTCAGAATATTGTGATCATAAACCAATCAAGTGTTGTCTAAGGATTTTTCTGCCACTTATTCATCTCTTTCGCATGTGGCATTGATTAATATAATATCAAGTTGTGCCATGGTTTAGAGTCAGTATTAATGTAGGTTACTCAGATACTTATTAAACACTTAAGAAAAATGAATACCTATCGTAATCAGTTGAGCTTGTTTCACTATTTGTTTGAACTTGAGCTGAAGATCTCTGAAGTGATTTTAGTTCCTCTCTGGTGTATGAGGGGACCCCCCCCCCCTCCCTTAGTGAACATATAGGTTTATTTTTAGCTCTTTGTACAGTGTTGACAATTGTTATTTCCGCAGCATTAGAATTACTTATTCTGATGCCCATTTTAGGCACTTAAATGTAGAGGGAGGATGGTTCATGTATACTACACTGTACATTTTATAGGCTAATTGAAAATGCATCTGTTTGAATCTGACATGCTGCACTTCTGATACACTGAAAAATTTTAAGCTGTATTGATTTGAATAGATGTTGAAGCCCACATCGCACTGTTGTGACTATGTTCAGACCTCCACACACTGATGTGCATTGTGAATCATGGAAAAATAAAGGTGTAATAATATATTCAGAACATCTTAAAGTATTGTTTGTACTCATTTGTTCATTATTTACAGTTTTGGCAATCTTAGTACTCATATCCAAGTATCAATATTATAGATTATGAACACTGTGGATAATGTGTAACAAAGAATGTTGTAGGCTTATACCCATTGAAATGTGTGTGTTGGAATCAAAGGAAGAAATTTAAGTGTTATGTACAAAACAATTGTGGGAAATATATTTCTACAGATTTAAGAATGCACATTGCAACGATTAATTTTTTTTTGTCAGGCAGATTGAATGGCTCAGTGATATACTTAACTTCGTCATCAGTGGGAAAGGGTTATTCATAGATAATTTCCTTTGAGATATGGTGTTCCAAAACATTTCGTTTGTGTCAATAGTTAGCCTGTCTCAGTGTGTGTGTGTGTGATTATGTTATGCAATTAAAAACAACTTACCAGATGTCCTTAGAGGTATTTGCACTTCTTTACTGATAATTTTTTTGTTACGATGATCCTAGGAATAGATAATCTTAAATTTTCTCTACATACTGGAATGCAGTTTTGCAAAATGCTTTTCTGCTCTAAACCAATAAAAAATTTACTCTATGCACAGATGGTAGCAAACCTGGACTTCAGAACCGGTGCCGAAATCATTCTCCCAACGAAAATTTGATCAGGTAATTATTATTGTTATTGTTGTTGTTGCTATTGTTATTATGATTGATCTTGCTTTCTGAGGCTAAGTATCTTGATACATACACCATTGGTCTTCGTTCGGGCAGTTTCTTAGACTTATCAACATTCATGCATATAAATGCAGTAAGACACATCTACAGATTTAAGTGTTTTCATAGTGGGTATTGGTAGATTTTTGAGTGTGAGGTAATTTTGTTAGATAATCTTTGATAAAAGTAAAAAATCTATTTCTTTCGTGGTGGAAAGTACGTTATTTAATGAAAAACCGTGCAGTTGTTTCATGAAAGCAACTACTTTTTTAAAGACCTTAATTTTAATTTTCTCCTCTGCACAATTTTTTAAATTGATACTTCCTTTTTGACTGTCTCAAATTGATTGGCATTTCTGTGTATTATACTGTCTTTCTCTCTCCGCATTTCATATAGCATTTGTGATGTATTCATGTATGACTGTTTTCCGACCTTAATCTTTTTCCTTATGCTGTGACACGTGTAATTGAAATTAGTCAACTTAGTGTACTGCAGTTTATAAGAGGTGTTCTTACTCTCTGTCTGAACTGCAAAAACAGTTGAGCTGTTACATAACCTCATGGAAAACAACTTTCTTAAATCTTTTGGGCAATGGTAGGACCAAATGCATATATGTGGACTCATGTTGTTTCTACTTTGAAGACAACCACCACTGGTTGAACAAATTTGATACATGCACAGATTTGCAGCAAAAGTCTTTTGTCTTTTGTGTCAGATATCATACAAGACAGTTTCCAGCACAGAGTAAGAAAATGTCTGTTGCAAACTACTCTTCCACTGTCACTGAGGTGACTGATCTTGATGAACAATGGAGAAAATCCTTCAACTTAGGTTTCAGATTCCGTAGTTTGTCACATGTAGATTTCAAATCATATTGAAGATTACTGAAAATGTTTGTTGTTGAGGTTATTTGGATAAGCAGCAGCTGCATTGGACCTTGCTACATTGTCCCACCACAGTTTTCTCAGGTCCTTCAGTTCTTTATCCAGCCATGATGAACTTGATCCTGATTGTCTAACTGATATTTGCACATCTACATTTGAAAGCCTTGCTGCCACTGCTAATATCTTTTTACCTTTTCTTGTTTTGCATCCTAATCATGTCACTTGGTTTGCAATTGTTTGTGCTATTGAAATACCTAATATTTCTATGCCTTTTTCTATTTTTCTAAAGCAGATCCTGTATTGGAGTTAAATCTTTTTGAGGTATGTTAGCATATTTGATGAATATGCTGAAGGGAAAATAGAAATATAAACCAAATAAGAGCAAAAATGAGCTCACTCACATTATAAATTATTTTAATTGTGACTACGCTGATTTTGGTGTTATTAATGTAAATGAGAAATGTGTTGCCCCAAAATATTTTACCACTATAGATGCTTTCACTAACTGAATAGACAGTGGGCTTTTACGGTATCAACAGCATGTAACTGCGCCTCTACAGGTTAGTTAGTTATTTAGAATTAAAGTTTGTAGTTTATACTTGGGAAAATTACTTTTCACCTCTCACATGTTGTTGTATCACATATTTCAAGAACTTACCCACGTAGCAGAAACACAAAGAACAGTTGATAACTTTAAACAGCAAGAATTAAACTTTGTTTCATATTGTTAAATGTAGGGGGGGGGGCAGGTAAATCGGTGTAATCAGATATTTGTTAACAATTAATGTGTTAGTGTGAATCATCAGATTTTTTAATGAGATGTGGTACCAGCTTTATTCTGTAGGGTTGATTGTGACAGTAATTGTGCACGGTTACATATATGTATGTTCAAAATGGTGCCGTAGGCAGTCTGTGAGTATTGAAATTGTCCAACCCGTAACATGTGTTTGATAGATTTTGAATGCAATCTCTTGACGTAGTTGCTAAGAGCACTGAATTTTTTTCTTTAAATAAAATTGCTTTAATTTTATACTCGTTGACCATTTATTACATATTTGTGCATTATATAAAATAGATGTGTATTATAGCTTTAAGAAGTTGTTTTACCAGATGCATTTTGTGAATTGTGACAATTTTGTTAGGCTTAGAATATTTTCTCCATACAAAGTTTTTATTACTGTGACCAGTGCAACAAATGATACAGAAGAGTAAAATGTTTACATACATCTTAAAATTTGCATTTACTGGTTAAAAACATAACTGTTGTTTCTCATTTCCATGTGTAGCCACCTAGTGACACTTTCGGCAGTGAATCTCACGATTAACAGGATTGCGTAAGTGTTGTTGCTCTCCCATCATTTTAAAAATTGCACTTGATGTGTCACATCCTGCTGGTGCCCTTGTAATTACTCAGTCCAGTACTTACGCATGAATTTGTCTTTCTTCCACTTAATCTTTTGTTAACCCATTAGTTACCACAAAGCCAAGAAGCTAGACTTGTCATACAGTGTCTTTCATTTTAAGGAAATATTTTGAATAACATCTTTTTTGTGCTACATAGTAGATATGCTGCACCATAAATATCAGTTGTAAACCATTCATGTAATTATATTATGCTTGCATGATTAAAGTTTCCAACACCTCTGTAAAATAAATTGCTGTACTTCTTTATATACTACCACCTTAGCAGGTAATCAACTGTAAGATGTTCTCTTCATCTTCAGTTTTGTGTAATGTTGCATTTGTGCCTCAAGAATCATGACATAATTGTCAAACATATTTCTAACTTTTTTTCATTTAAAAAATGAGATGATAGTATCAGGAATCCGCTTGTTGCAATATGTAACAATTTACACTTGTCTGCAGTGATTTAGTATAGTTGAGTGGATTAAAAATTTGTAGGGACGAATTTTTATATATATATATATATATATATATATATATATATATATATATACACACACAAAGATGATGTGACTTACCAAATGAAAGTGCTGGCAGGTCGACAGACACACAAACGAACACAAACATACACACAAAATTCAAGCTTTCGCAACAAACTGTTGCCTCATCAGGAAAGAGGGAAGGAGAGGGAAAGACCTACCCACATCCTTTCGTCTTTCCCTCTCCTTCCCTCTTTCCTGATGAGGCAACAGTGTGTTGCGAAAGCTTGAATTTTGTGTGTATGTTTGTGTTCGTTTGTGTGTCTGTCGACCTGCCAGCACTTTCATTTGCTAAGTCACATCATCTTCATTCCACGTGGGAAAAATGTATCTAAAAACAAAGATGATGTGACTTACCAAACGAAAGCGCTGGCACGTCGATAGACACACAAACAAACACAAACATACACACAAAATTCAAGCTTTCGCAACAAACTGTTGCCTCCTCAGGAAAGAGGGAAAGACGAAAGGATGTGGGTTTTAAGGGAGAGGGTAAGGAGTCATTCCAATCCCGGGAGCGGAAAGACTTACCTTAGGGGGGAAAAAAGGAAAAAAGGACGGGTATACACTCGCGCACACACACACATACCCATCCACACATATACAGACACAAGCAGACATATTTAAAGACAAAGAGTTTGGGCAGAGATGTCAGTCGAGGCAGAAGTGCAGAGGCAAAGATGTTGCTGAATGACAGGTGACGTATGAGTGGCGGCAACTTGAAATTAGCGGAGATTGAGGCCAGGTGGATAACGGGAAGAGAGGATATATTGAAGAGCAAGTTCCCATCTCCGGAGTTCGGATAGGTTGGTGTTAGTGGGAAGTATCCAGATAACCCGGACGGTGTAACACTGTGCCAAGATGTGCTGGCTGTGCACCAAGGCATGTTTAGCCACAGTGTGATCCTCATTACCAACAAACACTGTCTGCCTGTGTCCATTCATGCGAATGGACAGTTTGTTGCTGGTCATTCCCACATAGAATGCATCACAGTGTAGGCAGGTCAGTTGGTAGATCACGTGGGTGCTTTCACACGTGGCTCTGCCTTTGATCGTGTACACCTTCCAGGTTACAGGACTGGAGTAGGTGGTGGTGGGAGGGTGCATGGGACAGGTTTTACACCGGGGGTGGTTACAAGGGTAGGAGCCAGAGGGTAGGGAAGGTGGTTTGGGGATTTCATAGGGATGAACTAAGAGGTTACGAAGGTTAGGTGGACGGCAGAAAGACACTCTTGGTGGAGTGGGGAGGATTTCATGAAGGATGGATCTCATTTCAGGGCAGGATTTGAGGAAGTCGTATCCCTGCTGGAGAGCCACATTCAGAATCTGATCCAGTCCCGGAAAGTATCCTGTCACAAGTGGGGCACTTTTGGGGTTCTTCTGTGGGAGGTTCTGGGTTTGAGAGGATGAGGAAGTAGCTCTGGTTATTTGCTTCTGTACCAGGTCGGGAGGGTAGTTGCGGGATGTGAAAGCTGTTGTCAGGTTGTTGGTGTAATGCTTCAGGGATTCCGGACTGGAGCAGATTCGTTTGCCACGAAGACCTAGGCTGTAGGGAAGGGCCCGTTTGATATAGAATGGGTGGCATTAAATATGTCTGCTTGTGTGTGTATATGTGTGGATGGATATGTGTGCGTGTGCGAGTGTATACCTGTCCTCTTTTCCCCCTAACGTAAGTCTTTCCGCTCCCGGGATTGGAATGACTCCTTACCCTCTCCCTTAAAACCCACATCCTTTCGTCTATCCCTCTCCTTCCCTCTTTCCTGACGAAGCAACCATTGTTTGCGAAATCTTGAATTTTGTGTGTATGTATGTGTTTGTTTGTGTATCTATCGACCTGCCAGCGCCTTCGCATGGTAAGTCACATCATCTTTGTTTTTAGATATATTTTTCCCGCGTGGAATGTTCCCCCCCCCCCCCCCCCCCCCCCCTCTCTCTCTGTGTGTGTGTGTGTGTGTGTGTGTGGGGGGGGGGGGCAGAAAAAATGTTGAGCCACTACTTGTTGCCCTTCATTGAAGCACTGTAACTTAGAATATAAATTTTCTATGTGAATTACATTGGAAGTGCAGTATAACATCACTGAAGGCATAGTCCATATCAATTCCGGCAGGCTAGGAAAAAAGTTACCTTCATAGTCTCGGATGTTATTGAATGTATGATATGTTAAAATGAAGGATTAAGTAAGGAACACACATTTTTTTTTTGTTTTCTCCAAAAAAATTTCTGCTGTAAGATACATTCCTCCGAAGGTGACACTGTGCGTACCATTTTGAAGATGCAAATTTTGGAAAAAAAATTTAAAATGCTTTATCTCTGGAACAGTTCCAGATATTTTGTTGTTGTTTTTTTATTTGATAGATAAGTGCTTTATGATTACAAAGAAGTCCTCCATTTGGACTTCTTTGTCAAAGTTCTTTTACTATAGCATTCTGAACTTTTTTGGTAATTTATGGATTTTATTTTTTTTTTTCAAAAATGCCAATCCATGAAATTTTAAGTTTTTTCTGTTGATTAATACCATGTAGTTCTACATTCCCTGAAAAGGAGAGCTTCCACATTTAGGTTGAACAGGTTTTAAAACAGGTTTTTTGCCATACATAAAACCTGTTTTATTACCATTTTATCACATAAGAGGCTCATAAAAATCAAAACCTAGCTTTATTTAACATTATTTTAGTTTCTAAAGATGAGTAAGAGACTCATTTTTCAAGCATTTTAATTGGTTCCAAAATACATGTGAAAGTTCCAAAGACTTAAAGGTTTCAATTTATACAACTTCTGTGCACTCTATTTTGTAATGAAATTAGCCAGTCAATGAACAAAAAATGTGTTCTACTGCTTCAGTATCTTCCTTTGATATCTAGTGATGCCTTCCTGTTGAACCATTAGGAACTGAAGCACCTACAGTCTTCAAAACAGTGTGAACAGGAAGTGAGCACTGATGGCGTTGTTGCTCTCCTTCAGCTGGAAAACCGAGCCAGGTGGCGCAGTGCTTAGCACACTGGACTCGCATTCGGGAGGACGACGGTTCAATCCCATCTCCAGCCATTCTGATTTAGGTTTTCCGTGATTTCTTTAAATCGTTTCAGGCAAATGCCGGGATGGTTCCTTCGAAAGGGCACGGCCGATTTCCTTCCCCATCCTTCCCTAACACGAGCTTGCGCTCCGTCTCTAATGACCTCGTTGTCGACGGGACGTTAAACACTAACCTCCTCCTCCTCCTCAGCTGGAAACCTATGTACAGTGCCTGGTCCATGTGGTAGCATAAAGCTCACTACAATTTTGTTTAATTCATAACTGGTGTCTATAATCTCTGCAATCCACCAGTCACAGTCATACACACACGCCACAAACATCCTCCTCCTCAGGATGTGAATCTGAATATTATCCTGCTGTTTCTGAGATTATCCTGATGTTTCCTAGGTGTTGGCCGAACAAACGAAATTTCATCTTTCTTGATCTTTAAAACGCTTGCACTATGAGTTCGCCCATCACTTTGGGTCCAAAAATGTGTCTTCTGAATTCCTTTCACAGGAGTACTTTGTTTGGACCTTTCTTCTTTTTCCTGGTCACGGAATTCTTTGATTTCCTTTTTGGACAAAAGAATGAGGGCTGTGGATGTGTAAAATATCACGACTCTCATGAAATCCTGACATTCTGAATCACAGCTGTATTTGGTCTAGAAAGGTAATTTTTTGTAGCATGGTGCTTCAGCGGGCCTCCTACACCATCACAAGGCCCCTTCCAGTGACCATTAACACTGTATACCCAGTCAGTTCACACAAGCGACTCTTTTTCAAAGAGCTGGTAATGATTTTTAAAATGAATAGGAGCACCATCAGAAATAATGATGATCTTCTCTGCCCTTGTTTCCAGTTGAAGAATTTTGCGCATTGCTAGCAAAGCATGTGGTGAATTATGTCATGTGTCATGACTTATAATTGCAACACTTTTGATCTTGTTTCGAAAATATGTCACTCCTGGTAAAAACTGAAACCTGGTCATTACTCCAATGATACCCTTGTACTCCTTGTGGGAGAATTACAGACTAGGTCTCAGCAAAACCACAGTGAAGCACTAAATGTAGTTCTTCAGCCTTTACATATCCTTTCACCTCTGCAGTGTGTTGTTGCAATTTCTTCAGATTCTGGTGTATTACTGCTTTTGCTGATCATGTACCAAGTTCATCAATGAAACTGTCAAAGGCAACAGTTTTCTTAATTAGTTTATTTTCCTCCCATGTCGCATATGTAATTTCTGCAGAGTTATCTGATATGTCTTCCAGGCCAAGTGTCTATAAAGACAGTCCTCCCTTTCCAGGGCAGTCGCCACATTCTTGAAAAAACAAATCTCTTGCTTTACGTCACAGACCACTGATGACTTCACACACCCAACCAAGGTGTCATTTGTCACATGCTCCAGTAAGTTCTTGAAAGTTACCACACAAAGTTCAAAATTCGCACAGTACACACATAAACAGACATCTCTAGGTTGTAGTGCATAAAATTTTGAGCTTCCAGTATGTGAAGTTGTATAGTTGCTCTTATAAATTGCAAAAGTTTCTTTAATTCTGTGTGTCATGTACCTTTTGACCTTCAACTGTTACAGTTATAGTGTCTTTTTTTGCTGGCACTCTGGCAAGAACAGTCCCATTTATCTTCCAGATAAGATGACTGCAATAAATGAACTTGAGCTGCTTCTACAGGATGACCATAATAGGGATCTGGTCTTCCAAAGACTCCTTTTACAGACCTCACATTTCTTGATTTGTCTACCATGTACTTTGAAACTGATGGAATGTGGTTCAAAATTGTTTTCTGTGAAAATGTTTTTGGAATAATAGTTAATATATAGCCATGAAAATTCACAGCACAATAAAAGAGTGTGACTTAATGAATATGAAGATAAATATTTTAAAAAGCAAGATGCATGATTTTCTAACTGAACAATGCTACTACTCTGTGGAAGATTTCATGAAGGACGAAATGATACTTTGAGCTGGGTCCCTAAAATGGAACAAAAATTTATGATAGTTATAGTAGATGTAAATACTGTAAGTTTGACAAATTTTGAATCAGTAAATTCTCCACAAAGTATTATTCTAAGTGTGACAAAATTTCAAATAAGCTAATTGTAACCTTGACATGTCTCCTGTACATCAGACATATGATCTGAAATTGTGTACGTTATGATACGAACAAAACACATTTCACATTAAAACTTGCAGCTTTTCACTGTAGGGTGCACAATATTCAACAGCTGAATTGGTATTTGTGAAAAATTCGTAACAGGGGGTGCAAGAGAGCTTTGGTTCTTTTTCTTCTGAAGAAAGAGTGGTCAGTTTTGCTGTAGTGTATTCGTCCATAGCTTTAGTTATTTCTCTGCACTTTCTTGATGCATAGAGCTTATGACTCGACTTCACTGACCATGGTTACTTAACAGGACTACCACCTACCTCTGTAATTGACTGATTCACGGTATTTACTTGTGCCTCTATTGATTAAAAATCTGAACCATGGGAAGCTTCTCCTTGTTCAGGTACTATCATTGTTGTTATTCTGTCAAAACATTTAGAACACAAAAATTCGTCACTGGAAACATCTTCACTAGAAACAGAGTTTTCAAATGAGAACACTTATTCCCAACCTGAACAAAGTCTGTTTTTTTGTTTGTCTTATATGGATATGCAAATAGTCAGCACACTTGACTCTCTCAGAAGACATTTCAAATAGTCCTTTTCACGGAACACAACGCAACTTTGTCAACTGGCAAATTCCTCAGGAAAACACAGAACTCACTGGATGTCTCAGATTTCTTATAATCTTCTTTAGTAAACAAATTAGCACTGAACAACTACAATACAGAAACCTGCAATGAACAACCACAACAAAGAAACTGACAAGAAACTACAACAAAGTGTAACAATGAAAGTGAAAATAAATAACTGCAACAAAGACAATAAAAATAAACACTGCAACAAAGAAATTAGTAAGAAACAACTTCAGTGAAGACATACATTATGCTTGAAAGTTAAAAAAATGATTTTTTAAAAATAAAACCTGTCCAACATAAAAGTGGAAGCTCTCCTATACAGAGAATAAAGTACTACATGGTGCTAATCAACAGAAAAAAATCTAACTTTTCTGGATTGGCATTTTTGAAAAAAAAATTGTAAATTATAAAAAATTCAAAACGTGGCAGTAAAAGAAATTTGACAGATATGTCTAAACGGAGGATACCATTGTAATCATAAAGTAATTATCTTTCGAATAAAAAAAAACTAACAAAATACTTAGAACTGTTACAGAGATACAGCATTTTAAAAATGTTTCCGAAATTCACATCTTAAAAATGGTGTTTGCAGTGTCATCTTTGGAGGCCTGTATCTTGGGGCAGGAATTTTTTTGGAGAAAACAAATAAAATGTGTGTTTCTTACTTACTCCTGAATTTTACCATATGCTAAATTCAATAACATCCCAGACTATGAAGGTAACCCCCCTGCCTGAAGTGATACGGATTATGCCTTTTACATTCCCGGAAGTAACGTTTTATCAAATTTCCTGTTTACAGTGTTAATTCGCATCTGTTTTGGTGTTAACCTATTAATAATTTTTGCCTGATGTACACTTTATGAAACAATGTTTATGGAGAAAAAGCTGATGCAATTGACGTAGAATGATGCTGGCCTTCAAGTAGTGTTTCCAAATGTTACATGGTTAATTTTCTCAACAGCATGATGCTCTGCTCAGTAGAGCTGAATCGCTAAGAGTCGGAAGAATTCGTTCTTTGTCGCCTGCCGTTGCCAAGTTCTAATCAGCATGGTGGCTGATGGGAGTGACCAATTGTGTTCGAACAAAGATTTCATGACAGATTACAACTATTTTCAAAGTGTCTCTACTTCACTTTGTTATCTTCATGGCACCTTTGCATTATTTGAATGCAAATTTTGCGTGTTTTGTTTTTTGGACACTTGTACTGCTAGTTGACACCTTTTCTCTCCTTGTGTTGCTCAAACATGTCTGGTTTAAATAAAAGAACGGTGCACCCATTACATACTTTTTCAGGCTTAGCATGAAGCGTTTTGAGAATTTGTCATGCAAATATTTTCATAAGTATTTTTTTGTGATGTTTCACAAACAGTGGGACTGGTGTGTGTGTGTGTGTGTGTGTGTGTGTGTGTGTGTGTGTGTGTGTGTGTGTTTTGCATAGTGGAGGAGACACAGGTTACCTTATAGTCTCAAAAAGATGACTACAGTGCAAGAGAGAGAGAACAACACGCATGGAAACATCACACAAAATACTTATGTAAATATTTACATGTGATAATGAGGATACATTCTCTTGCTAAGCATGAAAAAGTATTAACTTGTGCAGTGTTTCATTATTTAAATGATGAATGACACAGTTGCAGGCTTTCCAAAAACATCAGTGATGATGAACGAAATTAAGTCAGATGTCTCAGCTTCGCAGACACTTAACAGTTCCAATTGTGTAAGCAGCTAAACATTCAGGTAACCTTTATTACATAATAAACATGTCCCTGACGAGTATTTTGATGCCTATTATGTTCATATATTATTCATAAAGTGCAAAAATGTAAGGGGCAGGGAGGTTCCTACAACCAACTTTTACTGCTTAAAAAGTTATTTCCCACATTTTACATTTTCTTGAATTTTACACCACTTTTTAAAACTCTCATAAAAGTGTAAAAGCAGGTTTCCTCTGTATTTTTCTCTTTGGCATTGTTAAGAGAGTATGCAGTGGTTTGGAATTTAACAAGAGACTCTGACACATGGTTTGACATAAATGTATTTTTTGTTCCCGCTTTTCTTACTGCTGTAAAGATTCCTCTGTGGTAATAAAGTTTGTAATAGGATTTGGACTGAACAGCTGTTGAAAGACTGTAACAAAGTTACCTTATTTTTGTGGTCTTTGGAGAAGCATTTTGTACAGGACTCACATTAGAAAACATGTAATGATAGAAGGGACCACCCACTGTGACAACTAAAATACAGAGAGCAGAATATGTGTGGCAATTTTTATGGTATTTCTGTGTCTGCTAAAGTACAGTTTTACAATAATGTTCCATAATTAATTTTTTTTCTATCTCTAATTGCATTTTAATAGGAAAACATGGGCATTTTTGTGGGATGTATCTGTATATGAACACAAAGCTATGGAGTGTAATATATACTTGTAGTGTGTGTTTCAGAGGCATCACTTGTACCTCGTTGCAAGGTTCTACTGGAGGTAATGATGTGCTTGTGCAGGTGATATCTGATAAGTCTTATTAACACTAAAACTTGGGTGGGTGGGTGTATGGGTGGGTGGGTGGGGGTGGGGACTTAAGGTAGTTTGCATAGAAGTTCCAGAAAAAGTATGATACTACTTGGAGGAAAGGCGGTATGAAAAAGGACAGAATGAACTCAAAATGATTGGCAAAATAAAAATACATATGAGAAGATGAATAAAGATGAATTTTATTTGCTACAAAGTATTTAAGGCAGGATTACGTGCTGTTAGTACAATATGCTTTCCAAACATGGGTGATGATTATGGACCATTGAGGACATGCCACTTTGTGCCAATGTGAGTAATGGTGTTTGGCAAGGTACACAACCACCAATGTCCATTACTCACATTTCTCTTCCATGAGAAACTCATTGAGATGGACCTCCATTCACTTAAAGCAGCATTTCGCATTTCCTGCTGGGTTTGAAGTTTATTATAATTGACGACACTGGGCCTCCTGTATTAATGGTTGAGAGCTTTCTATGACCACTGTTTTCATGCTGTGTTACATGGCTCTGAATGCTACACCATTCCTTGTAGACACATTGGACAGTCCACATAGATACACCCACAAATTGGCAACTTCATTCGTGTTGTGGTCATGGGCACGTCCAAGTGTAATAGCTCCTTTCTGTCATTTTGTCACCTATTGCAGTGACCCATCTTACTATAATGGCTCCCTTTCTTGACATTTTCTTTCATATAGCTGGCTCAATTCGAGAAAAGGCAGTTAACTTTGGGGGGGGGGGGGGAGGGATAAGATTTTTTTTATTTTTAATTTTGTTGCCATGTCGTAAAATGAAGTCTCAGTTATTTTTGGTGACACACAATTTATTTTACCATCTATGTTACGTCTTGCTCAACAGTGACTGCTCTTGTTGTAAGATTTCCAGTCAATTTGAAAAAGTTATTCAAAGAATGGAAAATCCAGGATGGAATGTAACAGTATTCTGAAAAGGAAAGTTGCTATGCACCATATAGTGGAGATGCTGAGTCACAGATAAGCACAACAAGAAGACTGTCACAAATATAGCTTTTGGTCAGTAAGGCTTTCGTCAGAATTAGATGACAAACACGTACAAGTACACTCATGCAAACACAACTCTCACACACGACTGCAGTCTCAGGCAACTGAGGCTGTCCTGCAAGTAGCAGCACTAGTGTACGTTGGGATCAGCGACTGGGTGTGGGTAACAAGGAGGCTGGGGCAGGGAGGGAGAGGGATAGTGGTAGGGTAGAGGTGGCGGACAGTGATTACCTGTGAAACAAGTCACGTGATCTACAAGCTAAGCCGCAACCACTGGCTGCGTTCTATGTGAGCATGACAACCAACAAACTGTCTTTCTGCATGAATGGCCGCCGACAAACTGTGACGAAGAAGCAAGTGGACCACCCTGTTGCTGAGCATGCTGCCAAATATGACATCCTTCATTTCAATGACTGCTTCACAGCCTTTGCCATATGGATCCTTCCCACCAACACCAGCTTTTCTGAATTGTGCAGGTGGGAACTTTCTGTGCAATATATCCTATGTTCCCGTAACCCTCTTAACCTCAACCTTGGTTAGTCATTGTCCTCTCCCATCCAGCCCCTTCTCTGTTCCCATTCCAGCACTACACAGCCCTCATTCCTCCATCACACTCAGTCTTTTTACTTCACTCCTTTTGCGCTATCCACCTCCCCATCTTTCCACTGCCCTCCATCTAACCTCTCAATTTCACATAGCTGCCCTACCCTCTTTCCACCTCATCCCTGCACACTCCCTAACAGCACATGACTGTCCGCCACCCCTACCCTACTATCCCTCCCCCTCCCTGCCTCAGCCTCCTCCTTGCCCCCATCCCGTGCTGCTGCTTGCAGTGTGGCCTCAGTTGCCTGAGATTGCGGTCGTGTGTGTGTGTGTGTGTGTGTGTGTGTGTGTGTGTGTGTGTGCGTGCGCGTGCGCGCTCGTGAGTTGAGTTTGCGTGAGTTTATATGTGTGTGTTTGTATGTGTGTCTAATTTTGATGAAGGCCTGACTGGCTGAGAGCTAGATTTGTGACAGTATTTTTGTTGTGCCTGTCTGCAACTCAGCATTCTGCTTTGTGGTGAGTAGCAACTTTCCTTTCCACAATATTGAAAAAGTAACTCATAATTTATTGTTAAAAAAATATGTTTGACCTGCACGGCATGTGCAAAAAAAAAAAAAAAAAAAAAAAAAAAAACTGAGCATTACCCATGATTGCAACACAGGCAGTGGTATGAATGCTAACACCAACAATTTTTTGTCATTACAATTCAATACTGATTTTGTACAACTGTCTGGCACATAAGCACTGCTTCATTGCTATGACACATGTGTGGTGCATTGTATGGCCATCTGTTAGTAGTTCTGCATACAGCACTCCACTGAGACCACTAGGATTTTTTAAGAGCTTTTCCTTTGGGCTTATCTTGGTGTGTCTGCTGTCATCGTGAAAAATTCAAGTTTATTGGACTGATCGTTTAAGAAGTCTTTTTAAATAAGAGTATAGGAAAACCTAATGAATAAGGACAGGGAATTATTTGAAGCCAATCTCGGGACACAACAAACAGTTTATTAAGATCTCATGAGTAATCTCATCATTTAGTACCAGAGGGTCTTATGAGAACTTAAAGTTCACAGAATGCCAATGCGAGAAAAGATATGTGGATCAGAGGATATGGTGGGGACAGAGAGTTGAACTTTTAAATAAATAACATTATGTTGCCAATACTCATTTGAGGCAAGGAAGCAGTATTAGGGTGTAATGTTCTGTTGACACGGAGGTCATTAGAGATGGAGCACAAAATTGTATAATGAAAGGATCCTGAAGGAAATCGGCCGTGCCCTATTCTGAGAAGCCATTCTGGCATTTGTGTGGAACGATTTAAGGAAATCAGAAAAATCTAAATCTGGATGGCCAGACGGGCATTTGAACCGTCAGCCTCCAGAATATGTGCTAACCATTGCATCACCTCACTCGGTCATTGTAATCTAGACAGTGAGTGCATCTCATACCACTGAAGATGAATATGGCCAGATCGTGCCCAAAATATTGTGCTTAAAAATGGAATCATCAACAAACTTAATGTCAAAAATACACTTGGTAGTTACTAATTTTTTTAGTTCATACTTGTGGATTTTAATTCATGTTTGAGAAGTGATTCAGCTGCCCCTACCCTTAGGTTTAATGCAACCTGCAGTGTCTTCAAATACCACACGCAAGATTTTCATATCCTTTCACTGTTATATGTATCATTAAAAGACATTTAGAACAGATTTCAGTAAACATTATTGAAATTATTGAGACCACCAACATGAAATATATAAAGTACTTTGCAACAGTGATCTTATTCTTCTGTAGAGTTAGTATGTATTATATTATCCATTTTCAGATTTTGTACTGCCAGTGCATTATACTGTTGAAAAAATAGTTTTCAGCTGATTAAAAGCAATTTCTTTTAGACTGTGACATGTGATATGTATGTGCTCAGTACCTACACTATCCATCTGTTATTGGACAATAGGTGTGTCAACCCTCTACCTTTATGGTGGCTTGCACTCTGCTGCGGAACTTTCAGTGAAGTTTGTAGAAGTCAGTGGAGGAATGGCTGCCCATTCTTCGTAAAGAGCAGAAAACGTAGAAGATGGTATTGATAAGATGCTGGGGTCTGAAGTGGGGTCAGCATTGTAACTCATCCCGAAGGTGCTCTGATGGGTTCAGACTGGGATCCTGAATGTTGTTATCCACCAATCATTGCCTTAAAGATGCTGCTTTATGACTGGGTGCTTTGTCAGGCTGATATAATCATAGTCTCTGAACTGTTCCTCCTACTGTACGCTGTACAAAATTCTGTAAAATGTGTACAGGGTGTATATGCCACGAGACAAATGGGAAAAGCTTGGATGAAAAATCTGGAAATTTCTTAGAATTCCAGAAATGTTTCATTTTTTGGGTTTTCTGTTAAATTTTTATAATTTGGACTGGTAAGAACTGATACTCTGATCCCGTTACTCCAGAATAATACTGCAGTAGTTAAGTATAAATGACAGAATAACACCAAACTAAAACTCTAATTGCAAAGAAAACTGTGCACACGCAAGTATGTGCTGACAACTAAATGTCTCAAATGGCTTTAGGACGAAGACTATGCAATACTTCGTAACAGCAAACTGCTTTGATGAGTGTGATGTCACGGGAAAATATTGAAAATGGGGGTTTGAGAAGTGTTACTTTGAAAGTAAATTTCCTTTTATACAAATTGAATTATGTTATGTGTGGCAGTGTGTGATGAATTTCTTAAATCACAGACCATTTAACTCTCATTCAAAACTGAACACTTCGAGGACCAGCCACATAGGAAAATTTCGAGCCCAGAGGACCATCTGTATATCCCATTATTTAAAATTGTATTGGCACATTTGTGTTGGATATATCTCAAATGGTAACATATGCTAAAAGAGACCAAGCTTCAAGGTTAGTTTTTCATATTTACTTTAGTTCTTTGATGGCTTACAAATTTATGCAGTAACAATTGCAAAAAGTATAATTATCCTCCAAAAACAAGTGCGAGATGAATTCGTGAGCAACATACATAATTGACTTTTCTATGGAAATGTCGAAGTGTTCAATGGAAAATGTATTCAGCCAGGCAACCCATGAAATGCTCGGTGCACATCAGTGGAGTCTATAATTGTGCTTGTCAGAAATATTCAGTTGGTGCAATTTAAGCTGTGCTCTTAGGATCCTACCTAACTACACCCTCATGGGGGGGGGGGGGGGGCGGGGGGGCAGCAAAAATTTTTTTATGACCAATATTAAATGTGAGAGCTTAGCTTTCGTTGTAGCTGTACTAAATGTATATTAATTTAAACCATTAAATTTTCGTATTTGTGTGTTTGCACTACTTAACACTGATGTTGCTATTGACTGACTACATCACATATCCTATGCTCTGAATATCTGCTGTCATTGGCTGGTGAGATCACATGACTTGAGCTATGATTGGCTGACAATAATGTGTTGCACAGTGCAATCTTGTTTTCAGTGCTTTGGAAGCTACCACGCTGTATTTTGTGGAATTCATATTTATAATTTCCTAATACAAAAATGTGCAGTTCACATGTTGCTGCACATTGAATATCTTTTGAAAATGTGATTTTTTTTCTGGGTTTCTTTTCTTAAAGTGCTGGTAAGTTGTATGCCGGTGTATAAAACCTTTACGGGCGCTAATGACCACGCTGTTTAGCGCCCGTAAACCTCAAACACACACACAAAACCTTTACCGATCAAAGGATTGAAAAGTTTTGCAGCACCGAGGGAAAGTATATTGAACTTAACAAGGAAAAATAAGTATTCCCCTTTTTCACCCAGGAAAATGTCGATTTTTTTTTTAACTGAGGAATCCAGGAAAAACCAGCAATCTATTTTTCATGTCTGTGTATACACCCTGACTTAGCATTTCCTGAAGTGCAATATGAGGTCCACACTGTAACCACAAAATCACCCCATAAGACATTTCCAGGGGCAGATGTGGACTCTGACCACAATCTATAGGTTATGAACTGTAGATCAAAACTGAAGAAACTGCAAAAAGGTGGGAATTTAAGGAGATGGGACCTGGATAAACTGAAAGAACCAGAGGTTGTACAGAGTTTCAGGGAGAGCATAAGGGAACAATTGACAGGAATGGGGGAAAGAAATACAGTAGAAGAGGAATGGGTAGCTTTGAGGGATGAAGTAGTGAAGGCAGCAGAGGATCAAATAGGTAAAAAGACGAGGGCTAGTAGGAATCCTTGGGTAACAGAAGAAATATTGAATTTAATTGATGAAAGGAGAAAATATAAAAATGCAGTAAATGAAGCAGGCAAAAAGGAATACAAACGTCTCAAAAATGAGATCGACAGGAAGTGCAAAATGGCTAAGCAGGGATGGCTAGAGGACAAATGTAAGGATGTAGAGGCTTTTCTCACTAGGAGTAAGATAGATACTGCCTACAGGAAAATTAAAGAGACCTTTGGAGATAAGAGAACCACTTGTATGAACATCAAGAGCTCAGATGGAAACCCAGTTCTAAGCAAAGAAGGGAAAGCAGGAAGGTGGAAGGAGTATATAGAGGGTCTATACAAGGGCGATATACTTGAGGACAATATTATGGAAATGGAAGAGGATGTAGATGAAGATGAAATGGGAGATACGATACTGCGGAAGAGTTTGACGGAGCACTGAAAGACCTGAGTCGAAACAAGGCCCCCGGAGTAGACAACATTCCATTGGAACTACTGACGGCCTTGGGAGAGCCAGTCCTGACAAAACTCTACCATCTGGTGAGCAAGATGTATGAGACAGGTGAAATACCCTCAGACTTCAAGAAGAATATAATAATTCCAATCCCAAAGAAAGCAGGTGTTGACAGATGTGAAAATTACCGGACAATCAGTTTAATAAGCCACAGCTGCAAAATACTAACACGAATTCTTTACAGATGAATGGAAAAACTAGTAGAAGCCGGCCTCGGGGAAGATCGGTTTGGATTCCGTAGAAATACTGGAACACGTGAGGCAATACTGACCTTACGACTTACCTTAGAAGAAAGATTAAGGAAAGGCAAACCTACGTTTCTAGCATTTGTAGACTTAGAGAAAGCTTTTGACAATGTTGAATGGAATACTCTCTTTCAAATTCTAAAGGTGGCAGGGGTAAAATACAGGGAGCGAAAGGCCATTTACAATTTGTACAGAAACCAGATGGCAGTTATAAGAGTCGAGGGACATGAAAGGGAAGCAGCGGTTGGGAAGGGAGTAAGACAGGGTTGTAGCCTCTCCCCGATGTTATTCAATCTGTATATTGAGCAAGCAGTAAAGGAAACAAAGAAAAATTCGGAGTAGGTATTAAAATCCATGGAGAAGAAATAAAAACTTTGAGGTTCGCCGATGACATTGTAATTCTGTCAGAGACAGCAAAGGACTTGGAAGAGCAGTTGAACGGAATGGATGGTGTCTTGAAGGGAGGATATAAGATGAACATCAACAAAAGCAAAACGAGGATAATGGAATGTAGTCGAATTAAGTCGGGTGATGTTGAAGGTATTAGATTAGGAAATGAGACACTTAAAGTAGTAAAGGAGTTTTGCTATTTGGGGAGCAAAATAACCGATGATGGTCGAAGTAGAGAGGATATAAAATGTAGACTGGCAATGGCAAGGAAAGCGTTTCTGAAGAAGAGAAATTTGTTAACATCGAGTATAGATTTAAGTGTCAGGAAGTCATTTCTGAAAGTATTTGTATGGAGTGTAGCCATGTATGGAAGTGAAACATGGATGGTAAATAGTTTGGACAAGAAGAGAATAGAAGCTTTCAAAATGTGGTGCTACAGAAGAATGCTGAAGATTAGATGGGTAGATCACATAACTAATGAGGAGGTACTGAATAGGATTGGGGAGAAGAGGAGTTTGTGGCACAACTTGACCAGAAGAAGGGATCGTTTGTTAGGACATGTTCTGAGGCATCAAGGGATCACCAATTTAGTATTGGAGGGCATCGTGGAGGGTAAAAATCGTAGGGGGAGACCAAGAGATGAATACACTAAACAGATTCAGAAGGATGTAGGTTGCAGTAGGTACTGGGAGATGAAGAAGCTTGCACAGGATAGAGTAGCATGGAGAGCTGCATCAAACCAGTCTCAGGACTGAAGACCACAACAACAACAACTGTAGCACCAACACATTCTCCCTACTTCACTGTTGGTGATACACATGATGGCAGGTCACATTCCCTGGGCACTCGCCAAACCCATATCCTTCCATTGGGTTGCCACAGGGTGGAACATGATTCATCACTTCAAATCACTTGTTTTTCGCATTCAGTGTCTTGTGGTCTCACTATTTATGTCTCCGAAAGCATCCCTTAGCATTGACTACAGAAATGTGTGGCATATGAGGAGCTACTCAATCATTGTGCACCATTCTTTTTAAGTCTGTACATGCAGTCTTTGTGGCTGGAATGCTGGCGGCAATGTGTTACACACGAGTCATTTCTTCTGCTAATTTTTTACAACAAGCCACTGCAATGGTCAAAGGTACCTGTCCATCAATACGTGAGGTCTGCCTATGCGTGGCTTCACTGTGGTTGTTTCTTCGCATTTCCACTTCACAATTGCAACAGTTGAATTGGACAGCTTTAGAAAGGTTGAAATGTCCCTGATGGATTTGTTACTTAGGTAACTTCATGACTATTCCACATTCAAAGTCAGTGAGCTGTCAGAACAGACATCTTTTTCTGTTATTGCTTCTCTACTGAAAATGCAATACTCACCATCTACATTTATACTGGGATGTCTGCCTGTTGTGACATCTAGTGGTCAATTCTGCATTACATAAGGGTGTTTGAATACTTTTGATCAGACATTGTATAGCTCAAGCTGTGTGTTGGTATGAAAAAACAACTGTGCTTGAGGTCACACTGTCAACTGTATTCCTACAGATCAGTGTGTTCCATCATAAACCTCTGTAATAACTTAATGTTAAACATCATTGAATGTCTTCAGTAATCTATTTTGCCCAGTTGACCCAAGCCAAAATATAATCTTAAATGCGTGGAAACAGCATCAAATGTTCGTAAATGGTGGACAGTAGTTGTACTGAGGTGGACAGACTACTCATTTTTAACGAAACTGTCCTCTCATGCATTCTTATTTAAGATGGCTTTGTTGTGTGAGTTAATTTTATGGAATGTGATGATGGTTCTTTGTTACATGCGTCATCTGTAACATCAGGATGTGGTATCCTGAAACACCAAATACAGTGGGTACTCTTGAGGCCTTTCTTATATGTTCAGTTACATGTATGTGAAAGAAGGAACCTTTAGTATCCTTTCCAAGTTTTTGGTGTGTTTAAAGAGAGCTGTATTTGAAATACATTATGAACACATAGATGCCTCAGTCATTTATCACCTACAGCAGTAGAAACGGTAGACGAATGAACTCATCTACTGTGAATAAATTACGTACAAAAATATTCCATTGGTTTCTTGGAACTCTATAATGACAACTTTACGTTTAACTTGGATATTTTGTGTGTTTTTCTTTATTTCATTTTATAAAATCATTTTCTTTGACACAGGAATTATCATTGCATGTACCATCTTTATAATTGTGACAGGATTTCTTTGTATTTTATTATTATTATTATTATTATTATTATTATTTTAGTTTGGGTAGTTTCAAGTACCATTTAAAATTGAAGCTTTTATTTAGCAGTTTGTGATAATGTTTTCAGCTTACCACTGAAACATAGCTCCATTATCAGCACAAGCTCTCATTATAAGGGGCAATGTGGAGAGGACAATGAAAATGATCAAAATGAGCAAGGATTGCCACACAGGCTTTCCTTGTCACATTTACATTCAGGCAGTGAATCACAGAAACCTGATATGGAACAGCAAAATCGTGTAAAGATGGAATTTTCAAGTGGATGCAGGAGAGATTCACAGCATGCATTAGGAAGAGTACTTTGTCCTGATGAAGCCAGAGTTCTGGAGAGAGCCAACCAGATTGTCATGTATGTAATGGTGAAAAACAAAAAGATATTTCGGCATGATGCAGTGACATTTGTCCTGGTTTTCTGGGGGGACATGGTGGTGGTTATGGTGATGGCAGTGTGACAGTAAATTGTTGTAACATTATCTCTGAAGTCCGCTTGTTTTTCTAATAGAGTTTTAATTTTATTTTTTTGTGACATTGGCCTTCTGTACTGATCTATACTTTTTGAATAAAAAATATAATTAATTGCAGCCCTCATCTCTGTTGATGAATGCGCACACATTAAATTTTGAATCAGAAAGCTGTGCAGTGACGTGTCGTGACCATATAATGCAATACTATTAAATACGTAATGACAGTATTTATCAGGCAGAATTTTCACTGAACTTATAGTTCTCGTAACACTCCTTAATTAAACATGGAAATGTTTGTCAGAAACCTGTTATGTTCATCAATTTTATCTTATGCAAATGATAAGCTCAATTGTAATTTTATTATTCAACATGTTATCATCGTGAAATTAGTTTAAAAGTTATATTGAGCTATTTGGTATATCAGAATATGAATGTAAAGTGTAATAGCTGGAATGCAAAATTTTGGAATCTGGCTGCATCAATCCACTCTTTTTCAGCCACTCAGAAATATAAATCATCCAGGATATTAGAGAGAGAATATTACCGAGTCCTCTAGCATAAGCAATTTCATAGGAAAAATTGCTTTTATTCCAGGATAAGGTTACACACGCAATTTTAATTTACTCAATTTATGTAGTGATTCCACTTTTTTGGGTTCATCTCACAAATAAAAAAATATTCTGCTAAAGCACTTCAGTATGTTACTTCGCCAAAGTGCACACTTCCAAGGTCTGTTCAAAAAATTCCAGAACTTTGTCCACAAAATTTTTCTGTGCTTACCTTTTACTTATTGTGCCTCATCTCCTTTGAAATACTCTTCTCCACTACTGATACACTGCTCCCAATGCTGTTTCAACTCCCAGAAGCAGTCTTGGTATGCCTCTTACTCGATCATGCGAAGTGCCTTCTGCGAATTTTTCTTTCATCCCATCAAACATTGCAAAGCTTCGTCCTTCCAGTGGGGTTCTCAACTTTGAAAATAAAGAAAAAACCCGCAGTGGCCAGGTCTGGAGAGTACAGAGAATGAGGCAGCTCATTGATTTTGTTTTTTGTGCAATAGTCACGCACCAACAGGTATGTATATGCAGGTGCATTATCGTGAAGCAAGAGCCATGAATTGTCTCGTCACATTTCAGGCCATTCCCTTCTCACATTTTCTCTCAGGGTTGCAACATGTCCTGATAGTACCATTGATTAACAGTTAGTCCCTGTGGCATGAATTCATGATGAACTAATCCTTTAAAAGTAAAGAAAACTATCAGCATGGCTTTGACATTTAACTTCACTTGGCAAGCTTTTTTGGTTTTGGAGAACCTTTCCCAATCCATTGTGAAGATTGAGCCTTGGTCTCAACATCATAACTGTAGACCCATGCCTCATCACTAGTTATGATTCTCTTAAGGAACATCTCATTCTCACTTGTGAGATCCAAAAGCTCTTCACATATTGCGAGGCAAAGGTCTTTCTGTTCTTGACTCATCAAACGTGGGACAAAACTTATCGATGGCAACACGATACATTCTGAGATGCTGTATCAGGATTTCGTGACATGATCCAACTGAAATGTTACATTCTTCTGCAATCTATTGGACAGTCACTCTTCTATCGGCATCCACAATTTCGTTAACATTCCTGCCATGAGCATCGCTTGTAGACTTTGATGGATATCCTGAACGAGGGTCATCTTTAACCCTTTGACTGCTGGAGGCGCACCATCTGCTTGGTTCACTGAGGCGCGGCGGCCTGCTGCATAACCTTGCTACCTGTGCTAAGTGCCTGTTCCTTGAGCTGCCACCAGGGCCGAAGTGGCTCATGCTGCCTCACTCACCCTGTGCTGAATATTTCTGAAGTGGCTACGACTTCAGGTGAAGCACTGTGACCTTTCACGGCTGATACAGAATAAATGCTCTTACTACGTAGTTTCTGTGCAGGTGACTTACTGAAGAATCAAACTGAATCATTAAAACTATTGTCCATCACTAAGAATTATTTGTATATCTTGCTTGTAGTTTTTTACACGATTTTTGTAGCTTATGCCGAAAGCGAAGGGATTCGTTAAATTTACCTCAGTCGTTTACCTTTCTTTCTTGCATACCCGTTTGTAACATCTGCATTTCTCTATGGTTTCCTCACTGTACTAACTCAAGAATGGGTTTCTCACTGTACTAACTCAAGAACGAATAAAATAAGCCATAGATTACAGATAACTATATATCGCTTTTGTTGTTCAAAATTTTGTATTATGTTGTTTATAGCAGAAAGCGACATACAGATCCGCATTCATATCGCATTACAACATCGTAATTTACTGTTAGCAATGGTAAGAACAATTATACTTCACTTCGTTAAATTCGTTTTGTGGCGTGTTTGGAAATTTCACATGGCCTACTACTTGTTTCTGAGTATATAACAAACTGAGTGCCTAGTCATCCACCATCACAGTTTTTACATCTAATGGGTACACTGTGTAAAGTGTTGCATCCAGGCACAGATGCAGCCGTCCTTTGTAGATGGTAATTGGTGCTGTTATAATTTGGAATCGCTGGAAATAAATAATTGTCTGCCACAGATATTTTTTCATGTGCTATAATTTTAATTGTTGCACATAAGTACTCGGCAGATTTTCCAACATTTGAAAGCTGTGAAATCTTGTCTTTTTGTTAGCACACTAAATTCAGTTATAGAGAAGATTCAAAGTCATCCAACCTTTTTGATCCAAGCTTTGGACCTGCACAACCAAAGTTAAAAACATATTTTTATTTTGTTTTTTGCCTTTTTTTGGTTTTCAAAGTTCTTTTCTGATAGCACTATTGTATTCTTTCTGTGCTGCAATTAGTAATTCATTTTTGTGTAGTAATTTTCAAAACAGGGTACAACACACAATGGTGCCTTGCAAGTTTTACACTCATACCTGCTTTCTTGATGAACTTTCTGTTTTCAGCAAACAATGCATCTACGCGTTAGCATACTTTTCTTGGAATGCTAACTTTTTATAATGTTTAGAAACTGCCTTCCCACAAACTTGAGAGGATTATCATCAGAACACCATCCCCTGCCAGCTCTTCTGCACTCTGATGCATATGTTTCTGTAAGTTCCCTTACCAACGTCAGATGAAACTCTGTTATTGATATTTTATGACCAGTTAGTGACCTGTGTAGGCCTTGAGCATTTAAAACACATAGATTGAGAACATGAAAAAAGAACTTCTTATACCACTTCATTGTTTTTTTTGTATACATCTGACAGAGCTAAGCAGCATATCAGAATGGTATGATATACAAATTACAGTGTACCATGCTTTGTGGTTTCTTAATTTTCTCTCCAGTATTTCTGTCAGTCTTTCCCGTGTCAACCATTTCTGTGGTGTCACATGTGGTCAACATCCATACGTACCCTTTGTCACACCATTTTATAGCAAACATTATATTAGTGCACATAAATTGAATATCTCCTCATTTCAGTTTGTTTTGAAGTTTCGGTGTGTTGCGTCTGTTCTTATGGACAGCACCACATGCGTTCGTCCCATGACTGTGAAGCCAGGGAAATAAATCTGAGCTTGAGCACCAATTATCGAGATAGAGGGTATTTCTACGGTCTAAATAGGGCTTTATTAGTGTAGCCACTACATCACCTTTCCTCCAAATTGTGGAACTCAGTTTTTGTTGATGTCTCTGTATAAATAATGAAATTAAATGAAGTCTAAGACATAGTAGTCTTACAGTCACAACACACATTTCTTTTATTCAAAATCTACTGCATTTTGATGGAATGACTTGTCTGAAAGATAAGTGGCCATTGAATAATAGCATACTTTCATTAGTGCATAATTTCTGATGTGGATTAAATGCACAACAGAAAACTGTACGAACTTTATCGACAATGTTACTAATTTTGAATAATCTGTCTCCTCTAGTATTGGCAGAGTGGTCACTGAAATGTAACATTCTCATAAGTAACAAAAAGTGGTCTCTTGACATAAGTTCACTAAAAATTGGTGTATTTAGAACAACAGCTTCTGTCCATTATTCACTAATTTTCAGTTTTTTCATGTGAAGCATCAGAAGATAAACAGCTATGAAATATGCATTTCTTCATATCCAGTATCTTTCCACTGGAGTATTCTCCTTGGTGATTAAATAAGACCAATTCGTTTCGTCAGATATATATTTCATTAGTTCTTATGTGAAAACTGACAGATTACTTGGCTCATTTCCTATTTGACTCACATTCTGATAGGGTATCATCAAATGCATGATTAACTGGCTAAAAATCATTTTCTTTCCAGTCAAATTTATCATTAAGATGTGATTCCGTCATAGGTGTTTCACTTTCTGAGTCTTTAGATTCAGAACAACTAACGTCTCTTGCTGAAACACAAGACTGCATTGACACCACTGCTGACATTGATGGTGTATGGCTACAGCTTTCTGATCCTATGAAAGATCTATCACTTTCATCAAAATCAAGTAGTTCATCATCACTATCGCTTCTCTTCCTCAGAACACCCACGACGTCTTGCCATTTTCTTTGTAACATACAGGATGCGAAGAACATTGAAGTAAATTCTGATGGACAGTGAACTGTAGTGCGAAGCCTAGACTGACAACAGACAGAGAATCGGACGACAAGCTAGCAGCCAGAATTGCGAAAGGCTACTGAGGCATGCGGTGGTAAGTCCGCTGTGCGAGTTACTTCATCATCAGGGTTCAGGTAGTGGCGCGTCTATACTTGTCACCAGCACTTAGGGGCCGGCAAACTGGTGTGACCTAAATCGTCAACAGCGTCCAGGGGAAAACCAGTGGCTGTGACTAAACTTGTTATTAGCACCCAGGGAGTGGCATGCAGCATGACGAATAAACTCATCAATAGTAGTCAAAAAGCTAACTTCTGTCTGGCCATTTTTGAACTGTGTGAACCATTCGAAATACCGACTACTGCTTAAGCTCTCATCACTGTAGGCTTCCTGCATTGTTTGGTGTTTTTCTGTAAAAATTTTCTCAAGTTTCACGCAAAATTTAATGCAGGTGTGTCGCCTCTCTAACTCTGCCATCTTGAAATTTGCAAGCTGTGTGACACAATGTTCTTCTTAATACAACACTGAACAATAACTAACAGACATCTCCAATGAAACTACCAGCAGTTACACATTAAATGCAGGCATGTTGCAGGGCTGCCAACAATGTTTCGCTCCAACTTGCCATTGGTGCGAAATTATGAATGTTCCGGAATTTTTTGAACAGACCTCATACACCTAGTTTTATTTGAAGTATTTCAAACTCTTTCCACAAACTTCATATGTAGTTTTATAAATTCCCCTTACAGAAAGTTTGCGTTGTTTCTGCACGTGCACTTTCACCTATTTTGGCAGGTTACGCTTAATGAAATACTGGCAAAAAACAGTTACATTATTAAAGAAACTGCTATAAAAGTTTTAGCTACTTACTAAAAAAAAAATACCTTTAATAGGCAGGAATTATGCCAGCCCATGATACATGTTAATAAAATGTACTGGAGTGTTCCAACTAGACTTCATTTTATTTTACATTTCCTCTCTGTATCTCCTCCATTGTATGTGCCATTCACTCCTTTCTTCCCATTCTTTTTTCATTTTGTCTTTCATACCAAAGCAACCTTTTCCACACCACCTCTTTCCTCATGGTTCCCATTTACATGTCTCTGTTGTTTCAGTGAGTTGCCAGTTTCTTGACAATTTTTAACTTTGTTGAGTTAGTACCCAGTTATTAGATTATCTTACTGTTAGGAAACTGAATTGTATTCTCATTTACTTCAGAAACACTGTCCCATTTTGTCTAAGTCCTAGACATGTACCCTCTTCAGTGATCATATAGCACACTTTGTTATGCAGTTTAAGCACAATCTAATGAAATTTTAACTACAAAAAAAAAAAAAAAAAAAAACATTTCCTGTGGAAGATTGCTTGTTACAAGAAATGTAATTACGACGTTTTTATTTGTAGGACACTGTGTCGCCTGATAAGTAAGAATAACTTTTTCTGAGGCGCTGTTACCCCAGCATAGTTTTTGCTGACTTCAAGCAAAATGCTCTGTGATATACATTTAATGTAAAAGTAGAAGATTTTATGCAAATTAATGTCTTAATAATTTTAAAGTCTAGGGTATATAACAAACATACATTAATAAATATGTATGTTAATTCTTTACTCACATTTCTTACTCACTTTCCTCTCTCATCTTACTTCCTAGTTTCATGATTCTGTGTGCGTTTGTCAGCTCTTCTCTCTCTTTTCTTTTTATTTCATGCTTTTCCCCAATCCACCAATTTTCCTTAACTTCCTCATTTTTGTTTTTCTTCCTTTCTTCATTCTGTTTTGTAAAGTTTTACAGTATATGTTATTGTCTTTGTTTCATGTTCTGCCAGCTATTCTGTTTTGACCCTTCTGTGCCTGTGCTTATAATTCTGTGTTTCTTGTCCCATATCTTTCTCATATTTCTATGCTAACTTTTCCTGTTTTCAGATCACATCTGTTCAGTTACATTGCTAATTTCCATCTCATTCTATTGTGCTGTGTCTCTGTTGGTTTGAGTCCTGGGTGACTTAGCCATCATTTCTTCTTTTTTTGTGAGCTTTATCTTCATACTAATTTAGGTAATTCAGATGTACATTTTTTATTTTAGTAGTTTTTTTTTTGTTAGTGGATGTGTATAATTCTGTGTTTTGAATCTGAAGCGGTATTTATTTGCATTGCTGCTTGGGTGATACAATATCGCAAAATTTCTTTTTTGCCCTGTGCAGTGTTTTCCTTGCAAAATTCTCCATTTCACATGTGTTGTGCTGAAGAAGTATGATGAGTTTCACCTTTAAGAAAGTCAGTACTTTACTTTTTCTTAGTATAAAATCTGAGACAGGATCAAAGTTTTATTTCTAAAAATGTAAACTTACCTGTTCCACAGCAGCAGAAGTTACACTGATGACAGACTTTCCTTGCCAATTGATAAAAATACATCCATATGTTCATTATTTGTAGTTAAATTCTAGCCATTATGTCTGAAAATGCACTTTATGTATTCAAAGACAGAGGTTAGTTCTTGTGAAATGAAATTTCAAGTGTTTGGAGAATTTACATCTCTTTATAAACAAAAAAAGAACTAAAAAAATCTCTAGTCAGCATAATTTTTACTTCATTTCTTCTTTCACAACTGCCAAACTTGATGGCTCTCTTCTGTGCCCCAGTAATTCAGAACCTCCCATTGATTATGTCTAAGAATATTAATTTAATTATAAACTGATTTGTGTGTGTAATTTTTGGAGTAAAAACTGGGAAGATTTACTGTAATTATCAGATAACAATCTGTAACAGCTCTGAATTCAAAGGAGGAAAATTCAGTAAGATGGAACTGCAGATCTTTAGGTACGCATTAAAGACTGTAGCAGCCCAAGCGGTCATATTATGGCCCACTATTTAGAGCAGGATAGGCTACAATCTGTGATAGGTCTGACGACAGACTACAATGATGGAGCAGCACAAGTGTTTAGGAGTTCACCATTCAGCACAAATTGTTGAACATGGGCTGTGCAGCAGATGACCGTTGCATATTCCCATGTTGACCTAACCTCATTATCAGTTGTGATTGCAGTAAGTGAGAAATTTTCAAGATCGGAAAGTGGATCAGTGGAAGCGTGTTGTCTGGTCTGATGAATCTATCTTAGTGTTACATGAAACCTGCAGCGTGTCATAGAAGCAAGCCAGTGGGTCCTGTATTATACTATGGGAGACATTCGCCTGGTCTTCCATAGGACCTATGAAAGTAAGCTCCATGAAGCTTTGGACTACTTGAACCTTATTGCAAATTACCTGCATCCCTTCATGCTTTGTCTTTCCTGATGGCGATGGTGTCTTGCAGCAGGATAACTGCCCGTACCACAAAGTCAGAATTGTGGTACAATGGTTTGAGGTGCATAGTAGTTAACTTGTGTTGTCAGTTTGGTCACCATATTTGCTTGATTTGAATCCAATGGAATATATCAGGTGTACTATGCTCACAAACAAGTGGCCTGCAATCTGCAGAAATTGTGGTCTGTATGTAGACATCCTGTTATCTATTTCTAGTTCTTCTGTTGTTGTTGTTGTTGTTGTTGTTGTTGTAGGGTTGGACTTTCTGAGAGGAAGTGGTGGCCAAGTCATCTCCCCCCATGTGACTTTAACTTTCTGAATTGAATCTTTCTTTATATACATGTTTAACATCCAGGTAATGAAATGACTAGGTTCTGTAGCCATATCATTGCTTCGTTGCACATTATGCTAATATCCTTTCTGCTCTTGAGAAAATTCTGTTTGTGTTTATAATGCATCATGTTCCTAGTGCGTTTTTCTCTTGTAAGAAAACAGCAGTTGAGAATAGGGTACAAATACCAAATTCATTGGAGATGCTTCAGAATGTACTTTGAGTACTGCCACAGAACATTGTACATCAGAATGTCATTAAGTAAATGAAAGGCTTCTGGAACATATGATTTGGATCTGCAAAATAGGATCCATTCAGGTACTCTTCCATACCACAAGGTCTGTTTATGTTCTGCATTGTCATTTTTTTGTGTACACATTTTTCACTTTATCCACTTTTTCCCTTCTCTCAAGTTCTGCTCTATCTTTTCTATATTTCTGCTGTGATGGTACTTACCTGTCTTTCGCCATTTTCATACCTGTTTGTCTCACATGTCATCTCATTGTAAACTCTAATTCATATTCATATACTGAATGAAGTGTATCCAGACAACAGCATTATTTACTACTATAAATTGTTATCTTGCTATGAATTGTGTCAGTTGCTCCTTAAAGTTTTGTTAAAAAATACTACAATCTCAAATGGTTTTTGTGAAGAGGGCACAGTTCATCCCCTTTACTGTTACTCTTTATTCCATACTTGGTTTTTCTCTCTGGTGGCATTTTCAGTGGCAAGAAATTAAACTCCAGTCTTCCATCCTTCCTTTCTTTTAGCTGTCATAAGCCTAAAGCTGATTTGAATGCTACAATATTTCTCTGAGCATGTTCCCAACCGGTAGTGGCATGGCCTTGCCTTCCTTCAACTTTAGAATTTGCTCATGTAATGTAGGCTCTTCTAATACTGCCCTCAGTTCACCCTCAAGCAGGTGCAGGTAGTACAGGGTACCTACCAGGTGGCCCTACAGCATGCCAGAGTGTGCATGCATGAGACACTTGCCCCCCCCCCCCCTCCCGTGTGTACTCTGCCAGTGCTGAAGTATTATAAAGGCTACAGTGTGGCTGCTTAACTGCCTGCGTGTCAGCTGTTCATCCACAGCTGCCCACCGGTGCCAAGGACGCCCTGCTGCCTACCGGGAAAGGGGGGGGGGAGGGGGGCTGCAAGCAGAAACAACCTGATCTATTGAGTTACAGTAGCATCTAAGGCCTAACTTGTAAATGTAGCAAATTAAACTTACATACATTTTTTGTTGTGGGATCTAAATTTTCATTTGGTTTTATTCATTATGAGAGACTATTTGTTCATGGATTTTTTTTTTTTTTTTCAATGTTATTGATGCCATGGCCAGGAGTAATTTTCTGCAGTGTCCTATGACTATCACAAGTGCTTGTATTAGCTTAATTGTGTGCTTTGGTGTTTTAGTTCTTACACTTTTCGCCTATTAACTCCAACCCCCTTACTTTGCTGACCCAGTCCAATTTTCTTGTATGTTATTTTGTTTTACGGAATTATTGGTATCATTCTTTCCATGTGCTACATTTCTTATACGCTTCATTTGTGTTTGATTCTACAGTTTGCTTCCTGATTTACAAATCTTGCGATTTTTGTGTGTTGATCATGTAGAATATTATTTTTGGCCCACTTGTAATTATTTCTTGATGTTTTGCTTTGAAATTTAGTATACAGTTTATATGGTTTTTCTGATAAAGTATTTATAACTGTGGAGTGCTTCGTAATTATGATATAATGCAGAACATGTCATATATTTATCTCCTGTGTTTTTTGTGCTATTGCAAATAAGTCTTTGAGTTACTAGCATTCAGTTACTTTGCAGGAAAAACAAATCCTTCAGACCACGAGAACGCAGTAAGAAAGGCCTCAAGAACCTGCAAACAGTAAAGACACTTGCAGGACGAACACAAGCTCAGAACTTAGGTGGCCATCCACAGACTCAACAACAACAACAAGCACCAGGAAAAGCTCGAAAACAGCCACAGACAGTTACTGCACAGTTTCAGCAGTCACTACACAGTCTTATGGATACACTCAACCATGCTAATCCATTTTTCATTCGGTGCATTAAGAGTAATGCTGATAAGGTTGGTGTCTGTGTAAATTGTGTTTGTCACTCACCACATAGAGTTGGTGTTGGTCAGCAGGCAGACAGTTTAAATGTGAACTGTTAGATTTTATTAGCTGTTGGACGAAATATTTCATCATGTCTGTGTGCTGACCAATATGTCCTCTGTGTGGTGAGTAGTAATTTATGCTTTATTCCATCCTGGATTTTTGATTCTTAAAACTTAAGTGTGTTTAGAAATAAGCATTGAAAGGCCACATTGCCAGTCATCTTTAAGAAAGTGTTTGGAGTGACATATGTACATAAACGGTGAAAATGATATTGGGTATAGGTTTCTCTGTGTGACAAGTGAGGAATGCACAGTATGAGAAACGAGATGAGAAGTGAACATAGAAGAATATATATATCTGGAATGATAGAGATAGCACTGTATGTTTGAATGTCATGGTTGACCACAAAAAAGATCTTTACCGGGAGGACAATGGTTCGAATCCATATCCAGCCATCCAGATTTCCTTCCCCGTCCTTGAAACATATGCTCTGCCTCAAGCCCTAATCTTCCTTCCTTGTAAAACCCTCATTCTTTATATAAAGTAAATAATGTTGCTCATTTTGTTAAAATCTGTGGAACCATACTCACTGTCTTTTCATGGGCGTAGGATTTCCTTTAGTGTCCTCTTCTGTCCTTCCCCTACAAAAGTTGTAGTTTTATGTCATAGGTGCATGCTAATTTAATGTGGTTATATATAAAAGGAATGTAACGGAAATTAGGATAGTTTAACAGTGTGAAAAATGTGTACAGGTTGTGATGGCCTTACTGTTTCTTGACTGAATACTCATGTTCATCCTCAAGTTCATTGCTGCATATGTATGACATAGCGTTCTTTCTACAATTTTGTCTTTTACATCATGTCCTTCCCTCACAAGATTTCTGTCTCTAAAATATCTCTCTCTGTACACTTCTTTTCTCCACAGCCATTCGCTCAATATGTAAGTTCAGGAAATTTTTCTAGAATTTTCATTTCAACTTTTCGAACTGCCTAAATATTATATAGTTCACCTGTTTTTCATAAGGATAATTCCAAACCACTACACTCTGGTCTGGTCATCCTGATTTTGATTTATATGGTTTCTTTAAAGCTGCACAACAGTCACTTAAATAAAACCACTGCTGATTCCTTGTAAGGATTGCGTCAGATCTGGGCAGATGTCTCATTTAGGAACTTCAAGTTTTATTGTGGGTGTCAAGTAGTAGTAGTAATATAAAAGAAATGGAAATTTTATCTCAATTTGACGTGAACATCCGGATTCCATCAAAAATGCTGTTTTGTATTTAATCATAAACTTTTTTGTCACAGACAATATTATTATTATTATTATTATTACTATTTAGTGATACAATAGACAACAATAAACACAATAATTGAGGTCACTGTGCTACAATTTGTCTTTTATTCCCAAGTGCCTAGGA
This sequence comes from Schistocerca nitens, assembly GCF_023898315.1. NCBI lineage: Eukaryota > Metazoa > Arthropoda > Insecta > Orthoptera > Acrididae > Schistocerca > Schistocerca nitens. Next base: position 362,424,174 of record NC_064621.1, read on the forward strand.
CTACACGATCTATCAGTAGATAAGGCTTGCAGATCCCATCCACGTGGCTCTTTTAGTTGGCAAATGGATATTGCTGTGATATCATTTGCCTATTGATAACTTTCCACAAGGCCTCCAGTAGCCCAAGAACCATTTGGACCACTTTTACTTGTTTCAAGTCTTCATGTCTTTTACTTTTTTCCAACTGTTTTTATTGTTATTGCTATTACTACTACTACTACTACTACTACTATTATTATTATTATTATTATTATTATTATTATCATCAGCATCATTATCATTGTTGACTTATTTTAGATCTTTTTTATAGATTCCAAATAAATTTGATAATGAGACAGTGCAAAGACAGCTGAGGTATACGGGCATGCTGGAAACAGTGCGCATCAGGCAAGCTGGTTACAATGTGAGGCTGACATATGATGAATTCATACAACTTTATCGGATTTTGCTACCAAAAGGATTACTCAGGTAAGATATTAAGTTTACTTCTTATAGCACTTGAGTGAACATTATCACTTTGACATTTTGGACTGCAGAGAGTGTTCCACATACACTATGTGATCAAAAGTATCCGGACACCCCCAAAAACATACATTTGTCGTATTAGGTGCATTGTGCTGCCACCTACTGCCAGGCACTGTATAACAGCGACCTCAGCAGTTATTGGACATTGTGAAAGAACAGAACTGGGCGCTCTGCAGAACTCACAGACTTCGAATGTGGTCAGTGATTGGGTGTCATTTGTGTAATACGTCAGTACACGAGATTTCCACACTCCTAAATATCCTATGTCCACTATTTCTGATGTGATAGTGGAGTGAAAATGTGAAGGGACATTACAGCACAAAAGTGTACAGGCCGACCTCGTCTGTTGACTGACAGAGACCGCCGACAGCTGAAGAGGGTCGTAATGTGTAATAGGCAGACATCTATCCAGACCATCACACAGGAATTCCAAACTGCATCAGGATCCACTGCACGTACTATGGGGAGGTGAGAAAACTTGGATTTCATGATCGAGCGGCTGCTTATAAGCCACACATAATGCCGGTAAATGCCAAATGATGCCCCGCTTGGTGTAAGGAGCGTAAACATTGGATGATTGAACAGTGAAAAAACATTGTGTGGAGTGATGAATCACAGTACATAATGTGGTGATCCGATGGCAGGGTATGGGTATGGTGAATGCCTGGTGTACATCATCTGCCAGTGTGTGTAGTGCCAACAGTAAAATTCAGAGGCAGCAGTGTTATTGTGTGGTTGTGTTTTTCATGGATGGGGTTTGCACCCCTTGTTGTTTTGCATGGCACTATCACAGTGAAAGCCTACATTGATGTTTTAAGCACCATCTTGCTTCCCACTGTTGAAAAGCTATTTGGGGATGGCAGTAGCACCTTTCAACACGTTCGAACATCTGTTCTTAATGCATGGCCTGTGGCGGAGTAGTTACACGATAATAACATCCCTGTAATGTACTAGCGTGCACAGAGTCCTGACGTGAATCTTATAGAACACCTTTGGGATGTTTTGGAACACCAACTTCATGCCAGGCCTCACCAACTGACATTGATACCTCTCCTCAGTGCAGCACTCCGCGAAGAATGGGCTGCCATTCCCCCTTCCACCACCTGATTGAATGTATGCCTGTGAGAGTGTAAGCTGTCATCAAAGCTAAGGGTGGGCCAACACCATATTGAATTCCAGCTTTACTGATGGAGGACACCATAAACTTGTTGGATTGCGCCATAAATTTGTAAGTCATCTTCAGTCGGGTATCCAGATACTTTTGACCACATAGTGTAGCTCTAAGAAAAAAGGAAGAAGGCTACATTTGGCCTAAAATATTTTTTTTTCATCTTACTGATGTACAAACTGCCTATTGATGAATGTAACATGTTTCAAAGATAATTCCAGAATGTAGGGGACGGAAGTGTCTCATCACAACAAATGGAACAGTTGGCGTGGAGGTCCTGTGCCTGTGATAAACTCCTGACTATATGTCATGTTATGACCACCTTTCCTTTTCTCTGGTACTTTTCCAGTGCCCTGTCTAAGACACACAAATCTAGAAGGTACAAGATTTGTCTTCAGTTATTCATTGTTTCAATCACGGCTGTTGAGTTCTCTCTCAGATCCTGTAATTCTTGATGAAGGTTTCTTAATAACCCTATTATGCAAACATTATTTGTATTTTATTCTGCAATGGAAACTCCAGGTAGGAATATCAACAATGCGGGAAAAGATATAGAGCTACTTACCGTAACAATGATACTTTAAGTTGGAGACAGGCACAATTAAAAAGACACTTATACTTCAGGTTTTGGCCGCAGTGTGCACCAGGAAAATGAAGGGAAGTACACATCATTCACATACACAAACACAAATTGCATTCTGGTTTCATCTGACAGAGTTGGCTCAGTCGTGTGTGTGTGTGTGTGTGTGTGTGTGTGTGTGTGTGTGTGTGTGAATGAATGAATGGTGCCTGTTTCTGTTTCTTTTTCTGATGAAGGCTGTGGCTCAGAGCTTGTGTGTATGTGTCTTTTTAATTGTGCCCGTCTGCAACTTAAGGTGTTATATCTATGGTGAGTAACAGTCTTATCTTTTCCTACATTGTTGTATTTTATTCTGATGTTTTAAATTTGTAAAATTGGTATTTCATTGTATCTTTGGGTTAAATTTGGAAAAAAAGATTATTGTTAAGTATAGATGAGTGAGGCGATTTTCACCGTAACTGCAATTCTGCGGTGTATGTCATTGCAAATTGATTAAATTCACTGCCTGACAAAGAAAGTGAAGCACCAGAAGGGTGAAGGGAATGGAATGAAACTTTGTGGGTTCAGACGGTATGTGATGATATTTCAGTGATTACAAAATGGAGTTGAATTTACAAAGAATTTCGCATTATGAGCTCATTCATTTATCAGTATGATGCTGCACAACCCCCCCCCCCCCCCCCCCCCCCCCAGGCCTCGTCCCAGGTTTAGAATTAGCCCTGTCTGAAACAGTCAACCAAATATATGTTTGTGACTGTAGTTTTCTGTCAAATTTGTTGTTGTTGTTCTACATCTATATCTATACTCTGTAGACCACAGTGAGGTGCGTGGCAGAGGATATGTCCCATTATACCAGTTATTGGGTTTCTTTGTGCTCCATTCAAGTTTGGAGCACGGAAAAAATGATTGTTTGAATGCCTCTGTGCGTGCAGGTGCAGTAATTAAAACAATCTTATCCTCACCGTCCCTATGTGAGTGTTACGTAGGGGGTTGTAGTATATCCCTAGAGTAATCATTTAAAGCTGGTTCTTAAAACTTTGTTTATAGTCTTTCTCAGGATAGTTTATGTCTGTCTCTTCAGTATCTCTGTGACACTCTCCCATGGCTTAAACAAACCTCTGACCATTCGTGCTGCCCTTCTCGTATGGGTCCCAGACACTTGACCAGTATTCTAAAACTGATCGCACAAGTGATTTGCAAGGAATCTCTTTTGTAGGCTGCTTGCACTTCCTCAGTATTTTATCAACAAACCAAAGTCTACTACCTGCTTTACCCACAACTGAACCAAAATGATCATTCCATTTCATATCCCTACAAAGCGATACACCTAGGTGTTTGTACTAGTTGACCGATTCCAACAGTGACTCATAGATATTATATAATCTGTTCATCATAAGAATAAACCTGAAGTAAACAAACACAAACGCGATGATTGGTCAGAAGCTCTAGCACACGTACACTGGTGTTGTTACGCTCTTGGAAGTAGGTCCTATCTTATTACTAATTTACGTTAAATGGAACTTTTAAGATATTCAGATGTATTAACAGCCATCAATGTTTCTCTTAATCACGCTTTACCTACATAGTTTTTATTTCAAAAAATCGCGTACAGTAACAGCCTATGTTGTGTTGTGCTCTGATTGTCGTGCTGTTAAGGCACAGTATAAAAATGGCTGAGGCTGCTTTCTGTTCCATAGTGAAACACGCTCGTGGAACATTGTTAAAAAGTGGCTAGAAATAGCTGTTCTGAATGTTTTTCATAAATTTACAGAGGTAATCGGCTTTGACGTTTTCCCAGTGTTGTATATATTGCAGTTGATCGACGGACACACATTGAACGTGTAGCGCAGTCGGTAGCGTAGTAGAACGTGAACCAGATGCGGATATTCTTGCATTGGTTCAAATCTCCCACAGTATCATTTTTTTCCCTTGTTCAATTTGAAATACCTATATCTCGTAATTATAAAACTGATCATCATTTTTTATGAATAAGGCACGTCTTCTTGATTCTAATTACGTATTGGATGCGAAATTCCTGTTTCCATTTCAAATACAAATTCTTAATTGTTGATGTTTCATGAAAGATTGTTCATAAAAGTTGGGCACGCCATATAGCAAGAATGACAGAGAATAGACTACCTAAAGTGGCATTCAGCAGAACAATAGACGAAACGAGAGGAAGAGGAAGACCCAGAATTAGATGGTGGGCTAACATTCAGGAGGACACAACTAGGATGAACAGCAACAGCAACTGGACAAACAGCGCATTGGATAGATAGAAGTGGAAGAGGCTCATAGAGCAGGCATATGGTTGATCCGTCCCTTGCCACATGTAAAGTAAAAGTAAAGTTCATAGAAGTTGTTTAAATTAAGAAAACATAACAACTTAATCTTTTAAAGCAAAAATTAAAAACAAGATCCTCTTTATTTGGACTGTGCCCATCGTTTTATATCACAGAAGTAAATAAGTACCATAGAAACATGAAAAACAACCATTTTCACAGCATCGAGCACATCATACAAATGCTGCATTTTTACATTTGCTACTATACCATTACAATATGAACCCAACAGAACTGATCTGGAACCAAGTTGCGGGATTTGGCCCGAGAAGTAACAAGACTGTTAAACTGCCAGATGTACTGGAACTAACACATGCAGCATTTTCACAAGTCAGTGCTGAACGCTTGCGGGATATAAACAGCTCGTCATAAAAGAAGAAGAGAAAATGCTGCACCTGGTTAGCTTCGTGGATTCTGTTGTTGATAGGCTCCTTATCAACATAGGAGGTGACACTTCAAGAACGGAAATGTATTTCTCGAATTTGGATGAGGAAGGAGCTAAGAGATTACCAGATGATTGACTGTAAGTGATACCTTCACTGGCTTCAATATTTAACTATACGGTGAAATCCTTCAATACTCTCTTATGTTACACACAGCTTATGCAGAAAAATTACCCTGTGGTCAGGAATTTTCATCATTCTTGTTTTTAATTACAACAGTACATTAGCTAAAAACGACAACTTGTTGCAGTTTTTGTCTAGTCATCAAAGGAGCGTATTGTGGTAGATTTGCAGTGTATTACTTCATTCTGCTTAAAATTTAAATGACGTTCCAGGTTGTATTGCTCCTCTGCTTGCCTCTTTTACGGTACGTCTTAACTGCAGCTGCTCACATCATAGCAGGAAAGCTGGACCAGCTGACCGGCCAGTGCTGTCCAAGTTAAATGCACGGGTAAAGCTGTTGTACTGTGTTATTGCAAAGTCGATTGTAATAGAATACTATGTTTTTTCATTTTGTGAAGTGCAAAATTTTACATTTCCAAACATGGTTAGAGCAAGTTGTCAATCTTTGCACCACGTTGAAATCTTACCAAGATCTGACTGAATATTTATGCAGCTTCTTTCAGATAGTACTTCGTTATAGATAACTGCATCATCTGCAAAAATCTTGATTTTACTATTAATATTATCTGCAAGGTCATTATATACAACTTGAACAGGATTCCCGCCACACTTCCCTGGGGGGGCACCTGAAGTTACTTCTACACCTGACGATGCATCTCCATCCGAGATAACATGCGCTGTCCTCCTTACCAAGAAGTCCTCAATCCAGTCACAAATTTCACTTGATACCCCATATGGTCATACTTTTGACAATAAGCACAGGTATGATACTGAGTCGAATGCTTTTCGGAAATCAAGAAATACTGCATCTACCTGGTTGCCTTGATCTGAGGCTTTCAGTATGTCATTTGAGAAAAATTCGAGTTGGGTTTCACATGACCGATGTTTTCAATATCCATGTTGGTGGCATTGAGGAGGTCATTCTTTTCAAGGTACCTCATTATGTTGAGCTCAGAATAAGATCTAAGATTCTACTACAAATTGATGTCAAGATTATTGGACAGTAGTTTTGTGGATCACTTCTACTACTCTTCTTGTAGATAGGTGTGAACTGTGCCTTTTTCCAAGAACTGGGCATGGGTTTTTGTTCGAGGAATCTATGATAGATTACAGTTAGAAAAGGGGCTAACTCAGCCGCAAATTCTATATAGAATATGATAGGGATTCCATCGGGTGCTGGAGCTTTGTTCCGTTTTAATGGTTTCAGCTGTTTCTCAACACTACTGATACAATACTTATTTCATTCATCTTTTCAGTGGTGGTGGTGATGATAACACAGTACAACTTTACAAAGGGCCATAGTACTAGTTTATCGCAGCACTCGTGAATGTTCGAAATTTCACAACATATCACTATACGAACGAGTATTGATACAATCAATGAAAGATTAAGTAGAAGAAATAATATGTGAATTTAGAACTTCAAGTAGACACACAATCTTGTAAAAGCAGTCTCAAACATGGGAAAATTCAGCTGTTATATGTAAATAAATGTGCATATTGCACAAATTTTTCTCTTAGCTGATTCTGTGCACACTTCTACACTGGTGTGCCAAAGAAGAATACTACAGCATACATTTATTTCGATGAAATCATTTAAATGTGCAGCGACAACACACCGCGTCTTCTGCCTGTTCAGCAATGTTGTGACCCTCTGGGGGAGGGGGGGAAGCTCTGAGGACGGGGCGTGAGTCGTGCTTGCGTAGCTCAGTCAGTAGAGCACTTGCCCGCGAAAGGCAAAGGTCCCGAGTTCGAGTCTCGGTCCGAGGCACACAGTTTTAATCTGCCAGGAAGTTTCATATCAGCGTACACTCCGCTGTAGAGTGAAAATTTCATTCTAGAAACATCCCCCAGGCTATGGCTAAGCCATGTCTCCGCAATATCCTTTCTTTCAGGAGTGCTAGTTCTGCAAGGTTCGCAGGAGAGCTTCTGTAAAGTTTGGAAGGTAGGAGACGAGGTACTGGCAGAAGTAAAGCTGTGAGGACGGGGCGTGAGTCGTGCTTGGGTAGCTCAGTTGGTAGAGCACTTGCCCGCGAAAGGCAAAGGTCCCGAGTTCGAGTCTCGGTCCGGCACACAGTTTTAATCTGCCAGGAAGTTTCATATGAGCGCACACTCCGATGTAGAGTGAGTGCAATAGTTTGTGTCATATAAGTGGAATGTTGTCATATCTTGTCTTGGGTTTCAACAGTGCAGTTGAGTGCTGAATGGGTAAGATATCCTGTATTATAGATTCTAACTGGGCTTAAGCATTGGACATTCTATCTTAAGAGTTTGTGCAGGCTTTTCATATGGCACCGTGTAAAAGTCACACTGAGCGTTCCAATTTACATAAAACTGCCACACTCTTGGTTTCAGAATCTACTTTCACAATCCACTGCTTGAGCAACAGAATTCTGATGGCAAGAGTTGCACTGTATGTCGTATTGGTTGGTAGTCGAACCAATTGTAAATGAACGCTTGGGAACACCTGTTGAGGAACAGTAATGTCCACATAACTACCTCATTTTGTGTTACAGAAGCTCCACCCAAGCTGCAGCACACATCACAGTGGATAGAGAGCTATGAATGCCTGTACAAATGCATTGTGGTACCTGTTGGTACAGCCTAATGGTGGATGCACAGACCAAGGGCCACATGTGGCCCACCATTGACCTGATGGCAGCCCACCACTCACCAATCATTCTTTTAATTTTTTTCTTTTTGTTCTCATCATTCATTCCCTCCTGAAGTGGAGAGAATGGGCCCTTTTAGAACTTAGTTCTTTTGAGCCCAGTCCAGCTGACAATGCAGCAGGGAAATCCCAATTTGGAATAATAACTTGTCTCCCAGTCTGACAGTTTTTAACTTGTGGCCTTATGTAATCACAGTAAGAGGTTTGCAGCGCACAGTACTAGCAAGTTTGCGTACCCTTGCGCTAATGGCAGGAAACAGTATCTCAAAAACAATTTAAGGTGATGCATCTACTGCACCAACAGGGAATTTCTCAGGCAGGTAGTGGGGATATTCTGATGTGGTGGTTGCTTACATAGCATGAAATTTGTCCCCACAGTTGTCCAATCATAGGCATCTTTTTATTTGCATACAACACACAGCTCACACCCTGTAACTTTAGCACGACAATACATTGTGTTGTTAATCCCAAATTGTGGCAGTAGGAGTTGAGGTTCACTACGAAGAGATGATACAGTCACATGAAATGTGAAATGTGTGCAGTTAGGTCAGAGCTTTGGCAGTGCTGGGTGTCATTTAAGCAGTCACTGACCAGAATGTATGACCAACACTTTCACTATCTTGTGAATCCATGCTATGATGAGTTGTCACATGCTCATCATCTTTAGATGTTGATCTGGGTGATTCTGTGTGCTACATGTTATTAAGTAGATGTCTGTAATTCAGTTGCTCATTAGTGTGTGCGGTGAGTTGTTATTTTTAGTCATTCCATTGTTTGGATTCCGTCAAGGGGCTTCCACTATTGTCTTAAACTACAATTGAATAGAATAAACAGTTCTTTATCATTGGGGCACTCATGAATACAATTTTCATCATGCCAAGGATGTTGGGCTTTGCGCTGAATGGAGTCTCAGAAACGTTATAACATTTCAGTTATACAAAACTAGGGGTGTGTGTATCTCAATCTTCACTGTTGGGCATAGGAAGATCAATATATTGTAAACAGGCAATGTTGCTGACTCTCTCATCTGTTATTTTCCATTTCCCCTGTCCAATCAGGCTTTAATTTTTCCTCTCCAGTTACGTAACTGCAGTGCAACTGTACACGGACTAGAATCATTAGATGCTTCTGGCAGGAGATAGGGAACATTGACCATTACTGGCATTACTTACTATTTTTATTTGTTGGTGTGTGAGCACAGTGTTTCAAGAGTGTGTCTCCATCTGGTGCACGTTGCTTAGTGCTGCTTAACACTCAGTATTTGTCCCAGTTAAAAAAAGTGTGTCAGTTTGACTGTAGGATTCCAGAAACTTGCTACAGTTTTAGGTTTTTATATCTGAATTCTGGATGTTACTTGCAAGTTGCCAATCTAATGGGTCCCAGGACTAACAAAAATTTGATTTTCAATATTTCGTACAGTTATTAGCCAAATTTAAGAATTTAAATTGCAGTTTTAATATACTCATTCAGAACTATAATCTTATGTCAAAGATTTAATACAATGCGAAGCATTACATTTAGTAACTGTGTATATCTCTTGAGGCACTGTAAGTCGTGGCTGTCAAATTACACAGTCTGTATTGATCCACTGTTTGAGAATGAAAGCACTTAAAGAATTTAAACAAAATTTACACACATTTCAAACCTTTACAACTTTTTCCTGTTGACATCCACATAAAATGATGAACAAAAAAACGTTCATTGCTTACAGTACTTTCACTGTCTATGCAGTAAAACTGCAGCATCAGGCATAACATTTTAAGGTGTGTGTGTTTATTTACTACTAACTCTGTTCGCAACACATTTTGCAGATAGTATCCAAATATAGCATTGAATATAGCTGCAAAATTATATCATTGTATGCTACAAAGTTTGGGAGGTATGATGGTATATAGATGGGATTATGACTTTTAAAGAATTTGGAGGTGGAGGTTTACTGGTATTACGATGAACGTGCAGTACCCTTTTGTAAAGGTGGCCAACACACAAGATTAATGGAGATTATAGAACACTCCTCAGTGCATTAGAAGCTATTTAAAATAAGTATTACAGTCAAAGTCCAGTTCCACCAGTAAGAAATAGAGTTTAAAAGATAAACACTGTAAACCAAACTGATATACTGAGAATGCACTTCATTGATTGAATTATAAATGGCTGATATCAACTCTGGGGCGTCTTATATGCAGGATTAGTCAAAGGGAACTCCTAGTGGCCCTCTGTGTAGTTATTCCATGACAAATGGCAGAAATGTGGTCCCAACTGCTTGGTTTGCATAGTTACATCTGGTGATGCCACTGCGATCCCAGAGACAAGTTCATCATGTACAGTGTGTAACATATATCTATTTTTAATTGAAGATGGAATACAATCCTGGTGGTTGTGACACATCTGAAATGATATAGTAAAATGGTTCTTGTGTACTGTTATTTGAGTAAAGTAACCCAAATTTCTTCTACTTTATTTTGAAATATGACATAAAAGTTTTTTTGATAGTTAAGCAGTGGCACTACATGTAACCATTTCAAGTAGCTTTTTGTCTGTCAATCCATTTATGCAGCAAATATTTGAACTGCTTTGCTTGTACTTTAAACTTGAATAATTATCTCAGTTTCTTTGGGTTAAATTTTGAAGAATAAAAAGCTAAAAACAATATTGTGCAAGGTGCACATGTCAGAAGACAGTTTTATTTGTTTCTGACATACAGAGATAACAAATTGTACTGTTTTTCTCTTAGTTTTACTTGTTAGTTCAGTATTTTAATTTTTAGTTTAAAATTTTTTCCCCTCCTTAATTACCTTGAAATGATTGAGGCTGTGGATGCAGTTCACAGGCTGATGTTCGTGATTTTCTCTACACTTTAAATCTGAATCGTGATAATTACCAACTTGGCATAAGCAAGATCTTCCTTCGAGAATCTGAAAAGGTCCGATTAGACTACAGACTGCATCAACAGATAGTGGGAAGCATAGTGACCATTCAGAGATGGGCACGGTCTGTACTGGAGCGGCGACGCTTCTTGCGCGCTCGTGAAGCTGCCATCACTATACAGGTAGGCAGGCAATGTATTGTAGTCTTTATTGCGAAATTTGTTTGGAAATGTGACATTCCAGTAGTATTTAGACATTTCATTTGCTTAGATTGTAATGTGCAAATTAATTGTCCTGTGTATCAAATAATATTTTACTTACAGTTTATGATTTCTTTTGCCTCACTTTAATAAAGTGAGGATCTATTTACCTTAGTTACCTTTTCAGTGTGTGTGTGTGTGTGTGTGTGTGTGTGTGTGTGTGTGTGTGTGAACATTAAAATAACTGTTGAAAATTATAGATTAGTATTACTTAGCAATCTGTAACTCTTTCTTGTGATGGATCTTCTCTAATACTTCTTGTTCATTCTTTTACTCATTGTTCCACTGTAGATAGACGTCACGTCTCACCATATTATTCTTACTGTCTCGCAAATTACCTTTGTTAATTCCTGTCACATGTATCTCTTCTTATCAATGAGGGATATATATATTTCTCAAAAATTGGTAATGGTGTGACTTGTAACTGCCATAAAATGCTGCAGAACAGAACCCTCAGAGCTTCAGTAAATACATCAAATGGAACAAGACCGATGCTTTTTGCCATCAGTTGCTTTTCTGTACCTGAAGAAGTTAGTTTTTTCTTTAATGTACAATCTCTCATTAACTTATCTCATGCCCTACAAATCTGAAGACTTGAACCCACATTTGCCTTCATTCTACTAGCCTAGCTTCTCTCAATTTTTTTCCAGTTGTAGAATATCCTCAGTTCATTTAATTTTTTCCTTCCAGACTCATTATAATACTCTTATTTGTAAAATTATAAAGAATTTAGCAACCAGTCATGGAAACATAATTTATTTATCTTTTTGCAAATCAGTTTCGACAGATATCAGTCATCATCGGTGCTAAAACGAATACAAGAGACAGTGCATAAGCAACAACTACCTTAACAAACGAAAAAATGACAATAAAACATAGTTACATCAGTTACAACATATACAGATGTCTGAAATTAAAATTCAAAGTAATAACATATCATTTTTCTATCTGATACATACCATAAGTAGAAGTACTGTCCTTGGCAGATTTCTATTACGAAGCGACACATCATAGCTCAAACACTATAACAAGACAACATGAGGTGGCGCCATGTTTCAATAAGCGCCCTCTATGTAAAATACAAAAGTAATGTAAAATACAAGCAATAAGGAATATACTACATTACAAAAGATTATATAGTGATGGTAATTGATAATACCAATTTAAATAATTACAAGAAGTGAAAATGTCTGAAAATTGTTTGTCAGATTATAACAAATTAAATATATACATCAAAACGACGATTGTCAAAATTGTAAGAAGAGATAAACTCGCTAAAAATATAATTCCATTCACACAAATTGAGGAATGAAACTTATTTGTCATAATGACAAAACCAAATAGTGGTATCAGTGGCCATCTGTCTTTCTACATACGAACTACAAGTGCATCAAGAGGCACATGTATGTTACTTCCAATAGATGACGCTATGTTACTGAATGCACAAATCCAAAGTTGACAGAGTTCAGGTGAAAATTACAGTACGAGATAAACAATCGTATTACTGTGGATAACGACTTTAGATCTACTATGCGAACTGTAGCCTCATGAAGTAATGTACCATGCCCCCTTATATTTCTCATGAGTATGGTGGTAACCAGTGCAAGGATTGTCATATTACTGTCAACCACCAGCGATAAAATAGAGCTCAAAAGTCACTCACAACACAACAAGAGCAGCCCGCTCAGAATATGTAAAACCAACTCTAAACATCGAAAAACATTTACCATGTAACAACCACTTTTTTTGAATGAGAATGGCTCAGTTTAGTGGTTTTTAGATGGTAAATGGTTTTCGATATTTAGAATTGGTTTTACATATTTTGAACGTGCTGCTCTTGGATCGTGAGTGGCTTTTGAGCACCTATTTTATTGCCAGTGGTTGGCAGTAATATGGCAATCCTTGCATTGGTTACCACCATACTCATGAGAAATATAAGAGCGCATGGTACATTTGTTCATGAGGCTATAGTTCGCATAATAGATCTAAAGTCATTATTCACTTATATGGCTCTTCATATGTGTAACACTTCGTTAATCGCATTATTTAAGTAATATGATTGTTTATCTCGTACTGTAATTTCACCTGAACAGTGTCAATTTTGGATTTGTGCCTCTTGATGCACTTGTAGTTCGTATGTAGAACGGCGGATGGCAATTGATACCACAATTTAGTTTCGTCATTATGACACAATAAGTTTCATTCCTAAATTTGTGTGAATGGAATTATATTTTTAGCGAGTTTATCTCTTCTTACAATTTTGACAATTGTGGCTTTGACGTATGTATTTAATTTATTATTATCTGACAAACAACTTTCAGACTTTTCACTTGTTGTAGTTATTTAAATTGGTATTATCAATTACCATCACTATATAGTCTTTTGTAATGTAGTATATTCCTTATTACTTTTATTGTACATTACTTTTGTATTTTACATAGAGGGTACTTATTGTAACGTGGTGCCACCTCATGTAGTCTTATTATAGTGTTTGAGCTATGATGTGTCACTTCGTAATAGAAATCTGCCATCTGTCATTTTTTTTGTTTGTTAAAGTAGTAGTTGCTTATGCCCTGTCTCTTGTATTTGTTTTAGCACGGATGATGACCAAAATTGGCCAAAATCGATTTGCAGCAAGATAAATAAATTATGTTTCCGCGACTGGTTGCTACATTCTTTATAATTTGATATTCCACGATCGCTGCAAAGAAGGGGAACCTTATGGAGCCCAACATTCAAATTTCTTATTTGTGTTTAGCCTTAATTTTTTTTGTCATTCCTGTTATGCAGTGATATTACTTTTTCCCCAGTTTTTGTTGTCCACTCAACTAGAGGTCGCAACAGATCAGAAAAATGCCAATCTGAATCTGCAGCACATCTGCAAGACCCTTATCTATATCCGGATCCACAGCCACAGCAGTTTAAGCTGCCACTGCTCTGATCAAAGGCTTGTTCCTTGACTGAATTTTCATCTGGGGAAATCAGCATTTGGCTTTGATATGAATTGAGGATTAACATATTTCAGTGTCAGCTGTATCAATTTGAAACTAATCTTTTTCATATGAGAGTGTCTCAAAACATATTTATTTCTTATTTATGTAGAAAGGTGATAAGAAGAAATTTCGTACCTGATTTTTAACATTTTACACGTGTGCCTCATAATTTAGATAATCGTATTTTAATACAAGATGACCTGCCATATTTTCAATACAGTTGGCAAATAATAATAAAATACTGTCGTAATTAATAAAGCAGATTTTGCAAATTTTTCCGTAAAATATTTTTGCCGCAGTGAGAAATCGAATGAAGTCATTACAAAAGTTGTTATATGTTTCGTACTGTTAAATGGTAGTCACATAGTTGGTTTATGAATGCATCTGTTACCACATTGCTAAATAATTACAACATGTTACTTTTCTCACTGTAACAAGCATTGCATCATGCATTTTTAAATATATTTAATACAAACATTGATAGATTCACTGATCTTATGCTGAATGTTATTTATGGCCTGTGTGAGTAACAAAACAGAAGTTGGACTATGAAATGAAAATTCCAAAGAATAGCTTGTCCAAGAACAGCCTAGTACTTGCTTTATGCTTTCTGTTTGAAATGACATAAATGAGATCTATTACTGAAAAAGAAACAGATATAAGACAGCTTCTAATAGGGCGGAAAGGGAATGCACATTTGAAAGTGTGCAGAATGGAAAGAAGAGCAAGTCATCATCTTTAGCTTCACCAGATGTTGACAATGCATATATCATTCTACAGAGCAGTACAAAATTTGTAGTGGTACTCCATCCACGGGGAAGGGCATATGTAAGTGTAAAGTTCAATGAAATACCATACAGCACTCCACGCTCCGTTAGAAAAGTTGATGTCTGGTGGTGAAAAAAGAAATGGGCAGGCAACCAAGGAGCATTGTCAGTAGCTTTGAATGATCAGAGATGCCAGCACAGTGGAACCTTGTGATCTGTCAACTGTATCACACCTTACATGATTGCGAACCACATACCCGTGGTGTCAACCAGTATGTGCTTCTCAGACTACACACACACACACACACACACACACACACACACACACACACACACACAGTAAGTTTGCAGCAATGCATAATCACTATGTGCAGGTCCCTTGGGTGCAGCTAAAATAGTTGTACCAGAAGGTAAGGATGGCAACAAACCTCCACTTCACATGTACCTTCTAAACATTCTGAGAATCCCCAGAGGCTAATTTTCAGCTAACTTTATGACAGATGGCAGTGCTGATTTGTGCAATTGTGTTCATTGGCAACAGGTAACACAATTTTATGAAAAGTGTATGCTAAGAATGATATTGTCCTTTAATTTTTAGATACAGAGCAATTGTTGTGGATATCTGCAGATAACTCACAGATATCCGCTGTCGTGTGTGTTTTTATCGACACGATGACAATTACTGGATTTACCTATGTAGGCCTGGCCTCTAACTCTGCCCTTTGTGTTCCACCATTTCTTTCCAACTTCTCATTGTGTGCTCTTTTATAGAATGCATTGTACCTTCTCTTACACCATCTGCCACCATTGAGAGAGGTGGTGCAATTACAAGACATAGGACTCACATGCAATAGGATGGCACTTCAAATCCCTGTACAGCCAACCATGTTTTCTGTGGTTTCCTTAAGTCACTTAAAGCAAAAGCTGGGATGGTTCCTTTCTAAAAGACATGGCCAATTTCCGTTCCTTATCTGAGCTTGAGCTCTAGCAATAATGATTGTATTGTTTGTGGGACATTTAACTTAAATCGTTCTACTACCTTTCCATCTAGCATGATCAAATTTGTTTTTCTCTATGTTTTCATGAATCAGTGGTTAAAATAAGCAAACTACCAGACCTTGCTAGGTTTACTAACACAGGAATCTCCCAATCGCACCCCCCTCAGATTTAGTTATACGTTGCACAGTGGATAGGCCTTGAAACACTGATCACAGATCAATCAAGTAAACAGGAAGAAGTTTTGCGGAACTATGAAAAAATAAGCAAAATACACAAACTGAGTAGTCTATGCGCAACATAGGCAACATCAAGGAGTATGTGAGCTCAGGAGAGCCATGGCCCCGTGGTTAGCGTGAGTAACTGTGGAACCAGAGGTCCTTGGTTCAAGTCTGCCCTTGAGTGAAAAATTTTAATTTTTTATTTTCAGACAACTATTATCTGTCCGTCCGTTATGTTTTCATCACTTTTTTCGGAGTGATTATCACATCCACAACAAATCTGAAATCGGACAAGGTAGAAGAATCTTTATACCCATTCGACAACATATTCCTGTCATGTGACGCACATGCCGTCACCAGTGTCGTATAGAATAAATCAGACATGTTTTCCTGTGGAGGAATTGGTTGACCTATGACGTTGCGATCAAATGTTTTCGGTTCCCATTGGAGAGGCACGTCCTTTCGTCTACTAATCGCGCGGTTTTGCGGTGCGGTTGCAAAACACAGACACTAAACTTATTACAGTGAACAGAGATGTCAATGAACTAACGGACAGATCATAACTTTGCGAAAATAAATAAAGTAAATTTGTCACTCGAGGGAAGACTTGAACAAAGGACCTCTGGTTCCGCAACTGCTCACGCTAACCACGGGACCACGGCGTTCCTGGGCTCACACTCTTCTTAATGTTGCCTATCTTACACATGGGCTACTCAGTTTGTATATTTTGCTTGTTTTTTTTCATAGTTCCACACAACTTCTTCCTGTTTTCGCGATTGATCTGTGTTCCGTTTTTCAAGGCCTATCCACTGTGCCAACTTATAACTAAATCTGAGGGGGGTGCGATGGGGAGGTTCCCTTGTAAGTATATGTATTATGAGTACATTGCAAAATGGTTATTTATTTAGGTTTCTAAAAGCTGCTTTTCTTGGAAAATATTATGATATTGTTTCATAGGGGACTTATACATGTGAAATTGAACATACCTCAGCAACTGATAAGAGATAAGCAGAGTGTGATATTTTCTTACTCTTGCAGCTGATCCTTATTGCTGTACAAGGTGTATCGTGGATTGTGCTGTAAGTTTATTGCCAACATTTCTATGTGAAGATTTCATTAATTTTATCACAGGATTTTTAATCTGATTGAGTGCTGCTAATTTTTCATTATCTTCTGTATGTTACATCCAGAATGTTCTGTGCAAAGTTAACTGTGTGGCATGTCCATCACTGATTTAATGTTTTGATTTTATGTATAACCAAACACCTACCAAGTATGCGTGTTTGTATCAAAACTGGAAATATGTGTAATCTGCTGTATAATCCTATCTACGTTGTTAATGAAAAATTATGTAAGTGTTAACACAACCTGCCGTAGATGTATCATTTGCTGTCAGCCTTCATTTACTCTGACACTGAGTTCTGTTTCTTAGGGAACACAGTCAGGACATAAACCCCTTTGCAGAACTCCAATGAAAATATAACAAATTTAACAAGATTTTTCAGTGAGTAAGAAATTAACATTATTGTTAAACAATGGAAAATCCTAGATGAAATGTAACAACACGGGAGAAGGAAAGTTGCTACTCACCATATAGTGGAGATGCTGAGCCGCGATAGGCACAACAAACACACACACACACACACACACACACACACACACACACACACACACACTTACTCACACAAGTGCAATTTGCACACACATCTGCAGTCTCAGAGAGCTGAAACTACACTGCGAGCAGTAGCACCAGTGCATGATGGGAGTGGCAACTGGGTGGGGGTAAGGAGGAGGCTGGGGCGGGAGGGGGAGGTATAGTATAGTGGGAGTGGCGGATAGTGAAGTGTTGCAGTTTGGATGGAAGGTAGAAGATAAGGTGCGGAGGGGGGAGGGGGTAAGTAGCGGAAAGGAGAGAAATAAAAATAAATTAAAAGACTGGGTGTGGCGGTGAAATGACGGCTGTGTAGTGCTGGAATGGGAACAGGGAGGGGGCTGGATGGGTGAGGACAGTGACTAACGAAGGTTGAGACCAGGAGGATTACGGGAATGTAGGATGTATTGCAGGGAAAGTTCCCACCTGCAAAGTTCAGAAAAGCTGGTGTTGGTGGGAAGGATCCATATATAACATAATTGTTATTTACTCTGTCAATTTTGCTGAGCAGGAAGACCTCTTCTTTTGTGTACCTCATGTCACAGGCCAAGTCCATTTGATATGTCTCATCAGGTGAATGAAAAAGCGTGCTGCCAAATAATAATTTAAGTGGGGCTACTGATAAACTTTAATAATAAGATGCTCTGGGAAAGGTGTGAGGCTAGTGCTCAGGTGTGATCTAATCAATACTGTGGTTGGCACAGATAAAACGATAATGTGACTAGGACACTCAAAACACAGTGCATCCTATTACCATAACATGGTGTTTCATGGGACTGCTCTTCATTTATGCACGAACTTGATGTGTTATGGTGCAAGTTATCCATGTGTATGCTTGATGTATACCGGTCATCATAAAGAGCTATATGTTTAATTTTTTTGTGCCTCTAATGTTTCCTTTCCATGTGTAATAGTTGTCTCTAATCTATTATTCCAGTGTTGTATCTTTTTAATTGTAAACAGAAATTGGCAGTACATTTTTGGCAGAATCTTTCATAGTAATTTATTTTTTCCTTAAAAAAAAAAAAATCCTCTGTTGGAAAAAGCCTGAGAACTAGATATCAATTTTAAAGTTTTCCCGGCGAATTGACTGTTCAAACAAATTTCGGGCTTGCAGTCGGTCATCGTTCAATACTTCGCACAATATTTCAACTGGGCACCTGTCAGTCATCTTCAGGTGAGCCGTTGCAGATTGGCGAAAACGTCCTCCGTTCCGCAGTATATAGCGTACTGTGCATGCGTCGAAAACTTGATAGATGAACCAACACTGCCCGCTGGCAGCGCCCTCGCTGGTGGAATAGCGGAACTCAGTCGCCCTCTGCGTTGCTGTTTGCCACGGCTGTCTACGCACTCTGTCATCTTCGATTTGAGCAAATCGTGGAGATGATGGGATTTCATGCACTGTCCAGCTGGTAGCTGCTGTCATGGTTTAACAGATTTAACAGATCTGATCCAGAGGGCGACTGAGTTCATCTATTCCACCAGGGGGGGTGCTGCCGGCGGGCAGCGTGGTTCATCTATCAAGTTTTCAATGCATGCGCAGAATAGTTACAGTACGCTATATACTGCGGAATGGAGGACGTTTTCGCCAGTCTGCGACGGCTCACCTGAAGATGACTCGCAGGGGCCCAGTTGAAATATCGTGCGAAGTATTGAACGACGACCGGCTGCAAGCCTGAAATTTGTTTGAACAACTAGATATCAGCTTTCCTACATCATATGTAAGAATTTTGCTTATCTTGTCAACAGATTTCAGCTATTCTTTGTGACTTAAGAGTATTTACTGTCCAGAATTAATAGTTGGGTTATAATAATTTAAACCGTAAATATTCTGTGAACACTGCATGTAGTTTCAGCAGTATGTCAGAAACTTAAAACTGTGCTCTTCGAATAATGCTTTTCATAGTTCCCAATCATCTGTATCACTGATGAGTTGTTAACGACCATTGCTATTTACAGTGAAATGTAAATTAAATGTGTGTACTGGATGGCGGTACTGGACAGTAGGATGGAAGGTTGGGACTGATTGATTGAGTAAAACATTGCAACAATTTCATATATTTATTTAAAGAACCTTCAGAATTGTAACAGGTCACACTCTTAAAATTTAATTAACAAATGGAAAAAAAGGCATCAACAAGGTTTAAAGTTTTTTAACTCTGTCTCTTTAGAGTTGAAAAGCAGCTTCACCACTGTGAAAAACCGAGCAAGGTGGCACAGTGGTTAGCACACTGGACTTGCATTTGGGAGGACGACGGTTCAATCCCACGTCCGGCCATCCTGATTTAGGTTTTCCGTGATTTCCCTACATCACTTCAGGCAAGTGCCAGGATGATTCCTTTGAAAGGGCATGGCTGATTTCCTTCCCCATCCTTCCCTAATCCGAGCTTGTGCTCCGTCTCTAATGACCTCGTTGTCGACGGGACGTTAAACATTAATTTCCTCCTCCTTTCCTCCACTGTGAAAACCATGCTTAAAACGAGAGCTTAATGGCAGTAAAACCAACGGTTGAAACAGAACTAAAGAAGATTAAGTACAGTGATAAATGACCCAGGCTAAAAACAGTCAGACATTTAGTTTAAGAAAGGTAGCTTCCCTTTTACAAACAATTTAGATGTTTCCCTGGTTGGATCCCAAATGTCTTGCTCAAACTCAGCTGCTTGTAAACAGTCACCTAGTTCCATTACACATGCAGAGCTACTACATGATATATATGTTTATACCAGAATTAACCCGTACTCAGATATTCACCTGAAACAATACAATAATAGGCACAACAACATGTTAACAATATCAATTTAAGTGGATTCACTGCAGCATGTAGCCTGATTACGAATGGCTCGTTTTCAATTAGCTAAAACAGCACAATCACTATGGCTAAGTGAAAGCAGAACATTAGCTTACAGTACGCGACCAAAGAACACTCTTTCATGGCACCTGATAACCATATTTACGTGCGGGTCATGCTGTAGCCTACTGTTTCCACAATGTCAGAAATCATGGTCACAGTTGCACACTCAAGACTGTGCCGGTTGGTGTATCTTTGCCTATTGATAAGTTTGTGGTGGTCTATGGGCTGCATGTGACTGGCACTGAAACCCGCAGTGATTATTGTAGTAAAGTCTGTGGAGGCTTTGAGTCAGTGCCTTCAGGGAGGAACGACATGATGGAATGTTTCTTTTCATAGAGTGTGGTAGATGGGAGCAGCTTCTGTTCTGTGCTAAAGATGGGCCGAGTCAAGGGACTGTTATATGGCAAACCTTCCGCGTAATTCTGTATGGAAGGGACTTTCCTGATCTGAACTGATATCATTCATTGCTTATTGTCAGTGTGTTTTGCCACAAACTCGTGGATGGTATAGTTGTCTTTGTCTTGAGACCCTCTAAGCAAAATTGAACCCTCTCACAAAATGGAACAGATGTTATTGGTGGTTATTAGCCTATCTGGTTAGTGCTTATGCTGTGGTACAAGAATACAATTCACAGTGTGATGATGTGGCAGTGGATTATGGCGCATTTTGGGTATCAAATCATTTGCATCCAACTCTGGAGTGCGAACTATGTCATCGGACCTCATATGGATTTTTCTGTATCTTGCTGGGCATCAGGAGCTGTATTGTGTACTATCTCTGTTTCAGATGAACCTCGGGTATGGTATCTGCCTTTTATCTGTATGTACAGTAAACAGAACGGCCTGAATAAGTAAAAGCCATTATATGAGTGAAAATGCGCCAACCTGATGAAGAAGGTGCAACTTCATGAGCCATTTCATCGATGTTTGCAAGTTACATAAATGTTTGTTTTCTATGTTGATGATACTCTTTATTATGCTTTTAAATTTAGTAATGAATGACTTTGATTGTAGTTTTGGATTCTAGTAATGCTATTGTTGGTTTCATGTTCTTGTAACGCTATTGTTGGCATAAAGTGAAAATTTTCAAATAAGACTTCGGGGGCAGCTCTTATAAAATAATAATATAGAGAGGTGTGGATATAGAATGTCTGGAGGCACATGAAAGTTTCACACTTAAATCTGTATTTGCATAATTATGAGCTGCACTAGTTTTGGAGCCATGTATGTCCTGTTAGTGTTACGGGGTTGTTGTCACTGTGAAATGTGGGATAACTTATATGTCTGTGTTACAGGACCCATGTGGTGTTGCTTTCAAATGTAAGTAGAGTTGAAGCAACATGAACTTTGTCTTTTTGCGATGGTTTATTGCTTATAAACTGTTGCTACCCCGGAACTGAATGGTGTTACCTTTTTTATGAAGATTTTGTTATGATGAGTTTGGTAACATATTAATTAAATTTAAGATCAGTGTTTCTACAATCGTCACTCTGTACTCATTTTCAGAGTTTAATTTGAATAGTTGATGTCCCATGGCACAAATGGTAGCAAAGTGTGGTTATGATCCATGGACCTAAGGGTTGTGGGCCCAACACGCTTCCACAGTGCAGCTCTGCTTTACCTTATCTACATAAATGGAGATCTTTCTGTTATTCCCTGCTCATGACCATATGTAGTTAAATGCTGCAAAATTCTTCATGGTAGTGTTCCCTTGCATAAGGTTATTCTTAATTCTGTCAAGGTATGCTCCCTTGTACTGCTTCCTGATTATATTGCTTGCAGATGTCTCATGCTCTACCTACTAACAGTCACAACTTTTGTTGTGGTGGTAACCAAATTGCTTCAATTTGATCCTCAGTCTGTACTAACAAAACCAGCAGATTGCTTATGTCAGCTAATGTGTCACATGATATTACCTCTTAACCTGTTCGGAGCTGCACTAAAGGATTAGGTAATTTATCATACATACTTATTTGGGGTTCCACTGCATATTCTTATATTTGCTGCCGACCTATTTCCATGGTGGCACTTGCTCCATCCGCTAATGCCGACATATTAGTCCATTCCCACAATTAAGCGATGTGCCTTTCATATGCCTCTCTCTGTTCAGAAGGTAATGTCAACAAATCCTCTATTCTCTGTGAATAATGCACTACTTTAGCTTGCAGATTACTAACTTGTGAGGATGTTAGTCTGGAACCAGTGAACAACTCCCTTGCCTGATTAACTTCTGTGAGCGCAACATTAACAGCAGTGGCATCCAAACTCACCTGTTCTACGCCCTTCGGGATGACAGCAATTGGTAGTTCCATTTTTTGACGCGATTTTCGCTGTTTCTCACTGACATTTCCTTGTGTCTGGACACATTATCTCCGTAGCTCGTGTATTAGCTCCTCTTTTCCCAGACAAGTGATGTTATTCTGTAACACCATAAAATTAAAGTTAGCAAATAAGTAATAAAGTACAGTTAATCAGGAAACTAAGAGTATTGTCTCTGTGCACTGTTTTGGCAGATGTTGTGGCCTGCTATCATTTGTGTTGTGGAACTTCAACTACTCAAATTAAACTCAGAAAAATGAGTACAGAGTGACATTTATTGAAACACTAATGTTACATTTAACTTGTGTGTTACCAAACTGATCTTCATAGAAAAGGTAACACCATTTAGTTCCAGGGCAGGAACAGTTTATGAGCAGTAAACCATCACAGAAAGACAAAGTTCATGGTGCTTCAACTCTACTTACATTTGAAAGCAACACCACATGGGTTCCCTGACTCAGAAATATGAGTTATCCTACATTTCATAGTGACAGAAACCCTGTAATACTGACAGGACATATATGGCTCCAAAATGGGTGCAGCTCAGAATTACTCAAACAAAGATTTTAGTGTGAACCTTTCATCTACTCCCTGTCATTCTATACTCACACATCTCTATATTATAATTTTCTATAGAGGCCCCCCCCCCCCCCCCCATAGTTTTAGGAGACAGTTTATCTAACTTGAGAACTTTGGTGAAATGGCTCATGAAGTTGCATCTTCTGACACCAGCATGGCATATTTCCACTCATCTAACAGCCATGATTCGATAGGGCGTTTCTGTTTACTGTCCATACAGATAAAAGGTAGTTACCATACCTAAGGTTCATCTGAAACAGAGACACCATACGATACAGCTCCTGCTGCCCAGCAAGATACGGAAATACGTACGAGGGGTCCAATGACATGGTTAGCACCCCACAGGTAGGTGAAAATGATTTAATACCAAAAATGCACTATATCAGAGTCCCACATCACCATATTGTGAATTTATACTCATACCACAGCATGAGCACTAACCCTGCCATGAACTTCATTCTCCTCACCACCCGGGCCGCGAGTGATAACTCAGTCTTCAGAAGGACCACATCCCATCTCACAGGCCCGGAATGGTACCAAATTCCTTGTATAAGGTAAAAATAGTACCACCTTTGGTGTGATTGGGAGGTACAATAAACCATAACAGCCATAAGAGTTCAGATGAGTCAGAATGGCTGATCTCCATGAAATGAGTTTGTTACTCCATGACATTGCGGCTCGTATTGAGCGTGCTGCTACGACAGTGATGATTATGTGGAACCAGTGGATAGGAGACATATAGTACACAACGATGAAGGGTACTGGACCACATGACATGAGAACTGTGCAGGATGACCAATATCTTGTCCACATGGCCATAACTGACAGAATAGCTTCGTCCACAATGTTGGCTTGGTATTGGAGCATTGAACAGATGTGGATGTTTCC
Source organism: Schistocerca nitens (assembly GCF_023898315.1). Taxonomy (NCBI): domain Eukaryota; kingdom Metazoa; phylum Arthropoda; class Insecta; order Orthoptera; family Acrididae; genus Schistocerca; species Schistocerca nitens. Next base: position 362,448,416 of record NC_064621.1, read on the forward strand.
GCGTTAAGCTTTAACGCGATCTACTGAGGGCCCATCTGGTAGCACACATGTTGTTACATAGGCTTGCATTGACCCGACGCCAACAATTACTGGCTGCTTATGCTGCCCATGTTTTTAGCTTGCCCGGGCATCCAAATTACCGTGTGCTGTTCCCGCAGTCGGTCGTCCATCTGCCAGAGCGTCGGCCCCGGTCGGGTTGTCCGATCGCCGTGCGCGTTAAGGAGCTTCTCTCCGGGCTTGGATTTTTCCCTGTTCCACCTCCTTTCCGGGCCACTTTGCGTACACCCCCATGGTGTGTTCCTCGCCCTTACCTTCGGCTCGACTTGGCACAGGGCCCGAAGGACTCAGTCCCTCCAGAGTCCTTCTGCCGCCGCTTTTCTTCCATCCTGGCCACCTATCAGGGCTCTGGAATTGTTTACACTGACGGTTCGATGGTTGCTGGTCGTGTCGGTTATGCGCTCACTCTAGGGGACCAGTCCGAACAACGTTCCTTGGCGGCTGGCTGCAGCGTTTACACTGCTGAGCTGGTCGCCATCTTTCGAGCACTAGAGTATATCCGCTCCTGCTCAGGTGAGTCCTTTGTTATCTGTAGCGACTCCCTGAGCAGTTTACGAGCTCTCAACCAGTGTTTCCCTCGTTCCCGTCTAGTGATGGCTATCCAGGAGTCCCTGTCTACTCTTGACCATTGCGGCCGCTCTGTGGTCTTTGTTTGGACCCCAGGCCATGTTAGGATCCCCGGGAATGAGAATGTTGACCGCCTGGCGAAAGAGGCCACCAGTCAACCACCTCTGGAGATTGACCTCCCGGCGACTGATTTGCGGGCACTGTTACGCCGCAAAATTTTCGCTTTATGGGACGCTGAATGGCGCAACCTGCCTGTACCGAACAAACTCCGTTGTATCAAGGCGTCGACGACTGTGTGGCGGTCGTCCATTCGGGTCTCCCGCCAGGAGTCTGTTGCCCTCTGCCGGCTGCGCATTGGGCACACTCGGCTGACACACGGCCACTTATTGCGCCGTGAGGACCCACCTCTGTGTCGCTGCGGCTCCGTTTTATCTGTGGTGCACATTTTATTGGAGTGTCCGCTTTTAGCTGTGCTCAGGCAGACGTTCGCACTGCCTGACACGCTCCCTGCCATTTTACCAGATGACTCTGCCATGGTGGACTTAGTTTTGCGTTTTATTCGGGCAGGGGGTTTTTATAGTTTAATCTGAGTGTTCGTTTTTTAGCGTTGATTCTGGCTTTTAGCCTCTGATTTTAAACTGAGTTTTTAATGTGTTCTTGGTGGTTGGCTTTTCCTTTTTTTTTTTCTTTTTCTTTTTTTTTTTTTTTTCTCTATGGTCGGCCAACCACCGTCACACTCTGTGTGTTTTATTTTGTTTTGTCTGATCTCTGTCGGAGTCTTTTTCGTCCTGTGTCGTCTGACGTCTTTCCTGCTGTTTGTTTTTTATTCTCTTTGGGTGGTTTTAATTTTTTTTGGAAAAAGGGACCGATGACCATCGCAGTCTGGTCCCTTTAATCCCACAAACCAACCAACCTATGACCCGAAACTGATGAAGCTTCAAACTGCCATAGGTATGTGGTATACATTGTCTCTGGTGCGTGGAGTGGCAAAATCTAGTGTTTTTGAATGAGCCCCAATTCATATTGCCCTACAGTAATGGCTGTGTACTTATTATGTGCTACTGTGGTGAATGCAATCAGGCAGACTGCATATTTAGAGCAAGCTGAAGAGCAACTGCTACATTGGGGATGTTTTAGAACACGAGACATTGCTCCTATTGCAGGAAGCTCCACATGCCATGTTTTAGCAGGACAATACCCATCTACATGAGGCAAGGAGTGTGCAAGCCTTCTTCAAAGAATGACATGTACCACAGCTTCCCTTGCTTGCATGTTTGCCTGACATGCTCATCGAATATGTTTAGGGTGTGATCAGTCTGCAACTATTTTGTTCTGGTCCTCGTGCAAGCATGGCCGATGCTTAGCGGATGTGTCTGCAGACCATGTGGCATTATGTTCTCTAGCAGATTATGCAAGCCCTGTTTGATTCAATGTTACAATGGCCAGAGGCTGCAATTGGAGCATTTTTTTGCTTTCATTCAGAGTGCACGGGCAGTTCTGTAATTCTAATAATTTTAGTAATGATGTGATTTTCCTTTGTTTAATTATTTTTGTATTTTGATTTCCCTAATGTATGGAATAAATTTCATTGTTACTGCATGTTCCCTCCCAGCTGGTGAAATTCTGACAAATGGTAGTGTAGCTTACTGAAGTGAAGTGACTTGGGTGCCTTGACAGTACATATAGCTGTACTGTAGATTCAACCACAATGGAAGGGTATCTTGGAGAGGCTTGGTTGCTGAAGAGGGGCAGCAGCCTTTTCAGTAACTGCCTGTTTGGTGGACTTATCAGGTGATATGACATTAGCCAGTGTGACCTTGCTGTGGTGGTACTGCAAATGCCTGAAAGTAAGGGGAAACGGCAGCCATTATTTTATTTTTTTCTGAGAGCATATAGTTCTACTCTATGGCTTAATGATGATGACATCCTCTTGTGTAAAATATTCTGTAGCTATAATAGTCCCATTCATATCCTCGGGCAGGGACTACTCGGGAGGATGTCATCAGAAGAAACAAAACTTGCATTCTGTTAGTTGTGTGAAATGTTAAATTTTGTAATTGAATAGGTAGATTAGAGGATTTAAAAAGGGAAATGGCTTGGTTGTAGTTAGATATTGTGGAGATTAGTGAAATAGAAAGGCAGGTAGAAGAGGACATACAGTCAGGTCAGTACAGTAATATCAACAAAAAATGACCTAGATGTAACAGAGGAGTAGGTGTAAAAATGCATAAGACAATAGAAATGCAGGTAGGCTACTATGAACAGCGTAGTGAATGCATTATCATAGCAAAGATAAACATGAAGGTATCAACTATCACTGTAGTACAACATTATATGCCACTAACTCCACAGATGGTGAAGAGATTGGAAGAACATATGATTGGATAAAGGTAATTATTCGTCACTGGAATTTGGTTGTGTGTGTGTGTGTGTGTGTGTGTGTGTGTGTGTGTGTGTGAGGGGGGGTGGGGGGGGGGAGAAGGAAAAATAGCAAGAGAAGCTGGACTGGGAGAAAGGAATGAAAAAGGAAGCTTCCTTGTAGCATTTTGCACCCAGCATAATTTAATCATTTCTAACATTAGATTTAAGACTTGTAAAGAAGGTTGACTACATGAAAGAGACCTGGGATGCTGGCAGTTTCAGATGAATTAATAATGGTTACACAGAGATTTTGAAACTAAGTTTTATAATTTTTAAAGACATTTCCAGGAGCAGACGTGTCTATATGAGGTGGAATCAAAAATTTTCGGAACTGGTGCTGCCCGCTGGAAATTAGGAGTAGTAGATCTTTGCACCGCTAGGTGGCGAGAGCAGAGGACGTATTGCATGCCCAGTGATTTCCGTAATACTCTGTGTTTGGTGTGTGTCGATTTTACGATGCATTCGTGAACATAACAGTGCGTGTGTATCAAATTCTGTGCAAATCTCGGGAAAAATTCTACGGAGACCCTTGCAGTGATTCAACTAGATTTACAGTTGTGATCCAGAGACAAAGCAACAATCGTCCCAGTGGAAGAGCCTGGGCTCTCCAAGACCCAAAAAAGCGAGACAAGTTAAGAGCAAAGTGAAGAGCACGATCATCGTTTTCTTTGATACCAAGGGAATTGTGCACAAAGAATTCGTCCCACCCAACCAAACGGTGAATTTCGCCTACTACTGTGACGTTTTACTACGGCTCTGTGAAAACATGCGGCGACGACGGCTCGAACTTTGGTGTCAAGGGAACTGACTGCTGCATTACGACAATGCGCCTTGTCATACATCCTTGCTATCCAGGACCTTTGTGGCAGAAAACAACATGGCGGTTGTACCCCAACCACCGTACTCGCCAGATTTACCACCTTGCGACTTCGTGCTATTACCAAAACTGAAACTCAAGTTGAAAGGCTGTCAGTTCAACACTCTAGAGAGGGTTCAAGAAGCATTGCTGGCAGTGAGAAACACCCTCAAAGAACATGACTTCCAGAAAATGTTTGACCATTGGCAGAAGTGCTGGGACTGGTGTGTATGTGCAGATGGGAACTACTTCGAGGGTAATGGTGACCATTAGTCCAAAGGTAAGGTTTTCAACAGATCGCAGCACTAGTCCTGAAAATTGTGGATAGCACCTCTTAATGTACTGACTATAATTTACTGGTTATGGCAGATTACAACTGAAGAAATTCCAGAAGAGTAGGAAATTCAGGAAATAGAAACTGTATGGATTGAAGGCACTACAGGTTGTTGAGAGTTTCAGAGAGAGCATTAGGCAACAATTGACTGAAACAGGGGAAAGGAGTACAGTATAAGATCGATGGGTGTCACTGAGAGATGAAATAGTGAAGGCAGCAGAGGATCAAATAGGTAAAAAGACAAGGCCCAGAAGAAATTGTTGGATATCATAGGTGATAATGAATTTGATTAGTGGACTGAGAAAATAAAAATGTAGCAAATGAAGTGGACAAAAGGAAATACAGAAGTCCAAAAAATTAGATTGACAGTAAGTGCAAAATGACTTAGCAGGAATGGCTAGGGAACAATACAAGGTTATAGAAGCATGCATTACTGGGGGCAAGATAGATGATGATTAGGAAAATCGGAGATCTTAGGAGAAAAGAGAATCAGATGTATCAAGAGCTCAAATGACTAGCCAGTACTAACAAAAGAAGGTAAAGCTGAAACTCGAAGGAATATGTAGTTTGTCTGTATAGGGAAACAAACTAAGAACAGTAGTATAGAAAAAGAGGAGGAAACAGGTGAATGTGAGATGGGAGGAAATATGATACTAAGAGAAAAACTTGGCAGAACACTGAAAGAACTAAGTGGAAACAAAGCCCTTTAAATAGACAGTATTCCTTTAGAATTACTGAGATCCTTGAGAAAGCTAGCCATGACAGAATTGTTCCACCTGGTGTACAAGAATATGAGAGTGAGGAAATACTCTCAGATTTCAGAAAGAATGTAATAATTTCTGTTCCAAAGAAGATAGGTGCTGACAGATATGAATACTACCGAACCATCAGGTTAATAAGTCATAGTGCAAACCATTGACATTAATTAATTACAGAATAATGGAAAAACTGATAGAAGCCAACCTTGGGAAAGATCAGTTTGAATTCCAGACAAACGTAGGAATACACGAGGCAATACTCATCCTATGACTATCTTACGAACTAGATTGAAGAAAGGCAAATATATGCTTGCAGCATTTGTAGATTTAGAGCAGGCACGGGCAACCTTTGGTGACCTGTGGGCCCAGTTCACAAAGTTACTGAAGCTCACAGGCCACCTTGTTACATGGCATGATAGCATCACTCTTGCTGCATGAAGTCAGAACTGTAGTGTTTGTTACATTAGTTTTTATAGCATAAGGCACCAAGGGCACCAATATCAATGGCACTGCTTTCACAAAGTGCCACGCTAACAACTTTTGCCTCACAACTACTGAAACTAAGTAGACATTTGGAAAGGCAATTAAAGCTCAGGGAGAAGAAATAAAAACTTTGAGGTTTGCCAAAAACATTGTATTTCTGTCAGAGACAGCAAAGGACCTGGGAAAGCTGTTGAATGGAATGGATAGTGTCTTGAAAGGAGATTGTAAGAGCAATTTCAACAAAAGTAAAACAGGGGTAATGAAATGTGGTCAAATCAGGCAATACTGAGGGAACTATGTTAGGAAATGAGACACTAAAAGTAGTAGATGAGTTTTCCTGTTTGGGCAGCAAAATAACTGATAATGGCCAAAGTAGAGAGGATAAAAATGCAGGCTGGCAATAGTTAGATGAACATTTATGAAAGAAAGGAATATGTAAACATTGAATGTAAATTTGTTAGAAAGTCTGTTTTGAAGGTGGGCGATAAACAGTTCAGATAAGAAGAGAAAGAAGCTTCAGAAATTTGATTTCGTAGAAGAATGCTGAAGATCAGATGAGTAGATTGAATAACAAGTAATGAGGTACTTAATAGGATTGAGGAGAACCAAAATTTATGGGACAACATGACTAAAAGAAGGTTTTGGTTTGGTGTTAAGGAATAGTCAATTTTGTAATAAAGGGGAGTGCGTTGATAAAATTATACAAGGAGACCAATGCTTGAATGAGGTAAGCATGCTCAAATGGATGTAGGTTGCAGTATTTATGCAGAGATGTAGCTCAGAAGCCAGTAAAGTCTGTGTGCTTGTAGTGAGTGTTGGCGCACTGTGAATCAGTCTGCTACAGGTAGCCTTTCCCCATTTTTGTGCCTGTAGGTTTTTAAGTGTAAGAGGGGTACGAGTACTGAATGTCTGTCAACTTGTTTAATGGATGCCACTAACAAACATTTGTATTCTAGTTGGGAACTGCACTGGGGCCTCTATGTGACACTCTTTTTCAATACCTTCTGCGGTCAAATGTGCTTACCCAATTACACAAAAAATTACTTTAGGCATTTATCGCATGTCTCAAGGCATCTAGCACAGTATACAGTTAATGATTTGATCTGGATGTCTACTGACAACTCTTCACAATGCTAAGAATACGCCTAGCCTAATCAGCTTCACTTTCTGCTAGTTTTGTATGCTGTGTGCCTCACTTTCTGTTGTTTTTATGCTGCTGTGCCTTATATGCTTCATTTTGAAAAGAATTGCAACGTCTGAGGTACACTGCAAGTTTGTAGGCTGATCTCCCACATTGTAGTTTGTCTTGTCTGTTCCTCAAAATCTGGACTATACTGTGGCTGGTTGTCTTTACAACTTCGAATTGTTCTTATTCCACCAAATTTTTTTTTGTCATTTTACTGTTGACAATAGTATCAGAAGTATAAATGTTACTTCTTCAATGTACTGTGATTGTAAGGTTAGACAGAACAACTCAAATAGGTTCCTGACATTATGCAATAATCAGTTTTCGAGTGTTCATAAGTTACATGAAGCACTGATGTACTTAACTACTCCCCAACCCTCCCCCATCCAACCAATCCTACTTCCTTCCTTGAAGAAGAAACATATTAGTTCTGAAAGCTGGGATTAGTGTTTTCTGCTTTTAAGTGTTCCTATCAGCAATGTGGGGAATTGAATCCTATGCAGGTAAGCACTGGCCCACCACTCTTGACGCCTTGTAATTTTGGCAGTTTCCTAAACTTGAAGAAGAAACATATTAGTTCTGAAAGCTGGGATTAGTATTTTCTGCTTTTGAGTGTTCCTTTCAGCAATGCGGGGAATTGAATCCGATGCAGGTAAGCACTGGCCCACCACTCTTGACTCCTTGTAATTTTAGCAGTTTCCTAAACTGAATTTTCCATTTTATACATTATATTCTTTGCGGGGCACAAAGACACTAATACAGTGAATCTCTCTGTCTCTCTCTCTCTCTCTCTCTGTCTGTGTGTGTGTGTGTGTGTGTGTGTGTGTGTGTGTGTGTGTGTGTGTGTGTGTAACTTTAGGTATTGGTTTGCAGGGAGACCACTGACACATCCGTAATATACAATTTAGTAATAACAGTCAGCAGTATAAGGAAACTTGTGTATATTAACAAGAGAAATTTCACATCTTTTCACAGTTGAAGTACACACACTGTTATCCTCTATCAGGCGTTGAACACAACACAGGGCAACAGTTTCCTGTGTCCTGTATCTTTCAGTTTTTATTATTACAGTAGTGTCTAGCTATAGTAAATAAAATCTACTGGGTCTATAAGCTGTTACATTTTACAACAAAATGACGAGCATTCAGGAGATCAGTATTTGCAGTTGCTATAATCCTGAAGGTGGTAACGTGAATAGTTTCTAAAAAATAAAAAATTATAGATGTAACAATCTGACTTGTAAATTCAAAAGGTTTTGTAAGTAAATGAAGCTTAAAGAAACTTTGTGTATGCAACATAGACTGTAGTTAAAAAAACTTAGCAATATAACAAAGGCCAGGAAGTGTGTGAATTTTATAACTGAGTCTGCCCTGTCCAAGTATTACAACAAGATTTATACATACTTATGAGCTGTGGCAATTAAATAACAAGACTGCCCACCTCATATTGCACAACAGCTTGGGGGGTGGGGGCAAAGAGGAGGAGAGGTTGAGGTTGGTATTTAAATGCAGCTGACCTTGAACCTTCAAGAGCAGCCACTGTTCATTTCACATTTTGGTCTGGTTTTGAGCCTTGGTTGTAGAAGATATTGTTCTATAGTAGTACTGCAAGCTTGGTGAACTTAAAAATTAAGCAGTGCATTAACCTCAAACCCTTCATGAAATTAAAGAAATTGCCAGCAGGATGTTTTCATTTTTTAAACATTTGTTTTATGATAATTCTGTCACTTGCGTGAGTTTTTGAATGGCAAAAAGGTTTTCAGAAGCAAGTAAAACTGTTATCATGACGAATGGTTGCCCGAGGGTCAAACCGTTAATGAGAAATACTACAGAGATGCCCTAATCAAGCTAAGGGAAAGAATTAGGAAGAAACGATCAGATTTGTGGAAAAACAATGCGTAGATTGTGCATCAGGACAACACTAGTCCACAGTGTTGTATCTGTGAAACAGTTTTTAGTGGACAAGCACATTCCTATGCTTGAACATCCTCCATATTCATCAAATCTATCTCCCTATGATTTTTATCTGTTCCCGAAAATGAAAAGTGCATTAGAAGTCTGTTGGAGAGGTAAAAGCAGAAACAGCAGAATTGTTGAAGGTGACAGTGGATGACCTACAGCATTGCTTTGAACAATGGAAGAAACACCTGCAGTAGTGTATATAGATAGAGGAGAGGGGAGTATGTTGAAGGGATAAGAGTTAGTTATAACTTTGTTTGCAGTGTACCACAATTCTGACACCAGTCTCATTATTGACTTGGCACACCTCGTATACTTGCATATACATAGTGCCTATTACTTCTCTTGGCCTTGTGCTTTGCATTGTGCTCTTGATTTGTGTTGAATTTTATATGTTAACCTACATGTGTTTTACCTGAAGATGTATATATTTTTCATGTTGTGTAGTACACATCTTTATAGTGCTTTTACCTATATCTCAGCCAGTTTTTTTAGTTATTTCATTCTCAGGAATTTTCCTTTGGCGCATGTATCTTTTTTACCAGTCTTAACACAACTTAGTATAAAATGTATTGCACTTGCGACTTTCAGTTAATGGCGACAGTCACGAGCAGATTTATGTAGACCTGCATTTCAGAATTGTGTATCTTTTAAGGAACTAAATCAGTTGGGAGATTGCTGAAATACTTGTATTGTGAAGTTAGGAGTAACTGGTAAAACAAATTAACGAGCAACTGTCCAATGTGGAGAGAGTAATGTGAAACTTAGAAGTAACAGGAATGATATAGGTGAGAATCAGATTCTCCAAAGAAAAATAAAGATGATATGCAATATTTTTTTAGGTAAATTAATTGTGAGTTAGTTAATTAGGGTCCATGTATGGCATGGAACACTGTAGCTGCAGCAGATGTGCTTCTTAACGTGCGAAACTGAGCACAGTTTCATTATTGTCTAATGCCCCTACCTGTGCTAAATAGCCCATGTTTGGGATTTGACCTGAGCAGCCCATGTTTGGGATTTGACCTGAGCCAAGGTTACATGAGCAACTGGCCTCACATTGTGCTGAGCATTTGTGGAGTGGTTTCTCTGATGTCTCCTCCTGTCACTCTGTGATTTATCATTGTTAAGATAGCATTATTGTAGATGTAAAAATTATTTTTTGACTTTGTACCTTCTCTGTGAATGTGCCTTTGTTCAACATCATTGCTATTGAATTTGGAGTGATTAATTTAGGTGCTGGCTGATCCCTACCTGCTGCCACCCTGTTCCCCCTGGAAGGAAATGTGTGCACCCTGACTGTTCACATGTAGTGATACTCACATGAAAGAGTATAAAAGCTTTATAATTGTATGTAATCATGTAACTATTGGGGGAGTGGGATACAAGCCTGTTATTTATTTAGTTAGATACGGGAAACCACCAAAAAAATCACATACAGACAGGCTGGTACAATGGCCTACATTGTTAATCCCCGGGCGGATTTGATACGGGCCATTGCACCTGCCCAAATTTCGGACGTGGTATGCTAATATATGTGGCTGTATGGGTGGATTATGGTTGTTACAATTCAGCAGAGATGTAAATATTGTTTTCCCTTCAGCAGTTCATGATCCAATTTTGGTGACCCATTTGAAAGTTACTATCACTTTTGGATACTTCAGATTCAGAAGAACTATCAATTACATCTCTTGTTGAAACATAAGACTTTAGTCTTACACCTGCTGATGTAGACAGCTTAGGGTTGTTGATTTCAGAATCTGTGGAGGGGTTCTTTTTCACATGGACATCGAATAAATCATCCTCACTGTCGCTCTTTGTGATTATCTCTATGGTCTTCTTCCTCAGTTTAATGATAACAGTCTGTCATTTTCTTTGTAGCATAGGTAATGAGAAAAGCACTGTGATGCCACTACTAATGAACAGCAAGAAATAAAGCAAAATTGAATGCAGTTTTTATAACTACAATAATGCCATCTTAACAATGAGAAAAGCACTGTGATGCCACTACTAATGAACAGTAAGACGTAAAGCAAAGTTGAATGCAGTAAAATGAAACCACAACAGACAAAGTAAGCGAAAGCAACTTCAGGACCAAAACTGTGAAAAGCTACGGAGAGATATGGGGTGCATATTCTGCTGTATGCTTACTTGTCAACAGCAATCAAGTACCTGAGTGACGGTGCAACTGTATTTTTCGTGAGAGCATAGGAGTCAGCAAGGAAGCTCAAGTTAACTTGTCAGTACCCCTGAAATAAACTCAGGGGCCACACTTAATCATTAACAGAGTCTGGGGAGCTGCAGCAGAATGTGATGATTTAATGCAACAGTTGTCAAAGGTGAATTGATAGTTTAGGAATAACTATTATCATTGTTTCTATCTCATTACTAAATATGAGGGGGTATTTGTTCCTATTGCAGTGAAATTAGAAAAAAGTATTAGTACAATTTACAGATATTCGAACAATATAAAAAATTTTTAGTCGTAGACATACTTGGTGTTATGAGTAGAAATAATTTCTCTCTAGTAGCTTAAAAAGGTACATTATCTGCTTTGTTTCAGATATACATGACAAGTGAAACTGGTTTAATTTTGGTTTAATTATCATGTTGATTTATTTATTTTCTTTCTTAAATTTTCCGCCCTCTGTATTGATATTACTGTGAAAGTTGCAGGAGACAGTGTGGATGTGCATGTAAGCCATGTTTAGGTTTCAGCATATGAAGAAGTTAAGAGTTTTTTTTCTTCTAAACCTTACACTTAATTCATAAGCAGTAATTTTCAGTTTTTCAAATAAATTGAAACTTACTGTCTTATTATTTTGCTATTGTTGCACCTGTCAGTTCTAGTAATCTGTGTAAATCAGTAACTTTTCACACAACACCTTATGAAACACTCATGAATTCATGCCTATTACAATGCAATTAGCAGTAATCAGTTGACTTGCAGATTGTTTGTTGTTGTTGTTGCTGCTGCTGCTGCTGCTGTTATACCATTACCCATTTATGTTAGGACTTATTGTTTGCTTACAAGTGCTAAAAATCAGTAGATGTATATCATGTGGTTTTCTTTACCAGTGAACAATATATTTAACCACCTTAGACTTGTTTTCATAAGTCGATACAACTTAAATTCCATATTTTGTTGCCACAATTCACACATTTTGAAGCTTAATTGTTTTTTAAATCAAGATTGTTTAAATATGCCTGCTTCACAAAGAAACATCTTTCATGTGGGGTAAGCATTGTATACTCGCTTTTAATTTTAAAGTCTTCATTTCAGTTTTATAGTTTTTATTTATGTTTTTCTTTTTTAATGACACAGTTCCTTCAAGTAAAAGGAACTGCAGCCCAAACATGAATCATAAAATAAAGGGTAATATTTGCTTGTGACAAGCAAATAATGTTGCGCAATGGACTATTAACTGTTGGACTAGCAGATCTCTTATGCTTGATGATTAATTATCTTCCAGGGCTATCAGTGAACTATTAATTTGTGGATTGCGTAAGTTTACAGTTGTTCAGATCATTTGGAACTTTTGTTTGATGTAGCCTCTTTTGCAATAATATGGTATGTACATATGTGTGCTCGAGAAGGGGCAATGGCATAAATATTATTATTTTTGTAAACATAATTGGAAAAGCATTGATCTACAGACAATATTAAATAAAAATTAATACTCTTCATAAATCGTGTGTAACTATTTCTTGGCTGTGAACACAAACATAATTACCTACAACTACAGTGTGTGCTGCTGCAGTCTGTGTTATGTCATTTCTGTACTTACCTGTTTCAAGTCTGCAATACTGCTAGAAAGGGCAGGAGAAGGATCTGAGATGTGACTGTACAAGAACAGTGTGTTGCCCTGAGTTGGTAGGCTTATGAGTATTACAGTAACATTTGAGGAGGAGGAGGTGCTGATAGAATACAGACATATTACAATTTCACAATAACACTATTATTAGAATAAGGAAGGAAAATATTCCAGGGAAGATTTGAGATGTGAAGAAGAGCATCTCTAATGTTGTTGACAGTTTTCAGGATGATGAAGTTCAACAACATATTTATATATCTGACATGAGGAAAACGTACACTCAGCCGTGACGAACTGCTGTCTTCTTTTAAAAGAAGTGACCACTTCAGATATAATAAATTGTTGCTGAGGGATTAGCATACAGTTTAAAGTACGCATAAGTTTCAAGATAGTGTTTAAGCTAACAAAATGTGGGTAAATTTGATCTATACTTTGAGTCAAGGCAGACAGATGATACCATCATGCTGTCAAGCCAGTACACATAAGAAAATACAGTAAAATGGTTTTTTCCCTTGCAAATGTCTTTGTGGGACTTGAGGAATATTGTAATTTTTTTAAATAGTAGAAAAAAATCTTAATACCATAATGACATGATCGGAGATATTGTGAATCAGAATGAACCTCTGTGGCCTCTTTGTGTTATAAATGATGTGGTATAGAATTCTGAGACTGCTATCGTATCATTATCATACTATATTAATGGGGTAGAATTTGTATGAGATCAAATTAAGCAACATTAGAAACAACAATAAAAAATGTGTGCTGACAGTAGCAGATGTTTGCCATGGGATATCATAAAGCAGATCTTGATAGAAGCATAGCATAATATAATGAAACACATCAAAAAGACATAATGAAAGGATGGAAGAATGATCATGAAGTTAAAAGTAATTGTGAGCATTTTATTTTTTTACTTATTGAGTTAAATTCTGGTCATTAGGCTACACAGATGACAGTTACTTAGATTCATAAACCAGTATCAATAGTGTGCATCTCTTGAAAGCATAATTTGTTAAACAAGGTCTGTTCATACCTTATAGTTATTTCCTCTTCTTAGTTCAGTTGGGTTAATTAGTGATTGCATGGTATTTACCGTGTTCACCTACTTGGCATTTTGTTAGTGAGCATTCATCTTGCCTGTGATTCACCATTAAATATCCAAGTACAGTATCAGCATATGCATGACAGTCACTGCCATTCCTGCCACCATCATGACCCACCCTCTCGTTGATGAAGACAGTGACACCCAGATTTTGTTTTTCTTTGCAAAACTTGCATGATTGTAATGCTTGAGGTGTGACTTCTTGCGCGCAAGGTGTGAATGGTGCTCCCCCCCCCCCCCCCCCCCTCGCTACTGCCATCAGTTACATTATTTGTCAATCACACAACTATTTTAATCAAGACATAGTGTCCTCATGAATAGCATTTAGAAATTTTTTTACCAAGTAGATTTAAATATCAAAACTGCTTTTGATCTTAAAGTATAAAGTCTTAATACTTTTTCTTTTCTCGCTGGCAGACAGCAAAATAAAGAGCAAGTTATTTATTACTGAAAAGGTGTTATCATAAATACTACATTGCTTTTTTAATTAATTTTATTAATTAATTTTCTACAGTGTGCATGGAGGATGTACCTGGCACAGAGAACCCTTTGTCAACTTCGCAGTCAAGTTTCTGCAGCAATTGTAATACAAACAGCATGGCGCAGGTATCGTGCAATGAAATGGTATCGACGATTGCGGAAGGGGACAGTAGCTTTCCAAGCGTGTGCGCGTGCAAATTCACTTCGTATTCGCCTTAGGGCAGAGAAAGAGGAAAGAGCTAGGCAAAGAGAGGTAGAGCATTTTTTTCACTGTTCAAAACAATGCTGGTTGTACTTTATTTTTGTTCATTGTATGTTATGTTGTTAGATTTGTATTTCATTACATGGCCTTCTGAGCATTAATTGTATTTCAATTTTTTGTGAATCTTCTATCATGACTATGGTTGTTTTTGTATTTTAAAATAGAAAATGAAATTAATGCTGTGCCTTGATCACTTATCTTTAGTTTTATCTGCATTAAGACTTTTAAAATGAAAATTCTAAATGTAATTCTATAATTGTTAAAGAAAACTAGCACTGAATTGTAATGTAAAGAATATGAATGTGTAAAGGAAGGTAGAGATAGCTGATTTAGATTAAAAATACTGCACTGAAGACAGATAGCACAATAAAGAGCATCAGGTAAATCATCAAGAAGTCACATTTGTTTACATGTTTACAAGTAATGGGGAAACTGTGATAAAAATGTCGTCACGAGAAATTGCCAAAATTAAAGCTCCTGGAATGTGATCTGAGAAAAGTAATAACAGTTTCAATACAGTACCATTATGCTTTCATTTAATGATTATGCAGTCATTTGACCAGAAACACTTACATCACTGTAGAGAAAGAATATTCGATAAAAGTAGAGATATTTTCTTTGTTGCACATGTTTCAACTGTAGGAAGAAAAGGACTCTTAGTATTGATTATAAGAAGTATAATTAAGTTGTATTTACAGAGGGAGAAAATATAAAAATATAGGAAAAGGGTAGGAGAATACGTGTTCCTTAAAAAGAAATTGGCAGAAAGTCTAAAATGATACAGCTTTAATGGCTAGTGGAGAAATACAAAGCTGTAAGAATATCCATGACCATGGGAAAGACTAATGCCGTGTAATGGAAAATTTAATAAACCTATGGAGAAAACAGGTTAGGTGGCAAGGCATTATCAAGTAAAGAAATGAAGGCTGTTAGGTGGAAGGAACTTAACAGAAGGCTATACGAAAGACTCAAAGCTACAGATGAAGGCTATACAAAGTGCTCAAACCTAAAGACGATATATGGAAAGGGCAAAGGAAGTCAATGAGATGGGAGTCATGATACTGCGACAAGAATTTGACAGATCACTGAGAGAGCTAAGTTCAAACAAAGGAGAATTGTTAAGAACTTTTAGACAACCAACCAGGATAAAACTATTGCACCTGATATGAAAAATACCCGCAGATTTTCAGGTGAATGTAATAATTTAAGTTCCACAGAAGGGAGTTGCTGAAAAGTATGAATATTACCAAACCATCAGTTTAATAAGTCATGGTTGCAAAATACTGACACAGATTATTTGGAGTAGAATGGAAAGACTAGTAGAAGCCATAGTTTGGCATCAAGAGAAATGTAGGGACATGCAAGCCAATACTGACCATGCAATTTGTTCATAGTAGACAGGCTGAAGAAAAGCAAACCTATGCTTACTGTATTTGTAGATTTAGAGATGGCTTTTGACAATGTTGGCTAGGAGGATACATTCTTCAAAATTCTAATCATACCTGGGATAAAATACAGAGAGTGAAAGGATCTCTGTAACTTGTACAGGAACCAGAATGCCGTAAAATAATTTAACATCTAATATATCAAACAATGGAAACACCAGGTAGTAATATCAACAATGTAGGAAAAGACAGATCGCTATTTACTGTACAAAAGACACGTCCAGTTGCAAAAAGGCATGATTAAAAGACACTCACGTATAGCTTTCGACCACAGCCTTCATCAGTAAGGACAAAAACACACACACACACACACACACACACACACACATACACCTCAGGCACACAAGACTGGCAACTCTAGCATTTGCGGTCGAAATGTCGAGATTCTGAACCTGAGATTGAGATGCTAGAGTTGATGCTCATGTGTGCGTGAGGTGTGCTTGCTTGCTTTGTGTGCGTGTGTGTTTGTATTTACTTACTGATGAAGGCTGTGGCTGAAAGCTATATGTGAGTATCTTTTAATCATGCCTGTCTGCAACTTGATGTGTCTTGTTTACGGTAATAGCAATCTGTCTTTTTTTTTACATCTAATATAAATTTAACTGTTGGAAAATCTTCACTGAAGTGTTTATTTGTGATATAGCCTTACATGGAAGTGAAATGTGGATAGACAAACAAGAATAGAACCTCCTGAGATGTTGTTTAGCAGAAGAACGCAGAAAATTAGATGGGTTGGTCATGTAGCTACTAGTACTGAATCAAATTGGGGAGACTAGAGCATTATGGCATGAGTTGACCAAAAGGTATTGACTGATAGGACACATTGTGAGGTATCAAGGAATAGTCAGTTTGGCAATGGAGGCAGGTGTATGAGAAAAAAAAAATAACAGGGAAACCAGTGGTTTACCACAGTATACAGGCTCAACTGGATGTAGGTTACAGTAGTTACGTAGATATGAAGAGACTTGCACTGGATAGATTAGCATTGAGAGCTGCATCAAACTATTCTTCAGATTGAAGACCACAACAACCTTAGTATTTATTTTCATACATGCTTTTGGAGGGAAATTTTATTTACATAGTGGACAGGTATAAGACAATTTCATTCATATGTTGGCTACAACACACAACTGAGTCAAGAACAAATTTCAGGTAAAACGACAAAAGACCCCTGTTGACAGGAATATGGTTAATGGCTCTGAGCTGATGTGGCTGAAACTTTCAACACAACTTACATGTTTGACAAACTTGGGAATCATACACTCCTGGAAATTGAAATAAGAACACCGTGAATTCATTGTCCCAGGAAGGGGAAACTTTATTGACACATTCCTGGGGTCAGATACATCACATGATCACACTGACAGAACCACAGGCACATAGACACAGGCAACAGAGCATGCACAATGTCGGCACTAGTACAGTGTATATCCACCTTTCGCAGCAATGCAGGCTGCTATTCTCCCATGGAGACGATCGTAGAGATGCTGGATGTAGTCCTGTGGAACGGCTTGCCATGCCATTTCCACCTGGCGCCTCAGTTGGACCAGCGTTCGTGCTGGACGTGCAGACCGCGTGAGACGACGCTTCATCCAGTCCCAAACATGCTCAATGGGGGACAGATCCGGAGATCTTGCTGGCCAGGGTAGTTGACTTACACCTTCTAGAGCACGTTGGGTGGCACGGGTTACATGCGGACGTGCATTGTCCTGTTGGAACAGCAAGTTCCCTTGCCGGTCTAGGAATGGTAGAACGATGGGTTCGATGACGGTTTGGATGTACCGTGCACTATTCAGTGTCCCCTCGACGATCACCAGTGGTGTACGGCCAGTGTAGGAGATCGCTCCCCACACCATGATGCCAGGTGTTGGCCCTGTGTGCCTCGGTCGTATGCAGTCCTGATTGTGGCGCTCACCTGCACGGCGCCAAACACGCATACGACCATCATTGGCACCAAGGCAGAAGCGACTCTCATCGCTGAAGACGACACGTCTCCATTCGTCCCTCCATTCACGCCTGTCGCGACACCACTGGAGGCGGGCTGCACGATGTTGGGGCGTGAGCGGAAGACGGCCTAACGGTGTGCGGGACCATAGCCCAGCTTCATGGAGACGGTTGCGAATGGTCCTCGCCGATACCCCAGGAGCAACAGTGTCCCTAATTTGCTGGGAAGTGGCGGTGCGGTCCCCTACGGCACTGCGTAGGATCCTACGGTCTTGGCGTGCATCCGTGCGTCGCTGCGGTCCGGTCCCAGGTCGACGGGCACGTGCACCTTCCGCCGACCACTGGCGACAACATAGATGTACTGTGGAGACCTCACGCCCCACGTGTTGAGCAATTCGGCGGTACGTCCACCCGGCCTCCCGCATGCCCACTATACGCCCTCTCTCAAAGTCCGTCACCTGCACATACGGTTCACGTCCACGCTGTCGCGGCATGCTACCAGTGTTAAAGACTGCGATGGAGCTCCGTATGCCACGGCAAACTGGCTGACACTGACGGCGGCGGTGCACAAATGCTGCGCAGCTAGCGCCATTCGACGGCCAACACCGCGGTTCCTGGTGTGTCCGCTGTGCCGTGCGTGTGATCATTGCTTGTACAGCCCTCTCGCAGTGTCCGGAGCAAGTATGGTGGGTCTGACACACCGGTGTCAATGTGTTCTTTTTTCCATTTCCAGGAGTGTATTTGCATCACTGTTTATTTAGTCATCATCTTTTTTAATGATAAAGTGATTTCTAGGTTGACAGTAGTGTGTTGTAAAAGAGAAATAATGGAAAAATAATAGTATGCTAAGGACATACGTGTGAGAGGGAAGCTATTGAATTTTATGAGAAGACACTAAATATGACAGCTCATCTAACCTGATGGACCAAGCACAATGCATTATCTGTTATTTGGAAGGAACACTAATCAACTGGAAACAGTATCTGAGGGGGGAATTATATTACATGGAAGATCAAAAGAAAGTTTTTGATCTGAGCAGTCTCACTGACAAACAAAAGAAAGACTGTTCAGTAGATAATGGTAGGCATTGGCATAAAAGAATCAAAATCATGTTCTTTGGCTGCATTTTGTGTAGGTCACACAATAGGATCTAGAATTTATTTGTGTATAGAATAAGGCACTGCTTTTGCGGCTTGCCTTACTGTTGTCTTGCATCAGGCAGCGTAGAGTGTATGCAATATAATTTGAGCTGTAGCTGCATAGATGGCTCGCAGGGGAGGCACCATAGTAATTTCATTATGAAAAGCTTCCCTGATGTAGGGGAAGTTGTGCATTTCTCATTTCCCTCTAATAACGTAAATTTAATAAAATTACATACAATCACATTTGCGCTAATATGAAGTACTCTTCATGCACCTGCTTTATGTGGGCACTATGATGCCATACTATGCAAGACAGAGTACAAATAACAATACTGAAATGAAATGCTGTGGTTGACAACCAACAAGCAGCTTAGGTGATTACCCTTTGAAACAAAGTGACAGTCTGTCTCAGTGTGTAGGATGAGAATGTGTCTCCCGCACAGATACTCCTGTATGAATTCTATGTTTGTTAATGTCGGGATGCCTCTAATTTCTTGCTGTAAGCCCTGCCTATAGTTACAGCTGTAGTTGCCTCGTTCTACAATTGTATTGTTGTGCCCCTGTTGTGTCCCATACTGTATCTGACTAGCCTATACAAACAGTCCTATGTATTTAATTGTGCTTCCTGCAGCTGTTCCTGTGCATTTATCTTGCTGTAGCAGATTCTGTTTACCTTCCCTGTCCCCCAACCCCATTACTCAGAAAACATTTCTGTATTGTTTACTTTGGTTTGCCTCCCTTTGTGATACAAATATATCATCCATTTTCATTTGAATATGTGCTTAACACATGTATCATTTCTGTTATGACATCAACCTTGAGTATCGAATCAGGTTTAGTTTGTTCAGTCATATAATCTACGTACAAAGTGTGTTTTTTAACTAAGCACTGTTTTGAAGTAAAGATAAAACAAGTAGACTTTTCATAGCAACTTTATTTTTGTATGAAAGCCTGTGTGTTAGTCTACTGTTCTCCATCATTCCCCCCAATGTTCTGCATGTTGGCATTTGTTTGTGGGTGTTTGAAATGCTACCTCTTATTGACAATCCTGATGACTGTGAAATATGTGCTGAGATTCATTTTCTTATGGCTGAAGGTGCAAAAGCAACTGAAATTCATTGTCAGATCACTGAAGTGAATGAAAAAAACATTATGAGCGATGGGATGATACTGAAATGGTGCATGATGAGAAACAAAGTGGGTGACCTTCAGTCATTACTGACTATTTGGTACAGAAAGTTGACACGAAAATGTTGGAGAGAAAAGGTGCTTTGTGATTTTGACATTAAGTGATGAATTTGCTCACATGTTTAGAGGTGTACCTTGTGCAGTTGTTACCTTATCAGGCAGCATATATCTGCAAGGATGATATTCAAAAGCTGGTTGTTTAATGTGTTAAGTGCCTTAATATTGGTGGGAGTTACGTAGAAATGTAGACTAGAGTGCAGGCTTTCATGTAAAAATAAATCTGCTAAGAAAAATGTATTTGTTTAATTTTTTTACTTAAATAATACATCTTGTACTATTACATGGTATCACTTAAATCCTGTTTAAGTGAGTAGTCAATATTAATTCACTCCAGATATTATCTCTTATGTTTCATTATGGAATACGAGAGGGTACAAGATTTCCCATGATTTTATCAGTAATAATTCTAATCAAAGTTAGTGGACTCATCGGAAACTCCGGTACCGTAGTAATATGTAAATGAACAAACATGACGAATTTTGCATTGGTGATAAGTGGGACATACTCATCTTCTCGGTAATTAAAGTTATCTGTATTTGAAATCAGTGTTCGGTGGATTACTTTCTATTGTTGTTCTATTTGTGTGTCTGAGGTATTTCTTTTGGACTTCATGGAGTGCTGAATGTTGTCAAGTTGCACCTGATATCATCACAAGTGCAGCAAAGAAACCTCCGCACCGTCTGCTGTTCCAAGGAATATCTTTGACCTGAATGTTTCACAGATAATAATGTCAATTACAGTGATGTTCATTTGATCACTTAAATGCTAGACCCAATACAAATCAGTCAGTGTATGTTAAGGGGAGATTAAATTAAGCATTTGTCTTCAAGTCGTTGGACTGCTAATTTAAAAGAAGTACTAATTGATGAATAACTAAGGAGTATTTGTTGTCAGTTCATCAATTTTTACTGAAAACAGAAGTGACTGACAGCCACGGATTCGTACAAGTACACAAACAAATGTCTTAGTTTTCCAATACCTATGCTGTGGCATCCAAATGACCGCAGTGAAGAAGTAGCTGACAATCAAAGTATAAACCACACTACTATGTCCTGCGTATTTTGAATCCATTTTAATTTCTTCAGAAATTAGTGGTTCATATGATATGGTGATTGATCTTTTATTTTATAGTGAAATTTTCTTTTACATATTCACAAAAGAACTACATTAAAGCTGTAGATATAACTTTGTTCTAGTAACCATAAATTTTACGGTATTTAGGAAAGTCGTGGACAGGCAGCTGCAGCAATAGCCACATCTGATGCCCATTCTACACAAAGTACAGATGAAGCTTTCCTTTCAAAAGAATCAAGCCAGGAAGAATTGGATGAGCGGCTTTCATGCGATAAGGAAGCTGTTGATTCAGAAGGGTAAGCTGAAGATTACTCCTAAGGGAAGGTATATGTTCCTAAATATATTTCTCATTGTCAAATTTCATATTGTTTTAGAAGCAGTGGTATTCAAGAAGATAGTGAAAGTGAACCGAATGTCTTCCATCCTTCTAGTATCACTACACCATCGCAGCATGACAGCTCGGCCAAATCACAGCATAGGTAAAAACATCACTTACCTCATGTTAATGAGTCAAAAAATGGAAGCTACTGGAGGCATTTAGTGTATTTTAGCTTTTTTTCCCTTCTTTTATGATCTGTTCATAGAAGTAAGCTGTGCGTAGTCTTACTCATTTTAATAATATGCATGATGTTTTCTTATTGAATTACCTAATAACAAATGCAATCTTCAGAGAGAATCAGAAGTGTAATGACAAATTCACAAAAATATAGTTTGCGCATATAATAAAAAATATTGTAAATATGATATTGTTTAAATCAGAAAGACAGCTTATTGAATAAAATAAGAGCTCACATTTTATAAAAATTAATTACTGATGTAGTAGTGGGCTTCATCAGTAATTTTAAATTTAGTCTCTTTCTTTTGGTGATCGTGATGTTAGAAAGTCGTATGTGAACAGTTTTCCAAATAATTCCTAAACATAATGTTTTATTTGCCTTGGAAGCAGAGAAAATGTCTTTTGTAAAAGTATGTGTACATAATTGGAAAATCATGAATTACTGTGAAATTGCATCACAGACTCAGTCATTGGTTACTGTCTAAATTTTTAAACAAAACTTAAACCACTGTCATAATACAGACAAAGAACTCTTGCAGGCAGGGGGAAAGCAAGAAGACATCCATTGGTCTTGATGTGATACATCTGAAAAAGAAAATTTCTTTCAAACGAAACAAGGGACCAAAGACTGAAGCAGCTCAGAATGTACTTCAGGATGATAAAACTACAGGTGTGCGAAACTTCTCTCTTATTATTTGTGCTTATGTTTTTAACTGTTTTCTTGTTTCTTGTGAAACTGTTAGTTTAGAACTATGGTATGAAATAGGATAGATTGCTACTTACCACATAGAGGAGGCAGTGTAAAGCAGACAGGCACATAGTGTGTGGCCATAGAGTCGTCTCTATGTGGTGAATAGCAGTGTATCCTGTTTCAATTAGCCGGTTGGTTAGTTAGTTACAAGTTCTGTAGATCATTTGAACACTTCTTTTATGAAAGTGACGTGGAACAAGTCAGTTTACAAGATATGTGTACATGATTAGCGTTAACATTAATGAACACGTTATTATTTGTAGTCCTACTCATGCAGCTACACTTTCTATAAAAATAGTGGCCTCAGGTTTGTAAGTAGAAATTTATCAGTTGAATAGAAGTTTTCCAGGAGAAATGATTTTAAATTAGATTTAAAACTTGCTTCCCCATCTGTCAGACATTTTATGTTATCAGGCAATTGATCAAAAATTTTTGTTGCTTCATATTAAACACCTCTTGCGCCACTGACAGCTTTAACAATGGGTAATAAAGTTCATTTTTCTCTCTATTGTTGTAGGTATGGACATCACTGTTCTTCTCAAATTGTGGTGGATTATTTGTGACAAATTTTATTAGCAAATATGTGTATTGTGATGGATGGTGCAGTTAAAAATGCCTTGCTCCTTTAGTAGTTATCTACGTGTTGTCCATGGATGAATAGTGCTTGCTTTTGTGCAATCAATACTTCCTTTATAAGTGATGAGTTAATGCAGAAAATTATCCCATATTGACATTATTGAGGGAAATATCCAAAATATCTCAGGAAGTCATTGCATTTGTTTCTAAGATTAGCAATTATATGAGGAGCAACAGTAGCAGAACTTAAGTTTTGAGAAGCTGAATAATATGATTCTTCCAGTTCGAGTTTTCAATATGTGCACCCAAAAGTTTGGAATATTTTACCCTATTTACTGACTCCTACTCATGTGCTGTGTCAGTTTCTGACAGGTAGCTCAATAATGCATCAAGTTTTCTCATAAACAGCTGAAAGTTTTCTAGAGGGTATCTGTAGCCTACTATGATTATCAGGGAAGTATGCTGCAGCAACTACTCACAAGCACATGTTTCTAGGTTCTGATCAACACAAAAGCTGTATATTTCAATATTTTCGATTTTGTGCCCAATTTTTTCATTGGTTGCAACTCCTCCTTTTTTTCACATTAACTCTACACAAAAATGATGAAAGTCTGTAATCACTGATATTTAACTTCTCCATCCCTGTGGTTACATGGTGTTTGGAGAAGCACAGAACATTGTACCATCTTCAATGCATACATTAAGCTCATGTATCTTTGTTTTCAATCCTCTGCTGTTCTAATGAAACAAATTAATTTTATTTTTCTGGAAACTTTTACACATATTACAGTCTTTTACTGCTCTAATTTTTTTCAGTACTATTTGTTTGTAACTTGACTCTAAGCTAAAAAATGTGCCCCTTTGATTCCAGTAATCACAGGGATTTTGTCTAGTGTGCTTGTGACACCCCCCCCCCCCCCCCCTTACACTTTGCAAGGTGCTCAGCTGGTCTTTAGTTTTTTTACTCAGGTGCAGGCTGTGTTAATTGTATCCCAATCGCAGCAAGGGGCACGGCACAGATATGAGACTTTGTTTCAGTCAAAAGCAATTCACTCAGATCTTTGTTCAAGCAACTAACAGCTGTGTTGAACAAGGGCTGTTCATGTCACTGCCAAACCTCAACAAATCCCACATGAGTGTGTTTTCCTCCAGATCACCTTTAATCTGTATTCTAAGTTGCTAGTGAGGCTGTTCCCGCCCTTCCTCCTGTAAGTACCTTACCCTCACCATCAAAACCTCTGCTCAAGGCCCCTGTTCTCTTGTCACCAGACTAAGCTTTGCGGTAGATTTCATTATGCTTGTGATCTGGTGTTCTATGCCTAGCTTTTCCTTTAGCAATTGGCCTATATCTGTCCTGTGACTGCAAGTCTCTCTTTCTTCCTATGTGACTTTTCTATTGACCTAGCTTTAAAGTCATTTCTACAAGTCTGCTGCACCCTCTTAAGCTCAGAAACTAGTTGACACTCTTCCCATACTCCAGGAAACAAGTCAAACTGATTGTTAACTGGAATTTGAAATGTGATTTCAGAGATTTTCTCCTTTTATATATTGCTTGTCACCTCCCAGCTCCCAATGTCTCTTTTCCCCCTTCAGCACACCTAAATTCAAAATATGTCATGTATAATTCTGTATGGAGGGCACAAATCTTTCTCCCCTGTTCCATGATTTCTTGTCTCAGCTACTCATCTGACACTTTCTTAGCTTCCCAGCTACATCCTCCCCAGTGAAGCACGAACCCACAGTCCTGACATGTTTCTGCCGTACCAATTAACCTAGATCCACATTTGCCACACATGACGCTACTCTTACAGTAAACTAATAAGTACAACAACACACTTAAACTGTAAAAAAATTAATAATAATCAGTAAAAACATATCTTTTGGTGAGTTGTGCAGCCAATTTCCAGGTGCCAGGCAGACATAGAATAACGAGTGAAGTTCGTTGAATGTAGGTATTACTAGACATGCAGTGAATGAAAACTATAAAAGCACAATATTTTATAACAACACTCTTAAACAAATGCTAACAGGAAATTACGTAAAGTACTGTAATGGATCTGAGACCACGTAACGATCATATGGCAAGCAGAAGTTAACCCTGGCTTGAAAATACATTGCCAATTTTCACTTAACCTAGGTTTTAAATAACAGAAGACATGACACGATTGAAAACTCTAAAAAACGTGATATTTATAAGAACAATGTGAAACAGACACAATCTGGAAATTATGGAGAGTATCACACTGTATTTAAAACAGCTGGTAATGCTGCACCACTCTTGTCTTACTGTTGTTATTTCTTCCCAGATTTTCTGTTGTTTAATTGTTAGTGTTCATTGTACTACAGAAAGGAAAGAGGTGCTCGGAAGTATGTATTATTGGACACCAAATGTGTACTTCTGCCCTAACAAATGAAAAGACTGTTTCCAGAATATTCATCTTATCTATTGTGTGCCATTCCTCAGATAGTTGTTACTGTTGTTTGTCTGTTGGTCTTCTGATGTATACAGTAAAGGATATTTTTTTTTTTGTAACTGTAGGGATTGTTTAGACTACATCACTTTAACATAGCAACATGCTGTGGATGTTCCCCCTGGACATGCATCCCAATTCCCAAACAAGTAAAATTGTAAATTTATGGCTTTGGAAAGCCTTGTGCTTCAGTTTAAATGTTTCGTATAAGTAAGTTGGTATTACTATTGGTATCTTAAATTTTTTTCCTGTATTAGTGAAACTGTTGCTGAAGTGGAATTCTGAGTTAGCTCTATTTCAAGCTCTATTTCAGCTTTGATGTATTGATGTTTGTACATTTCCTACATTTTTTTAATATTTTGATCCAGTTTTTGTGTTCATACATTTTTGCATCTTTAACGTGTCAACATAGGTTAATCATACGAAATAATTGATTATATAAGCAAATACAATGAATGTATCTACAACTTGATCATTTTACCTATTGTTGTTTTTACTTACTTCAGAATATAGTTAAACAGGTATAAATGTAGTATTATTATATTATATCCTTGTGTTTTTCAGGTATTTGTGATCGTATATTCTGATATGTGTATACTAGGTAGTTTTTAATTCAAAATATTATTTTTATTTACAAAATTCATTAAAAATTGTGGTATCCTTTTCAGTTAAATGTTTCTATTGTTGTACACAGAGAACAAAATACTTTGTTTGTTAAGGGTTTAATGTCTTCTTGACAGTTTGCAATTGGAAATGAAGTTTTACCTAAGTATTTGTAAGAGTGTGAAAAGCAATTGTTGATGATACATTGGATTGAGAATAATGGAATACATCTACATGACTACTCTACAGTTCATGCTTAAGTATTTGGCAGGGGATTATAGAACCACTTTAAGGCTATTTCTCAGAAGTTCTGTTCTTGAATATTATGTGGGTAAAATGAATGATGAAATGTTTCCTAGTGAGCTCTGTAGTATCTTATTTTATTTCGAGGTCATCTCTCTGCATGTATGTGGGACTCAACAAAATATTTTTATATTAGAAGGAAAAAGTTGGTGGTTGAAATTTCTTGGAACGGTCTTGCTGCAATAAAAATGCCTTTTTTAACTAATGATTTCCACCTCAACTAATGTATCATATCTGTGACACTCTCTTGCCTGTGCCACGATAATACTAAATAAGCTACCCTTCTTTGAAATTCTTAGATGTTCTCTGTGAATCCTGTGTGGTAAGTGTCTCATACCATGCAGAAATACTCCAGAAGAGGATGGAAAAGCATTATGTAAGCAGTCTGTATAGCAGTGTTGTTGAATCTTCTAAATGTTCTGTCAGTAAAACACAGTCTTTGTTTCGTTTCCCACAGTGTTAAATGTATGTATAATGCTTATTTTCTAGTATGTAAAGATCACACACACACACACACACACACACATACACACACACAGAGAGAGAGAGAGAGAGAGAGAGAGAGAGAGAGAGAGAGAGACTGTCATTTGCATTGCTAAAGCCTGGTTGGGATGAGCAGCATCTCAGCTGAGGTGGGTAGTGGGAGAGGCCCAGAGGCAACAGTAATTAGTGAATGTGAGTTGTGCTTGTTTGAATATATATATATATATATATATATATATATATATATATATATATATATATATATATATATATATATAACAGAGGGAAACATTCCACGTGGAAAAAATATATCTAAAAAGAAAGATGATGAGACTTACCAAACAAAAGCGCTGGCAGGTCGATAGACACACAAACAAACACAAATATACACACAAAATTCAAGCTTTCGCAACAGACTGTTGCCTCATCAGGAAAGAGGGAAGGAGAGGGAAAGACGAAAGGATGTGGGTTTTAAGGGAGAGGGTAAGGAGTCATTCCAATCCCGGGAGCGGAAAGACTTACCTTAGGGGGAAAAAAGGACAGGTATACACTCGCACACACACACATATCCATCCACACATACAGACACAAGCAGACATATTTCCTGCTTGTGTCTGTATGTGTGGATGGATATGTGTGTGTGTGCGAGTGTATACCTGTCCTTTTTTCCCCCTAAGGTAAGTCTTTCCGCTCCCGGGATTGGAATGACTCCTTACCCTCTCCCTTAAAACCCACATCCTTTCGTCTTTCCCTCTCCTTCCCTCTTTCCTGATGAGGCAACAGTTTGTTGCGAAAGCTTGAATTTTGTGTGTATATTTGTGTTTGTTTGTGTGTCTATCGACCTGCCAGCGCTTTTGTTTGGTAAGTCTCATCATCTTTCTTTTTAGATATATATATATATATATATATATATGTGTGTGTGTGTGTGTGTGTGTGTGTTGAATACAGAATTGGCAGACATGCTGCAATATACCTAAGTGCTGTTGGAATAATGTTTGTTTATTTTTCTTATAACAATTCCTTTTTTTTGCTTATATGTCTATTTCCACATGCAACAAAATATTTCTCATTCTTAGGCAGTGTGGTAACAACTATAGAGATACAAGGATCATCCACACTCCTCATGTGAAACAATCTGAAGTAGGCAACCTTAACACTAAAGATTCAAGAGGATTGCTCGTTTTCTATATGCATAAGGATCTGATGGATAGGGTGAACAGCAATCTCCGATTGTTTTCTGATGACACTGTAGTATACAGGAAAGTGTCCGAGTGACTGTAGGGGGATTCAAGATGACTTAACAGAATATCAATTTGCTTTGATGAATGGCAGCTTGAAAAAATGTAAATTAAAATGAGTGGGAAAAACGATCTTGTAATATTGGAACATAGTATTAGTGATATGCTTCTAGATATATAAAATTTTTAGGTGTAAGGTTGCAAAACAACAATGAACGGGACAAGTGCACAAGTTTGGTTGCAGGGAAGGCAACTGCTCAACTTTGGTTTATTGGTGGAATTAGAGGAGAGTGTTGCTCTGAAGAAGACCACATAAAAACATTTGTGCAACTCATTCTTGAGTACTGCTCTTTTTTGGTCTCTCAAGCAGGTCAGATTAAAGAAAGCGATCGAAGCAATTCAGAGGCATGCTGCTAGTGTTTCCGGTAGGTTCAATCAACATGTGAGAATCACGGAGAGGCTCCATGAACTCAAATGGAATCCCTGGAGCAAAGGCTACATTTTTTTCAGAAAATGCTATTGAGAAAATTTAGAGATCCGTCATTTGCGGCTTACTGCAGAATGATTCTAGTGCCACCAAAATACATCTCTCTTAAGGATCATGAAGGAGAGATGAGGGAAACCAGAACTTGTATGGAACAGGTATGGGAATGACTAACAGTGATACAGGATACCCTCTGCCATGCATGATGTGATGGCTTACAGAGTATGCATGTAGATGTAGAAGAGAGAGTAAGGTAAGTGAAGGAGTAGCTAAATGTGGGAGTTATTTTTCATGGACACGAAATTAGTGTGATATGATTTGCTGATGATTTAGCAATAATTGTCGAGAGTGAGTGGGAACTGAATAGTGTGTAATGAAATGGATTATGTAGTCGCTGATGTCCTTGATTTGTAGATAAACAAAATTAAAATTAAGCTTATGGAGTGTGCAACAGATGGACATTCACAACAGGTGTACATTCGGGATGGCTAAATGTTAAACTTGTACAAGAGGCTCTTCAAATACGAGGTTAGTGGGCTTTCTACAAGAAAGAAACAGCTCCTGACATTCAAAAATAAAAACTTTGAAATCAGAAAAAAGATTCATGAAAAGCTATGTTTGGAGCACTGTATGAGTGTCAAATAAGATCAATGAGGAAGACAGAAACAAAAAAATTAAGTCACCTTTGAAATGAAGTGGTACAGAAGAGTGTTAAAGATCAAATGGATTGATTACTAAGTAATGAAGCAAATGAAAGAGAAAGTCTACTAAACACCAATTAAAACAAAGAGAAATTGCATAAGCCAAATGACGAGCAGTTTCCTTTGCAAAGGTCACAGTTGACGTCCTTTCCCTGTATGTCCTCATTTTGAGCTTTCGATTTGTGTTGGATGACTTTGTTGTCACCAGAATGTTAAATCATACTATTCCTTTTTCTCCCTCCTTCAGTGAAAATGGGTTCATTAACAGATGCAATCCACATTTGTTTGTTGGTAACTACATTTTGCTTTGAGAAATTACTGACAGTCCTTTTTTAAGTAAAGGTTATTAATTGCTCATTTTCTTTCACTCAATTAAATCATCCAAATATTGATATAATCTTACAGATCTTAGATTAACACTATTATGTGCCCTTGATTTTCTTATTATGAGGTCGGATCAAATATACACTCCTGGAAATGGAAAAAAGAACACATTGACACCGGTGTGTCAGACCCACCATACTTGCTCCGGACACTGCGAGAGGGCTGTACAAGCAATGATCACACGCACGGCACAGCGGACACACCAGGAACCGCGGTGTTGGCCGTCGAATGGCGCTAGCTGCGCAGCATTTGTGCACCGCCGCCGTCAGTGTCAGCCAGTTTGCCGTGGCATACGGAGCTCCATCGCAGTCTTTAACACTGGTAGCATGCCGCGACAGCGTGGACGTGAACCGTATGTGCAGTTGACGGACTTTGAGCGAGGGCGTATAGTGGGCATGCGGGAGGCTGGGTGGACGTACCGCCGAATTGCTCAACACGTGGGGCGTGAGGTCTCCACAGTACATCGATGTTGTCGCCAGTGGTCGGCGGAAGGTGCACGTGCCCGTCGACCTGGGACCGGACCGCAGCGACGCACGGATGCACGCCAAGACCGTAGGATCCTACGCAGTGCCGTATGGGACCGCACCGCCACTTCCCAGCAAATTAGGGACACTGTTGCTCCTGGGGTATCGGCGAGGACCATTCGCAACCGTCTCCATGAAGCTGGGCTATGGTCCCGCACACCGTTAGGCCGTCTTCCGCTCACGCCCCAACATCGTGCAGCCCGCCTCCAGTGGTGTCGCGACAGGCGTGAATGGAGGGACGAATGGAGACGTGTCGTCTTCAGCGATGAGAGTCGCTTCTGCCTTGGTGCCAATGATGGTCGTATGCGTGTTTGGCGCCGTGCAGGTGAGCGCCACAATCAGGACTGCATACGACCGAGGCACACAGGGCCAACACCCGGCATCATGGTGTGGGGAGCGATCTCCTACACTGGCCGTACACCACTGGTGATCGTCGAGGGGACACTGAATAGTGCACGGTACATCCAAACCGTCATCGAACCCATCGTTCTACCATTCCTAGTCCGGCAAGGGAACTTGCTGTTCCAACAGGACAATGCACGTCCGCATGTATCCCGTGCCACCCAACGTGCTCTAGAAGGTGTAAGTCAACTACCCTGGCCAGCAAGATCTCCGGATCTGTCCCCCATTGAGCATGTTTGGGACTGGATGAAGCGTCGTCTCACGCGGTCTGCACATCCAGCACGAACGCTGGTCCAACTGAGGCGCCAGGTGGAAATGGCATGGCAAGCCGTTCCACAGGACTACATCCAGCATCTCTACGATCGTCTCCATGGGAGAATAGCAGCCTGCATTGCTGCGAAAGGTGGATATACACTGTACTAGTGCCGACATTGTGCATGCTCTGTTGCCTGTGTCTATGTGCCTGTGGTTCTGTCAGTGTGATCATGTGATGTATCTGACCCCAGGAATGTGTCAATAAAGTTTCCCCTTCCTGGGACAATGAATTCACGGTGTTCTTATTTCAATTTCCAGGAGTGTAGATGGAATTTTATTTTTTATTTAAATTCATTTATTGAAAAACTCAAGGCAATTATAATTTATTTTTCCACATAGACTCCTGCTTTGGAAATGCATTTGTCACAGCATATGGGCAGCTTTTTGATGCCCTCATCATAAAAAGAACTGGGTCATGTGACCAGCCAGTAGTGCACGAAGTCTTCCACACTCTCGTCCTCTTCAAATTGTCGCCCTTCTAGAGCTTCTTTAAACGGTCCAAATAAATTGAAATCACAGGGTGATAAGTCCAGGCTGTAAGGAGGATGATCAAGTGTAGTCCAGTGCATTTACTGTAGTTCGGAGACAGACAGAGCTGCAGTATGGGGTCACGCATTTTCGTGGAGGAGGATGATCTGTTGAATCAGTTTCTCTCATGTTTTGCGGCAATATGCAACTCTTGCCTTATTCAATAATTTACAGTAATAAGCAGCATTGATTATACATCGCTCATGCAAAAAATCAATCGGCAAAATGCCTCGCTGATAAAAAAAAAAAGGTTGAAAGAACCTTGCCAGCTAACAGTTGAGTTTTGACTTTCACTGGTGCTGCCTCTCCTTTCCTCCGCCACTCCTTACTGGCTTGTTTGGATTCTGAAGTGTAGTGGTGAACCCATGTTTTGTCTCAGTTGACGACGCGACTCAAAAATGCATCACCTTCTTCCACAAACCTTGCTGTAAGCATCTGACAGACTGCCAAACGTCTCAACTTAGGTTTTCGGTCAAAAGTTTAGGTACCCACCTGGAACACGCTTCACGAAACTGTAGATTGTTTGTGATGCTTGCTCAGTTTTTGATAGTATCACCTGTTGATCCTCCTCAGTAATGTCTTTAATCGCATGAATGTTTCTGTCTGTAATGCTTGTCCGAAGACGGCGATCATGTTGCTAATTTTCCACACATTCTTGTCCTTCCTTGACCTTTTTATGACAGGCAAAAACACGTCTCCTGGATAGTGTTTTATCACCGAACTGTGCAGTCAATCATGGCAAATTTCCGCTGCTGTAACTCCTTCACAAACAAGAAATTTGATAATTATGCTTTGCTCAATGGAGGGGTGCACCTGTTGCTCAGACATCATGAGCGTTACTGACGAAATGGCCGGAAATATCTTAACAGCAATCTCTCCTTACTTCTAACGGTCCCCCTAAGCATAGCAGAAGTGCGGGGCTAGTCCTACCAACTGTTGATGTTCAGGAACAAAAATCCCATTTATATTTGATCCTCCCCTCACATGCCATTTCCTTACAATGTGGAAAAAATGTTAGCGATATTTAAGGATGTAAATTTGGTCACTGACTAGCCACATTATCTCACTGTTGGTGTTGTGTTTTAGCAGGTATACGAAAAGGAAGTAGCAGTGACAGTCTGTCTTCACAACGAAGTATTGATTCACAGAGGAGTAGTGAGTCATCTATGAGTAATATTTCTGTTGATGTTACTCACGAGAGGTTAAGACGACAGAAATACCCTTTTAATTGTAAGTACTGTTTATTTAACTCCTTTTATTTACTTTTACTTACATTTACTGAATTTATGCATTTATTTAATTTGGCAAGATTAGAGTGTTAACAGGCTGTCTTTTACATCTAAACAGACATCCTTGGCAAGTTAATGTTGCAATATGTGTCAGATACGAACAGTACACAATAATATTAATAATAATAATAATAATAATAATAATGACATGTGGCATCAGGATAAAGTTGACATTATACCAATTATACTATCAACTACAGGAGTCATACCACACAATATCCACCAGTACATCAACGCAATACAGCTACATCCAAACATATATATACAACTACAGAAGTCCGTAATTATTGATACATGTTCAATTACCCGAAAGTTCCTAAACGCAATGTAACATATACCGTACAGTTAAAAGGAAGTCACGCTTGATCAAGGTCCGCGTCGCTTTCATTTCGAACCAGACCTAAGGTCTGAGAAAGGAAAGAAATAATAATAATAATAATACAATAAAGAATAGAGGGTTCTCTCTCTCTCTCTCTCTCTCTCTCTCTCTCTCTCTCTCACTCACACACACACACACACACACACACACACAAAACCACACACACACACACACACACATACGTGCGCGCGCGCCTACAGTGTCCTAGCTCTGCAGTCTGCAAGTAATAAATGGGGAAGCTCCTTTGTAGCTGCTTAGCTGTGGTGATTGGGGAATATGGAGTATATATGGATATTGTAAGGCAGGTCTGTTGGTCAACTAATTTTCCAAGTCAGTCAGAGAAAGAGCCACATGTGAAAACAGTCATGTCATGTACCAACTCCACTCCGCTTCCTGCGTAGCTTTTTATGGGGTAATGCCCACTGATGAACTAACCATTGAAATGACTGTAGCCAAGAGCAGAGTTGAGGATGTGCCAAAGCATCTACATCTACATCCATATGTCGCAAACCACTGTGAAGTGAGTGGCAGGGGATACATCCTAGGGTACCAATTACTAGGGCTTTTTCCCATTTCAGTCACATATTGAATGCAGGAAGAATGATTGTTTAATGGCACGCTTGTCCTCACAATCCTTACACGAGCAATATGAAGCAGTTTGCACTATATTCCTAAAGGCATCATTTAAAGCTGGTTCTTGAAACTTTATAAGTAGGTTTTCTTGGAGTTGTTTATGTATGCCTTCAAGAGTATGCTATTAGTTTTTTTCAACAAATCTGTTGTTCTCCCATGAATCAGATAAACCTGTGACCAATTGTGCTGCCCTTCTCTGCATACATCCAATATCCCCTCTTAGTCTTATTTCATATGTGTCCCAAAAACTAGAGAAATATTGTATGATCCGCCATGTGGATGATTTGTAAGTAATCTGTATTGTGGACTGATTGCATTTCCCCAGAATTCTACCAATAAACCGAAGGCTGCCACCTGCTTTACTCACAATTGGGCCTATCTGATCATTATATTTCAAACCCGTACAAAGTGTTACACCCAGGTATTGGTATGAGTTAACAGATTCCAACCATGATTCACTGATATATAGGTACTTTGATTTTTCATTTTATGAAGTGCACAGTTTTGCATTTGGAGTGTTTCTAGTATAGACAGTTTGGGTGTTTCTGTCATACAGTTTGCCTGTGCCTACTTTTTTATGATTATATCAAATAACTAAATAATTGCAGCAACATTGTAATTTTTAAGAAGGGGAGAAAAAGAAACCCACCAGAAATTAATCACATTGCATTGAATATGAGGTATGTAACCTCCATGCTGCAATCATATAGCTATTTCTAAAATTAGGTATAGCAGGTTGGTTTGGGGGGGGGGAGCACAAACAGCACCAAATTGGATGCATTTATTGTTCTATCATTTAGTTTTATAAGTGTAAGAATAAATTGTATTAAACTTTTTGTACGTGATTACTGTTTCAGTAAATAAAATAACGGAGAGGAGGGAAAGTAGCGGGATGACGGGTCCACACAGTGATGGAGAAGTGGATGAAACTGTCACACGATCTGCACCTCCCATTGTGCAAACAACAGCCCTGAGTCCCTTCCCAGCACCAGTTCAAGCACCAGAACCAGATCCTGTATGGAGACGGCGTGAAGACGTTCCCTCACCATATTCCGTTCCTGGGAAGTCTCCTCTACAAAATGATGGCCATAAGAGTATACCTGTCCATAAACCAGTCAGGTAAAGTGTAAATAGTCATATTGTGGTGCAGTTCTTGTTGCGTCCGTTCTCGCTATGAAAATGGGATGAGAAGTTCCGCCTTATGCGAGACACCTTTTTTGTTTTGTTTCACCCATACACGTTTCAGCACTTTTGTGCTATCGTCAGTGGATTTAATTTTTATTTTTAACTGCAAAATTGTTGTTACATATTAACATTTGTGTTGTTTATATCATTATATCAAAGTTCCATTTATAGCATAAGTGGCGAAAAGTGGATGTAAGCACTAGTTTAACATACCTTACATGATAGGTTAAGAAGTAAGCCTATTTACTTCACCAACAACAAAGGAGAACACACCACAACTTCAGAACTGTAAGTTACACACAAAAAATGTGGTACAGACTCATTTCCGTTCATAAATGGGTAACGAACAGAAAAATAAATTATGTTTTTCTGTTTGCAGATGACAAGTTGTATATTGTGTAGAAGAATAGCTACCAATATAAATGGACAATAACATCATGTAATGTATGTTAACTAATGCTTACATCCACATTTCGCCACTTAAGCTATAAATGGAACTTTGACATAATGTTATAAACAACACAAATGTTAATATGTAACAACAATTTTACAGTTAAAAATAAAAATTAAACCCACTGACGATAGGACAAAAGTGCTGAAACATGTATGGGTGAAACAAAACAAAAAAGTTGTCTTGCATAAGGTGGAACTTCTCATCCCAAAGTGTCAATAACATAAAAAACAGAATTAAGTAAATTTTCTTGCACTTTTCACTTACAATTAAATTGATCTATGTCATCCTTGCAATGTATCTATTTAGGTAATTTGATGTTTGCAGAATTATTGAGTGAAAATTGTTGTTTGTAGATGTGTGGAAGTGTGTAACAGACACACTTGCAGATGTGCTAATCAGAGGAAACAGAACACATACTGTGATAGTTTTACTGTAGTTGAGTCGACATTCGGAGATCACTGACAGTTACAGTGGACTGGGTGTGGTAGCTTTGTGCGCCTACCTTAACCAATAATGTAACGTGATTTTGTAAATGTCTCAATGGCAATGCCTCAGTGTTGTCATAGCTGTATAGATGATGAGGTCCCATACTCCAAGGAGCGTAGGAAACATTGCGGGAGACCCGCACCGCCGACTAGGCAAGGCTGTAGCATAGGTGGTTTGCCATTGCCTTCCTCCGACCGTAATGGTGATGATTGATGATGATGATGATGATGATGATGATGATGAAGACTACACAACAATACCCAGTCATCTCAAGGGAGGGAAAATCCCTGACCTCGCCGGGAATCGAACCCGGGACCCCGTGCGCAGGAAGCAAGAACACTTCCGCAAGACCATGATTTGCGGACTGCTATATAGAAGATTACGGTTTTTGCCTGCAACCGTTGGCCCTACGCTGCTGAAAGATGGCAAAATGCTGCTACCTGTTGAGGGTCCTCTTACAACGATTAGACCAGTCTGGACCCAGTACTGTATTATGCCTTTTTAGATGCCGACTACCAGTATTGAATGAATTGAACAACTCGTGAGGGAAAAAAAAGTTTTCTGAGCCGGAAAAGATACGATAATTTCTGCTATTAATTAATCAAAATTGTAAGGAAGAATGTAATAAAGATTATATTAGTAGTAGTTGTTAATTTGCTTGTTGGTAAAAATGAACCATTTCAGAAGGTATATATAATGCCTGGAAAATTCACAGCTATGTCAGTCCTGGTTTGATTTAGCTATATGCAGTGTTATTAACAGAGAAAGACAATTCCGCAAGGCAAGTGTTCACAGCAACAGACTACCAGAAGTGACTGAATTTGTTAGGTGTTAAATTTGAATGTTGGTTTCAGCTGTCTGTGTCAGTAATTTCATAAATATGAACTGCAATCAATTACACCTCATTTGTGGTTATGTCTTCCGGTGAAGCGAGATGAGTAACATAGAAAATTTGCCACCATGTACAGTGATGAGAATTGTTAATTTGGCAATGTATTGCAGTAGATAAGAGATTATAATAAAATATAACAATAGGTTTTTTATATTTCGTTCATTGTGAATTGGTATTGTAATAGTTATGTAAAAATATCACTCTATAGTTAATAATGTTGATGGAGGGAAAAGAATATTAATGTTTGATTTCCTGTTGACAGTAAGATCACTTGAGGCAAAGCACATGTTCAAATGATGAAAGGTTGAAGAATGAAACTAGCGAGGTCCTTCTTGAAGATACCATCCCATATTTGCCTTGAATGAATTAGGAAAACAATGGAAAACCTAAATGTGGATGGCCAGATAGGGATTTGAACTGCTGTCCTTCCGAATGCAAATCCAATGTCTTTTCGCCGTGCCTCACACGGTGAATAACATTGATTTTGCACTATTGTGTTTTAAGAGTGGATAGGTTTTCAGTAGTAATTTACATTAAGAAAGCTATTTGACCACAGAAAAATTAGCAAGATTTTGGAAGTGGTAGAATAATGTAAGTATGAAGCTTATAAATTATGAATTATAATTTCATACTAGCTCAAAACCCTTAAACAGACGTTTTGTAGGACTGGTGAACAAACTGAATTAAAAGGTAAGAAAATGCATTAGAAGAAAAGACATTTGTAAGCATCTGTTAGATTAAGAGTAAATGTTTAAATGAAAGAGGACTGAGAAGAAAAGGAAATTGTTCGAGTTCACAGGTAAGGGAAAACTAAAGAAATACACATTACAAATGGTGGGAATGATGAGTGCTTATTGAAAAAAGTGTGACAAATTGCTTCAGAAATGGGCACTGAAGAAATGAATGTCTTAGGTTGGAAAGTATATGTTAAGTAAACAAAAGGAAAATAAAGAAGAGAAATGACATTTTGCTTGTAATAGTCAGGCATCATTGTGGATACTGTTGTAATGATTTGTGATGTTGCCATGTGTTAGGGGATACATACAACTGAAATATGCAGTAATCACTCTAATTTATGGACCTGCAGGGCTTCTATAAAGACTTCTCTATGGTGAAAGCAGTGCATGATCTCTCAAATTTTATACATACAACTGAAATACACAGTAATCACACTAATTTATGGAAGTGCAGGGTAAGACTTCTGTATGGGGAAACCAGTGCATGATCTCACAAACATTGTCTTGGTAGAACTACACAACAAAAGTATCATATTAACATTATATATTATCTAGTGAAGACTTTCAATAGTGTGAATAGTAAAATCTAGTAGGGAAACTAGAATAGTCTGGTGTTAGGGGATTACCTTTGCATAGATGGAGTCGTATCTTAACAGTAGAAAATGAAAGATCATATTAATAAATGATAATTATAAGACTAAATGTGGAGCAGTAAAAAATTAAATGTGATGCTCTGCAAAGTTCGGTGGTTGCCTTGCATCTGTTCTTGATGTAAATAAATAATTTGTCAGGGTCTCTGGAAGACATCTCAAAAACTGTGAAGTTTGCTGGTGACACAAGGACCCAAATACAGTCACACCACATACAGTTACGAGAATAACAGGACAGGCTCACCATTGAATCACAGCAGACAACTGGGTTCAGAATAGAGTTTTAGATTCTTTTGCAAAAGTTTGTAACAGGTTGCCAGCAGACAATGAGCATCCCTAGATATAAAAAAAACAAATAAAAGAATTTTTCATTAGCTAGTCCTTCCACAGTTCATCAGAATATTTGAGCTCAAGAAAGTAGATGCAAAGTAACTCTGATGTTAATGTTAAATAGGTTTTAATTTTGTCGGTGCATAAACAGCTTGTTGAAAGCTACCTTAAATGCTTTGTTTGGAGTTTTATATGAAACAGTAGTTGTGTAGTGTAAGAGGAAGAGCAGTGACTTTCCAAAGTAGCTGCTTTTCTCCACTTGTACAAATGCATATATAATCTAGAAATAAATCCCAGAATTACCAGTGTGAGAAGTTTACGAGTAGTCAACATCTGTTGTTAGTATACTTCACAGAAGTAGCATGCAGTTGCTGTTCCTGCATGTTAACGTGTAACATGACACATTACACGTCTCACAGAACACAATGTTAAATTCCTCTCTCTTTGTCTGAACAGGCTCAGAAGGCCTAAAGTATCGACTGACCTCCATGTCATCGTCATCTGATAAGTGTCACTAGATGCGGAATTGGAGGTACGTGTGGTCAGAACACCGCTCTCCCAGCCATTGTCAGTTTTTGCGACCAGAGCTGCTACTTCTCAGACAATTAGCTCCTCAATTAGCCCCACAAGGGCTGAGTGCACCCCGGGCACAGCAGTGCTTGACAGACCCGTTCGGTTCACTCTCGATGATTCAGTATTCACTGAAATTGTAATTGTCAAAGTTGTTGGATAAGCATTGGGACATGTAATAGTCTTCTGCTCCAGAGCTCCACATTATACCATGTGCGCTGTTTGGTGTGTTTCGAAGCAACTCTGCCTGCACCAGTATTGAACTCTTATCATCAGATCTGCCACATATCGCTGCCTGTGCTGTTCTACAAAGCAGGCAGTCCTCTGGCCTCCATGTTATGTAATGAGGCCTGGACATCCAACACCTTGTGACCTACTCATGGTTGCACTGTCTTACAACAACAGGGTGTGCACGCCCGGGGACAACTGGAAAATCTGGGAAAAACACAAGAATTTTTTCAACAGTGTGAAAACCCGGGAATTTTTTGTAATTCCGGGAATTTTTCATTGTTTTAGCTATCAGTTAAATTTTTGTAATTTTGACTGGTAAGAAGTGATACTCTTAACAAAGAATGTTACTGTATCCTGCTACTGGAGAATAATACTGCAACAATAAAACATAAATTGAGGGGGGGGGGGACAAAATAAAACTGTAATTACAAAGGAAATGCGCCACTTACAACAACAAAACACCATGTACGTACAAGCGTCTGCAAACAGCAAAAATATGTCGAAGGCCTTAGGGCGAAGACTGTGCTTCATAACAATAAATTGCTTTCTATGAGTGTGACGTCACAACTATTTACAGTAAGTTCATTTGAGCAGTTCCCAGCAGGCTCAAGTGCACGCACAATTGACTCGCATATGAGCAGTACCTTCCCCCGCTTCCGACTACTTGAAGTGTGGCTGTTAGCTGTATCTGCAGTAGCAGCAAGCAGCCAGATGCTAATGAGAAAAATTTTTCTGGCACACCCTAGCTGCCAGATTCATGCATGCGCAGAGTTGTCAGAGTTGTAGTGGGGAGGGGGGTAGTCTTCACGTGACCTGTGTTTACATTAAGTGATTTCACTGTTTCCTCTTTGTGTACAGCTCCCATGTCAAATGAAAACAAAATGGATTTCTGTGTCGGGGAGCTATCAAGTGAATTAAAATATTCACATAATTATGAAAGGTAAAAATTTATTATTAGTTTCAGTTTTCTGATTTTATTTCCATGTGTTTGGCAGTTAAGCATTAATCTCCTTGCAGAACAATGAAGCTATTTTTGTCAGTTCGCTAAAGAAATTTGGCTTTATTAATCTCTTCTGCTGAGGCAATAAATTTATTTGAAGTGCATACTTTCATCTTCTGCCATGTATGGCATTATGCCATAATAAAGAACCAAACATGAGATAGTACAGTACTGGTACACCAAGAAAATTTATATCCCGAAAACCACACTGAAAAGCTTATCATCATGTGGGACCTACTTTGTTGTAAATCTGGATAAACCAATCTGCCTTCAAGCCGAATTATTCATTTTAGTATGGTTTAGGAAATCTGATGCTCCTGAAGCATCCTCTGATGTCCTGTTTCTTTTATGGCGTAAAATAAGATCTCTTAATGCTTTTTACATACCAACATCTGGGCTTCCTATAACACTGCAGCTGCACACACGCAATAATGCCTATTTTCTGGTGCTATCTGGCAACTGCTAAAATGAACCTATTTCTTAACAGTCTCGGGGAAAGTATTGCGAATGGGGGTTTGTAAAGCATTACTTTCAAAGTAAATTTCCTTATAAGCAAGATGTATTATGTTACATGTGTAAATACGGGATGAATTTCTTAAATCACAGAGGGTTTGACTCTCATTTAAAACTTAACATTTGCTTAGCTTTTCTTGTAGCTACACTAAGTATATTAACGTAAACCATTAACTTTTCCTCTTTGTGTGTTCACACTATTTAACGGTGGTCTTGCTGTTGGCTGACTACAGCACATGTCTTATGATTTGAGTATCTGCTGTCATTGGCTGGTGAAATAATGCAATGCCCCAGAAACTAACGTGCCATGTTTGGTGGAATTCGAATTTACACTTCTGTAATGTGAAAATATGAAGTGTATATGTTGCTGCACATCAAAGGTCTTTCCAAAACTTCTCTTCTTTGTTTTCATCAGAGGTCTTTCCAAAACTGCTCTCCTTTTTCTTCACCAGTTTTTTTTTCTTCGTAAAGTGCTGAGAAGTTCTATGCCAGTGTATGAAACGTTAACCATTGAAAGGATTGAAAAATTTTACAGTTCTGAGGGAAAATCTACGTAAAACCTACTGCCACTTAGCATGGGAAAAGTGTAGTTTCTTCCGGGAAAAATTAGCAAGATATTGGAAGTGGTAGAATAATGTAAGTATGAAGCTTATAAATTATGAATCATAATTTCATACTAGCTCAAAACTCTTAAACAGAATTTTTGTAGGACTGGTGAACAGACTGAATTAAAAGGAATATCCATGAAAAATCCAGGAATTTTTTTTTCCTTGTCCACATATACACCCTGAACAACTTTCCATTGATGTTCGTGACAGTAGCATGTGAAAAGCTGAGGAGCTTCGCCTTTACTGAGGTGCTCATTCCCAGAGATGGGGCCATAACAATCTGTCTTTTGTCAAAACTGCCTATGTCATTGGGTTCCCCATTTGCGGCCCTCATCATTGTTAGAATGTTTCTTCATTTGTCTCTGCTCCGCTTATATACTTTCCTTTCCATTTCATGTGCCTGCAACGCCACCAGGCTGTGTTATTCTTGCTGTTGCCAGTTATCATAATTTTTTGGCTCATCAGTGTTTAAGTACTGGACTTGCCATCAGCATTCCAACACCAGGAAGGATAGCACATTATAGCAGGAAGAGTACATATTAAATTTTTATATGATCTGATGCCATATGGAAAGCAAAATTTAGTACACAGGCATCTCTGTCAGCAACTATTTCTCCAACCCAGCTGGGCATTTTGTTGAATTGTGCTAGGATAGCAGACACAGCTATGTCATTCCATGCTGTTTCGATCCTGTGCCAAAGTTCATCAGTTGTAGTAGCTTCTGAGTGGTGATGTGCCAATCTCTTGGCAACCTATGACAGATGTTCTCAGTGGGTGAGACATCTGGGGAACGTGTTGGCCAGTGCAACAGTTGAACACCCTATACATAGAGATATGTC
Source organism: Schistocerca nitens (assembly GCF_023898315.1). Classification (NCBI taxonomy): domain Eukaryota; kingdom Metazoa; phylum Arthropoda; class Insecta; order Orthoptera; family Acrididae; genus Schistocerca; species Schistocerca nitens. The sequence goes on from NC_064621.1 coordinate 362,490,660, forward strand.
AGCTCAGCACTTGAAAAATGCAGTCTTGTGTTATCTTGTTGGTAGATAACATTATGCAGACTTTGAAGATAGACAACAACCACTGACTTTAACACATCAGAAATGTAATGCCTACTGTCCATATTTCCAGCTGTGTGAGCCAGAGGCTATTGTGTTGTGCACTCTACACCAGGCATGTATAACAGTGTTGAATTCTTTTACTCTTCAGCATCTACATATACTGATGCGTCCATTATGATGCTGTAAGAAGAACCAGAACATGTTGGAAGAGAGATTGAGATACTACTCGTGTGTCCAGTGTTATCATTGGGTGCACCACTGTCTGTGTGCATTTCTCTGGTGGTATATCAAAGGGTCCATAACAATGGTCCCCTTGCTGAAGATATGTGGTGCTCCAAACATCATCACACTGTCCATGTGGACACTTTTCTTGCTGCAAATGTTCTATTTCTTGACTCAAAGTAATTGGCATGGCTGTACAATGCTACATGGCTCGGCGAACAATATGTCAGTCATCTTAGGCACTTGTGCTACACACTGAAAAGGCTTCTGAAATATTTACATTCCATTGTGTTTAAATTTCATGCGCTTACTTTTTTTGGGTGTTGCAAAATTTAAGGTAATTTTTCGCAATAAATATTCAGCCTATTAGGTGGAGCAGAAATTTGGATGATACATATGAAGTAATTGAGTTTTGTTCCATTGTTTCTTCTTTTTTCATAGTTTTTAATTTTTTGTTTCTTTCATTAGTATCACTCACTTCCTGATTGTTGCAGCTATAGTGTTTCAAGAAATATTCGTATAGCTTCTTGAAAATATGTATTTTACAGGCGGGAAAGTCGGTCAGTGTCCGTTGAACTATTTGGTGATACAAGACGACGACCAACATTGTCAGCAAGTGTTAGTCATGAGGGTCATTCACCAACAGAACCTGAAGCTCCTGCTCGTGGCTTGCGGCGGCAGAGGGCACCTCGGGGAACAGTGTGTCGCAGTGCTGGGGAGGAGTTATCTGGTGGTGTTGTCATTGACCCGTCGGGTATGTATTCAAAAGAAACTCCTGGCTATTTAGAGATCATAAAGTTGGTTGTTTTGTAATTATTTAATACCCCATTTTTCCTGAAAGACAAACTTGGCTTAAAGTTTTGCTTTACAGGTGGAACCATAGTGTTGTAATGTTCACTGCAACAGTTAAGAACAATTCATTTTGTAAGATATTAACCCGTCTGTGGCATAACTGAATGATCATTAACCTGAGCATCAATTGAAAATTTTTTTTTTTCCAGTGGCCTGATATGTGTGAATACTATCGTGAAGGTAGATGTCGTTTGTGGTGACTAGTGAAGTGAAGTGTAGACCAAGCAGAAATTTCAGATGACATACAATGTAGTTGCTGCTGAATTCTGGAACATATTCTGAGACCGAATATAATAAATTTCCTAGAGACCGAGTAGCTTATGTCCATGAATCAACAGGGTTTTAAAAAGCACCACTCATGTGAAACTTGCTTTTTTCTTTTCTCGTGTGATCTACTGCCAACTGTGGATGAGGGGCAACAGGCAGGTTCCACATTTGTAGATAGACAAAATACCCCGCAGCAGACTGTCAATGAAGGTACGAGCAAATGATATAGGTTCCCAGATAAGAGAGTAGCTCAAAGACTTCTTGAATAATAGAACCCAGTATGTTGTTCATGATAGCGAATGTTCCTCAGAGATAAGGGTATTGTCTGGAGTGCCCCAGGGAAGTGTGATAGGACTGCCGTTATTTTCTATGTACATGTAAATTAATGTGGGTGAATAGGAAAAACAAACCTGTAATGTTCGAATGTAGCATTGTTAGTGTCCTGCTTGACAGCCATATCGTTTAAATATCAGGGGATAATGTTGCAAAGTGATATGGAATGGAACAAGCATGTGAGGACAGTGGTAGGAAAGCAAAATGCCCAACTCCAGTTTATTGTAAGAATTTTAGGAAAATATGGTTGACCTGTAAAGGAGACTGCATATGGGTTTCTAGTGCAACCTATTCTTGAGTATGCTTGAATGTTTAGGATACACATCTGGTCAGATTAAAGGAAGACATCGAAGCATTTCTAAGGTGGGCTGTTAGATTTGTTATGGATGTGTCTCAGGAAGTCACAAGGGAATCCCTGGAGAGATGATGGTGATCTTGTGACCACTGTTGAGAAAATTTAGAGAACCAGCATTTGAAGCTGACTGCGGAATGATGCTGCTGCCAACATACATTTTGCATAAGGACCACGGAAATAAGATAGAAATTAGGGCTCATACTGAGGCATACAGATAGTTATTTTTCCCTCGCTCTGTCTCCTAGTGGAACAGAGAGGAAATGACCCATAGTTGTACAGGGTACTCTCCACCAAGCACCATATGGTGGCTTGTGGAGTGCATGTATAGATCTAGATGTAGATTTAGATGAACATCTTTAATGTAAGCGTGCATCATTTTGAAATGGATCGTGGGTGTCAAATGATGAAGTCAGAGGTGTGTTTTATTTATTTCAACCTATAGCTGCTATAAGCAGAAAATAGTTGGGGAGTGTGGAATGCGAAATGGAAAGCTGTGTCTTTCGGTTTGTTGTCTTTTGAGGCACTTAACATTTCAGAATATTCGCAAGTTCACATTCCATGCCATTTCAGTTAGATCTGAAATTACTGGAGCATGTCAGAAATGACAGATGTATGTTCTTTATCTGCTGATCTAGAATATATAACCAGCATCCTGCCCTTAAATGAATTCCATCCTGCTAATTGGAGGTTGTGTCATCAGACGTAACACTGTGTGATCAGAAGTAACACTCAGCTATCCTACCAATTTCAACATTCTTATTAGCTTCATCCCAGTCTCATGCCATATGATCATTCACACTGAATTTCCTTGTCACAAAGTTGAATTGTGTTGCAGTTCTTTAATGAGTATGATAGTGAACTCAGATTGGTTTTTTGGCCATCAAATTTGCCTGATTCTATTACAGTTCCTTTATTTTTATTGATGTTTTGTTTATCTTATAACCTCTTTCTAAATACAGTATTCTGTTCTGAAGGTCTTCAAGTCCTTTGCCAGTCTCTTACAGAATTAATTGTTTGTATCAGCCTTTTCATTCATTTGCTAATGATTTTTGTTTGTATTTTGTAACTATGACTTATTAAGCTGATCCTTTGGTGGTATTCACACCTATGAGCATGGTGTATCTATGGCAAGAGATTCTTATGTTCTTCTTAAAGTCTGAGGATTTTTCACCTGTCATATAGTTTTGTGTTTGATTATCCGTAGGATCTTGGAAATTCTAAGGAAAGTTGTCTACTCCAGGTGCCTTGCTTTGACTTAGGACCTTCAGTACTCTGTCAAATTTTTCTCACAGTATCACATCTCCCTCCTCATATTCAGCTATGTCCACAATTTTGTCTTCAAGTTAGTTTCCATTATACAGCCCTATAGGTGCTTGTCTTTTAACCAAAGATTTTTTAAATTTTCCTGTAGGTAGTATATATCTTTCCACTAGTCATACATGCATTATTTGCTTTGCCTTTCTTCTCTAGCCATCCTACATCATCATTTTAGAATTTTTGTCAATGTCAGTTTTTGGACATAGGTATTCACTTCTACCAGCTTCACCTGCTGTGTTTTTGTATTTTCTCCTTTTGCCAAGTAGATTCAATATATTATTTGTTATCCAGGTATGTCTATTGAGCATTGTCTTGTTGCCCAATTGTTCTGCTGCTGCCTTCATAATTCTATCTATCAAAGGTATACATTCATTTCCTATTGTGATCCTTTCCCCACATTGACTCAGTTGTTTCCTAATGTTCCTTTTCTAACTTTCAGCTTCTCTGGGCCCCATGCCCTTGATTTCCTAACTTAAGCAATTTATTCACCTTTACTCTGCAGTTCACAACCAGTAAATTATCGTCAGTCCATGTGTACTCTTGGATATGTTTTGCAGTTTCAAATGTGGTTTTAAATCTCTTATCATTACATAATCTATGTGAAACATTTTGGTGTCTCCAGATCTCTTCCATGTATACAGCAATCCTTGATTCATGACCCTTGTGTTTGCAATGATTAAATGGTGCTTTATGTAGAATTGTGCCTTGTGGATTCGCCTTTCATTCCCCCCTCCCCCCAGTCCATGTTTGACTATTTTCCCTTCATTTTCTTTTCTTGGTATTGGATTTCAGTCTCCCAAATTTTCGTTTCTCTTAATGTACTGCATAGTTTCTCTAATTGGCTATAGTTATTTTGCCTTCCTATGGATCATACAAATATTGATAAGTGTCTGCTCAGCAAAAGTCTTGTAATACCCTGGTAATAGAAAAGAGTTTTTAAGCTCCGTGGTAAGATATTGTTCGTGGACAATTTTCATTATTTTTTGGAGTCAGGGATGCCTGTGGATTTCTTGTTTCTGTTGGCAGTAAAGGTATTAAACCATTGGTGGTTTGAAAATTGTCTGAGGTGATGAATATTACTCATGAAGCTTTGGACAGTATGCTGTCATAATAAACAAATCTGGTGTGGCTGGCATTGAGATATTTTTCTGCATATAGCACACCACTTCTGCGTTCAGAGATTATGTAGTCTGTCAGTATTTCATAACACAGATCAGAAACTTAAAGATTGTAATGTAGTTCCATCATGTCCTAAGAAAGACTAGAGCTCATTTAATCTGGAATGAACTTGAATATTCTGCTTAATAATGTGATGTCAAAACAGAACTGAGTGACTTTGTATTGCATATCTAGTGTGTGTAAGAATTTTTATTGTTATGAAATATTCTCTTCACAGGTCAGAAGATGGTTGCTGTGACAACTGAAAATGGTAATACAGATTAACAGTTTATGATTTTGTTGGTGAATTTCAGTAAGTGTTTCACTGCAGTGACTCATTTTTATGAATGAAATCTTCCTGCTTTTTCTATTCCAAGATGAACAGGGTTTCAAAAACTGTCTCAACTTCGTAACTGCAAAACGTATTAATCTGCAAATAAATCTCTCCCCAGGTGCTACTAAACTCCTCCTTTCAAGTGAAAGCTCAGGCATAGGAGTTCCACGGCGGCCACGCAGTGGTGGGATTACAACGTTAGAACTGCGTCGTCGAAATAGTGATCCGGCTTCGAGGCCAGCAATATGTGTGGGGGATGGTTCACCATCTGTCAGCAAGGCTTCAGATGCCCTTGAGTGGAAGGGCAATCTGTTCACAATTGCAGGGCATACATTCCGGAAAGTAACAAAATTTTCCAAAGAAGATCGTTGTGTATACTGCTCGGAACCAATGATAGCTATTGTAACACAAGGACACAAATGCACAAGTATGTGAGAAATATATTTTTGTTTCTTTCTCAGTAACAAAAATTGTTTTTCCAAATTAAACCTCTGACAATATAAATTAATAGCTATACTGAAAACTGAAACTCCCAGTAACACACTGAATTGACAAAAGTCATGGGATAGCAGTATTCACATATACGGCTGGTGGTAGTGTCTTGTACATACAGACAAAAGGGCAGTGCTTTGGTGGAGCTGTCATTTCTCTTCAGGCAATGTGTGTGAAAAGGTTTCCAATATTATTACGACAGCACAGTGGGAATAAACAGACTTTGAATGCGGAATAGTAGTTGGAGCTACAAGCATGGAATATTCTATTCCTGAAGTGAAGTGGTTTGGGGATTAAATATTTCGAGATCCACAGTGTCAAGAGTGTGCCGAGAATACTAAATTTCAGGTGTTATCTTTCACCACAGACAGCCTTTAGTATCGATCAAGAACGGTGGCATTTGTGTAGAGTTGTCAGTGCTAACAGACAAGTGACACTGCGTTAAATAACCACATAAATTAATGTGGGACAGACAACAAATGGACCCCTTAGGACAGAGTGGCCACCCAGTTCAAGACGTCAGTTTGTGCACAGAATTCTGTACTGGGAATACTTTCGTAGTTATAGAGGCAGCGTGGCTCAATATTTCTGCAGGAGACTTCCAACAACTTGTTCAGTCCATGCCACATCTAGTTGCTGCACTACGCCAGGCAAAAGGAGGTCAAACACGATATTAGGAGGTATTACATGACTTTTGTCACCTCAGTGTGTATTATAATATAATGTAAGAAGATATTTGGAACCATGTCTCAGAATTCCATCAGCTTGGCAACATTCCATATTTTTGCATGTTCTGCAGTTTTGTTAATCCTGTAGTTAGAACTTCATGTCAGGCTGGAACTACATCTCCCTTAATGGTTAAAAGTACAGTTGTGTTAATTCTTCAAACCAATAGCTTCCATGCCCACAACTAGTCTGCTGGCGGCAGTTTACATGACTGGCTGGTATGTACAGGATTGCAGTGTTCAATTAAATTGCTCTAGTGCGCGAATGAAATTTTCGGGAATTGTTAACAGTATACTTTTATTAAGTTCATACAAGATTAATGAAAATGAACTTTCAGTGAGATATACTTTGAAGTAATAACCGAAACAAAGTCCTACACCACAGTCTCTTCCTATATGTTTCCAGCTGTTCCTTTACAAGACACAGCCTGAAATTTATATGAACCTCTTCCTTCACTTTTTCAGTGAGTTGGTGGACAATAACTATGGACTGAACTATGTAATAAGCTTCTGAAGACTGTCCCATTTTTCTTTCGATTAAGGCAATTTGTAGTTCCTGACTTCTTCTGGCCCCCATTTTCCAGCAAAGATCTTAAGGGTGTGTCAGCTCAGTTACCCCTACACTTAACTGAGAAAGTAGTGTTGTTGGTTCTCAGCAGACAACAGAGTATTGCAGTTTTACCTGCAGGGTTGCAATTGGTATGCGGATGGTCAGGTTACTGCCAGTGTCACAAATACATCCTTAGGTTCCGGGTTTTATTAGTTGGTGAAGTACATCATCTAATGCCTTTTCACATACTGCTCTCAATTTAACACAATAGAGGGAACTTAAGTTATGGTGACATATTTCAAGTAGATTTTCGTGCATTTACATATTCAGTAGCTAAAAATGAGTTCTTTGTGAAATTAAAATATATGTACCACAATACGATAATGTGACTTAATGATTATGTAAATAGAAAATCCAGAAGGGAAAGTGAACAGCTGGGAACATGCTGACCACTATTCACTTTATTGATCAAAGGAGGTTTGTAATGCTGATTTGCAACGTACATAACGACAGTGCATTTTATTACATTATTCTAGAGTTCAGTTGCTGTTTATTTCAAGGTTAAATAACAAATATGTGCTATGATTTTCATCTATTGTGTATAATAATGGTGCTTGGAAAAGTGTGACTTAATTGTGAGCTCACAACTTCTCCAATTACCTCCATTTCTCCAGTTGTGTTTTAATAAATTCATTTTGGCTGAATTTCTAGTTTACCTTAGTTGTCTCAAAGTAAATTAAAGAACAACAGGTCAAATGGTGTGTGTGATTACCATCAATGTAAGTTTTATTTAGAACACAGACTTAAGGACTTGATCAGTAGTCTGAAGGAAGTCATGTTTAACATAAATATGCTTTTTTCCTATATTTATGTTATGTGTGGGTATTAATGCTGTAGCATTTGCTGAATTCCCTTCTGAAGCTCTGTCAATAGTCAGAAAAGAGCTCTCTTTTTGAAGGAGAAATGTAGCTGTATTTATTCTCTGATATCTGTGTTATTTCCATTTCACTGGCTCAAGTTGGACCACCAAGTTACCATTGTGTGTATAATGGACAAATTGAACACTGAAAAAGATTTTCATATTAAATGACTCATTATCCCACATGAAATTAGCAGGGAGCTAAGACAGCTGTGAAACAGAATAAAACACAACACGAATGACTGTCACTTATCAACTAATGATGACTCAGTCTCTTTTTTATTTTAAGGTTGTACTGTATACATAATCATTAGTAGCTTAATATGATTGCAGGTCAGATGTAGACAGCACTCTTAATCTTAACCTTAATTTTTTTGTTTTTCCAATTTATGAAGTTTTTATCTAACATCTCTGCTGTGCTCCACCCTTGAACACCGCCTCCATCATCACTACTACTGTCATTCAGACATTGTGGGCAGGAGGACAGTATGCCTGTCCTACCTTTTCCCCTGCTGTCTGTTCTTAAGACAATTCATTGTTTATCCTAATTATGGTGAATATGATCTTAAGTGTAAGGGTTTAGTGAGTGTATGAAAAAGGAAAATCTGTCAAACTTTTGTTTTGCTTCAAATTAATATTGATCCACATTGTTTTTAAACAGAAATGGCTTAATTTGAGGATATCTTGTATTTTCTTAAGCATGTGTATTTTCTGAAGCATAAGCCTAGGTATGTATGCATGGTTAAAGAGTTTCCAGTTATGAATGAAATCAGCATGGTAAAAGTACCTTGCATATTTCTGAAACACTGATGCTAATATTTTCTTACTGTGGTGTGAGGGCTTATCTTCATGGGGTAGATTGTGCTCCATCATTGCTATTCCTAACCGAGTCTCCCAAATAGTGGCATTAGTAGTGCACCAAGGTTTTGCAGTTGGTTTGTGTTGCAGAAAAAGCTTTCTCTTCTGATTTGTAGTACACTGCTGACTTTTAAGAAATTCAATGAGAGAGAGTTTTTAAATTGATTTAGATTGTTTAATTGATTTGAATTTGATATTTGTGGACCAAATTTTGAGTTTCTAGTGAATAAAGCACTAATTCAGGTTACCTTCCATTCAGAAAGCTGTTGCACTCAGCGACTGTTATATTGGCTTGTGAATTACAGATTGCAGCGTTTGTCCGTTTTAAATTTTATTGTGCAGATATAGATTTCTGCTAGAAGCTAGCCATTCTCAATGCACTATTATTTTCGCTCAGTGCACATAATGCCTGTTGGTCGGGCTTCATCCACAGTATATTGAAAACTACTAGCATTCAGTGAACTGTGGATGAAGCCCGACCAACAGGCATTACATGCATTGAGCGAAAACAATAATGCATTGAGAATGGCTAGCTTCTAGCCAAAATCTAGATGTCCACAATAAAATTTAAAAAGGATGACTGATCGTTGCAATCTATAATTTACAAAGCACTAATTATCTTTAATTGTGGTAACAGATAACATCAGTGATATTTACCCTGTTATAGTTGTGTGAACTTCAATTTCACAATGCAACACATCTTGTATGGAATTTGTGCACATTAGTAATCTTTTTCTTCAGTTGTGTCAATTTCCAGTAGTGTCTTGAAATGAGTGTAAATTTCATTGGATCCATTATTGTATCTGCTGACATGCTTCTTGTAACAGTGCCAGAAATGGTGCCTTCCATCATCCCAAAGAGAGCTAAGATTTAATGAAACTTGGCAGAGTAGCATACTATAATGTTCCATACATAATGTACAAACATGAAATGCCATAGCATTCTATCAGTGCCTATAAGGATGAATTCACTTAAGTGCTAATAATTTTAACTATGTGGATGAGTCATTAATCTGTCAATTGCCTTAAGCACTTTTGTTGACCATTTTAATGAATTATATAGGTCTTTTTCAAGCATTGAACTGATTTTCCACATTACAGGTTTTGATCAATTTTAAGATTCCAAGTACAGCAAGGAGAATGTTATAATCATTTATTTTTGTAGTAAAACATTTCCATTTCAGCTTCTATTGAGCAGTTTGAAGCATATAGAACGGTTGAAAACACCCTTTCATTTTATTATGAAGTTTCAAATAATAAATCAATATTCCACTGGTGAGATAATCTGCGATAGGATTTTTACTTGTGGAAAGTGATTTACTAACTACAAAGATTAAAGAACTTTTTGATTGTTCTTTGTTAACAACCAGCTTTACTGTTGAAGTTATTAATGATCATCATTATTATAGTTTCATTTTGATCTGACCAAGGGTATCTGTCATGAGGTTTTTTTACCAACAATTTTTTACCCCATTTTAGCCATTCTTTGCTCTTGTAACACATTTGTCATAATGGCCATTACATTATTTTCCTTTTATTAATGTTGTACCTTATTTCAGATTGCAAGAAATTGTTTCATCCAAAATGTATCCAGAATGGCGGTGTTCTGGAAATGCCTTGTTTACAACAACCTGCTGGAGGTGGAAAACCGGGCAGGAGAAAAAATCGGAAGCTGTCACAGATGCCATATGACCTCAACAAGCCTAAGCCTGCTATAACAGGAAAATTTAGCCTTACTAAAACTTCAGAGTTTACTGACAGTCCTGACAAAATTATATCTGATGCTGCAGAATTGCAGCAGATGCAGGATTTTATAACAAAGAAAGTAAGAAAATCGGCTTTCATTTTTTCATCTGTGTAACTGTTTTACATGTTTTATCACACTCTTGTATATAACTTTCCTCCTTGTCTATAGCCTTGGACACCATTTCAGATCTGTTTGGATGGAACAAATTATGTACTTTTTAGAATTTATCAATAGTATTATTCTTATTAAAGTATTTTGTAGTATGACGCTATGTGGAAAGCCGCCTTCCCTTTTCGTTAGTGATAATGTTGTATACAGTATTTGCTTTGCTGTCATTCAGTGCAGATGTTGATTGCTGGGAGTAATAGAATACAAAAATCTATTTCTACCATATTTATAAATGGTGTAATTCAATCAAAGACAGTATGATGAAAAAAAAAAAAAAATGGAAATATTTTATTGTGTAATGTTCAGTGTTGCTCAGAAACTTAAGTTTCTTGTTTCTTTGTGACCAAAGAAAGCAGTCTTTTATGGCAAGACTGTTCAGTCATATTTTGTATTAAACTGCTTATACACTTGAAAGTGAAATGTCTCGTGAACTGCTAAGCATGAGACACCTGCTCCTGAGTCACAGGAGGCGCGGGGAGAGGATCATAGATCCGACTAGTGGGAACACTGGTGTCCAGTCCAGAGATCGGAGTCTGAGGTGATGGCAAAGGTGCCAGTTGTGACTGCAGCCACTGTTGGAGCTGGGCTGCCGTGATGGGTCAGGCAGGCGTACTCGGCAACGATATCAAACACCCCAGATGCTGAACAAGCATCTACGCCCAGACACAGGCGTCCCATGAATAGGTGGGCCCGAATACAGGGTGGGCATGCTGCACAGGATGCAGGAGGTCGAACAGGATGTGATGTCAGTGCCCATGCAGAATTTTGGCCAGACAGACCTTGTTGACAGAGGTGGACCTGTGTCGAGAGGAAGTTGTGCAAGGCCTCCTCAGTCTGTGATGTATGTAAGGCCTTCTGCATCTAGGTGTTGCATGTGCAGACCATCTGCATAGCCATCCCATTGGAGGTGGGCTGAAATGGGGCAGTGATCAGATGTTCACCGCGGTTCCAGTGGCAGAAAGCTTGCAGCTGAGTCTGTGGGAATTGGAGCCCACTTTCTGACACCAGGGCGCAAGGTGCCCCTTCAGTGGCGAAAATCCTCGCAAGGGTGTGGATGGTAACAGGGGTGGTGGTGGTGGTGGTGGTGGTGGTGGTGGATGCACATGTGCTGCATATGGGAAGTTGGAGGGCACACCCACCACCAGCAGACACATAACATCTTGAAATGGCCTCCTGAAACCAGCGTGGATCCTCTCCCAAGAGTGGTTAGGTTGGGTCTAGGGTCAAGAACATTTATTTGTGGACAGTTGATTGAGGGAGCAGCCATGAGAGCAGCAGCAAGCGCATTTACTGTTTGTATTGATATTGAGCCATTAAATGCCAGAGCCTGGTCAGTGCCTTAGTATCATCCCCCATTATGATGCATGAAGGAGCTGATGAATTAATGGCCAGATTAGGTTTGGAATGATGACCTGGAAGTCAGAGTCCTTTGTAGCCAGTGTTAAGAGCTGGTAGCACAGCACGAAATAATTGTGAAGAATCAGTCGTCTTGATAGGAAACATGCCCTGATCACCCCTTCTCGACCATCGACAAAACCTTAAGCAGGACTGGGTTGTGGAATGGATGCTGAGGTGACCTCATAAACAGTCCGCAGGATTTTGTCCTAGATTGTTTGTTTCTGTTGATCCGGGGCAAAACAAACTGTTTCCCGGTGATAGAATTCTGCATGGTGGCCAGGAGGGAGGGAGGACACTTAAAAACAAATCCCAGTGCTGCAGACAGTGCACTGTCTTATCTGGGAATATAGACCGATGCTCAAACAAGGAAGTCAGGGATGTGTTGCCAACAAGTGAAATTTAGTGGCATACATATGTACATGAAAGTTATTGCACCATAAACAATAGCTAAAGCTTACATCTCATTTTGGAGTAGTTGAACTGTGCAGCATTACCTTTTGGATGTCAAGGTAAGGTTGTGCACTCCAGACCATCTGATAACCGGTGTGGAAAAACAGTCACAGTGCTGATCTCACAAGGCATTGAGATTACGAGTCACAGAAAACACCAATGATGGCACTGACGTCCATTTCATCACCCGATGATGGTGGCTGCTGCAGCATGCGGCGGGCAGACACCGATGAGTAGGGGTGGAAGTGGTGGTGGTGGTGGTGGGGGGGGGGGGGCATGGTTGGTATGCTGCCCTCTTACTTGTGAGAGGGCATAGGACAGGACCGGGGGCAGCGTCTATGTAGTGCCATCCTTGTTGAGTTAGTGATCGGCACTGGAGGTGTCAGTGAGAGCGTTAGAGACTAGGGCTGCACAGGACACAACAACAGAGGTGGCGACGGCAAAGGCGGCAGTGGCTTCAGGTATAGCAGTGGTTGCACTGGCAGTGATAGTCAAATAGTGGGGGCAAAGGAACAGCAGATTGCAATCTACCAGGCAGTGACTCCTCTGCAGTCTGAATGGGATCGTCTGCGACACAGGAACAGGTAATGGCGGTGGTAGGGGCAGGGGAGGCGGCAGGCCCTTCCGAACAGGCTCCACTGTAAGTGGCTGCAGCTGGTCGATGTGACGAGATGTCCACCTGTCAGTAATGTGGGCGACCCACAGGTGCAGCTTCAGGGGACCTGCCAGGTACATACTTCTGCATCTGAGTTTTAAACGTCTAAACCAAGCTTTCAGCGTCACCAATAGATTGAGGATGAAATGGGGGAGCTGTGAGATGGCAGGCACCTTTATCCTCTCAAAAAGATGCAAATTCTCCAGAAATAGAGTTGGGGTCATTATCAGTAACCATGGTATATAGACATCCCTCGGTTACAAAATCTTAGGCAGGGCTGAAATATTGGCCGCTGCAAAATTGGATCAACAATGTACCACATAGGGGAAACTTGGAATAAGTGTCCACTACAATGAGCTAACATTGATTTAGGAATTACCTAACAAAATTGACATTTAGACGCTCCAATGGGCACTTCACTGTCGGCCAGGGAGAAAAAAGGTGCCTGCGGGTCACCTGTTTCTGAATACAGCAAGTGCAAATAGCGATAAGCTGTGTAATGTCCCCACCTGTGCCTAGCCAATACACTTGCCGGTGAACCAAAGCTTTGGTGTGAGATGTTCACCAATGACCGACATGCAGAAGCTGCAGTACATTGTGGCATAAGGAAGAGGGAATCACAAACCAGGGAGCAGCGTCCTCTGTAGCTAACAAAAGCACCCCATCAAACACAGAAAGGCATGTTGGAGGGAGAAGTTGTTATGCAAGGGATCCAAGGCACGGCCTGGGGTTTCTCTGGCCAACTGTGCTGCACAAAAGAGACAATGTGACTAAGAACAGGATCCGCGGCGCAGCCGATACTGTCATGGCTCTAGTGGTGGGAAAACCACCAACCACGTTCGTGTTCTCAACATCTAAATAGAAACAAAGCAACTCATCCTAATTGAATGCTGAGTCTGACCTGCTCAGAAGGCGATATAAGGCATCATCCTTGGCATTTTGTGCCATTGGCTGGTAACAGATCTGATAATGGTAGTGGGAGAGGAAGAGAGCCCACCATTACGAATAGTGTGCTGCCTTGTCTGGCAGTAGCCGAAGGGTAAAAAAAGAGCGATCTGAGAATACCACTGCTAAGCAGGAGAAGTCTTAGAAACATAAGCAATGAGTTGTTCAGACCTGTCCGTGTATTTGTGCATCAACACCATACCAAGGCTGTGCTGAGAGGCACCTGTAGCCAACGCGAGATGCTGACCGAGCCGAAAAGTGGCCAGACTGGGGCAGAGTGAAATTTAGATGTAAGCAAAGTGAATGCTCTGTCACGAGCTGGGGACCAGAAAAAAGGCACATTTTTACACAAAACTGTGTGCAGTGGCTGAGCAATTGTGGATGTATTTGGTAAAAACTTACGGTAGTATGCCACTTCACATAGAAATACCTGCAATTCCTTAGTGGAGGTTGGCAATTGAATCAACATGGTGACACAATGGTCTGACCCCTGTGTGAGAAACCTCAAAACCTAAGTACTCAATTGATGGCTGAAAAAAATGAGATTTGGCAAGATTGCACTTGAGGCTGAAAAACAGAAAACAACAATTTGAGATGCTAGGTGGTCTTTGGTGGAAGAATGTGTAACAATGATATTGCTGAGGTAATTAATGCAGCCAGATACAGAGGCAGTTGGCTGCTCTAAAAAATGCTGAAAAAATTGTGGGTGTGCTAGCGACACCAAAAGACAGGCATTGATATGAAGTATGTCCACAAAGTAAGTTTCGTGGGGTTATATAAAACAAATGTGTACAGACACAGAAAAAATATTTGTGGTACAAAAATCTACAACTGTTAAATTACTTTTCTGCATACATTCCAAAATTTTGTAGGCACTTGTCATAGCGTGTCACAATTTTTTGTATGCCTTCTTCATAGAAGGTTGCCGCCTGTGTATTCAACCAGTAATCTTCGGTGCTTGTTCTGCATTGTGCGGTGCAATTTGTTAATGGTCTTGCAGTAACCATTGATTGTTTGGCCTCGTGGTAAGAAATCAATCAGCAAAATGCCTTTGCTGTCCAAAAAAAACAGTGCACATGACTTTTCGAGGTGTCAAGATTTGCTTAGGTTTAACCTTCATTGAGGATGAAGTGTGCCTCCATTCCATTGATTGCTGTTTTGTTTCAGGCATGTCATACGATACCCAAGTTTCAAACCCCGTGACTATCTGAGTGTGTCAAAAACTGAAGTGCACTGCCCATCCGTTGTTTTTTGTGTTGTTCAGTAAGAATTTTGGGTACCCAATGTGAGTAAAGTTTTCGAAATTTCAGTTTTTTAGTAACAATTTCATGAATTAGTGATAGTGAGATTTGTGGAACTTCCATAGCAGGGGCACTAAGTGTAAACTTAGGTTCTGCTTAATCTTCTCTTCAATTGTGTGGACCAGTTCATCAGTAACCGCAGGCAGACATCCACTTCGTTCTTCGCCGTGCACTTCATCACATCCTTCATTGAACAGTCTCACCCATCTTCTAACCATTGAATCACTCGTAACATTTTGTCCCTAAACCTCGCAAATTTGCTGATGAATTCCCTTTGGCTTAACTTTCTTTGCATTTAGAAAACGAATCACAGGTCTGATTTCACATGCGGTGGCATTTTCAATTAAAGCTGACATTATAAAGAAGCACTACAAAGCACACATCAGCAGCAACGATCTGAAAATGTCGTACATTTATTCTCCTTTAGTCAGAGTAACTGCCGCACATGCTCGGAACTGCGATCGTAGCACTGGTGCGAATAGAAATAGAAATGGAACTTACTTTGTGGATGACCCTCGTATATGGGTTAGGCTGAAAGGTATATTGAAAACAAGTAGGTGCCTAGAGGCTTCATGCTAGAGGAGCTGGAGATACACTTCTGACAGATCAATCTTGGAAAAGTAGTGGCTGCCTGACAATTTTGTGAGCAACTCTCAGGGCGGGGTAAAAGATATGTATTTATCATGGACTGCGCGTTAATCCTTTCACTGAAGTTGCCGCAGAGGCAAAGCATACCCGATGGCGTCTTAATGATGACCAGTGATGTAACTCATACTCTGAAAGAAATAGTCTGAATGACATTAAGCGACATCAAACAGTATATTTTAGCCTGAACAGAGTCACGCAACAACACAACAGGCACCTGTCGCACAAAAAAAAAAAAAAAAAAGTGTGGGTGGACTCTCTCACATGGTAATGTGGGCCTGAAGACCAATACATGGTATGTACGACCCGGAAGATCCGGGAAAAACCCAGGAATTTTTTCATCTGGGAGAAAATTGGGAGAAACCTGGGATTTTTTTTATAATTCTGGGAATTTTTCATTGTATTGGTTTTCTGTTAAGTTTTTGTAATTTGGACTAGTAAGAACTGATACTCTAACAAAGGATATTACTGTATCCCGCTACTGCAGAATAATACTTCAACAATAAAACATAAATGAGAGGAAAAAATGAAAATAACTTAAATTGCAAAGGAAATGCACCTTATACGACGACACAGTGCTCATGCAAGCGTCTGCCAACAGCAAAATGTGTCAAAGGCTTTAGGAAGACTATGCAACGCTTTATAACAACAAATTGCCTTCGATGAGTGTGAAGTCACAAATGTTTACATTAGATTTGTTTTAGCAGGTACGAGCGGGCTCATGCGCATGCGCAGTTGAGTCTTGTTTGAGTAGTAGATTCTCTTGCTACTGGCTATAGAAATGTGGCTGTTGGCTGTGCAAGCAGTCGCAGCAAGCAGCTAGATGCTACCAGGAAAAGGGGGCACCAAATTCGTAGTCTTGAGGAAAAAAACCTTGTTTCACAAAGCGCCTAGCATCCAGCGCACGTTGGTCTATGGATTATTGATTGGTTTTTTAACGCATCCTTGTTGGTTTTTGAACATTTTTGGACACATTTTAAGTTGATTTCTGAATGAATCATAAGTTGATTTTTGAATGTGTGCATAGTGTACCTGATGTGTCTGTCAGGACTTGGCATCTACAAATAAACTTTCCTTAGACAAAAGGGAACGGGGCTATACGAGCTGAGCAGAGTAAAACTGAACAGATGAATGCCAATCGCTGTCTGATTATATGGTTGATTGGGTTTTCGAATGATCAGCGTTGTTATAATTACTAGCGAAATCCGTAGATTCAGACTACCGGAATGGGGAAATAAATGACTAACAGGAATAAGAGGTGGGAAAGTTTACGTATTATCTTCTCAGTGTACCCAAGAAAATGAAATTTTGACAGAAAATTTTTGGCCAGCTTGCTACACTAGTAAGGACCAGTTGTACAATCGCCTGCTAACAGCCACTTAAATTCTATTCTGGAATTAACATGGAAAAGTGTTGTACGAACGTGTAACATTGCCTAATCGGAGAATAATCGCGGGGTAACTAAATCTGTGATTCTGGCAGGGTTAGTGAAGTTAATCGGCGAACAAATTTTGACAATGTCATGCATAGCTACACAATTGATGATGAAAAGATTGCTTGTTAGAACAAGAAGAAATGGGGACATCACACAAATTATGGCAGAATAAGACGATTCCAAATTTATATAAAAATTTCGTAATACTACTTTTCAATCTCATACTTGAGAAACTGGTGTGTATGAATGAAATGTGAAACTATTTTCTAACGTAAAGCTTTTTGTTTGTAGTAGGCCTAATAGGCATTTGATATTGGTACTTCTTGAATTATATTCTGTCCTGTTATAAAAATGACCATTTGTGCCAAAACAGTTTCATTTATGTGGTGTGTGGTACAAAATTGCTGCAGTATTAGAAAGGCCTATTTTGTTTTATCTAGCAGACAGTGACAAAATAGACGTCATCAAATTGAGAAACCACACCAGTCTTGGGTATTATTTGTATGTATTAACAGCTTTTTCAGTATTGGATAATGACATTTTGATTTTTCATGTAGCAAAACATTTGATGAACTTTGATGAGGTAATAGATTCTTTCGCAGAAAAGAAAGCACGCCATGTAAAGCTCTAGCAAGATAGAGAGAAAAAAATCCTAAGAGCTAAGGATGAAGAAATGTGTACTTTCTTGCTTGTCTCTTGTCTTTGTGTATCCTATATTTAATTTTATGTCACACAAAACAACAAGTCATTAACTAATAGGAGATAAAAGAGTGCAAATTTTCTGAAGAGTTCTTGTTCTCTCGTTACAAATAATCCCATTTGCTGTTTATTGCGGTAATTTTTTTAAAGAGGGGCAGGCTGTCAAACTGGCTGACTGGGAGCAGGAGACATACCACAGGACATTTCAATTTCCACTGTCCTGAATATAGTTAGATGGTATCCATTACAAAATATACACATTCCAATTCCACAGAGCGAAATACAGTGGCGTGCGATAGAAGAATGCTGTATGAAGAGACTTGGCACTGCACTTTGAAACACTTAAGACCAAATAACATGTCTTACATTTCCTCGAACACATATTTTTTATGTTTCAGACTTTTCAGAAAGATGTGTGCTACATCTAGATTTCAATGATTCGGAAAGTAATACGCAGTGTTTGGTGGAATTCCAATGTATACTTTCGTAATACGAAAATATGCAGCGTGCATGTTGCTGCACATCAAAGATGTTTCCAAAACATGTCTTTTTCCCTGAGTTTCTTTTTCTAAAGTGCCGGGTAATTCTATGCCTGTAATAAAACCATAACCATTCAAAGGATTGATAAGCTTTGCAGTTCTGAGGGAAAATATATTTTCACTTAACATGGAAAAATTGTTTTAACCTGGAAATCCGGGAAAAATCCAGGAATGTATTTTCCATGTCCGCGTATATACCCTGCAGTAGCACAACTTAGCCTAGGGGAAACAGAGACAAAAACTCAGAGCAGAGGAACTCCAGTTGCTGATATAGGACTTGATCTGACACACAATTTACGTGATTGGTGATGGAGAAACATGTCTAACCTGAATGTGTGTGCAGTATGGGAATGATCCACAACAAGGAAGGTGCAAGGGCAAACAACACGTTTTTAAGAGACAGGAGCTGAGAACTGACCCAGGTTCGTAATCTAATGTTTATTGTAGCTAACGTCAATGAAACCTGTGTGAGGGGGAGCCCAAGGCCGCATACGTTTGTGCGTTCACTAAAGTCACTGCATCTCCTGTGTCCACTTTTAGCGGCTTATTAAACACATGCAAGACAATAAACAATTTTTAAGTTAACAGTTATTATAGAGATACAGTTTATTTCTATCGGTACTTCTGTGTCCACCATGTTCGAAGAGGAGTTAAACACTGATGCAATGTGGCCTTTCTTTCAGTGCTTGTTGCAAACTGCCTCACACTTAGGGCACGCAGTGCACTCCTGTTGGATGAAGCAGCACCAGCAAGACAGAAAGGGGCACGTGCCTGCTGCTATGACGCAGCTTGTTGCTGTTGTGGCTGTAACTGACACAGACCCATACGATGTTGAGTTGAAGGTTGTACTGCTGCAATTGCTTGCCCGTCATCCTGAACACTTGCAGTTTGCCCAACGGGTTGACTGAACAACTTCCGATACCTCCCTGCACCCAGCAGTCTGATTGCCTACAACCTGTGACATTTCATAGGATTGTGCTATGTTGAGTACATCTGTAAACGTTGGATTCTCACACTGAAGTGCTTTTTCGCATACTTCTCTGTCCGGGGCCAGACAAATAATATTAGCCACCATGTGATCAGCACTGGATTTGTGAGGGGTACTAGTGGCAAAGTTATGATGACAGGTCAACCCATGTAATTCTGCAGCCCAGGCTTTGTAAGATTGGTTTGGGTGTTTCTGACAACGTAAAATTCTACATGTATCACAGTGAAATGCATTCTGTCTCGGTAATAAGTTGAGAGGAGCTTACACACATCCTCAAATGATAAGCTGACTGGTCTTACAAAAGCACAAGTTGACACAACTACTGACAAATGTGCGGCGAAAGCAAGGAAAGAAAGAAAGCCCAACGCAGGTTTGCATTACCCACGCTAAAAAAACTTGAAATGTTGCTGTAACCGTGTCTTGTAGGAGTCCCAATCTTCTGCGTATTCATCATATGCCGGAAAGGACGACGATTGCACTGATGGAAGAGTAACCTGCTGTGAACACGCAGATGCCACGTGATTGAGAGTGGTGGTGAGAGCCTGCTGCTGTTCTGTGAAAGCTTGCTGCTGGGCAATGATACGTTGGGGTATTTCCTCCATCGAGATGTTTGTCAGATGACTTAGCGCTGACACTAACATGTGGAGAAAACGTAACCTTCTCTCATGTGTGTTCATAGATTTTCCCAGCGAAGGAGATGCTTGAAGGTCTCTCGGGCATGCAGCTGGGTTGACTGGTCGTTGTAGAATGAATTTTAGACGGCGTAGTGTGCGATTATCATCAGGTTACTCCTGTTGACTGACGTGACTGCCAAATTCGACACGCCTTTGTGATGATCCACCGAAAGCGACAGCCTACATATCATACGCTGGCAACGTATCTGGAAAAATAGGCAGGATTCGAAGACGTCATAACATCAAATGCGTCTACCGCTCGCTGCCAAAGATCAAGTCCCTTGTAGGGACAGTGAAGGACGATTTAGGACTCCAGAAATCTGGAGTTTATTTCATACCGTGCGAATGTGGGAAAGCATATGTGGGGTAAACCATTCGCACGATCGAGGAAAGGTGTACTGAACACAAACGGCACACCGATCTCCAACAGCCTACAAAATCTGCGATCGCAGAACATTGCCTCGATACAAATCATCGTATGAAATACGAGAACACAGAAGTCCCGCACAACACATCCCACTTTTGGGACTGTGTATACAAGGAAGCAATTGAAATCCGGCTGCACGAGAACCTTATTAACAAGGACAACGGATTTCAACTCAGCCAAGCGTGGAATCCAGCAATAAAAGTTCTGCAGGAGCAACGGAAACGGGGCACCACACCCACCGAAGGCGGCATGCGTACTGACGCCCATCAGTCATCTCGTCAGTGCAAGCTTCCCCCACCACTGCGGCCTGCACATCCCTCGGTCCATACGCGGAGTCAGTGGAGGGGAGAGGCGACAGGTATATATACCACACCACCCGCCGGCCTAGGACGTCAGTCAACAGGAGTAACCTGATGATGATGGCACCTTACGCCGTCGAAAATTCGTTCTACAAAGACCAGTCAACCCGGCTGCATGACAGAGACCTTCAAGCGTAACCTTCTCTGGTCGCCAAGTTCTTTATAGCAAGAAGAAACATGATTTATGGAACATAGTACTTTATAGAGCAACATGTAAAATACAGTGTGTGCACAGCTTTGAACACATTAACCGGGCAACATTAATACAGTGTAAAGAATAAACTGAGCACTTGTTTGCAATTGTGTAAATAATGCTGTCTATTTGGTAGCTCACCAGAGCGCACCAGGGGGCTGACCGAGGCAGCCTCTGTAAGCGGTCCTGTGAACTGTATGGATGTGCACTTTCCCATTACAGTTCTGACAAGTGAAACTGCACTTGTGTGTGAGGCTCTGCATGTCTGCTGCCCATGCTGAGCAAGACTGTCCA
The DNA here is from genome assembly GCF_023898315.1 of Schistocerca nitens. Taxonomy (NCBI): domain Eukaryota; kingdom Metazoa; phylum Arthropoda; class Insecta; order Orthoptera; family Acrididae; genus Schistocerca; species Schistocerca nitens. Next base: position 362,512,018 of record NC_064621.1, read on the forward strand.
TGTTATTTATGACAGTTAATAAATTGCAGTGTATCTGCAACAAGGTGTGTCTCCTGACTGTAGTATTCATTTAACAGAGCAGAGTGGTCCTCAAAAGACAAACCACTAGGGTTGCAATTCCTGCCCAACTTCGTAAAACAACTACTAGTAGACAAAAGTAAATAATATTGCTGCTCACTGGAAATGTTAAGCTTGCAACAGTATAGTTCAAAACATCAGATGTAGACTTCCCAGCTCTCGCAAGATTCATTCAAGGGAGCAAACAGCGGTGGGGGCGAAGCTTCGACCACTGACTGATGTGGGTGGCGTTGTGCCACAAGCTGCTGGAGAGCAGCCTTTTGAGCTGCAGACTGTCACTCGGGCAGCTCTTGCTTCTAAAGTTCCATAAACTTGGGGTCCATATCACTGACAGTGGTTGAGAATGTACCATCAAAAACATGATAGAGTAAGTCCATGTTGCCATCTAAAGTATCTGTGTCCTTAATAAACGTGCAGTCTGTAAGCAAAGTAAAGCTCACTATGAGCAGACAGCAGCAAGAATATCAGTAACGGTATCCAGAAAGTCCGGGTTTATAGTATGGTCAGTATATTTAAAGCAGCTAGGTGTAAAAAGTGTTTTCTCATATGGCATGCTGTACAAGAATGAGCCGGGCATGTTGCTTAACCCATTGTTGTTAGTGGTTCAGCCTAGGTGACCTGCCGTCTGCACTCCTCACTCATGAGTTGTAATGCCTCTGATCCACTTTTGATATCCTCTGTTGGCAGGGATATTAAATGCAGGACATAATGTGTGATTTCAGGAACAGTGAGAAGTTATTCTTTTGGCTAATAAAGTCAGATGTTAAACTATGACCCTAAGGTAAGCTGTTTTTCAAAAACCTTTGAGATAATTGAGGTCTTTCTTCAGGAAATGTCAAATAGTTTTTCTTGATTGGTCTTTTAAGTTGACACTGACAAAAATACCTTTGACCAAAAGGTTTTTTGTAATATAGCAACAGAGTTTTTAGTCATGAAACATTAAACAGATTACTTAAAGGGTAACAAGCTAAAGGACAGAAAAGTAGTAGTTTGCAGAATTCTTCCACTGTTTCTTTGAGAAACACTTATGAACTGTTGGCAAGCAGAAAAAGAGGAATTTATGTCAATTCTTCACAAATAAGCATACATGTTAGTTGAAGTCTTGGTACAGCATTAAAAAAATGAAAAAAAGGTAACTGACAGCTGGGAGAGAGGCAGCAGGTGCGTGGAATAAGAACATGGTGTGCGCATTAGCAACAGTGAATTCATGCAATGCACAATGGTGATTACATGGTGAAGTGGGTTGGGAGGAGGTGAGAGAATAGAGAAAGGGAAGACTATGGGCCAGTGGGTGTGGTGCAGAAGGCATGAATGTAATGTCTTGGGACAGAGTAAAGGTGGATGTGGGGCATGGGGTAATTGAGATTGAGGCCAGGCGGATTCTGATAATGAATGATGTGCTATAAGGATGACTCCTGTGTATGTAGTTCAGAGACACTTGGGGGGGGGGGGGAGGGGGGGCGATCCTGATGGCATGAGTTGTGAAGTAGACACTGAAATGGATACGTTGTGCTCAACAATGTTTTCCTCTACTGTCTGTCAATTCTTCTCTTGGCGACAGTTTGATAGTGGTCATTCGTTCAGGTATACAGCTGGTTAGTGGTCAGGACCGTATAAAATGCTGGGTGCAGAAATTGCAGCAGAGTTGTTTGCTTTCAGGAACGTCCTGGATTCTGATGAGATAGGGTAAGCCTGTTATGGAAGAGAAGGATGAAGTAGTTGGTGGGCGTATTGGACAGGTTTTGCACTTGGGTGTTCCACCGGGATACAACCCATTTGGCATGGGGTGGGTAGGTGTGGCAGAAGGATAGACCAGGATAAAACATAGATTGGTAAGGCAGTGTAATACCACTGGGAGCATTGAGAAGGATTGTGGATAGGGTGTTCCTCATTTCTGATCGTGATGTTAAGCAGTCAAAGCTCTGTTGATTGTTTTATGACGGGATTGCAGGTGGTTCTTAGGATTGTTGGGTTGGTTAGGTGTGTTTGAGAATATGCCATGGGAATGTTTATTATATTTTGGGGATAGTGCCTGTTTGTGAAGGCCTTAATGAGGCCTTTAGCACACTGGACAAAGGAATTTTTGACACTGCAGACGTGCCTTCCACATGTGGTCAAGACAGTATGTGAGTGGCTTTTGGTGTGGTAGGGATGACAACTATCACAATTTATTACTGTTGACGGTTAGTGGGCTTTATATTGACGTATGTAGAGCAATCGGAGGTCGACATCCAGGAAGATGCCAAGTTTGGATGATGACCAGGTGAAACAAATGGGAGAGAGATAATGAGGCTATGAAGGAATGAGGGTAGGAAGCCTCGTAGAGCACTGAAAGTGTTTGCCTGACATGGCTTCACAGGCCAGTGGGGTGCAAGAGAGAGCGGAAACAAACTTTGCACAGCTTGGCAGTAGTAGCTGAATTTGATGGACACTACCTCACCTGATGACACAGCACTTCTGTGATTTGCATAGCTACACGGATGCACATAGACTGTGAAATTGTTGTGTATGCAAGAATGATGCTCTTCTGTAGGCCTCAAACTGGTTTGTGATGTAGCTAACTGCCTATTTTGTTAGACACTTGGAATAGCTCACACACCTCTTACAACATACTCGCAAGTGCTTGCCTGATTGAAAGTGTGTAATACCAAACCAATGGATATCGAATGATAAGAAAGGACTTGTCACTCATCTAGATTTACCACAATGCTCTGACTTCCAGGCACTGAGCCAAGATCATGAATATATCATTGGTAATCCTGTACCAGACAAGAGGTTTGGGATTTTTTTGTGGTTTATAAAGGTTTTGTCTAGATGGCCCATAAACAGATTCGCATAGGAGGGTGTCATATGGGTGCCCATGCCCATGCTAAGGTTTCTTTGTGCAGCTTCCCCTCAAAGGAGAAGTAATTATGTTTGAAGATGTAATTTGTTAGATGTGTAAGAAATGAGGTGGTGGGTTTGGAAATGTTGGAAAGCTCTGGTTGACGAATGTCTCCAACCAGTTGCCCTTAGCCTGACCTCAAGTATTAATGATACAAACCATCCCCATCCAGTTACCTCTGAGATCCCTACTCATCACTGTTGACAACCACACCTGCTGCCTCCCTACCAGCCAGTAGCCACCAGCCACCCTTTCACACCCCTCCCTTCACTATTTGGCTTTCTTTCTCCCCTCTCCTGCTTCATCGGACAAAACACCTCAAGCCAATGAAACTCTAGAACTGCAGTTCTGCCACATTGTATTCAGCTGTGTGTGTATACACTTGCTCACTCGTGCATGCGTGATGTAGCAACACGTGTGGGGCACATATGAAATCCCTGGAGGAATAAATGCTCATTATTATTTTTCCTGATTTAACTCTATCAATATCAGCCAGGGTGGGAGAGTTCGGGATATTTTATGCACATTTTTTGTAATATTTAAACTTGATTCAAAAATTCAAGCCTGACTGCAGTTTAACATCAAATGTCATATTCAGTCAACAATAGCATTAAAACTGGGATGTTCAACCCGTGACCCAAAGCAAGTATCAGTGGGGCCCAAGAAGTTACATAAAATTTAGTTCATGCAAAGTTATGATAAATTGAATATTTTCAGTTTCAAACTTCCACCTCGAGATGCTCTTATCTTACTGGTCCATCTCATGCTTTTCCTTTGTCGTCGCCCCCCCCCCCCCCCCCCAGTGGTTATTGATAAACTTTATTATGGTATATTGGTATATTACGTGTGGCCAATAAATAATTTTCTTCTAATGTGGCCCAGGTAAGTTAAAATTTGAACATGCCAGCATTAAAATACATTTTCAAGTTCTGGACTGTACTTACACATCAGTGTCTCTTTTTGAAAATAAGTTGTTAATGAAAGCTGACAGCAATTAATGAAATTTGTATTATTTTATTTGTGTGTGTGTGTGTGTGTGTGGTGGTCATAAAATATATTTTTGAAAATGCATTGATATTGCTAGGGTTAAGTGACCTGTTTCATGAATCCAAATTATTTTGGTATTTCACAAATTCAAACCTGTTGGTCAACAGTATTACTGTCAGTGTCAACTTAAAAACCAATCTTGAAAAATGGAAACGTGGAAAGAGCTGTTATGGGAGAAGTGTAGGCCAGCAGTATTACATTTATACTGAAATTAATGAAGCTGGAGTGTGGGATTAAGACATCTGTGTTCCTAAACATCATTTGATTGGAGGGATATGACTGTTGGACTTCAAGAATTAAAAATGAATAGCGTGATATGGTGAATACTGTAGGCATCAGTAGCTTTTGCATAAGCCTCCACACATCATCCTAGAAAGTGTGTGTGTGTGTGTGTGTGTGGGGGGGGGGGTTTGCATACACTTACCGTTACTCCTTAACAGCTAATTGTTAGAATAGTAATAATTAATTTACTGCGGAGTTTGAGTCTTATGTTGAAAATTATGGTAATGACATGAAAATTATGCCTGTCTCAGTCAACTCTGGTATCTTCTCTTTGAGCTCATATGGCTGAAATAAATATGTAAATTGAGATGCTTGCTTGTGAGTACTTACAGAGTCCTTACTTTCATGACAGCTCTGCATGACAATGCCGTGTAGATAGAGAGCCTTGCTCGTTTGCTGTGCAGTTTTATAGTGAAATAACATACACTAGCTTAATTTTTTGTAAATGTTGCAGTGTTCCATTTGTATGAGTGAGTTACAATTGAAAGCAAGCAAGATGGTCCACAGGATTAGAGAAAAATAGCATTAGTCAAAGGAGGAGTGCCACCCCGAAGGAGAAACAAGGTGAATTAAAGGAGGTGGGATGATAGCTGAGTGACATCTGTGGATACGGCTGAATGTGAAGTTCTAGTTTCAATTGTTGCATCAGATTGGGAGGCAATTTCAAAGTTATGACAGTGTTTTTCCATTGTCTTCATCGTGAAATCAACTGAGTGTCACAAAGCTAGCAGAAATCTGCAGTGGTAGCCAGAGTAAACTCCATTGTTGACGAAGTGGGGTCCTTCCACACTGTCGTGGTTCATGTTAAGTTGTAACTTTGGAGCATTTTTCTCTATAGTCTCTCTGTATCACATGCCTGTTTCCACAGATTGCTGATATTTGAGGAGGATAGGAAGTGCTCCAATACAGACTGCCCTTGAATTGAATACGTTTTGTACTAAGTCAGAAGACTGCCCCCCCCCCCCCCCCCCCCCATACACACACACTTGTGCATCCTGAACTGTGTATTTCAATTAAAATAACTTTGCAATTGACGTTGCTGCTGGTCGAGTGATGCAGAACTGACTCAAGTGTGACTTGTAACATGCCAGCAACATTTCTGTTCCTGTTCACCCACGTGATATGTTAATCACAAAGTTGTTTTATTCAAGTTACATCTGAATTTTTAGTGTATTTTTAGTAATAAGACAAATTTCATTGAATTATGGGCAAAATCAATTAAACAATTAGTTGCATGTGTAACCTGCTGTGAACAAGTTTCTGTGGCTTTTCACATATTCTGTTAATGTTGTGGTTGCTTACCACGTAGTTCAAAGTTCCCCCCCAACAAACAAAACTTATGTATAAAAGATGGTATTTTGAAATTACTCTGCATAATTTTATTTTCTAAAATCGTGTTATACGTAGTAAGGTGTGATCATGTGGAAATGGGTTGCATGTATGTTTGATGAGAATGTGTCAGAGATGGAAGTGTGTAACGACCATGAGTATGTTTTGTTGGGTTACTCCTTTGTAAAGCCAAAGGAGAAAGCAAATGTTGAATCTGAATAACTATCCCATATGTTTGTGCCCGCCCTCTTCTTTTGAAAAGGTGTTTGTATTTATAACAATTGTGTAGTACTTTTTCTGATTGATGTACTTGTTATACAGATCTTTAAGATCGAGAGTGAAGAAGGTGAGAAACCAAGTGAGGTGGACAGAGTCTTCAAGCAAGCACTTCGAGAATTCAAGGATAACCTCGTGGCTACATACAGTGTTGCAAATAAACAGGGTGATAAGGCATTCAATATTCAGTATAAGGATCTGATTGCTAATTTTCTCCATGTGAGTATAGCTACAAATAATTTCTTCTTCATTTTTATTTTATTGTAACACAAGTGCTATTAACATTTGAGCTTAAGGTGAGATTTTATATTTAGCTGACGTTAGTGAGGTACCTTATCTTTTAGGATGCCAGGAAGAAGCTAGGTTCATAGTTTAAGGGCTTACTAATGTCATTGTCACGAAGGTTAGGTACTGGTTGGAGAAGAACAGGGGAAGGATATTATAATCTGTTAGCTTATCATCTCAGCATGTCCTTTAGTAATACGGGGAAACCACATAAATCACCATTATGATGACCAACTGTGTATTTGTAATAATTTAATGTATAATTCTGCCGTCTTTAGTGTGGATAGGGACTGTCAGTGCTGTGTTCGGATGCAGGCTGAGCTGGTGACCCTTCGCTCACAGCTTCAGATGGTATTTGCTTCAGTCACACAGCTTGAGGCTGTTGCCAAGGCATCACTGTGGGGGCTGGACACAGGGATCCAGGGATTGTCCAGCACTTCCCATGTGTCCCCTGATTATTACACTACTGTGGCCACCTCAGTTACTGCCCGCAGTGAAATTGACCCCTCACCAGTGGTCAAGCGAAGTTTGTTTGATGGTGTGGCAGGTGTGAAAGACTCCTCAGGGGCTGATTGAAAGGCTTATTTGTTTCATCTGACAAACAGGTTCCAGGTGCTGTCTGTGGTTGATAAAGATCCTGAGCCAGATGCAGAGGAAGCCTCTTGATCTGCAGCATCTGGGCATTTATGGAGGGTGTGCGTACTGCTAGTTAGGAGCCCCAGTGTTAGGTAACTAAGAGGGCCCTTAGGGATTTGGTTGCCAAGGAGGGGAGGAAGTCCAGTGTGCACACTGGGAGGAGTCCTCCCAGATGTGGAACGAGTGTTTCCGGATGCCATGAAGACCACAGGGTGTAGCCAACTGCAGTTGCAGGGTTGCCACAAGTTCTGGAAATCAGGGAATTTCAAACATATCAGGGAAATTTGTAAAAAGAAAGGGAAAAAAAGAAAAAAAAACACTGGAAGAATCTAATTTTTGTCTCAGTAGCATGAAATTGTTTGTTTACTGTGGTGTCGTGCTTTGTTGCTGGCTGGGCACAGCTGAGTAAGTACACTGCTTCCCGACTCTCTCGTTCTCACTGCTTCTCCCCTTCCCACCTCCCCCCTCAACTTGCAATCAGTGCTGCCATCACTACTTGCTTCTAACATAGCAGCTGTCGATGAGAGGCAGGACGGCGTGACGAGTAGTTTGTTTGGGTGTGATTCACAGAACTTGTTGAAACGGTGGCTGTAGACAATGGTCATTTGTGCATGAGTTGTGTCTGAGTGATTGTGTGAATGTGTGAGTGCCCTCGTTTTCTGACAAAGGCTATGGTCAAAAATTTAGTTGTGAGAGTGTGATTGTCTTTTCTGTGTGCCTGTCTGTGGCTCAGTGATCATCTTTACGGTGAGTTGCTACCTATCCCCTTTCGTATTGATTCTCAAAGTATTTGCGCAAGTTAACTGTAGCGTGGGCGATCACTACGGTCTCATTTCGTCAACATGGTGTCTGTGACATGTTAATAACTGTCCACACGAGTGGACTTTCATGATGGGCCAAAACCACAGGTCATTTCTGGGGGTATTTCTAACGGATTGGGCCTGCCGATGTGAAGCCCATAGTTTCCCACTAACGTGCAGGTCCTGCCTGTCAGATCTAGCGTCACCGATCTGCCGACAGGCTGGGTCTGTCTGTGTGTGGCATAATTCTGTGGTTTTTCATGGTTTATCCATGGACCCAGGACTTTGGTGCTCCTCGGCAGGCCAGAGGCCACGGGCAATGGATTTCAGGAATTGTGACTGTCTTGTCGCAAGTACATTGTACAGTGCGGTGTTTTATAGATATTTTGTTTATTCTGGTACATTTTGGCACTTCAAAAGTAGTTTATATATTAGAAAGTAAGGACAATAAGAAGAAGAAAATTGTGGCAACCACTGGCAGTTTGTACAGTATGCGCTCCTGTATTTCTTGAAAGAAAAATCACACAATACCTGTAAAATAGTAGACATAACACAGTGGGTAATAACCTACAATAATGAACATAGTAGAACCAACATTTTATTCACAGTCACCTACAGTGTTGGTTTTCACAAATCTTCCCCACCTTATACATTTCTTTGAAGAGGCCTACGTTTTTCTGAGGCTGTTTCTGAAAGCAGTGAAAGTATTTTAAATCTGTTTTGCGACTCCAACAAAATGCATATTTTTGTCACCAAATGTGTTTCGCTTTATTGAAATATATAACATCAGTGGTCTGAATGAAATGTATATACCATTTGGCTTGCTTTCTCCATCTAAAAGCAGTTCATTACACGAGATGTTGATGTTAGTACTTAAGATTTTTGCTCACACATTTAGAAATACAGAAATCCATACATTTTTGTGTCAACTTATGTGTTTACTACCCTTGAGATCTCAAAATTTGTCAAGGAAAACTGCTAAAACTTGTGTGGAAATAAGGGAAATATCAGGAAATTTCACTTGAGCAAATTTGTGGCAACCCAGAGGTGGTAGCTCATGTCGGTACTACTGAAGTGTGGTGCTTTGGGGTTGGAAGTGGGTTCTCTCTGCTTTCTGGCAGATATCTGAAGCTGAACACTGCCAGCCTTGCTTGCAAGATGAAAGCATGGCTCACCATTAGTAGCATCATGGGAAAGCTGATTGCGGACCTTTGGTATAGAGCTGAGTGGAGGGTTAGAGGCTCAGACAATTCTGCGACTATGTTGGCAGCAGATTCCTTGAGTTGCACCATAAGGTGGTGGGGTTTTGGGTTCCTCCCAATAGGTCAGGCATTTGTTACTCACAGGAGGCAGATACACTGTTAGTGGGGGCTGTTTGGAGTGGACTGGGTGGTTTTCTAGGTTAGATGGTGTTGGGGAAGAATCAGAAGGGATTCAGTCTTAAAGTGTATAGGTCAAATTCAGGACAGGGTTATACCTAGGAACCACAGGTATTATAGTAGTAAATTGTCATAGCTGTGTTGGGATATAACAAGAGCTACAAATGCTAATAGAAAACACTGAAATTCAAATTGTTATAGGTGCTGAAACCTCAGATAAGTTCAGACAAAATTTTTGTAAAGGACCTAAAGGTGTTCAAAAATGATCCAAGTCCCTGACACAGAGGATACAATTGCTGAAACATTCAAAGAAAACACGAGTACCATCTCAAATACATATTGCACTCATACAGTTGTAGTTGGTGGTAACTTCATTCTACGCTCGATATATTGGCAAAAATGATGTCCAAAACTGGTCATAGGTATAAAACAACATCTGAAATTCGAGAATGAGATTTTCGCTCTGCAGCGGAGTGTGCACTGATATGAAACTTCCTGGAAGATTAAAACTGTGTGCAGGACCGTGACTTCGAACTCGGTCGGGACCTTTGCCTTTCACAGGCAAGTGTTCTGGTGGAAGGTAGGAGATGAGGTACTGGCAGAAGTAAAGCTGTGAGGATGGGGCATGAGTCGTGCTTGTGTAGCTCAGATGGTAGAGCACTTGTCCGTGAAAGGCAAAGGTCCTGAGTTTGAGTCTCAGTCCATTACACAGTTTTAATCTGCCAGGACGTTTCATCATCTGAAATTGTTGTAATTGCTTTCCCCAAAAATTACTTGGAGCAGTTGGTTCAGTAGCTCACTTGAAGTGTAAATGGTTGTGGAAACATACTTGACTTCATAGCAACAAATAATTCCAAGCAAATAAAGAGCAGGGATTAGTGACGACAAGGTCATTGTAGCAAGACTGAATACTGCAGTGTCCAAACTCACCAAAAATAAAGGAAGTATATATGTTTCACAAGCAGATACATTTTTGTTTGACACCTCGCTGAGGGAGACTCCAGTCCTTCTGAATCAACTATGTAAGCGTAGACCAGATGTGGCTAAAATTCAAAGTAATAGTGTCTACTGCATTTGGTAAATTTATATACCAAGTAATATTACGAGATGGAATTGATACCCCCATGGGACACAAAGCGGGTTAGAACACTGATGCAGAAGCAACAAAAAAGCATGGTAAATTTAAAAGAAATTTAAATCCTCAAGATTGGTTAAGTTTTACAGAAGGCTGTTTATACCATTTCTCACAAGCGCGAAATTGCATTACCATGGAGTATTGACGTAATGGTGTGACTGGACTTGTGATTTCCTGTCAGAAAGGTCACAATTCATAGTAACTGATAGAAAGTCATTGTGTAAAACTTTCTCCAAGGAGTGTTATAATGCCCTCTGCTGTTCCTAATCTACACAAATAATTTAGAAGAAACTTTTAACAGCTATCTTGGACTGTTTTTGGATGATGCTGACATTTGCTGTCCAGTATGGTCTTCAGAAGATCAAAATCAATTGCAAAATGATTTAGGCAAAATACCTGTATTCTTAAAAATTGGAAATTAACCTTAAATAATGAAAAGTATGTCAATGACATGACTTAAAGGAATCTGTTGATTTTCGCTCACATGATAAATCACACGCAACTGAAGACTGTCAGTTCAACTAAATACTTAGTGATAAAATTTACAAACCACTTAAATTGGAAGAGTCACATATATTAACCTTAAATATTGTTGCGAGTGACTGCTTAGTGAGGACAGAACTGTAAGATGTAATGTATATAAGCGAAATAGTGTAAAACCTTCTTCAGTATGTCTTGTCACGTGTAGGCTGACACCGAATGGGGAATGGTACTGAATCAAGGGGTGATGAGCAAGCTAAGGGACACGTCATATGGGAAAGCAGTCTCAATGTTAGAAATACAGTTAAACCAAGAACTCAGAAGGATGGTTGACAGCAGGAATCCAATATTTTCGTGAAACACAGTGGGCACTGCACAATGTTTTTTTTTTGAAATTCTGACAATGGTGGTTTCCTGCTGGGACATTTGTATCCACTGCATCGTATTTGCTTAACAGCATACCTTGCCAGCCAATCTGAAGATGCCTTGTATAAGGCAAAATGTGTCATTGGAGGATAAATAAAATAAGTTGCAATCAAGACTGTTTGTTCCTTGATATTATTACCAGTGGTTGCTGTCTCACACTGCCATGCATTGGAAGAAATCAAACTTATTTCTTTTCCTTAGTTTAATTTTTTCATTTTGCTGGCACAGACCCATCCAGATATCCTGTTTCAAAGTTTGCAGGAGTGGAATGTCTCACACGTACCATTATCTATATCTTGAGGCTGCAGACTCCTTTCTCAAAGATGCAAACATCAGTTACAACTAAATAAATTCACATGCTCAAATACTAGTTACAACTGAATAAATTCACATGCTGCTGCTTTATCGCAGATGTAGTTCACCTCTGTTATCTACATTAAATGTTAGATTTTACTACAGCATACGACTTTAACAAAGTTCACAACACATATTAGCCTTCGTGTTTTGTGTTGTGTATATCCTCTCTGGGTTTCCCTTGACAAGTGACATTGTGACCATTGTCACGCCCGGTGAGGTTCCATGGTCTACAGCAAATCTCCTAGGTGGTACGGCATTTTCATGGTATAACTGCTCTGATGAACCAGTGTCTCGAGGCACACGAGTCCAGGTGCTCATCCCCCCTGGCTTGCAGATATGCTGTGCCCCCTTTCGCTCTAATGACATGCACAAAAGAAACAATTTTGTGCACAATTTGCAGTAAAAAAAGTTTACTTACTAAAAGAACAAGATGCTTGCTCAAGATCACAACTAGCCTTTTGGTCAGAGAGAGAGAGAGAGAGAGAGAGAGAGAGAGAGAGAAGGGGGGAGGGGTTGAGGGGGAGATTACCAAAAAACTTTCTCCAAAGTGATAGATTACCTCTCAGTCTTCTACTGTATGGTAAGTACATGTTTTCTACTTGTGCTTGCTCTCGTTTAGTTTTTGACAATTCATTTCTTTTTGATTGAAAAAATTCCTCTGTACATCACATCTAAAAGTGTTGCAAAATCTTATCTGTTTGAATATTTCTCATAGTTTGGGTAAAGGGTTAGGAATACTGAACAATGGTAGATCTCTGACAGCAAATAGACAATAGTTTGTTCTCAGTATGAAATACACAATGAAACGAGAACAGTTGCATAACTTCCGCTGTCTAGATTTTCAAATAAAATAGATGTAGTCAATGGTACATTCAAGTCAAAGTATATATTGAGATGCAGAGTGCAATGGAATTGACAACACAATTTAAGCTTTTAATAATGGTAATTTAACACAATTTAAATTTTTAATTACAGTTATTTCAATTCTCTCTCTCTCTTTTTTGAAGCTTGCATAAAAGTATTTTGTATAATAGTTACTTTTTTAACACATCAGTGAGATGGTCTTCATTCTTCTCTGAATATTTCTCTGCTTAATGTGTATGAGTATCTGTTGCCATCTTCCGAAGTCCAAACAATAATATAGGATTTTGGGTCTGTCTTAATGAAGAATCTGTTTCTTTATTCAATTCCCCAAACTAGTTTCAGGCAATACGGCCTTTCTTCCAAAAAATGAAAAATTAACATCATATTTACATTACGTTGTGAAAAAACATATAATAACGTGTACTGTCCGGTTCCAGACATCTGGAATGTTTTTTTCATAATGTGATATACCTTAAGTAATGCACCTAATGATGTTCATTTTTCTTGTTTTAGAATAAAGAACTCACTGATAAAGGTGATATTTTGCCAAAACTAGTATGGATAATTAAATAAGGTGACTGAGCGGTTCTTGCGCTTCAGTCCAGAACCACGTGGCTGCTACAGTCGCAGTTTCGAATCCTGCCTTGGACATAATGTGTGTGATGTCCTTAGGCTAGTTAGGTTTAAGTAGTTCTAAGTTCTAGGGGACTGATGACCTCAGATGGTAAGTCCCATAGTGCTCAGAGCCATTTGAACCATTTGAATTAAATAAACAAACCGCGTTTGTTTCCATGTGGACCCAGAATGCCATATTGTTCTATGCAGTCACGGACCAATAAAAGGAGAGTTCCATTTACAAGAAAGTCCACACCATGTTCTAACTTTGTTGTGTAAAGGTGCCTGGCACAATAATCATAGGTTTTCTTGAGCATGGTGTTTAAAATATTGTTTTTAAACATCACATAGAGAGGAAATGGGCTTTGTCTAAGAACAAATTGGGTTTGTGTTTTACCTTGTTTCCAATAATTTGATACACAGTTCCCCTGCTTCCCTTAGATCAGTTAGTAGTAATTGTTGCACAGTTTGAATTTTAAAAGGATGAAAGTATGGATCTACTGTTGGAATTCTTCTAAGATTCTTGTTTGAAATTCAGAGTTCAACAGTTTATTACCTGAAAGAGCTTTCGGAGATTGCTGTAGCACTAGTCTCACAATTTGTACATGTTTAGAGTATTTACACAGCTACTTCTTAGGCAAGCCTGAATCAGTTCGCTTGAAATAAATTACCCACAGAAAATGGTTCTAAATGTTGGCACCACTCCACATACAGGGTGGTCCATTGATAGTGACCGGGCCAAATGTCTCACAAAATAAGCATCAAACGAAAAAACTACAAAGAACGAAACTCGTCTAGCTTGAAGGGGGGAACCAGATGGCGCTATGGTTGGCCCACTAGATGGCGCTGCCATAGGCCAAACGGATATCAACTGCATTTTTAAAAATAGGAACCCCCATTTTTTCTTACATATTCGTGTAGTATGTAAAGAAATATGAATGTTTTAGTTGGACCACTTTTTTCGCTTTGTGATAGATGGCGCTGTAATAGTAACAAACATATAAGTACGTGGTATCATGTTACATTCCGTCAGTGCAGTCGGTATTTGCTTTGTGATACATTACCCGTGTTAACATGGACCGTTTACCAATTGCAGAAAAGGTCAATATCGTGTTGATGTATGGCTGTTGTGATCAAAATGCCCAACAGGCGTGTGCTGTGTGTGCTGCTCGGTATCCTGGACGACATCATCCAAGTGTCCGGAACGTTCGCTGGATAGTTACGTTATTTAAGGAAACAGGAAGTGTTCAGCCACATGTGAAACGTCAACCACGGCCTGCAACAATTGATGATGCCCTAGTAGGTGTTTTAGCTGCTGTCGTGGCTAATCCGCACATCAGTAGCAGACAAATTTGCGCGAGAATCTGGAATCTCAAAAACGTCGGTGTTGAGAATGCTACATCAACATTGATTGCTCCTTTACCATATTTCTATGTACAAGGAATTGCATGGCGATGACTTTGAATGTCGTGTACAGTTCTGTCACTGGGCACAAGTGAAATTACGGGACGATGACAGATTTTTTGCACTTGTTCTGTTTAGCGACGAAGCAGCATTCACCAACAGCGATAACGTAAACCGGCATAATATGCACTATTGGGCAACAGAAAATCCACAATGGCTGCGACAAGTGGAACATCGGAGACCTTGGCGGGTTAATGTATGGTGCGGCATTATGGGAGGAAGGATAATTGGCCCCCATTTTATCGATGGCAATCTAAATGGTGCAATGTATGCTGGTTTCCTACGTAATTTTCTACCAATGTTACTACAAGATGTTTCACTGCATGATAGAATGGCGATGTACTTCCAACATGATGGATGCCCGTCACATAGTTCGCATGCGGTTGAAGCGGTATTGAATAGCATATTTCATGACAGGTGGATTGGTTGTGAAAGCACCATACCATGGCCCGCACGTTCACTGGATCTGATGTCCCTGGATTTCTTTCTGTGGGGAATGTTGAAGGATATTTGCTATCGTGATCCACTGACAATGCCTGACAACATGCGTCAGCATATTGTCAGTGCATGTGCGAACATTACGGAAGACAAACTACTCGCTGTTGAGAGGAATGTCATTACACGTATTGCCAAATGCATTGAGGTTGACGGACATTTTGAGCATTTATTGCATTAATGTGGTATTGTATTTACAGGTAATCACACTGTAAGAGTGCGTGTTCTCAGAAATGATAAGTTCACATAGGTACATGTGTCACATTGGAACAACCAAAATGTTCAAATGTACCTACATTCTGTATTTTAATTTTAAAAACCTACCTGTTACCAATTGTGCGTCTAAAATTGTGAGCCATATGTTTGTGACTATTACAGCGCCATCTATCACAAAGTGAAAAAAGTGGTCCAACTAAAGCATTCGCATTTCTTTACATGCTACACGAATATGTAATAAAAAATGGGGGTTCCTATTTTTTAAAAAAGCAATTGATATCCATTTGACCTATGGCAGCGCCACCTAGTGGGCCAACCATAGCGCCATCTGGTTTCCCCCTTCAAGAGAGACAAGTTTCGTTCTTTGTAGTGTTTTCGTTTGATGCTTATTTCGTGAGATATTTGGCCCAGTCACAATCAATGGACCACCCTGTATAACAGTATTAGAGTATCGATTAAATTTTACTGTGACCAATGCTTCAACATGAAGTATTGAGTTTGAATTGCTCTATAGAGTCTTAAGAATGAGCTTGCAATGTTCCACTTATTCTTTACCGTGATATCGGGTGGTGCAGTAAAGTCTGATCAGGATCCAATACTTCCTATATTCAGTGTTGCTCACATTATTGTTTTGGCACACTTGCCAACCTCGTCTGATTAAACTTCGTTTCTTTGAGTGCTGCAGTTACTGCTGGAAGTTCAGAGCACAAGTCCAAAATCCAGTTATCAAAATAAATATGATACTTGTGTCAATCAAAGTATCGTGTGTTGTGCTCTTTTATATAATAATCATTTGTTACAAACCTATTTTATCATTTGGAACATCACAATAACAGTAGAACTACAATTATTTGATTTAATTCGAACCCATTCGGTTAATCAGAAATTTGGATAATTGCATGTTTTTCAAAAAAAGGGTCAATGTATCTTAATTACAGTAATTATGTACTGTATGTACAGTACTGTATGTTGAAAATGGGAGAAAAAAATATTTTTAAAGAAAAAGAGTTTTAGTGATTGAAATGAAAATGCATTTTTGGGCAGCCAAATCATGCCTCCACTTGACAGTGGGAAGTTGCATGTTGTCACACTTGGGCTGATGCTCCGTCCACTCTAACGCAGTGTCAAGGCCAGCAAACACTTCACTGGCTGATTGTCCTGTGTCTGCTTCAAGTTCGACATTAAGGTCATCTTCTTGCTTGACACTTTCTTCTTGACACTTTCAATAAGTTCATCATTTAGAATTTGAAACCCATGGTCTGACAAATACACACCATCTATTCTGCTCTATCTTAAGCACTAACTTCTGAGCATCCAGGAAGTTTCAAAGAATGTTTCTTAATTCCTCAAGTGACATGTCATCTTATCTTCTCCTGTCTCTTCCAATTCCTTTCCTTGAGCTTCTTTTTGCTTTTTCTCATTTTCCTTCTCTTCTTCAGTTGATACACCTTTCAGCGTCAGCTGCACGTTTAAACGTGACTGCCTTAACCAAGCTCTAAGCTTCCACCACCATGTAAGCGCAATCTTTAAATTTTATTTTTATTTTTTTTATTTTTGTGGTTACCCAACACACCTCCTTCATCTTCGCTCTCTACCTAAAGTTTCCTTAAAAGTTGCTTCTGTAATGGTGTTTCATGTATTCGATAACAGACTGGTTCCATGGTTGCAATAAGCTTGTAACATTTGATGGCAGAAAGAGTTATGTAAACTGGCCATCCCCTCTTTCTAGTAATTCTGCGGTGAGATGAGTTGGTGCATTATCAACAATCAAAAGCACTTTACTGTCTCTTTTTCCAAGAGATTTTTGTTGCTTTTTAACTTCATGGATGAAAATTTCATTGTAACACTTGGTAAGCAATGCTCCAGTCATCCGAGCCTTGGGTTTGTTTTTATAAAAGAGAAGGAGTTTTTTTCGCATTTTAAATTGCTCTTTGTCTTTTGACTTCACTATCAACCGAAGGTTTTTTTTATGGCTTCCCGTAGAGTTCACGCAGGTAAGTACCGTAACACATTCTTTCCTGACTCTATGTCCTGTAGCACTACACTCCATTTTAGATGCTAAAGTGCTTCTAGGTAGAGCTTTTCAAACGAGTGGTTTATGAGCATTGTACAAAAACTCAGGTTGGTAGGAGTCTGCTACAGCTTTAAATTTTTCAGTAGAATCTTCTGCAGCTTTGGAGTCTGCTGTTAACTTCTTGTTAGTTATATCTAATTCACGGACACCAGGCCTGCACTTAAAATTTCTTAGCCAGCCATTACTTCCTTTAAAGGATGAACCACCAACTTTTGAACTAAGGTCTAAGCTTTATCACAAAGAATCGGACCTGAAATTGGGTTTTCCATGGAATGTTGCTGCAAAAACAACTAGAGAACAGCATCTACTAAATTTTTGTTTGTTTTTCTAGAAAACTTCCATCTTTGTTTCCAAGCATGACACGAAGTTTAAAAGTGTAGGTTTGCTCCTTTTAAGGGCTGAAATTGTTGCTTGACCAACACCGTACATCTCAGTCAACTGTATACCTGTAACTCCTTTATCTGATTGCTCTGTAATTTTTAGTTTGTCTGCTAATGATAACACAACAAGTTTTCTTCTGGAAGGCATTGTGAATGACTAAAGGCTCTCACAAACAAAACAATGCATAAGTCAGCATGTCCACAACACACAGACTGTGACTGGTAGTTATCACCAGGCAACAGTGGCTCGTCGTCCCAGTAATGTTCATGCTGCACTTACACTAGCTTCACGGAGGGAAGAACAATAGTACACGTAGCCAGAGTTTGGATAACTGGAGTTGAACAGTTCATTGAAAAAGATGAAGTCTACAAATAGTCTGTCTTATTTAACAGATTCCAATTGAGTGAATGTATAACATGTTTTTTCTTGTCACCGTGGTGTCATAGGCATTGCACGGCCACTGCTCCTCTATTGCTCTCACGTTTCTCCCAAGACAATGACTGTTGTGTGTGATTATTGTAAACACAGGTTGACAATTTACAGTAACTGAATCACATCAGTGTATGTGTCACACTGTTGTGATAGCAGCAAGGCACATATATAAAAGCATATGTCCATTTCTGGACATATCATGGCATTATGCTTCTACAAAGAAGATATCACATCTACTAATACTGCACAGAGCTTCAGATGATGACAAATTAATTTGTCAAAACCAGTAAATCATAATAAAAAATATATTTGCAACTGATGACTGAACTTTATTCTGGAAAATATATATGAAACCAGTAAAGCATAATGAAAATTATATTTACAACTGATAACTAAACTTTATTCTGGAAAATATATACAAAACCAGTAAAGCATAATAAAAATTATATTTACAACTGATGACTAAACTTTATTCTGGAAAATATACACTACAGTTGGTGAAAATTACAGCTATGAATAAAATAGTAAATGTAACTTCCTGCGTAATTAATGTTGAAGAAAAAAAAAAGAGCTGAAAAAATCAATTTGGATGTGTATATTAACAAATTTATTAACTTCCTTTTTTTTCATTTATCAAAATTGGTTCCTTGGTCCCTCAATTGTGAAATAAACAATGAATGTTTTAGAATAGTCAAACATATGATTGGAATTGTGCCTACAAAAGGCAAGGAAATATTAAATTGTCCCATTTATGTAATTAGTATTTTTGACATGATATTTAAAAAAATGTGTTTCATAAAAAATTCATTTTTTTTGCATGTATCGAGTTTTGAAAAAAGTGCTCAGTTCTGACCTTGCTTTATATCCTGACCAGACTATGAAGCAGAATTCTAATGTATTACCAGCATTCTTATTTTTTGTAAAAAAAAGTTTTCTGTATATATCAAGGATTTTCATACTGTAGATGCCCATTTTTTTAAAAATTTTTTTTCATTTGTTTCAGATAATGCAAACTGTCTGTAACCAAGAAAATACTAAGGAGGATTTTCCAGTAACAATGGGAGTAAATGCATTCCGAGGATTTATGAATGAGTTTATGAATCTGAATCATCTTGAAGAAAAGCCTAGCAAAGCTAAGAGGAAAAAAGAAAAGAAGCGGAAGATGGAAGATCCAATAATTTATGCAGGACATTGTTTTCTTTTAACAATTATCAATATTCCAACAGCTTGTGAAATATGCACATCATTTTTCATGTGGCCGATTGAACGTGGCCTTGTTTGTCAAAGTAAGTTGGATAAAAAATAACACTTTTATGTATCTTCTCCTTACACTTGAATGCAAGACAGATAACTATATTTTCAACCCTTTAAAGATATCATAAGTCAGTATAATTGATAATTTTGTAGAAGAAATTTTGTGGGTGTAATATATCCATATGGACAAGCAGCTGAATGAATGCAGTCTGGTGTTTCAGTAGCACAAGAACCTCAATAGTGTATAATTAGACACAATTACTGGTCCTGAGAACCAAAGGCATAGAAGAAAGGTAACAATAAACTGGTCCTGAGAGCCAAAGACATAGAAGATGTCTGCTATAGAGATATGGGTAAATCATATTACCTTTCTTCTATGCCTTTGGTTCTCACGGGTAATCTCACGCATTATTGTAGAAATTAATTTGGTTCTCAGGAACACAATGTGTAGTTAGCCTGCATCTTAGGTAATTCCTAAACATAAAATAGCTTCTTTTGGACGCTTTTGTATGACAAAATTTTCTTAGTTTGCACTCAGTATTTGTCTTCCAGCAGACAGGCTAAATCTATATAACCTTTGGTTATATACGTAATTTGTGTGTGTTCATATCTTTCTGGAATTTATTTTGAAGAAGTCTTTTGGTTAGAATGCTCTCCTTTTAACCTACCTTCTTGCCATTCGCTAGTAGTTTTTATGTTCACATTATTTTCTTCATTTCATATGCTTTTGTAGACCACATTATACCACTTGTTAAGTTAGTCGATCTACTTAGTAGATGTGGAGAAATTCTTGATTCCAAGCGTATTGACCAATTTTGGCACTTCTTCATGTAACCTCAGATTGTTCACTCGGACGTTGGAAATTTATGATATTTGAAAGCTGATCTTTGTAATTTGTTCCAGCTCCACCTATTTCGAGTAAGAGGTGATGGTGGGGATACCTTCTTTTTCACATCTGGCTCACTTTTATTCTTACTTTCTAAAATTGAGACTTTGTTTTTAAGTTCACATTTGAGAATAATAAGGAGGTGAACTATTTGTGCATCAGTTACATATTGCATGCACCCCATGTTTTTTCGTTTAAATCGTAGAAATACAGGGTGTATCAAAAAGAATCATCTGATTTGGCATGTTTATATTTCTGAAACTAATAAACATACGAGGTGTGTTCAAAAAGTAAGGTGACTTTATATTTTTATGAAAAAATATTTATTTATTCATCAATATTCATGTTGTCCCCTTCAAAGTAATCCCCCTCAGATACAATACACTTGTGCCAAAGCTTCTTCCATCCTCGAAGCACTTCTCACAAGCACTTTTTGGTACAACCTTGAGTACTTCCAGCGATGCAGTTTTTATTTCCTCAATCGTTGAAAATCTTCACCCTTTCATAGATCTCTTCAGTTTTGGGAACAGGAAAAAGTCCCAGGGTGCCAAATCCAGTGAACATGGTGGCTGAGGCATGATTGTTGTGCTGTTTTGACCAAAAAAATCTCTCGCAAGCATTGATGTATGAACAGGTGGATTGTCATGATGCAAAAGCCCTGAATTGTTTTCCCACAATTCCGGACATTTTTTTGCATATTGCTCTTTGCAAATGGCGTATAACATCAAGGTAATACTCCTTGTTGACCGTACGGCCTTGAGGTAAAAATTCACGATGCGCTACGTCAGGGTAATTGGAAAAAAATAGTGAGAAAAATTTCAACGTTTGATTGAACTTGGCGTGCTTTTTTCGTTCTTGGCTCTCTGGGTGCTTCCATTGGGACGATTGGGCTTTGGTTTTGTAGTCATAACCATAAACCCATGTTTTGTCACCAGTTATGACCCTTTTGAGCACATCAGGATCATCATTGACGTCTGTCAAGAGCTCCTGTGTGACACTAATGCGATGGTTCTTCTGATCAAGATTAAGAAGTTTTGTAACAGACTTTGCTGACACACGTCTCATGTGCAAAACATCTGAAAAAATTTGTATGACACAAACTGAGTGATATGCCAACATCCTCAGCAACTTCTCTACGGTAATTCAACGATTTTCCAAAACAATTTTCTTCACAGCTTCGACGTTATCATCTGTTGTTGATGTGTTGGGGCGTCCAGAGAGAGGTTCGTCATTGGCATCTTCTCGGCCATCTTGGAAGAGCTTGAACTACCTGTAAACACTTTTTTTGCTTAGAGAAGACTCACCATATGCCACTGTCAAAATTTCAAGTGTTTTAGAGCACTCGATTCCATTTTTCACACAAAAGTTGATGCAAATTCTTTGCTCCATTTTTTTATAATAATCGAAAATCACCGAGCGCATTACAACACATCTAACCTTTCTGTCTGTCAGAAGCAAATTAAGTATGCTGCACACTTGAAACTGTGGGCATGTGTTCGGGAAATTTGTACCAACATAACAAAGAAAAAGATCGATAATCGAATGTATGCTCCCTGCTCAATTTGAAGACACCTTACTTTTTTAACAGCTCTTGTATACAATGAATTTTGTTTTTTGTTGAACGGGAAACTCAGAAAGTTTTTTCATAGTTGTTCAGTGTGCCCCCTTGAGATGCACGGTGTATGTCAATGCAGTATTCAGATTGTTCCCACACTGCAGCGAGCATGTCTTGAGTTACAGCTTCCACAGCTGCGTTATGCGATGTCTCAGTTCGTTCATTGTTGTTGGTAGTGAAGGCAAGTAAACAAAGTCTTTTATAAACCACCACGAGAAATAATCACATACAGTCAGGTCCAGGGACCTTGGAGGCCAGTAATGTAAGGCTGGGCTGAATCATTTGGTCCAGTGCAACCAATCAATCATTCGTTAATTCTTTGATTTAAAAATTCCCACACTTCTAGATGCCAGTGCCCCATCCTGCTGGTAAATGAAGTCATTCAAATTAGTCTTCAAATGTGGGAAAAGGAAGGCATATTGAGATATGTGCTTCCTGTAACAGTGTTCTCCGCAAAGAAATATTTACCATACACTTTTTCCCGTGAAAATGCGCAAAATACATTAAATTTTGGAGAGTCCCTCTCATGATGTAGAACTTCATGTGGTTGTTCGTACCCCACATTCCCACATTATGACGGCTCACCTGTCCATTTATATGGAAAGTTGCTTTGTCACTAAACACTCCATCTTGGCGAGAACAAAATTACAGAATTCAACATGTTGTTGTTTGTCACTTTCACAAAGAGCTTGCAGTAGCTGAATTTAGTATGGTTTCATGTGTAAACGTCGATACAAGACATGGCAGATGGACATGGAGGGCATGTTGAGCTGTCGAGCTGCATGGCAAACAGGTTTCTGTGGACTCGTTGTGAAACTATGGCGGATGCATTCAACGTGTGTGTTGGACACTTGGGGACAGCGTGGCAATTTGCCTTAACAAAAACAACCAGTTTCTTGGAATTGTTCGTGCCATCGTCTAATGCTCTGTGCTGTGCTAGGATCCACACCATACGTACTACAAAAGTCACGGTGAACAGTTATTACTGACCCACACTGCACAAAACATAGACCACAAAACACTTTCTATTGCCCTGACACCATTTTTACTAGTAATGAAGTGGGTGCACACTGCTGCCACTTACAAGGGGAGGCCGCGACGTTTGTTACTGCAAACTTCGTACACTCGTAGTACTCCATTAGGACATCAAAATGTGTAAGCAATAGTGCATAATTCTCAGGCATTACTGAGAAAATCGCAAGATAATTTTGGTCATCAAATATAAACCTGTGTGGCCATTTTTATCATGAAGTGGCTGTAGCCGAGTCGTTAGTGTTCAAGCCCCATAATCGCTGGATCTAGTCCCGTTTTTCTCCCCAACACAGTCATATTCTTTACTATTTATATTACAATTGATATAATGGGAAAAATACGTGTAATCGGATGAACTTTTATTAAATTTACAATGTTATTTGGCAGTATACACATTTTTATCATAAAAAATAATATAATATTCATTACTATCGACTAATAGACGCATAAAGTGATGATGAAAATGTATGCTTGTCCGAGATTTGAGGAGTCCCTTATACCTGGAAGGAGCCCAAAGCTACTTGTTACCTGCAAGTTTTGACCTGCATAGACGGCTTTCGAAAGATGTACAGTTTATCGTCGCTTTCAACACTGAATAAATGCTATGTTTCCGCATACACAAGGCCTTTTGAGGTTTTCCATGGAAAAACAACATTTTTAAAAACCTCTTTTTCAGCTGATAATTTGAAAGCAAACCATGCATAATGCAGCATTTCCTTAAATATTGGCGCTGATAATTGATAATGCTGTATCGAGTGTATTTTAACAGTGCCTTCACGAGAAGCAATTTCTTGTTCTCTTTCAATTAAATAAGAACAATTTTGAAGATGCTTAGTGAAATTTTTGAGTTTCTTGTAGAAATAAACAGCGCACGGTTGGGAAACTGGCATGCATTTCGGAGGTACGACTTTAACCGTACTTGTTCCAAGTCCTTTGTCAACGGTGAAAATTTTATCGTACAAACCATGATTCGTTTGATCCCCCCAATAATCTATTACTAATAAGAATTTTTCTTTCTTCATGTAGGGAAGCATGACGCTAGATAAAAAATGAGTAATATAATTGCGTGGTAAGTTTCCCGGATTTCGAACTCGTTACAACGACATTCGGAAGATCTTTCGTTAATTTGTCAATGGTGTTCTGAACCTTTGGTCCAAACTTCCTCATGGCTTCTCGCAAACAAAGAAACACAAGCGGCAATAATGCGCTATGCAAATTTATCGCTTATTGTGCCTTGTACGAGTCTGTCACCTTATTCATATCGCGCCTTCTGACAAACACGGTCTTAGAATTTCTTTCGGCAAGAGTTCTGTTGTTTGGCAACCCGTCTGGTCTGTATTGATAACATTTTTTTTAATTCGGCGTGACTGTCCTCGTCTGCAATTGAAACTTTCTCGCGGCTTCCAGCGTTTCTTCCACAGACACAAATTCCCTCGAACTCACACGCCGCATGATCTTCCTGTGCCGAATTCTGTGCCGTAATTTGAATTTTATTATCCGTGCTTTGAAGATGAGGTCCTCCGATTGGAATTGGCATGCAGCTACGAAAGCCCACTGCTGTAGGTTTCTGGTTGCCACCTGAAAAGTAAAATCAGTAGTTTCATTTTATTAATATAATTATTTCTTCGAATGAGGTTGTTGAAGATATAGAAAATTAGATGTAGAGTGATAAAAATGAACACTTACTTGCTGATAATTTTGGCGAGACTCCACGAAACAGTTATAAGTCCACGAATCGATTAGCAAATATTTATCGGTCGTTGATCCTCCAAATTTTATGTTTTCTTCCCATCTCTTCAATTCGTCTTTTCTTGTCAAACTTCTAGACCCTTTTATCTGGAGGGTTTGGAGACTCCATTTAGGGTGTTCTTTCGCCAGTTTGACAACTTTTATTTTGGTCTCCAATGGAACATAATCACCTTTTGATGCCTTTTCCGCTAGCTCATAATCTTCATTGTCGGACGAATTTTCTTCGACTTCACGGAATTGATCTTTTTCGTCTACTTCATCAAAATGAGTATTTTTTCTCCTGAAGTTTCCATGGTAGCCCGATACAGTTCTTCTCCAATCACCATTGCATCTGCAGAAATCATTGCTGATGCTTCTGTATCGACGACGTCCGCTTCTTGAGGAAGACTATCACAATATATGAACGCGTCCTTCAACTGATGTTTCGCAACTGCACTATGGATTGAATTTTCATGAAATTCCTCGTCCGCAGTTCTCGACACTTTCATTTTTGTAGTCACGATGTAAGGTTTTATACTTCATGAACAATTTGCACATACATTATTTCATCCTGCTACATAAGCAAGGTCTCACTACTATGCGAGTTAACTGTCAAATGATACCCATTTTATCCCGGTTCCAGCCTGGCCATCCCCTCATTCTTTGAAAGCCGTCTGTGCCAGTCAAAACTTGCAGGTAACAAGTAGTTTCGGGCTCCTTCCAGGTATAAGGGATTTCTCAGATCACGGACAAGCAAACATTTTCAGTCTCACTTTATGCCTTTGGTCATTTACTAGTCAGTAGTTACGAGTATTATATTATTTGTGATAATAAAAATTTGTAGACTGCCAGATAACGTAAACTTAACAAAAGTTCATCTGATTACACATATTTTTCCCATTATATCAATGGGGGGGGGGACTGACGAACGGAACTCGATCCAGCGATTATGGGGCCTGAACGCTAACCACTTGACTGCCACTACTTCATGGTAAAAATGGCCACGCACAAGTATATATTTGACGATCGAAATTATCTTGTAATTTTCTCAATAATGCTTGAGAAGTACGCGCTACTGCTTAAACATTTTTTTGTCCTAATGGAGTACTACAAGTGTACGAAGTTTGCAGTAAATCCACATTCCAAACGTTGTGGCCTCCCCTTGTTCGTGGAAACCATGTAAAACTCGAGAGTTTGCTCTTTCCAACAGTACATTGTTCACGCATGCATCTCAAATAACTTAATAGTTACGATTTTTTAAACATCAGATTTTTTAAAAAATTTTTGTACACTGTATTTTCATAGCTATTGAAAATTCGCTATTGCAGATTTTCGGAAGTATCTGTATGGGCTGAGGAGAAAGTATTTTATACTTTTTAGTTCAATTTTAAAATGTGGTGTGTTAAAAATTCATTTTTATGTAAATAATTTTTTTCTTTAACTTTTTTTTCAAGAACATGTCAGCAATTTTACTCACTATCTTGCCATTCTTAAATAAAAATAGTGTAGCCTGTGCATAACATCAAACTGAAGAATGATCAAATATCTTCACAAATAACTGATGCAGGAAGTAATAAAATTGTATACCTCAAGTGAAACAGGAAGCATTTCAGAAGTTGGTTCAAAACTACTCATCATAAGATTTCTCTATGTACAAAATTTTGTTAAATGAGTACAATTATATTGTCAAATTTCATTGTTAAAATCACGATTGGTCTGTGCATCTTTTTTGCAAGCTCTGGCCGTTACTAAAACAATTCTGTAAAGCTGTGAACCTCTACAATTTTTTTCCCAGCACACTTCTCATTGAATATGTAGAGTGCTTCTACAGCTTTCTGCAGCAAACTTCTCATTAAACACAAAGAGAGAAAGTTGCCTTAGTGTTTAGACCTTTCCTGCTTAAGTGCTATCAGTATTATTGAGCATCCTGAATTCATCATTTGTGCAGCTGTGGAGTCTTCATATCTATCAACCTGAAATCAACATTTAATTATTTGGAAAGTGCTGGTTTGTTTGTGTGTGTGTGTGTGTGTGTGTGTGTGTGTGTGAGAGAGAGAGAGAGAGAGAGAGAGAGAGAGAGAGAGAGAGAGCTAGCTTTGAATGTTATGAGTAACAGTTGTGTAGACAGTTGAAGCATTTGAGTGTGATCACCAGTGACTGTTTCCAATGTATCGTGAAACTTCATTTTCACATTTCTGTAATTAACATTTTCCCATTGTTTGCAACAATGTTTTATCGGTTCAGTCCTATCATCTGTGTTCATGCTTTTGCATCATCATAAGTACAAATGTCTCACCATTTATGATTAAAGGAGATGTAATGATGCTAGCAAGGCATTATCTTTCAAGTAGTGTTTCTGTACCATACTTTTAACGGTTTGGTGACAAGAGAAATGGTGCAGAACTGGATTGTGCACTTTCCTTTTCTTTCATTACAATTGACTTACTTGAAACACAGTCGATCCTCTTCTCTGGATATGTGGCTGCATCAATCTCCACAACTTCTTCTTCGAAGAAATAATGCTAATTAGAGGGATTAAAAAAAAGACTCTCTCTCTCTCTCTCTCTCTCTCTCTCTCTCTCTCTCTCTGCGCCTCTGCTCTTGAAATAACTAGGCACTCTCATAATACTTTCAGTCAGTTCTAGTGTATTTCCATTTCCACAAGTCTCACATAAGTATACAAATACTTGCAATTCAATTACGTCTTTAACTGTCAGATACAATTAAGTATATTTAAAATGTGGTGAGTTTAATAACCACCAAAAATTCAAAGACAGTTATTGCTTTTAGCAAGTCTAACACCTGAATTAAAAGTATCTAGTCAAATCATATTTCATTTCCAGAATGAGATTTTCACTCTGCAGTGAGTGTGCGCTGATATTAAACTTCCTGGCAGATTAAAACTGTGTGCCGGACCGAGACTCGAACTCAGGACCTTCGCCTTTCACGGGCAAGTGCTCTACCAACTGAGCTACCCAAGCACGACTCACGCCCCGTCCTCACAGCTTTACTTCTGCCAGTACCTCGTCTCCTACTTTCCAAACTTCACAGAAGCTCTCCTGCGGGGAGAACTAGCACTCCTGGAAGAAAGGATATTGCGAAGACATGTCTTAGCCACAGCCTGGGGGATGTTTCCAGAACTTCGCTGCAGAGTGAAAATCTCATTCTGGAAACATCCTCCAGGCTGTGGCTAAGCCATGTCTTCTCAATATCCTTTCTTCCAGGAGTGCTAGTTCTGCAAGGTTCGCAGGAGAGCTTCTGCAAAGTTTGGAAAGTAGGAGACGAGGTACTGGCAGAAGTAAAGCTGTGAGGACGGGGCGTGAGTCGTCCTTGGGTAGCTCAGTTGGTAGAGCACTTGCCCGCGAAAGGCAACGGTCCCGAGTTCGAGTCTCGGTCCGGCACACTGTTTTAATCTGCCAGGAAGTGTCATATTTCATTTGTTCATAACAATTACAATCATTACACTGTCAAAGAATAATGTATGGTTGCTCCTTGTATGTCACATACAGCTTCTATGGCGCGAGCGGCAAACACTTGTCTGCATTGATCGACCGCCACAATTGCAGTATTCTCCCAATACACTTCCTTCCTGGACACACAAAAATTGGTGGCACGGTAGACACAGCTCCACTCTCCCCCACTTATACTTAAAATATCGAGTGTTCGAGACGGTTGAAGACCCTGAAATTCTCGAGGCACTACATGCTCACTTCTCCACTATCTCTGAACCGCAGCAATATTCTCAAACTTCCAGTATCACTTAATTACTTGCTTCAGGACTTCAAAGCTCAGATGTATGCCAGTCATGTTGAAGTAGCTTCCTTGTCACTAACTGGGTTGGGTAGTGAGAGCCACAATTCTGCTACCACGTGTTCAAGAAATATAACATTACTTTCAGCCAGAAATTGAACCTTGTAGAACAGCAAATAAATTTTCTGACAATTCAAAGTATATGTACTTTTTTTTACGGTTGCTTCGGCAGGAAAGAGGGAAGGAGAGGGATAGACGAAAGGATGTGGGTTTTAAGGGAGAGGGTAAGGAGTCATTCCAATCCCGGGAGCGGAAAGACTTACCTTAGGGCGAAAAAAGGACAGGTATACACTCGCACACAACACATATCCATCCACACATATACAGACACAAGCAGTCATATTTAAAGGCAAAGAGTTTGGACAGAGATGTCAGTCAAGGCGGAAGTGCAGAGGCAAAGATGTTTTTGAATGACAGGTGAGGTATGAGTGGCAGCAACTTGAAATTAGCGAAGGTTGAGGCCTGGTGGATAATGGGAAGAGAGGATATACTGAAGGGCAAGTTCCCATCTCCGGAGTTTGGATAGGTTGGTGTTAGTGCGAAGTATCCAGATAACCCGGACGGTGTAACACTGTGCCAAGATGTGCTGGCTGTGCACCAAGACATGTTTAGCCACAGTGTGATCCTCATTACCAACAAACACTGTCTGCCTGTGTCCATTCATGCGAATGGACAGTTTGTTGTTGGTCATTCCCACATAGAAAGCGTCACAGTGTAGGCAGGTCAGTTGGTAAATCACGTGGGTGCTTTCACACGTGGCTCTGCCTTTGATCGTGTACTCCTTCCGGGTTACAGGACTGGAGTAGGTGGTGGTGGGAGGGTGCATGGGACAGGTTTTACACCGGGGGCAGTTACAAGGGTAGGAGCCGGAGGGTAGGGAAGGTGGTTTGGGGATTTCATAGGGATGAACCAAGAGGTTACGAAGGTTAGGTGGATGGCGGAAAGACACTCTTGGTGGAGTGGGGAGGATTTCATGAAGGATGGATCTCATTTTGGGGCAGGATTTGAGGAAGTCGTATCCCTGCTGGAGAGCCACATTCAGAGTCTGATCCAGTCCTGGGAAAAATCCTGTCACAAGTGGGGCACTTTTGGGGTTCTTCTGTGAGAGGTTCTGGGTTTGAGGGGATGAGGAAGTGGCACCGGTTATTTTCTTCTGTACCAGATCGGGAGGGTAGCTGCGGGATGCGAAGGCTTTTTTCAGGTTGTTGGTGTAATGGTTCAGGGATTCAGGACTGGAGCAGATTCATTTGCCACGAAGGCCTAGACTGTAGGGAAGGGACCGTTTGATATGGAATGGGTGGCAGCTGTCATAATGGAGGTATTGTTGTTTGTTGGTGGGTTTGATGTGGACGGATGTGTGAAGCTGGCAATTGGACAGATGGAGTTCAATGTCAAGGAAAGTGGTATGGGATTTGGAGTAGGACCGGGTGAATCGGATGGAACCAAAGGAGTTGAGGTTGGAGAGGAAATTCTGGAGTTCTTCTTCACTGTGAGTCCAGATCATGAAGATGTCATCAATAAATCTGTACCAAACTTTGGGTTGGCAGGCCTGGGTAACCAAGAAGGCTTCCTCTAAGCGACCCATAAATAGGTTGGCATACGAGGGGGCCATCCTGGTACCCATGGCTGTTCCCTTTAATTGTTGGTATGTCTGGCCTTCAAAAGTGAAGAAGTTGTGAGTCAGGATGAAGCTGGCTAAGGTGATGAGGAAAGAGGTTTTAGGTAGGGTGGCAGGTGATCGGAGTGAAAGTAAGTGCTCCATTGCAGCGAGGCCCTGGACGTGTGGGATATTTGTGTATAGGGAAGTGGCATCAATGGTTACAAGGATGATTTCCAGGGGTAACAGACTGGGTAAGGATTCTAGGCGTTCGAGAAAGTGGTTGGTGTCTTTGATGAAGGATGGGAGACTGCATGTAATGGGTTGAAGGTGTTGATCTACGTAGGCAGAGAGACGTTCTGTGGGGACTTGGTAACCAGCTACAATGGGGCGGCCGGGATGTTTGGGTGTGTGAATTTTAGGAAGTAAGTAGAAGGTAGGAGTGCGAGGTGTCGGTGGGGTTAGGAGGTTGATGGAGTCAGGTGAAAGGTTTTGTAGGGGGCCTAAGGTTCTGAGGATTCCTTGAAGCTCTGCCTGGACATCAGGAATGGGATTACCTTGGCAAACTTTGTATGTAGTGTTGTCTGAAAGCTGACGCAGTCCCTCAGCCACATACTCCCGACAGTCAAGTACCACGGTCGTGGAACCCTTGTCAGCCAGAAGAATGATGATGGATTGGTCAGCCTTCAGATCACGGATAGCCTGTGCTTCGGCTGTGGTGATGTTGGGAGTAGGATTAAGGTTTTTCAAGAAAGATTGAGAGGCAAGGCTGGAAGTGAGAAATTCCTGGAAGGTTTGGAGAGGGTGATTTTCAGGAAGAGGAGGTGGGTCCCTCTGTGATGGAGGACGGAACTGTTCCAGGCAGGGTTCAATTTGGATAGTGTCTTGGGGAGTTGGATTATTAGGAGTGGGATCAGGATTATTTTTCTTCGTGGCAAAGTGATATTTCCAGCAGAGACTACGAGTGTAGGACAGTAAATCTGTGACAACGGCAGTTTGGTTGAATCTGGGAGTGGGGCTGAAGGCGAGGCCTTTGGATAGAACAGAGGTTTCGGATTGGGAGAGAGGTTTGGAGGAAAGGTTAACTACTGAATTGGGGTGTTGTGATTCCAGATTGTGTTGACTAGAATTTTGAGGTGTTGGGGGGAGTGGAGCTGGAAGTGGGAGATTGAGTAGATGGGAGAGACTGGGTCTGTGTGCAATGAGAGGAGGTTGAGGTTTGTTGGAACGGTTGTGGAGGGTGAATGAGTTGCCTTTCCAGAGGTGGGAAACCAGGAGTTTGGATAGTTTTTTTGAAGTGGAGGGTGGCATGCTGTTCTAATTTGCGGTTGGCCTGTAGGAGGATGCTCTGAACAGCCGGTGTGGATGTGGGAGAGGAAAGATTGAGGACTTTGATTGGGGTAGGAGTTGACGTGTGTGTTCATTGGCTGAGTCGATGTGTAGGTTTTCGTTTGCCACGAAGGCGTAGGCTGTAGGGAAGGGACCGTTTGATATGGAATGGGTGGCATTAAATATGTCTGCTTGTGTGTGTGTATATGTGTGGATGGATATGTGTTGTGTGCGAGTGTATACCTGTCCTTTTTTCCCCCTAAGGTAAGTCTTTCCGCTCCCGGGATTGGAATGACTCCTTACCCTCTCCCTTAAAACCCACATCCTTTCGTCTATCCCTCTCCTTCCCTCTTTCCTGACAAAGCAACCGTTGGATGCGAAAGCTTGAAATTTTGTGTGTGTGTTTGTGTGTTTTTTAATTGTGTCTATCTACCAGCGTTTTCCCGTTTGGTAAGTAATGGAATCATTGTTTTAAATATATTTTTCCCATGTGGAATGTTTCTTTCTATTTTATATATATATATATATATATATATATATATATATATATATATATATATATATATATATATAACAGAGGGAAACATTCCACGTGGAAAAAATATATCTAAAAAGAAAGATGATGAGACTTACCAAACAAAAGCGCTGGCAGGTCGATAGACACACAAACAAACACAAATATACACACAAAATTCAAGCTTTCGCAACAAACTGTTGCCTCATCAGGAAAGAGGGAAGGAGAGGGAAAGACGAAAGGATGTGGGTTTTAAGGGAGAGGGTAAGGAGTCATTCCAATCCCGGGAGCGGAAAGACTTACCTTAGGGGGAAAAAAGGACAGGTATACACTCGCACACACACACATATCCATCCACACATACAGACACAAGCAGACATATTTAAAGACCAACATATAAATATGTCTGCTTGTGTCTGTATGTGTGGATGGATATGTGTGTGTGTGCGAGTGTATACCTGTCCTTTTTTCCCCCTAAGGTAAGTCTTTCCGCTCCCGGGATTGGAATGACTCCTTACCCTCTCCCTTAAAACCCACATCCTTTCGTCTTTCCCTCTCCTTCCCTCTTTCCTGATGAGGCAACAGTTTGTTGCGAAAGCTTGAATTTTGTGTGTATATTTGTGTTTGTTTGTGTGTCTATCGACCTGCCAGCGCTTTTGTTTGGTAAGTCTCATCATCTTTCTTTTTATATATATATATATATATATATATATATATATATATATATATATATATATATATATATATATATATATTAAAGAGGGGTATCCTATGTGCAGGTTGGGTGAGATGTATATACAGGGTGTTACAAAAAGGTACGGCCAAACTTTCAGGAAACATTCCTCACACACAAATAAAGAAAAGATGTTATGTGGACATGTGTCCGGAAACACTTAATTTCCATGTTAGAGCTCATTTTAGTTTCGTCAGTATGTACTGTAGTTCCTCGATTCACCGCCAGTTGGCCCAATTGAAGGAAGGTAATGTTGACTTCGGTGCTTGTATTGACATGCGACTCATTGCTCTACAGTACTAGCATCAAGCACATCAGTACGTAGCATCAACAGGTTAGCGTTCATCACAAACGTGGTTTTGCAGTCAGTGCAATGTTTACAAATGCGGAGTTGGAAGATGCCCATTTCATGTATGGATTAACACTGGGCAATAGCCGTGGCGCGGTACGTTTGTATCGAGACAGATTTCCAGAACGAAGGTGTCCAACAGGAAGACGTTCAAAGCAATTGATCGGCGTCTTAGGGAGCACGGAACATTCCAGCCTATGACTCGCGACTGGGGAAGACCTAGAATGACGAGGACACCTGCAATGGATGAGGCAATTCTTCGTGCAGTTCACGATAACCCTAATGTCACTGTATGGAGAGTGCTACGGGAGAACCAGTTGTTTCCGTACCATGTACAGCGTGTGCAGGCGCTATGAGCAGCTGATTGGCCTCCACGGGTACACTTCTGCGAATGGTTCATCCAACAATGTGTTAATCCTCATTTCAGTGCAAATGTACTCTTTATGGATGAGGCTTCATTCCAACGTGATCAATTTGTAAATTTTCACAATCAACATGTGTGGGCTGACGAGAATCCGCACGCAATTGTGCAATCACGTCATCAACACAGATTTTCTGTGAACGTTTGGGCAGGCATTGTTGGTGATGTCTTGATTGGGCCCCATGTTCTTCCACCTACGCTCAATGGAGCACGTTATCATGATTTCATACGGGATACTCTACCTGTGCTGCTAGAACACGTGCCTTTACAAGTACGACACAACTTGTGGTTCATGCACGATGGAGATCCTGCACATTTCAGTCAAAGTGTTCGTACGCTTCTCAACAACAGATTCGGTGACCAATGGATTGGTAGAGGCGAACCAATTCCATGGCCTCCACGTTCTCCTGACCTCAACCCTCTTGACTTTCATTTATGGGGGCATTTGAAAGCTCTTGTCTACGCAACCCCGGTACCAAATGTAGAGACTCTTCGTGCTCGTATTGTGGACAGCTATGATACAATATTCCATTCTCCAGGGCTGCATCAGCGCATCAGGGATTCCATGCGACGGAGGGTGGATGCATGTATCCTCACTAACTGAGGACATTTTGAACATTACCTGTAACAAAGTGTTTGAAGTCACACTGGTACGTTCTGTTGCTGTGTGTTTCCATTCCATGATGAAATTGATTTGAAGGGAAGTAATAAAATGAGCTCTAACATGGAAAGTAAGCATATCCGGACACATGTCCGCATAACATATTTTCTTTCTTTGTGTGTGAGGAATGTTTCCTGAAAGTTTGGCCGTACCTTTTTGTAACACCCTGTAGATATAAATTTAATAGAATTGACATGTGGTTTTGCAGCAGTGGGCTGTGTCACTGTCAAATCTTGTTCCTTACATTGTCTGCAACACAGTAATTGGTGCAGCATGAGATTGTGAATAATTAAATGCAAGAGGAAAGCATAATTTTTATCTTCAACGTACTAGTAGTAGTTCAGGAAAGGGTGCCTAGAAATACGTTAATCCCAGTAACATTATGTAAATGTGGAAACAGTGCAAAGATGAAATGATTTTTGCAGGGGGAACTGTAAGATGCAGTCACTGTTGCACCCCAGTGAAAGTTATAAATATCATGACAGAATTTTTATTCAATGCTATCAATTCTTTTTCTACATTTTTTAAATATTCAGAACATTTACTGTCAAAATTCATCCATAGTGTTATGGGATGAAATCATGTGCTTACTTTTTTTTTAATTAGTTGTGTGCTTGCTTTCCAGACTGCAAGTTAACATGCCACAAGAAGTGCTATACACGAGTTATTGTGGCTTGTGGTAAAGAAGGCCATGGTGAAAGTGGGTATTCTAGTGA
This sequence comes from Schistocerca nitens, assembly GCF_023898315.1. Taxonomy (NCBI): domain Eukaryota; kingdom Metazoa; phylum Arthropoda; class Insecta; order Orthoptera; family Acrididae; genus Schistocerca; species Schistocerca nitens. Next base: position 362,546,598 of record NC_064621.1, read on the forward strand.
GGGTCGTCGTGTATTTGGTGTTCCTCTTCACCTCTTAGCAACTGGTGATGGGAAGGTACCTGCTGTTGTTGACCGCTTAATCACCACCATTGAAATGCATGGCTTATATACAGAGGGAATATATCGGAAATCTGGAGTGAGTATAAGGCAGCACTAGAAAAAAAAGTGTAATTGAATGATAACTTGATATGATGTTTCATATATCTATTGCAACGTAATGATGCTTCTCTATCAATCTAAGATGTGTGTCACCTTTTTCAAAGATCAGATATTTGAATTGATACTATTGGTCCTTTGCGATTCCTGGAAAGTATTTGGAGAATGTTCAGCTGTTGCCAAGTGTCTTCTAGTTTTTAACTTATGACAATGATTGTTTATTGGACAATGTATCAGTTGATACTTCAAGTACACTTAGGATATTTAATTGAAACAGTGATCATCTGTGTACAGCTGAACATGTATTTCTGTTTGTTTCCTATTCTTCTTGTGTGATGTGGTTAACTTTAGATTTTTGTTCTGGAAGAATTGATTTTATGTTCAGTTCTGCAAGATTCGATAGGGACTCTTGTTGTTAATTATTCATGCAAGTAAATTACCTTCATTTGAGAAATTTACATGCAACTATTGTCTTCACGTTCTGTAATCTCACGTATTATAAATATCGTGGCAACTGAAATAAAATACTTTCTGCCATCAAATATTGCATACTGTTACACAAATGCCCAAGCATGGTAGTTGAGGATTCTGATGGGCTTCTTAACAAGACTTGAGTTTTTGCTTATCACACTGAAATCTTTGGTAGAAGTAAATACAGTACCACATTTTAGGCTGGCATGATCAGAAGACCGCATCATCTGTAATCTTTTTATTTTAAATACTTGGTATTTAAACTGCTGTGTAAACTTATGTCAGAGGTCTTTATTTCTGGTGTTAATTTTGTTACAGGTGAGTTCTAAAGTGAAGGAATTAAAGGCAAGAATTGAAGATGAACATCTAGATGATATCAACTTCGGAAGTTATCATGTTCATGTATTGGCAGCCGTATTGAAGAGCTTCTTGCGTGAAATGCCTGAACCTTTGTTAACATTTGATAGTTATGAAGACTTTTTACGTGCTGGCAGTCTTACAGATCCTCATGATCGCGTGTTGACCCTCTTCGCAATAATTAAGAAGTTACCAAAGCCAAATTTTGACCTTGTTGAGAGGCTTGTATTCCATCTTGCAAGGTATGTGTTTTTATTTATTTTCTAATTTTGGCTTTTAGAATCAGTTACATTTACACCTTCCTGGCTTACGAATAGAAATCTGTATAGTACTAGGATTCATAAATTTTTTGTCTGACAAGGAGATCCCCTGCAGAAACCTTTGCATGCAGATAGGTTTTATCAACATGCATCCAGCAAGCCTGTCATAACTTACCACAAACATGTATAGCTTTTACTAACAACATCAGTGAATGTTTGATTTAGTGTCACATGATGTTCAAGACTTGTGGAAAGCACCCAGTATTGAAATAGAAAAGATGATTATTTCCATGATAGCACAGGTCCATTGTAAATTCAAGATGACAGGCAAACTGCATTTTCCTGAGGTAAGTGATTTCCAGAAGAGTAATAAAGTATAACCCCTGTGAATTTTCAGTGAAGTGCTGCTAATAAAATTTTCAGTTTTTTTGAAACAAGGACAATATGTTAAAAGTAGTGTTCCTGGGAGCTGTGTGAATTTTCCAGTTGCCTTCTGGTATGGGACAGAGCTGCATAACTTCAGCAAAATTGATACTACATTGCTGTTTGAACCATGAAGAAAATACATTATCTCACCAGACACTGCCTTCTGAACTATGATGAAAATAAGGGGATAAGGTAGCAAGACAAGAAACTGAACTCTGAATGTTTGGGCAAGTGGCACACAAAATGGAACTCAAATAACACAAAATAAATATATTGAACAACCTACCCGCCAGGTTAGCCGAGAGCACTAATGCACTGCTTCCTGGACTCGGGTAGGCACGCCGGCCCTGGATCGAATCCGCCCAGAGGATTACTGACGTTGGCCGGTGTGTCGGCCAGCCTGGATGTGGTTTTTCGGAAGTTTTCCACATCCCGTTAGGTGCATGCTGGGCTGTTCCCCATGTTCTGCCTCAGTTACACAACTCACAGACACATGAACACGTTTGCACTATTCCATGGATTACACTAGACACAGGCAGCTGGGGTACACTAATTCCATCCCGGGGGGTATGGGGTGGCAGCAGGCAGGGCATCCGGCCACCCCTTAAAACTAACCTTGCCAAATCCGTTCATAACCGTGCCGACCCTGCAAAACTACGGGACATGGCACCAGCAAAAGAAAGAAAGAAATATATTGAACAACACAGTCAACTATTGATTTCAGCATAAGTCATAAGAGGTAATGTGTCAGAATTAATATCATCTTTGTCATTATCTTTGTGCATGTAGAAATACTCACCTTTTAGGAAGAAAAGGGGCGATGACAATCACAAAAGTAACTGGTACAGTGCATAGTGATTGTCAGTTTAAATTATGAAAGACAACTCCTCTGAATGTGAAAGAGTCAGTGGATAAATACACAAAACATATGGTTTGTTGGTTAATATCAACCAGTTTTCAAACACACAGAGTACTTTTGTTTGTGATTTAACAGTCCCAACTTTTTAAATAGATTATGTAGGCTTTAGCTACAATACCTTCCAGGTGTACTGTGGGGTTGCTTCTCTCTAATGGTGACAACCTGTGTATGAGATGGTACTCCATTATGTAATGCTCGTAGATCACTAGGTGTATGAAGGTTGCCATTCAAAAATAGGAGACAGTTAACTATTACTGTATCAGTATGGTGTATGGTGAACACAATGCTAATGTTTAGTATGTATGAGATAGTACTACACATGTACTATGTTCATCAGAAAGTAATTTATTGCCATCTGAGGAGGATCATTGAGCAACTTTGCTTTTCAACTCCAGATACACTTGAGTGTCGTCATTGACCTTGCCCTAATTTATTCTAATTTCAATTCATATTGCTTTCCTGAGAGGGCTTCACCAAGGCTCTCTTACTTACTCTTTCTGATTGCATTATCTTATCTCCATTTTAAGATGTAATTGTTGTTGTTGTGGTTGCTGCTGCTGCTGCTTCTGCTGCTGCTGCTGCTGCATCTGTGGGCTTCTATCCTCCCTTCCTACCCCATCATGTTCACACCATTTTTATTGCCTTTTCTCTTAATTTCTTTCTTCTTCTTGCATCTAATCCAGCCAACTGTGAACCAAGCAAAACATAAACGAATACTTTTTATTCTCTCACTCAATTGCTGTTTTTGCACCTGGTGAAGATTCTTCCATGTTTCTGGGGAACATTTAAAGGTGTTTTTTCCCAAAATTTTCTATGTTTTGAATGTCTTCTTGAGTTGTGTTAAATATTTATTAATTTTCTGGGATCTGTTGTTTGCTTGTTTGGTCAGTCCATTGGTTTGAATGATTTTTAAGTTTTGGACTTCGTTAAGTTTTCCAAAATATATTTTTAGTGATTTGGGGTCATCCTATTTCAACAATTTGGGGGAACCTACAATATTTGTCGTATGTTCTGTTTTGGATATTGAGATTTGTAGGCCTTCCTTCTCTGATATTCTTGTAAGGAGGTTTGAGTGATTAATGATTGTATTCTTTGGCAAGGACTGCAAGGTCATCCGCAAAGGCCAGGCAGTTGATATTGATTCCTTTGTGTCTCATTCCTAATTTATATGTTGATTCACTCCAGCCTTTTGAAGCCCACTTCCTCATCCATGATTCTTTTCAAAACACAAGTGAAGAGTACAGTGGCGACTCCGTCCCCTTGCCAGACTTAATTTTCTGTTGTTAAATGGTTCAGAAATTTTGCCTGGATTTTAATTTTTGATTTAGTGTTCATGAGAAATTATTTAATGAAACCGATGAGTTCATTATCCACTCCAAATTCTTCTTGTGTAGAGAATAGGATTTTTGTCTCAGTAGACTCGTAAGCTTTTTTTGTAAAGCTCACAAAGGTGATGCAATAGTTTTGCCTTATCTGGGGTGCAACCAAAATGAAGCCAGAAGTGTAATCACTTTTTTCAACCCTTTGTGTTCTCGTCTTCTGCGGTTGGCAGTGAGAAGCTTTAATCCCCAGCTTGCGATTGTGGGTACACAATGTTGTCACAGAGTGATTTCTACTTTGGCCACCATCTGACCATAATGAAACAATTATTACCAAACAGGAGCCTGATGCTGATATGCTTTCTGTGGAAACACTGCATTTAACTTACTTAGCTGCCACCAACAAAACTGTGGCTGTTAGTTTGGTAGAGTGTAGTTGGATTGCAAACATTGGTGGAGGATGTCGAAGTTAATATGCTATTTTCTTGTACCCTTTTGATAACTGTTGACTGAGGACTAGGATGAGAAAGTGACAGAGAGTGAGAGTTGACTCCTGACTCTCCAGCCAGCACTTTCAGTTCTCCCAACCACGGTAGAGATTCTGCCTTTTGCATTTTGTAGATCTGCAATTTGCCAGTTTTTTCTGTTTCAGAACTTAGTAATTATTTGTTCACTCTTGTGTAAGATAATGTTAGTATTTAGTAATTGTTATATCATGATTTAATGAAGGAAGCCTCATCATTGTTGTCAGTGGTAATCCACTTTTATTCCTTTGGTTTTATTATATATTTTGTTTTTTATGTAATTGTATAATGTCAATTGTAGGTGTATTTCTTTATTTTCTTCAAATGAATATTTTTTAATGAAGATGATGATTATATGATCGTTCCCTCATCCCAGTATGAAGCAAGAAGCCTTAAATATGTGCATATATGAGCATATTCATTTAGAAGAAAACAAATCGAAAATGGTCTTGATAAGGACCAATTGAAACTAAATATGAAATGAATATAATACAGTGAAACATTCCATGTGGGAAATATATATCTAAAAACAAAGATGATGTGACTTACCAAACGAAAGTGCTGGCAGGTCGATAGACTCACAAACAAACACAAACATACACACAAAATTCAAGCTTTCTCAACCAACGGTTGCTTCATCAAGAAAGAGGGAAGGAGAGGGGAAGATGAAAGGATGCGGGTTTTGAGGGAGAGGGTAAGGAGTCATTCCAATCCCGGGAGCGGAAAGACTTACCTTAGGGGGAAAAAAGGACGGGTATACACTCGCGCACACACACACATATCCATCCACACATACACAGACACAAGCAGACATTTGTAAAGGCAAAGAGTTTGGGCAGAGATGTCAGTCGAGGTGGAAGTACAGAGGCAAAGATGTTGTTGAAAGACAGGTGAGGTATGAGCGGCGGCAAATTGAAATTAGCGGAGATTGACGCCTGGCGGATAACGAGAAGAGAGGATATACTGAAGGACAAGTTCCCACCTCTGGAGTTCTCACAGGTTGGTGTTAGTGGGAAGTATCCAGATAACCCGGACGGTGTAACACTGTGCTAAGATGTGCTGGCCGTGCACAGAGGCATGTTTAGCCACAGGGTGATCCTCATTACCAACAAACACTGTCTGCCTGTGTCCATTTATGCGAATGTACAGTTTGTTGCTGGTCATTCCCACATAGAAAGCTTCACAGTGTAGGCAGGTCAGTTAGTAAATCACGTGGGTGCTTTCACACATGGCTGTGCCTCTGATCGTGTACTCCTTCCGGGTTACAGGACTGGAGTAGGTGGTGGTGGGAGGGTGCATGGGACAGGTTTTACACCGGGGGCAGTTACAAGGGTAGGAGCCAGAGGGTAGGGAAGGTGGTTTGGGGATTTCATAGGGATGAACTAAGAGGTTACGAAGGTTAGGTGGACGGCAGAAAGACACTCTTGGTGGAGTGGGGAGGATTTCGTGAAGGATGGATCTCATTTCAGGGCAGGATTTGAGGAAGTCGTATCCCTGCTGGAGAGCCACATTCAGAGTCTGATCCAGTCCCGGAAAGTATCCTGTCACAAGTGGGGCACTTTTGGGGTTCTTCTGTAGGAGGTTCTGGGTTTGAGGAGATGAGGAAGTGGCTCTGGTTATTTGCTTCTGTTCCAGGTCGGGAGGGTAGTTGCGTGATGCGAAAGCTGTTTTCAGGTTGTTGGTGTAATGGTTCAGGGATTCCGGACTGGAGCAGATTCGTTTGCCACGAAGACCTAGGCTGTAAGGAAGGGACCGTTTGATGTGGAATGGGTGGCAGCTGTCATAATGGAGGTACTGTTGCTTGTTGGTGGGTTTGATGTGGACGGACGTGTGAAGCTGGCCATTGGACAGGTGGAGGTCAACGTCAAGGAAAGTGGCATGGGATTCGGAGTAGGACCGGGTGAATCTGATGGAACCAAAGGAGTTGAGGTTGGAGAGGAAAAGTCTGGAGTTCTTCTTCACTGTGAGTCCAGATCATGAAGATGTCACAAATAAATCTGTACCAAACTTTGGGTTGGCAGGCCTGGGTAACCAAGAAGGCTTCCTCTAAGCGACCCATGAATAGGTTGGCATACGAGGGGGCCATCCTGGTACCCATGGCTGTTCCCGGGGGCAAGCTACGTACCCTGTTCTTTACAGCTTCACATCAGATTCTTTTGCTCAGTTGTGGGATGACTCTTTGGGAGGGGGGGGGGGGGGGTGCTACCCTCCTGGCTAATAAACTTCATGTGATCAAGGAGATCTATATTTTGCTTGATTGCCCCCACCTTTTTGGCATTTTGCACAAAATGTGCCATTGTCCCAGGTGTTACAAGACTACTGTCACATTGTTACATCTGTCCTCGGTTTTCTTCAGAAAACTGGATTGTCCTCCCAGATTTAAGTACCTGAATTTCCTTCGAGAGTTGGAGTCCCCTGGTTAGCGTTGGCGTTGGTTTGGGTGGCCTTTGACTTTGTCTCCATGCCAGCCAAGCGCCCTCCCCCCCCTTTCCTAAGTTTTGTCTGTTATTTTATGCCATTTTGTTTTTCCTTTTCTTGTGTCTTCTTCACCTGGTGTAGACCCTGTTGTGTTGTGGTATGGTGTAGGGATCAGGATTGGTCAGCGCCAGTGCTGGTGCCCCAATGTGCATAGCGCCTGTGGGGCACCCCCTGCTTTCGCCCACCCACCTCCCCTTATTTAGTCTTTACTCTTTCTGCCATCCGAAAGTTCCTTTTGCCACTTTGTTGGGCCATTTTCCTCTCCAGTTGACAGGACTGTGCTGTTTACATTCTTCCTCACTTAGTTTCTATCACCTCAGATCGGAGTCCAATGACCTTGCTCTTTGGTGTCCACCTGCTCTCTCTCCCACCCCTAATCAACCAACCGACCAACTTTGAAATTCTCCTAATTGTCCAACATTGTCAGTTTGAGTGGTCTTTAAAGTTAAATATTTTAAGTTTAGATATTTTGCATCACAGTGTGGCTTACAGAGATTTTGCTTCCTCTACTTTGATGTTTCTCTTGATAAAGTGTAAAATTAAATTAACAGTGAGCAGCTGTAGAGAAAGTGCTAAATACACTTGCGCAAGCTTAATAAGAAACTGACTTGAAGTAAAAGTCTGCTATGCTTTTGGTGTATATGATTTGTTTTACTTCATAATAAAATGTAACTATTTTTCAAGAATGACTGTGTGTATTCTTTTAAAGATCTGATACCTTTGTTGTAATCTGATATATTGATCAGCATGTATAAGCAGACAGACAGACAAGATTTTATAAAATTGGATTCAAAAAAGTTTTTTTACCTTAGTAATTAAATAGGATTGATTGCTACTCACCAAATAATTGCACACGCACAACTGACACGCAGATGGCCACTGTCACCTCAGGGCTTAATTTGATACTATTTTTAAATGTACTTTGAATGTGCTTGCCTGCCGCTAAATGGTGCCTCTCAGTGTTGATTAGCAAATATACTGTTTGATTGTTGTTATTCCAGATTTTTGTTACTTCTTTGCACATTAATTTCTAAACTATTATGCTGTGTGGTAACAAGAAAGTGATTAATTATTATAGGAGACTATTGCGTACTTTGTTATATACTCTTTAAATGATGATGATGATGATGCCAGTAATGTGTGTGTGTGTGTGTGTGTGTGTGTGTGTGTGTGTGTGTGTGTGTGTGTGTGTGTAATAATCCCTGGAGGAATAAATAATTAAATAAATTTTTGTCATTTTTAAACTAAAAATGACAGATTTTGGATGTTCAGTAAACTTTTTGCCTTATCAGACTTCATCCTCTGGAATAGCTGATCTTTAGATATCTCCACAATTGTAGTGTGAGCAAACTTTCAGTATTTTAATTTTGTCAAGTTAATATATAATATACACAGTGAACTAACAGCTAACTTACTAGTTATGTTTTCTAATTATCCATTCCACACATATTTCTCTCTCTCTCTTTCTTCTCTTTCTCTTTGAGTCTGTGAATTCATTGCGTTGTAGCTTATTTTACTTCAAGCACTGCTGTAATGCACTGAATGTATTCTCCACTTATTCACTTATTGCAACCTGTGCTCAATGATACGATACACACATATTTGCTATTCTTATTTTCCTGACACCATTTTGTAGAGTGGCATCACATGAAGACGCAAATCGGATGAATGCAAGTTCACTGGCAATTGTTTTTGCACCCTGCATCCTCCGCACAAATAAAACAGTTCCGGCACAAGATTCACTGCACGACATTGGACGACAGACTCAGTGTGTGGAGACAATCATAGCAGATCAGTTACGTAAAGTCAAGTCAACGTTGGCTGATATCGATACGTTGGACAGCGCCTGCCACACAGCCACGCACCGACTTTCATCCCTTCGTAGCTCCAAGGTACATGTTAGTCCTTTTATGCATCTGCTTTTTTAAGTAGAATGTATTTTTTCTTTTGCTGATTCATTTAGGGCACATTTGGCAGTTTCTTAATAAATTTCTTGTGTTGTTGATACTGTTCAGTATTGGATGACTGAAATGTTAGATAATTATTGTGAATTCCTACCTCTCCACATTCTCTCTTCTTCTCTCAAAGTATACTTTAGAATGGTGCCCGGTAGACCATCTGAAGTCACTGAATGACTTGAGTCAAATGCTTCCTTTGAGAAAGTAAGCATGAAAACTTCATAGATGTACAAAAACACATGCAAATTTTCAGATGATGCGAACATTGAAAATAGATGTTTCCCTCAACATCTGGTAAAGGAGGGAAGCCGTGCAGGGGTTGGACAAAGGTTTCAAAGTAAGTATTACAGGAACTCAGGAAAGAGAAACTGTGCCCTAACACAACTCTTTGACATAACTTTAGCCATACTCTTTGGCTTATTTATGTTTTGTAAAGCGTGTAAACATGTTCCCTGTGGCTAAGTGCAATACAATTAACATAAGTGGAAAACACTCAGTATGTTTTCCAGCATACTGTGTACACCAACAACCAACCAACGGATACTAATAACTGTAAGTAAAGCAACAAAATCTGACGTATAATGTGAATAATTCTCGCCACACTCAGTGCATACATGTTTCCTTTATATATCTTGCCACATCTATATGACTCCCACACTGCTGCAGACAAACAATAAAGATGTACCACCTGATGATGAACCACTAGGCGGTTGGAATCCAGTAATGGAATAGTAAAAGAATTGAAGAAAAAAACAAAAGGCGATACTTTGTTGTTATACTCATCAAGTAAAGTATTAGTTGAGCCTTGAGTTTGATTGTGCTCCTCCCTCCCATTTTTTCCTGTAGTGTGCTAGTGATACTACTCTGTACCTGGAAACAACATATGTGCATGTGAGAGAATAATTCTAGGTGTACTCCCATGTTTCTGTTAACTGTAGATTACAGCCACCTTTTGTCAAAATATCCCATTACAATTTTAACAAATACATTGCAGCCTCCCACCCACAAGCAATACAGTATGAATTTGCATTTAAAGATGGTATGACTTTTGTAACTACCGAGTTTGAGAGAACAGAAAAATATGAATTGCACCATAATCCAAGTTTGTGTCATTCTGAAATTTATTTTCGTAATAGCAGAGAAAATGAAATCAAGCTATAACTGCTGGGCAGTTATGTGGTGTATTGCATCGCTGATCATACGGCTTCATCTGATCCACGATTGGTTTCAGTCAGGCCCATTGGAAGAAATTCAGGGTGGGGGGGAGGCACCTGGAATATGTGATTCGTTTTCTGATGTTCCTCCTGACACTCACCTCGAGTTTGCAGCTCAGTGCTGCAGACCATCGAAAGTTTTGCTTAGTCTGCACATTCAGAGTGCCATATTGATGCCACTGGGTTCGAACAACAGAGACAAACATGATGTGTATTTTCAACTTTTAATGGCGTAATGAATAGTCCATTAAATTTTGGGCATGCACCCACACCAATAAAATTTCTTCCATTGATATTTTGGCTGCATATTGTCCAACTATCCTCAGAGGATGTCTGGACAATACGCGGCCAAAATGTCAGTGGAACAAATTTTATTTGCATGGCTGCATGCCCGAAATTTAATGGTCTTGAAACATACGTGTTTCCAGTGTGAGCGTGAAGGTATGGGCTATGTGGTCATGTGAATGCGGAGATCTGTGGAAACAGCTCAGCATCTTGAAGGGATGCGGTGTGAAAGATTTATGCCTTTGGATTAGTGCAAACAACACACACCTTTCTTCCAGGAGTGCTCGTTCTGCAAGTTTTGTGGAAGAGCTTCTGTGAAGTTTGGAAGGTAGGAGACGAGGTACTGGCAGAAGTGAAGCTCTGAAGACAGGTTGCGAGTCGTGCTTGGGTAGCTCAGATGGTAGAGCACTTGCCCGGGAAAAGCAAAGGTTCCGAGTTCGAGTCTCGGTCCGGCACACAGTTTTAATCTGTCAGGAAGTTTCACATCAGTGCACACTCTGCTGCATAGTGAAAATTTCATTCTGAACACATGTGTTATGTACCGCTTACTGCCTACACCTGTGATTCATCGCAAATGTTGGTTTTAGACAAGGATGACACAAAAATTACCAACTGATTTTGAAATTTGCCGCTTTGAACAATGACATTTGGGGGCTATAACTTGGTGATCAATCTTTATCTGTCTCTGTTGGTCCATTGTGGGCACAGGACAGCAGCTGGTCAAATATTAACAAAGAAATTCGTCAAACAGCCACATAATTGAGAAGTTATTTTATTTTATTTTCGCTACCAGTTTCTGCAGTTCGTTATGCCACCTTCTGGCCAAACATGCACCTCTCTAAGATAATTGATATTGGCATACTGGGGCCATATGTTCCTGGATGTCGTTAATTCTCAAGTGCTTCCTTTGAAGACTTGAATGCAGCTACACTCGTGTGAGTTGCTGTCAAGTCTTCAAAGGAAGCACTTGAGAATTCACGACATCCAGAAACATATGGCCCCAGTATATCAATATCGATTATTTTTTATAGGTATGTGTTGGGGCCTGATGATGGCATAATGAATTGCTGAAATGGGTAGTGAAAATAAAATAAAATAATTTCTCAACTGCACAACTGTTTGGTGAATTTCTTTGTTAAAAAAACTTCATCTTTTGTTGGTTCATGCTTAAAGTTCTATGCTAGTTGTTTGGTAGTTTCGTGCAAGTCTTTATATGCACCTTTACTGACTATTTGCAAAAGTCTAGCATTAAGTAGATGGTGAATGTCACCAATTGCAGGAGAAGTGCATGGAGGATTATTTCTTTACCTTGTACAAAGATAAACATGTTTGCTTGTTGTGTAGTGAGTCCTGTCAGTTGTCATGGATTCTAATATGAAAAAGCACTTTTCTGTGCAACACATTACTCAGCAACAACTTACAGGACATCAGCAGAAAGACAAAATCAAAATACAGTATGGCCTTGATAATCCAGCTCGGGGATCTGCCAATGTCCAGATTATCAAATATGCTGGATTATCGAGGTCATTTTTAAAAACGTGGTTTTGAAAAAGGGATATAAGCAAAAGCTACAGTTTTAATGTACAAAGGCAAATAACTATTATTAATTAAACACAACAGGTAGGAGTACAGTACAAAAGAATTAATAGGAGGCCTATGTATTACTTTCCTGTAAAAAAAAACAAAACTGAATTAAAAGTTGAATATCGCAACGGGCTATTGAATCAGTTTAAGCCACAAAATTTTAGAAATTTTCTGTATCCGTGTATAACTGCTGTATGTCATTAACTAAATAAAATAAGCACCATAGATTGAGTAAGATCAAGAATAAGCTAATTAATAAAAGTTGCTACCAAGATTTGGTGTAGTTGAATTGGAATCACTGCCTTTAGGAATAGCACAGGTATCTGACATTGTTGAGGGCCTGCAATGTGATGGACTGGTATATGTACCGCTGGTGGTTTAGCTGAAATTATCTTCTGAGCCCTTTGGAATGTTGCAGTAAAGCTAACGTGCTTCTTGGGTTGAGCTCTTTTGTGACAGAGATTATTTTGTATAATGATCAAATTCATAACTTCAGAAGTGCTGCATTGTTGGTTGTTCTGAGCAACATTCACAAAAGTGTTTAAGGTTCTGAAGCACTAGCCCAAGACGTGTGTTGCAGCAATTTCTTCCTCATCATTCTCAGTTTCTGGTGCCTCCTGTGGGTTGAAAACATTTCGTAACATCACATAGTCAGTTAGGTTGTCTTTGTTAACTAAATTTCTGTCGCTGTTGATCCATTCTTAAACACCTTCTGCTGGAAATGCACTCAGTTTGTTAGTGGATTTTGAATTTATCACTCATACAATTTTAGAGTGATCAGCTGTCGACTTATCTTTATTTACATTGGTTTCCACCTCGACTCCTTTGACTAGTTTAAACTTAAGTTTTCTCCAGGCCTAACAATGCAACTGCCTTATCTTGATGAGAATATACTCAGTCAGTGAGGTAGATGATTGTTAGTGACGAGGTGCCACTCTGAACAGTTATGATGTTTCTCGAAAGAGTCTAATTTACTGTGAACTGCGCTGAGCTAAAAATAAGGAATAACTTCTTATGCATGCCAGACTGCACAGTCTGCTGGATTATCGAGTGCCGGATTACACGGTCTTACTGTATTGATTATTACTTTGGACATACATAGGTTGGCCAAACTAAGAGTACAGTGTGACAATGCAGTTATACACTCCTGGAAATTGAAATAAGAACACCGTGAATTCATTGTCCCAGGAAGGGGAAACTTTATTGACACATTCCTGGGGTCAGATACATCACATGATCACACTGACAGAACCACAGGCACATAGACACAGGCAACAGAGCATGCACAATGTCGGCACTAGTACAGTGTATATCCACCTTTCGCAGCAATGCAGGCTGCTATTCTCCCATGGAGACGATCGTAGAGATGCTGGATGTAGTCCTGTGGAACGGCTTGCCATGCCATTTCCACCTGGCGCCTCAGTTGGACCAGCGTTCGTGCTGGACGTGCAGACCGCGTGAGACGACGCTTCATCCAGTCCCAAACATGCTCAATGGGGGCAGATCCGGAGATCTTGCTGGCCAGGGTAGTTGACTTACACCTTCTAGAGCACGTTGGGTGGCACGGGATACATGCGGACGTGCATTGTCCTGTTGGAACAGCAAGTTCCCTTGCCGGTCTAGGAATGGTAGAACGATGGGTTCGATGATGGTTTGGATGTACCGTGCACTATTCAGTGTCCCCTCGACGATCACCAGTGGTGTACGGCCAGTGTAGGAGATCGCTCCCCACACCATGATGCCGGGTGTTGGCCCTGTGTGCCTCGGTCGTATGCAGTCCTGATTGTGGCGCTCACCTGCACGGCGCCAAACACGCATACGACCATCATTGGCACCAAGGCAGAAGCGACTCTCACCGCTGAAGACGACACGTCTCCATTCGTCCCTCCATTCACGCCTGTCGCGACACCACTGGAGGCGGGCTGCACGATGTTGGGGCGTGAGCGGAAGACGGCCTAACGGTGTGCGGGACCGTAGCCCAGCTTCATGGAGACGGTTGCGAATGGTCCTCGCCGATACCCCAGGAGCAACAGTGTCCCTAATTTGCTGGGAAGTGGCGGTGCGGTCCCCTACGGCACTGCGTAGGATCCTACGGTCTTGGCGTGCATCCGTGCGTCGCTGCGGTCCGGTCCCAGGTCGACGGGCACGTGCACCTTCCGCCGACCACTGGCGACAACATCGATGTACTGTGGAGACCTCACGCCCCACGTGTTGAGCAATTCGGCGGTACGTCCACCCGGCCTCCCGCATGCCCACTATACGCCCTCGCTCAAAGTCCGTCACCTGCACATACGGTTCACGTCCACGCTGTCGCGGCATGCTACCAGTGTTAAAGACTGCGATGGAGCTCCGTATGCCACGGCAAACTGGCTGACACTGACGGCGGCGGTGCACAAATGCTGCGCAGCTAGCGCCATTCGACGGCCAACACCGCGGTTCCTGGTGTGTCCGCTGTGCCGTGCATGTGATCATTGCTTGTACAGCCCTCTCGCAGTGTCCGGAGCAAGTATGGTGGGTCTGACACACCGGTGTCAATGTGTTCTTTTTTCCATTTCCAGGAGTGTAGTTAGTTTTAAGTTGGCAAATCATTAAAGCCTTTTGCTGAAGGCGAAATCTGAGGCATGCTTCTTTGACATTGCAGATTTACAAATAAGTTTATTGAGATGGACAGTTGTTTGCTGTATTGGTGTGGTGGCTGATGGCATTAAAAACAGTTTGTCTAATCATGTTGCCACATGTAAAGAGACCACTGATTTGTTAGACACAGTTCTATTAGCAGTTTTTGTTCGTGATGTAGATGTGGAGCTCAACATAATGGAAGTGTTATTAGCATTACAGCCAGTAAAAGGAACATTTTATTTACTAATGGCATTTCAGAATTTTATGATAGAAGTATTTAAGGGAGCTATTGTAAAACATCAAAAGTATAGAAATAATGCCCTCCACACATGAATATAAAAGTGAGCATCTGAGGGTAGGTTGAACGTAAAATGAATGTACTCCCAAAACCATGTGTTGTGAGGCATAATTTGTTTGTGTGGCGTGTTGTGAAAGAGGTGCTATTACTGTGGGTGCTTTACCCCATAAACATTGTTATGGAAGCTCTAGTTCTGACTCCATGTGGTAGGAGTCTTGGTGTCGTGTCTCTTGACGAGGCAGCCCACAAGCTGATGTATATATGTGAATCAGATGGATGGGTCACCAAAGTTTGCCCATGCCTGATCTGTTGTAATGAAATCCAGAACAAAATACATTAGTGACAATACAAGATAAGGTGTCACTACCTCAGCTGTTGAAACGACTGTAAGAAAAGAGGATTGTGAGGACAACAAGGAGAAAATCAGAAATGTGGTGAGGACAACTTGGTTCAAATGGCTCTGAGCACTATGGGACTTAACTTCTGAGGTCATCAGTCCCCTAGAACTTAGAACTACTTAAACCGAACTAACCTAAGGACATCACACACATCCATGCCCGAGACAGGATTCCCAGACTGCAGCGCCTAGAACCGCTCGGCCACCCTGGCCGGCAATGAGGAGAGGAGACTAGTTGTTATTACACAGCACAGAGAAAATAAACATTTAAATATTGTGGTACATACTACAGTTGTTGTTGCGACTGTGATGGTGGTCTTCAGCTGAAGTCTGGTTTGGTACAGCTCTCCATTGTAGTCTGTTGTGTGCAAATGTTTTCATCTCTGAATATTTGACCTACATCAACCTATCCCTTCTTTTTGTGAAGTAGTGTCGTAAATTTCTTTTCACACTGATTCAGTTCAGTAGTTCTCAGTTAGTTAATTGATCAATCCATCCACTCCTCAGTATTCTTTTGTAGCACTACATTTTAAAAGCTTATATTCTCTTTTTGTTAAAAATATTTATTGACCACATCTCACTTCCATACAGAGATACACTTAAGATACATACTTTCAAAAAACACTTAAAACTTTGTTTAATATGAACATATTTCATTTTTTTTTGTAGAAACTTTTCTTGTTATTGCTAGTTCACATCTTACAGGGTGTTTAAAAAAAAGGCAAATAAATTTAACAGTTTCCTTAAAAGAAAGAAAAATTATTAGCAAAGTATTACACACTACAATAATCCTTTCACATAGTACACATGGGATCTCCGTAGAGCACAAACATTCAGTGTATCCCCATTTAGCTTGAATAATGATCCAACCTTGGTCTGATGCATCACGCATGGCGTAATGTATCAGAATTCATTTAGGCAAATGCTGTTTCATTTGTGGTCCTTAATGATGTCACATTGGGACACTGAGATTTGTTGGAGACTCCTTCAAATAAGCTCCACATGTAATAATTTTAAAATTGAGTCAACCAGTTGAGCTATCATAACATCAAGATATGCTATCTCTTTTCTTTTCTACCTTCCCCCCTGTTGCAGTGCAAAGCATGTTATTTGCATCTTAGTCAAAGAATAAAGCAACCTCATTTTAATGTAGTTCTGTAAAAGGAGAATGAATTGTTAGAGGCAAAAGGGCTGAACAATTGTAAAATATAGTTTTCCTTCACTAATTTCTATATTTCAGTTTAGTTATGAATTTTTTTTATGCTGTAATTAATTACGTAAAAACAGAAGAGTCAGCTCATTATCTTGGCTGTGATGCTGCACTAGGGCACATGTTGAAAATTGTGCAAGTGAAATGTCACTTCTGGCTTTGGATAAAACTATAGGGAGAATATATTGTACGAACAGTAAAGAAACAGGCAGTGGGCATTAATAATGATGATGATGATGATGATCTTCTTTTTCTTGTGCCTGCATCCCACATTGATGCAGGGTCGACATGGTTATTAAGTGGATTTCGCATGGGTAATTTAAGGGGTGGTCAGATGCCATTGCTATCGATAGTTAGGATAAAGTTAGTACAGTGTATGAGGAATGAGACGGTGGATTGTTATGAAGCACAGTGACTACCTGGCAGAAGGCCTCTGCCAATTATCTGACTCCTCCACCTACAAACTCTGCCAGAGTGATCCCAGCCCAGAAGTCCAACAGAACCTTCAATTCATGCTTAAAGCGTTAGGTCCTTCTCAGAACCTCTCCCCTGAACTCATTTCCCTTCTCACCCCTACGACACACTCCACATCCACCTCCTACATGGTTCCCAGAATCCACAAACCCAACAATCCTAGATGCCCCATTGTATCTGGCAATTGTGCCCCCATGGAAAGAATTTTGCCCATCATTGATCAACACTTCCAATAAATTGCCCGCAATCTAGCCTCCTACATCAAAGATACCAACCATTTCCTTCACTGATTCTCCATCATCACCATCCCTTTACCTCTTGGACCCATATTCATCACTGTTGATGCCATCTCCCTATACACCGATGACATCTTCGTGATCTGGACTCAGGGAGATGACACCCTACCATCATTCCTTCACAACCTCAACACCTTCTCTCCCATCTGCTTCACCTGGTCCTCCTCAACCCTGTGTGCCACGTTCCTGGACACTGATCTCCTCCTCTCTGATGTCTCCATCTACAACTCTGGCTACCCACCAACCAACAACAGTACCAGCATTTTGACAGCCGTCATCTCTTTCACACCAAATAATCCCTTCCATACACCCTAGCCACCAAAGGATGGCGTTTCTGTAGTGACAAGAACTCCTCGGCCCAGTATGCTGAGAGTCTCACCAAGGCCTTCACAGATATGCACTATCCCCTGGGCGTAGTCCACAAAAAGATATCCCCCCCCCCCCACCCCAAATTCTTCCACCACCCCCAAGAATTAGCTGGACTGAAACAACTGAAACACATCCTTTGTCAGGACATTGATTACTGGTCTTCATGCCCTGAAATGAGGGACATCCTACCCAATATTCTTCCCACCCCTCCTAAAATGGTGCTCCATTACTCAACAAACCTCCAAAAATTCTAGTCCCTCCCCATACCACTCCCAGTTCCAATCCCTTGCCACAGAAATCATATCCCTGTGGAAGATCCAGGCGCAAGACCTTCCCAGTCAACCCACACAGTACTTCTTATCCCAGTCCTGTCATAGGTTTATCCTATCCCAACAGGGGACGGGCCACCTGTGAAAGCAACCATGTCATTTACCAGCTCTGCTGCAACCATTGCACAGCATTTTTACATTATTATGACTACCAACTTGTTGTCCACCAGGATGAATGACGACTGTCAAACTGTGCCCAAGTGCAGAGTCGACCACCCCTGTGGCACAACTTGCAACTGACTGTAACACGCTTGATTTCAATGGCTGCTTCACTATCTGAGCACTCTGTATCTTCCCTTCAACAACCACTTTCTCTGAACTGTGCAAATGGGAGTTATCCTTACATCAAATTCTCCACTCACAAAATTTTCCCAGTGTCAGCCTACGGTAACCTACTGCACCCACACCCTCCACCCAAAAGTCTCCATCCCCTCTGTCCTGTCACCTCCTACCTATTATTGTCTCCCACCCTCTTGTGTGTCACCCCTTGCCAACACATCTGCCCCATCCTTTCCCTTCCCTTCTTCAGTCTCCACCCAACACCCCTCCCCACATCCCTGCCCCACAGCCTCCCAATGCTGCACCTGTTGACAGTGTAGGTGCTGTGCACTCTGCCACACAGTGCTATTCTCTTCATACACCCATACTCTGCTATCGGTCCCCGTTCCCCGCACCATTCAGACTGCTGCTTCCATTTTGTATGACAGCTGCATTCCAGTCCAAGCTGCCGGAGGTGCAATTTTGTGTGTGTGTGTGTGTGTGTGTGTGTGTGTGTGTGTGTGGGGGGGGGGGGGCACTTGCTTGTGTTAATGAATTTGTGTGTGTGTGTGTCCTTTTCTGATGAAAGTTTTGGTCAAAAGCTAATGTGTAAGGGTCTTTTCATTGTGCCTGTCTGCAACTCAACATGTCTCTTTACAGTGAGCAGAAATCTATCATTTCCTTATGCAGTTTTGGAGATTGGCATGTTCAAAGAGAGAGGCAGACAAGATTGTTTTATGGTTTTGTAATTAGTATAGAAACAGATGATGCTTGCTTTAATTTTATTTTTTTAAGTTGACATTTTATAACTAGTTGTACTAATTTTCCACTCTTACAATTGATGTACAGATATTCAGCCCTGAAGAATTGTTACCAGCTAGTGATTCAGTAAAGAAAACAGATGAAGAGGAAGCACTTTTAATGGAGCACATAGAAGATATACAAAAAGAGAAGGCATTGTTGACATCAACACTCCCAAGTCTAACAAGGACCACCTCTGATGATGATATGCTTTCGACAGATCTTGATGATGGTGGTAGCCTGGATGATATGTCAGTGAGAGCTGATGATGATGGTAAGTTTCATTGGCTATCTGAACAAAGTAGTTACAACTTACCTAAGTAAAAGATGTGAATAATAAATAAGCCACAAACATTTTACAGACTTATCACATATCCTTTTGTTGTAGAAGCAGTCATCTTTTTCCATGCAGTGCAGTGATTAGCTGTGGTGTCTGTTCCTTGTTTCAAAAGTAAAACCATTTCAAAATTTAATACTTGAAATGCTATGTGTCTATGTTGTTTACCTCTTTGGTATTAAATTTGAGTCAAATTTTATGAAATAGCAGCAGATTGATTAACACTTTTACAAATGAAAGTGTCAACATTTCACAGCCAATAAGATCAAAAGTAATCTTGACTAATAAAATCGCAGAGCAAGTGAAACATTTTTAAATGTCTAGGATGCAGGATCACACATGAATGCAGCCATGATGTGGACCAAAAATTAAATTAATTTCGCTTAATATGTGGAAGGAGTGTAAAAAATTTACAGAGTAAAGCCAGGAAAGGAAAATAGCTCAAATTTTACAAAATTGTAGCAGTACCACTCCTTCCCTATGGAAGTGAAGCATGCTTGACAATGAAACACCAATAAAGTAGAATATGGTCCCAATAAATGAAGTACCTAAGAATAGTGGAAGGAAGTACTAGAGAAGATCATAAAAGAAATGAAGATATAAAGAAAGATTTAGGAATATGTAACCTAAATGAAAAGAAGTGGAAGGACTGTAGAGGTTGTACAGTTGGAGAAAGATTTCTGCTAAAGGTTCTCAGTTATAAATGCAATGGAAGAAGAAATGTAGGAAGGCCAAACAAGAGCTGGAGTACTGTAACAGGCAGTTTACCTAATACATGAAGAGAAGAAGAAAGGGGAGGGGGAGGAAGAAGAATAAGAATAAGAAGTGAAAATATATTGGGTATCGGGTTTGAAGTCTCTTATTTCCTTCCCATAGCAGACAGGGAAGAACTACATACAAGACTGAATAATGTTTAGGAACAAAAGCAGCATGGGATCACTTTCAAGGGAGTCGCATTAATACTGAAAGAAAATCAACAATGAAATAGCTGACTTCATGGTATCTGAGACATAAGAAGTGACAGGGCGTAATAAAATCAGAGAACAGGAAGGGCAGACAGCAAATAGACATACATGAGAGCCACAGGGGAAAGAAGCAAATAGTAGTAGAAGAAGAATGAAGCCAATAAGATAACATAGTGTGATAGAGAAATGTGAAGGATGATGATGATAAAACTGAATGCTGCAAAGTTTGGAAAGAGCTGGAACAAATTATTTTAAGAGTTAAAATTGAGGTGCCAACCGGCAGTTACTTATGACTTTCCTTCGTAAAGGAAAGTTGTGGTTGCAAGAATAAGTTTGGAAAAAATGATGTTTTTGTGTATTTTTACCACACTGCTGGCCCAAGAACATCATTCAAGAAATGTACTAGTGAGAGGTTGAAAAATGTTTTAAGGAAACTTTTAGTGCTTTAACTTACCACAGCAACTGGGAGGTCTTATTCTATATCACAGAAACTGTCTGAAGAAATAAGTGTTCTTAACATTCACCACCAGGTTTAGAAACAGTTGCATCTCGAAGGATGTTGATTGAAAATATTTATTTTAAGTATGTCAAAATAATAAAAATGTTAATTTCAGTGATGTTTCCACTTTTTGTATATAATTCAGTACCTTACTTCAATAATAATTGATTATATTCTGCCCATATCACACTCGAATAGGCAACAGCCGCAAGATCAGTTGTAGAGTAATGTGAATTATTTCCTCATTTTCAAAAATTCATATCTTTGTTCACAGTCATATATCATTGTTGAAATTTTTACAGTACGTTGTTATCATATAGCTGCACAAACTGTGCAAAAATCGTATTTTTATATTCAGTGCCACCTAAGATAACTAACCCCTAACGTTACAAAAAATGAAAATTTTCAGATTTCAAAAATTCATAAAAAATTAAGGAAACATTTGTAATTGTTCTTTCCCTAGATGAGGCTAGTAGTGTATGATATCTAACCATAGGAAAAAAATAGACTCTCATAAATCACTCCTTGTTTGTTATTTTTGGGCCTAAAAAGTGGATTTTTGAAAATTTGGATACCAAATTTTGGAGGTAATTTTGACTGGTTATTTTTGAATTTAGGGTATTTTGTGTAATAGACAGTGTTCTAGAGGACACTTTTCTAAAAACAATCATGTCAATTGCAGTGTTTTAACTTAACCCGGTGCAGAGATATTCAAATTTTTGGCAATGTCTCCAGACTGAAAAATCGTTGCGCGCCTACAAATAAAAATGGCCGCCATCCAGTAAAGGTGCAAAACAAATTATTTTAAAAAACTGTTTTGAACTTTTCAAATGTAGGGCAATCACATATAAAAAATTAAAATATTTAAAAATGGTCAAGCAACCATCGCTGGACCACTTCATATGGATTGACCCATATTGGTTCATGATCAGCGCTAACTTTAGGCTTTTCATCCAGTGTAAAAAGTTTCTGTAACAGATCAGGTGCTATATGTCATGCTATTCCCTCTGATGAAGTAAATTATATCCATGAAGAAAGTGGAATAGGATGTGTGAAGCCACTGCATATGGACAATATCTTGATGTCTTTGATAATTATGGTTTGGGGTCTAATATTGTGATATTAGACATACTCTTCTGCCTTATGTCACTCCTCCTTCTGTGAGTCATTTCATTATAGGCTGTGGAAGTAGGTGTTTCGATTCCAGATTGCAGAACCATAGAATGCAAAAATGTTCAAAGATAACCAGATTATGATTGAACTTCACAGTGCCCTTAATTGCAATAAAGGTAAGAATGATTCTTTAGAAGAGCAAAGCAGAATGGTTGCAGTTCCTTGTGTCTGTATCTCAGGATGGTGACTGTTCCTCTCTTCATGACTCTCTTCTCTGCAGGAAAATTGATAATTTTAAGGCTAATTGAGGAATGTGTTAAATATTGTGTGGACTGATGTGCTAAAGTGATTGCTAGAGATTAATGGAAAGTGGTTTAGTTTAAGACTGTGGTATGATATCTATCCTGGCAACTGATAATGTAAAAATAATTATCGGTAAGAAAGTGCCAGCAGAGTAGTATACTATGAGTGAAGCAGTGACGGTGTTGTCCTCCTCAGCTTTGATCATTCACATGTGCATAGACTTACATTACTGAACTATAAGCCTTGATGAGATAGGGAAAATACATAGACAATTGGGAAGTTAGTTATGTATTCAACAGAGCCAAAATCTATTATTTACTCCAGAAATTAATATTATTTTGAAGGGAGTATGTGGAAGGGGTGCAGAATTGTTGCATGTTAAAAGGGAGGAATGAGAGGAAAGAGTTTTTTAACTACTTTTTTTTCAAACAGTACCTTTGTACACCCTTTGAAGAATCAAGAAGAGGCTCAAAATTATGTCATGATTGGTCAAAAATATTATAATTAGACACTTAAACAACAGAAAATCCAGGATGGAATGATGACATATATTGTCATAATTAGATACTGCATTATAATGCAGAAAGATATGCAAATACCAATTCTGTCAGTTATTCAGTGTTGTTTAAACTTAAGTTCAGAATCAATTATATAGAAAGGTGAATGCCATACAAAAAAGGAAGATGGAATAATAACTAAAGAAATACTGAAGCATATGATTCGAAACATACAAGATATATGATTCAAAACATACAAGATTATATGATTTAAAACATACAAGATCAGCAGTGCAACGTTGAGAAACAAAAGCTGAATAGTTTACAGAGGCACTCCAAAACTAAACTGTTACAGTAAAGACAGACACTGCAGGTTAACTATACTTTTTAAGATATGAGAATTGCAGATACTGGACCAATTTGACTGGAATGAACATCTCATGCACATGCCAGTAAATCGTAAGAAGCCAGCATTATTATAGTACTGATAAGCCAGCAGTAGTAGATGACATCCTCACAGTTACTAAAATTGATGATGATAATGCTCTGACAATTCCCTTCTGGGCATTAAATGAATTTTTGATGCTATGTCTTCTGATATTAGCAAATGGAACTGCTCAAAGCTAATATATAGACATCCAATAAAATGAGATAGCTCTCTGGTGCAAAATTTTTTTGAGTTTGTTGAATGGACTTTTGCCAAAGAAATTTCTGTGTTGTTTTTGAGGATTGTAAGATATTGGCACGAAAGTGGAAAATAAGACACAGGAAAAGAAACCAATTCATCATCCCGATCAGCTGTCATGATTAAGACCGCTAACAGTACAGAATATTTGTAGTTAATTTCAGCTGAAGTGCCAATTTAATTAGTAATATTACCGAGCGAGGTGGCGCAGTGGTAAGACACTGGACTCGCATTCGGGAGGACGACGGTTCAATCCCGCGTCCGGCCATCCTGATTTAGGTTTTCCGTGATTTCCCTAAATCACTCCAGGCAAATGCCGGGATGGTTCCTCTGAAAGGGCACGGCCGACTTCCTTCCCCATCCTTCCCTAATCCGATGAGACCGATGACCACGCTGTCTGGTCTCCTTCCCCAAAACCAACCAACCAATTAGTAATATTGGTTTATATGTATAAGAGGCATTCAAAAAGAAACGAGCCGGTGGCATAATTACAGAAACCAGTACATGTATGTTAGAAGTATTGACCCTGGCTGTTGAGACACTTGTCCCACTGTGACACAAGGCAGTGAATGGCTGTCTCATAAAATTCTCGGGGCTGCAATGTTAACCAGTTCTGCACATACATCTGGACGTACAGCTGACCACCCTGCACCAAATGATGAAATCAAAATGACCAGGCAGTCTCACCTGTGGGGTCATTCTGCTCCATGACAATGCAAAGTCACACATGGCCAACACAGTCGTGGCACTACTGCAGAAATTCAAATAGAAGGTTCTCGGCCACCCTCCATACAGTACGGACCTCTCTCCTGTGATTACGCCATTTTTGGTCCCCTTAAAAAGACTCTGAGGGGCAAACAATTCACCTCAGACGACGACATCCAGCTATACGTGTGGAAATGATTAACATCGCAGTCCCGGGAATTTTATGAGACAGCCATTGACCGCCGTGTGTCACAGTGGGACAAGTGTCTCAACAGACAGGGCCAATACTTCTAACATACACGTAGTAGTTTCCGTAATTATGCCTCTGGCTCATTTCTTTTTGAATACCCCCTTATATATGCATCCATAGTTCCAAGGGACAAAGCCCATGTGGTGCTTGGAGTACTTCCACTAAGCTGGAGATAAAAATGAAAGGCAGTGGCAATGTTTTGGTGGTCTGTTGGTAATGGTGAGAGGTTTGATTTTTTGTGAAACGTATTAGCATTTTATGAAAATGCTGAAGGCTTCAACCACAATAGTTGCTAGCTGGCAACTGTGACCGAGTGGTTCTAGGCGCTTCAGTCTGGAATTGCACGACTGCTATGGTCGTAGGTTTGAATCCTGCCTCGGGCATGGATGTGTGTTATGTTGCGCGCCTACAAATAAAAATGGCCGCCATCCAGTAAAGGTGCAAAACAAATTATTTTAAAAAACTGTGTGAACTTTTCAAATGTAGGGCAATCACATATAAAAAATTAAAATATTTAAAAATGGTCAAGCAACCATCGCTGGACCACTTCATATGGATTGACCCATATTGGTTCATGATCAGCGCTAACTTTAGGCTTTTCATCCAGTGTAAAAAGTTTCTGTAACAGATCAGGTGCTATATGTCATGCTATTCCCTCTGATGAAGTAAATTATATCCATGAAGAAAGTGGAATAGGATGTGTGAAGCCACTGCATATGGACAATATCTTGATGTCTTTGATAATTATGGTTTGGGGTCTAATATTGTGATATTAGACATACTCTTCTGCCTTATGTCACTCCTCCTTCTGTGAGTCATTTCATTATAGGCTGTGGAAGTAGGTGTTTCGATTCCAGATTGCAGAACCATAGAATGCAAAAATGTTCAAAGATAACCAGATTATGATTGAACTTCACAGTGCCCTTAATTGCAATAAAGGTAAGAATGATTCTTTAGAAGAGCAAAGCAGAATGGTTGCAGTTCCTTGCGTCTGTATCTCAGGATGGTGACTGTTCCTCTCTTCATGACTCTCTTCTCTGCAGGAAAATTGATAATTTTAAGGCTAATTGAGGAATGTGTTAAATATTGTGTGGACTGATGTGCTAAAGTGATTGCTAGAGATTAATGGAAAGTGGTTTAGTTTAAGACTGTGGTATGATATCTATCCTGGCAACTGATAATGTAAAAATAATTATCGGTAAGAAAGTGCCAGCAGAGTAGTATACTATGAGTGAAGCAGTGACGGTGTTGTCCTCCTCAGCTTTGATCATTCACATGTGCATAGACTTACATTACTGAACTATAAGCCTTGATGAGATAGGGAAAATACATAGACAATTGGGAAGTTAGTTATGTATTCAACAGAGCCAAAATCTATTATTTACTCAAGAAATTATTATTATTTTGAAGGGAGTATGTGGAAGGGGTGCAGAATTGTTGCATGTTAAAAGGGAGGAATGAGAGGAAAGAGTTTTTTAACTACTTTTTTTTCAAACAGTACCTTTGTACACCCTTTGAAGAATCAAGAAGAGGCTCAAAATTATGTCATGATTGGTCAAAAATATTATAATTAGACACTTAAACAACAGAAAATCCAGGATGGAATGATGACATATATTGTCATAATTAGATACTGCATTATAATGCAGAAAGATATGCAAATACCAATTCTGTCAGTTATTCAGTGTTGTTTAAACTTAAGTTCAGAATCAATTATATAGAAAGGTGAATGCCATACAAAAAAGGAAGATGGAATAATAACTAAAGAAATACTGAAGCATATGATTCGAAACATACAAGATATATGATTCAAAACATACAAGATTATATGATTTAAAACATACAAGATCAGCAGTGCAACGTTGAGAAACAAAAGCTGAATAGTTTACAGAGGCACTCCAAAACTAAACTGTTACAGTAAAGACAGACACTGCAGGTTAACTATACTTTTTAAGATATGAGAATTGCAGATACTGGACCAATTTGACTGGAATGAACATCTCATGCACATGCCAGTAAATCGTAAGAAGCCAGCATTATTATAGTACTGATAAGCCAGCAGTAGTAGATGACATCCTCACAGTTACTAAAATTGATGATGATAATGCTCTGACAATTCCCTTCTGGGCATTAAATGAATTTTTGATGCTATGTCTTCTGATATTAGCAAATGGAACTGCTCAAAGCTAATATATAGACATCCAATAAAATGAGATAGCTCTCTGGTGCAAAATTTTTTTGAGTTTGTTGAATGGACTTTTGCCAAAGAAATTTCTGTGTTGTTTTTGAGGATTGTAAGATATTGGCACGAAAGTGGAAAATAAGACACAGGAAAAGAAACCAATTCATCATCCCGATCAGCTGTCATGATTAAGACCGCTAACAGTACAGAATATTTGTAGTTAATTTCAGCTGAAGTGCCAATTTAATTAGTAATATTACCGAGCGAGGTGGCGCAGTGGTAAGACACTGGACTCGCATTCGGGAGGACGACGGTTCAATCCCGCGTCCGGCCATCCTGATTTAGGTTTTCCGTGATTTCCCTAAATCACTCCAGGCAAATGCCGGGATGGTTCCTCTGAAAGGGCACGGCCGACTTCCTTCCCCATCCTTCCCTAATCCGATGAGACCGATGACCACGCTGTCTGGTCTCCTTCCCCAAAACCAACCAACCAATTAGTAATATTGGTTTATATGTATAAGAGCTTCCCCCATGAACCATGGACCTTGCCGTTGGTGGGGAGGCTTGCGTGCCTCAGCGATACAGATGGCCGTACCGTAGGTGCAACCACAACGGAGGGGTATCTGTTGAGAGGCCAGACAAACACGTGGTTCCTGAAGAGGGGCAGCAGCCTTTTCAGTAGTTGCAGGGGCAACAGTCTGGATGATTGACTGATCTGGCCTTGTAACATTAACCAAAACGGCCTTGCTGTGCTGGTACTGCGAACGGCTGAAAGCAAGGGGAAACTACGGCCGTAATTTTTCCCGAGGACATGCAGCTTTACTGTATAATTAAATGATGATGGCGTCCTCTTGGGTAAAATATTCCGGAGGTAAAATAGTCCCCCATTCGGATCTCCGGGCGGGGACTACTCAAGAGGACGTCGTTATCAGGAGAAAGAAAACTGGCATTCTACGGATCGGAGCGTGGAATGTCAGATCCCTTAATCGGGCAGGTAGGTTAGAAAATTTAAAAAGGGAAATGGATAGGTTAAAGTTAGATATAGTGGGAATTAGTGAAGTTCGGTGGCAGGAGGAACAAGACTTTTGGTCAGGTGATTACAGGGTTATAAATACAAAATCAAATAGGGGTAATGCAGGAGTAGGTTTAATAATGAATAAAAAAATAGGACTGCGGGTTAGCTACTACAAACAGCATAGTGAACGCATTATTGTGGCCAAGATAGACACAAAGCCCATGCCTACTACAGTAGTACAAGTTTATATGCCAACTAGCTCTGCAGATGATGAAGAAATTGATGAAATGTATGACGAGATAAAAGAAATTATTCAGGTAGTGAAGGGAGACGAAAATTTAATAGTCATGGGTGACTGGAATTCGTCAGTAGGAAAAGGGAGAGAAGGAAACATAGTAGGTGAATATGGATTGGGGGGAAGAAATGAAAGAGGAAGCCGCCTTGTAGAATTTTGCACAGAGCATAACTTAATCATAGCTAACACTTGGTTCAAGAATCATAAAAGAAGGTTGTATACCTGGAAGAATCCTGGAGATACTAATAGGTATCAGATAGATTATATAATGGTAAGACAGAGATTTAGGAACCAGGTTTTAAATTGTAAGACATTTCCAGGGGCAGATGTGGATTCTGACCACAATCTATTGGTTATGAACTGCAGATTGAAACTGAAGAAACTGCAAAAAGGTGGGAATTTAAGGAGATGGGACCTGGATAAACTGAAAGAACCAGAGGTTGTAGAGAGTTTCAGGGAGAGCATAAGGGAACAATTGACAGGAATGTGGGAAAGAAATACAGTAGAAGAAGAATGGGTAGCTCTGAGGGATGAAGTAGTGAAGGCAGCAGAGGATCAAGTAGGTAAAAAGACGAGGGCTAATAGAAATCCTTGGGTAACAGAAGAAATATTGAATTTAATTGATGAAAGGAGAAAATATAAAAATGCATTAAATGAAGCAGGCAAAAGGGAATACAAACGTCTCAAAAATGAGATCGACAGAAAGTGCAAAATGGCTAAGCAGGGATGGCTAGAGGACAAATGTAAGGATGTAGAGGCTTGTCTCACTAGGGGTAAGATAGATACTGCCTACAGGAAAATTAAAGAGACCTTTGGAGAGAAGAGAACCACTTGTATGAATATCAAGAGCTCAGATGGCAACCCAGTTCTAAGCAAAGAAGGGAAGGCAGAAAGGTGGAAGGAGTATATAGAGGGTTTATACAAGGGCGATGTACTTGAGGACAGTATTATGGAAATGGAAGAGGATGTAAATGAAGATGAAATGGGAGATAAGATACTGCGTGAAGAGTTTGACAGAGCACTGAAAGACCTGAGTCGAAACAAGGCCCCGGGAGTAGACAACATTCCATTAGAACTGCTGATGGCCTTGGGAGAGCCAGTCATGACAAAACTCTACCATCTGGTGAGCAAGATGTATGGGACAGGCGAAATACCCACAGACTTCAAGAAGAATATAATAATTCCAATACCAAAGAAAGCAGGTGTTGACAGATGTGAAAATTACCGAACTATCAGTTTAATAAGTCACAGCTGCAAAATACTAACGCGAATTCTTTACAGACGAATGGAAAAACTGGTAGAAGCGGACCTCGGGGAAGATCAGTTTGGATTCCGTAGAAATGTTGGAACACGTGAGGCAATACTAACCTTACGACTTATCTTAGAAGAAAGATTAAGAAAAGGCAAACCTACGTTTCTAGCATTTGTAGACTTAGAGAAAGCTTTTGACAACGTTAACTGGAATACTCTCTTTCAAATTCTGAAGGTGGCAGGGGTAAAATACAGGGAGCGAAAGGCTATTTACAATTTGTACAGAAACCAGATGGCAGTTATAAGAGTCGAGGGGCATGAAAGGGAAGCAGTGGTTGGGAAAGGAGTGAGACAGGGTTGTAGCCTCTCCCCGATGTTATTCAATCTGTATATTGAGCAAGCAGTAAAGGAAACAAAAGAAAAATTCGGAGTAGGTATTAAAATTCATGGAGAAGGAGTAAAAACTTTGAGGTTCGCCGATGACATTGTAATTCTGTCAGAGACAGCAAAGGACTTAAAAGAGCAGTTGAACGGAATGGACAGTGTCTTGAAAGGAGGATATAAGATGAACATCAACAAAAGCAAAACGAGGATAATGGAATGTAGTCAAATTAAATCGGGTGATGCTGAGGGGATTAGATTAGGAAATGAGACACTTAAAGTAGTAAAGTAGTTTTGCTATTTAGGGAGTAAAATAACTGATGATGGTCGAAGTAGAGAGGATATAAAATGTAGACTGGCAATGGCAAGGAAATCGTTTCTGAAGAAGAGAAATTTGTTAACATCGAGTATAGATTTAAGTGTCAGGAAGTCGTTTCTGAAAGTATTTGTATGGAGTGTAGCCATGTATGGAAGTGAAACATGGACGATAACCAGTTTGGACAAGAAGAGAATAGAAGCTTTCGAAATGTGGTGCTACAGAAGAATGCTGAAGATAAGGTGGGTAGATCACGTAACTAATGAGGAGGTATTGAATAGGATTGGGGAGAAGAGAAGTTTGTGGCACAACTTGACTAGGAGAAGGGATCGGTTGGTAAGACATGTTTTGAGGCATCAAGGGATCACAAATTTAGCATTGGAGGGCAGCGTGGAGGGTAAAAATCGTAGAGGGAGACCAAGAGATGAATACACTAAGCAGATTCAGAAGGATGTAGGTTGCAGTAGGTACTGGGAGATGAAGAAGCTTGCACAGGATAGAGTAGCATGGAGAGCTGCATCAAACCAGTCTCAGGACTGAAGACCACAACAACAACATGTATAAGAGGCATTCAAAAAGAAACGAGCCGGTGGCATAATTACAGAAACCAGTACATGTATGTTAGAAGTATTGACCCTGGCTGTTGAGACACTTGTCCCACTGTGACACAAGGCAGTGAATGGCTGTCTCATAAAATTCTCGGGGCTGCAATGTTAACCAGTTCTGCACATACATCTGGACGTACAGCTGACCACCCTGCACCAAATGATGAAATCAAAATGACCAGGCAGTCTCACCTGTGGGGTCATTCTGCTCCATGACAATGCAAAGTCACACATGGCCAACACAGTCGTGGCACTACTGCAGAAATTCAAATAGAAGGTTCTCGGCCACCCTCCATACAGTACGGACCTCTCTCCTGTGATTACGCCATTTTTGGTCCCCTTAAAAAGACTCTGAGGGGCAAACAATTCACCTCAGACGACGACATCCAGCTATACGTGTGGAAATGATTAACATCGCAGTCCCGGGAATTTTATGAGACAGCCATTGACCGCCGTGTGTCACAGTGGGACAAGTGTCTCAACAGACAGGGCCAATACTTCTAACATACACGTAGTAGTTTCCGTAATTATGCCTCTGGCTCATTTCTTTTTGAATACCCCCTTATATATGCATCCATAGTTCCAAGGGACAAAGCCCATGTGGTGCTTGGAGTACTTCCACTAAGCTGGAGATAAAAATGAAAGGCAGTGGCAATGTTTTGGTGGTCTGTTGGTAATGGTGAGAGGTTTGATTTTTTGTGAAACGTATTAGCATTTTATGAAAATGCTGAAGGCTTCAACCACAATAGTTGCTAGCTGGCAACTGTGACCGAGTGGTTCTAGGCGCTTCAGTCTGGAATTGCACGACTGCTATGGTCATAGGTTTGAATCCTGCCTCGGGCATGGATGTGTGTTATGTCCTTAGGTTAGTTAGGTTTAAGTAGTTCTAGGGGACTGGTGACCTCAGATGTTAAGTCCCATAGTTCTCAGAGCCATTTGAACCATTTGAAGACTAGTTGCTTCCTTCTGCAAAGAACTTGGTGTGATGCATTTTAATGTATTTGACAATAGTAAATTAGTTTTCTGCTTACCAAAAGGATAAAACAGTTTCATGGTAGCAAATACAATGAAGAGCCAAAGAAACTGGTATAGGCAAGTGTAAACTGGCAGGTTATCAAGATTAAAGTCAGTTCGAACATGGTATTATAGTCAGCACAAAAGTGATGGGACACAGCATCTCCGAGGTAGCAATGAAGCGAGGATTTTCCATACGACCATTTCACAAGTGTACTGTGAATATCGGGAATCTGGTAAAACATCATATCTCCGACATTGTTGCGGCTGGAAAAAGACCCTGTAAGAATGGGACCAATGACAACTGAAGAGAATTGTTCAATGTAATAGAAGTGCAAACCCTCTGCAAATTGCTGCAGATTTAAAAGCTGAGCCATCATTCAATGAAACATCATTGATATGGACATACTGAGCCAAAGGCCCACTCTGGTACCCTTGATGACTGCACAACCCAAAGCTTTACTACTCGCCTGGGCCTGTCAACACTGACATTGGACTGTTGATGATTGGAAACATGCCTGGTTGGACAAGTCTCATTTCAAATTGTGTCAAGCGGATGGACATGTACGAGTGTGGAGACAACTTCACGAATCCGTGGACCCTGCATGTCAACAGGGGACTGTTCAAGCTGGTGGAGGCTCTGTAATGGTGTGGGTCATGTGCAATTGAAGTGATATGGAACTCCAAATGTGTAATTATGACTCTTGACAGGTGACACATACATAAGCATCCTGTCTGATCACCTGCATCCATTCTTGTCCATTGTGCATGCTGAGGAACTTGGGCTATTCCGGCATGGCAATGCGACGCCCCACATGTATAGAATTGCTACAGAGTGGCTCCAGGAACTCTTCTGAATTTAAACTTTTCTGCTGGTTACCAAACTCTCCAGACATGAACATTATTGAGCATATCTGGGATGCCTTGCAACATGCTGTTCAGAAGAGATCTCTACCTCCTCATACTCTTACAGATTTGTGGAAAGCCCTGCAGGATTCATGGTTTCAGTTCCCTCCAGCACTACTTCAGACAACAGTAGAGTCCATGCCATGTTGTGTTGCGGCACTTCTGCGTGCTCTTGGGGCCCTACATAATGTTAGGCAGTTGTACCAGTTTCTTTCGCTTTTCAGTGTAGATGGCTACAAAGGGATCATAGTAGAAGAGATTAATTTCACCTAAAACACACTCTTTATTGGTTGTCTTTTTTGTCATGCTCTGTCCATTGTCTCTCTGACATTGTAACTTAATTTTGAAGTAGTTTGTGACTGTATGCAGGAATCCTGCTCAATATCTTGACCCATACAAAACTGGCAGCCAAACCAATTGACGTGTTTAAAAAAATAATTTTAACAGTAAAAAAGCTAGTTTGCTAGCTTGGAAGTGGAACATAGGCTGTGGTAGTAATCTCTTTGAAACACTGATTACGGACGTACGCAAAATTTCTGAAATATATGATGTAAGAAAAACCCTCTAGTCTATCCAGAGCAAGCCTCTTTGTCTCTGAATAGCTACTGCAAGCTACAGCCATTTGAACTGGCTTACTATCCCCACGAACCATGGACCTTGCCGTTGGTGGGGAGGTTTGCATGCCTCAGCGATACAGATGGCCGTACCGTAGGTGCAACCACAACAGAGGGGTATCTGTAGAGAGGCCAGACAAATGTGTGGTTCCTGAAGAGGGGCAGCAGCCTTTTCAGTAGTTGCAGGGGCAACAGTCTGGATGATTGACTGATCTGGCCTTGCAACACTAACCAAAACAGCCTTGCTGTGCTGGTACTGTGAACGGCTGGCAAGGGGAAACTACGGCCGTAATTTTTCCCGAGGGCATGCAGCTTTACTGTATGGTTAAATGATGATGGCGTCCTCTTGGGTAAAATATTCCGGAGGTAAAATAGTCCCCCATTCGGATCTCCGGGCAGGGACTACTCAAGAGGTCGTCGTTATCAGGAGAAAGAAAACTGCCGTTCTACGGATCTGAGTGTGAAATGTCAGATCCCTTAATTGTGCAGGCAGGTAGGAAAATTTAAAAAGGGAAATGGATAGGTTGAAGTTAGATATAGTGGGAATTAGTGAAGTTCGGTGGCAGGAGGAACAAGACTTTTGGTCAGGTGAATACAGGGTGATAAATCCAAAATCAAATAGGGGTAATGCAGGAGTAGGTTTAATAATGAATAAAAAAATAGGAATGCGGGTAAGTTACTACCAACAGCATAGTGAATGCATTATTATGGCCAAGATAGACACGAAGCCCATGCCTGCTACAGTAGTATAAGTTTATATGCCAACTAGCTCTGCAGATGATGAAGAAATTGATGAAATGTATGATGAAATAAAAGAAATTATTCAGGTAGTCAAGGGAAACGAAAATTTAATAGTCATGGGTGACTGGAATTCGAGATTAGGAAAAGGGAGAGAAGGAAACGTAGTGGGTGAATATGGATTGGGGGAGAGAAATGAAAGAAGAAGCCATCTGATAGAATTTTGCACAGAGCATAACTTAATCATAGCTAACGCTTCGTTCAAGAATCATAAAAGGAGGTTGTATACATGGAAGAATCCTGGAGATACTAGAAGGTATCAGATAGATTATATAATGGTAAGACAGAGATTTAGGAACCAGGTTTTAAATTGTAAGACACTTCGAGGGGCAGATGTGGACTCTGACCACAATCTATTGGTTATGAACTGTAGATTAAAACTGAAGAAACTGCAAAAAGGTGGGAATTTAAGGAGATGGGACCTGGATAAACTGAAAGAACCAGAGGTTGTACAGAGTTTCAGGGAGAGCATAAGGGAACAATTGACAGGAATGGGCGAAAGAAGTACAGTAGAAGAAGAATGGGTAGCTCTGAGGGATGATGTAGTGAAGGCAGCAGAGGATCAAGTAGATAAAAAGACGAGGGCTAGTAGAACTCCTTGGGTAACAGAAGAATTATTGAACTTAATTGACGAAAGGAGAAAATATAAAAATGCAGTAAATGAAACAGGCAAAAAGGAATACAGACGTCTCAAAAATGAGATCGACAGGAAGTGCAAAATGGCTAAGCAGGGATGGCTAGAGGACAAATGTAAGGATGTAGAGGTTTATCTCACTAGGGGTAAGATAGATACTGCCTAGAGGATAATTAAAAAGACCTTTGGAGAAAAGAGAGCCACTTGTATGAATATCAAGATCTCAGATGGAAACCCAGTTCTAAGCAAAGAAGGAAAAGCAGAAAGGTGGGAGGAGTATATAGAGGGTCTATACAAGGGCAATGTACTTGAGGACAATATTATGGAAATGGAAGAGGAGGTAGATGAAAATGAAATGGGAGATATGATACTACGTGAAGAGTTTGACAGAGCACTGAAAGACCTAAGTCGAAACAAGGCCCCGGGCGTAGACAACATTCCATTAGAGCTACTGACGGCCTTGGGAGAGCCAGTCCTGACAAAACTCTACCATCTGGTGAGCAAGATGTATGAAACAGGCGAAATACCCTCAGACTTCAAGAAGAATATAATAATTCCAATACCAAAGAAAGCAGGTGTTGACAGATGTGAGAATTACCGAACAATCAGTTTAATAAGCCACAGCTGCAAAATACTAACACGAATTCTTTACAGACAAATGGAAAAACTGGTAGAAGCCGACCTCTGGGAAGATCAGTTTGGATTCCGCAGAAATGTTGGAACCCCTGAGGCAATACTGACCCTACGACTTATCTTAGAAAATAGATTAAGGAAAGGCAAACCTACATTTCTAACATTTGTAGACTTAGAGAAAGCTTTTGACAATGTTGAGTGGAATACTCTGTTTCAAATTCTAAAGGTGGCAGGGGTAAAATACAGGGAGCGAAAGGCTATTTGCAATTTGTACAGAAACCAGATGGCAGTTACAAGAGGCGAGGGGCATGAAAGGGAAGCAGCGGTTGGGAAGGGTGTGAGACAGGGTTGTAGCCTGTCCCTGATGTTATTCAATCTGTATATTGAGCAAGCAGTAAAAGAAACAAAAGAATAATTTGGAGTAGGTATAAAGTCCATGGAGAAGAAATAGAAACTTTGAGGTTCACCGATGACGTTGTAATTCTGTCAGAGACAGCAAAGGACTTGGAAGAGCAGTTGAACGGAATGGACAGTGTCTTGAAAGGAGGATATAAGATGAACATCAACAAAAGCAAAACGAGGATAATGGAATGTAGTTGAATTAAGTCGTGTGATGGTGAGGGAATTAGATTAGGAAATGAGACACTTAAAGTAGTAAAGAAGTTTTGCTATTTGGGCAGCAAAATAACTGATGATGGTCGAAGTAGAGAGGATATAAAATGTAGACTGGCAATGGCAAGGAAAGCGTTTCTGAAGAAGAAAAATTTGTTAACATCGAGTATAGATTTAACTGTCAGGAGGTCGTTTCTGAAAGTATTTAGAAGTGAAACATGGACGATAAATAGTTCGGACAAGAAGAGGATAGAAGCTTTCGAAATGTGGTGTTACATAAGAATGCTGAAGATTAGATGGGTAGACCACATAACTAATGAGGAGGTATTGAATAGAATTGGGGAGAAGAGGAGTTTGTGGCACAACTTGACAAGAAGAAGGGACCGGTTGGTAAGACATGTTCTGAGGCATCAAGGGATGACAAATTTAGCATTGGAGGGCAGCGTGGATGGTAAAAATCGTAGAGGGAGACTAAGAGATGAATACACTAAGCAGATTCAGAAGGATGTAGGTTGCAGTAGGTACTGGGAGATAGAGTAGGATAGAGTAGCATGGAGAGCTGCATCAAACCAGTCTCAGGACTGAAGACAACAACAACAACAACAACAACAACAACTGTATTCGTGACTAGATCTTATTCTAAAATATTTACCCACCGCAGTTCTCTCCATTACAAAGTAGACTATTCCTTTTTGCCTCAAGATATGTCCTATCAACCGATCTGTTGTGGTAGTCCTGTTGTTCAATGTATTTTTTTTCCTCATATCAGTTCAATATATCCTCATTTGCTGTTCAAAGTGCCTATCTGATTTTCATCATTCCTCTGTAGCACCACATTTAAAGAGCACCTATTCCCTTCTTTGAAATGTTGTTATTGTTGACCTTCAGAAAAGACTTCTAACACTTCGATGTTTAAGGATTTATCTTTTTCAGAAATGCTATTTATCTGCTGAATGTCATCATTGTCAGCTATTTTCTTGCCCAAATACAAATTCATTTACTGATTTTAGAGTTTAATTTCCATATTTAATTCCCATCACCAGATTTAATTTGATTACATTTCATTACCCTTGTTTTACTTTTGCGATTTTCCATACACTATCCATTCCATTCAGCTATTCTTTCAAGTCCCTTACCACCGTTGGCAGAATTACAATATTGTCAGCAAATAAAATTTTCATTTCATCTCCCTGAACCTTAATTCTGTATCCTAATTTCTCCTTGATTTTCTTTATTGTGTGCTCAGTGCTCATATTGTCTCACTCGGTTTCCAACAGTTGCTTCCCCTTCTATGTCCTTGACCCTTACTTGCAGTGTGGTCTCTGTGCAAGTTGTGAATAACCATTCGCTCCCTCTGTTTTATCTTTGCTACCTTCAGAATTTCAAAGAGTGTATTACAGTCAACATTGTAACACGTTTTTTCTAAATCTATACTCGTGCTTTAAAGTGTGTTCGTCTTTTCTTAAAGTATTGTCTAAGGTAAGCCGTAGGACCAGTATTGCCATTCATATTCCTACATATCTCTGGAACCCAAACTGATCTGACCTAAGGTCAGCTTCTACCAGTTTTTTCCATTCTTCTTTAAGTAACTAATGTCAGTATATTGCAACCCTGACATATTGAACTGATAGTTCCGAAATATTCACACATCAGCACCTGCATTGTTTTTTGGAATTGTAATAATTACAGTCTTCTTGAATTCTGAGGTTATCTCAAGTGTCTCATATATCTTGCACTTTAGGTGGAATAGTGTTGTCATGGCTGGCTGTTCCAAGGATCTCAGTAGTTCTGAAAGAATGTTAGCAACTCCATGGGTTTTTATTTACCTTAGGTCTTTCAGTGCTTTGTCAAATTCTTCTCACAGTGTCATATCTCCATCTCGTCCTCATATATTTCCCTTATTTTTTCTGTTATATTGTCTTATCTTAAAGTTAATTTCCCTTCCACATATTCCTTCTACCTACCAGCTTTCCATTCTTTGCGTAATATTGACTTGCCATTTGATATCCATACAGCTGCTTCTCTTCCAAAAGTCTCTTCAATTTTCCTATATGCAACATCCACCTTTCTCCTAGTCGTGCATGTTTCTGTAACCTTGCATATGTGCTCTAGCCATTTCCGCTTAGCCATTCTTGCACTTCTCAGTCACATTTAGAACATGGTATTTTGCATTTGTTGCATTTTTATATTTAAACCTTTTGACAGCTGGAGTCTATATTTCATGCATTATCCAACTGTTTCTATTTGACCTTGTCTTTCTGCCTATTTGATCATCTACCCTTTCACCATTTCATCTCTCAAGAGTCATTCATCTGTTGTGTTTTTTAATCCCTTTGAAGCTCTCAAAACCTCTGGTTCTTTTAACTGATCCAGGTGCCCCCCACCTTAAAATCCTACATTTTTGCAGTGTCTTCAGTGTAAATCTTCAGTTTACAATTAATAAATTGTAGACGAAGTCCATATCTGCCCCTGCAAGAGTTTTGCAGTAAAAAACCTGGTATTGAAATCTGTGTTACTGTTATGTAATCCATCTGAAACCTTCCAGTGTCTCCAGCTATACATACCTCCTTTCATAAATATTGGAACAGGTATTGGCAGTGATGAAATTGTGCTCTGTCCAAAAGCAATTATTAAATTGTGCTTTGTGTAAAATTCTGCCATGCCAGTTCCATGTTCATTCCTGTGCCAGAGTGGATGTTTTCCTTCTACTTCTCCTTCTCGTCCTTTTCCTGCTATCATATTCCAATCCTCTACTTTCATCTCCCTTAACTATCTGAGTAGTTTAGTCAGTCTCATCAAACATTCTTTCAATTTATTCATCATCAGCAAAGCTAGTTGGGCTATAAAATTGTACTTATTTAATGGGTGTGGCTATTGCATATAATGCATTGACTATAATGTTGTTAATTGCTTATCTGCATTCTTTTTTCCTAATTTGTTATTAGACTACTCTTACGTTTGATTTTGTGTTGATAATCCTGTACTGGACTGACCAGAATTCTTCTTCTTCCCTTCACCACATTTCACTTATTCCTGCTGTATCTAACCTCAACCTTTCCATTCCCCATATTGCATGCTGTAAATTTCCTATGCGACTGAGAGATGTTACATTTCAGACTCCACCCCATCGAAGGCCGGTTTTGTTTTCCTGATAATGATATCTTCCTGAGTGGTCCTCTCCTGGAAGCCAAAATGGGGGACTATTTTACCTCTGAAATATTTTACCCAAGACAATGCTGTCATAGTTAAACCATGCAGTAGAGCTTCAGGCAATCGGGAAAAGTAATGGCTGTAGTGTCCCTTTGCTTCAGTGATTCACAGTGCAATCCAGACTCTTACCCATGAAACTACAGAAAGGCTTCATGCCACTCTTCAGGAACCACAGATTTGTCTGGCCTTCCCACAGGTACTGCTCTGTTGTAGTTGCACCAGCACAGTGGATATCTGTATTGTTGGGGCACAGAGGATGCTAAATTCACCTGGATATCACTAGCCTTGGATGCCACTATGTTGTGTACACACCCAGTGTAGAATGTTATGGACATCCATATAGGTACTTTCTTGGTTGTATCAAGTTCTGAGAAGTGGAAGAAGCCATATATTAATAGGTTTTAACTACTACGTACGTCCTATGAATGTAGACTACTTCAAATAGTGAAGATCTTCCAAAAAAATATGGCTGTTGGTATAATTTGTTATAACTAAATATGAGATAAAAATTACTGGCAGTTGAAGTCTTCGTGTCGTTTACATTTGAACTGAGGTGCAGGTTGGAAGGTGCTACAGTGGTCTTGTGGTTAGAATATTGGGTTGTTAAAAGGAACTATCTGGTGGATTGGTCCACATCCTTCTTTATCTGATATTTTCTTTACCCTTTGCTTTTTAAAAGAGTCTGGGGCCATATTAGTTTAAGGAAAGTATGTTCTGTAATATTTGATGATGTATACATATAACGCATTATTTTGTGGCCAAGATAGACACGAAGCCCAACTAGCTCAGCAGATGATGAAGAAATTGATGAAATGTATGACGAGATAAAAGAAATTATTCAGGTAGTCAAGGGAAATGAAAATTTAATAGTCATGGGTCACTGGAATTCGAGATTAGGAAAAGGGAGAGAAGGAAACATAGTGGGTGAATATGGATTGGGGGAGAGAAATGAAAGAGGAAGCCGTCTGGTAGAATTTTGCACAGAGCATAACTTAATCATAGCTAACACTTCGTTCAAGAATCATGAAAGAAGGTTGTATACATGGAAGAATCCTGGAGATACTAGAAGGTATCAGATAGATTATATAATGGTAAGACAGAGACTTAGGAACCAGGTTTTAAATTGTAAGACATTTCCAGGGGCAGATGTGGACTCTGACCACAATCTATTGGTTATGAACTGTAGATTAAAACTGAAGAAACTGCAAAAAAGTGGGAATTTAAGGAGATGGGACCTGGATAAACTGAAAGAACCAGAGGTTGTAAAGAGTTTCAGGGAGAGCATAAGGGAACAATTGACAGGAATGGGGGAAAGAAATACAGTAGAAGAAGAATGGGTAGCTCTGAGGGATGAAGTAGTGAAGGCAGCAGAGGATCAAGTAGGTGAAAAGACGAGGGCTAGTAGAACTCCTTGGGTAACAGAAGAAATATTGAATTTAATTGATGAAAGGAGAAAATATAAAAACACAGTAAATGAAGCAGGAAAAGGGAATACAAACGACTCAAAACTGAGATCAACAGGAAGTGCAAAATGGCTAAGCAGGGATGGCTGGAGGACAAATGTAAGGATGTAGAGGCTTATCTCACTAGAGGTAAGATAGATACTGCCTACAGGAAAATTAAAGAGACCTTTGGAGAAAAGAGAACCACTTGTATGAATATCAAGAGCTCAGATGGAAATCTAGTTCTAAGCAAAGAAGAGAAAGCAGAAAGGTGGAAGGAGTATATAGAGGGTCTATACAAGGGCGCTGTACTTGAGGACAAAATTATGGAAATGGAAGAGAATGTAGATGAAGATGAAATGGGAGGTACGATACTGCAAGAAGAATTTGACAGAGCACTGAAAGACCTGAGCCGAAACAAGACCCAGTGAGTAGACAACATTCCATTAGAACTACTGACGGCCTTGGGAGAGCCAGTCTTGACAAAACTCTACCATCTGGTGAGCAAGATGTATGAGACAGGCGAAATACCCTCAGACTTCAAGAAGAATATAATAATTCAAATCCCAAAGTAAACAGGTGTTGACAGATGAGAAAATTACCGAACTATCAGTTTAATAAGCCACAGCTGCAAAGTACTAACGCGTATTCTCTACAGACGAATGAAAAAACTGGTAGAAGCTGACCTCGGCGAAGATCAGTTTGGATTCCGCAGAAATGTTGGAACCCCTGAGGCAATACTGACCCTACGACTTAGAAAATAGATTACTTATCTTAGAAAGTAGATTTAAGGAAAGGCAAACCTACATTTCTAGCATTTGTAGACTTAGAGAAAGCTTTTGACAGTGTTGAGTGGAATACTCTCTTTCAAATTCTAAAGGTGGCAGGGATAAAATACAGGGAGCGAAAGGCTATTTACAATTTGTACAGAAACCAGATGGCAGTTATAAGAGTCGAGGGACATGAAAGGGAAGCAGTGGTTGGGAAGGGAGTGAGACATGGTTGTAGCCTATCCCCGATGTTATTCAATCTGTATATTGAGCAACCAGTGAAGGAAACAAAAGAAAAATTCAGAGTAGGTATTAAAGTCCATGGAGTAGAAATAAAAACATTGAGGTTCGCCGATGACATTGTAATTCTGTCAGAGTCAGCAAAGGACTTGGAAGAGCAGTTGAACGGAATGGACAGTGTCTTGAAAGGAGGATATAAGATGAACATCAACAAAAGCAAAACGAGGATAATGGAATGTAGTCGAATTAAGTCGTGTGATGGTAAGGGAATTAGATTATGAAATGAGATACTTAAAGTAGTAAAGGAGTTTTGCTATTTGGGGAGCAAAATAACTGATGATGGTCGAAGTAGAGAGGATATAAAATGTAGACTGGCAATGGCAAGGAAAGCGTTTCTGAAGAAGAGAAATTTGTTAACATCGAGTATAGATTTAAGTGTCAGGAAGTTGTTTCTGAAAGTATTTGTATGGAGCGTAGCCATGTATGGAAGTGAAACATGGACGATAAATAGTTTGGACAAGAAGAGAATAGAAGCTTTTGAAATGTGGTGCTACAGAAGAATGCTGAAGATTAGATGGGTAGATCACATAACTAATGAGGAGATATGGAATAGAATTGGGGAGAAGAGGAGTTTGTGGCACAACTTGACAAGAAGAAGGGACCGGTTGGTAGGACATGTTCTGAGGCATCAAGGGATGACAAATTTAGCATTGGAGGGCAGTGTGGAGGGTAAAAATCATAGAGAGAGACCAAGGGATGAATACACTAAGCAGATTCAGAAGGATGTAGGTTGCAGTAGGTACTGGGAGATGAAGAAGCTTGCACAGGATAGAGTAGCATGGAGAGCTGCATCAAACCAGTCTCAGGACTGAAGACCACAACAACAACATACATATAAGAGTACTAATCCCAGGAGTGGGTTGTAATTGCGAATAATTACAAATTAAGCATGAAACACACAAATATCAGTGAATGTTCAAAATAAGAAACAAGATAAGTACCATACAAAATATAAAGCGTCAGAAAGACTGATACATTTGGATAAGAATTAAATTGTGAATTAGTATTGACCATCTATAAAGTATAAAAGAATATTTACAAGCTAGTTATTTTAGGAGTCTTCTTTTCCAAACAAGAACATTTTATACATATACAGATGTAATGTATCTGATGCTAGTACAGGAATGTACCTACAGCTGTTTTTTCTCATGGGTTCAGGAGGAAGTTCATTTTTCTTGCAGTGAATTGTAATTTTTTGCGCAAGTTGGGTCATACTTCAGACGGTCACCAGACTTTTACTATTGGGGAAGCTTATTTCAAGTACTTTTTATAGTACTTAATTATGGTATGTAAATAATGAGTAAGAAGTTGGCAGGTTCTTTTTTACTTTCAAAGAAGGGAAAGGCAAGAATAGTTTCCAAATTTCAATAAATGTACCAACTGAAGATATGAGTTGCTGCTGTAATTCAAGAGCAGGAATGGCTAACATAGTTACACTGATACATAGTATTTACAATCTTTTTACAGTTTCAGAACAGTTTTTAGGTAACACTGCAGTTATTATTTTGATGTCAAAACACGCATAATTTTGTATGTGTAGCTAGAAAAAATTATATTACAGAAATGGTCTTCATATGAGTAAACAGATCAATTAAAATGAAGTCAATAAACAGTTCAAAGTGAATAAGATGAGTGAAGATGCGACTTACCCACTAGTATGCAGCCAATAAATCCATTTCAATTTTTTAATACTAATGAAGCACACGCAATGATTGTGTACTTGCAGACCATTTCTGAAAACAATGTAACTTTGTTATCCATGCATTACTTTCATGCTTCGAAATA
Source organism: Schistocerca nitens (assembly GCF_023898315.1). Taxonomy (NCBI): domain Eukaryota; kingdom Metazoa; phylum Arthropoda; class Insecta; order Orthoptera; family Acrididae; genus Schistocerca; species Schistocerca nitens. The sequence continues at coordinate 362,589,717 of NC_064621.1, forward strand.
ATTATGTACGGCGCTGAAAACAGCAACCAGTCACATCAGTTCAGATTGGTAAACTGCTTTTATATAAACATTCCTTAGGTTGTGGCACGTATCAACATGATGATGGTGTCAACTTCCAAGTGAAATTGTGAGGCTGTAGTGCACCATGGTTACCTTTCTCCAATAACACAAGATAGAGAACTGTTCCATGGGAGACTCCCTGAGCTCAGACTCGATAAGACCACGAAAGTCAACAGATGTCCCCGACAGTCAAAACTGCGCATGTACACTCCGTAGCAACATCTACATTTATATCCACATGGCTACTCTACAAATCATACTTTAAGTGCCTGGCAGAAGGTGCATTGAACCACCTTCACACTAATTCTCTATTATTCCACTCTCAAACAATACGTGGAAAAAACAAACAGTGTCTATATCTTTCCATGCAAGCTCTGACTTTCCTTATTTTATTACGATGATCATTTCTCCATATGTATGTACTCCCTTTGTCAGAAAAGTTGCAGGACAGTTTTATTTGAAAGTAGAAAATTGGACTTATTCCTGTGGATGTAGTCCCCCTTGGCTGGCTGTACATGGTTGCCAACATATTTGGTGGTGTTGGAAGTAAGCAGGGAAGTTTTCAACTGTGATGCTTGTAAGCTCATCTGTTACGGCATGTTGGATGCCTGTGAGATCTTGAAGAAGCTTTCCTTCCATTTGCATTTTCACTCATGGAAACAAGAAAAAATAGTGATTGAGAACTCCACCATTCAGCACTTTGATGCTTCCTGTGAGGATCATACTAGTAACATCAACTTTCATCCCCAGCAATAATCTTTGACAAATATGGGATCATGTTGGGCTCAAGGCAGAAGTTCGGCAGAAATTCTTCGTCTTTCCTGTTTCTGTTAGTGTGTGAGGAAGAGTTTTGCACTAAGTTTTCATTTTTCTAAATCTTTGCATAAACTCTTATGTTCAAATTAAGTTTTTCTGATATTACGCACTCCATGTTTGCATTGGTATTTGCTGCAGACAGACAACCAGCTCTGGGATCATCTTGCATTGAATCTCTACTTTCACGAAACCTTTTGTACCCCTAAAAAACATGTCTTCTTGAAAGTACCTCAACTGCATACGCTTGCTTAATTATTGTCCACATTTCACTAGAGTTTCCTGAGCTTAACACAGAACTTAATGTTCACTTTTTTCTCACAATCACCAACCTTTGTGTCACCATAACTACTATGCCAAGAATCCAAATAGTGTGTTGCTAAGCACAGCAATACCACTAGTGAGTTTGAGCAGAACATAGCCAAGGTTATTTCAGGGACACACACATGCCAGGTAACATAAAAACAACATTTCTTGCTTTTTACTATTGCAAACTCAAAACCTGTCCTGGAACTTTACTGTCAAAGGGAGTAGGTCAGCATTGACAAAATATTTTTGTATTTAGAGCAGAAAGTTGGTGATTGAAATTTCACGAGAAGGTCCCACTGCATTGAAAAACATCTTTGTTTCAACGATTTCCAGCCCGAATCTTGTGTCAAGTCGATGACACTCTCTCCCCCCTATTGCTCAGTAATATAAAATGTGCTGCTCGTCTTTGAACTTTTTCAATGTACTCCATTACTCCTATGAGTAAGGATCCCACACCGTGCAGCAGTACTCCAAAAGAGGACGAACAAGAGTAGAGTAAGCAGTCTCATTAGTAGATCTGTTGCATCTTCTAAGTGGTCTGCCAATAAAACAAAGTCTCTGGTTTGCCCTCCCCATAACACTTTCTGTGTTTTCTTTCCAGTTTAAGTTGTTCGTAATTGTAATTCATAGGTGTTTAGTTGAATTCATAGGCTTTAGATTTGAGTGATTTATCATGTATTTGAAATGTAACAGAATCCTTTTAGCACTCATGTGATGACCTCTCACTTTTCATTATTTGGGGTCAGTTGCCAAGTTTCACAGGACGCAGATAGCTTATCTATATAATTTTGCAATTGGTTGTCATCTTATGATGACTTTACTACATAATATACGATGGCATCATGTGCAAACAACCTAAGACAGCTGCTCAGCTTGTCTCCTAAATCAGTTATATAGATAGGGAGCAGCCGAGGGCTTATAACACTGCCTAGGGGAACAGCAGAAATCACTTCTGTTTTACTCATTGACTTTGTGCCAGCTACTGCAAACTGTGACCTCTCTGAAAGGAAATCATGAATAAAGGCATAACGGAGATGATATTCCATAAGCATGTGATTTGATTACGAGCCGCTTGTGAAGTACGATGTTAAAAGGCTTCTGGAAATCTAGAAATATGAAATCAATTTGAATCCATAGTCAACGACACTCAACTCTTCGTTGATTAAAGAGCTAGCTGCGTTTCACAAGAACAATGTTTTCTAAATTCATGCTAGGTGTCAATAGATGCATGGTAATAGAGGTAAGTCATAACGTTTGAACACAGTATATGTTCCCAAATCTTGCTGCCTATTAGTAAAAATTACTCTTATTGTTATCATTGGTGTGACCTGTGCAACTTTCTGGTCTGTGGGTACGGAGCTTTCATCGAGTGAGCTGTTGTGTACGATTGTTAATTAAGGAGCTGTTGCATCAGCGTACTCTGAAAGGAACCTAATTGGTATACAATCTAGACAGGAAGACTTGATTTTATTAAGTGATTTAAGTTGCTTCACTGCGCTGAGGATATATACTTCTAAGTTACTTATGTTGGTAGCTGTTCTTGATTCGAATTCTGGAATATTTACTTTGAAAATAATCAAATCCAACAATATAATGTAATTGGATTGATAAAAAATCCACTCACCAAGTGGTGGCCGGAGAACACACACATAAAAAATGGTTTTACATCTGCAAGCTTTCGGAGGTAATGGCTCCTTATTCTGGCAGAAGGGTTGAAGGGGAAGGAAGAGGAGTGAAGGACAAGAATTGAGAGGTTGAGGAAAAGGAGTAAAGTTCAGAAAAGTCAGTCAGAACCCCATGTCAGGGGATACTTACCATACAGAAAGAGAAGAAAAGACTGATTATTGGGACTGCAACAAACGAGATTTAAAAACCTGAGAGCTTAAGGTTGGAAGGCAGAAGATTACTGCTAGAACATCATGCATGAGTTAATAAGAGTGAAAGGCTAAGCACTAGAACAGCTTTTTGTCGCCCTCCCGTCTCCGTAGTATCCTTGTCCTATGCTCCTTCGGCACCCATCTCTCCCTAACCTATGGCTCTAACACCCGTGACTGTCCCTGCTGCAAGCTTTGCCCTATGCACCCTCATACTACCACCTGTAACTGGCTAAAGATGTACTATCGAAGGGAGAGCCGCCTGTGAAATGACACATGTTGTACACCAGCTGTTGTGTAAACACTGTTGGGCCTTTTACATCGGCATGACTACCACCCAGTTATCAGTCAGGATGACTGGCCATAGGCAGAAGGTGTATACTGGTAACACACAATATCCTGTTGCAGAGCATGCTCTACAACATGACAGTCATGACCTCGGTGCCTTTTCACCAAACGTACCATCTGGATTCTTCACCCAGACACCAGATTCTGAATTCTGCAGGTGGGAACTAGCGCTAATACATGTCCTTGGTTCTCTCCACTCACCTGGCCTTAACTTATTACTTTCTTCCGTCTCCACAATTATTCACAGTAACCACTCCTTTCTTCAATCTGTTTGCTTTCTACGTCTTTCACTTTCTTACCTGTCTATTTTTCGCTGACCTCCTCCCATCTCTATTACATAAAATGCACCTAGCTTTTCACTCTTATTAACTCGTGTATAATGTTTTAGCAGTAATTTTTGTCTTGCATATTACCCTAATCTTCCACCTTTATGCGCCGGCCGTGGTGGCCGTGTGGTTCTAGGTGCTGCAGTCCAGAACTGCGGGACTGCTATGGTCGCAGGTTCGAATCCTGCCTTGGGCATGGATGTGTGTGATGTCTTTAGGTTAGTTAGGTTTAAGTAGTTCTAAGTTCTAGGGGACTGATGACCTACGATGTTAAGTCCCTTACTGCTCAGAGCCATTTTCCACCTTTAAGCTGTCAGGTTTTCAAATCCGACAGGTGCAGTCCCCAACAATCAGTCTTTTCTTCTCACCCCCTCACCCGGTGTTCTGGGTGACTGTTCCGAACTCTACACCTTTTCCTGAACCTGTTCATCAGTTTCCTTCATCCCACTTCCTTCCCCTTCCACCCCTTTGCCAGAAGAAAGAGCTACTGCCTCTGAAAGCTTGCATACATAAAAAGCTTTTTTTGTATTGGGGGAATATTTACTTCGTTTTTGTTAGTTACGGAATTTTTGAAGGTATGTTTAGTAACTCTGGTTTAGCAGCACTTGTCATCAACAGTATTTCCAATGCCAATATGCAGACATGGTACTGATTGTGTGATTGTCTCCTGCTGCTAGCATACTTTACATACGACCAGAATCTTTTTGGATTTTCTGCCAGGTTTTGAAACCAAGTATGTTGTGGAAACTATTATAAGCATTGTTGTTGTGGTCTTCAGTCCTGAGACTGGTTTTATGCAGCTCTCCATGCTACCCTATCCTGTACAAGCTTCTTCATCTCCCAGTACTTACTGCAACCAACATCCTTCTGAATCTGCTTAGTGTATTCATTTCTTGGTCTCCTCCTACGATATTTACCCTCCATGCTGCCCTCCAATGCTAAATTTGTGATCCCTTGATGCCTCATAACATGTTCTACTAATCGGTCCCTTCTTTTTGTCAAGTTGTGCCACATACTCCTCTTCTCACCAATTCTATTCAATACTTCATCATTAGTTATGTGATCTACCCATCTAATCTTCAGCATTCTTCTGTAGCACCACATTTCGAAAGCTTCTATTCTCTTCTTGTCCAAACTATTTATCGTCCATGTTTCACTTCCATACAAGGCTACACTCCATACAAATACTTTCAGAAACAACTTCCTGACACTTAAATCTATACTCGATGTTAACAAATTTCTTGGTCTCCTCCTACGATATTTACCCTCCATGCTGCCCTCCAATGCTAAATTTGTGATCCCTTGATGCCTCATAACATGTTCTACTAATCGGTCCCTTCTTTTTGTCAAGTTGTGCCACATACTCCTCTTCTCACCAATTCTATTCAATACTTCATCATTAGTTATCTGATCTACCCATCTAATCTTCAGCATTCTTCTGTAGCACCACATTTCGAAAGCTTCTATTCTCTTCTTGTCCAAACTATTTATCGTCCATGTTTCACTTCCATACAAGGCTACACTCCATACAAATACTTTCAGAAACAACTTCCTGACACTTAAATCTATACTCGATGTTAACAAATTTCTCTTCTTCAGAAACGCTTTCCTTGCCATTGCCAGTCTACATTTTACATCTTCTCTAATTCGACCATCATCAGTTATTTTGCTCCCCAAATAGCAAAACTCCTTTACTACTTTAAGTGCCTCATTTCCTAATCTAACTCCCTCAGCATCACCCGACTTAATTCGACCACATTCCATTATCCTCATTTGCTTTTGTTGATGTTCATCTTATATCCTCCTTTCAAGACACTGTCCATTCCGTTCAACTGCTCTTCCAAGTCCTTTGCTGTCTCTGATAGAATTACAATGTCATCGGTGAACCTCAAAGTTTTTATTTCTTCTCCATTGATTTTAATACCTACTCCAAATTTTTCTTTTGTTTCCTTTACTGCTTGCTCAATATACAGGTTGAATAACATTGGGGAGAGGCTACAACCCTCTCTCACTCCCTTCCCAACCACTGCTTCCCTTTCATGCCCCTCGACTCTTATAACTGCCATCTGGTTTCTGTACAAATTGTAAATAGCCTTTCGTTCCCTGTATTTTACCCCTGCCACCTTTAGAATTTGAAAGAGAGTATTCCACTCAACATTGTCAAAAGCTTTCTCTAAGTCTACAAATGCTAGAAAGGTAGGTTTGCCTTTCCTTAATCTTTCTTCTAAGATAAGTCGTAAGGTCAGTATTGCCTCAGGGGTTCCAACATTTCTACGGAATCCAAACTGATCTTCCCCGAGGTCGGCTTCTACTAGTTTTTCCATTCGTCTGTAAAGAATTTGTGTTAGTATTTTGCAGCTGTGACTTATTAAACTGATAGTTCGGTAATTTTCACATCTGTCAACACCTGCTTTCTTTGGGATTGGAATTATTATATTCTTCTTGAAGTCTGAGGGTATTTCGCCTGTCTCATACATCTTGCTCACCAGATGGTAGAGTTTTGTCAGGACTGGCTCTCCCAAGGCCGTCAGTAGTTCTAATGGAATGTTGTCTATTCCCAGGGCCTTGTTTCGACTCAGGTCTTTCAGTGCTCTGTCAAACTCTTCACGCAGTATCATATCTCCCATTTCATCTTCATCTACATCCTCTTCCATTTCCATAATTTTGTCCTGAAGTACAGCGCCCTTGTATAGACCCTCTATATACTCCTTCCACCTTTCAGCTTTCCCTTCTTTGCTTAGAACTGGGTTTCCATCTGAGCTCTTGATATTCATACAAGTGGTTCTCTTTTCTCCAAAGGTCTCCTTAATTTTCCTGTAGGCAGTATCTATCTTACCCCTAGTGAGATAAGCCTCTACATCCTTACATTTGTCCTCCAGCCATCCCTGCTTAGCCATTTTACACTTCCTGTCGATCTCAGTTTTGAGTCGTTTGTATTCCCTTTTCCTGCTTCATTTACTGCGTTTTTATATTTTCTCCTTTCATCAATTAAATTCAATATTTCTTCTGTTACCCAAGGATTTCTACTAGCCCTCGTCTTTTCACCTACTTGATCCTCTGCTGCCTTCACTACTTCATCCCTCAGAGCTACCCATTCTTCTTCTACTGTATTTCTTTCCCCCATTCCTGTCAATTGTTCCCTTATGCTCTCCCTGAAACTCTGTACAACCTCTGGTTCTTTCAGTTTATCCAGGTCCCATCTCCTTAAATTCCCACTTTTTTGCAGTTTCTTCAGTTTTAATCTACAGTTCATAACCAATAGATTGTGGTCAGAGTCCACATCTGCTCCTGGAAATGTCTTACAATTTAAAACCTGGTTCCTAAATCTCTGTCTTACTATTATATAATCTATCTGATACCTTCTAGTATCTCCAGGATTCTTCCATGTATACAACCTTCTTTCATGATTCTTGAACCAAGTGTTAGCTATGATTAAGTTATGCTCTGTGCAAAACTCTACCAGGCAGCTTCCTCTTTCATTTCTTAGCCCCAATCCATATTCTCCCACTATGTTTCCTTCTCTCCCTTTTCCTACTCTCGAATTCCAGTCACCCATGACTATTAAATTTTCATTTCCCTTGACTACCTGAATAATTTCTTTTACCTCATCATACATTTCTTCAATTTCTTCATCATCTGCAGAGCTAGTTGGCGTACTAACTTGTACTACTGTAGCAGGCATGGGCTTCGTGTCTATTGTGGCCACAATAATGCATTCACTATGCTTTCAGTAGTAACTTACCTGCATTCCTATTTTTTTATTCATTATTAAACCTACTCCTGCATTACCCCTATTTCATTTTGTATTTATAATCCTGTATTCACCTGACCAAAAGTCTTGTTCCTCCTGCCACCGAACTTCACTAATTCCCACTATATCTAACTTTAACCAATCCATTTCCCTTTTTAAATTTTCTAATCTACCTGCCCGGTTAAGGGATCTGACATTCCACGCTCCGATCTGTAGAACGCCAGTTTTCTTTTTCCTGATAACGACGTCCTCTTGAGTAGTCCCCGTCCGGAGATCCGAATGGGGGACTATTTTACCTCTGGAATATTTTACCCAAGAGGACGCCATCATCATTTATCCATACAGTAAAGCTGCATGCCCTCGGGAAAAATTACGGCCGTAGTTTCCCCTTGCTTTCAGCTGTTCGCAGTACCAGCACAGCAAGGCCGTTTTGGTTAATGTTGCAAGGCCAGGTCAGTCAATCATCCACACTGTTGCCCCTGCAACTACTGAAAAGGCTGCTGCCCCTCTACAGGAACCACACGTTTGTCTGGCCTCTCAACAGATACCCCTCCGTTGTGGTTGCACCTACGGTACAGCCATCTGTATCCCTGAGGCACGCAAACCTCCCCACCAACAGCAAGGTTCATGGTTCATGGGGAAGGATTATAAGCATCTGGGATTGAAAACCATGCTAAATTTTGAGGTTCTACAAAAGATCGCCAGTCGTGGGGTTTTTGCGTTTATTTAAATTTGACTTTTTTTTCTTCTGAAACAGTGTTCTGACCTGTTTTGAGTACTGTGGGGGATCATCTCCGCCCTTTGTTGATTTATTTGGTATAAATCTCTCAGTTGCTGTTGATAACTATTTATTTGAATTCATGCCACATCGGGTCTACATTTACATTATTAATTTGGAAGATTTGGAGATTGTCTTTGAGGAAGGCATCAAATGATTTTTTTTTTTTTTTTTTAAATAGATATATTTTTATTTTTGGTGGATTTGGGAGTTACAGTATTTGGTCTTGCTACAACAACCCTGTGTTGAAGAACTCCTGTCCCCATGTTGATGCTCGCTATTAGCTCAGGATTATTTGTTGCTAAGAGGTCAGGTGTGCTTTTGCAACTGTTAGGTATTTGAATGCGCTCATGAACTTACTGTTCAAAATAAATTTCAGGGACTGCATTTAGCGCAATTTCAAATGATATTTTATGCATACCTCCAGATTTAAGTATGTGTTATTGCCAACATATCGAGGGTAAATCAAAGTGACCACCAACTATAATCGTATGAGTCTGGTATGTGTTTGAAATTAGACTCAAGTTTTCTTTGAACCTTTCAGGAATTGTAACATCTGAATTGGGAGGTCAGTAAAAAGATCCTACTATTATTTTAATCCAGTTGCCCAGAATGACCTCTACTCATACTAACTCACAGGAACTATCTACTTCAGTTTCGATACAAGATAAAATACTTACAATGGCAACAAACGTGCCACCGCCAGCTGTATTTAACCTATCCTTTCTGAACACCATCAGGTTCTTTACAAAAGTTTCAGTTGAAGTGATCTCCGGTTTCAGCCCTCTTTCAATGCCTATAACCATTTGAGCATTAGTGGTTTCTATTAGCGCTTGGTACTTGTGTACTTTCCCAACACAGCTACGACAATTTACAGCTGCTGTATTGACGATTCCTAGAGCTATGTTCTTCCTGAGTTTGACTTTGTACCCTTTTTGCTTTTACCTAAGACCTCTGACCCAAAAACACATCCCAGAAAAATGTTACCAAAGTGAATCTTGTGTCTCCCATTGAGGCATGCGAGCCGCTCCACCTTGGCAAGGTCCGTGGGTAATGAGAAATAAATGAAGCCATACTGTCATTATAATGTTTTAAACAATGGGACATAGAGGATGGAGTATAACAATATTATGAAAAGGATAGATTGCTACTCACTGTGTAGTGGAGATGCTGAGTTGCAGGCGGGCACAACAAAAAGACTGCTAAACAAGTAAGCTTTGAGCCAAAAGGCATACTTCTGAATTAGAAAAAATATTAAACATTGGAAAATCCAGGATGGAATGTAACAATACAAGAGAAGGAAAGTTGCTACTCACCATATAGCGGAGATGCTGAGTTGCGATAGGCACAATAAAAAGATTCACACGATCATAGTTTTCGGCCATTAAGGCCTTTGTCAGCAGAACACACACACACACACACACACACACACACACACACAAGTGCAACCTGCACACATGTCTACAGTCTTAGAGAGCTGAAACTACATTGTGAGCAGCAGCACCAGGGAGAGAAGGTGTTGAGGAGGAAGGGGATAAGTAGCGGAGAGGAGAGAAATAAAAATAAAAATAAAAGAAGTTAAAAGACTGGGTGTGGCGGTGAAATGACGGCTGTGTTGTGCTGGAATGGGAACAGGGAGGGGGCTGGATGGTTGAGGACCTGTCCCATACATCCTCCTACCACCACCTACTCCAGTCTGGTCACTAACATTACCTATCACATCAAAGGCAGGGCTACCTGTGAAACCAGTCATGTGATCTACAAGCTAAGCTGCAACCACTGTGCTGCATTCTATGTAGGCATGACAGCCAACAAGCTGTCTGTCTGCATGAACGGCCACTGACAAACTGTGGCCAAAAAACAAGTGGGCCACCCTGTAGCTGAACACGCTGCCAAACATGATACCCCTCATCTCAATGACTGCTTCACAGCCTGTGCCATATGGATCCTTCCCACCAACACCAGCTTTTCTGAATTATGCAGGTAGGAACTTTCCCTGCAATACATCCTACGTTCCCGTAACCCTCCTGGCCTCAACCTTCGTTAGTCACTGTCCTCACCCATCCAGCCCGCTCCCTGTTCCCATTCCAGCACAACACAGCCGTCATTTCACCGTCACACCCAGTCTTTTAATTTCTTTCATTTTTATTTTTATTTCTCTCCTCTCTGCTCAACACCTTCTCTCCCACCCTCCGTCTAAACCACAACACTTCACTGTCCGCCACTCTCACCATACTATCCCTCCCCTTCCCTGGCCCAGTCTCCTCCTTACCCCCACCCACTTGCCACACCCATCATGCACTGGTCCTGCTGCTCGCAGTGTACTTTCAGCTCTCTGAGACTGTAGACGTGTGTGCAAGTTGCGCTTGCGTGAGTGTGTGTGTGCATGTGTGTATGTGTGTCAACTGCTGACAAAGGCCTTAATGGCCGAAAGCTATGATTGTGTGAATCTTTTTAATTGTGCCTATCGCAACTCAGCCTCTCTGCTATATGGTGAGTATCAACTTTCCTTCTCTCGTATTGTTAGAACACATATTCATGCAGATGCAACTCTCACACATCTGATCGCTGCCAAAGCCAGATTCTGGCTTCGGCCGCCACAGACAGTGCTCATGTGCATGTGAGTTGCATTTGCGTTTGTGTGAATGTGTGTGTGGGTATGTTTTTTAAATCACAAACAGGCCTTTTGGCAGAAAGCTTACTTGTTTAGCAGTATTTCTGTGAATCAGCATCTCCACTCTATGGTATCCTTTTCGTAATATTGTCAGAAAGTGTGTTGTAATACATCCCTTATCAGGCAAATAAATATTTTACCAGTAGAATGGGGAGTAGAGGAATTCATGAGATGTTTGGGAAGGAGAAAACTGAGAATAGGACGAGCAAATAAAGAGAAAGGGCAAAAACACTATTAAGAAAAAAGAAACTGTGAAAAAGGATAATTGACTGACATAAATTAGGAAAAGTGGGTTTAGGAGTAATTATGAAGTATTATATTTTGTAAAAAGTGTTGGTCTTCGTCCATTCATTTTTTTACTGACAGACCAAATTTTCATTTCAGTTCATCAGCCTACAATACGACGTATGCGTCAACATCCTGCTGCTGTGTCTTACTCCATACCTGGCACAGATGATGATGAATCAGCAAGGAAACTAAAACGACAGTCATCATCTGACAACAGTGTTGTATCTCTTTTTCCACCACCTGCACACACAGACTGTGATGAGGATCCCATCATGGTCTAACTTCTGCATTATTAGGCCATTGAAGGGTTTTGTATTGAATATCTGTGATTTGGAATTATTTCTTAGTATAGTGTGCCTGTGTATGTATGTAACAGTGTCAAAGAAAGTAGTTGTGAATCAGGAAATTATATGTTTCGTGTGATTGTGAATACTGCAAATACAGAAAGATCTGTAACACTATATACATATGTATGGCTAGCAAATGTACATAATTATTCTGTCTCAACAACACTGCCTTATTCATTGACTTCTGTGTTTTTACTGTGACACTATTATATTTGCAGTTAAATTAGTAAAACTCTTATTCCTTGTTACAAATCTGTGTCTCTTTTTGTAGACACAGAAGCTACGCTTAAAGTGTTGTAATTGGTATCATTGTTGTGAGATGTGAATTACTACTTAAATGTCATGTGAGAATACCATTATTTGTAAAACATTTTTATACAGAATTTACAAGTTTTTCTTACAAAAACTATTATAGTTGCAGGAAATGCTCTGTTGTTAATCTTTATTAGCTGCGTTAAAATATTTGTGCAGAAAATAAAATGTTTTTGTTGTGAACATTGATTTTATATTTGAGAATAGAGATACTGGTCTTCTTAGCGTCTGCACATAAACATTTTGTTTTTGTTACTTAAATTACAAACTTTGTATATATGTGTAAATGTATGTGCATTGCAGATGTGTATTGAAATTTCATGGAAGTTAAGACTGGATATTTTAACCCTGCAGTTTTAATTATTTTTGTAATCTGTATATAGTTTATAAGATGTACTAAAACATGGCTGGTATTGTATGAGTCATTTCTTTGTGTTTTCTCTCAAAGATTAAATCACATTCTCGTACCAGTTATTAATGTATGAATTCATTTTGTAATAAAAAACCAAATTCTTAGCCGGTTTAAATATGTGATTATTGAAATTATTCATAAAATTCAGAAATAGAATTTAAATAGAATGTGTTGTTAATGTTTTTTAGGACATGTCAGAGTGTAGGTGTCATTGATTCTGAAGCAATGAATTAGTTGTGATACTTGCAATGAAAATTCCACTTACAAAGGAAGTACAAAAGATAAAGCTTCACAGCAAGGCAAAAATAATGATTTTTCACTGAAAAAGCTTCGTATTAGCAGCACAGAGGACATCAGCATGGAAGGAGGATGTAATTGAGCCCCTGTGCAAATGATGATAACTGAAGATTCAGCATTCAGGATAAACTATGAAATGAATGCGCCCTCTCCTCCTCCTCCTGCATCATTGTGTAGGCGTCCATTATTTTCTTTGAACTGTGTATGTAAGGAGTTATATCTTGATATTTATTACATACTACTATTTATTACATCCTTCGTGGTAACCAGGTAGTCAAATTTCAGAGTACTTGTTAGCTGTCCTCTTTTATGATGCTTCCATTATAGTAGGTACCCTTAAGGTTTGACTAGATAAGAACCTCTCTGAAGATTTATGAAGTCCTTTTGTGTGAAGGAAAATAGAATCAGTCAATCAAAATTTTGGTCCTGGTTTCTGTATCATCTCTTCGTAGGTCCTTTCTTTGTAGTACATGTTGAGGAAGCACCTTTCTTTGTAGTAGATGTTGAGGAAGGAACTTTTTAATTCATTAAGGCATTTTGCTTGATTTTTTCAGACTACTGGTTAAATCACAAACAACACTATGACTCGTCTTCACAAAATCAGTGGAATTTAAAAAAAGTCTACATTTGTGGAAACATAAGAAGCTTCATCTTTGTGACAAATACGGTGTAGTTAGGTGCAACAGCTGACTTATTGCTATTGCAGAATCAAGAGGCATCAACACAGAAATTTTGTTCTGTTTTCACAATTTAATCATTAATGTTAATACCTTAGCATGAATTTTGTCAAATATGCAAATAGCTTGTGAGCTAGAGGAGAGCTTACCACTTCCAATTACACTCAGATGCAACCACAACAGAACTGACAGCACAAAAACAGAGATAATAAACATTGAATCTCAAATCTCAATTGTTCAGGCTGCTGTTTACTTTAAAAAAATCAGGAAAGGGGGGAAGATAAAGGAAATTTTAAGCATGACGTATCATTTTTTGTCTAGAGTGCGTTTTCTTGCCCTCAGTTTTCATTTTATTTAGTTCCTCTCAGTGTTACCTTCTTGTATTCTTTTCCTTCTGTATCCTGTTATTTCTTTTTGGTTTTCAGCTGTCAGCTAATTGTTGGCACTGTGAAATTTGAATCTCAATTAATACTGATCAGTGCTTCCAGCTCCATACTGGCTATTTTTCTCTCTCCTAGCCTTGAGTGATACACAATGGTTATCTTTCATTATTTACAAATACTATTTCATGTTAAACACATCATACCTTAAGTATTGCTCTGTTCTGTAAAGAACAATTTGTAAGTTGGAAGTTTAGTGAGCATTTGCTTTGTTGCTGTATCTTTCTTTTCACCTTGCTTTTATTTTGGAATTGGCAAGTGGACACTACTTCTGTCTCACACAGTGAAATACAGTTTAACATACGTTTCTTTCACTAATTGTATAGTTTGCTCTTATTTTGATAGTTATTTTGTTACCATAGTTAATCATGTGGTATCTTTTGACTGAGTACCCGGTGTAATAGACAGTGTAGCTTGGTACTTTATAAAAGAAAAAATGTGTGAACTGATTATTTAATATTTATAAATTTCCCATATGTCTATTGTGTTTTATCTATGTTTTTAGCATTATTTGGTTCCATGTATTATATTCAATAAATTGTAGCTTTATACTTGTCGAGATTTTTAGTAGTGGTGTAACTAAGCTGAAATACTGTAACTATCTGTAAGTTTGGCACTGACAAGGCACTGAAACTCATAAACTGTGTCGTACTAAGGTATCCTTGCAATAATACTCACACTTTTTCAATAATTGTTCTGGTAGTTAGTGTACTCAATGCCCAGTTTCTGTACTTTGTTTACGGAACAATTTATTTTGCACTGTTCAGGAAAGTTACAGCGCTTCTTTTTGTGTGAAATTCATCCTCATTCAGGTATAGCAATATATATTGACTGTTCATAATAAGATCACAATTCGGATTCTAACATTCAAAGAACGGATTCTGAAAATAAGTACTTTCAGTTTCTTTATTGATTTAATCTTGTGTTAAACATCACATCTGAATATAACTTTCATTTGCTTTTGACAATTATTTGTTGTAAGTTCCAATCTTGAACTCAGTTCCTGGGAAGACGTAACCATTACAGAATTTGAACTTTCCCTCATATATTGTGATAACATATAAAGTCTGCAAATTTGAAACATTTGTCTGATATCATTTGGTAGGACAAAGATAGTCCTGAAACAACCTCAAGCAGGTAAAATTTTAATTTGTGTTGCTGTAACCTGGTAGTTAGTGACATATTTCACACAGTTAACATTTCTATGCTCTGTTACTGGAGGCTCTTAACTCTTGAATTGTAGTGATTATTTGACATGTGCACTGATGTCAGTGCACATTTACTGTGACACCTTACTTTATTTGTATTATATGTAACTTGTTTCTGTTGCGCAGTATGAGTTGGTGATTTGCCTTTATAGCAGATCTCGTAAATGCTGGACAGAGTAAGTTATCTTTTGACTGACATTAGAGTTCCGCAGTATGCAACATTTTTGATTGTTCAGTAGTGTACCATGAAGTAAATATTGTTTATCAATATAACACTGTTATAGTTTTCAAGCTTTGAAGTCATGTGGTTGTAACAAAGTTGTAAGTACTATTTATATCCTAAAGTATACATATCTATGTATGTTTGTCCTCATTGTATTTTAATAATTCTAAACTTTTTCATTGTTCAAGAATGTAAGTTCATGTCTATTAATGTTACGAGCTGATTCTCTTACATAAATTGCAATGTAAAGAGCATCTGCTCTAGATATATAATATTTTGTGATAGTAGAAAATTGTATATTTCTAACAAATTTAGAAAATTCTTACACAAAACAAATAATTTTGTATTTGTAGGAATGATGTACAAATGAACATACACAATAATTACATGTACATGTATATCTTTAATTGTATGCGGTCTTTTAAAAAGTGCCAGCTGATATATATTGGAATTAAAATGTCTAAACTTGCATCTTATCATCTTCCCTTTCCTTGTACAAGTTGTTAATATTTCATCATGCAATCATCTGGTTTTGATTGTGTGTACCGTATTTACTCGAATCTAAGCCGCACTTTTTTTTCCGGTTTTTGTAATCCAAAAAACCACCTGCGGCTTAGAATCGAGTGCAAAACAAGCGGAAGTTCTGAAAAATGTTGATAGGTGCCGCCACAACTAACTTCTGCCGTCGAATATATATGTAGTGCTACACAATGTGGGCACAAAGATAAATACTGGCGCCAAAACCTCTGCATCAGTAAATAAATTTAAAAAAAAAAGTTAGAAGACGAGCTTTTTTTTCTCCGCCCCCGCGTTTCGACCACTGCATTTTCATACATTATCCAACGAAGTAAATACAAATTCCGTATTGTTCATCTTCGAATGTAGCAGAATTTCAATGTACTACGAAAATCTGACTGGCAAGACTGTTAGGGATGTTTGTCAATATGGCCAACCCTACGTTCCGAGTTTTTACCTACCTGTGAGAAGAGATGGTTGCTAATAGGAACCTGATGAAATGTGAATCACATGCAGTATTCTCTTCACCATAAGAATAATACGAGTATAAACATTTTGCCATGTATTCTTTCGTGTTTGCTGCTATCTCATTTAAATCCTGTCTGCGTAATAAACTACGAAACCAGAGTGAGACAACAGCAAACGCGGAAGAATATACGTATCGTGTCATGTTTATATTCGTATTATTCTTATGTCTAATAGTGATACAGTCAGAAATGAAGCACGGCAACTGACTAGATTTTAAATGTAAGATGACTAATTTCTGTGCAGAATTTGATGTACTAAAGAAGCGGCCGCAAAGATTTTCAAACGGAGGAAAATTTTCGCAAAACTCTCGTTCAGAACATGTTCTATCATACGCATGTTCTATCATACGCATTTGGTTCTTGTTGATCATTATCAAAGAAAGCAGCAGTGCAAGTAACAACAAATAGCAGTCTCTTGCCATTGTTTCGCTAATGAGACGATTCCTCTTTTTTTTTTTTTAAAAAAAAAAAAAAAAAAAAAAAAAAAAGCGGCGGTAGCGCGCACAAAAGCAAGTCATGCCGCGAGCGGTGTCAGGCCGTAAACACGCACACCAAAATGCTATAAACAATGCATTACACAGTACAGTAATGCATTTTCAGCTTAGAGTGACGTAAACACCTATAACAAAGAAAACGGCACTTATCAGACCAAAGCAAAATAAGCAATCTATTCAAACCAGACGAAGCACGTGAAAAAGGAAGGGCACCCCGTATAAATATGGACGGAGCGCCTGACGCATAGCAATGGCTACCTGGTAAAGCTTAACTGCGAAGCTTACGACTCGAACCAAACTACTGTAGCTGTATCGTCTTTCATTCGACCTAAATTGTGTCTCATATTACAATGGACCAACTTTGTTTCGATTTGGAGGTGCGGCCTTAAACTTTTCTCTCCTTGAATTTCGAGTCTCAAATTTCAGGTGCGGCTTAGATTCGGGAAATTTTTTTCCTTTATTTCGAGTCTCATTTTTCAGGTGCGGCTTAGATTCGAGTAAATACGGTAGTAGGAACAGTGAAACAATCACCACATTGACTTATGCACCAACATAAACAATACTTGATTACTATTTGCATAGAAGAAAGTGTAGAGGTAGTTAATGAACCATAAAGTACAGTATAAACTAGCCTCAAAAATTGTGATAGGGTACCTACAGTCTTGATGTGAGCAGAGAGGCAGAGGACAAAAACGGGATGGGGAGTGAAAAGAATTCTGCGGATCATAGTATTGAGTAACTGTATTCCCACTAACAAGGATGATCTCTGAGAATTATGATTAAAAAAAATGCTGCAGTTGATCATTAGCTTGAAATTTTTGCAATAGTTTTCTGAAGTGTATGGAAGGTAGAGAAAGGTCTATGTATATAGCTTGCAAAATGTTAGCAAGTTCTCTTATAGAGGATACATCCTCAGTGCAATATATAGTGACAGATTATACTCGATCAAAATAACAAAGTGATTAACATTCGAGCAGTGGAGGGGGCTATGTTGTCGGTTCACATTTTTCCCGTGCACACAACATCGTTGTGGCAGCAACAGCTAGGCATTTCCATTCTAGATACATTCACGCTGCCAGTTAACATGTAATACTGGATTCGCTTAGCAAAGGGGGTTATAATCTTCTTACTTCTTTTGCAACTAGCTTTTGAAATTGCCAAGCAAAATAAACACGCCACACACAGACATTGCAAACAGTGAAAATGAATCAGCATTGTTACGTTACGAGCTGCAAGTGTTGTCTGCAACTGACTGGATCTGACAGCTGAGGAAGCAGAGCAGTATGATGATTACACTTTGGACAGAGGGTGTGACCAAACTTGTGCTCCAACTGGTTGTTGCTATGGTAGCTGTCCTCTACTGTCAATAAACAACTCCTACATCTACATCTATACTCTGAAAACCACCATGAGGTGCATGACAGATGGAAACCTGGAGTTTTCATTCTATGATTTTGCTGAACAGCTTTTCTTTCATCTTACACTCCTAGCTGTCAATTACTTCGTTATCCTGATACAGGTATAGATGCAGCTAACAAAGATTTAGGAAAATAAAAGTAAAGTTACAAGGGCTCAGATGTCATATATTAAAAATATACACTCTGTAGTCTTAAAAACCTAGTTAAAAAGGAAGGGTGGGGGTGGGGATTGGAACTACATACTTATGAGGTTGGAAGTGAAAGATGTGGTGAAGTTTAGGCAGAAGTTAAAGCTTAAATATCTCACATTCATGACACTTCTGTCAAATAATAAAAAAGTACAATCAAATACATATAGAAACCACTACTAGCCAAATAGCTTCAAAGATAGATACAAGTGATGGGTTAGTCTTTGAAACAGAAAGGAACTGTTACTGTTTCTCCTTTATTTGGGGTATGGAGTATCTTAGTTACTTAACTGCACAGAGTCTCTGTCTGGCACACAGTTTTAATCTGCCAGGAAGTTTCTAATCTGCGCACACTCCAGTGCAGTGTGAAAATTTAATTCTGGTAACTGCACAGCAGTCTAAATATCTGATTTGTTGGACGAATTTCACCTTCTTTGCAAAGCTAGTCTTTGATGGGTGCTTTACTGTGTAGTGAGTGAGGTGGCACAGTTGTCAAAGCACTAGTTACACATCACGGAGAAATGAGGTATTGTTTTCATCAGGCCTTCTAGATGTAGATTCTCTTCAGTGTATTAAATCACAACATAAATGAGGAGATGATGTATTCTAAAAGGAGACAATCAAGTAAACTCAATCCCAGCAATGTCTAATTTCCCTTCATTCATGTATTTGCATCTACTTGGTAAGTGAATACTGTTTTCATCCATATCTCATTGCCTATAATTTCTTGTATACTTATTTTTTCTTATAATTGCTAAACCATGAAGGAATTTGGAGTTTGCAACAAATCTGAGAATCATGCTGGGCATGGGAGTAACTCAACATCTCACCATAACTCAACATCACACAGACAGTTTGTAGTGACATGTACCAAGTATGGATGAGCATCAACCTGATGAAATATGGGTCCTTCATGATACTGTCGCTTGAATGGTAACTCACAAGGACGCAGGATATCAGTAATGTAACACTGTGCTATGTTCCCTCAATCTATACCAGATGTGACATACATCATACCCAATGTTTCCCCACACCGTGATGCTGAAGGTCCCTGAAAAGAGCTTCTGGAAGAAGTTTGTTTACAGCAACTTTACATAATGAAACTTTCTGGCAGATTAAAACTGTGTCTGGACCAAGATTCAAGCTCGAGACCTTTGCCTTTCGCGGACAAGTGCTATACCATCTGAGCTACCCAAGCACGACTCACACCCCGTCCTCACAGATTTACTTCTGCCAGTACCTTGTCTCCTACGTCAGTCCAGCACACAGGTTTAATCTACCAGAAAGTTTCATATCAGCGCGTACTCCGCTGCAGAGTGAAAATCGCACTCTGGAACTTTACATAATATTTGTACTGCGCACTTCTATATAATAAATACCTTTTTGGCCTTGGCTGACTTGTCCCAGATGATTTTTGCTGGAGGACAGTACTGAGTGAAAGTATGCTAGAATTGTATCTGCAAGTCTACACATCATTACAGATTTTGAAGTTCAACTTACCTACATGCTGACACCATCAAATTTTTTTCACCTGGGTCTGTTAGAATTTCACGCTTGGAGTTTGTAGTACATGCAAGTCATTTCTATTTATTTGGAACTATATAATATGAGTCATCGTAAGATTGTGAATTATGCTTTTGTCTTATTGACGTTATGATCCTCATCCTCAATTTTGTAGGCGACATCTGGAGAATCCCATAGGATTTGATGTGTGACAAAATGGCACTTTAATAACTTTTCTGATAAATCAGTTTGCTGCACAGATGTAAAAATCCACACCAGATTACCTGCGTTACAACAAGTCGGTGTTTGGTGCTATAATGGTCCCAGTCCTTATCCTGGGTCTTTAAGGTCTGTATGCCTGTCAGCTGTCTTGCTTCTTCATTTCAGATGATGAGACATTAGATGTAATCTTACTCTTCTTCATCAGACTGAAACAGAAATAATCTTTCCATTGCTGTTTCAGCCTCTTGACCATGTTACAAGGAAAATCAGTAGTGCCTTGCTTTGGGGAGTTGTATGCACATATCATGACAGGCTATATTGTATGCCACTCTCTCTTTTCAACATCAACATGTACTGTGAGCATATCTGTGAATATCTTATTTATACATTATACATTATGTGAGGCCATTCATCTGCAGGCAGTAGGAAGTTATCATTTGGTTGCATCAACAAATTACTTCTGACACCAGTCCTCACTGAGACACTTTTCTTTACTCGGAAATAATTACACACAGTGTTCCACACTTCAAACACCCTGACCTTTTCTGGGAGCTTCAGCAGTCAGCACAGCTTTGATGATGGTTTAACAGATGAGGCAGTCAGTGCACAATATTGCCTATTTATTCCGTTTGTTGGCTTGTGAAACTTCTCAGACAGGTCAGTTTCAGTCTGATGAAATAGAACATTTGCAGGAGGTATTGGTACCAGACATTCTGGAGATAATTTATGAACATGCTTCTATCATTGGCATTCCCTGCTGTGAGTTACAGTTTAGCATTATGGGAGAAATTGCCAAAAGGAGTACAGGAAGTAGAGTGCGAGGAGGTTCAGGGAATGATGATGAGAGTTTTGTGGGGAAAGTACAGTGGACAGAATAACAGTATAATAATTGTACACCACCTGAACAGTGCATAAATTACACAGATGGATCCAATCAGGATAATAATAATGAGCCACAAGGTGGGAAAGGAAGAAACAAGGAAAACCCACACAGTGAGCGAATACTATTGAGAGAAGGAAGAGGGAGAGATTGAAACCACAACAGGCTCAAAAACTAAGAAATGAATTTTTAGTGGTCTGCATACACACGAACTGACATCCAGGGCCAACTATTTGGTGTGGACAGCAGAGACCCTGTATTATTATTATTACAATACTGGAAACAGACAAGGACACAAAGACTGGACAGCAAGGAGGGGAAATTGTTGAGCAATATCAGCAATAACCAAGAGCGAGGTGTGGTATACAGCAAATTGCAACAATGAGCACAAATTGAGTGAATTTAGTGGTGGTGAAGCGGGAGGGGGTGGTGGGGGAGGGGGTGGGGCGTTGTGAGCAGCAGAGATGCCCCTCCAGTGAAGCTGATGTCATGACAAAGTAGCAAATAGATGAAACTATCAGAGGAGAATTGGAAGTTGTTACCAGCTAATGTTATGTCACTCAGGTCAACACAGAGCAAAATAGTACACAGGCAGAGATTGAAAGATGTGGTGATGGGCGCTGTCAACCGGTAGGAGGCAGGATTGTTCAAAGTTGTAGAGGCCAAAAGAGAGGATCAGAATAGCAGCCAACAAGAAAGTGAAGATGAAGAACGTGAATAAGTAAGACAAAGGAGATTCTATCCTTAAAGGAATTAACTTTCAATTAAGTGAAGTGGTGCTTAGCAGAATTTTCATACCATTGAAAAAGTGATGAGAAAAGCTGGATTGCTAATTTGTTATGAATCTGAGACAGGTCATGGTCAGCCACACAACAAAACAGGAGCTGGCACCAGCAAGTTCATGGATGTCGCTCTGATCAGTCCAGAAAAAAGAGGCAGAACGAACTGAGATAGATATAGCCAGAAGTGATATGACCTGATGGGAGGCAAAGTCACTAATAATCCAAGCTTTGGAAGAATGTGTGGGAGCAGGAGTCACTATAGTGGAGAGAGAACAAGGAAGACATAGAAGCAGCAGAAGAATAAGAGACTGGAAATCAAGAAAGGATGAGGAAAGCATAGACAAAGCGGTCCGGAAGATGGTAATCAATTCTTCTATCAGATTTGAGAAGAGTAAAGGAAGGGAACTTATGATGAAGAAGGCGAAGAGGAAGACAGGGAAGGTGACAGTCAACTACGAAGCAAAGGCAGTGAACAAGGAGGTGGTCTAGCTGAGGATTAGAAAGTGGGGGAGAATGGTATGAATGATAGAAGAGAAGATGCCTTGGGTAAATCGAAGAGAAGATAGCACTGAAAGAGGGAAAACAGAAGAGAAGGTAGATGAAGATGATGATGATGAAGCAGAAGAAGGCTTAAGTGGAATGGGAGAAGAAGAAGAGATAGGGAAGAAGTTTCTGATCAAGAGGAGGAGGAGAAGAGCCTTGTACGGCACAGTAGTTTAAATGAAGCAGAGGAAGAGGAATTTGATACATGATGGAATTAATAGTGAACTGCATTAATTGGAAGGAGAGATGTAACCTTTAAAATTCCATGAACCAAGTTGATGAAAGATGAAGATTTGAAATTATTTGCTATTTGATAAGCCTTATCAGAAAGCCTGGATGAAAACAAGGGAACACTAGATCATGGGAACAGTCGCAGACCTGATAAGGCACCAGTGGGGGTAGTGGAATTATCTGTCAAAAAACCACTGAATAAATGACGAGGGACCAGCAAACCAGAAATATCAGTGGTGTACACTGATGAGAAAGTTGTAGCGGTTCCACCTGCTTTTATTTTCTTCGTTTGTTGTCCTCAGTGTTGACGTACTGCGTTGCTACACTAGCTGGAAGGTGGAGTTTGTAATTTGGACACTGACTACGGTAAATAACACTGACTGTGGTAAATAATGGAGCTGACATATGCACAGCTACGTTTCACAGTACTTTAATGTCACTGTTCACAACCCCCCAATAATACACAGTTATTCGGCCAGTGCACCATTGTTTAACTTTCGATAAGCTTCATTAATAGTTTGCATGCGAACCTCCACATATTGCTTAGTTTACTGTTGAACATCTACGAACAGTAAAACGTAACTACAAAGTTCACCATTCTTGAAGAATAATCAGGTACATAGGGAGCAGACAGTCATTGGTTTTTACACACGGCCTAATTGTTTAACACTTAATCCACAGCTAATTTGAAGCATTGTTGTCATTCTAATCAGCACAGGTTAGTCGTCTGAAACTTGGCTGTGTACTGACTGACTCACGATCAAAAATCGGGCCCTTATATCCTCGCAATAATAGGTGCTGAAACCAATTGTCCAAGTTAAATTTACAGAAATTACAATTAAAACTTAACTCATTAAATTAACTGAATACGTCAAAAAATTGTGTCTTTTTAACACTTTCTTCTACTATAAGGGTTAAGCAAAATTATTTGTTTAAATAATGAAATTAACATATATAGTTACACAAACAATACTTTTGTCAAAACTGTTAATTAATTTGGAATTAATTAAAGGCTGGCTTTGCGAAAATGTTTTCGAATAGATCCTTTAAAATTACTATTAGTTGTTCCTCCAAATGTTTACACTTAGTGCAGAATTTACCTTTGTTTACATGTCAACAATATAATTCAAGTTACAATTACTGATTTCACCCAATAACAAAAGATATTAACTAGGAATAGTCAAAATAAATTAGAAAATAAATTACATACATAAAACTAAACACAAAATTAGACCTGGTGTTATATTCTTTAAAACTAAGGGCCAATCTTTCTCTTTTATGAAAATACAGATTATATTCACGTGTGTTAGTGGTAATTAGTTAAAATTGAAATAATGAATTTTAAGGAGGCAGATGTCAAAACAACAGGGGAATTAAAATTATCGCAGCTTGCTTCACCACAAAGTGGAACAGTGTTCTTTAGAAGAAGATGAGAGGAAGTGGGAGGTAGATGACAGTTTTTAGCCTTTAATAAAGATCAAAATATGTGAAATGTTGAGCACAGCTCTTGTGGATAGTGGCAGCGCAGGCACACCTATATTCAATATACTTTATCAGCATCTTACAAAGGACTATTCAGCTGTAACAATGCCATTGAAAAAGGTCAGAATAGAAAGTGGCAATGAGATGTTGACCAAATCAGTCACCAAATCAGGATATGCGACCATAAATGTGGGAAAGTGGTAGTAGTAGTAGTAGTAGTAGTAGTAGTATTATGCTGTGACCATAAATGTAGGAAAGTGCTAGTAGTAGTAGTAGTAGTAGTAGTAGTAGCTTTATTCATCTGTAGATCTCTCTTTACAAGGATGTAGGACATGTCAAAGTATTTACAAATTTAGATCAATTTAAAAGAAGCTAATTCGTATACACATATGTTTGCAGACTTCTAGTTAGAGACAATCATTACATTTACTCCTGGTATACAATACTTTTTTTTTTTTTTACAAATAACTTATTAAATAATGTAACGCCACACTGTTCGCCCATATCTGACTGTCAGTCACTATACACACATTATTTAATAACACTACACACACACACACACACACACACACACACACACACTCACTCACTCACTCTGGTGATCTCTGGGCCATTTTCTGTACCGCAACTTCCCATTTGTATCCTGAAAAACTGAGTCAGCATCCCTCCATAATGAGTGAGATGTTGAGTTCAGGAAGAGGAAGAGGTGTTAGTATTGTGCTGTGCATAGCTTGGGGGTAAGTATTTCTAGAAAGGAAAGAAGAAGGAAAAAACATAAAGTGAAGGTGTTGTGTGGAATGTTGGATGTTTTATAATCATTATTACTATTACATTTTTTTTATCAAACCCCTACTCGGTTTTGTCTAAGTAATCCTTCAATGTATAAAATGTATTGCATAACAGGTACTTTCCAGCTGCCTTTTTAAATAAGTGTATTTTTGCAATTTCTTTAATCTCTTTTGGTAATTTATTGTACAGTTTTATTCCTTGGTAGAAAATGTTGTTTTGAGTTTTATGTTTATTTTTTCTTGGTAAATGTGAGTCGAGTCTACCTCTTGTTGCATGGTCATGGACAGAGCTGTTTTTACAGTAATTTGATGTGCACAACTGACTGGTAAATGTATTCACATGGAGCATTTAAAATCCCCAGTGTTTTGAACAGATCTTTACAATGAGCTCAACTAGTATTTTTGGTTGTTATTCTTATGGCTCTTTTTTGGATTTTGAAAACTGTGCTCATATTTTTTGCAGTTGTTCCCCAAAAAATAATGCCATAGCTAAGAACTGAGTGTACATATGAAAAATATGTAACTAAAAGACACTGCATGTTACACACTGATGATAGGATTCTAAGCGCATAACATGCTGATGGCATTCTGTTTGCAAGTACTTTTGTGTGTTCACACCACTTCAACTGAGAACCAATATACATTCGTAGAAATTTTGCATTTGTTACACAGTCTACAGAGGTGCCATCTACATTTAATTTAACATGGTCATTTTTAGAATGAGATTTTCACTCTGCAGCGGAGTGTGCGCTGATATGAAACTTCCTGGCAGATTAAAACTGTGTGCCCGACCGAGACTCGAACTCGGGACCTTTGCCTTTCGCGGGCAAGTGCTCTACCAAGGTACTGGTACGAGGTACGAGGTACTGGCAGAAGTAAAGCTGTGAGTACCGGGTGTGAGTCGTGCTTCAGTAGCTCAGTTGGTAGAGCACTTGCCCCCGAAAGGCAAAGGTGCCGAGTTTGAGTCTCGGTCGGGCACACAGTTTTAATCTGCCAAGAAGTTTCATGGTCATTTTTACTCTTCAAACTGAAATTCATGGCATTAGTTTTCTTTATGTTCAATGTCACTTTATTGCTTATTGACCAATCGTAAACTTCCTTGAGAGTTTCATTTGTTTTCTCGACGAGGAGTTCTCTTGCTTTCTCAGTTGCTATAATATTGCTGTCATCAGCGAAGAGAATTTTTTCACCATGAGTAGCACTACTGGGAAAGTTATTAATGTATATCAGGAACAGTAATGGTCCTAATGTGCTACCTTGTGGAACTCCTATATTAATGTATTTTGATTCTGATAAATGTTTTACTAAATGTTTAATTGTATTTGAAATATGTGTTATCTCTACTCTTTGTACCCTATCTGTTAGGTATGACCAAAACCAGTCATTAGTTACCCCTCTTATTCCTAATGCTTCTAATTTATTTAATAGAATCTTGTGGTCGACTGTATCAGATGTATTAGAAAGATCCACTCATCTTTATCAAGAGCATCAAGTACAACTTTTGTGACTTCTTCTATGGCTGACTCCGTATTTTTTCCACTTTGGAAACCAAACTGTGTTTTGCTGAAAAGATTGTATTTATTCAGGTAATTCATTAATCTGTCTTTCATAAAGGATTTATTATTTTTGAGAATGCTGACAGCAGGGAATGGCCTGGTAATTTTCTATGTATTCTGCATCACCTTTCTTAAGCAAAGGTACAACTCTTGCCTGTTTTAGCTGCTCTGGAAATGTCGCTGATGTGAAGGATTCATTTATTATATTTGTTAAGGGGCCCTGTATAATCCCTGTGCATTGTTTCAGTACACACATTGGTACTTCATCTAAGCCTACTGACTTTTTATTTTTCAGTTTTTGAACAGTTTCATTGACTTCATTCTCTGTGGTTGGAAGTAACGTCATTGTATTTAGTGCAACATTATTTATAGGTGTTACATTTGTTTCGGGGAATTTTTGTTGTAACTTCTCTGCATATGTTGTTGATTAGGCAAGAGTGTGAATGTAGTTCATTGAAACTAAGAGCTTATGCTGTAGTTACAACAGTCACTGAATGAGGTATATTGTATTATTAGTGGATGCATATTCAGATTGTTGGAAAGGAGAAGTGGAATATCTACACATGGGAATACCAGCAGCTACTACAGAGCCATGTTAGTATCCAAATGAGTGTGGTCCTGTATGGCATTTGTTGCTGTATGAGATGTCAAAATGATTGACAGTTGCCACATCACCCGATGTTTGTAAACAAGGCAGCAGGCAGCTGATTAGGAAATGGGCTTAATCTAAGGCCTACAGGATGGCAGGAATGAATGTTTGAGCATGCGTGGATCTAGATGCGATTTTGTAAATAATCTTGGAATCGTGTGGGTAGTGGCAGCGCAGGCACAGCTTTATTCAATATACTTTTCCAGCATCTTACAAAGTATGATTCAGCCGCAACAATACCAGTGAAAACGGTGAGAATAGAAAGTTACGGTCTTCAGTCCGAAGACTGGTTTGATGCAGTTCTCCATGCTATTCTATCACGTGTGAGTCTCTTCATCTCTAAATAACTATTGCAGCCTACTTCCTTCTGAATCTGCTTACTTATTCATTTCTTGGTCTCCCACTACAATTTTTAGCCCCCCCCCCCCCCCCCCCAACACACATACACACTCTCTCTCTCTCTCTCTCTCTCTCTCTCTCTCTCTCTCTCACACACACACACACACACAGAGAGAGAGAGACATACACAGACACACACACACACTTACACATATGCACTTCCCTCCAATACTATAATGGAGATCCCTTGATGTCTCAGAATGTGTCCTATCATCTGCTCCCTTCTGTTGGTCATGTTGTGCTACAAATTTCTTGTCTCCCCAATTCTATTCAGTACCTCCTCATTAGTTACATAATTAGTGTGTGATTTGCAGGGGGAGGGATGGGGGGGATTTCCCCCCCTCTGCATCAGACCATCCCCTCCTCTGGTTTTAGTTTATCCGTCCCAACCTGGGATGTTTATTTCTCACACACTGGAGTAAAACTTTACATATAATTTAAATTTGTGGAGCCGAACACTGAAAGTTTTTAATAAGTCTTACTATTAATACTATTAATATGTTTCAGTTTTCTGTCATCAGAATAAGTACAGCTTTTCACAAACGTGCCTCTACATTTTGAATTCCTCTCGTATACCTGTATGTAGATGATTTTCTAAATAAGCTTTACCTATAATGTACTTTTATAGATATAACAAGGCATGGTTTTTCTGATAGTGAATACGCATGAATAGTGAGTTTCGGCATTAACATCTATTTATAAATAGCTGTTTAACCATGCGTAATGCCACGGTCAAAGCTAGTAACATATATAATTCTAATAACCACCTAAGACATCCCCCCCCCCCCCCCCCCCCACTGGTAAAAGCACAAATCGCACCCTGCATAATCTACCCATATAATTTTCAGTATCCTTCTGTAGCACCACATTTCAAAAGCTTTATTATCTTTTTGCCTAAGTTGCTTTTGTCCACATTTCACTCCCATAAATGGCTACACTCCAGACAAATACTCTCAGTAAGACTTCCTAACACTTAAGTCTATAATCAATGTTAACTAATTTCTCTTTTTCAGAAAAGCTTTCCTTGTCATTGCCAGTCTGCATTTTATATCCTTTCTACTTTGGCCATCATCAGTTATTTTACTGCCCAAATACCAAAACTCATGTACTTTTTTCAAGTGTCTTGCTTCCTAATCTAATTCCCTTAGCATCACTTGATTTAATTCAGCTACATCCCATTATCCTTAATTTGCTTTTGTTGATGTTCATCTTATATTCTCCTTTCAAGACACTGTCCATTCTGTTTAACTGATCTTCTATATTCTTTGCTGTCTCTGACAGAATTACAGCGTAATCAGGAAATCTCTCTCAACTTTAACTCCAGTCCCAAATTTTTCTTTTGTTTCCTTTACTGCTTGTTCAAAATACAGACTGAATAACATTGGGGATAGGCTACAACCCTGTCTCACTCCCTTCTTAACCATTGCTTCCCTTTCATGCTTCTTGACTCTTATTACTGCCGTCTGGTTTCTGTACAAGTTGTAAATAGCCTTTCACTCCCTATGTCTTATCCCTGCTACCTTCAGAATTTCAAAGAGAGTTTCCCAGTCAATATTGTAAAAATCTTTCTCTTAAGTCTACAAATGCTTTAAGTCGCAAGGTAATGTTGCTTCACATGTTCTTACATTTCTCTAGAATCCAACCTGATCTTTCACGAGGTCGGCTTCTACCCAAAAAAAATGGTTCAAATGGCTCTGAGCACTATGGGACTCAACTGCTGAGGTCATTAGTCCCCTAGAACTTAGAACTAGTTAAACCTAACTAACCTAAGGACATCACAAACATCCATGCCCGAGGCAGGATTCGAACCTGCGACCGTAGCGGTCTTGCGGTTCCAGACTGCAGCGCCTTTAACCGCACGGCCACTTCGGCCGCTTCTACCCAATTTTCTGTAAAGATTTTGTGTTTGTATTTTGCTGCTGTGATTTATTAATCTGATAGTTAGGAAATTTTCACATCTGTCAGCACCTGCTTTCTTTTGAATTGCAATTATTACATTATTTTTGAAGGCTGTGGGTATTTTGTCTTTCTCATACTTCTTGCATACCATATGGAAGAGTTTTGCCCCAAGACTATTAATAGTTCTGATGGAATATCATCTACTCTTGAGGCCTTGTTTCAACGTAGGTCTTTCAGAGCTCTGCCAAATTCTTCTTACAGTAACATATCTCCCATCTCTTCTACATCTGCATCCA
This sequence comes from Schistocerca nitens, assembly GCF_023898315.1. Classification (NCBI taxonomy): domain Eukaryota; kingdom Metazoa; phylum Arthropoda; class Insecta; order Orthoptera; family Acrididae; genus Schistocerca; species Schistocerca nitens. The sequence continues at coordinate 362,619,227 of NC_064621.1, forward strand.
CTTCCCGTTCTATAATATTGCCTTCAAGTTTATCTCCCCTGCACAGACATTCTATATACTTGTTCTGTCTTTCAGCATTCCCTTCTTTGCTTAGGACTGGTTTCCTGTCTGAACTCTTGATGTTTGTATAGCTGCTCATCTTTTCCCCAAAGGCCTCTTTAATTTTCCTTTAGGCAGTATCTATCTTTCCCCTGATGAGATATGCTTCTAAATCCTTACAACTTTCATCTAGCCATTTTTCACTTCATGCCAATCTGATTTTTTAAATGTTTGTATTCCTTTTTTCCTGCTTCATCTGCTGCATTTTTATATTTTCTCCTTTCATCAGTTAAATTCAGTATCTCTTGTTTTATCCAAGGCCTTGTCTTTATACCTACGTGATCCTCTGCTGCCTTCACTATTTCATCTCTAACCATTCGTTTTCTGCTGTATTCCTTTCCTCTTCTAGTCAACTGTTGCCTAATACTTCCTCTGGAACTCTCAGTAACCTCTGGTTCTTTCAACTTATCCAGGTCCCATCTCCTTAATTTCCTACCTTTTTCCAATTTATTCACTTTTTATTACAGTTCATGGCCAATAAATTGTGGTCAGAGTCCACATGTGCCCCTGGAAATGTTTTAAAATTTGAATATCTGCCTTACCATTATATAATCAATCTGAAACTTTCAGTATCTCCAGGTCTCTTCCACATATAGAACCTTCTTTTATGATTCTTAAACCAAATGTTAGCAATGATTAAATTATGCTGCATGCAAAACTACCAGGCAGATTCCTGTTTCATCCCTTTCCCGCAGTCCATATTCAACTACTATTTTTCCTTCTCTTCCTTTTCCTACTACTGAATTCCAGTCCCCATTACTATTAAATGTTCACCTCCCTTAACTACCTAAGTAATTTCTTTTATCTTGTCATACATTTCTTCAGTCTCTTCATCTGCAGAGATAGTTGGCTTAAAAACTTGTACTGCTGTGGTGGGTGTTGGCTTTGTGTGTATTTTGGCTACAATAATGTGTTCACTATTTTGTTCATAGTAGCTTACCTGTGTTTCTGTTTTCACGTTAATTATTAAACCTGCTTCTGCTATAGCAAATTCTAAATAATAATCAATAAATATTAGAATTCTAAATAATAAACAATAATTACTAAAATTTGGGAGGCATATGAGGGAGATGTTTTTTGGCCCTCCCTTTAGTATTTTTGTGCCAGTGTTTCCAGTACTTCATTATCTCATAGGGGGCAATATAAAACTGTACATATCTTCCTTAATTTATTCTCTTTTGAACTTTACCGAGTCATTTTTTGATCTTATGTCTGAAAATGTACTGAATAATTGTTATGTAAACTGATGTTTTGAATAGTTCTTGGGTATTCAGCTAAGTGGTGTCATCCAGGAGGTGCAATGTTGTGGCAAGCTGACTTCTTACTACCTTCAGGCATTTTGGAAGATGTCAAGAAGTCGACTTAGCAAAATATGGTGCCTATAGGCTGGCGCCACTCAGCTGAATGCATGAGAACTATTCAAGATTTTGCTATGCTGGAAAAATCTAAACTGATGATATTTGTGTTGTAATATTATATCAATGTAATTTCTATGTCTTCTCTTTGTACATCTGGAAGCTTGGCCTGGTAGGGGAAAATATATATCTGTATTAATTTTTTATGGGTGAAGGGAAGCAGCTGACGAGAGTTCTGTTCGAAGGTTTCTCAGAAGACTGGAGATGCTGAGTTGCAGGTGCAGTTAAAATTGGCAGAGTTTCATTAAATTGTGAAGAAAAGAAAAGTTTTGTCAGTGTTGGGCAGAGGATGGGTTTGGAGGGTAACAGAAGCAGCAATTCTGAGGTTGACAATGCCGTTACTGCGAGAAAAGAAGAATTGAGTTTGAAACGCTTTAGAGGATGACTGGTGCATTGTGGTTACTACTATTTGTTGTATTCTAAGAGGAAGAACTGATGCGTAAATGGACACAGAAGAGGATGCTCAAGAAGAGAGCACAGCAGGAGATGAAGGAAAAAATCACAAATAAGAAGATCCATTGAAGAATGTTGGGAGGAAGAAGGTACCAAAGAGGTATTAAACCTTCAGGAATCAGCAGCCATCAGATTGCAAGAACACTATCACACCATAGCTCACTCAAGCAGCAAATAAACAATTCATGTGAGCATTGTGGCTGGAAGAAAGACAGAAATTTTATTTATTTTTTCAAGAGGATTTAGATTGATGGTTTTGTGTGAATGGAATTGTGGATTGTTTGTTCTAAACTGTATTACGAACATGTAAGGGCCCAGCTTCTGATATCTTATTTAAGCAGTCTAGTAAACAGATGATTTGAAATTCAAAAGTGCTGTTAAGCAGACACCCATTGACAAATGTTAATATCTGTGTTCATGGCCTTAATCAGACATCTGCCCATCCCACACATTTAGAAGTAATCTAAAATTTGTTTATGGTGTTTCGTTTAAAGTCACATCAGAGCTGCAGCAAAGTCTTATTTTCAGTTTCAGTGAATATTTTAGACCTCAATGAAATTGTCTTTGCCATTCTGGCAGCAGCTGAGTGATATTCCTGGAACAGCAGAGCACTGACTCCAGGGTTTATGCTACGGCCATAATGAGGTAGTAAATATCTGGGGTGATGTCGCTGAATTCAGCTGTCAACAATTCACTGCCATTTGAGTCACAAGGTCAAACAAAAACAAAACTATTTTATTACAGTATGTTGATAATTTTTACTTTTGAATTATCTGATTACAGCTGAATGAAACAATTTTCGTGCCATACACATTTCATCTTCATTCTTCAAAAGGCATCTTCAGTGGCCTGGAACATGCACATATTTTTGTTTGTACTGTTTAGTTTACATGTTGGGATGATATATGTATAGCTTACAAACAGTTCTGGCAGTTTGCTTTTCTATGATGTTTCATGAACATTGTTCTAAATGTTGTGTTTTTGTTCAATTTTTGGCGCTGCTCTTCTTCTTCTTTTTTTAGTTGCCATTTTAAATTTTGTTTTATCTTATCATTTCTTTTGTTAAGTGTCATAGAGAGTCTGAAATTTATGTGAATTTTCTCATTTATCACACGTTTGCTTTCAGAAATGGCATTCTGGATGTTGTAGTTTTCTTGCATTTGCATTAGGTTTATTCTTATTATTTTCATATCTTGTTCCATGTTTGTAGGATGGTGGTTGTGGTGTCTTAAGTGCTCTGCAAATGTGGAATATTCTTTCTCATACTTCCAGTACCTGATGTGTTCTTTGAACCATGCTTTAAAATTCCTTCATATCATTCCTGTGTACATTGCATCACAACTTTTGACATTCAAGTTTGTATATTCCTATTCCATGGCATTTTTCACTCATGATTATTGACTGGAGGCTTTGCATAGTTTTATATGCTATTTGGAAGCCCTTTTTTTATTATTATGTTTGTTACTCTGTGTGTTAATTTGTGTGTGTGTAGGTCATAGTATACCATCTGCTTCTTTTCTGTGTGATGTTATCTTTGTGTGTGCATGTGTGAGAGAGTATTCTTGCATTCTGGAAATGTTTGGTATGTTGTGTGCATTTTGTATTTTTGTTTTTATTTTGTTATCCAGTTCCTGGTGGTTTCTTTATTTACACACGTTTCGTGCTCAAAGTGCCGATGGAACTGTTGAATTGCCATAATGCTGCGAGATGCTTTGCTGATTTTAACCAGCCATTTTCCATTTCCCCGCATGAGCCATAGACCTTACCATTGATAGGGAAGCTTGCATGCCTCAGTGATACAGATGACTGTACCGTAGGTACACTAACCAAAACGGCCTTACTGTGCTGGTACTGCGAACAGCTGAAAGCAAGGGGAAACTACAGCCGTAATTTTTCCTGAGGGCATGCAGCTTTACTGTATGGTTAAATGATGATGGCGTCCTCTTGGGTAAAATATTCCGGAGGTAAAATAGTCCCCCATTTGTATCTCCGGGCCGCCGGGCCGGGACTACTAAAGAGGACGTCGCTATCAGGAGAAAGAAAACTGGCGTTCTATGGATCAGAGCGTGGAATGTCTGATCCCTTGATCGGGCAAGTAGGTTAGAAAATTTAAAAAGGTAAATGATAGGTTAAAGTTAGATATAGTGGGAATTATGAAGTTCGATGGCAGGAGGAACAAGACTTTTGGTAGGTGAATACAGGGTGATAAATCCAAAATCAAATAGGGGTAATGCAGGAGTAGGTTTAATAATGAATAAAAAAATAGGAGTGAGGGTAAGCTACTACAAACAGCATAGTGAACGCATTATTGTGGCCAAGATAGACACGAAGCCCATGCCTACTACAGTAGTACAAGTTTATATGCCAACTAGCTCTGCAGACGATGAAGAAATTGAAGAAATGTATGATGAGATAAAAGAAATTATTCAGGTAGTGAAGGGAGACGAAAATTTAATAGTCATGGGTGACTGGAATTCGAGAGTAGGAAAAGGGAGAGAAGTAAACATAGTAGGAGAATATGAGTTGGGGGGAAGAAATGAAAGAGGAAGTTGCCTGGTAGAATTTTGCACAGAGCATAACTTAATCATAGCTAACACTTGGTTCAAGAATCATAAACGAAGGTTGTATACATGGAAGAATCCTGGAGATACTAGAAGGTATCAGATAGATTATATAATGGTAAGACGGAGATTTAGGAACCAGGTTTTAAATTGTAAGACATTTCCAGGGGCGGATGTGGACTCTGACCACAATTTATTGGTTATGAACTGTAGATTAAAACTGAAGAAACTGCAAAAAGGTGAGAATTTAAGGAGATTGGACCTGGATAAACTGACTAAACCAGAAGTTGTACAGAGTTTCAGGGAGAGCATAAGGGAACAATTGATAGGAATGGGGGAAAGAAATACAGTAGAAGAAGAATGGGTAGCTCTGAGGGATGAAGTAGTGAAGGCAGCAGAGGATCAAGTAGATAAAGAAAAGAGGGCTAATAGAAATCCTTGGGTAACAGAAGCGATATTGAATTTAATTGATGAAAGGAGAAAATATAAAAATGCAGTAAATGAAGCAGGCAAAAAGGAATACAAACGTCTCAAAAATGAAATCGACAGGAAGTGCAAAATGGCTAAGCAGGGATGGCTAGAGGACAAATGTAATAATGTAGAGGCTTATCTCACTAGGGGCAAGATAGATACTGCCTAGAGGAAAATTAAAGAGACCTATGGAGGAAAGAGAGCCACTTGTATGAATATCAAGAGCTCAGATGGAAACCCACTTCTAAGCAAAGAAGGGAAAGCAGAAAGGTGGAAGGAGTATATCCTCTATGAAGATGAAATGGGAGATATGATACTGCATGAAGAGTTTGACGGAGCACTGAAAGACCTGAGTCGAAACAAGGCCCCAGGAGTAGACAACATTCCATTAGAACTACTGACGGCCTTGGGAGAGCCAGTTCTGACAAAACTCTACCATCTGCCGAGCAAGATGTATGAGACAGGCGAAATACCCTTAGACTTCAAGAAGAATATAATAATTCAAATCCCAAAGAAAGGAGTTGTTGACAGTTGTGAAAATTACCAAACTATCAGTTTAATGAGTCACAACTGCAAAATACTAACACAAATTCTTTACAGACGAATGGAAAAGCTGGTAGAAGCTGACCTTGGGGAAGATCAGTTTGGATTCCGTAGAAATGTTGGAACCCCTGCGGTAATACTGACTTTACGACTTATCTTAGAAGAAAGATTAAGGAAAGGCAAACCTACCTTTCTAGCATTTGTAGACTTAGAGAAAGCTTTTGACAATGTTGAGTGGAATACTCTCTTTCAAATTCTAAAGGTGGCAGGGGTAAAATACAGGGAACGAAAGGCTATTTACAATTTGTACAGAAACCAGATTGCAGTTATAAGAGTCGAGAGGCATGAAAGGGAAGCAGTGGTCGGGAAGGGAGTGAGACAGGGTTGTAGCCTCTACCCAATGTTATTCAATCTGTATACTGAGGAAGCAGTAAAGGAAACAAAAGAAAAATTTGGAGTAGGTATTAAAATCCATGGAGAAGGAATAAAAACTTTGAGGTTTTCCGATGACATTGTAATTCTGTCAGAGACAGCAAAGGACTTGGAAGAGCAGTTGAACGGAATGGACAGTGTCTTGAAAGGAGGATATAAGATGAACATCAACAAAAGTAAAACGAGGATAATGGAATGTAGTCGAATTAAGTCGGGTGATGCTGAAGGAATTAGATTATGAAATGAGACATTTAAAGTAGTAAAGGAGTTTTGCTATTTGGGGAGCAAAATAACTGATGATGGTCGAAGTAGAGAGGATATAAAATGTAGACTGGCAATGGCAAGGAAAGGGTTTCTGAAGAAGAGAAATTTGTTAACATCGAGTATAGATTTATGTGTCAGGAAGTCGTTTCTGAAAGTATTTGTATGGAGTGTAGCCATGTATGGAAGTGAAAGATGGACGATAAATAGTTTGGACAAGAAGAGAATAGAAGCTTTTGGAATGTGGTGCTACAGAAGAATGCTGAAGATTAGATGGGTAGACCACATAAGTAATGAGGAGGTATTGAATAGAATTGGGGAGAAGAGGAGTTTGTGGCACAACTTGACAAGAGGAAGGGACCGGTCGGTAGGACATGTTCTGTGGCATCAGGGGTTCACAAATTTAGCATTGGAGGGCAGCGTGGAGGGTAAAAATCGTAGAGGGAGACCAAGAGATGAATACACTAAGCAGATTCAGAAGGATGTAGGTTGCAGTAAGTACTGGGAGATGAAGAAGCTTGCACAGTGTAGAGTAGCATGGAGAGCTGCATCAAACCAGTCTCAGGACTGAAGACAACAACAACAACAACAACAACAACAACAACAACAACAACATTTTCGTTGCAGGTATCTGAAGCACTGATAGATGAAACTTGCCCATTAAGGGGCGTGCACACTGGTGCGTCGCTCTTGCGCATTGAATTCACCATATATGGACTCCGTGAGCGCGCTGCACATGCACGTTGCGCCGCGATCTGTCTCCTGTCGATTTTTCCAATGAACACTTTGAATGTTCTTAGTTCAGATTTGGATGGCAGCGTGAAAGATTTGTCGTTTTTAGCGCACATAAGTGTATTGTTTTGCAAGATATTAATGAGAAAAGAGGGATTTTTAAGTTGAACTAAAATATCAAATTTTGGTTAATATCTTGTCTGGTTTCAATACATGGATTTTGTGATTGATTTTCCAGCGATTAAATATGGAGTGGTCGGAAGTGACTTTAATTAAACTAATTGTTGAGTATAGAAAACAATGCAGTCTTTGGGATCCTCAGCATAAGGATCATTACAGGAAACACATGAAAGCAGATACTTGGCAAGAAATATCTGTGGGGATGGATGTATCTGCGGACCAGTGCAGGAAAAAAAACGTCTTTGCTGTCTTCATACTGACAGGAGAAGGGCAAATTGAAAAACAGCATGGGAACAGGAAAAGGTAAGTTGTGAATCTAATAAGATATTATGTACCTAAATCTCTTAATTGTGATAATTTAATTAGTTGACAAGTTTAGTGATGTGGCCGATCACAACTGTTATTATTACTATTCGAAGAATTTTGTATACCGTATATTAAGAAAATGAGGGTTGGGTTGGGTTGTTTGGGGAAGGAGACCAGACAGCGAGGTCATCGGTCTCATCGGATTAGGGAAGGATGGGGAAGGAAGTCGGCCATGCCCTTTCAAAGGAACCATCCCGGCATTTGCCTGGAGCGATTTAGGGAAATCATGGAAAACCTAAATCAGGATGGCCGGACGCGGGATTGAACCGTCGTCCTCCCGAATGCGAGTCCAGTGTCTAACCACTGCGCCACCTCGCTCGGTAAAGAAATGAATGGTATTATAAAATAATAGCCTTCATTTTCATTTTAAAGTGATTTATTTACATACATCATACAAACTTTTATAATAACAGTCACAAGTACTTTACAGTTCTGTATTTTTTTAAACAGGGTTTTATTGCAGTCTATATTTTATTGTTTCAGGAAGAGACGACTTTTACGTAAGCAGGTGGTTTGCTTATGAAGTTTTCAAGTTTCTGGAGGACAGGGACGTACCAAGAAAAGGGCTTACTACAGTCAGAAAATGTTGATGTACTCAAGCATATTTGTGTTGCCATTCTAGGAATCCTTATTTCATACAGTAATCTGCTATTTCATCCCTAATTTTTTGACAATAATTTGTGGATTGTCGGAGGCATGTCTCAGTTGTAACGACATATTAATTTCACCCTGGACCCTCCATGACCCTTCAATTAAAACTCCATTCTCTTCATGGTCAATGGAAGCAGGAGTGTAGAAATTTGTGTAACAAAATGACTGCCATCACTATCACCTCGGTTTTTTTCAGGTGTCAAAAGCATTGGTTTTCTTAGAACCCGAAACACTGAGCTTGGTATACCGAAGGTGTTGTCAACCATCCGTTGGGTCCTACTCAAGTGATAATTAAAAATTCTGTGAGGAATTCCTTTGGCAAAGTCTCCAGAGTATGGCTTCATGAGGTTTTCACTTAGAGCAAATGCACTATCACCTGCAAAGAAATAAGGTATTTGCATAGAACACCCCGGCAGCAGTTCCACTACCGGAAGTCCCAATGTGCTCCCACTCATTATAGTATGTAGCTTGCTCCCTTGAAAAATTCTTCCATCTGAAATTCTTCCTTGGCATCCCACATCAGCAAACATAAAGTTACAATTCCTGTCCACTAATGCAAAAAACACAATACTGAAGCTGGATTTATAATTGAAGTATTCTGTACCCAAGTTCATTGGAGCTTGCAAAACAACATGTTTCCCGTCCAGAGCACCAACACAGTGAGGCAGGTTCCAATGTGTTCCAAGCTGCAGGCATCATAGGTAGCTGAAACAGAAATCATACTTAAACTTACTTTAACCATGGTGGGGGTGTTGAGTTTATATATTATATTTGTAAAACAGGACTGATAATTGTTTTGGTGACTGGAAAACTAATTACTACATTATTGGTCTGAGGCCAACGACATGACTTAATGTTTTTTAATAGGCTCCTATTGTTATATTAGTCATGTAATACCAATAATACATAATTAATATTGGTTACTATTGATTATTACTTGTAATTTGCAGGAGACAGACGAGATTATTAGAACTGAAGATGACATCTTGTCAGGACTCAACATTTCTAAAGATAGCTGACAAGAGCCAGCAGGGTCAACATCTACTGCCAGACCTACAAGGGTCACTCCAAAAGAAATGCACACTATTTTTGTAAAAATACAGTTTTCATTCTGCATTTTTTGAAAGTTTTACAGTGTGTAGATACACTCCTGGAAATGGAAAAAAGAACACATTGACACCGGTGTGTCAGACCCACCATACTTGCTCCGGACACTGCGAGAGGGCTGTACAAGCAATGATCACACGCACGGCACAGCGGACACACCAGGAACCGCGGTGTTGGCCGTCGAATGGCGCTAGCTGCGCAGCATTTGTGCACCGCTGCCGTCAGTGTCAGCCAGTTTGCCATGGCATACGGAGCTCCATCACAGTCTTTAACACTGGTAGCATGCCGCGACAGCGTGGACGTGAACCGTATGTGCAGTTGACGGACTTAGAGCGAGGGCGTATAGTGGGCATGCGGGAGGCCGGGTGGACGTACCGCCGAATTGCTCAACACGTGGGGCGTGAGGTCTCCACAGTACATCGATGTTGTCGCCAATGGTCGGCGGAAGGTGCACGTGCCCGTCGACCTGGGACCGGACCGCAGCGACGCACGGATGCACGCCAAGACCGTAGGATCCTACGTAGTGCTGTAGGGGACCGCACCGCCACTTCCCAGCAAATTAGGGACACTGTTGCTCCTGGGGTATCGGCGAGGACCATTCGCAACCGTCTCCATGAAGCTGGGCTACGGTCCCGCACACCGTTAGGCCGTCTTCCGCTCACGCCCCAACATCGTGCAGCCCGCCTCCAGTGGTGTCGCGACAGGCGTGAATGGAGGGACGAATGGAGACGTGTCGTCTTCAGCGATGAGAGTCGCTTCTGCCTTGGTGCCAATGATGGTCGTATGCGTGTTTGGCGCCGTGCAGGTGAGCGCCACTATCAGGACTGCATATGACCGAGGCACACAGGGCCAACACCCGGCATCATGGTGTGGGGAGAGATCTCCTACACTGGCCGTACACCACTGGTGATCGTCGAGGGGACACTGAATAGTGTGCACGGTACATCCAAACCGTCATCGAACCCATCGTTCTACCATTCCTAGACCGGTAAGGGAACTTGCTGTTCCAACAGGACAATGCACGTCCGCATGTATCCCGTGCCACCCAACGTGCTCTAGAAGGTGTAAGTCAACTACCCTGGCCATCAAGATCTCCGGATCTGTCCCCCATTGAGCATGTTTGGGACTGGATGAAGCATCGTCTCACGCGGTCTGCACGTCCAGCACGAACGCTGGTCCAACTGAGGCGCCAGGTGGAAATGGCATGGCAAGCCGTTCCACAGGACTACATCCAGCATCTCTACGATCGTCTCCATGGGAGAATAGCAGCCTGCATTGCTGCGAAAGGTGGATATACACTGTACTAGTGCCGACATTGTGCATGCTCTGTTGCCTGTGTCTATGTGCCTGTGGTTCTGTCAGTGTGATCATGTGATGTATCTGACCCCAGGAATGTGTCAATAAAGTTTCCCCTTCCTGGGACAATGAATTCACGGTGTTCTTATTTCAATTTCCAGGAGTGTACATCCTTCCCGCTTGTTTTCAAACTTAGTTCAACCTGTTCCCATGAGTGGCGCCGTCACAGCATGTCTTCAAGATGGCTGCTACACTTGACGTTCGTCAGAAACAATGTGCTGTCATAGAATTCCTGTGCTGTGAAAATGAGCCAGCGGGAAACATCCACAAGAGGTTGAAAAATGTATATGGAGATGCTGCTGTCGATCGCAGTACAGTTAGTCCGTGGGCAAGCAGGTTGCGTGATGAAAGCGGGCACGGCTATATTGTGGATTGCCCTCGCAGCACCAGGCCTCGTACTGCACACACTCCAGAGAATGTGCAAAGAGTTAACGAATTGGTGACTGCTGACAGACACATCATAGTGAACGAATTGTCGCGCTATGTTGGGATAGGGGAAGGAAGTGTTTGCAGAGTACTGAAAGTGTTGGTGTTAAAAAAGGTTTGTGCTGGGTGGGTTCCCAGGATGTTGACAGTGGCTCACAAAGAAGCAAGAAAAACGGTATGTAGCAAACTTTTGGAACAGTACGAGAATGTTGGAGATGAATTTTTTGGAAGAATTATGACAGGCGATGAAACATGGCTCCATCATTTTTAACCAGAGACGAAGAGGCAATCAATGGAGTGGCATCATGCAAATTCACCCAAGAAAAGAAATTCAAAACCACGCCTTCTGCTGGAAAAGTTATGGCTACGGTGTTTTTCTATTCTGAAGGACTCTTGCTAGTGGACATCATGCCAAGTGGAACCACCATAAATTCTGATGCATATGTGATGACACTGAAGAAACTTCAAGCTCGTCTGAATTGTGTTTGACCATATCGGCAAAAGCAGGATGTTTTGCTGTTGCACGACAATGCACGGCCACATGTCAATCAAAAAACCATGGAAGAGATCACAAAACTCATATGGACAACACTGATACACCTGCCTTACAGTCCTGACTTGGCTCCATGTGACTATCATCTCTTTGAGCAACTGAAAGACTCTCTTTGTGGAACAAGGTTTGAAGATGATGACTCCCTTGTGCATGCTGCCAAACAGTGGCTCCAACAGGTTGGTCCAGAATTTTACCGTGCGGGTATACAGGTGCTGGTTCCAAGATGGCGCAAGGCATTGAGAGGGATGGAAATTATGTGGGGAAATGGAAATATTTTATCTAAAGGATGTATTTACACACTGTAAAACTTTCAAACATGTAGAATAAAAGATGGATTTAAAAAAAAATAGTGTGCATTTCTTTTGGAGTGACTCTCGTACTAAGCATAAGCGAAGTGATGGTAGCGACTCAATGATGAGTGTGTTTGACATTTTAAAAACTGCTGCAGAGAAATTGGAGAAAGAGCATGTAATAAGCCCAACAAAATCAATGCCTTTTTTAAGTACGTCGCTGCAAAAGTGAAGAAATATTCGCCTGGAATGCAGAAATCGGTACAGCATGCCATGTTTGACGTACTTGTGAAAGCTGATAAAGGGTTTTTTGATTGGGCTGCTCCAAATTCTTAGCATTATAACAACTGGCAAATCCCTCCAGAAAGTGTTTATCACCCCACACATTCTCAACAATACGTTTTGCACAGTTTGCAACCAGTACCTGCTCCAATACAATCGCCACCTGATTCCTTGACACCTATCTCTTCTCAGCCATCTCCTGCTGCATCAATAACTTCAGAACAGTTTTCGGATTTTCTATAACATAACTGTAGTTTAATGGATTTTGATGATTTTGTGTAAAATGCGTTTCATTTTGTATTTATAAAAATATTTAAAAAGATAAAACAACTTTCAAAATTAAAAGAGTTAAACAGCAGTGTAAATGCATTACCTTGATATATCCTTGTAACTCATGGATGGATGAGTGCTGCACAGACAGGTACTCTTAGTGCAATAGATTGCTTAGAAATCCTGAAAGTATACTGCAGGCTAGTAAATGAATCTCCCATGGCGAGAAATATATATTGTTGTTGTGGTCTTCAGTCCTGAGACTGGTTTGATGCAGCTCTCCATGCTACTCTATCCTGTGCAAGCTTCTTCATCTCCCAGTACCTACTGCAGCCTACATCCTTCTGAATCTGCTTAGTGTATTCATCTCTTGGTCTCCCTCTACGATGTTTACCCTCCATGCTGCCTTCCAATACTAAATTGGTGATCCCTTGATGCCTCAGAACATGTCCTACCAACCGATCCCTTCTTCTTGTCAAGTTGTGCCACAAACTCCTCTTCTCCCCAATTCTATTCAATACCTCCTCATTACTTATGTGATCTGCCCATCTAATCTTCAGCATTCTTCTGTAGCACCACATTTCAAAAGCTTCTATTCTCTTCTTGTCCAAACTATTTATCGTCCATGTTTCACTTCCATACATGGCTACACTCCATACAAAAACTTTCAGAAACGACTTTCTGACACTTAAATCTATACTCGATGTTAACAAATTTCTCTTCTTCAGAAACGATTTGCTTGCCATTGCCAGTCTACATTTTATATCCTCTCTGCTTGGACCATCATCAGTTATTTTGCTGCCCAAATAGCAAAACACCTTTACTACTTTGAGTGTCTCATTTCCTAATCTAATTCCCTCAGCATCACCCGACTTTACTCGACTACATTCAATTATCCTCGTTTTGCTTTTGTTGGTGTTCATCCTATATCCTCCGTTCAACTGCTACACCAGTTCGATGGCGAGTCTGTATACACCGTTATCCAAGTGAATGCCTGATCGAAACGTGTACCACTCCTCAGTCGCAGACCGGTAGGGGGCACCTCCCTACTATGGGGAACATTCACCTGAGCTTCTGTGGGACCTGTGGTGATAACAGAAAGCAGCGTAATAGCTATGAATTAGGTGAATGTTGTCTTGTTTTATGTGTTCACCAAAGGCGATGGCAGTGGGAAAGCTGTCTGTGTCACAAGATCAGAATCGTGCTACAGTGTTTTGAGGAGCATGACAGTGAACTCACATTAATGTCTTGACCACTAAATTAGCCTGGTCTGATGGAACGCATCTGGGCTGCTAGTGGCCTCCAGTTCCGCGCTCTTAGACCACCGGCTCCTAATTTACGGGAACTGAGTGACCTTGAAAGGTGGATTTCATTTGTGACGTTCATTTCGCAGATTATTCTGCATGTTTGAAGTAAATAAACCCATATATTGGTTAATTAGTCTTATTGGGTGGATTAGAAAGAGAGATACGTGATGATTAAACACATGTCTGAAATAATACGGGCTTTGGTAATGATAATATTTGGTTGCATACTGTAGGTGTAAGCAAAGTAAATTTGTCAGTGGGGGCGAGGAGTGGACGGGCTCAGCCGGGGAGGTGAAGGCAGGCGAGCGCCGGAAGAGCATTGTGCAGGGGCCGGGGGTCCCAGGGGATGGGGCCACTGACAGGCAAGCATCAAAAAGGAACACCGCCGGGTGCCAGGTGAGAGAGAGAGGGGAAATGTCGAGCAGACTGAGAGCGTCCAACGTACGCGCTGGCGCCGCCCGGTCGCGCGCTGTTTTAGCGGCAAATGGGCTGAGCTCTGATTGGGCAGTTCATAAGAAAGTGCGGGAAACGCTGAGGGTCAACGCCCGCTGTTTGAACAGGGAAATTTTTGGATAGGCGGAGAAATTGTATCACTCCGCGAGGGAGATGTGGGAGGCCTTTGCATCGTTGGGATTGGCTGATTAGAGTTTGGCGGCAAGATTGTCGCAAGAGCATCACGCAGAGAGAGGTGAGGGGGAGAGCATTTGGTGCCATGAAAGCGGACAGTCGCAAAGTTCGGTAGCTCTGAGATAGGGACTTAGATTCTGAATACTGTGCTGTGTATGATCTAGAGTCTGCACCTACAGTAGGACATCAGCGTCCACGATAGGCATTGCATTGACTACTAGTATAATTGCAGTTGATTCCACCTTATAGGCTGGCAGTCACCGTTGAACGTAGTCAACCAGTGCACAGAGCTATCATACTGGTATTGCACGTTAGTACAAGACACACTGGGCTGCACCTTAAAGGTTGTTGAGTCAGTCTTGAAAGCGTTGTATACCGTTTAGAGGAAATATAGGGCTTGTGCTATTAGCAGTTTCCCAGTAGTTTATTCTGCTCAAGATATTTGAGAGACTTATCTTAATTCAGCGACTTCGCAGCCGCAGTCGTCGCCCCAGCAGTATCGACGGAGCCAGCACGCTGGTAGACGGTATAGTAAAACTTGTAGCAGTGGCAGTAAAGTTCAGAAATAGTTGTTGGATCGTATTCTCGCCATCCACTGAGCATCCGTGCAGTTTTTCTTACGATTCGTTATTGGTTATCTGTCTTATTGCATGTTGTTTGGTTTGTTTCTTGGTGGTGGTGTCCGAAGTGCGTATTATTTCAGACACAAAAGAGATTATAGGAACGCAGTCAGATCGCATTTACCATTTGCTTATCCAGGGGCATGATTAAATCTAACTTCGCATCAACTTAACATTAAGAGCTGAGAGCCAATCTTACCATTGTAGTATATGTAAGAACAATGTACAATTTGTTTAATTTGTTTTAATTCATGATTTGTTCAATATGATCTAATTTCTATCGTGAGATGATTTACAATAAATACAAGTTATTTACAAAATCGCTTTTGATTCAGTAGTAGGTGGTAGTTAGCCGTCACTGTCACATTAATATATTTTATTCATGTTTAATATCGGCCACTACCGCAATAAGAACCCCTCCAACCTCTGCGTACACTTCTTGTGCTACAGACCTCCGCAAACCACCAAGTACTTGACGAATCCATGTCACAATCGCTGCTGTATTACATTATCAAGCAGGAGATCATAGTTTGTTTCTTATGATCGAACATCTACATGTGTAGATGCACTGAAATGCGTGACAGAGAGTACTTTGCCGTGTACTACCTGCTTAGGTTTCTTTCCGTTTCAGTCTCTACATCTTCAGCCACATCTATACTCTGCAAATCACAGTGAAGTGCATGGCAGGGATACGTCCCATTGTACCAGTTATTAGGGTTTCTTCCCGTTGCGTTCGCGTAGGGAGCGCGGGAAAAATGATTGTTTATATGCCTCTCTGCGTGTTGTAATTATTCTATTCTTGTCCTCACTGTCCCTATATGAGCGATACATGGGGGATTGTAGTATATTCCTAGAGTCATCATTTAAAGCAGGCTCTTGAAACTTGTAGACTTTCTCGGGGATAGTTTGCGTCTATCTTCAAGTTTGCAAGTTCAGTTTCATTAGAATCTCCGTGATACTCTTACACGAGTCAAGTAAACCTGTAACCATTCGTGCTGCCTTCTCTATAAACTTTCACTGCCCCTGTTGGTTCGGGTCCCACATTCTTGAGCAATATTCTGGAATGGTTCACACGAGTAATTTTTAAGCAATCTCCTCTGTAGACTGACTGCACGTCTCCAGTACTTTGCCTATAAACCGAAGTCTACCAGTCGTTTTACCCACGACTGTGCCTGTGTGATCATTTCATTTCATATCCATACGAAGTATTACACCCAGGTATCTGCATGAGTTGGTCGATTCCAGCTGTGACTCATCGATATCATAGTGATAGGATACTATGTATTTTGCGTTTTGTGAAGGAGGTAATTTTACATTTCTGAACATTTATAGCAAGTTGCCAATCTTTGTACTACTGTGAAATCTTATCAAGGTCTGATTGAATAATTATGCAGCTTCTTACAGACAGTACTCCATTACATATAACTGCATCATCTGCAAAAAGTCTGAGGTTACTGTCACTATTGTCGGCAAAGTAATTGACATACAGCATTAACAGCAACGGTACCGACGCACTTTTCTGGGGAACAACCGAAATTATTTCTACATCTGAAGATGCCTCTCCACCCAAGACAATAAGCTGTCTCATCCCTACCAAAAAGTCTTCAATCCAATCACAAATTTCACTTGATACCCCATGTGATCGTACTTTTGACAACAATAGTAGGTGAGGTACTGAGTCAGATGCTTTTCGGGAATGAAGAAATACTGTATCTACCTGACTGCCTTCAGCCAAATCTTTCAGGATGTCTTGTGAGAAAACGGCGAGTTGGGTTTCACATGATCGATGTTTTCGGAATCCATGTTGATTGGCTTTGAGGAGGTCATTCTGTTTGAGAAACTGCAATACGTTTAAGCTCACAATATATTCTAAGATTCTGCTACAAATCGATGTCAAAGATATTGGACAGTAGCTTTGTGGACCACTTCTAACACCCTTCTTGTAGACAGATATGACCCGTGCTTTCTTCCAACTACTGGGCACGGTATCCTGTTCGAGGGATGGAGTACAAGATGAATGAACGCTTAAAAGTCCCAGTGCGCACAGTAATTGGTCTAATCTTGTTTTCACTGTCTCTGCGACAGCGATAGCTAGGAGTTGTAGCTTACTTTTACATTTATCACTTTACACTGACGTGACAAAAGTCATGGGGTATCTCCTAATATCATGTCGGACCTTCTTTTCCCCTGCGTAGAGCAGAAATTCGACCTGTCATGGGCTCAACAAGTCGTCGGAAGTCCCCTACAGAAACACTGAGCCATACTCTGTAGCCGTCCATAATTGCGAAAGTGTTGTCGGTGCAAGATTTTATGCACGAACTGACCTCTTGATTATATACCGCAGATGTTCGATGAGATTCATGTCGGGCGGTCTGAGTGGGCAAATCATTCGTTCAAATTGTCCAGAATGCTCTTCAAACCAATCGTAAACAACTGTGGCTCAGTGTCATGGTGATTTGCAATCCATGAAAATTCCATCGTTGTTTGGAAACATGATTCCCTGAATGACTGTAAATGTTCAATGATCGGTCCAGTTGGACTAGACGACCCAGTACGTTCCATGTAAACACAGCCCACACCATTATGGAGCCACCACCAGCTTGCACAGTGCCTTCTTGACAGCTTGGTTCCGTGGCTTCTTGCGTCACATTCGAATCCTACCATCAGCTCTTACCAACCGAAATCGGGACCCTTCTGACCAGGCCACGGTTTTCCACTCGTCTGGCACCCAACCGATATGGTCACAAATCCAGAAGATGCGATGCAGGCGATGTCGTGCTGTTAAGCGAAAGCACTCGCGTCGGTCGTCTGCTGGCATAGCCCACTGACGCCAAATTTAGCCTCACTGTGTAACAGATACGTTCGTCGTACGTCCCACATTGATTTGTGCGGTTATTTCACGCGGTGTTGCTTATGTGTTAGCACTGACAACTGCATGCAAACGTGCTGCGGGGGTAGCCGCGCCGTCTTATGCGCCGTGTCAGGGATCGCGCGGATGCGCCCGCCGGAGGTTCGAGTTCTCCCTCGGGCATGGGTGTGTGTTGTCATTAGTGTAAGTTAGTTTAAGTTAGATTAAGTAGTGTGTAAGCTTAGGGACCGATGACCTCAGCAGTTTGGTCCCATAGCACTTACCTCGTGTTTTTTTTTTTTTTTTTTTTTTTTTGCATGCAAACGCCGCTGCTCTCGACCGTTAAGTGAAGGCTGTCGGCCACTGCGTTGTCCGTGGTGAGTGGTAATGTGTGAAGTTTGGTGTCTCTGCACACTCTTGACTCTGTGGATCTCGAAATATTGAATTCCCTAACGATTTATGGAATGGAATGTACCATGCGTCTAGCTGCAAGTACCATACCACGTTCAGAGTCTGATAATTCCCGTCATGCACCCGCAGTCATGTCAGGGACATTTTAACTTGAAAAATCTGAGTGCAAATGACATATCCGCTAATGCACTGCCCTTTTCTATCTTGTGCAGGCGATACTACCGCCATCTGTATACGTGGATATTGCTATCCAAGGTCTTTGTCACCTCAGTGTATATTCGCTCTTGAAACTTGGGATATCTCGCGTTATCTCCAAGAGTCTGTCAGTTAAAGATTTCAGCATTCCCATTATGCTCTCTCGTCAGTCAAACAAACTTGTTTTAGTACCCGGGAGTGTTTCGCATTTCCCGCCTAGCCCGAGTGCCGGTAGAGAGAATGCGGCAGAGATACTCGGGCTCCATACGGCAGCTGTGGTCCGCAGTCGCCGCTGAAAGCTCGTGCGGTGGTGCCACCCTCTGACGACTGTTTATCGATACGAGTTGTGATCAAAAAGTAAGGAGATTTCTTTTTTTTAAATCATGAGTCTTCTGACTGGTCTGATGCGGTCTGCCACGGACTACTTTCCTGTGACAACCTCTTCATCTCAGAGTAGCACTTGCAACCTACCTCCTCAGTTATTTGCTGGATGTATTCCCGTCTCTGTCTTCCTCCACAGTTATTACCTCTACAGCTCTCTTTAGTACCATGGCAGTTATCCCATGATGTCTTAACGTATGGCCTGTCATCCTGTCCGTTCTTCTTGTCAATGTTTTCCATATATTCCTTTCCTCTTCGATCCCACGCTGAGCCTCCTCATTCCTTATCACCTAATTATAAATATTAGTCTGTAGGACCATAACTGTAATGCTTCATTTCTTCTCTGATTTGGTTTTCCCGTAGTCTATGTTTTACTGTCATAGGATGCTGTGCTCCAAACATTCTCAGAAATTTTTTCCTCAAATTAGGACCTATCTTTGATGCTAGTAGACTTCTCTTGGCCAGGAATGCCCTTTTTACCTGTGCTAGTCTGTTTTTTTACCCTCCTTGCTCGGTCCATTATGGATTATTTTGCAGCCTAGGTAGCAGAATTCCTTAACTTCATCTGCTTGATGACCATCAGTCCTGATGTAAAGTCTTTCGCTGTTCTCATTTCTACTATTTCTCTTTGCTTGGCCTTTCTTCAATTTACTCTCAATCCATATTCTGTACTAAGTAGACTGCTCATTTCGTTCAGAAGATCCTGTAATTTTTCTTCGCCTCCACTAAGGATAGCTGCGTCATTATCAAATCATAACATTGATATTATTTCACTTTCAATTTTAGTTCCACTCCTGAACGTTTCTTTTATTTCCATCATTGCTTCTTCGATGTATAGACTGAACAGTACGGGCGAAAGACTACACCCTTGTCTTACACTTTTTTTAAACCCGAGCACTTTATTCTTGGACTTCCACTCCTATTATTCCCTCTTGACTCTTGTACATGTTGTATATTACCCGTCTCTCCCTGTAGCTAACCCCTATTTTCCTCAGCATTTCGAACATCTTACAATATTTGGCGTTGTCGAACGCTATTTCCAGGTCGACAAATCCTATGTACGAGTCTTGATTTTTCTTCGCTTCCATTATCAACTGCATCGACAGAACTGTCTCTCTGGGTCTTTACATTTCCTAAAGCCACACTGATCGTCATCTAACATGAAGGGTCCCGGCTTTGGGCATTTTCACAGAAAGTCAGTGATTATATTCACAACTCAGTTTATTGACACAATAAGTTTATCTTCACAAACGAAAGTTCTGTAATCCATTAGCAGTTCAAAACAAATAAGAAAACTTGAAAATAAAGGAATAAGTTCTTTGACAGCTTGATGTTCTTGGGAAACGACATAAGTAAATATTTGCATGAGACTATCATCTGAAAAGTTCTTTTGCAAACCAAAAAAGACTGTCTTCTTAGGCATCAACAGTAGGCAGAAATCTAAAGCCGTATCTCACGAGCAGTACAAAGAGTTCCAGTATCAGAGTCTACAGCCGGAGCAGCGGGTTGCTATGCGCGGTAGTCCCGGCTGGCCGGGATGACTTCGAGTCCGAGCGGCGGTGTGGTGCTGGCGATCTTCTGCTTCTGCTGGCGGAGACGAAACTGCCTGTTGCTCGCCAGGCGAGGGCGATTATACCCGATTTGCGGATGACTACTAGATAGCTTCCTGCAGGCCAGGCAAAGTTCTGCTGCTTTCGGTTGATGCGCCTGCGGAGCTGGCACAGTGACCCGCATAGCGGTGTTGCATTGTGGGTTGCTGGCATTGCAGGGGACCCCGGAAACACACCACAATACATCCTCAGTTTTCTTTTACATTTTTCTATGTTATTTTTGTCAGCAACTTGGA
The DNA here is from genome assembly GCF_023898315.1 of Schistocerca nitens. Lineage (NCBI taxonomy): Eukaryota > Metazoa > Arthropoda > Insecta > Orthoptera > Acrididae > Schistocerca > Schistocerca nitens. Next base: position 362,639,910 of record NC_064621.1, read on the forward strand.
TGCATGAGCTGTTAAGCTGATTGTGCGGTACTTCTGGCACTTGTTGGCTCTTACAGTCTTTGGAATTGTGTGGAAAGTCAGATGGTATATCTCCAGACTCATACATTCTACATACCAACGTGAATAGTAGTTTTGTTGCCACGTCCCCCAATGATTTTAGGTATTCGGATGGAATGTTGTTTATTCCTTCTGCCTTATTTCATCTTAAATCTTCCAAAGCTCTTTTAAATTTCGATTCTAATACTGAATCCCATATCCCTTCTATATGACTCTAGTTTCTTCTCCTATCACGTCATCAGACAAGTCTACCCACTCATTGAGGACTTCATTGTAATCTTCCCACCTATCTTCTCTCTCCTCTGCATTTAACAGTGGAATTCATGTTACACTCTTAATGTTACCACCCTTACATTTAATTTCACCGAAGGTTGTTTTGACTTTTCTATATGCTGAATCAGTTCTACCGACAATCATTTCTTTTTCGATATCTTCACATTTTTCATGCAGCCATTTCGCCTAGCTTGCCTGCAGTTTCTATTTATTTCATTCCTAAGCGAGTTGTATTTCTGTCTTCATCGATCAACTGAAGTATTTCTTCTGTTACCCATTGTTTCTTCGCAGTTACCTTCTTTGTACCTACATTTTTTTCCCCAACTTCTGTAGTTGCCCTTTTAAGAGATGTTCACTTCTCTTCAACTGAACTGCCTACTGAGTGTTCCTTAACGCAGTGCCGGCCGAAGTGGCCGTGCGGTTAAAGGCGCTGCAGTCTGGAACCGCAAGACCGCTACGGTCGCAGGTTCGAATCCTGCCTCGGGCATGGATGTTTGTGATGTCCTTAGGTTAGTTAGGTTTAACTAGTTCTAAGTTCTAGGGGACTAATAACCTCAGCAGTTGAGTCCCATAGTGCTCAGAGCCATTTGAACCATTTAACGCAGTATCTATAACCTTAGAGAACTTGAAGCATGTCTCTTCATTGCTTAGTACTTCCGTGTCCCACTTCTTTGCGAATTGACTCTTCCTGACTTATCTCTTAAACTTTAACCTACTCTTCATCACTACTTAATTATGAACTGAATCTGTATCTGTCCTGAGTACGCCTTACAATCCAGTATCTGATTTCGGAATCTCTGCCTGAGAAAAATGTAATCTAACTAAAATCTTCCCGTATCACCCATACTTTTCCAAGTATACCTCTTCCTCTTGTGATTCTTGAACAGAGTATTCGTTATCACTAGATGAAATTTATTGCAGAACTCAATTAGCCCTTTTCCTCTCTTTCCTAGTTTTTCTTAAAGTATATTTATTTACTTATCATCATCAGCTTTTTCCCCTCCCACAAAGTAACTCCCTCAGATATGACACACTTGTGATAGCGATTTTTCAATTCTGGAAGCGCTTCTGGAACTCACTTTCCGTTATGGTGTTTAGCTCCTTCAGCGATTCTGTTTTTATCTCATCAATGGTGGCAAAATGACATCCTTTTGTGGTTATCTTCAGCCTCGGGAATAGAAAGAAATCGCAGGGGGCCATGTCCGACGAAGCCGTTGGTTGAGCAACATAACGATGCCGCGCGGGGTAGCCGTGCGGTCTTGGGCGCCTTGTCGCGGTTCGCGCGGCTACCCCCGTCAGAGGTTCGAGTCCACCCTTGGGCATTGGGTGTGTGTGTGTTGTCCTTAGCGTAAGTTACTTTAAGTTGGATTAAGTAGTGTGTGAGCCTACGGACCGATGACCTTAGCAGTTTGGTCCCATAGGAACTTACATCAAATTCCCAAACGTAAAGGTTTTGCTTTTCCCAAAAAAGCATAAACAAGCATTCAGGTGTGAGCGGGAGCATTATAGTGACGCAATTTCCACCAGTGGCTTTGCCACAAATCTAGTCATTTTCTTTGGATTGCTTCACGCAAACGGTGCATAACTTCCAGGTGATATTCCTTATTCACCGTACGACTCATAACGCACTATCCCATTGTAATCGAAGAAAATAGTGAGAAGAAGCTTCACATGTGATCGAACTTGTCGAATTTTTTTTTCGGTCTTGGCTGTTCAGACAGTTTCCATTAGGACGATTAGGCCTTGCTTTCGACGTCATACTCGTGTACCCCTGTTTCATATCTGTTAAACCTTCTTCGGAAGTTGTGGATCATTGGCGACTTCTTTCAGCAATTGCTGAGCAATGTCTACGTGTCGTCGTTTTTGGTCTAAATTCAACACATTCGGAACGAACTTTGCTGCTACACTTTTCATGCCTAAAACATCGAAAAAAAAAAAAAATGCTTGACATGAGCCAAAGGATATGTTGATATCATCAGCAACCTCCGATGGTGATTCGGCTATTTTCCAGAACCATTTTCTTGACTTATTTCACATTTCCGTGAGTAACTGAAGTGCTAGGGCGCCCAGGGCGGTCGTCGTCTTCAGCGTCTTCTCGACCCTTATACCACTGGTAAACTCTTTTTTAGTTTCGAACGCGGTGCTGCACTTTATTCCATTTTCAGGCAACATTTAATACAAATTCGTACCCAAATTGTACTCAGATGAGTCATGTGAAAAGGTTTCCGAAGTCATTACAGCCGTACGACAGGAATTAACAGACTTTCGCCACAGGGTGGTAGTTGGAGCTAGACTCATGGGACATTCCTATTCGGAAACCGTTAGGGATTTGAGTATTCCAAAATCCACAGTGTAAAGAGTGTGGTGAGAATACAACATTTCAGATATTGCCTCTCACCGCAGACAACGAAGGCCTTCGCTTAACGTCCGATAGCAGCGGTGTTGGCGTAGAGTTGTCAATACTAACAGACAAGCAACAGTGCATAAAATAACCATAGAAATCAAAGTGAGACGTTCGTCGACGTATCTGTTACACAGTGCTGCTAAATCTGACGTTAACAGGGTACGGCAGCAGACGACCTACACGAGTGCCTTTGCTAACAGCACGAACATATGCCTGCAGCGCCTCTCCTGGGACCGAGACCATATCGGTTGGACCCTAGGCGACTGGAAAACCATGGCCTGGTCAGATGAATCTCTATTTAATTTGGTAAGAGCTGATGGTTGGGTTCGAGTGTGGTGCAGACGCCACGAAGCCATGGACCCGAGTTGTGAACAAGGCACTGAGCAAGTTGATGGTGGCTCCATAATGGTGTGTGCTGTGTTTACAAGGAAGGGGCTGGGTCCTTTGGCATAAATGAACCGATCTTCGACTGGAAATGGTTATGATCGGCTACTTGGAGACCATTTGCAGCCGTTCATAGGCTTCATGTTCTCAAACAAAGACTAAATTTTTATGGATGACAATGCGCCATGTCACGGGGTCATTGTGGTTCCTGATTAGTTGAAGAATATTGTGGACAATTCGAGATAGCGATTTTACCACCCAGATAGTCCGGCATGAATCCTATCCAAAATTTATGGGGCATCATCGAGAGGTCAGTTCGTACAAAACCCTACATCGGCAACTCCTTCGCAGTTATGGACGCCTGTAGTCACCATGGTTCAATATTTCTGCAGGGGACTTTAGTCAGCCTGATGAGTCCATGCTACGTCGAGCTGCTGCATTACTCCGGGCAAAACAACGTCCGTTACGATATTAATAGATATCCCATGACTTTTGCCACCTCATTGTACTAGCGTATCATACAGCATTACCTACTAGCCAGACGCAACTAATAGCTGCGAATACATTTTGTGTGACCCTTCAACGAGAGAGCTTTCGGGGAAAATGAGATACATCACATAATTTGTTAATAGTTTAGTGTAAAAGTATTTTATGTAATCCGTCGTCGTTTTAAAAGAATGGCCTTATGCGACATTAAAAGTAGAGTCAATATGTTAAAATAGTAGCCTGTTGTTGTGATATTCAGTCCAGAGACTGGTTTGATGCAGCGCTCCAAGCTACTCTATCCTGTGCAAGCTTCTTCTTTTCTTGTCTAAACTATTTATCGCCCATGTTTCACTTCCATATATGGCTGCACTCCATACAAATACTTTCAGAATCGACTTCCTGACATTTACATCTATACTCGATCTTAACAAATTTCTCTTCTTCAGAAATGCTTTCCTTGCCATTGCCAGTCTACATTTTATATCCTCTCTACTTCGACCATCAGCAGTTATTTTGCTCCCCAAATAGCAAAACTCCTTTACTACTTTAAGTGTCTCATTTCCTAATCTAATTCCCTCAGCATCACCTGATTTAATTCGACTACATTCAATTATCCTCGTTTTGCTTTTGTTGATGTTCATCTTATACCCTCCTTTCAAGACACTGTCCATTCCTCTCAACTGCTCTTCCAGGTCCTTTGCTGTCTCTGACAGAATTACAGTATCATCGGCGAACCTCAAAGTTTTTATTTCTTGCTGTGGATTTAATTCCTATTCCGAATTCTTCTTTTGTTTCCTTTACTGCTTGCTCAATATACAGATTGAATAACATTGGGAATAGGCAACAACCCCGTCTCACTCCCTTCCCAACCACTGCTTCCCTTTCATGTCCATCGACTCTTATAACTGCTATCTGGTTTCTGTACAAATTGTAAATAGCCTTTCGCTCCCTGCCACCTTCAGAATTTGAAAGAGAGTATTCCAGTCAACATTGTCAAAAGCTTTCTCTAAGTCTACAAATGCTAGAAACGTAGGTTTGCCTTTCCTTAATTCATCTTCTAAGATAAGTCGTAGGGTCAGTATTGCCTCATGTGTTCCAACATTTCTACGGAATCCATATTGATCTTCCACGAGGTCGGCTTCTACCAGTTTTTCCATTCGTCTGTAAAGAATTGGTGTTAGTATTTTGCAGCCGTGACTTATTAAACTGATAGTTCGGTAATTTTCACATCTGTCAACACCTGCTTTCATTGGGGTTGGAATTATTATATTCTTCTCGAAGTCTGAGGGTATGTCGCCTGTCATATATCTTGCTCACCAGATGGTAGAGTTTTGTCGTAGCTGGCTCTCCCAAAGCTAGCAGTAGTTCTAATGGAATTTTTGTCTACCTCCGGGGACTTGTTTCGACTTAGATCTTTCAGTGCTCTGTCAAACTCTTCACGCAGTATCATGTCTCCTACTTCGTCTTCATCTACATCCTCTTCCATTTCCATAATATTGTCCTCAAGTACGTCGCCCTTGTATAGACCCTCTATATACTCCTTCCACCTTTCTGCTTCCCTTTCTTTGCTTAGAACTGGGTTTCCATCTGAGTTCTTGATATTCATACAAGTAGTTCTCTTTTCTGCAGAGGTCTCTTTAATTTTTCTGTAGGCAGTATATGTCGCAGTGTCTGTCTTACCCCTAGTGATATATGCCTCTACATCCTTACATTTGTCCACTAGTCATCCCTGCTTAGCTATTTTGCACTTTCTGTCGATCTCATTTTTGAGACGTTTGTATTTCTTTTTGCCTGCTTCATTTACTGCATTTTTATATTTTCTCCTTTCATCAATTAAATTAAATAGTTCTTCAGTTACCCAAGGATTTATACAAGCCCTCTTCTTTTTACCTATTTGATTCTCTGCTGCCTTCATATTTCATCTCTCAAAGCTACCCATTCTTCATCTACTGTATTTCTTTCCCCCATTCTTGTCAATCGTTCCCTATAGCATCTACATACTGCCACCGCCCACAGCGAGAAACAGGAAAAGCAGCACCGCCAGATAAAAGAAAGCACGAATACGCGCGCCGTCCCACGGCGAGAAACACAGTTCTCAGCGTCGGCGAGAAAGTGTTAAGTATCAAAAACAGCCCTCACTCGCGCCGCTTCCGTTAGAGTTCTGTCTGCCGTGGAGTGCGTGCTCGCGTATTTTGAAAGAAGTCGCATATTTCTATATGTTTCTAATCCTGAGAAAATCGGTAGTGTTACAACTCGCATGGACCTCTTAGTAACCTCGTACATTCTCCAGATGGTATAGTTACCTATAATGAAGAACTACCTAACCTGCAAGAACGTTCCGTCAGATCTTGCTAACATTGCAAAGTGCGTAAAGATTGGCAACTTGCTAAATGATCAGAAATGTAAAAAGTGCACTTCACAAAACGAAAAACGTGTCATCCTATCTACAGAAAAAGACAGAGTCACAACTGTATACATCTAACTCACACAGATACCTGGTTGTAACACTTTGTAGGGATATGAAATGGAAGAATCACACAGGCTCACTTGTACGTGAGGCAGGTTACAGACTTCGATTTATTGGCAGGATACTGGGACAACGCAGTCTATAAAAGAGAGAGTTTACAAGTCACTTGTATCTCCCGTCGTAGAATATTACTCAATTTTATGGGAAGCGCACCAAATAGGATTAATAGAAAGTACTGAACTATTGAACAGGGTGAGTCTAACTCGCTGCCACTCGTAACCCGTTGAAAATATTAAGCTAATCTTTTTTTTTGTGGTAATTGTAAGTACAAACACCAGAGTGCACTGTATCAATAAAGAAGAAAAACAATTAGAGAAAGAGTATTATAAGTAATCCTGTAGCTTCAATGTAGTGTTCCGTTATTTCAGAATGCCAATTGTTTGCTTTGTATTCAGGTAGGCTATGAGGAGTAAAGACTCTTGGCCCACACTGCACAAAGACGGGCTGCACGAATGGTCCCAGGTTTTCTATCCTATTCTGCGTAGGAAGAAACAAAGTTTATAACAACACGCGCCGGTGGTAACGTAGAGACAGGCGGAACGAAACAGGCCGTTCCGGAGGAGGATGACAGATCACAAGGTGAACGAATAACCAACACAAGTCCAAGGCATAACCAAGTCGTCTAAACATATACCACAGTCCAGAGGAAAATACAGACCTCAAAACGTAAATCGGACAAGAACCAGTACTCTGCTATTCCATGGCGTGATACTCAGGCCTCAGTGACTAGCGAGAAATTGACTGCAATCGCTGGGCTCCGGTATACGGGATGTGATGAAAAACTAACGGGAATTTTTTAATTTCGCGAAGTTTACACACATGATTCTCAAAACATTTTTTTATCTTGTCTTTCTACATGCTCCTGATGTATGTTCGCATTTTCAGCAGTTTTGAATATCTAGTTTATTGTTGACAGTCGAAAAGGTTACACGTGTTTTCGAGTGCTCGGTGAATTTTACTCACGAATTTCATGCCAAAGCCAAGGCAACCTGACGAGAAAGATAAGTCTCTCCGTGTGTGAGAATCGCATAATTGTGCGAGCACTATGGGAAGCAGACACTGGGACATGGAGATCTGGTACGGTCCTGGAAGCTTTCTCAGATAACCGAAGTTGTTAGGGCAACCACTTGTGACAAGCATGAAAACCGGGTTCTTGTCCCAGTCCAGCACAATTTTTCATACGTTTCTAGTAAATTGTATAGCTGTTGTGGTGCCGTATTTGCAATTCGCGATTCCAGTTCGTGATCATGTTCTAAAGAAGCGTTCGTAGCCGCCATGGCTTCATTGTTGTTGTAAAAAATGTGTACACCTGCAGTGAGATTACTTCGAGAAGTGACGTAAGTTTCACAGTCCTCGTGTGATTACGTGAATGTATTCATATTGTCTGACAGGTCACTACTATCCAATATGGGTAACACGGATCCCAGTATGCTTCACTGGCGCATGCCTGAAGTATTTTGTCGATTATTTCACATTTTTTCGATTGCTCTACATCTAAGATAGCATGATGCGTCCTCCCTGCTGAAGTCCTCAATACAGTCACAAATTTTGTTTGATATCCCATACGTCCGTATTTTTGTTAGTCAACCATGGAATGGTACCCCGTGAAATGATTCCCGGAAGCCAAGAAATCCTGCATCGACTAGATTACCTTGATCCACGGCTTTCAGGATATCTTGCGAACCATGGATGAAGGGCATCAGACGGATGCCATATTCCTTGACTTCCGGAAAGCGTTTGACTCGGTGCCCCACTGCAGACTCCTAACTAAGGTACGAGCATATGGGATTGGTTCCCAAGTATGTGAGTGGCTCGAAGACCTCTTAAGTAATAGAACCCAGTACGTTGTCCTCGATGGTGAGTGTTCATCGGAGGTGAGGGTATCATCTGGAGTGCCCCAGGGAAGTATGGTAGGTCCATTGTTGTTTTCTATCTACATAAATGATCTTTTGGATAGGGTGGATACCAATGTGCGGCTTTTTGCTGATGATGCTGTGGTGTACGGGAAGGTGTCGTCGTTGAGTGACTGTAAGAGGATACAAGATGACTTGGACAGGATTTGTGATTGTTGTAAAGAATGGCAGCTAACTCTAAATATAGATAAATGTAAATTAATGCAGATGAATAGGAAAAAGAATCCCGTAATGTCTGAATACTCCATTAGTATGTAGCGCTTGAGACAGTCACGTCGATTAAATATTTGGGCGTAACTTTGCAGAGCGATATGAAGTGGGACAAGCATGTAATGGCAGTTGTGGGGAAGGCGGATAGTCGTGTTCGGTTCATTGGTAGAATTTTGGGAAGATGTGGTTCATCTGTAAAGGAGACCGCTTATAAAACACTAATACGACCTATTCTTGAGTAGTGCTTGAGCGTTTGGGATCCCTATCAGGTCGGATTGAAGGAGGACATAGAAGCAATTCAGAGGCGGGCTGCTAGATTTGTAACTGGTAGGTTTGATCATCACGCGAGTGTTACGGAAATGCTTCAGGAACTCGGGTGGAAGTCTCTAGAGGAAAGGAGGCGTTCTTTTCGTGAGGAAACTTAGAGAACCAGCATTGGAGGCTGACTGCAGTACAATTTTACTGCCGCCAACTTACATTTCGCGGAAAGACCACAAGGATAAGATAAGAGAGATTAGGGCTCGTACAGAGGCATATAGGCAGTCATTTTTCCCTCGTTCTGTTTGTGAGTGAGTGGAACAGAGAGAGATGATGCTAGTTGTGGTACGAGGTACCCTCCGCCACGTACCGTATGGTGGATTGGGGAGTATGTATGTAGATGTAGATGTAGGATGTCATGCCTGAAAAGCGTCTCGGACTAGCCTGTCAACGATAGTCTCAAAGTGAAGGGGAGTTTAGAAGGCAAGCCTAGAGTAGAGTACGACCGGTTCGGGACCCGCGGCCTAGCAACGCGCCTCTCCCCGCACAGTGCCCGCGGCCGCGGCCGTGACAAATTGAGGCGGCTGCAAGACGCGTGGCCCGCCTGCGGATTAATCCGCCCGCTCCTTGTATTGTTCGGCGGGCTCCGCGGCCAGCGCTTTGCCGGCGGCCGAGAAGAAAAGCGACCGAGGCCAGAGCAGCAGCTTCGCTCTCGGCGCAACAGGGGAACCCCATGCCTGTCGGTCGGCTGGCGACTAAATTTGTTCAAGTTGCAATCCTACCATATCCACTCAACACTGCTGTCGAAGGCAGGCTGTTCTCTAACAGCTCACGTGGAGTTGCAGGCGGATGCATAGGTACGCTCACCGAAAAAAAAAAAAAAAAATACTCATCCAGGGGCGCAGTAAGTTGAGTATCCAATCTCATCTGCTACGTTTTACGGCCTCCCAAGATTTTCTAATTTTTTTCCTAAACTGTGATAATGACAGTATGGCAGTGTATCTAGTACAATGTGAGTGCATACTAATTGTTGTTGTTGTTTTGGTCTTCAATCCAGAGAAGGGGTTGATGCAGCTCTCCATGCTACTCTATCCTGTGCAAGCTTCTCCATCTCCCAGTACCTACTGCAACCTACATCCTTCTCAATCTGCTTAGTGCATTCATCTCTAGGTCTCCCTCTACGATTTTTACCCTCCACACTGCCCTCCAGTACTAAATTGGTGATCTCTTGATGCCTCGGAACATGTCCTACCAACCGATCCCTTCTTCTAGTCAAGTTGTGCCTTCTCCCCAATTCTATTCAATACCTCCTCATTACTTATGTGATCTACCCATCTAATCTTCAGCATTCTTCTGTAGCACCACATTTCGAAAGCTTTTATTCTCTTCTTGTCCAAACTATTTATCGTCCATGTTTCACTTCCATACATGACTACTCTCCATACAAATACTTTCAGAAACGGCTTCCTGACACTTAAATCTATACTCGATGTTAACAAATTTCTCTTCTTCAGAAATGCTTTCCTTGCCATTGCCAGTCTACATTTTATATCCTCTCTACTTCGACCATCATCAGTTACTTTGCTCCCCAAATAGCAAAACTCATTTACTACTTTAAGCGTCTCATTTCCTTATCTAATTCCCTCAGCATCACCCGACCTAATTCTATTACATTCCAATATCCTCGTTTTGCTTTTGTTGATGTTCATATTATATCCTTCTTTCAAGACATTGTACATTCCTTTAAACTGCTCTTCCACGTCCTTTGCTGTCTCTGACAGAATAAACAATGTCATCGGTGAACCTCAAAGTTTTTATTTCTTCTCCATGGATTTTAATACCTACCCCGAATTTTTCCTTTGTTTCCTTTACTGCTTGCTCAATATACAGATTGAATAACATCGGGGAGAGGCTACAACCCTGTCTCACTCCCTTCCCAACCATTCTTTCCCTTTTATTCCCCTCGACTCTTATAACTGCCATCTGGTTTCTGTACAATTTGTAAATACGCTTTCGCGCCCTGTATTTTACCCCTGCCACCTTCAGAATTTGAAAGAGAGTATTCCAGTCAACATTGTCAAAAGCTTTCTCTAAGTCTACAAATGTTAGAAACGTAGGTTTGACTTTCCTTAATCTATCTTCTAATATAAGTCGTAGGGTCAATATTGCCTCACGTGTTCCAGTATTTCTACGGAATCCAAACTGATCTTCCCCGAGGTCACCTTCTACCAGCTTTTCCATTCGTCTACACTCCTGGAAATTGAAATAAGAACACCGTGAATTCATTGTCCCAGGAAGGGGAAACTTTATTGACACATTCCTGGGGTCAGATACATCACATGATCACACTGACAGAACCACAGGCACATAGACACAGGCAACAGAGCATGCACAATGTCGGCACTAGTACAGTGTATATCCACCTTTCGCAGCAATGCAGGCTGCTATTCTCCCATGGAGACGATCGTAGAGATGCTGGATGTAGTCCTGTGGAACGGCTTGCCATGCCATTTCCACCTGGCGCCTCAGTTGGACCAGCGTTCGTGCTGGACGTGCAGACCGCGTGAGACGACGCTTCATCCAGTCCCAAACATGCTCAATGGGGGACAGATCCGGAGATCTTGCTGGCCAGGGTAGTTGACTTACACCTTCTAGAGCACGTTGGGTGGCACGGGATACATGCGGACGTGCATTGTCCTGTTGGAATAGCAAGTTCCCTTGCCGGTCTAGGAATGGTAGAACGATGGGTTCGATGACGGTTTGGATGTACCGTGCACTATTCAGTGTCCCCTCGACGATCACCAGTGGTGTACGGCCAGTGTAGGAGATCGCTCCCCACACCATGATGCCGGGTGTTGGCCCTGTGTGCCTCGGTCGTATGCAGTCCTGATTGTGGCGCTCACCTGCACGGCGACAAACACGCATACGACCATCATTGGCACCAAGGCAGAAGCGACTCTCATCGCTGAAGACGACACGTCTCCATTCGTCCCTCCATTCACGCCTGTCGCGACACCACTGGAGGCGGGCTGCACGATGTTGGGGCGTGAGCGGAAGACGGCCTAACGGTGTGCGGGACCGTAGCCCAGCTTCATGGAGACGGTTGCGAATGGTCCTCGCCGATACCCCAGGAGCAACAGTGTCCCTAATTTGCTGGGAAGTGGCGGTGCGGTCCCCTAAGGCACTCCGTAGGATCCTACGGTCTTGGCGTGCATCCGTGCGTCGCTGCGGTCCGGTCCCAGGTCGACGGGCACGTGCACCTTCCGCCGACCACTGGCGACAACATCGATGTACTGTGGAGACCTCACGCCCCACGTGTTGAGCAATTCGGCGGTACGTCCACCCGGCCTCCCGCATGCCCACTATACGCCCTCGCTCAAAGTCCGTCAACTGCACATACGGTTCACGTCCACGCTGTCGCGGCATGCTACCAGTGTTAAAGACTGCGATGGAGCTGCGTATGCCACGGCAAACTGGCTGACACTGACGGCGGCGGTGCACAAATGCTGCGCAGCTAGCGCCATTCGACGGCCAATACCGCGGTTCCTGGTGTGTCCGCTGTGCCGTGCGTGTGATCATTGCTTGTACAGCCCTCTCGCAGTGTCCGGAGCAAGTATGGTGGGTCTGACACACCGGTGTCAATGTGTTCTTTTTTCCATTTCCAGGAGTGTATTTTATTTAATATGGCTGCTGTCAGTAATGAGTAGCGGCAAACATATAGTTCATAGGCGAAACTACATTTGGACCGAGCACATCTAAGGTAAAGTGAGCAACTCCTATGTCTCTGAACTTTTCGTTTTCATCACTACTGGGCTTAATTCATGACTTCTGTGACAGTAATTACTAATTAAATCCGAGTGAAAACTTGTTGGACGAACACAGTGATCATTGACTCCTAGGAACAATGATTTGTTAGCAGAGCAGTGTTGACGAACTTAATTGTTTCAATTTCCTCAAATGCGTGTGAGGACAGTGATACGGTGAACTGGTATGTTAAATTTTTGCCACATGTGAATCGTTTTGAACCACTGGAATGTATTGTGTAATTACTGCACTAGGGCAATTTAACACTCTATGAACTAGTGTAGCAGGTAACAGTCCACTATCCTTTTGTTCGCACTATATGTGAGACAAGAAACCGGCCACATCAATGAGCAGTTTACACCAAAGGTGTAATTAAAACGTATTAAATCTGCGTCTGGTGTCAACCACCATATTGCTATAGACTCTTAGTAGAACTAACAAGTATCAGCCAGTTTTGGACCAGAGAAGTTGCCGAGTAGAACAGAAGAGGCTTATATAAAAGGAAGCAGGTTTTTCCGAAACCCACTGCGCACGCACAGATGAATCGTTAAGCGTTTACACATGACGCGGCAATTGCTTATGCTCAGCTGCACGTGAACATGAGGCGGTGCGATCAGTGAAATATTTACATTGAGGTGACAAAAATCATGAGATAGTGATATACACATGTACAGATGGTGGTAGTATCGCTTACACAAGATATAAAAGGGTAGTGCACTAGTGGAGCTCTCATTTGTACTCACGTGATTCCTGTGAAAAGGTTTACGGCGTGATTAACGGCCGCACGACGCCAATGAACACTTTGAACGCGGAGTGGTGGTTGGAGCTAGACGCATGGGACGTTCCATTTCGGAAACCGTTAGGAAATTCAATATTCCGAGATCCACAGTGTCAAGAGTGTGTCAAGAATACTAAATTTCAGGCATTACCTCTCACAACGGACAATGCAGCGGCCGACGGCCTTCGCTTAACAATCCAGAGCAGCAACGTTTGCGCAGTTGTCAGTGCTAACAGACCAGCAACACTGTGTGGGACGTCCGACGAACGTGTCCGCTAGGACAGTGCAGCGAAATTTGGTGTTAATGGGCTACGGCAGCAGTCGACCTACATGAGTGCCTTTGCTAACAGCTCGACATCGCCTGCAGCTCCTCTCCTGAGCTGATGATCATATCGGTTGGACCATAGACGACTGTAAAACCGTGGCCTGGTCAGATGAGTAAAGATTTCAGCTGCCATGGTACCAGGCTGACAACAAGACACTCTCGAAGCTTGTGGTGGCTCCGTAATGATGTGTACGGTGTTTACATGGAGTGAACTGCGTCCTCTGGTCCAACTGAACGGATCAATGACTGGAAATCGTAGAGTTCGGGTAATTGGAGACCATTTGCAGCCATTCGTGGACTTGATGTTCCCAAAAAAGATGGAATTTTTATGGATGACGATGCGTCATGCCACCGGGCCATAATAGTTCGCGATTGGTTTGAAGAACATTCTTGACAGTTGGAGCGATTGATCTGGCCACCCAGATCGCCCGAAATAAATCCTATCGAACATTTGTGGAACATAATCGAGAGCTCAGTTCGTGCACAAAATTCTGCACCAGCAACACTTCCGCAATCATGGACGGTCACTGGAGCAGCATGTCTCAATATTTGTGCAGGTGGGCTTCGAACTACCCGTTGAGTCGATGCCAAGTAGAGCTGCTCCAGTACGCCAGGCAAAAGAAGGTTCGACACGATTTTAGGAGGTATTTAATGACCTTTGTCACCTCACTGCATGTTTCAAGCGAACATTGTACTTATGTAAACATGGGCAAATGTAAGGTCATGACAGAGTGGCAATATGGGGCAATCGGTTTTGGTCGTGGCCTTGGCTCGACGGTGTGGAAAGTCACTGTATTTGTTAGTGTTTTGCAGCTACTATTCAACGTGCCTACAAGTAGTGGTGTAACACACGTGGCCATGAAACACGACATCAGAATTGTGGTCGGTAAAAGATCCTGACTGAGAGGTATCGGAGACGCCTTTCACGGCTTGTGAATCAAAATCGCTTTCAAACCCGACAGGAATTTTCGCAGCCCATGAATGGAGTTCCATCACAACCTGTTAGCGAGAGAACATTGGGCGAGAACTGCATGCAATGATCAATAGGACCCGGTCACTTCGCAAAGGGCCAATGCTCACATAGTCACAAAAAGTTGACAACAGGGAAGTTCGTCGGACTTGAAGAACATGTAACTGTTTTTCTGATCTCTCCCCTACCCTATTACGTCTCGATTGGCCTTCAAAATAACCTGCCTTGAAGTCCATACAAAAACGCTTAGACATGCTGGAACAACGGCTAAAATGCCGACGTCAGCATCCCCGCATTTTGGTGGAATTGGGCGATCAAATCCTCAGCGAGTGGCTTAACCTGGATGCGACGTACCTACACATCCTTGTGGACTCATTTCCTAACCGAATACAGGCGTTTGTCACGTCCATAAGCGGAATGATGCTTGTAATGATTTCTTTAGTGGCGATTACTTTTTTGTTTGTTGACCTTAGAAAAGTTCTTTTCCACTCACCTTGAACCTCGTAAAGATATTCGTCCCTTATAGCAGAAGCAGCGCATGGCCATAGAACCAACCTCTTACGTGTTCTCTCGCCACTGATGATAAAAAGGTTGCTTTTAAGATTTAGGCTGGTATTACACACCACACTGTAGCGGTCGTAAAACGTTTTGTTCAAGAGCCAATACCGACATTATGGGGCGGCATCTCGATGCCCATATCCACTGGTCTTCCCATCAATTGGTAACCTACATAACTTATTTTGTTATGAAACCCCCAGTAGACTAGGTATAGAAAGGATGTGATACGTCGGCCGCCGGCACCCAAGTACTGATAGTTAAAAGTCGCCCCTATTCGGAACGAGTCCTGTCGGCATTTCCCTGCTTAAGATTGCCGCCATCCTCAGCAATTAAACAGTATTGACACTATAGTTGTGTGCTGAGGTGTTGCTGGTTTTATTGTGTGTGCGAACGACTTTAATAATAGTAACTGCACTTGTATTTAAATACTCTACTGATTATGAGAAACCATTGCAGAAGTGTGATAAATGATTTAAATGCCGGTTTCCGTGTAGTCGCTGCGTTGTATTACAACAGCCTAAATTAATTTAATGATCTGTGCTACAAATAAGTAACTCATTTCGAGAACAGTTCTGTGTAGAGCGCATTAACGAACCCGTGTTACTTCCGTGTCAACACTTGTGCCATAGCAGCTGATCGGCTCGAGTCGCGCACACTCGTAAGTTGTCAGTACTGTCAGACAAACATTAAAACGTTCCCCCACTCACTTCCCCTAACTCCACTGTAGCCGCGCCACTTACCCCTGCGCCCCTGAGGTAACAGTCATCTTTACTTCGCTCACTGCCGATTTTAGCAACATCAGTTAAAATTACGCACGTCTTAAAATATTACAGTCTCTGTAAGTATTTTTCTTTGTCACTGAGCAGGAAAAGTACACTGTTAACACTCTCTCAACGTTAGTTGATGTTTTTGGATTCTGTCGTTAGTTGATAGATGCATATTATTTGAAACACGGCTGAGAAACGCAGGCCGTAGAATTCTTGACTTGGGCCGCCGTTTAACGACCACATTGACATGATTACCCGCACAGATAATATGGGAAGTCAATACAATTTTTATTAAGAACAAACATTGTGTAACGTAGGTTACACGAGGAAACTTTAGTAGTAATTCTCTGTAGATTCGCACGAAATTACTAACATAACGTTAATATGCAGCATTGACACCATTTACACACAAATCTGAACCCTATTGCCCCACTCTCACTTTTTCGACTGTCGTCAAGTCGCACAGGAGTTCTCCGTTCTCTGCCAGAAGACAATCAGAAGTCAGAACCATTAAAAAAACCATCGAGAAATGTGAAACGTGTTGCTGTGTGGCCTTTCACGTGATCGTCCGCGAACGACGCAGAATGCTACCCAAAAGTTCCACGTCGTAATGTTCCACGCACACAGTTCCACACTGTGTCCTGCTGCACACCTTTACATGCTTAATGAAAGTGTACATAATATATCGAACTAATCTTTCCTCAGTCAACAACACCATTTTCTGCCTTATCACAAAAAAATGGCTCTGAGCACTATGGGACTCAACTGCTGAGGTCATTAGTCCCCTAGAACTTAGAACTAGTTAAACCTAACTAACCTAAGGACATCACAAACATCCATGCCCGAGGCAGGATTCGAACCTGCGACCGTAGTGGTCTTGCGGTTCCAGACTGCAGCGCCTTTAACCGCACGGCCACTTCGGCCGGCTGCCTTATCACACCAATCTCATTCAAGGGTAAGGTTTATTAGTCATGAACATTACAAAATTGCTACGCTCAACGCTGAGTTCCTGAGGTGGACGAGAGAATGCTGTGGTGTGTGATTTGTAGCACATAATTTTGAATTTTAAAAGTTAACTGCGACAACTCGTTCCAAAGAAATGCAAGTCTCGTCAGTTACGGATTAAAGATGATATATTCACGATATCCAATGACGTATCAAAAGTATCTCTATGTTATAAGTACGTTACGTAAGGCTCACACGATTTAATTCCGCCAGGATACGAAACACTACTCAATAGTTAGTGCCTATGGTGGGTGAAATCGTGCATTAGTGGTCCTTGGAACTACTTAGGCAGAGGGACTTCAATTGCCTTTGATACTACGTTGAAAAGTAACCACGCCGGCGCATTTCGGACTGAACATCACAACAACATTTCAACTTACATTGGCTGCAGTCTGCTACTCAAATACAGATCCATGAATATTGTATTTGAACAAGACGTCTGTGCGAAAGAAAGGGAAGTTTTGAGTTATCCTGGAGGAAAATTTGCATTCTTTTCATGTCCCCAACAGAAAAATCTGACGGCTGCTGTGAATATTGACTTCTACCAGGTCCAACATTAATCTAGAACAAACTGTTACCTAGATCAAATAATTTGTGTTTATCTCTGTACGTGATTACAAATTGTTGCAAGAACAGATATTCTGATGAGCCAAAAGATTAGGACCATCTGCTTACTAGGGTGCTGGTCCACTCCTGGAACGCAATACGTCAGCGATTCTGCCTGGCATGGATTCGACAAGTCCTTGTAGGTTTTCGGAGGTGTGTGCCACTAACTGTCTAATGAGAGGTCACGCAATTCCTGTATTTTGCTACCGTAGCTGAATTCCTCAATTTCATCTACTCCTGATGTTAAACTTCTTGCTCTTCTCATTTCTTTTACTCCTCATTACTTTGGTCTTTCTCTGATTTACTCTCAATCCATATTCTGCACTCTTAGACGGTTCATTCCATTCCATCCATTCCCCCATGTTAGCAATCATCAGCGAATCTTATCATTGGTGTGCTTTTACCCTAAATTTTAATTCCTCTTTTGAACATTTATTTTCGTTATTACTTCTTCCATGTAAAGATTGAAGAGTGATGGTAAAAGACTACATTCCTGTCTTACACTCTTTCTATTCCGAGCACTTCTTTCTTCGTCTTCCACTCTTATTGTTCCCTCTTGGCTCTTGGAGATTTCGTATATTGCCCTTCTTTCTCTATAGATTATCTCTATTTTTCCCAGAATTTCGAACATCTTGCACCATTTTAAGTTGTCTAACGCTTTCTCCATGTCGACAAATTCTATGAACGTCTCTTGATTTTATTCTGATTCCATTTTCAACCTCAACGTCAGAACTGCCTCCTGGGCCTTTACCTTTCCTAAAGTCAAACGGATCGTCATCTAACATGAAGTGTCCCTGCTTGGTGTATGTCGCCAGACTCATACATTCTACACTCAACGTGAATAATCGTTTTGTGGCCACTTCGTCCAATGATTTTAGAAATTCTGTTCGAATTTTATCTATTCCTTATGCCTTATTTGATAGTAAGTCTTCCAAAGCTCTTTCCAAAGAGGCCTTCAGTGTACTCTTTGGTCTCTCTTCTGCACTTAACAGTGGAATTCCCGTTTCACACTCTATGCTACCGCCGTTGCTTTTAATTGCACCGAAGGTTCTTTTGACTTTTCTATATGCTGAGTCAGTCCTTCCTTCTTCACATTTTTCATGGAGCCATTTTGCCATAGTTTCCCTGCACTCTCTATTTATTTCTTTTGTAAATAAAGCCGCCTTTTCTTGTTGCAACTTAAGTTACTTTTCCCAGACGCGTTTCGCCTCTTTCTTAATCTTCGGCATCTTCAGTGGGATCTACAACGATACAGTTTTGTTATTTTTAGATTATCAAACAGTTCACGTCGCCTTTTTTATGTAAATAGGTAATTAATTACAGTTTATTGGCATCGGCGTTTCCCTCTCATTTGGTTTGGAGGTCGCACTACCACCTCATTTCCGAAACATAAGCACAGTTTTGAATTCCGAACTTTTTCTTTCATACTGTTCACCATGTTTCTCCTCTTTCTTTGTGGTGCGCTATTATTCTTTTGTCAATAGCTATAGCTACTTGTTCGAACGCTATGCATTTAAAGATGTAAATATTGTGAGCTGATTATGCGTTTCTTGATTTTTATTTAGTCTTTCTCCATCATCAGCCGGAACGTCAGAACATTTTATCTGGCGTCTTTACCTTTCCTAAAGCCAAACTTGTTAAATAACAGATTCTCAGTTTTTTTCCCATTCTTCTTCATACTATACTCGTCAGCTGCTTGGGTGCGTGAGCTGTTAAGCTGAGCCGGCCGAAGTGGCCGAGTGGTTCTAGGCGCTTCAGTCTGGAACCGCGTGACCGCTAAGGCCACAGGTTCGAATCCTGCCTCGGGCATGGATATGTGTGTTGTCCTTAGGTTAGTTAGGTTTAAGTAGTTCTAAGTTCTAGGGGACCGATGACCTCAGAAGTTAAGTCCCATAGTGCACGGAGCCATTTTTTTGAGCCGGCCGCGGGGGTCTAGCGGTTCTAGGCGCTCAGTCCGGAACCGCGCGACTGCTACGGTCGCAGGTTCGACTCCTGCCTCGGGCATGGATGTGTGTGATGTCATTAGGTTAGTTAGGTTTAAGTAGTTCTAAGTTCTAGGGGACTGATGACCACAGATGTTAAATCCCATAGTGCTCAGAGCCATTTGAACCATTTTTTTGTTAAGCTGATTGTGCGATAACTTTTGCACATGTCGGCTCTTGCGATCTTCAAAATTGTGTGGATGATACATTCCACACACCAGCGTGAATAATGTTTTGCTGCCACTTCTCCCAATCATCTTAGAAATTCCATTTCTTTAGCAAACTAAGTACGTCTCATGTGAAAACCATGCGATTCCCTCGACGGATCCTTTGCATATAATCCAGATGCTTTGCGAGGACGTTTGTCGACGATGTTGCCTATAGGGAAGGCGCAGCGCCATGAAATTATAGCGAAATGAGGAAACACCTGTAGAGGATTGAAATTTTGTCCAGAGGGTGTCAGTTTGCGCTCTAGGTAATTAAATGTGACGTATTAATCACAACTAAGCGGAAAGTGTCATTATTGTTACACGGTGGCGATCATCAATGTAAACAGACACAACCATCAATATCTAGGAATATACGTCTGGTGTGGTTGAAAGTGGAACGGTCTTACAGATAGTTGTACGAAAGACAGATGCAGACTGAGGTTGACTGGAAGAATCCTAATGAAATGTGATGAAATCACGAAGAATGTAGCTTAGACAACCACAATTCGACCGTTTCTTGAGTACAACTAATCACTCTGGAACCCTTATCAGGTGGGATAAATAATTCATTTCTAAGTAGCGCTCTTCAGAATCTGCCAGCTACACACCTGAAGTCACGCAAGCCACCTTGGGTCGATTTTCGGATCACAGACTTTTTGACATCACCGAGAAGTGAGCATCTAACCCCGAAAACCCACTTAATTCAAAATCCAAAGGCTGCAGGGTTTGAGTTTCCCTGTCGCGTTTGATCGAGACTCAACCGCATCCGAACAGGATGTGATCACATCCTGAGCAAATGGGGTTATTTTGCAAGTGCTGCGTGGGAGTGTAGTGCGGAGGAACAGACAATAAGACATACTCCGCAGTACTGCCCACTTCACCGTGAAGTGTCGCACACTCATTTGCGACACTCCTTTTTCAGAAATTGCCCACAAAATGTATGTACTACGCATTTTAACAATATTTATTATGTTTTAAAGCAGACGTGAGTTTCTTTTGTAACTACGAAAACTGCTTTCTATTTCTTTTTTCGTGTAACTGGTGAACACTGGGAGTTGTTGAAGCCTGACAGTTATTACTCGTATTACTAATAACGAAGTTGTGGATTTATTGTTTTCTGATGAATTTAGTTCAGCTATCGATGTGATACCGTTCAGTCATGATATGAATAAAAGTTAAAGGTTGTTCTCAAGTTGGCGACATTTATTGCTGTGGACCAATATATTATCTCAAATCAACGGTCAGGTGAATTAATATTACGATGAATAATATGAATGAAAGATTTATTTTATTTATTCACTTGCTGTGAAGTTAGAGGAAGACCTACAGAATATTTAATTGGAGGTGATGTTTTATTTGGTGGTGGTGGTGGTGGTGGTTAGTGTTTAACGTCCCGTCGACAACGAGGTCATTAGAGACATCTACATCTACATCTACATCTATACTCCGCGAGCCACCTTACGGTGTGTGGCGGAGGGTACTTATTGTACCACTATCTGATCCCCCCTTCCCTGTTCCATTCACGAATTGTGCGTGGGAAGAACGACTGCTTGTAAGTCTCCGTATTTGCTCTAATTTCTCGGATCTTTTCGATGTGATCATTACGCGAGATATATGTGGGCGGTAGTAATATGTTGCCCATCTCTTCCCGGAATGTGCTCTCTCGTAATTTCGATAATAAACCTCTCCGTATTGCGTAACGCCTTTCTTGAAGTGTCCGCCACTGGAGCTTGTTCAGCATCTCCGTAACGCTCTCGCGCTGACTAAATGTCCCCATGACGAATCGCGCTGCTTTTCGCTGGATCATGTCTATCTCTTCTATTAATCCAACCTGGTAAGGGTCCCATACTGATGAGCAATACTCAAGAATCGGACGAACAAGCGTTTTGTAAGCTACTTCTTTCGTCGATGAGTCACATTTTCTTAGAACTCTTCCTATGAATCTCAACCTGGCGCCTGCTTTTCCCACTATTTGTTTTATGTGATCATTCCACTTCAGATCGCTCCGGATAGTAACTCCTAAGTATTTTACGGTCGTTACCGCTTCCAATGATTTACCACCTATGGCATAATCGTACTGGAATGGATTTCTGCCCCTATGTATGCGCATTATATTACATTTATCTACGTTTAGGGAAAGCTGCCAGCTGTCGCACCATTCATTAATCCTCTGCAGGTCTTCCTGGAGTACGTACGAGTCTTCTGATGTTGCTACTTTCTTGTAGACAACCGTGTCATCTGCAAATAGCCTCACGGAGCTACCGATGTTGTCAACTAAGTCATTTATGTATATTGTAAACAATAAAGGTCCTATCACGCTTCCTTGCGGTACTCCCGAAATTACCTCTACATCTGCAGATTTTGAACCGTTAAGAATGACATGTTGTGTTCTTTCTTCTAGGAAATCCTGAATCCAATCACAAACCTGGTCCGATATTCCGTAAGCTCGTATTTTTTTCACTAAACGTAAGTGCGGAACCGTATCAAATGCCTTCCTGAAGTCCAGGAATACGGCATCAATCTGCTCGCCAGTGTCTACGGCACTGTGAATTTCTTGGACAAATAGGGCGAGCTGAGTTTCACATGATCTCTGTTTGCGGAATCCATGTTGGTTATGATGAAGGAGATTTGTATTATCTAAGAACGTCATAATACGAGAACATAAAACATGTTCCATTATTCTACAACAGATTGACGTAAGCGAAATAGGCCTATAATTATTCGCATCTGATTTATGACCCTTCTTGAAAATGGGAACGACCTGCGCTTTCTTCCAGTCGCTAGGTACTTTACGTTCTTCCAGAGATCTACGATAAATTGCTGATAGAAAGGGGGCAAGTTCTTTAGCATAATCACTGTAGAATCTTACGGGTATCTCGTCTGGTCCGGATGCTTTTCCGCTACTAAGTGATAGCAGTTGTTTTTCAATTCCGATATCGTTTATTTCAATAGTTTCCATTTTGGCGTCCGTGCGACGGCTGAAGTCAGGGACCGTGTTACGATTTTCCGCAGTGAAACAGTTTCGGAACACTGAATTCAGTATTTCTGCCTTTCTTCGGTCGTCCTCTGTTTCGGTGCCATCGTGGTCAACGAGTGACTGAATAGGGGATTTAGATCCGCTTACCGATTTTACATATGACCAAAACTTTTTAGGGTTCTTGTTTAGATTGTTTGCCAATGTTTTATGTTCGAATTCGTTGAATGCTTCTCTCATTGCTCTCTTTACGCTCTTTTTCGCTTCGTTCAGCTTTTCCTTATCAGCTATGATTCGACTACTCTTAAATCTATGATGAAGCTTTCTTTGTTTCCGTAGTACCTTTCGTACATGATTGTTATACCACGGTGGATCTTTCCCCTCGCTTTGGACCTTAGTCGGTACGAACTTATCTAAGGCGTACTGGACGATGTTTCTGAATTTTTTCCATTTTTGTTCCACATCCTCTTCCTCAGAAATGAACGTTTGATGGTGGTCACTCAGATATTCTGCGATTTGTGCCCTATCACTCTTGTTAAGCAAATATATTTTCCTTCCTTTCTTGGCATTTCTTATTACACTTGTAGTCATTGATGCAACCACTGACTTATGATCACTGATACCCTCTTCTACATTCACGGAGTCGAAAAGTTCCGGTCTATTTGTTGCTATGAGGTCTAATACGTTAGCTTCACGAGTTGGTTCTCTAACTATCTGCTCGAAGTAATTCTCGGACAAGGCAGTCAGGATAATGTCACAAGAGTCTCTGTCCCTGGCTCCAGTTCTGATTGTGTGACTATCCCATTCTATACCTGGTAGATTGAAGTCTCCCCCTATTACAATAGTATGATCACGAAACTTCTTCACGACGTTCTGCAGGTTCTCTCTGAGGCGCTCAACTACTACGGTTGCTGATGCAGGTGGTCTATAGAAGCATCCGACTATCATATCTGACCCACCTTTGATACTTAACTTAACCCAGATTATTTCACATTCGCTAATAACTTCACTGGATATTATTGAATTCTTTACTGCTATAAATACTCCTCCACCATTGGCGTTTATCCTATCCTTGCGGTATATATTCCATTCTGTGTCTAGGATTTCGTTACTGTTCACTTCCGGTTTTAACCAACTTTCCGTTCCTAATACTATATGCGCACTATTTCCTTCAATAAGAGATACTAATTCAGGAACCTTGCCCTGGATACTCCTGCAGTTTACCAATATTACGTTAACTTTTCCTGTTTTTGGTCTCTGAGGACGGACGGAGCGCAATCTCGGGTTAGGGAAGGATTGGGAAGGAAATCGGCCGTGCCCTTTCAAAGGAACCATCCCGGCATTTGCCTGAAACGATTTAGGGAAATCACGGAAAACCTAAATCAGGATGGCCGGAGACGGGATTGAACCGTCGTCCTCCCGAATGCGAGTCCAGTGTGCTAACCACTGCGCCACCTCGCTCGGTATGTTTGATTTGGTGAAGAGTTGATCATATTTCAAGTAAGGAAATGAATTTATTTGTGTAAATTTTTGGAAGTTTTTACACATATACACTCGGCGCTGATCAGAGCCACATAGTTGAGTTATTTGACGGTAGCGCAATCTGAAGTAATTAATGACGGGTGTCATTCCTGTTTTCTCCTAACAGGCAATACCTGTTGTGTTGATAAAGGAACTTGTAAAAGCATTTCAAAGCTATTTTTGAAAACATGGTAGAGATATCTGCGATTACAGTGTAATATTTGAAATTAATTATAAAACAGCTTAGATCGCAAAGCACATTTATTGAAAGGTCACCGGTTTCGATATCACCTGATCATCTTCAGACCTACAACCGTATTGATAGACAATGGCTGTGGTGCATGCAGCAGGAACTACTGAATGACAAGAGTCAAATGCTATCGTCATTCAGCAGTTCCTGTTACATGCACAGACATTGTCCATCATTATGGTTGTAGGCCTGGAGGGGGTCATGTGATGATCGAAACCGATCACCTTTTAATAAACGTGCCTTCCGATATAAGCGGGAAGGAATAGGAATTTAACTTGTCACTGGTAAGAACGACTGAGAGGATACTTTGTAGAGGGAGACAAATGTGTTGGGTTTTCGATGAATTTTGATGTTATATTTACGTAGAGAAGGAATTGTTAGAGCAAAATAAGACGCTTTGTATGATAACAGCATGACCGTCGAAATACTAACAGAATACAATGAGTAAAGTGACCATTATACTGAAGAAAATTAAAATTCGCAACACAAAACGCATGAAACTTGACGTATATGCCAAAGTTATATACAGAATTTTTAGAGTCGAAAATGTCTTTCACGTGCAGTATTACACGCCAAAGCGATCCGAAGAAACACGAAATCATGGGAAAAGGTTTTCCGGCACAGTTTGTGCACGGTAATGGAACGAAACATGGCGTTCTCGTGTTTTCATTTCCGCTTCATGTTATGTGGCTGGAACTACTCTTGCGGAAGTTCTGCACAGAGCGGTTCCTACCGTCTAATAAGATTTCGTCGCTGCTACATTCGGGCGATCATATTCTATTTTCAAAGTTTTTTCTCTCTCTTGCAACTGTATCAACATTGCGTCGGCGCCGTGTAGTGAATATTTAAGCGTTTACGGATATTACGGGGAATTTGTAAAATAAACTGTCAATATAACATATAAAACCTTTTTTTTTTATTAAAGAATACATTAAAGCTTATATCTACAAGGAGCGATCAACTTCATTTATTATTCAGGTAACAACCTACTCATATTGCCAGCTTGTTATAGAAACAATGCGTACCAACTGTGGCCTTACATTAACAGGCACATATTGTTTGTGTTTATTGCGATACTTTTTTTTTAAATCGCAACACATTCCCTCAAAGAAAACCATATGAAATTATCTCACAACACGTTTGTAACTAAAGTCTGTGAAATATATGTATGAAACGAATAAAAGATTGCAATTTCAATTAAACATCAAGTTTTCTTTCGGTCTTTTAAAATCAGTACTTTGGAGATGTTTAGTTAGCATGTCAGGAGATTGTTCGTGAGTTTGGCAGTATTGTATGTTGAACCAGCCATGATTCAATTCATCACTGATGCAAAGACTCTTCACGTCACTGTGCTTGCTTCTTCTTGACACTTGATCTGAGTGCATCATTTGTATTGCATTCTCGTTATCCGCACAAAGTGTCATTTTCATACTTTTGTTCAGCAGTTCTTCTACAAAGCCTTTAAAACCTTCATCTCTTGACAACACTGAACCGCAGTTATGTATTCTACTTCAGTAGGAGATAGTGCAACCACACAATGTTTCTTGGAGCACCAATTGACTGGAGCGTTATTGTACAGGAATATATATCCTGTAGTATTTTTTCTGTCTACCCTATCGCCTGCGAAATCTACATCATAGAAAGCCACTACTTCTTGCTGTTGTTTTTCTGATTATTAGACTATCCCAATTCCTGTCGTTGAATTCGGGCATCTTTAAGTTCTCTTTAGATTATGAGTGTGTGAGTGATTTTGATTGATAATTGATCTGCTTTCATAGTTCACTGTATATGCCAAGTCTAGTTTTGTTTACCATCTTAAATACGATAACTGTCTATAGCTTCACGTCATGGGAAGTCTGACTTTACTGTGTTGATTTCTTCAGTTTTTCCTTGTGGTGAAATTGGAGTTGTTACAGTTTTTGATTTTTCGATTTTGTGCCTTTGCACCACTCCTTTAACATGTTTTCCTTGGTGAATATAAATACCCTCTCTTGTTCTTTTGATTTCAGGTCCAATATACATGGTTTATCGTTAAGTGTGATGTTAGAATTTGTCTTCAGTTTTTGCAGGAGATATTTCATTCGACAGATGTCTTTCCCAAATGTAATCCCATCATCAACATGTATCTGATTTGTAAACACTTTGGTCAGGTTTCAGTAGGATGAGTTTTTCATTCTTAAGAAACACGTTCAGTTTCTTATTCCATTGCAAATGAGCTTCTTTCAATCTATGCAGTGCGAGTTTGAGTAGGCAAATTTTCCCAGGTGCTCTATATAACCTTGGAGCTCGAAATATTTTGAGACAACTTCAGTTCGATTGTACATAAGTGCTCCAGTCATGTCATAATCATCGGTGGGGACTTAAATCATACCACAATCGATTGGAAAAGTTACAGTTTTGTTAGTGGTGTGCGTGACAAGACATCCTGTGAAACATTACAAAACTGTTTAGAACACAGAGTTCGGAATCCCTTTCATGATAGAGATATGTTAGACCCAATAACAACAAATAGGACAGACCTATTTGAGGAGGTCCACACTGAATTAGGCACACTGATCAACAAAAGTTTGGAATACGATCGTAAACTGTAGTCTACAATACTAGAGGTCTCATTGACCTAGGCAATTAATGTATTAGGCAATTAGAGCCGATATAGTGGACGGTATTTACTACTAACATGCTTAATGGCTGTTTTCCAGACAGTAAACATACGACTGTCGCACCGGCATACCTCGAGCAGTCCAGTATCAACAACAGCTGCATTCCGTTTGTGTTCAGCACTGCTGTAATATGCCACGTAGAGACATACAACACTTTGATAAATTCAGAATGGTGGCTTTACTTTCAGCAGGTCATAAACAGCAAGATGTTGCCGATCGGTTACATGTCACTCAAAGCGGTGTGTCTATGGTGTAGAGACAATACAGAGAGACGGGGAATGTGAACGATAGACCTCGCAGTCTCCTCTTATGACAATATCAATGTAGGCTCGTTTCTTCCAACTGTGGGCTTGCAGGCACCCAACATCATCTGCGAGAAATATTGGAAATGACTTCTCCCAGGCTACAGGAATTCGTATCTCAGACCAACAGTGCGTCAGGGTAGTCTTCATCCCAGAAGACCGATGAGAAATTTTGTACTGAACCAACGGAACTGACTCTATCGACAGACTTGGGCTCTTGCACATCAACATTGGACCATTGCAGAATGGAGTAATGTCATGTTTGCTGACGAGACCAGGATTGGTTGGCGACCGGAAGCTAGACGTTTTAGGGTTTGGAGAAAGGCAAGGTCTTGTGACAGCCAGAGCGAGAGCACCAGCAGCAGCGAGTACTGTTTGTATAAAGCGTTTATTTTGCATTTTGTTTACGACCTTCCACTAAGGAAGGGATTCTATTTGTGTTTATCTGCTCTGCATAGTAACTAACAGTTCTTGATAAAACTTTACGTAGTTTTCGTGTTAGATTTCTTAGTGTTTTCTTGATCGTTTAGAACAGAAAGCGCCCAGAAACCGTCTTTTGTTTGTTTCGCGGCCGTTAGCCACTAGTCACTTGAATCAGCAGTTGTCTTGTGACAGCCAGAGCGAGAGCACCAGCAGCAGCGAGTACTGTTTGTATAAAGCGTTTATTTTGCATTTTGTTTACGACCTTCCACTAAGGAAGGGATTCTATTAGTGTTTATCTGCTCTGCATAGTAACTAACAGTTCTTGATAAAACTTTACGTAGTTTTCGTGTTAGATTTCTTAGTGTTTTCTTGATCGTTTAGAACAGAAAGCGCCCAAAAACCGTCTTTTGTTTGTTTCGCGGCCGTTAGCCACTAGTCACTTGAATCGGCAGTTGTCTTGTGACAGCCAGAGCGAGAGCACCAGCAGCAGCGAGTACTGTTTGTATAAAGCGTTTATTTTGCATTTTGTTTACGACCTTCCACTAAGGAAGGGATTCTATTTGTGTTTATCTGCTCTGCATAGAAACTAACAGTTCTTGATCGTTAGGAGAGAAATTTATTTTGTACTTATTTGCTGCGCTTAGCTTTTAAATAGTTTTTCTGGGAAAACCTAGCGTAGTTTTCGCGTCTCGTATTTCAGTGAGTGTTTCTTGATTATCAGAGTAGCTCATCAGAAGATTATCTTGGGAATTTGTCACCGTATAGAGTAGGGTAAACATAGTCATGTGTAGGGACTGTGGTTGTTGTGAGCGGACGCAAGGAGAATTGGCCACTCTTCGGGGGCAGGTGGAGGCTTTGTCTGTTAGGCTCATCGAGCTCGAGGCGCAGGCGTCGGCTCGTAGTGGCGTTGGGGCAACTGTGGTGAGTCCTATGCCTACTTCGGTGGCCTTGGAATCACATGGAACCCCTGATGTCGCTGCGTCTTCCGGCAGTGAGCATCTTACCGGTCAGCCATCACTCCAGGGTGAATGGCGGACAGTGGTGGGCTCGCGCGTGCCTGGCCGAAAGGCGAAGGTGGGATCTGGCCGCGTGGCAGCTGCCTTACCCCTTTCCAACAGGTACGGGGTGCTTCCTAGTGGTGATGACATCGTTTCCGAGCCACCACAGGATGCCTCGCCTGTTGGGCCAGTGGCCGATTCTCCGGCAAGGTCCCGACAGTCACAGAGGGCGGGCCTATTAGTTATAGGGAGCTCCAACGTTAGGCGGGTTATGGAGCCCCTCAGGAAAATAGCGGGTAGGTCGGGGAAGAATGCCAGTGTGCACTCGGTGTGCTTGCCGGGGGGTCTCGTCCGTAATGTGGAGGAGGCCCTTCCGGCAGCTATTGAACGCACTGGGTGTGACCGGCTGCAGATAGTAGCACATGTCGGAACGAATGACGCCTGCCGCTTGGGTTCTGAGGCCATCCTTGGTTCCTTCCGGCGGCTGGCTGATTTGGTGAAGACAACCAGCATCGCACGCGGAGTGCAAGCTGAGCTTAATATCTGCAGCATAGTGCCCAGAGTCGATCGCGGTCCTCTGGTTTGGAGCCGTGTGGAGGGTCTAAACCAGAGGCTCAGACGACTCTGCGACCATAATGGTTGCAAATTCATCGACCTCCGTTATTGGGTGGAGAACTGTAGGGCCCCCCTAGACAGGTCAGGCGTGCACTACACACCGGAAGCAGCTACTAGGGTAGCAGAGTACGTGTGGCGTGCACACGGGGGTTTTTTAGGTTAGAGGGACCTCCCCTTGGGCGAAACGATAAAATACCTGACGGCTTAGCAGAGAGAACATCAGCATCGTTGATAAAGAACGTCCGTCCTCAGAGACCAAAAACAGGAAAAGTTAACGTAATATTGGTAAACTGCAGGAGTATCCAGGGCAAGGTTCCTGAATTACTATCGCTTATTGAAGGAAATAGTGCGCATATAGTATTAGGAACGGAAAGTTGGTTAAAACCGGAAGTGAACAGTAACGAAATCCTAGACACAGAATGGAATATATACCGCAAGGATAGGATAAACGCCAATGGTGGAGGAGTATTTATAGCAGTAAAGAATTCAATAATATCCAGTGAAGTTATTAGCGAATGCGAATGTGAAATAATCTGGGTTAAGTTAAGTATCAAAGGTGGGTCAGATATGATAGTCGGATGCTTCTATAGACCACCTGCATCAGCAACCGTAGTAGTTGAGCGCCTCAGAGAGAACCTGCAGAACGTCGTGAAGAAGTTTCGTGATCATACTATTGTAATAGGGGGAGACTTCAATCTACCAGGTATAGAATGGGATAGTCACACAATCAGAACTGGAGCCAGGGACAGAGACTCTTGTGACATTATCCTGACTGCCTTGTCCGAGAATTACTTCGAGCAGATAGTTAGAGAACCAACTCGTGAAGCTAACGTATTAGACCTCATAGCAACAAATAGACCGGAACTTTTCGACTCCGTGAATGTAGAAGAGGGTATCAGTGATCATAAGTCAGTGGTTGCATCAATGACTACAAGTGTAATAAGAAATGCCAAGAAAGGAAGGAAAATATATTTGCTTAACAAGAGTGATAGGGCACAAATCGCAGAATATCTGAGTGACCACCATCAAACGTTCATTTCTGAGGAAGAGGATGTGGAACAAAAATGGAAAAAATTCAGAAACATCGTCCAGTACGCCTTAGATAAGTTCGTACCGACTAAGGTCCAAAGCGAGGGGAAAGATCCACCGTGGTATAACAATCATGTACGAAAGGTACTACGGAAACAAAGAAAGCTTCATCATAGATTTAAGAGTAGTCGAATCATAGCTGATAAGGAAAAGCTGAACGAAGCGAAAAAGAGCGTAAAGAGAGCAATGAGAGAAGCATTCAACGAATTCGAACATAAAACATTGGCAAACAATCTAAACAAGAACCCTAAAAAGTTTTGGTCATATGTAAAATCGGTAAGCGGATCTAAATCCCCTATTCAGTCACTCGTTGACCACGATGGCACCGAAACAGAGGACGACCGAAGAAAGGCAGAAATACTGAATTCAGTGTTCCGAAACTGTTTCACTGCGGAAAATCGTAACACGGTCCCTGACTTCAGCCGTCGCACGGACGCCAAAATGGAAACTATTGAAATAAACGATATCGGAATTGAAAAACAACTGCTATCACTTAGTAGCGGAAAAGCATCCGGACCAGACGAGATACCCGTAAGATTCTACAGTGATTATGCTAAAGAACTTGCCCCCTTTCTATCAGCAATTTATCGTAGATCTCTGGAAGAACGTAAAGTACCTAGCGACTGGAAGAAAGCGCAGGTCGTTCCCATTTTCAAGAAGGGTCATAAATCAGATGCGAATAATTATAGGCCTATTTCGCTTACGTCAATCTGTTGTAGAATAATGGAACATGTTTTATGTTCTCGTATTATGACGTTCTTAGATAATACAAATCTCCTTCATCATAACCAACATGGATTCCGCAAACAGAGATCATGTGAAACTCAGCTCGCCCTATTTGTCCAAGAAATTCACAGTTCCGTAGACACTGGCGAGCAGATTGATGCCGTATTCCTGGACTTCAGGAAGGCATTTGATACGGTTCCGCACTTACGTTTAGTGAAAAAAATACGAGCTTACGGAATATCGGACCAGGTTTGTGATTGGATTCAGGATTTCCTAGAAGAAAGAACACAACATGTCATTCTTAACGGTTCAAAATCTGCAGATGTAGAGGTAATTTCGGGAGTACCGCAAGGAAGCGTGATAGGACCTTTATTGTTTACAATATACATAAATGACTTAGTTGACAACATCGGTAGCTCCGTGAGGCTATTTGCAGATGACACGGTTGTCTACAAGAAAGTAGCAACATCAGAAGACTCGTACGTACTCCAGGAAGACCTGCAGAGGATTAATGAATGGTGCGACAGCTGGCAGCTTTCCCTAAACGTAGATAAATGTAATATAATGCGCATACATAGGGGCAGAAATCCATTCCAGTACGATTATGCCATAGGTGGTAAATCATTGGAAGCGGTAACGACCGTAAAATACTTAGGAGTTACTATCCGGAGCGATCTGAAGTGGAATGATCACATAAAACAAATAGTGGGAAAAGCAGGCGCCAGGTTGAGATTCATAGGAAGAGTTCTAAGAAAATGTGACTCATCGACGAAAGAAGTAGCTTACAAAACGCTTGTTCGTCCGATTCTTGAGTATTGCTCATCAGTATGGGACCCTTACCAGGTTGGATTAATAGAAGAGATAGACATGATCCAGCGAAAAGCAGCGCGATTCGTCATGGAGATATTTAGTCAGCGCGAGAGCGTTACGGAGATGCTGAACAAGCTCCAGTGGCGGACACTTCAAGAAAGGCGTTACGCAATACGGAGAGGTTTATTATCGAAATTACGAGAGAGCACATTCCGGGAAGAGATGGGCAACATATTACTACCGCCCACATATATCTCGCGTAATGATCACAACGAAAAGATACGAGAAATTAGAGCAAATACGGAGACTTACAAGCAGTCGTTCTTCCCACGCACAATTCGTGAATGGAACAGGGAAGGGGGGATCAGATAGTGGTACAATAAGTACCCTCCGCCACACACCGTAAGGTGGCTCGCGGAGTATAGATGTAGATGTAGATGTAGAAGGCGACACCAGGAATGCCGATACGTTCTGGAAATCCACCCATCTGCAGGTGGAAATGTAATATTCTGAACGGCAATAATGATGGGACAGCGGACCTCTGTAATTCCCATCTACGGCACTCTGACTGGTTCCCAGTACCTCCAAGAGGTCCTACAAACAACTGTAAGGTCCTACAGACGTGAAATCGGTGACAACTTCATCCTAGTCGATGATAATGAAGGACTGCATGTACTCTAGCAGTGTCTTGGTATTTTCAAAGATGCAACATCAACCGAATGCATTGGCAGCACTGTCCACAGATATGAATGCAATTGAGCATGCGTGAGACCTTTTGAAGGAGGACACTGCACAGCCTCCGAATCCATCTGACAATCTGCAGGACCTCAGTGAAGCTGCCACTAAGGAGTCGGACCTCACACTCAAGATAAACTTGATAGTCCCATTCAGAGCATGCGCCGCAGACTGGAAGAATTCAGCTTTGCGTGGGGAGGATACAATCACTAATAAAAGCTGATACTCATCATCATGAGATAAAGATTTTCACTGTTTTTGTTTTTACGATGTACACTTAAGTGAGAGCCCGCTTTGTTTCGTAATGATTTTTTGTAACTAACCAAAATCGTTCCTGTTTTCGGAAGGAATTGTGTTTATTTTGTTAAGAAGGTACTGTACAACCCTCAGTGGGTGTACTATACGAAGTCATAATAGTAAACTCTATGATATTCCAAACTTTTATTTATGTATATGTATTAGGTATCAGTGACCATGAGTCAGGTGTAGCAACAATGACTACGCAAGTGAAAGAGCAACTAAAAGTAGTATAAAAGATTTATATGTTCCGAAAGCTAGATAAAAAACAGTGTCATATCTCAATGAGGAACTTGAAATTTTTAGCATAGACACGTAAAGGAACTGTAGCTCAAATTTAAAAGAATAGTTGACCAAGCACTGGAGAGATACGTTGTCAGTAGAAAAGTTCATCACGGGAGGGACCCTCCATGATTTGCAGTCACTGTAAAGAAACTTCCAAAGAAACACAGACTACTGCACAATAGGTGTAAAACAAAGCATAGGGCTATAGATAGAGATATGCTGAATGAAACGCGATTGACTGTCAAAAGAACAATGTGTGAAGCCGTCAATGACTGCCGTAGCAGATTATTATCAAACAATCTTTCACAAACCCCAAAGAAATTTTGGATGGTCATATGTAAAGACTGCTAGTGGCACCGAAGTTAGCGCCCAGGGACTCGCGGATGAAACAGGAACTGAAACTGAGAATAGCAAAGCAAAAGCTGATACACTTAACTCAGTTTTAAAATGTTCCTGTAAAAAGGAAACCATGAGAATTGCTTTAATTTAATCCTCGTACCACTGAGAAGATGAGCGAAATAAGTATTAATGTCAGTGGCGCTGAGAAGCGGCTGAAATCGTTAAAATGAAGCAAAGCTCCACTGCCTGATGCAGTCTCTAATAGATTCGACATTCAATTTGGACCTGAATTAGCCCCTCTTTTAATTATAATCTATTGAACAGAAAAACCTTGCCCAGTACTTGGAAGAAAGTGCAGTTCACACCCGTCTACAAGAAGGGTAGTACAAGTGACCCACAAAACTAACTTCCAATTTCCCTGACGTGATTTGTTGTAAAATCTTAGAACATGTACCGAGCTCAAACATAATGAGATAATTTGAACAGTATGATCTCCTCCATTCCAACCAGCATGAATTGCGAAAACATCTATCATGTGAAACCCAACTTGGATTTTTCTCACATTAGATACTGAAAGCTTTGTCTCAAGCCAGTCAGGTAGATGCCGTACTCTCCTCAATAACACATCTACGATTATTACCAAAAGTACGATCACGTGGGATATTAAGCAAAATTTGTGAATAAATTGAGAAATGTTTGGTAGAGACTAAGCAGCAAACTATCTTAGACGCAGAGCCATCGACAGATGTAAAATTTCTCGTTACTTTGAGTATTCCACAGGGAAGCTTATTGGTACCCTTGCTGTCGTATATTTATTACCTTGCAGACGATATTAACACCAACCTCAGATCGTTTAAATGCCTCCGTGCGTGCAATAATTAATATAATCTTGCCCTAATAATCTTTATGGGAGTGATTGCAGGGGGTTGTAGTATAGTTCCAGAGTCATAATTTAAAGCCGATTCTTGAAAATTTGTGTGTAGGATTTCTCGTGATAGTTCACATCTATCTTCGAGTATTTGCCAGTTCAGTTTCTTCAGCAGATCTGTGACATTCTCCCATGGGTCAAACAAGCCTGTGACTCTCGTGCTGCCTTTCTCTTTATACTTTCTGTATCCTCTATTAATCTTCGCTCTGTTCATCTTATCGGCACAAGTTAACGGAATGGGAAAACACTAATAGTTGGTACAATGGGACGTACCCTCTACCATGCTCTTCACACTGATTTGCGAAGTATAGATGTATATCTTCCATGAAAACTTGTTTTTCCAGATAACTATTAAAAATGTCTGTTTTGACATCCAATGTCTTAATTATCAAATCTTCTTGCGCAGAAAGTGCAAACAGGGATATCAGGGAACTAGTTTGTACAACAGAAGTAGAAATACCTTTGAAATTCAATTTTACTCGACCCTGTTGTCACCCTCTTGTGGCTAAACTAGCTTTGCACTTTCGGTTATCCGTTTTCTGGAAAATCCAGTTTCCTGTAGTTATTTCTATTCCACAAGCAGTTTCTTTATCCAGCAGAGTCCAGTTTCATTTTTTTTGAATGATTCTTTCTCTTCATTTGTAGTCTTTATCCAATTTTGCTTGTCTTCACCTTCAATGCACTCCTTATATATGAGCATAGCCATCATTTCTCTTTGTCAAATTTATTTGACACTTTGGTTTCTGATCTTCTGAAATTTCTCTTATTTCTTCTGGGCCTTCTATCCTTCCTTACTTCCTTCTTCTTCTTCTTCTTCTTCAAAATCTTCTCTGCTTTCTTCTTTTTTTCTCCTCATTCTTTGGTTTTCTGCAGTTAGATTTATTCCTCCTTCTTTGGTTTCCTCTTTTTTATTTTCGTGTTAGTGGATAAACTTAACATCTCTTGCTTCAGAAAATTTTCCAGTATTTGGATTTCATACGACATACCCATCGTCTTTATATCCTACAAGATCACCTGTTTACTCTTTTACACTCAGTTTTTATAAATACTCAAATTGTTTTGTGGCCACCACAGATCCAAAAATAGCCAGTCTTGACAAATTTCTTCTTCTTCCCTACCACATTTTAGCTGGAGTAAAATCAAAAGTTGTAGCAGGATTTCTGTTCATAGAGAGGAACCATGATTTCTGTCTTGAGAAGCCAGCTGAGTTGGCGACCCTTCACTCACAATTCTAGGTGGTGTTGGCTTTGGTCACGCAGTCTGCGGCTGTTGCCAATGGACATCACTGTGGAAAGGAGGGAGGGCGGATGAGTCAATCCAAGGGACGTCCAGCACTACCCAACTGGTCCAGCACTGTGGCCACCCCAGGAACTGCCTGCAGTGAGGTCGATTCCTCACGTGTTGTCGAGTGGGAGGTCGTTGCAAGATGTGGCCGTCAGCGAAAAATTTTCCACTGGGCCGGTCGGAGGGCCTCCTCATTTTATTTCTGTGGCTGACGAAATCCCTGAGCCAGGTAAAGTCGCTCGTCGTGTTCCAGAGGATTACTTACGACGCTCAAGGTCTGAGCATTCACACATGGTGGAATTATTGGCAGTTGGGAGCTCCAGTGTTAGACGCGTAATGGATCCCTTAGGCATATGGCTGCGAAGAAGGGGGAGGACGGCAGTATGCACTCTGTGTGCATATCGGGAGGAGTCATTCCAGATGTGGAACGGCTACTTCCGGCTGCCATAAAGAGCACAAGGTGCAGCCAACTGCAGGTGCTGGCTCATGTTGGTACTAACGATGTGTGTAGCTTTTGGTCCCAAGAGATTCTCTCTGGTTTCGGGCATCTAGCTGAAAGACTACCACTCTTTCTTGTGAGATGAAGGCGGAGCTCACCGTCTGTAGCATCGCCGACAGAACCGATTGCGGTCCTTTAGTACAGAGCCGAATGAGGGATCTGAGTCAGAGACTCAGACGATTCTGAGACGGTGTAGGTCGCAGATTCCTCGGCTGGCGCCATAGGATGGAGGTTTTCTGGGTTCCGCTAAACGAATCTGGAGTCCACCACACGCAGGAAGCATCTACAGGGGTAACGGAGCCTGTGTGGAGAGGACTGGGTAGTTTTTTTTAGGTTAGAGGGCTTCAGTTTCAAACGGTGCAGTACGAACAAAGGAAGACGGTAAGCCAAGCAACGATCAATATTGTAGCTGTAAACTGTCGTAGCTTTGATGGAAAAGAAGCAGGGCTCCAAGCGCTAATAGTAAACACTGAATCACAAATCGTTACAGTTAAGGAAGGACGACTAAAGCCGGAAATAATTCGGCCGAAATTTTTACGAAGGACCTAACCGTGTTCAAAAAGAATAGATTAAATGTAATTGCTGGTGGAATGTTTATTGCTGTCAGAAGTAATTTTCCTTGGACCGAAATTGAAGTAGATAGTTTCTGTGAGTTAATATGGGTGAAATCTGGTTTCGCAGGGCAGAGTGGATCAGGTTGTGGAAAGGGGCCTAAATCAGTTGCTGTTAGTTGCACAAACATACAAACTTTATTTTGCCAAAACACTTAACCACACATGTCCTTAAAAGAATACAGAAACAATATGGCTGAAGGCCAGAACACGAGTTATTAAAATTGCCTTAAGGAATACACACGGCTGAAGGCCTTAGTTACAAAATAGAAGAACTGAGGGCTTAAGGCCTGGCTAACAAGAATTTCAGTAAGAAAAGTTTAAAAGGTTTTGAACAAATGACCTTTCAAATTTTAATTTAAGATGGCTGGAGGCCTTATCTTAAAACATTTCACATAACGTTCGGCTGAAGGCCATATACTGAACATAGAACAACTCAAGGCTTAAGGCATGGATAACAAAATTAAGATAGAAGGAAAATTCTCAGATTTTCAAATGGTTTTTTTCAAATCTTAACTTATCTTAAAATATTTCACATAGAAGTTCGGCTGAAGGTCACATATTGAACATTAAAAGAAACTAATTAATACACGGCTGAAGGCCTCACACAGTACTTGATACTAAAAGAAAACCAGAATCCAAAACAGCAGAACATTGGTGCTCAGAAGTGTTCCAAGGCTCGGCCTGGGGAGGAAACTTAACATAAATTAAGGTGAGACAGGCAGCCAAGCGTAATACTAAATATTTGGATGGCAACATGACTTAGGGACGACTGAAGAACCAACCAACAACCTAATCAATTCCCTTCCACCCAACCAACGGCACGACAACCGAAAATATCAGCGAGGATGAAGATACCAGCAGCACTACGTCTTGACAATTGGCGTCTAAATACAGTCAAGGCACAATAACCACTAAAAAAAAAATACGAACAACACCAAGACTGCTGAACTACACGCCTTGCTGGCCACCATCAACATGGCGAGGAAAACACACTGCTGGAAAACTACGCTAATGACCAGGACAGGTAACTAGAAAGCTAACAGCCACAAGGCAGAACATACCACTGGTACACTTCACTAGCCGGTCTCCGTGACCGAGCGGCTCTAGGCGCTTCATTCCAGAACAACGCGGCTGCTACGGTCGCGGGTTCGAATCCTGCCTCGGGCATGGATGTGTGTGATGACTTTAGGTTAGTTAGGTTTAAGTAGTTCTAAGTCTAGGAGACTGTTGACCTCAGATGTTGAGTCCCATAGTGCTTAGAGCCATTTGAACCATTTTTTGCACTTCACTAATAAGTTACAATCAATTAAATAGTTAAACACCATACAGGAAGACGACTGCAAAATTTTGCCGACTCTAGCATACCGTATGTTGCTGCTTGCGGGAATGGCCCAGGAAGCAACAACCAGCAATGAACGAAGAGATGTCATAGCAGTTGAGGTTTCGTAACAGGTTAACTGATTACTCAACTGCAGTACCCAGGTTCGGTGGGCGACGAACTTTGCAGCTCTCGCAGCTAGTGCCTCACAGATCCGACCGCGCGTGCACGCCGCCAGCGGCCCCTGCCTGGCCCCGAGCCTCAGTGACTTCCTCGCTGTTCTGTCACAACCGACCGACTGCTTCACACACACCATCCTACGGAAATATAGCGGTCACACCAAAGATGGTGCAACAGTGCTAGTATCGATAAGCGCTGCTGCTGCCACTGATGGAGGCAAGTCAGCAACTCGTTATGGTAGTAATTCAGGGAGCAATAAGACGCCACTCAATTGTGAGAAAATGCCAAAGAAGAAACGGCATCAATGCGAACCGGCCACAGCTCAATGGGTAGAAGCTATGTGTGACAACCTGTATAAATTACTAATCGGTTCATTTTACCGACCCGCTCCACTCAGATGATCCAGTGCAGAGAAAAACTGAGTGTCATTTCAAACGGCTCAAACGGCTCTGAGCACTATGGGACTTAACTTCTGAGGTCATCAGTCCCCTAGAACTTAGAACTGCTTAAACCTAACTAACCTAAGGACATCACACACATCCATGCCCGAAGCAGGATTCGAACCTGCGACCGTAGCGGTCGCGCGATTCCAGACTGCAGCGCCTAGAACCCCTCGGCCACTCCGGCCGGTGAGTGTCATTTCAAATAGGTACCTCACTCACATAGTTATAGTTGGTGATGACTTCTATCTACCCTCGATATGTTAGAGAAAATACATGTTTAAAGTCGGTGGTAGGCAGAAAACGTTCTTGCGAAATCGTTCTGAATGCCTTCTCAGAAAGTTATTTTGAACAACTAGTTCAGGAGCCCACTCTAAGTATAAAAATGGTTGCGAAAGCATACTTGGCCCCTTAGCAACAAATAATGCTGTGCAAATAGGGAGCATCCTAACAGACTAAAGGATTAGTGGCCACAAGGTGGTTGTAGCTAGACTATCATAACATCCAAACCCATCAAAAATAAAGGCAAAATATATCTATTTAAAAAAGCAGATAAAATTCGATTGATATTTTCGTTAGAGACAGTCTCTCCTACCTCCAATCTGACTATGCAAGCGT
Organism: Schistocerca nitens; assembly: GCF_023898315.1. Classification (NCBI taxonomy): domain Eukaryota; kingdom Metazoa; phylum Arthropoda; class Insecta; order Orthoptera; family Acrididae; genus Schistocerca; species Schistocerca nitens. Next base: position 362,679,331 of record NC_064621.1, read on the forward strand.
GGACCAGACGTAGTTTAAATTCAAAGAAATAGTACCGAGGGCAATCGAGAGATATACACAACGTAAATTAATAGGAGATGGTACTGATCATCCATGATACACAAAACAGGGCAGAACTCTCTTGCACAAACAACGAAAAAAGTCTTACAAATTTAAAAGAACGCATAATCACCAAGGCTGGCGAATAGTTACAGAAGCTCGAAATTTAGTAAGAACTTCGATGAGCGATGCTTTTAATAGTTCAGATTGTATATCAGTCAGGTTTCTTTCAGAGTATGGTGATACAACAGTTCCATACTAACATAGCCGCTAACATAGCCGCTCACTCTTCGAAAAATTAGACCCTAAGACTAGAAAGCTACACCAGTCACACCAATACCCAATAAAGGAAATAGGAGTAACCCACTGAATTACCAACCATATCATTAATGTCGATTTGTATCAGGATTTTGGAACATTTACTGTGCTCTAACATTATGAATCACCTCGAAGTAAACGATTTCTTGCCGGCCGTTGTGTTCGAGCGGTTCTAGGCGCTTCAGTCTGTAACCGCGCTGCTGCTACGGTCGCAGGTTCGAATCCTGCCTCTGGCATGGATGTGTGTGATGTCCTTAGGTTAGTTAGGTTCAATTAGTTCTAAGTCTAGGGGGCTGATGTCCTCAGATGTTAAGTCCCATAGTGCTTAGATCCATTTGAACCATTTTGAGCCAAAACGATATATTGACAAACAGCCAACACAGATTCAGAAAGTATATTCATTCTTACGAAATAATGCGTGCTATCGTCAGGGGACTACAAATTGATCCCATATTTTTAGATTTCCAGAAAGCTTTTGACACCGCCCCTCATAAACGACTTTTATTTAAATTGCGTGCCTATGGAGTATCGTCTCAGTTGTATGATTGGATCCGTGATTTCCTGTCTGATAGGTCACAGTTCGTAGTAACTGACGGAAAGTCGTCGACTAAAACAGAAGTAATATCTGACTTTCCCCAAGGAAGTGTTACAGGTCCTCTATTGTTCCTGATCCCGCAATGGTGCGAGGGTACCATCATTTCATTGCTCAAACCCGGTAAAAACCCGCTTGATGTGGATAGCTATCGGCCGATCAGCCTCACCAACGTTCTTTGGAAACTGCTAGAACGCATGGTGAGTCGGCCGTTCTGTTGGCTCCATGTCAGGGCTGTTACCGCCAAGGTCGCTCTACCGCTGATAATCATGTGTCCCTCAAGTCTGCCATCCGAACAGCCTGTTCCAGACGCCAACACCTGGTTGCTGTCTTTTTTGATTTACGAAAAGCTTACGACACGACCTGGCGACATCGTATCTTTGCCGCATTATATGAGTACGGTCTCCGAGGCCCGCTCCCTATTTTTATCAAAAATTTTCTGTCTCTCTGTACTTTCCGTATCCAAGTTGCTGCCTCCCATAGTTTCCCACACATCCAGGAGAATGGGGTCCCGAAGGCTCTGTCTTGAGTGTATCTCTACTTTTAGTGGCCATTAACGGTCTAGCAGCAACTATAGGGCCGTCCGTCTCACCTTCTCTGTATGCAGACGACTTTTGTATTTCGTACTGCTCCTCCACTACTGGTGTTGATGATCAGTGCCTAAAGGGAGCCATCCACAAGGCCCAGTCATGAGCTCTAGCCCACGGCTTCCAGTTTTCGGCCGGCCGGTGTGGCCGTGCGGTTCTAGGCGCTTCAGTCTGGAACCGCGTGACCGCTACGGTCACAGGTTCGAATCCTGCCTCGGGCATGGATGTGTGTGATGTCCTCAGGTTAGTTAGGTTTAACTAGTTCTAAGTTCTAGGGGACTGATGACCTCAGATGTTAAGTCCCATAGTGCTCAGAGCCATTTTTTGAACCAGTTTTCGGCCGCAAAGTCGAGTGTTATGCACTTCTGTCGACGTCGTACCATTCATCCGGAACCAGAATTTTACCGTAATGACGCTCCACTGACTGTAGTGGAGACATATAGTTTATTAGGACTTGATTTCCACACCCGATTGACTTGACTTCCTCATCTTCGTCAGCTTCAGCGGAAGTGCTGGCAGCATCTCAATACATCTCAATCTGAGCACCTCTCTTAGATTGTTTGCCGATGATGTAGTCATTTACCTCTTGTAAAGTCATCAGAAGATCAAAACGAATCGTAAACTGATTTAGACAAGATATCTGTATTGTGTACAAAGTGGCAATTGACTCTACATAATGAAAATTGTGAGGTCGTCCAGACGAGTAATGAATCTGATAAATTTCTTTTACACGATAAATCACACAAATCTGAAGACACTGAATTCAATGAAATGCTTAGGGATTATAGTTACGAGTAACTTAAATTGGACCGATCACATAGATAATGTTGTGGGGAAAGGCACACCAAAGACTGTGATCTATTGGAAGAACGCTTAGAAAATGTAACCGATATACTGAAGAGACTGCTTACACCGCACTTGTCCGCCCTTTTCTAGAGTATTACTGTGCGGTGTCTGATCCGCAGCAGATAGGATTGACGGATGATATCGAAAAAGTTCAAATAAGGGCAGCTCGTTTTGTATTACCGCGAAATAATGGAGAGAGTGTCTCGGATATGATGCAAGTATGGGACGTTTTTCGTTGCGTTAAGACGTTCTCGTGAAATTTCAGTTACCAACTTTCTCCTCAGAGTTTGAAATTATTTTGTTGGCGCTCACCTACACAGGGAGAAATGGCCACCAAAATAAAATAAGAGAAAGCACAACTCCCACGGAAATATTTAAGTATTCGATTTTCCCGCGTGCTGTTCGAAAGTGGGGCAGTACAGAAGTAGCTTAAAGGCGGTTCGATGCACCATCTGCCAGGCGTTTACGTGTGAATTGCAGAGTAATGGTGTAGATGCAGATGAGATGAGATAAGCTACAATCAAAATTGCATAGCCCCACATTTTGTTTCCAACTTTTGAATCAAACAACATGGCCCTTACTTCGATCATATAGTATGATTAATTCTTTCTGCCTTACTATTTAATTGCGGAGACCACTTGATTGTGTAGTCAGTCACTATATCCTTCTTTTTAACCCTTCCAGAAGTTAGTACTTTTGTAATCTCCTCCTCTGTCACATCTTATTTTTTCTGTCTTCGGACTGAAATGAGCTTCACTTTCACTCACATATACCCCCATGTGGTCTTCAGTGTCATCTTCTGTGAGCAAAAGATACACTTTCAAGAAATACGTGTAATCTACAAGACATGTTAAAAATATTCTTCATTGAGACAAGTTGGTGGGCTTACCTTAGCACACACACGTCAGTGTGAAGATCTCGTTGCTCTGTGCAGCACCGTTTGCCATAATACAAGTTTCACAACTAGGCAAATCCTCCTCTAACACAGTTTTATACACACCATAACACTATTCTCGTATTTTCTGCAGCCAACTGAGATTCAGATGTCTTAGTTATTTGTGTCACTGAATGGTTTTCTTTTTTGTGTCACTAAGGCTTACGTTTTACAGTCACTTTTGATGTTAGTGATGTGCAGTCTATTCTCTGATTGGTTGCCTTCCGAAACAACTTCTCCTTCGCTCTCAGTCTTCACCATTTCTGTATATGGGGTGTTTGTTCTTTCGGACATGTCGGAAAGAAGAGACACCACATGTATAATTAAGGCGAGGACGGCCAATGATCCCTTCAGTGGGGATGCTAACCACGCTCGAACTTCCACGGGAATCTGTGAAATGCCGCAAGTAATAAGGGTAATGGGCAAGGGGCACTACATCAGTAGTGTGTGGATAAGTTGAGAATTTGGGTTTCACAGGAAGCGTGCTAGGGTAATACTTGCAATAGCGCTGACTCCCGAGACCCGCGTTTGACTCCCGGTAGGGCAGAAGTTTTCAACTTCCCCATTGATTTAAATCAACGCGCACTAGCAGCTAATGTCATTAATATCTATTTGTCTTCACCATTTCTTTGTCAAATATTGCCACCCCCCTCTTTCAGTAATAGTATTTGCTAACAATAAATTTCTTTACAGTTCAGGGACATGTGACACATTTGCCAACAATACCTATTGTGACTCAACTTCACCAACAAGATCAGGACACATGAAATTTCCATTTGCAATCTTAGTTTTTGTATCTTCACAGGTCTTGACGTTTGACATAATTTTCCTCTCATGTGAGATATGCTCATTACTGCCACTGTCTACAGTAAACTTGGTATCTACACTCCTGGAAATGGAAAAAAGAACACATTGACACCGGTGTGTCAGACCCACCATACTTGCTCCGGACACTGCGAGAGGGCTGTACAAGCAATGATCACACGCACGGCACAGCGGACACACCAGGAACCGCGGTATTGGCCGTCGAATGGCGCTAGCTGCGCAGCATTTGTGCACCGCCGCCGTCAGTGTCAGCCAGTTTGCCGTGGCATACGGAGCTCCATCGCAGTCTTTAACACTGGTAGCATGCCGCGACAGCGTGGACGTGAACCGTATGTGCAGTTGACGGACTTTGAGCGAGGGCGTATAGTGGGCATGCGGGAGGCCGGGTGGACGTACCGCCGAATTACTCAACACGTGGGGCGTGAGGTCTCCACAGTACATCGATGTTGTCGCCAGTGGTCGGCGGAAGGTGCACGTGCCCGTCGACCTGGGACCGGACCGCAGCGACGCACGGATGCACGCCAAGACCGTAGGATCCTACGCAGTGCCGTAGGGGACCGCACCGCCACTTCCCAGCAAATTAGGGACACTGTTGCTCCTGGGGTATCGGCGAGGACCATTCGCAACCGTCTCCATGAAGCTGGGCTACGGTCCCGCACACCGTTAGGCCGTCTTCCGCTCACGCCCCAACATCGTGCAGCCCGCCTCCAGTGGTGTCGCGACAGGCGTGAATGGAGGGACGAATGGAGACGTGTCGTCTTCAGCGATGAGAGTCGCTTCTGCCTTGGTGCCAATGATGGTCGTATGCGTGTTTGGCGCCGTGCAGGTGAGCGCCACAATCAGGACTGCATACGACCGAGGCACACAGGGCCAACACCCGGCATCATGGTGTGGGGAGCGATCTCCTACACTGGCCGTACACCACTGGTGATCGTCGAGGGGACACTGAATAGTGCACGGTACATCCAAACCGTCATCGAACCCATCGTTCTACCATTCCTAGACTGGCAAGGGAACTTGCTGTTCCAACAGGACAATGCACGTCCGCATGTATCCCGTGCCACCCAACGTGCTCTAGAAGGTGTAAGTCAACTACCCTGGCCAGCAAGATCTCCGGATCTGTCCCCCATTGAGCATGTTTGGGACTGGATGAAGCGTCGTCTCACGCGGTCTGCACGTCCAGCACGAACGCTGGTCCAACTGAGGCGCCAGGTGGAAATGGCATGGCAAGCCGTTCCACAGGACTACATCCAGCATCTCTACGATCGTCTCCATGGGAGAATAGCAGCCTGCATTGCTGCGAAAGGTGGATATACACTGTACTAGTGCCGACATTGTGCATGCTCTGTTGCCTGTGTCTGTGTGCCTGTGGTTCTGTCAGTGTGATCATGTGATGTATCTGACCCCAGGAATGTGTCAATAAAGTTTCCCCTTCCTGGGACAATGAATTCACGGTGTTCTTATTTCAATTTCCAGGAGTGTATTTTATCGATCTTCTTTTCTTGCTTTTCTATCGCAAGTCTTGTCTTTGGTGCTTTCTTCGTCGCCTCATGTTCCCTTTTGTAGTAACATTTTTCGGCTGGATGATTTGTATTTTTGCAGTATTTACATGGAGGCAGTTCCTTTATTGCCGAACACTCTCCAGATGACAGTTACCGCACGGAGAGCATTGTGTTTTGTTCTTGTTACCACTAAGGTCCTTTTTACACTCACTAACATATTAATCCACATCGAAAGCACTTCTCTGATTTCTCATTTTTTTTATTCTCATCTTTCTTCTTGGAGGCTGTAGCTTTTGAGTACAACATGCATTTCTTCTTTATTCTTCTTCATCTGATCTTTTTCAGATTGAAGTCTCGATTTCAGGTTTTCCAACGTTGTTATCCTTGTGACCAATGCTGTTTCGTCAATATCACATTTCGGGCATTACCTCTCACCACGGACAACGCAGTGGCTGACGGCCTTCACTGAACGACTGAGTCCAGTGGCGTTTGCTTAGAGTTATCAGTGCTAGCAAACAAGCGACACCACATGAAATAACCGCAGAAATCAAAGTAGGAAGTACGACGAAGGCATTCGTTAGGACATGGCGGCTAAATTTGGCGTTAACGGGTTATGGCAGCAGACTACAGACACGAGTACCTTTGCTAACAGCACGACATCGCTTGCAGCTCCTCTCCTGGGCTTGTGACCATATCGGTCGTGTCATAGACGACTAGAAAACCGTTGCGTGTCAGAGGAGTCCCGATTTCTGTTGGTAAGAGCTGACGGTAGAGAGTGTCGCAGACCCCACGAGGTCATAGACCCAAGTTGTCAACAAGGCGCTGTGGAAGCTGGCGGCGACTCCATAATGGCTTGGACTGTGTTTACATGGAGTGCACTGGGTCCCTTGGTCCAACTGAACCGATCACTGACTGTAAATGGTTACGTTACGCTACTTGGAGACATTTGCAAACATTCATAGACTTCATGTTCCCAAACAATGATAGAATTTTTATGGGTGACAATGCACCATGTCACTGGGCCGTTCGCCATTGGTTTGAAGAACATTTGGGCAATTCGAGCAAATGATTTGTCCACCAAGATCGACCGACATGAATCCCATCGAATATTTATGAGACATAATCGAGAGGTCAGTGTGGCACGTGCCCCCGGACTCCAACCGCGTGCTGATGTAGTCGAGGCCGTAGAGCCGCTACTGCCACAGCTCTCGCGGAAGAGTACGACACGATGCGATATAACGTCAGTCCCCGTAGATTAACGGGAGAAAAAGCCTGAAAAACTTCCGAAAAGGCTTTCCTCGCGTAGTCGTTGTATCTCAATTACAAGTCCGCAGCGTTTCCACTTATGCGAACTCGTATAATTGATGCTTTTTATTATTAATATTGTATTGTTAATTGCCCGGATTTGCAGTAGTTATTAATTCTTCTCTCGTTCGCATAGCACACACCACTGATTGCGAGGAAATATTTTAGTTAACAGTTTTTTCTTACGCTGTTGTCTCGTTGCTATAGAATTGTTGTGCTGGTATGCAGCGAGATCCAGATATACTCTTTGATTCAGTCTTTGTAAGATTGCGTCGTAATACGAAAATATTTTAAAGTTCACTTCTCAACTAATGACGTGAATATTTGCACTTCAATGAAATAGTCTCTCACGAGTAGTCGTTGATTTAGTCATTTATCAAACTATTTAATGACGTAGTCCACACCGGGTATTTAACTGGTAACGAACAGTTTATTGTTATTTTGTCACTAAATACTTATAACTCTCGCACCACACGCACACGGAATAGTTTAGTTGAGTCAGTCTGATTGAGTTAGAGTTTCTTGGCAATTACCACAACTTTACCACACTTTAGCGTAATTGTTTTATCTTCATGATGTCGTGTACTTGGGTCCTACTCAAGACTAATTGCGTGTATTCTTACATAGAATGTTCACTTCTACTTAAGGTCCAACTAATTTAAAGTCAAGTCCAATGTTCACTAATTCCGTTATTAGATTTCAATTAACCCGTAGTGCACGGTTAAATGAGTCTATCTGTTCCTGTCTCAGTTCATAAAATCAGTTTCTTAAGCCGTGAATCCCGTCACGCAACAAACACTTCTAAACTCGAAAACAATCTCGTCACGATTCGTCTGCACTGGATGAGTTCTAGCAAGCGACTTGTTCTGTGGAAGAGCATTGTAGGCGCATTGAATTTCTTCGTTGCGCTTACAACTCTCTTCCACATAAAAATTATCTCTGATGACATTACTTTGGACTTAACTTTTGAGATATTAATTTCACATTTGTCACATGGATATTTGTCCATTGCTGAAATACGATGTTTCTTCTTTCTCTTTCTCTAACAAATATGCTCACTGGTGTACAATGTAGTTGTTGACAAAACTCTTTCGTGTTAGCTCATCGGCAAAGATGTCGTAACTGCAAAGATAACTTTCCCTACTTCATGTTCCTTCTTAATTGACTTTAAGGTGGTCGTTGGGGCGTTACATCAGTTTGTGCACAAAATTCTGTACCGTCAGCTTTTTCGCAGTTATGAACAGCTACACAGGCAGCACGGCTCTACTTTCTGCAGGAATCTTCCAGTGGCTTGTTGTGTCTGTTCCGCGTCGAGTTGCTGCATTACGCCGGCCAAAAGGAAGTACAACACGATATTAGGAGATATCCCGTGGCTTTTGACACCTCATGGTATATTTCTATGATTTTGAAAGTTTTATATCTTTCCAAGTGAGTCAGTCTTGTGTTGGTCTGTATTTTTGTGATATATTTCGTAAGTATATAATAGATTTCATTGACGTTTCACATGCAAGGATACGTGCTTTAACATTGATATCTATGGTTCCCGCATATAGTATTTAGCAAGCGCGTCTTTTTCTTCCCAGTTGGATTTTTTGTCGTTGTCAGGATTTCTGAAACTTCTGGTAATGTTGGGTGACGTCAGTCTGAGGCTGGGCTGCCTCCTCTCATATCAAATCGTCTCTTAATGGCGATATGCTACTTTGGGAACCAGTTAAGTCATGCTTATGACTAAACAGGTTCGCGAAGATCGGTGAGTGTTTGAGTGGTCCCTCTGCCATTTCATTTCATCTCTTCCTTCCAACTGGATTTAGATCAAGTGCATATAGTGCATGTTGTTAGTAACTTCACCTGTCTGATAGTTTTAGGATGTCCGTGCGAGCTGTAGGGATGAGTGGAAAGAGGAAGTCGAGCTGTGTTTACGTGGAAGCTGCCTTGGAGGGGAGATTACAGTCGCCCTAAGAGTCGGCGCCCTCGGAATAACAAATACGGTACTTGCTGGACGGTGCTTTACGTGGCGCCAGAGCGATTGCTATCGGCTGGACGCCCTTGCCATGCGCGAGAATTGCCTTTGTGGAGACGAAGGACTCGGCAGAAACGCAGGAGGGAGAAATAAGCGCAGTTCGGTCGCCCATTTAATGCTTTCCAGAGGTCACATTCTAGCCGTAGATACTCGAAGAGATTTAACCTAACGGGAAAAAAATCCCAACACCAAGAAGGAGTTGTGCGACATGTGTATTCCATTTTGTGCCAGGCGCGTAAGAGAGGCGCTAGTGGCGCCACTATGAGGATGCAAATCAGGTTTGCTTTAAATACTCACTGTAACGATCGTGAGCGTTACTTACTTTGAGATTGAACGTGGCGAGTTGATGTTAGTCAAAGACAAAGACGCTATTATGAACACATCATTGAGTTTGAATGAGGCCGCGTAATAGTGCTACGAGAATCTAGATGTTCTTTCTGCAGTACTGCAGAAAAGCTTAGCACGAATGTAGCCACTGTATATGATTGCTGACAGCGGTGTTCACGAGGATGTGCCGTTGCAAGAAGACCGGGCTCCGGACAGCCACGTCGCGCTACCGAGAGGGAAGACCATCCTGTTTGGCGCATGGCTCTGGCGCATCGTGCTGCATCTGCAGCAGCAATTTCAGCAGCAGTTGGCACCGCAGTGACACAGCGAACTACTTCAAATGGGGTACTTCAAGGACAACTCCGATTCAGAAGCCCTGTAGCATTTATTCCACTGACCCCAAAGTACCGCCATTTTCGACTTCAGTGGTGTCAAGCGAGAGCGCATCGGAGGGCAGCGTGGAGGTGTGCTATGTTTTCTGGTTTGCCTCAGTGTCGGTGATGACCGTATGTTAATTAGAAGGAGGCCAGTTGAGGATATACTTGACCTACACCTAAAGTTATGGTCTGGGGTGCGATTTCGTATGAGACCAGGAGCACTTTCCTTTCCAACAGGATAACGCTCGTCCACATACCGCTGTTGTAATCCAACATGCTCTGCAGAGTGTCGACATGTTGCCTTGGCCTGCTCAATCACCGTATCTGTCTCCAATCTGCCACATATGGTACATCATCGGACGATACTTCTAGCGTCATCTACAAACGGCATTAAACGTCCCTGTGTTGACTGATCGAGTACAACAGGTATGGAACTCCATCCCACAAACTGACTTCCGGCACCCGTACAACACATTGCATGCAATTACAATTAAATGAATACCACTAGCAGCATACAGGCGTTGATATAAGTCAACGGGGACAGTTGAAAATGTGTGCCCCAACCGGGACTCGAACCCATTACTCGCGGCTTTACTGCCGATTCCCGTAAGAGTTCGGGCACTGTTTGTGCAGTTACACAGAAGAAGGTGGTCAAATGGCCGGTGAGTCTTAACTATGACACCATCTTCATATATCATTGCATGCAAGTTTGCGTGCTTGCGTTTAGCATTCTAGCGGTTACATTGGTTATTAACATACCAGCAATTTACATTTGCAATGGCTTATCCCATGCTTACATTAACCTGTGATCCTCCAATGTTAATTACCTAAATACGTTACACAGACAAATGTATTCCCAAAATTTCATTAGTCTACATTAAGTATTTTTTCGCATTGTTATTTTTTACTTACGAGTATTTGCCAAGGGGGCGAATTCCTGGAGGGGTGACTGAAGAACTGTGTACTGAGATTACATCTTTATTTGTTGCATGAGAAGCCGCTTAGGGCGATGCTTCGGTTTCTGCTGTGTGGGGGCGAAATGCGACGCTTTGGATCCAAACATGGTAAACGTTTGGGCACGTGTTTCTCGTTTCTCGGGTATGTGATTGTCGCGGATTTGTACATTATAAACAGTTGCCGTAGGTGGAAGAAATAACGCTGGTGAGCGGCCGAAGCAGAAGGACATCGCAGACGAAGTGCAGCCGGCCGTCTCGCAATTGTTGGTTGCGGCTTCAGTGGTGGCGGTACCGCTCGTCATGCACTTGCAGTCCGGCACAGTCGCTGACAGGGGGAGTGAGGCCTGGTACTTAGGGAAAGGCAGGATTCGGTGTGGACGGGGCTGTAATAAGTTACCGTTGGTTGTTCAGTTTTTTTAAAAAATCATGTACACTTTATTTGGAAACAATTGCAAATACGGTTGACAATAAGGAACAATTATCAAATTTGACTGTTAAGACACAATGTCTAATTAAAAATATTCTTAAGCAAGTTGCACTCACGACTGAAGGTCTTATGACCAGATATTCGAATAATTTGTCGGCAGAAGGCCCCAATAGTAATAACTCAAAAACAATATGACAGCTGAAGGCCTGGATAGCAAATTTTTGAGAAGCAATTAAACTTCTTCGAGAGATATTTAAAGAACAATCATCAACAATTCACTGTTAAGATATTTTGTCTAATTAAAACTTCTTAAGACAAGTTACAGTCACAGCTGAAGACCTTATTAACAAGAAATTCAAACTATTCGTCGGCTGAAGGACCAAACAGTAATAATTCAAAACTAAAATATTAAAAAAAAAAATCTCAATCCAACCAAATCAAGAGAGAAGTGGGCCTCAGACAATGCTCCAAGGATCAACCAGGAAAAGTCACTCAACTTCGTAAATGATGAGACAGGCAGCCAAGAGTTGTATCCACTTAACCGGATGGAGATTCAAATTAGTGACAGTTTAAATGCAGACCAACACTCTTGCAAAATCCACCTAACACCTGATAACCAATACAATGATGGAATAACCCAGGCAAGGCAGAGCTGGCGGACAGCACTGCGTCTTCAGAATCCGGTTTTTAAACATCCAGAAGCAGAAGGAACCACAATGACCAAATTCTCAAATTATTTTATTATTTATTCTTATATTAATTCTTGCATTTTATTCTTATGTTTATTCTTCAGGAAGATTTGGTGCATTCCCGATGGAGAAACATTCGAAAAATAGAAATTTCGACAAATAGATAAATGAAAAGCGAAAACAAAAATAAAAACAATGATTGGATTTCTAAAACGGGGCGCAAAAGTTTGAAGTGTCGACGCTATAGTTCAGCCGGCATACTTTCATCTCTGATAGTTGCAGTGGGCTGGGTGCAACAGTTTTGCAGGCCTACCTCAACCGATAACATAATGCGAATTTCTAAACATCTCAATGGCAACGCCACAGTGTTGTCACAGCTCTGTAGATGGCTACTGCTTTCTCCTGCAGCCGTTAGCGCTCCATAGCTGAAAGCTGGCAACAGCGCTAGAAAATGTCAGGGATCTTCTTATGTTCTACCAACTATAGCTACTGTGCCACCGCTTCGGTCGAACTTAACTATGCACTGAAAGACACATAGAGTACCTATAAAACTTTGACTGTCATTTTCTTACAAACGGTCGAATATCTATAGGTAAGGTGTTCGCTTATTTTGATCCCTCATTCACTGAACTAAGTTTCTGGGAAATCAGATTATGTCCCTTGCCACGTTCTCCTCGTTAGTTCTTAGTCATTCAGGGATGTGTGACCACACTGGATGCCTCTTCACCACTTCACCACTGTGCCATACGGTGGTGTACTGTAGCCGTACAGTTCCACTAATAGCAAGCAATTCTGATGTTCGTTAAAACTCCATCATCAAGACTAGTCTTCTCAGACGTCTACTCCAGTTTCTGGAAGAAACCAAGTATGTAATATGACATCAGGGACCAGACGACACACATTATCTTTTCCACCGTGTGCCAAGAGTTACAGCTGGTTGCACCCTGTTCCGTCGATTGCTGAAATTTGGTAATGGACTCTTCATGAGACATGCCGTATGTGCGTACAGTGATTTCATTTGCAGCTGAAATGTTCTGTTAATTTGTATACCTAGTAGTAACGAATGATCAACGGGCGCATGAGCCTGAGATAAAGCGTTGGCCAAACGTGTATAGGTCATTAAGTTTTGGAGTCATAGGTCTGTTATTCACGGAGGGCAAACCGGAGGAATAGAAACACATAACATGGAGGAAGACAAATCTGAAGAAAACTTTGGTTAGTAAAGATATAGTTTTTGCAGATACAATTCTTACAGGTGGACTGAAGTGTAGAGTCTACTGACGCTAACTTGCGCTAGCTTAAGGGGACTGGTTCGGGAACACAAGGGGTAGTCTTGAAAAACTTGTAAGTTTTCTAAATAGTGTCGTTCGAAGAATAAGAGTTGCAAGCCCATGCAATGCTTACGATTGTTTAACAGATCCTTTGGGGACAATTTGATGTTGAACCACAGCTTTTGGTCTCACACTTTTTTCTAAATTATACTCTGAGTTGCAAGTGAAATAAAGCACGTTAATTATTGGTGTACAGCATAGGTACACATATCCCGAAATAAAAACAAAGTATGAGCCTGATGTTTTTTCTGGACGTTCTTTACACTATTATGTTTAAAGCAGACTTTTAAGAATATAAGTCAAAGGTCCGCCTCAGTTGCGAAAAGTTACTGGTCTTTATCCATGTTTCAGCTAGAGTAATCGAGCCTTCTTCAGAAGCATAAAATAAACTAATACATGCCAGAATAACGCACGGCCAAACATAAAAAGCTAAAGTATCGTGGTACCATGTCAAGTTACGTTACTTAACTGAGGAACAGCCGCGGCCCCACTTCATGGAAAGCGGTCGGATAGCCGCGGACGCTGTTTTGGAACTCTAGCTTGACATGGTACCACGACACTTTAGCTTTTTATGTTTGACTGTGCGTTATTCTGGCATGTATTAGTTTATTTTATGCTTCTGAAGGAGGCTAAATTACTCTAGCTGAAACCTGCGTAAAGACCAGTAACTTTTCGCAACTGAGGCGGATTTTTGACGTATAAATTTATCACAGTTGCTGACAGGGCTGCATCATGTTAAAAATTCTTGGATTTTAAGAATATGTTGCTGTCATAAATTATGGTCCAAAATATATTTAATAATTATCAAAAATTTCAGGAATGAACTCACAGTTTTTCTTCAAAAAGTCTTTAATTTTCAAATTTAGGTATCCGCTCCCATATGCAGTTGTCAAAACTCTCGTTTACATGTTGAATCCTACCATGTAATTACGTCTCTAATAATGTTGTGCCACTAAGACTAAAAAGTCATAAAACAAACAAGTGAGAACAAAATTCGGTTATTAACAGAGTTTTCTATAATTTTGGGGCTTTCGTCTGTACAAATTCTTCGTTTTTCCTGTGCAGGAAACTACCGAAAATTTTTAAGACAAAAATTAAAAACAGGTTTTTTGATACTTATTCTAGTAGAAATCCATTTCAAGTGCATAGTGGAAGTGTTTAGATTAGAAAACTAAAGGTTTGCGGGGAATGAGAGACGAAGAAGGTGGACAAATTGTTTGAACTTCTCGTTCAGAATATCACTAATAATGAAATGCTGAAACTCAAAACTTTTACCAGTATAGATACACAATTTTAGGTGAATAAACACAATATGCAATTAAGTACACACGTCAATGTCCGTTACAGACTGTATGCTCCAACCACATTTTATTTCAGTGCATTAAGGGCGTTCATTATATAGAAACACAAAGATTTTCTGCGAAGTAAGTGTGTGTGTGGTAAATGAAGCGAATAGATGAGGTGAGCTTTTTTTTTATCAGCTTCAGTCAACTGAGATGGAGAGAACAAGGGAAAGAGGGAGAGGGGAGGAAAGAGAGAGAGAGAGAGAGAGAGAGAGAGAGAGAGAGAGAGAACAACCATTTAGTCAAATTTTAGTAAGTTGCGTATTCCATAGATAAGTTTAGACTACTGCTATCGAAATTATGTGGAAGGAGTCAGTTTACGGCTGTTCATGCTTTTTTGTGTGTGGTGGAATTCTGCATAGTACAATAACAAATACGTATAAATAAATCTGTGCCGCTAGTCTTCTACCAATTTAATGTATACAGATGACGGTACCTGCAAAAGTACCCACCACCAACCACAGGTTTTTGTGTCTGGCGCTGCACCTTGCTTCCACCGTTGTGCGCTATAGTGGCTATGCAGAGACAGCTGGTGTGGAAGTAGGAGTGTTTGAATGAGGCAGGATATTTAATATTTCTTTCTCGTCAATGTATTCTGAAGGATAAAATATACATTGTCTACGCTGTGATCGAGTTTGTTCGAATATTCTACAATTAAAAAAAAAACGTTTTCAAATCTTCCATAATGCTTTCGAAGGTTCTACAATGCAACTTGGTAATGGAGTTTACAGTGTTGATTTTCATTGCAAGAAAATCTTAACAGATGAATTGTGCAACGTAATAAAGATAGATGAACAACTTATGAAAAAGTGTTTCGCTTACAGAGAGAAACTGCACAAACAAAGAATGGTTGTGTGGGTGAACAATTTTAATAACAACTAATGTCATAATTCAACAGCCGGACGGTGTGGCCGAGCGGTTCTAGGCGCTTTTAAGTTCTAGGGGACTGATGACCTCAGAAGTTAAGTCCCATAGCGCTCAGAGCCAGCCGTAATTCAACAAACAAATTCTCACATATTATAAGAATGTATATATGTGTGTGTGCATGTTCCACATCTCATCCAAAACCAATGGGCTGATTTCAACCAAACTCGATGCACTCATTCCTTATTGTCAGGTAACAATCGCTGTCTTGGTAAGAATCACCTACCTATTGTAGTTCAGGAGATGTGACGCAATAAACACTGAGATGCGTGGAAAACTGCCGCATTGTGCACTTCGTTCGAAACACATTTTGCAGACAGTATCCACTTATACTACTGAAACTTCCTACACAAATTCATCATTGTACGCCATATGGTTCAAGAGATATGTCGTGATCAACACTGACATATGTGAAAAAATTCCGCATCACGTGTCAAGTTTTTATACGTTTATTCTTTACTACGAGTACATTCCTACAGTCAAGTCAGCTTAAGGAAATCTCTGACACGTGGAAGCGCTTTTGATAGCTTTCAACTGCGAAGCGCAAACGTCTGTAGGCAAAAAGAATAGCCGTCTATAGGACTATGGAGTGGCATTACCATAGAGACGTTCACAAAGTCGCGTTTTAGACACCCGAAGCAGCGGTACTTATACATTTGTAGATTACGCATATTTCTTTCTACGACTGTTTCATAATTTGAAAGGTGTTTTCACGAATACATGGAAATGAAATTTTTTCGATATTAGCTACATTACAAAGTTAATTTTTTGTTTCAGGTTGTAATAGAAGTATGGCAAAACAAATACATGGGCAATACTGGGTTTGTCAGCTATTACAGAACATGAATATTATGCCTGGTGAACAAGAATTGAAGGGCTCGGCACTAAAAAATCGTAAGGGACAAGTCCGTAGTTCTGAGAAAACGCACCACAAATATTTTAATAAAATCCCATAAATCAGATATCTGAAATACATAAAAAGTCATATTTTTTGTGTACAGCACTGCTTTATTACACAGCCACAGTAGTTCCATATTTTAGTATGTAATATCAACTTGAAAATTTTTTTCAAATTTTCAGAAACACGTACTTAACATTATTCACTCGAAACATTGAAGTTTCAACACACTTATTTAACAATTTTTCCACGAAAACACTTAGATCTGTACTTCGTATAGTGCTCTCCTTCATTCCTGTTTTTCTTCATCTGTTCTTGCACACTGTCACGTTTTAGCCTCTTTCGTCCTTTTCGTGTGCTCTCTTGATTTTTAGCACGTTTAGTGTCTGCTTCATCAATGTGACCACAACATCTACCTCCAAGAAGCCTATGAGCGTAGAAAAAAATCAGAGTCATAAGATTAACATTCTGCACAGTTCTAAGAATAATGAAACGCCTAAAACTATACATCTACTGTAGTTTTCATTGTGTAAGATATACACTGACATTTTCCCACACATCTGCAGAAAAAAAAATCTTGAAAAAGATAAGCATGTGGAATAGAGAAACTCCATTATAACAGATTCACAACTTAATACCGATTGCTGTTAGAAGGGTAGGTTTCAACACATAGCTACCATTACATATACCGTAATACTTCATAGAAAACTAATCTGGATTTCTCAATACAGCTAGTAAGTAGTGTTAAGGATAGCCCTTAACATTACTGGTATCATATTGTCAAGTAAATTCATGTAAATAATGTTAAGGGACGCAACGTAACACTGTTTACTTGCAGAAATAAGTTTTTCTTTTTCCTTAATGTAATTTCATTCCCCTGCCTCATATGGGCAGGCTTATAACATAAAAAGGGGGGTAAAAAGAGGGACATAAAAAACACAGTAAATAGAGAGGATGGAAGTTAAATTATACACTAAGATGGGCACATGCACTGAGGGACAGTTAACAAGTCGACATCAAGTTAAAAGAACACAGCTGGCAAATCAAAGTGCACTTAAAAAACACTGGAAGCAAACACAAATTAAAAGTTGGCCACGGGATAAAAATCACACAGAGCAAGACACTTTAAAAAACCACTGGAAAGGACGGAGCACTCATGAAGAATAAAAAAACTGATGGTAGGGTCCTGCAGAGGGACTGGAGCCTGGTGAGGAGGGAAAAAGAGGGGAGGAAGGTGTGGCGGGGGGCTGGGGGGTGGGAGGAAGAGAAAAAAAGGATGCATGAGGTGCACGAAGAAGCAGGAGACGGACAGAGTGGGAGATGAAGAGGGAAGACAAGGCAGGAGTGAGTGCAGAGATACTGAAGGGGAGCATGGGAGAGGGTGGGGGTGTAGGAGGGGGAAAGCCTCTCAGGAGAAGGGAGGAGGAGGAAAAGGAGCCCTGAGGAGAAGGCAAGAGGAAGGTGGAGTTAGAGTTGGGAGGAGGGGTAGACGTCAGGGAAAAACTAATCGTCTGGGAGGGGCAGGTGCTGGAAGTTGCATTGGGAAATGAGGTGGAGGGTGTGGAGATGGAGAGAAGGCAGGGCCCAACAGTAAAGGCACAGCAACGGACTGAAGGCAGAGAGGAAGGGAGGCACCAGGGGGTTGGGGGAATCGAGTTGGCAGATAATATACAGGGTGTGGACGTGTTCAAGGAAAAGGAGAAGTTGGGGGAAGGGGATGAGTTCGTAGAGGACGCGCTTGTGGGTTGGAAGGCAGATAGGGAAGGCGAGTCGGAGTGCATGGCGTGCTAGCATTTGGAGGGATTTATAGAACCTGGGAGGGGCGGAAATCCAAGCAACGCTTGCATGACAAAGAATGGTGCGGATCAAGGATTTGCAGGTGTGAAAGATGGTGGAAGAATGCAGTTCCCATGTCCAGCTGGACAGGAGTTTCAGGAGGTGGAGTCTGCTGTGGGCTTTGTGTTGGATTGTAAGGAGATAGGGAGTCCAGGTGAGGTGGCGGTCAGGGGTGAGGCCTAGGTATTTGAGGGTAGGAGTGAGCTGGATAGGAATGCCATAAATGGTTGAGTAGAAATCATGGAGACAGAAGGAATGGGTGGTGCAGCCTATGATGATCGTCTGGGTCTTGGAGGGCAGAAATAAATATTCGTATCTACCTGATTATCAACAACTCTGGAGGTGCTTTCATCTTCAGGAGCATATTCCAGGTCATCTCCACACTCATTGAAAAACTCACTGAAAAGCTTGCTTTTCACACGAACATTGGACACTTCACTCCCACTTGCCGCCATGCTTTATGCACTTACCATTGTTTACTTATACACGAATGGAAAAAGCTGCCAACAGCGAAAATCTGAAAGTTGACAAAGTGGTGCATCTACCAGATTTTCGTGGAACTTTTTACTAACATGAATGAAACATGCCATCCCCGACATTTTACAGTTAATATATCTGTTTCTCGCCGACTCTCCCTTACCACTGTTCACTGCCGAATCCCTCAATTTAAGTCCACTGATAGTATTAAGAACCAAGACGGAAGCGTAAACTTTCCAATACAATTTCCAAAGCTACTCAATGTTTCCTCGCAAAAAGCTTCTAAACGTCATCACAAAAGCGAAAGTATTAACTGAAAATAAAGGGCAAGTCAGTATTCGTACCACAAATCCAGTTCAATTTACTTACCAATGGGTTTAGAAACGCTCCGACTTCCGGTAGTATTAACGTACAGTATGATTCTCAATGAAATGAAATGTCGTGTGACGAGGGCCTCCCGTCGGGTAGACCGCTCGCCTGTTGCAAGTCTTTCGATTTGACGCCACTGTGGCGACCTGCGCGTCGATGGGGATGAAATGACGATGATTAGGACAACACAACACCCAGTCCCTGAGCGGAGAAAATCTCCGACCCAGCCGGGAATCGAACCGGGGCCCTTTGGACTGACAGTCTGTCGCGCTGACCACTCAGCTATCGGGGGCGGACATGATTCCCAATAAAGCACAATGGCAAACATTTCAGTATCGCAGAATAAGTGTAAAAGAATCGTGTTTCTCAAACGGACAACTGTTCGCATTTTGGACAACCACAAAACATATTCCTCTTTGCACCTCAAAGCAAAACGCCAAACGTAGTTTATAAGAATGTACTACGACTGTAAGTTAGATGCTGCGCAAATGAAATGGTAAACTGCACATTTATTTTGCAATTCAGAAAAAAAACAGCAAGTGAGGCTGGTACTTTGCAGCCAGTAACAAAATAAACATTCATGTCTACTATACTAAGCACGCTACCAGTGTTTAGTTAAGCATAAGTTCGCGAAATAGGAGTTGTCCAAAAGAAATGGTTATAAGTTAGAATTAAAATTTGCGTTGATATCTCTCAGTTATTTTATATTACTGCGCAAATGACCAATCATTTTTATGGCTGCAGTAGAGAGTACCGAAGGTATTATTTCTAGCGTTGAACTTGAGAACATCAATAATCTTCTCAGATTGTGATGAACTGTTTATGGCCTTAATTTGCGATTATATGCAGGACGAACCCCGTAGATTGGGCGCCCCAAACATTTCGTAAAGACTACTAACTGAAAACATCGACACGAGATTTGCATTAGGTGGCAGTGTGCAAAGGAGCAAATAATTCTCTGTATAGGTATTGTATATGCAGCGAGGTACTGAAGCAACAAACTTTTTTAAAAAGGGAACGATAAACTCTTTTTAATAGGGAACGATAAACTTTTTTTAAAAGGGAACGATATACTTTTTCAGCGAGTTTGGAGACTTGGAAAGTGGAGTTCAGACATATTCAGTACTACAGCGCTACTTAACTTTTACACTGAAGTGTTCACAAAAAAATTACTAGTAACGTAATTCTCAAGATACTAATTCCAAGGCACGTGGCATGACACTGTCCTACGTGACACAACATTTTTGGCATCGCACCAAGCCCTGTTCAACTGTGCTTACGTTTTCAGCAGAGGGCAGACAGCGTTTTTCCTGCTGACTTGTATAACCTCTATGGGGACCGTGTATAAGAGAGGCTAATAACGTGGGAAATGACACAGTAACAATTCAAATATTCATACCAGCTTCTTAGTTGTAGTGCCGCTACAGATATGAAGACGACCACTGGCTCAGGCTACAGCCCATTTCCACTGTAAAAGCCATCTAATTCCTACTCATCCTTGACCAAATGAAATCTCCAATTCTCGGAAAATGCTTTTTTCATTGTATTCAGGGCCCAAGCGACACGAAAAGCCGATTGGGACGCTAAGCATAGAGCGACGCCCAAGTGCTAAATTCTTATACTGTGCGTACCACAATTTGTAGCGATGTGGTCAAAGGGAAAGGAGGAACTTCGGGGGTGGGAGGAGTGTGTGTGTGTGTGTGTGTGTGTGTGTGTGGAGAGTAGGGGAGGGGGGGACGCCAAATGATACGTCTTTTTCCTTGAAAAATGTTCTCTAATCGATCCTCTCTGTGTTATGATGAGATACGTCTTATTTCCCCCTTGTATTTAGAAAATTATCTAGTTATTATTGCGAAAAGTCACAGAAACTCTAAGAGTATTGTGTGGCATTGAGCCACAGTCATGCAATACTTTTTAAAAGATTGATCCGCCATTTGATTGTGTAGTATTAATTTTTCTATTGTACAATCAGATCTCGGTTTTTGTGCCATTATCAAGTAAAATGCGAAAAGTTGTTAGACCGTTATTAAGTTATATCCGTTAAGGCAATCCACAGCAGGCACTGGACTGGACTGCTGTAACAGATATGACTTAATAATGGTCTAACAACTTTTAGCATTGTACTTAGTAATAGCATAAAAACAGAAATATGGATAGTACAAAAGATAAATATAATAATACAAAGTCAGATGGGAGGTCACACTTTTAAAAAGTCATACTAAGAGGTTTCGTGCGTCGTTAGAAAACTGTAACACTCCATTAAAACAGTTGCTTTAACGTCTCGGTATCTAGAACCATTCACGAAATATTCAGGTGGCGAAACTACGAAGTTCGTTTTTAAATTGTGAAAGTGTATTTAGAATGCTCGTCTCCTTGATGAAGGCCACACGAAATGTAATGATAAAGGAAGAGAAAATAGTAGGTCCGTCGAACAATGGAAGAGTGGAACATCTCGGGAGCTAAGTATACGGCAGAAAATTGCTCCTGTCACAAAACTTAACAGCAACACTAAAAGTGTCCTCAGAACACGCGTTCTGTTCGTGGCGCTAGAAAGAGCCGTTTCCAGCGCAGTTGGTCAAAAGCAATTTAGTTTTGCGACCCCTAGGACGGCGGTGGTGGTTTCCTGATCCCAAAAGTTTTAATGGCGTTCTGGCCGACAATGTGCAAAGTCAAGCTGTGTTCAGAAGTCGCGGGCAGTTTCAATTACACACAGCTGACGGGGGTGTGAAATTTTTAACGCTCAGACTGTTCCCTTGTACTAACGCTGCCAAGCGTCTTGTCTGCAGGAATTTTATGAAAGCGTCCTTGTATTTCTTTCACACTCAGTTAAAGCAATCAGTTTTAGACAGTTACAGCTACTGATGTAGAGTTCTTGCACTTTTTTCTGTTGCGTATTTAAAAAGTAGTAGAGAAGCAAGAAATCCAACGATTTCGTCATTCCAGAAATACACCAAAAACTATATTATCTTCTATAAATCCCTCCTGAAAATTCTCAGGAATCCAGATATCAAATCACCTGGGTTTAACTACTTAAACATGTTAGACAGAGATGAGGAAGAAGCAGCTTTTACACATATTCACGCAGCAGGGACAGTTTAATACAGCAGATGTGCCCCGAGAGTACGAAACGTTTTAGCGAAAGCACGTTTTTGGAAAACAAGAAGCTATTCAGCATTCTTAAGAACTAAATGCAGAACTGGTATTGTGTTTGATACTATTTAAAGTCATATTGACTGTTAACAGAGTGTGAGTATCTCAAAAATATGAAAATATTATTCAGAAATGGCTACGAGTTACAAATTCTTCAAAATTCGTTTCATCTGCCATCGTCGCTCCTTTCACTCACTCTGGTCGCAAAGGTCTGTCACAGAATACGATCGTTTAGTCGACTGAAGTACTGTATAATAGAGGAAAACGAATAAATTTGTTAGTGAACTGACATACATGCTAGCAAAACAAATGTAGTCACAGCAGCTCACCCAGTACTATAAAGTAGGAAATGATAGGTCATAAATTTCTCTCAACTCGTAGAACATAGAGACATTAAAATCCCTGGCACAGCCGCACTGTTCTCCTTTGATTTAGGAAGTATGGAAATTTGCATTCCTGGTAATGAAACCACAAAAATAACTGAAGATAACTTAAAACATACAACTAGCTACCTCATGAACACACAGATGAAACGATAAAATTATTACAGTTAATAACACAACAAAATAATTTTGAATTCAATCAAGAATACTACATACAAGAAGAAGGGTGCCCTATGGGTTCACCTATTTCAGGAACATTAGCCAACATTTTCCTGTATCATATAGGAAAATTAATATTTGAAGACATATAAACAAAGAAAATCTACATCATCTACTGGTACAGATAGATGGATGACATAATACGCATGATAGATGAACCTGAAAATAGAATACTGTACCTACACAAAGTCATAAATACTATACACAAAAACATAAGGTTCACCATAGAAGAAGAACAAGAAAACTTTCTAGATTTAACCATAAGAAAAGACAATAACAAACCACCTACAGAATCACAAACGGGCTGCAGTCAGATACATGCTAAACAGATTGAAAGGATCCCCCTAAACACCTCTGATCACAAGAAAGACAAAACAAATAGCATTAGCAAATGGACAGAAAGAAACAATGGTAAACAAACTAAACAGAAAAATAAGACAAAAATAATAAAAAACGCTAACCAAACCACATCAACACTTATAACCTGCTCTACTACTAAAAATGGCATACATTGACTTACCACAGCAAATTCACACATAAAATCGGTAACATATTCAAAAAACAAGGCATAAACATATGCGTGCTGCAGAGAAACTAAAAACTAGACCACAACTATCAGTGTCTAAGGAAGGGAAACAACAACGATGTGCTAGCAGATGGCATTTTGCAATGTATGAGAAAAATAAAGCGGAAATAGCCGTAAGTAAAAACGAGCATATTATTAACGAACAGTTTTTCAGTCTTAAAGCAAATCAAATAACTTAATTACAGATCACTGACGATGCTTTATCTCAGTAAAATGAAACGAGTCTGGAGAAAAAAAAAACACGCATTTTTGAGTCTCAACAACAGAACGAAAATACCCTCAAGAATTGTAAAAACTATGGATAATATGGCCACACAAATGAAGAATTTAAGATGAATAATGTGATTGATACACCACAAAGCAGCAACAATTGATTTACATACCATAAAATATGACTGCTGCACATTCCATGAGTTTTACAAAGTTTGGTAGAAACGTGAAAAAACACTGTTCAACCTGATGCACTGCGGTTAAGGAAACGTGTGTTATATTTTCTACGAGCAAAATCAGCATTCCCATTAAAAACCCGTACAAAAATACCGTATGGCCACAGTCAGCATTTATAAATTTGTTCAGCAGGCTTAAACAACAGAGTAAAATTGGCCAACAAACCATAATCGAAATCATAGTTGAAAATTCAATAACTTTAACTCAGCACAACTTCGTAACTTGAACTTCAAAACAAAAATGACAAACGGTAAATGGATGAAAACTTGACTTTGTAATCAATAAAAATTGCACACACGATACATAGAATGTTTTATTCGAATTAGTGTATACTACTAGGTCAGTACCGGATCTATGAGAACTCTGGACCACTTGGTACTTAAGTGACCTTGGAAAGTACAAGTGTTAGCGTGGCTTACCAATATTCCAGGAGCAAGGACGTCATCAATGACCTTGAATGCATGATTTCATCAAGATGGCCGTGGTGGGAATTTTAAAAATGTAAGATGGCACTGGCAGCGAATTTAAAAATGAAAGCTGACGCAGATGAGAAAACAAAAAATGTATAATGGTAGTGGTTGAAAATTTAAAAATAAAAGACGATGCCAGTAGAGGATTAAAACCAAATGCTAGACAGATGTGATGGGAGAAATAGTGCTGGAGGGAAATTACAAAAAATTGGCATCGATTAAAATGAGACAACCAGTCACAGTGCAGTATTTTCCCACTCATTAAAATGAAACAGCTAATAAGTACATAGCCACCATGTTCAAATGAGTCTTTAGCACACTGGACTCACATCACGAGAATGACAGTTCATATCCCCATCTGGGCAACCAGGTTTAGGTTGCCTGTGATTTCCCTAAATCAGACCAGGCAAAAGCTAGATGGTTCCTTTGAACGTACAAAGCCAGTTTCCTTTGCCCCATCGTTCACTAAACAGAGCTTGTGGTCAGTCGTTAATGACCCCACTGTTGATGGGACTAATGTTCTTTCCTTTTTCTCACACAAGTTTGAGTAACATTCCACCTCTGTACTTCATCTCTCTCTGCCTTTTTTTTCATGCTTCACCAAAAAAACAAAATGTTTGTGTGAAATGTTGTGCAGTCTCATCACTAAATTTCATTTTTCGCTTTTATACTCTACTAAAAATACTTATGTCTAAAACTATACTATCTTATCACTAAATTTCATCTCTTTTTGATACCCCACTGAAACAATTTTTGTGCCAAATACTGTACACCTTTGTCATTAAATTTAACTTCTCTCCATTTTATACTCCACTGATGAACAGTGAATTTACATGAGCTTCTTAAAGTGATCCTAAACTGAGTCTATGTCTAATTAATGATTCTGAATCCTACCATTTCTTCTGCATATTAATTTAAGTACAGCTGCAATCTCAGTACGAATTTTTGTCTTTAGAGCTGCAACTCATGGATACTTGGAGTGCACATAAATAACATGCTGACTACAACAATAAAACATATTACAGATGGAATGGGAGAAAACCAAACAAAAATACTTTAAACATCAATTTATTATAAAACAAAGTATATTTCTTTCTTTGTTCGTGAGACAATTAAACATATTTATTGACCTTCAACACTTTTTAGAAAATCATCCATTGAGAACAGTAGGTTGTAACAATTTGAGTAGATAGTTGAAACATTTCCGGCGGCTATTCACGTTTTAAGAGCTGTAGCTGGCTTAACACTGCTGCACTGCAGTGTATAAGTCTTGATGTCGCTTTTTGTCGTTTTTAATCAGTCCTGAGGTTGCAAATACACGCAGGGCACAGCACCAGTAGGGCGTATTCACTGGAGTGGACTGCGAGCATTTCCAGCTTCAGGTTCTATAAAAAACGACAAAGAAGCGACATTAACAGCTATACACGCAGCAGACAACTGCACCACAGGGTTAACAAAAATCAAACTGACACTGACTTACGTTTTTTGGGAAACTAGCAACAAATAGCTTGTTGTACTGAGTCACACACAGTTCAATGTCTCATATTTGTGACACACATCAAATGCAATAAAGTGTTCAAGTTGTGTAAAGCATTCTTTCTTGAACGAAATTACTAATTTCACATTCGCTACCAAAAAGGAATTTAGATCATAATCTTGTATGTGGAAACTAAACTCCATTGTGAATTGAACAGAAAATCACAAGTTATCATTTAAACAGCGGGTATTTATATTCCCACTACATGATGTCTTAAGAACGGCAACTGACATTTTATATACACAGTTATTACATGGTATACATGAAGAAAAGCAATTACATTAGTTCATATAAATAGTTTCGAAATCAGCTATGCCCACGCTCATCTGTTTGGATAATTTATGTACACAGAGCCACTGCTGGGGAAGTTAAGTTGTCTACGAGTAATAGCTGATAATGTGAATGCTGGATGCATCTTACAGCACTGCTGCTCCAAATTTTGTGTTGACGCGTCTTCCTACCAATATCAGTTGACTTTCTCTCTTCTAAAAATGCTGACAGTCTTTCGATGCTTATTGTGCTTCTGCCATCACCCAAATGCTACAAATTCTGCGACATGGAAACAGAAGAATCTCTGTTTTCTTAAATTATAGCTTGTAAATGACAAGTTGTAATAGCGCATATTTTACTTGCCTTTTTTGCGATTTGATAACACATGCACACACGACAGGAGCGTGAATGACTAACTATCAGTTAGTAGTTGCCTTGTTTATAAGCCTATTCTACTGAGGAGGCAACAGTTGCCGACTTGTTCCGACAAGCAAAAGCAATTAGTCAGCAAGTCAATACTTTCGCAGCCTCCAAGCATGTCATATTTAGTCAACACAACGAAAATACACAAGTGATTTCTCACACAGACAAGTTAGAACAAACCGTGGCTTGTTCCACAAGCAAACATGCTTAATTAGCAAGCTTCAGACTTGCTGATGCCTACCAAGGTGGCTCATATTTCACTGAACCTAGTCAAATGCGTTGGCGCGAAGCATGAGCCACATAACAAACGAAATGGTTTCATCTACTTAGTTTACAGCAGTCGTTATTGTAAGCCACTTACATATTTTACGGTACGCTTTTTAACAACCTCATAATGGAGCAAACACTTTGCTACTCAAGGCAAACGCAGAAACATCCTGTATCATTGTGGCAGTTACCACATCTTTCCTCAATTTCCGCAATTCTCGTGATGGCGAGCACAACCCCCAGAAGAGTTCCAAATTTAAGACGCATAAGACTAGTGTACTAACTTCATCCTGCAGTGCAAAACGTTTTTCAACTGCATCATCATCAACGTCATCCTTTCAAGGATTAGGCTACTGTCCTCTCCAGACTCAGGAACAAAATCATTCCTCTCTATTCCGAACTCTTCCAGTATCTCTTTTCCCATTTGGGTTGTCGTTCAGGATCTTCTGGGAAATTTTATGACCTGGTATTCTCATTAGGTGTTGTCTCCACTTTTCAGAATGCTTTTGAATTTTTTCGTTCATGTTGAAAATAATTAATTCTCTTCTAATATATTCATCTCCAACCATGTCTCCCTTATGAAGCCCTTCGTTTTACATTTTATAATTACAGAATTTCATGATGGTCTCTTTTTGTATGCTATGGCCCAATGTTCTGCCAATCGTACAACAGGCATCTGGGAATTTGTGTATTTTACTTCCAATATTGGAGTTATAATCAAAACTTATATTATGGCCTAAGGAAGAGATCTGAGAGACTTCTTTTGAAAATGAATTATACAAATCAGTTATCATCCTGACTATATATCTTCCGAGAAATGCCATTATTTTTGTTTTACAGCCAGAAACCTTTAAACTGTATTCCTGGGATATTTTGTTCACTTGGTATACTGATCTTGGAGATCATCTTCATTCTTTTGAATAATAACGATGTCATCCACAAACGGAAACATATTCAGGTACTAATCATTTGCTGTTTTGATTCTAATTGACTTCTACTTGGGTTTATTACAAATGTGTATTTCTATAAAGACTTTTCACTGCCTCTGTTAGGTGATAAGGCTGTGCACATTCAGACACAATCTTCTGTAGACTATCACAAGTCGTAAAATTGAAAGCCTTCTTAAGGTTGATGAAGGCCATAGTGGATGTTAGAACAAATTCTTCATGTTTTTCATTGATCTTCTTAATAGTTATAAGCATATTGTCTGTGCAAGAACAATGTGATATAAATCTATTTTGTTCCCTGGAAATAACAATTTTTGTGATGTTATTTGTATGTTAATTGACTGTTTTTCATTAAAACCTGTAGCTGGCTTTTAGAAGGCTGATGCCATGATAGTTTTTATAGTCACTGTGTTTCCCTTTCCTGAAGAAAGATTACTTCTGCTGTATACCAAGGGTCTGGGATCTTGCAATTCCTTTGTCATTAATTTATTGCCTGTAAAAGTCTAGTGAAAAAAAATCTGGTGATAAGTCTCTATATCAGTTCAGCATTTATTCCGTCTGGTAGCTTTCCTGTTCTTCATACATTTCAAAGTCTGTTGTAGTTCTTCCATAACAATTGGACTTAATATTTTGTTTTACACACTTTCTCCAGCATAATCTTTGGCTTTTTGTGAACATTGAAGTCTGTATAATCATTTATCCATTGATAATTCTGTATGATATTCAGTGAAGAAATGTCTTTCTCTTCTTTGTTCAGGGCTTTTATGACTTTTTATGTGAATTGCTGCCTACCATGTGCATTATGTGCTAAGGTACTCAAGAACGTGTCCCATGACTCTTGGTGTGTCTTGTGCACTATTTGTTTTACAGCATTCCTTTTTAAATTATTCATTTGCCAGTTCTCTAATGTTTTTGCCTATAGAAATTTCAAGTAAGCAAATAAGCTACCATTTTTCTTTAACGATGTCCTTAATTTCTTTATTACAAATTCTGAATCATCTTTTTCCATTGGTTAGTTAATTTCATGTTCCATGGATAATTTGAATGACAAAAGCATAATAAAGTGGAACACGTCATTTCACATTTGCACCACAAATTAATTTGTAAATATGGGTAAATATTGTACACTTTAAGTTTTTTGTTTTATTATTATTATTGTTATTCTTATTAGTGTTTTTGTTACTAAAAATACTGATGTGAATTAATAATTCCTATCCACCATATTTTACACTTTACAAAAATAGAAATTATTGTATGGAATATAAGAAAAAGTGAAGGAGAAACTTTTTCATTTTAATTTGACATTTTATATCAGTGGATAAGTTATCAAAAATTTTAATTGCAGCATTTTGCACACCTTTTTGTGCTAAACGCAACATTAATGTAAAGTAATGAATATTATTTTTCCTTCTGATAATATAGTAGTAGTTTGTTCATCCAGGGACAATTTACACTGCATGTATTTCATCAGAAAATACATAGTATATATATATATATATATATATATATATATATATATATATATATATATATATATATATAATGATGTACATCATCCTACAAATATAAGGGCGCACAGTATCCTACAAAATCTTACATTAAAATTGCACACACAACTCTGATTAATTACATAACACATATTTTTCACAAAATACATAGTTGAAATTTCAATAAAAACAGATAATAATTGTTACACTTCTGTTCAGAATACATACATTTGATGGAAAATGCTATTGACAATACTTATGGTATCAATATAGTACATGAATGTAGTTATTTGCTACTAGGTTGTTGAAGGTATGTATTTACACTGTAACAGCAGTCGGTCATTAATAACTTGAATATTGCTTTCTTAAATGTAGACAATTTTTTTATTCTTTTATATATGCTGGGGGTTAATATACAATTTTGTACCTTGAACTGAGTTTGTTTCTGTGCAGTAGCCTTGTCTACTCTTTTTACACAGATGTAATTGCACATTCTTGTATTATATGAATGCAGATCCGTATAGTTATGAAATTTTCAATGCACCTTTTTATGTTAATTACACTTTTTTGTATGTAGAGCCATGGTAAAGGTAGAATATTTAGCTGTTGAAATAGCTACTTGGAGGATATTGGCCTTGAACTATGTGAGCTAACATCCCAGAGATGTTCGGGCTCTCACGTGATTCCTCTTCATCGAAATTTCTTGGTTGAAACTCGTCTAGGGATTTAACTGCATGTGTCACATTACATGCCTTAAATTAGACACTTGTGACCGTTTGGTTAAATTGTCTGGCTGAAGGCAAGTTTGCAAAATACAAAGTTAACATAACATATAATAACAGTAATAATAATATCGGGAACTAAATTAACGACCAATACATGATGTAGGTCACACAGTTGCGATTTAGTTAGAATAATGTTTATTCAGAAAGCAAACTAATAGCGAAAGTGGCCATATTTAGAATTACTGTTACACTCAAGTGCATATCCATTTGACACAGTTCGATCATTCACAATCTCATCGCGAAACACAAGTCCGATACTCCACCTCGTCATTTACGCGAAAAGTTGGAGTTAAGACCAGGCGTGTGGCTGCTCACCGCTCAGAGACGAAGTCCTGCAATACATACAACCTGAAATTTTCTAAGTCGTTTCACTTCCTAGGTGCCTAAAGACCGACCGTTCGCTTCCGCGTCTGCATTCGAACTGTACCCTTTGGTGTCTCCAGCCAACCTGTCCACTTTCGCGTCTGCACCAGCACTGTCGCTCTGCCCGTCCCTGCCCACGTTTCCCGCTTGCTGAATATCCTTGCTCAAGTGACCAGGGCAGTTCCCTTTCCTGAAGCCGTCCATCTGATTGGCTACAGCTTATTCTACATTATTTTACATTTTAACATATTCAAATAATCAAAGCTTGACCACTTTCACGTTCTAAATAAAGTAACAATAACATCCATTACATAATAAACGTTAAATTCTTTTACATAAAACCAATACAATTTTCTTCTTAGCTTTGAATGCCACAGCCAGTAGCCTTAATTTAAATAGCTCCTAGTAGACTCAAAACTAACAACAAATATGAACAAATCTCAGCCCTCATTTATTTACGCGCAGTGAAGCTGTGTACAGAAAACGTTACTCTATTCAACAATAAATTATTCCCCCCAAAATATTCTCAGATAAATAGATAAAAATACGTCTGTCTTCCTAGGTAAGCATTATTAATTTTTATTTTCCGAATTTTTTAGACCTCCATGCACCCAAATTGGTGTGACCACAACTTATTATTTGCAAGTTACAACTAACATAAAACATCCAAAAACTCAAGTCTAACACATACATACACATAAATAAATCCCTTATATACCCCCAAAGAACTAATTTACATGCATACTGTGCACTGATTTTTGACTTGGTACCGTTCACCAAATAATTGAGTTCTCCGACCTTCTCGCACCCAAATGTGCGTCTAAACTATCTCTTTATAATTGCACAAACCTTGTGCTCAAAAAAAAAATCCTTATGTGAGAAAACAATAAACAAGCTACAATAAATCCTGTAATAAAACAATGCAAAATACCCCTCCAAATAATCTTATAATCTAAACACAGTTACATTTATTTCTTAACCTACTTTCCACTTCTAGACCTCTCGCTATTTTAAACTTCTCTTGAGTGTACAGATGAGGTAAAAACGATTGTAATGTTCTACCGTACCATCGCCAATCAGTTACAGTAAAATCACATTCCTCCTTAAGATACCATTCTGTCCAAATATCAGTTTCTATGTCAGAATCAAACTCACTGTATTCTCCCCTAAAATTATTGGCATTAGTAGCTACAACGTCATTATCATGAAATAAAGCATTACTTTTTACTTCCATGTCATTACAAACACCTACACAAACAGCACTTTTAACAGCCGCTGATACATCATACAACTCGCTACATAAAACCTCATTTACCTCCGTTAGAAAATCACCAATTTTAGAACCGTTCATAGTTTCACCATCCTCTGCCGTTACATCATATAAATCATAGATACAGCATCGTGCAAGTTCAGAATCAACAGTACCATTAAATTCCGCTGCATTTTGACTTAATTCTGAGCATAATACCTTTTCCTCTCCTGCACGTCCCTGCGCCACATTAATTTCAGATCGCACATCAAATTCAGATCAACATTCATTCTCAAACAAACAATCAAGGTCCACAGATCTATCCAGAATTTCTGGCTCACCTGCATTAGTAGAAAGATACACAAAAATTTCTTCCTCTGAAATATCAATACCAGCAGCTTCAACTTTCGTAACTTCAGCACATAAAACATAATTACTACCTTCCTTCAAAAATAATTCACCAGTATCCACTGATACACACACAAATTCATCAACAGCTGACCAGAATAATGCTACGCTGTCCTTATTAACATCCTGAACAACTTTCGCCGTCACAATATCACCTGAAACATCATCACCTTCATCACTGTAATCGTTACCACTGGTTAGTACCTCTTTAGAATTTTTTATACATCTAACTACACCAAATTCAGCTCCACCTCAGCCTCCTTTTGGTACATAGAATCTTTCATTGTATCAACATTCACACACTCTTTTGTCTCACATTCATAAAAAAATCATTTAGCCCTAAATCGTCGTCATCGCCTTTATCGTTATCTTTCATTGTCTTAGGATTACGTCTTTTACATACAATCTGATCTGAAAATTTACCTCTTTGATTCTCATCTCTTACTAATTTCATTTAAAAATTCTGACGCCTTTCTGCCGATTTATTCACACTTATCATATTTCCGTTTACTCGCAATCTATTCATCGCCGGTTTATTTTGCCATCCCTGGACCTAAGATGCGGCGAAACTTAGTTTCCCAATCTCCCATTACACTGGTTCATTTCGCTAGGTGCCGTTTTCTTGGTGTCGGTCAGTCACGAAAGTATTCGTTCCCATTACCCCTTTGAAATTTATAATTGCATGTGCTCCTGTTAGCCGGCCTTGGTGGCCGAGCGGTTCTAGGCGCTACAGTCTGGAACCGCACGACCGCTACGGTCGCAGGTTCGAATCATGCCTTGGGCATGGATGTGTGTGATGTCCTTAGGTTAGTTAGGTTTAAGTAGTTCTAAGTTCTAGGGGACTGATGACCTCAGAAGTTAAGTCCCATAGTGCTCAGGGCCACTTGAACAATTTTTTTTGTTCCTGTTACCGTTTCCCTTAGCAAAACTGTTGTTTGCGTTCCGTTGTTAACTTCCTGGATGTCTTTCATAGTAGTTACTCGGACTGTAGTTATGATTTCCACTCTGAAAACCTGTCGGTTTACATTTCAACACCTGTTCTAATTTTTCTACAAAGTTCAAAAATTCGTCCATTGAGTTGCTAGGACTGTGCACTAGATCCCACTGCAAATTTTCCGGTAACCGCTTTAATTTCATTAAGCACTCCCAATAGACGTTTCACATGCATTAATCTCGCAAGTTCACGTTTACAAAATTCTCGCATCGACCCGTTCCGGTATTTAAATGTTGGCCCATTAAGAAACTCATTGTGGAGTCGTGGTTGCTTCGCTTCACTCCAGAACTTGTTCAGGAAACTGCTTTCAAATATTTCGTAGGTAGTGCACGTATCACTGCGTAATTTACCCACGAATTCGACACACCTTCCAAATGTCTTTTCACGAATTTTATCTTCGCCTCGTCGGACGCTCCCTTTATAAAACCATCCCTGAAAGCTGCTAGAAAATTTACTGGGTGATATTTCCCGTCATCTGCAGAACATTTGACCGATCCCGAGTTCATTCACGGAACACGGATCACTGTAGAGATTTGATCTGCAGCTAACGAATTCAGTTCGCTTTTTATTTCATTGATTTGCTTTTTAACTTCATTATTTTCAGTTTTAATGGTAGATTCTGCTTTTTTATTTTATCTACTTCTTTCTCCCCTTTACCTATTACAACAGAGAAGTAGCCGATAGTCTGTCATCTCAGCGATTAGAGCATCTTGCTTACTCATACAATTTCTTATGTTGCCTCCCAGATCTGCCTGCAACTTCTCCACCTTATCACTGAAATTTTTCTCCGCTTCATCTACCCTAGAGTCATGTATCCCAACTTCATCAGAAATTTTGCCCATTTCATCCTAAATGGTTTTAATTTTCCGTCTATCGAGTACTCGATACCACTAGCCATTTTACCTATTTCGACTTTCATAACCGAAGCTATTTCGGATTCAACCGAATCAAATTTTTAATTAACGTCAACCACATTGGTTTTAACAGTGCCGATTTTTAAATTTACGTCACACATATCGCTTGTAACAGAATCAATTTTGGATCCCATATCGGTTTTAACCGAATCGGATTTGGATCCCAGTCCTCTTATCATTTGCATTAATTGCGACATCATGTATCCTCCAAATTCATCTCCCTTGCCTGATTTCGGACTATTTGCTCTATTAAATTCGCCCCCGATCACGCTCTCCTGCTCCGACTTCGGGCTAAGCGGCTCGCTAGTATTTTCGGACCGACACAAACTGGCCGACCGCTTAATATCAACGGCGTCTATTATTGGCGATTGAACTACAGATCCATACATAATATCGCTATCAGTGCAGGTACTTAACTTTGTCGTGCTGGGCCCCTCTGCCATGGTATTGGTGCCGATGTTGCAGTTGAAATTGACGCTGAAGATCTCGTAGCCTCTGCTGTCGTACTGCAACCGCTACTGCGCAATGAATCGCTGTTAAAAATGCCGCTGCTGGTTGGAGCCACGTGCTTTCGATGTCTTCTTCCGTGCCACTTTTTTATCACTCCTAACCACTGCTAAATCTCGAAGGACTTAACTGTTGCAAAATTCGTAGATCAGAGCCTCCATGCAAACTGCCTAAACTGCCACAGACTTTGGACAAAGGTCACAGAATGTCGTTAACTGTGAGAATTACAATTGTAATTTCACAGCTATTAAAGAAACCTAATATTTAGTCCTGAAATGCTCTCGCGTTTAAGTTTTGCGAGAGTTCCTGCCTATCGAAATCCAGATAATACTTTTTGAAACACTTTGCAGAATTCAAATCCAATTATAAACTTTACAGAGTGCATATTCCGCAGCTAACACTTTCCAAAATCCAGTCCTGTTCTAACACTTTGCAAGATTCTTATCTCTCAACTAACACTTTCCAAAGTCCTATTCTGGAAGAGACCCCAATTGCGAGCTAACTTCCCAAAGATGTTCGGGCTCACATGCGGTTCCTCTTCGTCGAAATGTCTTGGCTCAAACTCGTCTAGCACCAATGTGCTTTCTGATAAATAAATAAAGAACAAAAATAATTTTTATGCACTAATCTTTACAACAAATATTCTATTACTTAATTATTCAATAAGGTATCATACTGTCATCGTTCAATGTGTTTTGTATGTCGGAAATGATGATCTGATGCTTAACTGTAAATACTGATAATTTAAATTTACTATATCTTTTAAACAAATAAAGTCACAGAGTTGATATTGACAACGTTTGTCATTTTAATGATGCTCTTCTACATGAAGTATCGATCTTTAAGAACGACCAAAGCGTTCAGACTTTATAATTTAGGTCTTTGTTACAAAACTTGTTAATTTCACTTTAACAGTAAATCCTAAACTGTTATAGATATGATCAACATTCAAATTTTATTAGGATCACCATGAAATTTTATGAAAAATTGTAGATTAAAATTACTGTGGCTTGATACCCCGCAATACGACAGAATTAAATAACTTTCATAAATATTTCCCTTCATAGTCGATCTTAGGTCCGCCATATTTAACACTGCTGCATCTCCTCGACCACAAACGGTTTATACTGGGTTTACCTATGATGCAGGTTCCTGTATGTCTCACTCGCACACTACAGCGCTTGGGCCTCAATGGACATTAGACGCCTGTGAGTTTCCCAATCTCGTGGTGAATCTGTGCCTTTTGTGGGACGCGGTCCTGGACGACAGGGTTCGTTTCACAATTCCTGTAGGCTGACTATTTCGGCCATATATTTAAATGGAATGCAATAATCATTAATTCACAACTGTTGGAAATTATTGCAACAGCTCGTCTTTATAGTGTTTAGATGGTTTCTAGATTGGTCATATTATGACCCCAGAAAATGAGGCTATAAATAATAGCGGTTTGAATGTAAGCAAAGTAACAGTTCTGCTACATTGTTTACTAGACAAATTACTAATTACACATAGTGCAAAGCAAGCAGAATTTAACTTGCTAGTGAGATAGTGGATGTGGGATTTCCAATCTAAATTTTCATCTATATGGAACTGAACAATTTTGTGACAGATACTCACTCTCTTAACTTATTTATTTTGTATTCTGAGGTCAAGGTTATTTTCTGACTTTGTTTCCCTGCAATGGATTTAGTAAGTTTTTGAAATATTTAAAGTTATCTTGTTCATTTCAAATAATGTTTGTAAATATTCCAAAACTCTAGTTGCAGATGTTACGAATACTTGGTTTACATCAGTTACAGCAACGTTTGTATCATCAGCAACAGGGTTATATGAGTACCACTGACTGGAATTTTGATGTCTTTTACATAAAACAGAAATGAGAGGTCCTAGAACATTTCCCTGTGTTACCCCAATTTGACAACCCGAAAAATCAGATCTGCAAACAATATTTTGGTTTTTATTGTTTGCTGAGGTAATTTCTACTACCCAACTTCTATTATGGAGATGAGACTAAAACCATTTCTTCGCAACTCCTTGTATACCAATGGCTTCTAGTTTGTCTAGCAAGATATCATGTTAGACAGCATCAGAAGCCTTCGATAATTCCAAATTTATTCGTGTTGTACTGTTGTGTGTGCCTAGTTCCACTGCAATATTTTCTATGAAATGAGAAATAGCTGATTCTGTACTCTGCCATTTGCAAAAACTGTGTTTGTTTACAGACAAGAGATTGAATCTCTCAAGGAAATTTGTAATTCTATTTCATGACTTTCTCTAGTACTTTTGAAAATACAGGTAACAAAGCTTCTGGTCTATAATTTACCATTATATATATATATATATATATATATATATATATATATATACAGGGTGTTTCAAAAATGACCGGTATATTTGAAACAGCAATAAAAACTAAACGAGCAGCGATAGAAATACACCGTTTGTTGCAATATGCTTGGGACAACAGTACATTTTCAGGCGGACAAACTTTCGAAATTACAGTAGTTACAATTTTCAACAACAGATGGCGCTGCAAGTGATGTGAAAGATATAGAAGACAACGCAGTCTGTGGGTGCGCCATTCTGTACGTCGTCTTTCTACTGTAAGTGTGTGCTGTTCACAATGTGCAAGTGCGTTGTAGACAACATGGTTTATTCCTTAGAACAGAGGATTTTTCTGGTGTTGGAATTCCACCACCTAGAACACAGTGTTGTTACAACAAGATGAAGTTTTCAACGGAGGTTTAATGTAACCAAAGGACCGAAAAGCGATACAATAAAGGATCTGTTTGAAAAATTTCAACGGACTGGGAATGTGACGGATGAACGTGCTGGAAAGGTAGGGCGACCGCGTACGGCAACCACAGAGGGCAACGCGCAGCTAGTGCAGCAGGTGATCCAACAGCGGCCTCGGGTTTCCATTCGCCGTGTTGCAGCTGCGGTCCAAATGACGCCAACGTCCACGTATCATCTCATGCGCCAGAGTTTACACCTCTATCCATACAAAATTCAAACGCGGCAACCCCTCAGCGCCGCTACCATTGCTGCACGAGAGACATTCGCTAACGATATAGTGCACAGGATTGATGACGGCGATATGCATGTGGGCAGCATTTGGTATACTGACGAAGCTTATTTTTACCT
Source organism: Schistocerca nitens (assembly GCF_023898315.1). Lineage (NCBI taxonomy): Eukaryota > Metazoa > Arthropoda > Insecta > Orthoptera > Acrididae > Schistocerca > Schistocerca nitens. The sequence continues at coordinate 362,716,803 of NC_064621.1, forward strand.
GGACGGCTTCGTCAATAAACAGAACTGGCGCATATGGGGAACCGAAAAGCCCCATGTTGCAGTCCCATCGTCCCTGCATCCTCAAAAAGTACTGGTCTGGGCCGCCATTTCTTCCAAAGGAATCATTGGCCCATTTTTCAGATCCGAAACGATTACTGCATCACGCTATCTGGACATTCTTCGTGAATTTGTGGCGGTACAAACTGCCTTAGACGACACTGCGAACACCTCGTGGTTTATGCAAGATGGTGCCCGGCCACATCACACGGCCGACGTCTTTAATTTCCTGAATGAATATTTCGATGATTGTGTGATTGCTTTGGGCTATCCGAAACATACAGGAGGCGGCGTGGATTGGCCTCCCTATTCGCGAGACATGAACCCCTGTGACTTCTTTCTGTGGGGACACTTGAAAGAGCAGGTGTACCGCCAGAATCCAGAAACAATTGAACAGCTGAAGCAGTACATCTCATCTGCATGTGAAGCCATTCCGCCAGACACGTTGTCAAAGGTGTTGGGTAATTTCATTCAGAGACTACACCATATTATTGCTACGCATGGTGGATATGTGGAAAATATTGTTCTATAGAGTTTCCCAGACCGCAGCGCCTTCTGTTGTTGAAAATTGTAACTACTGTAATTTCGAAAGTTTGTGTGCCTGAAAATGTACTGTTGTCCCAAGCATATTGCAACAAACGGTGTATTTCTATCGCTGCTCGTTTAGTTTTTATTGCCGTTTCAAATATACCGGTCATTTTTGAAACACCCTGTATATATATATATTGTCCTTTCTATAACGGGTTTTATTTTTGAAACTTTTAATCTTTGAGGAAACACTCCTTCTGATATATTTAAGATGTGCAAGAGCGATGCTGATGGGACACTAACAGATTTTGTTAGAATTTCGCCAACCCCTGAACACATTTTATTCCTCATTATTTGTGTTACTCTTAGAACTTCTGGTTTATTTGTAGGACATAGCAATATTGAAGTGACTCTTTGTTCTCCTGGAACAGAGCTTCCACTATTCCTATGGCAATTTTTACTCAGCTTGGCTGGTTTATGTATGAAGTAATCATTAATCTGATTTGCTGGAACAAGATTTCTGAGAAACACTCCATCTTCTAAAACAATGTCCTCTTAACATTTTTGTTTATTTCTCTTTTTACTACATTCCATATTGCTTTCTATGTGTTTGTTGACCCTAAATTTACTTCATCATTTTATTTTTTTTAGCTTTTTTAATCATCTCCCTACAAATGCATCTTACATTCATCAAAGTTTTATCTTTGTTATCCTTTTTGATTAGACTGACGTGTGTTTTAGAGTTTATTAGATGCTCTGATAGCAGGTGATATCCACTGGTTGTTGTTCCATTATGTGCCAAATGATTTTTGTAAGCTTTTTTGGAACAACTAAAATAAGGACATGAAAGACTACAAAAAGTTTTGTATGAGTCATTGCGTGTTGTTTTTGAAAATACGTTTTCCCAAGTTTCCATTGCTCATGTCTGTATAAAGGTATTTACTTTTTATGTACAGAAGTGTCTTTTATATTCCCACTTGTCTGTTACTACCTTGATCATAGAAGAATTTGTACATGTGACGATTGTGTCGTGATCTGAAAGACCTAAGTTTACATCTTGTGCCTCCATGACATCATTTTTCACAACTGTGAAGATATTATGTAATAATGGAACCCTGTTATTCTACTGGGGTCCATAAAGAATAGTTTCATGTAGAAGCTGTTTAGGATACTCATAAGCTGTCTCTTTTCTTCGCTTTCAGTCAACTTGTTAATTATGTACATCATTATTTTTTTAAACTGAGTTGATTATTAATAACAAATTTAAAGAGGGAATAATATGCTGTATAGCAGTAGTCAGCATGCTCAACTCCCTAAACAAATGTCTACAAGATGATCGTAGGTAAGCACCACATATTATTCTTACAGATTATTTTTCAGCAATAAAGACCTTCTTAAAGATAAGTTACCACAGAATATTATTCAATATGACGTGGCTGAATGAAAATACACAAAATATATCGACTTATCCCTCCCCAAGATCTGCAATGGCACTAAATGAAAATGTGGCTGGGCTAAGTAGGTTCTGGAATTCTAAAATGTGCTTTTTACTGTTTACATTCTCAACAATATGGACATCTAAAATTTGTGAAGTTTCTATGCTATTTATTATTTATTCACTATGTTACAGGTATCACTGATGTAGTATTTATAGACGTTCAGAACCGATTATTCTCTCTTTTTAAAATCGAGGGTGAGCCATTTGCAAAAAAACAGTGAAATACACTCTTCAGAAAACTGTTTACCATTTATTCTGTTGCTGTATTCATGCTTGGACTGACTACAATGTTAGTGTCATCTGCGAAAAGACAAATTCTACTTGCTGTGTATTAAATGGAAGATCATTTACATATATGGATAGCAATGGCAGACCTAAGAATGAGTCTTTTGGAGCTCCATATATGGTTTTCCCCAGTCAGAGGAACATTCCCAGATTACGTTGGTTGAATTACTGAATACAACTTTCGGTATCTTTTTGGTTGGATATGACATTATCAAGTGGTTGGTTGTATCATCAATTCTGTAAACATTCAATTTACCTAGGAGGATACTATGGTTCAGATACTGATTTGTCTTAGATAGGTCACAGAAAATACCAGCTGGAGCTATTTTGTTATTTAATGCTTGTAAGATTTGGTTAGTGAATGTGTTAGTGGCATTCTCAGTAGAGTAACTCTTCTGAAATCCAGCCTGTGATGGTATTGAGGAAATTTTTCTTGCTCAGGTGGGATACCATTCTAGCATACATTGTCTCCTCAAAACTTTTGGAAAATGGTGTCAATAGCGAAGCAGGTCAGCAATTATTGACATATTTCTATCACCTTTCTTAGAGGGGTTTAACAATGGCATATTTCAATCTCTCTGCAAAAAATGCCTTGAGTAAGTGATGCATTACCTGCTTCAAATAAGACTGGGGTTATCTTATGGGAATAAATCTACAGCACTCAGTTGGAAACGCCATGAAATCCACATGAGCTTTCATTTTTGTGGGAATATAAGATTTTTTTAATTTGAGAGGGAGAATTTGCTGATACATTCATATGATTGAATTTTATGAGAGTTGCTTTATGAACGTACTATTACGCTTTTTCTCTTGAACTGCTCGTACATGAATTTTCTATTTTAATTAAGAAATTATTATTAAATGCGTTTGCTAGCAGTGACTCGTATTTTATAGCCTTTCTATTTAACTCAGTACTGATACCATCCGGTTTTTGCCAGTTGCCCTGCCTCTCGTTTCAATATTTTCCACATAGCCTTGTTATGTTATCAGAACTATTGATTTCTGATGTAATTTGCACATTGCTTCATTTTTAATATTTTTATTTGTAATTTTGAGGAATTTTAGTAGTGTGCAACTACTGCAGGGCCTCATTCTTGTCAACAGTTACAATTCCCCTTACTTTTCACAATATGCTTTAATCCCTTTAGTCATCCATGGTTTTTTCATGACCATCAAATGTCCTTTCTGACTACCTTAAGTGGAAAACTATTTTCATTATAGGATATATTAAATTTTATGTCAGCATTTGATTCATTATAAATTTCATTTCTGGTCACCTCTTCTAAATTGTTCTTAAAAATATTTGTTCTGGTGTCAATAATTATTCTAATTGAATTCCACTGAGAAATATCATTGCTGTAAGATACTAACTGTGCATCATGATCAGAGAAAGTATTTGTTTCTGAGTCTACAGTATTTCCTTGCTTTGAGCTTCATCAAAGCAAATATTATCTGTTAGGGACCTAATGTCTTTATCTATCTGTGTTGGAAAGATAATTATTGAGATTAAATTGTATTCAAATAAAGTTTGCAGATAATCTTTCCTATCATAATCCTTTAGAAAACCTACATTGAAATGCCAACAGGCTATTAACTGCTTGCTGCTGTCTGACAGATAGCTTATCAAAGAATCCAAATTTCTCACAAAGAATTCAAAATTTTGGATTGGGGCTCTATATACAGTTACAATTGAAAGTGAACTACTCTTCAACATTACACACTTCTGTGTGCCTATTTCTACTAAATCTATTTGTCTCAATGTTTTTGAACTAGTTTTCTGTCCTAATATATGTATGAACTCCTCCTTTTCCCATATTAGTTCTAGATGAATAAGATCCTAAAGTGTAATTTTTTGTATTGTAACTTCTCTAACACCATGGTTATATGGTAGACAGACACAGGATGTCTATCTTTTCAGAGCTCTCTAAATTTTCTAAACAGACAGAAAGCTCTTCTGCCCTATTACTCAGTCCTTTAATATTCTGATGAAATAGGCTTACTTCACTTTTCTGTGCATTCTTAAGAGTTTTGTTGACTCTTCTGTTACTTTTAACTTATTTCATAACAGGGTGCCTGAATGGTGATTCTAACTTTAAAAAGTTTGTGATACCAGTAACCACAGGGACCTTACAATGTGTGATGATGCCCTTTACCCCACCTCCCCCCAAAAATACATTTTATGTAAGAAGCTCAGCGAATTTATCTTTCCCTCTCTTATTCTGATGTATGCCATGTTCAGTATAACCCCGTGTCCCAACTGTAGCAACAGGCACTGTACTCTTTGGGTTTCATTTCTGTCAGCAGCAGTCTGCTCAACTATTTCTTCTCTTGCCCAAGTGTTCCTGAGTGCACTTCGATGATGTAGGTCTTAATATTATTACACTCTATATCGATGTCTTTATTGAATGTTAGTGAAGCAAACTGTTCTTGGAATCTGTGTTGATAAGGTTTTCTAATACTACAATCTGACAGAAGTTGTGTTTTGACCAACTTGTATTGGAGTTCATATGTTTTCTTCAATTTGTATGTAAGCTCTATCTTGCCTATGTTGTCTCTTCTAAAAACACACATATCTTTCATAGGATCCTTCATTTTACTATTAACCAGTGCATCAATCATAGGCCTGGAGCCTCTTGTACTCAATGTAAACTTGTGAATATTTTTCTTTTTGTAAAAAGTGTTAGTAAGTATAAAATTATTAAAAGAGGTATGCTAACAAAACTCCAGTCATTTATTAAGAGACATTTCTACAAATAATTGTACGATTCCTGGTATAGGTCGGTTTCTAACTCCTGTATTAAAATCAGCAGCAATGACAACAGAACATGGTCTGTCTTGTTAAATTTGCTCAATTCTTTATGAAGATCATCATAAAAAGTGTCAGTATCATCCTTCCTTCCCTCTTGTGCGCCATATACACATGCAGCTGTTAGATGGCTGTATGCAATCTAAAATCTGTCATTTTTATCTCATTTATGAAGCACCTTTAACGAACCTTTCCTCTGAATTCATCACTGACTAAAATTGCTACTCTAGTACTAGCACACGACTATAATTTATCTGGTAATATGTCAAATCCTGTGTTCCATGTTGGTTTTTTCTTAATTTCTGTTATTATTGTCCTCTTCTGCTGATAATATTAATTTATGCCATCATACAGTGGAGACTACAAACACTTCGCCTACGCACACCATAAGTTAAGAGTAAAATTGTAAGAAACTGCTCTATGCATCACTCTGTTAAAGAAAAATTATAAAAAATTATCATATACAGTACACTGCGGAATAAGCAGGTTGAGACTAAATAGAGTATCTTGCGATCATGACTGCTGATCGTGGATTGTAGCAAACAAAGATATAAATAGTAAGCACTTCGTCGATGTTTTGAAATTGTTTTCTGGTTAATATTAGAAGCTCAGTGAGGCTTACTGCAGATGAAACTTATTTAGAGAAGGTAACAAACGCCAAAAGGCTGTAGTAAAATGCTGGAAGACCTGCACAGTATCATCGATTGATGCAGGAACTGCCAGTTAACGCTGCATGTAAATAACTATAATATATTGAGCGAAAGTTGCTGTGGCCTACATTATTCCTTAATATACACAACTTCTGTAATGCGACCCACCCAAAAATACTATGAGCAGCGTCATTAGCCAATAATAATGGTGTGTGATTCTGTTAGATCCAACTGTGTTAATATGTTTGATTACCTTACAGTATAGTTTATGTAGGAAGTTAGAAAGCAGGAAAATAACAGTTTACCCAGTAACAACTGGCCTCTCTAACCATGATGTAGGATAAATAACATAGCGCCTAACAGTAGAGGTACTCCTCAGTGGAAAACATTTACAATAGTTAATGACTCAAGGACAAATGTTTGTAAGAGAAGTTTACAGCAGATGACATTGGATGTTTTTTTTTTAAATGAACCAAATGCTAACATAAACTTTAATTATTCCATGGTACATTCACATCATTATAGCTTTCTTCATGAGCCAATAAGAAAGGACATTAATCAGCCATGTAAAAAACCATGGATCACTTCAGCAATTACAGTAATTTGTGAAATGATAAGAGAAATGTATCTTTTGGCGAGGACAAGTAAGGATCATGCAGTAGTTGCACATTACAAAACCTACTCAAAATTACTGAGAAAAGTTATTAAAAAATCAAGGAATATGCACATACTGTCAGAAATCAGGCTTAAGACTATATGGAATGTAGTGAAACGAGAGACAGGAGTATTAGCCACAGAACAAGACAACATCAATATGGAAATGAATGAAAGGACTATAAATGATCAGTCAGAGGTAGTAAATGCATTTAATAATCATTTTTTACATCTAGAACAAAACGTAGGGACAAGCAGTTCAAGAGAAAAATCACAACAGTATTAAAATTCAGTCATATGATTGTATCACCAACTTCACCTTCTAAAATTATGAAAATCATATATTCTCTCAAAAATAAAGGCTCATCTGATTTTAGTGGTGTTTCCAATAGAGTGCTAAAAATTTGTTCCCGAGTAATGAGCCCAGTCTTATCTTAAATATGTAATGAATCACTAACTCAAGTAATTTTTCCAGAGAGACTGAAACATGCCATTGTTAAATCCCTCTTTAAGAAAAGTGATAAAAAAGATGCTAACAACTACCAATCTGTTTCGCTGCTGACATCATTCTCCAAAATTTTTAGAAAATGGTGTACTCAAGAATAGTATCTCACCTTAGCAACAATAGGATCGTTAGCAAATCACAGTATGGGTTCCAGAAGAGTTGATCTACTGAGAATGCCGTTTACACATTCACTCACCTGATTTTACAAGTGTTAAATAATAAAATAGCACTGGTTGGCATTTTTCTACAAACTCTCTACTGTGTGAATTACACTGTTCTAGATACTGATGTTATATTTGATTGATGATATAGCCAACCCATGGATGATATATGTAAACCAAAGAATGCAGGAAATTGTACTTATTAATTCATGCAGTATAGCTGAAGGACATAATTCTGATGGAGGGGGGGGGATCACTTATGGGGTCTGCCAAGATTCAATCTTCCTTTTAGTATACAATGAGCAGATTTAGTTCTTTTTGCAGATGACACTGGTACTGTAATCAATAGAAGCACACATACAGAAACAGATGAAATGATAAAGTCATAAATGTATCATTGACTGGTTTACAGTGAATGGTCTCATCCTCAATTTTAGACACAATGTATACAGTTCTGCACATCTAGAGGTACTACACCAAACAATAAGTGTAACACATGGTAAGGAAATAATAAATAGGGTGGAAACTTCAGCACTCGTAGAGGATCATATTGACAAGAATTTAAATTGGAAAAAGTATGCTTTAGAACTCTTAAAAAATTTTATTCAGCCACTTTTCCTATTACAATTATTACAAATCTTGGAGAGAGACAAATCAGTAAGCTGACATTTTTGCGTATTTTCATTCAATAATGTCACATCGAGTAATGTTCTGAGGTAAATCATCTTTGAGAAATAAGTCATTATTGTGCATAAACGTGCTGTAAAAATAATATGTGGTTCTCACCCCGTTGGGCGTTCTGACTACTGCTTCACAGTATATTTCTTCACTCATGACGTTTGTTGTAAATAATCCACTACAGTTCAAAAGGAACAATGAGATACAATACCAGAAGGAAAATTGACATACATTAATGTTGTCTTTAGCATACAAAGAGGTGCACAATGCTGCAACAAAAATTTTTGATCACTTATCCAGTGATAAAAAATGATTGGCAGACAGTAAAGTAAAATTTGATGACAAACTGAGAACGTTTCTCCTTGCCCCTAGTGATGTATTGGCTCCTGCATCAAGGAGACATGTTTAAAAATATCTTCTGCAAAATGCTCTTAACAGCCATAGAAGTCTTGAGCTCACCGTTATTTTTTTCAAAATGTGTAGCAGTGTTCATCAATCTAAAGGTTGAAGAATGGAATGCAATAATTTTTCCCTACAGTTACACTACTTTAGAAGTACAGGCAAATAGCATCTATTGCTTTTGTGTACTTCAGTCTGAAGAGCCGGCTGGTGGGGCCAAGCGGTTCTAAGCGCTTCTGTCCAGAACTGTGCGACTGCTACAGTCGCAGGTTCGAATCCTGCCTCGGGCATGGATATGTGTGATGTCCTTAGGTTAGTTAGGTTTAAGTAGTTCTAAGTTCTAGGGGACTGATTACCTCAGATGTTAAGTCCCATAGTGCTCAGAGCCATATGAACCAATCAGTCTGAAGACTGGTGTGATGCAGCTCTGCATTCTAATCTATCACATATTAGTCACATCATCTCTACACAACTATCGCAGCCTACAGTCATTTGATCTACTTAGTGTATTTATCCCTAGCGCTCCCTGTACAATATTTACCTCAGACGCTTTTCAATATTATGAAACTGACAATTCCATGATCCTATCAACTAAGTCCATCGTTAAGTCAAGTTATGCCACAAATTTTTCGTCTCCAGCTAGATTCAGTACCTCCTTATTGTGTTCCAATTCTGCTGCAACATAATGATGTATGGAGCAATTTCTTACAATTTTGTTGTAACTTGGAGGGATATCTGGTAAAATTTTTCTGTATCATGGAAGGCAGTCCTGTAACATAGAGGACAATTTTGCTGTAATATGGAGGGCAATTTGTTACCATTTTGCTGCAACATGGGGAAAATTTGTTACAATTCCATCTGATGCTAGAATTCATCTTTTGATGATACCACTAAGATGAACTCTTGATCATGATTGAGAAGTCCTTTAAGGGCATGATAATAACACCAACATCAGGTGATATTACTGCTTATGGACAGCTATGTAACAATTATGACACTATTTCAATTAAAGTATTTACCTTACTGCACTGAGTAGACAATACAGAAATATATTTTATAATTGTGTTATAAAAAGTCAAAGGTCTTTTTGAAAGTAAATATATGTAAACTTATGACTTTCTACTAATCTTTGTTTTACAAATGTGTAATAATCACGTTATCTATGAAAACAGCGGCATTAGAGTGTTTGTTTCCTTCTTACCCTTTCGGCAGTGGCACGATACAGATGTATGTGCACTGATTGTAAAGTTTTACCAATTACAATTGGTTTAATATAATTCAATAATATATTTAAAAAATGTGTATTATTTTGTAAAATAACCAACCTTTCAGTTTTACTGTTTTCTTACATTTGGTTACACATTGTTATGGTGCATTCTACTTGTGTAGACATCATGAGAAATACCGAAAGCAGACAAACAGTGGTACAACACCAAATGATGCGACAACTGGCTCTTCACTGAGGAAGGCCAGTACTAAATATGGGGTATATTCCATGAGACTACACTGATTCTGTCAAAAAATAAAAATTGACTGTAATGTAATACTATTTATAGTTATACATAATTCCACAGTTTGACTATCTAAGAAAACATTATTTTTGTGTAACGTAATTGAGTGAATCTTTTAATGCGAAAATGTTTCAAATTTATTGCTATCATCCATAACAAATTCAGTGAATCATTCTTTAAAAGAACATTAACCACAATATTTATATAGTCTCTAAACATCACTTAATGGAGATACTTATGAGATTAGATTATTCTCAATTTGAGATACTAATATAGCTGTGCCTTATGTTGGATACCAAAAACCTTGACAGGTTTTGTCAGAGAGAAAGACAGGATTCAAGAAGCAAGCACTTAACTTCCTGTAAGACCCATTTCCCAACCTCTATACAGATTAATTAAAACAGGAAATTCAAGGAGGACAGCTATTCTGAAAGCCAAAGAAGACAGTCCAACATGAGGAATACAAAGACAAAAGAGCCAAAGAAATCAAAGCGTTTATGAAAGCAGAGGACAGAGTAGGAGGTAAAGACAATGGGAGAGCCAAAGAGGAAGATGAATATGATGAGGAAGATGAATACAACAAGGAAGGTATAATGATTAATATGACAATGACAAAGATGATGAAATAGATATGCAAGTAATTATACCATGACAAGAGGTAGACTGGCAGAACTACTCTTTTGTCAACCAATAGACAAAATACTGCATACAGCATCAGATTTGATCTAATATCTAAAGTATGGATAAGCAATGATTTACCTGTAATTATTGATGGAGATGATTTTGTAATTCACAATATAAGATATCTGGGAACAAGAGGATTATATAACATATTGTTTACAATTAAGTTATAAAAATGTTACATAATGTGAGATCTTCAAAACTACGCTAAATTCTGAGGACTACCAATGCTCATAAGAAAAATTTACCTCTCCTAAAAACCACAAAATTCCAGCGCAGGCCACAAGTGTACCAATGAGGTTAACCCTGGAATAGATAAATTTTGCAAATCATTATTGAGAGAAGATGAGACAAAAATTGTCATGGGAATGTACAGGGAAGGAGAAAACGAAAATAAACTTAACGTTCACTATAGGGAAATGTTGCACAACAAGTCATAACACATACCAGTTATGTCCACTGAGATAACTCAAGTTAATTGATGGAGTGATTGAGTTTTCTCACTAGCTTTGAAACTGGCAGGCAACAATTGAGATGATAATGAAGTAATACCTATTGAAGATAAACTTTGTGAAACAGGAATCATTGTTTGGATTTTATGATGGCTGTCGAAAGTAAGTGAAAGACTAATTTGCAGAGTTGGAAGTTGTCTATGAAAACATTCCATCAGATAAAAGACATCCAGAAGAGCATTTACAAATTGGAAATATTTAGAAACGGTTTATGTAATTATTGCATGGGATTTCACATATCGAACAGCATACACTGGAGCTTAGGACAAATGGTGTGAGATCATACTCAACTTCAAATGAGAACTGAATATATTGCTAGAATTATAATGCCAATTTTGCAAGCTGGTCGTCGCAGAAGCTGAGAGATTAGCAGATACACAATGGACATGAAACTCAAATCAGTGTCAGTTTGATATTATTAAGGCAAATAAAGCTGTTAAAACTTGATTAGCTGCTGGAAGTGTTTCACATATTTACTCGAATACTAACAGCCTGCTATTCGTGATAGATGATTTTCTAAAAAGGTGACCAGTTATGTTTAATTGTTTGATGAAGAAAGAAAGAAATGTAATATCAGTAATGTATTTTGTTTTTTTTGCAATCAGCATGTAACTAATGTGCGCTCCAAATAAGCATGAGTTTCTGCTCGAAAGACTAAAACTGGCAATGAAATTGCAGATGTACTTAGAATGAGAAGCAAAAGAGGTAGTAGGAGTCTGAACCACATACAAACAGAATTAGGTAAGGACAATTTCAAGAAGCTAATGCAGTATTACTATTTTTCAGTGAAGTGCAAATTTTGCAGATGAAGTAATACAGTTTCTGACAAAGATTTTTCAGTAGAGAGTAAACCAGAGAGAGAGAGAAGAAATTTAATTGAGATGGTACAGTATTTGATATAAACCTTTGTTTTTGGGTACTATGAAGACAGATACAGAGAGAGATGTGTGTGTGTGCGTGTGTGCTTATGTAATTTTTGATAAATAATTGAAAACTTTTCAATTGGATTGGATTGGATTGTTTGGGGGAAGAGACCAAACAGCGAGGTCATTGGTCTCATCGGATTAGGGAAGGAAGTCGGCCGTGCCCTTTCAAAGGAACCATCCCAGCATTTGCCTGGAGCGATTTAGGGAAATCACAGAAAACCTAAATCAGGATGGCCGGTCGCGAAAACTTTTCAACATGGCGCCTGTTTACATAATTCAGATGAAGCTTAACTAATTTGGAAATTCAGTAGTATTGTGATAAATAATCGACTACTTTTGAACATGGTCTATATACTGACTGGCTGTCCCTTTTTACGCTCAGTAAAATACTGTACTATGATTGGTTGTTTCTTTTTAGTGGACGCCGAAAATTTTTTTAATGATTTCTTACCAGTTCATCTTTTATATATATATACTCCTGGAAATGGAAAAAGAACACATTGACACCGGTGTGTCAGACCCACCATACTTGCTCCGGACACTGCGAGAGGGCTGTACAAGCAATGATCACACGCACGGCACAGCGGACACACCAGGAACCGCGGTGTTGGCCGTCGAATGGCGCTAGCTGCGCAGCATTTGTGCACCGCCGCCGTCAGTGTCAGCCAGTTTGCCGTGGCATACGGAGCTCCATCGCAGTCTTTAACACTGGTAGCATGCCGCGACAGCGTGGACGTGAACCGTATGTGCAGTTGACGGACTTTGAGCGAGGGCGTATAGTGGGCATGCGGGAGGCCGGGTAGACGTACCGCCGAATTGCTCAACACGTGGGGCGTGAGGTCTCCACAGTATATCGATGTTGTCGCCAGTGGTCGGCGGAAGGTGCACGTTCCCGTCGACCTGGGACCGGACCGCAGCGACGCACGGATGCACGCCAAGACCGTAGGATCCTACGCAGTGCCGTAGGGGACCGCACCGCCACTTCCCAGCAAATTAGGGACACTGTTGCTCCTGGGGTATCGGCGAGGACCATTCGCAACCGTCTCCATGAAGCTGGGCTACGGTCCCGCACACCGTTAGGCCGTCTTCCGCTCACGCCCCAACATCGTGCAGCCCGCCTCCAGTGGTGTCGCGACAGGCGTGAATGGAGGGACGAATGGAGACGTGTCGTCTTCAGCGATGAGAGTCGCTTCTGCCTTGGTGCCAATGATGGTCGTATGCGTGTTTGGCGCCGTGCAGGTGAGGGCGCCGTGCAGGTGAGCACCACAATCAGGACTGCATACGACCGAGGCACACAGGGCCAACACCCGGCATCATGGTGTGGGGAGCGATCTCCTACACTGGCCGTACACCACTGGTGATCGTCGAGGGGACACTGAATAGTGCACGGTACATCCAAACCGTCATCGAACCCATCGTTCTACCATTCCTAGACCGGCAAGGGAACTTGCTGTTCCAACAGGACAATGCACGTCCGCATGTATCCCGTGCCACCCAACGTGCTCTAGAAGGTGTAAGTCAACTACCCTGGCCAGCAAGATCTCCGGATCTGTCCCCCATTGAGCATGTTTGGGACTGGATGAAGCGTCGTCTCACGCGGTCTGCATGTCCAGCACGAACGCTGGTCCAACTGAGGCGCCAGGTGGAAATGGCATGGCAAGCCGTTCCACAGGACTACATCCAGCATCTCTACGATCGTCTCCGTGGGAGAATAGCAGCCTGCATTGCTGCGAAAGGTGGATATACACTGTACTAGTGCCGACATTGTGCATGCTCTGTTGCCTGTGTCTATGTGCCTGTGGTTCTGTCAGTGTGATCATGTGATGTATCTGACCCCAGGAATGTGTCAATAAAGTTTCCCCTTCCTGGGACAATGAATTCACGGTGTTCTTATTTCAATTTCCAGGAGTGTATATATATATATATATATATATATATATATATATATATATATATATATACCTGCTAGTGTCATTCTTGCATTCTTGATCTTTAAATTCCCGACCACTACCATCCTGCATTTTTGAATCCCCTCCTTTCCCATCTTTGATTCTTAAATGTTCTGCCAGTGTCATCTTGCGTTTTTAAATTTCCAGCACCACCATCTTGGTTACATCATGCATTGAGTGTCATCGAACACGTTATTGATTCCGGCATGTAGACCACCCACACTTACACGTGCATCTTTCGGGGTCATTTAAGTGCAATATGGTCCAGAATGCCCATAAATGATTGTTAAATACTGTACATATATTTGATTTATCAGTAACAGAAATATTTTTACTGCGAACTGCTTTTATATCATCGACCTTGTGCTGCTGATCAGACACTTCCTTCACAACTGACCATATGGTTTTAATTTTATCCTGCGAATTAGCTATTCTATTTGCATACCACATATTCTTTGCCTTCCTAATAACATTTTAAGCACCTTACAACACTGTTTGTAAGGGGCTACTGTAGCTTGATTGTGACTATTCCTAACATTTTGATATAATTCCCACTTTGTTCTACATGATATCCTTATCCCACTAGTCAGCCACCCGGGCTGCCCATTACTGTTAGTACCCCGTTTAGAATGTTCTAATGGAAAACAACTCTCAAAGAGCTTGAGAAATGTGTTAAGGAAAGCTTTGTATTTATCATCTATGTTATTGGCACTATAAACATCCTGCCACTCTTGTCCCTTGACAAGGTTTGCTGCTGCATTAACTTTCCTACATAGTTTGTAATTACATATGACATTGGTTTGAGTACAAAAGCCTTTTAGTGTTAAAATTTGTGCATCATGATCTGAAAGGCCATTCACGCTTTTACTAACAGAATGTTCATCTAGTAATGAAGAATAAATAAAAATATTGTCTATGGCTATGCTACTGTACCCCTGCACCGTAGTTGGAAAAAAACACAGTTTGCGTCAGATTGTATGAATTTAGGAGGTTTGCCAACATCCTTTTTCTTGCACCATCATATACAAAATTTATATTGAAGTCACCACATATAACTAGTTTCTGGTACTTCCTACAAAGTGAATCAAGAACCCTCTCTAGCTTGAGCAGAAATGCTCTGAAGTCGGAGTTAGGGGACCTATAAACAACAACAATTAGAAGTTTAGTTTCACTAAATTTAACTACCGCTGCACAACATTCAAATATGTGCTAAATGCAGTGTCGTGATATGTCTATGGACTCAAATGGAATACTATTTCTTACGTACATAGCCACTCCCCCACCACGCAAGGAACTCCTTGAGTAACAGCCAGCTAATCTGTAGCCTGGTAAAGGAAGCCTCTGAATTGTCAAATTATATAAGTGGTGCTCTGATATACCAACAATTCCATAGTCAACATCTATAAGCAGTTCACTAACTTTATCTCTAATACCTCTTATATTTTGATGAAATATGCTAATTCCTTCTCTACTTGGAAACATTACATCCTTGGAAGGTGATCCCTTACTTAGAGAGACTACCTTTAAGCAGGTATACCTATCAGCTGACTGCAATCTAAAACAGTTGCAGCTCTAACACCAACTGCTAAAGGATTTTTTCCATGCGTGACAACGCCGCCACCACCACCACCACTACCACCACCACCACCACCACCACCACCCACTACACTGTCACCTATAAGCTTAGCCAGCATCCCCTTCCCATAGCTATTGAGGTGCAGGCCATGCCGGCCACGGTGGTCTCGCGGTTCTAGGCGCGCAGTCCGGAACCGTGCGACTGCTACGGTCGCAGGTTCGAATCCTGCCTCGGGCATGGATGTGTGTGATGTCCTTAGGTTAGTTAGGTTTAAGTAGTTCTAAGTTCTAGGGGACTGATAACCACAGCAGTTGAGTCCCATAGTGCTCAGAGCCATTTGAACCATTTTTTTTGCAGGCCATGCCTAGTGAAACCCGATCTATTGATAGACCCACCTCTGGCACCACTGAGATGTGACCCTTGCCCTTTGTCATCACCACTCACCCCAGCCCCACGTTAACGCGCCTAACAGCCGCATTAAGGTCAGGTCTATTATGACGCTGAAACAGTTGCACGAAATACACATTAGTGCCATCAGTTTGGGTAGCTATCTTAACCAGGTCA
The DNA here is from genome assembly GCF_023898315.1 of Schistocerca nitens. Classification (NCBI taxonomy): domain Eukaryota; kingdom Metazoa; phylum Arthropoda; class Insecta; order Orthoptera; family Acrididae; genus Schistocerca; species Schistocerca nitens. The sequence goes on from NC_064621.1 coordinate 362,732,743, forward strand.
TCGCCTACACCATATTCCCCATCCCTACCGAGACTGTTCCCTGCTCCACCCACTATCACTACCTGATCCTCCTTCGTAAAATTCTTACATAACTCCCCTATGCTGTTAGTTACCTGAGCCAACCCTGCACTAGGCTTCACAATGCTGATGACCTGGTATTCACTCCCCAACACTTCCTGCAACTGCTGGCCCACACCTCTACCGTGGGAACTACCTAGCAGCAGAACCTTCTTCTTTCTGCTAGACTTTGCGACTCCTAGGCCTCCTAAATGCTGAGGACTACTGCATGTTCCGTACATCTACAGCTGCACGAGGCTCGTCTCCACTCATCTCTGACTGTTGGTCATATCTATTGCATGTACAGTAAAACTGTCTGAATACCTCCTATTCCTAGCTGCGTTCTTGACAACTGCCAGTTCCCATTCCCCACCACCCATCACCCTCTTCAACCTATCTAGTTCCTGCTTTGCGCGTTGTAACTGCACCTTAAGGGCACAGATCTTACGCACTTGCTCCTCTATCAACTTATTTCTACTACAGATTCTGCATTTCCAGGAGAGGATGGCACTAAAATGACCACTGGCTTCCCCACTGCATTCCCCCCAATGAAAATACTTTGAACAAATTCCACATCGTAACCCACTACTCACAAACCTACGACAGAACCCACACTTCTCACTCATGGTAAAATTTTACAGTTACTGAAAAAACTATACGTCTACGTTACCAAAGTTCAGTTACACCAGTAGAACTATTCAAGAACTAACAATAATGGTCTTGAAATTCTCTGCCTATTACGAAAGCAACTGCTCGTATTAATACTACTACACCACAGCTAATACCAATACCAACAAACCTTCACAAAATTATTAGCTAAAGCCAAAAAATTCGGACAGCCACCGGAACACTAAGTGAAGTTAAAATACCGAATGTAAATTTTACTGAAATATTTCACTAGAAACAATAAGAAACGTCAGTTGAAAACTAAAGCACGAAATTTACTAAACGACTTCGAGGCACAGAAAACTCTAAAAAACACAGCGAGATAACGATTACAAAAGTTTATTAAGTCGTTATTTCGCCTCAAACGGCACGCAACACCGGTGAAAACTATTAAATTTAATAACTGTATTACAGAGCACAAATAAGTTTGTCAGTACTTAGCTTTATAACCGCTACAGCTGCAGTGCACGCCGCAAAATGTAAACACACTACTGAGGCACGAGGCTTAGACGAACGACTCAAGCACACTCACGAATAATAGGCCACTAGAGTCAATAACACAAGAAGAAAGACTGAGGTTAATGAAAATCCACTAATAAGTTACTTTTACGGCAAATATTAACAGAAATAAACTTTAAAATAATGAAGTCTAAAATGTTATAAAATATTAACGAGCAATTTCTACAGCAGTGCAGCATACGTGACATCACACCAAAAATATATCTCTTTCTCCTGTGTACTGACTCACTGAGCAGCCTACAAACTATCGACTAGTGCCACCCTCGTCACCCTTTGGTAACGTCCAGTCAGGAGTCCATCTATGCCCTGGAACAGTCCCGCCGTTCCGTGGTGTTTGTGTGGACCCCAGGACACGTCGGAATCCCCGGCAAAGAACTGGCCGACAGGCTGACCAAACAGGCGACGTGGAAACCCCTTCTGGAGATAGGCATCTCCGAAACTGACCTGCGTTCTGTCTTACACCGCAGAGTTTTCCGGCTTTGGGAGACGGAATGGCATAACAGCACGCACAACAAACTGCGTGTCATTAAGGAGACTGTGAATGTGTGGAAGTCTTCCATGCAGGCATCTCGCAGGGAATCAGTTGTCCTCTGCCGGCTCCGCATTTGCCGTACGAGGTTAACGCATGGTTACCTACTCCGTCGCGAGGATACACCTCAGTGTCGCTGTGGCTCCCAAATGACAGTCGTCCACCTCTTGCTGGACTGCCCACTTTTAGCCGCTCTGCCGCAGACTTTTAACTTTCCCAGCTCCCTGCCTTCGGTGTTGGGCGACAATGCCTCCACAGCAGCTTTAGTTTTACGTTTTATCCGTGAGAGTGGGTTTTATACTTCTATGTAGGTTTTAGCGCATGTCCTTTGTCCCTCTGTGTCCTCTACCCTAGTGCTTTTAGGTGGAGGTTTAAATGTGTTGCAGAGAGGCTGGCTTTCCCTTTTTATTCTCGTGGTTGACCAGCCACTGTAATCTGCTTTCAAGGTTTACTCTCTTCAGTTTCTAGCGTCTCTCTGTTGTTTTCTTGTCCTCTTTTGTTCCTTTTAGTGTTCGTTGCCTTCCCTTTGTTCTTGCGGCTTTTCCTTTCTTTCCGTTTTGTGTTATATGTTTCGTCCGTTTTATTCTCACACTTGTGGCATTTATTAGGAACAAGGGACCGATGACCTCGCAGTTTGGTCCCTTCTCCGCCTTTAAACCAATCAACCAACCAACCAACCAACCTGTCTCAGTGGTAGCAATGCGTGGTTACGATTGTAATACTGCCATTACAGTTACCGTTTGTTCGAATTGTAACTGTCAGTGTTACACGATATTTGTCTTTCCTATTTGGTTCTTTCAGTTGACCGATTCCAATGGCAGTCAGGCAGTGCCCCGGGGTCGTCCTGTTGAGGAAGGACCACGTCATTTATGAGCTGGCGATTAGGCGCCAGCCTGTTGACGGTAGTGTCTCGGACTTAGCCGCCCGTTTGCGTCCGACCGTTTTTCAGCCGGTTGACGTCACGCCGGATGTTGTGGATGAGACAGAAGCAGCCATGGAGTTTTTGTGTAAGGCTGTTAGGGGTCTTGAGGACACCATTGGCTTTTTCGAGGGCACTCAACCAGTGGCAGTCAGTTAGACAGGATACATTTAACCAACCGGATGGCGGATTTAAGGACGTTAATGTTAAAGGATCGTTATAAGGAATCAACCGGTGAATTGGGGTCCTTGATTAATGAATTGCAGTTTAAGACTACATGTTTAGAGCTTGATGGGAAGAGGACTGGGGAACAGGACTTGCTGTCTTCAGGGGGAGGGGGGCGAATCAGCCCGGGAATGATGCAATTTATGTCTTCCGAGAGGTTAGACGCAACCTTTGCTAAATTGTCTTATACTCTGGTGCATCTCTTTTGGGACATCAGAATTTGTTATAGACCGACTCTAGCAAATTAATACTCTGGTGCATCTCTTTTGGGACATCAGAATTTGTTATAGACCGACTCTAGCAAATTGAAAGGTTATTAAGGTTGTTGGTTCGTCTTGAGCAACACGCTGATGCCTTTCGCGTTTCGCATTAAGCAGTTTTGTCGCTATTGTATCCGTTAGCTAGAGGCGAATTGAGGACACTCGTATCCAGAGCCATGACAGAGGGGATTTCCTTGCAGTGGTTGAGGGAACTTGTAATTAACGAAAGATTGACCATGGAAGTTCGCAAACAGCTCCAGTGTCACTATATTTGGCAGATGCAGCAAGATAAGGAGGCCCGCATCTCGTGGTCGTGCGGTAGCGTTCTCGCTTCCCACGCCCGAGTTCCCGGGTTCGATTCCCGGCGGGGTCAGGGATTTTCTCTGCCTCGTGATGGCTGGGTGTTGTGTGCTGTCCTTAGGTTAGTTAGGTTTAAGTAGTTCTAAGTTCTAGGGGACTGATGACCATAGATGTTAAGTCCCATTGTGCTCAGAGCCAAGATAAGGAGGAGTTACATCAATATATGGACAGTGTGAAGACGGTCTGCTTGGCCTTGTTAGTCGACTTGCCAAAACGGGAGTGACTTTCTATTGTCCTGAGGGGAATGCGAGCTGTGGATAAGTCGCACTTTGTTTTTCGTGGTCGTCCCTCCCACTAGGATGAACTTCGCGCGCTGTTGTAGCGATATCTGCGTTACCGGTAGCGAACGATCCAGGCCGTCAAGTTAAGGTTCAGCCCTCGGAATTATCAAGGAGAACTCCGGATTATTTACATCGGCTGAGTCTGCTAATAGGGAACCGCGGCGTTGTTTCAGGTGTGGTCGGACAGGTCATTTAGTTCGTTCTTGCGTTCAACCGCGCGCATCCAGAGCCAATAAAAGACGCCGCCTGGGAAGCGACCTCGGGATCAAGCCCTTAAACTTTGGTGAGCCCGTGTCGCTGCTCGATCATCACCTCCCCTGCCTCATATTTGTTCTCGAGTAGGTGGCGAACCTATTTGTTCCCTTTTGGATTCCGGTAGCTCCTTTCGTTGTTGAGCTTGGAATGGTTTCTTGAATTTGGTCATCTTACGAGACTTAGGTCGGTCCCTTCTTCGGTGCAGAGATGTCGGGTTGCCGATGGACAGGTGTTACCTCTGTGTGATTTTATCAGTAAAACTGGTCTTGTCTTGGATTATTCCAGGTACACCTTCTTCTTTAAGTTCGCTTCTGCTCAGAAGTTTGGGTTCTGTGAATGTGGTAAGCGTAAAGTGCATCGAAATGTCGGCATGCTGGCTGTTGATGTAAGGTTAATAAGTTTGATCTCACCCATCTGTCTTCAGAGGAGGCTTCTGAACTAGGGGTTTTGTTGCAGAGGTTCCCCGAGCTTCTTTATTATAGACTGGGGGTTACTAATGTTCTTGACTACCATATTCGTCTATCTGACCATATTCCCGTCAGGCAGTCCCCATATCGTCTCTCACCGCCTAAGATGAAGATACTAAGAGGAAAGATCTCTAAAATACTCGAGCAAGGAGTTATTAGGCCTTCTAAATCTGCTTGTGCTTCCCCCATATTCCTTGTTCCTAAAGATCAGGGGAGAGATTTTCCGCCAATTGTTTAATACCGGCGCCTGAACACCAATGTTGTCCTCGAATCAGTTCCTTTACCTGATCTTCATAAATCTTTTACTTGGTTTGCCGGCGCTAATTGGTTCACTGTGCTCGATCTGAGTCAACCCTATTATCAGATTCCCTTAGCTGAAGTATGTAAACACGTTACAGCTTTTTGTACTGATTGGAATCTGTTTAAGTTTAACAGGGTCCCCTTTGGTTTGGCTACGGGCGCAGTCGTTCTTACTCTTTTGCTGGATAATATTCTTGGAGACTTGAAGTTAGTCTGTGTTTATAATTACTTGGACGACTTGGTGATTTATAGTCGTTCGTTTCAGGAGCATTTGGAATATATCCACCAAGTTTTTGCTAGGTTGCAGGGGGCCGGTTTAACTGTTAACCCAGTAAGATGACATTAGCCAGGCAGCAGGTACCCTTCTTAGGTAACTTACTATCAGGCGAGAGCATTCGCATTGATCAGGAGATGACTAAGGCCATGAGAGCCCTTCCGCCGCACACTGATAAGCGAGGGATTGCCAAGTTCATAGGGATGGCGAATTATTTTAGGCGTTTTGTCCCTAATTTTGCTCAGTTGGTGGCTCCTTTAAATGAACTACACTGAAAAAGAGTGCGTTTTGAGTGGTGACCTGCTCAAGAGGCCGCGTTTGATCACATTAAGGCAGCTATAGCCAACCCTGCGGTGTTCGGAATGCCTGATTTTAGCAAAAAAATTATTGTACAAACCGACGAATCTAATGCGGGGATTTCGGCCGTACTCCTACAGGAGTTCGAGGGTCAAAGGCAGACATTAACGTACGCGTCTCGTCAGTTAACCAGTGCTGAACTTAAATATTCCGTTTACGAATGTGAGGCATTGTTCGCACTGGAGAAGTATCGCTTTTATCTCGAGCATAGAGTATTTCAGCCAGAAACCGACAATCAAGCATTAAGCTGGGTGCTAGCCAGGCCCGCATCTCGTGGTCGTGCGGTAGCGTTCTCGCTTCCCACGCCCGGGTTCCCGGGTTCGATTCCCGGCGGGGTCAGGGATTTTCTCTGCCTCGTGATGGCTGGGTGTTGTGTGCTGTCCTTAGGTTAGTTAGGTTTAAGTAGTTCTAAGTTCTAGGGGACTTATGACCACAGCAGTTGAGTCTCATAGTGCTCAGAGCCATTTTTTTGCTAGCCAGGCCGCGAAAAACTGGTCATCGCCAGCTGGGCAGTACGCATTTCAGCGTTTAAATTCGATGTTAAGCACATTAAGGGGACTGAGAATGTGCTCGCGGACTTCCTCAGCCGTATGTTCATTGAACATCCATCTAGTGAGCGCGCCCAAGAAACGGAGGAAGGCTATCTTAGTTGTGTTGTGTTAGGCGGTATTCCTCATTTGTTTAGTTACGTTGCCAACCACCAGGATCCAGACCTTACTTGGGGACCGGTTAAGGAACGGCTGTCGGCGGGGGAACCTTTGGATGGATACGTCATCAGGAAAGGTATTTTGTGTAAAAGGGTGGGACGTACCAAGGAGTTGAAGATCTGCCTACCAGCCACCCTGATACGCCCCGTTTTCCATTACTTAACAACTCGTTAATTGGCGGGCATTTAGGAACCTACACGACCTTGCAGAAAATTAAGGAGCATTTGATTTGGCCGTCTATGGACCGAGACGTTAGAGAGATGGTTTCTCTGTGTCAGTTCTGTCATGTGGCCAAGCCTAAGAACGCTCTTGAGTTCTGAGTGCGAATCGTGCCCCATGGACAAACTCTATATCCATTATGTGCGGCCCTTACCTTGTACCAAAAGAAACCATCGGTACGTATTGATTATCATTGACGCGTTTTCGAGGTTTACCTGGCTTCTTACGAATCGTAACGTGGCTGCTGCTACTACTATTGCGCATTTAATTAACGTATTTAGTGTTTTTGGACCCCCTAACCAAATCGTTAGTGATAATGCACCGGCCTTTCCTTCGGCTCCCTTCAAGGCTTTCTGTTTTCAAAGTGGTGTGAGGCACGTGATTACCACTCCGTATTACCCGCAGGGCTCCTTCGCGGAGAGGGTCAATCGTAATCTCAATTCCCCACCGATTATCTTCCATCAGAAGACGGCCAGTAAGTGGGATTCTAGTCTCCCTTGGCTTAGCTTTGCCTTCAATACCGCCAGCCATGAGGCTTTGAAGGCTACTCTGGTTTCCTTGATCTTTGCTTATCCTGTTAATTTCCCTCTTTAGAACTTATGGGTAATTCAAGATCTAATCCCTGCGGATATTACTCCTCAGATCGTCAAAGAAAACTGGAATCGTGTAAGGCGAAATATTCTCAGGGCCCAAAACAAACAAGCTGACAGTTACAACCGCAATCGACGAGTCATTAGGCGTAAACCAGGAGGCCAGGTGTATGTCTGTAATTTTTTTTTTTTAGAAAAAGGTATTTTATTTTTAAGAATTTGCTATCCAGACCTTCAGCTTTAAAATTGTTTTTTGAGATATTACTATTGAGGCCTTCAGCCGACAAATAATTTGAATTTCTGGTCAATAAGGCCTTCAGCCGTGAATGCAATTTGTCTTAAGATTTTTTTATTACACATTGTGTCTTAGCAGTCAAATTTGATAATTGTTCCTGAGACGCCCTGCTAAACCCGCAGGACAGGACAGGACAGGTAGTTTAAATTGTGGAAAGGGGCCAAAATAAGCCTCTGTAGGTTACACTCGAACATACAACTTTATTTATTTGACCAAATGTTAAAAAAGCCAAGAAAATTAAAAAAGAAACACAGCATTAATTTTTCGAACTTAATAACCGGCTGAATACGTCATACAATCTCATGCCTTAAGGGCAAGACCACTTTAATTTAAAATCGGCTGAAAGGCAATAACTTAAGACTTAAACTAAAACCAGAAATTTTAAAGGCAAAAGGCCTCATCTTAAAACAGTTCTTTAGTTAGACTGAAGGCCCAAACAATCTGACACCTTAAGAGCAAAACAACCTTAATTCAAAATCGGCTGAAAGCCCATCACTTAAGACTCAACTAAATTAATTTAAAAAAAAAAGCCAAAGGCCTTACTTAAAACAGTTCTTTAAATTAGGCTGAAGGCCCAAACAGTCTTACGCCTTAAGGGCAAAACAACCTTAATTTAAAAATCGGCTAGATGCCATACAATACAACAACAAGAACAAATAAGAAAAGGCAGTACACTCAACGGCGCTCAGAAGTTTCTGAGGGTCGGCCTGGAATTCAAACACTAACGCTCGCTTAGGTAAGACAGGCAGTCGGCCCAACAATTCTCGATCCGACGACAAGGCAACCGACAGACAGTCAACGGACCCACTGACAAGATAACTTCCTCTCCACGCGACCAGCACACAACAGGGAGTTCAATTGGACATCATAGAAGGTATTGGCGCCCACAACCAATTATATATTGAGCTGTCAAACTACACACCGTATTGGACAGCGACAACAGGATGAGGAAAATACACTGCCTGAATTTACATCAACGGCCAGGGCAGGTAACGGCCACAAGGCAGGAGATTCCGATGGTGCACTTCAATTCAAAATAACCAAGTACAGTTAAACTCCACCGGATGGTGGCTAAAATTTGCTATGTGAACAGTCGTGACTTACTGGTAGATTAAGTCAAAACTCAACTTTCGTGTCCAGGATCGCTGAGCCACGGACCTCGTAGCAATGGGAACAGCACCTCACACTCCGAGTGCGCGTAGACGCCACAAGTGGCCCCGGCCAACTACGCGCCGTGGAGATTTCTTCGCTGCTCCACGCCAACCGACGAACTCGTCGCCCACAGCACAGCCGGAAACTATAAGCGCCTGAAATGATAATTAAATAGACACCCTAGCTGCAAGCAGGCGTTGATACACTTCATTGGGGACATGTTGAAAATGTGTGTCCCGACCGGGACTCGAACCCGGGATCTCCTGCTTACATGGCAGACGCTCTATCCATCTGAGCCACCGCGGGCACAGAGGATAGTGCGTCTGCAGGGACTTATCCCTTGCACGCTCCCCGTGAGATCCACATGTCCCCAATGAAGTGTATCAACGCCTGCTTGCAGCTAGGGTGTCTATTTAATTATCATTTCATTTCGAGCAAAGCTGCATGGTCATCGACGGTAACTGTTCTTTCGGGAACAGATACTACCGTCATATATAGTTATAAGCGCCTGGCCTACAAGGTGCGAATATCGATACACACCGCTGCTGCCACTCGCAGAGAGAGAGGATAACAGCATAATTGCGATAACCGCGGGAGACTAAACACAGAATAGGAACCATGGTGTAATCCAAGCATAACATGGGCCAGCCACAGCTCGGTTCCTTATTGTCAACCTTATTTGCAATTGGTTCCAAATAAAGTGTATGTGATTTTTTTAAAATTTTATTTAGAAACTGAGCAACGAACGGTAACTGAGTAAGGCCCCGTCCACACCTAATCCTACCTTGCCCTAAGTATCACGTCTCACATTGGAAGTGAAATGTGGACGGTAATTCAGACAAGAAAAGAAGCGAAGTTGTTGAAATGTGTTGCTAGAGACGAATGCTGAAGACTTGATGGGTAGATCGAATAACTAATGAGGAGATATTGAATCAAAGTGACAAAACAAGACATTTGTGGCAGTGGTGTCATCTTTTAAAATATGTTTTGACTCTGCCCCGTTTCAAGGTGTTGTGATGCATGAAAAACAACTTCTGAAAACTAGCAAATATTCTGTAGTAAAATTTTAAATATCTCAAAATGGATGATTAAGCAACTACAAATAAAAAAAATGTGACCATGATTCACATTCAAGTTAAATAATCGTCACAGTTACATTAATGCAGATTGCGTTCAAATGGTTCAAATGGCTCTGAGCACTATGGGGCTTAACATCTGAGGTCATCAGTCCCCTAGAACTTAGAACTACTTAAACATAACTAACCTAAGGACATCACACACATCCATGCCCGAGGCAGGATTCGAACCTGCGACCGTAGCGGTCGCGCGGTTCTAGACTGAAGCGTTTAGAACCGCAGATTGCGTCTAAATAACGGTACCGTGCCGATCACCTTTACACAGATTTCTCTCTCGCAGCCTAGCGATTAATATTACACGGAGAAAGGACGGCACAATAGTGATGAAATTAGTAGCCTGTAATAGATGATTAGCAACAGTATTAACGATACGTTTCTGATAGCCACCAATGAAGAATACTAGAGTTGTCTTTCATCTTTTTAAATGCTTTTTGCAGATAAATACCATATTCAGTATTTCTAGCGAGTCAGCGTATATATTGGCGAGCCAGTGCAGCAACACGTCAGTAAGCACCTGAAGATGGCGAGCAGCTGTCTCATCGAAATATTGTGCAACTTCCACAACGTTATCCGACACGACGCAGTCACTAACTGCCTTCTGCACATTATTATCTCCTCTCATAAACGTTTGTTCTGTAGAAAGTACTTGGGGCAAGACGCTCTGTGAAAATCGTTGAGGAGCAATCTCAGCGCTGATAATACTCAATCCCTCGTCCCGCTGTTGGCTTGGGGTTGGGATAATCAGGCCTTCAACAAAGGACAGAGGCAGTGGGACAGTAGGCGTCACCAGTTCTTGATACATCGACGTTAATATAAAAATCACCAGATCTTGAAAGGCTTGGTAGAATCCCAAGGGGATACCATCGGAAACAGGGGACTTATTGCTTGCACTACGCTTCTCGAGCATGTATTACGTGTTTTCACAAAAGTATAGCTTTTAAATTACATCAAGATTCAGGCAGGTTAGCGTGATCCGCTCAGTCCAGAAACACGCTGCTGCTCCGGTCGCAGGTACAAATCTTGCATCGGGCATGGACGTGTGTGATGTCCTTAAGTTAGTTTGGTTTAATTAGTTATAAGTCTAGGGGCCTAATGACCTCAGATGTTAAGTCCCATAGCGATTAGAGCCGTTTGAGCCATTGCCGTGATCCACGTCTTCTACCATGAAAGAAACCGTCAGAAGACCATCGGAGAAAAGACAAAAGTGCTAAAAGACTCGCAAGACAATAGACTAATGAAATTACGTGAACGATTGTAGCTCATTAATTAATTACGAAATGGATTGCTTTTTGCGAGTTCCGATTGACGTCGGCTGTTGGTGACACTTGAAAATTCGTGCCGGATCGGGAATCGAACCCGGTTTTCCCGCTTGACGCGAGCGTTCGCCTTAAATACTGTATTTTTCAACCAGTTCTTATGAACGCTTGTCTTAATCGCGTTTTTTCCTTAATAACATAGCTTGTGTAACAGTCACTGCCATTACGGCTGTCATCAGGAAGATATCAGCCAGGTACGGTATTGTGGTTGCCACGTGGGTGTTGATGAAGTTGATTGGTTTGACCGTATCTAATGCTCGTAAAAAGTGCCTCCTGACACCCTTTTAGACTCCCTGTAGAAGGCGTGGGTGAAGAGAAAGCCCTCCTGGAGGACTTTACCAATGTTCATCACCTCAGACGTGTCTGTCTTTGTACAATTACCCGCCGCCATGCCATATCGCGTGATTCATTCTAGTGCCGACTTCACCTCATGGCCTGAACGGGCCAGAAAGACCAGATCAGTCGCGTATGCCCTGCAATGAAACGTGTGCCCCAGCAGCGTTATCTCCGATAGACAACGCTTCAACCCACAGATAAGCGGTTCAAGAGCAATTGCACATAAGATCACGGGGAGCGGACAACCCTGACGGACCGATCGCTAAACTGAAAGAGGGCCTGCCACACGTCCATTAACCAGCACTGTGCATGAGACACCACGGAGAAGTCGTAGGATGACACTGATAAGGGGCAGGGAGAAAGCCATGTGGGCCATCACCGCTCCAAGGAAATCGTGGCCCACCCTGTCACAAGCATAGTCAGAGTCCACTGTGATCAGGGTACCCCGAAGGCGACAAACTGGTGCGAGGAGTATCAGATCCTCATAGTCACTAACTGCCTTCTGCACATTATTGTCTCCTCCTATGAAATTTTGTTCTGTAGAAAGTACTGGGAGCAAGACGCTCTTAAGGTGTGACGCCACAAGCTCTGTGAAAATCGTTGGTGAGCAAGGTCAGCAGTGATAATACTCAATCCCTCGTCCCGCTGTTGGCTTGGGGTTGGGATAATCAGGCCCTGAACAAAGAATAGAGGCAGTGCACAGTATGTGTCAGCAGTTCTTGATACATCGACGTCAATATAAAAATCACCAGATTTTGAAAGGCTTGGTAGAATTCCAAGGGGATACCGTCGGAAACAGGGCCTTATTGCTTGCATATTTTGCTATGGCTTCCTCGTTATCTGCACAGGTAATCGGCACCATAAGAGATTCTGATGACGAGCCGTCGAGGGTACCCGAGATCGACTGTGACTTTCACCAAAAGCTGCACCATCATAATGTTCAGAGGCTAACGAATACATTCACAGTGGCTGCCTGTGCTATCCAACAGCGAATATCAGGCACGTCAAGACCGTGGATCATCGTTCGTCGTCGCTTTTGTCATTCGAAAAGAATTTGGTCCATAGTTGGAGGTTCACTACCAACTCGTTCTTTACACCGTGTTCGCACCACGACACCTTCGAGACGACGCCGCGTCTGTGAGATGTTCGCCTCGACACGACAAATCTCTGCCTGTCGGTCGGAGGGCGGTGGGCTTCCCATGATTTCTCGGAGCAACGTAAAATAACATTCCGTCATGTGGCGATACCAAAGGGACTGTTCTCTACCGTACTGCATCATCGGGCGCCTTAGTGACGGTTTGACGCATGCGAGCTAACATTTCAGCGTGCAGGCATACCTCAGTAGCCAATCATCGCAAGCAGTCCATGTGTCTACTAAGAATCGACGACATTCCGGCTCCTGAAGGTGCACTACATTCATTTTACAACGCCTTTGTACCTTCTGACAACGGAAGAAGACCATGAAAATGTATGATGATAGGAAAACGCTAACGGCCACTTTCTGCACCCATCGTCGCTGCCGCTAGGTCAGGGGAGACATAAATGCGATCGAGGCGACTCTTAGACTAAGTGATGAAGTATGTTTATCCTGGATGGTCGCCATACAGCTTTTCTCAGAAGGTGTTCTTCTTGCACCGACGGACAGAGTTGAGGACACGTGATGTAATGGGGGTATGATCGTTCGGATAAAGCACGCTGTTGAAGTCCCCACCAAAGATGCAGTTGTCAAATCGTCCCTGGAGCGGAGCCATGATCTCCTCCGAAAAGACACGCGACCGGTCGCATCTCTTTTCCGTGACGGAGGGGGCATAGATATTTAAAATCCGTGTAACTTTTATGGTTATCGCCAATCCTCTTGCCGGCAAATACGTCACCTCGTTAACTTCTATGCTATCTCGCTCCAGTATAGCTGTACCGCTACCGGGAATGCAACAGACGTAATGTACGAAGCATAACCATCGAAGTATGTGAAGGTCTTCAAACGAACTACTTGCACAGGTTTAATGCCCATATCTGTTATTCGTAATACTTCTTGCAGCAATTGAAGCTTCATCTCTGTACCGATAGTATTGCCACGGTTGGAACCAATCATCTAGGCCTTGTGGTGTCCTGCGGTTGGCAGGAAAGAACTAACAGTCAATAAGAACACACTTTATTACAATTAAAGAAAAACCCCTTCTTGGCATCCAGTACTTTTTAAACGCAGATCAAACAAGGAAAAATTCCCACAACTCTGTGGTAGCAAAACAGATAAGGAAACAAGACGATGGAAGAAAATACGAACCAAAACTACTATACAAAATACAACGTGCTACTACAAGACTACGGCGAATGAATACAAGGCTAGGCCCGGCGTAAGTATTGACCGGAGCTGTTCCTAGCGATTGGTAAACACTGCCGGTCTGATGGTCTAGGCATGCTATAAAGCCACGTGGGCAGAGTGCTACAGCAGTCATATGAGTGCCGATTGATGGAACACTGTCACATGTCGTCTGGCGAAGTAGTTGTTTGGAATGTCTGTTACTGCTTCTGTCCGCTGGCGATGTTTCTCTCCGCGCTGCTGAAAGTTGTTAGCAACCCATCTTGCGTGTCGATTCTGCGGGCCCTCTAACAATAAGGGGCCGCTTCGACAGGCCTGCTGCATCTTCACATGCTTCAGATATAAGACAATGTAATGTGAAGGTACAGGCGTAAGACACAGTGATGTGAAGATACAGGCACTGTGTGAACACAGACATTGTAACCATCACCATCATGATGAATCGTTAATTGATTTGAATAGAGTGTTCTGATAGATTATGTAGAAATGGCAGTGATATTTACTTAAAACTAGCGTCTTATACATTTTTGACATTGCATGGCACAATGTGACTAAAACAAGTTTGGTTTTGAAGGGAAGCGAAAGGGGTAAAAAATTTAGATGGAGATCTAGGCATGAATACAATTAGCAGGTCTGGATGGATATAAGCTGCACTAGTTATTCAGAGATGATGCCAATCTTCGGAATAAAAACAAGAACAACAACAAAGCTTAGATGTCAGACGTATATGAATCGTCATGCATAACTGCCATGAAAAGACGAGTTAGTGGTAATTTGCTACAGAACACCCTTGAGATAAATATAATTAACTTAAGTGTTTTGTATGTATCTGTCTTGTTAGGATGGAGAGTGAAATGTAGGTGAATATAAAGCAGTGGAAAACCACTGAGGAGATAATATTATTGTAGTATAGTATTTGAAAATAACTTAATAAGAAACTTCACTGCATCTAAGTTGGGAATATGTGCTCTGTGCAAGAAGTTGAGTGATTTTTATATAACTAGTATAAGAAGAACTTAAGATGCTGAGTAAGCTTGGTAGATATTGTATAGCAGGAGAAGGGTCAAGAGATAGTATAGGTGACGTTTATATACCAAACTAGGTCATTTTTTGGGGTTTCTAGGATAAAATGAGATGAGAAGGAATGCCGGGGAAGAAATTTTTTCTGTAATATAATTGGATTCATTTCATTGTAATTTGATGAGATGGATGATATAGAGCAGGTGGAGGGTGATAAGAGTAAGAGAGAGAGAGAGAGAGAGAGAGAGAGAGAGAGGGAGGGAGGGAGACGGGGGGAAGGGGGAAGGTAGTACGAGGGTTCTCTTAAAAAGTAAGTTTCGATTGGTCGCGAAATGGACACCACAGTCAAAACCCGATGAAGCTTTGCACAGATGTCTTGGGTAGTAGTGTCTCTAGCATAACCGTCGATCGGATCAAGACGTTCTTTTCAGTTATGAGCGCACTGTGAGCGAGTAAAGGTGCCTAGAACAACGATGGCTCCCGCCAAGTAGGAGGGCCCGCTGAGAGGCTTCGCCTTAATGAATGCAGCCCATATAACACAACTGCCACACACTTCCTTCTACATGGCAATTCTTAGCCGCACTCTGCAGGGGCACTGAAGACGCTCCTGCAGCCTTTTCGGTGGGAAGTGTTCGATCACTCACACCGCAGCCCTAACTGGCTCGTCCTGAGTATCATCTCTGTTCACATGAAACGCTGGATACGAAGACAACACTTGGGCGCAGGCTACGCGCTGTAGACCAGCGTAGAGAATTATCGGAAAGCACAGGCGGCGGCCTTCTATGACGATGGTGTTGGAAATTTGTTATAACGCACTGACAAATGTCGAAGTCGGAGCTGTGACTATGTAGAGAAGTATCTGGAAAGTGTAGATAACTCTTGCAAATAAAATGTTTCTGGTTTTCACTGTGGTTTCCATTTAGCAACCGACCGGAACTTACTTTCTGGACAATCCTCGTAGAAAGTACTTACGACAAGGCGGTTTTTGCACCTATATTATGTTATGGTGGTAACAGACGTAGTCTTCACAAGATTTAAAAGGTGACTGATGAATGTTAGATAAGGCAAGCCATATACTCTCAGTCTGTTAACGCTTAATAAGAAATAGGAACTTACTTTAAACGAATAATGAAGGCATAATATGAGAAAAGATCAAACATGTTACCTCGCCATTCATTAATCATTCATTTGACTATCAGTATCATACATTGTTTAGGTAACACAATCCTTGAGCTTGTACAGAAATATGCTAATACTCGCTCCTAAGTGTAGGACGAAAAGAATCACCACATATCGTACTTGCAATGTATAATAACTATCGTTGGTAATTTCATTTCTGAACTTTTAAGATACCAATTAATCATAGTGCAAATGAAGACAGCGCTGTACATAGTTCTATAAATTATGAATTTTTCGAAAATAGTAATAAGATTTAAATAAGCAGCCCGTTGGAGGCAAGGGTTGTGTTTGTGTATGTACAGGCATTACAAGAGAGCGCCTGTAATTAGTCCGCAGGCGTGGCGAATGTGAAAAACCACTACAGTTGGCTCACATTTATTTGACCCATTTTTTATTTACTTTTCTTTGTGCTTTCAGGATACGGCTCACCATACTAAATGTTTAAAACGATTTAGTTGTAAGTTAGTAATTCATGTATCTTTGTCCTGTGTAAGAACTATAATGAGATATGGAGTTGGTATACTGAAGCGCCAAAGAAATTGGTACAGGCATGAATATTCAAATACAGAGATATGTAAACAGGCAGAATACGGTGCTGCTGTCGCCGCCAACGCCTATGAAAGACAACAAGAGTCTGGCTCAGTTGTTAGAGCGGTTACTGCTGCTATAATGGCAGGCTATCAAGATTTAAGTGAGTTTGAACGTGGTGTTACAGTCGGCGCACGAGCTATGGGGCACACAGTCTCCGAGGTAGCACAGAAGTGGGGTTTTCCCGTACGACCATTTCACGAGTGTACCGTGAATATCAGAAATCCGGTACACCATCAAATCTCCGACATCGCCGCAAATGGAAAAAGATTCTACAAGAACGGTACCAACGATGACTGAAGAGAATCATTCAACATGACAGAAGTGCAACCCTTCCGCAAACTGCTTCAGTTTCGATGCTGAACCATCAACAAGTGTCAGCGTGCGAACCATTCAGCGAAACAACATCGATATGAGCTTTCGGAGCCGAAGGTACACAACCCTTGATGACTGCACGACAGAAAGCTTTACGCCTCGCCTGTGCACATCAGCACCGACGTTGGACTGTTGGTGACTGGAATTATGTTGCCTGGTCGGACGAGTCTCGTTTCAAATTGTATCGAGCGGATTGACGTGTACGGGTATGGAGACACCTCATGAATCCGTGGACCCTGCACGTCAGCAGGGGCAGTTGAAACTGGTTGAAGCTCTGTAATGGTGTGGGGCGTGTGCAATTGTAGTGATATGGGACCCCTAATAAGTCTAGATGCGGCTCTGACGGGTGACACGTACGTAAGCATCCTGCCTGTTCACTTGCACCCACTCATGTCCATTGTGCGTTCTCGGACTTGGGCAATTCCAGCAGGACAGAATTGCTACAGAGTGGCTCCAGGAACACTCTTCTGAGTTTAAACACTTCTGCTGGCCACCAAACTCCCCAGGCGTGAACATCATTGAGCATATATGGGATGCCTTCCAAGGTGCTGCTCAGAAGAGATCTCAACCTCCTCGTACCCTTACGGATTTACGGACAACGCTGCAGAATTCATGGTGTCAGTTCCCTCCAGCACTACTCCAGGCATTAGTCGAGTTCATTCCACGTCATTTTGCGGCACTTCTGCGTGCTCGCGGCGGCCCTACGCGATATTAGACAGGTGTACCAGTTTCTTTGGCTCTTCATTGTATATGGCTGACTTATTTTCGTAAACATCGCGTGCTTCACGTTGGTCAAGCAATGAGGAAAGGGACACTCTTGAATACCTTGTTTTGATCAAAATAGGATTCTCAAATGGAAGCAGAGAGGGCAGAGTGATATGAGGACCGACAGATGGTAGCATTTCAGTAGGATGTAGACACCACAAATAAATTTTGCAACTTAAATACTGTATTTATATGAACCAGCGAAGCCACAAATGCGCCGCGCGGTTAGAGGCGTCATGTCACTGACTGCGCGGCCTCTCCCGTCGGAGGTTCGAGTCCTCCCTCGGGCATGGATGTGTGTATTGTTCTTAGCATAAGTTAGTTTAAGTAACGTGTAAGTCTAGGGACCGATGATCTCAGCAGTTTGGTCCCTTAGAAATTCACACACATTTGAACATTTGACGACAAATGCGATTAATAAAGAAGAGAATATCAATATGTGTTGTAAAATCTATTATGTAAAGCTTTGTCACTCCCTTGTGTGTGAAGAAGACACTTGCAAAACTTTTTCAAGGTAATGATATGTATTAACTGTACAGAAAAGGTGACTGTAATTACTTTTTGCTGAAGAAGAGATATTAGGACAATAAATGTCTGTGATTGATAAATGAAATTAAATTAGGTACCTAAATGTTGGATTTAAACTTCAGTTGAGGTATTATCCCATTGTTTAGAAGTAAAGTAAAAAAAAGATTATTCCACTGAATTGCGTTTTTTAAATAGGAAATACCCCTCCCGGATTTTTTTTCCAGGTTACAGTGGTATAAATCTAGAAATTATAAGCAGAAGTGAAGCTAAAATATGTATTTCATTCCAAGCAGAAGGCGATTCTTGGATTTCTTTATCACTCTCGTGCAGGCTTTATTTCATGATTGAATCGTAATATCCATAAGGTACCAGTCAGAAAACTAAACATAATCTGATTAACACAGTATTACTGTCGTAGTCACCAAAATGTACTTGATGTCAAACACATAAACGTGGCGGGAAGAGAATAGGTTATCATCGAAAGAAATTGCTATTAGGAGGCGGACAGCTTGCCTGTAGTGCTACATGGGGCGAAGTTGCGTTAGGCAACACCTATAACAAAGATATATGGTAACCCTGATTAGAAACTATTTACAATAATTTATTGATAAAAACATTACATTAGATAAAATGAAAATTTTTTTTTCAAAAATTTTTAATTGCTCAGATAGGGTACAAATATACAAAGTAAAATATGCTTGCTAGACTAGCTTCCACTTGTCAATCCAGGCATCCTTAGTTCTGCGAACAAGCACAAATGACAGAAAATCGCCTTGGAAAAGCGAATTTTATGAAGTATGTTCAGTTTTAAAATTTTGAAGGAAACACAAATACAAAAGCAATAATCTACTATTAAAAGTAAAACTGTCAGCATCTAACGTACGGAATGACCACCATATATAAGTATTAGCCGACCTTTAACTACATGCAACTTTAAAGTTTACACCGACGGAAAATTTTTTGAACATACCATGCTTGTATAAGAAGAATGTTAAACAAAAATAAGGGGAACA
This sequence comes from Schistocerca nitens, assembly GCF_023898315.1. Taxonomy (NCBI): domain Eukaryota; kingdom Metazoa; phylum Arthropoda; class Insecta; order Orthoptera; family Acrididae; genus Schistocerca; species Schistocerca nitens. The sequence goes on from NC_064621.1 coordinate 362,751,751, forward strand.
AGTAAAAACCATATCATGCGATAACTTTCATTTGCCATATGAGACGCAAGTTCTGTGACAAAATTTTTTAGTTGCAGCAGCTTAATGAAAATGAGCCTGGTACTTCACTTAAAGGAATATACAAGAACCGGTGAAACGTACAGTACAAAGTAGAACATGAAATCTTAAATTAAAAGCTACGACAAACCTTAAAGGGACAACATACCAAGGGCAATAAACTTCGTGGTCAAACGTAAAAGGAATAAAGATCATTGTTACACTGCGTAACTCATCGAAGCAAAATAAATCGTTTGCACGTCCAGTCGGACTAATTTAGCTGATACCCATTCTAAGCCATAAGCTAACTGGCGTCTGCATGCACTCACGCAGGCCGAAGCAAAAGTTGACAGGAGCAGGCACAGCGCAAGTACATACAGTTAAACAAATAGAAAGTAACGAGAGACGACGTAGTTCGACATCTACGTACACATTCCGCAAGGCACCGTACGGTACTTGACGGAGGGTATCCTTTCCTGTTCCCCTAGCAGATAGAGCGAGCAAAAAACCAATTGTCTATATGTCCCCGTATGAGCCCTCTTTTCTCCTATCTTATCCTTACGCGAATTGTTTTTTGACAGCAGCAGGATCTTTATGCAGTCGGTTTCAAATGCCGCTTCTCTAAATTTTCTCGTGTTCCTCGAAAAGAACGTCGTCTACCCTCTAGAGATTCCAGTTTGAGTTCTCAAAGCATCTCCGCAACACCTGCGTTTTGTTCGAACCGACCGGTAACAAAACTAGCAATAGGTTTCTGCATTGCTTCGCTATCTTCCTTTAACCCAGCTTGGTACGGATCCCAAACCTCGAGCAGTACTCAAAATAGGTCGCAGTAGCGTCCTATATGCGGTCCTCTTCACAGATGAATCACACTTTCCTAAAATTCTCCCGGTAAACCAAGGTCGACCATTCGACTTCCCTACCAGGATCCTGACACGCTCGTTCCATTTCGTATCGCTATTTAAACGACGTGACTGTGTCAGTCAGGGCACTACTCACGTAGTACTCGAATATTACGGGTTTGCTTTCCTTCTTATCCTAATTAACTTACATTTTTCTACATGTGGATCCAACTAGTAACAATTGTGTGCAGAAAGGACGCTGCAGTGTTTTAATTAACTTGAGAAAGAAAAGTTACTTCGTGCGCCAACGTTCTGATTAAAGAATGTTTGCATACTGTTAAGAACAATCTACACTTGTTCAAAAAACTTAGTGCCGGTGAAGCTGTTGAAGTCGTTGAACTGCTTGACTTATCATTATCCTATAATTACCTTGAATTTAACGGTAAAATTTATCATCAGACAGGTGGATTGGCAATAGGCAATAACCTGGCTGTCACCTGGGCGGAGATTTGCATTAACAACCTAGAAAATAAATTATTAAAAAAAAATACGACACCATAAGAGAGAAAACAGTATATTACAAGCGGTAGGTGAATGATATCCAATTTCTGTTTGTAGGTAATGGGGCCGACTTCAATCGTTGCGTCACTATTAGGTGCTATGCATCCTAAAATCGTTTTCACTCTGGAAATAAAACAGGGTTTCTCGACCATCGCTAGGAAAAATGGCAATCACGTATGTATATATATATATATATATATATAAAGTTTGGCATCACCTCGGTTCTGAGAGTTCCGGAACCTGTACAGAGAGTTGGAATAGAGATCAACATATTTACCCCCTTTTTATTGCTCATGAAAACCACACATTGCATGTTGTACCACCATACAGCGAGACCTTCAGAGGTGGTGGTCCAGATTGCTGTACACACCGGTACCTCCAATACCCAGTAGCACGTCCTCTTGCATTAATACACGCCTGTATTCGTCGTGGTATACTATCCACAAGTTCATCAAGGCACTGTTGATTCAGATTGTCCCACTCCTCAACGGCGATTGGACGTAGATCCCTCAGAGTCGTTGGTGGGCCACGTCGTCCATAAACAGCCCCTTTCAATCTATCCCAGGCATGATCGATAGGGTTCAGGCCTGGAGAACATGCTGGTCACTCTAGTCGAGCGATGTCGTTATCCTGAAGGAAGTCATTCGCAAGATGTACACGATGGGGACGCGAATTGTCGTCCATGAAGACGAACGTCTCACCAATATGCTGTCGATATGGTTGCACTATCGGTAGGAGGATGGCATTCACGTATCGTACAGCCGTTACGGTGCCTTCCATGACCACCAGCGGCGTACGTCGGCTCCCACATAATGCCACCCCAAAACAGAAGGGAACCTCCACGTTGCTGCACTCGCTGGACAGTGTGTCTAGGGCGTTCAGCCTGACCAGATTGCCTCCAAACACGTCTTCGACGATTGTCTGGTTGAAACCATACGTGACACTCATCGGTGAAGATAACGTGATGCCAGTCCTGAGCGGTCCATTCGGCATGTTGATGGGCTCATGGGCGGGTTGCATGGTGTCGTGGTTGCAAAGTTGGACCTCGCTATGGACGTCGGGAGTGAAAATGCGCATCATGCAGCCTATTGCGCAAAGTCTGAGTCGTAACACGACGTCCTGTGGCTGCACGAAAAGCATTATTCAACATGGTGCCGTTGTCGTCAGGGTTCCTCCGAGCCATAATCCTATGTAGCGGTCATCCACTGGAGTAGTAGCCCTTGGGCGGCCTGAGCGAGGCATGTCATCGACAGTTCCTGTCTCTCTGTATCTCCTCCATCTCCGAACAACATCGCTTTGGTTAACTCGAAACGCCTGGACATTTCCCTTGTTGAGAGTCCTTCCTGGCACAAAGTAACAACGCGGGTGCTTTCGAAGCGCGGTATCGACCGTCTAGGCATGGTTGAACTACAGACAACACGAGCCGTGGAATGACTGGAACTGATCGGCTGTCGGACCCCCTCCGTCTAATAGGCGCTGCTCATGCATGGTTGGGCGGGTTTAGTGATATCTCTGAGCAGTCAAAAGGATTGTGTCTGTGATACAATATCCACAGTCAACGTCTATCTTCAGGAGTTCTGGGAGCCGGGGTGACGCAAAAGATATATATATTACTATATTACAATCGCTGCATGGGTAAGAATCACCTACCTATTATAGCTCAGGAGATACGAAGTCACAAAAAATGAGTTCTCAGGCGGTAACAGTAAGTGCCACTAAATACACCTACATCATGCATGATGTTTTAATACATTTATTCTTTGTTGCTCAGACACTCCTACAGTTGAGTCAACATACGAAATCCGTGACACCTGGCAGCGCTCTTGACGGTTTCAACTGCGAAGTGCGAACGGCTGTAGGCGAGAACAGTAGACATCCGTAAAGTTATGAAGACGCGATGCCGTAGCAACGTTTACAAACTGGCGTTGTAGACACGCGAAACAGCTGTAGTTATACAGTTGTGCACTAAGCGTATTTCTTTGTACTATTGTTTCAGAATTTCAAAAGTGTTTTGACGAATAAATAGAAATGAAATTTTTTCGATACTTAACCATAAACACAACTAATTTGTTATTTTCGTCTCTGACAGAAAACTGGCAAAATGGATATCTGGGCAATACCTGGTTTATCAGCTAGTTGGAATTTATGGGAAGCCAGCATTCACTGATATAATTAGTGGCTCGCATTCACCGCACTTACAACAAGAAAAAAAACCTTCTTCCAGTCAGTGAGCCATCGATTACTGCGTCTGCCATTACAGCAGGTTGGAATCGATAAAGAAATTGGTATCCTTAAACAAACTGTTTTTGCCAAAGGCTATAAAATATCGGAAGTTACGAGATGTTACAATAAAATAAAATAAAAAACAGAAAATGACATATTATACTAATAAGACTGCGTTAACAATAATAGCATTCATTAAACAAAACTAAAATACATTTGTGGCCTTCAAGTTCAGGTGACGCAAAAAGTCGCGCTATTTTTCCGTAAGACTGGCGTTAGGAATGGTTTTCTGAAAACACAGTCGCTTAGGACACGCTTGCGAGACCGAGTAGGTGCAAAACCTAACGTTTAATAAGATGGATGTTTACAGGATCAATTGTAATTACTGTGACTGCCACTACATCGGCCAGACGGGCCGCTCCTTTGATGTACGGTTTACAGAACATACTTATCCCCAAAATAGAGCGGCTTCTTGTACGCACATCGCCGTTAAGAGACAACCGCTGAGTGACATTGGGCGTAACCTAGAGGTGTTGCACAGTAGACGTAAAGGAAGGAAGGTAGATTTACCCGAGGACCTGGAGACACACAGGTGTAGAAAGAGGGCCCCTGATCGAGAAGCTAATGAGCAGCAAGAGTTTAACCAGAATTATTTCTTTAAATTTTTTGGCAGGTTATCCTTATGACAGACCGCAATATCTCCAGTCACATGATTGCGAAATTTTGCTGCTGCCTACCATAATCTGTCTTTGGCCTGCGAGTACGACCGCAAGACGGATCGCATTTACGTCGCTGGAGGTTGCGCTCCATCGGCATCAGCTGTCTTCTCGCTGTGGTTGATAACTTGATTATGTAATACGATATGTTGGCAATGTAACGATTGTAAAATCTTGTTATGCTGTAGGAAAGGACCATATTGCTGTTTTACTTTATGCTTGTAACTTGCTTGAATTTAATACTGACTCGATTTTACGCTTATCGTTTCTGTAATTTGTCAACTGAATTTAAATATTACAGCGTCCATCCTGTACACAATTGTAACTATGTTATCTCTTGTTGCTTTTTACCTATCGATCTATGTAACTGGATGTACTTGCGCGCCGCCTGCCGGTTCCTCTGTCAACTTTTGCTTCGGCCTGTGCGAGTGCCTGCGCCGGCCGGAGTGGCCGAGCGGTTCTAGGCGCTAGTCTGGAACCGCGCGACCGCTACGGTCGCAGGTTCGAGTCCTGCCTCGGGCATGGATGTGTGTGATGTCCTTAGGTTAGTTAGGTTTAAGTAGTTCCAAGTTCTAGGAGACTGATGACCTCAGAAGTTAAGTCCCATAGTGCTCAGAACCATTTTTGAACCGAGTGCCTGCAGAGGTCAGTTATGTTATGGCTTTCAATTGGTGTTAGTCAAGTTGACCCAATTGGATACAAAAATTTATTATTTTTCTGTCGACGAATTACGTGGTGTAACGATGACACTTACACATTTTACGTTTGACCAAGATTTTATTACCCATGATATATTCTTCCTTTTCATTTTGTTACAGCTGTCAACTTCAAATTTGATGTTTTAGTATTTACTATATATTTGTCTGGTTCGAGTGTATTCCGACAAGTGTATAATCACCGTCATTTTTGTTATGGTTTTACAACTAAAAATTTTTTCACCGAGATTTCTTCTTATACAAGTGCAACTTATCGTATGAAATGGTTCAAATGGCTCTGAGCACTGTGCGACTTAACTTCTGAGGTCATCAGTCGCCTAGAACTTAGAACTAATTAAACCTAACTAACCTAAGGACATCACACACATCCATGCCCGAGGCAGGATTTGAACCTGCAACCGTAGCCGTCGCTCGGTTCCAGACTGTAGCGCCTAGAACCGCACGGCCACTCCGGCCGGCTTAAAGTATGATATGGTTTTTACTGGTTCATCTGGTTTATGTTCAACATGGCTCCTATACATGTAGGGTAAATTCAAAAACATTCCGTCGGTGTAACACTTTAAAGTTGCATTAGTTAAAGTTCACGTAATGTTTATAAATTATATTCATTCCCTACGTCACACGCTGACATTTTTACCGCGAGTGTTAGGTTGCCGTCATTGTATTTGTTTCCTTCAGATATTGTAAGGTTGGAGATAGCATTGTGAAAATAAAGTTTATAAGGAGTTTTTTGGTGCTTGTTCTTAGATCTGAGAATGGTTGATTGACAGCTGAAACTAGATTAGTCATTTTTAATTTTTGTATATGGTCGCGATCTAGGAAATTAAAACATTTTTGAAAATGACTTTTACATTTTAGTAGGTTTTGTAAGTTCGATTTCTCGCTCCTTGGAAATATCAGACATTACTAAACTTGATATTACTTAAATGGAGTATGTAACAGTGTCAACAGTTCAGTGTTTACTGGCACTGATCAGAGTTTAACTCTGGTCTAACCCTGAATCCACTGAATAATAGTTACGATCACTTGAAGAATGTCCAGTTTACGTTTTCTTGGCGGCGATTGTAGACAAGCTCCTGATGCTATCTTCAGGTACTGCTGATACTGTGTTTATACTCTCTTGAGTGGAGTCGTGTGTCGGCTTATATCCACGTTTGGCGGATGGATGCCTACTTGGGAACTGTTTGTGTAGCTTAAGGCAGAAGCATAAAATAGTTATTGCCTTGTGCACCAGCTGTTCGAGGCTGATCTTAACTCAGTGGCCCTGAGTATTAGGCAGCCCGGCGCTCTTCTATGTAGGCTGTGTTCCGTAACTTCCGGAGGACATAGCAGTGACATTGTTGTGGTGCACACACTAGATACACAGGATGTCCGGTAATTCCCGTTACAGACTACTATGGCGGAGTAAGTACATAACATTTTGAATAGCAACTCAAGTCCGGAAACGTCATCCAAAGACGCCATAGATAGTCGTAGTTATAGGCGCCCGCACCTGAAAATGTATGTATACACAGTATGATTCTGTGATGATGGTACAGACTTTCAAGGATGATGGAGACAAATGTATGACTCTGAGGTAAGGGTCCCTGTTTCGGAAACTAACGAATCGAATATTACAAGCGTAAATCATTCTGATACCTCTGAGAGTGGAACACATGCACTGGTACTGTTGTTGCTAGGGATGTAGGGTATGTAAGTTTCAGAGGTGGTGGTATGGGCCGAAACAAGAAAAACTGTCTACTAAACATAGCCCCTAAAATGCATACCTGAGGAGATATGAGCACTTGTTCGTCTTCGCTAGTGTGAAACACAGCTCCCTCTATTGAACAAATGCTCATAGCTCTTAAGGTACACATTTTAGAGCCCATGTTTACCATATATTTTTTCTTGTTTTGTTTCACTGTACCTCCTCTGAAAGTTTCGTTCCCTATAATCTTAGCAACAACATTATCGGTGTGCTAATCGGAACGGTTTTTGCTTATAACTTTCGACTCGTTTGTTTCTGGTCCAGGGACCCTTATCTCAAACTGACACATTTATCCGTCTCCATCATCCTTGAAAATCTGCAACGTCATAGCGCAATCACCCTGAATATACACATGTCTATAGCTTTGACGCTATGTAGACGTTTCCGGATATGGGTTTCTAATCAAAATATTATGTACTGACTCACCTCTACAGGGCCTAGAAGTTTGTAAAGGGAATTTCCGAATTCCCTTATAGAGAATCGAAACCACACCTCTCGTATGCCATTCTGCCACGCTGGCCACTCAGCTACGAAGGCTCCGTTATAAGTGGTAGAAGGAAGGTATAAGGTATATTTAGTTTTTCTTTTCGTGTTGTTGGCAAAAGCCGCACTTGAAAATGTACAGAAACAGATAACTTTTTTATACTTATCCATTACGGATATTTTAGAACCGTGACTGTATATTGAATGTAAATAAGTTATACAAAACTGCAACAAGTCACTCTTTTGAATAATGTTTTATTCCATGAACCGGTTTTCGAACCTTTTCAGGTTCATCTTCAGATGGTTTCAGGAGGTTACATCATTATTGCTAGCATAATGCTGGGTGCTGGCTCTATGACAAAAAGATGGAACACACTTTAATGTATCGCCATGACTATAGTTTATCTGTCGATGTGGATGTAAATTTAGTTTTTAATGACTGCGACAATATAGGCACCTTTTTCCGGTTAGTGTCCACCTGTCTACCTCCATTTTGATGTCCAGTTGTTATATCACTACACACATTTCCACACAAACTATATTAATTTACACTCTGACAACGAGACTTTTCCAGCATCCAGCATGCGCTTTACAACTGTTGCTTGTAACAAAGATCTTGACAGAAAGATATTGCATAGGCCGACTTTGCACAGAGATGTAATTTGTTCTTCTTTACATGTATTAAAGTCGATATAAGGGCAAATATTTTAATCAGACTGGCGATAACATGAGATCACAAAATAAAATAAATGAATAAATTACTACAAGAACAAACTTCAGGTGATCTGATATCTTATATCTATTTGTATATTACTTATAAGATAGGCAGTTATAGATAGCATTCCTTTTTTTATCATTATTGGCATTAACATGAATATCAAGTATCAATGATACAGAGTTATTGTATCTGCAATGAGATGGAGCTCTCTGTATGACTAGGACTTTTATATTTAAATTAATAACCCAGGAATCAATGATATAGAGTTACTGTATCTTTAATCGACTGTGACATATAAGACATTCTAGTGTGGAGCCAAGGAAAACAGCTAGAATCAAAGCGTCTGGTCTCACAAGATTCTCAAAGTATTTGGAAATACTGGTCAATTTATTCTGGGTGGGCTAGACAGCCTCAATAAATTTGAAAAGAAGGACATTATTCCACCATGCTGTTGTTTTAAAAATATTTCAGTTCCACTACTAATTTCGGACACTGTCCATTCTCAAGTGCATCTAAAAAACACAACAGCACATAAATCTGGTCGCTACAGTCAATGAAAGGCAAGTACCAGTGAATAATTACAAAGCATTGTCAAAATAAACAGAAAAATAAATGTGGTACTATGATTACTACTTAGTTGTTCTCTTTTCGATTGTGACTATCACTGAATACGACGAATGGCGACCAATCTCATTTCTAATACTACTTTGTAGTTGATTGTCCTGACGACGAATTGTAGAATATTAAATTTACGCTATAGACTGTGAGCCGCTTTTAAGTAAGGGAATAAGCCGGCTGCGGTGGTCTCGCGGTTCTAGGCGCGCAGTCCGGAACCGTGCGACTGCTACGGTCGCAGGTTCGAATCCTGCCTCGGGCATGGATGTGTGTGGTGTCCTTAGGTTAGTTAGGTTTAAGTAGTTCTTAGTTGTAGGGGACTGATGACCACAGCAGTTGAGTCCCATAGTGCTTAGAGCCATTTGAAGTAAGGGAATAATTAAAACATGGGAAAATAACAAACCCTTCGCGGTTGGTTCTGTAACATCCAAACGTCTCTAGTAGTCATAACAGACAAAGAAATATGGACAGCAGAAAAGATTTCTAAACGATGGAAAGTCACGCTAACAAACAAACTGGACAAGAAACGTGACAACAATAACGTCAATAACTACAGGAATTCATATCCCACTAGATACGTATAAAATATTTAAAAAAAGCTGATAAGTACTCAAAAGAGCTCTAGACAGGCTGAAATGAGTCTGTTTTACTCTGTTCCAGTATCAACGTCTAAGATTTTTCTCTCTTCTCTTGGTTATATTCAGGCACATAGTAAGAGAACAGTATCGGTCGCTGATAAGAGGTGTCGTGATTCATCTGCGCGGCCATCGAACGACACAGTCATCAAGAGGAATGGCGATGCTACATTCTATTAGGTACGTGTGTCTCACACAATTGGCAGAGTTGGCAGAAGTGTGAGTGCTATTTACAGTCTAATCACCTCTGCGTACTTACTCAGATACGCATCAAGTAAATGCCAAACAAATAAGGTGATTTATCGGTGCCGACGAACGTTTCCTGACCGCGTTTGTCAGTGTGCACCTGTAGTTATAAAAAACATTGTTGCAGAACTCTGAGGTTGGGTGCTCTGTCCACACGAGCACAGGTTTTTGTTTATTAAACTCTCGACGTTAGCAGAGTTACTTCTGAACTGGCTGAAAAGCAGGCTGTTTAATACAGAAACAGGATTGCCGCAGGAAGTTTTAATTACATTTGGAAAAATGAGACAATTGCCGCCGAGGAAATTTCAATTAAAGCATGTCGCGTTCCGAGTCCCGTGCTCCCGTAGCCAACGTCAGATTCGGGAGAGCAAGTATTCGCAATTACTGTCGCAAGCGTCGGCCAGCCTGTTTAACAGCACGGCTTGCTCCGCGGAACCGTTACCGGCTTCCGCCCTCTCCGTGTTACTCTGGCCACTGCCGAAGTTGGACGGCACTCAGGAGGTAAAAGTGATAGTAGAAACAAAGGGGGCTCGGAACGTAACATCTCAGTATATGATACCACTGACTTGATTATCCAAATAGACTGTCTTTTGCTGCTACGATTGTGCAGTGCCTCAAAGTACGTATTATGGTGTTTGTACAGGATGGGACAAATACACTCCTGGAAATGGAAAAAAGAACACATTGACACCGGTGTGTCAGACCCACCATACTTGCTCCGGACACTGCGAGAGGGCTGTACAAGCAATGATCACACGCACGGCACAGCGGACACACCAGGAACCGCGGTGTTGGCCGTCGAATGGCGCTAGCTGCGCAGCATTTGTGCACCGCCGCCGTCAGTGTCAGCCAGTTTGCCGTGGCATACGGAGCTCCATCGCAGTCTTTAACACTGGTAGCATGCCGCGACAGCGTGGACGTGAACCGTATGTGCAGTTGACGGACTTTGAGCGAGGGCGTATAGTGGGCATGCGGGAGGCCGGGTGGACGTACCGCCGAATTGCTCAACACGTGGGGCGTGAGGTCTCCACAGTACATCGATGTTGTCGCCAGTGGTCGGCGGAAGGTGCACGTGCCCGTCGACCTGGGACCGGACCGCAGCGACGCACGGATGCACGCCAAGACCGTAGGATCCTACGCAGTGCCGTAGGGGACCGCACCGCCACTTCCCAGCGAATTAGGGACACTGTTGCTCCTGGGGTATCGGCGAGGACCATTCGCAACCGTCTCCATGAAGCTGGGCTACGGTCCCGCACACCGTTAAGCCGTCTTCCGCTCACGCCCCAACATCGTGCAGCCCGCCTCCAGTGGTGTCGCGACAGGCGTGAATGGAGGGACGAATGGAGACGTGTCGTCTTCAGCGATGAGAGTCGCTTCTGCCTTGGTGCCAATGATGGTCGTATGCGTGTTTGGCGCCGTGCAGGTGAGCGCCACAATCAGGACTGCATACGACCGAGGCACACAGGGCCAACACCCGGCATCATGGTGTGGGGAGCGATCTCCTACACTGGCCGTACACCACTGGTGATCGTCGAGGGGACACTGAATAGTGCACGGTACATCCAAACCGTCATCGAACCCATCGTTCTACCATTCCTAGACCGGCAAGGGAACTTGCTGTTCCAACAGGACAATGCACGTCCGCATGTATCCCGTGCTACCCAACGTGCTCTAGAAGGTGTAAGTCAACTACCCTGGCCAGCAAGATCTCCGGATCTGTCCCCCATTGAGCATGTTTGGGACTGGATGAAGCGTCGTCTCACGCGGTCTGCACGTCCAGCACGAACGCTGGTCCAACTGAGGCGCCAGGTGGAAATGGCATGGCAAGCCGTTCCACAGGACTACATCCAGCATCTCTACGATCGTCTCCATGGGAGAATAGCAGCCTGCATTGCTGCGAAAGGTGGATATACACTGTACTAGTGCCGACATTGTGCATGCTCTGTTGCCTGTGTCTATGTGCCTGTGGTTCTGTCAGTGTGATCATGTGATGTATCTGACCCCAGGAATGTGTCAATAAAGTTTCCCCTTCCTGGGACAATGAATTCACGATGTTCTTATTTCAATTTCCAGGAGTGTATACACTATGTGATGAAAAGTATCCGGATACCCCAAAAAACATACGATTTTCATATTAGGTGCATTGTGCTGCCACCTACTGCCAGGTAGTCCATCTCAGCGACCTCAGTAGTCATTAGACATCGTGAGAGAGCAGAATGGGGCGCTCCGCGGAACTCACGGACTTCGAAGTGGTCAGGTGATTGGGTGTCACTTGTGTCACACGTCTGTACGCGAGATTTCCACACTCCTAAACATCCATAGGTCCACTGTTTCCGATGGGATAGTAAAGCGGAAACGTGATGGGCCACGTACGGCACAAAAGCGTACAGGCCGACCTCGTCCGTTGACTGACAGAGACCGCCGACATTTGAAGAGGGTCGTGATGTGTAATAGGCAGCCATCAATCCAGACCATCACACAGGAATTTCCAACTGCATCAGGATCTACTACAAGTACAATGACAGTTAGGCGGGAGGTGAGAAAACTTGGATTTCACGGTCGAGCGGCTGCTCATAAGCCACACATCACACCGGTAAATGCCAAACGACGCATCGCTTGGTGTATGGAGCGTAAACAATGGACGACTGAACAGCGGAAAAACATTGTATGGAGTGACGAATCATTTTACAATGTGGCGATCCGATGGTAGGGTGTGGGTACGGTGAATGCCTGGTGAACGTCATCTGCCAGCGCGTGTAGTGCCAACAGTAAAATTCTGAGGTGGTTGTGTTATGGTTGTAAGTAGGCTGTTTAGGTTCTTATATTAGTAACGCCACCGCCACGTAGCGCTCTGTATGAAAATCACTGGTTGCGCTGTGTGCAGTCTGTGGCTGGGTGGCATTGTTGGAATTTGCCATTGTAGTGTTGGGCAGTTGGTTGTTAACAGCGCTTAGCGTTGCGCAGTTGGAGATGAGCTGCCAGCAGTGGTGGATGTGGGGAAGTGAGATGGGGGATTTTTGAGAATGGATAATCTGGAGGTGTGTCCATCAGAAACAGCACATTTGTAAGAATGGACGTCATGAACTGCTGTATATATATTATCATTTTTGAACACTATTAAGGTAAATACATTGTTTGTTCTCTATGAAAATCTTTCATTTGCTAACTATGCCTATCAGTAATTAGTGCCTTCAGTAGTTTGAATCTTTTATTTAGCTGGCAGTAGTGGCGCTCGCTGTATTGCAGTAGTTCGAGTAACGAAGATTTCTGTGAGGTAAGTGATTTGTGAAACGTATAGGTTAATGTTAGTCAGGGCCATTCTTTTCTAGGGATTTTTGAAAGTCAGATTGCGTTCGCCAAAAAATATAGTGTGTCAGTTTAAGCACAGTCTTGTATAATTTTTCTGAGGGGACGTTTCATATGTCGACCCTTAGCCAAGGATGCCTCACTGGAATCTTCTGATTTTTTCTTGTAGTTTGTGTAATTAGTGTAGGTTTTGTTTACTACTAGCGCGTAATTGTAGTTGCAGTCTTTCATTGTTGTACAGGAAAACAGTTGTGGCATGCATGTAGATTTGCACCAAGTATTTCGCAGCTGCGCTTGCAATTAACGAGATATTATTTTCAGTGCTATGTTAATGTGTTCTCTTATTTTTGCTCTTCAGATTGTGCTTTTCTGTGTTATCGTGTGAAATATTGTGACAATAATGGCGTGTGAAAAACGTAATACTAGGCTCCAAAGTAAACTGAGAAATGACAGTGAAGACGAAAGCAGTGTGTTAGCACCGCCGAGTAATGAATTAATTAATGTTCAAAGTAGTAATTTGGTAATTGTGCATAGGGAAATGGAGCGGGCAACAAATAATGGTGTAGACGGTGAAACAAATAGTGAACAGGGAAGTATTATCGATCGATCTGTCGGCAACAGCTCGCCTCAGGAATCCGAAATGACAGGGCACAATATTGCAAATAGGCCTACTGTAGATTCAGGTTTTGCGTCCTCACCGTTTTCTCAAATAAGTCAAGACACATTTTCTGCTTTTCAAAATGCGAATATTGCCGGTTCAAATGCTCTGCCGAATAGCACTGAGGAACATGTTTCAGACACCAGTGCATTGTTATTACAGTTAATGCAACAAATGGGACAAAGGCTACAAAAGTTAGACACAATGGAACAAAATCTTCAAAAGTTAGACACGATGGAACAAAATCAGAGACAAACACAGCAAAAGCTTCAAAAGTTAGACACAATGGAACAAAATCTTCGGAAGTTAGACACCACACTTGAACAAACACGTGAAGATTTAACTAATGAGTTACATAACATTGAACCGAAATGTCAAAAAGTGTGTAATGACGTAAAAACACAAATTTGTGAGCATTTTCAACCTATTTTTTCGCGGCATGAAAATGCATTACAGAATCATGAAGGAGCCATAAAAGAACTGCAAACTATTGTTCATGAAAATCATGAGATCTTGCAAGCTAAAATTGACTCAGTTGCATCTACCGATTCGGTTACGCAACTTGCAAAAACTCAGGAAAACTTAAAGGACACAGTAGATACGATTTCAACACAAATTGAGACTCTGAAACTTGGTTCAGAAAAACACACAGAGGAAATAATTTCACTATCGGATAAAGTAGCCGAACTTTCAGATCAGTTCACTAACTTATCTACAAAGGTAGATGATGATCTGAATGACACAAGACCTGTGGCCTTCACTGACACTGAAGAGTATGAACAAATTAGAAAATTCAAACAAAATCAAAATCAAATCAATACACAGTACAAAAGAGAAATACGGGAAATAGAAGATCAGTTGGCACAAGTAATACAAGAATTACATATTTCAGAGGACACTCGCGCTCCAGTACGGGAAGAGGGACATAGAAATACGGAACAACCACAAAATAATAACACAGGACACTTCGGAAATTATGAAAGAAATTGGCAAGGTGCATTGAATTTTGAAATGGAACCGCCGAAACGACGTAACAATGACCGACATGCGACTCGCTGACACGATGATTTTGACTATAAGCTGTTCATTACTACACGCAAATTCAAAACATTTAAGAATTCTGGCAACGACATTCATCCACGAGCATGGCTTCATCAATTCTCTCATTGTTTTCCTCCCAACTGGTCATTGCAGCACAGATTAGAATTTATGTGTGGCTATTTAGAGAATGAACCAGCTGTAAGAATGCGATCGGTCATTCACGATTGTTACAGTGAAGGAGAATTTGATCATGCCTTCCTCTCAGCATATTGGTCTCAAGCTACACAAGACCGAGTAAAACATAGCATCATAATGATGAAACATTTCGAACAATCTGAATTCTCCAGTCCTGTGAAATATTTTGAAGACATGTTGCACAAGAATCAGTACCTGTCAAACCCATACAGCCCCTCAGAACTCATCCGCATTTGCTTAATCAAATTACCTGAACATTTACGACATATTATTTTGGCAGGACGTTGCAAAGACGACATTGAAGCTTTTCAGGGACTCTTACAAGAATTATAAATTGACACAGGCAATCGCGGAACGCGAAAACAGGAACACAACAATTACAGGTCACATCCGTCGCAATTCCGCGGTGGAAGAAATAATAACTGGACACGACATGGCTATTCTCACAACACAAATCGTGACCAAAACAGACACCACCCGTATGACAACCGTTGGCAGAGTAGTAATAGTTACAGAGAAAGATGAATATGACAGAGATAACCATAGAAACAGACAATATGGGAACCAAAATAATTATTATCAAGGGAGACAGAATAACTTTAGACGCAATGGTTAAGCGCGCAGTTACGATTCAGGGAGAAATTCTCCACCACGTGACTGACAAGAAAGAAACTATGGAATCTACCGACATGACGACAGACGATATGATCATAACGACAGACCTGAATTGCATCAGAACTGGCGGGATTCAAACAGGGCAGGGCCCTCTCGACAAGGTGAATTTGTAGAAGTTAGGTCTCCAAATCCCAATAACAATGCGCGCCAACAAAGACACAATAGGCAATGACTCATACCGATGGCAGCCACAAAACGTACTTATGAAACTGACGACGCAGCTGCCGTAGCTAGTAATTACGTAAAAATGGAAGGCAGTAGGGACATCTTACTCCAGGAACACGACGTAAAACATAACAACATTGCATATCCTGTGATTCACATTACAGTAAATGACGTAAAATTTACGGCAGTACTTGACTCTGGCAGTCCCATTTCAGTAATTAGTGAAACAGCCTTTAGCAAATGCAACAAATCGAACGATTGCCCCACACTTCCGTTACGTAAGATTAAATTACAAGGTGCAATCTTTGTAAAAGGTGTAGGTGTACGCCAACAAACCAACTTAGAATTCTTTTGCCAAAGCCACAGCTTCTCTATGAACTTTCTTATTGTTCCATTATTGTCGACGGAAATTATATTGGGAGTAGACTTTTTGAATGAATACAAAGCAATCTTAAACTTTCACGATGCTGAAATAAGTTTAGAGAAGGAAGGTAAGTCAATAGCTTTGAAATTTGAAGATTGGCTCTCAAACCATGACGAAGAAATTAATCGGCTTTACCTCCTGTTAGACAACAGTTTGGAATTTTCGACGGAACTTGACACTAACAATCACTCTGCAAGTACTGACAGGGGTGATATCGTCGGTGCATTTGATACTAATGAGTTAATTCAGAATAAAATTCAAACAATTGAGAATTGTTCAAATGGTTCAAATGGCTCTGAGCACTGTGGGACTTCTGAGGTCATCAGTCCCCTAGAGCTTAGAACTACTTAAACCTAACTGACCGAAGGACAGCACACACATCCATGCCCGAGGCAGGATTCGAACCTGCGACCGTAGCGGTCGCGCGGTTCCAGATTGTAGCGCCTAGAACCGCTCGGCCACCCCGGCCGGCCAATTGATTATTGTAATGACACTGATAGGCAGGACCTTTTTGAGATTTTACAAGCACATTCCACAGTTTTTACTCACAAAACAGGAACAATCATGGGATTTCAATGCCAATTTCGTGTTCGTGAGCATACTAAATTTTGTGTTAGACCATACGTAATTCCGGCACATTATAGGGACCGTGATAGAACAGAAATACAATCTTTGCTTGACGAGGGCATTATTGAGCCTGCAGTAAGCTCATACAACAATCCATTACATGTTGCTGAGAAGAAAAATGGATCGATCAGGCTTGTCTTAGATTCGAGACAAATCAATACTATCATCATTCATGAACCAGACAGGCCGCAAACGTTGGAAGAACTTCTTCAAAATTTTAATGGTGTAAAAGTGTTGTCTTCTATTGATCTCAGATCCAGCTTTTATCAGATCGAACTCCATCCAAAATGTAGAAAGTACACAGCTTTCCTTTGTTTCGGAGTTTGTTATCAATGTCGGAAACTTCCTTTTGGTTTGAACATTTCTTCAGCAGCGTTCATTCGCGGGCTAAATTCCATATTACCTGATTTCTTAAAACGTCACATCACCTTATATGTGGATGATATTCTAATAGCAGAAGCCTCATGGGAACAACATAATCGCATCCTCAACAGTTTGTTACGTATTTTTGCAGAATCTGGAATTACAGTTAACTTGGAAAAGTCTGAATTCGGTAGGACAAAGGTGAAGTTTTTGGGACACATTATTTCTTCTGAAGGCATTCAGCCGGATCCTGAAAGGTTAGAAGCAATCAGAGCCATTCCAGTTCCATCCACAAAAAAACAAGTCCACAGTTTTCTAGGTCTCGTAAATTTTTACCGTCGTTTTCTGAATATGCAAATTCTAGTTACACCAAAACTTTGTTCTCTCACTGGAAAAAATACTTTTTGGAACTGGGACGAACAAACACAGTTGGAATTCAATTCTTTGAAAGAAGCGTTACTTAACGCGCCAATACTAGCTCATCCAGATCTGTCACAAGATTTCTACCTTAGCACGGATTCTTCTAAAGTCGGTCTTGGTGCCCATTTATTTCAAGAAGCCATAGAAAATGACACTACTGTTCAGAAAACCATTGCTTTTGCTAGCCGAGTGCTAACAAAATCTGAAAAAATTATTCCGTTAGTGAATTAGAAGCTTTAGCTATCGGTTGGGCATTTAACAAATTCCGTTTCTTTCTTTCTGGTAAGCACGTAAAAGTACACAGTGATCATCGTGCATTACAATTTCTTATGTCTTCAAAATTAAATCATGACAGGTTAAAACGTTGGGCATTGTTTCTGCAAGAATTCCACTTCACAATAGTCTACATTCCCGGCAAGGAGAACATTGTTGCGGACGCACTGTCACGCGCACCGGCTGGGCTTGAGAAAGGGAACACAGAAGGCAACCTAGAGAAAAATTTCAGTATTCTTTACATTCAGAAAGTCGCCTTTGAAAACTTCATGTTTAAAGGACATTGCTCATGAACAAGATAAAGATCCGATTTGGAAAGACATCAAAAGTAAATGGCATGAAAAGACACACACACAGATTCGGCATTATTTTCTGATTAGAAACAACATACTGTTCAAACGCTGCACTGTTGATGACAAGCTATGGGTAGTTTGCTTTCCAAACGATTTCGCTAATAAGCTCTTTTGGTACATTCATTTCAGCTACGCACATTTTGGTCCACGAAAATGTTATCATATTCTTCGAACGACTTGTTATTTTAACAATATGGAAAAGAGAATTCGAAGAGTCTTGTCTATTTGTAAACTTTGTCAAAAGGCTAAACCATGTACTATCTCACATCGTGCTCCGTTGTTTCCTATCATTCCTTCTAAATTAAAAGAATTTTCTGCTGTTGATCTCTTGGGACCCCTTGTCAGAACATCTAATGGATTTTCGTACGTTCTAGTCGCTGTTGAACTTACTTCAAAATTTGTCTCTTTCACTCCGTTACACTTGAGTCACAAATTCTTTCTAGTTTACAATGGACCCTACAGAATTCGACGTATACCACATGATAATTGCGTTGAAGTTGAAATTCTGCATACTAGGAAGAGTAACGGATTGCACCACATTTCACATGTAAAACCGTTTATTGAAAGATAATCTGCTTTATAACTTAGTCTTTGCCATAAAATTTTCACTTCACGTTACTAGTATGCTTTGTCAGACTTAGAAACTGTTAACATGCAACAATGTTTTGAAGTTCACTATCCAGTCTAGAACCTAAGGAACATATTTAGACAGTATTTACGAGTGCATTGTTATAGTGAACAGACGACACAGTGTTATTGTATGTGTACATTCTTGCTTGTTAGTTGCACGATTACATAATGACTATAAGGCTGACCTACTTAGAACATGTACCGGTACTGCTAATGAGATTTTAATGCAACATTTTGGTTTACTTGTTAATACATTTTGGATTTGAAGTACTTTCTGTGAGATTAAAGATGACTTAGTATTTGGTTTCTTTGACAGCTACACGATTATATCACGACGCTACTAATATGTGACACAATTTACAGTGTTGCTTTTGCGCTGTATCTGCTTTATATCAGCACAGTTTTCCTGAATTCTTCTGGAAAGTAAAACATGTTTTAGTAGTAACTTTTGTGGTACAGCTACAATGAGACAGCCGTTTTTGTAGCACAACAATACGTTACAGTGTAGTACTTTCTTGTTCATGGTACTGTATGTAATGACTGCGATATCTATACGCAAAGCATTTCACTTTCGTTTATGATGAGGTAAGTACATTGACTTCAGCAGAACTTTGCTTACAGAGGACGATAACTACGACACTTCCACAGAATTATCTTACAGCAAGATGCACATTTAGCACTACAGGACACGCATTTGAGTGATTAATTTTGTTCTTAAACCATTTATTTTTCAAGATTTTCCAATTACAAAGAAAGTTTTCCGTGATACATTTCATTCCATTGCTGTAATCTGTAACACCTGAGGGTATAATTACATTAATCCTCAGGGGGGTACACGCTTACTTTGTGTACCATGTGTGTGGCAAGCACAAGGAGCCCTAGCTAATATGGTATTTGCTTATACAACTTTACACATCGGTACCATATTTCTCTAACACATTAATTACACAGCTATCTGATCATTTAACTGGGAGATAAACATTTTTTTTTACTACATCAGTGACAGATGTTTACGTAATTACAAAGTTGGATAACTTCACACTTATGAAATTGTATTTTGTCTGTACTTGGTGAACTGTTCATATTTTTTTGGACCCATTGTGATATTATGAGAGCTTTGAATGATATATTTGGTATGGGATCATGATTTTTGAAGTACATTTGAGGTAGATGACACTATTGAAATGAGCAGAGAATTTTTTTTAGGTTTTGAAATTATTGCAGAAAGCTACGACGTTTTTGAGATTTGGCTGAGTTTTTATGATGTTATTATTACGATGGCAATGTGTATTATGCTGTTGAGGTATGTTTATGATCAATAAGCTGATGCTATATGAGGAATTTGATTATGCTACGTATTTACTATGATGAAATATTGAAGAAGTGTCGACGGATATTTATATGTGTAATAAGGTAAGGAATAATGAGTAGTGGTTAGGGACTCTGACTTGTGAAAAAGTATGATGGAAACCAAGAATCGTACTTTAAAGAGTTATGAAATGTGTGTAAATGCGTGAATGTATCACAATGCCGATGGAAATTTTTTGGACACTATTATATTTAAAGGATTTTGTTTCTACACATTTGTAACACAAATTCTAGACCTGTGAAATTTTATATAAGACTGTCACTGTAGCGTAAACTGCTGTCGTAAATATTTCGGTAGGAGAGTTAAGTGACCTTCACGTAATGTGTGGTGGGCACCCAGCGGCGCAACAGTCGCCTGGAAAAAAGCCATTAGTGTGTGCCTTTCAGAGGCACAGGTGGAAAAAAAAAGAGACCATTAACCTCGCTTTTGATATTCCTTTGTCGAAAGCATCGCAATTACGACACGCTCAAACTTGAAAACATATGATTACACTGTGGAGCTCTTAATTTATGATATTTACTAAAATGCCTAATGAAATGATGAGAAACATTTTACATCTATTGTCTTTCTAGTTGAGAGACTGCTCATTTTGTTTAATATCTGGTCTCCAGTTTTGTTGCAGCATTGGTTTTATAAAATAAAATTAAGTGCATTTGCTAATGTGAACACTTTCTGCCAACAGATCTATTAAATAATAATTTTATGATCCATATTCTTCGAAAAAGGAGCACTTGGAATGGAAAGAACAATAAGAAGGGATTAATAACAGTAACTCCATACATAATTTTCTTTTCAACTACTTGGTAATTTTTTGGTAGAGTAAGTTATCGTGATGCATCACTCTAGTGTTAAGATGTGACATAGGTATTAAACATGGCCATTTTTACTGTAATATTTTTTCTGCTTGAGCTTTGTCATGTTTAGATATAAGTTATTGCATTTGCTGCTGCTGTTTGCCAGGCATAGTGCTTTTGAATTTCACTTTGTATTACTCTGTTAAGCCAGCTTTACTACTGCTTTATTTTTCTTTTTGCTGCACATTGGCTCATATTAGTGATAATGTTGCATTTGCTTTGCTAACTTATATATATTGCTGCTTGCTTTGCCAATTTGCATTTTTTGTCATTACTTGTTGTGTTAATTCTTTTGTGCTGCTGCATTGCCTCGTCCCTTAGTATATATATCTGAGCTCAGTAGGTTTAAGTTAGCTTAAGAGGGGGGGAGACTATATAAGAAACTAACTATGAAGAATAGTGAAAGAATGCATTGCGAAGTTATATGAAAAAGAATTTGGCAAAAATGAGTATTGTACAATGAGAAATATTTATTTTAAAAGAGGATGAATAGAATACAGAAAGCAGATTTAGATAGGACTATTTGAGATGTTGATGATGAACGAAGGGAGATCTCCAAGAGAAAGAAAGTTTTGTTTGCACAATACCGCAGTAATACAAACCCTGTCCTTTCTTTTTGTATTATTCCGCTAAGTGTTTGTGTACCCTTGTGTATTTGTGTTCTTCCTTTCTTTACGAGTTTAGCTGATACGAGTTATGTTGTAGAATTTTTCTAATAATATGTTATTTTCTTTGTAAAGATGTTTAGACATTATTTATTCTGTTCTGTTTTAATGCTATTGTGTAAAATTAATGTTTCGAAAACTATTCTCATTATTTTATATATTTACTTATGTCATACTTCCTGTAACACTGATATATAATCCTATTTCAATTCTTTTGCAAAGCCTGCATTACTACAAATGTTATCTGTATTATTATGTTTTAATGATGTTTTCTGTACCTTTGTGATTGTATTCTCATGTTATAATATTGTAATTGACACCAGTTCATCAAATTAAGTAACTGTAAGCATTCATTTAACTGCACATATTTCTGTTGGTCATACTATATGCACAATATGTGAAAAAAAGAGGACTGTTAGTGTTTGGACGTGTGTTAATAATTCAGCAAGGGACTGGTTAACAGCGTTGCTGGTTCTAAGGACAATTCCAAAAACTTTGCGAGTGCACAAGTGGTGGCTTATGGACTTGCTATATTCTCCGCAAGACTCTTCGATGGTGATTGTGCACCTGCACAGTCGCAACGGATGGCTGCTAGCCATCTCTACAAGGAATACAGTGGGTCTGCATCTTTGATGACTCACCAATACCATAATTTCTACAAGGACTACAGTGGGTTTACACCTTTGATGGCCCACGAATACCATTATTACTACAAGGACTACAGTGGGTGTGCACCTCTGGTGGCCCACCAATACTGTAATCTCTACCAGTACTACAGTGGGTCTGCTCTGTGACGACCTACCTACCAGTATTCTTCAAAACTTCGACTGACTCTGTGGTGGGTTTGCTCTGTTGTGGACCATTACCTGTCTGCATGTCAAGAGTCAGCACTGTCTTTCCGTTGGAAGGACAACACTACTTCTTCAAGACTGCATGGAAATCCACTACTTCCGTGTGCATTTTCTTTTACTGCTCAGACTTTGAGAAAAACACTGCAATTTTACTATGATGAACAATCGGGACTGTCTTTATGGACTGTGAGAAAATTTTAGCTTTTGACCAACATTGTATCAATAAGTATGTGCATTTGATTTCTTTGTTATTGTAATTGTGAAAAAATTTTAACAAATATGTATTGGCCAGTGCCCAAAACAATTTGTAAAATATTTTGTGGGGAGCATGGGGGCTATGTAAGTAGGCTGTTTAGGTTCTTATATTGGTAACGCCACCTGATTGAACGTATGCCTGCTAGAGTGGAAGCTGTCATCAAGGCTAAGGGTGGGCCAACACCATACTGAATTCCAGCATTACCGGTGGAGGGTGCCACTAACTTGTAAGTCATTTTCAGCCAGGTGTCCGGATACTTTTGATCACATAGTGTAAGTGGTTTGGTAGAATGGATACGATTGGACGTGAATGTATGCATATAACCACACCCCGTGACGTGCACACCAAGTGTACGCCCGCCATGTGATTCATACCGCTTCAAGCTTAGTGCGGGCTGTGTCAGTGTGAATGGAACAGTGCAAATGGGACGATGATACTCGCAGAGGAGTTGCGGGTGTTCGTTGCGGAAAGTTACGTGACAACAAAGTCAAAAAATGGCTCTGAGCAATATGCGACTTAACTTCTGAGGTCATCAGTCGCCTAGAACTTAGAACTAATTAAACCTAACTAACCTAAGGACATCACACACATCCATGCCCGAGGCAGGATTCGAACCTGGGACCGTAGCGGTCGCTCGGCTTCAGACTGCAGCGCCTAGAACCGGACGGCCACTCCGGCTGGCAGAACAAAGTCGTGGAAACGGTGTGGTCAGTTTTTTGCTGAGAAGTTTAATGGTGTCAAAGTGACAGCAAAAACTGCCGTGCAATGCTTTGTCGGATAATAGCGTACAGACAGGAAGTGTTTTGAACAAGTCAAGAAACATTCTGAAACGTGCCCGCACACCAGAAAATGGTGCTGCAGTTCACCAGAAACTGCTTCAGTCCTGCCAAAGAAACCCGACGCCTGTCGCAAGAGACCGGCATATCACGTCGACCATGCGGACGAGTACTCCACCCAGACCTGCACATGCATCTGTTGTTGATGCGTTAATACCAGCAGATGCTCCTCAGTGCCTCCAGTTTTATGAGTGGCTGTTCACTGAGATACCAATCAACAGCTTCGACATTGATCTGGTTTTTTTTTTTTTTTTTTTTTTTTTTTTTTTTTACGTCTGACGAAACCTGGTTTCATCCGAGTGCTTATGTCAACTCACAGAATCACAGGTTCTGGGCAGCTGAGAATGCGCATAACTGCCACGAAACACCACTGGATGATCAGAAGGCTGGAGTTCGGTGTACGGTGTTTGCACGTCACGTTACTGGTTCCATCTTCTTTCGTCAGACTCTGACTTCGCCGCTTTACATTGCCAACATTATGAACCATTTGTGGCAGCAGTAGCGGAATAGGAAAAGACATACAGTTACAATCTTAACGTCCGTCAGAGTTGTTAGCAGAGGTCAGTCTGGTAGTGGCCGCAGCTGACAACTCAGGTCACCTGATCCGTCGGTGAGCGATTACTTTATGTAGGGAGCCCTCAAGTCTTAGGTGCATCGCAGCAACCCTCACAGTCTTCAAACATATAGCAAAACATTTTGGATAAGACTGCAGCAATTGCAACAGTCCAGTTTCAATCCGCCTTCAGCAACTTGCTGATCAGGACCCAAAAGTGCCAAGAGATGCATGGTGGTCACTTTCAGCATCTACTATTGCCAGGTTTGTACTTTATTTCCTTTTTTCTATGTGTTTCTTTTTGCCCTGGAACTCTGTTCTCCGGGGCACTTTTATTTGCCCCACATTGTATAAGGGCAGCCAAATATAAACCCAACATCCGCCATAACAGACAATCTGCCCGTCCGGTGGCCCCACTGTTGTTACGCTTCGATACTGTCACCACAGTGGTAGGGGTTCAAATGGTTCAAATGGCTCTGAGCACTATGGGACTCAACATCTGAGGTCATAAGTCCCATAGAACTTAGAACTACTTAAACCTAACTAACCTAAGGACATCACACACATCCATGCCCGAGGCAGGATTCGAACCTGCAACCGTAGCGGTCGCGCGGCTCCAGACTGTAGCGCCAGAACCGCTCGGCCACTCCGGCCGGCACAGTGGTAGGAGAATGGCATAATGCCACATCACAGGTGCACGCAGTTGTTGGATTATGACATTCGTTATTGGCGGACTGGTCTCGTGTGTTCACCCAACTGTCATAGTAGAATATGAAAGAGCTAACGCCTACAATCAGACTAGCCTACATACACCTTTGTACCATACGTTGCCTGACTTCCTCGTTCGCTCGCTGCACGGACTCTGGCGATAAGATGGAAACAATTTCCTCGGGCATGGAACCACAATCGGACGAAGTTGTTATTCAGCGATTTGGTTGGGAAACACAGCAACATCCTTCGCGCAGCCCGCGTCTTTCACTGTGTCATTTTCCATCTTTGGCGACTTGAAGCAAGACATGCGTGGTCGTCGGTTCCCGTCGGACGTGAAGTACAAGAGTAGGAGCAGTTGTGGATCCGTCCGCCTCCGACCGCGTTCTACGAAAGAGGAATTGATCTTCTCGTCTCCCAGTCCGTGTGTGGTGATTACTGTCAAATGAAGCCATTTCGTGATCCCATTGTGGCGAGCGTTCGGTTTTCATTTGACTGCCCCTCGTAGAAGGAATATTTGTGTTTATCATCAAGGCCTCTCCGAGGCAACTGCTAGCGGAACACTAACTCAAGATGACAAAGAGAGGGGAGGAAGTGTCGTAGACTGTTTCAAGAACCGCTCCGATATACAGGGTGAGTCACCTAACGTTATCGCTGGATATATTTCGTAAACCACATCAAATACTGACGAACCGATTCCACAGACCGAACGTGAGGAGAGGGGCTAGTGTAATTGTTTAATACAAACCATAAAAAAATGCACGGAAGTATGTTTTTTAACACAAACCCACCTTTTTTTAAATGGAACCCCGTTAGTTTTGTTACCACGGTCGCAGGTTCGAATCCTGCCTCGGGCATGGATGTTCCAGTCTCTTCTGTACCTAAGGTCCATCACCGTTCCCTTTGGATTCCTACGTAATTCGGTGCTCTCCGATACACAAGATCGAACAGCAGAGGAGTGGTACTCAAGCGTCAACTTTAGGTTACAATATCTCCGGATGTAATTGACATTTTACAATGCAACAAACGGCACTGATTACGTATTTGCTTATATGCTCAGATGTGCTAACAAAACTAACGGGGTCCCATTTTAAAAAACGTAGGTTTGTGTTAAAAAACATGCTCCTGTGCATTTTTTTATGGTTTGTATTAACCAATTACACTAGCCCCTCTCCTCACGTTCGGTCTGTGGAATCGATTCGTCAGTATTTGATGTGGTTTACGAAATATATCCAGCGGTAATGTTAGGTGACTCACCCTGTATAAGCAATAGTCACTTGAAAACGAGACAGATTTATTTATTTAATCGTATGGCTAGGGCCCCCCGCCGGGCAGGCCGTTCGCCGGGTGCCTCTTTCAATTTGACGCCACTTCGGCGACTTGCAGTCGATGAGGATGGTAGGATGATGACGAGGACAGCACAACAACCAGTCCCTGGGCGGAGAAAATTCCCCGACCCAGCCGGGAATCGAACCCATGCCCAGAGGATTGACAATCCGTCACGCTGACGATTAAGCTACTGGGGGCGGACAACAAGACAGATGAAAAGAAGTAAGTAAGCTGTTTAATATTTCAAAAGTAATCTCCATATCTGTTATTACATTTATTCGTCTTTGAGACAAGACCCCAGTGACTTCATGGAAGAAAATGTTAGCTGTTGCCTCTGGAACCATGATTGTACCCACGCGTGTACCTCTTCGTCAGAAGCAAATCGAAGGAGACGAACCTCTTGCTTCAGGGCTCCAAAAATATAGAAATTTCATGAAGAGAGATCGGGACTGTGCGGAGGATGTGTGAGGGCTTCCCAGCGAAACTTCTTTAGCGTACCCGAACACGTGGATGGGCCGATACGTTGCCAGTAATGTTTCGACTACGCTACAAATGTTCTCCTCATGCGATCTCAATATTTTGGGAGTCCTGAAGAAAGGTATTCGCGGCCATCGATTGGCCTTGGCCGAAGAGAAGCATGCCTGGGTACAGTCTTGGTTCCACAGGCTACAGAAAACATTTTTCCATCAATGCCTTGACCATCTTGTCTCACGTTGGGATAAATGTATTAACACATGTGGGGCTTTGTTTGGAAATATTAAACTGTTTACTTAGTTTTTCCATCTGTCCTGTTTTTATTTCAATGTGCCTTGTACATAGCCGGCCGGTGTGGCCGAGCGGTTCTAGGCGCTTCAGTCTGGAACCGCGCGACCGCTACGATCGCAGGTTCGAATTCTGCCTCGGGCATGGATGTGTGTGATGTCCTTAGGTTAGTTAGGTTTAAGTAGTACTAAGTTCTAGGGGACTGATGACCTCAGATGTTAAGTTCCATAATGAAAATGGTTCAAATGGCTCTGAGCACTTGGTTCAAAAAATGGCTCTGAGCACTATGGGACTCAACTGCTGTGGTCATTAGTCCCCTAGAACTTAGAACTACTTAAACCTAACTAACCTAAGGACATCACACACATCCATGCCCGAGGCAGGATTCGAACCTGCGACCGTAGCAGTCGCACGGTTCCGGACTGCGCGCCTAGAACCGCGAGACCACCGCGGCCGGCTAAGTTCCATAATGCTCAGAGTCATTTGAACCATTTGAACCTTGTACAAGCGCATCTGGCGCTGTGCAGACACCTCAAGCAGACATGAAGCTAATACCGTGTAACGCCAACTTTACCACTGATAATGCTTTGAAGGCGGCGAGGATGTCTGTGCAGGAGTTTGATCAGGTATGCTATATCCAGCTGTAGACACTTACTCATGAGTAGCTGTTCCCGGCCACACGCTGCTTTCTCTGGTTAAATAGAATAGGAAGTAAACAGAAAGCACCTACCAAGACACATGCGGCAGTATAAGACGAACGTTGAAGGGTAAGTAGAAGAGAAACCCAAATGAAATTTTATATAGTCGTGGCCTTACCCACATTAGTATACGGAGCAGAAAATTGGTCATTATGGTCAAAAGATATAAGACAAGTTGAAGCATCAGAAATGAATTTCCATAGAACAGCGAAAGGCTACTCAAGAGAAGACAAAATCAGAAAGCAAGAAATAAGGAAAGAACTGGAGGTACAGATATTAACTGAAAAAGTAATCCAACGAAAGCACGATTGGAAAGAGCTTGTATTGCGTGTCACCTCAGAGAATCCCTCGACAAGGAATGGAATACAATCGTATTGGCGGAAAGAATGAGGAAAGGCCGAGGAAATGGTCAAGTCGGAACAGGCCATAAGGCCTAATCGTGGATTGGCTGAAGAGAAAAGTAGAAAGTTCACGTTTCTGGTATATATGGGAAATGGATATACGTACTAATCTCATTCTCCACGCCCCCTCCCCTTCCCGTCTCTGTAAGTCATCTCCTTCCCCCTCTCTTCTCATCCCCTCCTTTCCGCTTTCTATCTCCATTTCCTCCCAACCCTTGTCCGTATAATCCCCCACCCCCCTCCCTCTCTCCCTCCGACATAGAGCCTTTTTTATTGTTACTGCATATTCAGATTCTGTAGTAGTATTCTAATCATAAGCCGATAAGCCAAAAATACAACTATTCTGTTTGCTAACAATGTTTCACTATTATATACTGTATATATTTACGTGTTATATATATTAACAATAGATAGCCTATGTTCTTCCGAATGTTCACTAGAGTGTTCTGTAATAATTTAAAACTAATCGGTACTGTTTCCCCTGCATATATTACATATTTATTGATATGTTAAGAAATAAATATACAAAAAACATACTCGTATTCAAACGCTGTACCAAAATTTCAAAGTAATCGGTGCAGAACATTCGGAGATAAAAGATTTTGAACAAATGGACTTTTCCATTTGTATTTATGTTCATGATTACTGAACCCAACAATGACTTCCAATTGCTAAATATGTGTTCTAATCTGCTGTATAGCCGCGAGTTGTGCCAGGACGCTAATTTTGGCTCCTCGTTGCGAACTATTTTTCTAAAAATCATTTGGGAGACACGATTTGTGTAGTAGTTGAAAAGACCTGCTACTGCAGTTAAAACAGTCAGCGAGAAAGAAAACGAAAAAAACGTGTAAATTACTCCATAATTTTTCTGGCGTACATAGTGGATAAGAGAAATGTATTGTGAAGAGTAATCCGTTGTCATATACTGTTGCAGTTTCTCCCAAGATCAGCCGTTTGCATGAATTTATTTAGTCTCTTCTTCTGAATGTTGAATTAATATATCGTATAAAAATTTCGTGTAAGTCGGTCGAGTACTTTTCGATATTTTGCCTAATAATGTGTCTCATTTATACATTAGGTACGGTAGTATAAATTAATTCCCATAGAGCATTCAGTTGAGGGATATTGGTTGTTGTGATGTGGCGAATATAATGTTTATTGAACACGTGTCACAAAAACAGTTTACACAAAGTCTAAGTCCAATGTACAGAACGTAACTGTCACAAACAGCGAGCAAGAATCCGGTCACCATAGCAAACCGTAAGAAGTCTGTTGAATACGAGAAAGTCGTTGTTAGCGATGCGGCCAGGGCGTAGTATAACAACACGTAGCGAGTACACACAAGGATCTGCCTTAGCTTCACGGTGTGGGTGTGCTAATCACGCCACTGAGATCGTTAGTTGGCGCGACGTGACCATACGTGGAATCAAGGGGTGTGTCCGCTGCCTGAAGTATCGCCCTTGAAGTAAGCCAGCCGAGCGGAACAATCTCACAAACCTTTCCATCTGCGTCGTCAACACCGTCGTGGGCAGATGCAGCATTGTCCCTCACGCTGTAACCCCCTTTAGATGACACCCGGGGACAGAATCAGCCCGAATTTTAATGGGTCCAATATTTTATGTTTCACCCGCTCTTCCAAATACTCCCACACATTTTCGATGGGATATAAATCGGACAGTTTTTGCGGGACAGGTGAGTTGTGATACGGCCCCTATCTGTTCACCGAACCATGAAGATGTAAAAGAAAGGACAACGTGTGGTCACCGGGAATGTTCAAATAAACATCCTGGCTCATTTTGATGGTAATTTGAATGAGTGTCCAAGTCAAGGTACGAAAAAGTCCCTGAAATCATCACAGAATCAACTTTGGTCTGTCCTACTCTCTCCTCACACTAAGGGTTAAACGCCTTACTGTACCGTCGTTGCGCTCGACGGCTAGCAGCATTTGAAAAGAGGCAAAATTGCTATTCGTGTCGAAACAGAACACACCACCACTCAACTATTGCCAGTGCTAATGTTGTTTGGCTCATTGACGACATGCGACCTGAGGTGTTTAAGGTTTCTAGTTTGTTTTTGGTATTCAATGAAAGTGATATATGATCCCTTTTTATTACTTCAAATTTTTACACTGGATATTTTTCAAATAGAAGCTTCAATAGTCGACATGTACAAACAATAGTCGAGTATAAACAATAGTAACATTGTCGTTACCAGTATTCGAGCCTGAACTAAACAATTTCTCAGGTTACCTTCCATTAGGAAAGTGGGAGCACTCAACACTGTTATATATTGCAGGTTTCATTAAGCAAATCCAGATTTCGGTTAGTGCCTAGCCATTATCAATGAACTACACTCCTGGAAATTGAAATAAGAACACCGTGAATTCATTGTCCCAGGAAGGGGAAACTTTATTGACACATTCCTGGAGTCAGATACATCACATGATCACACTGACAGAACCACAGGCACATAGACACAGGCAACAGAGCCTGCACAATGTCGGCACTAGTACAGTGTATATCCACCTTTCGCAGCAATGCAGGCTGCTATTCTCCCATGGAGACGATCGTAGAGATGCTGGATGTAGTCCTGTGGAACGGCTTGCCATGCCATTTCCACCTGGCGCCTCAGTTGGACCAGCGTTCGTGCTGGACGTGCAGACCGCGTGAGACGACGCTTCATCCAGTCCCAAACATGCTCAGTGGGGGACAGATCCGGAGATCTTGCTGGCCAGGGTAGTTGACTTACACCTTCTAGAGCACGTTGGGTGGCACGGGATACATGCGGACGTGCATTGTCCTGTTGGAACAGCAAGTTCCCTTGCCGGTCTAGGAATGGTAGAACGATGGGTTCGATGACGGTTTGGATGTACCGTGCACTATTCAGTGTCCCCTCGACGATCACCAGTGGTGTACGGCCAGTGTAGGAGATCGCTCCCCACACCATGATGCCGGGTGTTGGCCCTGTGTGCCTCGGTCGTATGCAGTCCTGATTGTGGCGCTCACCTGCACGGCGCCAAACACGCATACGACCATCATTGGCACCAAGGCAGAAGCGACTCTCATCGCTGAAGACGACACGTCTCCATTCGTCCTTCCATTCACGCCTGTCGCGACACCACTGGAGGCGGGCTGCACGATGTTGGGGCGTGAGCGGAAGACGGCCTAACGGTGTGCGGGACCGTAGCCCAGCTTCATGGAGACGGTTGCGAATGGTCCTCGCCGATACCCCAGGAGCAACAGTGTCCCTAATTTGCTGGGAAGTGGCGGTGCGGTCCCCTACGGCACTGCGTAGGATCCTACGGTCTTGGCGTGCATCCGTGCGTCGCTGCGGTCCGGTCCCAGGTCGACGGGCACGTGCACCTTCCACCGACCACTGGCGACAACATCGATGTACTGTGGAGACCTCACGCCCCACGTGTTGAGCAATTCGGCGGTACGTCCACCCGGCCTCCCGCATGCCCACTATACGCCCTCGCTCAAAGTCCGTCAACTGTACATACGGTTCACGTCCACGCTGTCGCGGCATGCTACCAGTGTTAAAGACTGCGATGGAGCTCCGTATGCCACGGCAAACTGGCTGACACTGACGGCGGCGGTGCACAAATGCTGCGCAGCTAGCGCCATTCGACGGCCAACACCGCGGTTCCTGGTGTGTCCGCTGTGCCGTGCGTGTGATCATTGCTTGTACAGCCCTCTCGCAGTGTCCGGAGCAAGTATGGTGGGTCTGACACACCGGTGTCAATGTGTTCTTTTTTCCATTTCCAGGAGTGTATTTTTTAATGTCAATGCACGTTAGTATTCAAAGAACTGTGACTGACGTCCGAACAACAGCGAACTAACATGTATCGAGATTAGAAAATAGCGCATTGATAATGGCTAGGCACTAGCCGAAATCTGGATTCGCGTAATAAAACCTGCAAAAAAAAAATTAAAGAAGGACGACTGATTGCTGCTCTCCATCATTTATAAATACTTCCTGACATGAGTGCAGATTAGTTTGCCAACGTTAACTGAGTTATGTTAGACCTGAGTTCGCAAATTTTACTGACGAGACTAATTGCAACAGTACAAGCACGCCACCTAAGTACAGAATCTCCCACCTTTTATTTTACAGCCACAAACTTATTTGGTGACTGCAACGGGTCTCTGTTTGTTTTCCACAAATGGTAAACCCATCCTCTTAGACAGTCCACGTTGACACACCAATACATGGACCAATTTCATTAACAGTGAGGTCAAGGTGGGGGGGGGGGGGGCGGGTTCCAAATATGATATCTTCTTTAGCCATTCTGTTACGTCTCACGTCGCGCTATCTTACTCCGCTAATTCCATACGACAGGCCGGTACAAATGCACAAGTTCAGTGCCATGACTTATGTCAGGAATTAAAAGTTATATGGCACCTGCTACCATTCCTCTACCATCTGCAGCGCTCCAAAGCGACCAGTAAACTCTGTTAAGTGGTTGGTAATATTTTCTCCTGCCAGTTTATAATGGAACTGTGTGACAGGCATATTTTTGTTTCACTTTATGGACGTCTGGTAGCAAGCTTATCACGGATTACTGCTGGGTACCGCCAATGTATGTCGTACATCCTGCCATCCGTTCTGAAAGCTAGAAGTTCACTACCAACTGAATCCACATTTTATTCTAAGAGGATAGGTTTTAATGAAATAATCTCAGCCGTATCACTCATATATTTTTTATTACACGCCCGGTCTTGGGATCTCCTAGCATTTTCAGGTGTTCATGTGTATGATATGAGGGCCAGTTAAATTAAAATCAAGCAGACCACTAATGCGTAGCTTCGTCCGACTGGCAGTGTGGGGGTGGGCGTTATTGTGCTATAGGATAATTGCGTCCGACAGCATTCCGGCACCCCAAGGGCAAACGGAACAGCCAACAGTGGAAACATCCCACATCTTCCCAGCCAAAAAAATCAAAAGCTGTTCACACAAGATCCGGCAGAGCAATGGTGACCTGCTTCTTAGACACCATGAGATCCTCTGCTTGTAGAGTTCCTCGAGCGTGGAACCAAAATCAATGCACAGCGCTGTGAAAAAATTTCGCAGAAATTGCGACTCGCCATAAAGACAAAACGCCAGGGATTGTCCCTTTATTTCTTCGGAACCCAAACAGTTTACTCCTAGCTTTGACTTTACCAGTCTTTCCATTCTTCAGTATTATGCCGTTCAACTCTTCATCAAATGTATTAACTACGGGCTTTAAAACCGAAAGGTCAACTACAAATTTCAAGATTTGACTCGATTGAGTATATTCAGAATTCTCTGCAAGCCTCTTCATCTATGTGTAACTATCGCACTACACATCCATTGGAAACAGCTTACTGACATCAAGTATTGGTCTCTGGCAACAACTTTATCCAGCGAACACTTATTACATCACCAAATGACGATTCCTCGATTGACCAGAGTATATCCTATTAGTCGACAAACTCAAGACATGCAGGAAAATCATTTCTCTTGGTCCATGAAGAGATTGCAAATACATGCTGAGTGACCGATCGCGTCAGATGGATCCCCCATTTGAGTAACTAAAGAATCAGTTGTCGTACTCCTTACTTTTTTGAATTTGTTATTGATTTAATCTGCAAACCTATGGACAGCACCGAGCGAGGCGGAGCAGTGGTTAGTACACTGGACTCGCATTCGGGACGACGACGGTTCAAACCCGGGTCCAGCCATCCTGATTTAGGTTTTCCGTGATTTCCCTAAATCGCTTCAGGCAAATGTCGGGATGGTTCTTTTGAAAGGGCACGTCCGATTTCCTTTCCTATCCTTCTCTAATACGATGGGACCGATGGTTTCGCTCTCTGGTCCTCTATCCAATCCCTCCCCCCCCTCCCCAAATCAACCAACCAACTATGGACAGCATAGTGGTGTACAGTGTGCTTCGGAGACAAGTTGTGCAGAGGACGCCAGTATCTTTGAGACCCTGAGACTAGAAATCCCAGCGATAGTGGATTGGGAAAGCATTCCTACACGAACAGATCTTATGCACAATGTCTCTAGCATAAGCAGATTTTTCTTTGCTGTCTGTAGAAGGATATGTGGGTGTATAAACTGGACAAAAAAGATGTGCAACACTCTCATGACTTGGACTGGTTGTGTTTCCTTAAGTCAGAATGCTTTTGGCCAAAGGAAATCACTATGTACGTGTAATGGTGGTAACAGTAACCCTGCAGTTCAATAGAGGGCTGTCTCCCTCCAGTCATGAACGACACAATGCGGGTTGCGCGTTTTATTCAACTATCAACATGACTCGAAGGTCATTTCAGGCTTAGATAGCGAGCGTATTCTAACTTCATAGCAAGAAGGCTTGTCAACACGTTAAGTGTCCCGCCGAAGTGGCCTACACCACAGGAACGTCATTAGAACATTGGTCCGCTATCACGAAGCATTAAAGATGTGACAATTAGTCGACGTCCACGGTCAAAGAATAATAAGAAGAACGCTTTTATGGGTACAACTGCGAAGAAACCATGGATAACACGAAGTACTTCAGCTGATCGACGAAAAAGGGAAGTATAAAAATGTTCAGTGAAATTCAACCTTACAGAAATACAAGTCTCTTGGGAATGAAATAAATAGGAAATGCAGGACAGTTAAGGTAAAATGGCTGCGTGAAGAATGTGAAGAAATTGAAAAAGAAATGATTGTCTGAAGGACAGATTCAGTATACAGAAAAGCCAAAACAGCCTTCCGTGAAACTCAAGGCAAGGGCGGGAACTGTAAGAGTGCAACGGGAACTTCACTACTAAATTCAGAGGAGGGAGCGGATGGATGGAAAGAGTACACTAAAGGCCGCTACGACGGTGAAGACTTGTCTGACGACGTGGTAGAAGAGGAAACAAGAGTCGAGGGGCAAGAGATAGGGGACACAGTATTAGCATCAGAGGTTAAAAGTGCTTTGGAAGACTTAAGATCAGATGAGGCAGAAGGGATGGAAAACATTCCATCGGAATTACTAAAATAGTTGGGGGAAGTGGCAACAAAACGACTACTCACGTTGGCGTGTAGAATATACCGTCTGACTTTTAAAAAAACATCACCATACAATTCCGAAAATTGCAAGGTCCGACATGTGCGAAAATTATTGCACAATCAGCTTAATAGGTCATGCATCCAAGTTGTTGACAAGAATAATATACAGCAGAACTGAAAAGAAAACTGAATATTTCTTACATAGCGATCAGTTTGGCTTCAGGTAAGGTAAAAGCACCAGAGAGCCCGTTCTGACATTGCTGTTGATAACTGAAGCAAGAATTAAGAAAAATCGAAACACGTTCATTGGCTTTATCGACCTGGAAAAAAAGCATTTGACAGTATAAAATGACGCAAGATGTTCGAAATTATGAGAAAACTACGGATAAGCTATAAGGAAAGACGGGTAATATGCAATATGTACAAAAACCAAGGGGAACAATAAGACTCGAAGACCAAGAACGAAGTGCTCGGATTAAAAAGGGTGTAAGGCAGAGACGTAGTCTTTCGCCTGTACTGTTCATTCTATGCATAGAAGAAGCAACGTCGGGCATCAGGAAAGGTTCGATGATGACATTGCCATCCTCAGTGAAACTGAAGAAGAGTTACTGGATGTGTTGAATGGAGTGAACAGTCTAATGAGTACAGAATATGGTTCGAGAGTAAATCGAAGAAAGACGAAAGTATTGAGAAGTAGCAGAAATGAGAACAGTGACAAACTTAACATCAGTAGTGGGGATCACGAAGAAGACGAAGTTGAGACAACAAAATAACCAATAACGGACGGAGTAAGGAGGACATAAAAAGCATACTAGCACTGGCAGAAAGGGCAGTCCTAGCCAAGAGAAGTCTGCTAATATGAAACATACATCTTAATTTGAAGAATAAATTTCTTAGAATGTACGTTTCTAGCGCAGCATTATATGGTAGTGAGGCACGGACTGTAGGAAAACCAGAACAGAAGATACTCGAAGCCTTTGAGATGTCGTGCCAGAGAAGAATGTTGAAAATTAGGTGGACCGATAAGGTAAGGCATGAGGAGGTTCGCCGCAGGTTTTGGGAGAAAGGAACATACGGATAACATTGGCAAGAATGTGGGACGACATGACAAGACATCTGTTAAGACATCAGGGATTAACTTCCGTGGTACTAGAGTGAACTGTAGAGGGTACAAATTGCAGAGGAAGACAGAAATTGGGATATAGCCAGAAAATAATTGAGGACGTAGGTGGCAAGTGCTACTCTGGGGTGTAAAGTTTGGCACAGGAGAAGAATCCGTGGCGGGCCGCATCGAACCAGTAAGAAAACTGATGATAAAAATTAGAAAAAGATGTCTCAAGGAGAAAAAAAAAACCAGAATTACTTGAGATCTTTTTGGAGGCAATTCGATTGGCTGATTCATCTCCAACTGCGAAACCATATCTACACGATGGATTTGATCTCTAGGCGTTTATTGCTAATAACAGAGCAGGCCACTAAGCTGGCTGGTGCCCCAAGAAGTTGAGCAAAGTGACAACTGGAAAGGAACTTTATCAGCAACGTCGGATATCAGATAACGTGGTTTTCTTTGCTTAGTTCCAACTATTCAAAGTAGCCGTCACCGCTGTTGTTAAATACGTCGAGCGGTCTACTGATGATTTTGGCGCTGTATAGCTCTCCTGTAGTGGTATCTGATAACGCCTGTGGGTCATTGGTAATCCGTCACCGCTGTTGTTAAATACGTCGAGCGGTCTACTGATGATTTTGGCGCTGTATAGCTCTCCTGTAGTGGTATCTGATAACGCCTGTGGGTCATTGGTAATCGTAATCCAATTATGATTATTGTTTTTCTTACAAGATATGCTGAGTGAAATGCGTTCTCGTTAAAATTTGGAATTCCATGTGATCTTTATGACGAGATACGCTTTGTGCAACACTCCCCCCCCCCCCCCCCCCCCCCTACGTTCTGAGGTTGAAACATGGTCCAAATAGGCTGTATTATTTTTATTACCCGTGCAGTTGGCTATTTTCAGCTGTGGGTCACATACGTTAAGCTTCCAGTTTCTTTTTCACATTCTAATACAGCGCTGGAAGCTTAAGATATATGCTTGGAAATGATCCATGGTGTAAGCTTCCAGCTTCTTTTCACTCTAACACATCGCTAAAAGCTTAACATATGTGCCTGAAAATGACCCATGGTTGAAATTGGCCAACCGCACGGTTAATAAAAAGTATGTAGTCTACTTGGACCATGTTTCCATTCTCAGGCTGTGGACCCCCGCAGAAATCAATTTTAAAACTATAAGTTGATTTATTTAGGTCTTAATATTATACTTTTTTAAGTTCAAAAGAACGTTATTTACCGTCGATTAGTAACAGTTCCGTAATACGCGATTACATGTTCTAGCAACATCTTTGTTTCAGTGACCATTGGACGAAACAAATAATTTGACTATTTTTCCAAAAAAAAAAAAAACGACGAAATCTATATTTTTTAAATTGATACACATCTGAGTCTGCTGTAATTGCTTGACCTGTTATTGTTTTTGAATCTCTGCCAAATTACACTCAATGTAGAGATAACGAAAGGTCTTTGGTGGTCATATTCATTTCTTTCACTACGACAAATACCAAACACGGGGGAATGACCACTGTTTTTATTTACCAAAATCAGTAGGTTCTTGGGCGAGGTGTTGAGTCGAAATAAGCGTCTAACTATCCGTCTATCCAAAACTAAGCTTACTCATCACAAAAAAGTAAAACAAAAGTCAGAGATAATTTTACATATCATCGCCACTTTTTAACCAACCAAACAAAAAATGATATTCCCTCCTACATACCATCACAAATCTTTCAACATGAATCTAAACTACATTCTACGTCCTACTTAGATACTATATTTGGCTTGAGAATTTTAAAACACGCTCCTTCATCATCTTCCAGCGCTTTGAGATAAACATATACTTCATGAAAGTCTACTGTTTATCTCCGATTTCATATTTTCAATAAAACTTACATAGACTGTTTTACTACGGACAAATGAGCGTTTTTTAATTATTTATAATCATCATAAAAACAACAACCTTTGCTGTTCTTGGCCTGATATCCTCTGATTCATGGTGTAGACGCCTGGCAGCTCCTGTGGTTCAGACTATCTCTGGTAGGTGGCTCTGCTGTCTCGACACCTCACCCAGGCAGCGTACAGTACATGGAAGATAATAATTACACCAAAGTTCACAAACGTTATAAGATATAAATTTATCCCTTCGTTACTGCTTAAAAATTAATTAGCATTTCGACATTCTGAATGGTGGAAATGTGTAGAAAGAAAAACTCAGATCAGGATGACAAAGTGGTATCTTACACGAGTTAGCTTCCCCGACTAGAGCAGGGATTTTCTAAAGTCTGATGATCGGCGTAGAAGATCAGGCCCGGCCAAACAGCGCTCCAGGAGCCCGGGAGCTCGGGTCGCGCTCCTGACCAGCGTTTCGAGCAGCGCGGCGATTGGGGTTAAGGGCGAGGAGGAAGAGGAGGAAGAGCAAAGCAATCGCCTTGTCACACGCCAAGCAGTTTGTTGACAATTCTACACACTTGTTCATAAAAGGAAATGTGGAGAACCCACATAGTTCATTGCCAAATGGTAACTACCGTAGAATTCGTACCATCTGAATATCATGCAAAGTGCTCCATATATAATCACTGTTAAGAGTTGGACAAGCACTTATTGGAATGTCATTACAGTACCACTCACAACGACGACGATAAGGAACAATTGTCTTTTGACGAAAGACAGTGAATGCTGGCTGCAGTGAAGACGGTCGTTGGAGAAAAAAATGAGTTAACACTAATTAATAGTGACAAAATATTTTATAGTCGACTCCACTAATTATTTGAATTCATTAAGGGCCTTAGTGTGATAGGAGAATCATTTGGTAACAGATACGGCGGAAAAGATTGATCTTATTAAACAAAAAATCAGTCCTCTGGAAAAATCAGCTTCAAGTTTATGACATGGGGCAGTTCCCGAACTCAGGGCGGTCATTTGTGGATCAGACATGACTGACTACGTTTTAGTAACTGGAACATTTTATCATCGATTCTCAAACAGATTCCAAGAATTCGCAAGACTGAAGACTGACTTCCACTTATTTGTCAGACTGTTCTTGATTTTGGCTGCCGGCGTGCTTCATTACTTCCAACTTAAGCTCATAGACATGGGAACCCAGCTCAACGTGCTGCTTGTTCAAGAACCTAGAAGACTTTCGTAAAATGTTATCCAAGAGCAATATCCTCCACTGTACAGAAAAACCGCCAAAGTTGTGTCAAATTTTAGTTCAACACATGTGTCTGAAGGTTTCCTCTGTTATCAAATTGATAAAGTCCCGTCAGAGTTCGAGAGTAACAGATTTTAATATGCCGATTTTAAGATATTCAGATATATTGCATCTTCTAACATTAAAATGTGTATAAATTTATAAGCACCACAACTCAATAGTAAATATCTGTGTTTAAAGCTTTTTGTGCTGTTCACTGTGTTGGCAATATGTAACGCACGTATTTATTAAGTAATAAAAGTTATTGCTTTGGCAGAAAAATAAAAGTTGCAAGTAAATCCGGTGATAAAATCCTGCTTAAGATTGCTGAAATAATCCCTGCAAACACATCTTTTTAAGTTTCCTGCGGGTGCAGCCTTCTCCTCTGAATAGCACAGTGGTGGGGGAAGTCAGAGCACTGAGCAGACTCGACTGCGCTTGCAGAGCTCGAGCACACTGCGGAAGGTCAAGTCTTGGCCAGGCCTACAGAAAAGTGCGGATGTCTCCAGGTACCAATGCACAACTCAGGCACATTCAGTCTATCATTCCCTGCTCCCATTCGGTTTGTTGGAGATATACAGGCGGTCAAAAAATTTCGAGTAATTTGTATCTTAAAGAAAAAAAAAGGACGCACCACGAAAGAATCACGCACATCGGATGGAAATCGATAGATGTGATGTAAATGTACAACAAACAAATGATTAGAGTTTCGGAATAATTTACTCATTCATTCAACAGAAAGAGCTTCACAAATGAGCAAGTCAGTAACGTGTTTGTCCATCTCTGGCTCTTATGCAAGTAGCTATTCAACTTGGCGTTGATTGACGGAGTTGTTCGATATCCCCATAATGGATATTGAGCCGTGGTAAAAATTGCTGTATTGAAGAGCGCGCCGCAGCGCGTAGTGTGAAGCAGTCGCCCTCCGTTTCTAGCGGTGGCGCCGCTGTGGCAATCGCAGCTTTGGTGTCTCCCTCTGGTGGGAAAGGTTGCCTGTTCACGTGCATTTAAGGGGTGCTATGAGCTCGCCAGTCCTTTCGCGTGCCGGAGATCATAGCCATCAGTTTCATATGTGTGTGACGTCGTTTTGTGTTTTCAGTGTCCGCCGTCACGCTTCTACGTTCACTTGTGCCGTCGGATTCATCAGTGTTATGTGCGCCGTGTCAACATGTTTTCAGTGTCGTTATCGTCGAGTGTGAACGGCTCCGTGTTTTTTTGTGTATCTGTGACCACTATTTTTTGCCCGTCACTATGTTCATTCTGATTCTCCATTCTGTGTTCTGTTATTGTCAACACTATGGCTGAAGAGCGGCGTAGCATGCCGCTGACAGCCTACCTGATTGTTTAGGTATGAAAATAACAATAACGGAAAAAAAACTCGCCAGTCGAACAGTCAGGGTCGGTCTGTTGTCCCCAGCTTGCTAGTCTGTCTCTCGTCCGCATATGTTAGGCAGTTAGTGTCTGTCTGTCGTTCGGAGTGCTTGTATGTTTGTCGTTCGGATCACCCTTTAAAACCGGCAAAATGAGACTCTTTTCCCTCCGCCAGTAAGAGAACTCAGCGAGTGGTCGCCCGGTCGGGACTTAGTTCCTGCATCTGAGTCTGCGCGTTAGGCCGCCAGTCTGCTCGAGTTTGCTCAGGCAATGGTCATTGGCAGTTGGATCGATCGGTTGGTCGGTCGCGCACTGAGACACAAGACGACTTGTCCGCCTTGAGCGTCGGCGCATGTGAGGTCGCCACGTGAGTCCAGTGGGCCGCGGCGTATAGCGAGGGGTAGTGACTTCGCGGTCGACACGAGAGCAACAGGCGTCAACCCACGACATCAGTCTGGCCGGTGCGAGCTGCGACGGACGCCGTGAGACGGGATATCGGCGCGCCTTCCTGCGTCCGTTGAAGCGGCTGGCAGCGGACGGTTCGGGAGAGCGATTTGGGGGTGCTGCGCCAGGTCTTCTCGAGAAATCACAGTTTATTAGAAGTTAAGTGATTCGTGATATGTTGTTTGATTTACTCTTGTAAAAATTCTACTTGTTTTCTTGGTGAGGTCACCAGCCGTTTTGCTTTGGGGTCGTCCCATCATTCTTCTCCGTTTGCCCACCCGCGGGAAGGTATTTGTTTATAAATTGGGTGGTCCGTTTCTCCCTTGTGGAGTAGGGGCAGGTTAGAGCAACCTGCGGTTCCGGTTGTTCGGTAATCTCCCTATCAATCTACCGTACGTTACTAGCTGCCTCTGTCATGTTTGTCGGATCTGGTGTGTTAATGAATTTATTGCTTGGAGTGTAACGGCCTAATACCCGAAACATGTTTTGATCTTTGGAAACTTCGATATTATTGCCTATGATCTTGAGAGGCGGTATCTGTATACTGTAGAGTATCTTAACTATTGTTTGGCCAACCTTGTAGAATTTTACATAAGACTGCATTTCATGGGCTTTTATTTAAACGACCATTTTAGTATATAAAGTTGCCACCCTTTCAGCATAAGACTTTTCTTAGAAGTTAGAATCAAGTTGCACCTTCGGTGGCAGGGTTAATATTTTAATTGTTAGTGTTTTGTACCATTTCCATCGCTCCTACGGGGTGTGCATAGTATGAGTGCTTGTGTAAATTGTTAAAACTCTTAGTTTAAGGTTACCTGGTGTGTTGCAGATTTGCAGCAGTGTAGTCTTCCAGAGGCTGTTGTGAGCGGTCGTAACTACGGCCGTATCAAAAGGGAGCGGCAAGATTCTCTGCCCCAAAGCTCATACAGTCAAAATTTGTTTCTTTCTGCCTCTGAATAAATTGTAACTTTGATATTTAGAGGGTGCTTTCTTATTATAATTTCAAATCTGCTTCTTTTAAAAAAAGCTTTTAGGCACTATTAACGTGACTAAAATTCCCATTTGTTAAAAGGAATTTGGTTATGATTTCATCAGTTACGCCTGGCAATTACTTCCATGCTTGCATAGTGTGATTAAATGTGTTAATGTTCTTGATGAATCGCTAGTAAATAAAATTAATTCTTAAGAATATTCTTTGAAAATAAATCACGGTTCAGATATCATGCCACATTCTGTCCGATAGAAACGTTTGATGACTAAATTACTGAGCTGGTTGGAGGACCCTGCCCATAATGCTCCAAACGTTCCCAGTTGGGGAGAAACACGGCGACCTTGTTGGCCAAGGTAGTGTTTGGCAAACATGAAGGCAAGCAGTAGAATCTCTCACCATGTGCGGGTGGGACTAAGTTGCTGAAATGTAAGCCCATAGTGGATTGCCATGAAGGGCAATAAAGGGGAGCGTAGAATATCGTGGAATTACCGTTGTGCTGTAA
The DNA here is from genome assembly GCF_023898315.1 of Schistocerca nitens. Lineage (NCBI taxonomy): Eukaryota > Metazoa > Arthropoda > Insecta > Orthoptera > Acrididae > Schistocerca > Schistocerca nitens. The sequence continues at coordinate 362,794,300 of NC_064621.1, forward strand.
GCATTCTGTGGGTGTCAACTGGAGGGCACCTGCTATCAAACGAAATGGCACCCCAGACCATCATCGTCGGCTGTTGTGCTGTAAGCATGCTGCAGGTGTCAACCGGAGGGCACTTGCTATGAAACGAAATGGCACCTGTAACCTCCCCACAGAAAATGTAAATGGCTATAATTACCTCCCCGCAAATAATTTAAATGACTATATTTGAATGTTAATCGGAATAGAGCCAAATGTGACTTCCCAGCAAAATTAAAAGAAAACTCAATGATAATGAATACGTGCCAAAAGTTAGTTCCCCACAAGATTATTGAATAATAATGACCCAGTGTAAACTCAACACAAAAATTGAGAAATGAACATTAATAGTTAAACCCACAATAATAGGGCAGCATCGCTGACCTTAGGCCCTGTGCAATAATTAATCTGATAAATTGATTCAGGGAGGAAAAGCATAGAAAATATTGTTTCAAGTGGAATGATTCTTTTTTTTTCTTTTTAAAAACGATTGCTTTGAAAACAAAATTATTATTGGGGCATTTCTTGAACAAATTAATTACAATTTACATACAGTATATTACATTATCAGATGTGCACAATGCTGCTTCATTACCTTATTTAACAATATACCTCGTCCCGAACCTTGACCAGAGACCCATGTCGACGCCCGCCGACTCCTCACACACAACTCCGACTGAGTACATCTCTCAACAGACAACTCGCAACTGAACTGTTCCTGCCGACTCGCTACACGCAACTGAACTCTCGCGCAGTCAAGCGCAGACTAGCAACGATAAACACCTCTCTGGTCAGAGATTCTGTCATGCCTCGCCATCGCTGGTACTGAATACATACGCGTTTCATAACCCTCCACTGGGGGGGGGGGGGGCGGCAAAAATTTGGCAGCGATGGTAAGTCATTTGGACTTGCCATGAGCAACAAATTTTTTCATAATTAATTAACTTTACAATTACAGCATATATACAGATATAGAACATGAAGTAAATGTGGTGCACATGCACCGAGTACAAAACATATTAGGCAATAACAAAATGTGAGTACAAAACATATTAACAAATGACATAAGTGCACACGCACTGAAAAACTCTTTAGCATTTTCACAACAAATAAACGTAATGGCAAAAGTCATGTTGACAAGTGACATAAGTGCACATGCACTGTAGTTCAGAATATATCAGCAAATCAAAATGTACATACAATGAGTAGTAATCATGTTAGAAAATGACAAAAGTGCAATCGCACTGTAGTTCAGCAAATCGAAAAAAAATGTATAGGCCATGAATATAAATCATGTTAGCAAAATTGATTTTCACTATGTTACAAGAATTAGGATAGGAAAGGGAAGGATTGCATCATGGATGTAGCACTTTAGGTTGCACGCAGCTGCACAGAAAGTCCATATCTTTCCACAGAAGTACAACACCAAGTGAGACAATCTGAAGTTCTTTTCCCAGAAGTGTTTATCAGCGTAGCCAAGACACTGAAATGTCGTAGTAATATTCCATGTTATCATTTTGGCAGTACATCAGGTACACCAAACATTGGGACCATAATAACGTCTCCATCGCTCACGGTGGTGGACAGCATGTCGTGTCAACACCACGCTCTTACAAGGCACACCAACGTAGAATTAGTGCAAAAACCAAATATAGTGCTCCATGATCAAGAGGATATATAGGACAAATGGATATTGCAGAAATTCATGGTAGTTAGGTCAGAAAGTGAAGGACATTAAGTCACATACTAGTCTTCATTGGGAATTACATTAGTAGTTTGCGGCATTCATAGCCCAGTTATTGAACATTTCTGTACCATGTATGTAGTATTACAGAAAAATGTTCATTAATTGTTTTACAGAGAACATTGGCACTCATTCTCTAATTACAAATCATCGGAAGTCATTCGTTTTACAGAGAACATTGAAATTCATTGCCTAATTACAAATCATCAGAAGTCACTCGTTTTACAGAGAACATTTTACAGAGAACATTGGCATTCATTCCCTAATTACAAATCAACAGTAATCATTCGTTTTACAGAGAACATTGAAATTCGTTGCCTAATTACAAATCATCAGAAGTCATTACTTAAAACAGGAGGTAGTCAATAACATAGTATTACAGAATAATGTTGATAATTAATCATTGGTCATCCCAATACAGTAATCAGTAGCATTAGCATTCATTTCTCAGTTACAAAGCATTATTAATTAATCATTGGTCATCTCAATACAGTAATCAGTAGCATTAGCATTCATTTCTCAGTTACAATGCATTATTAATTAATCATTGGTCATCTCAATACAGTAATCAGTAGCATTAGCATTCATTTCTCAGTTACAAAGCATTATTAATTAATCATTGGTCATCTCAATACAGTAATTAGTAGCATTCATTTCCCAGTTACAAAGCATTATTAATTAATCATTGGTCATCTCAATACAGTAATCAGTAGCATTCATTTCACGGTTACAAAGCATTATTAATTAATCATTGGTCATCCCAATACAGTAATTAGTAGCATTAGCATTCATTTCTCAGTTACAAAGCATTATTAATTAATCATTGGTCATCTCAATACAGTAATCAGTAGCATTAGCATTCATTTCTCAGTTACAAAGCATTATTAATTAATCATTGGTCATCCCAATACAGTAATTAGTAGCATTCATTTCCCAGTTACAAAGCATTATTAATTAATCATTGGTCATCTCAATACAGTAATGAAATTATGCGCATAGTATTTATGCATTCATTATTCAAGTGACATACTATTCAGAGCTAATCAGTATTACTCAGAACTCTCTTAAACCAGTAGCATTATTTGGGACTGGTGATACTTTTTTTTTGTTGGCAATGCATTGCGTTGGGTAATTACAAGGGAAAGAGAAAAAAAATTGCTTTTGGGTTGTTGCTGTAAATGAAAATGTGTAACGTCATTCATCATGAGTCAGCTGTAGCAAGATTATGACAAGTTGAGTATATGTGATCACATTCATAAATGACATACATTTAATGAACAACTGCTTATAGCACATTAATTTCATAAATAATTTCTCCTGCAAAAATATATTTAAAAAAATGGATTATTAAGCTGAAAGAAGAAACGCATTTTATGCTGAAAAGTAGTGAACTTCGAATTAACAGGTAGTGAAATGTGTATAAAGATGTGTTCCATAGCTGTCCTTTCCAAAACCTTCAGTCATTATACTATGCAATATAACACCTGCTGTCAAAGCGAACTGCAACAAATACTTAAATAACTACATAGCATGAATACATAACTTCCACATTATCCTCATCTGTAAAGAAAAAACTTCATTATCCATCACTTCATTATCTATATTTTCATAACTCCATCATTATCATCACCTGTAAAGAAAAACTTCATTATCCATAGTAGCATATTCTTCATCATTATTCATCAGCATTCATTATCATCTGCAAAAAAATGACTTCATTACTCATTACATAACTATTCCTTATCTCTAGCATATTTCATCACTAAAACTAAGATGTGTAGTTCTGTCTGACAGCTTGCATCAATCGCCTTGTATTCTGAAAGAAAAAATTAGTTAAGACTGCTATTCTACGATGTGTATAGTATATTCTTGTTAATGCTTCTTAATCCTGATCCATTTACTCTTCCTCACGAGGTTTGCATCTTCTTTCGATCATTCCGAAGGTGAAATTCCCATTTCTGTTTAATTTATTTCTTTCACGCATCATTTCTTTCTGAAATTGATGAACAGAGATTAATGTCTTGCATTTAAATCATATACTCATTAAATAATGACTGGTTTATGGTAACATAATTAACCATACAGCATAACATGACAGAAAACGTAATATGTGAAAAACTTATATAGTGTTCAGAGGCAAAAATGTACTCTGTGTATCACAATGTAACAGTAAAGTAGTCACGATGTTGAGATATCATAAGGCAAAACGTCAAAGATAACTGGTGTTTGCTATATCTTAACTATCTCATAGTGCATACAAACAAAACGTGAAACAATCGGATATACCTAAGAAAGACAAAAAATGTGACGTTCGTTGTGTTCAGTTTGTATGTTGTGTAGTTAATAGAGGCGAGAATTAAAGACTTTAATGGAGAGAAAATTTAATAAAATTAATATGTCACTAGATAGCATTGCATAATTATTCATAAGATACGTAAGTTTATCTGGAAAAATGTGCACAGTCTGATATGTAACGACAAGAAGAGCGACCTGCTAACCTTACCTTGCCGGGCACTTGCCAAGAAAAAATACGATAATCATCAATAAGTAGTCATGTAAATATAATTGCATAAGTGGTCATAAAATGTGTACATTCATCTGGAAAAATATGCACGGTCTGATGTGTAACGACAAGAAGAGCGACCTGCTAACCTTACCTTGCCGGGCACTTCCCAAGAAAAAATACGATAATCATCAGTAATTAGTCATGTGAATATAATCGCATAAGTGATCATAAAACTAGCAAAATGGCATTATAGCATGTTAAATCATAAAGTGTCTTCATTCAATAAAAGGTTTGATGTTTGACCAGTGGTGAGTGCCTTTGGATTTTCTGGTTCTCAAAGTTTCGACGTGTACAACATTGGGGTGAGGAATGCTGCGAATCCGATATGGACCTGCGTATAGAAGTTCAAATTTACTGCACCTACCTTTTCCTTTGTTGGATAAATAGTGTGTACGTACTAATATTTTCTGTCCAATGTGAAAGTCACGGCGTGTACAAACCTGGTTTTGCTGTCTTCTCCGGCGCTCTGCGGCACGTTTGATGTTGTTCAGCGCAATGTCGATTATTTCGTGGTGTCGTAATCGACGAGATGTAGGAAAGTTTACTAATTCTGTAATTTTGTTAGGTGGTTCAACATTTTTCAGTATAACAGACGGAGATAGCATAGTGGATTCATTTGGAATGGAATTAATTACATCTTGGAATGAGAATATGTGTGTGTCCCAATCAATATGTCTTTTGTGGCAGTATATTCTACACAGTTTACCAATTTCTTTCATCAATCGTTCACAAGGGTTCGAAGAAGCATGGTACTTGGATATATAGATCGGAGAAATGTTTCTAGCTCGTAACATACGTGTCCATATAGCAGAACGAAATTGTGATCCATTATCGGAAATTACTTTCAACACATGCCCTACGTGAAATAGAAAATGTTTTACAAATGCTTTCGAAACGGTTGTAGCAGTAGCTTTGCGTAACGGAGTGAAGGTAACAAATTTTGAAGTGAGTTCAACAGCGACAAAGATGTAGCAAAAACCTCTATTAGTTCTGGGAATCGGACCAAAAATGTTTACAGCGGCCATATGTCTTAATTTAACAGGTACAATGGGATATTATGGAGGAATATGTGAAGTTGTGTCTGACTTAGCTTTCTGGCAGATTTTACATGACGCTAAAACTCGTCGTATACGTTTCTCCATGTTGGTAAAATAACAGTTTTGTCTCAGTATAAGAAAACATTTTCTGGTTGCGTAATGTGCGTAACTTAAATGAGTATACCAGATTAATTTGTTAACAAGCTCATCAGGAATGCATAATAACCAATTGTTGCTGTCAGGATCAGAGCGGCGAAATAGAATGTCATTGCGTACAGTGTAATGGTTTCTAATCGTAACATTATTCCTATCTTGCCAGACGTAATGACGATGAAATAAAATTTTCAAATGCAACTTGCTGAATGTACATGACGCTGAAATTTGCTTTGCAGAAGTTGGTTGCGATGTCTTGCTGATTGTTGCTGAGAGAACGAGATAGTGCGTCTGCTATAACATTTTGTGTGCCGGGAATGTGAACAATTGTGAAATTAAATTCCTGTAAATAAAGCTTCCATCTACTTAACCTGTCGTGTGAAAATTTAGCTGAAAGTAAAAATTGTATCGCTCTGTGGTCTGTATATACGGTGGTATGTCTGCCATAAAGAAAGTGCCTAAATCTCGTAAAAGCCCAAACAACACATAACGTTTCCAGATCTGTAACAGAATAATTTCGTTCAGCAGGTGACAGAATGCGACTTGCAAATGCGATGTTTTTAATTACTGTTGAGCCATCTTCTTCAATTTCCTGAAAAATATGTGCGCCTAAAGCGGTGTTGGAACTGTCGGTGGCAATGGAAAAATTTCTGGTAAGATCTGGGTGCGATAAAAGTGGTGCATTCAACAAGGCGTGTTTCAGGTTCATAAATTCAGAATGTGCTTGCTTATCCCAGGACCAAATAGTGTTTTTACCTGTCAATTGGCATAATCTAGGTGTGTCTAAAGCAGAGTGATGAATAAATTTACGAAAAAAGTTAATTAAGCCCAAAAAACTGCGTAGTTGCTTCTTCGTTGTAGGAACAGTAATGTCACGTAAAGCTTGAAGTTTTTCCGGATCAGGCGCAATGCCTTCTACTGAAATTACATGTCCAAGAAATTTTATAGAAGTTTTGCCAAAGTGCGATTTACTGAGATTAACTGTGAGTCCTTGTGCATGAAAAGTTTGCAACAGTCGTTCTAAAATCACATTGTGTTCAGACCAGTTAGCTTCTGCAATAAGAATGTCATCTACGTACGTTGTAATTCTGTCTTTAAGTTCTGTCGGAAGTATTGTGTTCAAACCGCGAATAAAAGCTGCAGAAGAAATAGTTAAACCGAATGGTAATTTGCAAAATTGATAACAGTCGCCAAAACGGAGAAACGCTGTGTACTTTCTGCAGTTCGGATGGAGCTGAATTTGCCAAAATCCCGATTTTAGATCTAATGTAGAATAAATAGCTGTACCGTGAAATTTCTGTAGAAGTTCCTCTAATGTCTGTGGTCGATCTGTTTCATTAATAATAATGTCATTAATGTGACGCGAATCAAGTACAAGACGAAGTGAGCCATCCTTTTTCTTGACAATATGTAGCGGGTTTATGTACGGACTAACTGCCGGTTCAATAATTCCTTGGTCAAGCATAGCTTGCAATTCTTTCTTGACCTGTTCTCTATGGATATATGGAATGGGATAATGTTTTGCTTTAAATGTGTCGTGTTGTTTGACTTGAAATTCATACATAAAACCGGACATAGTACCAGGAATGTTGTCGAAAACTGGAGCTTGCTGTAAAAGAATTTTGTGTAGTTGCGTGCGTTCGTCGTCTGTATTTGCACTGCTCTGCTTAACTTTATCAGAAATCATCTGCATTACATCGTAGTCAGCTTCGTCTGGAGTATTATAGTTATGTACGTACGTATCTGTGAACAATGTGGAATTACAGTCTATCCCACGTGATACGGAAATGACCTCTGTACAATTAATTGTTTGTTCTTCCGCAGATAGTGAGTGCTTAAATTCTATAGCCAAATGTACATTTTCATCCTTTAGCAAAAATAGGAATTTTGAAAATCAATAACTGCGTCGTGTTGTACCAGAAAATTAGTACCTAAAATAACGTCTGTTGTCAATAAAGGAACAATTCAAAAATATGAGTGAAAAGTACGACCAGCAATACAAAATGATAAATGTGTCTGTAATTTAACATCTACTCCTTTACTCGATACTGCTCCTTTCACTTTCGTTTTGCCTAATGGTAATGTAGGATAGGTATTCTCTTTGTTACACTCGTTAAAAGTTTCTTCATTTATTACTGACATAGGTGATCCGGAATCGATTACTGCTGAGAATTTCGATGAACCAATTTTAATTTCGATGACAGGATGTGAAATGGTTTTCTGAACAATTGGTCTTTCCTGCAAAAGAGTGTCTCTGATGTCGTCAAAAGTAATAACATTTTCGTGAACAACATTCTGCGTGTCTAAAGTAGTGCTTGTGTTACTGGAAGATGCGATCTGTACAGTATCTAGTCAAATTCTATCTGACGTGTTATTATTGTCAGGACGATTCTGTGGCATTTCGACTATTTGAACTGTTCTATTATTTCTTCCTGACGTATTACGCTCTGGATGATATCTACTATCTGGTTCATTCATAATAATATGTTCCTGTCGATGATTTTGTTGCTCGTAAGACCTACTGTTATTATACGTTGAAAATTGTGCTCATTAATTATACGTCTGTCGTGATAGTCATTTCTATACGGTGCATTGCGATAGGAATTGAAATACTGTGTTTTCTGCACGTAGTTATTTCCTTGCTGCCGTGCGTTACTATTTGTTGGAGCTGGGACTATACGTGCACGCGGAGAAACATTAAAGTTTGGTTGACCTTGTAGACTGCATTGTTGGTTAGGTATGCTAACCGGCTGGTTTCGTTGCTATTGCGGAGAAAAACCTCTATTGTTACCAAAAAGTGTTTGCGACTACTGAAAATTTTGTACATACTGATGATTAAAAATTTTATCTGATATCAAAATTACGCTGGTAGTTCTGGAGTGCCTCATGAAAAAGTGTCACTTTCGGTATAACTTGTCTTATCGGGTTTTCTTTACTCACTTTTCTTAATACTAGGTAGAGCGATAGTTAGAGAGCTGCTTTGATAGCTATAAAGGACAGTAGAAGAGAAGGCAGCAGTGCAGAAAACTAAAGATGAAACAGCACTACTACAGCTCGGGGCACTGTGCACGCTACGGCACATATTCATTAAAGCGTAATGAATCCCCTGAGGTCAATTACGCGCTGCAAATACATTTCAGCTTTTGCGTTACAGGCAATGGCGGTCAAAATTTAAAAATAAATTTCTGTATCCATGCTAATTGTTGTTTGTTCATTACAGGCAATGCTATTGAAAGTACAAAAATAAATTGTCGTATACAGTTCAAAGCTAGTTTCTGCGTTACAGACCAAGGTGGTGAAAGAACAAAAATAAATCGACGTATCCAGTTCAAAGCGTATACCTGTGCTCTGTCATTATTAAGTTCCTTAGATTTTTTTACACATACAAATTGCTTATAATCAACGTTCTTATCACTGAATTTGAGAACACGTTCAGGTTTGTGTGAGAATCTGTTTGTCTGTGTCATTTCGGATTTCAAGTTGCGTAGTTTTTCAGGTTTTAAGTCGCGTAGCTTTTCGGATTTTAACTCGCGTAGTCTTTGTAACTTGCTTAAATTACACTGGCTGTGTGAGTGTGACAAATACTCGCAACGTGGCGTATTCTGTGACGTGTTATTAACTGAAATAATTTTCATTTCCGCTACTTTAATATTTTCGTCAATTTGGCTAATCTGTTGTGCAAATTTCTTATCGTTTTCCGTATCCAGCGTGTGTGACAGTTCTGGTGATTTTAAATTAAACTCGTCGTGTACCTGTGCTCTCGTGTGTGACAGTTCTGGTGATTTTAAATTAAACTCGTCGTGTACCTGTGCTCTGTCATTTTCAAATACTTTAGATTTTCTTAATGATAGAAAATGTTTGTAATCAAAATTATCATCTCTGTATGATGGAACAGGTTCACGATTGTAAGAGAATCTATTTGTCTGTGTCTGTTCGGAATCTAAGTCGCGTACTCTCTGTAGATTACCCAAATTATAAGCGCTGCGTGAGTCTGACAAATGTTCGCAAAGTGGCGTCTGCTGTGATGTGTTATTAACTGAAATATTTTTCATCTCTGTTACTTCTTGCTGTAAACTTGACAACTTTCTACGTAATGTATTATTAGATGAATCGATCTCATTGATTGTCTGCTGTAAATTTTGGAATTCAGGTGTTTGATTAAATGAAATCGGTCCAGTATCATCTGATTTGTTGTCATTACTACTTTCAATAATATCAATACGACTGGCCAATTTATCACATTTTTCAGTCAGTATTTTTACCTGATAATCGTTTTTAGTATCAGAAGTATTAATCTGTTTTTGTAATTTACGTGTGGTTTCGTTCAATTTTTTAACGTCAGCTTTGATGTCATCGGAATTCTGTGTTAGTTCTAATTGTTCGAGTCTGTCTGTCACTGTCTGAATATCTGCTGTGTGTGTATCTGTTTTTGATTTAAGATCAGAAATTTCATCACGTAATTCGGTGTTCAACTGTTCGATGGTATTAATTTTGTCCGATACTGTAGCAATATTGTTGTCTACGTATGTTTTTGCCTTCGCAAACATTTTACGTTTATCTTCTTGTCTCTGTGCAGTGATTGTTTCCATGACTTGACGTTTTACTTTATTTTGATCCTGTATAAGTTTGCGGAAACGCGTATCACTGTTTTGTAGGTGAAGATTAAAACGTTCGTCAATCTGAGTGTTCTGTTGGTCGAATTTCGCGTCTATCTTTGCATCCATTGTGCGCGAAAGTTCTGCTGTCATTAGTTTAAACTCGTCGCGTAATTGTGTAGCATTTTCAGAGCATTGTTTACCGACTGCACTAATTTCCTCTCTAAGTGTTTCTATTGTAGCTGTTTGCATATCCCTTAATTCTTGAGCAACAGATCTAATTTCTTCGCTACTTTTCTTTGAACAAGCCTCAATTTCCTCGCGTAACTGTTCCTTAGTATCATGACACTGCGCGGCAACGGCTCTAATCTGTTCACTAAGCTGTCTGGAATTGTTGTCTAAGTTTTCATTTAACTGTCTGGAATTGTTGTCTAATTTTTCATTTAACTGTCTGGAAGTGTTGTCTAATTTTTCATTAAAGTATTGTTTGGGTTTTTCGTTATCTTGTTTGTTATCTTCACTCTGTTGTCTGACCTGTTCACCAAGTTGTTTGAGATCTTCTTTAAATTGTTTGGAATTGTTGTCTAATTTTTCATTAAACTCTTGTTTGAGATCTTCTTTAAGGTCGTCTTGTTTTTTACCCTGTTGTAGCAATATTGCCATAATTTGTTCCAAGGTAACATTACCTACTCTATTTTCTGTACTGTTTGATGGTGTATCTGCAATTGTCACGTCTTCTGTAACCATTTGGTTATTTTGTGATTCTTGAAAATGTGTGCTAATCAGATGTGCATTGTTAGTCACTGCACCGGAATTAAATAAATCTGTCGTACTCTGATTACACTGTTCATTTTCATTAGACAAATTTGTCTGTTCATTACTTAAATTTTGCAAACTGGTTGCGTTAAGCTGGGCAGCGCTCATTGCAATAGAGCGCCCCGCGTCATCAATTGTCGTCAAATTAACAGAGGAGACAATTGAGTTCGTTTGTTCATCATTAAGATAAAAATCATCATTAGTGGTTAGAACGCACTGATTGTCAGTGAACGCAGGATTGTCATCGTTACACTGCGTGTCACAAGTACTATCGGTGAAGTTGTTTAAGTCGGTAATTTCATTCATTACACCTCGCGATGTACTATTAATAGTTTTTCGCGGCATTTTAACACAAATCACAATTATTCACAAATGAAACAAAGACAATGCAAAATTCAACAAATACAAGTACAACAAAGAGCAACGAATTGCCGATGATCTGAGGAAAGAAAGTCACAAAATTAGTAAAAGCATTGCGCCAAATGCTAATTATATTTTAGTAAATAAGAGCAGATATCCGGCTACTTTTCAGAAGATTCTCAAAGAAATACGATCCTGGCAGAAGATCGCCAAGTGTAACCTCCCCACAGAAAATGTAAATGGCTATAATTACCTCCCCGCAGATAATTTAAATGACTATATTTGAATGTTAATCGGAATAGAGCCAAATGTGACTTCCCAGCAAAATTAAAAGAAAACTCAATGATAATGAAAACGTGCCAAAAGTTAGTTCCCCACAAGATTATTGAATAATAATGACCCAGTGTAAACTCAACACAAAAATTGAGAAATGAACATTTATCGTTAAACCCACAATAATAGGTCAGCATCGCTGACCTTAGACCCGGTGCAATAATTAATCTGATAAATTGATTCAGGGAGGAAAAGCATAGAAAATATTGTTTCAAGTGGAATGATTCTTTTTTTTCTTTTTAAAAACGATTGCTTTGAAAACAAAATTATTATTGGGGCATTTCTTGAACAAATTAATTACAATTAACATATATTACATTATCAGATGTGCGCAATGCTGCTTCATTACCTTATTTAACAATATACCTCGTCCCGAACCTTGACCAGAGACCCATGTCGATGCCCGCCGACTCCTCACACACAACTCCGACTGAGTACATCTCTCAACAGACAACTCGCAACTGAACTGTTCCTGCCGACTCGCTACACGCAACTGAACTCTCCGCAGTCAAGCGCAGGCTAGCAACGATAAACAACTCTCTGGTCAGAGATTCTGTCATGCCTCGCCATCGCTGGTACTGAATACATACGCGTTTCACACCCCAGACCATCATCATCGGCTGTTGGGTCGTATGGCAGGCGACAGTGACAGTCAGGTTGGTACCCACCGCTGTCCGGGACAGCTCCAGATATGTCTTCGCTGGTCACCAGAGTTCAGTTAGAAGAGGGTTTCGTCGCTAAAGACAATTCTACTCCAGTCAATGAGACTCCAGGCCGAAGACGTCTCTGGAAACGCCCTCGACAGCGGTGTGATACCAACCTGACTATCGCCCCCTTCCCCCCCCCCCCCCCCCCCCCCCCCCCGCCATACGGGCCGATAATCTGGAGTAACTGTCTGGGGTGCAATTTCTTTTTCATATAAGGACTCCTTTGGTTGTCATTCGCCGCACCCTTACAGCACAGCGGTACGTCGACGATATTCTACGCCCTGTTTTGTTGCCCTTCATGGTAAGTCATCCTGATCTTTCATTTCAGCTAGATAGTGCCCGTCCATACACATTGAGAGTTTCTACTGCTTATCTTAGTGCTTGCCAAATCCTACGCTGGCCAACAAGGTCGCCATATCTCTCCCCAACTGAGAACTCTGGAGCATTATGGACTGGGCCGTCCAGCCAGCTCGGGATATTGACGATCTAACGCTCCAATTTGGAAGAATTTGGTACTATATCCCTCAGGAGGACACCCAACAACCCTATCAATCAATTTCGAGCCGAATAACTGCTTGAACGAGGGCCACAGATGGGTCAACTCATAATTGACTTGCTCACTTTGCGAAATTCTTTCTCTTGAATAAATCATCCAGTTTTTCTGAAATTGTAATTATCTGTTTGTCAGTACAAGTATATCATTTCTACTGATTTCCGTCCCATTCGGATAATTCCATCATGATGAGTCGTATTTTTGTTATAGAGTGTATTTCATTAGAGTCTTTTCAATAAGTGTGTTAGTATTAAGTCGATAACGAGAAGTAATTGCTCGGAAATAGCTTTCGATACACGAATAACAACTGTATTTCAATGAGGAAGGAAGAAGCTGACGTTTATCCTTCAAGTGCCATTCTCGTCAACGAACGGGATGCTAGGCAGACTGTGGTAGCGTATTTTCTTCCGGGAATGTAAGGCGCGAGGCACTCTTCTGTATCTCTTCGTCCCCAGTCGTGCAGACAAAGTGATGCAATTTTCTGGCTGGAAACTGCTGGCTGAGGTCAGAGTTAGAAACTACTCTTCTAATGAGTTTATTTATGGAAAGAAAAAAATCGAGTAGCGCTGTTATGACATTCGGTGTTTCGGAGTCTGAACGAAATTCGTTATTAATGAGCAAACTCTGAACAAGTCAGCGAAATTTGTCGCCCGCAAACACACTTAAAAGTCGTTCAGTCTCACTGTGAAACTAATTTCAGCTGTCACTCACCCTTTCTGGGGCCCAGAGAAAACGACGAGACGGGATCACTTCTTTCTTCTGAACCCTGAGAATGCCTTCCTAATTTTTCCTTAGAATGTTCTAGGTGATGGCAGTTGATGGATGTGTATCAATCGAGTACTGCGTGCGGGCAGTTCAAGTTGCTTTCCTCAACATTAACTTGAATCAGTGGTGTGTGTCTTCCACATCTTCTCTTAAACCACTAGACTGATTTCAACTAAACGTGGTACATACATCTCTTACTGTCAAACACCTATCGCTGCGGAGGTAAGAACCACCTACCTACCATAGTTCAGTAGTTATGACGTCATCACGAGATGCGTGAAAAACTGTCGCATCATGCATGAAGTTTAAGTGGATTACTTCTGTGACACTCGGTCTATTCACAATGAATTACGTACACAGTATCCACATAAGCCGCTAAGTGCATGGTACCACAAATAGTTTGAGATATATGACGTCATAAACACCGAGAGGCGTGAAAAACTGGTGCGTTCTGTATATCGTTTAAATTTATTACTTGTTTTCTATTAAATCTATTCCCAATAAATTGTGCAGACGATATCCATATATGCTGCTGAATGTACCTACAACATTATACGATTGTATGACGCATAGATCAGCAGATATGACGCCATAAACAATGAGAAAAGCTGTAACATCATGCATGACGTTTAAATTTGTTACTTGTTTGCTACTAACTTTATTAGTAACATATTTCGCTGACAGTATCCACATATGCCGCTGATTGTATCCACGCAAATATCATTTCGACACACAGGTCAAGAGATAGGGCGTCATAAACACCAAAATGCTTGAAAAATGCCGCATCATTCTTGAAGTTTGAATATATTTATTCTTTACTACTAAGACGCTTCTACAGTCGAGTCAACGTAAGGAAATCCTTCACACGTGGCAGCGATTTTGACAGCTTTCAACTGGAAAGCGCAATCGGCTGTAGGCGAAAACAATAGCCTTTGTACAGCTATGAAGAGGCGTTGCCATAGAGACGTTTACAAAATTGCATTGTAGACACGCGGAGCAGCTATGCCCAACTACTCTCATGCTCATAAAATAAGGATAAAGCTGACACATGGTGAAACAACGCTCTGGTCGGCGGTTTGCGGATTTAAATAACTACGGGGTATGACCATGCGGTGCATTTGACCTGCGGTCGTCGCACGGTGGCACTGGCAGCAGACTACATACGCAGAGGTGTGTTGGTGCAGGTCAGAGTACGGTGCAGCTAGTAAGTGTGCAGACGTTTTCAGACGTGCTAATGGTGACTGTGCGTTGAAAATGGCTCAAAGATCACATACTGATGGCGTTATGAGGGGTAGAATACTGGGGCGACTGGAGACTGGTCAGACACAGCAGGTCGTAGCACGGGCCCTCCGTGTGCCACAAAGTGTGATCTCAAGATTATGGCAACGATTCAGGCAGACAGGAAATATGCCCAGGCGCTACAGTACGGGACATCCACAGTGTACAACACCAGAAGAAGACCTACAACTCACCATCAGTGCCCGCAGACGGCCACGGATTACTGCAGGTAGCGTTGCTGTGGACCTTACTACAGCCACTGGAACAGTTCTCTCCAGACACACAGTCTACAGACTACTGAACAGACATGGTTTATTCGCCCGGAGACCTGCAAGGTGCATTCCACTGACCGCTGGTGACAGGAGAGCCCGTAAAGCCTGGTATCAAGAACACAGTACATGGTCATTGGAACAGTGGTCCCAGGTTATGTACACGAACGATTCTAGGTATAGTCTAAACAGTGATTCTCGCCGGGTTTTATCTGGTGAGAACCAGGAACTAGATACCAACTACTTAATGTTCTTACCGAGCGAGGTGGCGCAGTGGTTAGCACACTGGACTCGCATTCGGGAGGACGACGGTTCAATTCCGTCTCCAGCCATCCTGATTTAGGTTTTCCGTGATTTCCCTAAATCGTTTCAGGCAAATGCCGGGATGGTTCCTTTGAAAGGGCACGGCCGATTTCCTTCCCCATCCTTCCCTCACCCGAGCTTGCGCTCCGTCTCTAATGACCTCGTTGTCGACGGGACGTTAAACAACACTAACCTAACCTAACTTAATGTTCTTGAAAGGGACTTTCATGGAGGTCGTGGTTTGGTGGTGTAGAGTGCGATTATGATTGGTGCACGTACACCTCTGCATGTCTTTGACAGGGGAACTGTAACACGTCAGGTGTATCGGGACGTGATTTTGCACCAGTATGTCCGCCTTTTGAGGGGTGCAGTGGGTCCCACCTTCCTCCTGATGGATGATAACGCACGGCCCCACCGAGCTGCCATCGCGGAGGAGTACCTTGAAACAGAAGATATAAGGCGAATGGAGTGGCCTGCCTGTTCTCCAGACCTAAATCCCATCGAGCACGTCTGGGATGCTCTCGGTCGAAGTATCGCTGCACGTCTTCAAACCCCTACCACATTTCAGGAGCTCCGACAGGTACTGGTGCAAGAATGGGAGGCTATACCCCGACCACCTGATCCAGAGTATGCCAACCCTTTGTGTGGCCTGTGTACGTGTGCATGGTGATCATATCCCATATTGATGTCGAGGTACATGCGCAGGAAGCAGTGGCGTTTTGTAGCACACAGATCTGTGTCGTGTGTGTTCCCTATGTGCCTATGCTATTAGAGCCAGTTTTGTGTAGTGCCACGTTGTGTGGCACCACATTCTGCAATTATCTTTAATTTATGAGCATGAGTGTAACATGAACTACCCGTGAGCAGGAGATAAAGAGAATGAGGACGAGACAGGGCGACAGGAGGAGATGGGATCTGAGGGGGAAAGAGGATATGGAGAGAGGGGGAAGGAGCAGATGGACAAAGGAGGCTGGAGCAGATGGACAGAGTGAGTCGGGACTGGCAGATGGACAGAGAAAGGGTCAGGAGGAGATGGAGAGGGGGGGAGAAGAAGATGGACAGAGAAGGGGGCGAAGGAGATAGACAGAAAGAAGGGGAAGGAGGAGCTGGGCTAATGGAATAAATACATACCCAGGCAATAGCTAGTAGCTAAATAAAACTTCTTCACTACCTGCATGTCTTTTGAACAAGTGAGGGCTTGGATTGTAGACTAGTAGGTAATGACTTAATAAGCCTTACGAAACTAAAATAAAATACTATGTTGTGAAATAAAAGCAAATCAATAATCACACTGAAGGTAGTTGATGCACATATTGATAGAGCTACGAAATTCTCACAGAATACTACAGTGGCTGGTTCCTGACCTGGCGAGTCTGCGGTTTATAGCTGCACGATCTTGCTGCTCGCATTGGTCAGAACCAACGGCTGTCATGTGAATACGGAATCGACGGGTTCAAGACTACTAAACGCAAAACTGGATTTCAGCAGCCTGGCACGACTCGCGCCCTAGAGGACAGACACACTGTTCGCTATAGTGTGCATGATCTTACAGCCATGAAGCGTACTTTGTCAGGAATACGGCTTATTTGCAGCAAGAGGACCACGGATTGTCAGCACGGCTTTTATTGTTGCGGCTCCCCTTGACGCGACAGCAAAGGAAGGCGCTCTGACAGTGGAGCGACCAACTTCAACGCTACACATGGAAGCGGCACCAAGTCGTCACTTGAGCCGAGTCTCGGTTCTGCGACAGCATCACGATGGACGTGTGTGTGTGGGGGCTCTGAGGAGAACGAACATGGCCATGCATTTATCATCATCATATGATACCTGTGACATGATGGTACGGCGAGCCTCTCGTTCACATAGCTGCTAATTTCGAAAGCAGTCATTATATTTCTAATGTGCTGAGACCGATGGCTGTGTTATATCTTTCAGTTCTGCCAAACTACCTTCCAACAAGGTAATGCAAGAACGCATGTTGTCTGTGCTGCCCTAACCTATCTCGACACATAGGATGAGAGACTATTGCCACAGCCATCTCCAGATCTCTCACCCATTGAAAACATCTGCCCGCCAAACCTACGAATGATGGATTCTGGCACAGAGTTAAGGCAGTTAGGTCTGACGTAACTTTATCTGCCATCAGTCCGGCCTGATGCGCAGCCGGATTAGTGGGGCGTTGCAGCCGGAGCTCGTAGCTCTTTGTACTTCCTACATTTACATATATGTTCCGCAAGTCACCGTACTAGGGAAAAATGACTGTCTATATGCCCCCGTATGAACCCTAATTTCTCGTATCTTACCTTCGCCGTCCCTATGCGAAATGTATGGTGGAGGCAGTAGGATCGTTCTGCAGTCGGTTCTCTAAATTATCTCAGTAGCGTTCCTCGAAGAGAACGTCGTCTTCGCTCCAGGAATTCCTATTTGAGTTCCCTAAGCATCTCCGTATGACTTTCGTTTTATTCGAACCTACCAGTAACAAACAACCCGCCTCTGAATTGCTTCCTTTAATCCGACCTGGCGCGGATCCCAAAAGAACGGGTCGCACTAGTGTCCCATCTACTGTGGTCTGTCCAGATGAACCACACTTTCCTAAAATTCTCCCTATAAACCGAAGTCGACCATTCGCCTTCCTCACTACAATCCTCAAAAGCTCGTTCCATTTCGTATTGCTCTGCAAAGTTACACCCACATATTTTAACGACACTACTAGTCCCGTATTTGATGATTACGGGTTTGTTTTTCCTACTCATTTGCACTAACTTGGACTTTTCTACATTTACATTCAACTGCCATTCATCACATCAACTAGAAATTTTGTCTAAGTCTTCTCGCATGATCCTACAGTCCCTCATCTTCGACACCTTCCCTTACACCACAGCATCACCAGCAAACAACTGCAGACAGCTGCCCACCCTGTCGACCAGAACAGCGGTACTCTCACACTATAATACGAGTTCTATCCAGAAAATATGTTCTAATGATCGACAAAGAAAACAAAAACAAACAAAAGTAAGAAATATTTATTAGAATATTTACATAGACTGCTACCTCTGAACATAGAAACCACAGTTGTTGACGCATTTATCGGAACAGTGCACCACAAATTGTAGACTCATGTCATAGAAATCTGCCTCCAACGTCCGAAGCCACGAAGTCACTACAGTCTGCATCTCAACGTCGTTGTAGAAACGTTTTTCTGCCGGAAACCGCTTTATCAGACGGAAAGAGATGAAGGTCACTTGGAGCGAGGTCAAAGACCTCCCACCCAAATTGATTCAATACATTTCGTGTGGCGTTGTCTGTATGGCGTCTTGCACTGTCCTTTACAACCGCAATGCCTCTTGTCGACATCCCACGTCTGTTGTTCTTGCTCGCGCTCCTCAAATTTTTCAATGTCTGACAACACCAATCAGCATTTATGGTCCCGTGTCGCGGTAAAAAAACTCGCACAGATGGACACCAAGTCGATCCCAGAAACTGTATATGCACGATAAATACCATGTTATTTGCTATTTTAAAGACCAGCAATATATTCAGTGCGCAGCTCGTGGTTTTGCAGTCGCATTCTCGCTTCCAGATCACGGGGTCCCGGGTTCGATTCCCGACGGGGTCAGGGACTTCCACCTGCCTCGAGATGAGTGGGTGTGTTGTCCTCATCGTTTCATCATCATTCATGAAAGTGGTGAGTTTAGACTGAGCAAAGGTTGGGAATTTGTACGGGCGCTGATAACCGCGCAGTCGAGAGCCCCACATACCAAACATCATCATCATCGTCATCAATATATTCAGCGCTATTCTGTCTTCGTACCCTGCAACTATGTTGATTATAGCCTCTTTCACTGTACATGCAGCTGTGAGGTAATACACAAAAGAGCGCAGACAGTCGTTCCTCACGGTCAGTGCTGCGTTATTTAACTGTATTTTATACGGGAAATTTTTTTCCCACACTACGTTGTGCCCTACTGGAGACATAAAAGCGATCTGTTCATTTTATGAAATACAATATTCTTCCATCCTGACTTAGTAACAGCCTAGAGCCAAAAAAAGTTTTCTAATCTAAAATATTGCAGCACTGTGGAACAGTGAACAGAAAACAATATTCTGAATTTTTATTGACTCGTCTCGTGTTCTATTTTATCATATAAGAACGAGTTATAAATGAATATGCGACAACAAATGAAATTTTTGCCTGACCAGGATTAGAACCCAGATGTACCGCGAGTGCACTCCTTAACCGTTCGGCTACTACCACGTTTTGGTCTTATGTTTTCGAAGACACAAAAGGAAGTTCTTCGTTTCGCAACGGGTCCAGCAGAAGAACGGATGCGATGGCGCATCGTGGTTTGCCTACGTAATATACCATCCAAATTAAATTCGTTGACATGAAACTTATGGAGTTAATGGAAATGAAATGTGAGGTGTAGCGACATAAAATGATATCTGTGAAATCTGAACGGAAATTTTTAACCTTCAGTGTTATGAATATATCGCGTGAAATGACAATTCATATCAGACCAGTATCATTTTATATCAGTACATTTAACTGATTTCATCTCCATTCAGTGCATTTCATTCATTTTATGCCAGTGAAGTTAACTCAATAGTCATTAATACTAGCCTAATTCGAGCTGTTCCCAAAATTCTTATTTCAACTATAAACAGATACGAGAGTACATTCATGATTTCGGTAAAAAAATTAATAAGCAGCGTATCTACGTAGAAAAAAAAACGAAATATCTTATCAGGAACTGCACAGAATTTAATGAATTTGGTACAGAGAGATTACAATATTTTTCTCCCTTTAAAGAAAGTATTCTTTCCAGTTCTAAGCGAACACTCAATTACAACCCAAATTACCTCTTAACAGGAAGAACATTTCTTATGCCTTAGCCATATTTTGTGCATATGAGGCATGAAGATGCCAAATGCGGTTATATGGGGAAAAAGGTGTATTCGTGTAACTGAAAATAATAGTAAAATTTTTTATTGCATCTGCTTCCATCATTTTAACTTAGCCTGAGGCAGTGGCGTGAGCAGTTACATAAACTACTCCGCAGTACTTATGGCCAGCTCCCACGCGCTATTACGCTGAAGTAGGGACGCCACCACGGTATTGCTGAGTGAGAGACGTCAACTTTCTGCCACAAACCCGCCAATGGGAGGACCGGGTGCTGTCACATGAGATACGCAAGAGGATCGGCGAGGTAGCGGCCGCAACAGCAGGTCTCTCTCTTGCCTGCCAGCTTCCTTATCCTCTGGACGTGTCCACCAGTACTTCCTATTGAGGGCGAAATGCTCTTTCCGGGCCATGTACGGCTCACTAAGCGGCCCTAGCCATTTTCCGTGAATATTGTACCACTTAGTGAAAGTTCTTGGGAATAAAACCCATGTTTCTCTGAATCCTAGCATTTCTCTCCCCCCCCCCCCCCCCCCCCTCCCGTCCCCAGCCCCCAGATGGTCGCCTGAGCTCCTGATACATCCTGACCATGTACGGGTGGTCGCGAAACTGTTGAAAGCCCATTTTGGCTTCAAAACGAAAGATGTGTGGACGTTGCCTTTCGCACTGATATGACACATTTGCACCTGATAATATTTTACATTAAGCCAATGTGCGAACAGTCCTATAAGGATGGGTTACCCTATAAGAAACTATTAATCGCGATGGATATCTTCCTCCTCACACCCACCCATACACACACACACACACACACACACACACACACACAAGTCCTCATTATAAAAGTTTTCGATGGTGCTGAGCCACTACCATACAGTAGTTTTTGAACCAATAAACCACCATTTGACTGTGTTTTTCCTGTCTATCACCTAGTATAGTGTTCACAGATCACTAACATTGTTTTGCTGTGCACTGTGCATGGCGAAATGTACACAGTTCAAGACATTTGTTTAATATAATATAAATGGTACAAAATTAATGTCTTGTAGGAATGCAGTACATTATCGTACAAGCACATCATATCTGGGACAATCAGCACAAAGCGAGTAAACACAATATTAGCACATACCGTTAAGATGTAACTATGAAAGTGATACAAAGAATTCTTTGAACCGTTATCACTTTCATAGTTACTTGTTAAAGGCATGTGCTAATCTTGTGTTTATCTACTTTGGGTTGAGTTTCCCAATTATGACGTGCTTGTACGATAAAGTGCTGCATTCCTACGGGATCCTAAATTTGTACCATTTATATCATGCTAAGAAAATGAGCTGAACTGTGTATATGTCGTCCAGCAAAGAACACAGCGAAATGATATTAATATTCTAAGAACACAGTACTCGATAATGGCGTGAAATCCGAAATCTATTCTGTAAACAGGAAACATACAGAAATATACAGCCAAATGGCGGTGTATTCCTTCAAAAAATGGCTCTGAGCACTATGGGACTTAACATCTATGGTCATCAGTCCCCTAGAACTTAGAACTACTTAAACCTAACTAACCTAAGGACATCACACAACGCCCAGTCATCACGGTATTCCTTCAAAAATGTGCACATCACTTTTCGCGAGCAAGCTGATTTTTTTTTCTTTTGTGTGTGTGTGTGGGGGGGGGGGGGGGAGGGAGGGTGGAGGTTTCCTTTTACCTTTGCCTACACCCTGCTTGACTTTTCTGCCGCCGTGTAACAATAGATACAGGTTTCGAGTGAATTTTCATAAGAACGTCTGAGCCGGCCGCGGTGGTCTCGCGGTTCTAGGCGCGCAGTCCGGAACCGCGCGACTGCTACGGTCGCAGGTTCGAATCCTGCCTCGGGCATGGGTGTGTGTGATGTCCTTAGGTTAGTTAGATTTAAGTAGTTCTAAGTTCTAGGGGACTTATGACCTAAGATGTTGAGTCCCATAGTGCTCAGAGCCATTTGAACCATTTTTAAGAACGTCCGAAGTCGCTGGGATTACGCTTCAGCTTTGATTTCGATGCATCGTTCAACGAGCGATTTTGCTGTGGGGTTAATAAATGCGGCATCCATAGCTCAATAAGTTACTTTATACGTGCAACTACATTGAGTTCGCTTCCCACGCCCGGGTTCCCGGGTTCGATTCCCGGCGGGGTCAGGGATTTTCTCTGCCTCGTGATGGCTGGGTGTTGTGTGCTGTCCTTAGGTTAGTTAGGTTTAAGTAGTTCTAAGTTCTAGGGGACTTATGACCACAGCAGTTGAGTCCCATAGTGCTCAGAGCCATTTGAACCCTACATTGAGTTGTCCGTCTCCGCAGCTGAGTGATGAGCGTCCCTAAGTGCCGTGCAGACGAATGCGGTTCAATTCTCAGTACTGCCAGGGCTTTTCTCTTGGTGAGTGGACTGGAGCGAGGTCAGCTGAAGAGCTACTCGATTCAGAAATAGCGGCTCCGAGGTCAAGAGAATCGACGACGGATGGATACCGGTGTGTTGACCCTACGCCTCTATCGGTCGGTCCCAGTTGGCTCCTCAGAGCCAGAACGGCAGAGCTTGGGTCACGTTGAGACATCTACCACCTCAACTGTCTCACGATTTTTCATGTGTCACCTTGACTTTATGAACTTTATCCACCATTTCAACAGAAGGAACCAAAAGTTTTTCACTGCAGTGATGATTTATTTTTCCTTTTTTTTACTGGTGTTTTGTGACCACAGTATTATCATGGGCAGAGCACTAGGCACCGGCCCTTGGAGGTCCCTGGTTCAGTCTCGGATAGGGTCGAGCATTCTTCATCGTGCTAGTCCCTCCAAAATGGTGCCAGGTTCACTCAGCCTATTGTAATATTGAGTACAGGGTGTCTTTCCCAGGAATGAAGTCGGTCTGGGTGACAGACTTGCCACTTTGCTTTACTGGTGTTTTACAATATTCACCATTTTCTGCATCCACTACATGAATGGTCTCTATTATACCAAAAGTCTCTGTTACGTTAGTCATCCCACAGCTGTTTGTTCACGGCTCCCTGCGCAACTTGCCCCCGTATTCTCTTCAATTTTCCTTTTATTCAGGTTTAAAAGGAAACCAATTTCATATTCGTACAAGCCACTTACCCTGCTCCGTCGTAAGATGTCTACACGTCTCCCAGCTACTTTATTTTCGTATATTTCCAAATATCATTTTTAATCTACATTTTTCTGTTTCTTTTCATTAAGTGCTCCTACTGCGACACACTGCACCTTCTTCTCATTACATTGGTTACAAGACTGTTAACTTCGTCTGAGCTTTAACGAACCTCTTATAGAAAGTGCAACGAAATTCGTCTGTATTCCTTTACACTGAGGTGATAAAAGTCATGTGTTAGCGATATGCACGTTTACAGATAGCAGTAATATCGCGTACACAAGGCGTAAAAGGACAGTGCATTGGCGTTGCTGTCATTTGTACTCAGGCGATTCATGCGAAAAAGTTTCATACATGATTATGGCCGCACGGCGGTAATTGACAGATTTTGAATGCGGAATGCTAGTTGGAACTAGACACATGGTACATCCCATTTCGCAAGTTGTTAGGGAATTCAATATTCCGAGATCCACAGTGTCAAGAGTGTGCCTAGAATACCAAATTACAGGCATTACCTCTCACCACCGACAACGCAGTGGCCAGCAGACTTGACGACCGACAGTAGCGGCCTTTGCATAGTCACTACTGGCCATTAAAACTGCTGCACCACGAAGACGACGTGCTACAGGTGCTAAATTTAACCGACAGGAAGAAGATGCTGTGATATGCAAATGATTAGCTTTTCAGAGCATTCACACAAGGTTGGCGCCGGTGGCGACACCTACAACGTGCTGACATGAGGAAAGTTTCCAACCGATTTCTCATACACAAACAG
Organism: Schistocerca nitens; assembly: GCF_023898315.1. Classification (NCBI taxonomy): domain Eukaryota; kingdom Metazoa; phylum Arthropoda; class Insecta; order Orthoptera; family Acrididae; genus Schistocerca; species Schistocerca nitens. The sequence continues at coordinate 362,818,602 of NC_064621.1, forward strand.
CAGTTGACCGGCGTTACCTGGTGAAACGTTGTTGTGATGCCTCGTGTAATGAGGAGAAATGCGTACCATCACGTTTCCGACTTTTATAAAGGTCGGATTGTAGCCTATCGCGATTACGGTTTATCGTATCGCGACATTGCTGTTCGTGTTGGTCGAGATCCTATGACTGTTAGGAGAACATGGAACCGGTGGGTTCAGGAAGGTAATACGGAACGCCGTGTTGGATCCCAACGGCCTCGTATCACTAGCAGTCGAGATGACAGGCATCTTATCCGCATGACTGTAACGGATCGTGCAGCCACGTCTCGATCCCTGAGTCAACAGATGGGGACGTTTGAAAGACAACAACCATCTGCACGAACAATTCGACGACGTTTGCAGCAGCATGGACTATCAGGTCGGAGACCATGGCTGCGGTTACCCTTGACGCTGCATCACAGACAGGAGCGCCTGCGATTGTGTACTCAACGACGAACCTGGGTGCACGAATGGCTAAACGTCATTTTTTCGGATGAATCCAGGTTCTGTTTACAGTATCATGATGGTGGCATCAGTGTTTGGCGACATCGCGGTGAACGTACATTGGAAGCGTGTATTCGTCATCGCCATACTGGCGTATCACCCGACGTGATGGTATGCGGTACCATTGGTTACACGTCTCGGTCACCTCTTGTTCGCACTGACGGCACTTTGAACAGTGGAGGTTACATTTCAGATGTGTTACGACCCGTGGCTCTACCCTTCATTAGATCCCTGCGAAACCCTACGTTTCAGCAGGATAATGCACGACCGCATGTTGCAGGTCCTGTACGGGCCTTTCTGGATACAGAAAATGTTCGACTGCTGCCCTGACGAGCACATTCTCCAGATCTCTCACCAACTGAAAACGTCTGGTCAATGGTGGCCGAGCAGCTGCCTCGTCACAATACGCCAGTCACTACTCTTGATGAAGTGTGGTATCGTGTTGAAGCTGCATGGGCAGCTGTACCCGTACACGCCATCCAAGCTCTGTTTGACTCAATGCCCAGGCGTATCAAGGCCGTTATTACGGTCAGAGGTGATGTTCTGGGTACTGATTTCTCAGGATCTATGCACCCAAACTGCGTGAAAATGTAATCACATGTCAGTTCTAGTATAATATATCTGTCCAATGAATACCTGTTTATCATCTGCGTTTATTCTTGGTGTAGCAATTTTAATGGACAGTAGTGTAGCCGTCAGTGCTAACAGACAAGCAAAATTGAGTGAAATGACTGCAGAAATCAGTACGAGACGTACGACGAACGAACCCGTTAGGACAGTGTGGCGAAATGTGGCTTTAATGGGCTATGGCAGGAGACGACCGACGCGAGTGCCTTTGCTAACAGCACGATGTTGCCTGCAGCGCCTCTCTTCTGGGGATTGTGACCATATCAGTTGCACCATAGACGACTGGAAAACAGTGACCTGGTCAGATGGGTTCCCATTTCAGTTCGTAAGAGCTCATGGTACGGTTCAAGTGAGGCGCAGACCCCACGGAGCCATGGACCCAAGTTTTCAACAAGGTACTGTGCAAGTTGGTGGTGGCTGAGTTTACATGGAATGGACTGTGTTCTCTGGTCCGACTGAACCGATCATTGATTGGAATTGGTTAAGTTCGTCTACGCGGACGCTATTTACAACCATTCACACACTTCATGTTCCCAAACAGCAATGGAATTTTGATGGATGACGATGTGCCACACTGGTCCACAACTGCTCGAGATTAATTTGAAGAACACTCTAGACAATCCGAGCGAATGATTTGACCACCCAGATCACCAGACAGAAAACCCATGGAAGATTTCTGCGACGTAATCAAGAGGTCAGTTCGTCCACAAAATCCTGCACCAGCAACACTTTCGAAATTGTAGGCAGCTATAGAGTCAGCATGGCTCAATATTTCTGCGTGGGACTTCCAACGACTTGTTGACTCCATGCCACTTCGAGTTGCTGCACTAAGCCGGGAAAAAGGAGGGCGGACTCGATGTTGGGAGGTATGCCATGAGTTCTGCACCTCAATGTTTACGACAGGCCAAGTAAATTTTAGTGAATGCTGCATTACACTTCATAGCGACAGAGATGCATGACTCACTTTTTCAACATAGATGTAAAGTCCTTGTAAACAACAGTCGGAGCGTTCTACCAATAGTTCGTTTCCTCGACAATAGCAATCCTTTCCTTGGTCACGGAGCCATTCGAGAACCGCTTTGTGAAAGTCTCCCATCGTTGGAAAGTCTCATTCCTGCCAGGTGTTCTTTCAGCTGGCCGAGACGATGGAACTCGCATGGTGCAACATTTGGACCTACAGATCAGCATAAGCCACGTTTGTGCGGCCTTAGTCAAATTGTTGGCACCATTTCATTACGGCTGGACGCGGCATGGCATTTGGTCCACATACCGCCAGAATTTCACAGCGAGTCTGCGTGCAACTTTTACGTTTTGTCCACAAGAGACCTACTGTTCCACATCAACCCTGGAGTACATTTCCAGTTGCAGCGCAATTACACTCAAACTCACCTGTTATCCGTACCGCATCAGAATTATGTCTGCAGGAAATACAGAAGGTGTGCTCTCTTCCGAAAATGCGCCACCCTTGTTGCGCTGTGGCCTTAGCGTGGGACGACGTGTGTAACTTACCTTATGAAGTCCTTACGTATGAAAAATGGGCCATTACTGAAATGTTGTTTGCAAGTTTGAGAAAAAACGCTAGCAGACTCGCACTTACCCCGTTAACCGAAAAGATTTCGAGACTGGATCAATAAAGAAACGGAAGAGATAAAATGATGGTTATAATGTAGCAGGTGTTCTGCATAGTCCTTCCGCGTTTGACTACAGAGCACAAGACGTTCATACAACACAGGGACAGAGTCAGTTAAGCAGTGAAAAATTCCGTCACGTATATCAGATCGGTATATACTGGACACGATGGCATCAGAGATCAGCTACTGTCCACTATATCAGATATCTTCAACCACTGTAACCGAAAGTGTTTTCTCTGAGGGCTAGAAACAGGGATTAGTCAAGCCAATACCTAAAAGGGACGTTGTCACAGCACCCTATTTGCATTCTTACCCGCTCTGTCCAAGGCCTTAGAATATAATACAGTCCACGACCAGCTAACAAAATACCTAACGACCCAGCGAGGTGGCGCAGTGGTTAGCACACTGGACTCGCATTCGGGACGACGACGGTTCAATCCCGCGTCCGGCCATCCTGATTTAGGTTTTCCGTGATTTCCCTAAATCGCTTCAGGCAAATGCCGAGATGGTTTTTTTGAAAGGGCACGGCTGACTTCCTTCCCCATGCTTCCCTAATCCATTGGGATCGATGACCTCGCTGTTAGGTCCTCTCCTCCAAATCAACCAGCCAACCAACCAAACTACCTAACTACAAACGACGCTTAAGGCGAATAACAATCAGGTTTCCGTTAACATCGCAGCACAACATCTGCCTTAATAAAGGTAATAGATGACCTGAGGTTTGCCATGGATGCACAAGAAGTTTCTTAGACTTCAGCAAAGCCTTGTGCACCGTCGACTTCGACATTTCACTTGCCAAACTTAGCAGCCCAAATTTATCGCAAAATGCAATGCAATGGTTTCTCTCGGACGTGACGTCTCACCAGCAATGCGTCACGTGAGTCATCATAAAGTCACAATGGTGGCAGACAGTATCAGGCCTTCGATATTAGGTCCCTATACTCCTTTCATTGCATGTAAATGATGTGTAATCTGTTTTGTCCTGCTGTAAATGCATGTACGCTGATGACCTCCAGTTGTATCTATGTGCCAACACAATAAACCTGAGGACAACTATCGAGCAACTCGATACCGACTTGTGTGCAGAATCACAATGGGCACAAAATACAGGGTTAAAGCTCAATTCATCCAAATTCCAAGCCCTCACTGCTCCTGGAAATGGTTATGAATGTCTGTGTTCGTTTTATCTGTGATGTTCGACTCTGAATATACACTCCTGGAAATGGAAAAAAGAACACATTGACACCGGTGTGTCAGACCCACCATACTTGCTCCGGACACTGCGAGAGGGCTGTACAAGCAATGATCACACGCACGGCACAGCGGACACACCAGGAACCGCGGTGTTGGCCGTCGAATGGCGCTAGCTGCGCAGCATTTGTGCACCGCCGCCGTCAGTGTCAGCCAGTTTGCCGTGGCATACGGAGCTCCATCGCAGTCTTTAACACTGGTAGCATGCCGCGACAGCGTGGACGTGAACCGTATGTGCAGTTGACGGACTTTGAGCGAGGGCGTATAGTGGGCATGCGGGAGGCCAGGTGGACGTACCGCCGAATTGCTCAACACGTGGGGCGTGAGGTCTCCACAGTACATCGATGTTGTCGCCAGTGGTCGGCGGAAGGTGCACGTGCCCGTCGACCTGGGACCGGACCGCAGCGACGCACGGATGCACGCCAAGACCGTAGGATCCTACGCAGTGCCGTAGGGGACCGCACCGGCACTTCCCAGCAAATTAGGGACACTGTTGCTCCGGGGGTATCGGCGAGGACCATTCGCAACCGTCTCCATGAAGCTGGGCTACGGTCCCGCACAGCGTTAGGCCGTCTTCCGCTCACGCCCCAACATCGTGCAGCCCGCCTCCAGTGGTGTCGCGACAGGCGTGAATGGAGGGACGAATGGAGACGTGTCGTCTTCAGCGATGAGAGTCGCTTCTGCCTTGGTGCCAATGATGGTCGTATGCGTGTTTGGCGCCGTGCAGGTGAGCGCCACAATCAGGACTGCATACGACCGAGGCACACAGGGCCAATACCCGGCATCATGGTGTGGGGAGCGATCTCCTACACTGGCCGTACACCACTGGTGATCGTCGAGGGGACACTGAATAGTGCACGGTACATCCAAACCGTCATCGAACCCATCGTTCTACCATTCCTAGACCGGCAAGGGAACTTGCTGTTCCAACAGGACAATGCACGTCCGCATGTATCCCGTGCCACCCAACGTGCTCTAGAAGGTGTAAGTCAACTACCCTGGCCAGCAAGATCTCCGGATCTGTCCCCCATTGAGCATGTTTGGGACTGGATGAAGCGTCGTCTCACACGGTCTGCACGTCCAGCACGAACGCTGGTCCAACTGAGGCGCCAGGTGGAAATGGCGTGGCAAGCTGTTCCACAGGACTACATCCAGCATCTCTACGATCGTCTCCATGGGAGAATAGCAGCCTGCATTGCTGCGAAAGGTGGATATACACTGTACTAGTGCCGACATTGTGCATGCTCTGTTGCCTGTGTCTATGTGCCTGTGGTTCTGTCAGTGTGATCATGTGATGTATCTGAGCCCAGGAATGTGTCAATAAAGTTTCCTCTTCCTGGGACAATGAATTCACGGTGTTCTTATTTCAATTTCCAGGAGTGTATTTCACCAGCAGATGCACAGCTACCCTGGCTGCTTGCAGACAGGCGCAGAGATTTCCATATCCTCTGTATACTATACTGTCTTATTAACGTACGTTGGCCCTCGTATCTCCCCTCGACCTTAACGCCCTTATCTGAACAACATGGCAGAAACACCCATTCCAATCGGAGAAAAATCCTTTCAGTTCCACTCCGTTGTTCAGCCACATTCTCGAAGCGCTCCTCAATACCAGCTTCAGAAAACAGTTGATGATATATCTACTGGAGCAACAATAATGACTATCATTATCCCTCATGCAGCAGTTACTCTTGTAAATCCTTCTTTCCTACCATATCTTCCTTATTTCCCAGTATTCTTAGCTGGCGCAGTCTTCTTGAATTTCCTTTCCCCAGAACTTTTTATATCAGAAAACGTATTTTTATACCTATAAATCCTTTCTTTATCTGCCACTATTATTATTATTAGTGGCAGCAGTAGCAGCAGAAGTGCTGCCAGTATTAACTTTATTAGTTCAGTATTATTTAGTCACATTTTCTGCATAGACACTGAAATCATTTTAGTACTATTTGCCGTATTAAAATTGTTATATCTTGGGCAAATATGATGTGAAAACCTGATACGATGTAAGAGATGCCCTTGATAACTCTAATCAGGTCAGATTGAATAAATAAATAAGCAATTACGCGAAACCGTTTAAAATTTCTTTCCTTTGGATGTCCTTCAAGTCGGGCATCCCACTGGCTTGAATGTCGGTTACGTCGTTAAAGCGTTGACCCTCCATGTGAATTACTGCATTCCGTCTTTTTGTGGCACGGCCTTATTGATATGACTAAGTCTCGTCATCCGTAATGATTTTTTTTCCAGAAAAATATTGTCCATGTTTCACATTCAAAGAACACTCGATTTAGAAATTTGTGATACAACAGTTACACACTACGGCCGCTGTTCCATTACCTATCACTGCTTGCACACAGTCGACCGGTCGAATGCACATCTGTTGTTTACACTTGTTAGTCCAAGCTGCCACCGTAGTAACTGCGATGACGTCGCTTTTACGCCAGAAACAAAATCAGTCTCGGAACGTTTCGGATGGGGAGTGTACTGAGAGTCATACTGTTTTACATACTTTTCTGTGGCAGACTTATTTTCGTATAAATAACGGAACCGGATGGCTTAATGGTTAGAACACAGTTCGCGGTCCATTGTTCAAAAGTCACGCAAAAACCATGACAATGTGAGTTTCTACTGGAAACGTTGAATTTACAGATTTAAGTTAAAACTTTGTAAGTCTGTCTCTGTCGTAAAATACAACCTTCCAACTAGGTAAGAGCTCCACGTTCTGCTATGAGGCCTTTTCCCATTGATCGCTACACGCTCACTAGACCATTACGTTCATCGAGAAAACAAGAAGATGAAGTGGAACTCCATGCCCACACACGGGAATGCACCTGCGAACTACTCAGAACTTTCAGTAATGGCGGAACAACTTTATTGATCACTGAAATTCACTCCCGACTTTACGTACTGTCTGATGGAAGGTAATCACTGACCCTTATGTAATGCGGAATTGACCACCGACGTCAGGAGAGGAGGACCCGACAGTACAGATGTGGTGTACTGTGTTGTCAGTAGAGAAGCAGTGACAGCGGAGTGGGTCGATCAGGAGAGCTGTGACTTCGAACGAGAACTAGCCATTGGGCGTCACCTGAGTAACAAATGCGCCAAGGGCATTTCAACGCTTCTAAAGCTTCCCAAGTTGACTGTTTGTGATGTGACTGTGAAGTGAAAACGCCAAGATACCACCACAGCCGAACCAACACCAGACAGACGTCATGTGCTGCCGGGTTGGGGCCATCGGGTATTGTGGAGGGTGGTTGTAAAAAATCGCATGAAATCAGCACAAGGAATCATTCGTGAGTTCCAAAGTGTTACCAGCAGTCCAGCTGGCACAATGACTGCGCGTAGGGAGTTAAAAAGAATGGGGTACAATGATTGAGTGGTTCCTCATAAGTAACACATCTGTAGTCACTGCTAAGTCACGCTTGAGGTGACGTAAAGTGTGACACCACTGGTCGGTGAACGACTGGAAACAAGTGATTTGGAGTGAGAATCACGCTATAGCCTGTGACAGTCCGATGAAAGGCTCTGGGTTTGGCAAATGCCCGGGGAATTTCACTTCCCAACATGTGTACTGCCAACGTTGAAGTACTCCTATGTGGTGTTGTGGCATGCGACTGGTTTTCGTGGTTAGGATGTGGTCGCCCTATTACGCTTAAGAAAGGATACGAACGACTTTACAGCTTTGTGTGCTGGATAAAGTAACAGTTAGGAGACGATGATTGTTTATATCAGCAAGACAATACACGATGTCATGAAGCAGCGTTTGTGACGCAACTGTTTGTGGAAAATACCATTCCTGAAGTGGATTGGTCTGACAAGAGTCCCAATCGTAACCCAGAGGAAGACCTTTGGGATGAGTTAGAGCTGGAGACACCAGCGTTCAACGTCACTGCCTTCTCTGGTTTCAGCTATTGGAAAAGAATGAGCCGCAGTTCCTCCAAGAACTCACTGAAAACGACCCGTCGGATCCATTTCGCATGTTTGTGTCACTTATTTGTGTTCTTTCTGGGTTTTCGATGCCTTTAACTTCCTGTATGTGACGGAATCGATCCTGAGCGAAGGAAAAAGAACCGTGCGCATTTATCCTTTCGAACATAGTGTCTGTGTTTTGTTTCCCTAACTGTTTTTCCCATATCCTAATCATTTGTTTTGATTCTGCATGTCTCGTTTGAGTGCGTGAGATACGAATGATTTCTTTTGCATGAAGGGATACTTGTAATCTATTACGGCAGTCTCGCTAATGTAGGGTGGTTAGACAGAAAGGCAGCTAGGTCTACCAACAAGTGGAGACAGACGCTATTGTGTAAGTCTTCATGCAATGACTGGTATCAGGTATCAATGGTCTTTGGCTTAGCCCTCTCCCCACCTGCTTCTTGTTCGAGCTAGGTAAGACAGGTTGTGCCTCTCGTAAATGCTCCGAGATGTGGTTGCAGGTACTGCAGTGGTCTTGGTTTACTTTAATTTTGTTTTATAGTGAAGATGCAGGTTTAGAATGTTATGAGAAAATTCCTGTTGTTCGTGTTGAGTATAAGTTCAGATGTGCACTAGTGTTTATGATTTTTACATGAATAGTACTCAACACTTTAGATAAATTAAACGGTTCTAACTGCACTTATTGCAGTTTTGGAATTCAGAATTTCCCGATTCTTTAACAGACTTTGTGATTGGGTTTTTATTTCAGTCACGAAATCCTTTGAGACTGTGATCGGATCGATGTCTTTGTCTTCGTAGTCTATTATAAGTTTAGCACCTTGCGTGCTTGTCTAGAATTGGGGTGATGTGTGATTAAGATGTGGATTTTGTGGCTAATTCGTCGGGTTTGGTACTTCGTTCTCCCATGTGTTCACTAGATTATGTTGAGGTACCTATTTGTATTGGCCATCGAACTGTGCTAAAATTTCTTCACAATATGAATATCTATTTGTTTACTTAAGTTTTGTCTGTTTTCTTGATTTCAGATTGAACGTCGTTTCGTGATTTTCTTACGTGATTGTTTCTGTCTTCCATGTGCTATTAAGATTATGCTGGGGCGTGCTATAGCATTCTGTAATCCATTGATCTCTTTATTTAACGCAGAACGAGTTATCTATTTGTACCATAGTATTATTAATTTTTTAATTTTTGGTTAATCTTGTTAGGAGTACATATTATTGTCTTATGTGTACGTTGGAACTGAAAATAAATCTGACTCATGAAGTTCTAAACAAACCCTATGTCTTCTACTTTGCGAGCCAAGTCCCGTCCTGATCCATTCAGATGCTATTAATGAATAAAGTACTTGACCTAAATTTAAATAGAAAATGTTACGTTTCGTTGCCTGAATTAAATTTGAATGTTAATAAAGCTTGATTTATGGTCGAAGTGAATTTGTCCGTCAATAGTTAGAGGATGCGTTACACAGATCAGAAATAAAGTTCAGTGAAATAAGAACAAGCAAAGTGCATGTTTCACTACGTGTCAGAGCTCAGGATAAATTAATTCTTGTGACGATACTGATTAGTCACAATCCACTACGCGACCTTTAATAATTGCATTATGTGTTTTAGTGACTGGGACATTCTGGGGGACGACAAGGCAGATGTAGGCGAAATTCTGTGTTCGCTAAAATTCCCCGCTGGTGGGACGAGAGGCGCGTGTGTACCCACACGCGTAGGGGTTCCTGTGGTTGAATAGCGGCGTCTCAGGATGTTGCCAGAATTTTTCGCATGGGCGGACTGAGCCGCATGAGACAGCCGGCCATGAGGGCCATTCTACGGCCGGTGGTACCACTAGCCACCTTTCTGCTGCTTGCTGGGCTGTTCTTCGGCAGGCTCCTGCAGACGTTGGGAAACGCAGTTGGGCGTTTCCTACAAGCATAGCAGAGGGGAACCACCTCCATTTTTGGCAGCGTGAGAAACGAGCGACTTTTTTTCACGGTAAACGTACAGACAGACAGTAAGGAGAGAGTACCATCTGTTGCCAGTTCTGGTTAGTTTACAGCAATACAGCGACCTGGAAAATTTAGGCATGCCTTCCCTGCAAAGTGATGTGGAAAAAGAAATTCACGCTTGTCATGGTGGCGAACCCGGGGACTGGCTCTCTCGGTATGCAAAAGCAGAAAAAAGTGCGTTGTCGGGAGTCGGGGAGCAGGCAGGTCGCTGGGCGGTCCTGTGTGGCGTGACAGAGTATTTTCCGGAGAGGTTTCCAGTGGTGTCCGGACCAGCCTGGCGCTTCTAGTTGCTGTTACAAGTAGGTGCGCTAATAGCATTTGTGCTGATTGTAGTCTGCGCAGCTCTCAACTTGTGAGGGCTTCCCGCAGTCTGCGTTGTTACTGTTTGATTTAGAGTTTGTATTGTGAAGATCATACTCCGAGCTTCGCCAGTTTTGCTGCATTTGTGAACTGCCTAGTCTTTGCTAAGTAGTTTGGCCAAGAAGTTAAATCTTCCAAACAGCTTTCAGGTGTCTTCTGCTTTCAGATATTAATTCTGAAGACAGATTTTAATTAATTTCCCCAACTAGTTGGGATACATCACTGTGCTACGTGCTAAGTGATCTTAATTGGTCGAGGAAAGATCTTGTGTTTGCTAACAGTTGAAACGTGAATCAAATTAATTTGACTCAATAAATTCACATCCATTCACACTGATTACTTTCATTTGAGCTGTCCTATAACTACTGTGATGAGGCGACCCTCTCTTAATTTAAAATATACGTCATCAGGTTGTTTTATATCTCTGAATTGTGTGCTCGCTGTGTTGGCGTTCCAGAGTGCCACGGAAGGTACGGAATCCAGTTAATTTTGGCCGGCTGCATACGATTCTGTTCACTGAATGTGAAAACTGGTGTGGATGGCAGATTACGCTTGCGGTCTGAAGAGGTCACAATTTGATGTCGAAACTGGTAGCATGTGTTAAAAAGAATAAACGACATTGGATTTAAATGCAGTCACTGGTTTTGTTATTATTAGTCAAGTATTTCGTGTCCTACTGCAGTCTCACTTTCCTTGATGGATTACCAGTGGATCACTGAAAGTGTCCCGGGCAGACTTGAAGCCATCATAACTCCATATTAATGTCCACTAACAGATGCCCGGATACTTTTGATCAGATAGTCTTTAAAGTCAATTACGCCCTGCAGGGCCTGCTATATGTCTCCTGCACCCAAGAGGACTGTCACCTGATTCCTGACTTTGCGTGATCCCAGCTGCTAAAATAATGTTAAAGCACATACCTTTCAGCTAATCAATCTCAGGAGCAAAAACAGACAATGTCTTTGTCCATTTCCCGCATACACGAGTAACATTACACTGCAAAGTGCTGTTTCCTGACAGGGATTTTGAAAAGTTTACTACCAACAATTGGTGGAGAACCCCTGCCATCGTGGGAAAATCAATCGCCCTTAAGACAATGTAACATGGTCTAACCACGGCCCTTTTAAATCGATTAGGGAAAGAGTGGTCGATCATCTCCGTGCTGACTAAAAAGCCTGTCCCCTGTAATCTAGAAACAGGGTCTGTCGTCCATAATAGTCAGAGGAATACCCCGTAGCTGCGGCCAGGAACGATGTGTTACGATTGGAATCGTATTTGGTAAAAGTGTTCTTCTAATTTCTGTCCGACCATCCAGGTTAGGTTTTCTGTGGTTTCCCAAAATCACTTAAAGAAAATGTTGCAATAGTTCCTTTGAGAAGGACAGCACTGATTTCGTTCTCCAATCCGAGAACGTAATCCATCTCTAACGACCTCGTCGTTGTCGATATGTTAATCCGGAAAGCCTCCTCTCCCTTTTTATATTTAATGTTCGAATGTAGCTAGTATGACGTCAGTTTTAATGCCCTGAAAATATTAACCTTAGTATACAAAATTTTGACCCATGAATGAATGGTAATGCGATCTGACTTCTAAATTTTGAGCCATGAATGAATAATAACGCCATATAACTTCTGTTTATGAGCTATTCGGAACTGGAAAGATTTTTATAACGCACCGATAAACGTAGGGGATCTTGAACATAGGTTTAAGTAACGCATAATTACAGCCAATATATCCCAAGCCCGTTAACACAACATGAAAGTATATTGCCTAGTACTCCTGGAAGAAATGATATTGCGGAAAAATAACATAGCCACAGACTGGGATACTGTTTCCGGAATGAATTCATTCTGGAAGCAATCCCCCAGGCTATGGCTAAGCCATGTTCCCGCAATATACTTTGTTTCGGGAGTACTAGCCCCGCAACGTAAGTAGGAGAGCTTAGGTGAAGTTTGGGAGGTAGGAGATGAGGTACTGTGGTGAGAAATTTATGAGGACGGGTCGTGAGACGTGCTTGGATAACTTAAGCGGTAGAGCAAATGCCCGCAAAAGGAAAAGGTCACAGGTTCGATTGCCGGTCCGGCACACAGTTTTAATACGTCAAGAAATTTCATTGTTGGTGTTTATTAGGGGAAATACTATTTACGAGCTTCTGGAATTATTTCCAAAAGCACCTGTGGAGACAGAGGACTGAAGGATCTAAGTCGAAACAAGGCCTCTTGAGTAGACGCCATTCCATCAAAATTATTGAGAGCATTAGGAGGGCCAGCCATGACAAAAATTCCACCTGCTGTGCACGAGATAAGAGACTATCGACATACTCCGAGGATTCGAGAAAGAAGTAATAATTCCAGTTCCAAAGAAGGCGGGTGCTGACACGTGTGAGTTTTACCGAATTGTCATTTTAATAATTTCCGGTTGCAAAACGCTGACTAAATTTGCAGATGAACTACACTGAAGCGCCAAAGAAACTGGAACAGGCATGTGTATTCAAGTACAGAGATATGTAAATAGGCAGAATAAGGCGCTGCTGTCGGCAACGCCTATGTAAGACAACAAGTGTCTGGTGCAGTTGTCTGATCGGTTACTGCTGCTACAATGGCAGGTTATCAAGATTTAAATGAGTTTGAACGTGTTGCTACAGTCGGTGCACGAGCGACGGGACACAGCATCTCAGAGGTAGAGATGAAGTTGGAATTTTCCCGTATGACCATTTCACGAGAGTACCGTGAATATCAGGAATCCGGTAAAACACCAACTCTCCGATCTAGCTGGGGCCGGAAAAAGAACCTGCAAAAACAGGACCAACGACCGTTGAAGAGACTCGTTCAACGTGACAGAAGCGCAACTTTTCTCAGATTGCTGCAGATTTTAATGCTGGACCATCAACAAGTGTCAGGGTGCTCCATTGGACGAAACATCGTCGATATGGGCTTTCGGAGCCGAAGGCCCACTCGTGTACCCTTGATGACTGCGCGACACAAAACTTTACTCCTCGCCTAGGCCGGTCAACACCGAGACTGGACTGTTGACTGGAAACATGTTACCTGGTCGGATGAGTTTCGTATCAAATTGTATCGGGTGGATGAACGTGTATGGGTATGCACGCAACCTCATTGTATGTCAGATGAATCGACTCGTTTCGAATCGAGAGTGCTTCGTTCGTTCGAGGTAATGTTTCATGCCGCACTGAAATTTCTTTCGCTAATCACATTTGAAACTAAAACACAAAATATTGTTCTCGCTAAATTAGATAGCTTGGGAAAGAGACTATGGTTACGCTTTCAGCACTCAAGCGGAGCTTTGTCGTCACTAAAATCCATTCAGGTTAAACACAAGGCAACCTCATCAGTAGATTGAGTATGACGTGACACACATTCTAGCTCCTCAGGAAAGAGAGACTTCTGACATTCTCTCAACGGCGCTAAATAAATATTTACAGATATCGCAAAAACAGGATAAGATATTACTGACAAGCTGTACTTTTGTTCTAGCTTATCAGGAACTACTATATCATCACATATTTAACGTCTCATCTCTACCACTAACAGAAATCATTTCTAATAATAGGAAGGGTGACTACAGAAATGTTATTGCTCTGTACAAAGTCCGCACCAATACCATAATTCGCAGTACCTAATTTTGATAAACAAAGTACACAGTAATAGAGAGGTAACATGTATTGGTCCGCTGCAGACTCCAAATGCATGCATGCCTATGACCAGGGTAGTAATTGGCATCACACTCCCTCGTATTTCGTCGCCTTGTCTTTCAGTATTTCGTGCTGCTGTCGTAGCATGAGGCACGAACCGACGTTTACAAGCTCCCGCCATGAAGTGCGAAGTTCTGCACCTAATCTTAATATAAATTGAGGAAGACCTCTAGCTTACGTTTCTCTGCACCTTTTTAATTGTTGTAGCTGTCACTGAACCTGACTATGCTTCACAATTTATACCTTTTTCGTGTTCTGCAGACATATGCCTTCAAATATGTGCTGGCATATCTGTAACACAGGAGAGCAGAGCACTTGCCAAAGTAAACGTAGCCGACATTCTTCCCAGACACTAATGAAAATCTTTCCCAAACATTGTTACAACCTCCGTGTTTCGCACTCAGGACATATTCTTTCGAAACAAGTTTCGCTTTCAAATTCTCCTTCATCTCTCCTTCACGTGCTATGATACTACAGCGTGTGGCTGAGTGGCGTTCGGGTAACTATAGTAGACGACCGGGCAATCTGAGCTTGTCAAACTCGAAAGAGCGTCAAGAAAGTCGAGTGCAGTTTCTTCCACGGGCACTAAAGGAATATGAAGGAAAGGGAAAGGATGGGTGATAAATTAATGTCTTCTAGCCGCACAGAGCACTGTGGAAATGCAATGGCGAAAGCTCAAAATTTATGCCGCACCAGGATCCGAAACCGTACTTACTGCTTCTCATGAGCGGGTGCCTTAACAGCTATTTTTTTTTAATCTCATTTTGTTCGTTTTCGTTCGTTGTATCTGCTCGGGGCGGACGTCGCAAGACACCCGTTTAAGTACGTCCTTAATCCATTAACTCAGTTTTTTTTGTTACAGAGGGCAACAAACCCCCTGACCGAACACACTGAGTTACCGTGCCGGCATCGGCCATTCGGACACGGTCCATGATCTCCCCAAATATCCAACTTACCGCACTCTGCAATGCAGCTTCCCTCGTCCATTAATCCCCATTATTGATTCCCGTAGGTGTTCGGACGATGTTAGTGCATCCGCACTGGAGGAAAGTATTGTTGCACTTGTTGCTACATTTATCTGGGACGCAAAATGATCTTCCACGAGGCTGGCTCCTACAAGCTTATTACACTGAAGAGCCAAAGAAACTCAGTGTAAAACGGAAAACGGTCACTAAGGCAGCGCGGCGAGTGTAGCAGACAGGGCGACCTCTGCCCGCCGCCTCCTCTCCCTCACCACGACTCGTTCGACCACAGCCTGCCTGCTACAAGCATTCCTACTCGCCGTGTCCGAGTGCGACGGCCTCGAGCGAGGGCGAGCGAGCAAACTGCTCTACTTGCGGTCCTCTAGTACAGAGAGCTTTTGACGTTGTTAACTGTGACGCGTAGATGGAACGCTGGCAACTTGTCAGCCGTGTCTGTGATGAAAGTAGCCGTTGTCTAGGCGAAGGAAACGGCAGACTAGGCTACACTGTTTGAAATTATGAAAGTAGCAGGGATATAATACAGCGAACCAAAGGTTATTCGCCGTATGTATAGAAACCAGACGTTAATTACAGGAGTAGAAGGAACTGGAAAGAAAGCAATGGCTGAGAAGGGAGTCAGACTGCGTTGTACCTTATCCCCAACATCATTCAGTCTGTACACTGAGAAAGCTGTGAACGGAACCAAGGAGAAACTTGGAGATAAAATTAAACTTCAGGCAGAGGAAATAAAAAAAATTTGCAGTTTACCGATGACACTGTAGTTCTGTCAGAGACGGCGAAGGAATCAGAAGAGCAGTTGAACGGAGATGGTAAAGCGTACTGTTAGAGGCAACAAATTGTAAGGAACTCCCTACTTTCAAATTGCATTTTATTTCCTTGCTTTCCAGATTTACGTTACATATCCCGTGTGTAGGTATCAGTAGGATTCAATAAGCTCTGGCCGCACTGCGGAACGCGTAGTAGGGGTAAGATTTTCGTTCCCTCATTGGCAGAAATAGTCTCTCGAACATCTAGCGCTGCCAGTACACAGTGGAATGAGGTGCTGTGGCTACCTGTGAGAAAGACAGTTACGCCAGCACATCATTCGTAGGCAAACCACAGCCATTCTGACGTGAAGGAAGTAATTTTGTTTAATAAATGTTTACGAATGAAAGCCACTACAGCTATTACGAGAAGCGTACTGGTCATAAACACTATCTCATGACAACATTACGGCTCAAGAAAGCAGTCGATTCAATAAACAGAAGACTAATGTTTAAGATAACGATGTTTTAAGAACTATTACGATGTTCCACGATTGTAAGTACGAGGTATAGAATGCTTGCCATAGTCGCCAGTCGCCGATAGGATGCCGTTCGATCTAGGTCTTTCATAAGACAGTGCTCTCAGCAAATAACTAATTTTAAGCTAAAAGTGATGGATTCTTTCGTTATCGTCAGATAACGGCGTTTTCGATGTCAAATAGTAAAGGCATCCACAAACATTATTGCATCACTTAGAATTTACTGGATATTAAATTGCGCTTTCCAGAGAATCCGATGGCGCTGATACTGCTTCTACGAGGGACATCAACTACGAGAGTTTTACGTCAAAACAGGTAGGAAGAAATTCTACTTGAAGACTTTGAAAGAAAATCCAAGAACGGCTTGTCTTAATCTCTGTAAGTCTCGGATGGTAAAGCACGGCCAGTCATACTGTCGACTCACTAACTTAACTGGGACGCTTCTGGAGGTTTAATTAAAAAAAAGGGAGGGGATCTTACAAAATGATTTTAAGGAACAGTCGAAGAGAATGGATAGTGTCTTTAAATGTATAAATTGTACAGGATAATGGAATGTAGCCTACTTAAATCAGGCTTTATTGAAGTAATTGTATTGGCCAATGAGGTACTAAACGTGGTCGACGAGTTCTGATATTCTCGCAGCAGTATAACTGCTGATTGCTGAAGTAAAGAGTCATAGTACAGATTGGCAATAGCAAGAAAAGCACTTCTGCAAAATAAAAATTTGCTAATATCGAATATAAATACGAACTGTTTTCTGAAGTTATTTCTCTGGAGTGTAGCCTGCGGTAACTGAAACGTGCACGACAAGCAGTCCGGACAAGAAGTGAATAGAAGCTATTGAAATGTGGTGCTACAGAAGAACAAAAGAAAAGGTAGGTAGATAGAATAACTTATGATGACGTACTCAACCGAATTAGGTGAAAAGAAACTTTTGGCACAACCGGAGTAAAACAAGGTTGATAGCATGCATCCTAAAGGATCAAGGAATCATCAGTCTGGCAGTCGAGGGAAGGCTGCGAGGGGGAGGGGGGGATGATGGATGATTAGAAAGGGAGACCTAGGCTCCTGCACAACAGGCAACTTCAAATACATGTTGGCTGCATTATTTAAATACTGGACATCAGTAACGGGCTAAGTGCAAAAATGAAAAAAAAGTGTGTTAGATCTAAAATACAAACCTAAATGCTATTGCCAATACCCTGACAAATAGGCTAAAAGCAACTAACATTGGTAATGGTGCATATAATGCTCGGCAGAGTGAGAGGAATGTGCCGAACCGCTGCTGAGACAAAACGGGATAATGCCACCAATATTTCACAGTTCACTGTGAGTGATGTCTACAGTAACAACATTGCGTTATCTAACCTTATTCTTTACATTAAATCTGTTGACTGTGCCTTCACTTTCGGTTTTTAGTTTTATTTTCGATAGTATATTGTGCCGGCCGGTGTGGACGAGCGGTTCTAGGCGCTTAAGTTTGGAACCGCGTGACCACTACGGTCGCAGGTTCGAATCCTGCCTCGGGCATGGATGTGTGTGATGTCCTGAGGTTATTTAGGTTTAAGTAGTTCTAAGTTCTAGGGAACTGATGACCTCAGATGTTAAGTCCCATAGTGCTCAGAGCCATGTGAACCATTTTGATAGTATCTTGAAGAACAATGAATTTAAACATTGACACGAACAAAAAAAGAAATCAAAGGAGAATAAATTCGCAATGAAAGGAAGTGTCGTATCACTGAATGTAAATCTAATATGAACCATAAAAAGGTGTTGGTGGAAGGAAAACCTGAACCTAAAGAAGAGGTGTGTACAAAATATTTAGTTCTAATCGTCAATATTACCACCTCTTATTTGATTAGTCTACGGATTTTTACAAAGAAAAAACAATTACTTCCGAATTCGTTCTTTAGTCTGTATAATGACAGAAATATGTTTTGTTTTGTTTCAGTTAAGGTGCAAGAGTATGCTACGGTTTGCTTATATCCTGCTTAAACAAAGAAGAGTTCTTTTCCACGACTTCTATGCCATCAAAGACAATGTAAAATAAAACTCTTTATTTACGGGTTTAACGGCCATTGCGCCTGTAAGAAGAAGGCTTCATGGTCAGTACGACGATGCAAAGGAGAGGAGGCGGCAAGCTACTGTTTGTGATTCGTTGCTAAAAGGAAAATTTGCAAATTTGTGGTAAGGAATATGGGACCAAACTGCTTCGGTCCCTAGGCTTAGGCTCTACTTAATCTAACTTAAACTAACTTATCCTAAGGACAACACACACACCAATGCCCGAGGGAGGACTCGAACCTCCGACGGGGGGAGCCGCGAGAACCGTGACAAGACGCCTGAGACGGCACGGCTACCCCGCGCGGCTGCTAAATGGAAAGGGTGGCGTTGTACAGGTATGTAAGAACACTTTTATGCATGTTTTTTACAATAATGGAAATTCTAGTGTTAGCCAAAAAAAAGTGAAACAGCGTTCCCAGAAAAGAAGGATTATAAGACCCAAAATAGGAAGAGATTACCGCTCGTATAATCGAGAACTAGGTTTTACCATCACTACCACAGAAACACAACTAGTCAGCTGAGAAGAAGAGGGGTCTGCAAAAGATGCTGCTATATTTTAAGGAAGATAAAAGAGCACGTGTTCTCGTGAAAATTAAGCTTCAAAATAATCACATGATATTGCACTATTGCAGCACCCTACGTAATACGTACAAAAATTGATTCAGTTTTTTCTTGTCAAAACATTTATGACAAAACAAGATAGTATAACTCAGAATCAAGCCATTCACCGCCATTCGACCTTATAGTTTATAGAAAAGCAGCACATTTGAAAGATATCAGTCCCAGAAATCAATCCCGAGCGAAAATTTGGGCCGTTGTTCTCAAAGTATGCAGTTATTACTTAAATCCGTAGCTTTTAAACTTCGCGCGTACCGGCTGTTTATAACTTGCACCGCCCCACTACAGCTGGTTAATAGCCGAGAGTGAAGTACTGTACAGCGGAGTAACATGTTCGTGTTCATAGAGTCCATCAACAAATGAGCGACGGTTCTATGGTGTGTGTGAAATCTTATGGGACTTAACTGCTAAGGTCATCAGTCCCTAAGCTTACACACTACTTAACCTAAATTATCCTAAGGACAAACACACGCACCCATGCCCGAGAGAGGACTCGAACCTCCGCCGGGACCAGCCCCTCAGTCCATGACTTCTGCGTCTAAGACCGCTCGGCTAATCCCGCGCGGCCGACGGTGCTATGGTCAGTGTGTCAAAGTGAGCGCTTTCTAGCCTGCAGCTTTTGCCAGAGTCGCCTTTGCTTTGTTCCAATACAGAGAAATGAATGCGCGTGTCATTAAAGACGTAACGTAACGCTATTTAATTATTAACATCGCTGTTGTGTTTTTTTTGTACTGAAAAGCTGACACAGTTAAAATGAAGTACATTTGCAAGAGGTGTGCCGTTCTTCAACGTTACTGGCGTGATTAAAATCATTAACTCCATTTCGTAATAATTATTCAGTTGCTTAGATTTATTCCTTTTGATTTTCAGGCTTATACAGTATATAAGTATTATTGAACATATATGTGCGTGAGGTGACATGTTAGGCGCACTTTCCGAGTAAAACGTCTTCTCGAACAAGATTTCAACACACGTTCGGCAGAAGTGAACCCCCCCCCCCCCCCTCTCACTCTTCACTTGCCGTACCAAACCGCGAATAGGAAAGTTCCGCCTGCCACTCCACTGTGCAGCAGGGATGGCGGTAATCGCTGAAACAACCGGCTTTTGGTTACATAGATTTATTTCGTCTCTAGTTTAATCTGCCTGTTAAAACCGTTCAAAACAACTTGTTTCTGAAATAACCGATTACTTGTTTTTTATTGCTGTTACTTCCAGTACTAAACATAGACTTCGAACGAAGTCTGAAAATTTTTAATGAAGGTGAAAGAGTAGGAGATCATGATCGATATGGGGTAGAGGCTGTGGCAGAAACCGATCTCATTGTCTCCAGGAAAGATGGCGAAGTTGAAACTGACGGGCGCGGCGATGGCAATAGGGAAAATTCATAAGTTAAAGACTTCCCCGCATCGTCACTTTTGGATGGTATAAATTTTTCACCTCGAAGCAACCACAAAATTAAGGAGTCAATTAGTATCCCAAGTTTATAGCACGTCAATGAAATTGTAGATTTATCAATCAAATTTACTTTCCTTTGCAATGAACATTGTGGATCTTTTCTCCATACATGATGTAAGTTTGTTGTGCCTCCTTCCGGTTTTAATCTTTCTCAGCAAATGGATTATTATACGTCGTTGCTACTGCACTTTGTAAAATACTTCCAACAGTACCATTCTGCAATACAACTGATGTCTGAGGACGACAGCTAGAAACTACTTTTATGGACCTTGTGGGGGCAATACGTGCACACTGTGCGTAAACGCGTACCGTCTAATAGGTCACGTCACACGGGAAACAGATACGTCATTGTTTCTGCAATGCTGTACTGATTCTTATGCCATGTTTTTGTTGTAAGTCTCTAACCAGTAGTGCTCGTAGCTTTCCCAATTTCTATAATAACCTAATATTTCAAAGCAATGTAAATGTTACGAACAAACTTAACTCGTTTTTAAAGAAAGTTTTATTTACAAACGAAAGCTTTTAGCACTTGCCACTATGGCGGCTCGACGTGCCGGTATTTTACCCGGCTATTAGCAAAAAATGAAAACCCTGTCATAGCCGACACCAAACAAACACGGAAAAATAACGGTTGTTGAAAACTAAAATACCGGTATCTGTTTTAATCGGCCAGTTTTCCCACGCCTATTTTGCAGTACTTCGCGCTCGGGCGATTAGCGGCGCCAGTGGGGCGCAGCGAATGACAAACAGCCGCTGCTCGCAAAGTTTAAATTCTCATTCAAGTCGTAACTGCGAACTATAATTATGATCCAAATTTTCAGGCGTGAACAATGGTTGCGCCTGATGTCGTGCAAATGTGATTTTTTCTCCTTAATACACTACTGGCCATCAAAATTGCTACACCACGAAGATGACGTGCTACAGACGCGAAATTGAACCAACAGGAAGAAGATGCTGTGATATGCAAGTGATTAGCTTTTCAGAGCATTCACACAAGGTTGGCGCCGGTGACGACACCTACAACGTGCTGACATGAGGAAAGTTTCCAACCGATTTCTCATACACAAACAGCAATTGATCGGAGTTGCCTGGTGAAATGTTGTTGTGATGACTCATGTAAGGAGAAGAAATGCGAACCACCACGTTTCCGACTTTGATAAAGATCGGATTGTAGCCTATCGCTATTGCGGTTTATCGTATCGCGACATTGCTGCTCGCGTTGGTCGAGATCCAATGACTGTTAGCAGAGTATGGAATCGGTAGGTTCAGGAGGGTAATACGGAACGTCGTGCTGGATCCCAACGGCCTCGTATCACTAGCAGTCGAGATGACAGGCATCTTATCCGCATGGCTGTAACGGATCGTGCAGCCACGTCTCGATCATTGAGTCAACAGATGGAGACGTTTGCAGGACAACAACCATCTGCACGAACAGTTCGATGACGTTTGCAGCAGCATGGACTATCAGCTCGGAGACCATGGCTGCGGTTACCCTTGACGCTGCATCACAGACAGGAGCGCCTGCGGTGGTGTACCCAACGACGAACCTGGGTGCACGAATGGCAAAACGTCATTTTTTCGGATGAATCCAGGTTCTGTTTACAGCATCATGATGGTCGCATCTGTGTTTGGCGACATCGCGGTGAACGGACATTAGAAGCGTGTATTCGTCACCGACATACTGGCGTATCACCCAGCTTGATGGTATGGGGTGCCATTGGTTACACGTCTCGGTCACCTCTTGTTCGTATTGACGGCGCTTTAAACAGTGGACGTTACATTTCACATGTGTTACGACCCGTGGCTCTACCCTTCATTCGATCCCTGCAAGCCGGCCGGTGTGACCGAGCGGTTCTAGACGCTACAGTGTGGGACCGCTACGGTCACAGGTTCGAATCCTGCCTCGGGCATGGATGTGTGTGATGTCCTTAGGTTAGTTAGGTTTAAGTAGTTCTAAGTTCTAGGGGACTGATGACCTCAGAAGTTAAGTCCCATAGTGCTCAGAGCCACTTGAACTATTTTTTTGTATCCTTGCGAAACCCTACATTTCAGCAGGATAATGCACGACCACATGTCGCAGGTCCTGTAAGGCCTTTCTGGATACAGAAAATGTTCGAATGCTGCCCTGGCCAGCACATTCTCCAGATCTCTCACCAATTGAAAACGTCTGGTCAATGGTGGCCGAGCAACTGGCTCGTCACAATACGCCAGTCACTACTCTCGATGAACTGTGGTATCGTGTTGAAGCTGCATGGGCAGCTGTACCTGTACACGCCATCCAAGCTCTGTTTGACTCAATGGCCAGGCGTATCAAGGCCGTTATTACGGCCAGAGGTGGTTGTTCTGGGTAGTGATTTCTCAGGATCTATGCACCCAAATTGCGCGAAAATGTAATCACATGTCAGTTCTAGTATAATATATTTGTCCAACGAATACCAGTTTATCATCTGAATTTCTTCTTGGTGTAGCAATTTTAATGGCGCGTAGTGTATATGAGATCGAGTTAACGACGCCCGCATCTCGTGGTCGTGCGGTAGCGTTCTCGCTTCCCACGCCCGGGTTCCCGGGTTCGATTCCCGGCGGGGTCAGGGATTTTCTCTGCCTCGTGATGGCTGGGTGTTGTGTGATGTCCTTAGGTTAGTTAGGTTTAAGTAGTTCTAAGTTCTAGGGGACTGATGACCATAGCTGTTAAGTCCCATAGTGCTCAGAGCCATTTCTTTTAACGACGTTTCCTTGTCAGTGCGACAAGTGCCTCAACAATACTGGTCTATAGTGTTTACAGGCCTCCAGCTCGTTATTCGAATGCCCCTCATACATTATGTGCATCTTGCAGCGGCATCGGTGCAATGCCGATTCTCTTCCCTTTCGATACAACAGAAAGCCTGTCCCGTGCGGCCGCATTCTCCACAGAAACCGAGAGCGGGCTGTGAAAAATCAGGCGCCGCACTCTTGTCCGCCTAGATTCTGCGTGATTCCGCCGGCCCGAACAAATCAGATCGTCTGTCTGTGGGGCGCTTTGACAGTCGCGCGGAGTAGCGAAGGCGCATGCGCCGGGCGGCGCGGCTGTGTTTGAAGCGCAGTGGGTCGCCGCCTGCTGCCAGTAGAGGCACGGCAGCCGCTGTGCGACTCTCCTCTCTACGCAGCGGTGGCTGCTTGCTGCGTTACTTGCGCGTCGTGTTGACGTAGGGATCGCCTCGTGTTCACACGAGGAACTCTCAGGCTTAGCCCGCCGGTCTCCCTCAAGTAGACGGGCGGTTATTTTCCAGATGCTTTGCACCTGCCTGTGTTGTATCTTGGATTTGACTGAACATCGAGTTGGCGTATTCTCGCTTAGTGGTGACGGACGGTAGACCACAGTCAAAATGATAGCGTGGGAACTTGAGGGACACATGCCACTTGAAATAACCTTCACGTGCTTTAGCGCTATTGAGAAAACCATTACAAGGTACTGAACAGTAATAGTGTTTGATGGACCCATTAACTTCTGTTTAAAACAGTTAGCTACGTCCTGTGTCGGTATCAAGACCAGCGAGTTTCTCTTGAAGCGTTTCGAGGACAGTCGTCCGGCGATGCGTTTCAGTTACGCATGACATTCTTACCAGCAGCTGGAACGAGTTGGGTGCCATGAGGCCTTGGACACTCATCTTTCTGTCATTCTTCGTTCTGGGTGAGTGACTGCTCCAACTGTATTTACACACACCACAGCCGTGCACCATTGTGGCATTAGTACCCTATAAGTGATATTCGATTGTATACTTTGCTTCTTCTTCTGTATTGACATCTTTTCTGGTATGACGAAAAAATTCAATATAAGCACATGTCTTCTTGGCGTTTTCTTTTTATATCTACCCTCAAATTGAGCGCCTTGTTATTTTGTTATTTTGTGCTTTGTGTTTCTTCGGATTCTTGTTGCTGGATTCACGTAAACTCTTTTGTGATCGGCCAATGTATCGAATATGAAGTAAATAAATTAAGGAAGAGATCTCGACAAGAATCCAGTTTGAGACGAGTCGAATACTGGCGTTAGCATTCCATACGAGGCGAAAGGAACATCAGTAGCGCTGTAACAAGTATGTCGGGAAAGGCCTCGCGCAGAATCAGGATTGGGGAGGGACTTGGTGCTCGGCTGCTATTTGAGCTGGGAACGTGGGGTGAAATTTTTTTTTTGTTTAGTTCGGTCCACCGTCCATGTGGGCACCCATTCGAAAATCTGTCTTACTGTAGCTATGTTAAGTGTATTCAGCAAAGTATGAACGACGAACCGGAGCTGGCACCCAGGCAAATTGTGAAAATCAATTAATTCCTCTTGAAAAATATTTGAATTTGGCTGAAATTAATGCTTAGTTAATGGCACTATTTGTGTGAACACCGTTCGGGGTTTACACAAAAACTATCACTCTCTTTAGGTTTTTATGTGCAGAAACAGTCCCCCTTAAGTAACTCTGGACTGGAACCATCAGTGCATCGACCTTTGTCTAAAATAACTTTTAACCGCTTAAAAATAGTCTTCCTTCTTTTGGATTCCGCGTGCAAAAACATGTTTTTACGAGAGGTTTTCGAAGCGCGCCAATTCCATAAACTTGTACTAATCGGTTCAAACTCTGCACGACGGTAGGTAGACGGATAAAGCCGAAACTATATTTATTATGCAGTAATATTCATCCGTTGTCGAGATATGATAGTTTAACGTTTTCCTGGGGTTTTTTGAAGTGCGCCACTTCTGTTTCTTCTTTTGAAACTTTGCACGAAGGTAGGTAATTGGACAAAGTCAAAACGAGTTTTTTTATCCAGTAACAATTATCTTCTGTCGAGATACCATGGTCTAAAGTCGAGCTAAATGTAGCACGTAAAAAACGTTCTCACCCGAATTTAATGCGCGGAAACGGTTTAAAGCGAATCAAATGAATTAACAAATACATTCTTGCGATAAAATTGAAAACTCGGCTTCAGAATCATTCGGATTTCACGTTCAAAAAACATGTTTTTTTTGTAAATTTTCTTTTTACGCGCGCCACTTCTGTTTCAAACTCGTCCGAATCGGATCAATTTTTGGTAGGTAGACAAGAACATGTAATTAATGGTTTTTCTGTTTTGTGAAAGCTTTATCCGTTATCACGATATAAGCAGCAGGGTTGGAAGCACAAAGTACTGAAACAGTCGTCACACGAGTCGACAAAAACCTACATCGATTGCCAAGCTGTAGCGGTCTAATTTCAAAATTATGGTAGAGTGGAAGTTGGGAAGCTCCTGTCGTAGAGCAGAGTTAAGGGAGTAAAAGAAGGCAACTAGCTTTTCGATTTACCTGGCAGCTCTAAAGACATTTAAATCAGAACGTCTTGACATATTCGCGCTTTTTTTCCTTGTCAGTATTAGTAGCCACGTCATGTAAGACAACGCATCGTATCAAATGAAGTGACATGATACATGATGTCATGTCATCCAGTGGGGCATTTTTCATGTCGTGCAGTATGACACAACGTGTCATTGAAGTTTAGGATGCATGCATCCCAACACTTAGATACCTCTTACTACAGACGCACCTCCATTCTCGGATGCTTCCTATTGTAGCTGCATCCCACTCTCTAGAAGCACGGAGATTTATTTCTATTTGTTCTTATACCCACTCACCATACACTGACAGAGGGTGGATCTAAGTGAGCGCATTGCGGTGGGGAAATAAGGTTAACTTGTAAGAAAAGCGCGATGTTTTGGTTTAAATGGCTTTGAAGCTGTCAGGTAAGTCGAAAAGCTAGATCCGTTCTTTTACATCTCCAACCTTGCCCAGGACATATTCACCTTTTTTTAATATTTACTATCAAAAGCAGTCTTGATCACAAATTATTTAATCCGGTGACCGGTTTCGACCACAACTGTGGTCATCTTCAGACCAATGAGCAAGGACCTCAGGACCTCCTTCTGGTGGTAAATCACTACTGAAGATGACCATAGTTGTGGTCGAAACCGGTCACTGGAATAAATAATGTGTGATCAAGACTGCTTATGATAGTAAGTATTGGTAATACACTGATCAGTGGTAGCTCCCACAGTGTATTCAAAAGTAACTTTTTTTTAAAAATTCTGTTGCATTTATGCTTGACTTTGTGATAGGTATATCTAAACATTTCACGAAAAGAAACACACTAAATATTTCTGTTCGTCATAAAGTGAGGCAGTCTTAGAATTCTATACAATTTCTTATGTTTCTTAACTACCTCATTCAAACCCTGAGATCTTGGGAAACATCAGAATACTATCTAGCTTCGAAACGAGTTCTCCATGTCATTCAAAACGTAAGCTGTTTTGTATACTTTTCTAGAACGCTGACATTCATGTATAAGAACACAGGCTGCCAATGTCCACCTGTAATCCGGTTTCAAAATAATGTCACGGCATACTGAAAAGTAAAGTGGAATAAGACCCGAGACTTCAGTTATTGTTAAACATGAGAAAGTACTGCTGAAAGCGATTCTAAAAATGATTTTTATTCTATTTTACACCGGAAACGTTTGAAATCTAGTTGGCCAAACAAAGAAGCAAGCTTAAATTTCAGCGTCCCATTGACAATGAGGTCATTAGATAAGTTCTTTAATTGCCTTGATCGTAAAGTTTATTGAACAGAATTACCAGTTTAGGCTGTACAATAACCATCTTTAGAATCTGTCATTCTACTGTCGTGCAACAAGTCATAAAAATGTAAAAATAATGAGTCCAAACTGCTATGCATTCTTCAACCGGCTGTATATATGATACAAAACTATCTAAGAGGTTGTTGATGTATGCATAATGCACAGATGATTATTTGAAGTAATTAAAGGAAGGTTCATTTAGAAGTAGAGTTGTTTAAAGTATTCCCAGACGAATTTAAGTAATCAAATTTTTTTTATATTTAACCATTTGAAAAATATACTTGTCTTCAGACACATTGAAGTTTGTCAAAAATAAAAACTTATTACAGAAATCTAAAACTGAATACACTACGAGAGCTCTAGAATTAGTATTGTAATGGAAGATGATGATATAAGCTTCGAGAATATGTATATTGGTCTCTCTCTCATATCTCAATATATTTGTCATTGGAACAATAACCAATAAAAATAAAAATGGAAGGGAAACGAAAGGGAAGTAACAAGAGGATCAAATAAAAACGTTTCAATAAAATAAATTAAAGATAGCATAAGTTGTAGTGGGAAGTGTGAAGCGCAGTGGTCGTCGTTGCATAGAGCAGTTTCATTGTAGTTTTTCTCGGCTACATCTAAGTTGTGCAGTTGACTGCAGCGGACGTTCCTGCAGGGAGCCGTGCGGCGGCACTGTTGAACTCTGCAAACCTTCGACGACGCACGATGAACATTACTGCCAAAAATGTCATTAGAGAGGGAGCAGTAACTCAGCTGAACAAGGATCAAGAGTGTGGGTGTATCCATGCTTAGGGGAACCTGCAGTTCTATCGAAATGATGTTCAGTGTGAATGAAATACAGAGTTCCATAAAGCTGGCTGGGCATTAAAAGCAAATTCTCCGTCTACAAGTAGTTTGGTTTCAGTACCACAGGACATTAAAGACATTATGAGCTTCCGTTTTAATTTCCAGGGAGCTGGCCTCTACACCCACTTACAGGGATAGCTGCAGTTTCACGTAGACTCCGAAGTACGACATGAAAATGTACAAAGCTTCGCTACTGGTGACAGTCACACTAAGTTCCAGAAAAAAATTCTAGTTCTGACTGGGAATCGTACCCTGAAACACGGCGTATGAAATCAGGCGACCTCGGAGTCACCGACACATACTAACAGTCTAAAATTATTACTTCTGAAGTTTCTGTATGGCAAATTTATATACTTGCAAGTTGTTACCCTAAGAAGATTATACCGGGTGACCATAATAAGAGCCGTGAGGCACGTTATCTCTGGTGTTTATGCAGATTATTGCGACGGCGTTTTTACGACGTGTATCTGGAATCACCCAAAACAGATACTGGTCATCATGTTCTTCTTACGACGCTCATTGTCCAAGAAGGTGTCGGTTTGTTCCCCGTTACCAATAAAGCGGTTTTTAAAGTGAATTTTTTACGTGCCCATTCGTCATAGTAGTCCCGAATTAGTTTTTTTCGATATTCGTTTTATCGACGTGTGTTAACAGAGACAGTAAAGAACAAAGAATATCCAATACCTCAGCAGTGACAGCGTCGCCCTGGCTGCTTGCGCAATGCAGCAGCACTACTCAGTCGCTACTGGAGTACTCGTTATTCTCGTGGCTTACTGTCCTTGTTACTACATATCGATAAAACGAATATCGAAAAAAACTAATTCGGGACCGCTCTATCGAATGGGCACGTAAAACTGTGCTTAAAAATAAATTTGTTTGTAATGGGGAACTTGAATCTAAATGTAGAAAAAAATTGTTGTTCGTACGGCTTTAAAATGTAGCAGAGGACTGCCGCCGGCTTCATTCAGGAACGCCTGAAGACGCTGAAAGTAGTCGAGGAAATTAAGATCTTTGTTGGACTAATGGCAATTGTGGGAGATAGGTAGACAGGTGTCTGCTAAGAAACAACTTTTCAAAATTGAAGGAGCAAGAAGGTGAAAAGTGTGTTGCCGTATACGCGCCCTGCGCAAACCATTGATCCTAGAAACATGAAATTTGGTGGGATGTTAATTACTCACCGTATGTTCTCATTAAGAAAACGTCTCTGTAAAATTTAACACCTAAAGGGCTCAATTGTTATTACTGTAATTTCTGGGGAAGTTACGCAGTACGTTTTGAGGTTCAAATGGCTCTGAGCACTATGGGACTTAACATCTGAGGTCATCAGTCCCCTAGAACTTAGGACTACTTAAACCTAACTAACCTAAGGACGTCACACACATCCATGCTGGTGGCAGGATTCGAACCTGCGACGGTAGCGGTCGCGCGGTTCCAGACTGAAGCGCCTAGAACCGCTCGACCACACTGGCCGGCTACGTTTTGAGAATGAACGCCCAGTCTATAGCATTGGTCACAGAGACATACAATTTGGATGGAACATTTTTTGTGTAAATTAAATTCCCTCTCAGAAACCATTTTACAGAATTTTTACTCCTAACGGAGCAAAACTGAGACTCAATATTTTGTATTGAAGGTATTAATATAATTCTAATTTCATTCTAGACGGCTTCAGGTCATCAGTTCTTTCGGACACGTCCGAAAGAGCAGACACCGTATCCATGTAAGTCAATATTTTGTTGTGGTATCGATGTTGAGTCTACATTATTGTCCCAGAAATGTGAAATTTAGAAAGAATATTATTAATTGACTTAGGCTCCCACAAAGAAATGATTTTGTGAAATCCAAACAGTAAGATTCTGAAGTTGTGATATTCAGTTCTTTTTTTGTATAGTGCGACGCGGCATGTTTCCTATTTCACAACTCGACGCTCAGCCTACACCAGTGGTCCTAGAAACATGTAACTTGGAAAGACCATTTGTAGGAACCCAACGAAAAATCTTTTTTCAAAATTGCGCCCTCAAGCAGTAAATTGGGTATGAAATGCGTATTAAAATTGTTTCGCAGCTCGCGTCGCGAAGAACTAATCGACGATTCTTGTTTGGATTGTGGCCGCTTAACGAAAACAATTTACGTAGCAACTAACGTAAAAAAGGCAGAACGAATAAGGAAAAGTTGATGCAGGTGAAAGGTCAAGCCATCTGCCTTGTCTCCTATTTATGTGCTAAATTCATCTGTCCCTTATTACGACTGGTCATAGGGAGGACACTTTAGTTTCATTATGCTAAAAGTCTGATGAGTTTACTTAATGCTGGAGAATGTACGTTATAAAACTGCAGTGATTGTCGGTCGAGACTTGTAGCTCTGTTCTAAGAATGCGTGAGAACCGTCCGTCTGGCGCAGAACTCTGAGAGCGGCAGAGAAGACCAGGCGGCATTCAGAGGCTTTCTTCTGGCTTACGCGTGTCCAGGAGACACCCGACAGGGCTTGTGGAACTCCTCCGTCAATCAAGCTAAGACGGGGTTCGCGGTATTCTGCACACTTCGACTCCGTAGAAGGCTGACGGCGATAGTCTCAAATGCTGGCTGCCACCTAATAATTTACGGTGAGAAATCGGAAGTCTCGAAATGTCTGGGCCTATCAAGTTGGTCAGGCTTCTGGAAATTCAGAAGTGTATAAACAACGCTCCGATTCGCCCATCACCTGCTGATGCCAAATGGGAATTTCTCGAGGGAATTGGTAAGGAATATGTGCTGTGACTGGCCCGCGTCGTGAGACATTATGTGGTGTGAAATTATTAAACGTGGCAGTTTCCACGCTATTGGCGGAAGCCAGTAATATATTTCCTGCTTGGCGCTTGCGGCCGGAACGGCGCAACCGGCAGAGTCGGAAGCAGGGGGCACGATAAAAAGAACACTCTTGGTTTGGATGTGGAGGTGAAAGATCGCTGGTTTTAGATGTCGAGGACACTGAGTTCAAACGGTGGATGGGACTTCACGGTGACAGAGTTCTGACGAGCGGGATTCTGGCTCTTCACGTGCGACCACTCGCAGCCAACTTACCGCCACAGCAAATTGGTGGGAATATGCAAGAGCACCGGCGCTAGGTGGGCGTTCGGGTTTGCAAAGGGGCGTACCGTTTCCATTGTACATCAATCCCGATTCCAGCGTTTATGTCATTACTTTTAATATAATAAACATCAATTTAATTTTATTTGTATTTTATTCGAAGTAACTAGTAGTTTCCTTCAATTCGTTATGATTGTTATTTGTCGATTGATTAAAAATAATCTTCAGTAGGATTTTTCTCACCTTAGGATTCCATGCTAGGGCCATTTCTGAGACAGCGATTCCTTTGGGCAACTAAAATTTAACATCGGGTCTTAAGGGTGTGTGTGACGGAGTCTGGGCAGTTCCATAATTCCGGTACGATTTCACAGCCAGACACCACGGAGTTTTGCACAGCTGCGGAGACAGCTGGGTGGAGACGTAGCGTACTTAACAGGTAAGGTGTTCCACGAATGGCTGTCTGAAATATTCTAATTTTTACGATTACGCTTCGCGTATGATTCTACATAAATACAGAAACTTTTTCTAGCCATCTGTTTATGATACATAAGCCAATATTATTCCACGGGCCAATTTTCATAAAAGGTGACTATTCACACAGGCTCTTATTTAACTTCCGGTGTTAAACACAGGCGTACAGTTAGTATACAATAAAATGATTTCGCAGACACAGAAACAAGATCTACGAGGGTGAGTCAAATGAAAACCTTAAATCTTTAATAATAAATCGAAATTTCGCGCTATTATCCTGTAAGTTGGTAAGCTTGCTACAAACAACATGCAGAATGGCCTGTAGGTGGCAGCATAGTGCAGATGCACACATACCGTCGCAGTATCAGTATAAAGATGGCCGCCCCACTTGCGACTTGCACCAGGGAAGAACAGCATTCCGTTATTCGGTTTTTGCGTAGTGAAGATGTGAAACCCATTGAAATTCATCGTCGAGTGAAGGTTCAGTACGGTGATGCATGTTTGTCACAGCAGCAAGTCTACGAATGGAGTAGGAAGTTCGCAAATGGTGTGACTTCAGTGGAAGATGCTCCTCGTCCATGTCAGGCACAACGAGCTGTGACTCCACAGAACATTGCGGCAGTTGAAGCCATAGAGAAGGAAAACCGCCGAGTGACACTGAATGACACTGCAGCATGGTTACAGATTAGTCATGGGTCAGCACACCACACTGTGCATGATCTGCTCCAGTTCCACAAAGTGTCTGCAAGATGGGTGCCACGGCAGCTTCCTCCTGAAATGCGAGAACGACATGTTGATGCTTGTGAAGAACTTCTTCGGCGGTTTGAACGAGAAGGTGATGGCTTCCTAGCAAGAATCGTTACTGGGGATGAAACCTGGGTTCACTTCCACCAACCTACATTTTGAGTGTCTTCCTCATCCACCATACTCACCAGACCTTGCCCCAAGTGATTTCCATATGTATGGACCACCCAAAGACGCAATGGGAGGAAATAAGTTACGTTCTGATGAAGAGGTACGCTACGCGGTGCATGAGTGGTTGCGCAGACTACCAAAAGAATTTTTTTCTAAAAGAATTTATGCACTTTGTAAGCGCTGGAGGACTTGCATTGAGCGTGGGGGAGACTATGTTGAAAAGTAATACAGATTTGTACCACTTCTGCACAATAAATAATATTTAAAAAAATATTTAAGGTTTTCATTTGACTCACCCTCGTACTTAAAAATGTTTAAGAACAGTTTCTCAATGAAGAGCTTTACTTATCTCTCCTCCTGACACTGTAAACATAATGTAGGCTCCTGACAGCTTACACGAAGGCATGTCGACTGCTGTTACTCCCATACTCCGTCCTTGGTAAATGCGTCAGTAGGAGGTTCCTCCCGCAACGTGCAGTAGAATAAATTGCAAAACTGATGTTAGCACGTATGGCGAGTTTATAGGAGTAAACGCGTACCGACATTGTGTTCACGAGGTTCAGAAGACTGTAGCTGGCAGAACCGGCTACATACCGTGTTCTTGACTTCTGGAGGTCTTTCAGTACAATTCAGCATCCTTACGTAATAGGAAAAATTCGTCATTCTTGACTGGATGAACACTGAAAGTGTTTACCTGCAGTCACATATGCTTATGAGAATGCTTCTAGCCTGCTGGAAGTTTTATCTAGGAAAATACTTGCAACTTACTGCCCTGAATTGTACTGAATTTTAACTGAATCTTCAAGGAAAATCATTTGATACATTTAATTCAGACCCTAATCTGACTTGAACTCTTCATTATCTGAGTGTTGCTAAAGACATTCATTAAATAGATTTAACTTTAACACAAATTTATTGACGGAATTATGGCCTGAAACTAAAAACTTTTATTGTTTGGAACGAGTGATTATGCACTGCAGGCGTTCTGTGTTCCGTCTGTCCTGTATTTCAGAGATTCGTACGGCGACGATCTCACTTGCTACGCTGAAGTGGAACACATATTTCCGTTTGCAGCGTGCGTAGCCTTAGCTGTTGTAACTGTGGCACGAAGGGTACAGGAAATTATTGGCTTGGTGTAAAGAAAGTACTGAACGATACGGTCTAAATTCCTGTATAGCAAGTCAAATTATAAAAAGCGAAGGAGGCTCCTATTACAGACACTATAGATACACACAAGGAGAGGCTATAATGAAAGAATAAGGGAAGGAGGGACGTCCATGTGGGCCTGGACATGCGTCTAATTACCGATTCACTGTTATACTCGTTAAAGCTCAAGTGCGGGACCTGCGAAACCCAACTAATAGAACCCTCGTGACCGTAATAATGCGAAATTGTAATTTTAACCTCGACAATTAACATAAGTAATAGGGCCCACGAAATTAAAGTAGTTCCGTAACATAGGTCCATGTAATTATTAGAGATGTACTTCCGATAGTTATGATTTATAAGGTATAGGGAACACCAAAAATACAACGCATTCACAAGCCTAATACGGTGTAGGAAACAGCAGGAATTCTAAACAGCTTCCAGTCATCTCAGAATGATTACATACAAGTCCTGTAAGGTTTTCAAGGGAATCAGATACCCGTGTTTCAGCAAAGTATTGATAAGTCGAGGCAATGCTGGAGCGCCATCTGGTACCTAAATATGTAGATGAAGTCTATATAAAATGTAAGTGTCCGTTTGTTCAAAATCTTATGTCTCTGAAAGTTCTTCACCGATTGCTTTAAAATTTTAAAATAACGTTTCATGCGAATACGCGCATGTTTCTATATACTTGTTTTTAATGAACACAATATATAAATAATTACGTAATATATAAAGGGGAAGCATTATTACCAAAACTTTCATAATGTACTCAGACGATTTGCTTGAATTTTTTACATGTTACTGTAACAAACGTATGGGCTAAACGTTGTTGGTAAGCAGGAAAGTTGTATTTATGGCTTCTCGGCATATTATTAGAATGTTACTACAAAATATGAATTTCCGATAGCAATAAACAAGGCACAAGGTCAGCAAGAGGAATAGGAGACGGACAGAGGGGTGGGAGGAAATGGACAGAGAAAGTGGAGAGAGAAAGAGAGAGAGAGAGAGAGAGAGAGAGAGAGAGAGAGAGATAGAGAGAGGGGGGGCGCAGCGGGAGATGGAGAGAGAAAGGGGTAGAGACGATAGACAGAAAGAGGGGGCAGGAGGTGATGGAGAGGTGGGGGGGAGGAAAAGAAGGACAATGAGAGGGCGGAGGAGGTGATGGACAGAGAGAGAGAGAGTGAAGGAGGGGGATATGGACAAAAAGGGGGGGGGGGAAGGACCAGATGGACACACAAGGGGGAGAAGGAGATTAGGACGTTATGTCCAATTCTACATCTACATCTACATCCATACTCCGCAAGCCACCTGACGGTATGTGGCGGAGGGTACCCTGAGTACCTCTATCGGTTCTCCCTTCTATTCCAGTCTCGTATTGTTCGTGGAAAGAAGGATTGTCGGTATGCTTCTGTGTGGGCTCTAATCTCTCTGATTTTATCCTCATGGTCTCTTCGCGAGATATACGTAGGAGGGAGCAATATACTGCTTGACTTTTCGGTGAAGGTATGTTCTCGAAACTTTAACAAAAGTCCGTACCGAGCTACTCTCCTGCAGAGTCTTCCACTGGAGTTTATCTATCATCTCCGTAACGCTTTCGCGATTACTAAATAATCCTGTAACGAAGCGCGCTGCTCTCCGTTGGATCTTCTCTATCTCTTCTATCAACCCTATCTGGTACGGATCCCACACTGCTGAGCAGTATTCAAGCAGTGTGCGAACAAGCGTACTGTAACCTACTTCCTTTGTTTTCGGATTGCATTTCCTTAGGATTCTTCCAATGAATCTCAGTCTGGCATCTGCTTTACCGACCATCAACTTTATATGATCATTCCATTTTAAATCACTCCTAATGCTTACTCCCAGATAATTTATGGAATTAACTGCTTCCAGTTGCTGACCTACTATTTTGTAGCTAAATGATAGTGGATCTATCTTTCTATGTATTCGCAGCACATTACACTTGTCTACATTGATTCAATTGCCATTCCCTGCACCATGCGTCAATTCGCTGCAGATCCTCCTGCATTTCAGTACAATTTTCCATTGTTACAACCTCTCGATACACCACAGCATCTGCAAAAAGCCTCAGTGAACTTCCGATGTCATCCACCAAGTCATTTATGTATATTGTGAATAGCAACGGTCCTATGACACTCCCCTGCGACACACCTGAAATCACTCTTACTTCTCTCCATTGAGAATGACATGCTGCGTTCTGTTATCTAGGAACACCTCAATCCAATCCCACAATTGGTCTGATAGTCCATATGCTCTTACTTTGTTCATTAAACGACTGTGGGGAACTGTATCGAACGCCTTGCGGAAGTCAAGATACACGGCATCTACCTGTGAACCCGTGTCTATGGCCCTCTGAGTATCGTGGACGAATAGCGCGAGCTGGGTTTCACACGACCGTCTTTTTCTAAACCCATGCTGATTTCTACAGAGTAGATTTCTAGTCTCCAGAAAAGTCATTATACTCGAACATAATACGTGTTCCAAAATTCTACAACTGATCGACGTTAGGGATATAGGTCTATAGTTCTGCACATCTGTTCGACGTCCCTTCTTGAAAACGGGGATGACCTGTGCCCTTTTCCAATCCTTTGGAACGCTACGCTCTTCTAGAGACCTACGGTACACCGCTGCAAGAAGGGGGGCAAGTTCCTTCGCGTACTCTGTGTAAAATCGAACTGGTATCCCATCAGGTCCAGCGGCCTTTCTTCTTTTGAGCGATTTTAATTGTTTCTCTATCCCTCTGTCGTCTATTTCGATATCTACCATTTTGTCATCTGTGCGACAATCTACAGAAGGAACTACAGTGCAGTCTTCCTCTGTACACGTTCGAAACGTGTATCTTCTCTTTTCTTTCTTTTCCCTTTTATCGCACTGAACCACAGCTAGTTATGAATGAAAAGCACAATATTGTATATCTTCTACAGTATTACTATAGAACAACATAATATTGTGTTTTCCTTTTGTAATTAATTTGTTCCAAAAGCCCACATTCCAATTGGAGTCAAGAGACTTACTCCTCTTACATCTCACGTAATGACTAGGAGGATGAAATTGGAGAAATTCTAGTGCTATGAATCGGTTTATTTCTTTTTTCGTCATAAATCTTCCGATTGATTTAATGCAGCCTCTGTGCTTCATTTCGCTTCCAAAATAGAAGTCATTCACTTCCTCTGCTAAGTGGTCCCCAATATTGGCTTGAAGTTTGAAGCTTATCTGATTTCTACTGCTCCTCAATGCTTTCGTTTTCCTTGGTTTACTCTCTATCCATGTTCTGAGATCAGAAAACCTTGCATTCTGTTCAGTAGGTTCGTAATTCTTCCTCACTTTCACGGAGGATTTCAATGTCATCGCCGAATCTTTTCATTGATATCCTTCGACCGGAATTTGCAATTGGACTTCTCTTCTGTAGTTTCTAGAGGGTACCGAGAGTCTCTTTCTTAGTACCAGCCGTGACTGGAACAGGTGGGAACGAAATTCTGTTACACTATGCTGCCTCCTTTATACACGCTATGGCGGCTGTGGAATAGTGATGAAGATGTGGAACATGCAGGAAAAGAGACGTAGCACGTACAGTGTTCTTTGCTATAAGCAGGGTGTGTTTGCCTGTCCACCACTGATAAACTGCGAGCCTCTTCTCAGTAATATGTGCTTCCAGTTTTTAACTTATCTTGTCACCTCAATAAAATATGTGATGATGTAACAGAAATTTATTTGAACAATGTAGGAAAAGACAGACTGCTACTTACACTAAAGAAGACACGTTAAGTTGCCAACAGGCACAATCACTTACACAAAGCTTTCAGCCATGGCCTTCATCAGCTAAATGCTCTCTGGCCCGCGCTGCCGGAGTTCGCGGTCACGTGTGTGGGAGATGTGCTTGCTAGTGTGTATGAATGGCGTGTGTTTCTCTTTTGCTGATGGAGGCTGTGGTCGAAAGCTTTGTGTAAGTGTCTTTTAATTGCGCCTGTCTGCAACTTAACGTGTTTTCTTGACGGTAAGTAGCAAAATGTCTTTTCGTACATTATTGATATTCCTACCTGGAGTTTCCATTGATACCCATTTTGATTTTTGAGCAATTACGTCACTAATATAGCAAAGGTTAGTTAATATTCCAAACTATCCATCATAGTTAATTTTTATTAGTTCAATTCACATGACAAAGAAAATAAGTCACTGGGCTAGTAAATGATTAAATGTCATTCATTGTTTTGAAATTCCACTAATTCGGGCATACAGTAACGACCAAAGCTTGTCTGATCCTCGAGGCGAGCACTGTATCGATTCGTCCTCAAGCGATATTCGCACTCGCAAAGGCACTCACTCCCATAACCCCTTTACACGGACAGGAAGAATGCGACATAACACACCTACATTAATACACTAATATGCAGATATAGCTCGATAAAAATATCAAAGTGATTGCCTGTAGAGCAATGTTGAGCATGGAAGGGAGCAATGTTGTCGGTTAACAATTACCCGTTCGCTCACTACGGCTGTGTTGGCTACATCAGTGTGGTCTCGTACTGAATTTATTCATACAGTCCCCTGTTAAAGTATGTTATTGAGCTCTCTTTGAACGATCGTAATAGTCTTATAATTTTTCTGTACACTATCGCATATAATTTCAGATATTCTGTCGGGTAAATTACAAATGCTGTACACAGAAACAACGAAAGCGAATCATAGCAGTTAAGCGGTTATCGTCCACAAGCATCGTCTGCAACTGACTGTGATACCGGCAGCAGTGCAGCGGATGTGGCACACATGAATAGAAGCGACGACGTAGCCAGTTTCGTTCTCTCATTGGTTATTGTTATGGCAGCTGCCCTCTCAACTGTCAATCACTGCTATTTTGATTGCAGATGTAGATTTCAACAGTCAGCCGTCCATCTGTAGACTTAACCTTTATTCATGCTGTTTAGACAGAACACGCATAGGACATTCGTCCAAAGAAGTTGGCACGCTGTGATCATATTAAGATATTCAGCACTATAGGTTAGACGTACAGCTCGTCCTCGCGAGGAGAACCTTAATTTTACTCAGCAAGTCCGGGAAGTTTATTTATGTTGCCTTTCACAAGGAATAAGTCCCCCATAAAAATTTCTACACCAAGAAGATGACGTACTACAGGCGCGAAATTTAACCGACAGGAAGAAGATGCTGTGATACGTAAATGATTAGCTTTTCAGAGCATTCACACAAGGTTGGCGCCGGTGGCGACACCTACAACGTGCTGACATAAGGAAAGTTTCCAGCCGATTTCTCATACACAAACAGCAGTTGACCGGCGTTGCCTGGTGAAACGTTGTTGTGATGCCTCGTGTAAGGAGGAGAAATGCGTACCATCACGTTTCCGACTTTGATATAGGTCGGATTGTAGCCTATCGCGATTGCTGTTTATCGTATCGCGACATTGCTGCTCGCGTTGGTCGAGGTCCAATGACTGTTAGCAGAATATGGAATCGGTGGGTTCAGGGCGGTAATACGGAACGCCGTGTTGGATCCCAACGGCCTCGTATCACTAGCAGTCGAGATGACAGGCATCTTATCCGCAGGGCTGTAACGGATCGTGCAGTCACGTCTCGATCCCTGAGTCAACAGATGGGGATGTTTGCAAGACAACAACTATCAGCACGAACCGTTCGACGACATTTGCAGCAGCATGGACTATCAGCTCGGAGCCCTTGGCTGCAGTTACCCTTGACACTGTATCACAGACAGGAGCGGCTGCGGTGGTGTACTCAACGACGAACCTGGGTGAACGAATGGCAAAACGTCATTTTTTCGGATGAATCCAGGTTCTGTTTACAGCATCATGATTGTCACATCCGTGTTTGGCGACATCGCGGTGAACGCACATTGGAAGTGTGTATTCGTCATCGCCATACTGGCGTATCACCCGGCGTGATGGTATGGGTTGCCATTGGTTACACGTCTCGGTCACCTCTTGTTCGCAATGACAGCACTTTGAACAGTGGACGTTACATTTCAGATGTTACGACCCGTGGCTCTACCCTTCATTCAATCCCTGCGAAACCCTACATTTCAGCAGGATAATGCACGACCGCATGTTGCAGGTCCTGTACGGGCCTTTCTGGATACAGAAAATGTTTGACTACTGCCCTGGCCAGCACTTTCTCCAGATCTCTGACCAATTGAAAACGTCTGGTCAATGGTGGCCGAGCAACTGGCTCGTCACAATACGGCAGTCACTAGTCTTGATGGCCGGCCGGAGTGGTCGAGCTGTTCTAGGCGCTACAGTCTGGAACCGCGCGACCGCTACGGTCGCAGGTTCGAATCCTGCCTCGGGCATGGATGTGTGTGATGTCCTTAGGTTAGTTAGGTTAAAGTAGTTCTAAGTTCTAGGGGACTTATGACCTCAACAGTTGAGTCCCATAGTGCTCAGAGCCATTTGAACCATTTGAACTACTCTTGATGAACTGTGGTATCGTGATGAAGCTGCATGGGCAGCTGTATCTGTACACGCCATCGAAGCTCTGTTTGAGTCAATGGCCAGGCGTATCAATGCCGTTATTACCGCCAGAGGTGGTTGTTCTGGGTACTGATTTCTCAGGATTTAGGCACCCAAATTACGTGAAAATGTAATCACATGTCAGTTGTGGTATAATATATTTGTCCAATGAATACCCGTTTATCATCTGCATTTCTTCTTGGTGTAGCAATTTTAATGGCCAGTAGTGTAGAAATAAAGTTTTGGTCAAGTACCTACTTCGGCTGGGTATAAACTGAATCTGACCAACTGGCCAGGGAGTTCTTTATCTTGTTTTCACGAAGGAGAACGAGTAAGGCAAACCACTTTTTTCGCCGTCGGTCGGATCACTGGAAGTAGAACTGACAGCTGATCGTCATTTCAGGCGGTTACTTTTAAAGAGACTGTTTCATAACTGTTTACAGATTATTTTCAGATTACATTAAAAAGAAAAGTGCATCGTATTACAACTTATCAAGTTTAGGTGTCTGGACAAAGAAGAAGAAATCCAGGACACACTACATAAGACTAGCTACACAGTTCCTTCGAGACTCATCGGTTGGGAAAGCCTATACACTGATCTGCAAAACTTAAGGACGAGATATTAAAAACTGATGATGACCTTGTAAATCGAAGACCAGTTAACGCAATAAATTAATCCTGTAGAACATAAGCAGTGTAGTGTTTTTTCATTTATTATAATGTTGTTGTGCCAAGAACCGTCGGGAGAATTAGTTAACATAAAATTTCTTGATTGCACCCGGTACGTGTTTCCCAATTTTTATGTTAGGTTTGTTGTTAATCTCGTTTCTTCTGCTCCTCAGTACTTCGGTTTTTCTTTTTTGTTTTACCCTTAATCCCTATTCTGAGACCACAAAACTATTGATTCTCATTTAGCAGGTTCTGTAACTCTTTCTCCTTTTCACAAGGGGTTGCTCTAGAATCAGCAGATCTATTCATTGGTATCCTCCCACCCGGAATTTTAATCCCAATTCTGAATCTTACTGTTATTTCCAGAGGGTGTGCGCCGGGCTGGCTGAGTGGTACCGTGTTTGTCTACCGTGCAGCGCACCCGAGTTCGATTCCCGGCCGGGTTGGAGATTTCCTCCGCTCGTGGACTGGGTGTTGTCTTCATCATCATGTCTTCACAGACATGCAAGTCCCAATGTGGCGTCACCTGAAATAAGACTTGCAACACGGCGGTCCAACTTCCCCGGATGGGGCCTCCCGGCCAACAATGCCACACGATCATATCATTTCATTTTCCAGAGGATACTGACAATCTTTCTTTCCGAGCATCCACCATGAACGGAACGGGTAGAAGAATCTTGAGACGCTGTGAAGCCTCCTTCAGACATCCTCTGGCGGCTGTGGAGTATTAAGGACGATGCAGAACATGCAGCAAACTGGACGCAGCATGCAGTGCGTTCTTTAGGGGAACCAGAGCCAATTTTGTGCCACTCGGGACCCATATCACTGACGAACTGCGAGCACCAGTTCAGTAAGACGCGCTTCTGTTTTTTAGAGGTATCATGTCACGAGTATACTGACTGGAAAATGGTGAACCACCCAGTAGAGGAGGAGTAGGAAATGAAATGAAACTTCACGGTTTGAGACGGCGTGTAATGTTATTTCCGTGATTACGGAATCGAGTCAAACTTACAAAGAATGTGGCAGTAAGATTTCATTTGTCAGTCTGATATTCCACCCCTTATGGCCTGGGTGCATACACAGGTTCGATTGGGAAGAGTATCATAAAGCTATTGTACCTCCTCCTGAGGCAAACTCTGGTAACTGGTTCTTTGTATTCCAGATACTGGCACTGGAACTGAGTTGACGTCAGAACTGAACCCACACATGTTACATTGTATTGTTTGTATGTTAACCGCGGCCTAGAAACGACGGAGAGGCTCCCTCCCCGCCGCAGCCGCAGTGGTCCACAGCCGCACGACGACTACCGCAGTCCACTTCACTCCTCCGCCGCCCCACACCGAACCACTCTTTCACTGTTATTGTGCGGTTCGGCCCCTGTGGACCCCTCCATGGAACGTCTCACAGACGAGTGTAACCCCTTGTATTTGCGTGGTAGAGTAATGGTGGTGTACGCGTACGTGGAGAACTTGTTTGCACAGCAAACCGTCTAAAAGCCATCCACAGACTGGCCGGCTCACCGGACCTCGACACAAGTCCACCGGGCGGATTCGTGCCGGAGACCAGGCGCTCCTTCCCACTCCGGAAAGACCGAACGGCTAACTGGGCGGGCTTTACATTGGATACACATACGGGATCTTGCTGGCCACGGGAGTCCTCAACATCACGCAGACGGTTCATAGAGGTACATGTCATAAGGAGACAAGCATTGTCCTACTGAAAAGTGGCACCACAGTGAGAGGTAAGACGTGAATATGTAGGATCTCTGTGACGTACGTTTGTACAGTCAGAATTCCGTCAATCGCTACCAGCCGCGACCTCAGGTCATACGCGACTAACCGCCCCCCCCCCCCTCACACACACACAATGACAGC
Organism: Schistocerca nitens; assembly: GCF_023898315.1. Classification (NCBI taxonomy): domain Eukaryota; kingdom Metazoa; phylum Arthropoda; class Insecta; order Orthoptera; family Acrididae; genus Schistocerca; species Schistocerca nitens. The sequence goes on from NC_064621.1 coordinate 362,861,153, forward strand.
AGGGTTACATCTCTGTGTCTCTCCAAAACAGTGGAAGAACCAGACATCACCTCAGGCCATCGTTGTACTCACCGACGGTGGTCATCTGGAGTAATGGAGAACCGCGATTCATCGCTGAACACAACGTGACGCCATTCATCGGCAGTTCCTGCTTGCCGGACACGGCGCGACTCCAAGCGCTGCCGTCTGCATTGTGGTGTTAAAAGCAGCCGACGCATGGGACTGTAAATCCTTAATCTGGCTGTTGTAAGGATGACACAGAGTGTTGCAGGGAGTGCATTGCTTGGTCTCGCATGCCAGACGCAGATGTAAAAGGGGTTACGATATTCTTGGATCACAATACGATGACGCTCCCTTGTGGTGGTCAGCCGTGTCGGCCAGAACATCGACAAAGCCTATGCCTCCCCTTATGTAACCATGCAATCCTATGTAGCAGCACTTACACCCTACATACTCACTTATTTGCTGGAGGTATTTCAATCTCTTGCTTCCTCTACACATTTGGTCCTTTATAGCTCTCTCTAGTACCATGGAAATTATTCCCTTATGTCTTACCAGATGTCCTATCAACCTGTCCCTTCTTCTTGTCAGTGTTTTCCATGTACTCCTTTCCTCGACGATTCTGCGCAGAACCTTTTCATTCCTTACCTTATCAGTCCACGCAATTTCAGAATTCTTCAGTAACACCACAACCCAAACGCTTCGATTCTCTTCTGTTGCCGGCCAGAGTGGCCGAGCGGTTCTAGGCGCTACAGTCCGGAACCGCGCGACCGCTACGGTCGCAGGTTCGAATCCTTCCTCGGGCATGGATGTTTGTGATGTCCTTAGGTTAGTTAGGTTTAAGTAGTTCTAAGTTCTAGGGGACTGATGACCACAGATGTTAAGTCCCATAGTGCTCAGAGCCATTTGAGCCAATCTACCCTTCATTCGATCCCTGCGAAACCCTACATTTCAGCAGGATAATGCACGACCGCATGTTGCAGGTCCTATACGGGCCTCTCTGGATACAGAAAATGTTCGACTTCTGCCCTGGCCAGCATATTCTCCGGATGTCTCACCAATTGAAAACGTCTGGTCAGTGGTGGCGGAGCAACTGGCTCGTCACAATACGGCAGTCACTACTCTTGATCAACAGTGGTATCGTGTTGAAGCCGCACTGGGCAGCTGTACTTGTACACGCCATCAAAGCTCTGTTTGACTCAATGCCCAGGCGTATCAAGGCCGTTATTACGGCCTCAGGTAGTTGTTCTGGGTACTGATTTCTCAGGATCTATGCACCCAAATTGCGTGAAAATGTAATCACATGACAGTTCTAGGATAATATATTTGTCCAATGAATACCCGTTTATCATCTGCATTTCTTCTTGGTGTAGCAATTTTAATGACCAGTAGTGTACTTCCCTTTTTACACTTCTTCTGATGACGGTGTTGTACACCATAAGTGCAATCGCCACACTGTGGTTAAAGCAAAATGAATTTTTGCCCTGAGAACAAGTGAAACAGTTTCTTTGAGATAACACAACGGACACAAACAGCATTCTATGGGCTCATGGAAACAATGCTTATTCGTACCTCATATATTTCTTAATGTATTGTCTGATGCATCTGAAAATGACCTGCGATGCTTAAAGTAAAATATTGAATTCAAACCTTTCGATTTATTATTAGTAATTTTACCTGAAGAAAATCTGAATTTTAACTCAAACAATACTCTTAAATGCTATTGTCCGTTACGAAATGAGGACTTGACAATAACTTATCAGACCGTGATCAGCATTGGGGGCAGCTTCTACTGGAACAAGGGAAAGGATTTTATAAGCGTGTATGTGGTCCAACATTTTACAATAGAGATAAACATTGCCGAGGGCAAAGAATAAGAAAGAAAGATGCTGATATTGATTTATAGAGACTCGCGGTGCTGATAAAATTACACTTACGTTAACCGATTTGATCGGGACAAGAGCGGAGCGAGAGAGATACTAATGTTAGTTACAGCTATTGAAGCAAGAGGATGAACTCCCTGGTCAACCTAAAACAGAACGGTATAAAGCATTTAACTTACGACACGCGTGGAAATTCGGAAAGAGCTTGGTGCACAGAACTGTGACTACTAGCAAGCTCCGAATGTGACTTACGTAACAGTACGCCAGCAAGCAGTGGCACAGCACCCCACCGTCACTGCCTCGTGGCACAGCTTCTAAGCGAGTCTCCACCGGTCAGCAGCGTCTCCAACGTATCCATAAACCAGCTCGTCCCGTCTTCGACTGGTTACCGTTTGCTCCTAAATACCCCCAAGAGGACGCACTTTTTGCCGCACATTCCATCCAGTCTCAGGCCTAGCTTCAGGGCGCAACGAAACGGTCTAATCGGTTTGCGTCAAAAGCGTGCTCTACGGATCCCTTGTTCGCCCGTTTTCACCTTCAGATATTCTAGAAATATCCCTAACTTTATACCATGAACTTCCAGCAACCAACGGAAACATTCGCCAACGAATTCAGTGGGAAAGATCGCCCCACCTATGCGCTCCAAGTCACGTACGTCGATACAGAGAGGGCTGGGGTCCTCAGCCAACATATGTGTTCTTGTTCTTCGATCCTCACCCCTACTATTGTTCTGTGCATTCCAACAGTTCATCCCCCCGTTCCTAAGCTTGGGAACAGCCGAACTAACAGAATGGATTGCATGCAAGACAGGGAGTGTTCATGAAATAGAGGCTGCTGATCGTAAAGGGAAAGTTCGGGTTAAATAAAACACACACTCCACAGATCACTTCCTACAGGCATTGGTCCGAGTAGAATATGATAGAGATGGGATATAAAAACCGTAAAATACCGTACCTAGTTGATAGGATATACTCTAAGAGAGGATGTTCTCAAATATCTCAAAACACGTAGAAGTGACTATCAGTTCTACTAAGATGGCTCTGACTAACACAATTAAAGAGCAACTGTTCAAAGTTGACACTATTTACTACGGAATCAATTATATACACTCAAGCTCATAAATTAAGGATAATGCTGATACATGGTGAAACAACGCTCTGGTGGGCGGCTTGCGGTTTTAAATCACCTCGTGTTATGACCATGCGGTGCATTTGACCTGTGGTCGTCGCACGGTGGCGCTGGCAGCAGTCCACATACGCAGAGGTGTGTTGGTGCATGTCAGAGTACAGTGCAGCGAGTAGGTGTCCAGACGTTTTCAGACGTGCTAATGGTGACTGTGTGTTGAAAATGGCTCAAAGAACACATATTGATGACGTTATCAGGGGTAGAAAACTAGGGCAACTGGAGGCTGGTCAAACACAACAGGTCGTAGCACGGGCCCTCCGTGTGCCACAAAGTGTGATCTCAAGATTATGGAAACGATTCCAGCAGACAGGAAACGTGTCCAGGCGCTACAGTACGGAACGTCCACAGTGTACAACACCGCAAGAAGACCGATATCTCACCATCAGTGCCCCCAGACGGCCAAGGAGTACTGGAGGTAGCCTTGCTCTGGACCTTACCGCAGCCACTGGAACAGTTGTCTCCAGACACACAAACTACAGACGACTGAACAGACATGGTTTATTCACCCGAAGACCTGTAAGGTGCATTCCACTGACCCCTGGTCACAGGAGAGCCCCTAAAGCCTGGTGTCAAGAACAGTGGTCCCAGGTTATGTTCACGGACGAGACCAGGTGTAGTCTGAACAGTGATTCTCGTCGGGTTTTCATCTGGCGTGAACCAGGAAGCAGATGCCAACCACTTAATGTCCTTGAAAGGGACCTGTATGGAGGTCGTGGTTTGATAGTGTGAGGTGGGATTATTATTGGTGCACGTACACCCCTGCATGTCTTTGACAGAGGAACTGTAACAGGTCAGGTGTATCGGAAGTCATTTTGCACCAGTATGTCCGCCTTTTCAGGAGTGCAGTGGGTTCCACCTTTCTCCTGATGAATGATAACTCACAGCCCCACCGAGCTGCCATTGTGGAGGAGTACCTTGAAACAGAAGATACCAGGCGAATGGAGTGGCCTGCTTGTCTCCAGACCTAAAACCCATCGATCACGTATGGGATGCCCTCGATCGACGTCTTCAAACCCCTGCACGTCTTCAAACCCCTAGGACACTTCAGGAGATCCGACAGGCACTGGTGCAAGAATGGGAGGCTATACCTCAGCAGCTGCTCGACCACCTGATCCAGAGTATGCCAACCCGTTGTGCGGCCTGTGTACGTGTGCACGGTGATCATATCCCATATTGATGTCGGGATACATGCGCAGGGAACAGTGGCGTTTTGTAGCAGATGTGTTTCGGGACGGTTTTCTCAACTTATCACCAATACCGTGGATTTACAGATGTGTGTCGTGTGTGTTCCCCATGTGCCTATGTTATTATCGCCAGTTTTGTGTAGTGTCACATTGTGTGGCATCACATTCTGCAATTATCCTTAATTTATGAGGATGAGTGTATAATACTAAATCATCGTTGGGCACAGATACGCCCTCAGGGACAATATTTAACAAGTTCCATTCTGAATCAAAGTCGTAAACGGTTAGTTGATACTTTCAAGAAATTCTTCTAAGTCCAGTCGCAAAGCGATGAACTGGTGGACGAGCGGCTGCCGTGGAAGACTGGTTGCAGTCTGTTGTCCGCTGGCGCTGTTCGTAACTGGAAGGTTGATCGCCAGAGCCAGAAGTGGACCTGTCAGTTGACTCTCTAGTCTGGTGGGATCTGCTTGTCAGGCTGTGCAGCCTACATAAATACACGGCCGGTGGAATGATACCGAGCAACGCTATATTTCCGCACACGTGATAAGTAATTCATAATAGGGCGGCAACGGTTTCGCCCTCCGTAGTCCAGACCGAAACTATGACTTTGGCTTAACGTAGCCTCGCCGCTGAACACTTGCTGCGCAGGCAACCCAACTGACACCGCTGTGCCGCGTGGACCCTCTGTTGCAATTCTGGGTGGAGCAGAATTAAAGTTGAAAGCGCGGAGTTTTGACTGCATGAAAAAGATTCAAGCAGAATCGTACCTAATTTTGAAGACTATTCAGCCAGCTGACTTCCATAACTCCACCCACAAATTGGAAAATCGCTGGCAACATTGAATACAAGCGCAAGGGGACTACAGTACAGGTGACGATGGAACTTAAGATAGAAAGTAAGTTTTCTGATTTTTACGGGAATATCATTGGAAATTTTAGGTAGCCTCTCTCATTGTGGCACGAGAACGTAGTAAAGGACAGCAGACCGAAATAAAACAGAACATGCGAATACAACTGTTGTACCAGTTTGTAATAAGTTAAATACTATTTTTTAAAGTTTAATTACGATGTACATATTCTTCAAACGTTCGAAAATATACGGAATTTTATGCGTCTTAAAACAACTACGCAACCACGGCCTCATACTCTTACACGACATTACTATTTTCCGCTCAAACCTGCTAATATTTCATTATCCCCGAACAAATATTTGGTACAGTCTGGGGCCCCTGACAGCAGATGACCCGTAGCATGTGCCACTTAAATAAGTCACCTCTGATTGTAGTCGTTCGTGAACATAAATGTCACTTCCATAGAAATTTGTATACGTTGTTAGAGGCAAGACATGTATTTTGTGTATACCATACCAAACAAAAGGTGAAGATATGTTCCTATATAAATCAACTTTAACTAAATATGAAACAAACGGACATAAATTCTTTCGTTGTCGACTCATCTCATGGTGGATGACTAAGACTAGCGACATTATTTCCAGAGAGATTTTGTGCTCTTCATCTTTAGTTACAGCACAGTGAACCCGTCTGTTATGACTGAGTGTGAAATATGCAGAGCATAGATTCTCGATAACGTTCGAGGCAGTTAAATAGTGTTCGTCCTAATTCCCCGCCGCCTCGCTAAAGAGGCTATGCGGTAAGCAGTACGAACTGAGTTATTGTCTCGGTGGAAGACAGCCTTGTTTGTAAGTACAATTTGTATCTTACTGTGCTCCTGATTCGTTGGTATGTACGTCAACCGGAATACTGTGATACAGTGGCACGAACCGTTGCCTTCAATTTGTTTGCCATTCATGTTGACGGAAACATGCTTGAGGATTGCATCTACATATGTTCTCTACGAACATCCATGAGATGAGTGGTGTAGGATGTGTGGTATCAGAATTTAATTACCTCTTTCCTATTCTATCACCCATAAGAAACACCCGGTGATTTCAATGCTGGGTGCCGCGGTTTTGACGTACATCGTTGACGGGGCAAAAAAGAAGGAGTGGAACGTCTGTAACAGGAGGCGTGACAACATTCCCATCGGTGACACGTTCACGGTGGCGTTTGGCAGAACTGTGGCGAAATTTGGTGACTGCGTGACATCGTTAAACCATCTTAAAGCCCAAATGAACTTCTGAGCTGCGACCTTTTCTTCACATTTGTCGACACCTTGCTGTGTGAGGAGTTGCTGAGGATGATGTTGCTGCGCGCTACGCTTTTGAACCATTAAAGAGGACTTTTGTAGCACCTTTGACCCAAATTTCAATCATATGCCCAGGAATGAGTGACAATTACGCGGTTTCGAAAACGAGATCTTTTCATATTGTTTCGCATTGTAGACACAAGAATAGAGCAAATGTTGCTGGTGTAGATGAATATAACACGCAATATTTTAACGTAAAATTTCAAATGTATTTCTGTAATTCAGCGTTATAGTGTTTTGGAGAAAAATCTACATAAAATATCTACTTAAAAATTACTAAAAAATCTACATACTACCCTTTGGGCATCTCGTGCACAGATATATGCTCATTCGGAACAGAGATGGCACAATATGCTGCTTCTCTACTGGGCAATACCTCACTGCTACCTCACAAATTTTGAAATTAATAATTCCTGACTACATTATACTATACAACCTACACCACACGGAACTGCAGTACACTACTGTACTTGGTATCAGAAGCAAAACCAGATCACCTCATTTTGCCCGGATTGTTAGCTCCTGACACGTTGGGACACCATTCTGGATTCAGTGGGGCCCTGCTGCCATGCTACCAAAGGTATAAAGATAGAGAGGTGGCAGTCAGGGTCTCAGGAAATCCTTCCTGGACATCCCTTAGTCTCACGTCCTCGTTGTTTCCTGAATGTTGTTGTAGTTGGATGTTCTGCTACGTATGTCGCGTTGTCAGGATGTGTGGCCTTTTATTGGTTGTCTCTCTGCCGTGGAAGCGTGCAGTTTCTAAGCTTATATTTTGGCGGTCAGCAAGTTATCTTGAGCCGCAGCTCCTTAATCCTTATTATGATGTAGACTGATGTGTTAGCAAAGACATTCCTACACTGGTCTGTAAAATTTTGTATTTTTTAGACACTAGCAGGCTATGTGCTCTGGGGTACTGATTGATCTACATTCGCAAATGTCTCTGCGGTGCGATGGCGTATTTTCAGCAACTAACTAGGATGTAGACCATGCCTCATCAGTCAGTGTATTATTCCCTCTGTAAGAGAAAAGATCTTCCCTCGATTTCTAGGAAATATGCGTCTGTGGAGCCCATATAAGACGATAAAAAATGTCTTATGTTAAGAAGGAACTGGTACGTCCTCTCCCGTGTTTCTGTCCCATCCCGCGTTTCCTGTCATTTTCTATCGGTGAGTGCCTTTGTTTCCTTTTTCGGTTTAGGTCTTATACCTGGTGTCCTCTTCAGCTTACCACATTCGCCAGTTCTGACTATTCAGACCCTCCCGTCCTTACGGCTAGGACCAGTGGGAGTAAGCCTACTATTGGTGTTGTTCTAGACCCGCCTGTCGGGCGTAGGCGTAAACGTCTTTACGCTCGCCGAAGAGCCTGTGCTGTCTCTTTACCTTTACTGGCTCTACGAGCGATTAAGATTGCGTCGAGGTACGTTATTATTGTACTTACAAGAGGAAGGCCTCAGATACGGCCAACTGATTCGACACAAATTCGGCAGATCGCCTATCTACAACCTCAAATGAAACTCTCACAATTGGCTGGGGAGCGGAGAATCCGGGTTAGATTCCCAAAAGTATTCTGCAGTTTTTTATTTGTACGTTTTTTCTGTTTCGAAATTGGTAGGGTTAATAAGGTAAGTAAATCAATAAGGAATAATGACAAGATAGCCAAATAAATTCCTCAATCGACTTTGATTAGAAACGAATTAAAATTTTAAGCCTCATTGTTTAAAAGAAATCCGAGCGACACTGCTGCGTATTTGTCACGAGGGACCACAGACAGCTGCTTGTTTACAGTCAGACGCGGGAGAGAATTTTATTTCGAGGCTTCAATATTGCATTGTTTTGAAACTTCCTGGCAGATTAAAACTGTGTGCCCGACCGAGACTCGAACTCGGGACCTTTGCCTTTCGCGGGCAAGTGCTCTACCAACTGAGCTACCGAAGCACGACTCACGCCCGGTCCTCACAGCTTTACTTCTGCCAGTATCTCATCTCCTACCTTGCATTGTTTTTCTTGATATCCAGCGGGAATTGCTCAGCCACGCGGGTGGAATTCATAGCATAATTCATGATCAGCTGTCAGCACCGATTTTTCAGGCGATGTTATCGTTACGCCTGGTACGCATCAAAATTAACTCCCGTAAAACAAAAATTTTAAATCCAAACCAAATCTGTTTTCCAACGAATCTTCAGAGGGAACAATATAGTTACGCCAACGTAGAATCCATTAGATTTTCTTGATGTCCTGAGTATATTTGCTTTGAGTGTTTATATGCAAAGTATCATCCATATACATACATCAAAAAAGTTTTGCATCACCTTGGCTCCGAGAGTTCCGGAACCTGTACAGAAATTTGGAATAGAGATCAACATAAACATCACTTCCGTCCTTTTTATTGCTCATGAAAACCACACATTGCATGTTGTACCATCATACAGCGACACCTTCAGAGGCGGTGGTCCAAATTGCTGTACACACCGATACCTCTAATACCCATTAGCAAGTCGTCTTACATTGCTGGATGCCTGCATTCGTCGTGGCATACTATCCACAAGATGATCAAGGCGCGGTTGGTTCAGATTCTGCCACTCCTCAACGGCGATTCGGCGTAGATCCCTCAGAGTGGCTGGTGCGTCACGTCGTCCATAAACATCCCTTTTCAATCTATCCCAGGCATGTTCGATAGGGTTCAAGTCTGGAGACCATGCTGGACACTCTAGTCGAGCGATGTCATTATCCTGAAGGAAGTCATTCACAAGATGGGGCCGCGAATTGTCGTCCGTGAAGACGAATGCCTCGCCTATATGCTACCGATATGGTTGCACTATCGGTCGGAGGATGGCATTCGCGTATCGGACAGCCTTTACTGCGCCTTCCATGACCACCAGCGGCGTACTTCGGCCCCCACATAATGCCACCCCATAACAGGAGGGAACCTCCACCTTTCTGGAATAGCTGTACAGTGTGTCTAAGGCGTTCAGCCTGACCGGGTTGCCTCCAAATACGTCTCCGACGATTGTCTGCTTGAAAGCATATGCGAGACTCATCGGTGAAGAGAACGTGATGCCAATCCTAAGCGGTCCATTCGGCATGTTGTTGGGCTCATCTGTACCGCGCTGCAGATTTTGTAGGCCGTGCCTCGAACACTATCTTACCGATAAACGAACGTCAAGTTTGAATATACACTCCTTGAAATTGAAATAAGAACACCGTGAATTCATTGTCCCAGGAAGGGGAAACTTTATTGACACATTCCTGGGGTCAGATACATCACATGATCACACTGACAGAACCACAGGCACATAGACACAGGCAACAGAGCATGCACAATGTCGGCACTAGTACAGTGTATATCCACCTTTCGCAGCAATGCAGGCTGCTATTCTCCCATGGAGACGATCGTAGAGATGCTGGATGTAGTCCTGTGGAACGGCTTGCCATGCCATTTCCACCTGGCGCCTCAGTTGGACCAGCGTTCGTGCTGGACGTGCAGACCGCGTGAGACGACGCTTCATCCAGTCCCAAACATGCTCAATGGGGGACAGATCCGGAGATCTTGCTGGCCAGGGTAGTTGACTTACACCTTCTAGAGCACGTTGGGTGGCACGGGATACATGCGGACGTGCATTGTCCTGTTGGAACAGCAAGTTCCCTTGCCGGTCTAGGAATGGTAGAACGATGGGTTCGATGACGGTTTGGATGTACCGTGCACTATTCAGTGTCCCCTCGACGATCACCAGTGGTGTACGGCCAGTGTGAGGAGATCGCTCCCCACACCATGATGCCGGGTGTTGGCCCTGTGTGCCTCGGTCGTATGCAGTCCTGATTGTGGCGCTCACCTGCACGGCGCCAAACACGCATACGACCATCATTGGCACCAAGGCAGAAGCGACTCTCACCGCTGAAGACGACACGTCTCCATTCGTCCCTCCATTCACGCCTGTCGCGACACCACTGGAGGCGGGCTGCACGATGTTGGGGCGTGAGCGGAAGACGGCCTAACGGTGTGCGGGACCGTAGCCCAGCTTCATGGAGACGGTTGCGAATGGTCCTCGCCGATACCCCAGGAGCAACAGTGTCCCTAATTTGCTGGGAAGTGGCGGTGCGGTCCCCTACGGCACTGCGTAGGATCCTACGGTCTTGGCGTGCATCCGTGCGTCGCTGCGGTCCGGTCCCAGGTCGACGGGCACGTGCACCTTCCGCCGACCACTGGCGACAGCATCGATGTAGTGTGGAGACCTCACGCCCCACGTGTTGAGCAATTCGGCGGTACGTCCACCCGGCCTCCCGCATGCCCACTATACGCCCTCGCTCAAAGTCCGTCAACTGCACATACGGTTCACGTCCACGCTGTCGCGGCATGCTACCAGTGTTAAAGACTGCGATGGAGCTCCGTATGCCACGGCAAACTGGCTGACACTGACGGCGGCGGTGCACAAATGCTGCGCAGCTAGCGCCATTCGACGGCCAACACCGCGGTTCCTGGTGTGTCCGTTGTGCCGTGCGTGTGATCATTGCTTGTACAGCCCTCTCGCAGTGTCCGGAGCAAGTATGGTGGGTCTGACACACCGGTGTCAATGTGTTCTTTTTTCCATTTCCAGGAGTGTAGATAAATTGCCGCAGATATTACGCCAAACTGCGCAAAGTTGGACAGAATCTTATTGCAACACCTAATCTGAGACTGATCAACAGAAAGCGGCTTCAAAATAACACGTTACTCAACCACAGCAGCGCCACTGCAACTAGTAAACGCCGATAGGTTAACCTAGACAAGACTAGGATTGCATTTTACGTTTAAAAGGCCTGCTCACAGTGAAACAAGCGGTCCTACTTGTTTCCCATTGGTTAGTTCTCGTGAAAGTATTCCGCTTCACATATCCCTTCTAAGTTCAAGGACTGCAATATCTTCAGTGATGTACTGTTTGGTGCAAAAACATCTTTGCATATGTCTGCGACACAGAAAACGTGGAAGAAAGGTGAAAGTTGTCATTGTGGCAAGCAACTTTCAAAGTACACCTGTGTTTCCATAAATACGAATAATGTATACCAGTGTTCTCACTATAACGTGAACTACCTCTCTTAGTGTGGAGGTAACATGAAAGGCGTTATTGACAATGCAAAAATGTACTGTGAGTGAGTCGCGGGGGAGGGGGGGGGAGGTGTCTTGCCACCCTTTCATTTTCATGGTGTATGAAGTTTATTTATCTACAGCATGTCGGTCAATGTTATGAAATGAAAGTCATTGGGTACTGAGAGCCCCGACAACTTGTTGCCCTGGTTGTGTGATGGATTATTCCTCCATTTCTCTTTATTTTTCTGGGAGCTGTTTCGCTGCCATGTGGTTCAGAGGAAGCACGTAACGGAGTGGTGTTCTCAGCGGGCGAATTATTAGAAGGAGCGGTCCAGGTAACAAGCGAGGCTCTGATTTTACAGGCGGGACGCTGGACCGGCGCCCATGCCCCGCTGCTAATGCTAGGCGGGTGCTCTTGCTCACTAGCCGTGTTGTTGTCCCTGCCTCACTGTCACGGCCGCCTGTACCGGGAGGAGAGTGATTTGAGCGCCTGTCGGAGTATCCTGGCTGGAGGGCCTACTATCCGAGTTTTATATATGCAGGCATTGTGAAAGTTTCTCTTCCAAGTGAAAGCGCATCTGGCGTGATGGGCTGGCCATAAGATTGCTATCCACGTAGCTGGGACATTTCACTATGTCTTTTTGGGTTCTCAAGCCTACTGGTTTCCTGTGCGCGCAAAATACTGTGACGTCAGCTGACGTAATGGGACGCCTCTAATTTTAGGCGGCAAGAGGCGTATGTTTTGCCCTGTTGTATAGCGTAGTCAGTCAGTAGGCCATAAGTTCAACATTGCCAGCTTAACATTCTGTTGATTTTAAATTACTGATGGCCACTCATTCAGTGTGCATCGGTGTATACCTATGTTTGAACAACAGATCTTATAAATGTTTCCAGTTAAATAAATATGCTTGTGACATTGAAATCGTCTGTTATTTTAAGACTAATCTTATCTAATTCAATTAATAATTTCTTATAAAATTTTGTGGGATATTTATTGAGTGTTTATTAATTTATGACAAGATCCCAACCCGAGACGCACTAATAGAGCCAATTCAGATCAGTGGGCGTTGCATACACCGTTTGTAGATACTACAATAGTGTTTCTTGAGGGTGGTATATTAAGCGGGGTACTCCAGTACAGAATTTAAAATCAGACAGTCCAACACCGTCACACCGCCGCGTATCTTGCAAAGAGTTAACATACAGCAAATGGTTATCACTATTTGTGTGAAATTACTCCTACATTTCATGGTGACACTTACCTTGTGTATCCAAGTGGCTACAATCGACATGAAGGAAGTGAGGACCACGCACAAAATAAGTGATTTTTTGGGCAAAAGTTGTTCGATTCTGTCAAAATTATGTGTATTCTCAGTTTACTGTTTTAGTTTGCCTACTGGCACTTCTTAACGAATTTTTTCTTGGATATATAATCCCAAACTGAATTACTGTAACTACTGTCCTAATCAGCTTGTGATGCAGTTCTGGATTTCACGTTTTGGCCCGTAATGTTACCAAAGATTGGCAAAAGTGGTTTTTAAAATCTCCTTTTCAGTACAGCAGCGACTGTTCTTCGTATTCTTTTTGAAACTAACTTATCGCGGACTCGACACCTAATTTAGGATTATACGCCTTACAAGAAACGCAAATAACATTTGAAACATCAAAAACTGGAAAGCACTAATATATTAATAAGCTAAATTCGTGACACTCTCCAGTAGAAATTTCTAACAGTTACTAATAAACGATTCGCATTTGGTAGGACAACGGTTCAAATCCCTGTCCGGCTATCCAGATGTACGTTTTCCGTGATTTCCTTAAATCGTTCCAGGTAAAGGCCGGAATGTTTTCTTTGGAACGGCACAGCCGATTTCCTTCCCATCGCCCACAAATTCCGAGCTTGTACTCGTTGTCTAATGAACTCGATATCAACAGGACCTTAAAAACTGAACTTCTTTTCCTCCGTTTTGTCTACTCTTGTTAGTTGTTCTGGAATTGTAATGAGTCACTGTTTAAGTAATTAGAACTTATTAGTTATTATTTTGGTTTTCTGCTACAATAATCAATTACTTAATGTGTATTTCGATAAAAGGAACTCAATCTACATAACTTAAAAAAAACCTATTCTGAGGTCCGATAAGTTCCCATCTCTTTTTTGTACAGCTGGAAAAATAAATTGTTTCACTGTCATCCCTGATTTTGAACATGGAGAAAAGAATTTTTGTGGTTATTATATTGTTTTGTTTCATTATTGCATTGCTTCATCTGGGAAGCGGACAGTAATGCTGTGTTTCGGTCCGCGAAAGTCCACAGATACAGAAAACAATGGCAGAGATAACGAGTGCGTTTAGGAACCGCTTTGGCAACAATCCACCTCGTAAAGCAATCCAGCTTGATTGAGGAAAACGTGCTTTTGTTTCAGTCTGTGCCAAAGGCGGAACGCGAGAGAAACATTTACTGCCATCGCTCAGTCAACTGAGCAGTCTTCAGTGAAATGTATTCGCAAGAGAGCAACTGAACTTCAGGTAGCGCAGTCAGCGATGCATAATCACGTTAAAAATATTTGAAAGTGGAAGAGACTGAAACGACATTTGTGAATGAGGTATCTGACAATGACATGGGGCAGCGAGTTACGACCTGCCTTGCTTTGTTGATTCAATTTCCATATGCCGTGTTTCGCTCAAAAGTGCTGTTTCCTGCCGAACTTCCAACACACTGAAGTTTATACAGGGGGAATGTTATTTTCTTGGCTAAGGAAAACCCCCGTTATTAACGAGGGGCGTGCAATAAGTAATAAAACACATTTTTCTGCAAGCAGGTTGGTTCTATTCAAGATAGCCATACACTACATTATTCCCCACTCTTTTGGCTACAAAATCTCTGTTTTTCAACATTATCTACGTTCAATGTGACGGCCTTACGTCGCCTTACTGGGAGGGCTTGGTCGACGTCTGAGCCATCGTCTTGCTGCAACCGTAACCTCCCCATTATCCACGTAGTGCTTCCCGCGGGGTGCGTCCTTCACTGGACCAGCTGGAAGTCAGATGGTGCGAGTTGCGGGCGAAGGACTCAGCGGACACACACCTTTTACTATTCCAACTGGTGGACGAGGATGTCGGCATTACCAATAGAGACGTCCAGTTGAGCAGCAAGGTATTTGATTGTTATCTGTCGATCACCTAAAATGAGAGTGTCCACACGTTCTGGCATTGCAGAAGTCACAGCTGCGTGCGGCCGAGAGGCAGGCGGGAGATAGGACATTTTCACGCGGCCTTGTTGCGATGATGACATACGCGTCGCCCAACGACTCACCGTGCTTTAATTCACTTCCAGGTCTCTGTAGACATTCCACAAGTGCCTATGAATATCTGCTATGTTCTGGTTATCCGCCAAAAGAAACTGTGACACACGCTATTTTTGAAGGCAACGTATAGCTTCGCCGCCTGTTGGAGCTTCATGTAACTATAGGGGCCAAAGTGGGAATAGTCAACCATGTCCCACAACAAATTCCGCATTGTTTCAACAGAAATTAGCCGAGAGAAAAGTCCCGGCCCGAAACTACTCGTCAAGTAAATAAAAAAAAGTGAAATTTGCGACTATGGCTGGTTTTCCGTTGTACTGAGAAAAAAAGAATTGCATTACTTATTGATCGACCCCTTGTGCAACGATTAGAAGAGAAGTGTATCACGTTGATATGGATTGGTATGCCACCCCGATGCTTGTTCGGTTCATATTTTTTTAAGGCTTCACGAGAGAAAATTATTATTTCCTGATGTTGCAGATTCCTCAGGTTGCACGTGTGGTTATACCTCAATTCGAAAGCAAGGAAATGATGAATTATGAGTGGTTGCAGCAGGATGGAGCTCCTGGATACTTTGGTATTTTGGTACTTGAGTTCCTTGGTCAACAATCCAAGGCCACTAGATTCGGTGTGGTTCAATATCATCTTCAGATCCACTGGAATGGTCACCAGCAGTCCGAGACCATACCATGCCAGATACACACTATACGGAAAATAAAGTGCCATGTGACTCATTTTCATTAGAAGACGAAGAACTGGGAAAAAGTGTTAAAATCTGAAGTATGAGTCGTGAGATGCTCCACAAGATGTTAGAGTACATGGGGCCTCATATATCTCTGTGTAAGGCACAGTAGTGCTCATACAAAATTTGCTTAATACTTAGCTTTTATGTGTATGTACTCCAATATAAAACACACTGTTTTAACAATAGAATAATTTGAAATTCACTGAGTGAGCTATTTCAAATAGCTGCTCTGAGATAAGAAAGCGTGAGTTTAAGTTTGCTAAAGGATCTTTCTCAATTAACGATGAGCCAGCACTGTCTGCATGTTTTAGTCGGTTACTCATTAACTGAAGAAGACAGTCCCACCTTAATTATATGATCTGTAAAAGTATTTCTTGTCTTGATATTGCGATAGAATCGCTGCTTGGTAACACCATCTTACAGTCTAATACTTCAATATACAATTGTTCACCGTTCACCTCTCGGTGCAAGTTTTGCCAAAACTTTCGTACTTGGTCGTCAGGTTCTTGTTGTCAGCACAGCAGCGCAGCCCCTTGTGTCGAGTAGAAATTAGAATTCTTCGTATGTTTCATTCAGTGAGGTTCTTTACCTTCTTCTTCGTAGACGTCCTTTTCTTCCATCTTTCCCTTATTCGTTAGCCCTTTCTAATATTTCCACCCTTTACAGAACTAGCTCGTCCGCCTCTGTAGCCGACTGGTCAGCGTAGGTGGCTGCCATGCGGAGGACCCATATTCAATTCTAGGTGCTGCCGGGGAGTTTTCCTTGATGGGAGGACTGGATGGGATCAAGTCAAACATATGATGCCACTTGAGGAACTACTCGAATGAGAAACGGTGGCTCGAAAGCCTGCAAAGCCGACATCGGCGTGAACGCGGTGTGCTCACCCCACGCCCATCTATGCCGTAATAGCGCACGCAAGTCAGTCCAGTGGCTGAGGATGACACGGCGGTCGGTCGGTCCTGATTTGTCCGTCCGCGGAGGAGCTTCGCTTTGCTTTTACAGAACACGGACCCTCCGAGGTGAGTGCGCCCATGGCACGTACCCCGGCTGCGATGCCCCCGAGAGAAGTGTTAATTATATTGCGCGAACCGCGGCCTCTTTGCCTCCACGTTTCCCTAATGCTCTCTCTCTCTCTCTCTCTCTCTCTCTGCGTGAGATGGCTTCTGAGGCAACGCGAAGTGTAGTATCGACTGTCGTTGTTGTTGAGGTCTTCAGTCCTGAGACTGGTTTGATGCAGCTCTCTATGCTACTCAATCCTGTGAAAGTTTCTTCCTCTCCCAGTACCTACCGAAACCTACATCCTTCTGAATCTGCTTAGTGTATTCATCTCTCGGTCTCCCTCTACGATTATTACCCTCCACGCTGCCCTCCAATACTAAATTGGTGATCCCTTGTTTCCTTAGAACATCTTCTACCAAACGATACCTTCTTCTAGTCAAGTTGTGCCACAAACTCCTCTTCTTCCCAATTCTATTCAATACCTCCTCATTAGTTGTATGATCTAGCCATCTATACTTCAGCACTCTTCTGTAGCACCACATTTCGAAAGCTTCTATTCTCTTCTTGTCCAAACTATTTATCGTCAATGTTTCACTTCCATACATGGCTACACTCCATATAAATACTTTCAGAAACGACTTTCTGACACTTAAATCAATACTCGATGTTGACAAATTTCTCTTCTTCAGAAACGCTTTCCTTGCCATTGCCAGTCTACATTTTATATCCTCTCTACTTCGACCATCATCAGTTATTTTGCTCCCCAAATAGCAAAACTCTTTTACTACTTTAAATGTCTCATTTCCTAATCTAATTCCCTGAGCATCACCCGACTTAATTCGACTACATTCCATTATCCTCGTTTTGCTTTTGTTGATGTTCATCTTATATCCTCCTTTCAAGACGCTGTCCATTCCGTCCAACTGCTCTTCCAAGTCCTTCGCTGTCTCTGACAGAATTACAATGTCATCGGCGAACCTCAAAGTGTTATTTCTTCTCCATGGATTTTAATACCTACGCCGAATTTTTCTTTTGTTTCCTGTACTGCTTGCTCAGTATACAGATTGAATAACCAAGATAAGTCAAGGGTCAGTATTGCCTCACGCGTTCCAACATTTTTACGGAATCCAAACTGATCTTCCCCGAGGTCCGCTTCTACCAGTTTTTCCATTCGCCTGTAAAGAATTCGTGCTAGTATTTTGCAGCCGTGACTTATTAAACTGATAGTTCGGTAATTTGCACATCTGTCAACACCTGCTTTCTTTGGGATTGGAATTATTATATTCTTCTTGAAGTCTGAGGGTACTTCGCCTGTCTCGTACATCTTGCTCACCAGATGGTAGTGTTTTGTCAGGACTGGCTTATAAGTATCGACTACGAAGCCGTTTACAGCCTAATCGCAGGTATCGACAATGTTTAGGTAGGGGTTGCGAGAGAGGGCAGGAGGGAACTTTTCCCCCTCCGATACAAATTGTTTTGTCGCTATAAAAATTTCACAGATTTCTAGGAGTACCATAAAACATCGTATTTACCATTGCCTAACTCTACAGGAAATACTATAGGTTTAGTAAGCGCCGTTTGACTGGCACGGTGGAAGTCTTGGTGCTATCCTGCTGTCTGGGTGCATGCAACCCTTCACAGAACAGACCCGAAAGAGACTCCCAATCTATTTCTATTCTCTGTCGCTTCATCGTACAGCCCTTATCGAGCTGCAAAAAATGACTGGACCAGCAATCTGGCGCGCTGTCCGTCGCAGAGTCCCATTACAGTGCCATCTGTCCTCATACGCACAACGTAAGTTTGGTAGTAGTGTGTGGGAGTCCCCAGTTCCCAGATAGCCTCCCTTCGTTCCTGCTGCACAACTTTATCGTAACGGTAGTTAGTTGGTACACATATCGTTTTTGCGCAAGAAGACAATGCTGTACATTTACGTGTCAAACAGGGGAGAAGAGAACTGCCTTTGTTTAGCCGTAGGCTGTCAGTCGGTTCTACTACCAAGACTGAAGTACGCTTGTAAAGCGGAGAGGTCGAAGACACTTTAAACTAATAACTTTATTGATTAGTCGAAACTAAAATAAGATGTCCTTGGATGGTAGGCGACGACGTGGAGACCTGTGACGTTACTGGGCCGGCGCTGCCGCCGCATAACGGCTCACGTGTTGCTGTTGAAGGCCAGGACCAACTGGGGCACGGAGACGAGACTGCTGCCAGTCTTAACTGGTAGTGCTGAAAGTCAACTGACGATACGGGCGCACGGAACTGCTGGTCTGCCGACTTCACGCATTGGACGTAACTGACTTCGCACAGTCCGGCAGTGGCCTGATAAGGCGGGAACAGGTATACATCCGCATGGCACTGCGAGGGCACGTGACCTGGCGCAGCAAAGTACTTGTCCAGCCGACAGCGCTCTCTGCTGCGACAGGCACGCTGGCTGTCGGCGAGGCTGGCGCCTACAGACGCTGTGGAGGCGATGTGCAACTCCCGTAGTAAACAGCCCAGTCCATACAGGGAGAACAGGTGCTAACTTATGGGATTGCTGCCGGGTGACGTTGTTGACCACCGCCGATATTTCGACGGGAGCACACCTTGCCGTTCTCAAGGCACAACTGCAAGGAGAAAGCAATGTGCAAGGGAATTTAATACCTCGGTTCACAGAGGAGAAACAAGGAAGATACCACACACAGAACAAGTAACCGCAGAGTCAACACATAACCACAGATAACCAACGTCAGAAATATCGATAGTGACTATTAATCAACAGGTGAGGTAGCACTAATTCTGTCCCTTTTTTTATGAGAGACAGAGCCGGATTCCAAGCAGCATTTAAATAAAATCCACCATCTCTGTTTATAAGTCTGCCTGATAGTTTGATTTCAACAGCTTCCTTAATAACGCTATCCCAATAGCTGGACGTGCAAGCCAGAATCTCCGTGTTGTCGTATTCCATAGGATGGCCGGTGTCAAGGCAATGTTCTGCAATAGCGGATTTGTTCGGCTGTTGTAAGCGTGTGTGACGCTTATGTTCAATACACCGGTCTTCCACAGTCCTGATTGTCTGACCAATACATGACATGCCGCAACTGCAAGGAATACGATAGACGCCAGCCTTACGCAAACCAAGATCGTCTTTTACGGGCGCCAATAGGGCCTTAATCTTAGAAGGTGGTCGAAAAACACATTTCACATCATATTTCCGCAAAATACGGCCAATCCTGTTGGAACTGCTTCCTGCGTAAGACAAAAAGGCCTTAGACTTAGGTACCACTTCGTTGCTATCGTCACTCACCCGTTGCACAGAAGGCTGATAGCGCCTCGCTCGTTTGATCTGCCTCTCACTATAACCATTCTGACGAAAGGTGACTTCCAGATGTGCTAGCTCAGCTCCCAAACTTTCAGGGTCTGAGATAACGTGCGCCCTGTGAACCAAGGTACGAAGTACTCCTTTACGCTGAGCTGGATGGTGACAACTATCAGCTCGCAGATACAAGTCAGTGTGAGTAGGCTTCCTATAAACATAATGTCCCATCGTACCATCAGTCTTCCTTCTGACCAACACATCGAGGAAGGGAAGGTATCCATTCTTTTCCACCTCCATAGTGAACTGAATATTCGGGAGGATTGAATTCAGGTGTTCCAAAAACCGGTTTAAATTCTCACTACCGTGAGGACAAACAACGAAATTATCGTCTACGTATCTGAAAAAACACGCAGGTTTCAAGGTCGCTGACTCCAACGCACGTTCATCAAAGTCCTCCATAAACAAATTGGCCACGATAGGTGGCAACGGGCTTCCAATTGCTTATGGGTGCTTCTAAGTGCTTATGAGAGCCGTTCACGCTAGTCCTCCTGGTGGGGCGGCTGACCGCACT
Organism: Schistocerca nitens; assembly: GCF_023898315.1. NCBI lineage: Eukaryota > Metazoa > Arthropoda > Insecta > Orthoptera > Acrididae > Schistocerca > Schistocerca nitens. The sequence continues at coordinate 362,881,584 of NC_064621.1, forward strand.
GCCGTCTTGGTGTGCGGAGGAAACGACTACTAGGGGGATGCAGCAAAAATATACAGCGTGGCGCAGGGGAACGGGAAATTTTGAACGTTACAGTTGGCAGCACTGTAGCGCCGGCAGATGTTCGAAACTTTGCACAATTGATGTGAACACATTGTCATTTAGTAATCATGGAGAATTGGACTGGTGCGGAACGCGCAGTAACTGTGAGAGCGTTTTACAAAAATGGTGATAGTGCGACTGCCGCGCAGAGAACACTTCGACAGCATTACCAGCTTGGACGTCATGGACGTGTCCCATCTGCGCATGCGATTACAACTTGGGTGGGTGAATAAACAGGATCTGCCTTGAAAAAGAAACCTCCAGGTGGCATTCCAACGGTACGTACCCCAGAGAACATTGCAGCTGCTAGAGCTGCAATCGAGAGAAGTCCTCGCCGCTCCGTTCGACAGCATGCATCTTCGCTAGGGATTAAGCGACGAAGCTTACAAAGAATACTACGCGAATTAGACTTCCATCCCTATAAGTTTCAGATTGTGCAACACTTACATGAACGAGACCCAGCGTCACGTATGGAGTTTAGTAGCTAAAATCAACGAGGACGCGAATTTCCTTGGTAACTTATGGATATCAGACGAAACCCATTTCCACCTGAACGGATTCGTGAACAAACATAATTTTCGTTATTTGGCACAGGACAATCCTTGTGAGTTTCACCAGCGACCACTACGTAGCGCCAAGGTCACAATATGGTGTGCTGTGTCATGTCATGGTGTTATCGGCCCTTATTTTTTTGAACGTGAGGATGGTAGTGCAGTGACAGTAACATCCGCTCGAATGTTGAAATGCTTCAAACATTCTTTACACCGAGACTGTACGAGCTTAATCTTAACGTCGAAAACATGTGGTTTCAGCAGGACGGAGCCACGTCACACACTGCTCGACAATCGATGGCAGCAGTTCGTCAATTGTTTGGAAGACGCATTATTTCACGTAACGGTGACATTGCATGGCCTGTGAGATCCCCTGATCTTAGTGTGTGCGACTTCTTCCTGTGGGGATATCTTAAAGGCAAGGTGTACCGTACACGTCCTGCAACAATCATGAACTGAAGGAGAACATTGAAAACGAAATCACTGCCATTCTCCAAGATTTGCTACACCGCACTTTCCAGAGTTTTCATAACAGGCTGTTAGAGTGTGAACGCTGAATGGGAGCACATCTTTCCGATGTCATCTTTAAAAAGTAAAGAGACACTTTTGGACATTTTGATTGTAAAGACATACTGAATAATGGCATACTGAATACATTCACTTTCGTTAATAAATTATTAGCTTTATGAATTTATTCATGGAAATGACGTTATTTCGAAATTTCCCGTTTACCTGCGCCACCCAGTATTTGAGCATTGTCTCAGGTTTGCTGCACTCATATCGTTGAACGCTGGGCCTGAACTATACTGCACACAAGTAGTCTAAAAAGTTTGCTTCCAAAAAACGTTAGTTCTCCTTCAATTACTGCACTGAAACCTGAAAAAAGTTGCAATACTGCAATAAAACAATCCAACGTTTCCGTGAACGTGGTGAGATATGAAATTTTGTGAGCAAACTTAAGTGTTATATCGGTTGTCCGAGAAGCAATGGTCAATATTCAGGGATATGACAGGAAAAATAATTTGAAGCAAAAAAGAGTCTTAATAAACATGTGCTCTAAAATACATACGTTAATAGCTATGAGCGCTTGTTCAGTAGAAGAGATGTGTTTCACAGTAGCGAAATTCAGCAAGCGCTCATGCATTTCAGAGACCATGTTAACTACGCTATTTTGCTTCGAATGATCGTTCCTGTCACATCCTTGAATAATGACCATACCTTTTCGGACACCCTGTAGAAGGTATCGAAGTTGAGCAAGCGTTGGTTTCTAACTTTTATCTCCTGTATTAATCAGTACAACCTTTCACTGTTTATTTTTGTTATTATCCAACTGAATTCTCTCTGTTATCCCGATATTTTTCATTTCGAGTTTCAAGTCAGCATTATTACTGGTACATCAAGAAGACTATGATCATGAATAGTATTTTGCTTTACTAGTTAACTCGTTGAATACGACGGATTTCATCAAATTACCACGTAATTTCCTTTTCCATTATAACATAAAAATGTACTTTGCATATGCTGATGAGATTTTATTACCTAATGGGTATGTAGGTAATATATCTTCAAAACTATATTGAACGTTTAACTATCAGACTTTAGAGACGTAGATTTTGTGTCGACCCTACCGTCTAATAAACTTAGTTTCTGAGGCACTATACGTCGTCAAACTTAGCGAGTCAGTTATATAAAAATTAGTTATAATCTTGCCCGCTCTTGGATAAATTACTGCGGACGTTGAGGAACCTAACCATTTTTATTACAGCGCTTGTTACGTTTGCAACTCAGTAGCGTTTTCGTGTTATTTACACAGTATTTCATTTAAATTACGACGCTTGTCAGTATTTCACTCCGGGAGATATGTTTGCAAATGCGGCAAACGTACATTCCAACTACAACCGTACGTGGCATTCACGAGCTTGGGACGCGCCTCTTTGTGTTTGCAGCGAAATTCTGTGTTTGCAGTGCGTTCGCGAGCATTGTTCGGACGATATTCACTCTTTCCTGTTTGTGTGTAGCAGCTGCTGCCCCCTGGGAAACGTCACCAATGCGTGCCCGGTTACAGAAGTCCTGTTGTGAACACTGTTAGAGGCAGCGTGACATTAGGGTCACGGCTTACGAAACACGACATCGACCATGAGGTGACTTCTTACACCTCTCTCGCAATCGCCTAGACTTACTCATTCAAAACTGTTCCTTCTAAATTTACTTTTACAACACTGAAAGTAGTAGATGCGTTTTACTTTTTGGGCAACATAAAACTGATAATAACCGAAGCAGAGGCAGCATAAAAGACGGACTGGCAATAGCATGAAAAGCTTTTCTATAAAAGAATTTTGGAATTTCTAAAATCATTGGAAGGAGTGGCAACCAAAGAACTATTGAAGTTAGTGTGTAGAATCTGAGACTGGTGGCGTACCATCAGAATATCTAAAAAATATCATCCATACAATACCGAAGATTGCATTATCGCATAATCAGCTTAACAGCTCATGTATCTAAGTTGTTGACGAGAATAATACACTACTGGTCATTAAAATTGCTACACCACGAAGAAATGCAGATGATAAACGGGTATTCATTGGACAAATATATCATACTAGAACTGACATGTGATTACATTTTCACGCAATTTGGGTGCATAGATCCTGAGAAATCAGTACCCAGAACAACCACCTCTGGCCGTAATAACGGCCTTGATACGCCTGGGCATTGAGTCAAACACAGCTTGGATGGCGTGTACAGGCACAGCTGCCCAAGCAGCTTAAACACGATACCACAGTTCATCAATAGTAGTGACTGGAGTATTATGACGAGCCAGTTGCTCGGCCACCATTGACCAGACGTTTTCAGTTGGTGAGAGATCTGGAGAACGTGCTGGCCAAGGCAGCAGTCGAACATTTTCTATATCCAGAAAGGCCCATACAGGACCTGCAACACGCGATCGTGCATTTTCCTGCTGAAACGTAGGGTTCGCAGGGATCGGATGAAGGGTAGAGCCACGGGTCGTAACACATCTGAAATGTAACCTCCACTGTTCAAAGTGCCGTCAATGCGAACAAGAGGTGACCGAGACGTGTAACCAATGGCACCCCATACCATCACGCCAGGTGATACGCCAGTATGACGATGACGAATACACGTTTCTAATGTGCGTTCAGCGCGATGTCGCCAAACACGGATGCGACCATTATGATGCTGTAAACAGAACCTGTATTCATCCGAAAAAATGACGTTTTGCCATTCGTGCACCCAGGTTCGTCGTTGAGTACACAATCGCAGGCGCTCCTGTCTGTGATGCAGCGTCAAGGGTAACCACAACCATGGTCTCCGAGCTGATAGTCCATGCTGCTGCAAACGTCGTCGAACTGTTCGTGCAGTTGTGGCCTTGCAAACGTCCCCATATGTTGACTCAGGGATCGAGACGTGGCTGCAAAATCCGTTACAGCCATGCGGATAATATGCTTGTCATCTCGACTGCTAGTGATACGAGGCCGTTGAGATCCAGCACGGCGTTCCGTGTAACCCTCCTGAACCCACCGATTCCATATTCTGCTAACAGTCATTGGATCTCGACCAACGCGAGCAGCAATGTCGCGATACGATAAACCACAATCGCGATAGTCTACAATCCGACCTTTATCAAAGTCGGAAACGTGATGGTACGCATTTCTCCTCCTTACACGAGGCATCAGAACAACGTTTCACCAGGCAACTCCGGTCAACTGCTGTTTGTGTATGAGAAATCGGTAGGAAACTTTTTTCATGTCAGCACGTTGTAGGTGTCGCCACCGGCGTCAACCTTGTGTGAATGCTCTGCAAAGCTAATCATTTGCATATCACAGCACCTTCTTCCTGTCGGTTAAATTTCGCGTCTGTAGCACGTCATCTTCGTGGTGTAGCTATTTTAATGGCCAGTAGTGTAGTATGCTCGCATGTAGTGCAACAAATCAACACGTACTACATGTAATAAAACATATATTAAGACAGAAAGCACAGGGCCAGATCTGTTTATAACATAAAAGTACAATGTTAGGATATGTAACTAAAAAATTATCTACATGTACATAGAAACACCGCAAGCCACCTTACGGTGCATGGCGGAGAGTACCCTGCACTACTACTACTAGTCATTTCCTTTCCTGCTTCACTCGCGAATACAGCGAAGGAAAAACGACTATCAGTATGTTACTGTATGGATTCTAATTTGTCGTATCTTATCTTCGTGGTCCTTACGCGAAATGTGTTTTGGATGCTGTAGAATCATTCTGCGGTTAGCACCAAATGCCCGTTCCTAAATTTTCTCAGAATTTTACCTCGAAAAGAATGTCGCATTCCCTCCAGGGTTTCCCATTTGAGTTCCCGAAGCATCTCCATTATACTTGTGTGTTGTCCCCTGCCGATAACAAATGCAGCAGCCCGCCACTGAATCGCTTCGATGTGTTCCATTAATCCGACCTGGTGCTGATCCCAAACACTCGAGCAGTATTCGTAGATGAAGCACACTTTACCGAAATCCTCCCAATAAACCTACGTCGACCATTCGCCTAACCTACCGTGCACATGCACGTTCCATTTCATATCGCTCTGCAACGTTACTCCCAAATATTTAAACGACGTGACTGTCTCAAGCAGGACACCACTAATATTGTATCCGAATATTACGGGTTTGTTTTTCCTGCTCATTACTGAATTGAGAGCTGGATGTCAAGATGTCATTCATTACAACGACTAGAAATTTTGACTCTTACAGTCACTCAACTTCGATGATGTACGTGAACGAGTTAATGTATAAGTATTGAACCGGAAGTCCACCGATAAGTGTAGTAGACTTTTAAGGGATATTTTGTAAGTCCTTTTTTTATAAACGACCAGTGGTATACAGTGCACAAGGTGACACCGGAGACCAGACGTCACTTTTAATAAAATACTTACAAAATATCCCCTAACACCCTCAGAAACTAACGGGTGGAGTTAGGGTTCACACCATGATTCGGGCCTGAAAGGAGACCAATTAAATTAAGACCAAATATGCATAACAGAACAACCTGCCGATATTTTTATAATATCTAAAATTGTAAGAGTTTATGGAAAAAGTGAGCTTAACTTTCAATAGAAAATTAATCTTGACAGCAAATTTATATAGGCTGACTGGTTTGGACTGATCAGGCAAGACTCAGTTTCAATGACGCAGAACATTCTTACTCTGCAGATAATGAAATACTCTCAGTAACGAAGCTTTAATGACCTACAGATTTTTGCCTGATCAATCGAAACCGACCAAATAAATGGTTCAAATGGCTCTGAGCACTATGGGACTTAACATCTATGGTCATCAGTCCCCTAGAACTTAGAACTACTTAAACCTAACTAACCTAAGGACATCACACAACACCCAGCCATCACGAGGCAGAGAAAATCCCTGACCCCGCCGGGAATCGAACCCGGGAACCCGGGCGTGGGAAGCGAGAACGAAACCGATCATTCTGCACAAATTTGCGATCGAGACAAACTAAATTTTGCACTGAATTGCCGGTATTCATTTGTACATGGCCGTAATCCGGAAAAAGTTTGACAGATGAACTGGCCGTGGTTTGCTGGTTGTATTTGCATAACCCATTTGTGTCTCATTAACGACGCTAGTGTTGGAGGGTCCGGCGTTACCTATGCTGGGGGTCCGTAAAAATGAAGTCTCAGTTCGCGTTCGACATAGCCTGCCACAAATACATCTTATGGTGTAGGGTTTCTAGCTTGTTTGTGGTATTCTGTGAAACTGATGTGAGCTATGTTTTTATTTGAAGTGTCATACTTCACATCTGTACACTGGATATTTTTTCAAACGGAAGTCTTTAACAGTCAATATGTTAAGCCACAGAGGATCTGAATACAAACGATGTGATCATTGGTTGTCAGTGTCACTGTCGTTACCAGTTTAGCATTCTGTGAGTGAGTCAGGTTTTGGTCACACTACTGAGCAGTCTGAAAATTGCTAACAGAGCACAGGGATAAAAATGCAGAGGCTGTGATTTCTGGAAATGTGATTTAGTAAAGATGTGTGAAGGTTTTCAGAAAAGGTTCTCGCTGCATTATTTGCTTGCACGTAATTTATTACGTGTTTGAAATAGGGAAAGCTTTAATGGGATTTTTCATTATTGCTTCAATTTAGTTATTTTCATTGTTCACACGTGACGGAACAAAGTTATCGACTCGTACAGCCTGCTCTCGAAGGTTAAGGTGCACCATTCCTTAACCACTTCAGTAACTAATTTCATGGTAGAGTAATGTATATTGGTATAAATGGTTTTTCGTTTGTCCTGTTTCATAGCTTTGTCGTTGACCGTTGAGACCATCCTGTTTCCGAGGCTCCTTAGGGTACCAGGAATAGTGAGTGTTTTCCGAGAGTTGGGTAACAGCTTCTGCTCAACCCCGTTTCTAGGAGGATCATGCTTTTCTCTTTTGTTTAGGGGTTATCTTCCTTAGCCGATGTGTTCTGGTTATTTAAAGGAGCCGGAAAATTCGCCTGACATCGTCTCCCGTTGACTACGTAACGTACAGCCATTGAGCAGGGGTCACGTGACCTGTAACTTCTTGCACCTGAGAGTAGGGTTTGTTGGCACATCCGCCTTGTATTCTTCAAGGTCTCACGCATTTATCAAATTTCAGTGGGCGTTTCTCAGAGTTTCGATTCTGTACAGGTAAAGTTGATTGCTATTGTTAAAGAATCAGAGTTTCAATACAGTTTTTTGACTGCTAGTCCCTTCTCCATCATTTAGTAAGCGCAATATCATCCTCCGTCTCCTCATGAAAATATGGAATTTTTAATTGCGTCGCCGCATTCCACTTGGCGAAACACAGTCGCTAAAGCCAAACCTTCATATTCTTAGAAAAGCTGAATATTCTTTGCAAAGAACTGCGGAAGGTTTTCTCTCTTTTAGTTGTTTTGCTGCTGCGCCGTATTTTAATGTTCATCAATCTAGCGCAGTACCGAATTTTCGCTGTCACAGGTAAGCCATGAAAATTTCTTAGGGCGATTTTTACATCTCAGTCAGGACAATAAGATCATTCACAGTTAAATGCTGCGTTTCAAAGCCGGCCGGTGTGGCCGTGCGGTCTAGGCGCTTCAGTCTGGAGCCGCGTGACCGCTCCGGTCGCAGGTTCGAATCCTGCCTCGGGCTTGGATGTGTGTGACGTCCTTAGGTTACTTAGGTTTAAGTAGTTCTAAGTTCTAGGGGACTGATGACCACAGATGTTAAGTCCTATAGTGCTCAGAGCCATTTGAACCATTTTTTGCGTTTCAAAAATTTCATTAGGTCAGATTTGGTAAAGTTTATTTCAGATCTCATTTCTTCTGCAGACATTTTGGGTCTTAGAGTCCAGTGTTTTATTTGTATGTGTTTCATTTAATGTTTGGAGTTGTTGAGTCCGTTTGGGTATGTAAATTTACAGGACTTTTTAATATAAGCATTTTGTATACTTTATTATTTCAAAATTTGATTTGTAATTTTATGTAGCATTTTTATTCTGTTAGTTGTGTGCGTTGAAACTGCAAGTCACACTTTGACATCATGCAATGTAGCGCTGGTCACTACACTGCACAATACAGAATTTCATAGGGCAGTTTCTATGTTTTACAGTTTCATGTTTTCTAACTATTTCGGTAAAAGTTAATTAAAATACGGCTATACAGTTTTAGATAGTTTGCCAACTGTTATTATCAGGCAGCGTTTTCGTAATTACACCACTTACACAATTCAGGATTACAACACACACACACACACACACACACACACACACATATACACAAGAAAGTACAAGACAAGAAACCAGTTCAGTTCAGTTTTGGTTTACAACATGAAATCAAAACGTTTTAATGGTTGCCATCAACGTAATGTGATGAACTTAATGGTTAAAGTCGATTCTAGGTTTCTGGTCCCAAGGTTCATTTGTGCGGTCAGATTTTTTGTAGTTATGTGAAATGTAAAAGTTGACAAGTCAAAGCATGTCTTTATAGCACAGTACGTGTCTTGTAAATTACTCACAGCTGACATCGGACATATTTGTACACAACTGCCATTCTACAACTGCATGGCATTTACAAAAATTAAAAGTATTGCAGGTTCACGTAGTGTACCGCAACATCGGTTCACTCTGAAGTGATGCTTGGAGTTTAACAAAAACGTATATAACGACATATCTCTCCCCACTAGTTGAAGGGATGTCCTGTCCACAAATGTGTGTTTAAAATAGAATTAAGCATCCTGAAGGCCAGCGCCATTTTAATTTCTACTTGTATTAACTTAAAGGCGATTTTCTTTCACATACCAAATTTCTCTGAATGTATATTAATGCGGCGTCAACCATACTTGTCACTATTATTTTCACAAATCTGATTGTCATCTTAGCAATACAAAATAAATTAAACTATTACGAAATTTAAAAGAAAATAGAATTGATGTGTAAAGTGTCTCCTCACAAAGAAATTTTCCTGCTAGCTCCAAAACTCGCCTTAGAGTTTGTGTGTCTTAATATTTCCGAACTTGTAGAGAATTGAATATTATTATATATATATCGTAGTATTATTAATTCTCGGAGGAAGGCAGTGGCAAACCGCCTCCACTAGGACCTTGCCTAGTGAGGCGGTGCGGGTCTCCCGCGTCGCTCCCCTACGCTCTGTAAAGAAGTATGGGACTCATTAATTCGTAGCGTTTTTGTTTTGCATGTTGGTGTTCCGGTTGCTATGTCACTGTTTATCGATTGTCATTTTTTATTTGTAGTTAACTGTTGCTATTTGAGTTTAAGTATTCTCATTTTGTGGTTTGGAGATAGTGAGTGGAGCTGTGGACGTTAGAAAATGGAGTGTCATGTGGAGAAATCGGAACATTTCCGACATTTTCTTCTGTTTGAGTTCAACACAGGGATGACAGCAGCGGAGGCAGCCAGAAACATTTGCGATGCGCATGGGGAGCACGGCAAGAAAATGGTTTTCTCGTTTTAAGGAGGATCGTTTTGTTGTTACTGTCTCTCCACATTCAGAAAGACCTTCCGGGTTTGATAAAGATCGTTTGAACGCATTAATCCGGAATGATCAACGTGACTGTACTCAAGAACTAACAAATTGATGAAATGTGATCATTCCACCATCGTGCGACATTTTCATGCGGTGGGGAAGGTTCAAAAATTGAGTGTATGGGCACCTCATGCTCTAAGCCAAAATCACAAAAATCGTATATGCATGTCTGCTTGCTCGTGAACAATACCGGCCATTCCTATCCTGTATCGTTACTGGTGACGAGGAGACCCGCGCACAATCACAAAACATGTTATGGATCTCATGGAACAGCGACGGTGCGGTGTACTACGAATCTCTTCCTCAAGGTTTAAGCATCGGTGCTGACATCTTCTGTCAACAACGGAGATGTCGTGCAGACGCAACCCAAGAGCGACGATGAGGAAGACTGCGTGAAGCGATGCTACTCCACGATAACGCCCGCTCGCATGTGCTAGACAGACGAAAAATACTGTACAGGAAATACGGGAATTGGGTTAAGTCATTTCGCACTCGCTTTGTTAATCTGATCTTGCGCCCTCAGGTTTTCACCTTTTTCGATCTCTGTCGAACAGTCTTCAAGGAACTTCCTTTCCGGATGAAAATGCGCTGCGAACGTGGCTCCACGAGTTATTCGCCTCAAAACCAAATGATTTTTACGGTCGTGGAATCAAAAACTTACTCCAGCGTATTGGCAGACTGTAAGGAGAATATATTATTGATGACTGAAGTCTCTGCAATGTCTTTCTGTTGTGTTTATTGCCGGCCAAAGTGGCCGTGCGGTTAAAGGCGCTGCAGTCTGGAACCGCAGGACCGCTACGGTCGCAGGTTCGAATCCTGCCTCGGGCGTGGATGTTTGTGATGTCCTTAGGTTAGTTAGGTTTAACTAGTTCTAAGTTCTAGGGGACTAATGACCTCAGCAGTTGAGTCCCATAGTGCTCAGAGCCATTTGAACCATTTTGTTGTGTTTATTAGACTTATGGAAAAAAATACGAACTTTTGCACCAACCTAATACCTGCTAATGAAGCTGTAACTTGAACTTCGAGTCCGCCAAAATCAGATGGCCCTTTGGGGGGCATGCGAGACTACTGTGATTCAATAATAAGAGAATCCACTGAACTTAATGCACTGGAGGACCTTATTAACGGGGAGACGGGGTACCGCCTCAGTAAGCTTGCGAACCATCCTTCAATGAGCGAAAAAAACCACCGGATCGTAGAGCGTAATCTGAGAATTGAAAAGCAAAGATGCAGCAGATGGCAAGAATGCTCGGGATGCTGCAGTGAGCGACAGCTGAGCCGGGAGAGAACGCGGGGCCCGCCTGCGGGCGCGTGGTATAAGTTATGGTGGGCACGGGGGGAGGGGAGCGGAGAGGGGTTACCCGCGAATATTGCGTATGTTCGCATGTATGCAATGACGATCCGGTCGGTAGCCCAATAACTTTATGATTGTCTCCGAAATGAAATGTTCGAGTTAATTGAATTGGGGACAGAGTATTTTCTGTCTGGCAGTGATCTTAACGTTCCAATTTTGGCTTCAAAATTCCACCATAGCGTTATGGCCTAAACTGTAAAGCCTGACCCGGTTGTTGGGACAGGTGAAGCACTGGCCAGGATGTTTCAAGGTCTTACACTTCTGGCCTAAGGGTAAAGTCTTCCGTGGTTGTTGGGACAGGTGAAGCCTTGGCCAGGACGCTTCAAGAGCTGCTGAGCCGAAACATTATGACCACTTGCCTAGCAGCATGTTCATCTTTGGAACGCAACACAGCAATGATTCTGCGTGCGACGCATTTGACAAGTCCTTTCTTCCAGGAATGCTAGTTCTACAAGGTTCGCAGGAGAGCTTCTGTGAAGTTTGGAAGGTAGGAGACGAGATACTGGTGGAAGTAAAGCTGTGAGGACGGGTCGTGCGTCGTGCTTGGGTAGTTCAGTCGGTAGAGCACTTGCCCGCGAAAGGCAAAGGTCCCGAGTTCGAGTCTCTGTCCGGCACACAGTTTTAATCGGCCAGGAAGATTAAAGTCTTTCTAGAAGAATGTGGTGAACTGGGCCGCGAATCGATAAATCGCGTCACGCTCTCAATAGCTTTCACCTGTGGCCAGAGGGCGTGAGTGGCGGCCTGACCGGCCTCGCCGACAGCGGCCTCGCTCGGTGATGGACTGAGAGGTCGGCCGAGGGGCACAGCTGGGAGTCTTGTCGCAGTTTCACTCGGTGTTGGCTCGAGTGGCCTCGTATTCTGGATCCGTGGATCGTCGTCGCAACCCTTCGTGTTGCACGCGAAGTGTGCTGGCCATGCCGACTTGTACGGATCAGAGTAGGGCCGGCTGCAAGCAGTAAAGCCGTCGGTATACGAATTTGTGTTGCTGAGCGCTCACAAACGAGTGCGATTTGTGCGTATGGTACGTTGGCCCCAACGTTTTATACGCGATCGCAGTGTGCTACAGCGGCAGTTGTCGGCTGTATCTGACTCAGAAATCACACTGTTCACGAAATGAACGGGTGTAAAATTCCTTTATCTGCTCTATTAAAATGTACATTTCCTCCCTTGTCAGGTTCTTTTGTCTGTAGTATACATGAATAAAAACTTCAATATCCGTGAAAATGCTATAAACCAAAAAGGAAAGTATCATGTCCAGTCAATAAGGTCATCGGCTTGTAAACATTCCATTACTGATACTGTGATACAACTTTTCAAAAGTTCCCCACATGAAGCAAAAATTATTTCATCGTTCTCACTTTTTAGTAAAACTCTTCGTTCATTCTTATAAGATCACTGTTCCTATTCAGCATCAGAATCTTTACAACATACGAAAGACAAAACTTAAAAGAAGAAAGGGCAAAATATCTTAATTCAAGTAGTGCAAGCTGTCCTATAGATTTCCGGTCGGGGTGGCCGAGCGGTTCTAGGCGCTACAGTCTGGAACCGCGCGACCGCTACGGTCGCAGGTTCGAATCCTGCCTCGGGCATGGATGTGTGTGATGTCCTTAGGATAGTTAGGTTTAAGTAGTTCTAAGTTCTAGGGAACTGATGACCTCAGAAGTTAAGTCCCATAGTGCTCACAGCCATTTGAACCATTTTGTCCTATAGATTAAGCCAATCGGACAAACTCACTCCTCAAAGAGAGCGCACTTATATAAATATAACGTAGACCATTGTGGTGTATGGACGTGAACCGCCATCACTTCACGCATTACCGTCTGAATCTGTGACGTTACTAACCGCGTTAAACTAACCACCATGGTGTAAAGACCATGTCTAGTGTATTACCATCTCCCGAGAGCTTTAATCGTAGCTATGTTACTAACTTCTAATATGTGTGAGACTGGTTCTGATCTATCTTCCTACCACAGTTGTGGAAGGACGCTCTGTGTGTGTTTTAGGTATTTTGTGTTGAACCTACGGCCTCAAAGGTAGGAAGATTCCCTCTCGCACATGCATATTTCAGAAGAGCACAGCAGTGCGGACAGTGATGTAATGAGACAGTGATCTCTCTGTCAGTTCCACTACGCTCCCTGTGAAGGGTTCAGGTGTAACTATATGTTAGCAAAAAATGAAAATCTTAGATTTTCGTTATTAAGGTTTAATTTTACTCTAACTATGGCATTATGACATAGCAATGTCAGCAAAATTACGTACAGAATGGTAAAATATTGATACTGGGTATTCACAATTGTGAACCGATATTCCTAACTATTATAAAGTTCTTTAATGGTAAGATGGTTGATGACGATGTCTGGGGATCGATAAGAATACAAACAAATTAAATACAGGTGGGACCAGAGATATCAATTACGGAAATGCACAATGAAAATACCTAAAAAAGAATGGGGGTCGGTAAAGAGGAATCAAAAACAAGTACACAGTCAAAACAATTCAACAAATTCATAGCATAAAACACTCTACAGTGGCTAATCAGTCATTTTCGTTAGAGCGGATATCTCGCATTTCTGCTTCAATTAAGCCCGACAATTGTGAATACGTTTAACTACAGGACATGGCTGAATGTATAAAAAAATTAGGAGACACGGAGACGATTGCACTTCTGAGTGTCAATTGAATATCACTTGCTGTGGTGGACCACGGGCCGTAGATGAAACATAGCTGACAGAGGTCAAAGACTGCAGTGATGTGTGTATTCAAAGAGACGTGGAAGTGTTGAGCAACTGCCCACCCAGATGAACCAAGCCACTGTCAACAGTGTCTCCTAAACGACCATTCAGCGAACGTTGGTGCGTATGGGCCTCCGCAACAGGCGCCTGGTTCGCGTACCCATGCTGACTGCTGTTCATCGGCGAAGAAGGCTGGAATTTTCACGCCAGTACCGCAGCTGTACATACATGAGTGGCAACTCGTAGTCTTTTCAGATGAATCACATTTTACTCGTGTTCAATGAGAAATGTCTAGAAGCAAACGCCTGCAACAGTCGTCGGAGGAGTCCATCCGGAGGAGGGAGTGTTATCGTCTGCGGAGTGTTTGCGTGGCATTCCTTAAGTGATTTTGTCATTCTGGAAGACACAATGGATGAACACAAACATGCATCTATTCTTGGGGACCATGTCCATACCTACATGCAGTTTGTTATTCCTCGTCTACCAGCAGGACAATGCAACGTGTGTCACAGCTTGCAGTGTACGTGCGTCATTCGAAGAGTACCAGCATGAGTTTAACACAGTACCCTAGCCTCCAAACTCCCCGGATTTAACACCAATGGAGAATCTGTCAGACCACCCTGATCGGGCTGCTCGCACCATAGATTCTCAACCGAGAAACCTAGCGCAGCTGGTCGCGGCCGTGGAGTCAACATGGCTGGACATCCCTGTCGGTACCTTATAACGGTACAGCCTCCCCCAGGACTCATATGAAATGTCCGATTCCACCTTTTTTATATGCATCCGGATAGTTATCAGACAATTCAGTGCTTCCTAAGTGCTTCCTATATATATATATATATATATATATATATATATATATATATATATATATATTCTGTCCTATTTGATAAAAAACTTGATATTCATTGCGAAGGTGTGTGGAATATTCTGGGAGGACGTACGTTGTCATAATTATCGGTGGATTGTTGTCATTGATAAAATTATGTACATATACTAAATTAACTAACTTGTAAGTAGGCTGTTTAGGTTTTTATATTGGTAACGCCACGTAGCGCTCTGTATGAAAATCACTGGCTGTGCTGTCTGCAGTCTGTGGCTAGTTTGCATTGTTGTCTGCCATTGTAGTGTTGGGCAGCTGGATGTTAACAGCGCGTAGCGTTGCGCAGTTGGAGGTGAGCCGCCAGCAGTGGTGGATGTGGGGAGAGAGATGGTGGAGTTTTGAAATTTGTAAGACTGGATGTCATGAACTGCTATATATATTATGACTATTAAGGTAAATACATTGTTTGTTCTCTATTAAAATCTTTCATTTGCTAACTATGCCTATCAGTAGTTCGTGCCTTCCGTAGTTTGAATCTTTTATTTAGCTGGCAGTAGTGGCGCTCGCTGTATTGCAGTAGTTCGAGTAACGAAGATTTTTGGTGAGGTAAGTAATTTGTGAAAGGTATAGGTTAATGTTTGTCAGGGCCATTCTTTTGTAGGGATTTTTGAAAGTCAGATTGCGTTGCGCTAAAAATACTGTGTGTCAGTTTAAACACAGTCATGTATAAATTGTTCAAAGGGGACGTTTCATATGTCGACCCTTAGCCGAGGATACCTCACTGGAATCTTCTGATTTTTTCTTGTAGTTTGTGTAATTAGTGAAGCTTTTGTTTATTGCTAGCGCGTAATTATAGAGAGAATTTCCTTTGTAGTTGTAGTTTTTCATTGTCGTACACAGTTGTGGCATGCATGTAGATTTGCACCAAGTGTTTCGCAGCTGCGCTTGCAGTTAACTAGACATTATTTTCAATGCTATGTTAATGTGTTTTGTTATGTTACTCTTCAAATTGTGCTTTTCTGTGTTGTCGTATGAAATATTGTGACAATAATGGCGTGTGAAAAACGTAATACTAGGCTTCAAAGTAAATTGAGAAATGACAGTGAAGACGAAAGCAGTGTGTTAGCGCCGCAGAGTAATGAATTAACTAATGTTCAAAGTAGTAATTTGGTAAGTGTGCATAGGGAAATGGAGCGGGCTGCAAATAATGGTGTAGGCAGTGAAAAAATTAGTGAACAGGGAAGCATTATCGATCGATCGGTCGGCAACAGATCGCCTCAGGAATCCGAGATGACAGAACACAATTTTGCAAATACTGTAGACTCAGGTTTTGGGTCCTCACCGTTGTCTCAAATGAGTCAAGACACATTTTCTGCTTGTCAAAACGTGAATGTTGCCGGTGAAAATGCACTGCCAAAAAGCATAGAGACACACATTCCAGACACTAATACATTATTATTGGAATTAATGCAACAAATGGAACAAAATCAGAAACAAATGGGACAAAGGCTACAAAAGTTAGACACAACGCTTGAACAAAATCAGAAACAAATGGGACAAAATCTTCAAATTTAGACACAATGGAACAACACCAGAGACAAACACAGGAAAAGCTTCAAAAGTTAGACACAATGGAACAAAATCTTCGGAAGTTAGACACCACACTTGAACAACACGTGAAGATTTAACTACTGAGTTACATAGCATTGAATCGAAATGTCAAAAAGCCTGTAATGACGTAAAAACACAAATTTGTGAGCATTTTCAACCTATTTTTTTGCGGCATGAAAATGCATTACAGAATCACGAAGCAGCCATAAAAGAACTGCAAACTATTGTTCATAAAAATCATGAGACCTTGCAAGCTAAAATTGACTCAGTTGCATCTACTGATTCGGTTACGCAACTTGCAAAAACCCAGGAAACCTTAAAGGACACAGTAGATACGATTTCAACACAAATGGACACTCTGAAACTTGGTTCAGAAAAACACACAGAGGAAATAATTTCACTATCGGATAATGTAGCTGAACTTTCAGATCAGTTCACTAACTTATCTACAAAGGTAGATGATGATCTGAATGACACAAGACCTGTAGCTTTCACTGACACTGAAGAGTATGAACAAATTAGAAAATTCAAACAAAATCAAAATCAAATCAATACACAGTACAAAAGAGAAATCCGGGAAGTACAAGATCAGTTGGCACAAGTAATACAAGAAATACATATTTCAGAGGACACTCGCGCTCCAGTACGGGAAGAGGGACATAGAAATACGGAGCAACCACAAAATAATAACACAGGACACTTCGGAAATTATGAAAGAAATTGGCAAGGCGCATTGAATTTTGAGATGGAACCGCCGAAACGAAGTAACAATGAGCGATGTGCGACTCGCCGACACGATGATTTTGACTATAAGCTGTTCATTACTACACGCAAATTCAAAACATTTAAGAATTCTGGCAATGACATTCATCCACAAGCGTGGCTTCATCAATTCTCTCATTGTTTTCCTCCCAACTGGTCATTGCAGCACAGATTAGAATTTATGTGTGGCTATTTAGAGAATGAACCAGCTGCAAGAATGCGATCGGTCATTCACGATTGTCACAGTGAACGAGAATTTTATCATGCCCTCCTCTCAGCATATTGGTCTCAAGCTACACAAGACCGAGTAAAACATAGCATCATAATGATGAAACATTTCGAACAATCTGAAGTCTCCAGTCTTGTGAAATATTTTGGAGACATGTTGCACAAGAATCAGTACCTGTCAATCCCATACAGCCCCTCAGAACTCATCCGCATTTGCTTAATCAAATTACCTGAACATTTACGTCATATTATTTTGGCAGGACGTTGCAAAGACGACATTGAAGCTTTTCAGGGACTCTTACAAGAATTAGAAATTGACACTGATAACCGCGGAACGCGAAAACAGGAACACGACAATTACAGGTCACATCCGCCGCAATTCCGCGATGAAAGAAATAATAACTGGACACGACAAGGCTATTCTCACAACACAAATCGTGAGCAAAACAAACACCACCTGTATGACAACAATTAGCAGAGTAGTAATAACTACAGGGAAAGATCACCTCTCCGCGGTAATGACTATCACAGGGACAATCAGAGAAACAGACAATATGGGATCAAAATAAATATTATCAAAGGAGACAGAATAACTTTAGATGCAACGGTCCACCACGCAGTTACGATTCCGGGAGAAATTCTCCACCACATGACCGACAAACAAGAAACTATGTAAACTACCGACAAAACGACAGACCTGAATTCCATCAGAACTGGCGAGCTTCAAACAGGACAGGGCCTTCTCGTCAAGGTGAATTTGTAGAAGTTAGGTCTCCTAATCCCAATAACGACGCGTGCCAACAAAGAAACAGACAATGGCCCGCACCGCAGGCAGCCACGTGCGCCGGTTGGCTCAGAGAAAAATAACATAGACGCTAACCTTGAGAAAAATTCCAGTGTTCTTTACCGACGTATACCGCATGACAATTGCATTCAAGTTCAAACTCTGAGTACTATGAAGAGTAAAGGATTTCATCACACTTCACATATAAAACCGTTTATTGAGAGATAATCTGCTTTTTAACTTAGTCTTTGCCATAAAATTTTTCACTTTGCATTACTAGTATGCTTTGTTAGGCTTAGAAACTGTTAACATGCAACAGTGTTTGAAGTTAACTATCCAATCTAGAACCTAGGATACATATTTAGACAGTAGTTACGAGTGCATTGTTATAGTGAACAGACGACACAGTGTTACTGTGTGTGTACATTCTTGCTTGTTAGTTACACGATCACGTAACGACTATAAGGTTCACATACTTAGAACATATACTGGCACTGCTAAAGAGATTTTCATGCAACATTTTGGTTTACATGAAATGACAGTCTTTATTTGAAGTACTTTCTGTGGGATTAAATATGACTCAGCATTTGGTTTCTTTGACAGCTACACGATTTTATCACGACGCTACTAATGAGTGACCATTTACAATGTTGCTTTTGAGGTATTTCTGTTTTATATCTGCACAATTTTTCTGAATTCTTCTGGAAAGTAAAACATGTTTTAGTACTAACTTTTGTGGTATAGCTACAATGAGACAGCCTTTTTCGTAGCACAACAATACGTTACATTATAGTACTTTCTTGATCACGGTAAGGTACATAATAACTACGATATCTATACGCAAAGCATTTCACTTTCGTTTATGATGCGGTAAGTACATTGACTTCAGCAGAACTTTGCTTACAGAGGACGATAACTACGACACTCCCACAGAATTATCTTACAGCAAGACGCACATTTAGCGCTACAGGACATGCATTTGAGTGAATAATTTTGTACTTAAACCATTTAGTTTTCAAGATTTTTGAATTACAAAGAGAGTTTTCCATGATACATTTCATTCCATTGCTGTAATCTGTAATACCTGAGGGTATAATTACATTAATCCTCAGGGGGGTACACGCTTACTTTGTGTACCATGTGTTTGGCAAGCACAAGGAGCCCTAGCTAATATGGTATTTGCTTATACAACTTTACATATCGGTACCATATTTCTCTAACACACAAATTACACAGCTATCTGATCATTTAACTGAGAGATAAACATTTTTTTTTACTACGTCAGTGACAGATGTTTACACAATTACACAGTTGTGTAACTTCTCACTTATAAAATTGTATTTTGTCTGTACTTTGTGAACTGTTCATATTTTTTCGGAACCATTGTGATACTATGAGAGCTTTGAATGATGTATTTGGTAAGGGAGCATGATTTTAAAGTACATTTGAGGTAGATGACACTATTGAAATGAGCAGAGAATTTTTTTTAGGTTTTGACATTATTGCAGAAAGCTATGACGTTTTTGAGATTTGACTGAGGTGTTATGATGTTATTTTTACAACGACGATGTGTATTATGCTGTTGAGGTATGTTTATGATCAATAAGATGATGCTACCGTATATGAGGAATTTGATTATGCTACGTATTTATTATGATGAAATATTGAAGAAGTGTTGACGAATAAGGTAAGGAATAATGAGTAGTGGATAGGGACTCTGGTTTGTGAAAAAGGTTGTTGGAAACCAAGAATCATACTTTAAGAGTTATGAAATGTATTTAATGCATGAATGTATTACAATGCTGACGAAAATTTTTTGGACACTTATATCAATAGAATTTTGTTTCTACAGATTTTTAACGCAAATTCTTGATCTGTGAAATTTTTTATATGAGACTGCCACTGTAGCGGAAACTGCTGTCGTAAATATTTCAGTAAGAAAGGTAAGTGACCTTGACATAATGCGTTTTGGGCGCCCAGCTAAGAGGTAGTCGTCTGACAAAAGAAAGCCATTAGGTGGAGAAAAAAGGAGGCCATTATCCTCGCTATTGACATTTCTTTGTAGAAAGCATCGCAAATACGACACGCTCAAACTTGAAAACATATGATTACACTGTGGAGCTCATAATTTATGATGCTTACTAAAATGCTTAATGAAATGAAGAGAAACATTTCACATCTATTGCCTTGCTAGTTGAAAGATTGTTTACTGCATTATGAAATGCCATATGGCTAGTGAATGAAGTTTCACGCCTTGCTTTGCTCATTTTGTCTAATATCTAGTTTCTACCTGCACTGCAGCATTGGTTAAAATAAAATTTTATAGATGTACTAATATAAATATTTTATGCCTACAGATCCAGTAAATAATAACTTTATAATCTATTCCAAAAAAATGAGGGAGCACAAAAAGACATTTCCCTTCACAGGAATTGCGCACATAATTTTTGTCAATGACTGGGTAACTTATTTAGTAGTGTAAGTTATGGTGATGCATCACCCTAGTGTTAAGATGTGACATAGGTATTAAACATGGCCATTTTTACTGTAATATTTTTTCTGCTTGAACTTTGTCATTTTTAGATATAAGTTATTGCATTTGCTGCTGCTGTTTGCCAGGCATAGTGCTACTAAATTTCACTTTGTATTACTCTGTTAAGCTAGTTTTACTACTGATTTATTTTTCTTGTTGCTGCACATTGGCTCATATTAGTTGTAATATTGCAATTGCTCTACTAATTTATGCTGCTTGCTTTGCCATTTGTATTTTTTATCATTGCTGTTTGTGTTAATTGTTTTGTGCTGCTGCATTGCCTCGTTCCTTAGTTTAGCATCTGAGCTCAGTAGATTTAAGTTAGCTTAAGATGGGGTAGGCTATATGAGAGAACGAGTTGTGATGAATTGGAAGAAATGCATTGAGAAGCTATAAGAAAATGGTTTGGCCAAAAACGTATTTTGAAAGAGAATATAAGCAAAAAAGTAGGGTTTAGGGACAACAGGTTTAGGTAGGATTTTCTTGGAAATAAATGATGAGGTAAGATAATGGAAAATAAATAATGAAGTAAGAAATATGTGAACATATAAATACAGAAAGCATGCTTGGATAGGATTTTTTTGGTGGAAACAAATGTTGAAATAAGACGAAAGATCTATGGAATGAAGTTTTAGGTTGGACTGCAGTACCAAATGTTACACTGAAAACAAACCCTGCCCTTTCCTCTTGTGTTATTCTGCTATGTGTTTGTGTACTCTTGTATATTTGTGTTTTTCCTGTCTTTATGTGTTTAGCTGATACGAGTTATGTTGTGGAATTTTTCTAATAATATGTTATTTTCTTTGTAAAGATGTTTCGACATTATTTATTTTGTTTTGTTTTAATGCTCATGTGTGAAGTTGATGTTTCAAAAGTTATTCTGATCTTTTATGTATTTACTTATGTCATAATTCCTGTAACACTGATGTATATGTTAGTTCAATTCTTTTGTAAAGCCTGTATTACCACAAATGTTATCTGTATTGTTATGTTCTTTAATGATGTATTTTGTACCTTTGTAAGTGTATTCTTATGTTATAAAATTGTAATTGACACCAGTTCATCAAATTAAGTAACTTGTCAGTTACATTTCACTGCACACGTTTCTGTTGGTCATAATATATGCACAGTATGTGAGAAGTTGGGACTGTTAGTGCTTGCACGTGTGTTGATAATTCAGCAAGGGACTGGATAACAGCATTGCTGGTTCTAAAGACATTTCAAAAAAATTTTTTTTGAGTGCACAAGTGGTGGTTTATGGACTTGCTATATAGTCCGCAAGACTCTTCGATGGTGAATGTGCACCTGCACAGTCGCAACAGATGGCTGCTGGCCGTCTCTACAAGGGCAACAGTGGGTTTGCATCTTTGATGGCCCACCAATACCATAATTTCTACAAGGACTGCGGTGGGTCTGCACCTCTGGTGGGCCACCAATACCATACTCTCTACGAGGACTACAGTGGGTCTGCTCTGTGATGACCTACCTATCAACATTCTTCAAAACTGAGACTGACTCTGCTGTGGGTTTGCTCTGTTGTGGCCCACTACCTGTCTAAATGTCAAGAGTCAGCACTGTCTTTTCGTTGGAAGGACAACACTACTTATTCAAGACTGCATGGAAATCCACTACTTCCGTGTGCATTTTCTTCTACTGCTCAGACTTTGAGAAAAACACTGCTATTTTACTGTGATGAACGATCAGGACTGTCTTTATGGACTGTGAGAAAATTTTAGCTTTTGACCAACATTGTATCAATAAGTGTGTGCATTTGATATCTTTGTTATTGTAACTATGAAAAATTTTTTCAAATCTGTATTGGCCACTGCCCAAAACAATTTGTAAAATTTTTTGTGGGGAGCATGGGGGCTATGTAAGTAGGCTGTTTAGGTTTTTATATTGGTAACGCCATGTAGCGCTCTGTATGAAAATCACTGGCTGTGCTGTGTGCAGTCTGTGGCTAGTTTGCACTGTTGTCTGCCATTGTAGTGTTGGGCAGCTGGATGTTAACAGCGCGTAGCATTGCGCAGTTGGAGGTGAGCCGCCAGCAGTGGTGGATGTGGGGAGAGAGATGGTGGAGTTTTGAAATTTGTAAGACTGGATGTCATGAACTGCTATATATATTATGACTATTAAGGTAAATACATTGTTTGTTCTCTATTAAAATCTTTCATTTGCTAACTATGCCTATCAGTAGTTCGTGCCTTCCGTAGTTTGAATCTTTTATTTAGCTGGCAGTAGTGGCGCTCGCTGTATTGCAGTAGTTCGAGTAACGAAGATTTTTGGTGAGGTAAGTAATTTGTGAAAGGTATAGGTTAATGTTTGTCAGGGCCATTCTTTTGTAGGGATTTTTGAAAGTCAGATTGCGTTGCGCTAAAAATACTGTGTGTCAGTTTGAACACAGTCATGTATAAATTTTCAAAGGGGAAGTTTCAAACTAATCAAGAAATCTAAGTAATAAGTCCTTAGCATTAAATAACTTGAAACTGCAGAGATGTTAGCATGAAAAATCAATGCCTCTAATTAACAAAACGTCAATCTAAAAAATGCAGTAACAGTAGGTCTACCCCTCACTATGTTGAGAAATAGCTTAAAAGTTATTACCAAGCGATGTATTTTCATTTGTTATTTGTTTTTATGTCTTCCTATGTAATTAATATTATTTGTAATTACATTTCTAATTAACTCTCCAATTGTTTACATCTCACAGTTTTCCAATTTCAAGAATTTGAGGCCTTATTTATGCATTTTATGTATGTAATCGAATAAAGCACGAGCTCTGTACTACCATTCCATGTTAGTAACCAAATCCAAGCTGTAATTAGTTACTTAACTAAAATAATACGAGAGACGTAATTGTAATTAAAGTTCAGAATGAATTTCTTATGGAAGACAAGAGATATTAGTATAAAAGATCGTCACTAAAATTGTATTTTATACCATATTCGGCTGTAACGTCAGTGTCTTTACGTTTTGTAAATTTAAATTGTAACATCGGAATTGTGGAAAATTAATAATGCTTTATTTTGGAAGCTATTGTTAAAATTCTATATACAGCGATGCACCGATGCTGCGACAAGTCAGTTTTGGAGGTCAAAGAGCTCAGTGACGTCAGTCAGTGTTTTATTTATGTGACGAGTTTGCAGTTCGGATGTCAATGTGAATAAATTTTGTGAAGCATGAAACTTTCGCATTCATTCGTCAATGGACCAGGCAGACGGTAATTAAGTAAGATTCAACATGAATCGTTACAACCTCCCAGAACATATTTGACTCTCTTCCTGCGCGCTGCAAAAGCTGGATATTCGGGCATTTGGTGGGTGACCACATGAAGGTGACTGGACAGTGTATTAATGTTGATGTAGTTCACAGCTATTGTGGTACCTTGTACTACTATCACAGATTCCATCAGAGTCCAGGCGAACGTCCCCCATAGAATAATACTAGTCCCACCAGTCCGCATCCGTGGCACGATACACGTTTCGAGCAGCTGTTCGCCTGGATGGCGGCGTATTCGGACGCGACCATAGAATTGACGTAACAACAAATGCGGTCCATTGGACGACGCAGCACGCTTCCGTTGATCCACAGTCCGATCTTGATGGTCCCGTACCCAATGCAATCGTATCTGAGGACGTCATTGATTCAACATGGGAACACTTAGGGGTCGTAATGCTGCGGAGCCCCATGTTCAACAATGTGCTATGAATGATGTGCGCCGAAACATTTATACCTGACCTCTATGGTCACTTATGCCAGAGATTGCCGCCTGTCCTGCTTTAAAGAATGGGCAAGCCTCTGACCTCCACGTTCTGTGATGATTTGTGGTCGCCTACTCGTGTTTTTAGTGTCCGTCAACCACTTTACATAGATGCCCACGACAGTAGCTCGCTATTAGCCGACCATCTTCGCCGTTTCCGAAGTGCTCGTTCGTGGGAGCCGGGCGATAGAAATTTGTTTTTTTTGAAAGTCGATCAAGTCAGTTCATTTCACAATTTTCTGCCCGTTTCGTCTCCAGAAAGCTTCCACATTTGCACCTGCTCCTCCTCTGCGGCATTCATTTCCTGATGGGAATTGGTCACAATGTTACGGCTTGTCAGCGCAAGGTGCCGTGTTCGTTCGGGGGCGCTTCACGCACTACACGAATCGCATCCCAGTTCTCTGTCGCATTTACACAGAGGAGATGGTGAGGTAGGTCCGCGCCAAGTGTGCAAAATCTGTCAAAAAAAGAAAGAAGAGTGGTTTAAGAATCATACGGGACAGAAACGTGCGTTTTCCTGTCCCTCGTGCTCCTTTTTCTGCATACTTGAAGACGCTTTCCCCTCAGTCCGCCACTGTAAACATACGCTCTGTCATATCTGGAGTGTCATTTCGTCCAGTTAGCGTCACATAGAAACAATTAATACTCAGCAGATGTCTATCGCTGACATGGTTTATGTGGCAACAATGTGCTCCGTTCACTCAAGTTACGCCTACACAACTCGCTCACGTTCCATAATGGAGATTCTGTTGCTACTTCGCTTGAAGGATGTCAAAGATCGGAGAGTGAGTGCAAAAACAAATACGTTATTTGACTGAAGACCTCCGTTGTTTTGCTGATTATGTCGATTGAGGGCTGAAGTGGAGTTCTTTAGTGTACTTGGTAGAACACTAACTGAAACGGAAAACAGATCTCTCATACATCACACTATTCCTTTTAAATTTCCTGCCCGGAATGCTCTATATTTAACGTTGAAATATCTGCAGCTGATGTTACTGCCAAATAAAGCAGAGATATTGATACAGCAGAGCTAGGTAACGAAATTGCTGCTTTCGAGTGTCAGGCGAAAGAGCTGATGAAAAGCATTAACACGGCTTTCCTGTTATATATTTCAGAGTTTTTTTTCTTCAAAGTGTAGGTTAATAGGTGTTTATCGAAATATTGACATTACTTTGATACGAATTTGATAATGCCGGCGACAGCAGCAACTTGGGAAAGCAGTTTTTCGGCAAATTAAAGACAAGAAAAAAGGTCGAGTGTGAGTGGAATCAGATTCTGAAAATTTAGATATGTTGTCTATAGAATATGACAGAGCAGCTGTACTCGACTTCAGTGACGAAATCAATGAATTTTCTTCGCTTAAAGTAAAGAAATACAAAGTCATTATAAACAGAATTTCTGGAAAGGAACAGTTTATCAACTAATAATTATAGCCCTTTTTTATTCATAACTAGCTGACAAACACAGCATTATCCTGGTTTTCATTCTGTTAATTTGCTATTAGGAATGAAAACAATTCTGTAGGTATTTTCAGCGGCTTATGTAGGTACGGTCTGCTCAATATGTTGCGAATAGAGTCAGTAGCAAAGAAATAATAAATTTAAACGTCAGGCACAATGCGGCAGGTTTTCACGCATCTCAATGTTTATGGCGTTATATATCTTGAACTGTGTGTGGTACCATGATATAATTTTGTAGGTACTTGTAGCATCGTATGTGGATAACGTCTGCGCATTTTACTGCAAATCGAGTATGTATCACAGAAGTAAAAATTTAAAAGTCATTCATGATGCAGCAGTTTTTCACACATCTCATTCATTATGACGTCATATCTTCAGAAATATGGTAGGTAGGTTGTTCTTGCCCCCACAGCGATTGTTGCCTGACAGTAGGGGGTATGTGTACCGAGCTTGGCTGAAATCGTTCGGGTGGTTTAGGAGCAGATACATACACCTCCGCCCCCATATATATACAGGGTGTTACAAAAAGGTACGGCCAAACTTTCAGGAAACATTCCTCACACACAAAGAAAGAAAATATGTTATGTGGACATGTGTCCGGAAACGCTTACTTTCCATGTTAGAGCTCATTTTATTACTTCTCTTCAAATCACATTAATCATGGAACGGAAACACACAGCAAGAGAACGTACCAGCGTGATTTCAAACACTTCGTTACAGGAAATGTTCAAAATGTCCTCCGTTAGCGAGGATACATGCATCCACCCTCCGTCGCATGGAATCACTGATGCGCTGATGCAGCCCTGGAGAATGGCGTATTGTATCACAGCCGTCCACAATACGAGCACAAAGAGTCTCTACATTTGGTACCGCGGTTGCGTAGACAAGAGTTTCAAATGCCCCCATAAATGAAAGTCAAGAGGGTTGAGGTCAGGAGAGCGTGGAGGCCATGGAATTGGTCCGCCTCTGCCAATCCATCGGTCACCGAATCTGTTGTTGAGAAGCGTACGAACACTTCGACTGAAATGTGCAGGAGCTCCATCGTGCTTGAACGACATGTTGTGTCGTACTTGTAAAGGCACATGTTCTAGCAGCACAGGTAGAGTATCCCGTATGAAATCATGATAACGTGCTCCATTGAGCGCAGGTGGAAGAACATGGGGCCCAATCAAGACATCACCAACAATGCCTGCCAAAAGTTCACAGAAAATCTGTGTTGATGACGTGATTGCACAATTGCGTGCGGATTCTCGTCAGGCCACACATGTTGATTGTGGAAATTTACAATTTGATCACGTTGGAATGAAGCCTCATCCGTAAAGAGAACATTTGCACTGAAATGAGGATTGACACATTGTTGGATGAACCATTCGCAGAAGTGTACCCGTGGAGGCCAATCAGCTGCTGATAGTGCCTGCACACGCTGTGCATGGTACGGAAACAACTGGTTCTCCCGTAGCACTCTCCATACAGTGACGTGGTCAACGTTACCTTGTACAGCAGCAACTTCTATGACGCTGACATTAGGGTTGTCGTCAACTGCACGAAGAATTGCCTCGTCCATTCCAGGTGTCCTCGTCGTTCTAGGTCTTCCCCAGTCGCGAGCCATAGGCTGGAATATTCCGTACTCCCTAAGACGCCGATCAATTGCTTCGAACGTCTTCCTGTCGGGACACCTTCGTTCTGGAAATCTGTCTCGATACAAACGTACCGCGCCACGGCTATTGCCCCGTGCTAATCCATACATCAAATGGGCATCTGCCAACTCCGCATTTGTAAACATTGCACTGACTGCAAAACCACGTTCGTGATGAACACTAACCTGTTGATACTACGTACTGATGTGCTTGATGCTAGTACTGTAGAGCAACGAGTCGCATGTCAACACAAGTACCGAACTCAACATTACCTTCCTTCAATTGGGCCAACTAGCGGTGAATCGAGGACGTACAGTACATACTGACGAAACTAAAATGAGCTCTAACATGGAAATTAAGCGTTTCCGGACACATGTCCACATAACATCTTTTCTTTATTTCTGTGTGACACCCTGTATATATATGGATTAATGATTTATGCAGTACTAATAATTTGTGAAGAGCTAATAAAATGATGATGATGTTTGGTTTGTGGGGCGCTCAACTGCGCGGTTACCAGAGCCGGTACAAATTCCAAACCATTCCTCAGTCCAATCTCGCCACGTGCGTGAATGATGATGAGATGATGAGGACAGCACAAACACCCAGTCTTCTCGAAGCAGACGAAAATCCCTAACCCTGCAGATAATAAAATGACATATTTAAATTGTGTGTGATATTCTCCCAGTAACGCCTAATTTTTATTATACTCACTTACAAAATTATAAAAGCGCTAAATCTGGGAAGAAAAAATGCACAAATTAGTTGTGCTGGTGTGTGTGTGGGTGATGGGGGGGGGGGGGAGGGGGAGGTGGAGGGGGAGTAATCGCAGCTGTAGCATCCTTGCCCAGGGGCGCAGGATCATCTCCTCTGTGAGGTCCTGCGTGTATTAGGCCCACCTGCGAAAATGCGGGCAGCCTCGGCGAGGAGGCAATGCGTTCGTTGCGTGCAGGTACTGCGTTCTCTCTGTTGAATTCTGCTTTGTGAACAATACAAGAAGCGAGTTTTGTGATTGAAGAGGGGCGCAGGAATTTGGTAAATCCTTGCAGGGACGCTCAGACCCAGCACACAACCCCAAGCGGTATCCACCATCCCCACCCGCACGATGAACTCGCACCCTGCCCAGACACACGGCAGCCCCCACCCCGCAGCCAACACAATCCTGAATTCGCGGAGAAAATTAATACATTTATGAATGACTATAACCCTAATGATATCCACAATCCTTCATTTTGCAATATTTCGGAAAATATAAAACTCTCGATACGAAACAAAGGTAACGAAGAAAAACTCGCAGCTACTATTGGTCGAGAATATTTGTAAAGTGAAAATAATTTGAGACATGGATTAAACGGTCAAAACGTTCTCATTGCAACTGGTAATTGAAACAGAAGAAAAGGTGTTTGATCTGGTAAGTCAAATGCAACAGAAATTAAGACTGTTAAAGAATCTTCAGGGCAGTTTCAGAGGAATCGACAGCTGGTAGAAAAAGGTATAAGAATTGTGAGAAGTGAGGAGTTTCTGTAACAGCAGTTGTATCTGAAGCTGCCGATTACCCATTTACGTTAAAAATCGATGCAGTTAATCATTTATCTTGAAAATGAGTTCAATAAATCCTGTAATACGCTGTTCCATGTTAATGTAAAATGAAGCGGGAACATCAATAATACAGACAAACTGCTGCGACGGATTCCTGACTGAAAATAGAAGAAAAAAGGTTTTATGGACATGTGTCCGGAAATGCTTGTTTGCCGCGGTAATTGGCTCTGACCAATGACAGTTCCTCTGACCACGTGCTGTGCGTTCCTTGTGTGTTACAGGCTGTGTCATTGACTCAGCGTACTGCAAGCAGCAGAATGGTCCGGTGTTCATGTCGGAAACAAGCTGAGATGGTGTTTGTGTACGGCCAAGCAGATGGAAACGGTCGAGAACCAGCACGGCTATTCCAAAACAAGTACCCTCACAGACACCAACCACATCACACAACTTTTCAAGCCCTTTTTAGGCGTTTGGATGATGGTGGGGTCCTTTCAGACAGACGCCCAAAAAGGACTAGAAATATTGTGTGATATGGTTGGTGTCTGCGATGGTACCTGTTTTGGAATAGCCGTGCTGCCTCTCGATCGAAACATCTGCTTGGTCGAACACAAATCACCATCTCGGTTTGTTCCCGACATGAGTACCGGAGCGTTCTGCTGCTTTCACTTTGCTGCTTCTATCACACAGCCTGCAACACACAAGGAACACGCAGCACATGTTCAGAAGAGCTGTCATTCGTCAGCATCATCTACTGTGGCAAGGATGTATTTCCAGACTTATGCTCATAGGACCTTTTTTCCTCCATTTCTGTCAGGAATCTTTTCCTGCCGTTTATCGGTTTTATTAATGTTCACTCTATATAATTATTGGGTGAAAACAACCGCAAATAGGGTAAAGTAACTAATAGTCTATCCTTTCGTTCAACAGCCCTGCTGAATGACGGGCATTGCCTGCTTCAAATGCAGATAGAGACACGTAAATTTCTCGTCTTACCTGGCAATTTGGAGCTCAAAAAAGGTTATCTTCCATTAAACCTGAAAACAGAGTCATGAACTCTGCACGATCATATGTTATGCTGTAGATGGTGTACACCCAAAATATTTTGCGTCGTATTTTTTTCTTCTTTTTCTCTTAATAAAGCAGCACGAAACAAAAGCTCCGTCACTGTAACTCACTTCTTCAGTGTCACACAGTACTATAGCGGAAAGCTCACCATCACGTTGTGTTGTAATTATGTTGAACTCGCCACTCTTTTCATAAAGCCGAGACTGATTGGGTCCACGCGATCTATTCCAAAAAGATTACTTCAGAAGACAACTGAATTGTTCCTCATAACCTATATTGTACGTAATATTCGTAAGAGTTAGTTCTGATGTAACATAAAATGGCTAGAAATAGTTCGTCTCTTTTCTTATTGAGCCGTTTAATTATATCTACTTTATCAGCGTCCTTCGTATGGTTAAAGATTTCGTATTTGATTTTTCTTTTATAAATTATCCTGAGCTGTGCTGACATGTAGTGGAAATCAGAACGACCTCTTATTCACAATGACATAAGTTTTGTGGGGGATAGCTGCCATCGAGTAGTTCTAAAAAGCCTGCTAAAAGAAGATCTCGTGTAAAATATACATCAACGACTTCCATAATATTTGACATAGACAAAATACGAAAACAGTTTTGTAAAGTCTGATAAAACGGAAATGTTAGACGGGCATCATGATGACATATTGTTCAATTTATAATTTGGCGTTTTTCTTGTGATTTGTATTTTTTTATTTTTAGCCGTTTCCACATCTTTAAATCCGGTTCAATAGAAACATTATGAACACAATTTTCTTGTAACCCGAGCAGGCAGTTTGTAAAGTATTCCCAGTGTGATTAGGATGCGCTGAACTATATGTATTAACGGCCATCAACGTAATTGACATTTACACGATACTTTATTTTGGTCTTGAGACATGTGGACATAAAGATGTAGGGGTTGTGTGGCGCCATGGGAATTACGCCAATAAAGAGAAAGACGCTTCACGAGCCCCAACAATAAAAACAGCAGTCTCAGCTGAAATGAGGGAGGGCGGTCATTTTTTGCAGTAGCACTTGCGTTGGCAATTGTTGGAAAGGTCTTAACAGGCGTTTTGGCAGACGGGATTATGTTTACAAGATGGCGCTGCACTGTTTTCGTCTGATGTGAAGACGACAGTACTGACTCACTGACGCAGCTGGACGTTTCGGTTGATCAGTGCAAAATAACGGACTAAGATGTTCGAAGTTTTTGTTTTTGATTTATGTAATTAAAAGGTCACCTTTAACATTTAGGGTGTCCATAATGAAAGTTTAATTTTCAAACTGCTTTAGAAAGAGAACCACTGCTCAGAATGACGTCAAATTTGAGCAGAATGTCATTAACGCAGGGGAAACGTCGGGGAAAAACATCGGCAATTTTACCAATAGATTGCTCTGTAAGTGTCTTAAATGGGGCACTACGGTCGCAGGTTCGAATCCTGCCTCGGGTGTGAATGTGTGATGTCCTTAGGTTAGTTAGGTTTAAGTAGTTCCAAGTTCTAGGTGACTGATGACCACAGCACTTAAGTCCCTTAGTGCTCAGAATAATTTGAACCATCTTAAATGAGATCTGCGAGAAATGACATACGAATCGCAATACGACGGCTGTGGTTCGAGTCGCACGTTACACCATCAGCACTGTGCAATGTGCATGACCGCACAAGTTCGGCAGTCAACAGTTATTGCACTGTTAAGTAAGCCAACCAACCACGGCAAGGTCGTACCACATCGGTTGAAAAAAAATCGGTTTTTAATTGTTCCGAGGCCAAAAGCAGCTTAAAAAGCAATATGACATCGGTTTCTACTTGTCCTGTGGCCAAAAACCGCATAAAATGATGTCGATTACTAATTGTCGTGAAACTGATGCAAGATATGCTCAGTATGCCATCCACTGTTTTCTGTCACAATCTGAAATCGAGATACAGCATGTTACACAACGGATCGGAGTGTCTCGGGCGTCACGTTCAGAATGCGTTGCGCAATGCGTGCCATCAATTCAGCTACGTTCGTAACTGGAGCACTGAGTACAACATCTTTCAGGTAACCCAAGAGCCAGAAGTCACACAAATTAATATTAAGTGATCTGGACGTACAGGCTGTAGGGAAATAACGGCATATAATGCTAGAATCTCCGAAATAACTCTGCAGCAGCCGCTTCACTGGCCGTGCAATGTGCGGAGGAACGCCAATCTTGATTAATAATGGTCCTAACTACACATTCACACTGTTCAAGGGTTGGAATGACGTTGGTGCGCAAAAGACACGCATAGCATTCTCCAGTGACGGTACACTTAACAGGATCCACAAGATTAATCTCTTCGAAAAAATACGGCCCTTCGATAAACAATGCTATCAACCCGCATCACACAGCCACTTTTGCAAAATGAAGTGGTACCGGTTGATGTGCGTGCGGATATTACATCCGTCTCCGCAAGCCATCTGACGGTGTGTGGCGGAGGGTACCTTGAGTACCTCTATCGGTTCTCCCTTCTATTCCAGTCTCGTATTGTTCGTGGAAAGAAGGATTGTCGGTATGCTTCTGTGTGGGCTCTAATCTCTCTGATTTTATCCTCATGGTCTCTTCGCGAGATATACGTAGGAGGGAGCAATATACTGCTTGACTTTTCGGTGAAGGTATGTTCTCGAAACTTTAACAAAAGCCCGTACCGAGCTACTGAGCGTCTCTCCTGCAGAGTCTTCCACTGGAGTTTATCTATCATCTCCGTAACGCTTTCGCGATTACTAAATAATCCTGTAACGAAGCGCGCTGCTCTCCGTTGGATCTTCTCTATCTCTTCTATCAACCCTATCTGGTACGGATCCCACACTGCTGAGCAGTCTTCAAGCAGTGGGGGAACAAGCGTACCGTAACCTACTTCCTTTGTTTTCGGACTACATTTCCTTAGGATTCTTCCAATGAATCTCAGTCTGGCATCTGCTTTACCGACAATTACTTTTTTATGGTCATTCCATTGTAATCACTCCTAATGCCTACTCCCAGATAATTTATGGAATTAACTGCTTCCAGTTGCTGACCTGCTATATTGTAGCTAAATGATAAGGGATCTATCTTTCTATGTATTTGCAGCACATTACACTTGTCTACATTGAGATTCAATTGCCATTCCTATGCGTCAATTCGTTGCAGATCCTCCTGCATTTCAGTACAATTTTCCATTGTTACAACCTTTCGATATACTGCAGCATCATTCGCAAAAAGCCTCAGTGAACTTCCGATGTCATCCACCAAGTCATTTATATATATTGTGAATAGTAACGGTTCTACGACACTCCTCTGCTGCACACCTGAAATCACTCCTACTTCGGAAGACTTTTCTCCATTGAGAATGACATGCTGCGTGCTGTTATCTAGGAACTCTTCAATCCAATCACACAATTGGTCTGATAGTCTATATGGTCTTACTTTGTTCATTAAACGACTGTGGGGAACTGTATGGAACGCCTTGCGGAAGTCAAGCAACACGGAATCTACCTGTGAACCCGTGTCTATGGCCCTCTGAGTCTCGTGGACGAATAGCGCGAACTGGGTTTCACACCATCGTGTTTTTCGAAATCCATGCTGATTCCTACAGCGTAGATTTCTAGTTTCCAGAAAAGTCATTATACTTGAACATAATACGTGTTCCAAAATTCTACAACTGACCGACGTTAGAGATATAGGTCTATATTTCTGCACATCTGTTCGAAGTCCCTTCTTGAAAACGGGGATGACCTGTGCCCTTTTCCAATCTTTTGGAACGCCACGCTCTTCTACAGACCTACGGTACACCGCTGCAGGAAGGGGGGCAAGTTCCTTCGCGTACTCTGTGTAAAACCGAAATGGTATCCCATCAGGTCCAGCGGGCTTTCCTCTTTTGAGCGATTTTAATTGTTTTTCTATCCCCCTGTCATCTATTTCGATATCTACCATTTTGTCGTCTGTGCGACAATCTAAAGAAGGAACTACAGTGCAGTGTTCCTCTGTGAAACAGCTTTGGAAAAAGACATTTAGTATTTCGGCCTTTAGTCTGTCATCCTCTGCTTCAGTACAATTTTGGTCACAGAGTGTCTGGACTTTATGTTTTGATCCACCTACCGCTTTGACATAAGACCAAAATTTCTTAGGATTTTCTGCCAAGTCAGTACACAGAATTTTACTTTCGAATTCGCCTTTCGCATAGCCCTCCTCACACTACATTTCGCTTCGTGTAATTTTTTTTGTCTGCAAGGCTTTGGCTATGTTTACGTTTGCTGTGAAGTTCCCTTTGCTTCCGTAGCAGTTTCCTAACTCAAGTGTTGTACCACGGTGGCTCTTTTCCATCTCTTACGATCTTGCTTGGCACATACTCATCTAATGCATATTGTACGATGGTTTTGAACTTTGTCCTCTGAACCTCAGCACTATCTGTACTTGAGACAAAACTTTTGTGTTGAGCCGTCAAGTACTCTGAAATCTGCTTTTTGTCACTTTTGCTAAACAGAAAAATATTCCCACCTTTTTTAATATTTCTATTTACGGCTGAAATCACCGATGCTGTAACCGCTTTATGATCGCTGATTACCTGTTCTGTGTTAACTGTTCCAAATAGTTCGGGTCTGTTTATCACCAGAAGGTCTAATATGTTAATGTTATCGCCACGAGTCGGTTCTCAGTTTAACTGCTCAAGGTAGTTTCCAGATAATGCACTTAAAAAAATTTCACTGGACTCTTTGTCCATGCCACCCGTTATAAACGTTTGAATCACGCAGTCTGTATCTGCTAAATTAAAATTTCCACCCAAAACTTTAACATGATGGGGAAATCTACTCGAAATATTTTCCAAATTTTCCTTCAGGTGTTCTGCCAAAACAGCTGCTGAGCCATGGGTCCTATAGAGACATCCAATTACCATGTTTGAGCCTGCTTTAACCGTGACCTTCATCCAAATTCGGCAGTTAAGCTTTGACGTGTCGTTGGAGGTGGAAATGGCCTTCGTCTGTCCACAGAATGTTCCACGGCCATTCATGGTCCACTACCATTCGAGCGTGGAATCAAGAGCGAACGTTTCTCTTGCTGGAAGATCAGCAGGAAGAAACTCCTGAACAATGGTGATTTTACATGGATAGCACAATGCAGGAGGTTTAGTCGGATATTATGCACAGTACTCGCAGGCATGTCCAACGTTCGGGCAATTCCGCGGCCACTGCGTGCTTGCACATCACCACTCGACCCCTCCTGCAATGAGCCGGTCATTGTGGCCGAGCGGTTCTAGGCGCTTCAGTCCGGAACCGCTCTGTTGCTACTGTCGCAGGTTCGAATCCTGCCTCGGGCCGTGGATGTGTGTCATGTCCTTAGGTTTGTTAGGTTTAAGTAGTTCTAAGTCTAGGGGACTGATGACCTCAGATGTTAAGTCCCATAGTGCTTAGAGCCATTTGAACCATTTGAATCTCCTGAAATACTGTGGCCACATCTTCGACAGACGACAGATCAACTGCTTTCCTCCCTCCGCCACAATGCGATTCAAAAGAATCTGTATTTTCGAATTTTGTAGGCATTTCCTCCAGACCCTTAGCAGACATCGGAAAAGTGCCCCTTTCCATACCCCTGAGTGTTCGGAACTTCAGCTGGGCTATGGGGGAAAACTCACCGTTCTTGTAAAAGATGTTTCCCAGCAGCGCGCGATCCTCCATGGAGCCAGACGTGTTGGGCGTCCCTGACACAAACTGAAGAGGAGCCGTGAGCCGTGCGTCTGTTGACGTTCATATACTGACACTTACAGCGCCAACTACTGGTCAAATTTCCGTTAAGTCTTGTTTTTGTTCCATATTTCTCACTGTGTCAATAATATGCTGTTTGAATTTGACGGCATTCTGAGGCGAGGTTCTCTTTCTACAACGTTATTATACTGGAAATTTAATTATGGACAACCAGTACATATCAAGTTTTTGATCTGTCCATGCACAACAGACGCCTGCAAAATAAGTATATACACAGCAGTTGTGGACTTGAGGATCTGCATATTGTGGTGGCTCGAGTTAACGCCAAGTGAAATATAAAACTGGACAAGTGCGAATAGGCCTCTCGCTCCAAGGGTTCCGTACAAAGTTAATAATATATATGGATAATACTTTCGTGTTGCTCAGTGGCCTGGTGCAAGTCTTTCAATTGGACGCCACGTCGGACGACTTGCGTGCTCCTAACGTACACCAGTTATCCAAATGGGGAAAGAGTACCTGCAGTTTAATGTGTAATCCGAACTGCTTGTTGTTTCTGGCGGTTCCTCACGTTGTTGAGAGGTGAAGGTTAAGGTTGGGTTGAAACGAAGACTGAATAATCCATGGTCGGACCGAGATTGGACCACGCGACCTCTTCGTTGCCAGATCCAACATATGTACAGATATAGCTTTTGATGAATGAGTTTCAAATAATGTGACATACATCGAAGTATCTTTTAATTGCAGTGACTTAGAAGTTTAAATTATTTACACTGCCAAGGGATCGTAGACCTTAGTGTGTGACATAAATTTCCTGTTGATTCCTCTATCTCTTCCTGCGAAAAGGGGTCTTGACAGAGCGATGGACAGGTGGACGGCAACAAATAACAAAGAATATTTCTAATGTGATGTAATTACAGTTTAGCAATGCTTGGATTTTTTTCCTACTTCTACTGTTAAACATTGCTCCTTGCCCAGCGGCGTTATTTTTTAGGTGACCGGGAAGTACCCTATAGGTTTTGATGAGTGATTTTGCGTGTATCAAAGTATATCAGATATAAAGCCGTATCTTTGGACTGTATTGATTTAGGTGCTTAAATTTTTTACACTGTCAAGGCGTTTTAGGCCTTCGTATTTGCTGTAAACTTCAGATTGATACTTATGATAAAAAGGGTCTTAACAGTTGTACAGATGGTTTGATGCGCCCCGCCACAAACTCCTCTCTTGTGCCAACCTTTACATCTCAGGAAAGTACCTTGGAAATGATTCCCTAATGTCTAAACAGATGTCTTACCAACCTGTGCCTCCTTCTTGTTAGTGTTTTCCATATATTCCTTTCTTCTCCGATTCTACACAGAACCTTCTCTCATTCTTTACCTTATCAGTCCACCTAATTTTCAACTTTCATCTGTAGTACAACATCTCAAATGCTTCAATTCTCTTCTGTTCCGGCATTCAGACAGTCCATCTCTCACTGCCATACAATGTTCTACTCCACAAATTTCTTCATCAGATTGAGGCCTACGTTTGATACTAGTAGACCCACCTCTATTGGCCAGGAATGCCCTTTTAGTTAGTCTGCTTTTTATGTCCTCCTTATTCCTTCCGTCATGGATTATTTTATTGCCTAGGTAGCAGAATTCTATAACTTCATCCACTTCGTGATCACCAAGTATAATGGTAACTTTCTCGCTGTTCTCATTTCTGTGCGTCTCATTACTTTCATATTTCTTCGATTTACTCTGTCCAGATGTAGTAATCATTATACTGTTCATTCCATTCAACAGATCATGTAATTTTTCTTCACTTCACTGAAGATAGCAAAGTCATCAGCGAATCTTATAATCTTATAATTGATATCCTTTCTACTTAAATTTTATTTCCGCTCTTGAACATTTCTTTTATTTCCATCATTGCTTCTTCGATGTATAGATTCAAAAGTAGGGGGGAAAGACTACATCCATTTCTTACCCCCTTCTTAATCCGAGCCGAACGTTCTTGATCTTTCACTCTCATTATTCCTACTTGACTGTTGTATTTGTTGTATATTACACGTCTCTAAGTATAGCTTACCCCTATTTTCCGCAGAATTTGGAACATCTTACTGTGGAACGGTTTTTCCAGGTCGACAAATCCTATGAACTTGTCTGGATTTTTATTATCGCAACGTCTGAACGGCCTCTCTGGTGCCTTTACCTTTCCTAAAGCGTAATTGATCGTCATCTAACACATCCTCAATTTTCTTTTTGATTTTTCTATGTATTATTCTTGTCAGCCACTGGGCTCCATGAGCTGTTTAGCTAATTGTGCGATAATTCTCTCACTTGGCACATTTGCATTTTTCGATATTGTGTGGATATTTTTTCCAAAGTCAGATGGCACAGGGCCAGACTCTTATGTTCTACACAGCAAGGTGAACAGTCGTTTTGTTGCCACTTCAGCCAATGATTTTAGAAATTCTGATGGAATACTATTTATTCCCTCTGCTTTATTTGATCTTAAGTTTACAAAAGCTCTTTTAAATTCTTATTCTGATACTGGATCCTCTACCCTGTCGACTTCTGTTTCTTCTTCTATCGCGTCAGACAAGTCTTCCCCCTCAGAGACCTTCATTATACTCTTTCGACCCACCCGCTCTCTCCTCTGCATTTAACAATGAAATTACCACTGCGCTCTTAATGTTATCACCTTTGCTTTTAATTTCATCGTAGGTTGTTTTGACTGTCCTGCATGCTGAGTAAGACTTTCCGAAAGTCATTTTTTTCCGATTTTTCACATGTTTTATGTAGTCATTTCACCTCAGCTTCGCTGTACTTTCTACACTACTGGCCATTACAATTGCTACACCAAGAAGAAATGCAGATGATAAACGGGTATTCATACTAGAACTGACATGTGATTACATTTTCACGCAATTTCGGTGCGTGGATCCTGAGAAATCAGTACCCAGAACAACCACCTCTGGCCGTAATAACGGCCTTGATACGCCTGGGCATTGAGTCAAACAGAGCTCAGCATCAACGCGATACCACAGTTCATCAAGAGTAGTGACTGGCGTATTGTGACGAGCCAGTTGCTCGGCCACCATTGACCAGACGTTTTCAATTGGTGAGAGATCTGCAGAATGTGCTGGCCAGGGCAGCAGTCGAACATTTTCTGTATCCAGAAAGGCCCGTACAGGACCTGCAACATGCGGTCGTGCATTATCCTGCTGAAATGTAGGGTTTAGCAGGGATCGAATGAAGGGTAGAGTCACGGTTCGTAGCACATCTGAAATGTAACGTCCACTGTTCAAAGTGCCGTCAATGCGAACAAGAGGTGAAGGGGGCGTGTAACCAATGTCACCCCATACGATCACGCCGGGTGATACGCCAGTATGGCGATGACAAATACACGCTTCCAATGTTCGTTCACCGCGATGTCGCCAAACACGAATGCGACCATCATGATGCTGTAAACAGAACCTGGATTCATCCGAAAAAATGATCATTTTGCCATTCGTGCACCCAGGTTCGTCGTTGAGTACACCATCGCAGGCGCTCCTGTGTGACGCAGCGTCAAGGGTAACCGCAGCCATGGTCTCCAAGCTGATAGTACATGCTGCTGCAAACGTCGTCGAACTGTTCGTGCAGATGCTTGTTGTCTTGCAAACGTCCCCATCTGCTGACTCAGGGATCGAGACGTGGCTGCACGATCCGTTACAGCCATGCGGATAAGATGCCTGTCATCTCGACTGCTAGTGGTACGAGGCTGTTGGGATCCAGCACGGCGTTCCGTATTACCCTCCTGGACCCACCGATTCCATATTCTGCTAACAGCCATTGGATCTCGACCAACGCGAGCAGCAATGTCGCGATACGATAAACCGCAATCGCGACAGGCTATAATCCGACCTTTATCAAAGTCGGAAACGTGATGGTACGCATTTTTCCTGCTTACACGAGGCATCACAACAACGTTCTACCAGGCAACGCTGGTCAACTGCTGTTTGTGTATGAGAAATCGGTTGGAAACTTTCCTCATGTCAGCACGTTGTAGGTGTCGCCACCGGCGCCAACCTTGTGTGAATGCTCTGAAAAGCTAATTATTTGCATATCATAGCATCTTCTTCCTGTCTGTTAAATTTCGCGTCTGTAACACGTCCACTTCGTGGTGTAGCAATTTTAATGGCCAATAGTGTATTTATTTAATCCCTAATTCACTTGTATCTCTGTATGCCTGAACTTACCTGAACATATTTGTACTTCCTTTTTCATCGATGAACTGAAGTATTTCTTCTGTTACTCTAAAAATAAGTTTTATTTCATTTTGACTTGAGCATAGTTGTTCTAAATTATGACTATTGCTTTTTAGAAATGTAATTTTACGATTTATCATAATTTCATTCTGATGAAGACACCCTTGGTAGGTGTCGAAACCAAGGCCAATTTACCTACCAGTTATGTGCAACCGGTTGGCTGTGTAATACTATGTTGTAAATACGAACGTTCAGCTCCAAACAGTACACTGAAAGAATACGCGCCGTTGGTTGCTTCCTCTCGGCACTGTTAATGCTGGTCAGTGAAGGCACACCTCTCAAATACCGCGAACTACTGATGGCCTTGGGAGAGCCAGTCATGACAAAACTCTACCATCTGGTGAGCAAGATGTATGAAACAGGCGAAATACCCACAGACTTCAAGAAGAATATAATAATTCCAATACCAAAGAAAGCAGGTGTTGACAGATGTGAAAATTACCGAACTATCAGTTTAATAAGTCACAGCTGCAAAATACTAACGCGAATTCTTTACAGACGAATGGAAAAACTGGTAGAAGTGGACCTCGGGGAAGATCAGTTAGGATTCCGTAGAAATGTTGGAACACGTGAGGCAATACTAACCTTACGACTTATCTTAGAAGAAAGATTAAGAAAAGGCAAACCTACGTTTCTAGCATTTGTAGACTTAGAGAAAGCTTTTGACAACGTTAACTGGAATACTCTCTTTCAAATTCTGAAGGTGGCAGGGGTAAAATACAGGGAGCGAATGGCTATTTACAATTTGTACAGAAACCAGATGACAGTTATAAGAGTCGAGGGGCATGAAAGGGAAGCAGTGTTGGGAAAGGAGTGAGACAGGGTTGTAGCCTCTCCCCGATGTTATTCAATCTGTATATTGAGCAAGCAGTAAAGGAAACAAAAGAAAAATTCGGAGTAGGTATTAAAATTCATGGAGAAGAAGTAAAAACTTTGAGGTTCGCCGATGACATTGTAATTCTGTCAGAGACAGCAAAGGACTTGGAAGAGCAGTTGAACGGAATGGACAGTGTCTTGAAAGGAGGATATAAGATGAACATAAACAAAAGCAAAACGAGGATAATGGAATGTAGTCAAATTAAATCGGGTGATGCTGAGGGGATTAGATTAGGAAATGAGACACTTAAAGTAGTAAAGGAGTTTTGCTATTTAGGGAGTAAAATAACTAATGATGGTCGAAGTAGAGAGGATATAAAATGTAGACTGGCAATGGCAAGGAAATCTTTTCTGAAGAAGAGAAATTTGTTAACATCGAGTAAAGATTTAAGTGTCAGGAAGTCGTTTCTGAAAGTATTTGTATGGAGTGTAGGCATGTATGGAAGTGAAACATGGACGATAACCAGTTTGGACAAGAAGAGAATAGAAGCTTTCGAAATGTGGTGCTACAGAAGAATGCTGAAGATAAGGCGGGTAGATCACGTAACTAATGAGGAGGTATTGAATAGGATTGGGGAGAAGAGAAGTTTGTGGCACAACTTGACTAGAAGAAGGGATCGGTTGGTAGGACATGTTTTGAGGCATCAAGGGATCACAAATTTAGCATTGGAGGGCAGCGTGGAGTGTAAAAATCGTAGAGGGAGACCAAGAGATCAATACACTAAGCAGATTCAGAAGGATGTATGTTGCAGTAGGTACTGGGAGATGAAGAAGCTTGCACAGGATAGAGTAGCATGGAGAGCTGCATCAAACCAGTTTCAGGACTGAAGACCACAACAACAACAACGTGAGACGCTTTCGCCGTACTTCAGTGAACTCTTACCTTTACATGAACTACTGAGGAAAAGTCAGTTCCTCACGATCAGTATGATATACCTCACTCATTTTAATCTTGTAACTCGCGGCATGGGACAATTTTTCCCGAACGGCTTAGGAGATTGAGCACCAGTGATTTGCCGTCGTACGGCTAGGCGAGTGTTTAATCGGTCATCTACTAGTACGGTACTAGACTAAGTCCATGACACGAAAGCAGCTGTACAACACAGAGGAGAAATGTGTGGCGCTAGTGTGCCAACGAACGCCGAGTGCTGTGATGAATTCTCTTCTGGCACGCGACCCATTAGCGGTGAAATTAAAGTAGCCTTGTCCAACGTCCTTCACACACGACTTTGCCACAGGCGTTTCTCTACAGACGCTCGTAACGTCTGAGACCAAGTGACAGCTGCAAACGCGAATACAAAGCCGCTGCGTCTACTGTTGCTCGCGACAACGCAGAACTCTCCAGTCACGTAATGTGCAACTCACACACAGACACACACACAGACGCGCGCGCGTAGATTAAATTCTAGCTCTTTGCGAACTAACTTTTAAGTATTGTTGAGCCACAAGAGCTTTCATTTAGTTGTCTAAAGCGGACGTTGTATTGTAAATACAAATAATGATTTAAAAAAATCACCACAATTGCAGTAAAAGTATTTATTACAACAAAATATTCAGGATACAAGTCAAAGATAATACACGAAAAATCTGTACAACCTATTTCAGCGTTAGATGAAGTCGTCAGTCGTCACATATGTGACTGTAATATTGTTGAAATAAGACACGTACTAAACTGGCCGACGTAACAAATAAATGACACTTGACATTCGATGAGACTGACATTTCGGTTCTACGCAGAAACACTTCTTAAACATTACATTTGATTTTGAGGACAAGTGTGGGCAATTTCTTTTTCGTCTACTACTCCGCTACCGTCAAGATGTATCTCATTGCAGATCAGAAACCGGTGTTCGATTCTTATCACGAATGACAGTTTTACTAAGAAGATACTGAAGTAAATATTTTATATCCACAAGTATCTACTGTATTGTAGAGTTGCCTCTACGTTTCGTAACATCAATAAGGAAGTCGTGGTTTTAAGCGACCAGAAAAAAAACTGCGTAAAAATCACCCATACAAGAAGAAAGTCGAGAATTTGCACCTGGTGTTTCAGGGGAAAATGACAAATTGTGCACGTGACGGTTATTTACCAATAGCTATCCCATTAGGGAGAGTGGGGTGAAGGGCTGTGCACGGATTAGAGATTGAAGGGACAGCGAGCATGTCATCCTACAAGTACGTGTTACACGCTGCCTTAGAGACACACTGAACGAGGGCTTCATAGCATGAGAGCCACATAAAGTCTGTGATGCGCGCTAGCGGATAACACTAACCTTACACGGCATGTTAAACGGACGCTATATACCTGTTATAGGGAGTCAGTATCAACCATGCTGTCACTGCTGCTACATTCTACATTTTCACAAACTCTACTACAGTATTTTTAGTACCCCTTCATTTCCTACCTTTTCTGTAATTAAAATCTATCGTCATTGTGCAGTACCTCAGCTGAAATGCTTCTAGTTTCTTCCCTAGTTATCTCACAGTTTCACTTCCGTACGCTGCTGAGCTTGATGTAACTCTCAGAAATTCCTCCGTCTGTTCCATATCGGTTTCGGCAGACATACGGCTCTGTGACGAGGAAAGTTCTTTCTTTTACTGTGAAAATCCTCTTCTCGCATCCTCTTGCTTCGATCATCTTGCGTCATCATATTTTCTACATACTCCTGACTCACTTGAATTTGTTGTCCCTTGTACCGTTCTTCATCGTAGCATCGTTTATTTCTACCATAAATGCTAGATCGTTTGCAAGGTTTTGTATTACTGTTCTTCCTTCAATTTTATTACTGTGCTGTAATTTTTGTTCGTATACTTGAGCTTTTTGCCCATTCAAGCAATAATGCTTTGCTGATGTATATCTTTCTTCTCACGAATTTGTCTTTCTTGACTTACTGTTGACTGTTGTAGTTCAGAATACTTGTTTTGGAGATGTTTTCCTTTGCACTTTTCGCCTTAGCTTGTATTCCTGAAACTTTAAATTTACAATAGTACATAGAATTTACCGATAGTAAGAATTATAGGACGCACAGTACTTTCTCTGGAGGGTTACGAGGAGGTCAAGGTTCTCACAGTTTAGTGTATCATGAAGTTTGTTATCTTATTGAGAGTAAACATTTCCTGCCATTAAGTACATTGCCAGAAGAAGTATTCAAAAAATGGTTCAACTGGATCTGAGTACTATGGGTCTTAACTGCTGTGGTCATCAGTCCCCTAGAACTTAGAACTACTTAAACCTAACTAACTTAAGGACATCACACACATCCA
This sequence comes from Schistocerca nitens, assembly GCF_023898315.1. Lineage (NCBI taxonomy): Eukaryota > Metazoa > Arthropoda > Insecta > Orthoptera > Acrididae > Schistocerca > Schistocerca nitens. Next base: position 362,925,716 of record NC_064621.1, read on the forward strand.
TGCCCGAGGCAGGATTCGAACCTACGACCGTAGCGGTCGCGCTTTTCCAGACTGTAGCGCCTAGAACCGCTCGGCCACTCCGGCAGGCAAAAAGTATTAGTACACTTGGAAAGACGACATCGATTTTCATACGATGACGGCATATAGCATCTGGGGGATAATAAATATACTGATAGTGGTTTCAACGTCGTCCGCGAACAGACTGCGTAGTGGTACAGTTATACTGTGTCATCTGTGTGTATCCTTCAACAGGGAATGCTCACAGCTAGAATGCTTAGCGTGGTGTAAACATGTGAAGCAAGGAGGCAATCATGGCACGGAGACGCACTCGTGCTTCCTACAGCTGAGTGATTTTAAAGAGGGTCAGTTCGTGGCTTTCCAAGTGCTAGGATGGTTCTTTCGGAAAACTGCCATACAAACTGGACGTGCTGCGTCAGTTGTTCACCGATGCTGGTGTTAATGTTCACTTTAACATTCTGACACCCTGGCAGGGCGTCGAAATAATCATCTTGAGGCTGAAGCTCTTTTTCCCGTGTTTGCTTTAACAATACATGTGTTTTTGGATAGGGCCCGCCTTTAGCAAAACACAGTTTTGATTTTTAACCCAAACATGTTTCACTGCAGTTGCAGCATCTTTAGTGGGCTTTTATTTTATGGCTGTTAAAGATAAAGAATGTTCTTTAGTGTTTGTATACATGTAACTATTAGTTTTTAAATCGTAATTACAGATATTTGAAAAAAAGACACGTAAAATTATGAATTCATACCTTTTTACCACATGGTATGGTTTTTCTTATACATTGTGTTTCTACAGTGACTGTTTTGTTTCACACAATTCATCAGAAAAACCACACCATGTGTTAAAAAGGTGTGAATTCATAATTTTACGTGTTTTTTCAAATATCTGTAATTACGATTTAAAAACTAATAGTTACATGTATACAAACAGTAAAGAACATTCTTTATCTTTAACAGCCATAAAATAAAAGCCCACTGAAGATGCTGCAACTGCAGTGAAACATGTTTGGGTTGAAAAACATAACTGAGTTTTGTTAAAGGCGGACCCTATCCAAAAACATGTGTGTTCTGACACCCGTAGACAAGCTTTCGACGTCTACGCAGCAGATAATCTCGCCAGGATCGTCATGTTGTAAGTGCAGCAGTGGAAGATCGTAGAGCTACCACAGCACATATAAGAGGGCTTGTGAGCGCAGATGTGTCCACACGATGTGTTGCGAACCGGTTTTTAGCAGTGGGTCTGAGGGCACGCACGCCTCTAGCCCGTCGTCCACTCACACCACAGCATCGACGTGCACAGCTCGACTGTTGCCATCAGAGGATGTAAGTAGGCTGTTTAGGTTTTTATATTGGTAACGCCACGTAGCGCTCTGTATGAAAATCACTGGATGTGCTGTGTACAGTCTGTGGCTGGTTGGAATTGTTGTAATATTCGCTATTGTAGTGTTGGGCAGTTGGCTGTTAACAGTGCGTAGCGTTGTGCAGTTGGATGTGGGGAGAGAGATGGCAGAGTTTTGAGAGCGGATGATCTGGACGTGTGTCCATCAGAGACAGTAAATTTGTAAGATTGGATGTCATTAACTGATATATATATATATATATATATATATATATATATATATATATATATATATTATGACTTTTGAACACTATTAAGGTAAATACATTGTTTGTTCTTCATCAAAATCTTTCATTCATATGAAACGTTCCCTTAGAAAAATAATTAATGAATTACTGTGCTGATAAACCTCTTACATTATTTGATTTTCAAAATCTGAACGTACTCAGACATTTCTCTCTTTACTTATTCTGATCAACACTAAACTGACACACAATATTTTTAGCGCAACGAAATCTGACTTTTAATAATCCCTACAAAAGAATGGCCCTGACTAACAATAACCTATACCTTTCATGAATCACTTACCTCACAAAAATCTTCGTTACTCAAACTACTGCAATACAGCGAGTGCCAATACTGCCAGCTAAATAAAAGATTTTAACTACTGAAGGCACTAACTACTGATAGGCATAGTTAGCAAATGAAAGATTTTGATAGAGAACAAACAATGTATTTACCTTAATAGTGTTCAAAAGTCAATATATATATATATATATATATATATATATATATATATATATATATATATATATATATATATATATATATCAGTTCATGACATCCAATCTTACAAATTTACTGTCTCTGATGGACACACGTCCAGATCATCCGCTCTCAAAACTCTGCCATCTCTCTCCCCACATCCACCACTGCTGGCGGCTCAACTCCAACTGCACAACGCTACGCGCTGTTAACAGCCAACTGCCCAACACTACAATAGCGAATATTACAACAATGCCAACCAACCACAGACTGCACACAGCACATCCAGTGATTTTCATACAGAACGCAACGTGCCGTTACCAATATAAAAACCTAAACAGCATACTTACCAGGATTATTTGGAAGAGGGAAAGGCGCGTCATGGTCTTCAGCGATGAAAGCAGATCCTGTCTGCACACAGGTGGTGGTGGTTTGCGCGCAGGATGTAGACCAGGTGAGCGCTATCTCGTAGAGTGCATTCGTCCAAGTCACACTGGCCCCATCCAAGGCCTTATGGCCTGTGGTGCGATAAGCTACAACTGTCGTTCATCTTCAGTGTTTCTGGACGGGACATAAACCGAGCGCTTGGTACGTGCAGGATGTTGTAAGACCCATTCTTTTGCGTTCTTGCAAGAGTAAGGTCGTGTGTTGTGCCAACGGGATGACGCTCGCCCACACACTGCTCGTGAAACTCGACGTGCTCAGCAAGAAGAGCAGCAACTTCACTGGCCATCACGATCTCCGGACTTGTCTCCAATGGAGCACGTGTGCGATTTGACGGAATCAGAAGTGACTCCTGCGAATCGTCGCCAACAACACTTACAGAACTACGTGAAAAGGTCGAGCAGGGGTGGCATAACGCATCCCATCTGTATGATCGACTGGATGCTACAGTCAGCACTTGCCGTGTCGCTCGTGGAGGCTACACCACGTACTAATAAAAGCGTTTCAAGGTAGTTCGATACCTCGTACCCCAGAACGGCTTGTGCCACTGATCTGTCAATGTACGTAATCATGTCATGTACTCCATATGCATTCTTGCAACGATAAATCTGGAGTGAATTGAAAAGGAGGCACTATTTTTTTCTAGCACTGTATTTCACATTACGTTACACAAATACTCTTATCGTCGCCCTACTACATAGAACACGCAAAAAATATTCTGAGTACAAGACCACATCTGTTACTGAAAAGATACGTACACTGTTCGAAAGACTTAAGGAAACACGTCTCCCAACGTGCAGTAAGGTAAATCTATTTTGATACATGCGATAGCTGTGGTCTTATTGCATGGCCTGAGATATTCACTTTCAGTGTAGGTAGCGATTAAAATCATTCTGTGTTATTCATTACAGTGTCAGGTGACTACTCAGGAAAAAGTGAGTACCGTTGTCGCAGAGTTTTATAGTGAGGTACAGAGATGGAAGTTATCATATGTGGACGTTGAATTGAAAGAATCACATGCAATGCGTCATCTCAATGCAGTGCAAGTTGTGGTTTCTTTGATCCAAAAGGGATGGACTATCGGTCGCGTTGCTGCAGATGCCAGTCCATCTCCATGTGTCATCCATAGGTTGGTAAACGCTCCAGGGAGACAGGTTAGTACACAAGGCGAGTTTGCCAATATCGCCGGCGCATTACAACCTCATGTGAAGTCCGATTTATGGCCATCTCTGCATTGCGGCGTCGTACGGATACCTCCAGAACACTGCAAGTCAATGTCAGAAGGCACACTGGAGCCGCTGTGTCGATCGGATTGTAATGAACAGCTTACGGGAATGCGCTTACGACCCAGACGTCCTGTTCAAGTATCCCACTTGACATGACAACTTCTTGCAGCTCGCTTTCATTTCTGCCATTCCCATGTCAACTGGCAAGTTCGTCATTAGCGAATTGTATTATTCACAGAAGAGTCCAGATATCGATGCTAAGCGACGGCCGTGTTCATGTGCGGAGACCTTTTTTGGTGAGATGTGCTGCCAAATGTCGCCCAGGAATTCGCCAGATTTCCAATGTTTGGTGATGTTTAGGGGAGGCTTCAGTTTTGACAGCCGTATGGATCTTGTCGTTGCCGATGGTCACCTTACCGCCAGGCAGTAAATCAAATCGATCCCGTTGGACCATGTGCTGGCTGCTGCATACGATGGTGGTCCCCAATTCCTTCTAATGCGGGGACCTATGTGGCGAAGCCTGGACATTGAAGAAATGGAAAGACTGGCGGTGAGTCCCAGCCTAAATCCCATCTTACACATGTACGACATACTTGACAGATGTGTTCGTGGTCGTCCTATTTCACCACAGACTGTCCAAGAATTCTCGTGGTCTCTCATTGAAGAATGGCAACGGATAACACAAGGTGACCTCCGTAGACTTATGCGCAACATGACACGTAGGCATCAGGCGCGTGGAGGGCATACATGTTATTCAAGCCTTTTAAGTCTAATTAAAAGCACCCGGGATGACGGGATCAAGGACTTGGTTTTGGACCCCTGTCGGGCATTCAGTTCTTTTTATGTAAGCGATCGATGTTATAATGATTTGTTGCGTACTTAATTTGCAAAGGAAGATAAATATATAATTTGGCAACATATCCAGTCGTCAATTATTGCTCAGCGGAGTACTGCAGACGCCCGGAGTTGTGTTCCTCTAATTCTTGTGAACAGTTACATACAGTACTCGACTGTCATCTGAAGATAACCGACGTGACACTATATTTGACTAACAATCACTTTGTATAGAAGTAGTAATTACGTTTAGTTACACTTCCAGTAAGTTCTAAGTCCAATCGCTGAGTGATGAATGTGATGATTGAGTGACGGTCTTCGAAGACGGGTTGTAGCGCTCATCGTACAAGCTGGCAGGACGTTCGCCCCGGAAATAGGCCTTCTGGCTCTCCAGTTGAACTCTAGTTGACTCTGCACTTCGCTCTGCTGTTCGTTGGCCCGCCGCGGGAGGATCATGAGATGCGATCTACTTCTACCATGTGACCGGCGCAGAGAACTAGTGTAGGAAAAGCGGACAATATTATGGTATCGCCTTGCCGCACTCGCCTGCTGTGCAGCAACCCCTCAGACTCCGCTGTACTGCGTGAAGCGTCTGCGCTCCTTGGACACAGCAATCAAATTCTTTTTCTGTGTACTTGAGTTATAAAGGTCAATGTTTTCTTGGCCGTCGTTGGAAATTACGATCATCAGTCAATCGCATTTTAGTTGAAGTATTCATTGGAGAGGAGCTTTTACTTATAAAAAAACGAAATCGACAGTGGACGTTGTACGTAAAATGTCACTGAAGACTGTACAGCCAGTCACACTTGATGGAAACACGGAGGTCTAGTGAGTGAGGGACTAGAGACAATATACGCGATACTCGCTATAGGTTTCATGGAATCGTATCGCCCTGACTTCTGCTTCTGGTATTCTGTTACTGACGGAGGTCTAGTGAGTGAGGGAGTAGAGACAATATACGCGATACTCGCTATAGGTTTCATGGAATCGTATCGCCTTGACTTCTGTTTCTGGTATTCTGTTACTGATTCATTTTAAAATTCTCTTTCTATCACTGTTGAAAGGGACGTGAATTTATTTTCTCCTAAAAGGACAAAAGCTGTAACTGTATTTTTAGTCTACGTTAACGGCCAGAAAACATGGTAGAATCCCGAAATCTATGTTAAAATATTAGTCTTACAACTGCTAAGCAAAGCAAGATACCTTTTTAAGATCTATTCGGGAACACATTCTTCTTCAGATTGCCATTGAAATTCGGTTGTCTTGCATCGTAAAATAGCCGCATTATACAGCCCATATAGTGAACGTGTTGAAGATAAATGTAATATAGATATCTCTTTTTCGAGTCAAAGACAAGACACTAAGCCTACCTAAAAATTAAATTGTATCTTTCTTTGAAAAGGAAAGGTCCAGACTAGCTGCAATACATTTAATGTTCTTTATTACGACAGCTCTTTTGGCTTTATTCCGATTATCATGTAACCTACGAATGCAACATTGGTGAAATGATGTGTACATATGGTGGTTGTCCCTGTAAATAATTATACACTGGAATAGTACATTGATACTTACTGCCAGTTTGATGACGTCGATATTGCATCTATAGTAAACTGTCATTATGTAATTCGTAGAGATTACGTGACATGTAATAGTTATAAACGTATGAAACAAGTTTCGTCACTTATTTTTAAGTTCGTTTACTATACGGTACGACTTGAAATGTATTTCAACAGATTGTTTACTCTGATGCTATGTGTTTACAAAGTTTCACTAAATGATATATTTCACTAATTGGATTGTGATGTGAATTATATCTTTGGTCTGCGTATACTGTGCTGTCCGTACGTTCTATCCGTTTCCGTGTTCTAGAATGTCACTTAAGTTTTCCACATAATGTTTATGTTCAAGCTCTGTCTGGTCCGCATCTCGTGGTCGTGCGGTAGCGTTCTCGCTTCCCGCGCCCGAGTTCCCGGGTTCGATTCCCGGCGGGGTCAGGGATTTTCTCTGCCTCGTGATGACTGGGTGTTGTGTGATGTCATTAGGTTAGTTAGGTTTAAGTAGTTCTAAGTTCTAGGGGACTGATGGCCATAGATGTTAAGTCCCATAGTGCTCAGAGCCATTTGAACCATTTTTTTCAAGGTCTGTGTGTTCGGTTAGTATTTCAACTGGATAGTCTTTCGTTCTTCAAGTATGTTCATTGTGAGTCCTTTAGGTATTGTGTGTAGTGTTTGTAACGCACTTTTAATTTTCCCAGCTATGTGGTGGTGGTTTTTTTTTTTTTTTTTTTTTTTTTTTTTTTTTTTTTTTTAGATGTGAAAAGAAGCTGGATTGATTACTGTCGCTGTTTCGGCTGCGTTCTTTGAATCTGATACTGAAATTTCGTCCTGTTTGGTCGCTATAGAAATTTCAGTATCAGATTCAAAGAGTGTACCTAAAACATTTGCCCTATATGGCTCTATGTCATCAGTAGCCTCTAGTCTGTGCATATTACGAACCCTGCATGAGATGTATGTTGTCGGTTAGCAATGTATTGGAGCAGGCTTCTTCTCAGTCTTTCTGGAGGAGGATAGGGAGAGTTACTGTTAGCTTTCCCTGGACGGCAGCAGGATAGTGCTTCTAAACAAAATGGGCAGGCCGCCCACCCACACATTCCTGATTGGCCTACGTGCCGAGCCCGGGGTACTCGTGGTGGGACTTCAACGGCAGAAGCGAGGCTTCCCGCCTATTTTGAAAGCGAGATATGTATTGTAGAAGCTTGTAGAAGATTCGAGAGACTATTACCCTGTTATGATGGGGGACCAGGTCTCCTACCTTGATTGGGTAAGCGAATCATGCTTTGGTCACTTACAGCCCTCCAAGAATAAGGACGCTGAGCGGAGTCTGCTGAAAGCAGGCAATAGGTACTAGAGGGGCAGATGTGAAGAGGACTTCGGAGGAAGCAATTTTGAAGAGCAGTTGCTTCTGCGAGTTAGTAAGTGTAGACGAAGATGTAATTTTAAATCTGGTATTTATGATGTTACGACGCGGTAAATCCTGATGGCATCAGAGTTTTCAGTGCAGTAGGGGTGGGGGGCTTGATAGATTAACTTTGCCTGTGAACAAAGCTTTTCTGATTCTAACTTGGTACCATAATTTCAGCGCGAGATATAAGCTAATGTCTACTCGTATTTAAAACATTGGTTCACGGAAGTCCGTGTTGTTTTTGTAATAGGTACAGTCGTGGACAAAACGAGAGAGACCCCTCGCCTTTTCGTTATGCTGATCCGCACAGCTTTAAAGTCTGCTACACAGCATAACAGGCAAGGCGACGAAGTGCTACCAAAATACTATGCACGGGAGTGAAATTGGAAAACTATCCGAACTTTTTCAGACTGTTTTCAATCATGTGTAAGACTATATTAATGCTGACTAGCGTGTTAAATACAACACGTAAATATAAGATATTAATGAAAGAAGAAATGCTAATTAGTATGAAATGTACGAATAAAAACGAATTTCAGCTTATCGAGATAACATAACTGTTTTAGTAAGACAAAGTACCCCAGATCGTTACGAATTATCAAAATATTATGCGCTTTCAGCCGCGAAACGGTCTGTGTCAACGTTCAGACTAGTCATACTGGATTACCGTTGCTGACATACGTACCATGAAAGTGTGCAAATTTAGCAATGCGTGAAGATTCATAGCGAAATTCAGTTAAAAATCATTCAGTGCGACCCGTAAGTCAATTCAATTACTGTCAGAAGCGGAAAAAGTAGGCAGTAACAAGTATGAAATTCTAGAAGATTTTCATATTTACATCCACAGGGCGCCGGTACAGAATAAAGATATGGGATCCTTGACAGAAGTGATTGTCGGTGCTCGCCAAAAGCGTCCAAGGAGCGGTAACACGATTTGTAATGTCACGAAATAGGAGAGAGAGAGTTCCACATTTGATATGCGAGTTGGGGTGACATTCATGAAAACAAAAGCGTTTTTGGTTGCCGCGAGGGCTTTTCACGAAATTTCTATCTTTATTACCTGTTCTGAATGCCAAAACATTATTTCCTCGGGAACTTACACAGGAAGAGATGACCATGGTAATCTACATCTACATCTACATCTACATCCATACTCCGCAAGCCACCCAACGGTGTGTGGCGGAGGGCACTTTACGTGCCACTGTCATTACCTCCCTTTCCTGTTCCAGTCGCGTATGGTTCGCGGGAAGAACGACTGTCTGAAAGCCTCCGTGCGCGCTCCAATCTCTCTAATTTTACATTCGTGATCTCCTCGGGAGGTATAAGCAGGGGGAAGCAATATACTCGATACCTCATCCAGAAACGCACCCTCTCGAAACCTGGCGAGCAAGCTACACCGCGATGCAGAGCGCCTCTCTTGCAGAGTCTGCCACTTGAGTTTATTAAACATCTCCGTAACGCTATCACGGCTACCAAATAACCCTGTGACGAAACGCGCCGCTCTTCTTTGGATCTTCTCTATCTCCTCCATCAACCCGATCTGGTACGGATCCCACACTGATGAGCAATACTCAAGTATAGGTCGAACGAGTGTTTTGTAAGCCACCTCCTTTGTTGATGGACTACATTTTCTAAGCACTCTCCCAATGAATCTCAACCTGGCACCCGCCTTACCAACAATTAATTTTATATGATCATTCCACTTCAAATCGTTCCGCACGCATACTCCCAGATATTTTACAGAAGTAACTGCTACCAGTGTTTGTTCCGCTATCATATAATCATACAATAAAGGATCCTTCTTTCTATGTATTCGCAATACATTACATTTGTCTATGTTAAGGGACAGTTGCCACTCCCTGCACCAAGTGCCTATCCGCTGCAGATCTTCCTGCATTTCGCTACAATTTTCTAATGCTGCAACTTCTCTGTATACTACAGCATCATCCGCGAAAAGCCGCATGGAACTTCTGACACTATCTACTAGGTCATTTATATATATTGTGAAAAGCAATGGTCCCATAACACTCCCCTGTGGCACGCCAGAGGTTACTTTAACGTCTGTAGATGTCTCTCCATTGATAACAACATGCTGTGTTCTGTTTGCTAAAAACTCTTCAATCCAGCCACACAGCTGGTCTGATATTCCGTAGGCTCTTACTTTTTTTATCAGGCGACAGTGCGGAACTGTATCGAACGCCTTCCGGAAGTCAAGAAAAATAGCATCTACCTGGGAGCCTGTATCTAATATTTTCTGGGTCTCATGAACAAATAACGCGAGTTGGGTCTCACACGATCGCTGTTTCCGGAATCCATGTTGATTCCTACATAGTAGATTCTGGGTTTCCAAAAACGACATGATACTCGAGCAAAAAACATGTTCTAAAATTCTACAACAGATCGACGTCAGAGATATAGGTCTATAGTTTTGCGCATCTGCTCGACGACCCTTCTTGAAGACTGGGACTACCTGTGCTCTTTTCCAATCATTTGGAACCCTCCGTTCCTCTAGAGACCTGCGGTACACGGCTGTTAGAAGGGGGGCAAGTTCTTTCGCGTACTCTGTGTAGAATCGAATTGGTATCCCGTCAGGTCCAGTGGACTTTCCTCTGTTGAGTGATTCTAGTTGCTTTTCTATTCCTTGGACACTTATTTCGATGTCAGCCATTTTTTCGTTTGTGCGAGGATTTAGAGAAGGAACTGCAGTGCGGTCTTCCTCTGTGAAACAGCTTTGGAAAAAGGTGTTTAGTATTTCAGCTTTACGCGTGTCGTCCTCTGTTTCAATGCCATCATCATCCCGGAGTGTCTGGATATGCTGTTTCGAGCCACTTACTGATTTAACGTAAGACCAGAACTTCCTAGGATTTTCTGTCAAGTCTGTACATAGAATTTTACTTTCGAATTCACTGAACGCTTCTCGCATAGCCCTCCTTACGCTAACTTTGACATCGCTTAGCTTCTGTTTGTCTGAGAGGTTTTGGCTGCGTTTAAACTTGGAGTGAAGCTCTCTTTGCTTTTGCAGTAGTTTCCTAACTTTGTTGTTGTACCACGGTGGGTTTTTCCCGTCCCTCACAGTTTTACTCGGCACGTACCTGTCTAAAACCCATTTTACGATTTCCTTGAACTTTTTCCATAAACACTCAACATTGTCAGTGTCGGAACAGAAATTTTCGTTTTGATCTGTAAGGTAGTCTGAAATCTGCCTTCTATTACTCTTGCTAAACAGATAAACCTTCCTCCCTTTTTTTATATTCCTATTTACTTCCATATTCAGGGATGCTACAACGGCCTTATGATCACTGATTCCCTGTTCTGCACTTACGGAGTCGAAAAGTTCGGGTCTATTTGTTATCAGTAGGTCCAAGATGTTATCTCCACGAGTCGGTTCTCTGTTTAATTGCTCGAGGTAATTTTCGGATAGTGCACTCAGTATAATGTCACTCGATGCTCTGTCTCTACCACCCGTCCTAAACATCTGAGTGTCCCAGTCTATATCTGGTAAATTGAAATCTCCACCTAAGACTATAACATGCTGAGAAAATTTATGTGAAATGTATTCCAAATTTTCTCTCAGTTGTTCTGCCACTAACGCTGCTGAGTCGGGAGGTCGGTAAAAGGAGCCAATTATTAACCCAGCTCGGTTGTTGAGTGTAACCTCCACCCATAATAATTCACAGGAACTATCCACTTCTACTTCACTACAGGATAAACTACTACTAACAGCGACGAACACTCCACCACCGGTTGCATTCAATCTATCCTTCCTAAACACCGTCTGTACCTCTGTAAAAATTTCGGCAGAATTTATCTCTGGCTTAAGCCAGCTCTCTGTACCTATAACGATTTCAGCTTCGGTGCTTTCTATCAGCGCTTGAAGTTCCGGTACTTTACCAACGCAGCTTCGACAGTTTACAATTACAATACCGATTGCTGCTTGGTCCCCGCATGTCCTGACTTTGCTCCGCACCCTTTGAGGCTGTTGCCCTTTCTGTACCTGCCCGAGGCCATCTAACCTAAAAAACCGCCCAGTCCACGCCACACAACCCCTGCTACCCGTGTAGCCGCTTGCTGCGTGTAGTGGACTCCTGACCTATCCAGCGGAACCCGAAACCCCACCACCCTATGGCGCAAGTCGAGGAATCTGCAGCCCACATGGTCGCAGAACCGTCTCAGCCTCTGATTCAGACCCTCCACTCGGCTCTGTACCAAAGGTCCGCAGTCAGTCCTGTCGACGATGCTGCAGATGGTGAGCTCTGCTTTCATCCCGCTAGCGAGACTGGCAGTCTTCACCAAATCAGATAGCCGCCGGAAGCCAGAGAGGATTTCCTCCGATCCATAGCGACACACATCATTGGTGCCGACATGAGCGACCACCTGCAGATGGGTGCCTCCTGTACCCTTCATGGCATCCGGAAGGACCCTTTCCACATCTGGAATGACTCCCCCCGGTATGCACACGGAGTGCACATTGGTTTTCTTCCCCTCTCTTGCTGCCATTTCCCTAAGGGGCCCCATTACGCGCCTCGTAAGAAAATATCTAAGCGGTCCTTTTTCCCGCACGCTGTTAAAGAGTGGGGCGGTAGAGAAATAGTCCGAAGATGGTTCGATGAACCCTCTGCCAGGCACGTAAGTCTGGCTTGCAAACAAATCCTGTAGATGTAGTGAAGTAGATGCAACAACGAAATTATGTTGTAATTGCGACATGTGAGATACATTTGATTTGAACATTGAAGTTGTTTGCTGTTTATTTATTTTTTGTTCTTTATGTTCAGCCATGGACAAACACCTAGGTGCGTTAAATTGATACTGAAATAAAGTGTCATGCATGGACCAATAACAATAAATTCTTAACTACTTGTTATGGTACTGCAATATCTGCCAGCGTCTTCAGAAGCGGATATCGCATACGACGTTCCTAGGGTGTTTATTAGTGCATATTGCAGATGATTTCGAAAAAAAATTGAATGTAGGTTTGTGAAAGTTCCGTGATCAAACGATCTGAGTTGCTGGCGAATACAGTTTATTCTCACAAGACAGTATATATTATCATTATACATGGGGTGAAAAGGGTTTCGCCGGGTTCGGTGGCCGAGCGGTTCTAGGTGCTTCAGTCACAGGTTGGAATCCTACATCGGGCATGGATGTGTGTGATGTCCTTAGGTTAGGTAGGTTTAAGTAGTTCTAAGTCTAGAGGACTCATGACGTAAGCAGTTGAGTCGCATAGTTCTTAGAGCCATTTTTTGACCTTTCCCCAAAATTTTCTTTACATAAACGGCCGTATCTTTAGATTGCGTTGACATAGAAGCTCACTTTTTTACACCACCGAGGGACCGTATAACGCAGAAACTGCGATACATTTCCGCTTATTATGTCTATCCGTACTCGAGGTAAACTGGTTTTAAGGGTTGGGTAGACAGACGGTTAAGAAAGTGAGACTAGTACGTTTCCATTTTTACCGATTTAAGTGATGAAATCCTAACATAAACAGCTACGACAGTTACTGAAGATGAGGGCCGCATAAATAACTCACCTTACTCTTTATTCGAAATGTTCCAGTTGCAGTCGATACAGCAGCATATTAATCGTAGCTACGCCTTCGATCCAAATCACGTTTACAGGAATGGAAATAAAATTCATTTGCCTATACACGTGGTAATTCAGATCCCAGTATTAATGCCACCGCGTTTTGGAAGTGCGAGCATTCCCATTGCTAGCTTAAGTAACACTTCGGTTAATGGACGTTTTCTGGCTGTGGCGAGTCTAATGGAGGATTCGAAACATTGTAGAATACATTTGGCAGCTATGTAGCCATTTATTTCCTGGGGTGGTGCAGAATTATCCTACTAAATTTACTCGCTAATAACAGTATTTTGTTATTTCGATAAACATCCGGAACGATTGTCACATAAGCGGTGACATAAAGGTAGAAAATTTATGGTTTTGAGTCTAGAAAGCTCTATGCAACAGAAACTGCAGATCGTTTTGCCATTTTCATTGCGGAATTATCGGTTTATTCATGTCTGGGGTAATAGAGGGCTATTTGCCTAGGTTGTCTGCTAGCGTAGTGAAAGGTGTTTGTTACTGCAAGGGCGGTCTGGTTTGTTTCCGGTTCTAATCTTGATGGAGGCCCCCAAAATGTATTATTGCTATCTTTATTCTGTACCGACCCCCTGTGGATGTAAATATGAAAATCTTATAGAATTTCGTACTTGTTACTGCCTACTTTTTTCGCTTCTATCAATGACTGAATTGACTTACGTGTGGCACTGAATGATTTTTAACTGAATTTCGTTATGAATTTTCACGCATTGCTAAATTTTCACACTTTCATGGTACGTATGTCAGCAACGGTAATCCAGTATGACTGGTCTGAACGTTCACACAGACCGTTTCGCGGCCGAATGCGCATAATATTTTGCTAATTCGTAACGATCTGGGTACTTTGTCTTACTAAAACTGTTATGTCTCGATAAGCTGAAATTCGTTTTTATTAGTACATTTCATACTAATTAGCGCTCCTACTTTCATTTATGCCTTATATTTACGTGTTGTGTTAAAAACACTAATCAGCATTAGGATTGCCTTACACATGATTGAAAACAGTCTGACAAAGTTCGGATAGTTTTTCAATTTCATTCCTGTGCATAGTATGTTGGTAGCACTTCGTCGCTTTGCCTGTTATGCTGTGTAGCAGACTTTGAAGCTGTGCGGATCAGCATAACGAAAAGGCGAGGGGTCTCGCTGGTTTTGTCCACGACTGTACCTTCTGTAGTGGAAATGTAGCCTTCGTATGCCACCCGGGTTGTGTATTTGCTCTGGATAACTTGCTGTACATGCAAACCTGAATTCACGCTCCTATCTTTCCGCTGTTGAATAGAGAATGCGTAGCATCAGCATGGATAGGAACCTATGTTAGCAGCTTATGATACCTTCCGTGCACAGAGGCGTTCCAGTGCTGATCGCAGTATGAAAACCGCTGCAGTTAGAAACCGTAAAAATGATGTCCAACTTTCTATTTAACATTCATCCTATGTTAATACATTGTCTGCTTTAAATTCGCTTTTTTCGTCGCTAGGTTGATTCATCTTGTTCCTCTCCTAATGGAAACCTTAGCATGTGGTATCTGAGGCCTGACAAATTTCAAACAGAGTGTGACACAAAGAAAACCGTCATCACAAGGACATACGGGGTTTGGGCGTTTTCCTTACGCAGGGTTAGTTTGCATATCTCAGTTTCAGCGTTTAGATGGTTCATGAATTACTTAGAACGCAACATAAACATTGCACTTGAGGTGAACCAACAACCAAGCATAAAAGAAAAGGATATGTTGTTGGAGTAGCGTATTAGATACATAGCAATAGGGCCGAAATCAATAACAAGTACGCACCCTCTTTTCATAACTGGTAACTATCGTCATAATCCTGTAATTGGTCCCCCTACTTTTAGAAACCAAGTTAACACCCTTCATTTATAATACTAGTAATAGTAATTATTATTATTGTTAGCGTAGGCGCAGAAGGAGCTGCGTTCGTTTTCCGGTACATCCTCAGATGCATTGTGAAGTGCAGATGCTGGGAGTCCACCTCGCCCGTGTGAGACCGAATGAGGAGCAACTTGAATAAAGAAACAGCGATACCACCAGGGTTCACCTACTGCCAATAACAGCTGGTGCGATTGGCGGCATGCTGATCACATGTTCCACAGTTATAAATCGCTCCTCGTACTGCCTTTTGTAGGCAGGAGTCAGAAGGGGCATAAGGCCTAATTAGTAAGCGGTGTTCATTGTTGCGGCATGGAACAAAATATTCGAATTAGGTGGAACGATCAAATTTGCTGGCTCAGACACATTCCACTGCCATTCTGGTGTGTGTGATGCGGCTTTTAACCTTAATGCGCCTTTAAAACGATTCAGCGAGGAGTAGAATGCTGATAAACCGACTTTCACTCTAGGATATTGAAATTACAGTTTAACCATCTGCCTAATCGCAGTCACACACCTGCTGAGGTCAGTGTGGGAAGGTGTTAGTATGTATACCAAGACACGTAATGAGCCTTTTTCTGTAAGAATTTATCTTCACGACAAAACAAATACACAAGGTGCATCGAGCAAAATTTGGCCCCATTTTATTTTGTAAATTGTTCAATTTATCGGAAACAGGTTTTCTTCAAAATCTCATATCAACCGAGATACTGGCGCAAATATTTTTTGTAAAAGTGGAACAATGTATCTTTAACGACATTTCAAAGTTTTGAAAATACGAGTACAGTGGAATAAGTAGTTTTAATGTTGGAATTGATAATTTTCGCAAAAATATTCGATAAATATGCCAAAAGTGGAAGGGCTAGCCTATATTCACTTTCCGACTCTGGCTGTCTGGAGAGTCAGGCTATATGCGTTATCAGACTGGTTGTCATGCCCGCAGGAGTTGGGTAGTGCGTGTAGCCTGGCTCTCGAGCTGGCTGGAGTCGGTTAGTGTCTACAGCCCGGCTCTCATGCTGGCTGGAGTCAGCTAGTGCATATGGGGCTGGCTCTCTCGCCGGCCGGAGTCGGTTAGTGCGTTTGTCACACTCATGTTGGTCGGAGTCAGGTAGTGCATATAGCCTCGCTTTCACGCTGGCCAGAGTCAGCTGGTGCATATAGCCTGGCTCCCTCTGACATCATGTCCTCAATTATGCTAACCTTAATTGAAATCACTAACGCTTGCCAGCAAGCTAGTTGAAGTGTGTTCCTGTACCATACAGAAACGTAAACTATGTTATACGGAACGTCGCATCGCTAATGCTAATGTTATAAGTTTTATCGGAATGTGAGTTAACTGCTGTTAACAATCGTGTAGAAGCATTTTAATAAAATGCTGTTGGATCCAGTAATAACTGAAAAGTGGTATCGCCAGAAATGGTAATGTGTGCACTGCGTCACTGCGACCTCAATAATAGTGACTACTTTTTGTGGGATGGAATATTTGATCTGCATCACAGTACTGCAGACTCGAGGTCAGTGTGACTCTGCCTGGGCTAGTGGGCGTGTTAGCACGTTGTGGTGGCGTATCTAACAGGGAACCTCCCCATCGCACCCCCCTCAGATTTAGTTATAAGTTGGCACAGTGGATAGGCCTTGAAAAACTGAACACATATCAATCGAGAAAACTGGAAGAAGTTGTGTGGAACTATGAAAAAAATTAGTAAAATATACAAACTGAGTAGTCCATGCGAAGATAGGCAACATCAAGGAGAATGGGAGTCCAGGAGCGCCGTGGTCCCGTGGTTAGCGTGAGTAGCTGCGGAACGAGAGGTTCTTCGTTAAAGTCTTCCCTCGTCTGAAAATTTTACTTTCTTTATTTTATGATCTGTCCGTTCGTTCATTGACGTCTCTGTTCACTGTAATAAGTTTAGTGTCTGTGTTTTGCGACCGCACCGCCAAACCGCGCGATTAGTAGACGAAAGGACGTGCCTCTCCAATGGGAATCGAAAACATTTGATCGCAAGGTCATAGGTCAACCGATTCCTCCACAGGAAAACACGTCTGATATATTCAATACGACACTGGTGACGACATGTGCGTCACATGACAGGAATATGTTGTCGGCCCACCTATCTTGTACACTTAGCGAATGGGTAAAAAGATTCTTCTAGCTTGCCCGATTTAGGTTTTCTTGTGGATGTGATAATGACTCCCAAAAAAGTGATGAAAACATAAGAGTTTGTCACATAAACTGAAAATAAAAAATTAAACTTTTCATTCGAGGGAAGACTTGAACCTAGGACCTCTGGTTCCGTAGCTGCTCTCGCTAACCACGGGACCACGGCGCTCCTTGACTCCCATTGTCCTTCATGTTGCCTATCTTGGCATGGACTACTCAGTTTGTATATTTTACTAATTTTTTCATAGTTGCACACAACTTCTTCCTGTTTTCTCGATTGATCTGTGTTCAGTTTTTCAAGGCCTATCCATGTGACAACTTATAACTAAATCTGAGGGGGGTGCGATGGGGAGGTTCCCTTGTGAGTAGAGCAGATATGAAAGCTGCCGATGTGACGACAGTTCCACCATCAGCATGCACAAATGGTAGATTTTTATTGTTCGTATTTGCACTCCTGCGGGGAAAGCGATAACAGACAGAGCATAGTACAATACACCAGATTAAAGAGGGAGTGATTAAGACTTCTTTGGTATGCGGACATGGTCTGGAGGCAATTGTGTGAAAAGTTGCAACACTGAGAAGCATTATTTAACTGAAAATAAATCGTCTGACTGAAACTGACGGCCACGCGTGTCTTTCTTAAGGTCACTAAAGATGTGAAAAATCACCTGGCGAAAGATCCGGGCTGCGCAGAGGACGCTGCAATGCTTCTCAGCCAAATCACTGAAGCCCAGCCCTCGTCCGATTGGTCAGGCGTTGTCGTGCAACAAGATGACTCTGTCTCTCAGCATTACAACGCGTTTTGACTTTATGGCGCATTGCAGTTTCTTCAAAGTGTCTTCATAGCGCTGTGCATTGATTAAGGTTCCTCCCTTGAGGAGCTCAACGATCAGAGGGCCCCAACATTCGAACAAGAAGATCATCAGACCTTACTGGAACTTGTGTGAACAGCTTTGGTTTCCTTTGGCTGGGGAGATGTGGGTTTCCACTGTTGACTTCTCTGTTTGCCCTCAGGCTCGAAATGGTGGCATCACATAAGGTCATTATGACCTTCCTCTCCCACTGCAGGAGCCCTCTGCCCCTCGTGTTCTTCGAGCATGGAACCACAATCAACACGCAGCGTTATGAAGACACTTTGCAGAAACTGCAGCATGCCATCCTGTAAGTCAAAAGTCCAGGAATACTGTCGGACAGAAACATCCTGTTGCACGACAAGGCCCACCCCCACACTGCCAATCGTCCGAAAGCAATGCTTCAGTGATTTGGTTGGGAAACACTTTAACATCCTCCCTACAGCCCGGATCGTTCACCGTGTGATTTTCACATCTGTTCGCCGGGTGCAAGTGTTTCGATTTGACACCACTTCGGCGACTTGAACGTGGATGGGGATGAAATAAAGATGATTAGGACAACACGACACCCAGTCCCTGAGCGGAGAAAATCTCCGACCCAGCCGGGAATCGAACCGGGGCCCTTAGGATTGACATTCTGTCGCGCTGACCACTCAGCTACCGGGGGCGGACACATCTGTGGTGACCTGAAGACAGACATGCGTGTGGGTCGGTTTGAGTAGCATGAGGAAGTGTTAAGGGTTGTGGATGCGTCAGCGGCCGATCGCGTTCTGCGAAACAGGAATTGATCATCTCGTGTCCCGTTGCGATAAATGGCCTTACTCATGTTGTTATTACTTTTGAATTGAACCATTCCATGGTCCCTCTGTGGAGGGCGTTCGGGTTTCATTTGGCTGCCATTTGTACCAAACGATCGAGCTATCAGTTTGTAGACCTCATCAATGCACATCGATTGAACTATACACTTCCTTGTCAGAAATTTTTAAATTGAAATTTAATTAAAATTAGTATATCATTTAATTCAAGAAATTTACATGATTAACGAGGCAGTACGTGTTGGCATTCGTGATTACTCTCCATGTACAACATTTAGTTTGTAAGTTTTTATTTTTGTCATTTTTGATTAATTGTTTTTAGTTTGCATAGTTTCGCCTGTAGTTCGAAAACTATTAGAGATATGTTAGTTCTTATTACGGCAGTGGAAGGGCAGGAAAATTCCAGTAAGATAGAGGCGCCATGTTCGTTTGCATTGCAGTAATTGACGACACAGCGATTATAAATTTTTTCTTCTGCTGATGTTGAAGTTTGGGAATGTCTAACATTAATTTGCAAGCAAACTACAGAACATATAATAAAGCATAGTATATGAACTTTGATTAGATTTTTAGCGCGCATCTAATGGCGCATTCGGTTTTTTAGTATCAGTTACACATAAAAAGTTTTAAGTGATACTGGTGATGGCAAAAGTTATTAGGTGATGTAATGCATAGTTTTTTCGTGGAGAATTTGGGGCTTAAAAGCACGGCGGCCACCTTGCTCACTCGCACTGCTCGGGACGTAATTGGAGATGCAAGGCCTGAATGGTGATCCAGCAGCACATTTTTCGGGGACAGAAATTATTCACATCGTCGGTCGCGACATTTTGAAATATTTCACCTCAATGCAGTGGGGACTTAAGAGTTATTCTCCAGTGGTCAGAAATCTGATTTATTTCCGCCAGTTGTTCACCAGAACTTGGGTAATTCGTGTGAAGCCAATTTGGACTTTGAATTATTTGCGCTGAAGCTCATTTTTTACTCAGTTCGTCAGTGAGGACGTGTTGTGTTCTTAGTTACAGGTCGGCATTTAGGATTAATGCGACGTGTCTGAGTTAGTGCGAAGTTTATCTTGGACTGATCTTTAGCTCTGAACACGCCTGTATTTTCCAGCAATTCTTCTTAGTTCATTTCATATAGTGTATTTGATAATGACTGCGTTGGGGGCTCGAGGTAATTTCAGTTCACCTAATAACATAGTAACTTGTCACCATCCTACGAATAACTGAGTTTGTTAATCATTTTTTGAGTCGTCATCTGATTGATGCTGCCCACCAAGAATTCCTCTCCTGTGCCATCCACTTCATCTCAGACTAGCTTTGCAACCTAGGTCCTCAGTTATTTGCTGGAATTATTCCAGCCTCTGTGTTTCTCTACAGTTTTTACCCTCTACAATGTCCCTCTAGTACTGTGGAAGTTATTCCGTTATATCGTAACAGATGTTATACCATCCTATCCCTTCTTCTTGTCAGTGTTTTCCATATATTCCTTTCCCCGTCGATTTTTCGGAGAACCTACTCATTCCTTTCCGTATCAGTCCACCTAATTTTCAACGTTCTTCTGTAGCACCACATCTCACATGCTTCTATTCTCTTCTGTTCCGGTTTCCCCACAGTCTACGTCTCACTCCCATACAATGCTGTGCTTCAAACGTACATTTTCAGAAATGTTTTCCTCAAATTAAGATCTACGTTTGATACTAGTAGACTTCACTTGACCATCCATACCCTTTTTGCCAGTGCTAGTCTGCTCTTTATGTATTCCTTGCTCCGTCCGTAATGGATTATTTTACTACCAGGATAGCAGAATTCCTTAACTTCATCTACTATGTGATCACCAATTTCGATGTTAAGTTTCTCACTGTTCTCATTTTTCGTACTTCTCATTACTGACGTCTTTCTTCGATTTACTCTTAAACCATATTCTGTACTCTGTCTATTCCATTTAGCAGGTCCTGTAACTCTTCTTCACTTTCACTGAGGATAGCAATGTCATCAGCGAATCTTATCACTGATATTCTTTCAACTGAGAGAGAATTTTAAAACTAGGGCAACCACTGCCAAAATAGTTTACGTGATTGCGTGTCAGTTCATACAATGAACACTTTCTTAAAATACAGGTGTTAAAACTACTAAAACGAAACTGAATGAAATGTCCAAAGGTCCTTTATAGCTGTATTTGTTCAGGTTACTTAATCTTGAATCTTCCAGTGTAAACATAAATGCTATGTCATAGGTTACAGACTAGGTAAAGTTTTCAGCTCTCCTAAATTAATAAAAAACCATCGTCAATGATGACTGTCATCTCTGTGCTAAGTCGTGAACTGTACGCTTTCCGATTAAAATCTTGTCGGCCTACATCAAGCAACAAAATGTGCCTCAAAGATGTTATTCAGGGACTACTCAGCCCTGTAGTGACAAAAGCCGACACGTTCATGTGTATGCACAATATCAGTTGAGGAGGTCTGAAAGCTTTACCTAGCAACGCCAATTGTTACTCTGCGGCATTCTGTAACCTATTACACAGAATTTGTATTTGCACCAGAAGATGCAAGTTAAAAGCTGCTTGTGTGGGTTTATAACTGACCTGAACAAATACAGCTATAGCGGACCATTGGACATTTCATTCAGCTTCATTTTAATAGTTTTAACACCTATACTTTAAAAAAGTGTTCACTCTATGAATTGTCAAGCAAACTTTCAGCTGAATTTTAATCCCACTCTTGAACCTTTCTTTTATTTTCGTCATTGCTTCCTCGAAAAAATGGTTCAAATGGCTCTGAGCACTATGGGACTTAACTGCTGTGGTCATCAGTCCCCTAGAACTTAGAACTACTTAAACCTAACTAACCCAAGGACATCACACAAATCCATGCCCGAGGCAGGATTCGAACCTGCGGCCGCAGCAGTCGCGCGGTTCCAGACTGTAGCGCCTAGAACCGCTCGGCCACTCCGACCGGCTGCTTCTTCCACATATGTATTAAACAGCAGGTGCAAAAGGCTACATCCCTGTCTTACAACCTTTTTAATCCGTTCACTTCGTTCTTGGTTTTCCACTTTTATTGTTCCATCTTGGTTCTTGTACATGTTGTATACTACCCGTCTTTCCCTATAGTTCACCCTTATTTCTCTCAGGACTTCAAGAATGTTGCACCATTTGACACTGCTGAACGCTTCTTCCAGGTCGACAAATTGTATGAGCATTTCTTGATTTTTCTTTAGTCTTGCCTCCACTATCAACTGCAACGTTAGAACTGCCTCTGTGATGCCTTTAACTTTCTTAAAGCCAAACTGATCGTCATCTAACACATCCTCAAATTTCTTTTCCATTCTTCTGTATATTATACTTGTAACCAGTTTGGATGCATGAGCTGTTAGCCCATTATTTACTATTGTCCCTTTTTTGGACGCATATATTTCATTTATTTCTATATAAGCAATTAAACTTTTATCTTAGAGTGTTTTACCTGAAGGTTCAACTAACTGCTGTAATGCCTGCAAATTGACAAGCTATAATTTTTCTCTAATTAGATTACTTTAGGAAAGGAATTAATTTGCCTATTTTTTCTGTCTTTCCACTGGACTAACGGTAGTTTCTGTGAAACAATGAATTGTGATTTAGTTATCTGGCCGTGTTTATGAACATACGGATGTCTATGTAACATTCAATATATTTCATATTTCTTGAAGTGAGTGCTATATCAATTTATTGTATGTGTACCAGTTGTGGGACAATGGAATGTTACATTATGACTCCCTTGCAGATGTGCCTATTTGGACACGCCGTATACAAAAAAATTACGGCCGCGCCCTGTAGCCGCGTGGTCTACGGCGTCTTGCCACGGTTCGCGCGGCTTCCCCCGTCAGAGGAGCGAGTCCTCCCTCGTGTGTGTGTGTGTGTGTTTTGCTCTTAGCGCAAGTTAGTTTAAGTTAGACTAAGTAATGGGTAAGCCTAGGAACCATAGGAACTTACCACAAATTTTCCACAAAAATTACTATTTATGTTATTGAGATCTGCTTTCTCTACGTTGTATGAGACTTTCTCCAGGGTTGGATAGTAGAATGAAATGTTCCGTCTCACATTTTACGATTCCATTTGGATAAAAGCAAACCGCATGGTATTACAATTCAAGAAGTTCTAGCAAAACTGGAGAATTATGAATTCAGTGAAAAGTTGATGGTGACTTAAAATTGGCGATTATTCTACCTAATGTAGATGAAATAACAGATAAAGAAGAGATTGAAGAAAATACACTGAACAATGACTATACTGTACAAAATATAGCAGGTACGTAGAACGTATAACCACAAGGGATGAAGGTAATGTTACCGATTTACCGCCAGAAGCTGAGCGAAGGAAGCATTAGGCTATAGACTGGAAAACACAAAATACGATAAACTCAAAACACAAATATAAGTGGTCTGCATGTGAAGCAACGTACATAAACACTTATGAACGAGGTAGCAACAACGAAGATTATGTTGCAGAATGTCTAGCAAATAAGACAGTGTGCCAGGTGTTTGAGGAATTTGTTCCTGAGGAACTAGTGAATACTATTTTATTCTAGCCAAAGAAGAGCTTAAGTCCATTATAGGCATACTAATTTTGTGTGGGTATCATAAGCTTCCCCATGGCAGTATGTACTGGGAGCAGGCATTGATTACCGGACGAGCAGATATCACTTTATAAAAATCGTTCGTGGCTCTAAGCACTATGGGACTTAACATCTGTGGTCGTCAGTCCCCTAGACGTAGAACTACTTAAACCTAAGTAACCTAAGGACATCACACACATCTATGCCCGAGGCAGGATTCGAACTTGCGACCGTAGCAGCAGCTCGGTTCCGGACTGAAGCGCCTAGAACCGCTCAGCCACAGCGGCTGGCTACCAGTCTATAGGAGGAGGACAAGATCAGAGAGGTGATGGTGGCATTATTCGCCCAGATGATTGATATCTGCGTACTAAACGCTTGTCGCGCGTATGAAATAGCTAACCCAAATGAGAAACTCACACCTTTGGATGTCCGAACTACAGTATTAACGAGCCTTTCAAAGAAAAAAGCATCAACACAAAAATACAGAGCACCACGAGGAAGCAAATTGATTAAAGGACTGGTGAGCAAAGATGTATAACTGGATCCAGGAAACTATTTTATTGTGTCAAGTAAGACACAGATGAGATGTGCATTCTGCAAGGGGGAAAAAAAAAAAAAAAAAACCGACACAAATGTGTGATAGGTGCAAGAATGGCGTACGTGACAATTGTTTTGTTTCATTTTATGCTGAATAGTCACTCAATAATATTAAAAACAGTGTTGCTACCTTCTTCACAATGTTTCTTATAATTTTCTGTATTTACCTTAGTACTGTGCATTTTGATAGCTGATTTTGCCAATGTGCCAAAAATGAGACAGTCTGTAGTTTTTACGCTAACGTACTGATTTTATTTCAGGACAAATTTTTTTTCACTCACCAATCAGGGTATCAGATTAATGCCGTAAAATAAAATAATAAAGTTTGAAAATAGTATTGGGTTGAGATGAATGTGCGATAATTCTCGCACATGTCGGCTGTTGCCATCTGGAGAACTGTGTCGATTATGTTTTTCCGATAGTGTGATAATATTTCACTAGTCTCGCACATTCTACACACCAACGTCAATTATCATTTTGTTGCCGCCTGCCCCAATGTCCTATGAAATGTTATCCATCCCTTTTGCCTTTAAGTCTTCCAAAACTCTTCTGAATTCTGATTCTGTCTGATCCCTATAGATTCCTGTTTCTACTGCTATCACGTCGTCATTCCCATAATAAAGGCCTTTAGGGAACTTTTCCACTTATCCGCTCCCTCCTTGAGTTTCTTGGCGACGCCGTCTGCTAAATCTGCGTCCTTAAGAAGAGCCCTAGTCTTGTTCTCCACCTTATTTGTGGGTCAGCATTGATCTTCCTGTAAGATTCGTCATTTAGCAGGCTCTGCAATTTCTCAATGTAGTCCTTATGGGAAAGAACAACCGTAGCATTGCCTTTGTCAGCCGGTAAGACAACAATCTCAGGGCTCTGTCTCAGCTCTCGAATGGCTGCCCTCTCCCTGCTGTAATATTCGATTTGATCTGTTTAGTTATCGTCAGAGCATGGCAGGTTTCCCGGCGTACTTCTTCAGCTGCTTCAGTTGGTAGTCGCGCAGCAACCTGTTCAACTGCACTGACAATGTCCGCTACCGGCGTGAACCTAGGTGTGGGAGCAAAATTAGGTCCCTTCTCCAAAACAGAAAATGCATTCCTATTAGGATTTACCAGAGGGTGTCGCCAAGAAATTGACACCTCAAGGACCTGTACCGCCGAGACTTTATGGACTCCCTAAAGTCCAGAAAGAAGGGGTGCCGTTACGCCTGTCAGGAACATTATGGAACCTACGTATTTTCTGGACAAATACCTTGCAGAATTACTAAGCCCTTGTGTGGGTAAGTGCACTCATCACGTTCGTAAGTCTGTGGATTTCGTAAAATGTCGCGACAACTTCAAGCTGAAAGACCGAGATATCCTGGTGAGTTCTGACGTCGTTTCATTATTTACCAGGGCTCCTCTTCGAGACTCAGTTGAGCGTATTGCACAGAAATTTGACGAGAAGACGACCGACCTTTCCAGGCACGTTCTGACCTCAAAGTATTTTCTCTTTAATGGAGAATACTATGAACAAACAGAAGGAGTCGCGCACTCTCGCCTGTGGTCGCGAATTTCTATATGGAGTACTTCGAGGAGGAAGCTTTGGCGTCATCCAGATGGAAACCTATTTGTTTTCTCCGTTATGTGGATGACACGTTCGTGATCTGGCCCCATGGAAGGGACAAGCTCCTAGACTTCCTTACACACCTAAACTCCATACAGCCGAACATCAAATTCACTATGGAGACCGAAGAAGAAGGAAGTTAACCATTCCTGGACGTCATGGTCAAAAGATGAGCGGATGGCACCCTGGGCCACGGGGTATATAGGAAGAATAGGCACACCGACCTGTATTTGCATGCGGATAGGTGCCACAACCCTTCGCAGATGAATGGGGTCCTAAGACACTGGTGCACAGGGCGCGTACCATCTCTGACGCAGAGAGTCTGCCCCATGAGCTGGAACACCTCAAAACTGTATTTCGGAAAAACGGGTACTCGGGATGGCAGATCAGATGCGCTCTCCATCCCACCTCTACAGTACAGCGTGTGGAGACGGAAGAAGCCACGGAGAAAGAGATAGCCGCGGCCTATACACCGTATACTGGCGCACTATGAGGGAAAATAGGACGAATATTGAGGAAACACCGAGCAGGAACTGGCATTATTGGAAAGTGTCAAAGACGATCTCGGTTTGCGGAATGCCGGCGTATCCAGATTCCGTGTCAGTGTGGGAAGATCTATATTGGACAGACAGTGCACACCATCGAAGATCATTGCCGAGAACATCAGAGGCACACTCGACTTAGGTACCCCAACAAGTCGGCGGTAACAGAGCACCGTTTGTCCGAAAATCGCGAAATGGACTACCAACATACCAGGGTCTTGGCACAGACATCTAAATACTGGGTCACCGTCGATACAGAGCGAAATTCGTACCAGGGTCGGACTCATCAACCGAGATTGCGGCTATAAACTCAGCAAGGCATGGAAACCAGCATCGAGTCTAATTAAAAAGACGCTCAGCAAAGAAAACGAACGGGCGACCAGGGCGGACGAGGCAATTACACCGACGCCGCCACAGACGCAGACGCCGGCGTCTCAGCGACTGCCAACGCGCGGCCGTGGGCGCGGACCGCGGAGAAAACGCCTCGCAGAGAGAGGGGTTTAAGACTGCCGCCCGTCATCAGGAGCTCAGTTCGTCAGCGCACCTGACGATGGCGACATGTCAGACCGCCGAAATATTGTGCCCGTTGGACACTATGGACCGGCAGTACACCCGTGGACCGTTCGAGCAAGTATAGTAGGGATTTTGCGTGATACAGTTTTGTCAAGTCCTTGGTAGGTTTCCGGAGACCCCTACGCCGAGGTCAGAGAATGGAAGAGAAAATCACATTTATTTCGTCACCAGGTGTCAGCATTGGCTGGTAAATTGCTCCTTGTGGCACTCTCCTGGAGGACACTTTCCGCATCTTCAAGTCACGACGCAGAATTGGTTTCGCCAATATAAATGCGCACTACGTAGGCGATGTATTTCACACTCAGTCGGCAATTGTTTTTCGTTGTCACTGGGCGTTCAACATTGTCGCACCCACGAACGCACATTCTTCACATTCGTGGCACCATCAACACGTCGCTCATTCATCTAAGGATGAATTTCTATGTGTGGCATCACTCGAGCGGCGAAAACGGAATTTTGCTCGCCTTTTTTTAATGAAAACGTCGCTATTTGTAGTAGTAAAATCACTAATCCTTTCTCGCCGCAGCCGGCAGAGTTCTGTATACCGTGAAACGTCCCCTTTGAACAATTTTACCGGACTGTGCTTAAACTGGCACACAGTATTTTTTAGCGCAACCCAATCTGACTTTCAAAAAAAATCCCTACAAAAAAATGGCCCTGACTAACATTAACCTATGCATTTCACAAATCGCTTACCTCACAAAAATCTTGGTTACTCGAACTACTGCAATACGGCGAGCGCCACTACTGCCAGCTAAATAAAAGATTCAAACTATGGAAGGCACTAACTACTGATAGGGATAGTTAGCAAATGAAAGATTTTAATAGAGAACAAACAATGTATTTACCTTAATAGTCATAATATATATAGCAGTTCATGACAAATTACAAAACTCCGCCATCTCTCTCTCCACATCCACCACTGCTGGCGGCTCACCTCAAACTGCGCAACGCTACGCGCTGTTCACAGCCAGCTGCCTAACACTACAATGGCGAGTATTACAACAATGCAAAGCAGCCACAGACTGCACACAGCACAGCCAGTGATTTTCATACAGAGGTGGCGTTACCAATAAAAAAAAAACCTAAACAGCCTACTTACATAGCCCCCATGGTCCCCACAAAAAATTTTACAAATTGTTTTGGGCACTGGGCAATACATATTTGTTAAAATTTTTCATAATCGTAATTACAATAACAAAGAAATCAAATGCACACACTTATTGATACAATGTTGGTCAAAAGCTAAAATTTTCTCACAGTCCATAAAGATAGTCCTGATCATTCATCATAATAGTAATTACAGTTTTTTTTTTACAAAGTCTCATTAGTAAAAGAAATTGCACACAGAAGTAGTGGATTTCCATGCAGTCTTGAAGAAGTAGTGTTGTCCTTCCAACGGAAAGACAGTGCTGACTCTTGACATGCTGACAGGTAATGGGCCACAACAGAGCAAACCCACAGCGCAGTCAATCGAAGTTTTGAAGAATATCGTTTGGTAGGTCATCACAAAGCAGACCCACTGTAGTCCTGGTAGAGATTACGGTATTGGTGGGCCACCAGAGGCGCAGACCCACTGCAGTCCTTGTAGAAATAATGGTACTGGTGGGTCATCAAAGATGCAGACCCACTGTAGTCCTTGTAGAGATTACGGTACTGGTGGGCCACCAGAGGTGCAGACCCACTGCAGTCCTTGTAGAGATGGCCAGCAGCCATCTGTTGTGACTGTGCAGGTGCACAATCACCATTGAAGAGTCTTGCGGATAATATAGCAAGTCCATAACCACCACTTGTGCACTCACAAAGTTTTTGGAATTGTCCTTAGAACCAGCAATGCTGTTATCCAGTCCCTTGCTGAATTATTAACACACGTGCAAACACTAACAGTACGTACTTCTCACATATTGTCCATATACTATGACCAACAGAAACGTGTGCAGTGAAATGTAACTTACAAGTTAATAATATGATGAACTGGTATCAATTACAATTTTATAATATAAGAATACAATAACAAAGGTGCAAAATACATCATTATAGAACATAACAAGACAGATAACATTTGCGGTAATGCAGGCTTTATAAAAGAATAGAAATAAACATATACATCAGTGTTTACAGGAATTATGACATAAGTAAATAAATGAAATAATGAGAATAGTTCTTGAAACATTAATTTCACACATGATCATTAAAACAAAACAGAATAAATAATGTCTAAACATCTTTACAAAGAAAGTAACATAGTGTGATGTTTAAAGCTTTCCCGGCGTACTGATTGTTCCATAAAAAGACGGGAGAACTGCCGGATATCAGTAACTTCCTGCCACGATATTTCGGCGCAGAGTCTTCTGGCCATCTTCAGGTGAATGCCACTGTAGTAGTACTGGCGAGTATGCGCTGAGCTCCGCTATTTAAAGCCTTATGAGGTGACATTGCGCATGCGCAGCTCAGCTTGCGCGTTCTTAATGGCTCCGTGCGCTGCGCCTCGCGCCCTCCACTGTGAAAGCCTGGAGTATCGGTGTCGGGTCGATTTCCATCTTTATGTAGTCGACGTAGTTATCTGCATAAAGATGGAAATCGACCCGACACCGATACTCCAGGCTTTCACAGTGGAGGGCGCGAGGCGCAGCGCACGGAGCCATTAAGAACGCGCAAGCTGAGCTGCGCATGCGCAATGTCACCTCAGAAGGCTTTAAATAGCGGAGCTCAGCGCATACTCGCCAGTACTACTACAGTGGCATTCACCTGAAGATGGCCAGAAGACTCTGCGCCGAAATATCGTGGCAGGAAGTTACTGATATCCGGCAGTTCTCCCGTGTTTTTATGGAACAAAGTAACATAGTATTTGAAAAACTCTACAACAGGAAAAACACAAATATACAAGAGTACACAAACACATAGCAGAATAACACAGGGGGAAAGGACAGGGTTTGTTTTCAATATAACATTTGCTACTGCAGTATTTTGCGAACAAAACCTTTTTTTGTTCTTGGAGATCTCCCTTCATTCATCATTATTCCCAAAAAGTCCTATCTATACCTCCTTTTTGTATTCCAACCATATTTCTTTCAAAATAATTATGGCTCATTGTACAATACTCATTTTGGCCCAAAACGTTTTCATATAACTTCTCAATGCGTTTCTTCCAATTTATCACAACTCATTCTCGCATATAACCTACCCCATCTTAAGCTAACTTAAATCTACTGAGCTCAGATGCTAAACTAAGGGACGAGGCAATGCAGCAGCACAAAACAATTAACACAAACAGCAATAAAAAATGCAGATTTGCGAAGCAAGCAGCATTATAGAAATTAGAAAAACAATTGCAATATTACAACTAATATAAGGCAATGTGCAGCAAACAAGAAAAATAAATCAGTAGTAAAACTAGCTTAACAGAGTAATACAAAGTGAAATTTAGTAGCACTATGCATGGCAAACAGCAGCAGGATCTAAACATGACAAAGCTCAAGCAGAAAAAATAGTACACTAAAGACAACAATGCAGATAAGGGAAATGTCTGTTCATATCTTAATGTCTATGTAATTAAAGTGGTGCACCACAAAAACTTATTCTATGAAATAAATTACCAAGTATTGTAAAGAAAATTATGTATGCAGTTCCTGTGAAGGGAAATGTCTTTTTGTGCTCCCTCATTTTTTGGAAATATATCACAAAACTATTATTCACTGGATCTGTAGACAGAAAATATTTATATTAGTACATCTATAAAATTTTGTTTTAACCAATGCTGCAGTGCAGCTAGAAACTAGATATTAAACAAAATATGCAAAGCAAGGCGTGAAACGTCATTCACTAGCCATATGGCATTTCATAGTGCAGTAAACAATCTTTCAACTAGAAAGACAATAGATGTCAAATGTTTCTCATCATTTCATTTCAGTAAATATCATAAATTAAGAGCTCCACAGTGTAATCATATGTTTTCAAGTTCGACCGTGTCGTTTTTGCGATGCTTTCTACAAAGGAACGTCAATAGCGAGGATAATGGCCTCCCTTTTTTTTAATTTCTACCTGTGCCTCTGGCACACACTAATGGCTTTTTCTCCAGGCATCTGACACAGCTGGGTGCCCGCGACGCATTACGTGCAGGTGGTCACTTAACTTTTGTATGGAAATATTTACAAAAGCAGTTTCCGCTACAGTGGCAGTCTCATACAAAAAATTGCAGAGGTCGAGAATTTGTGTTGCAAATGTGTAGATACAAAATCTTATGAATATAACAGTGTCCAAAAAATTTTCGCCGGCATTGTGATACATTCACGCATTTACACACATTTCATAACTCTTAAAGTATGATTCTTGGTTTCCAACATCCTTTTTCACAAGTCAGAGTCCCTCATTATTCCTTACCTTATTACACATATACATATTCGTCGACACGTCCTCAATATTTCATCATAATAACTACATAGCATAATCAGATTCCTTACATAGCATCAGCTTATTGATCATAAACATATCTCAGCAGCATAATACACATCGTCGTCGTAAAAATAACATCATAACACCTCAGTCAAATCTCAAAATCGTCGTAGCTTTCTAATTTCAAAACCTAAAAAAAACTCTCTGCTCATTTCAATAGTGTCATCTACCTCAAACATACCTTAAAAATCATGATCCCATACCAAATATATCATTCAAAGCTCTCATAGTATCACAATGGTTCCAAAAAAATATGAACAGTTCACAAAGTACAAACAACATACAATTTCGTAAGTGTGAAGTTATCCAACGTAAACATCTGTCACTGCCGTAGTAAAAAAGTTTGTCTCTCTCAGTTAAATGATCAGATAGCTGTGTAATTATGTGTTAGAGAAATATGGTACCGATGTGTAAAGTTGTATAAGCAAATACCATATTAGCTAGGGCTCCTTGTGCTTGCCAAACACATGGTACACAAAGTAAACGTGTACCCCCCTGAGGATTAATGTAATTATACCCTCAGGTGTTACAGATTACAGCAACGGAATGAAATGTATCACGGAAAACCTTTGTATCATTGTACTTCAAATATCTTTAAAAAATAAATGTTTTAAGTACAAAATTAATCACTCAAATGCGTGTCCTGTAGCGCTAAATGTGCGTCTTGCTATAAGATAATTCTGTGGAACTGTCGTAGTTATCGTCCTCTGTAAGCAAAGTTCTGCTGAAGTCAATGTACTTAGCTCATGATAAACAAAAGTGAAATGCTTTGCGTATAGATATCTTAGTTATTACGCTTATTGCCGTGATGAAGAAAGTACTGTGCTGTGACGTATTGTTGTGCTACGGAAAAGGCAGTCTCATTGTAGCTATACCACAAAAGTTACTACTAAAACATGTTTTACTTTCCAGAATAATACAGAAAAACTGTGCAGATATAAAACAGAAACACTGCAAAAGCAAAATTGTAAATTGTCACTCATTAGTAGCGTCGTGATAAAATCGTGTAGCTGTCACATAAACTAACCTCTGTGTCATCTGGTATCTCACAGAAAGTACTTTAAATCCAGAATGTATTTTCAAGTAAACCAAAATGTTGCATTAAAATCTCATTAGCAGTACTGGTAAATGTTATAAGTATGTAAGCCTTATAGTCGTTACGTAATCATACAACTAACACGCAAGAATGTACACACACAATGACACTGTGACGTCTGTTCACTATAACAATGCATTCGTAATTTCTGTTTAAATAAGTTCTCTTGGTTCTTGACTGGATATTTAACTTCAAACATTGTTGCTTGTTAACAGTTTCTTAAGTCTTACAAAGCATACTAGTAATGTAAAGTGAAAAGTTATATTGCAAAGACAAAGTTAAAAAGCAGATTATCTTTCAATAAACGGTTTTACATGTGAAATGTGGTGTAAACCTTTACTCACATAGTACTCAGACTTTCAACTGAAAAGCAATTGTCATGTTTTATACACCGGTAAAGAATGTTAAAAGTTTTCTCAAGGCTAGCGTCTTATGTTATTTTTCTCGGAGCCAGCGGGCGCACGCGGCTGCCTGCTGTGCGAGTCATTGTCTGTCTCTTTGCTGGCGCGCGTCGTTATTGGGATTAGGAGACCTAACTTCTACAAATTCACTTTGACGAGAAGGCCCTGCCCTGTTTAAATCCCGCCAGTTCTGATGCAATTCAGGTCTGTCGTTACGATCATATCGCCTGTCGTCATGTCGGTAGATTCCATAGTTACTTCCTTGTCGGTCACGTGGTAGAGAATTTCTCCCTGAATCGTAACTGCGCGCTGGACCGTTGCATCTGAAGTTATTCTGTCTCCCTTGATAATAATTATTTTGGTTCCCATATTGTCTGTTTCTCTGATTGTCTCGGTGATAGTCATTACCGCGGAGAGGTGATCTTTCCCTGTAATTATTACTACTCTGCCAACGGTTGTCATATGGGTGGTGTCTGTTTCGGTCACGATTTGTGTTGTGAGAATAGTCTTGTCGCGTCCAGTTATTATTTCTTTCATCGCGGAATTGCGACGGATGTGATCTGTAATTGTTGTGCTCAATTTCAGTGTGCTCAATTGTCAGTGTCAATTTCCAGTTCTTGTAACAGTCCCTGAAAAGCTTCAATGTCGTCTTTGCAACGTCCTGCTAAAATAATATGTCGTAAATGTTCAGGCAATTTGAGTAAGCAAATGCGGATGAGTTCTGAGGGGCTGTATGGGTTTGAAAGATACTGATTCTTATGCAACATGTCTTCAAAATATTTGACAAGACTGGAAAATTCAGATTGTTCAAAGTGTTTCATCATCATGATGCTATGTTTTACTCGGTCTTGTGTAGCTTGAGACCAATATGCTGAGAGGAAGGCATGGTAAAATTCTCCTTCACTGTGACAATCGTGAATGACCGATCGCATTCTTACAGCTGGTTCATTCTCTAAGTAGCCACACATAAATTCTAACCTGTGCTCCAATGACCAGTTGGGAGGAAAACAATGAGAGAATTGATGGAGCCACGCTTGTGGATGAATGTCGTTGGCAGAATTCTTAAACGTTTTGAATTTACGTGTAGTAATGAACAGCTTATAGTCAAAATCATCGTGTCGGCGAATAGCATATCGGTCATTGTTACGTCGTTTCGGCGGTTCCATTTCAAAATTCGGTGCACCTTGCCAATTTCTTTCATAGTTTCCGAAATGCCCTGTGTTATTATTTTGTGGCTCTTCCGTATTTCTATGTCCCTTTTCCCGTATTGGGGCGCGAGTGTCCTCTGAAATACGTAACTCTTGTATTACCTGTGTCAGCTGATCTTGTACTTCCCGGATTTCTCTTTGGTGTTGCGTATTTATTTGATTCTGATTTTGTTTGAATTTCCTAATTTGTTCGCACTCTTCTGTGTCATTAAAGACTACCGGTCTTGTGTCATTGAGATCATCATCTACCTTTGTAGATAAGTTAGTGAACTGATCCGGAAGTTCGGCTACTTTCTCCGATAGTGTACTTATTTCCTCAGTGTGTTTTTCTGAACCAAGTTTCAGAGTATTTACTGTGTCCTTTAAATTTTCCTGAGTTTTTGCAAGTTGCGTAACCGAATCGGTAGATGCAACTGAGTCAATTTTAACTTGCAAGGTCTCATGATTTTCATGAACAATAGTTTGCAGTTCTTTTATGGCTGCTTCGTGATTCTGTAATGCATTTTCATGCCGCGAAAAAATAGGTTGAAAGTGCTCACAAATTTGAGTTTTTACGTCATTACAGACTTTTTGACATTTCGATTCAATGTTATGTAACTCAGTAGTTAAATCTTCACATGTTTGTTCAAGAGTTTGTTCCAATGAGTCTAACTTTTGAAGCTGTTGCTGTGTTTGTCTCTGATTTTGTTCCATCATGTCTAACTGTTGCTGTGTTTGTCTCTGATTTTGTTCCATTGTGTCTAACTTTTGAAGATTTTGTTCCATTGTGTCTAACTTTTGAAGATTTTGTCCCATTTGTTTCTGATTTTGTTCAAGCGTTGTGTCTAACTTTTGTAGCCTTTGTCCCATTTGTTGCATTAATTGTAATAACAATGCACTGGTGTCTGAAACATGTTCCTCAGTGCTTTTAGGCAGTGAAGTTGCACCGGCAACGTTCACATTTTGACAAGCAGAAAATGTGTCTTGACTCATTTGAGAAAACGGTGAGAACCCAAAACCTGAGTCTACAGTATTTGCAATATTGTGCTGTGTCATTCCCGATTCCTGAGGCGAGCTGTTGCCGACCGATCGATCGATAATGCTTCCCTGTTCACTACCTGTTTCACTGTCTACACCATTATTTGACGCCCGCTCCATTTCCCTATGCACAATTACCAAATTACTACTTTGAACATCAGTTAATTCATTACTCGGTGGCGCTAACACACTGCTTTCGTTTTCACTGTCATTTCTCAGTTTACTTTGGAGCCTAGTGTTACGTTTTTCACACGCCATTATTGTCACAGTATTTCACACGACAACACAGAAAAACACAATTTGAAGAGCAAAAATAAGAGAACACATTAACATAACACTGAAAATAATATCTAGTTAATTGCAGCTGCGAAATACTTGGTGCAAATCTACATGCATGCCACAACTGTTTTACTGTACAACAATGAAAGACTGCAACTACAAAGGAGATTTTCTCTACAATTACGCGCTAGCAATAAACAAAAGCTACACTAATTACACAAACTACAAGAAAAAAATCAGAAGATTCCAGTGAGGTATCCTGGCAGGGTCGCCATATGAAACGTCCCCTTTGAACAATTTTACAGGACTGTGCTTAAACTGACACACAGTATTTTTTAGCGCAACCCAATCTGACTTTCAAAAAAAATCCCTACAAAAAAATGGCCCTGACTAACATTAACCTATGCATTTCACAAATCGCTTACCTCACAAAAATCTTGGTTACTCGAACTACTGCAATACGGCGAGCGCCACTACTGCCAGCTAAATAAAAGATTCAAACTATGGAAGGCACTAACTACTGATAGGGATAGTTAGCAGATGAAAGATTTTAATAGAGAACAAACAATGTATTTACCTTAATAGTCATAATATATATAGCAGTTCATGACAAATTACAAAACTCCGCCATCTCTCTCTCCACATCCACCACTGCTGGCGGCTCACCTCAAACTGCGCAACGCTACGCGCTGTTCACAGCCAGCTGCCTAACACTACAATGGCGAGTATTACAACAATGCAAAGCAGCCACAGACTGCACACAGCACAGCCAGTGATTTTCATACAGAGGTGGCGTTACCAATAAAAAAACCTAAACAGCCTACTTACAACCGTTTACAGCTGACATCTGTGTCACACATTAACAAACAGTGCCACCATATTTTAAGCCAACGGCTGTTAATGACTACTTCCAAACCTGAGAAAGAAAATCAGAAATTTTAGAGCACATACGCATCTCGCATACTGTATTCTTTATCAGCAACAAAAATTTCGAAAATTTAAATATTTTGTACTAAAATAAAGGCGGTTGTAAACTGTTAGCTATTCTGGAGTCTAAATCATTGTACATTCTGTTCATAATAGAATGAAATATACCGAAAGAAACTTCAAAGTGGGCAAGCATACATCGTTACTTTTGTGTAGCTTGTGCTACATAGGTCATAAATGTTCAAAGAAAGTCACTTGCATCTAAACAAACCCCTATTTGCTACCAATATCAATTAGGGTGATCATATCAGGCAAAATAGACGTTAAGTAGGTCTCCAGGAATTCGTAGCGTTGTAACCGAAGATAAAATCTTCTGGGTTAAACCCTTCTTTAAAAATCTATTAGAATCTTGCTGGGAAGTCCTTTGGTATCTCAGGTTGGCTGCAGCCTCGACAGTGTCATCACTGCTATTGTCATCGATCACCATGAAAATAAAATTGCAAGAAGCCACTCTGAATGCACTCTACGTAAAATGGACTTTGCTCTAAGATTATACAAGTGGCAAATGTATTTGACACCTATAACGATAATAATTTATAATGGTATCTTATAATTTTATCTTTGTTGTTGTCACAGTAGTGATGATGCCGCTCGGCTGTAATAGCAGTTACTATGCTGCCTGATGACGGTCGTGTACCTTGAAAGTCGTAGCGAGTCAAGGTTTGTCAGCAGCTCATGTTTCTGTATAAGAACTGTTTTCTTAAAACGTATATTGTTATGTTAATGGCTACTGATTGGAATTGGTAAGCTGTGGTATATGCGCACGTAAGAATCAATGTGAACTGTTTTGAGTGGCACGATAAGATAGCTTTTTTTGTATTTAAATGCTTCAATTTTAAATTTCAATTTCGCAGCGCTTGACAATATGCAAGCACATTACATCTCTGCAGATATTAATTTTTGTCGCTGTGAGAGATATAAGAGGAGTGCCATTTAAGATCCCTCGCTTGAAACGTCTCAATGGAATCGTAAAGAACTTTCTTACTGGGAAGCACGACGCTCCCCGATTCCTTTGAGCTCCAGTGTGGTATTGTTACCTGGATCAAATAAATCCGACACGAATTTGAATCTTCTCTTTGAACCTCGTCGGTCTGTTCTCTCATTTCAGCCTCGAAATAACGCCGCTCTCCCGGGGACGCACTGTAGAAGGCCCGAACGAGAATTTTATACGCAGCATTTTCAGTAATAAACCGTGCTGTTCCAGAGTATCCACAGGCGTATGCTGTTATCTTTCCTGTGCCCTTTACTTTGTAAGTTTTTGAACAGGCTGTCGAAAATATTACCATAAGTGATTGTAGGAAACTGATTTACCATTTATGATGCTATATGTCTATTTCACACCACATTTTCTCCTACTTCTTCATCATCACCACTACCCTCAACATCATCATCATCATTTTCCACGATTTTCTACGTTACTGTTGCATCCTTTCTATTGTCATCCACCCGCCCTGCGTAAGGGTGACGTCTCGATCTTTTCAAAACAAGAAAAAAAATTCTTGGTTCATTTACCATTCGTCCGGACGGGATGTACCGGTTTTGATTGTTGTAATCCCTCCATTTCTCCCTCCCTACCCCCCCCCCCCCCCCCACCAACACAAACACACAATTATGATTACAGTCACAATTACACCTTCCACTCAAGAACATTCTCATTTCCATTTCTTTATTTCAATGTATTTGCTAATAGAGCTTTTCGTAGGTGGTTGTCTACAACTGTTAATTGATTTGGAAAAAGCGTATTTGTGCCATCAGTGTACAATTTTATGTTTACCTACCTACTTACAATTTTCTGTATGGCTCATGTATGACGGAAATGTATGGTTAATCTAATAATGAACAATGCTTCTCTCCTTGAAGGTGATTATAACAATCGAAACCGGTACAGGATAAACGTAAAACTGTACTGCTGACGGCACAAATATGCTTTTCCCTAATTATTTGCTAACTGTTCTTAATATATATCCGTAGCAAAATCAGCCTTCTTCAGTTTTAGAACGTTTGTCGGATTGGAGGTCCATATCCTATCGCCTCAGTTCAAACTTGAGAATGAACACAGATTGTAAAATTTCTTTGACAGATGGAGGGGAATTTTTCCTTTAAAACTTCAGGGTAAATGATATCAGTCAAACAGTTGCAGGATAAAGATTTATTAAAATTCTTGACCACGGTTTTGGTATATCTAAATATACCTTCATCAGAAGTAAAATACACCCGAACAGGAAGACACCTTCATTACCAAAAACTTAGCATCGGAACTGAGAAAGGAAAAACACTATAGCTTAAGTAACTGTAAAATTATCAGAGTATTACAAGCAAAAAAACTTTTAGTCACTTACTAAGATCACACCCTGCAGTGGAGGTACATAAAACAATTGTGCCAAAGGCGTCGTCAGTAATTAAAACATCATCTCCATTTATACAACATAATTATGGGCAGAGGGTTGATGCGAACACAGCATAGCATCATTACCTCGCCTGTGAACTAGCGTGAAGAGGGTGTGAAAGCCCTAGGGCAGACAGTTTCACCGAGAGAGGGCACTTGTGGTACGCGTGAGACACTCGCGCACATTAAAACCCATGGATGCATACACAAACACATCAAAATTATTAATAGTTGTGCTAATTCAAACCTTATGTCTTAATAAATAAAACATCAGAACCATTTAAAAACATCTACGTAAAATAGAAAATATGAAACCAATTTTACCTGTGTCCTAGTGTCAGGCAGATGAAGCTTGCGCTACGGAACACATCTAACGAGAGAGGGCACTAGTGTTATGCGCGAGAATCTCGCGTAACTTAAAAGGTAAAATACATACTAGCGAAAACAATCAAATTGTTAAAGTAAACCGAAACCATCTGTTGTTGTGAATAAAAACATAAGTCATTTAACCACACATACACGTCGAAAGCCACAAACAGCAAACATCAAAAATACGTAAAATCCCAACAAGATAGGAAAAGCGCATTTCACCAGTATCAACAGGCAATAAAACTAACTTCCATTATTATCAGAGGGTTGGATCCCCTCATTCGAAGGCGCCAGATTGCAAAGCCTGGGCTACTCTCAGGTTGGAATCTCCGCTTTCGAAGATTGTGTCTGTCTGTCTGTCTGTCTGCCTGCCTGCCCGTCTGCCCGCCGCTTACTGCTGTAGCTGCTCGTTCGTTCATTCGTTCGTCCGTCCGTCCGCCTGCCTGCTCGCTGTCCGTCTGCGCCGCTACCGCTGCTACCTGCTGTCCGTCTGTTCGCCGCCGCCGCCGCCGCCGCCGTCGCCGCCGTCGCCGCCAGCCGGTGCTCGCCGCCGCCGCCGCCGCCGCCGCCGCCGCCTGGTCGCCGCCGCCGCCGTCGCCGTCGCCGTCCGACCCCGGTCGTCCGACCCTGGTCTTCGTCCATCTGCGTCTTCGTCCGTCTGCGTCTTCGTCTGTTCCCAGTTTGTGTCCTTTCCTTTTCGTGCTGTGCGTTTTTTCTCCCTGTCATCATGTCCGCCCCCACCACCACCGCCACCACTACCACCACCGCCATAGTTTACACTTCCCCTTCCGCCGCCTCCACCACTATAACGTGGTGTGCCCAGTCCCACCCCCCTCCTTCCATCCCACCTCTTCTCACTCTCCCTTCGTCCTCGCTCATTGTCGCCCCCTCTCCAGCTTCTTCCTCCCGCTCCTCTCGATCTGATCCTTTTCCCCCACTCCCCCAGCCTGTCACTGCAGCTCCGGCTAGGGTGGTGGCCCGTCGGGCCACTGTCCATGCCCAGCTCTCCCCGTCGCCTTCGCCATCACCGCCGCCACCGCCACCATCATCGTCATCGTCGCCTTCGCCTTCGCCTTCACCGTCACCGTCCCCATCTCCGGCGCCGACTCCTGCCCCGGGACCTGCCACTCCCCGCCACATTCCAGTTGTTCCCATCCCCCACACCTCCTCCACCGCCGTCAAGCGCCCCGGTGGCACTCCTGCCTCGTCTGCTCCAAAAAAGGCTCCGCATCGTCCCCCTTCCCCCACCCCTGCTGCCATGGATGTCTCCCGGCCCGTCCCTGCCCCCTCCTCCTCCTCCTCTACCCCCTCCTCCTACCGCTACCTCCTCTCCCGTCCGGATCCCTCCCTCCTTGAAGCCCGGAAACTCACCCTCTTCCTTCGCCAGAATTGTCCTGGTGCCCCCATCTCCCTCCTCACTCCTCGCCGTGATTCGGTACTCATCTCCTCCCCCAGCCCTACCCTCCACACAGACCTCCTTTCCCGCATCCCTGTCACCCGCTTTGGCCCTCATGCCTCTCTCACCACTGCTCCCTCGCCACCTCCCTCCCGCCAACCCCAACCTCTGCGTCGCCTGCCGACCCTCACCGCCGTGATCACTCGGCTCAGTCCAGTGATCACGGAGGAGGAGGTGTTGGCGGAGCTTCAGGCCCATCCCCATCTGGAGGTGCGTGCGGTTCGCCGGATCCATAACACTGCCGGCCCCACCCGCCTGATGCGGGTTTTTTCTGAGCACGCCCCTTCCATAGACCGTCTCCTGAAGGAGGGTGCCCTCCTTTTTAACCAGCGTTATAAGGTTGACCCCTCCCGTTCCCCTCCTCAATCGCTGCGCTGCCAGAGCTGTCTGCGCTATAACGCGCACCCCACAGCTGAGTGCCGCGAGGCCCCCACCTGCCCGCATTGTAGGCAAGCGCACTTCCTCAGGCAGTGCTCTAACCTCCAATCCCCTCCTTCCTGCAATACCTGCAATCTCCCCCATCCCACCTACTCCCAAAAGTGTAAAGCCCGACCCCCTCCGACCACTCCTTGACTCACCGTCCCTGTCCGTCCCCTGGACGCCCCCACCCATCCTGGCAATTCCCTTCGTCCCCCTCCCCACCGCTGAGGACATCATCAGGTTCATCACCATCGTCCTTCAAAATGTTCATCCCTTTCAGCGCCCCAACACCCTCCAGCAGATCTCCCTTGCCGCCCGTTCCATATTCCAACTCAAGATGTACGCCACCTACTCCAACAACCAGGCCCATTTCACCTTCTCCCGTCTTGACACCCTCGTCTAAATCCCTGTCATGGCGCGAAAGCTACGTATCCTTTTCAACAATATCCGCTCCCTCTCCGCCAACAAGAACCTCTTCCTTCACACCCTTGCCACCCACCGCGTGGATGCCTTCCTCCTCAACGAAACCTTCCTCCAACCCCACCATTCCATCCACACCTCACCCTATCTCCTCCACCGCTCCGATAACCCCCTCCCAATTGCGCGTGGCGGAGTTGCCATTGGTCACCACCGCCAGATCCCCGTTCGGCTCCAACCTCTCCTTCCAGACCCCACCGAACACCTGATCCTTAGTCTCTTCTTCCCTGGCCTTACCGTTACTTGCGCCACCATCTATGTCCGCCCTAACGCCCCTATTCTCTTCGACTTCCTCTCCCACATTGACCGTACCTTCTCCTCCTACGTGATCGCCGCCGACCTCAACATCCATAGTCGTTCCGCCACCCAGTTACGGCGGTGGCATCGGTTCCTCTCCTCCCTTCAAGGCGACCTCATCCCCATCCCCAAGCACACCTGTCCCGAATCCGACTCCACTCCTGATGTTATCCTCTCCTCCCCCAACCTCCTTGGCCGCATAACGGTGGATGTCCTGGAGCCTATTGGTAGCGACCATCTCCCTGTCCTCCTCACCGTTACAGACGGTCGTCGCCCTCGCCCCAACCCTCGGACTGACCCTCCCCCTAAGTATGTCCACGACTATTCCAGTGCCGACTGGAATGCCTACCGGGATACCCTTTCTACCCAGGTCGATAGCCACCCCTTCACCTACCACCACCCTGACGATGTCACCCATGCCGCCTCCTTTCTCCAGCAGACCTTGTCTGAGGCCGTGGAGGCCCATGTCCCTACTGTCGCCATCCACCCCCACCGTCCTACCTTACCCCCACAGGCCGTTCTCCTCCTCCGTGAATCCCGTCGTCTCTACCCTGCCTTCCTCCGCACGCGTGACCCGGACACACTCCGACAACCACCGGCAACTCCAGCGACACATTCGTAATTTGCTCGCGGCTAAGAAACGCCGGGACTGGCGACAGACATGCACCCGTTTAAATGCTACCCTACCACTCAACTCGTCCAAGTTCTGGTCGGCCTTCCGTCGCCTTACCGGAACTAAACCCTCCCCCTATTATCCTCTTCTCCATGATGATCACCCTTTCCCTGACACCCTTAGTAAGGCCAATCACTTTGCCTCCTACCTCTGTGATGTATTTTCCATCCCCGATGATCCCCAGTTCGATTACTCCCTCTTCCCGGATGTCCGCGATCGAACTGACACCTCCGTCCCTCTCCTCGCTTCTGGTTTCCAGTACTTGGACAACATTGCACACATGGAACCTGTGGAAAACCTCCCGTATCCTCATGTTCCTTAAACCTGGCAAACCGCCGTCCGCCGTCTCCTCCTACTGTCCCACCAGCCTTACCTCGGTCTTCAACAAGGTCCTGGAATCTATCCTCACCCGACGCATCCACCAGCATCTCCGCCAGCACCGCCTCCTTCCCGTTACCCAGTGTGGCTTTCGGCCGCCCTTCTCTTCCGACGACCTTCTCCTTCACCTCACTCATCTCCTTTCCGAACAGCTTAATTCCCGTCGCTCCGCAATCTTCCTCTCCCTGGACCTCGAACGTGCATATGAAAGCGTATGGCATTCCGGTCTCCTCTTCAAGCTCCAAACCTTCGCCCTTCCCATTAACTACGTCCATCTGATCGGCTCCTTTCTCTCCCGCCGTCCTTCCTATGTCACCATCCATAACACAGATTCCTATACCTTTTTCCCCTCTGGCGGTGTGCCCCAAGGCTCCGTCCTCTCCCCCCTTCTGTACCTTTTGTACACGGCGGACATGCCGCCGCTGTCAGCCCCCGTCCACCTTCTCCAGTTTGCCGATGACACCGCCTTCCTTGCCCTTGCCCCCACCCTACAGCGCTCCCAACACCTTCTCCAATCCCATCTTGACCGGTTCACCGCTTGGTGCAACCAGTGGTTGCTCAAGGTCAATCCCTCCAAAACCCAGGCGATCATTGTAGGCAAAACCACCCCTTCCTTCCGCCTCCTTGATTTCTATATCACCATCTATGGCCGTCCTATCGCCCTCACTCCCACCCTTAAGTACCTTGGCGTCACCCTCGACCGTCGCCTCTCCTGGACTCCCCACCTCCGGACAATCCAAGCCAAGGCACGCTCCCGACTCAGTCTCCTCAAGCTCCTCTCTGGCCGTATGTGGGGTCTGGACCCCTCCACCATCCTCCACACCTGTAAGTCCCTCATCCGCCCTATCCTATGTTTTGCCCATCCGGCTTGGATCTCCGGCCCCCCTCCCTTTTATAAATCCCTCCAAATCCTTGAACGTCATGCTCTC
This sequence comes from Schistocerca nitens, assembly GCF_023898315.1. Classification (NCBI taxonomy): domain Eukaryota; kingdom Metazoa; phylum Arthropoda; class Insecta; order Orthoptera; family Acrididae; genus Schistocerca; species Schistocerca nitens. Next base: position 362,969,334 of record NC_064621.1, read on the forward strand.
CGCCTCGCCTATCACATCCGTCTCCCCTCCCCCACGCGGATCCTGTACAATCTCTTCCCCTTCCCCCACCTCCTCCTTTTCCTTGAAAGGATGCGGATCCTGTACACCTCCCGCAAACTCGATCCTCCTCACCCGCTCGTCTCCCCGATCCTCTCCCACCCCCGCCCGCTGCCGCGCCTGTATTCGCACGTCCCACCCGGTCTCCATCTCTCCACCCTCCTTACCCTCTCCCAAGGTGGCTTCCGCCAGCTCCCCCTCCCTGATGATGTCCTCCTCCCCTCCATCTACCCCTCCTATCAACTTTGACCCTGCCCCACCCCCCACTTCCGGTGTCCTTTCCTTTAGGCACCCTCCCTCCCTTCTCTTCCCTTCCCTTCTCTTTCCTTTTCCCACGTCCCCTCCCTCCACCCCTCTTCCCCCGGGCTTCCCCTCCCCCTTCCTCCCTCCCCCCTTTCTCCCCTGCCTGTGGCATCTCTGCTCTCCCCTCTCACTCTCCCACTCCCCTTCCTCCTCCTCCTCCGGACTCGCACACGCATAGTGAACATTCGCGCGCCGGGGATCATCGACATCAGTATCTCGTGTGTGTGCTTCGTTTTGTGTTTCGTGCAGTTACGACTCCACTGTTCAACTGTGCCATCGCCGTTCTCCGTGTTTTGTGCGCCGTGTCCACAAGTGTTAGTGTTTTTATCGTCCGACGTGAACGGCTTCATGTTTATTGTTTTTTTGTATCTCCATTTTTTGCCCGCCGTTTTTTGTATTGTCTGTATCACCTCTGTCATGTTATTGTTCCACTTAAGGCTGAAGAGCAGCGTAATGTGCTGCTGCCAGCCCGCCTGTATAGGTGCTTAAAATTACAATAAAGGAAAAAAAAACTAACTTCTAGTCATATGGCTCTGAGCACCATAGGACTAAACATCTCAGGTCATCAGTCCCCTAGAACTTAGAACTACTTAAAATTAACTAACCTAAGGACATCACACACATCCATGCCCGAGGCAGGAGTCGAACCTGCGACCGTAGCGGTAGCGCGGTTCCAGACTGAAGCGCCTAGAACCGCTCGGCCCCACCGGCCGGCTAACTTCTAGTCAGCCAGACTATATTACATTAGAGCAAGGAGAGGTTTATCTAAAAAAAATTGTTTTGTAAGCTGCACCTGTTCATTAAGAATAAAACCATTTTTGAGACCGATGCTTGAAAATCTCTAATTCTTCGAGGAGGTCCCAGTTTGTAACCCTTACTCGCTTCGTGAAGCAATTCTACGTCATCCAGTTTACGTGGCGTGTGCTGTAAGAGCCATAGATGTTCAGCAAACGTTGAATTATATACGTTTTCCCAATTTTTACCTAGCATGTGTTCTTTATACCTTACTTTACTAGGTGTACCTGTCTGTCCAATGTAATAGTTCGGGCAGTCGTTACAAGCAGTTTTGTAAACTCCGGATATAGTGTCAAGTTCTTCACGTGCCCCAATAGTATGAATCCCTCTTTGTTTCAGGCTATTATTTACGGAAAAGGCAACTCTGTAACCGTATTGTTTCTGTAGTCTTCATCTTATAAGTCTGTAGTCTTTATCTTATAAGATACGTTCCCGAAAAATGGAATAGAAATAAAGTTATTACCCTCACTCTTTTTCGCCCTGTTATCTCCTTAGGTTGACCATTTTACAGCTGTTTTTTTTCCTAATAATTTGATCAATTAATTAGTGTCGTATCCATTATTAGTACCTAAAAGTTCTTTAAAAGTCTGCGCTGAGGACCCCAAAGGCTTTCTGCTTTATGGCACGCTGATCCGTCTTTGAAACGCAGTGAAACAGCGATTCTTTGTGTAATGAAATCTACAGGTCCTTCATATGTCTCCGGAGGCAGAAGGAGTGAACGAGAATATGGAAAAATAAAAAACAACATATTACCATGCCTAATACGGGGTAGGAAAACCGTTGGCACTCAAAACAGCTTCCAGTCGTCTCGGTGCGGCAGGTGCGGTATGGTTTTCAAGGAAATCTAATATCATTCTTTCTGCAAAATACTAACAAGTTCAGGTTACGATGCTGGAGGTGGATAGTGATCACGAACACTTCTCTCCATAACAAATCGTAGACTCTCAATAAAATTAAGATCTGTTCGCTGTGGTGGCCACAGGAGGTGCGACAGTGCGTCCTCGTGCTGATAAAAACGGTCATGGACGACGCGAACTGCCTGGAAAGGGCCCTGCCGTCTTGCAATATAGAGTGAACATTGCTCCACGGGATGAGCGTCCTTGGAGAGCACTAGTGGGACTCAAGGAATACTACGATGTGTATACCCAAATCTTCATCAAACCCCCCTCCGCATATCACTCACTGGACGTAAACTTGGTCAAGTTAGAAACAATGTGCAACAAGACTCATCCGGCAAAATTGACTTTCATCCATTGCTCCATAATCAGTTTTATTGACTCGGTATCTAGTTTTCCTATCTAAGGCAATTACATCACTGATGCACGGTTAGGGACTCCCAGCTCGCTTTCCAATTCCCTTATTAAGAAGCTCCCTTCTTATTGGTTTAGTGTTGACACGGTGGTGGTGGCTAGTGTTTAACGTCTCGTCGACAACGAGGTCATTAGAGACGGAGCGCAAGCTCGGGTTAGGGAAGGATTGGGAAGGAAATCGGCCGTGCCCTTTCAAAGGAACCATCCCGGCATTTGCCTGAAACGATTTAGGGAAATCACGGAAAACCTAAATCAGGATGGCCGGAGACGGGATTGAACCGTCGTCCTCCCGAATGCGAGTCCAGTGTGCTAACCACTGCGCCACCTCGCTCGGTAGTGTTGACACGGTTCGCGCATGCAACATTCAGTTCTGTAGTGACTATTACAACTGTTGACCTCTTATTTTTCGTCATGCGCCTTGGAGTGGCATATTTACCATAGCCGGTGTCTTTGTAGCTTGGCGGTGGCGTCGAAAACCGGAGCTACAGAGTGGTGGTCAGTGTGAAGTGGCACGAGTGACGGCTGGTTCATACTGAGCACGCCCACTACGGATTGCGTGCGAATTTGTTTGCTAGAGGCATTCGGTGCACGTTGGGTCGGATCAGGGATTATCCAGGTTTCATGGTTGGGCATGTAGATGGAGATATCGTGCAACTGTGGCCTGAGGCGGAGATTGTTGGATTTCGTAAGGTAGTAGTATGCTGGGTGACCTATGGGCAACAAAGGATTAAGGCGGTACGTCTAAACGCAGCCTGTTGTGGAAATTACTGGTGACACATCAGTATTCTGTTACCCAAGCTGTGGTAAAAAGAAATTTTCTAATTCTTGTCAAGCGTTGGTAATTTAATGTAATGGTTCAAAATGGTTCAAATGGCTCTGAGCACTATGGGACTCAACTGCTGTGGTTATCAGTCCCCTAGAACTTAGAACTACTTAAACCTAACTAACCTAAGCACATCACACACATCCATGCCCGAGGCAGGATTCGAACCTGCGACCGTAGCAGTCCCACGGTTCCGGACTGCGCGCCTAGAACCGCGAGACCACCGCGGCCGGCTAATTTAATGTAATCGTTGCCAGCTAACATCCCATAGATGTTCGGGCTCACATGCGGTTCCTCTTCGTTGAAATGTCTTGCCTCAAACTCGTCTAGGGTTGAACCGCACGTGTCGCATTACACGCCTTAAATTAGACACTTGGGACCCTTTGGTTAAATTGTCTGGCTGTTGGCAAGTTTGCGAGATTGTATGAAATATTCAATGTTAATATAACATATAACAACAGTAATAATAATATCGGGAGCTAAATTAACGACCCATAAATGATGTAGGCCACACAGTTGCGATTTGGTTAGAATAATGTTTATTCAGAAAGAAAACTAAGAGCGAAAGTGGTCGTATTTAGAATTACTATTACACGCGAGCGCATATCCATTTGACACAGTTCGATCATTCTCAAACTCATCGCAAATTACAAGTCCAATACTCCACCTCGTTAACAAGCGAAAAGTTAAGAGTTCACACCAGGCGCGCGCGGCTGCTCACCGCTCAGAGACTAAGTCCTGCGATACCACACGACGAGAAATTATTTAAGTCGTTTCATTTCCTAGCTGCCTAAAGACCGACCGTCCGCTTTAGAGTCTCAATCCGAACTGTACCCTTTGGTGTCCCCAGTCGAACTGTCCGCTTTCGCGTCTGCACCACCACTGTCCCTCTGACCGACCCTGGCCACGTTTCCCGCGCGCCGAATACCTCGCTCAACTGACTAGCGCAGTTCCCTTTTCTTGAAGCCGTTCATCTGATTGGCTACAGCTTATTCTACATTATTTTACATTTTAACATATTTAAGTAATCAAAGCTTGACCACTTTCGCGTTCTAAATAAAATAACAATAATATCCTTTACATAATAAACGTTAAATTATTTTACATAAAAGCAATACAGTTTTCTTCTTAACTTTCAATACCATGGCCAGTAGCGTTGCACCAATGTGCTTCCTGACAAATAAATAAAGAACAAAAGTAACTATTATGCACTAAACTTTACAATACATATTCTTTTACCTTTGATTGAGTACGGCGTCATGCTGTCATCGTTCAATGTGCTTTGTGTGAAGGAAATGACGATCTGATGCACAACTGAAACTACTGATAATTTAAATTTACTATATCTTTTAAACAAATAAAGTTACAGAGTTGATATTTACAACATTTGTCATTTTAATGATGCGCTTCTATATGAAATGTCAATCGTTAAGATGGACCAAAGCGTTCAGATTTCAGCATTCAGGTCTTTGTTACAAAACTTGTTAATTTCACTTTAACAGTAAATCCTAAACTATTATAGATGTGATCAACACTGAAGTTTTATTGGGATCACCATGAAAATTTATGAAGGATGGTAGAATAAAATTACTGTGGCTTCATTCCCTGAATTACTACAGAATTATACATTCATAAATGTTTCCCTTTATGGCTGATCTTAGGCCCGCCATATTGAACACTGCTACATCTCCTTCGTCACAAACGGCTTCCGAGGGGTTTCCCTATGACGTAGGTTCTCATCTGTCTCACTCGCACTTACGCCTCATTCAGCACAATAGACGCCTGTGAATTTCCCCGTCTCGTGAGGAATCGGCACTCTTTGTGGCACATTGTCCTGGACGACAGGCTTCGTTTCACAATTCCTGAAGGCTGACTCTTTCGGCCAAATACTTAAATGCCAAATACTTTAATGCTACCTGGTTGTAACAATACGTAAGATGCTTTCATTGCCTGGCGTGCGAGGTGTGCACATAAATTGTACAAAATATTTTAATTACTGTTTCCTGGTTAGCAGAAAATTAGTAATTATTATGGTTGTAAGGCTTTTTCAGGTCAAGTAGTTTCAAGTAAGTTTCAATTGTGTAAATGGTATTATGCTTTTATGGCTTTTTGGTTAAGTAACCTCAAGTAAAATAAAATTTTAAAAGGAAGTACTTCTGTTTAGTTGCGAATTTCCAGGAATAACTCCACTATCCTCACCTCTTTATTTCCTGGATCCCTGCCGGCCGAAGTGACCGTGCGGTTCTAGGCACTGCAGTCTGGAACCGCGAGACCGCTACGCTCGTAGGTTCGAATCCTGCCTCGGGCATGGATGTGTGTGATGTCCTTAGGTTAGTTAGGTTTAACTAGTTCTAAGTTCTAGGGGACTCTTGACCTCTGAAGTTGAGTCCCACAGTGCTCAGAGCCATTTGAACCTCGGTCCCTACCCATCACCTTTGACGCCAGTTCCTTGTACACCAAATCCCTCAAATCGCTATTTAACACTACCTCTTTCAGCATCCTTTAAACCCAAAACCCACTACCTCATTCCTCATACACGTGCCTAGCTATATCCTAATACGTAACTACTTCTCCTTTGAAAGAGAAATTATCTGCAACACATCCAGCTCCTGCATGGCACCGTCGTATGTCAAACTTCACTACTGGCCATTAAAATTGCTACACCGAGAAGAGCGGCCGGTGTGGCCGTGCGGTTCTAAGCGCTTCAGTTTGGAACCGCGTGACCGCTACGGTCGCAGGTTCGAATCCTGCCTCGGGCATGGATGTGTGTGATGTCCTTAGGTTAGTTAGGTTTAAGTAGTTCTAAGTTCTAGGGGACTGATGACCTCAGAAGTTAAGTCCCGTAGTTCTCAGAGCCGTTTTGAACACCGAGAAGAAATGCAGATGATAAACGGGTATTCATTGGACAGATATATTATACTAGAACTGACATGTGATTACATTTTCACGCAATTTGGGTGCACAGATCCTGAGAAATCACTACCCAGAACAACCACCTCTAGCCGTAATAACGGCCTTGATACGCCTGGGCATTGAGTCAAACAGAGCTTGGATGGCGTGTACGGGTACAGCTGCCCATGCACCTTCAACACGATACCACAGTTCATCACGAGTAGTGACTGGCGCATTGTAAAGAGCTAGTGGCTCGGCCACCATTGAACAGACGTTTTCAATTGGTGAGAGATCTGCAGAATGTGCTGGCCAGGGCAGCAGTCGAACATTTTCTGTATCCAGAAAGGTCTGTACAGGAACTGCAACATGCGGTCGTGCATTATCCTGCTGAAATGTAGGGTTTCGCAGGGATCGAATGGAGGGTACAGCCACGGGTCGTAACACATCTGAAATGTAACGTCCGTTGTTCAAAGTGCCGTCAATGCGAACAAGAGGTGACTGAGACGTGTAACCAATGGCACCCCATACCATCACGCCGGGTGATACGCCAGTATGGCGATGACGAATACACGCTTCCAATGTGCGTTGATCGCGATGTCCCAAACACGGATGCGACCATCATGATGCTGTAAACAGAACCTGGATTCATCCGAAAAAATGACGTTTTGCCATTCGTGCAGCCAGGTTCGTCTTTGAGTACACCATCGCAGGCGCTCCTGTCTGTGATACAGCGTCAAGGGCAACCGCAGCCATGGTCTCCGAGCTGATAGTCCATGCTGCTGCAAACGTCGTCGAACTGTTCGTGCAGATGGTTGTTGTCTTGCAAACGTCCCCATCTGTTGACTCAGGGATCGAGACGTGGCTGCACGATTCGTTAAAGCCATGCGGATAAGATGCCTGTGATCTCGACTGCTAGTGATACGAGGCCGTTGGGATCCAGCACGGCGTTCCTTATTACCCTCCTGAACCCACCGATTCCATATTCTGCTAACAGTTATTGGATCTCGACCAAGGGGAGCAGCAATGTCGCAATACGATAAACCGCAATCGCGATAGGCTACAATCCAACCTTTATCAAAGTCGGAAACGTGATGGTACGCATTTCACCTCCTTACACGAGGCATCACAACAGCGTTTCACCAGGCAACGCCGGTCAACTGCTGTTTGTGTTTGAGAAATCGGTTGGAAACTTTCCTCATGTCAGCACGTTGTAGGTGTCGCCACCGGTGCCAGCCTTGTGTGAATACTCTGAAAAGCTAATCATTTGCATATCACAGCATCTTCTTCCTGTCGGTTAAATTTCGCGTCTGTAGCATGTCATCGTCGTGGTGTAGCAATTTTAATGGCCAGTAGTGCATTTTTGGGCTGTCTTTAGGAGACCTTCCCAGCTTCCCAAAATCCCAAACCCCTTGTCTCCCTCAGATTCGTTGATGACATCTTCATGATCTGGACTCAGGGCCAGGACGCTATTTCCATTGCCTAAAAACCTCAGCACCTTCTGTCCTATACACTTCTAAGTTAAGTGCTTCTGCTCAGTTCAGCGTACCACCTTCCTTTACGTGACCTCCTCCTCTCTGATAGCTCCATTCACATCGATGTCCACGTTAACCCACCAACCACCAACCTTGAAATTAGGGACATCCTATCCAAGATCCATCCCATCTCTCCCAAATTCATGTTCTTTTGCCCTTGTTTTACTTTTGTTAATGTTCATGTCATAATCTCTTTTCAAGAGACAATCCATTTTCCAACACATTCCTCGTTTCTAACAAAATTACAATGTTGGCGGAAACGTCAATATTTCATTTTTCTCCTTGAACTTTAGTTCTCTTTCTAAATTTCTTCTTGGTTTCCTTTACTGTTTTCTTAGTGTACAGACTGATTAATATCGGCGACAGGCTACAACACGGTCGTCATTACTCTTTTAACTGCTGTATTGTTTCTAAACAACGTTTTTACACTGGACTCGCTTCGGGAGGACGACGGTTCAATCCCGCGTCCGGCCATCCTGATTTAGGTTTTCCGTGTTTTCCCTAAATCGCTCCAGGCAAATGCCGGGATGGTTCCTTTCAAAGGGCACGGCCGACTTCCTTCCCCGTCCTTCCCTAATCCGATAAGACCGATGACCTCGCTGTCTGGTCTCCTTCCCCAAAACCAACCAACCAACGTTTGATTTACCACGACATGTAAAATCGATTATTGTGATTTTAGATGACTTCACAGACATTTTCTTAAAATGACGTCGAAGTACCTTTTGTGAGCTGTCTGGCTCTGAGTTGTCACTGGATTTATTATGGACACGTACTGCATCCACTAAGTCTGCTCTCAGCCGCCTGCCGATAACTCATCGTTCCCTATATTTTATTCATGATATCATCTGAATTTCGAAGAGTGTATTCCATGCAACATTGTCAGTATGTTTCTCTACATTTACAAATGCAATAAACGTAGGGTTGAATATCTCCAGCATGCTAGATGTTATGGGACAGCAACTCTTACGAATTACGACGCCAAAAGACGGCCAGAGATGCGAATACTGTAGATGTTTATTTAGTAGGTTACTGGCTTCTAGTTAAAATGCAGTTTCGAACCAATCAAACTTTGAAAAGTTAGATGTACCCCCGAATATCGTAGTACTTCGGATGCATTTTTAACTTTCCACGCCTTGGTTAAGTGAAATTGCACCATTGCGCAACGTATTTAGATTTGTTCCCCAGTTGTACCTGGCTACCCTCCTCCGCACAGTGGCCCCACGCAGCGTGTCACAATAATCCCACTTCTTCAAGATGTGGCTACATCTCCCTTGTCCCATTCAGATGCGGAAGAATCTCGACCATTCACAATGAGGAAGATCAGACCATGCAGCTTTCGTCGTTGGGTTTTGAACTAGGTGGAAGTTGTTTCCACATCCCGGTGACATCAAAAACGTCTATGACCCGAAGACCAATTCAAAGTGGCTTTTGTGACATCAGGCATGCAGCTGGCGTATTTTAGAAAATGCTATTTAGAGCAGTTTTTTCACGAGTGTTTGTCTTGAGAAATTTGACAGCCGGCCGAAGTGGCCGTGCGGTTAAAGGCGCTGCAGTCTGGAACCGCAAGACCGCTACGGTCGCAGGTTCGAATCCTGCCTCGGGCATGGATGTTTGTGATGTCCTTAGGTTAGTTAGGTTTAACTAGTTCTAAGTTCTAGGGGACTAATGACCTCAGCAGTTGAGTCCCATAGTGCTCAGAGCCATTTTGAAGAAATTTGACCTCTTAGATCCGGGGAAGCAAAATTGGATACATCAAGCTACCACAGAATGGGAGCAGATCTGACAGTGCCAGTGATGGCCGTAACTGCCTCATTCAGACGCACATCAGTCTCAGTAACATGAGCGTTGTTTTCCTGCGCTGAGTCACAACGTTCAGCAGTAGAATATTTCTGTCTATTTTGTGGAGTAGAGACACTTTTGAGGCAACCTTCTTTGACAGATCCGTGATGTGTTGTTTTAATGACAGCGGATGATCGAGGGTGATGCCTAAACATTTAGGAAAGTGATCGTGGGAAACTTTGATTCGATCACATAGCATTTATAAGTTCCTGCATGCCTCTTTATTATGCAGATGGAACGCTATACCTCTATTTTCCTTGTGTTTGAGTGGAATTTTCGTTTGGAATAATGTTCATTCAGTATGGTGAGGCCACGTTAGAGCGTATTTGCAAAATGCTCGAAATCATTGTTTCGGCAAATTAACGCCAAGTCATCTGTATACTGGATTTTTCGCTATTGAACGCGGCCCGATGCACGTCCTATTGTGATTTGCACAGTCTTCACGGAGGCGTCTGCCATGTTCCCCAGAAAACTTCTGAACCACATAGAGAAGATATAAGGAACTAAAATTCCACGTAAGTTCTTACGATTTGTTGACCAAAGCGAAAGTAAGTGGAAAGAGAATATTGAGGGTACAGTTTCAGTGGAAGATACAATAAAGAAAACAAAATTGGCGTAATGCACAAAAAAAGGATGACAGTCAAAGGAAATCGTAAAGCAAATTAAGGACAGTGGATCCCGAAAAATATGACTCAAGGAACTGGTCTTCGTGCTGTATTTCATGACAGCTTCTCTTGCGTATTTTGCCTCGCGTTATTCTCCCTTTCCTGTTAATTTCCGCAACTCCTAACCCTTTTTGCGCGTATTTGTGAGCGTGGCCGTCACTCTAATTCCATTTTCTCTTTCCTCTCCGAGATAATGGAAGGACTGCCCAGCGCAGCCACTGCTCCTCTGGTCGGCTAATTTACTGCATACTCTCTGACTTTTAAAGCACTCCTGGACAGCGAATTTCAATTTCGGTGTTCTTGAGCAAGTAACTGTAAGCGCTTGTAGTTAATTTCACTGGTTCTAGCTCAGTCATGAGAAAAGATAGGCTCCTGCAAAATTTATAAACTGTCATGCTAGATTTTGAGGAAATCTACATGGACAAGTAGGAAAAGAGATTTTTTGAAGATATGAACCATTAATTAAAATTATCCGTTGAAAAAGATTTCATATGATAGCATTTTCGGATGAACGAACAAAAGAAACCTTTCCTAGAAAAAACTAGGGATGATCCAGTCGCACAAATTAAATTAATGAAGTGATGTGGCAAATAAACGAATGAACTATAAGAAAAATGAGTCGTATCACAAAAATCAATAGTAAATGGGCTATCTGATAATGACTTACAGCATCTTATTTTAAATGTTGAAACATGTCAGCAATAAATATGAGTATAGGAGGGTAATAAATCAGTCACAAATTGAGAATTTTTGGCGATTGCTCAAAGACATGTACTGGATAGATGTTTACAATACTTCCGAATCAAATGGAAAATACAAAGCATTCATTAATAAACTTACTTTCTCATTTCCCCTAAAAGTACATCGAATCAAATAGAAATCTAAAAATAAACAACAATAATAAATAAAGGTATGATTTGGGACAAAAAGAACACTATATCAACTACCTAGGAACATCTCTAATTAGCATTGTATTGCATTATAAAGAATGCTACAAAATACTGAAGCAAGTAATCCAGAAATCTAAACTGCTTTATTATGAGAAAAAGATAACTACATTGGCAACAAAATAAAAACTAGATGGAAAGTGGTGGAGACAGAGACAAGTAAGACCAGAGGGAAGAGGAACAGATATCTCTAAAAATAAATGAGATATTGATAACAAGCACGTGTAGTGTTGCGAATCTCTTAAACAAATATTTTCTTTCTATTACCGACAGTTTGTGGTTACCAGGTTCAGTGCACATGGAATATCTGAGACCAGTCTCTACAAGTAACTTCAGTAAAATGGAAATGACACCCTCTTTTGCGAAGGAAGTAACATCCATAACAAAATCCTTAAAATCAAAGGAATGTTGTGGTTATGATAACATATCAACGAAATTAAAGAGTGTTCATGTGAGTTGGGTTCATCTTAAGTTATTTGTGTAATCAATCTCTCATCAGCCGATCATTTCCACACTGGCTAAAATATCCTTAAGTTAAGCCTCTTTACAAGAAGGGGATAAAGAGGTATTGTCAAACTATCGACCAATTTTACTTTTTCCGACTTTCTCAAAAATATTTGAAAAGTTTGTGCCAAGCATCTTCTTAAGCGTCTGACTGCCAATGTGTTGTCCAAGTCACAGTTTGGGCTCCTTAAGGGTTCCAGTATAGATAAGGCTATTTATACATACTCTAAGAATATACTTAATTCATTAGGTAACAAATTAGAGGTTGCTGTAATTTTTTGTGACCTGTCAAAAGGCTGACTGTGTGAATCACAGCATTCTCTGAAGGAAATTGGAATATTGTGGGGTCTCTGGCAGTGCAGCAAAATAGTTCGAATCTTACATAACTAACAGGAAAGAAATGGTTTTTCTGCGAAATAGCTGTGGAGTAAGCAATCACTCTTCATATGATTGGGAGTTAATTACATGTGGTGTTCCTCAACATTCCATCTTGGTTCCGTTGCTTTTTCTTGGGTGCATCAATGACCTCTCGTCTGTTACACTGACACATGAAAATTTTGTTTGCAGACGATACAAACATTACAATAAATAGCAAGTCAAGTACAGATTTCGAAATGCCTATTACTGAAATTTTCACTGACATTAATAAATGGTTTAAAGCTCATTCACTTTCATTAAAGTTTGAAAAGACTCTCTATATGCAGTTCAGAACTTGTAAGAGATTTCCTTCCAGCATGTGTACAAAATTTGAAGACATGCAGATAGAAGAGGTAGACAGTGTTAAATTTCTGGGATTACAGTTCGACAATAAATTCAGTTGGAAAGGGCATCCATAGAATTGATGGAGCGCATAAACAAGTCTGTATGATATCAGGTATAGGAGATATAAATAGAAAAAGACTTGCATACTTTCTTTACTTTGATTCTGTTGGGTCATATGGGATCATATTCTGGAGTAACTCGTCAAACCGAGAAAAAGTTTTTAGAATGAAAAAGTGTGTAATAAGACTCATTTGTGGTGTAAATTCAAGAACATCACTTAGAAAACTCTTCAAGGAACTGTGTTTCTAACTACTGCTTCTCAGTATATTTACTCCATAATGAAATTTGTTGCAAATAATGTGTCTATTTTCAAGAAATAGCTCAACACTAGGAATAACAAAAATCTACATAAAGACCTAAAATCACTTACCTTGGTCCAAAATGCGGTCCAATACTCAGGAACACATATTTTCAATAAATAGCTAGCAGCCATTAAAAACTTGTTTTCAGATAAAGTACAGTGTACACTGAGTTTGAAAAACGTTTTGGTAGGCAAGTCCTTCTGCTCTGTATGTGAATATCTTTATAGGGACTGTTAGACCAGCTTAAGTAAAAATGCATGTTAGATTTCAGTTTTGACAGCACTTGGCCACAACAGTCAAGATTAGGTATTTTTCGTATGATAAATTTATTAAAATGCGTAGATATGTTTCACTCTGACAGAGCATTACTTCTGTAAACATTAGCCGTTCCAGTATACTCTAATGTATTCACATATCTTGACAATCTCCTGACAAATGATCAGCGAAGTGAGAATAATATTCAAATGTTATATGTTTTTTATGTTTTACTTTCTGACATGTTCCACACCCATGAGAATCATCTCATTTTTGGGTATATGAAATGAAATCTGAAACTAATTTCTAATACAAATAATCTTTCCATGCTGAACTCACGTCTTCCTCACATCTGTGAATTACATGGATAGCTCTGTGGGAAAGGGCATTACCCAAATAAGGCTAGGTCTCAGTATAGAGCCCGGATCCAGCACACAGTTTCAATCTGCCAATAAGTTTCATTACTGAGCACACATTACTATAGAGAGGAAAGTTCACTATGGAAGCAATGTAGATCTTTAAACCCAAACCTCTTATAATGAGTTCATAGACCTTCGTTCTTATATCAGAATTGTGCAGCAGACTTAATTTGTGCATTTCTTAATTTGTTCACGTTTTCACAGCATCGCCTCGTATGTGATTTTTATACGAACATTTGCGTACACCGTGAACGAGTTCTCCGTTATCGTGTATTAGTGGTAATTTTTGATAGTTTTCAGACATCATTGCCCAAATCATAATCCTTACTCTTCACTGCCTGGCAAAAAAAGTGAAGCACCTGGAAGATACGGTCAAATGTAAGTGTAAATCTGTTTCTTTGCTCCATTTCCAGTCAGGGATCAGTCCCTACAGTTTGCCGATTTTATTAATGTTCAACCTGTATGAGGGTCCCAGTAGAAACTTACTGATAACCAGATATTCATCTAATTCTTCTGGACACCTTGAACGCTTAATCTTGAACCTGTATAGAGCTCGAGCACATCCACGTCACAACATACGGGCTTGCGGGTGATGGGGATTTCAGCGGTTGTCATGAAGGATACACATAATCGTATTTCGGTTGACACCACGTTAGAGGACCACTTGCCTGGAGATTTTACTAGAGTTCGTTTCAATATCCTGTCCGACGGCTCCCTGTACGGACCCATGTCACACAAACGTGCAAAATGTGCTTGAAATGTTGTGTGATGTGGTTGGTGTCTGTGAGGGTACTTGTTTTGGTACTCGACCGTTTCCATCTGCTTGGTCATACACGAACACCATCTCGGCTTGTTCCTGACATGTGTACTGGACCATTCTGCTGTAAGCACGCTGTGTCAATTATACCTCCTGCAACACACAAGGAACACACGACACGTGGTCAGAGGAACCTTCATTCATCAGCACCATCTACCGTAGCAACAATCCATTTCTGGTCACATACTTACAGCATCTTTTTGCCTCCATTTCCAATCAGAAATCTGTCCGTGCAATTTTCGGTTTTGTTAATGTTATCCTGTATTTATGAAACGCAGTATCACGTCAGTATCACAGTAACGTACAATTCACGCACAGCTTTCATTAAGCCAAGAACAGTTTTATTTATTTGTTTATTAACAGGTATCCTGTCTAAAGTATTGTATAACTCCAACCTGCAGCCCTGATAATGGCCTAGTTTCACGAGTTTCATCCACTACATACAGACGAACCTACTCATTGATGATTACCAAATCAGAAAGTATGCGTACTTCCCTCTAAACTCGGCTATTGTAGTCTTGGGAGCATCCGCAGCGTGAAAGACCTGGTCACTGCGTATTTTGAAATAAATATCATGGGTCACGTTCACAGTAATGTGAATGAGAGGGCTCAAATCTTGGTACGAAAAGCACATCAAAACATCACAGAACTTCATCAGATCTGCACATACTGCAGTTTAAATGTCTCATTGCGCGGTCATGCATTCGATGTCGATTTCAGGTCGCATCAATAATCTCCCCATCATGCATGTACTGCTTCCCGTGGTGTGAATCCTTCATTGGTCTAAACAGATGGAGTAGGTGCAAGATCCGGGCAGTTGAGAGGATGAGGAAAACAGTCCAATGAAGTTTTGTGAGGTCCTCTCGGGTGGGCAGAGATGTGTGGGGTCTTTCGTTGTCATGGAGAAGGAGAATTTCGTTTACATTTTTGTGACGACGAAAACGCTGAAGTCATTTTTTGCGTTTCCTGAGGGTAGCAAAATACACTTCGCAGTTCGTCGTAGCACCACGAGGGGGGACATCAAACAGAATAACCCCTTCACAGTCCCAGAAGCCCTTCGCTATGACTTTACCGACTAAGGTTGGGGCTTTGAACTTTTCATTGGGAGCTGAGGTACTGTGGCGCCACTCCATGGGTTGCCGTTTTGTTTCCGGTTCGACGTAATGAACCCATGTTTCATCGCCTGCGACGATGTTTGGCAAAAATTGTCATGACCAACATTGCAACGCGCAAGCAATTCCGCACACATGGTTCTTGGTTACTCTTTGTGGTTTGCTGTTAGGCGGAGAGGAACCCATCGAGCACACACCTTTTAGTACCCAAACTGATGTACGAATCCGTCAGCACTACCAGAGACGTTCAACAATTCATCGAGGCATTTGATTGTGATACGGCGATCGCCTTGCACGATAATGTCCACAAATTCCAACACATAAGGAGTCATAGCTGCTTGCGGTCGGCCGGTGGGCGGGACATCGGACGGGTTTGCACGACCTTGTTGCAATGATGACAGACGACTCGCCCTACGACTCACCTTGCTTTTGTTCACTGCTAGGCGTCCGTAGATATTCGGCAAGCGCCTATGAATATCTGTGATGCTCTGGTTTTCCGTCAAAAGAAACTCAATGACAGATCCATGCTTGGAATTCATCTCCATTAAAGACGCCATTTTGAAGGTTACGTATAGCACCGCCACCATTAGGAACATCAAGAAACTATAAAGACTTAAACGGGAGTATTCCACGATATGCCCAACAAATTCTGCATTTTTTGAACCGAAAATGGGGGAGACAAAAGTGTTGCATTACTTATTGAACGCCACGTCCAAACAAAGTAGCTCCTTTCTGCCACGTCGAGCAATTCTACTGCACTTATTCTGTGCA
Organism: Schistocerca nitens; assembly: GCF_023898315.1. Lineage (NCBI taxonomy): Eukaryota > Metazoa > Arthropoda > Insecta > Orthoptera > Acrididae > Schistocerca > Schistocerca nitens. The sequence goes on from NC_064621.1 coordinate 362,985,499, forward strand.
GACACACCATCTGACTGCCTGACTTACGTCAGCAGTTGCTGGTCACATAATCACCTGGTACCAGTTCCACAGCACCTCCAGCTCTCCATAGCGTCAGTGGGTTCTATTAGCCATTTCTCTGGCCGTGGAGAATATACCTACCAGTAATTATATTTCAAAACTACGTTTAAAGGAATACGTCGTATGCAGGCGTTATCTAATGGTATTCGTTTCACCGGCTGTAGTTTCTCTTAGTAGTGAAACGTATCTTTTAGTCCAGTAAAAATTATACACACCACCAAATAATGTTGTTTTAATGGTCTTTGGGAAGTATGTTTGCCCCCAAAGCATACCCACTTGTTCTATAGAAGGTAATTCAGCTGCCTCCACCGACGTCGTTTTATGCAACCAGCAGTGTTATACCTTGCCTTCATAAACCATGTGCGGGAGTTTCATATTCTCTCGCTCACTACGTGCAAACTGTTTGTCTTAGAGGAGAAATGAACAGGACATTCCTGTAGAAAATTTAATGAGGTAAAATTATGTATTGGGGTATGTTTGCGTTGGAGGGGACGGTTTTGGAGCTATTCAAGAAAAAGAGTATTAAAGCGACCTTCCCTTCAAACGCACCTCCGCCCCCATAGTCAACTCTCAGCAGTCAGGATTTCTAATATGTTGCTCATGGCAATCTCTTCTATTACTGTACAAAAATTTGCGACTATACATTCCGTTCCTGATATTCGACTTTTTCTGGTTCCTGTTTTTAGGGCTATTACGCCAACAGCATAGTCAGCTACTTCGTTAACATTATTAATTTAAACGTTCCCCTTAGCGAAATGAACGAAAAACCAGTTTCTTGAAAGTTGCACTAAAATTAATTACGATAGCAATTCGATCCAAACTTAACCATAGCAAGCACCGTAATTTCGCAGTCAGAAGCCCTAGCAAAGACAGCGATGTAATGGCTCATTTTATGCTGTTAAAATTCTTTTGTACGGTGGTAAGAGGGAGTGCCATGAACAATATACAAGAAATCCTGACTGATGGGGGAAGAGTTTGGAAGTGGGGGTGCACTTGAAGATCACTTTTTACAATTTTCTTGAATAACTCTAAGAATACGGTCTTTAACGAAACCGTATACCAGTACAAAAATGTATCTACGTAAAAATTTCCTGCACACAGGTCCTGCTCAGTATGCTGTAGGACTAACAGTTTGCGCGTAGCGAGCGACAGAATACGAAAATCTCGCGCGTTGTTTATGAAGGCCAGCTACAACATTCCGGGTTTCACAAAACGACAGCGGTAGGGCAGCTGAATGACCCTGTCTACTGTGGTACAGAAGACCTCTTCATCAGCCTTCGATGGCTCACCTGAGGAGGACTGACAGGTGTCCACTTGAAATATCGTGGAATGCGGTGAACGACGAGAGGTTGCAAACCCAAAATTCATTTGAACGTTCAGTTCGCCGTGAAAATTTTAAAATACACACTAAACTAGTTTCTCCATGATGCTTGGGAAGTACGCTGAGGTGACAAAAGTCATAGGATACCGCCTAATAGCCGCGCGGGGTCGCCGAACGGTCTCAGGCGCCTTGTCACGGTCCAAGCGTCTCCCCCCGTCGGAGGTTCGAGTCCTCCTCGGAGATGGGTGTGTTGCCCTTAGCGCAGGTTACGAGGGTGATACCAGAAGTAAGGTCTCCTATTTTTTATAAGTACGTAGACCTGTTTATTTCTACAATGGTTTAATCAGTTTAGAGCTTGAACATTTAGCTATTTTTCGACATAATCACCATTTCTGTCGATGCATTTTTATAGACGCTGTGGCAGTTTTTGTATGCCCCTGTCATACCAGCTCGCCGCCATGCTGTTCAGAAATTTATGAACCTCTTCTTTCACCTCGTCGTCGGAGCTGAATCGCTTTCCGGCCAAATGTTCTTTTAACCTAGGGAACAGGTGATAGTCACTGGGCGCCAAGTCAGGACTATAGGGTGGGTGGGTGATTATGTTACACTGAAACTGTTTCAGGAGAGCAGCTGTTTGCCGAGCGATGTGTGGGCGAGCGTTGTCATGGAGAATGTGTACGCCCTTGCTCAACATTCCTCTTCTCCGGTTCTGAATTGCCCGATTGAGTTTTTTCACAGTCTCACAGTACCTGTCAGCGTTAATTGTGGTCCAGTTATTCAGCTCCGACGACGAGGTGAAAGAAGAGGTTCATAACTTTCTGAACAGCATGGCGGCGAGCTGGTATGACATGGGCATACAAAAACTGCCACAGCGTCTGCAAAAATGCATCGACAGAAATGGTGATTATGTCGAAAAACAGCTAAATGTTCAAGCCGTAAACTGATGTAAACCATTGTAGAAATAAACAGGTCTATGTACTTATAAAAAAAATAGGAGACCTTGCTTTTGGGATTACCCTCGTAGTTTAAGTTAGATTAAATAGTGTGTAAGGTGAAGGACCGATGACCTCAGCAGTTTGGTCTCATATGACCTTACCACAAATTTTCCAATACCGCCTAATATCGTGTCGGACTTACTTTTACCAGGCGTAGTGCAGCAAGTCGACGTGGAATCAGCAAGACATTGTAAGTCCCCTGTAGTCCCTATACCCGTACATAACTGCGGAAACGTTGCCGTTGCAGGATGTATGCGCGAACTGACCTCTCGATTATGTCCTATAAATGTTCACTGGGATTCATGGCGCGCCATGTGGAAGGTCAAATCATTCGTTCGAATTGTCCAGAATGTTCTTTAAAACCAATTGAAAAAAATTGGGGCCCGGTGACATGTTGGGGAACATGAAGTTTATGAATGGCTGGAAATGGTCTCCAAGTAGCCGAAGACAACCATTTCCAGTTGTGGACCAGAAGATCTAGGCCATTCCATGTTAACGCAACTCACATCGTTATAGAGCCACCTCCAGCTTGCACAGTGCCTTGACGACCTGGGTCCATGGCTTCGTGGGGTGTTCACCACACTCGAACCATACCACCAGCTATTATCAACTGAAATCGCGACTCATCTGACCAGGCTACGGTTTTCCAGTCGTCTAGGGTCCAACGGCTATGGTGACGAGCCCAGGAGAGGTGATGAAGCGGATGTCGTGCTGTTAGCAAAGACGCTTGCGTCGGTTGTCTGTGGCCAAAGGCCATTTACACCAAATTCCACAGCATTGTCCTGTCGGATACGTTCGTCGTACGTCGCACATTGATTTCTGCTGTTATATGACGCAGTGTTGTTTGTCAGCACTGACAACTTTACGCAAAAGCCGCAGCGCTCGGTCGTTAACTGAAAACCGTCGGCCACTGCGTCGTGGTGAGAGGTAGTGTCTGGATTTTGGTATTTTCGACACACTCTTGATACTGTACATCTCGGAATATTTGAACACTCTAATGGTGATTGAAATGGATGGCCCCATGCGCCTGGCTCCAACTACCATCCAGTGTTCCCGTCGTGCGGCCATAATCACGCCGGAAGCCTTACCACACAAATCTCTTGAGTACAAACGATAATACCACCAATGCAATGCTCTTTTACCTTGTGTAGGCGATAATACCGTCAGGTGTATATGTGCATATCGCTGTCCCAAGACTTCTGTCACATAAGTTTACCACAAAATTATTTCTCAGCCTTCAAGGTCCGGGTAGTCGCAGAGGGTGGGCTTATTGGTAGTTGGGAGCTCCAATGTTAGGCGCGTAATGGGGCCCCTTAGGGATATGGCGGCTAAGGAGGGGAAGAAATCCAGTGTGCACTCCGTGTGCATTCCGGGTGGAGTCATTCCTGATGTGGAAAGGGTCCTGCCGGATGCCATGAAGAGCACAGGGTGCAGCGAGCTGCAGGTGGCACATGTCGGCACTCTTGACGTGTGTCGCTTTGGATCTGAGGAAATTCTCTCTGGATTCCAGCGGCTATCTGATTTGGTGAAGGCTGCCGGTCTTGCTTACAGGATTAAGGCAGAGCTCACCATCTGCAGCATCGTTGACAGAACCGCCTGCGGACCTTTGGTGCAGAGCCGGGTGGAGGGTCTGAATCAGTGGCTCAGACGGTTTTGCGGCCGTGTTGGCTGCAGATTCCTTGACTTGCGCCATAGGGTGGTTGGGTTTCGGGTTCCGCTGAATAGGTCAGGAGTTCACTACACTCAGCTGGCGGCTACACGGGTAGCGGAGGCTGTGTGGCGTGGACTGGGCGGTTTTTTAGGTTAGAAGGCCTCGGGAAAGTACGGAGTGGGCTGCAACCTCAAAGAGTGCATGGCAAATACAGGACGTGCTTGGATCAAGGAACAGTCGGAATTGTAGTTGTAAATTGTTGTAGGTGTGCTGGGAAAGTCCCTGAGCTTCAAGCGCTAATAGAAAGCACAGAAGCTGAAATCGTTATAGGTGCAGAAAGCTGGCTAAAGCCTGAAATAAGTTCTGCAGAAATTTTACGAAGTCTCAGACGGTGTTCAGGAAAGATAGATTAGGCAGAATTGGTGGTGGAGTGTTTCTGTCTGTCAGTAGTGGTTTATCTTGTAGTGAAGTCGAAGTAGATACTCCGTGCGAATTGGTATGGGTGGAGGTTATATTTAACAGCCGAACTAAGTTAATAATTGGCTCCTTCTACCGACCCCCAGACTCCGATGATATAGTTGCTGAACAGTTCAGAGAAAATTTGAGTCTCGTAACAAATAAATACCCCACTCATACGGTAATAGTTGGTGGGGACTTCAACCTTCCCTCGATATGTTGGCAAAAATACTTGTTCAAAACCGGTGGTAGGCAGAAAACATCTTCCAAGATTGTCCTAAATGCTTTCTCCGAAAATTATTTCGAGCAGTTAGTCCACGAACCCACGCGAATTGTAAATGACTGCGAAAACACACTTGACCTCTTAGCCACAAACAATCCAGAGCTGATAGAGAGCATCATGACTGATACAGGGATTAGTGGTCACAAGGTCGTTGTAGCTAGGCTCAATGCCGTTTCTCCCAAATCCACCAGAAGCAAACGCAAAATAATTTTATTTAAAAAAGCGGATAAAGTGTCACTAGAAGCCTTCCTAAGAGACAATCTCCATTCCTTCCGAACTGACTATGCAAATGTAGACGAGATGTGGCTCAAATCCAGAGATATAGTAGCAACAGAAATTGAGAGGTTCATACCTCATAAATTGGTAAGAGATGGAATTGATCCCCCATGGTACACAAAACAGGTCCGAACGCTGTTGCAGAGGCAACGGAAAAAGCATGCGAAGTTCAGAAGAACGCGAAATCCCGAAGATTGGCTAAAATTTACAAACGCCCGAAATTTGGCAAGGACTTCAATGCGAGATGCCTTTAATAGGTTCCACAAAGAAACATTGTCTCGAAATTTGGTAGAAAATCCGAAGAAATTCTGGTCGTATGTAAAGTACACAAGCGGCACGACGCAGTCATTACCTTCGCTGCGCAGTGCCGATGATACTGTTACCGACGACTGTGCCGCTAAAGCGGAGTTATTGAACGCAGTTTTCCGAAATTCCTTCACCAGGGAAGACAAATGGAATATTCCAGAATTTGGAACACGAACAGCTGCTAGCATGAGTTTCTTAGAATTAGATACCTTAGGGGTTGCGAAGCAACTCAAATCGCATGATACGGGCAATTCTTCAGGTCCAGATTGTATACCGATTAGGTTCCTTTCAGATTACGCTGATACAATAGCTCCCTACTTAGCAATCATATACAACCGCTCGCTCACCGATAGATCTGTACCTACAGATTGGAAAATTGCGCAGGTCGCACCAGTGTTTAAGAAGGGTAGTAGGAGTAATCCATCTAACTACAGACCTATATCATTGCCGTCGGTTTGCAGTAGGGTTTTGGAGCCTATACTGTATTCAAACATTGTGAATCACCTCGAAGGGAACGATCTATTGATACGTAATCAGCATGGTTTCAGAAAACATCGTTCTTGTGCAACGCAGCTAGCTCTTTATTTGCACGAATTAATGACCACTATCGACAGGGGATCTCAAGTTGATTCCGTATTTCTAGATTTCCGGAAAGCTTTTGACACCGTTCCTCACAAGCGACTTCTAATCAAGCTGCGGGCCTATGGGGTATCGTCTCAGTTGTGCGACTGGATTCGTGATTTTCTGTCAGGAAGGTCGCAGTTCGTAGTAATAGACGGAAAATCATCGAGTAAAACTGAAGTGATATCAGATGTTCCCCAGGGAAGCGTCCTGAGACCTCTGCTGTTCAAAAAAAAAAAAAAAAAAAAAAAAAAAAAAAAAAAAAAAAAAAAAAAAAATGGTTCAAATGGCTCTGAGCACTATGGGACTTAACATCTATGGTCATCAGTCCCCTAGAACTTAGAACTACTTAAACCTAACTAACCTAAGGACAGCACACAACACCCAGTCATCACGAGGCAGAGAAAATCCCTGACCTCGCCGGGAATCGAACCCGGGAACCCGGGCGTGGGAAGCGAGAACGCTACCGCACGACCACGAGCTGCGGACCCCTCTGCTGTTCCTGATCTATATAAATGACCTGAGTGACAATCTGAGCAGTTCTCTTAGGTTGTTCGCAGATGATGCTGTAATTTACCGTCTAGTAAGGTCATCCGAAGACCAGTATCAGTTGCAAAGCGATTTAGAAAAGATTGCTGTATGGTGTGGCAGGTGGCAGTTGACGCTAAATAACGAAAAGTGTGAGGTGATACACATGAGTTCAAAAAAAAAAAAATCCGTTGGAATTCGATTACTCAATAAATAGTACAATTCTCAAGGCTGTCAATTCAACTAAGTACCTGGGTGTTAAAATTACGAACAACTTCAGTTGGAAAGACCACATAGATAATATTGTGGGGAAGGCGAGCCAAAGGTTGCGTTTCATTAGCAGGACACTTAGAAGATGCAACAAGTCCACTAAAGAGACAGCTTACACTACACTCGTTCATCCTCTGTTAGAATATTGCTGCGCGGTGTGGGATCCTTACCAGGTGGGATTGACGGAGGACATCGAAAGGGTGCAAAAAAGGGCAGCTCGTTTTGTATTATCACATAATAGGGGAGAGAGTGTGGCAGATATGATAGGGCGAGTTGGGATGGAAGTCATTAAAGCAAAGAAGTTTTTCGTCGCTGCGAGATCTATTTACGAAATTTCAGTCACCAACTTTCTCTTCCGAATGCGAAAATATTTTGTTGAGCCCAACCTACATAGTTAGGAATGATCATCAAAATAAAATAAGAGAAATCAGAGCTCGAACAGAAAGGTTTAGGTGTTCGTTTTTCCCGCGCACTGTTCGGGAGTGGAATGGTAGAGAGATAGTGTGATTGTGGTTCGATGAACCCTCTGACAAGCACTTAAATGTGAACTGCAGAGTAATCATGTAGATGTAGATCTTGGGAAGCATACTTGCACCAACTTGGTTCAAATGGCTCTGAGCACTATGGGACTTAACATCTGTGGTCATCAGTCCCCTAGAACTTAGAACTACTTAAACCTAACTAACCTAAGGACATCACACACATCCATGTCCGAGGCAGGATTCGAACCTGCGACCGTAGCAGTCGTGCGGTTCCGGACTGAGCGCCTAGAACCGCTAGACCACCGCGGCCGGCACCAACTTGGTGCTTTTGCAAAGTTTTTGTGGGTATCTTACCAGCTGTGGACGTGCCTGACTTCTTGTTTTATGATACGGTGCCAGATGTATAAAAACTGCTCCAACAATAAGTTTTTGTTTGTCGTGAGAACACTACCGTTGTCACTTTTGAAATCGGGAAAAATTGATTCGTTTCTATGGTGGGAAATACACTTTCCACCAAAATAACAACTCACGAAAGGGCCCTGTAGTAATGCATACCACCATAGTTTTTGGCCCTATTTCACAAAAATAAAATTATCCCAAAAATAAAATTGTGAAAAAATAAATGTAATCATTTGATCAAAATTCTTTTACGATGTAAAAAAAAAAAAAAAAAACAACTTCGTTGAGTCTCTACGAAAAATGATAAGGGATGAGGATGACGAATGTTTGTCTGGTGAGGTTACTACAAACTGAAGATGGATTCTGTCGTTATTTTTCTGTAATATAAAATGGGGATACAAATCATTCATTTTTGTTTCATTCAAGCCACTATTGCGCCATAATACGTATATTTAAACAGAAGATCGGAAATGAGAAATGAAAAATAATTGCTATGACAAGAGAATTCAAACAATAAGAACCATAGTTAATATGGTTGATTCGTACATATGTTGAGGGGTGCAACCAGTTGTTCTGTCCATGATACTTGCTTTGGTGGCACAAAATTAGCTGATATATTACTATCAGTTTGACTTGAGGTCTCATCCCATCTTTGTAGGTATAGGTCTGTGAACAGAAACCGTGTCAGAAATTTCTGAAATACAAATTAGCATCTTAATGAAAAGAAACAAAATGCTAGATAGAATGGGTGACAAATCTGTCTCGTTAGTAAGCTGGAATTTTATATCACGTTACGGTCAGTGTGCGATAGCTTACTTGAACTGAGTTGCGTGAAACACGCTACACAAGAGATTGTGTCTCAAAGCAAACTCATAAAACACTTTCTCTCTCTCCCTCCCTCCCTTCCCCTTCCCTCTCTTTCTCTCTCTCTCTATCTCTGTTTCAGACACACACACACACACACACACACACACACACACACTCACACTGTTTCTTACTTCTCGCCATTTCTTGCAGCCTGTACAGATACAGTTTCACAAAAGCTGTCAAGCACTAAATTGATGATATTAGGTCTACAACTTTGCTTCTGCCGTTTTGTAATAGATGACAGTCGCGGCAATTGGTGGTGAAAATGGTAGGTTGTAAGTGTCCATACGATAAGCTTAGACATTTGTCAACATAACTCCATCAGAATAGTAGTCGATTTGTGATTGCATCATAATATTATGCTCGATTGAATATGTTAACGTACGAGCCCAGTTCTCGTAGTTTGCAGTACGTTTCAATTTTCTGCTTTAAGATGAATAAATGTGCGGCTGAAGCTCATAAAATGTCGGGTAAGAGCCATGGTGGGGCACCTATTAGTGAAAGATCATGTAGAGAATGGTTTCAACACTTCAAGAAGCCCGCATCTCGTGGTCGTGCGGTAGCGTTCTCGCTTCCCACGCCCGGGTTCCCGGGTTCGATTCCCGGCGGGGTCAGGGATTTTCTCTGCCTCGGCTGGGTGTTGTGTGCTGTCCTTAGGTTAGTTAGGTTTAAGTAGTTCTAAGTTCTAGGGGACTTATGACCACAGCAGTTGAGTCCCATACTGCTCAGAGCCATTTGAACCACTTCAAGAAAGACCAGTATGACGGTGGACGAGTTATTTTCGAAGCTACTGAAACCGACGGAACGACAACAAGAGATAGTTATCGAAAGAAATCGATGCGTTTGAGATGAGCACTGGAAGCCAAACGGCCATAGTACAGCGATAAACAGCATGACAATGCTCGACCCCATGTCGCAAGACCCGTTATAAAATCACACATGGAAACGTTGAAATGTGAAGTCCTACTCCAGCCGCCATTTTTTCGAGACATTGCTGTGACCACCACCTTTTCCGATCAATGGCACGCGGAGTGGTTGATCACCAAATGGTTCAAATGGCTCTGAGCACTATGGGACTCAACTGCTGAGGTCATTAGTCCCCTAGAACTTAGAACTAGTTAAACCTAACTAACCTAAGGACATCACAAACATCCATGCCCGAGGCAGGATTCGAACCTGCGACCGTAGCGGTCTCGCGGTTCCAGACTGCAGCGCCTTTAACCGCACGGCCACTTCGGCCGGCTGGTTGATCACCACTTACAGTCGTATAAGTAAGCGCAGAACTGAATAGGTTCATGGATTTCGTCAAAAGACGCCTAGTTCTTCGACCGCGGGGTTCTTGTGCAGCCCGAAAGAACGCGTTAATAGTGGCCAGCGATGACCAACATTTTAAATCTCAAATTATTTATACATGTTTCACAATAAAGCCTGAAACTTCGAGAAAAAACGGCGGAAGCAAAGCTGTAGGGAGAAATTTACTCGGAAGCAATACAAATGAGTATGATACGAGGCTTTCCCGGCGTATATGCTGCTCCCATGGTTTCCGGGTGTGCTGCCGGTCCACGGTATTTCGGCAAATATACGTTTCGTGCTGATGGAATGCTGCGTCTGCTACATGCTGGAAGTATTTATGGTTGCCGGTCCACAGTTCGGACCACACCGGCGCCGTGCCGTGGTCGGTTGGAGGTAGTGTGGGGGAGGAGGAGGGGGGATGTGTGGCTGCGATGTTGGGGGAGGGTGGTCTCATTTGTGTAACGTGCGCGACTCCTCGCGTCCCGATGACGCGTTCCCCTTTGATGGAGCTCAGTATTGGCTTCCAAGCCTTGATCCGTAGGAGTACGTGCTACTGTTGAATAAATTATCAGCCACACGGATTTCATTCACTTCTTTGTAAATGGTATCCCAAAATTTATCGGTGGTAGGCAGGATTTTCGTTTGATGATAATTTGATGTATGTTTATTTTCAATGTTGGGTTGCAGTAAGCGAGTGTGGCTCTCATGTTCTGTACATCGAGCTTTGACTGTGCGGATCGTTTGCCCAGTATAGGATTTTCCCGCATTCAGTCGGAACTAGATACTCCCGTCTTTTTGAGATTTTGACTGATAGCGTTATGTGGCGTTTTCGCAGTAGTTTGCCAATTTTTGGCGGTACATTGCCAGCAAACGATATGAAAGTGGTATCCTTATCATCTTCGTCCGTGTTTTCGGCTTCTGTGTCGTCCTTGGAGCTCTTGCGTCCAGGGCTGTCCAAAGCCTTCGGTTAATGCATCTATACTCGTGGAAGGTGGATTGTAAGTGCTGCAATCTGCTGTCAGACTTTGTTCAGAGGAAAAACTGAGACCTCCCCCCAACCGCCCCACTGCCACAGCGGCATGTCCCTTCGTCACCGAGTACGGCGCGGTGCCCGCGAAGCGGATTGACGGAACGATTATTCACCGATTACATCCAGCAGTACAGCCGAGAACCTTGGAAGGAGCACAACTGATTACTAAACCTGACCATGAGCTACAAGCCCTATATTGCACCACAGCTTCACGACATGATACATCGCGCCTTACAGGCCCGATTTGTGCAAGGACAATGTTTTTGTCGTCTGTTACCTACCCTATCTGATTTGGAAATAAAGAGCTTGCGCTGTGAGAGCGATTATTTACAACGATTTTTATTAAAAATGAACCTCCTCCAGCTGTACTTAAGATTTCATATTTATTTGGCTACTAGTTTCGACGTTGCATCAACGCCACCTTCAGGCCCGTACACTTTGATGATATCAATTGAGTGTGGCTGAGTACTAGAAGTCCGCGGTGAGACCAATATGTGCTCCACATGGATCCACATTGATCTTAGAGTTTCGTTTTTAATTTATTTAAAAATAATTTTGAAAAATAAAATAAAAAACCAGGTTCTTAGTCTCAGGGAACACATTGTGACCAGAGTACTGCACATAGCTGACTTGTACTTTACCAGCAGTGAGGCTAACTTGGACTATACAGAAGAGCTTGTACCGCAACACCTGGACTACGTTAAGTAGCTTTCTGTTCTGGTTAGTAATAAAGAACCCTGTTAATATATGCGTGCAGTTGTGTTACGGAAAGAGGATACCGGCCACCAAACATCATCCTCTCCTTTGTTCCCATGGTACAATCCTACAGTGGCAACGAGACACCACAAAACAAAGTAAGTGTATGTAACATGCTGTGCATGAAACCAATATTTAGAATTCAAAAACGGAGGAAAAGTACACGTGTTAAAATTGACAGAACAATGAAATGGTGTTACATGACGAATTCGTGGAGTCCAAATGTATGACGAACCCAATATAATATACAAACAGATCGGATATATAATATAACCGTTGTGGCTTTGAACGAACATCTTATCAGAACATTTCTTCCATACGTCACGTCACACAATTACATAAAAAACGAAGAGAAGAAAGAGACTCTACAAATGGTTTAGCAACATAAGGGTGAAAGAAGCTGTTTGTAAGTCACTTAGCCGGCCGAAGTGGCCGTGCGGTTAAAGGCGCTGCAGCCTGGAACCGCAAGACCGCTACGGTCGCAGGTTCGAATCCTGCCTCGGGCATGGGTGTTTGTGATGTCCTTAGGTTAGTTAGGTTTAACTAGTTCTAAGTTCTAGGGGACTAATGACCTCAGCAGTTGAGTCCCATAGTGCTCAGAGCCATTTGTAAGTCACTTGAATTTACATGTGCTTAACACAGAGACAGACTACGACTATACATGTTCTGAAACAAATGATAACAAAAATAAAGGCGCAGTATTATGCACGACAAATTCCTATCCAAAAGATAATGCGAAACTGCAAGATACTACATAATTTCAGTGTCATCACGGTTCCCAGTCATTCGAATGCTCCATGCTTGCTGCATTCTGACCATTATACTGAACGTTGCTGATCTAATGTGTCAATATGAAATACGCAAGACAAATATCTGAATATTACTGCTATAGCGTGCTGACCATAGCAAAGGACGAGGCTAGAGTATCTATGTGTTTCAAACAGTATGATGGAACCAAGGGAACGATGCGCACCTAATGCTCTAATTGTCCAGCTCCGATCAAAGCTTTAGCCTTGTCGTAAGAGTTCCCTGTACTCCGTTTTGGAAAAATGAGTTGTTCTTGTGGATAGAGACGACTAGTGATTGAGTGTGAATCAAAAAGTGGGTTACACCTACCGCACCTGCGGGCTGTCTGACAGGAGCTCGATACGAAGTGACAGTATTCAGCGTCTTATCATCACATACACTGACGAAAAAAAAAATCGCAATACCAGAGAGGAGTTGTACGACGTAAAGGAAAGTTGGTAGGCGTGCCTCTACATCTGGAAGATGATGTCTAATCAAATTTCGCACCAGTCGCATATGAGTGGCGCTAGTAGCGCCACTATGAGGATGCATATCAGATTTTCTTTAGACACACGCTGTAAAGGTCGTGAGCGTTAGTTACCTTTGAGATTGGAGTTGGTGAGTTCATGTTACTTAAATTGCCTTTAAGGTGACAAAGACGCCATTATCAATGTCTCACTGAGTTTGAACGAGGGCCGGCCTCTGTGGCCGAGCGGTTCTAGGCGCTTCAGTCTGGAACCGCGCTGCTGCTACGGTCGAAGGTACGAATCCTGCCTCGGGCACGGATGTGTGTGATGTCCTTAGGTTAGTTAGGTTTAAGTAGTTCTAAGTCTAGGGGACTGATGACCTCTGATGTCAAGTCCCATAGTACCTAGAGCCATTTGAACCATTTTGAACGAGGTCGTGTAATAAGGTTACGGGAAGCTGGATATTCCTTCTGCAATACTGCAGAAAGATTTGGTAGGAATGGAGCCGCTGTACATGACTTCTGGCTGCGGCGGTCACCGAAAGGTGCGGTCGCAAGAAGACCAGGCTCAAAACGGCTACGTGGCACTGTCGTTAGAGAAGACCACCGTCTTCGGCGTATGACTCTGGCGCATAGTACTGCATATTCAGCAGTAATTTTAGCAGCAGTTGGCGCCGCAGTGACACAAGAAATTGCTACAAAACGGTCAATTCAAGGACAACTCAAAGCCATTTTATCGACAACAAATCACACCATTTGCGACTTCAGTAGTGCCACTGGACGACAAGGTGGAGCTCTGTTGTGTTTCGTGCTGAAAACTGGTTCCGCCTCGGTGGCAGTGATAGCCGTGTGGTTAGAAGCAGGCCAGCTGAGGGCCTGCAATCAAACTGTCTCCATGGTAGACACACTGGACCTACACCTGAACTTATGGCCTAGGGTGTGATTTCATATGACAGCAGGAGCACTCTCTTGGTTATCTCACGTACCGTGACTGCAAATTTGTACGTCAGTCTGGTGATTCAACCTGTCGTACTGCCATTTATGAACGCTCGACCACATATCGCTGTTGATCGTGCTCTATAGAGCGCCGACAAGTTGCCTTGGCCTGTTCGATCACGAGTCGAGCGCATATGGGACATCATCGCACGACAATGCCAGCATCATCCACAAACAGCATTAACCGTCCCTGTACTGGCCAACCAAGAGCAACAGGCATGGAACTCAGTCGCACACACAGACATCTGACACCTGGACTACAGAATGCATGCACGTTTGGAAGTCTGCATTCAACATTCTGTCAATTACACAGGTTACTAATGTACCAGCGTTTCACGTTGGCAATAGCTTATCTCGCGCTTAGATTAAACTGTGATCTTGCAATGTTAATCACTTAAATATATTACCTATACAAATGTATTTCCTAAATCTCATTACTCTACCTCAATTATTTTCTGATGTGTCGACTTTTTTCCGTCATTGTGTTTACGGTCATACTGAAAGGCTATATTTAACGTGAAATGGCTGTCTGTTTGAAATACCTGCTACTATGAGCGTCTTTAGATGCCTAAACACGTGACTGATACGTACTCTTTTGGAACCAGAGGTTGTATTATTAGCATAGCACGAGCGATGCGTGTATCGGCTGCAGAAAGGGGCAGAATTGAGTCGCCGCTAAGTAGGACTTGCTGAACAAAGAATGAAATGTTATTTGAGATGCTCCCTGATGTGTAAATGACATTAGAGGGCTTTTGATAAGAGTTTACAGAGGGGCGACACTTTTGGAAAAAGGTAATATGCATAGAGTCTTTATTTGCTGCAAACGTTAACGGAGTAATTATTGTAAATATTACATTGTATTTAAAGGTACCTTCGTTTTGGTATCCAATGCGAATTATCAGTCATGTTTTGAGAATTTTAATTATTATTCTTCTTTACCTTGCACCTTCAGTTAAAAATATTTCGTTGGAAAAGCAAAGAGCAAATTTTCCGTAATTTACATTTTTTGGTGTATAACAATACTAGGAGAAAATTGTTACATTTTGATGTGAGTAACTTTTATGTCACTACAAGGACTTCAAGATATTTTCAAAATACCCTTTTATTCATTTGCAAACGTTTCACTGAAGCTTATCCCCACTTGTTAGAATCAAAAGTATAACTTTACTGCACTGTCACAGCTTTCAGTATCGCGTGGACTGCTAGCTGCATTTTTAGAAAGATAGCAAAATTGTTATTTGTGAAAGCAGCCTAGAATAAAGCAAATGATAAGGCAGTTGGTTGCGGAAAGATTTATTTCAAGCAGATGCAGTTCAGCATTTCATATTCTTACGACTGAACAAGACAGAGGAGACCTAAATTACCCGTTGCATTGCAAGAAACAATACTAGGGCGTAAACAAATTTTTAGAGATGAAATTAGGAACTGTTTTCATTTGCAATATTTTCACATAAATTTAGTAGATGCCTTTTTACAACAGGTTATGATCTCAGTAGGCAACAGGTAGCCCTAGTGTGCGTTTGTTTGATGAGAAACCTATTCGACATTTTATTGATAACCATTCTTTTTGTCCTGAATTTCATTTACATATAGGAAGATTCTGTTTAAATTAACTGGTATCACACATCAAAAGTACCTTCCACAGTTAATCTTCATGTTCAAAAGTAGAGTAGTTAGGGCTGTTCCAGATCACAATACAAGGGCAACGCTGTAATCAGCATTTAAAAGTACTTTCTTTAAAAAACAACTGTAGAGCTAAACGAACTTTTTGAGATGAAATTAGGAACTGTTTTCATTTGCAAAATTTTCATATAAATTCAATACATGCGTTTTTCTAAGAGGGCTTCAGAACGCAACAGTTAGTCTTTGAGTGTGACTTTTTGATGAGGAAGCCATTCGGCGTATTACTGATAACAATTATTCGTATTTAATTGCGGTTATAGATAGTCAGATGCTATTTAGATTAACTGGTATCACATGCATCAAAAGTAACTTACTTAGTTAATATTCATGTTGAGAGGCGGTGTAGATAAGGCTACTCTAGATCAGAATAGAAGGGCGGCACTGTAGCCGAAATTTAAAAGTATTTGCTTTCACGTTGCTAACGAGAGGCTATGACAAACTTAATATCCAGTTACCAACTTCAAGTTTAAAAATTTCAATATGGCGCAGCGTTTATTCCAGGGTATGGTTAT
Organism: Schistocerca nitens; assembly: GCF_023898315.1. NCBI lineage: Eukaryota > Metazoa > Arthropoda > Insecta > Orthoptera > Acrididae > Schistocerca > Schistocerca nitens. The sequence continues at coordinate 363,001,536 of NC_064621.1, forward strand.
TACTGCGAGTATGAATAATGGCCAGTTCAAGTGATAAAGTTGTTAGCAAGGAAAGAAGATGAGGGTTTAACGTCCCATGGATGAGCAAGTTATTAGGGACGGAGACGAAGCTCGAACTGGAAAGAGATGGGGAAAGAAATCATTACTTTAAGCGGTTTAGGGAAATCACGGAAAACGTAAGTATGGGTGAAAGGACAGGTATTCGAACCTCCGTCCTCCCTAATACGAGTCGAGTGTCTTGCCCCTGTACCACTTCGCTTGATAGGGTTGGGAGAGCAACAACTGATAAGTTCACATAGTTTCTCACGGTTCTTTTGGTCTTAAAATTCTTTAGCATCTTGTTTTCCGTCCTCGACCTGTACGTTAATTCGCTCTTCTCTTAATTCATAGATTCATGACGATAATGCTGCTGCTGGTGTTGACGTTGTGTGCTTCAGATCAGAAACCTGTTCGAGGCACCCCTCTGTAAGAGACTCGTTATTTCTGCATTAACTACTGGAGCCACATTAACCTGCTTCTTTCAATCAGACCCTCGGTTCTCTTCACAACTTTTAGGGCCTCAAATTTCCTTCAGTTACCAACTTAACGACTACGATGCTTTTTAAGATGTCCGTGTGCTATCTGCTAACATGAACTGAAAGTTGTAAAAATGGAAAAATGCTGAAACATATATTTTTACTTTCTTTCGACTTTATACGTTTTGACGTAAAACAATTTTAATCGGTCCTTGATCTCACTCAACTCCGATAAGATACTGAAACAACAATTATTACTTTCACCGACGATTTATGATTCTCTCTCTTATTTATTTTATTTATTTATTGCCAAATTATAGACCTATTACCTGATGTTTAAAACAGGTCGTACATCTTACAATTTTCGTTTTTCATCTTTTCATCTTTTTACAGTTTTCTTTCCTTTTGTTTTATCTACAACATTTACAAAGAATGATACTTTCCAAAATAACAATAATTTAAGGTTGAAATATAAATAAAATTTTGTTGTTTTTTATGAAGAATATAAAAAGAAGATAGGATAGATGAGAGATTTGTTAGTACCATCACCAAATGTGACTGACGGTGAATACCTCGGAATGGTTTCTTCGAGCCGTTGACCGCCAGTCACACACACATACACACTCTCTTATGCGTGATTCTCTCTCTCTCTCTCTCTCTCTCTCTCTCTCTCTCTCTCTCTCTCTATATATATATATATATATATATATATATATATATATATATATATATATATATAATCTTCTGTTTTTTCAGAGTAACGTAAAAAAATGAGCAGCTTGTGGCAATTTCAAACACAGGAGGAAACATTTCGTATTGCCAGTATTCCGAGTCAGCGAGAATTTAAAGGTTATGTAACGGAACGTGGGGCGGGTTTAATGGTACCAAATGGGCGCGGTAGATAGTGTGAAAGTGTCCCGGGTGGTCAATAAAAGAAAAACTGTGTCTGCCTGGTGCCAACAGTGTTCTGTGTTTCAGGCCGGCTATTTACACGTTAATTCATTGCTACAAAAAATGCACGGCAGTACTCACGGCAAGCTGACAATGAAAAAACTGAAACATGCTATCTACTTTTCGTTTTATTACCAAGTGTTTTGAGCCCTCCCGAACGTAAAGGAGGCGCGTAGGGAGCCCGCCTATCGTGGTGCAGCGGTTACAGTCGCTGACTGAGAGCGTGTGGGTCACTGCTTCGATTCCCGACTACTGCCGTTACTTATGATTTGAGATTTGCAAATTGTGGGAGGTTGCATTACTGCATTAGGGAATACTGGAATCTGCCGAAACATTCTACGGATGTATAAATAATAGGACTCTTTGCTGAGCCAAACCGTTCAGCTTCGTCTGTACTTTGCCGAGTGCTTCCAGTATGGAGTGTTAGTTCTTGTTGGCGGTCTTGCTATCATAATGAGCAGTGGAGAGTGTTGTATCTTAGAACAATTGTCAGAATTTCACCTGTAACAGAAGTGTAATAATTTTTTGTCTCATTTTTAAATGATATGATTCACTTTTTTCTGCTGCAGTCTGTTTCTGAAATTCCAAAAATTACTCCGGAAAAGTAAGATTTTTTCCAAATGTGCACAAATGTTGCAAGGTACAACCAGATTATGTACCTAGAAGTTAGTATCCTAATTAAATTTATAAGTCTAGTAATGGAGAAAATCTTGTCAATACCTTATTTAATAGTCTACGTGTTACATTATTGCTCTACTACACACAAACAATCAGTAAGTGAAATCAGATTAGGAAGTAGTATTATCAAAAATCAGTTAAAAGATATGTTTTGAGAAAGAAGCTGCTGGAAACTAACTAAAATCTCCTTTTCCAAGACATGTAAAAGTATTAAGGCGTTAAAAACACTCAGTTGATTTGCAAATTTCACGTGTTCTATGCTACAAGACGTTCTTCTGTTCCAGGGTACCCGCAAGACGGTGCACGAGCGACGAAGTCTGGCTAAAGCTTCCACGTGTTGTTTAACTTGTCTTAAAAACATACAGAATTTTTACTCTGTATTCAAAAATTTTTGGAACATTGTTCCAGGAAAAAAGCAATGATTATTGTAGAACTTATTTCAATGCACACAGTCGTGATCGTATTAAAAGAGTTTATTTTTATTCTAAAAATAAAAATATATAAATATAATATAATATATAAATACAATATATAAGTATAATATAGACACAATATAAAAATATATAAATAAAATCGCGTTTAAGTAGTTTATTTTTATTCTATAAGTAAAAATAAGCTACTTAAATGCGACTACTACTGCGTGTATTGAAATAAGTTACAACATAACTATGTAACTGAAAAATTTTCAGTATCTTCAAAATACTTTAACATACTACTGAACAGTTAAATATGCAGCACTCGTAATATTCACACACCCTGCACAAAACACAACCTCACGTCTCACAATCAAAAAAACTGTACAAAATCCCGGAAACTATTTGCGGCGGTATCTACAGCTCGTATCTTCACGTGATTCTAAAATCAATCACTAGTTCGAAACACGGACCAGGAAATATCATATGTTCGTAGGCCTCCTCTCCTCTAGGTACAACACTCTCCTCCACCTGGTTCCGGATGCTACGTAACAATATATTTATTTTCCCTCTTCCAGCACATCGTTTCATTACAGTCTACTGCTTTTCTTCAGATTTTGAAGTTTTTTTTGTCACACTGTGAAGTAACGACAGCATTTTACGTAATTACAACATAATATTTAAAATTATAGTGCAGCCTACATAGTGATATATTATAGTCGATACTAACTCGCGAAAGAAGCTTGGAAAAGTGTGTTAATGTCTTTGATCTTTAATATCTGAATGTTTTGTTTATTTGTATAAATCAGTAATTGAAATACAATGTGAGATAAGTTTCTATATGTGAATGACTGTTCAACTCACAGGGGAATTTTATTATATTAGATTCACATGTGTTCGAATCATCCACGCTTTTCTTTTGACGCGTTTTTTTATGACCATGACGCGCTTACAACGGGACCATACGAACTTCCCCGCACCCATTTTACAGGGGAACGACTAAAAATTCAACAAAAGTTATCACGTAGTCGTAACTCTCAATCCTTTTAGAGAAAGTCGAGTTTGAAAATTATAAATTGTTTATATGCTTTGTAGGGTCGCTGGTATTAAAGGAGTCCACTGCCGAGCCTGTAAGCACTGAGTTTTATGAGCGCCAGGGCTTTGGATCGAATCTCGCTGCTGCTGCCTTTCTTTTATTCCAACGTATTTCTAACATAAGATTTTGTATGACTGTGTAGATTATCAGTATTTAGTGATTTAATTATTATTTTCCTAATCTTTATCACGAAAAAAAAGAAAAATTGTTTTCTTAAGAAGGTTGGAAATAATAACAAGGATACATGGCAACTTTCAAAGCATTACTGTCCTTTTATTTATATTATTGCATTAACATTTGTGAGAAGTTTAGTGTATAACCCACGTAGCACTGCATAAATCAGAATGGTACTGACTCTATAAACATAAACAACTGTAATTATTGCGATGTACAGTACATGTAATGAATGCCGAAGTTTCCGATGTGCACGGTGTTTTCACTGTGTCTATTGCAAGACGAACTTGGATTGCGTTTGTAAACGGTTCTCAGTCGTCACTCAATTGGCGTCGTACCTCATATCGGGGCATATCACCGAATATCCAAAGAAGAGCGGCGCGTTTCGTCACTGGGTTATTTGGTAAGCGTGATAGCGTTACGGAGATGTTTAGCAAACTCAAGTGGCAGACTCTGCAAGAGAGGCGCTCTGCATCGCGGTGTAGCTTACTGTCCAGGTGTCGAGAGGGTGCGTTTCTGGATGAGGCATCGAATATATAGCTTCCCCATACTTATACCTCCCGAGGAGATCACGTATGTAAAATTAGAGAGAGTCTAGTGCGCACGGAGGCTTTCCGGCAGTAGTTCTTCCCGCGAACCATACGCGACGGGAACAGGAAAGGGAGGTAATGACACTGGCACGTAAAGTGCCCTCCACCACACACCATTGGGTGGCTTGCGGAGTATAAATGTAGATGTAGATGTAGATGTTGGTGCAGATAGCTCACAGAAAAAGTTAGTACCGGCAACCAGATTAGATCCCACTATCTCGCGCTTATGAAACTAAGCGCCTCGGTTGCGTATTCCTTGAATACTAGCGACCCTACAAAGTATACAGGCAAGCCCAAAACTTTAAAATTCTGTTTTCTCAAAAACGGTCGAGTGTTGCGTCTTCCTGTTTACATAATGTTGAAGAGCTAGTCGTGTCCTGCACACCCTGGCAACATGAATCAGATCGGTGAGGGGAAGTTCGTATGGTCGCCTTGTTAGTGGCGAAAATCAGAACCGAACAGGAAGAGGCTAGGAAGCAGACAATGAAGTCGTGCAGTGCATGTGTTAAAGCGTGCAATGAAAATAATCAGTTGATTGCGTCAAAGTTGTGATTAAAAGGTCAATGAAATGGTGTGTTGATACTTTGCTCCGTGTTAAGACGTATTTGTCGCGGATGTAAGAATTTTCAGACTTAAATTGCGGTGAATTAAAAAAATGGTTCAAATGGCTCTGAGCACTATGGGACTCAACATCTGTGGTCATAAGTCCCCTAGAACTTAGAACCACTTAAACCTAACTAACCTAAGGACATCACACACATCCATGCCCGAGGCAGGATTCGAACCTGCGACCGTAGCAGTCGCGCGGTTCCTGACTGAGCGGTGAATTAATTGCGCCACAATTACGTCAAGAAAAATCACTGGAATGCATAATGGCAGCCATAATTGTCTACATTATTAGAGATGTGTAATATTGATCACCACCAATAATTACGACTCCTCAACTGCTAGAAGACAAGAACTTTCATATATTCTCATATTTAGTAATGTGAAGGGAGTAACATTCATCTCAGTGGACGTGTTCTAACACTGAACAGTTGTAACACCATCATGTGTTAATTATCAGTAATTTTCGGCTCTAATATTACCACCAGACCCGTAAAATCCCGTTTCCTTGGTCATTTTACAAAGAACTGGTTAATAAATAGGTTAATTCAGTTAGCGTTAATTTGTGCGTCGACTGTGGTCTGCTGGCTGCCCAACAGATAACACGTGTGACACATATCGTGTCGCAACCTATACTTGCCACTCACTACGCCACTTTGGTCGAGAATGCTTCGTTTAACGTAGTGGCTCGTGACGTCATTGTGCGAGTGTCATACGAGTTTTAAATGTTGATGACGATATGACTCTTAACTCAGTTACCACTTAATATTTTGTACAGTAACCCTGAACGCCTATTTTCTGTGAAATTCGCTATACACAACATAAATAGGATTCCATTGCAGAGAGCTGGTTCTGCTGTGTCCGCAACATGACTTGTCTGCTATCAGAAGGGAAAGGGGCAAAGAAGGAAGAAAGTAAGTGCCCTGTGTATATGCACAACACGAGTAGCGAAGTCCCTGCGGCAGCCGTCAGCCATCCAGTTCTTAGTTTGGTAAGAGGTCTAATGTTGGTGTTCAGACTGTAACTACAGCGCCAAATGACATGCATAGAAGCTGTTTCCACTTCTCTTGGCGCTGAGATAGAATGTATGTGCTCGCAAACAATGTTTATAAACTATTAACTGAGGAAGGTAAGCCGCGCGTGATTAGCCGAGCGGTCTAAGGCGCTGCAGTCATGGACTGTGCGGCTGGTCCCGGCGGAGGTTCGAGTTCTCCCTCGGGCATTGGTGTGTGTGTTTGTCGATAGGATAATTTAGGTTAAGTAGTGTGTAAGCTTAGGGACTGATGACCTTAGCAGTTAAGTCCCATAAGGTTTCACACACACTTTTTTGAGGAAGGTAAATATAGCAAAACAAAATTACCTTATTTTGCCAAGATGAAAATATAATGCATTATTGTTATGCAATCAAGCGATAGCGTTCTATCTGTGGAATAGGAAATTGCAATTTCTATCACCCATCTTCACAAGTTACATAAAGTACAGTCAAAAAAATCTCTGAGATTAAAATTTTCCATAGTAACATATTGCCGTGCATTAGTGTAGGTAATCAAAGATGTCACAAACTGACTCTCAGTCTTCATGTACTATAAATACTGCTAAATAACCAGAGTCTTATCTAAAGGTGTAGTATACTACTGAACGAAGACCAGTCAGTATATGGATAAATAATGGATTTTCACAGCATCCACTAAAAACAAACTGATGGCGCTTTGGTAACGAATGCGCTGGGCTGAGGTGTAACAGTGTGAAAGAACACATTGAAATACGCGTAAATTAGGACAAGTTACTAGTGGAAGGGTGAGGTGGAGACATATGGAGTGCCTGAATAAAAGCAAGCATATGGAGGTATTTACTTCTTCCAGAAATTACCATGTTCGTTCAAAATGTTAATAATAAAAAGTTTCTTTTAAAATAAAACAGAAAATGACAAAAGATATTACAAGGGAGAGAAATCCTGATGTATCTGTATTGAAACGAGCAATCTTGGAAGGAATAAAAGTTATAAACTATAAAATAACTGCTCCCGGACTCCACAGGATATTACACCGACTTTACTGGTATTCACCACAGAAGGTAAGAAATTTCCTACACTATATTGGAAATACTGCAGTATGACGACTTCTGAGGTGCAAACGAACTCTACAGTCGACGCATACCCGTGAAATTTAAAAACCTTTTGCCATATGAACACTTCATCAATGGAAACCCTCCTACTCTTCCGTGATTGGCCGTAGGCAGCTGGCTTAATGGTGGATTCTGTGTGACACGCGTACTTCACCAACACTAATCCTCGTAACCACTGTAAATATATATTTACGTATAATAGAAAGCAAAGAAAGCAGGAAATGAGAAATTCCGTATCACTGCAGAAAGTTCACATGGATGAAGGTAATGTCGGAAAATAAGCGTTGGCACATAGATTTTTATATTACTCTACTTGACTTATTTTTTCTTGCAATTGAAGAATGCTATGACGAAACATTTAATGGTAAAATTACTTTAATTATCTGCAAACCTTCTGCAATTACTAAAAACGATTTACAAGATGGGGAAACAAAGTTATTGTGACACATAACAATGATGAGAAGTTTTATACGTAAATTCAGCAACCAAATAATACATTTATTATTTCAATCTCTTTTTCAAATATATCCCGAGAGGAGAGGTTCTGTACAGTCAAGAATATCCAGTGAGAAGCACTTAGGTGTCAGAAATGGTGTGTCGTCTTCCCACGACGGCAGTGTTAGTAATTACAATGAACGACCGCTTGCGTCACGATACTGTGGAAAGCGCCTTCTTTGCAGTTTCCTTGTGGGTTGAAGTAAGTATAGTTGACGACATAGAACAGAGGCAATTCGTACAGAACCTCAGCTGTCCGCTCACTTCATTTCTCTTAGTAAATCTTTCTCGTCGCTGTTGAAACGTTGTAGCTTTCCCATTATTTTCTTTTGATGTACGACAAGAAGCATTTTCCTATGTTTATACTTCTAGTTCATAGTAAGTGCTAAGCGTCGAAAACAATCCACTTAATAAACCTTTCACTTCATTGTTCAAACGTCATAGCTTTCATTAATTCGCTTAGATGACAGTCTATGACGAGACGCTACTTTAATGCAGTTAGTTTCCGACCCGCGTTATGGGCCGAAAACAATCTATACTGCCAGATCAAGAGTATCTCGGCACCTACCAGTGAACAACAGTATCGGGTGCGTCCACCCTTGGCCCTTAAGATGGCTTGAACGCTGCTGGAGATGCTGGTGTCTGAATGTCTGTGAGTAACACGCAGGCCTCACAAAATTGGCGTGAGTAGCACATGGGCGTCGAAGAGAGATGACATTATAAATGTTAATTGTCTCCATCACATACAAGAGCACGCTAGGTACTAACGCAACTCCGGCTCTGTTCTTCCACTACTGGCCGCGTCGCGAGATGGCGCTAGCACAGGAGGCGTCAATGAATGTCACAGCTCGCTTCATAACAGGCTCTGCGTGTGTGCTAACACACTACTATATGTGATGGAGACAATTAACATTTATAATGTCATCTCTCTTGGACGCCTATGTGTTACTCACGACAATTTTGTAAGGCCTGCGTGTTATAGGCAACTATTAATATCATCGTTTGCCTTGATGTTGTAACCTGTATGTGTCCTAAGGTATGTAACTAAATTTATATGTATACATGTTATATAAGTGGAATCCAAGCCCACTTTTATAGTGTTTTCTGTCCTCCTTCGATCCGATGTTGGCTGCTTCAGTTTCGCCGAAACCGGTAATCATGGAATAAAAAGAATTCCTGCGATCTTGGCTACCAGTTTATTGCGTTATTAACATAATTACCACTTTTTATACTTTTCCGTGCACACTGTGCTTCATATTATTTGTGTGGGACATATCGCCTCAGAATTAAATTAAGAAATGCATCATATTTCCGGGTTCTTAGAAACGAAACGAAAGCCGGCCGCGGTGGTCTAGCGGTTGTGGCGCTGCAGTCCGGAACCGCGGGACTGCTACGGTCGCAGGTTCGAATCCTGCCTCGGGCATGGGTGTGTGTGATGTCCTTAGGTTAGTTAGGTTTAAGTAGTTCTAAGTTCTAGAGGACTTATGACCTAAGATGTTGAGTCCCATAGTGCTCAGAGCCATTTTTTTTTAGAAACGAAACGTAATACAAAAACAAGTAATACAACGTCGTAAACAAAACAGTTCAGTAGCTGATAGTCAACATGGCCAGAAGCAACGCGCGACACATTACGCCGCAGACAAACGTTAAGAAAAAAAATGATAGTGTTACTTTTACAGCACACAGTACTGCAATAGGAGCAATGTCGACGACAACAACGACCATATATCTGGGTGCATGTCTCTTCGCTGCTCATGTGTGTACAATGTGATTTTTTTGTGAGTGTGCGTATGTGTTTGAGGTAATATCGTCAATAATTCTTTCGTAGCTAATGTTTGTGAGAGTTGATCAGTATTCAGTCCTCTGTGCCGATACCACCCCACACAGAAACAGCTGGGATCATTAATACGTATATAACATCTCCTCTAGAAAGACCAGTTCAAAATATCGGTACACATGTGTCAAAAAAAAAAAAAAAAAAAAACTCAGATCCAACACTGAGGCAGTTATTTCCTCGTTATAAACGGGTTACTTATTCTACGAGGTTTCGGTCTCCCTCTACACGGCCATTTGTCAGATTGAACGATACCATTTTGGGGACTAAACATGTTGTCCAACTGCAGTGGATTTCAGCTAGCTTTGTAATCGCCAATTTACTCGTTCGTCGATGACATATGACGATGGATGTGCTCAAACGAATTGCGTTTTCTGGTAATCAGATTAGGCCGAAATGTAATTTAAACTCATATCGTGGCATTTTTGTACCTGAAAAATGCAATGTTCCCGATTATCTCTGAAGCCAATAATCGGTTTGCTGAACCGCGCAAAAACAATTCGGCTTGTTTATGTAATTTTGTCTTTCATTTTTGTTTTACACGCAATTGTAATCAGGGCCGGGAATTATTCGCAGCTATAAACAGAAGTTAACAGCGCTTGTTTTCGTTTTCATTTATGTCTGACCGTAAAAATGATGACCTTTAAGCTTTTTTGCGTCGTCTGGGAATTTGAAATCTTTGTGTCTCACTGGATGCTAATGACGTCCATAAAAGTGGCTTACAGTATTTCTTCTTGTTTTCAAGAAAGTATGATTCGTCTTCTGTTTTGCAAGAAAGGAGGAAAGATTACCGTGAAATCATTTTGACAAACTAAACAGATTTTAGGAAACGAAGCTTTCTTTGTGTCACAAATAGAAAGTGTTCGATCAGTTTTGATTGATGCCAGAGAGGCATGAACTTGTAACACGAAAACTACTGAAAACGAGTAGTGAGAAAGGACGACGAGGTCATAAGAGACAGACATACAAGTTCAGATTCGGAAAGAACGGAGAAAGAAGTCGACTGGCTCTTTTTAGAGCAACCATCACAGCATTTGCTGTAAGCGGTTTAGGGAAATCAGAGGAAACCTCAATGAGGACGAGGATCCTCTCAGATGCCATTCCAATGTTTAAAAATAGTGGGTGGATCTCAAAGTGTTAAGATAGTAAAGATTGTGAAGAAATGTGTTATAAAACATCATTTGCAGATTATAAAGATCGCTTAACCAATAACAAAGGCCAATACAGAACTATGAATATAACAAAAAGTGAGAAATATGAAATATATACTGTTGAAGACATTAAAAAGGCTGTGAGTTCGCATAATAACAAAATTGTTTTAGAAAATAAAACAGAAATATTACCATCTAGTTATCATGTCACATTTAACAACATGTATCTTTTTAGATGTACTATTCATACTTCTTTTCATGGCTTTGTAAATCATTTCTTTCCATTAATAGATTTAACTGTGTCTAATCAAATATTCCTTATACCTGGATAGTAAAAATATATTAACAAACCATCAAGTATTACAAATATTTGGGATCAGTTATTAGTATTCTTTCATAAATATCACAGAATTTTTTACCTCTTTGTTTCACTTGGAAAACATTGCGCATAACTGCAATTAGACATTCTGTTGAGACAGTATGTAAGCTGTTTATAAGAGAGAAAATATGAAAGCACTTAAATTCAATCTTCATATATACATTTTCAACATTACAATTGTAATCTACTAAAACATCGTATATTGCAGAAGAAAATTCCCATTCATCAAAACCTTTAGACGGGGAAATTGATTCTTTAAAACTGCAGAATCTTTTCATTACAGTTATGAATATGGATTATGCAAGATGGGTATTAAATTATTTCATATTTTATACACCCATTTCTCGCACTACATGTACATGAGAATTTAATTTAAACTCTTAGAGGTTTTCAGCAGTATTTATTAATTAAAATTTGAATTAAATATCCTTTTAATTGTAAGACGAATACAGAGAACGATATTGGATTTCCTTACTATGTTTTACATACTGATTTTTTACAAATTTTACGTGTTTTTATTTGAATACTTGTATGTTTTACCTTAAGTTTAGAGATAAGTTGCTGAAATATGGAACTATGCTTCCATAATAAAAAATGAGAAAAATATGTAATTTGCCAAGAAAGCGATAAAGTAGTTATAAAATATCGGAATTTGGTACTTTTTACAAAATTACATTCAGCTGTTTTTATGATTCACTGACTTAAATTGCATCCCACCAGTATTTTAATCAAAGAATACTACATTTTTGGGTATAATATTACACTTCTGAACATTTACAGTCTTAACAGGCTTTGTAACACTTTGAAATCTTATCAAGGTGGTAAACCAATGGTAAAACATCAGTGTACATGCCTATATGACTCTGATATGAGCCAGATCTTATCTAATTCACGAATTGGGATAAGGATTTTTGGTTCGGTACACTCGCCCACATATGTGTTGTTTGAAAGCATTTTTTATATATATTTCGTGTCAAACACAGGATTCGTTCCTCATCTTCGTCCCATATTTCATAGCGCAAACTATTAATAGATGAATATACACAGAAAGGACTCTGTGGACTTCATAGGTTCGCGACGCAGATCATTTAATTTTAAAGATGACTGTTCTAACGGAAAAAACAATGTTTCAAGGCGATATGTTGAAGTTAGTCGCGAATCGTGGATGACTCGGAACCGTTCATTTCATTGTCCTCCTCTCTAGTGGGACAAAACTGTAGATAGGAACACTCGGCCGCGCGGGTTTAGACGCGTGGTCTGGGGCGCCTTGTCACGGTCCGTGCGGCTCCCCCCCCCGTCGGAGGTTCCAGTCCTCGCTCGGGCATGGCTGTGTGTGTTGTCCATAGCGTAAGTTTAAGTTGGATTAAGTAGTGTGTAATTTTAGGGACCGATGACCGCAACAGTTTGGTCACATAAGACCTTACCACAAATTTTCAAACGGGAACACTCGAACACCTCAGTAACGGCTATTTGAGAGAGATGCCAAGAAAAAAGCTCGTGTAATTGCAAGAATGACTTCTATCCAGTGACATCAGCAACTGACGAAAAAAAATCTACAATTGCCTTCTCCGGATAGAATTGATGTTTGTGGAGTCGGTAACACTCACCTCGGCAGCACCTTGTACTTCCTCTCCTTGCCGTCTCTTGTACTCTGTCTCCACCGGTGTAATATGTTGCTCATGTTCAAAATAACACACAATTTCAGACAGCAAACACACTTTGCCTGCTCTAGTACTTAACACGTACAGCGTTGAACGGCATTATAACTGCGCTTTTTGGAGACTCAACGATAGTAGTGTTAATTATATGTTACGTGATTAAAATATCAGTGTCGGATTCGTCGATCCGGGACATAGTTCCATCGCTGGTCAGCCCAACTTTTAAAGCTGGCGATCGTGAAACTGTGGAGAATATTATATTCGACTGTGGACACAGCCAAAATCACGCAGCAGATTTGGCGTTCCGAAGCTTGCATTAGTTTACTAGTGCTTTCTGTCCAGAACGGAGCAGCTGTGTGGTTTGGAGTTACATAAGAAATGCAATATTCTGAATGTTGTATTCACCAAATACAGCTGTGTTCTAACATACATTGAATAAGTAATGCAGTACATTTTTTTTCTGCAAGCAGGCCGTTTTTATTCAGGATTCCAGTACACCATATTATTCCCCAATCTTTTGGCTACGAAACCCTATTTTTCAACATAATCTTCGTTCAGTGCGAAGGACTTACGCCACCTTACTGGGACGGCCTGTATGCGCGCATGGTACCACTGTACTGGTCGACGTCGGAGCCAACTTCTTACTGCATCTATACCATCCCCATCATCTCGGGGAGTGCATACTTTACGGGCCAAACAGATGGAAGTCGGAAGGTGTGAGATCCAAGCTGTAGGATGAATCAGGAAGAACAGTCCACTGAAGTCTCGTGGTTCGCAGACTTGTGTGAGGCCTTGAGTCGTCATGGAAACGCTCGTTTGCATTTTTGTGGCGACGTACATGCCGAAATCGTTTTTTCAACTTCCTGAGGGTAGCACAATACACTTCAGCGTTGAACATTGCACCATGGGGATGGACATCAAACAGAATATCCCCCTTACAGTCGCAGAAGACCGTCGCCATGATTTTACCGGCTAAGGGTGCTGCTTAGAAACTTATTTTTTTCCGCAAGAGAAGTGGTGTGGCGTTACTCCATGTATTGCCGTTTTGTTTCCGGTTCGAAGTGATGAACCCACGTTTCATCGCCTGTGACGCTGTTCGACAAAAAACTGTCACGAGCATCCTCGAAATGCCCAAGCAGTTGGACACACATGGTCCTTCCTTGCTCTTTATAGACTTCCGTTAGGTGGCAACGTACCCAGAGGGTACAAGCGCCTGTGAGTACACCTACTGGTGTACGAATGTGTCAACACTCCCAATAGAGACGTCCACTTGTGCAACGAGTTGTTTCGTTATGATCCGTCGATCACCTTGAACATGAGTGTCCGCACGTTACAACATTGCAAGGTGCGGCCGGCCGGCAAGCGGGAAATTGGATCTTGTCTCGATGATGACGGACGCCTTGCCCAAAGACTCACTGTGATTTTGCTCACGGGCTTTTCGAGTAATTTTCCAGCGGGTAGTGAGGGATTTTTGAGCCAAAAATTAGGTGAGCTGGTAGCGGGGCCAAGGGACTGAAAATGTTTGGGAGAGTGTTTCGAGTTCCGACAATTTCCTTACAAACACAAGAAATCTTTATAAGAAATCTTTATAATTATACATCATTGGGGACATGTTGAAAATGTGCCCCGACCGGGACTCGAACTCAGGATCTTCTGTTTACTTGGCAGACGCTCTATCCCTCTGAGCCACCGAGGGCACAGAGAATAGTGCGCCTGCAGGGACTTACCCCTTGCACGCTTCCCCCCCCCCCCCCCCCCCGCTTTCATATTATCATTTCATTCTAGCGAAGCTGCATTGTCATCAACGGTAACTGTTCTTTCGGGGACAAATACTACATTCATACGAGGGCAGTTCAATAAGTAATGGAACACATTTTTTTTCTCGGCCAATTTTGGTTGAAAAAACCGGAAATTTCTTGTGGAATATTTTCAAACATTCCCGCTTCGTCTCGTATAGTTTCATTGACTTCCAACAGGTGGCAGCGCTGTACGGAGCTGTTAAAATGGCGTCTGTAACGGATGTGCGTTGCAAACAACGGGCAGTGATCGAGTTTCTTTTGGCGGAAAACCAGGGCATCTCAGATATTCATATGCGCTTGCAGAATGTCTACAGTGATCTGGCAGTGGACAAAAACACGGTGAGTCGTTGGGCAAAGCGTGTGTCATCATCGCCGCAAGGTCAAGCAAGACTGTCTGATCTCCCGCGTGCGGGCCGGCCGTGCACAGCTGTGACTCCTGCAATGGCGGAGCGTGCGAACACACTCGTTCGAGATGATCGACGGATCACCATCAAACAACTCAGTGCTCAACTTGACATCTCTGTTGGTAGTGCTGTCACAATTGTTCACCAGTTGGGATATTCAAAGGTTTGTTCCCGCTGGGTCCCTCGTTGTCTAACCAAACACCATAAAGAGCAAAGGAGAACCATCTGTGCGGAATTGCTTGCTCGTCATGTGGCTGAGGGTGACAATTTCTTGTCAAAGATTGTTACAGGCGATGAAACATGGGTTCATCACTTCGAACCTGAAACAAAACGGCAAATCAATGGAGTGGCGCCACACGCACTCCCCTACCAAGAAAAAGTTTAAAGCCATATCCTCAGCCGGTAAAGTCACGGTTACAGTCTTCTGGGACGCTGAAGGGGTTATTCTGTTCGATGTCCTTCCCCATGGTCAAACGATCAACTCTGAAGTGTGTTGTGCTACCCTTCAGAAATTGAAGAAACGACTTCAGCGTGTTCGTAGGCACAAAAATCTGAACGAACTTCTCCTTCTTCATGACAACGCAAGACCTCACACAAGTCTTCGTACCCGAGAGGAGCTCACAAAACTTCAGTGGACTGTTCTTCCTCATGCACCCTACAGCCCCGATCTCGCACCGTCGGATTTCCATATGTTTGGCCCAATGAAGGACGCAATCCGTGGGAGGCACTACGCGGATGATGAAGAAGTTATTGATGCAGTACGACGTTGGCTCCGACATCGACCAGTGGAATGGTACCGTGCAGGCATACAGGCCCTCATTTCAAGGTGGCGTAAGGCCGTAGCATTGAATGGAGATTACGTTGAAAAATAGTGTTGTGTAGCTAAAAGATTGGGGAATAACCTGGTATATTTCAATGCTGAATAAAACAACCCCTGTTTCAGGAAAAAAATGTGTTGCATTACTTATTGAACTGCCCTCGTATATACTTTATAATTATGTTAGTAAAACCGACTGCATGTAACTGCGTTACTATTATTTCATAGGAAATGCTTTTCTGTGTTTGTATTAAAGCTTGTGCTCTAGTGTAGTATCGCTGGCAGTTATTTTGTTCTCTATACGTTCTTCATATGGGCAGTGAGAGTTCAGTCATCTTTTCTATTTTCATAACTGTGTACGGTACTTACTCTATTCTAAATCCAGATAATTCCGGTGCGAAACAAAACACTTGTCTTTTGAATTCAGTCTCTTTTTCGCGAACAAGGCAACTATTCTCCCTTAATATCGCAGCAGTTGCTCATCCTGTACTGATACCCAGAATTTTTTCAGGCACATTACACAGAACGCTACATACTGTATTCGCTTATGTACGCCGCACTATTATGTAACTCTGCACGCTGGAAAAAATATTAACTTCGCTCGACGTAAGATTTTTATTCGCAGTGCACCATAATTGTTTGAGACACGTAAATAACTCGTTAACATACCGATACAATTTTGCCGGGTTATAGTGCCTGCGGCAGATAACGTAATGGGCAGTTCGTGCCTTGTTAAGTGTTGCAGACTGATGAATAGGCTAATGTAAATTGCACTTATCGCTCACATAAATACCTCTAGACAAAATTTAATGCGTAGATTTCAAAAAATGTATGGAGTGCGGTAATTCATGACGTGTTGATTATTACGAAGGCCAATACGCCTGTCTCATGGAGGGAATGGAACAATGTACGTCTTCCTGACTTTATCCACTATAAACCCTTAAAAAGTTTGATACAATGCTTTTAATTCGGGTAATGGAAAAAATGATCAACAATTAATTATAATCACCCGCACATTCCTTATTTTGAGGGTTGGACTGCTAACTGCAGCCTTAGAAGTGTAATCCAAGAGCACACAGTGCCAATGCGTTGATGACAGTTTTATGAGGATAGTTCGTATCAATAAAACCACCGCGTAATAATGTCATGGACGCATTCCTACTGGGTGCTTTAGCATCGTCTTTCAGGAAATAACAGAAGTGCTTCGGTTAGTGACTCGTTCTCTGAAAAAAGAAAATACAGTGCACTGAACACATACAGAAGTTTTGCTCTGTTAGAAAAAAAGATCGGTCCAGTAATTCATGTTACACTAAGTGCTCGCCGCACCCATGTTTTCACATCATGCAGAGAATTTTCAAAACTGCAACGTCGATTATTCAGAGTTCACGTATCCCGACAAATACAACGATTCTTCATCCGAAAGAAAGGCAATTTTAGCGTCAGTCTCTGTGATACACAGTCAGTTGTGGAACGTTTATTTCAGGTTCGAACTTAGGATCAGGTCACTACTCATTAGTATTCACCAGTTTAAGGAAAATATTCTAATAGCTGTCACAGTTTCTTAAAACAGGAAAACAGTTTTTAAGCAGACTGCTCGTATCTATCTACATGTACATGGGTACTCTGCAAATCACATTTAAGTGACTGGCAGAGGGTTCAGCGAACCACCTTCACAATTCTCTATTATTCCAATCTCGTATAGAGCGCGGAAAGAATGAACACGTATATCTTTCCGTACGAGCTCTGATTTCCCTTATTTTATCGTGGTGATCGTTCCTCCCTATGTAGGTCGGTGTCAACAAAATACTTTCGCATTCGGAGGAGAAAGTTGGAGATTGGAATTTCGTGAGAAGATCCCGTCGCAACGGAAAACGCCTTCCTTTTAATGATTTCCCGCCCAAATCGTGTATCATTTCTGTGACACTCTCTACCATATTTTCTTAGTGGTCACCAGTTTAAGTAAAAGATTCCAACAGCTGTCACAATTTTTAAAAAAGCAAAGACAGTTATTAAATAGACAGATTATATGACGTCTTATTATTCACCAGTTTACAAAGAAGTATTTTAATAGCTGTCGCAATTTTTGAAATAGCGAAACAATTACCAGCAGGGCAGCTGACACACTAAGTTGCTGTATAAAAGCTCAAGCCACAACTGTGTTTCAAGAACACACCTATGCTTGAGTACCACCGGTGTAAATCCAAAGAAAGGAAAGATCAGAAGCCAAGAAACACGTGTGAAATTTCTTAGCTTAAAAGGCAAGGACGTCTCCTTTGGTTCCATCGGGGCAAATCAGTTCCATATCGCCTCGCAAATGAGAACTTAGACATATGTACCATGCCTCTACTAATAGACACTGGTCTCCAGAACAGACGATCGTAGTCGATACAAAGCGGGCTCATGACCCTTCGCAGAAACAACTGAATGCGTCCGCGAAACCCCAGTGTGTCAAGACAGTAGCTCACACTGCCGAGTGACACCTCAAACTAAGGCAGGGGAGCACCTCTTAAGAGAGCGAGTCATCTTCAAGACAAACCACGTCGACTCACACCGCTGTTCCACGTCCCTTCCCTCTTGCCCCAAGCCGGCACAGATGGCGCCACCGGAAGCATTACGCGCTATCGAGGCAACGATGCCGAACCGCCGGCCGGTGTGGCCGAGCGGTTCTAGGCGCTTCAGTCTGGAGCCGCGAGACCGCTACGGTCGCAGGTTGGAATCCTGCCTCGGCCATGGATGTGTGTGATATTCCTTAGATTATTTAGGTTTAAGTAGTTCTAAGTTCTAGGGGACTGATGACCTCAGACGTTAAGTCCCATAGTTCTCAGAGCCATTTTTGATGCCGAACCAGAGCAGAAATCGATAAGGGACAGAGGAAACACGGCTCAAGTTGTAGAAGTGATGTCGAGCAACAGAATCTAAACTGTTCAGTTGACTTACCGTCGTCTCTTTACAGAGTATCAGTTTGAATGTGGGCAGGGATTTATGAGCAAATGCCCCGAGGTCCCAGAAAACTTTCTTCACGCATCTTTGAACTTTGTTCGTCAAAAAAATTGTCACGAAGCCTCGTAATGCGCAAGTAAGTCCGCACAGATGGCCCTTCGTTGCTCTTTACGGCCTTCTATTAGGCTTCGAGGAACCCAGCAGACACACAACTCTGAGTATCCCAAATGGTGGACGAGTAATCCATCGATCACCTCGAATGAGAGTGTCCGCTCGTTCCATCATTGCAGGAGTCATAGCTGTGTGCGGCCGGCCGGCTTGCATTAGATCGGACAGGTTTGCGGACCTTGGTGACATGATGACAGACGCCTCGATCAACCACTCACCGTGCTTTTGTTCACAGCCAGGTCTCCCGTAGACTTTCTGCAAGTGCCTATAAGTACCTGCGATGCATTGGTTTTCCGCCAAAAGAAACTCAGCGACAGTCCTCTGTTTAGTACGCACCTCCGCTACAGACGCCATTTTGAAGGTTAGGTGTAGCGCCACTATCTATAGAAAATGAATGAAACTGTAACGGTTGAAGCGGGATTATTCTACGATGTGCCACAAAAAAGTTTTTGCAATGGAAATTGGCCGAGAAAAAATGTGTTGCATTATTTATTGAACGCCGGTCGTATATATTCGATGATGATGATGATGATGTTTGGTTTGTGGGGCGCTCAACTGCGCGATTATCAGCGCCCATACAAAGTCCCAACCTTTGCTCAGTCCGGTTTCGCGCCTTTCATGAATGATTATAAAATGATGAGAACAACACAAACACCCAGTCACCTCGAGGTAGGTGAAAATGCCTGACCCCGCCGGGAATCGGAACCCGGTATATATTCGAAATGACTAGTGCAGAATTAACAGCAGAGGCGGTTTACGCTTGTAGTATGTGTAGCACATGCTACGGGACCAACGCGGTTGGAGGCCTCGCTACCAAACTGTTCAGTTGTATCCAGGGAAGATGAACTATTGGCAGACTTTAAACTGAAAACAAAAACACTGTTTACGATAACGCGAGATGATTATCACTGTTAGTAATAGCGAACTGATGTTTTCGGAGGCTGAAGGATACATTCGTGCTAACTCTAAATGCTAAATCAGGTTTATTTGAACTGTTTCCACTCTGTTGTGCTGTGGGTTAGTATGAAGTTTTGCCATAATATTACTCTACAGTTCCCTCTAATTTCATGGAAGTTATTCGGTGATGTCTTAACAGATGTCCTACCTCCTGTCCCTTCTTCTTTTCAGTATTTTCCATATATTCCTTTCCTCGCTGATTCTCCGGAGAACCTCCTCATTACTTACCTTATCAATCCACCTAATTTTCAATATTCCTCTGTAGCACCAGATCTCAAATGATTCAATTCAGTAGACTTTTCTTGACCAGGACTGCCCTTTTTTGCCAGGGATAATCTGCTATTTGTGTCCTCCCAGACCCGTCCACCATGGGTTATTTTGCTGCCTAGGTAGTAGAATTTCTTAACTCCATCTACTTCATAATCACTAATTCTCGCTGTTCTGGTTTTTGCTACTTCTCATTACTGTCGTCTTTCTTTTCTTTACTCTCAATCCATATTCTGTACGCATTAGACTCTTCACTCCATTCAGCAAATCCTGCAGTTCTTCTTTACATTCACTGAGGATAGCAATGTTATCAAAGAAACTTATCATTGATGTCGTTTCACCTTGAATTTTAACTCCAATCGTGAACCTTTCTTTTATTTCCGTCATTGCTTCTTCGATGTATAGACTAAACAGTAAGACTACATCCTTGTCTTACACCCTTTTTAATCGGCGCATATCGTTCTTGGTCTTCCACTCTTATTGTTTTCCCTCTTCGGTGTTGTCCGTATTGTATATTACTCGTCCTTCCCTACAGCTTCCCCTAATTTTCTCAGAATTTCGAACATCTTGCACCATTTTACACTGTCGAACGCTTTTTCCAGGTTGAAAAATCCTATGAATGTGTCTTGAGTTAGCTTCTTTGCTTGAATTATCAAGCGCAACGTCAGAATTGCCTTTCAGGTGCCTTAATCTTTCCTAAAGCCAAACTGATTGTCATCTAACACATCCTCAATTTTATTTTCCATTCTGCACGTTATTCTTGTCAGCAACTTGGAATGTTGAACTGATTGTGCGATGATTACCGCACTTGTCGGCTCTTGGAGTCTCGGGATTGTGTGGATGATATTTTTTCGAAAGTCAGGCGGTATATCGCCAGTCTCATACATTCTACACACCAACCCAACATGAATGTTTGTTTTGTTGGCCTTTCCCCCCAATGATTTTAGAAATTCTGATGGGGTGTTATCTATCCCTCCTGTCTTATTCGATCTACAGTCTTCCCACCCTCTTTAAAATTCAGATTTTAATACTGGATCCCCTATCTCTTCTATACTGACTCCTGTTTCTTCTTCTATCAAGTCATCAGACAAGTCGTCCCTCTCATAGAGGCCTTCAGTGTACTCTTCCCACCTAGCCGCTCTCTCCTCTGCATTTAACAGAGGAGTTCCCAATCCACTCTTAATGTTACCACCCTTGGTTTTAATTTCACCGAAAGATGTTTTGACTTTTCTGTAAGCTGAGTCAGTCCTTCTGACAATCATTTCTCTCTCGACTTTTTTCGCATTATTCATGCAGCCATTTCGCCTTAGCTTACCTGCATTCCTAAGTGACTTGTATTTATGTATTTCTCAATTTCCCGGAACGTTTTTGTACTTCCTCCTTTCGTCAATCAACTGAAATATTTCTTCTGTTACCCATGGCATTTTTCTTTCCAGCTTTTGTGATTGCCATGTTTAGAGATGCCCATTCCTTGTCAACCGATCTGCCTACTGAGCTACTACTTATTGCAACATCTTTATGTAGCCTCAGAGAACTTCGAAAGTCTCTCTTCATTCATTAATACTTCCTTAT
Organism: Schistocerca nitens; assembly: GCF_023898315.1. Taxonomy (NCBI): domain Eukaryota; kingdom Metazoa; phylum Arthropoda; class Insecta; order Orthoptera; family Acrididae; genus Schistocerca; species Schistocerca nitens. Next base: position 363,023,124 of record NC_064621.1, read on the forward strand.
CCCACTTGTTTGATCAATGATTCTTCCTGACTAGTCGGCCTCCTCTTCATCACAACTAAATTACGATCTGAGCCCAAATCTGCTGCAAGGTACGCATTACCAGAGTATCTTAGTATCTAATTTTGGTATGTATACCTGACCATGATGTAATCTGAAACCTTCCCGCATCCCCGGCCTTTTCCAAGTAAACTTCCTCCTCTTCATAACGAATCCTACTGCCGTTATTCCATTTTCTGCTGTTTTTAATATTATTCTATACTCATCTGACCACAAATCCTTGTCTTCTTTCCATTTTACTTCACCGATCCCTTTTATAGACTGAGCCTTAGCGTTTCCCTTTTCAGATTTTCTAGTTTCTCTGCCACGTTTAATCTTCTGACATTCCACACCCTGGCTGGGAGAAAGTTGTCCTTCAGTTGGTTATTCGATCTTTTTCTCGCGGTCACCTCGCCCTTAGCAGTCCCCTCCCGGAGATCCAAATGGGGGAATCTTCTGCCAGTGGAGAGATCATCATGACATTTTTTTTCCAGTTACAGACCACATGTCTTGTGGATACACACAATGTGTCCTTAATGCAGTGGTTTCTATTGCATGCTGCATCCTCATGCCGTTGATCATTGATGACTCTGTCACTTCTAGGTGCAGTTTCTCACTCCAAGGGTAAGAGAGTGACGTGAACCTCTGTCCGCTCTTCCGCTCTCTTTGACAAGGCCGTTGGCAGAATGAGGGTGATTTCTTATGCCGGTAGGCTCCGGCCGCCACTGCGAATGGTTTTTATGAAGCAGTGGCGATTTGAACCCGAGACCGGGCACGTTATTTCACGGGGTCTTCACCGTGAAACGTGTTTCTCAGGGCTGTTTTGTGGTGGACCAAACCACTGCAGGTTCTTGGGCGTGAAACAGTCTCACTCCTGTAGTTTTCTGTTGTGTTGACGTCGTTCCTAGTTGTATGCGAGACAGTGTACGAGGAGGAAATCATCCGCCCTATCTAATTTCAGGAAAGCTACTCGTGTTTGTGGAATCCCACAGAAAAAAGCTTCTAGTTCAGTCTGTACAGTTTGACGAGTAGCAACACGAAACATCCAGCACAAACAAGATCGTAGCGCATCTTCTTCTGATACAGTCCTAAGAGATGGAAATACTTCTTCGAACTTTTTTCACTGAGCCTCATTTGTTCTCATTAATTATTCCCAAAAAGTGTTTGAAACATGGGACTTAGGGAAGGCAGGATTTGGTGTGGACGGGGCCTTAATCAGTTACCGTTGATTGCTCAGTTTTTTTTTAAAAAAATCACGTACACTTTATTTGAAACCAATTGCAAACGAGGTTTACAATAAGGAACAATTATCAGATTTGACTATTAAGACACAATGTCCAATAAAAAATTTTTTAAACAAGTTGCACTCACGGCTGAAGGCCTTATCGACCAGAAATTCAAATTATTTGGCGGCTGAAGGTCTGGACAGAAATTTCTTAAGAACAGTTAAACTTCTCCAAGAGATACTGAAATATTAAAAAAAACACAATCTTCAAAATTTCACTATTAAGAGACAATATCTAATTAAAAATTCTCTAGACAAATTGCATTCACGGCCGAAGGCCATATTGACAAGAAATTCAAATTATTTGCCGTCTGAAGGCCCCAATAGTAATAACTCAAAAACAATTTAATGGCTGAAGGCCTGGATAACAATTCTTAAGAACAGTTAAACTGCTCCAAGAGACTCTAAAATATTAAAAAAAAACGCAATCATCAGAATGTGATCAAACCAAGAGAGAAGTGGGCCTCAGACAGTGCTCCAAGGATCGGCCTGGGAAAGTCGCTCAACTTCGTAACCGACGAGACAGGCAGCCAAGAGTTGTATTTACTTAACCGGATGGCAACTCAAACTAGTAACAGTTTAAACGCAGACCAACACTCTTGCAAAATCGACCTAGCGTCTGGAAACCAACACAACGATGGAATAACCCAGGCAAGGCGGAACTGGCGGACAGCACTGCGTCTTCAGAATTCGGTGTTTAGAACATCCAGAAGCAGAAGGAACCACTACGACCAAAGTAGTCCAAAAGAAATAAATATTCGAACCACAATCAAGGAGGCTGTCGAACTACACGCCTTCCCAGACAGCAGCGGGAAGGCGAGGAAAAGTACACTGCCGCGAAAATACGCTAACCTCCAGGGCAGGTAACTGGGGAGTTAACGGCCACTAGACAGAAAAATACCGCTGGTTGAACTTCATGAATTAACACAAGGAATTCGATGATTAATAATAAGAAGTGGAGGATGGCTAACAAAGTTCGCCAACTCCGAACACTCCACTCGTTGCTCTTCGTCTCAGCGACCGTGCGAGCAGCAATGCAAGAACAAACGGCGTGATCTCAAAATAGTGGAGGTTTCACTACTGGGTTAATGTTTACTCAACTCAAACGTCCTGGGTGTGGTGGACATCGAGGTTGTGGCCCTCGCAACTACAGCCCTTCGATCCGGCAATGCGTGCGTGCCGCCAGCAGTCCTGGCTTGTCCTTGTACTGCCGGACCTCCCTCCAGCACCGTCCCAACCGAACTACCGACGCACCCAAACCAGAAAACAATTGACGTCCTTCCAAAGATAGTACCACAGTACTAGATATCGATAAACGCTGCTGCTGCCACTCATGGACAGACAACGCTAGCAGACGTAGTGGCGCGCCGGCCGCGGTGGTCTAGCGGTTCTGGCGCTGCAGTCCGGAACCGCGGGACTGCTACGGTCGCAGGTTCGAATCCTGCCTCGGGCATGGGTGTGTGTGGTGTCCTTAGGTTAGTTAGGTTTAAGTAGTTCTAAGTTCTAGGGGACTTATGACCTCAGATGTTGAGTCCCATAGTGCTCAGAGCCATTTGAACCATTTTGAACGTAGTGGCGCCAGTAAACACAAAGATAAAACGAGACGCCAATATCCCCATTACACAATGCCAACCTACCAACGGCACAAACGCGAGCCGCACACAGCTCAGTGTCTTTTAAAACTTATTGTTTCATATTATTTTTTTATATAAAAAACTAGCTATTTCATCATACTGAAAATAACTACACGATCGAGTCAAATTTATTACCGCCTATGTTTGACATCAACGTGCGCTAATCACTCACAGACGACAGGTGGCAGCACTACCAGTAGAGGATATACAAATCGTTTCGGAGGGACGCGGAAAACAGTGCAGCCATTGTGATGCGGAAATGGAGCGATTTATCTGACGTCCAAAACGACGCGGTCATTGGCTTTCGGGCCAAGGGTGGAAGCATTTCTGAAACGGCACGGCTATGTTCTTAAACTATTTGCGTGCCACTGTGATAGAAGTATGCCGTGCGTGGCCAAATGGCACTATCTGAACCTGGCGACGAGGTAACTGTGGTTCTCATGGGCCATAGACGACAGGGGTGAACGACGGCTGCGGAAATGCGTACGGGCAAATAGACATGCAACTGCTGAGCAACTGACCGCCCAGATGAACTACGGTACAGCCTTCAGGGTCCTCAACGAGAGTCCAGTGAATGCCACTGCGTACGGGTCTCCGCATCAGGAGCCTGGTTCATGCACCCATGCTGACTGTTGTTCATCGGCGACGAAGGCTGGAATCTGGATGCCAGATGAATGACATTTAATGCTCCATCGGACATGTAGCTGTAGTCATGTAAGGCGAGAAACATCTGAAAACAAACACCCTGCAACAACAATCATCGGAATGGTCTACGCCGGAGAAGGAAGTGTTTGTTATGGTCTGGGTAAGGTCTTCGTGGCGTTCCTTGAGAGATCTCGTCATTGTGGAAAGCACGGTGGATCAATGCATGTTTGCTTCTAGCCCTGGGGGCCGTGTCCACCCTTACATACCGTTTGTTTTTCCTCAGCACAGTGGCATCAACCATCAGGACAACCCAATTTCAAGACTACGATATCAAGACTTATACTAGCAGTTTGTGATGAACTGATTGAGACACTAGAGAAATAATCAAAGGTCAGAATTTTTACTTATAATTTTATTTTTATTACCTATACTTTTGGCAATACTTCTCAGTCTGTTTTTGCAACGCATACGTAAAGAAGATTTATCGTCGAGTCACAACAATGTGATCACCTGACAAAAGTCGGAAATGAAATGATCGTATGGCATTTAATGGCCGGTATATCCCCTTCGGGGTTCGGCCGCTTTTGCTGCCGTATCGCTGCGAGACGTGAAGAAAGAGAGTAATTGAGGTTCTGGAATGTGCTGACAGGGAAGTGGGGCAATGCCGACTCCAATTTCGTGGCAAGCTGCGTTGGGTTTTTCGGTTGAGGATCCAAGGCGTCAACAGCTCAAAAAGAGGTAGTCCCATAGATTCTCGACCGGGCTTAAATCCAAGGAATCTCACGACCAGAGGAGCACGGTAAACTCATCCTGATGCTCTTGGAACCATGCATGTAGACAGCTCGCAGTGTCAAGTTTCCAAATTAATTTGACTGGACAGTAAATTTTCTTTAAAATTTGAAATTTTCCCGGCGAATCAACTGTTCAAAAAGATTTCGGGCTTGCAGCCGGTCGTCGTAAACTTCATTGCACGATATTTCGGCTGGACAACTGCCAGCCATCTTCATGGGAGCCGAACGAGGACTGGCTCACCTCAAGATGGCTGGCAGTTGTCCAGTCGAAATATCGTGCAATGAAGTTTACGACGACCGGCTGCAAGCCCGAAATCTTTTTGAACAGTAAATTTTCTTTCTCTATGTGTTGTAAATGCAAACTGAGAAGTATTGCCAAAAATATAGGTAATAAAAATAAAATTATGAGTAATAATTCTTACCTTCGATTATTCCTCTAATGTCTCAGTCAACTCATCACAAATTGCTGGGATAATTCTTGATATCGTGTTGTATGAAATTCTAATTGGGGATATCGTAGACATGTGTAATGGATGACCTGTCACAAGGTATCGCAGCGCCACAGCCAGCGTTTCTCCATCGGTAACTGCTCGTTTCAGCTTGGTACCCATCTTTCCGATTTTCATATCTGTTAGTGACACAAGATATTTGAAATCTTGTCCAGTCATACATGTTAAGTTCCTGATAGTATCTTCGGTGGGCCCTACTGCCATTTACCACATAAGCTGTATCACATATGGTATCACTGACAATTCAGTATTTCACCAGCAGCGATCCCGTAACTTATTTTATTTCAAACCCAGTTCATCGAGTAAAACAGAAGTGATTTCGGGCGTTCCCCAAGGTAGTGTTATAGGCCCTTTGCTGTTCCTTATCCATATAAACGATCTGGGAGACAATCTGAGCAGCCGTCTTCGGTTGTTTGCAGATGACGCTGTCGTATATCGACTAATAAAGTCATCAGAAGATCAAAACACACTCCAAAACGATTTAGAAAAAAATCTGAATGGTGCGAAAAGTGGGAGTTGACCCTAAACAACGAAACGTGTGAGGTCATCCACATGAGTGCTAAAAAGAACTCGTTAAACTTCGGTTACACGATAAATCAGTCTAATCTAAAAGCCATAAATTCAACTAAATACCTAGGTATTACAATTACGAACAACTGAAATTGGAAAGAACACATAGAAAATGTTGTGGGGAAGGCTAACCAAAGGCTGCGTTTTATTGGCAGGACACTTAGAAAATGTGACAAACCTACTAAGAAGACTGCCTACACTACGCTTATCCGTCCTCTTTTAGAATACTTCTGCGCGGTGTGGGATCCTTACCAGATAGGACTGACGGAGTACATCGAAAAAGTGCAAAGAAAGGCAGCACGTTTTGTATTATTGCGAAATATGGGAGAGAGTGTCACAGAAATGATACACGATTTGGGCTGGAAATCATTAAAAGAAAGGCGTTTTTCGTTGGGACGGAATCTTCTCACGAAATTCAATCACCAACTTTCTCCTCCGAATGCGAAAATATTTTGTTGACACCGACCTACACAGGGCGGAACGATCACCACGATAAAATAAGCGAAATCAGAGCTCGTACGAAAAGATAATAGGTGCTCATTCTTTCTGCGCGCTATACGAGATTGGAATAATAGAGAATTGTGAAGGTGGTTCGATGAACCCTCTGCCAAGCACTTAAATGTGTTTTTCAGAGTATCCATATAGATGTAGATGTAGTGACGAGGGCGAAAACAGTTGCAGGAGCTGGAGGTGCGTCAGGTATGATGACATGGTTCACTCGTCCAAGACGACGTCTCACCCTTTCCGTACCTGTTTCGTTTAACATTTCACTCTGTATAAATGGAAGGACGAACACGTGTCTCTCGAAACAGCAGTGCACAGCTGTTTCATGAGGTAGGTCTCACGTAGTGCAAACGCTAGAGTTCATTTTAATTAAATTTGTTGATCATGCGGCTTATTTATAGCTGGGTTTTACGATTCTCGTTCACGTTCCTCTCACGAGTTTTAAATTCAATCAGTCCCTATACTGTAAATACTGCCAACCTGATTAGCGAGACAGCGCTGTGCATCGTGCAGCGACTAGACGAGTAATGTGGGCCATCCCTCGAGCTTTCACGTTGGTCATTCCGAAAAAGTACAAGATGTAGTACGAAAAGCAGCGTATCCCACTGCCAAACCGTTAATGCTAACTTATTTTCAATGTATTTGCTAGAATTAATATTCACAACCGACCGACCATTGTTACCCGTGGCTCCAATCACGTATCTTTAGTTTTGTCATGATGATTGACAGTGAGTATGTAAGCTACTGTACATGCAATAACATCACATGCCCTCACGTGTCTCCCTGCTCAGGTAAGGATAGCGCGTGCTGCGTGCCTCTGTCCTCCCTCTCTCCCCGCCGCCACTCCCTCCCTTCCTCCCCCCCTCCCTCAAGCTCTCCCAACGCACGATGAGTCGGCATGGACAGCATCGATACGAAGTACTCAGCATTGCGTACATAGGGCCATGCACAGTGCCACTGAAGGACCTATACTGCACTACTGGCCATTAAAATTGCTACACCAAGAAGAAATCCAAGTGATAAACGGGTATTCATTGGAAAAATAAATTATACTAGAACTGACATGTGATTAAATTTACATGCAATTTGGGTTCATAGATCCTGAGAAATCAGTACCCAGAACGACCACCTCTGGCCGTAATAACGGCCTTTATACGCCTGGGCTGGGCATTGAGTCAAACAGAGCTTGGATGGCGTGTACAGGTACAGCTGTCCATGCAGCTTCAACACAATACCACAGTTCATCAAGAGTAGTGACTGGCATATTGTGACGAGCCAGTTGCTCGGCCACCATTGACCAAACGTTTTCAGTTGGTGAAAGATCTGGAGAATGTGCTGGCCAGGGCAGCACTCGAACATTTTCTGTATCCAGAAATGCCCGTACAGGACTTGCAACATGCAGTCGTGCATTATCCTGCTGAGATGTAGGGTTTCGCAGGGATCGAATGAAGGGTAGAGCCAAGGGTCGTAACACATCTGAAATGTAACGTCCACTGTTCAAAGTGCCGTCAATGCGAACAAGAGGTGACCGAGACGTGTAACCAATGGCACCCCATACCATCACGTCGGGTGATACGCCAGCATGGCGATGACGAATACACGCTTCCAATGTACTTTCACCGCGATGCCGCCAAACACGGATGCGACCATCATTTGCTGTAAACAGAACCTGTATTCATCCGAAAAAATGACGTTTTGCCATTCGTGCGCCCAGGTTCGTCGTTGAGTACACCATCGCAGGCGCTCCTGCCTGTGATGCAGCGTAAAGGGTAACCACAGCCATGGTCTCCGAGCTGATAGTCCATGCTGCTGCAAACGTCGTCGAACTGTTCGTGCAGATGCTTGTTGTCTTGGAAACATCCCCATCTGTTGATTCAGGGATCGAGACGTGGCTGCACCATCCGTTACAGCCATGCGGATAAGATGCCTGTCATCTCGACTGCTACTCATACGAGGCCGTTGGGATCCAGCACGGCGTTCCGTATTACCCTCCTGAACCCACCGATTCCATATTCTGCTAACAGTCATTGGATCTCGACCAACGCGAGCAGCAATGTCGCGATACGATAAACCGCAATCGCGATAGGCGACAATCCGATCTTTATCAAAGTCGGAAACGTGATGGTACGCATTTCTCCTCCTTACACGAGGCATCACAACAACGTTTCACCAGGCAACGCCGGTCAACTGCTGTTTGCGTATGAGAAATCGGTTGGAAACTTTCCTCATGTCAGCACGTTGCAGATGTCGCCACCGGCGCCAACCTTGTGTGAATGCTCTGAAATGCTAATCATTTGCATATCACAGCATCTTCTTCCTGTCGATTAAATTTCGCGTCTGTAGCACGTCATCTTCGTGTTGTAGCAATTTTAATGGTCAGTAGTGTATATGCAACGTGTATATTATGCAACATGTAGTGTGGAAGTATTGATTCAGCATAAGGGCGTTATTATTTACTTTGAATTGCATCACGTAGCATATATCCAACAAATGTCCTAAATGTGATGAATATCAAAAGTCAGAGAGTAAATAGCTTTTATAAAGAATGAATATTTTTTAATAATTAATAATAAATCAAAGAGCTTGCAGTAGTCCCACAGTCATAGGTATCAGAACGATTTTTGCTTACAACTTTCGACTCGGGCGTTTCCGGATCAGGACATCTTACGTCAATTTGATACATTTACTTTTCTCCATCATCGCTGGAAGTCTATAACACCATCACGGACTCACGCTGTACGGCGCTGCTAGCGGATGAAAATGTGGGCGCGAGTGGACGAGACTAGCGCTCGGCCAGAATTGCAGACGCCGGCCGCGTCGCGCGCCAGACTCCGGTCACGTGACGGCCGGAGTTCTTACGTGACGACAATAAAGTCGGCCCGCCATCGGCCATCGCCATCGCCATCGGCCGCCGGGGCAGCTTATTGTTCAGACGCGGGAGTGGTCGGGGCACGTGCCGCGACAGCCGCCGACCGCCCGCTCTCTGCGGGGAGACTATTGGCGTCGAACGGGCATCGAGGACCTCTCGTGCAGAGACTCTGAAACTGGAACGGCGTGAATGTCGTCTTATGCTTTGTCAGAACCTTTTACAAGAGCGATAGAAGGACAGGAAACAGTGATTATTGATCAGTCTCACAGTTTACTGCCTTCTCGAAGTAGCACGCATCACGCGCTATCCTTACCTCATCAGGGAGACACTTGACGGCAGCTGATGTTATTGCATGTACAGTAGCTTACATACTCACTGTCAACCATCATGAAAAAACTACTATCAAGATAGCAAATGCCAAAATATGAACTTGGTCTCAATTTGGATTTCAAAAGGATCCCTCACAGAATATGCTATTTTTAAATTTACGAAACGGATAATACCAAATTTAAATGACAAAGTATTACCAACTGGTATTTTCTGTTACCTGTCACAAGCATTAGATTGTGCGGTTTACAGTTTTCCTTTAGAGAAACTAAAAACTATACTATCACAGGTGTTATTCGTAATTAGTTATCGTCCTCGTCGGTTCAAATGGCTCTGAGCACTATGGGACTCAACATCTTAGGTCATAAGTCCCCTAGAACTTAGAACTACTTAAACCTAACTAACCTAAGGACACCACACACACCCATGCCCGAGGCAGGATTCGAACCTGCGACCGTAGCAGTCCCGCGGTTCCGGACTGCAGCGCCAGAACCGCTAGACCACCGCGGCCGGCGTCCTCGTCGGCCTGGGTGGCCGGGCGGTTCTAGGCGCTATTATCTGGAACCGCGCGACCGCTACGGTCGCAGGTTCGAATCCTACCTCGGGCATGGATGTGTGTGATGTCCTTAGGTTAGTTAGGTTTAAGTAGTTCTAAGTTCTAGGGGACTGATGACCTCAGAGCCTTTTGAACCAGTTATCGTCCTCTCTACCTAGAAGGATCCAGAATTGGGTATTAACAAATAAGGGGGATGTACACAAAGGAACAGCTCTTAAGAATGGGAAATAGTATGGGTTTACCGAGCGGATCAGTATTGGATCCGCTCTTGTTCTTGTCATGTATAAGTGATCTGCCAGCATACATGAAAGAAGCAGAAGTAATTCTGTTTACTAATGACGTAAGTATTATAATAAACTCTAATAAAGAATGTTCTACGCTTGAAAGTGCAGATGGGCTTTGTTCGAATTTAGATAAAGCGCAAAACATACGTTTCTGCGTTCCAGAAGACCCTTACATACCATTAAAAATATTCCGTCATTCAGATCTTCTTAAAATGGGCTTTGTATGAATTTAGATAAAACACCAAAAATTCGTTTCTGCGTTCCAGAAGACCCTTACATAACATTATAAGTAATTCCATGTTAGCGGCCTTCTTAAACACCTATGCTTCGAAATGCGGTACGTATAATGATATTTAGGAGATGAAAAAGTAAAAAATTTGACTTACTCTTCCTAATGTCATTCAAAAACGTCTTATTGCATCATATTCTGGCCTAAGTTGTCGCTGAGTAAATAATTGTTTGGTAAAAAAAGTTTTTAACGTTTATAACAAGGGTGCTGTACCCCATGAGTCCAAAGAGTTTCGAGACTCCATTAGTAAAAAATCGAGAAAAGTTAAGATGGTGGCTTTAAAGCTTCAGAAGTTTTACAGAGTCTCGCCCCCACTTGAGCACAACGTACAGAACGTTCATACAAGCATGCGAAACTGTCGGGAAGTCCTTCTTTCGGATTATGTTCAAATTGCGCACCACATCGGCTTGTATGTCTGTTGTGTTGTGAAACAATTGATCCACCATGTGAATTTCGGAACTTAGTCGTTTTGTGGTAGGTTCACCTGTGATTACTTGTTCCAGAAAAGAATTATCCACGTTTTGCACTTTAACCAAGTCGCAGACGGCGCCCATGCGTCGATGTTTTTGTTCGGGAATCAACGTGTGTGGGACATTACAATACACACACTTTTCTCTCTCTCAAAACGTCCTCGAGTGTACCTTTATAACTTGATTTAGAGATGTTGCACCAGTGCGATTTGTGAATACCGACGTTCTCAGACTGCGGCCGCTCATCCACCGCTTAACACTGCCTACTCACAACTGACTGGTCGAATGAACGTCTGTTGTTTATAGAACACAACAAAAAATTCATAAATGCTACCCTATAAGGAAAGATGACTTGCATTATTCATCACTCGACCTTGGTGTGTCACAGAACAGAATGCTGTGTTGTATTATAACGGAAAACTGACTCATTCCACACCACAGAGACATGTCATAGTGATGATCTGAGGAACTAAACTACACTAAGCTGGGTCTACTGAACAGAATAATCTGTAACACTTCAGCGAGAGATATAATCATTGCCCATGCTTTTTCTCCATGGTATGCAAGCAGGGACCAATTAAGCCACTACCCACAGAAAACTCTTACGACCGTCCAATTCATTATTTTCGGCATCGTGCAACACCTTGGAAAATATACTCCACGACCAGCTTACCATCAATTTAAGTACAACACATTACACGAATACTTCTGTAAGCATAATATGACATCTGCAGTAATGGAAAATGGTAATAATGACGACCTTGGATTGAATCTGCTCATCAGCATGATATCAGCATTCTTACTAGGGATCACTATGCACATCTCGTGGTTTGTATGATGTTTGTTCTCATAAGAGAAATTGCTGAGATGAACCTCAGGAAAATATATGCTCACCAACCAAAAGTATCAGTCACTCCATTACAAGTGCACACACGCCACCTTGGAGTGCAGGAGATGCCATAAAATTGGTATCAGGCGGTTTCACAGCTGACAGTAAAGCAATATCTATAAGCAGGTTTGTTGTATCGAATGAGGGCAGTAAAGTGGGTCGACGAGGTGAGTGACAGATAGGCAGGTAAGCGCTAGAGTATTTCTGTGTACCCGACCACATCGTCAAGCTGCCAGAAATTTGGCTGTACAACGTGGACTGTCCAGTGCGTATACAAGGAGTGGTGTACCACTAACAGCCGTCACAACAAAGAGCTTAAGGTGATCATAACCGTAAGATGAGTATTGCGTCCTGTCAATGTCAATGGGCTTCGATCCCGATACAAATTGTGAAAGGAACCGCTTGGAAAAGCCACTTCGAGTCGATTACGTCGCAAAAGGCCGTCTCTCAGAGCAGCACATGAAGTTGCACAGATTCAATCGGCACAACCACAGCGTCATCAAGAAACTAGACAGTGACTAGATGCGTGTAGTGTGGTCCGACGAGTCGCCGTATTGTTGGGTGTCTTGCCTGGACGGGCCGGACGAGACCGACCGACCGCCGTGTCATCCTCCGCTAATGTCTTCGTCTGTATGCAGTTCAGAGGGCATGGGATCAGCACACCGCTCTCCCGTCGTTCTCAAGTTTCGTGACCTTGGAGCCGCTACTTCTCAGTGAAATAACTCCTCAGTTGGCCTCACGAGGCTGTGTGCACCCCGTTCCTCCCACAAAGAAAAAAAATCCATGGTAGTATCGGGAATCGAACCCGGTTGCTCTGCATAGCAGCCAAACACACTGGCTATGGAGGCGAACCAGTCGATGTATTGCCTATTGTCAAATGATGCAACGAGCTGAGAGCACCATGGTCCAATGAACTGCTCAACCCACATTGCACGGAGGGTACAGTTCATGCCAGATATGATTCTGTGAAGTTATTTGTAAGGTTGTGGTTAAGTGGTTTCTTATTCTATTACTGAACACAACTGTGTAAGCTGTAATGACATTGTTTAATATTGCAATTGTGTCATGGAAATACACGCTTTTACACAGTTTACAATGTGACAATGTGACAAGACAGTTGTCAAAATGACGCATCTCGTCCTCTGAAAGTGAACTAATCCTAAACACAACAGTATTAAATTTTAAGTCTCAGAAAGTTAAATAAACTTAAACACAACAATATTAAATTTTGTAATATAAGTTTTTTACGAAATTATTCTTACAAAAACGTTATGCTGTTGGCCAGTACTCCGATAAATCATTCGATTCTGGTTCAAAGTTCGATACTATTTTTAGGATGACTATCAAGTCTACAGAGGGTGGTTAGTTCTGTGACAAGTTGAGCAAAAGATTGCCCAAGGTCGCTCGAGTTGACAGTGGACGCAAACTGGTGAACCAACAAGTTTACACCTCTGTACGCGGTATTTACCTCAGCTGCGATGAGCTGTCGTCTGGCTGGCTGCTCTCTCCCTCTGAAATTCCTATAAAACTAATTAAATCTTTGCTGAATTTTCGATTAGAAACTCTCCCTACATTTGTCCATATGCGAGAAAACATAAACTCATCCCTAGTCTCAGACTATGGCGATATACATGCGCCTGGCTGAAGCAGCATGCATATTATAATGCCCTCTCAGTTCTCGCAAGAACAATTAACTAACTGACTGGTTCGTTTCTCTGCAGTGGGAGCTCAACGACGCTACGGCTAATTTCTAGCTGGATGACAGTCGCTGTGAACTCAGTGCCGCACGGGATTAGCCGAGCGGTCTGGGGCGCTGCAGTCATGGACTGTGCGGCTGGTCCCGGCGGAGGTTCGAGTCCTCCCTTGGGCATGGGTGTGTGTGTTTGTCCTTAGGATAATTTAGGTTAACTAGTGTGTAAGCTTAGGGACTGATGACCTTAGCAGTTAAGTCCCATACGATTTCACACACATTTGAACATTTTGAACTCAGTGTTCACACAAATTTCTCCTCTGCGTTGTACAGAGCATTATGCACTCTGTTCTGCACTATACGCGGTTCAGAGAAGAGGCCTCAAAAGTTTATGTCCTGTCTTTCTCATAGCCGAACTGTCTCCCCACCTGGGTTCTTTCATTCTCCACGTCACAGCTTTTTTCCACCCATAGGAGCACTTACTTTGTGGAAACTCTCTCTACCAATCACAACGGCCCTACCATTAAACTGCGTCAAAATCTCGGCACTTTACTCCTTCCCAGTAGGTTTCTGCTAATTGGACGTTTTGTGCCCACTCGAGATGCCTAAAAAGTTACATGTGTCTACCACGTTTGTAACATTCACAGTTCACGTGATCAAATGCTTCACTGGTTTTGTTCATATCCATTTGGAATTCTGAAATGCAGTTTTCTAAAGCTTTTACTGTCCTCCTCCTGGTGGCTTTGCCCTTTACTCTCTCTCCCGCCTGAGTCACCTTGACAGTCAGTCGTTGACTCTCGCCTGGGACGCCTCTTAAGTGGTTTCTGTGGTACCCCTTGTGGCGTGGCATTCGCCTCTGCCCGCCCTTGCTTCCAATCCAAAACGTTTCCTCTCTCTGCTTGTTCCACCTTCTGCTCATAGACATGCATTATATAGGGTCTGTGTGTTAGTACCATTTATTGTCATCCATTTTTGCATTCCATACTGATAGGCATTTTGCTCATTACTGCTGAATTAAGTTAGGTGTTATATTCACCTTCTCATTGCGATGAATAAAGTTCTTATGTAATTTGGGAAACTGAACTTAATTTATTCTGCCACCTTACATATTAATACCGTGATTTGGGCCCTTTCACCCATATTACCATGAACATGAACCAGCATGTTTATTTCAGCATTCTCGGTCGCCAAGTGTTGCCACCTCTTCAACATTTTAGCGAGGAGTACACTGTGCACACTCCCATTCATTGGTGTTCACATTGCTGCTTGCATAGGGTCCTGGATTGACCATCGCCCAGCAACCATATCGCACCTCGACTTATCCGGTAAATCACCCAATATTAATCACATAAAAATGTTTGGTCTATTTGGAACAGAGTTTGAAACACTGAAATCAACATTCCCACAATTTGGTAGCTCTATGGGTTCAAACCTTCAAGGAATGTCTTGGTCACCCCAAGAAATTTGTGGACTCTCTTCCTCACGTAATTGAAACTATAATCGCACCTAGAGGTGGCGTTACACGCTATTCACGTGGTGTCACCTGCCTGGGGGGCGAGGGGTGGGGGCAGGGGAGGGGAGGAGCATTTTACCTCAGAATGTCGGCCTACATAGCCAGAAGTGGATGGTTTGTCACTGATAAAATCGAAGCGTCAGTTAATTTGTCATTTATCAAAACCTATCAACAGTTATGAAAAACGTCTTTGTGATACACTTAACTATGGTAGTTGAAATAGTCAGTTCCTTGTTTCCTCAATGGGTGTTAATTAGTGGTGAGCTTAGTATACGCTAAAGCTGTATTACTACAGTCTACAAATATTTCCTTGAAAAGTGAGATGATATGCTTAAAAGATTGTCATTTTATAAAAATGGAGGCTGGAGCAACATGGCTCGAAAACAGTCTATAAAGTATTATATGAATTCATCTTGAAATTTCTATTGCAGAGTACTGTTAGCGCAATAAAAGACATACCGTGTTTAAATAACGCTAAACTGTCTAGAAATTAGATTGTCCTGAGCTGTTGGCATACTTGTGGTTCGAAAATTATCATAAAATAAGGTGAACAGAAACAGTTTCCAACTTTAAAAGAAAGAACTGAGAATCGAAAAGCGAAATACGAAAATCAAATTCATGTGGGATTCTACATCTTGTGTTTAGTTTTGAACTTAGATTTGGCATCAAAGTCATGCTTTTGTAACATAACAAAATAAGAATTTGGTGTTTCTATTCACCATGCAGAGAGGGGTCAACGGAAACAGCAGTTTTGACTTATTGGTTTTTCTTTTTATTCGTGTTTGGGGTGACCAGGGATATATCAAAATGTTGTTCAGAGATGGAAGAATAATAAACAAGATTTATCGTTGAAAAAAAATTATTTAGCACAGAAATTAAAAATATTGCTTAAATTGCGGTTTTGTTGTATCTAGCCCACTCCTTCAAGTTTGGGGTACTTAGGAAAACTGCTTTCTCGGATCGTTAGACAACAATTGATGCAAATCGTATTAGTCAATTTTATTACAAAAGGAAATGATTACAATGCTTTACTTTGTGAGATACAGACTTACTGCGAGCAAAGGGCGACAGACAAACAAGAAATCCCTTCAGTATATACGGTTCACAATACAAGAGAAGTAATATAATTCCTAAGTCGCTGTTACCCAAGTGCCTGTTCTTGATGCCGCTGTGGAAGTCGTAGAACTGCTAGTTTTCAACTGGGCCGCGACCAGGCGGCGCGGCGCTTATGTCCTCTTCATGCAGAGGGCGCAGCCGTCGCGTTCTCGTCCTGGAGAGGGGTCGCTGAGCGTGCTATTCGCTGACGTCTTCTTCACAGCCCTCTCTGCTCTTACGTTCCCACCTGGCGTGCCGACGCTTCACTTTACATCGGAACGGGTTTTTCATTCTGTTTTCGAAATAAAGATTATTATGTCTCTATTTATTTTATTGTAACATTAACAGACTTGGTTTAGCCACTGACATCATTATTTAGTACTGATTTCTTTTAAGCTACAAGTCGTGCCCCAGTAGTAATGAAGAGCTTTCGAAAAACATTTCTTTGACTAAAACATGACTAATTATCTGTTACAATTAACATGTTTAATTGGCCTTGTTTTTTTTTCAGAAAACAGACAATGTAAGTTTGCCTTCTAAATCAAATTTCACATGATACAGTCTAAATGATATTATTCAATCACAATGATTTCCCAAGTTGCGAACAGTGTCAAGTCATTTTTAATTTCCATCAAATTCTTGGTCTTCTTCTGAAGAAACACTTACGATTACTGTTTCTATTCACTCCACAAGTTCCATCAATGGACAACCTTACATTTTTAACTATCCGAAAAACAAATCAGATTATAGTATACCTAACAAAATATTTGTTTAACGAAATGGGATTGCAAATTTGCTTACTATGTACCTAAATTAAAACAATATAATTTAGATTAGTACTTGCAAATAAAGTTCAAAGTAGGCAAATTCAGCACCACATCCAATGCTTTTCATAAAGTGTTCATGACATCAAGTGACAGAATCGCCAACTTTGAAATTCACATTTTCCGTGGTAGATCGATTCGTTACCAACTCAAAAAACAAATTTTAAGTGATATTTCCATTTGTCGTCCGATGCGACTGCATAATTTGTTTTGCAAGCTTTGTTTGTTTCTATTTACTCCATTTTACCGAACAATTGTTGCAGTGCAGTGATACACGTTTGAAACAACATATCACCCAAAAATTAAGTATGGAATTAAAACAAGTAAGTATTTGGTCTGATTATGGCCCTTGATTTTCACCTTTACGTAACTACACAGCACGGCATAGAAAAACCATGTAAAGTTATTAATTTCAAAATGTTATGCATCAAAACATATAAGAACAAAGCAAACTATTTTTGTAAAACGATTTTCATAAAAATGTAATTAAAATTAATACAAGTCATTGCAACGCTGATCAACAACGCCGATTTACCCACAACATAGCAAATGGAATGTAGCAGTAACACATAAAGAACAGAAACATATTCACTTTTACATCCACCACCACAGTCACGCTGCATTCAAATGCTAGCAATCGTACCACATTGGTCATAAATGATTTGAACAGTGCCATGTAGGTAAAGGCAATGTAGTGTCAGAAAATATCTAGTGATTTCATAGTGGAAGTTGCCAGGAGCAATTTAATATAACGTTTTATATAATTTTGAGCTGCTAATAATGTAAATGTATTTCAGCTAATTTTTTTCTGTGATAAAATACCGATATAACAGTATCTCCTGATTTTCATTTAGCTCATGACAGAGAAACAGATTTTAGTTACGTGTAACTACGGACATGATGATGATGGTGAGCTCCCATACTCTGAGGAGCGTAGGGAGCGATGCGGGAGATCCGCACCGCCGACTAGGCAAGGTCGCAGCGGGGGTGGTTTGTCATTGCCTTCATCCGACCGTAATGCGGATGAATGCTGATGATGAAGACAACACAACAGTCATCTCGAGGCAGGGAAAATCCCTGACCCCTCCGAGAATCGAACCTGGGACCCCGTGCGCGGGAAGCGAGAACGCTACTGCTAGACTACGAGCTGCGGACTAACTACGGACATAAACAAACTTAAAGTTCGTTTTAATCACTGTATTTCATGTGTAATGTATATGAAGTAACTCAGTGGTCGTGTCCATAACTTAATGAGGGACAACTGAAGTATAACTGTTCTTCAGCACGGAAGGTGAGTACTTCGTCAGTGAGTACTTTCGCGCTTGCTTAATCGTAATGCACCGTCAAGAGCGATGGTGCAGCTTTCTCCACACATATAATTCTGTTGTTATTGCCCATTATGAAATGCAGAGCACTCCGTCACATGTCCGCTCGCATACCGTGCTAGACACATTCCTACCCTAGCCACCTGACCGCCTCCCAACAGTTATTTCAAAAGTGCTACAATGAAGTATTAACCACTCGCAAAATATTGAATATAAACGCTTCCACTGCGGTATAATATTTCCATGACAAATGATTCATATGTATAAAAATTAAACAAAATGTGGATATGATAATTTCCAAAAATTTAAATCTGCGTATTTCTAATAGTTAAGTGAATGGCCAACAGATGGCTCCACAGACTTGTCAACTCGTTTATACGGACAGCAGATACAGCAACTATAGTAAGGAAAAAAAGAATGTCTACTGTATAGCGTTGGTATTAGAAAGGTACTGGAAAAATTCCACGAGAGTGTTAATGTAATCATTCATGCCACCAAAACCCAGAGACTTATGTAAAGAACTGATGCCAAGAGCGGGCTCTCATAAGCACTAAATTATGTAGTGATTATTTTCTATTTAAATTTGAAGCTTATTTTGTTTTGTAATACATTTACACTTATTTGTCTAAACATTGTCGTTTCTGTCGCTAACAAAGTCTACACTTGTTTAACATTTTTTTCTCCATCAGTCGTTTCATACCTACCAATACTACACTTTAGCACCAAAGAAAGTGGTATCGGCACTCGGATTCAAATACAGAGATATATAAACAGGCAGAATACGGCACTTCGGTTGGCAACGCCTGTATAAGACAACATTGGACTGTTCATGACTGGAAACATGTTGCCTGGTCGGACGAGTCTCCTTTAAAATTCTATCGAGCGGATGGACGTGTGTGGGTATGGAGACGACCTCATGAATCCATGGACCCTGCATGTCAGCAGGGGACCGTTCAAGCCAGTGTAGGCTCTGTAATAGCGTGGGGCGTGTGGAATTGGAGTGATATGGGATCCCTGATACGCCCAGATACGACTCTGACAGGTGAAATGTACGCAAGCATCCTGTCTGGTCACCTGCATTCATTCATGTCCATTGTGCATTCCGCCGGATCTGGGCAATTCCAGCAGAACAATGCGACACCCCACACGTCTACAATTGTTACAGAGTGGCTCCAGGAACACTCTGGCCACCGAACTTCCCAGACATAAACACAATTGAAGATAACTGGGATGCCTTGCATTGTGCTGTTGAGAAGAGATCTCTACTCCCTCGTACTCTTACGGACGTATGGACAGCCCTGCAGAATTAATGGTGTGAATTCCCTCCAGCACAACTTCAGACATTAGTCGAGTCCATGCCACGTCGTGTTGCGGCATTTCTTCGTGCTCACTGGGGCCCTACATGATACTAGGGAGCTGTACCAGTTTCTTTGGCTCTTCAGTGTATTACCTCTGCCTTATTACTGACTGACCAAGGCCTGCTGACATCGTAATGAACAATCTTGACAGCTGATGAATGTCTTTATTATTGTTTATGTTTATTATTTCCTTTTGTTTATGTTTATTGTTGGAAACTTTTTTATGTTTACACCATGAAGGTTACGTCAAATGCCATTAAAATTCTGGCTGTTTCAGAGTGAGCATAAACTAATGACTGACTGAAATAGGAAAAAGGAATATAGTAGAAGACGAATTGTTAACTTTCTGAGACGAAGTAGTGAAGGCAGCAGAGAATCAAATAAGTAGAAAGACAACCCCTAGTATAATTCCTTGGAAACCACCGGAGATACTGAACTGATGAAGGAAGAAAGTATAAAAGTACAGCAAATGAAGCAGGCAGAAGGGACAACAGACGTCTAAAAGTAAGACTGACAAAAAGTGTAGATTGGATAAGTAGAATGGTTAGAGGAAGAGGAGGAGAAGATTAGTGTTTAGCGTCCCCTCGACACCACGGTCATTGAAGCTCAAGCTCGGATTAGGGAAGGATGGGGAAGGAAATCGGCTGTGCCCTTTCAAAGGAACCGTCCCGGTATTTGCCACAAGCGATTTGGGAAAACCACGGAAAACCTAAATCTGGATGATTGGCCGAGGGTTTGAGTCCTCGTGCTCCCGAATGCGAGTACGGTGTGCTAACCACTGTGAATGGTTAGAGGGCAAATGTAAGTTAATAGAAAGATGTATAAGTAGGAGAATGACAGGTTGCAAAAGCATTTATTTCGATAACCGATTTCGGTAAGACTGCGTTACCATGTAATGTTTCTTTTAAACATGTAGTAACTTTATGAAAGTGGTAAATGTTTGCTCTGATAACAATGATTGTTATGTGTATTATGACTTAACAAATAATTGTTACTTCAGTAATGTACAGAAACGTTAATGATTTAATTACTATTGGTTACTGAGATATATGCATGAACTCAACACCTATTTATTACTAGATTTTCTTCTGTAGCGACGACAGTGCATTTATAATACATTACCAAAAGGCATTTGCTTGTGATCGGTATCTAAATTTTGTCAAACGATTTACTTAGACATCAGGCAACAAATTTTCTATGTAACGAAAGGGTATAGGTTCTTTCACTTTAGTGCTCTTACTCATACATTATGAAATTATACTGTATCTGTGATGTAAATTGAAACGATTAACGCCTCCATTCGATGCTTAGCAATAACATAAACCCACATAGATATCGAGTGACATATTACTATGTACCAAGACAATATTCTATTGATGGTTTTTTAATATATAATACGCCTTAATAAGTGTATATATTGCCATTTCTTGATATGGAATCTGAATATTTAGCAGATTTTATTTCTAAGTACGTTGTTTCAATCACAAACTTGACAATTTGGAGCCTGTTTTATCGTTGTATGTTACTTGCTGGATCACGTCTTAAACTAATTACATAAACCAATTTTATATGTTAATAAATGGAATCTTTTAAGAATTCCCTGAAACTTTCTATGAAAATTTCTTATTTTAAGATAATTATGGTTTTTTATTTGGAATATACATTGTATATAAATGTTTTTTTGAAAACTCTCTTTTAAGTTAGCATACGGACAATTACTTGGTATTGTACTCACATATTCACACCTTTGCTTTAGAGAAAACAATTCCTAATTGTACTACCACAGGGTAATTATGGAATAGTTGATGTGTTTACTCTGCATCTCTGTCTGTAGACAGCTGTTGTGTGATCATGAGCACTTGTATTCGACATACTGTCCTTACGTTTGTACATACTCTTTATTTAAATTTGACATGTAGATAGCCAGTGATTTTCACATGGATGTTCATGATATGACACGATACAGAGCACAGGTGGAGGAGATTATGAGGATGTGTAGAGCGTAAGGTATGTAACTTTTCCATGTGTAGGGACAACTAATTTTCTGCATTGTTATACTTAGCTTCAAAACCTATTACCCTCCCAACTTAGTTGTATCCATTGCAGATCCGAAAATGGTAACGTAGTCTTACCGAAAATGGTTATCGAAATAAATGCTTTACTAGCAATCTTGTCTTTTTGAAGCTTTTGTTGTGAATTTGTTACACTGCAGATTGCCCTATTCAGGCACAATATCAGAAATACATTTTTACAATGTTGACTGGAACATACATTTAGAAATTGCGAAGGCAATGGGGTAAAATGAAGGGAGCGAAAGTTTTTTTACAACCTGTACAAAAACGAGACGACAGTTACAAGAGTCGAAGGGCATGAAAAGGAAGCAATGATAGAGAAGGGAGTGGGACAGGTTATAGCATATCCCCGATGATATTCAGTCTTTACATTGAGCAAGCAGTAAAGGAAAATATAGAAAAAAATTGAAAGAATTAAATTTCAGGGAAAGCTATCAAAATTTGGAGGTCTGAACAAAAAACTTAGAAGAGTAATTGAAAAGAATGTACAGGAGGATATAAGATGAACTTTAACGAAATCCAAACATGGGTAATGGAACAGAGTCGAATTAAATCAGGTGATGCTGAGGGAGCGATACAGATGGCCGTACCGTAGGTGCAACCACAACGGAGGGGTATCTGTTGAGAGGTCAGACAAACGTGTGGTTCCTGAACAGGGGCAGCAGCCTTTTCAGTAGTTGCAGGGGCAACAGTCTGAATGATTGACTGATCTGGCCTTGCAACACTAACCGAAACAGCCTTGCTTTGCTGGTACTGCGAACGGCTGAAAGCAAGGGGAAACTACAGCCGTAATGTTCCCAATGGAATGCAGCTTTACTGTTTGATTAACAAATGATGGATGGCGTCCTCTTGGGTAACGTATTCCGGAGGTAAAATGGCCCCCCATTCGGATCTCCGGGCGGGGACTATTCAGGAGGACGTCGTTATCAGGAGAAAGAAAACTGGCGTTCTACGGATCGGAGCGTGGAATATCAGATCCCTTAATCGGGCAGGTAGGTTAGAAAATTTGAAAAGGGAAATAGATAGGTTAAAGTTAGATATAGTGGGAATTAATGATGTTCGGTGGCAGGAGGATCAAGACTTTTGGTCAGGTGAATACAGGGTTATAAATACAAAATCAAATAGGGGTAATGCTGGAGTAGGTTTAAAAATGAATAAAAAATTGGAGTGCGAGTAAGCAACTACAAACAGCATAGTGAACGCATTATTGTGGCCAAGATAGACACGAAGCCCACGTCTACTACAGTAGTACAAGTTTATATGCCAACTAGCTCTGCAGATGATGAAGAAATTGATGAAATGTATGATGAGATAAAAGAAATTATTCAGGTAGTGAAACGAGACGAAAATTTAATAGTCATGGGTGACTGGAATTCGATAGCAGGAAAAGGGAGTGAAGGAAATATAGTAGGTGAATACGGATTGGGGCTAATAAATGAAAGAGGAAGCCGCCTGGTAGAATTTTCACAGAGCATAACTTAATCATACCTAACACTTAGTTCGAGAATCATAAAAGAAGATAGTATACATGGAAGAATCCTGGAGTTACTAGAAGGTATCAGATTATATAATGGTAAGACAGAGATTTAGGAACCAGATTTTAAATTGTAAGACATTTCCAGGGGCCGATGTGGACTCTGACCACAATCTGTTGGTTATGACCTGTAGATTAAAACTGAAGAAACTGCAAAAAGTTGGGAATTTTAGGAAATGGGACCTGGATAAACTGAGGAAACCAGAGGTTGTACAGAGTTTCAGGGAGGGCATAAGGGAACAATCGACAGGAATGGGGGAAAGAAATAGAGTAGAAGAAGAATGGGTAGCTCTGAGGGATGAAGTAGTGAAGGCAGCAGAGGATCAAGTAGGTAAAAAGACGAGGACTAGTAGAAATCCTTGGGTAACAGAAGAAATTTTGAATTTAATTGATGAAAGGAGAAAATATAAAAACGCAGTAAATGAAGCAGGCAAAAAGGAATACAAACGTCTCATAAATGAGATCGACAGGAAGTGAAAAATGGCTAAGCAGGGATGGCTAGAGGACAAATGTAAGGATGTAGAGGCTTATATCACTAGGGGTAAGATAGATACTGCCTACAGGAAAATTAAAGAGACCTTTGGTGAAAAGCGATCTACTTGTATGAATATCAAGAGCTCAGATGGAAACCCAGTTCTAAGCAAAGAAGGGAAAGAAGAAAGGTGGAAGGAGTATACAGAGGGTCTATACAAGGGCGATGTACTTGAGGACAATATAATGGAAATGGAAGAGGATGTAGATGAAGATGAAATGGGAGATATGATACTGCGTGCAGAATTTGACAGAGTACTGAAAGATCTGAGTCGAAACAAGGCTCCGGGAGTAGACAGCATTCCATTAGAACTACTGACAGTCTTGGGAGAGGCAGTCCTGACAAAACTCTACCACCTGGTGAGCAAGATGTATGAGACAGGTGAAATATCCTCAGACTTAGAGAAGAATATAATAATTCCAATCCCAAAGAAAGCAGGTGTTGACAGATGTGAAAATTACCGAACTATCAGTTTAATAAGTCTCAGCTGCAAAATACTAACGCGAATTCTTTACAGACGAATGGAAAAACTGGTAGAAGCCGACCTCGGGGAAGATCAATTTGGATTCTGTAGAGATATTGGAACACGTGAGGCAATACTGACACTACGATTTATCTTAGAAGAAAGATTAAGGAAAGGCAAACGTACGTTTCTAGCATTTGTAGACTTAGAGAAAGCTTTCGACAATGTTGACTGGCATACTCTCGTTCAAATTCTAAAGTTGGCATGGGTAAAATACAGGGAGCGAAAGGGTATTTACAATTTGTACAGAAACCAGATGGCAGTTATAAGAGTCGAGTCCGCAGCTCGTGATCGTGCGGTAGCGTTCTCGATTCCCACGCCCGGGTTCCCGGGTTCGATTCCCGGCGGGGTCAGGGATTTTCTCTGCCTCGTGATGACTGGGTGTTGTGTGATGTCCTTAGGTTAGTTAGGTTTAAGTAGTTCTAAGTTCTAGGGGACTGATGACCATAGATGTTAAGTCCCATAGTGCTCAGAGCCATTTGAACCATTTGAATTTTATTGTATTGAAACAAGACTCAACATGAAATGCAAACAGGAACATGAAAAGACCCTCTGGCTCTAGCAAAAACTGTATTTAACAGAAAAAGTTTCTCGCCTGAATCGAATAATACAAACTTTCTCTGCGCACTGACCATTTTTCTCAGCGCAGAGTTGGAGGTCGTTGAGGCTTGTCTTTCGTCCAGATATAAACATTACGAGACCGGGATCTACGATACAAAGTACATTCATCTCTCATCTTTGCCTTACGGCGAGTCGCTAATTTTGGCAAAGCTGCAAGTAACTTTTTGCACGAATCACGTCGCGTATTCATGCGATGATGACTTAACTCATTCATGCTGTCGGGTTGAAATGAACGTTAATCTTTTCTCATCCAATGATGCATGGAGGTTCTGGGAATATTCACCTCCGTTGACCACTTCCTGGTCGATTTTGCTGCTGAACGAAGGAATGATGCATTCATTATGGTAGTCAAATTTCTCAGGTCATCCATTGCATGGTGCCGCTGTCACAGACCCAGTTGACAGGTCTTTCCTTTCAATTTTCGTAGGTTAGCTTCCTTTGGGGCTTCTTTCTTGAAGTGAGTAAAAACATTTTCCTTAATTTCATGGGATGTTTCACTCGTTCATTTCCTTTCATGCAACCATACGCTAAGAAGAAGATGTACTTCAATTGTGAGTGTCTTGTAAACGCCATTATAACCCAAATTCTTATAACATTATCACCTTGGTAGCAAAACAGAACACGATCACATGCCGTAGCCTTCGTCAGAACCATAAGCAAAACAACAAAGTCGTGCGATATTTACATGGAGTGACGCCTGCATTCTTGTTATTTAATGCATAGTAATTATCAAATGCATTGTTATAATCTGAGTGGCCTCTACCAGAAGACAGAAGTACTATGTGTAGGGGACATTATTTTCAACTTAGAATACATTTCCAGATGTATGTAATCGCAAAACCGCATTTTAAGTTACTTGATTACTTCCGGTCGTGACTTCTGGTCCACCTTTTACATTAATAACAAATTTAGCACACGATGTTAACGAAAAGTAGTCGTGGAATACAACAGAACTGAATGAATAGGAAACCTTGCACATGAGCAACCATTTCGAATAACTACACAGGGCAAAGCCCCCAGCGCCAGCGAGCAATAACTTTTAAAGCTATTCACAAGCATTCTCTCTTGACTGCGAGCTCGCTTAATGGCCGATAGCCCGAAAACTTGTGAATCTCGAAGACTCTACACTGCAAATATCGATACCAGTTCCAGTAACCTCCTTGCAAAGTATCAGGAAACATATGTTCACTTATTGTTGAAAAATTGAAAGTGGCCATTTAACAGACAACTTTCAACCTGACGACTTCCCCAGCTTGTGGAATTTTGCCAATGGCATCAACACCAAGTTATAAGCATCCCTTACTTCCAGACGCGTGTTTCGTTCACTGACGAGGCTGCTTCTACAGGTGAGGAAAATTCAAAAACTACGACAGCCATGTCTGTGAGACGCAGAATCCTAAAGCAGTTCGTATGTTCCACCATTAACAAAGATTTTCCATAAATTCGTGGGCTGGTGTTGTTCATGATCATCTGATTGGGTCATAACTTCTGCATTAAACCTTCGATGGAGGCATTTAATTCATCTTCGTCCGTTAAGTGCTATCGGAAGTGGAGAATGTCTCGCTAGCAGTCAAACAAGGATTGTGGTTCCAGCATGATGGAGCCACTCCACAGTTTGCCATTCAAAGCGGAATGAGATGTTTAGAGTACAAGACTCCATTAATGCAAACAGACAACAATATTCATCACACTGTAGTTTGAACACCGTCTCCGAACGATCCCAGCTTCAGACCCTTCATGGACCCCTAACAATGGAAACGTTGCATGACATTTTTTCACATAAAAAATTGTTTCTTCTTATCTCCTCTAACCAAAAACTTTGTATACGTAGTTTTCTTCACACTTCGTATATACAATGTGGAAAAATGGAAACCCCTTTGATGTTACGCTAACAATAAAAAAGACTGCGTCTAATGGAGCAAACTCCGATAAACAAGCAAAGTTCAGAAATGTACCGTTGTGGAGCTGTGACTCTGAAACGGCAGCCAATTACTGGCGAACACGTGCAAGTTTACCCAACAACTCTACAGAGGGCGGTGTGTCCAGCAGTGCGGTTTTGTTCGAGTAAACTGTTGCACACTTGCCGTGTGACGTAGTACCTGTCTGAAATTGCTTCACTGGTAGCAAATATTGAAACTGCTTCTGAGAGATGGCGAAGGCACGAAGTGGAGAAATCATGTCCCATTCTGCAACCGACAAGTACAGTCCGCAGAGCAAACTGTTCGTTTGCAATGCAGCGTATTCACCACATAAATTCCTTACATAAGTTGAAGGAGACATCTCCAAAGAAATCATCGCTAGTGATATGGCCTCAGAGCCAAAAAATCGTTTACAAAATAGACACAAAGATTCTTCAGTGTTCCATTAAGAAAACTTACGGGGTGAATAGTACGTACTGCATGGACGTTGCACAAATACTTGAAATTTTTACTAATTTAAAAAAATATGGTGAAACGCCCTTTTTACTGCTTATTTCAATAATAATTTATTTTTGTGACCTACGTTTCGGGTTATTGCCCATTGTCTAGAAATACTAGTAAAGATGTTGTTGTGCATAAACCTACAGACGTACAGTATCTAACTTTTTTAGTTACCCTACCCAGCCCCCTACGAACATGCTGCTTTTCAGTTTATGATTCACCGTTGACTGTCAGTTCCAATGTTTACAACTGATTTTGAACAACACCTTCGCACAATCAAAACAATAGCTGTAAATAATAGACCGACAGGGGTTCAAATGATGGCCAGAAACTGATGCATGTTAGCATTTTTTGGCAGACTTCCGACAAAATTAGGCAATATTCTGAAGACAAAGAAATATTCATTGACCTACTGTACTACAGAGACCAAAGGCAAAAGTTTATTTAGTCACAAAGACAAGCAGTCCCCATTGAACAAAAGTGTAGTGCGTAAGACTAGTTGCAATAAATGTGGCTCATACTGCGTAGGAAAAACAGGTAGATTAGTGTGCACCAAACTTAAAAACACCGCAGAACCGGAGAATTTGGAAGCTACGGAAAACAGACTCTACCTTTGTGCAGTACTGTCTGGAAACCATACTCGGTTATGTATTATATGTAGAAACGCTGCATCCTGGGCAGCAACTGTCACTGCTTGAAATACCACAGATCAATAGACAGTTCAAGAACCACCCTGAACAGATATTGAATGGGCGAACAGACTTCAGTTATTCTCCACTGTTTGATACTACCAAACATGACTGATTGTGGATTAAAATTTTGTTAAACTGTGCTCCACTATAAATCGCTGTGCCACTTCATTATTTATTTTAGGATCCTAAAATTATGAATGTCTTATTTTCTGCATTTGGTATTAACAATTAAGTTCTCTGATTACTGTAATTTCTTTTCTGTACATTTGTACCATTATACCAAACATCATCTTCACCGGTATTGCTAGACAATGGGTTATTTTCCGAAACCTAGGACGCTCAAATAAATAATTAGTGAAACAATTGGCAAAGAAGTACAGTTTACTATACATTAATGTTTCGTGAAGTAATCACAGTGGAACCAGTAGAAATATATTTAAAAATACCCACAATAGTTGACAAATGAACAAAGCAACTTTTGTAGCGCTGCCTGTTTTGAATTATTTTTTGATTTCTCATAGTGGTTCTCAACGTATTTTGCCTTTTCATTTGTTGAGTTCCTTTTCCTACCAGCTCGCGCTTCTATCCTAGTGAATTGATTTAAAAGTTGTTTCATTTTGGTTTTATAGTGTACACTTGCAACTGCTAGCTACCATTTCACTTTTCGAGGATCGTGTCGGCAAGCAGACGGCCTCTATGCTGTTTCTAGTATACATCTAGTTTATTTACGCTAGTACACTCCTGGAAATGGAAAAAAGAACACATTGACACCGGTGTGTAAGACCCACCATACTTGCTCCGGACACTGCGAGAGGGCTGTACAAGCAATGATCACACGCACGGCACAGCGGACACACCAGGAACCGCGGTGTTGGCCGTCGAATGGCGCTAGCTGCGCAGCATTTGTGCACCGCCGCCGTCAGTGTCAGCCAGTTTGCCGTGGCATACGGAGCTCCATCGCAGTCTTTAACACTGGTAGCATGCCGCGACAGCGTAGACGTGAACCGTATGTGCAGTTGACGGACTTTGAGCGAGGGCGTATAGTGGGCATGTGGGAGGCCGGGTGGACTTACCGCCGAATTGCTCAACACGTGGGGCGTGAGGTCTCCACAGTACATCGATGTTGTCGCCAGTGGTCGGCGGAAGGTGCACGTGCCCGTCGACCTGGGACCGGACCGCAGCGACGCACGGATGCACGCCAAGACCGTAGGATCCTACACAGTGCCGTAGGGGACCGCACCGCCACTTCCCAGCAAATTAGGGACACTGTTGCTCCTGGGGTATCGGCGAGGACCATTCGCAACCGTCTCCATGAAGCTGGGCTATGGTCCCGCACACCGTTAGGCCGTCTTCCGCTCACGCCCCAACATCGTGCAGCCCGCCTCCAGTGGTGTCGCGACAGGCGTGACTGGAGGGACGAATGGAGACTTGTCGTCTTCAGCGATGAGAGTCGCTTCTGCCTTGGTGCCAATGATGGTCGTATGCGTGTTTGGCGCCGTGCAGGTGAGCGCCACAATCAGGACTGCATACGACCGAGGCACACAGGGCCAACACCCGGCATCATGGTGTGGGGAGCGATCTCCTACACTGGCCGTACACCACTGGTGATCGTCGAGGGGACACTGAATAGTGCACGGTACATCCAAACCGTCATCGAACCCATCGTTCTACCATTCCTAGACCGGCAAGGGAACTTGCTGTTCCAACAGGACAATGCACGTCCGCATGTATCCCGTGCCATCCAACGTGCTCTAGAAGGTGTAAGTCAACTACCCTGGCCAGCAAGATCTCCGGACCTGTCCCCCATTGAGCATGTTTTGGACTGGATGAAGCGTCGTCTCACGCGGTCTGCACGTCCAGCACGAACGCTGGTCCAACTGAGGCGCCAGGTGGAAATGGCATGGCAAGCCGTTCCACAGGACTACATCCAGCATCTCTACGATCGTCTCCATGGGAGAATAGCAGCCTGCATTGCTGCGAAAGGTGGATATACACTGTACTAGTGCCGACATTGTGCATGCTCTGTTGCCTGTGTCTATGTGCCTGTGGTTCTGTCAGTGTGATCATGTGATGTATCTGACCCCAGGAATGTGTCAATAAAGTTTCCCCTTCCTGGGACAATGAATTCACGGTGTTCTTATTTCAATTTCCAGGAGTGTAGTTACGTAAATTATATACAAGCTTCACTTTGAGAAGGCTTTCTATCACAATCATTTTTAAATTGTGAAGATATTTTAATCATGAATCTAAGATTTGACAGCTCCCTACACTAGTTAAAGAAAAGAAATAACAAATGCTTGCTTCTGAAAGTGAAAGAATGCTGTCGTGGTTGAGAAAAACAATATCCCTGTGACAACAAACGTCAGCAAACAAGAACTACTAGTAATGATTAAGGGAAATAAATCTATGCCACTGTACGTCGTTGACAGACATTAAAAGAAGTCGGATTTTCTGTTCTACAACCACATCCATACCTATGTTAATTGAATGCAATGGAATTTATTTGAAACTTAATAAAACGACATGTATTTATTAGAAACATTTACAACTCCTTTCAGCTGAGATTGTCCCACACATCTGGTATTAAGGAGGTTCTGTAAGTATAGTAATTGTGTCTTCTCTTTAAGTTCATGGAAGAAGCTTTATAGGCCGAAGGTGGACCAACGCCTTATTGAATTTCTCAATTTGTGAAGTTATTTCTCGTGAATAAATCTTCAAAGTTTTTGAAATCGTAATAATTTTTTGTATAGACGTGTACATACCATCTACCGGCTTACGTCCCACTCGGATAGTTGGTTTTTGGAGCTTTCTTTCGTCTTAGAGTGAACTTAGGCGTCATTTTGGACCAACAATGCGACTACAAAATCATGGATCGAACAGACCAATAATAAATTGATCAATGTGGGAAAGTTCCTCATGATATCAAACATCAGTTCGAGGACGTGAAACCTGGACCTTAGAATCAAGTATTGGAACATTAGTTGAGGTCTTTGAAACATATTTGTATGGTAATCTTTTACGTTCACTCTGGACATTGAAAATATCAGTTGTCGAGCTTCTTCCTTGGCGGAAGACGCAAAAAGAATTTATACATATTATGAAACAAATGATGACACTACGCGCGGGTCGTGCTATGAGGGACGAGAGATATCAATTATTACAGCTCATTGTTGAAGGAAAATTACATGGCGAAATGTCCACTGGATAAGTGAGAAACTTCAAGCTGAAACACATTCGAAGATAGAACAATGGACTGATTTTCCAATTACACGAAGAAATGGGGACCAGAGACCGCTTTAAGCAGTTTTCCGCATTTTGAGCAATATTTGTTGTTGCTTGACGTGAGGTTGTGTAGCACACTTAAATGCTGTATAATACACTCTGCAAAATGTACAAAAAAAAAAAAATCCCAAGAAGGAATTATCGAAATTGGTCGGAAATCGGTAGATGAGACGCACATGTACAGACAAACAGTGATTGCAACAATATTATGCAATACGTTATTCGGCTTGGCGTTGATTGATAGAGTTGTTAGATGTCAACCTGGGGTGTATCGTACCAAATGCTGCCCAATTGGCGCGTTATACCGTCAAAATCCCGAGATAGTTGGACGACCCTGCCCATAATGCTCCAAACGTTCTCAGTTGAGGATGGATCTGGCGATCTTGCTGACCAATGCAGCATTTACAAGCACGAAGACGAGCGGTAGAAACCCTCGCCGTGTGCGGGCGGCCATCTTCTAGCTGAAGGACAGCTCGCCATAAAGGGCAACAAAACGGGGCGCAGAATATCGTCAACTTAACCGCTATGGTGTGAAGGTGCCGCGATCAAATGGTTCCTGCTATGAAATGAAATGGCATCCCAGACTATGACTGCTGGTGGTCGGGCCGTACGGCGAGTGATAGTCAGGTTGGTATCCATCCGCTGTCAAGGGCACGTCCTTGCTGGTCATCGGGGCTTAGTTCGAAGTGGGTCTCATCACTGAAGACAACCGTACTGGAGATTAGAGGCCTGGATGACCAGCGCGGACGTGCATGGACACGCTCGAGAGCGGTGCATTATGGGCAGGGCCCTTCAACCAGCTCGGGATTTTGACGGTCTAGTTTGACAGTTCGACGGAATGTGGCACTATATCCGTAAGAAGGTTATCTAACAACTCTTGTAGTCAGTGTCAAGCCGAATAACTGCTTGCACATCAGACAGAGTGTTCCAATGCGTTACTGACTTGCTCCAGTTTATGAAGCTCTTTCTCTTGAATAAATACTCCAGTTTTTCTGAAATTGTAATCATTTGTTAGTCTGTACATTTACGTCAGATCCATTTATTTCCGTACCATTCAGACAATTTATCTGTTGTGTTTTTATTTGTCTTAGTGTGTATCTAAGAGATAATTTAAATACACTACTGGCCATTAAAATTGCTACAACACGAAGATGACGTGCTACAGACGCGAAATTTAACGGACAGGAAGAATATGTGATATGCAGATGATTAGCTTTTCATAGCATTCACACAAGGTTGGGGCCGGTGGCGACACCTACAACGTGCTGACACGAGGAAACTTCCCAACCGATTCCTCATACACAAACAGCAGTTGACCGGCGTTGCCTGGTGAAACGTTGTTGTGATGCCTCGTGTAACGAGGAGAAATGCTTACCATCACGTTTCCGACTTTGATTGTAGCCTATCGCGATTGCGGTTTATCGTATCGCGACATTGCTGCTCGCGTTGGTCGAGATCCAACGACTGTTAGCAGAATATGGAATCGGTGGGTTCAGGAGGGTAATACGGAACGCCGTGCTGGATCCCAACGGCCTCGTATGAGTAGCAGTCGAGATGACAGGCATCTTATCCGCATGGCTGTAACGAATCGTGCAGCCACGTCTCGATCCCTGAGTCAACAGATGGGGACGTTTGCAAGGCAACAACCATGTGCACGAACAGTTCGACGACGTTTGCAGCATCGTGGACTATCAGCTCGGAGACCATGGCTGCGGTTACCCTTGACGCTGCTTCACAGACAGGAGCGGCTTCGATGGTGTACTCAACGACGAACCTGGGTGCACGAATGGAAAAACGTCATTTTTTCGGATGAATCCAGGTTCTGTTTACAGCATCATGATGGTCGCATCCGTGTTTGGCGACATCACGGTGAACGCACATTGGAAGCGTGTATTCGTCATCGCCGTACTGGCTTATCACCCTGCGTGATGGTATGGGGTGCCATTCGTTACACGTCTCGGTCAGTTCTTGTTCGCATTGACGGCACTTTGAATAGTTTACGTTACATTTCAGATGTGTGACGACGCGTGGCTCTACCCTTCATTCGATCCCTGCGAAACCCTACATTTCAGCAGGATAATGCACGACCGCATGTTGCAGGTCCTATACGGGCCTTTCTGGATACAGAAAATGTTCGACTGCTGTCCTGGCCAGCACATTTTCCACATATCTTACCAATTGAAAACGTCTGGCCAATGGGGGCCAAGCAACTGGCTCGTCGCAATACGCCTGTCACTGCTCTTGATGAACTGTGGCATCGTGTTGAAGCTGCATGGGTACCTGTACCTGTACACGCCATCCAGGCTCTGTTTGACTCAATGCCCAGGCGTATCAAGGCCATTATTACGGCTAGAGGTGGTTGTTCTGGGTACTGATTTCTCAGGATTTATGCACCCAAATTGCGTGAAAATGTAATCACATGTCAGTTCTAGTACAATATATTTGTCCAATGAATACCCGTTTATCATCTGCATTTCTTCTTGGTGTAGCAATTTTAATGGCCAGTAGTGTATATTGTTATTCCTTCAGTTGCAAAATCTTAAGTAAAATTCTATATTTTTGAACTGATTATATAACTTTTGAACGGTATAGTCATACTTCGTCGGTCATTCAGCATTTAGTACCCGAAACAGAGGAAGGTATTTTACCATGGAACATTTGAAAATGAACTGAGTTTCGTTTTCTTAAGAACTTTACATGCTTTGAAAATGGAAATTTGTATTAGTCTGCAATTATTTGTTTGAGAATGAATTTAGCTTGTAATCGATTTTTGGTCATATTACTGCTTAATTTCATTTCACCTACACATTATTGCCGTGTAGCACAATGATTATGTAGGAGATAGAGGAGTAAGTACAATACCAAGGCTTTCCCTGCTGTAACACTTTTAAATATCAATAGGATATTTTTTCCGAGATACATGACGATGTTGTACCTTGGAACAAGATTTTACATGTAGAAATTTTTTTGTAATTTCAGAAAAAATTTGAAGCCCATAAAAAATGAATGCCGTTGTTTGAAAATGAAATAGGAAAGTATATTAAACTTCTATTGCGGAGCTGGCTATAAGCGAAAGTTTGAAGAGCTCCTCAAGGTACAACAATCTCCCATACTAACTTATAACGTGAAAACATTTCAAAAACTTAGGAGAGCCCAGCGAGATGGGTGTTAATGGTTAGTAGGAAAACAAACAAGTAGATGACGGAAAAGACTGACATGGAAGATACACTCCTGGAAATTGAAATAAGAACACCGTGAATTCATTGTCCCAGGAAGGGGAAACTTTATTGACACATTCCTGGGGTCAGATACATCACATGATCACACTGACAGAACCACAGGCACATAGACACAGGCAACAAAGCATGCACAATGTCGGCACTAGTACAGTGTATATCCACCTTTCGCAGCAATGCAGGCTGCTATTCTCCCATGGAGACGATCGTAGAGATGCTGGATGTAGTCCTGTGGAACGGCTTGCCATGCCATTTCCACCTGGCGCCTCAGTTGGACCAGCGTTCGTGCTGGACGTGCAGACCGCGTGAGACGACGCTTCATCCAGTCCCAAACATGCTCAATGGGGGACAGATCCGGAGATCTTGCTGGCCAGGGTAGTTGACTTACACCTTCTAGAGCACGTTGGGTGGCACGGGATACATGCGGACGTGCATTGTCCTGTTGGAACAGCAAGTTCCCTTGCCGGTCTAGGAATGGTAGAACGATGGGTTCGATGACGGTTTGGATGTACCGTGCACTATTCAGTGTCCCCTCGACGATCACCAGTGGTGTACGGCCAGTGTAGGAGATCGCTCCCCACACCATGATGCCGGGTGTTGGCCCTGTGTGCCTCGGTCGTATGCAGTCCTGATTGTGGCGCTCACCTGCACGGCGCCCAACACGCATACGACCATCATTGGCACCAAGGCAGAAGCGACTCTCATCGCTGAAGACGACACGTCTCCATTCGTCCCTCCATTCACGCCTGTCGCGACACCACTGGAGGCGGGCTGCACGATGTTGGGGCGTGAGCGGAAGACGGCCTAACGGTGTGCGGGACCGTAGCCCAGCTTCATGGAGACGGTTGCGAATGGTCCTCGCCGATACCCCAGGAGCAACAGTGTCCCTAATTTGCTGGGAAGTGGCGGTGCGGTCCCCTTCGGCACTGCGTAGGATCCTACGGTCTTGGCGTGCATCCGTGCGTCGCTGCGGTCCGGTCCCAGGTCGACGGGCACGTGCACCTTCCGCCGACCACTGGCGACAACATCGATGTACTGTGGAGACCTCACGCCCCACGTGTTGAGCAATTCGGCAGTACGTCCACCCGGCCTCCCACATGCCCACTATACGCCCTCGCTCAAAGTCCGTCAACTGCACATACGGTTCACGTCCACGCTGTCGCGGCATGCTACCAGTGTTAAAGACTGCGATGGAGCTCCGTATGCCACGGCAAACTGGCTGACACTGACGGCGGCGGTGCACAAATGCTGCGCAGCTAGCGCCATTCGACGGCCAACACCGCGGTTCCTGGTGTGTCCGCTGTGCCGTGCGTGTGATCATTGCTCGTACAGCCCTCTCGCAGTGTCCGGAGCAAGTATGGTGGGTCTGACACACCGGTGTCAATGTGTTCTTTTTTCCATTTCCAGGAGTGTATATTTACGACGATAATGAAAATCAATTGGAGCTGAGGCAGATGTGTAGGTAGGGGAATTCTTGGAATATGGACCTAAGAAGTTCTTTGCTGGTTTCTATGAGAAAAGACAGTCGCCAACCTGATGGAAGGTGCCAACGTTACATCAGGAAACATCTAGAAACAAAGGCAATGTACGTAAATATCTGGACGAAGCCTATATTTGTGAAGCGTAATAATAAAGTTCTATTTACTGCGTCGGAAAAATGAAGTTACGTACTTACATTTTTGTTTTCCTGACGTCCTGCTACACATTGAAATGCTCACACCACTGGATAGTAGCAGGCTGCTAGACAAGTCAAAACAGAATGACGCGGTCTACACTGAGGTGACATAAGTCATGGGACACCTCCCAATATTGTGTAGAACCTCATCTTTCCCGTTATAGTGCAGCAGTTCGACGTGCTATGGACTCAACAAATCGGTGGAAGTCTTCTGCAGCAATATTGAGCCTCCATAGTCGTCCATAATTGCGAAAGTGTTACTGGTGCAGTATTTTGTGCATGAGCTGACCTCTCGATTATGTTCCATAAGTGTTCGATGGTATGGATATCGGGCGATTGGGAGGCCAAAACATTCGTTCGAATTGTACAGAATGTGCATCAAAGCTATCATGAACGGTTATGACCCAGCGAGAGGCGCAATGCCAGTCCGTTCCTTGTAAATACAGCCCACACTGTTACCAGCCACCACCAGTTTGCATAGAGCCTTATTGACAACTTGGGTGCATTACTTCGTGGGGTCAACGCCACACTCGAACCCTATCATCGCCGGCCGGTGTGGCCGAGCGGTTTTAGGCGCTACAGTCTGGAACCGCGCGACCGCTACGGTCGCAGGTTCGAATCCTGCCTCGGGCATGGATGTGTGTGATGTCCTTAGGTTAGTTAGGTTTAAGTAGTGCTAAGTTCTAGGGGACTGATGACCTTAGAAGTTAAGTCCCATAGTGCTCAGAGCCATTTCTTTTTTGGACCCTACCATCAGCTGTTACCTACTGAAATAGGGACTCATCTGACGAGACCTCGGTTTTCCAGTCGTCTAGGTTCCAACTGATAAGGTGACGAGCCCAGGAGAGAGGATGCAGGCGATGTCGTGGTGCTAGCAAAGGAAGTCCCGTCAGTCGTCTGCTGCCATGGCCCATTAATGGCAAACTTCGCTGCCATGTCCTAACGGATATGTTCGTGATACGTCCCACAGT
This sequence comes from Schistocerca nitens, assembly GCF_023898315.1. Lineage (NCBI taxonomy): Eukaryota > Metazoa > Arthropoda > Insecta > Orthoptera > Acrididae > Schistocerca > Schistocerca nitens. The sequence continues at coordinate 363,060,145 of NC_064621.1, forward strand.
GATTTTTGCTGGTATTTCACGTAGTGTTGCTTGTATGTCAGCGCGGGCAACCCTATGCAAACGCTGCTGCTGTCTGTCGTGATATGAAGGCCACCTACATCTACATCTACATCCATACTCCGCAATATCAATAATCAAGTTGGAAACCTTTTCGCGTGAAGGAGCTGAGTACAAATGATACGTCCTTCAGTGCACTGCCCTTTTGTACGGGATGGGGCAAACAGAAACGGCACGGACGAGTGAATACGAGTTGACGTGGTTGTATTCAGATAACAACACACCGTGACGCGCCCACCACGTGTACGCCGGCCCGTGATCCACTCGTGTTCAGAGCATAATGAGGGCTGTTTCAGTGTAAATACAGCAATGCAGACAGGACGATGCTACAGTGGAGCAGCGGGTGTTTCTTGTGTAGAGTTACGTGACAACAAAGTCGTGGAAACGGTGTTGTTTGCTGAGAGATTTAATGATGTCAAAGGGCAATTAAAGAGTGCCATACAACGCTTACTCCGGAAATGGCGTCAGACAGTATCTGTTTTGTTCTGAAACTTGCCCGCACACCAGAAAATGTGGCTACAGTTCACCAGACAATGCTTCGGAGTCCTACCAAATCAAGAGACGGGCGTATCACTTCAGTCGTGCAGACGAATACGCCACTGGGCCAGCACATGCATCCCTACCGAGTGTCTGCTGTTCATGCATTAAGAGCAGCAAATGCTCCTCAGCGCCTCTAGCTTTCTGGGTGGCTGTTCGATGAAATAACAATGACTGGTTTGGACATACGTTCTATATGTCTGATGGAGCCTAGTTTCAACACATCCCACTGAATAATATGTTCTATGCAGCAGAGAATCCGCATAATTTCCACGAAACACCATTGCATGATCAGAAGGGTGGAGTTTAGTGTGCAGTGTTTGCATGTTGCATTATTGGTCCCATCTACTTTCACTCCTGACAGAGTTGTTAGCTGAGGTGAGTCTGGTCGCGGCCCCAGCTGGCCACCCAGGTCACGTGATCTGTCGGCATGCGATTGCTTTGTGGGGGAACCCCTCAAGTCTAAGGTGTGTCGCAACGACCGTCATAGTCTTCAAGAACTGCAGCAGAACGTTTTGTATGAGATTGCAGCATTTCCAGGAGTTCAGCTGCTATCCGCTTTCAGCGACGTGCTGACCAGGGGCCAAAAGTGCCGAGAGATGGAGGGTGGTCATTTCACCATCTGCTGTGGTTAGGTTAGTATTTGTGCTGCGTTTCTGTGTACCCTGGAACTCTGTCCTCCGGGCCACTTTTATTTGCCCCAACCTGTATCTTGTGTACGCGGAACCAAAGCCATCTGTATACGTGCATGTCGCTATCCCATGACTTTTGTCACCTTGGTGTATAATCACTTTACGAATGGGCTGCGTCATTTTGTTTGTGGTGTTCCAACAGTCTGCTACGGTACTGTGCCGCGAGGATTTCAATGTTACCACTGCTGCAGTCACGTAGCAGCAAACAAGTAAATATATATACTGCGTAGCACTATTTTCTAGGGGCGATAATTGAAACTTTATTACTGCTTCTCATAGAATTTGTTATGACTAGACGAAACTATAATCGTCCTGCCATAGCCGTGGGTTATTTGACTGGTCTGGGAGGTGGCTCATGGTAACTACAACATATGCAATATATTTTCGTTTTGTTACATGAATGATGAAAAGATTTACCTAACTTGATCCAGTCCTTCGCCACAGGAGTGCTTGCTAATTTACAACTGTCATTTACTATTAAAGCACCACTTGATGCACTAATTAACAAATTCTTCTCTTGAAATAAAATATTCAACATTTTCAAAACTATGAAACTTCCTGCCAGATTAAAATTGTGTGCCGGACCGAGACTCGAACTTTGGACCTTTTCCTTTCTCGGGCAAGCGCTCTACCGACTTTTTTTCTTTTTTTTTTTGCATTTTATTCATTATTGTTCGTTGTATTTGATCGTAGCGGACTTCACATGACATCTGTTGAAGTTCGTTATTGATACTTTCACTCAGTTTTTTTTTATTACAGACATCAGGCAGCTCTCTCACCGAACACGCTGAGCTACCGTGCCGGCAACCGACTGAGTTACCGAAGCACGACTCACTATTTGTCCTCGCAGCCTTATTTCCGCCAGTAACCCTCCGAATTTTACAGAAGCTCTCCTGCGAACCTTCCAAGACTAGAACTCTTACAGGAAAGGATAACCGGCCTTTGTGGCGAGCGGTTCTAGGCGCTTCAGTCTGGAACCGCGCGACCGAGCCTCGAGCATGGATGCGTGTGATGTCCTTAGGTTAGTTACGTTTAAGTAGTTCTAAGTTGTAGCGGACCGATGACCTCAGACGTTAAGTCCCATAGTGCTCAGATCCATTTGAGCCGTTTGAAGAAAAGGATATTGCGGTGACATGGCTTAGCCACAGCCTGGTGAATGTTTTCACAATGAAATTTTCACTCTGCAGCGCAGCGTGCGCTGATATGAAGTTAGGCAGGTAGGAGACGAGGTACTGATGAGAGTAAAGCTATGAGAATGGGTCGTGAATCGTGCTTGTACAGCTCACTAGGTAGTGCACTTGCCCGCGCAAGGCAAAAGTCCAGAGTTCGAGTCTCGTCCAGCCCACGGTTGTAATCTGAAGTTTCATATCAGCGCAAACTCCGCTGCAGCGTGAAAATCTCATTCTGGATACATCCCCCCAGGCTATGGCTGATCCCGTTCTCAGCAAATTACTTTCTTCCTGGAGTGGTAGTCTTGTACGTTCGGTAGGAGAACTCTTGTGTAGTTTGGAAGGTAAGAGAGCAGGTATTGGCGGAAGTAAGGCTGTGACGGTTCATGAATTGTGCTTGGGTAGCTCAGTCGCTGAACTCCGTATTGACCTCCGTGCGGAGACGCTGCCGTGCCGAGAGAGAAGGCGTGTCTTTTCTTCAGCACCTACCACTTGTCATTGTGGACTGCAGCTATATATCACCAGTTTCCGTGGCATCGATGTGGTGTGGCGCCGGATCCGCTGGAGCAATGGATCCTGCGGCCGCAACTGGTGGGAGGGAGCTTCCCGGACTGGACGAGCAGCACTGCACTGTCGGCGGCAGAAGAATTTCTCTTCTGGACCGATCAACTTCGCCATATTCAAGAGAAAGACAGTGCGGCCACAGTGGCTAATCGTCTGGTTCCGATGGCGAGTGGGCCAGTGTATATAGTGCGCAGGGCACTTGCTATTGAGTAGCTACTACGTCGTGTACCGAGAGAGAGTTGTTCTTGCATGGGGTGGAAGCAGTTTCACTGTAACATTCTGACTTACGACCTTGTGTTGCATCACAAAATGAATGTATTACTTTCCGTGTTTTGTGATTTATGAGCGAGTGAAATTAGAACATTTTGTAATCCAACAGGTGAGGCCTGTGTTTGTGGCCGATACTTAGCGCAGTTCTAGGCGCTACAGTCTGGAACCGCGAGACCGCTACGGTCGCAGGTTCGAATCCTGCCTCGGGCATGGATGTGTGTGATGTCCTTTGGTTAGTTAGGTTTAAGTAGTTCTAAGTTCTAGAGCCCTGATGACCTCAGAAGTTAAGTCCCATACTGCTCAGAACCATTTGACCATTTTTGATAGCGCTCAGTCTAAGAAAACTTTATCTGTTCTTGGTGTTCTCGAATATCATTGATTGGCACGAGTTCATTTCTTGTTTGGCTGTGTTCAATTAATATTCTCCATGCCCAGTCCTGGCTGAAGTTTATTTAGTTTTAATAAGATTCATTGGTGTAAAACTGTTTTTTTTATTATTAGAAAGTTTTTTAAATGTCTGTGTCACGGTTGGCCAACTTTTAAGGAAGTTCTTTGATACCATTTTAATGATTATGGCTTGTTGTTTTCTTAATTATTAGTAAAGTATAATGTTACTTTGTACGTCACTTCTGCTGGTAGAGAACTTGTGTTTAAGATTATTTTAAGCGAAAAAAATTTTAAATTATGGCCAAATTGTACGCACGCCTCTCAATCCCAGTATCACCACTCCTAAAATCATTAATAAGTAAATACAAGAATAAGCTCGGGGACATAGGGTATTACCCCTCCCGCTATCCAATTGAGACGAACTTGCACTATGCCGACATGCTTGAGTCTTACATTTTTATATGATAAGTTTCGTTGCTGACTTGAACAGCACATTTTTCGTAAGCCTTAAAATGCTGTTTGGACGTATGCAACTGTGATAAAAATAGTTTCATCAATATCAACATAGATAAAAGAAGTTAAGAACATCAACCACAGAGCAAAATACACTGTTTGGTGTGTCAGTTAAAAAAGATTAACTTTAAGCCTTGTGTATAAATCAGGATACGTTATTAGATATTTCATATAAAATATTTTGTCACCGAACTGCAGCGCACTTGAGACAAAAGGCAAACTACGTGGGTAATGAGCGACCATTCAGGTCACGGTCTTGCAAAGTGATGAAGTGAGTTCGGTCATTGAGCGTCTTTGTTTAAAAGTGCGGATGTAGCTCAGCGAATTCTAAGAGAATTTTTTTTTCGTTCTATTTTTTATTTTTAACCAAGTATTTGTGCAGCAGTGTGTAGGGAAACCGTCATTACTGCCGTCAAAATTGCTTAACGCAAACACTGCGGAACATTTAGAGTACCCTCAGCGGTTTTTCTAACGTGAAAGCACTTGGCCTGCGTGAGTTTGGACGTAGACGGCAACTCGCCCTTTACAAAAGCGGTTTTCGACGGAAGAAGTTTTCCTGCGCCCTGCGGCACTTGAATGCGCTTGGGGCACTTCAGCACGACTGCGATCGGGTCAAGCCGTGGCCATGGGCCGTTGCCTCTCACTCTCTCTCTCTCTCTCTCTCTCTCTCTCTCCCTCTCTCCCTCTCTCCCTCCCTCCCTCCTTGTCTCTCTCTATACTTCTCTCTGATCCTTCCCTCTCATTCCTTCTGTCTTTCTGTCCTTCTCTTTCTCTCTTTCAACTTCTTCATCTCCTCTCTCCTTCTCGCTCTGCCCTCCCACCAGCACAGTGGCTGAACAGTTAGCGTTAGCGTCTACTGCATCGCTTGTAGGCGGAGGTTGCAAAATTTTGTAAAATATCGCTCTACTTACTTTTCGATGAAGCGTCGGATATATACAGGGTGGTCCATTGATAGTGACCGAGCCAAATATCTCATGAAATAAGCATCAAACGAAAAAACTACGAAGAACGGAATTCGCCTAGCAGATGGCGCTATGGTTGGCACACTAGATGTCGCTGCCATAGGTCAAACGGATATCAACTGCGTTTCTTAAAAATAGGAACCCCCATTTTTTATTAAATATTCGTTTAGTACGTAAAGAAATATGTATATTCTAGTTGGACCACTTTTTTCGCTTTGTGATAGATAGCGCTGTAATAGTCACAAACGTATAAGTACGTGGTATCACGTAACATTCCGCCAGTGCGGACGGTATTTGCTTCGTGATACATTACTCGTGTTGAAATGGACCGTTTACCAATTGCGAGAAAGGTCGATATCGAGTTGCTGTATGGCTGTTGTGATCAAAATTCCCAACGGGCGTGTGCTATGTATGCTGCTTGCTATCCTGGACGACATCATCCCAGTGTCCGGACCGTTCGCCGGATAGTTACGTTATTTAAGGAAACAGGAAGTGTTCAGCCACATGTGAAACGTCAACCACGACCTGCAACAAATGATGATGCCCAAGTAGGTGTTTTAGCTGCTGTCCGCAAATCAGTAGCACACAAACTGCGCGAGAATTGGGAATCCCAAAAACGTCGGTGTTGAGAATGCTACATCAACATCGATTGCATCCGTACCATATTTCTATGCACCAGGAATTACTTGGCGACGACTATGAACGTCGTGTACAGTTCTGCCACTGGGCACAAAAGAAATTACGGGACGATGACAAGATTTTTTGCAGGCGTTCTATTTAGCGACGAAGCGTCATTCGCCAACAGCGGTAACGTAAACCGCCATAATATGCACTATTGGGCAACGGGAAATCTACGGTGGCTCCGACAAGTGGAACATCAGCAACCTTGGCGGGTTAATGTATGGTGCGGCATTATGGGAGGAAGGATAATTGGCCCCCATTTTATCGATGGCAATCTAAATGTTGCAATGTATGCTGACTTCCTACGTAATGTACTACCGATGTTACTATAAGATGTTTCATTGCATGACAGAATGGCGATGTACTTCCAACATGATGGATGTCCGGCACATAGCTCGCGTGCGGTTGAAACGGTATTGAACAGCATATTTCATGACAGGTGGATTGGTCGTCGAAGCACCATACCATGGCCCGCACGTCCACCGGATCTGACGTCCCCGGATTTCTTTCTGTAGGGAAAGTTGAAGGATATTTGCTATCGTGATCGACCGACAACGCCTGACAACATGCGTCAGCGCACTGTCAATGCATGTGCGAACATTACGGAAGGCGAACTACTCGTTGTTGAGAGGAATGTCGTTACACGTATTACCAAATGCATTGAGGTTGACGGACATTATTTTGAGCATTTATTGCATTAATGTGATATTTACGGGTAATCACGCTGTAACAGCATGTGTTCTCAGAAATGATAAATTCACAAACGTACATGTATCACATTGGAACAACCGAAATAAAATGTTCAAACGTACCTACGTTTTGTATTTTAATTTAAAAAACCTACCTGTTACCAACTGTTCGTCTAAAATTGTGAGCCATATGTTTGTGACTATTACAGTGCCATCTATCACAAAGCGAAAAAAGTGGTCCAACTAAAACATTCCTATTTCTTTACGTACCACACGAATATGTAATAAAAATGGGGGTTCCTATTTTAAAAAAACACAGTGAAACACGTATGTTGTGCGGCAGCGATGCTGAGACATTGTAGAATCTCTGACCAGAGCAGTTGCGCTCGACTCGCAATAGCGAGCAGTCAGTCAGTCAGTCTGTAGTAGTCAGTCCTCAGTAATGCTAGGAGTCTGTGAGTAGTGGTAGCCCAGAGCAGTCGGCGGGCGTCGGCACAGCGATGGTCAAGATTCAGGATGAGGTATAATTTTATTTAAATAAATAATCATGCAGCTTTGCGCTCATCAGATAATGTAACGAACACTCATTGTAATTTAACTTTCAAAAAATCGCCCCCAATTATAATTTTGATTTAAAACCAATTTTAGAGACAATCATTCAAATTTCCTTCCATTTCCTTTTAACAAAGATTTTTTTAAAAAGGTACTTCCAATGCTTTTCATGCAAGCGCCAGAGAACAATAAGAGCAGAATTTTGACATGCAGTTTCACTAAGGTAAGAAATTTATTCTCGTTTCGCACAGGGCAAACACCGACTTTTCGGTTGAATTGAGTTTAGGTTATCATTACAGTTTCATTATCATGGAATTAGCGTTCATTATTTAATGGGAACTTGTACTTGAGTCAGATAGCGAGCTTTCATTTAATTGTCATTGTCATTAATATTTTGTGGGAAGCTTACACTTAGGTGTGGCATCATTTCTGATAAATATTATTCCATTTCCTTTTAACAAAGATTTTTTTAAAAAGGTACTTCCAATGCTTTTCATGCAAGCGCCAGAGAACAATAAGAGCAGAATTTTGACATGCAGTTTCACTAAGGTAAGAAATTTATTCTCGTTTCGCACAGGGCAAACACCGACTTTTCGGTTGAATTGAGTTTAGGTTATCATTACAGTTTCATTATCATGGAATTAGCGTTCATTATTTAATGGGAACTTGTACTTGAGTCAGATAGCGAGCTTTCATTTAATTGTCATTGTCATTAATATTTTGTGGGAAGCTTACACTTAGGTGTGGCATCATTTCTGATAAATATTATTCTTTTTAATATTTCTTGTGGGGAGGTTACACTTGGCGACACCCAGTCCAGGATCGTATTTCGTTGAGAATCTTTTGAAAAACAGTCAGATATCTGCTCTTATTTGCTTAAATATAGTTGTAATTTGGCGCAACGCTTTTACTAATTTGTGACTTTCTTTCCTCAGATCATCGGCAATTCGTTGCTCTGTTGTATTTGAGTGTTGCTTTTTGCATTGTGTTTATTTGTTTTGTGAATAATTGTGACTGTTGTGAAAATGCCGCGAAAAACTATGAATAGTGTATCGCGAGGTATTATGAATGAATTTACCGACTTAAACACTGTGACTGATAGTAATTGTGACAATCCTGCGTTCACCGACAATCAGTGCGTTGCAACCTCTAATGATGATTATTATCTTACTGATGAACAAACGAACTCAATTGTCTCCTCTGTTAATTTGACGACAATTGATAACGCGGGGCGTTCTGTTGGAATGAGCGCTGCCCAGGTTAACACACCCGGTTTGGAAAATTCAAGTAACGTGCAGAGAAATTTCTCTAATGAAAATGGGCAGTGTACTGAAAGTACGATGGATCCATTTAACTCCGAAATAGTGACCGACAGTGTACGTTCGACTGACAAATCTTTTTGTAAATTACAGAATGACCAAGTGGTCACACAAAACGCGACAGTTGCAGGTACGCAATCAAACAGCACAGATAATCGAGTAGGTAATATTACTGAGGATGAAATTATAGCATTATTACTACAAATCAAGAAACAACAAGATGACTATTACAAACAACAGAACGAAATTTTCGACAACCATTTTAATCAACTTAATGAAAGTTTCAAACAGACGCATGAAACGTACGACAGACTTAATGAAAGTTTCGACAACCATTTCAAACAACTTAATGAAAGTTTCGACAACCACTTCAAACAACTTAGCGAAACAATTAATGAAAGTTTCAATCTGACGAACGAAAAACAAGACAGCCTTAACGAACGGAACAAACAAGTTAGTGAACAGAGTACAGCTGTTACCGTGCGATGTCAGGACATTAAAGAACCATTACGTGTGAATACTAAGGCTTGTGCTAAAAACAGTAATAAGGAAGTTGGCACTGTTGCACAAGAATTAAGTAGTGCACGTATAGGCACAACAGAATCACATAAAGACGAAGTTAATGCAGTTCCTGAACAATGTTCAGCAAACGCAACACAGATACACGAAATTAATGCAGTCACTGAACAATGCCCTAAAAACGCAGTACAGATACACGACGAGTTTAATTTAGAGTCAGTGGAAGTTTCACACACTCTGAATACGGAAGTCAATAATAAAAGTGAACGTCAGAACAACCAAATTGACGAAGGTATTAAAGTAACAGAATTAACAACTATTTCAGTCACCAATACGTCACAGAATCTGACACGTTGCGAGCATTTGTCAGAGTCACGCAGCGCGTATAATGTGAGCAATTTACAGAGACTACGCGACTTAAAATCCGAAAAGCTACGCGACTTAAAACCTAAAAAGATACGCAATTTGAATTCCGAAATGACACAGACAAACAGATTCACACACAAAACTGAACGTGTTCTCAAATTCAGTGGCGAAAACGTAGATTACGAGCAATTTTTATCCGTAAGAAAGTGTAAGGAATTTAATAATGACAGAGCACAGATACACGATTTGCACTGTATGAGACAATTTATGTTTGTATTTTCACCGCTATTGCCTGTAATGCAGAAGCTGGCTTTGAACTGGATACGACAATTTATTTTTGTATTTTCATCAACATTGCCTATTTTACAAAAACTGCAATTAGCATGGATACAGCAATTTGCTATTGGATTTTTACCGCTATTGCCTGTAACACAAAAACTAAAATGTATTTGCAGTGCGTAATTGACCTCAGGGGATTCATTACGCTTTAATGAATATGTGCCGTAGCGAGCATAGGGCCCCGAGCTGCTGTAGTGCTGTTTCATCTTTAGTTTTCTGCACTGCTGCCTTCTCTTCTACTATCCTTTATATCTATCAAAACAGCTCTTTAACTTTTGCTCTACCTAGAATTAAGAATATGTACTGAACACCGGATATGACAATTTTTACCGAATGTGACAATATTCAGTAGGCACTCCCGTAATGACAACTACCGCCGTAATTTTAATAACATAAAAATCGTAATCATCAGTATATGTAAAATTAGCAGTAACAGCAACCACATTTTTGGTAACAATAGACGTTTTCCACCACAACAGCATGAAAGTCAACCGCTTAGCATTCCTGACCAACAATGTAATGTACAAGCTTTAATGTTTCGCCGCGTGCACGTATAGTCCCAGCTACAATAAATAGTAACGCACAGCAGCAGGAATAACTACGTACAGAAACACACTATTTCAATTCCTATCGCAGATGCGCCGTATAAAAGTGACTATTATGACAGACGTAAAATTAACGAGCACAATTTTCAGCGTACATTTCATTACAGTCGATCTTTTCAGCAGCAAGACTGTCAGCAACAACATATAATCATGAATGAAACAGACAATAGGTGTCATCTATAGCGTAACATGTCAGTAAGAAATAACAGAGCAGTTTAAATAGTCAAAATACCACAGCATCGTCCCGTAAATAACAGCACGTACGACAGAATTTGACCAGACACAGTACAGGTAGCCTATTCCAGTAACGTAGGCAATACTTATTGACACGAAGAATCTTATTCACGAGAATGTTATTTGAAATAAGCCTTGTTGAATACACCACTTTTATCCCACACAGATCTTACCGGAAATTTTTTCATTGCCACCGACAGTTCTAACACCGCTTTAGGCGTACACATTTTTCAGGAAATTGAAGAACATGGCTCAATAGTAATTAAAAACATCGCATTTGCAAGCCGCATTTTGTCACCTGCTGAACGAAATTATTCCGTTACTGAACTAGAAACATTATGTGTTGTATGGGCTTTTACGAGATTTAGACACTTTTTTTATGGCAGACATACGACTGTTTACACAGATCACAGAGCTATACAATTTTTACTTTCAGCTAAATTTACTCACGACAGATTAAGCAGATGGAAACTGTATTTACAAGAATTTAATTTTACGATTGTTCACATTCCCGGCACACAAAATGTTATAGCAGACGCACTTTCTCGTTCTCTCAGCAACAATCAGCAAGACGTAGCAACCAACTTCTGCAAAGCAAATTTCAGTATCATGTACATTCAACAAGTTGCATTTGAAAATTTTATTTCGTCGTCATTACAGGACATAGCAAAAGAGCAAAGTAAAGACAATGTGTGGAAAGAAATTAAACACCTTTGGCAAGATAAGAATAATGTTACGATTAGAAACCACTACACTGTACGCAATGACATTCTGTTTCGCCGCTCTCATCCTGACAGCAACAATTGGTTACTATGCATTCCTGACGAACTGGTTAACAAATTAATTTGGTACACGCATTTAAGCTACGCACATTATGGAGCAAGAAAATGTTTTCTTATATTGAGACAGAACTGTTATTTTTCAAACATGGAAAAACGTATACGACGAGTTTTAGCGTCATGTAAAATTTGCCAGAAAGCTAAATCAGACACCACTTCACACATTCCTCCATTATATCCCATTGTACCTGTTAAATTAAGACATATGGCCGCAGTAGACATTTTTGGTCCAATTCCGAGAACTAATAGAGGTTTTTGCTACATCTTTGTCGCTGTTGAACTCACTTCAAAATTTGTTACCTTCACTCCGTTACGTAAAGCTACTGCTAAAACTGTTTCGAAAGCATTTGTAAAGCATTTCTTATTTCATGTAGGGCATGTGATGAAAGTAATTTCAGATAATGGATCACAATTTCGTTCTGCTATATGGACACGCATGTTACGAGCTAGAAACATTTCTCCGATTTATATATCCAAGTACCACGCCTCTTCGAACCCTTGTGAACGACTAATGAAAGAAATTGGTAAACTGTGTAGAATATACTGCCACAAAAGACATGTTAATTGGGACACACACATACACTCATTCCAAGATGTAATTAATTCCATTCCAAATGAATCCACTATGCTACCTCCGTCTGTTATACTGAAAAACGTTGAACCACCAAACAAAATCAAAGAATTAGTAAATTTTCCTACATCTCGTCGATTACGACACCACGAAATAATTGACATTGCGCTGAACAACATCAAACGTGCCGCAGAGCGCCGGAGAAGACAGCAAAAACAGGTTTGTAGACACCGAGACTTTCACGTTGGACAGAAGATATTAGTACGTACACACTATTTATCCAGCAAATTAAAAGGTAAGTGCAGTAAATTTGAACTTCTATACGCAGGTCCATATCGGATTCGCAGCATTCCTCACCCCAATGTTGTACACGTCGAAACTCTGAGAACTAGAAAATCGAAAGGCAACCATCATGTGTCAAACATTAAACCCTTTATCGAATGAAACCACTTTACAATGTAACATGCTATGAGGCCGTTTACACATTTTATGACCACTTATGCAATTATATTCACATGACTAATTACTGATGATTATCGTATTTTTTCTTGGCAAGTGCCCGGCAAGGTAAGGTTAGCAGGTCGCTTTTCTTGTCGTTACACATCAGACCGTGCACATTTTTTCAGATGAACTTACACATTTTATGACCACTTATGCAATTATATTGACATTACTAATTACTGATGATTATCGTATTTTTTCTTGGCAAGTGCCCGGCAAGGTAAGGTTAGCAGGTCGCTTTTCTTGTCGTTACACATCAGACCGTGCATATTTTACAGATGAACTTACACATTTTTATGACCACTTATGCAATTATATTCATATGACTAATCACTGATGATTATCGTATTTTTTCTTGGCAAGTGCCCGGCAAGGTAAGGTTAGCAGGTCGCTCTTCTTGTCGTTACACATCAGACCGTGCATATTTTCCAGATGAACTTACACATTTTGTGACCACTTATGCAATTACATTTATGTGACTACCTATTGATGATTATCGTATTTTTTCTTGGCAAGTGCCCGGCAAGGTAAGGTTAGCAGGTCGCTCTTCTTGTCGTTACACACTAGACCGTGCATTTTTTCAGATGAACTTACGCATTTTATGAATAATTATGCAATTCTCTATAATGATGCATTAATTTTATCAAATTCTCTCTCCATTGAAGTCTTTAATTATCGCTTCTATTAACTACACTACATATAAGCTGAACACAACGAATGTCACATTTTGTCTTTCTTATGTATGTACGATTGTTTTCATGTTTTGTTTGTATGCACTGTGAACTAGTTAAGGTATAACACACACCATTTGACTTTGACATTTTGCCTTGTGATATCTCAATATCGTGACTGTTTTACATTTTCCTTTTTTGCTGCTGCATTACGATATTCTCTGTACACTTTTTGCCTTTAAACACTGTCTGTGCTTTGAGATATTACGTTTTCTGTCATGTTATGTTGTATGCTTAATTGAGTCACCATTAACCAGTCACTATTTAATGGGTATATGATTTAAATGCAAGACATTAATCTTTGTTCATCAATTTCAGAAATAAATGATGCGTACAGGAAATGAATTAAACAGAAGTGGGAATTTCACCTATGGAATAAACGAAAGAAGATGCAATAAGCTAATGAGGACGAGTAAATGGATCAGAATTAACAAGCATTAACCAGAATATATTATACACATCATAGAATAGCAGTCTTAACTAATTTTTTCTTTCAGAATACAAAGCGATTGATGCAAGCTGTCAGACAGAACTACACATTTTAGTTTTAAGTGATGAAATATGCTAGGGATAAGGAATAGTTATGTGATGGATAATGAAGTGATTTTTTGCAGATGATAATTAATGCTGACGAAGAATAATGATGAAGAATATGGTACTATGAATAATGAAGTTTTTGTTTACAGGTGATGATAATGATGGAGTTATGATGATATGAATAATGAAGTTTTTCTTTACAGATGAGGATAATGTTGAAGTTATGTATTTATGCTATGTAGTTATTTAAGTATTTGTTGCAGTTTACTTTGACAGCAGGTGTTATATTGCGTAGTAGGATGACTGAAGGTTTTGGAAAGGACAGCTATGGAACACATTTTTTATACACATTTCACTACCTGTTAATTCGAAGTTCACTACTTTTCAGCATAGTCTGCATTTCTTCTTTCAGCTCAATAATCCATTTTGTATTTTTCTTTCAGGAGAAGCTTTTTATGATACTTACTAAACCTGTTACTTATTATACCTGTTCTAGTACTTGCATTTTTCTTACCCACTTGTGTCTATCATTTATAAATGTGATAACCTTGCTACAGCTGACTCATGACGAATGACGTTACACAATCTTTTCATTTATAGGAACAACCTAGAAGCAATTTTTTCTCTTATTTCTTCTTGCTTTCCCTTCTAATTACCCAAAGCAATGCATTGCTCGCAGAAAAAACAAAATGTATTAACAGTCGCAGATAATGTCACTAGTTTATGATAATTCTGAATAACACTGATCAGCTCTGAATAGTATGTCACTTGAATAATGACTTCTTAATGATACCAAAACATAATTGCCACTATCTATTGTAATGAGAGTACTTATTATGCCTATGCTTATTAATGCTACTAATGTTTTGTACTATTCAGTACTTGCTGGCCACTGAGTGCCCATAATTAATGTAACTTATAATGCCCATGCTTATTAATGCTACTAATGTTTTGTACTATTCAATACTTGCTGGCCACTGAGTGCCCATAATTAATGTAACTTATAATGCCCATGATTATTAAGGCTATGACTGTAATTAACTGATTTTTAATAATGATTTCTTAATGATATGAAGAATACTGAATGATGAATAATGTTTTATACTATTCAATACTTGCTGGCCACTGAGTGCCAATAATTAATGTAACTTAACGTTTTGTTAGTGTTTTCAATGATGACTTCCCATATTAATACTGAATGATGATAAATATTTTGTACTAGTCGAAAGTTGCTAGGCCACTGAATGTTAATAGTTACTTGTAAATATGTTATTTGAATGAGGAAAAATGTTTTGTAATACTCAATACTTGATGGCGATTGATTACCACTCTTGTCTTTAAATTCATTAATGAACATTTTTCTGTAATACTACATTCATGGTACAGAAATGTTCAATGACTAGAGTATGGATACCGCAAACTACTTATGTAATCACTAATCAAGACTTGTGTGTTAGTTAATGTCCTTCACCTTCTGACCTAACTACCTGAAATTATTGTAACATCCATTTGTCTTGTCCATCCTCATTATCATGGAGCACTATATTTGGTTTTTGCACTAATTCTACGTTGGTGTGCCGCCTCTTAAAAGCGTGGTGTTGACACGACATGCTGTCGACCACTGTAGGCGAAGAAACTACTTATGTAATCACTAATCGAGACTTTGTTATGGAGCACTGTGTGCCGCCTCTTAAGAGCGTGGTGTTGACACGACATGCTGTCCACCACCGTAACCGATGAAGACGTTATTCTGGTCCCACTGTTTGGTGTACCTGGTATACTGCCAAATGATAGTATGGAATACTACTACGACGTTTCACTGTCTTGATAAGCTGATAAATACTTCTGGGAACGGAACTGCAGATTGTATCACTTAGTTGTGATTCTGTGGAAAGATATGGACTTTCAGTGCAGCTATGTGCAAACTAAAGTGCTACAACCATGATGCAATCCTTTCTTTTCCTATCCTAATAGTGAAAATCAATTTTTACTAACACCATTTATGTTCATGGCATATTCATTTTTTTTCTCGATTTGTTGAACTCTAGTGCGAGTACACTTGTGTCACTTGTCGACATGATTTTTGCCATTTGTTGTCAAAATACTAAAGACATTTTCGATTTGTTTTGAAGTGCAGTATGTGTGCACTCTTGTCATCTATATTGTATATACTTTTTGTGATTTGATGATTTTTTTTCTACTCTTGCGTTTATTTGTTATAAAAATGTTCAAAAGTTTTCAGTGCATGTGCACTTATGTGAATATGTTTTCAACTGAACTACAGTGCCTGTGCACTCTTCTCAATTTTCGATATGATTTGTGTTCATTCTGTATACCTTTTATGATTTATGTCTTTTGTTACTCTTGTATATACATTTCGTCTTTTACTGATATGTTCTCCACTGCAGTGCATGTGCACTCATGACACTTGTCAACATGATTTTTTTTTGCCTGTTATGAAACTGCTAAAGAATTTTTCAGTGTGTGTGCATTTTATTATCTGTCAAATAATTTGTATATACATTTTTCCTGATTTGTTTTGTACTTATATTTTGTCTTGTCTGTAATGTTTTGTAATCGGTGCATGCGCACAACATTTAATTCATGTATTACATCCAAATATTTTGTAAATGTTCATTAATTAAAGGAAAAATTTGTTACGATGGCAAGTCCAAATGACTCACCATCGCTGCCAAATTTTTGCCCCCCCAGTGGAGGGTTATGAAACACGTATGTTGTGCGGCAGCGATGCTGAGACATTGTAGAATCTCTGACCAGAGCAGTTGCGCTCGACTCGCAATAGCGAGCAGTCAGTCAGTCAGTCTGTAGTAGTCAGTCCTCAGTAATGCTAGGAGTCTGTGAGTAGTGGTAGCCCAGAGCAGTCGGCGGGCGTCGGCACAGCGATGGTCAAGATTCAGGATGAGGTATAATTTTATTTAAATAAATAATCATGCAGCTTTGCGCTCATCAGATAATGTAACGAACACTCATTGTAATTTAACTTTCAAAAAATCGCCCCCAATTATAATTTTGATTTAAAACCAATTTTAGAGACAATCATTCAAATTTCCTTCCATTTCCTTTTAACAAAGATTTTTTTAAAAAGGTACTTCCAATGCTTTTCATGCAAGCGCCAGAGAACAATAAGAGCAGAATTTTGACATGCAGTTTCACTAAGGTAAGAAATTTATTCTCGTTTCGCACAGGGCAAACACCGACTTTTCGGTTGAATTGAGTTTAGGTTATCATTACAGTTTCATTATCATGGAATTAGCGTTCATTATTTAATGGGAACTTGTACTTGAGTCAGATAGCGAGCTTTCATTTAATTGTCATTGTCATTAATATTTTGTGGGAAGCTTACACTTAGGTGTGGCATCATTTCTGATAAATATTATTCTTTTTAATATTTCTTGTGGGGAGGTTACAACAGTTGATATCCGTTTGACCTATGGCAACGCCATCTAGCGGGCCAACCATAGCGCCATCTGGTTTCCCCCTTCAAGCTAGACAAGTTTCGTTCTTTGTAGTTTTTTCGTTTGACCCTTACTTCGTGAGGTATTTGGCCCGGTCACTATCGATGTACCACCCTGTATACTGACATTTTGTCGGTGGTAAAATATCGATATTTTCGATGTAACAGTTTACGATGAACAAAATTGTTGTTAGCATTACTTGAAAAGAATTTGTTAATTTTGAATGAGACACGAGTGTTTTGTCACTTAAGTTTGTTGTACAAAGTGTCTGCTAGTTCTCCATATTGCTAGATGAAAACTGTTGTTCTTATATATTGGAGTACTTAGGAATGAAATCTATGTATCCAGCGGATCTGTATTTACAGCATCCCCTTTTGCATAGAAGTCTGCACTCCTCCATGTCTTTCCTGACATTCTGCGGAGCGTCTCAGGGCTGTGCTTCGAAAGGCTACCTCAGGACTTTTGCACAGTTGTTCGTGAATGTTGCACCGACGTTGAGCTACATTGGATTTGATGATGAGTTGTCTATCGTGGTCAGCTCCAGGTTTCGTGGTGGCCATTTCAGTGGGGCTGAAGATGTTGGATGAACTACGTTCAACCAAGCGGATTCAAAATTGTTCGTCAAGGATCTCATGTACTTGAATAGCAAAGTGTGCTCGAGTTCCGTCCTGCTGTAGCCATACATCATCCATGATTCCTCTGTCTTCCAATTGAGGTATTAACCACGTTTGAAATAAATCCAAATAAGAAGTTCCATTCACGTTCTCGCCAAAAAGCAAAAATAGTCTGAGTAGTTACAGTGATGACATTCCGGACCGCAGCGTAACGTGGAACTGCATCTTATCCAACTCCTGGACATAATGGATATCTTACTTAGATCATAAAACCCTCTTATTATGTGCCAAATACGATAGTTCGCACATTTATTAGAAAATAACACATTTGAGCAAGACTCGGCATTTTGAAATTCTGGCAACAAAACACTCGCTGCTCCAGGTCGTTGTCAGGTAATTCATCGGTCTAAATTCTTCCATTTACAAATCATTTTTCATGCGGACATACAATTTTGACAACAGATGCTCTTCTGCGAATTGATATAATTGGCAGCTTCTCAGTTAGCGACTCCGGCAAACGTGTTGTCTCGCATTTTCTTACGAACAGCACACGATATGCCTCTAACACTGCCTGAAACAAAACCATGTTTCTCCCACTCAAGCAGTCATACACACACCAGTAATCACTCATCAACAATATATCCACTCATATTATCCATGGATTCACAATTTAGACAATTAATTAGTGAAACAAAACCGTACAGGACTGAGAAAAAAGCTTTTGGTAAGGTTCAAATCAGGAATATCGTTAAATAATGAAGACTTCCTCAATTGTACAGTCAAAATGGCTTCGTGACACCTTGTATTAAAGCCCTGTCAGTGTTGATGTACACACAGGCTGTGACAATAAATTTCTGTAAGTTATGTAGTTAAAACTGTAATATAATCATTGCTTTTAAAATAAAGACTATACGTATGACTTGTTAGTAACACTTAATTAATTTATTTTCTGAGAGAAAACAGTTCTGCTAAGTTGCAAATAGTATTGGGAAGTCAGAAGCATCAGCACAGTTCGTGATTTACACTAAGAACATAAGTGTGGTATGTTTGAAGCAGTCAGTGCAAAATGATTTTACCAAACAGTCTACTTCTTTTTTGTTTAATGATATTCCCAATTTCAGAAAATTGTGTCTTAGCTAGTACAGAAGTTGCAAAACACGTGTCTTCCTAAACAGCGTGTTGCGTACAAATGCTTCAGGTCTCCCCATGGTTCAAATGGCTCTGAGCACTATGGGACTCAACATCTTAGGTCATAAGTCCCCTAGAACTTAGAACTACTTAAACCTAACTAACCTACGGACATCACACACACCCATGCCCGAGGCAGGATTCGAACCTGCGACCGTGGCAGCCCCGCGGTTCCGGACTGCAGCGCCAGAACCGCAGGGCCACGGCAGCCGGCCAGGTCTCCCCATATCTCCAAAGAGTTGTCTATGTGGTTAACAAATATCAAATACATTCAGAACGTCCAAGATGGTGCCCAAGCTTAATATTGGAGAGTATCTCAATATTGACAAGAAGAAACGTTGTAGTATTGTAATCCTCGTATTTACTACGACATAGTTTTCTGCTAGTAATTTTCCTGTGAAGGCTCTAGTTATGAAAATTCCGATTGCTTAACAGTTACAGATTCACAGCAGTCACCATGAGCGGTGACAAGATCTAGAAATAATTACTATGCTTATCATGTTAGTCGAAATTAAGAATCATGACATTACGTAGAGTGTGAAATTTCAGTACCTCTTCAGGTCTAGTGAACTTTTCAAAATTTCTCCTTCGAAAATTCCCCTCATTTTCCATCCTTGTCTTAAATAATCACTGGTATTTACTGGCATTTCTATGAATCTGAGAATCTCTCCTAACCTTAATTACATGTCCCATAACAATCTGTTACTACAGACAATGAATGTGCGCTTTGTTAAGTTTATTTGACAGCTTGTTTAAACTAAACAGTAAAAGCATGTGTAAGGTAGAACTGTGGAAACTCGATACATCTGGGAAATGCGTCGATATCTTTGACAGCTTTCAACGATTTCCTCTGTCGCCAAAGTCAGGAGTACCATTAGACCATGTGGTACTTCCGTACCTAGTTAGCCGAATTGGCAGCACGAAGCCAAGGAGCTTCCGCTACGACATTATGTTGAACATTATTAGTGGTGCATGGAGATGGGTACTGGGTGCTGAAAGACTACAGAAAAAATAAGCTAACGTGATGAACACAGGAAGGCCCATAACCTGAGTGCCCAGAAACTTCACTGAGGGACGAGGGGGTCTATACAAGAGAATACTTGTATAGGCTTGTAGGTAGATACTGGGCCCTGGGCCGTTTCCAAGTAAACGACGGTCAAAAATTTCGACTACTTTATGCGCCTTTTAGTGAGATAGTAGTCCGACCGAAGCGGTGGCACTGTGGCTAGCGTCGCTGCTTCGCAATTTTGAGTCCCCGTGTTCGAATCCCGATTATTATTTTTGTTTTCGTTTTTTATTTATCTACCCATGTTTGTAGAAGATTACTGAACTAATGTTTTCCAGTGCATAATGAAATAACGGTGTCCTTACTCGTCTACTAATTGTATGTCTGATGACTGAATTATAAGAAAAAATGAGAAAATTATTTAAAATTATTTTAGCTGATATTCCTGTAGCGTATCTTGATTCGCAGTCGACTGCAAGCAGCAGTTTTCGGAAAAGTGATACTTTATGCATGGTTTGCTTCAAAATTATTGTCAACGCGTTATCTTCAATAGTGTTAAAGACGTTTCATTCCCGAGTGAGATTCTCACGAAGAAATGTGACTGTGGCGAATATGCCTTCGCTTGATGCTCGTGGTGTTCGGAATTTCAGTGTATCGAATGTTTTCGCAATCGATATGACCCAGGAGAATGCAGCACATTTTCCTTAAGAGTAAACATAAGAATAAAATATAAGAATTGTTATAAGAATGAATTATAGGAATATGAGAATTTAAACAGAATGTGACCCTTGAAAGTACCATACATACATACAGGGTGGTCCATCTGAAGCTTCGGATGAGATTATCTCGAAAACTATTCATCGGGTAAAAGTTAAGACAAGTTCGTAAGCTCAATGGGGAACATCAATTGATACTACATGTGACTTCCAGCCAACTTTTAAATCTTAAATGGAAACACCCATTTTTTATTGCAGATTCGCGTTCTCCATAAAAAAGTAATCAAGTTTTGTCTGAAACATTTTTTTAAATATGCATGCATGGAATACAGTTGTTAGTTTTGTATCCTCTTGATTCTGATAAGCTGTGAAGACAATTGTTAATGAGAAATCGGTAGTTTTCTGCCGTTAATCTTAATTGAATGTAGATGGACTGTTAAGAGGAAGGAATCAAATACAAGATAGCTGGTGAGACGCAAATCAAATTGTATCGGCTACTTATTTCATTAATTAGTCATCAAGGTTTCAGTAGGATGCTGCGGCCCAGCCCGCTACACGGTCTACATTATTTCACGCCTCCCCTATAAGAGGTTCCATCTTCACTGCTCGGATCCACATTGGACACTGCGGAGTCCCTCCGACTGACGACTAATCTTTATTCACCAATCGCCTGACACTACCATTAATGAACTCTGGCACAGAGTTGATGCAGCTAGAAGTGGTAGCTCTGTGTATTAATTTTTGCACACTAAATATCCGAGAATGACCTAAAAATTTAATTATATTTCTTCCTGCTCTACAGTATATGCACAATACGGAAATTTTTGTTATTTTCTGTCCTTCATGATGTTGAAATTTTACTAGACAGCCATGTATAAGACATGACAGACAACCAGCCGCAATATGAGTGCATTTATTCACGATTAGTTTCGATTATTCATCTTCCGGTCGACTACATGATAATAGTATTACCTGGTCGCGAATATGTGCAGTTACTTTACGACCTCTTGTCTTCTGTTTGCAACCGTTCAATTTAATTTTTCGGTCTAATTACTTGTGGAATGAAAGAGCGACGGTGTCCCTTTCCATGAGTAAAACTGTGCTGCGATGTTGTTGATCGCTCCAGAAGCTTTGATGCAGATTGGATGTGTTTTACGAATAGGACCAAATGTACTAGCGAGAATTTCACCACCACCGTAGACAGCTTACCCGCAACTCCCACTTGTTCAGCTACATTAAGATCACTCCAGCTGAGGTCGTTGTATGATGAATGCTGTTAGCGTAGCAAATTCGTGGTGGAGCTGCACAAAGTTATAATCGCCGTCCGTTGGTGTAGTCTGATTGTAAACTCAAGAGCGAAAGAACGATTCCCCTGCCCTGCCCACGCAGGTACGTCACAGACTGATTCTCAAAGTTGTACCGGCTCCGTCGCAGTGCACGCATTAAATCTGTAGCCACGAAATGTACAGACATGCCAGGGCCGCATTTACATTTTTAGATAAATGCTTTAAGGCCTTACAGAATACAATAGATGACTCCTTCACCCGTAATAGCACTTTATAGGTTAAATTATATTAACATAGGAACGAAAGCTAGGATTCATATATCTGAGCGTTGGCTGGCTCGCGTCATGTCTTGTTTTTCATAATTGGTTGCAATCCAGTGGTGTCTTATTTCTGTTTCAGTTACCGCCATAACGTTTCTGTGTTCTCTCCGTGAGTGGCAGCAGCAGCATGTATCGATACTAGTACTGCTATCCTATCTTTAGTGTGGCGGATATATTTTCTGGGTGTGCTGTGTGGGGCAGTTGGTCGGTTGGGGCAGAGCAGCGAGGAAGTCTCCGTGGCGCGTCGTCAGACTGGAGCCGCTGGCGGCGTGCAAGCGCGGTTAGAGTTGTGAGGCGCTTCTTGCGAAGGTTACGAAGTTCGTCGCCCATGGGTCCTGGACACTAAAGTTGAGTGCTCATTCAACCTACTATCAAGCCTGAACTGCTATCACATCTCTTCATTTGATCCTGGTTGTCGCTTTCTGGGAGATTCCCGCGAGCAAGAACGTGTATGCTTTGAAGTCGGCTAGAATTTCAGCCATCTTCCTGTGTAGCGTTTAACTTAATTTAATTCATTCCTTCATTAATGAAGTGTACCAGCGGTATCTTCTGCCTTGTGGACGTTGACGCTCCGGTAACCTGCCCTGGTCGTTGACGTAGTTTCCGGCAGTGTATTTTCCTCGTCTTGTTGATGCTGTCCAGCATGGCGTGTAGTTCTACAGCTGAGGTGTTGTTGGTAGATTTGGGCGTTTATTCTTACTTGGCTGCATTGGGCACCAGTATCCAGAACGTTGTGCTATTGACATCTTGTTGTCATTTTGCTGGTCGGTTGGAGCAGAACTGAACTTGTAGGTCGGTTCGTCGGTTGACTTTCAGCTGGGTTGCCTTCTGATTAAGAGGGTGTCAGTATGGCTGCCTGTCTCACCTAACCGTGCGTTCGTGTTACCTTCCCAGGACGATTCTTGGAACCTTCTGAGCGCCGCTCCTTGTGTTTTACATAGTGATTTCCCTTTTAGTTTTAAGTACTCTGTGTGGCCTTCAGGCAAATTTTAGTTTATTAAAATTGCAAGGCTTTTCTTCTTAGGCCTTAAGCTGTAAAAAAAATTGTTTAATGTTTGGTATGTGGCCTTCATCCGAGTTTCAGCCTTTCAAAATTAAAACTGAAAATTTGTTTCAAGTTGGTATGTGGCCTTCAGCCGAGTTTTCAGCCTTTTCAAATCAAAAGTTGAAAAATTTTGTCTAGCCGTTAAGCCGTAAGAAATATTTTCTAGTTTTTATATGGCCTTCAGCCGAGTTTTCCAGCTTAAATTAAAAACTGGAAATTACTTTGTCTGGGCTTTAAGCTGTGATATTGTTTGGGTTCCGTATGTGGCCTTCAGCCGAGTTTTATGTGAAGCATTTTGGGATAATGCCTTTAGTCTATTTTAGTTGAAATTTAGAAGCTCTTCCCTTTAGGCTTTAAGCCGTAAAATTGTTTTCTGCATGGTGTGTGCCTTCAGCCGAGTGTTAATCTCTCTTGAATTAAAAATTCAAAATCCTTTTCTTGCCCTTAAGTCATAAGATTGTTATTCTTTAGTATGAGGCCTTCAGCCGAGTTTTACACGAAATATTTTAATATTGAAAGCTCTTCTTCCTAGGCCTTAAGCCGTTAAATTGTTTTTTTGATATGCGGCCATCAGCCCAGTTTTCAGCCTATTTAGATTAAACATTGAAAATCTTTGTCTCGGCCCTAAGCCGTAACACTGTTCTTGACTAATGTGAGGCTTTCAGCCGAGTTCTATGGAAAAAATTCAAGCTAAGGCTTTCAGCCAATTTATATGGAAGATAAAAATTTTTTTCTAAAGAAGTGAAACCTCCAGAATAATTCAATTCCTTGCTTAGGCCTTGTGCCTTGGATTTTCAATGTGGCCTTCAGCCGATCTAAATTAAATCAAAGGAGTTCTTTCGTTAAAACCTTGAGAGTTTTTGATTCTTGGTTGTGTGTCTTAAGAAATAAAGTTTGTATGTTGAGTGCAATTGACAGTGACTTACTTTGGGCCCTTTCCAGAAATATAACTTCATCCGCTCTGTCCTTCTATCCCAGGGATCTCAATATCTACTACAAATATAGAACCTAATACCCGTACATCTGAATGCATGTTCGTCTGATATCTTCACCTAAAACGATGAACATTTCCGATATAAATTTGAACATCTTGTAGTGCAATTATTCTGTAGACTTAAAGGCTTATTCTTATTTTGTGTTGGTACTGAGAGTTAGTTTTCTTTGAAGGGCTGTATTGAGACGCAGCAATTCCTTTTACGCGACGAGTGTTTAAACAGTAATGAGGAATTTGCAATTCCGTGTGTTGTATTAGTCCGATTCGCACCAAATTTTTGCAGTTGTGTTGGTAAACATGTCTGTAAAGTATCCATACAATGTTAGGAATATTGGATGTTTAGTCTATTGTTAATTGTCAGGAAGGTTGCAGGTGCTTTGATAGTATCAGTTATTATTTATTTTGTATAAAAATGGATTAGAGAATTTTTATTAAAATTTGTCATAATCACGGAATAAAGGACATCAAAGTTTTAGAAATGTTAAATATTGCTTTTGGTGTGTCTGCTGCTCGAGAAACAAGAGTTTACGGGTGGTATAAGCATTTCGAACAAGGCTGTGAGTATGTTGAAGACAACGAGCGCCCTTAACACCTTGGCACATCATTAGCATATGAAATTGTGGAGAAAGTGAATAAAATGACTGTGAAAGATCATCATATCGCAGTGACGGTGATGATTTTGGCATATCACGTGGCTCGTGCCATGAAACTGTTATAGATGGTTCAAATGGCTCTGAGCACTATGGAACTTAACATCTGAGATCATCAGTCCCCTAGAACTTAGAACTACTTAAACCTAACTAACCTAAGGACATCACACACATCCATGCCCGAGGCAGGATTCGAACCTGCGACCATAGCGGTCGCGCGGTTCCAGACTGAAGCGCCTAGAACCGCTCGGCCACCAAGGCCGGCTGTTATAGATGTTTCAGGTAAATTTGTTTCGAAATTGTTCAGTTTTGGAGAAAAACAGCGTCGAATACAGGTTGCTCTGAAGTCACCAGATGAAGTCAAGAGGGGTGTAGAACTATTGAATCGAGCCGTAGCAAACATGAGTTGAACAAAATGCGATGAAACTGCACGAGCAAATCACCGCACACTGCACTACTCTTTCGGACAGGAAAAGGGCAACTGATTTTGGGTGTGCCTGTATGGCAGTTGCAGCGTCGTTTCTGGAAGGTTCACTTCCCCCACCAAGAGCGCTGCTCGCTCGTGAGTTTGCCGACATACTATAATTTAGGCTGCGACGGGCTTGTGTGACCTGGAGCGCGGACGGATCATGCTGCCGTGGCGTGCGCCTGTACGCCGGCAACCGTGCACGCGCGCAGGTCGGACCACTCCAGGGAAATCAGGCGCAGCTTAGCCGGCACCGACCTTGACCAGGCCGCGCCCAACGTGCTGTTCCACATAGCAGGAGGGCGGCCGGTGCAGTCCACCGTAAAGTCAGGCGACTGTGAACTCACCTTACTGCGACTTCGTCTGCAAATTGCAGCAACTGTTTAATAACTGGGAGGGGTTTAGCGTTGCACAATACCGGCACCGTTACTCGAATTCAGCTTGCTCGGACCTAGCACTCATGGTGACGAAATTTTAGTTTTTTTTTAAAAAAACGCATGACCACAACGATATTTAGGTTTTTATTGCTGCCTGTTTCCGAATAGTACCTTCACCTCGGTGTCTGTGCCAAACAAAGCCAGAAACATGAAGAAATGCACAAAATCAAATTAGTGTTGTGGACATGTTGGGAATGTGGATCTCACGGGGAGCGTGCAAGGGATAAGTCCCTACAGACGCACTATCCTCTGTGCCCGCGGTGGCTCAGATGGATAGAGCGTCTGCCATGTAAGCAGGAGATCCCGGGTTCGAGTCCCGGTCGGGGCACACATTTTCAACATGTCCCCAATGAAGTGTATCAACGCCTGCTTGCAGCTAGGGTGTCAATTTAATTATCATTTGATTTCTAGCAAAGCTGCATGGTCATTGACGGTAACTGTTCTTTCGGGAACAGATACTACCGTCATATATAGTTAGCAAAAATTAATTATTAATCACAATATGTGGTCTATCAATATGAAATGCACGTAACACCTCTGCCGTCTATACTGTTACACATATACAGGAAATGAAATGGTATCTTAGTACAAAAGATGGTGTGACCCATTAGGACTGATCATCTACATGTACACATCTCAAAGAATTTACATCTACGTCTACATGAATATTTTGCAGTTCACAATTAAGTGCCTGGCAGAGGGTTCATCGGACCACCTTTAAGCTACTTCTCTACCGTTCCACTCTCGGACAGTGCGCGGGAAAAACGAACACTTAAATCTTTCCGTGCGAACTTTTATTACAATGATCGTTTCTCCCTATGTAGGTGGGCGAAAATAAAATATTTTCGCACTCTGAACACGAAGTTGGCGTTTGAAATTTTATGAGAAGGTCCTGCCGCAGCGGAAAAGGCCTTTGTTTTAATGTCTGTCACGCATTAGTGCGTCATATCCATGGCAGGCTCTCCCTTGTTTTGCAATAATACCAAACGAGCTTCCCGCTTTGAACGTTTTCGACGTTCAAGGATAAGAATCAAATATGTAAAAAGAAAACGAAGAATTCACTTTGGCTGATTACTATGTATTCTATATATATATATTTCATTTTGTGTAAGAAAGAAGGAAGTACAAAAACGTTCAGGAATACAGATATACAAGTCACTTAGGAATGAAATAAATAGGAAGCGCAGGGAAGCTAAGGCGAAATGGCTGCATGATAAAAAGTGAAAAAATCGAAAAATAAATAATTGTCGGAAGCTCTGTCTCAGCAAGTCAAAACAACCTTTGGTAAAATTAAAAGCAAGAGTGATAACATTAAGAGCGCAATGGGAACTCCACTATTACATGAAGAGGAGAGAGCGGATAGGTGAAAAAAGTACACTGAAGGCCTTTATGAGGGGGAAGACTTGTCTTATGCTATAAGAAGTAGGAGTTGATATAGAGGACATAGGGGATCCAGTACTAGAAGCAGAATTTAAAAGAGCTTTCAAAGACTTAAGATCGAATAAGGCAGAAGGGACAGATAAGGCAGAAGGGATAGATAAAATTCCGTCAGAATTTCTAAAATCATTGGGGAATTTGGAAACAAAACTGCTGTTCACGTTAATGTGTAGAATATATTAGCCTGGCAGTATAGTATCTGACTTTAGGAAGAAACATCATCCATACAGTGCCGGAGATTGAAAACGCTGACAAGTGCAAACATTATCGAACAGTCAACTTAACAGTTCACGCATCCAAGTTGCTGACAAGAATAGTATACAGAAAAATGGAAAAGAAAATTGAGGATCTATGAGATAACGATATGTTTGGCTTTAGAGAAGGTAAAGGCACAAGAGAGGCAATTCTGACGTGGCGGTTGATAATGATAGCAAGACTAAAGAAAAATCAAGACACGTTCATAGGATCTGTCAACCTGGAAAAAGCGTTCGACAGTGTAAAATTGTGTAATATGTTCGAAATTTTGAGAAAAGTAGGAGTAAGCTATAGGGAAAGACGGTTAATATACAATGTGTACAAGAGCCAAGACCATACTGGAAGACCAAGAACGAAGTGCTCGGACTAAAAAGAGTGTAAAATGTGATTGTACTCTTCCGCCCCTACTGTTCGGTCTATACATCGAAGAAGCAATAACGGAAATAAAAGAAAGGTTCAAGAGCGATATTAAAATTCGTGGAGAAAGGATGTCAGTGATAAGATTCGTTGATGACATTACTATCCTGAGTGTAAGTGAAGAAGAATTACGGGATCTGCTGAAATGAATCCAGAGTCTAATGAATACAGAATATGGATTGAGAATAAACCGAAGAAAGGCTAAAGTAATGAGAAGTAGCAGAAATAAGAGCAGCGAGGAAACATGAGGATTGGTGATCACGAAGTAGTTGAAAAATGAAATGAAATGTCGTGTGATTAGGGCCTCCCATCTGGCAGACCGTTCGCCTGGTGCAAGTCTTTTGAGTTGACGCCACTTCGGCGACTTGCATGTCGATGGGAATTATTTAAAGATGAAGACGAACAACACTCAGTCCCTGAACGGAGAAAATCTCCGATCCAGCCCGGAATCGAACCCGGGCCCCTTTGCGCAGCATTCGACCGCAATGACCACTCAGCTATCGAGGCGGCCACGAAGTAGATGAAATTAAGGAATTCTGCTCTCTAGGCAGCAAAATAATATGACTGACGGAGCAAGAAGAACGTGAAAAGTAGACTAGCAATGCCAAAAAGGACATTACCGCCCAAGAGAAATCTACTAGTATGAAACATAGGCTTTAATTTGAGAAAGAAATTTTTTACTGTATTCGTTTGGAGAATAGCACTGTATGATATTGAAACATGGACTATGGAAAAACCGGAAAAGAGGAAAATCGAAACATTTGAGATGTGGTGCTACAGAAAGATGCTGAAAATTAGGTGTAATTGTAAGATAAGGAATGAGGAAGTTCTCCAGAGAATCGTCAAGGAAAGGAGTATGTGAAACACACTGACAAAAAGAAGGGTCAGGGTGGTAGGACATCTATTAAGACTTCCTTGGTGCTAGGAGGAGCTGTAGAGGGTAAAAGCTTTAGAGGAAGACAGAGACTGGAATACATCCAGCAAATAATTGGGAGTTGCAAGTGCTACTCTGAGATGAAGAGGTCAGCACAGGAGAGGAATTTGTGACGAGCCGCATCAAATCAGTCATAAGACTGATGACTCAGAAACACTGTGTAACTACCAAGTCCAAAGAAAATAAAATTAATATAGAAACAGACGTACAGGGATCACCAGATAATTGAAAATGAGAAGAATGAGAGTAATCGCGATTGTTGGCCTGGTTGATGGAAGGATATGCGAGAAGCACATAAAGTTATAATAAAACATGTCAATAATTAATTATCGATGGGCAAAATGATGTAAAGCGAGCGCTGAAGTATTTAAAAGTAACGGCTACAGAGAAAGAATGTTAAGGTTTCGGAAGTTTTATGTAAAACGTGCTGTAGAATGAGGAATATATGTGTAATGACATTGTGAGGGCATAGGACGTCTGATTCGTTGTGATTAATAATCAATAAATGATCGATTATTTGCTTAAATATAATCTGAGTGTACGAAATTTTATGAATGAAATCGGAGTCTGCGAGCAGTTAAACTCCATCACATCTGCACATTCCATCATACACTGTTTTACATACACTGCTGGAAAAAAAAATAGTACACACATTTAGAGGTTGCCAGTTCACTCAAGATTTATTGTTGGAATAGTTGCAGGCTTTCAAATGAAATGATGAAATGTGTTGGTGGTGGTGGTGGCCCTCAACTAAGTACCCTCCGACTCAGAGTGGCAATATTAAAAGTTTTGGTTGGTTTCGTCGTCTAGGGCTGGGACACGTAGTTGCCGCATTACAGGCTGAATACTGCAGAGTCTACAGTATACGATAAGAATAGACCCATGAATTGAATGATCGAAGGTTTCTATCACACGGCAATTGCGAATTATGAATGTAACATATACATTTATAAATGAAAGATTACAATTAAATGAAATCTGCAGGTACTATCTTAACGACTTTAAATGATGAGTAGGATAGTACAAGTACTTTTGAGAATGCGGTATATTTCTGCAAAACACTTATTGGTGTCGATGGTCCAGCAATTAAATAAAATATAAGTTGAATAGCAGGGAAACAACAGATTCCTACTGCACGTAATTAGTTATGAACGACAACATAGCTCGCGAGATATTCACTTCTAAACGCATACTACGTCTTCACTGTAGAAACCTCGGAAGTCTCACAAGTTCACAAGCCCGCACCTCGAAGTATTTATATCTCTCGCGACCACGCGCAAACCGCTCCACACTCCAAGACTCTCTCACCACCGCGCGTCCCTCGCGCCGTACCCAGCAC
Source organism: Schistocerca nitens (assembly GCF_023898315.1). Classification (NCBI taxonomy): domain Eukaryota; kingdom Metazoa; phylum Arthropoda; class Insecta; order Orthoptera; family Acrididae; genus Schistocerca; species Schistocerca nitens. Next base: position 363,090,359 of record NC_064621.1, read on the forward strand.
TCCCGTGTCCTGTGCCGTGCTGTCCACAACTGCCGCACTGCTCAGCACTACCTGGTGTCCTCGCCGGAAACGATGCTCCTCCCCAACCTCCGTACGTCTCTCTTAGTAACGAGCACTGTGATTGGCTAGAGCGCTCCCTCCATTCCTCCAAGCCAACGTGCACTCACAAACTTTGAAACACATACGAAATACTGGATTTACATATAAATAACTTGAAATTAAATAAATATTCCTACGGCTGGACCATAAACACACTCTAACACATATCATTAAATACATAAACAAATTAAATAAACATATATCAAAGGAATAGCAATAAAAGGTAGGCCAGTAGCCCAATGTTTCTGTGCTTTCTAAAACACAGTAAATATTTAACAAATTTCTTCATGAATAATATATATCGGATATAAACAAAGACATAGATGAATAAATATATTTAAAATCATGCTGCTACCGTTTCTTTGTGTAACTGTGGAGTACTCATGGCCTGACACGATCGATAGTAATGGGCCGCTTTGACCTCCAATAACTCATGTATTATTTAAGTTACATGCCTGTAATTCATACCAATGTAGGTTTACACTAATAGCTTTATAAAGGCATGTATATCGACGAAATCGGATGAACCCTTTAGATTTTGGAAATTCGTTGCTGGGTGTTACTTGTATAATTTATCGTTAGATAAACATTAAACTAATAAATATATTGAAAATCTGATTACACCATCAGAATCGTCGTGCAAATAATGGTAATGTATATGCTTCTTTTTGAGGTATCACGATTCATCTGGCTACTATTAATTTCTATGCGAACTGTGAAATGTCTGCCATTAAGCTTTCACAAAGTCCGCCATCTCTGCGGCTGGACCACGCACTGGGGCTACCCCTCTCGCCCGGCTAACGTTCGGCACCACGTGTTTGCTGCCGGACTCCGGCTGACCGAGCGGCCCGTGCGGCCATGCCAACTCAGAACTTAAAATATTTTCAGGGCGTCACAGTTCGCCCGTTCCTCACACAGTACATATGAAGTACACGAAATGATTACATTTACAGATCAATAGCACAGCGGTTCTGAGGCGGCAGGTATCGACCCATGCTGATGGTAGTACACGGTGTAGCCTCCACAGCAGGCAATGCAGGCGATGACTCTGGCATCCATTGGAACGTACAGATGGCGAATAGTATATTGGGATAAGTTACGCCACGCCTGCTCGACCCGTTCATGTAGTTCCACAAGACTTGCTGGTTGGCGAGTGTTGGAGTCACTTCTCATTCCATCGTATCTCACAAGTGTTCGGTTGGAGACAAGTGCGGCGATTATGATAGTCAGCGAAGTTTCTGCACGTCTTGCAGAGCACGCTGAGTTTCACGTACAGTGTGTCAGCGACCACATCATCTTCCTGTTACAAGAACGGCAAAAGAACTGGTCTAATATCATTCTGTATGTACCGAGCGCTGGTTAGCGCCCCGTCCAGAAGAACTAAAAGTGAACGGGTTGTAGCTTATCAAACCCCAGACCACAAATGCTCTCTACGAGACAGCGCCCAGAAGCTCTACGTCGTACATTTAAAGGACCATCACTTGCGTGCAGACAGAACCTGCTTTCATCGCTGAAGACCACGGCGCAACGTTTCATCTTCCAGGTGATCCTCTGATGGCACCGCTCTTACACGTCGATGCTGTGGTGTGAGTGGAAGACGGGCTAGAGCTGTGTGTGCCCACGGTTCCACTGCTAATAACCGGTTCGCAACAGTTCGTGCTGCCATGTCTGGGCTCATGAGCCCTCTTATCTGAACTGTGGTAGCTGTATGATCTGCCACTCCTGCCCTTACAGTACGACGATCTTGGCGGGTGTCTGTACTCTGTTGACGTCCACAACTTCGTCTAGGGCGTGAGAATGTTTATCCGACCACTGATACGAGAATTGCTGCACAACTGACGCAGTACGTCCAACTTGCGTGGCAGTTCTCTTAAAGGACCATCTGGTCACTCAGAAGGCACAATTTGATCCCTTTCAAACTCGCTCATTTGGTTGTACGAAGCACGATTGCGTCTCCGAGACATGGTTGTCTGCTTGTTTTTTTACATTTGTACCACATTTAGCCTCCTGGCTGTGAATATTCGCTCTTGAAGGATAGACACACATGGCTCTGGTAGCTCTGACACTACTCTACGTGTTGGCAGACGATGTTGAATCCATTATCAGTACATCTATCCTCAAGTGGTAGATGCCGTCATCGGAACAAAATCGATCCCGTTTTTCCAGGTGTAGCATTTTTTTTCAGGCAATGTATATTCTATTTCCAGGAACTGTTGTGTTACCGGTGCAGCAACTCCCCAATGTTTGAACTTCGTCAATAATTTTAACGACGTTTTATGTGTTATTCAAGAAAGAGGAATCGCCAGACTGGATACAGCCTCAGACACTTGCTGTCTTCACAACACGAAGTGGGCACAACTTACTTGCACAAATTTTTGATCATAGAAAACATAATCAGTATAAGCGAGCCAAAAATAAAAATTGAGTCACGTGTGCATTCATACTGTAGGAAATAATAATATTTTAAACAAATTTTCCTCTGATATTCAATGAAACGAATCATTTTAGAATTGGCGCAGGCAAAAATACTCGAATGATTGGTATATTGACGTAGCAGCTAGGAAATAATGTGTTTTAAAAGAGTGATTGGAGAGTACACGAAAAGCTTTGTGCTATCGTAATAGCCTATTCTAGGCACGTGTTGAAGTTGTTTGGATCAGGTAGCAGAAGAGACAGTTGTGGCTGGCCGTATCAAACCAGTCCGAAAGCTGATGCCCATAAAACGCATAACAACTCTGTTGAGAGCAACTATTAAAAAAATATGACAAATTTTGCAGGGGTCGTTACGTCCATGAACTTTATGTGTCTGCTGTGAATACAATCTTGCCACCGAAGTGACGATACATAGCGGGATAACATTAGCAAGGAAGTACAATAGAGTAGAATAAAATATCGATACAATTATAAATTAGCGTGTACTCCCGTTCAAAGTAAAGGTTGTCTCAATCACTACGTCACGGAGCATTTGATTGAATTGCACTTCTCTTCTTCGCTTATGGCTCTGAGCACTATGGGAATTAACATCTGAGGTCATCAGTCCCCTAGAACTTAGAACTGCTTGAACATAACTAACCTAAAGACATCACACACATCCATGTGCGAGGCAGGATTCGAACCTGCGACCGTAGCGGTCGCGCGGTTCCAGACTGAAGGGCCTAGAACCGCACGGTCACTCTGGCCGGATGTTTCGCTTACTTTAATTCCATAATGTCTACGGTATAATTTTTTTCGTTAATTCTTCGAGCAAAGCTTAAGTTTTAGGGAGTGAAAACGTAGAATACGAATTATTTGTGGTGTGATTTCAAGAATAACGTTCAGATATCTGTTCGAAGAATTGGGGATATTAAATACTGCATCTCAATATATTTATTGCTTAATGAAACTTGTTCCAACCAATACATCACTTCGTTCAATCAACTCATTTCATTGGATTAGTAGAGAAATAAAATTAATCTACGTAAAGATTTAAAATCACTACTTTGGTACTGAACGCGTCTGTTATTCAGGAATAGACATTTTCAATAACTCACCGGCAACCATGAACACTTTAACTTCCAATAAAGTTCTGTTTAGGTAGAGATTAATGTTCAAATCAAATGTGTGTGAAATCTAATGGGACTTAACTGCTAAGGTCATCAGTCCCTAAGCTTACACACTACTTAACCTAAATTATCCTAAGGACAAACACACACACCCATGCCAGAGGGAGAACTCGAACCTCCGCCGGGACCAGCCTCACAGTCCATGACTGCAGCGCCTAAGACCGCTCGGCTAATCCCGCGCGGCAGAGCTTAATGGATTTATTTGTTGCCAACAGCTTCTACTCCATAAACGAATTCCTTAATAGGACCGATTAATGTATTATCATTAACAGTGTCAAATAAACTGACTATTATGTAAAAGTTAGCGTTTTCAATGGACCATTGTGATCAGTGTAAATAAATATTGCAACCTAATTTTTTGTTTGATGACGCGTGGCTACAACAGTCTGAGAATTATGATATGCATCTAATTATATTGTACACTTACATTTTTTTGTGACAAGTTTGTTGCTAACCTCTTACATGAAAATATATTTAACATGTTTTGGCGTACTCCACTTGTATGACGACCACACCATTTAGGCTCTTTGGAACAGAAGTTAGGAACCATTTCATTAATTGTAAATAGGTGAGATGATTCAGCTGCCCCTGCCGTTTTCGTTTTATGCAACCCACAATTTTATATCTGGCCTTCAAAAATCATGAGCGGGGTTTTCTCTCTCTCACTACGGGCAAATTATTAGTCCTACGAAAAAAAAAAAAACCGAATTGGATTTCTTGTTGGAAATTTAAGACAGTGAAATTTTATACAAGGACACGTTTTCTCTGAACGCCACAGTTTTCGAGTTATTCAAGAAAAACGTCCAAAAGTAACCTTCAAACGCGTCTTTACCTCCACATTCATCCCTCTCCAGGCAGAATTTCTATTACGTTATTCGTGGCACTCCCTCCCATCATTGTACAAAACTTTCCAATTACATGAACTATTGCCGATATTCGATCCATTTTTGGTCTGTATTCATTGGGATATTACGCCACCACCATAGTTGACCGTTTCGTTTATATTATTAATTTAAACGTGTTCGTGAGGGTAACTAATGAAAAAAGACTTTTGTAAAAGTTGCACTAAAACTGATCATGTTGATAATTCGATTGCAGTAGTTTCGTAGTCAGAAGGATTGACGAATTCAGAGATGTAATTGTTTATTTTATATTCTTAAAATTGACAAAATTGCTAGGTAAAATTTATGCAAACGTCAATTTTACAATGTGTAAGTGCTCGACTGAGCTGATAGCGAAATGAGGCCAAATGGAGACCAAAAAAATCGAACATCGAAAATAATTTGTATAGTGCCATGAACAACATTCTAGAAATCCTAACCGTTGTGAGCTGAGTGTGGAAGTGAGGGTGTTTTTGAAGGTTACTTTTGTGTTTTTCTTCAGTAACTCGGAAACGACGGCTTCTAGCGAAAACGTATCCTGATATAAAATTTAACTACACTAACTTCCTACAAAAGAGGTTCTGTTAATTTCTTCCGGTGGACTAATACGATAATTTACGCGTAGCGAGGTAGACAATTAAAAAATCTCGAGCCTGGTTTTTTAAGGCGAGATATAACATTGCGGGTTGCATAAAATGACAACGGTATGGGCAGCTGAATCGGCCTCCATATTATGTATTCTTGTTTTATGTCGTATTCTATATCATTGAGGATCTCCTCACTGCGGATCTGTGGAACTGCATTTCTATTGTAGTCTAATTTAAATGATTGGGAAGACCTGTTTCTTTTGAGTATGTGGAATCAAATTCCCGTCTCGTCATGCAGATTGGACTCTCTGTGGCTGCTCTAAATCGCCAAGGGTAAATTCTGGGGTGGTTCTTTTCAACCTGGCAAGGTTGATTCTGTTTCTACGCCTGACCAATTCGAGCACGTGCTCCGCCTCTAATGACTTTGTCGTCGACTGCACGTGAAGCCGCAACTTCCATTCCGTTTATACTTTGGATCGTTTTATCGAACAAAGTATCTAATACTAGCTACTCCCTAGCTTTATAGTTCTTTTGTTTCCTTAACGGTATTTCATCTTTATTAATTACAATATTATGACTCCCTTGTTCAGTTATACTGTAGTCATTAAAATAGGTTCTTAGCAAGAATAAGGCTTCGTTGATAAGGTATTTGCGTTGTTATATACTTGCAGGCAGGAGAAATGTTCGGAAGACTATCAAGACACGACAGTAGTTAGTTTGGCTTCTGATGAAAGAGTTGGTTAGCAACTTCTGCAACTTTGAGTGGTAACTTACAATACACTATGTTAGAACGCCGAGAATATCTTATAGCACTAAATAACAGTTTGTAGAATAGCTGTCCTCATAGTGAAGTTCATTATAATATTATGTAATAAACGCTATATACAAAAAATGACACACCACGATGCAATTATGCCAACTGGTTACTAATTTATATTCATACACACATCGATGGAGAATGCGAAATTCTAAACCTAGGCGGGCGATGCCTGAATGTGTGTCGCTTTAGCGAAATTCACCGCCCAACAGCCAAGGATAGTAACAGAGGAGGTGTCGATACCAGGGCATAAAGTCTCTGCGAATTTCATTTCGTGCACACAGTGCGACAGTAACCATGCCCCGCAGACAGTCGCGTGAACGGTGTACGCAAATGTCACCATTTGAGTGAAGACCGGGGCTTAGGAACGAGAGGCTTCGTCCCGCAGTAGCCCTAAGTGGTTCACAACCCCACAACAGGCCACAGCAGTCCACCCACCTCACTGCCACCCCACACCGAACCCGGGGTTATTGTGCGGTTTGCACATTTAATTCATGGTTTCAAGAAGCTTATTTCTTTTTATGGTTTCACATGCTGCTTTAAAATCAATAAATATATGTTGCGTTTCTATATTGTATTCCCCTGGTTTTTTTTCAGTATCTGTATCAGGTGGATATTTGGTCAATAAATTGTTGATTTACTAGATCTAATATCTGTCTTTGCTTTGCCTGCAGAAGATTTTACACAGGTACAAAGCAGGGAGAAAAAGATTTTATAGGAAAGATTTTATACGTAGTGTTTGGTAGTGTAATTCCCCTGTAGTTTGTACATTCCAGAATGTCCCCTTTCATATGTACAGCATATATCACACCAATATTCCAGTCATCTGGGATGACTTTTTGCGTCCGTATATCTGAGATGAGGGCGTGCATGCACTAACCAGATGTTTCTCACCATACTTAATAAGCTCAGCTGGAAGGTTCTCATTGCTAGGTGACTTATTGTTGGATTTTCTTTATTGCTTACTGAATCTCTTGTATCGAGGGCATCCGATTTTGCTTTTCTTTGTTGGTTTTCAGTTAGTTCTCATGCTTGAAAATTCTCTGTGTATAATAATTCCTTAAAGTACTCTGCCCAACGGTGGAACACTCTATCGTGTGATACCATTAGTTCACCATTTTTTCCTCTGCATTGTGTTGTTTTTGGTTGAGATCCCTTTCTGAGGTTATTGATCTTTGCGTAGAATTTCCTGCTTTCATTAGCGTTATTCAGTGATTCAATGTCCTGCAAATGTCTTTAGAAAACGCTTCTCTCCTTTGTTTTAATAATCCGCTTTTCTGCACGCCTTTTACTGTATAGTCATTCACAAGCATTCTTGTTCTCCTGGCCTGCATCTTTTTATTTGCTCCTCACAACCTTGTCATACCATTCATTCCTTTTGGTCTGTTGTTTCATACCAATCAGTTCCTCTGCAGCAAATTGTATTTCATTTCTAATGTTAGTCCACTGCTCATTATGAGTATACTCGTAGTTCTGCAGGATTTCTGTCAATCTATTTTCCAAATTAACAGCTAGGCGTTCGGCCTTCCTTGGGTGCTTAAGCTCTGAGGTATCATACTTATTTAGTCTTTCTCCTTTAACTTTATGTGCATTTGAAATTCTCAGTGTAATTTTTGCTATAAGGGGGATTACCTACAGCACCTCTGAAATTAGGGCAATCTCGTACGTCGGAGCTATGCATGGTATCTATTAATAGACGATCAATTTGGTTCCCAATCTTGTGGTGTAGTCACACCCAGGTCATTTTCGTATATTCTTTTGCTGGAACCACGAGCTAGAACTGTCATGTTAGGTGATGCTGCACAATTTATCAAGCGGAGTCCATTGTTATTACTCTCCTTATGGAGGCTGTCTTTACCGACGATAGGGAAGAATACCCGCTTCTGGCCTACCTTGACATTCATATCTCCTATCACCACTTGTATATCATTTTTGGACACTGTCAATAAGCCTGCTCCAGTTCCTCATAGATCTGCTTGTCTTCTGCTGTCTTCTCCTCAGTAGGGGCATGTTCATTTAAGAGACTGTAGTTAAGGAATTTCCCCTTGGGTTTACTGCTTTAAATCCTATCTAGTTGTTCAGTGCGTTAGTTGACTATAAATCCAACATCAAATATGTGTTCAGTGATATGGCCGCTGTAGTGCATGGCACACTGCTGTTCTGGGAGGTACCATGTCCAGTCCATCTTATCCCTCCACCTGGTATAGTTTCACTATTTCAATCAGGCTTCAAAGGACTCCAGCTCTGTATAACGCCTGTACATTTCACGATCCAGTTCTCCTATTGCTTAGATAACAACAAATTGATGTTTATAAAAGAAAAAAACAAAAGTTTCTATGTTTGAACTAATGTATTAAATTCAACATTTTTGACCTACACACAAACAGCTTAGCATCGACGGAAAATCAGTTAACATAACAAGTTAGTGTCGTAAGCACATTCTCTTTGGGTTTAGGCGACACAGCCTAATTCAAATAATCAGTCAAATTAATTACGGTATATTACGTTCTTTGCTTTGTTTGTTGCTGGAGAGCTGTTAAGATTACTGTGCACATCAGTAGGAAGTGATCACGGATTGGATCGTAATTAAGCTATACAGGGTAGGAATAATACAAGAGGACTTATGGCGATAAAAATGAGTGTGAATAGTATATGATGCTCTGTATGGCAACTTTTCACAATCCTAGCCCTCTTGTTAAGAGTTTAAAAGCCCTCATGTTTTTCGTAAGGTATAAACCAAAGACACCAACTCACGGAAACATTTCCAGAAACAAAAGAAATATGCAGCCCGCGTGTGTCGCCACGGCTGTGGTTGACAGTAGTTCCCGGTGTAGATTGTGTGCTTCAAGAGAAAAGTAGCGCGCTCCCAGCATGCGATTTGCTCATCAGGACCGAAAATGAACTTTCTCGCGTCTTCAGCATTCGTACTGAGGTCGTTGTGTCACGCGACGTTTGCGAGCAACACGCGTGTTCGGTCTCCCTGTAGCACAAGTGAAACTCAAAAATTTACTCTCTCAAGTAAAACACTTTATTCGATTTTAGGCGAAAATTTCCGCAGAGTTTATTGCAATCGGCGAATATACGTATAACAGCAGTGATACAAAGCGGCCTCGTTTTCATTGGGGAAGGTGTCCGACGCTGAATTTATCGACAGATCGTAAAGGATGACGACCGCTAACGCAATACATTTATGAAAATGCAGTACACGCGCGTTTGTTTGTTGGAGGTTATTAATTTCTGATAAGCCCTGTGCACAGTTGCTGTGGCAATTGAGAAATAATAAAACAGATGCGTATGTTTATTGAAATGTATATCTCTCGTACTGGAATAATTAATCACGCTCTTGGCTCCAGGAAGGGGTGTCAAATGTACAATAAGCGTTAAAAGTTCACAATGCATGCGAATGGACCAGTGCTAACTGCACTGGTGTGTGTACATAAGCTTACAGGAGCCCAAAACCTAGGAATTGCCCGATAACCTTCTTATTCTCCGCTCTTACATAAACATGTACGAGTACAGGGTGCGGCAAAAAAGTCTGACGATTTTTAGTTGATAACACCTCGCTTATCATACAGTCAACATTCTGGGATACGTATGCTGTTTAAGAGCCGTGAAAAGGATGTCTATAAAACAAAGCCTTAGAACATGACGACGTGCAAGTGGTGTCCGCGTTTAACCCTGAACTCAAAGTGTGCTTGCGAAGCTGACGCAAACACTTGATTTTAGAAAGTTACAAATATTACAAATTGGCAACAATAAGAAAGTATTGGGAGCAAATGATGTCACTGCTGTTCTGCTGCGGTGGTGAGGCTGTTGGAGTGGTCGGAGTGTGGGCAGTTGAAATGGTTCAAATGGCTCTGAGCACTATGGGACTTAACTTCTAAGGTCATCAGTCCCCTAGAACTTAGAACTACTTAAACCTAACTAACCTAAGGACATCACACACATCTTTGCCCGAGGCAGGATTCGAACCTGCGACCGTAGCGGTATCGCGGTTCCAGACTGTAGCGCCTAGAACCGCTCGGCCACTCCGGCCGGCGGAGTGTGGGCAGTCCCGATGGTGGACATAGTAGCTGCTGGATGATTTTTTGATATGCGTTCATGGTGTGACTATGCATTTGGAATAAGGCAATACGAGAAGAATTATTATTTGCTGACTTGCTGCGAGCGATAATTGTAAAGCTAATTCAAGCTGCTTGTAATGTAAAGACCAATTTCCGATCAACAAGCTGGACTTTGGCATCCATTTCAAAATTTACCAGTCATGTGTTCAGGGTATTGATGACCATTCGTCATCTCCCATAGTTAAAACATTTTAGAGGGAAAGTAACGAGAAATTTTTGTGTGGTCAGTGTTCTTCAATTCCCGCGTGAAGTAGTTTCATTGTTTGAGACCATTCTGGAAGATGTTTATAGTTCTACGTCTATATCTACATCCACATACATACTCCGCAAGCCACCGTGCGGCGCGTGGCGGTGGGTGCCCTGTACCACCACTAGTTATTTCCCTTCCCGTCCCAGTCGCAAACGAAGCGAGGGAAAAACGTTTGTCTGTGTATCTCCGTATGAGTCCTAATTTCTGGTATCACATCTACGTGACCCTTGCATGAAATGTATGTTGGCTGCAGTAGAATAGATCTGCAGTTAGCTTAAAATGCCGTTAAATTTTCTCAATTGTGTTCCTCGAAAAGAACGTAGTTTTTTCTCTAGGGATTCTCTTTAGAATCCGCCACGCACCGTCAGGTGGCTTGCGGAGTATGGATGTAGATGTAGAGTTGTTCAAACCTACCGGTAACAAATCTGGCATCTCGTCTCTGAATTGATTCAATATCTACCTTTAACGCGACCTGGTGCAGATCCTAAACACTCGATGAATACTCAAGAATAGGTTGTACGAGGGTTGTTCAATAAAGAATGATCATAATTTTGATGGTCCTCCCCAAAGTAGCTTCCCATGAATGCGATGCACTTGTCCCAGCGTTTCTGCCAGTTTTCAAACACATGCTAGAAACCATTTTTTGAGAGGTCCTCCAAAATCACCCCCGCAGCTTTCACCACTACTTCTGATAATGCCGCCGGCCGAAGTGGCCGTGCGGTTAAAGGCGCTGCAGTCTGGAACCGCAAGACCGCTACGGTCGCAGGTTCGAATCCTGCCTCGGGCATGGATGTTTGTGGTGTCCTTAGGTTAGTTAGGTTTAACTAGTTCTAAGTTCTAGGGGACTAATGACCTCAGCAGTTGAGTCCCATAGTGCTCAGAGCCATTTGAACCATTTTTTTTTCTGATAATGCCTCCCACGAAGGCGTTTCTTCATGTTAGGGATTAGAAAAAAGTCACATGGGACTAAATCCGGACTATAGGGATGCGCTTCAGGTTGATTTTTGCAAGATATTCAGCAACAACATTGGCAATAGGCGGCCGCACATTATCGTGGTGCAGCATCCAGCCTGCTTCACGGAAATTTGGTCTTTTGCTCCTGATATGGACTTGCAATGTTTTCAGGACATCCCTGTAGTATTTTCCAGTTACTGATGTGTGTACAGGTACAACATTCTGATAAACCTATCTATGAATATCAAAGAATGAGATGACCCTAACTTTCCCAGCAGAAGCAACGACTTTTGCTTTTTGGGGGTTGGTGAGGGAGGAGATTTTCAAACTGAGCTTTGCTGTTTGCTCTCAGGGTCAAAATGATGTAGCCAAGTTTCATCAGCAGTGATTACATTTGAAAGAAACTCCGTATCTCCCTCTACACAACTTTAACTGCATGCAGACCCGCACGTGAATGTCCTTTTGTTCGGGAATCAACAGTCTTGGAACCCATCACGCACAAACGCGTGTAATGTGTAATTTTTCCGTCACCAACGTGTGGATGGCACCCAATGAAATGTTCAGTATTTCAGAAAGTGATCTTAAGGTAGTTCGTCGATCCTGTCTCACAATGATAACAGCAGTGTCGATGTTTTCTTCAGTAAGAGTAGTAACTGGAGCACCGGGTCCACCTTCCTTTGAAATTATCTCCACTCTTTAAACATTTTAAACCACCTTCGAGCTGTGCTGTAGGGAAGAACACTCTATAGGCTGTGAGCGTGTGGGTGCTATTCTGTCTTTCTGCGCAACGGATTAATCTGAGATGTACCCTTTACCCTGTGGCTCCTGCAAGATGCAATTTCCACCCCCACATTACTACAAAAGTCAGACAGACGCTCCTAACGTTCTAAAGAGAAATGCCTAAAAAACTTTCAGCAATAAATATCTTCTGGAGTCGTCCGCTGCGAGAAAAGGACACAAAAATTCACAAAATTTCTTACATAACTAGTGGGATACTTGGGTACTGGAGTAGTGCTAGTTAGTGTAAGAAAAACATGAAACTAACGAAAATTATTATTTATTTTTCAAAAATTCTGAGAAATCACAATGGCACTTTTAGTCATGAACTGAACAAGTTATTTCCGGGTTCTTTTCGAAATGTGAAGTTACCTCTTAAGGATAGGATTCGCTAGTGAAATTTCTATACAAGTTTAAGATCATTATTGACTTGGCAGAATGGCTGAGAGCTGCGCCTACTCGACTTGAATAATTATCCATTAGAATGTTTCTAGGTACGGTCGAGGCTGTTGTGTGTGAAATGCAGTGAAGTGTACTGTTGTGGAGGAAATATGGGGTTCACAAGAGCTGTAGCGCACAATACCGTAAGCTGCAATGACTGCTGTCTGCACCGCTCGCTGCTGACAAATAAGATAACTCTCGTTCTATCTGGATTGACCTTCGCCAATCAAACTCTCCCTATGCCTTGATGAAGTCAAGGACTCCTATTCGCCCCTAATCTAACTTTTGACGTAGTATACCGGTCAGATAACCAGTCCACTGTGATGCACTAAAAAATTCGCTCGCAGGCGTTTAACAATAACTCTGTCCGTTCACATCGCACAATAAGTGTGGCGGCCAACACAGTGAACAACGCTTAATCCCAAGGACTCAATATAGAGTCACACTCCGATTTGCTCTCGACAGAGGTGCTCTCCCAGTGAAGTACTGAGGAGAGACTTGTCCCTCGCTCTTTGAGTACACGTACGAGCGCGCACGCTCTCGTTACATGTTCTCGCTGCAAGAGCGACAACGGAATGGCGCCTCTCCACACCAGACGTAAAGGAGTATATCTTTCGGTCTCTTCCATTACTCCTTCAGCTCAAGGCGTCAGGAATATCGTCTGCCATTCAGCATTGCTCTTCTAAAACGGGAGAATGACGTTTCGTTTAAGGTGACCAATCCAGAAATCTGTAGCATCAGTGTTTGGCGTTTACTGTCTCCCTGTGAAAATCTCTGAAACTGCGTGCTCTGTTTGTAAAGAATGCGTAGGTGGGGTACTCCCACACAGTGTAGCGGAATTTACTTTTAAGCCGAACACGGGGTCGTTCTTCCTTTCACTCGGGCAAATGCTGTCTGCTCTATGGGCAGTCACCAGCCAACATGGATAGGCTGAGTCGTCCTCTGAAGGGACCGGACCCCCGGCATGTGGTTTGCATCTCCCGAACTAAAAGCCCCTGTGACAGTCGTGTCTTGAATGTGTGTGTATACGCCAGCCTCGAGTATTTCAATCTCGGTGCGCATTTGCGATTTATTAGTTATTTGCATATCGTTTACATGAATTCATACAACATTGACTTTATCTTATCGAGTTTGGGTCCGAATGAAGCATCTTGATGTGCAGAATATGATTGTGAGGGCGGAATATGTAAGCAATGAAGGTCAGGAGACCACGACGTCTTACAAGGCCTCCTGTAACATTGTATAGGCCTCAGCTGAAGATTTGTTGAGGCGAAAGCAGAATTTCAAAGCCACATATTATTCCTCGCGTATTACCTCAATTGCATCATGGGCGATACTGATCATGTCTGACCTTGCCTGCCCCTCACAGGCGGGAACCAAGAGTCCCAACAGTGAAACTGCTAGGGCATGTTTGTCGCGCATTAAGGTAACAGAATACCATAAGATTAAATTTTAGTGCAAGAAATTATGACCATAAAAAATTATGACCATTCTTTATTGAACACCTGTCGTACTAGCGTCCTATATGCGATCTCCTTTACAAATGAACCAGACTTCACAAATGTTTTGCCACTAAGCCGAAGTCAACCATTTGCCTTCTCTATCTCACTCCTTCCAAGCTCCTATTTCACATCGCTTTGCAACGTTACGCCCATATACGAGGTGCGGCTAGAAAAAAACCGGACTGATGCTGGAAAAAACATTTATTTACAATTATTTACAATTTCATGTTATCTCCTTCAATGTACTCTCCTCCTCAGTCTCTACACCGCTCCATACAAATTTTCCACTGTTCATAGCAATGCTGCAGATCATTTTCGGTAAGTCCATACATTACTTCCGTCGCTTTTTCTTTTACTGCTTCAACAGTCTCAAATCTAGTTCCTTTCAAAGCTGACTTGACTTTAGGGAAAAGAAAAAAGTCACAGGGGGCCAAGTCAGGTGAGTAGGGTGGATGATCTAAGATGGGAATGTTGTGTTTTGCCAAAAACGTCTTCACTGACAACGCACTGTGAGCTGGGGCATTGTCTTGGTGAAGGATCCATGACTTTTTTCTCCACAAATCGTTCCGTTTTCTCCGTACTCTCTCACGTAGGGTAGCCAGGACGCTAATGTAGTAATGCTGGTTCACTGTTTGTCCCTCTGGTACCCAATCAATGTGCACAATCCCTTTGATGTCAAAAAAAACAATCATCATTGCCTTGAATTTCGATTTTGACATTCGTGCTTTTTTTTGTCGTGGAGAACCAGGAGTTTTCCAATGCATCGATTGGCGTTTAGTTTCGGGATCGTAAGTAAAAAACCACGATTCATCGCAAGTAATAACATTTTGTAAGAAGGTGGGATCACTTTCAATGTTTTCCAGGATGTCAGAACAAATCATTCTTCGGCGTTCCTTCTGTTCAATTGTGAGACACTTTGGAACCATTTTTGAACACACTTTTTTCATGTTGAAACTTTCATGAAGACTCTGCCTAACACTTTCCTTGTAAACTCCTGTTAACTCAGACACTGCTCTGATTGTTAAACGGCGATCTTGTCGAACAAGTTAACCGATTTTTTCAATGTTTGCATCAGTTTTTGCTGACAATGGTCTGCCAGTGCGAGTGTTATCACTGGTGTCTTCGCGGCCATCTTTAAATCGTTTAAATCACTCAAACACTTGTGTTCGCGATAAACAATCATCGCCGTACACTTGTTGTAACATTACAAACGTTTAACTTGCAGATTTTCCTAGTTTGAAACAAAATTTGATGTTAACACGCTGTTCTTTCTGTACACTCAACATTTTCCGACGCACAGACAAAACGTCAACTACTTAAAACAGACGCCACGGGCAGACTGAGTGCAGGAGGCAGATGAAACTCGAGCAGTAGGCGGAGCGAGAGTCACGTGACAGGCCACGCGACTTTCAGCCTTATTGCATTCGTTTTATTGTTTCACCAGTACTAGTCCGGTTTTTTTCTAGCCACACCTCGTACTTAAATGACGTGAGTGTGTCAAGCAGGACACTAGTAATGCTGTATCTTAACATTATAGGTTGTTTTCCCCATTCATCCGTACTGATTTACATTTTTCTACATTTCGAGCTAGCTGCCATTCATCAGCCGAACTACGAAATTTGTTTAAGTCAGTTTGTATCCTCCTGGAGTCACTCAGATTCGGCATCTTCCTGAACACCACAGCAGCATCAGCATACAACAGCAGAACTCTGTCCAAGCTAACCGCCAGGTCACTTACGTATAAAGAAAATAATAGCTGTACTATCACACTTTCCTGGGGCATGCCTGAATACACACCTGTCTCTGATGAACAAGGACATCATACTGGTTTCTATTGCTTAAGAAATCTTCGATCCATTCACGTATATGAGAAACTATTCTGTATGCTCGTATCTTCGTTAACAGTTTGTCAAATGGTTTTCGGGAATCATGGAATATGGAATCTGCCTGTTGCCTTTCATTCATAGTTCGCTGCATACGTGCGAGAAAAGGGAAAGCTGAATTTCTCACGAGCGATACTTTCTAAAACCGTGCTGATTCGTGGACGTAACCTTTTCAGTCTCTAGGAAATCTATTATATTCGAGCTCAGAATATGTTCAAGAATTAAACGGCAAATCGGTTCTAAGTAAATTGGTCTGTAATTTTGCGGGTCCGTTCCGGGTCCGTTCTTTTATCTTTCTTATACGTAGAAGTCACCTGCGCTTCCTTCCAGTCGCTTGGGACTTTGTGCTGGGCGAGAGATTAGTGATAAATACAAGCAAAGTAAAAGGCCACTGCCCTTTATAGAAACCAAACTATAATTCCATCTGGACCTGGCGATTTGTTTTCAACTCTTTCAGTTGTTTCTCTAACCCACGGATGCTTATTACTAGGTCGTCCATACAAGACTGTGTGTGATGGCCAAACGAAGGTATGTTTGTACGATTCTCCAGCGTGAATGATTTCTTAAACGCAAAATTTGAAACTTTGTCTTTCGTTTTGCTATGTTCTACTCCCACACTGCTCTGGTCAACGAGTGACAGGATGGAAGCCCTAGACCCGTTTAGCGATTTTACATAGAACCAGAATTTTCTCGGGTTCTCGGCCAGTTATTCTGCTAAGGTATGACGTTGGTAGTTGTATGCACGCTCTTTTCACAGAATCTCTGCTAATCTTAGGCTGTCACCATTTCCGCGTTCTCTTTTGAACCGAGAGTGCAATAGCCTTCGTCAGTATTTCCTTATTTCGTTGTTACGCCACCGTGGGTATTTTCCGTCCTTAATCCACTAACTAGGCACATAGTCCAGAGTGCCAGTTACAGTCCGTTTAAACTATGTCCATTGTTCTGGGGCTTTAAATGTCAGGTCATTGTCTAAGTGGCATGCTAAGAACTTCTGATAAGCTCTTTCAAGCAAAAACACTCACCTAGCCTCCTCGATTGAATTATTAACTTTGGTAACCGTAGTCGCTATGACTACTACATGATCACTAATAAAAAAAAACTAACTAAACTCCTCCTGAACAGGCCATGAAGGCCCAAAGGTACCGACCGGACGCCGTGTCATCCTCAGCCCATAGGCGTCGCTGGATGCGGAAATGGAGGATGATCACTAATATATGTCTCTAACCTGATGCCACTGATAAGGTCTGGCCTGTTTGTAGCTACGAGGTCAAAGATATCTCGCGGTTCTAGGCACTTCAGTCTGGAACTGTGCAACTACTACAGTCGCAGGTTCTAATCCTGCCTCGGGCATGGATGTGTGTGATGTCCTTAGGTTAGTTAGGTTTAAGTAGTTCTAGGGGACTGATGACCTCCGATGTTAAGTCCCATAGTGCTCAGAGTCATTGGACCAATTTTTCAAAGATATCTCCATTGCGTGTGGGCTGTCGAACCATCTGTTCAAGACAGTTTTGGGAAAAGTGTTCAGAATCACTTCGCAAGAATGTCTGTCTGTACCCCTGCAACGAATCCATGGAGGTGGCAATCTATATTAGATTTAAGTCGCTTCGACCTAGTATTGTATGATCAGGCTACTTACGAGGTGCATTCAAGTTCTAAGGCCTCCGATTTTTTTTCTAATTAACTACTCACCCGAAATCGATGAAACTGGCGTTACTTCTCGACGTAATCACCCTGCAGACGTACACATTTTTCACAACGCTGACGCCATGATTCCATGACAGCGGCGAAGGCTTCTTTAGGAGTCTGTTTTGACCACTGGAAAATCGCTGAGGCAACAGCATCACGGCTGGTAAAAGTGCGGGCACGGAGAGTGTCTTTCATTGTTGGAAAAAGCCAAAAGTCACTAGGAGCCAGGTCAGGTAAGTAGGGAGCATGAGGAATCACTTCAAAGTTGTTATCACGAAGAAACTGTTGCGTAACATTAGCTCGATGTGCGGGTGCGTTGTCTTGGTGAAACAGCACACGCGCAACCCTTCCTGGACGTTTTTGTTGCAGTGCAGGAAGGAATTTGCTCTTCAAAACATTTTCGTAGGATGCAGCTGCTACCGTAGTGCCCTTTGGAACGCAATGGGTAAGGATTACGCCCTAGCTGTCCCAGAACATGGACACCATAATTTTTTCAGCATTGGCGGTTCCCCGAAATTTTTTTGGTGGCGGTGAATCTGTGTGCTTCCATTGAGCTGGCTGGCGCTTTGTTTCTGGATTGGAAAATGGCATCCACGTCTCATCCATTGTCACAACCGACGAAAAGAAAGTCCCATTCATGCTGTCGTTGCGTGTCAACATTGCTTGGCAACATGCCACACGGGCAGCCATGTGGTCGTCCGTCAGCATTTGTGGCACCCACCTGGATGACACTTTTCGCATTTTTAGGTCGTCATGCAGGATTGTGTGCACAGAACCCACAAAAATACCAACTCTGGAGGCGATCTGTTCAACAGTCATTCGGTGATCCTCCAAAACAATTCTCTCCACTTTCTCGATCATGTCGTCAGACCGGCTTGTGCGAGCCCGAGGTTGTTTCGGTTTGCTGTCACACGATGTTCTGCCTTCATTAAACTGTCGCACCCACGAACGCACTTTCAACACATCCATAACTACATCACCATATGTCTCCTTCAACTGTAGATGAATTTCAATTGGTTTCACATAAAGCAAATTCAGAAAACGAATGATTGCACGCTGTTCAAGTAAGGAAAACGTCGCAATTTTAAGTATTTAAAACAGTTCTCATTCTCGCCGCTGGCGGTAAAATTCCATCTGCCGTACGGTGCTGCCATCTCTGGGACGTATTGACAATGAACGCGGCCTCATTTTAAAACAATGCGCATGTTTCTATCTCTTTCCAGTCCGGAGAAAAATCGGAGGCCTTAGGACTTGAATGCACCTCGTACGTGCTACTGATCGTATACTTTCTTGGAATGATGAAGAAATGTCACGGGGGAATCTGGTGACCAGTTAAAACCTCAAACAATTAACTTGGTTTCACCTAGGATTGTTATACCTTTCCGGATAACTTCAGAGACACACTCAGCTTCGACCTCAATAGAAATAATATTTTCATTTCCATGCTGCGCTGTGTAAAAGTATATCTTAAGAGAATTCCGTCTTTTCCGCTCCTTAGTTTCGAGTCCAGACCTCACAGCTATGCCGTGTCACACTCAGAATATATGCTTTCAAAAATCTAGTCCCAGTTTTTAGAGTGGAACTTTTTGAGGTCAGTGTCCTTTTACTTTTTCTGAAGTACAGTTTTGCTTGCAAATCGTTCTTCCTACTTGTTCATTGTTTCTTTTATTTCTTGTGATCTTCCTTTCTAAATAATACAATGAATCAACTTGTTGCAGAAACTTGTCACATACACTAGGGGTGTCGCTTTCCCTCCTCTGTCTCAAATATCATTTTTGATTTATAATCGTTTATTTTCATGTTATATTTCTTTTTCAGTGACCTCACCCACCCTGTCTAACGTAGTTTCAGTTAAAACATCTATACCATCATTATGTGTCAGAATATCTGTATCTTAGCGTACCTGTTCTTTTGCCATGTATTATTACTTCAAGTATTTCTCTAGCTTCTTAAAATGCTTCCTCTATGTGTGGAATCTTGGCCGTATAAGAATACAACATAGTGCCTCACCATTACGAATTAATTAACTCTGTAATTTTCATGTTACGCCACGTATGTGCTTTATTACTATTGTTAATGTATGTAACTTACAAAACGGTAATGTTTTTATGAAGTACCACTGGATAATGATATAGTAAAACTTTGTGATAGGAGGAGGAGGAGGAAGAGGAGGAGGAGGAGGAAGAGAGAGAGAGAGAGAGAGAGAGACAGGGGGGTTGTGAAGTATGGACGCAGTGTGGCGTCGCTCAAGCACGTTATGGAGGTTGTATTGTCGAAACGGTGTGCACATGGATGAGTTAGTACATATCTGTAGCAGTATAAAGCATGCGAGACAATTATTGGTAATTATAGAACTCGAAGAAGAGTACTGTGTGGTCAATGTTATTAAAAGTTGCTTGTTATTGAAGAAGAGCCTGCTGCCATTAATTACTGCCGCATAATGTATTACGTCGCACTACAGTAAGACAAAGGCATGTAGTTTATCGGTTACGGTTACGGCTTGCAGCGTCATTTTTTGAAGTTATTGCGTTTTGTTGAACTGTCATTGATCGTTATCCTACTCCAATAACCATCAGTTGGTTCCTATCCTTTCACCATTATTGTCGAGTGAATCAAAACTGTAGGAGATAATGCCATTTCAACTGAGAGAAATATTATTGCTTTTGTCAGTTAATTTGAAATAAGTCAGTTCATAAAACTAGCTGCAGTAATAATTAACTAAAACACATTGTGGATTGTAATACTCATACTGTAATCTATTACTAAGTAAAAAAACCGTGCAAAATAAAAATAACTTCAATTTACCGGTAAATTAAAGTCAATATTCAATTTTGACAAAAGTGATTATTATAATTTTGTTGTTTGTTTGACTTTCATAAACTGACTTTGCAGATGTGTTAGCTGTTAAATAATGAAGTCATTAAGCACTTTCTTGACGAAACAAACAGAGATTGGTCGTGGGTATTTGCTTCACAAAACCTGACGATAGATAGCATTACAGCGAGTGACGTTGCTCAATACACGTCATGTCATGCGTTGCTAATAGATAATCATTAAGTCTGATTAATTACTAAGACTTCCAATGCAATATTAATTAACTTAAAATCATTTTATCATTCGTGGCTGTTCAGTTAAAGTTAGAGCGTGTGCAATTTTGATACACACTTGCTATTATGTGCATAATTTCAGATTCACTTCACTAACTAACAATTATTGATTTTAGACCATTTTTAAGCTACGATTATAATTTATTATTCCACAAAGAAATCTCGTATAATGTCAGTTACATATTGAAAAGTGTATAGCTATGTAAAGTGTAGTATTTAATTGCTTAGGAAATTTCTTCCCGACTGTTGTCATGTATGACAAGAGTCAGTGTGACAGCGACCAAGTTTTAATCTTCTTGCACTCTTTCGGTTAGCATTATTCTTCGGAATCGATGTTTTTTCTGTAAAATACTAGGTAACACAGGTGTTTAAATTATTAATATTCCGAAGAGTGCGGGTAGCTTATAACCATATTCCTTTCAGAATCTGTTCTTCTCGTGCTCAACGCCCACTAGTATTAACCGCCTCGTTTTGTAAAGATTCCAAGCCCGTTGTCGGTCTCAGCGGTCTGTTCCTACTTTATTCAGTGTCGCGAAACTTTTTCCCACTTCCCGTTATCAAATATGAGTAATGACAAGTGAAAGGAAGTGCGGCCTTAGAGTTCTCGTGTGTGTATGTGTGTGTATGTGTGTGTGTGTGTGTGTGTGTGTGTGAGAGAGAGAGAGAGAGAGAGAGAGAGAGAGAGAGAGAGAGAGAGATAGATAGAGATCGACTATGACTGTTTTCTTATGCTGTCACAGAATCATCCATTATGTCAGTGACTGTAAATTTCAAAACAGTGAACTTATATTTCAACTGAATTCACAGTGAAATTGAAGAATATATGGCTGAGAAACATGCTAAGGATTCGTATGTGTAAAGTTTTATATTTATTATGTCATTATTATTCAGTTGTACTATGCAAATGACGCCATTAAAGTTTCCATATTTATTACATTATCATAACCACCCTTGCAGAGCACCATGTGTTGGGATTTTCTGCAGTTTCCTCCTTTGTGCCACTGCAGCATTCATGAAATGAGATGTAGATTACTTGGTTTTGCATGTGCATAATGCATTGGTGCACTGAATTATAGAACTATGGAAAAACCTAGTATTAATGCAAAACGAACATGGAAAGAACTGCGGCAATTATGAACTGTCCAACAGCGTGCGGCCATCCGTGTACGTCATTCGGCCACACGCGCTTTCAGAGAGTCGTGTCGTCAAATATTGTAGGTATAGTTGATAAAAGACTATCAAGCCTAAATCGGGACGGGGTTATCATTAAATGTAAGATTTTTATGTGTAGTACGGCAGAATGATACTATCCAGAAGCCATTTAATTATTTGTTGTAGTGGACGCATAAGGTAAACGAAACAATTTACGAGGTGAGCGCTGTGTGTTTTGTACTTCTGTGGTTCATTGCTTCCACTTCGTATCCCGGCTTTTCGTATCTTGGTGGTAGTGTACCTCATTTGGTTAAAGATAACTGAGTTTCACATAGTCAATAAAACCGTCCGTCTAAAAAGTTCCGAGAGTGATTTTTTTCCTGGAGCGTAACTACTGTGGAAGCTTGAATAACAGTTGTAAACAACAGAAGTGTATTCGATTAGTCAGTTGTATGCAGGCAGTTTTAAGTAGTGTACGTGCGACTGTAGTGCGTCAACGCTGTTAGGATACAAATCACATTGGAGCAAAGTTTTTTTTTATTTTTTTATTTAACCTGACCTGATTATGCTCAGCCGGCCGCGGTGGCCGTGTGGTTCTAGGCGCTTCAGTCCGGAACCTCAGGACTGCTACGGTCGCAGGTTCGAATCCGGCCTCGGGCATGGATGTGTGTGATGTCCTAAGGTTAGTTATGTTTAAGTAGTTCTAAAGTTCTAGGGGACTGATGACCTAAGATGTTAAGTCCCATAGTGCTCATAGCCATTTGAACCATTTGATGATGCTCATCGGACCCTCACTTACATCGGACGAGGGTTTCTCGAACACAGTAACTTTTTTACATCATAATTTATTTACGTAAGAAATAACAATTTTAATATCACAAATAGTATTAAAATAGTTTGAATGTCTGAAATTTCAGTGTGAGAAAATAATACTAACCGTGAGCTATCAAAGTTAATACTGACAGCTGCTGCGCCAACCGTGATAATAACAATAATAATATTGGTAGTGCCAGATATAAAAAGAATTATAGGTGTACAAAATAAAAGTTTTCAGATATAGCGAGTTCTGGCGAAAAGAAATTTGAGGAGAGTACATCAGCTAAGAATACTTGAAAATGAGGACAGTCTAGTTGTAAAGAAGGATGTGCAAAGGTAACTAGTGAGAACAGCGTTATTAGATAGTCATTAACTATCTTCTGAAGCTGGAGAATTATTCAGTTCTGTAATACAATGCGGAAGGTTATCCCAGGCTCGGGTTCCTGCTACTGAGGGGTCTATACAGCGAGTGAATAGGAGAAAGGATTTTGCTCTGATGGGAACGGGTGTTTCTGTCACGTTGTTCAGACATGGGCGTTAAGGTATAGGAGAGAAGTGAGGGGCAGTGTTTATTGATAAGACGGTAGACGGCATGGATAGTAAAGAATACGGAAATCTCTGTACTTGTCTGCATGCAACCAGGATAGCTGTGCATATGACGGTGAAATATGACCAAGAAGTTTAACGTCACAGATATAACGAACCCAGGCATTCATAACCAATTCGAGGCGCTGTGAGCTTCCCTGAGAAAGGCCTTGCAGGATAAAGTTGCTGTAATCGATGACTGTAAGTATAAATGTTTGTGCAAGTTTCTTTTTCAGTTCAAGAGGGAAGAGCTTTTCATATTTTTGTAGGGCGTGTAGAGATGCTGCTGCAGTCTTGCATGTTGCTGTTACTTGCTCAGTCATACTTAGATTTTAATCTGTTATTACTCCTAGACTTTTGCTGAAGGAGAGAAGTTGAGATTTTTCCTATTTCGGGCTAATGAGCTTAGAATGGCCAACCAGTGCCGCCTAGGTTTTGGGTGGGTTGAGATGTAACACTGATATTGCACACTTGTGAATACTGAGATTATCGATAGCTGTCTTTAAGTTTATGGGATTCGCACTTACTGGAGGTCATCAGCATAAGTGCGGTATCTGAAGTAGGACGAAACTAATGACACATCATTTACACACAGTGAAAAGAGTACGTAGGATCTAATACTGAAACGTAGGGTTGCAGTTCATGTGAAGTACCGATTCAGTTCTTCGGCTGGGAAAATGGGGTCACATGCAGCTTTTACTTTGTCTATACCAAGACCACGCAGGCTCTTCCATAGGACAACTAGTCTATGTCTGTTGTCGGTTAATGTATGGGCACGCCTGAGTTTTGAATTTCTCACAGCTTCACTGACTCCTTTGCGCTTTTGCTTGAAAGCAATATGATTTTCAGATGTGGGGCGTAGTTTGAATGCCCAATGTGCAGCATCTCTGAGATTCATGAGCTGTTTTACGAGGGCTATTCAGAAAGTAGGGAACGTTTTGGCATTAAAAGAACTAAGTACAAGAAATACATTTTATTTTATACATCTGAAAGAGCGACTGATATACTACTTTTCCACATAGTCACCAAACACATTGAGGCACTTATCATAGCGGTGGACAAGCTTTGAAAGACGTTGTAAAGTTCTGCCGCCTGAGACTTCAGCCAGTGAGTCATGCCTGCCTGGAGTTCCGCGTCGTCATCAAAGCTTTTGAGTAACAATTTCAAACAACAAAGTCCGTGAAACTTCTGGAAAAGAAAGCGAAAGCTCTGTTATTGTGAAGCGACGGTTTCCACGAATCGTTTCATCACCTTTAGCGACAAGATCGTCAGTTGAACGTTGGTTCGGCCATTTTTAAACCGAATGCACCATTTCCGGGCGGAACATTCACTCATTACGTTATTTGCGTACACTTCGCACAGTTCACGATAAGTTTCTATAGGTTTTAGGATTTTTGTCAACAAAAACCGTATCACTGACCGCACCTTACAACTGGCGGGATTTTCGATTGCAGCGCACATTTCAAACTCTAATATGAAAAACACCAGACACGCAGAGACGTTCCGGCTGTCACGGATGGATACCGACTGAGCTGCCGAGCACGCACATACCAAAATATATGCGATCGGCGGGCGCCTAGCGGCGTCAGACGGAAACGTTCCCTACTTACTGAATAGCCCTCGTAGTTCTTCAGTTAGCCAAGGTGCAGGTTTTATTCTTACTTTTCCGGTCTTTAGGGAAGCATATTTTTCATATACTCGATTAAATTTGTTGGTGAATCCATGAAGTTTTTCGTTTAGATCCGAGAACCGAATAGCAGACGTCCCTCAGAATATTTCTTGCCTCTCTGTTGCTAGTTCGGATAAATTAATGCGTTTGAAGTCTCGATGTGTGGTCAGTTACGGTTTCTTTCTGGGATAATCTAGTGATTAGAACCTGAAGTTTGTTATGGGCGGACATACTAGCTGCAAATATTTGAGAGATACGAATCAAGTGTTCAAGAAATTCTCCAAAATGTTATCAGGGAGATAAAAATGTGTACAACGCTTGCCCGCGCATCTTAACTCCCGAAAACAAAGAGCGAAACGTAACGACTGCCGCGAATTCAGTGAAATGATGCAAAGCTCTGAGAGTTCTTTCTAGAAAAAAATCATCATGGGTGACGAAACTTGGGTTACCAGTACGAATCTGCCACAAAACGACGAAGAGTCGATATGCGCGTGAAGAGCTAACATTTTGACGACATAACCGATATTCAAACCAATGCTACTCGTGTGTTGAAAAAGTCCCGAAGAAAGAGTTTTCTGACAGTTTGACGTAGTTTCATGGGCATTCAGTTAGTCTTCCTCAAGGGAGGGGGGACTGTGAAGAGCGTCCGAAGTATTAGAACCACCATCTTATCTTTTCTACGTTTTTTATTTATCCAGTCTTGAAACTTTTTGGACTGACGGGATAATATATTACTTTTTAATGACGACAAAAACAAAGATTCAAGAGTGGGACTAAAATTCAGAGTGAGAGGATATTAGTGGTATTCTCTGGCGACATAGCTTCCTCCCTGAAAGTGAAAATGAATTACAGGATATACTGAATGGAACGAACAATCTAGTGTGAACAGGATATAGACTGAGATTAAACCTGAGAAAGACAGAAGTAATGAGAAGTAGCACAAATGATAATAACGAGGAACTTACATAAAAATTCGTGAACACGAAGTAGAAGTAGTTAAGGACTTCTTACAGTTTGTAAACAAAATTACCCATGTCGGACGAAGCAAGGTAGACATAAAAGGGAAAATATCTCAGGCAAAATGGGCATTCCTGGCCAACAGAAGTCTATTAGTATCAAACATACACCTTGAAATCAGCAAGAAATTTCTGAGAATGAACTTTCTGCGCACAGGATTGGATGGTAGTGAATCATGGACTGTGGGAAAAGTGGAATAGAATAGAATCGAGGTATCTGAAATGTGGTGCTACAGAAGAACGTTGGGAATTAGCTGGACTGGTAAGATATGGAATGAGGTGGTTCTCCACAGAATTATCGAAGAAAGGAACGTATGGAAAATACTGATAAGAAGGAGGGACAGGATGATGGGACATGTGCTAATGCATCAGGGAATAACCTTCATAGTACTAGAGGGAACAGTAGAGGGTGAAACCTGTAGGGGAAGGCAGAGACTGGAATACATCCAGCAAACAATTAAGAACGACAGTTTCATCTACTACTCTGAGATGATGGATCCGTGACAAGGCAATTTATAAGATTGATGGAATAGACACTGCACTAAGTACAACAATTAAACAATAGAATGCACAGAGAAAGTAAATTGCTAGTTAATGATGTAATCAAATAACAGTAACGATAATGGTGACAAATAAAAGAATATTCAGAATGTACCAGTCTATTTTGAAGTTTGTGCGTAATCTACTGGCTCACTCAGTTTTTTGGAATACCGTGGAGTATCTCATTAGCCAGACGAAACTTAGTGATATTTTTGTCGTTAACAGAACCTGCGCCCCACTGGTCTAACTTATATTCTATTAATTTCTTAATGTTTATATAATTTATGTACAGGGTGATTCAAAAGTAGCCTTGTACAATTCGTGGATGTAATGAATGCACCAAAATAAGAATCAAATGTTAAATAGGGTTTTGTCTGGAACTGTTTTCCTTCCGAATAATGATGCACAATGTCATTTGTGGTAGGCATTACATCATGGGTCAGTGCAGGCGTTTGGCTTGTCGTATTCACCTGCACATCGACTGATGTTGCTTTGTACAACCCTCTACACTGCTTCGTTGATTCTGGCGCGAAATGCTTTTGTGTACTTGCCTTCGGTGTGACCCGTTTTACTCTTTGCCTTTACTGTAGTGTAGCACCACCAGGCGTACTATGTAAATTCATTCCGTGGCACTTCACAGACTGCAGTCACTGTCTACAGTATGGAGTACTCAGGCGGTGAACACGCGGATATGCGTCTCCTTTAGGGCACAGCAGAAGACAGCGCGCGAGCAGTAAGACGATGGTATATGAAAATGTTTGCAAACAGAGGAGTACTAAACTATCAGATTTTCACAGCTGGGAACAAGCGTTTAACGGAATATGGAATTCATGGTGCGTCACGGTCAGGTGAGTTGGGTGTTGAGGACGTTCTGGAAATGATAGATGAAAATCCGACCATAGGACCTTTTTTTGACTCATCAGTCTTCTGACTGGTTAGATGCCGCTTGCCACGAAATCCTCTCCTACGCCAACCTCTTTATCTCAGAGCAGCACTTGCGTCCTACGTACTCAAACATTTGCTGGATGTATTCCAATCTCTGTCTTCCTCTACGGATTTTGTCCTCTACAGCTCCCTCTAGTACCATGGAAGTCTTCCATCATGTCTTAACAGATGTCCTATCATCCTGTCCCTTCTCCTTATCAGTGTTTTCCACATATTCCTATCCTCTCCGATTCTGTGCAGAACCTCCTCATTCCTTACCTTATGAGCCACCTAATTTTCAACATTCGTCTGTAGCAACACACTTCCAATGCTTCGATTCTCTTCTGATACGGTTTTCCCACAGTCTATGTATCACTACCATACATTGTTATGCTTCAAACGTACATTCTCAGAAATCTGTTCCTCAAATTAAGGTCTATGTTTGATACTAGCAGATTTCTCTTGGCAAGGAATGCCCTTTTAGCTAGTGCAGATCCTTGCTCCGTCCGTCATTGGTTATTTTGCTGCGTAGAGTGCAGAATTCCCTAACTTCATCTTCTTTATGAGCGTCAATCCTGATGTTAAGTTCCTCGCAGTTCTCATTTCTGCCACTTCTCATTACTTTCGGCGTTCTTTGACTTACTCTCAATCCATAATCTGCACTCATTAGACTAATCATTCCAGAATCACGTAATTCTTCTTCACTTTCACTTTGGATAGCAATGTCATCAGCGAATGGTATCATTAATATCATTTCATTTTGAATTTTAATTCACTCCTGAACTTTTCTATTATTTCCATCATTGCTTCTTAGATGTAAATCTTCCATATTACGCGGTCTTTCCCAGGTATACCTCCTCCTCTTGTCATTCTTGAAGAGAGTATTCGCCATTACTAGCTGAAATTTACTACAGAACTCAATTAGTCTTTCTCCTCTCTCACTTCTGGTACCAAGCCGATTTTATCCTGTAACCATTTCTTTTACTCCTTTCCCTGTACTGCATTCCACTCCCCCATGACCAGTAGATTTTCATCTCCATTTACGTACTGTATTACCCCTTCATTGTCCTCATGTATTTCCTACATCTCTTTATCTTCAGCTTGCGACGTCGGTATATAGACCTGAACTATCTTTGCCAATCTTGGTTTGCTGTTGATTCTGATAAGAACAGCCCTGTCACTGAACTGTTCACAGTAACACACTATCTGCCCTACCACCTTGTTCATAATGAGTCCTACTCCCATTATATCATTTTTTTCCGCTGATGAAAACACTCTGCAGTCATCTGACCAGGAATTCTCGTCTTATTTCCGTTTCATTTCACTGACTCCCACTATATTCAGATTGAGCCACTGCATTTTCATTTTCAGCTTTTCTAGCTTCCCTACAACGTTCAAGCTGCTGACATTCCATGCCCTGACTCGTAGAATGTTATCCTTTCGTTGGTTATTCGATCTTTTTCTCATGGTCAGCTCCCCCTTCGCAGTCCCCTCCTGGAGATACGAATGCGTGACTATTCCGGCATCTTTTGGCAAAGGAGAGATCATCATGACAATTTCTCAATTACAGACCACATGTCCTTTGGACACACTTAATGTGTCTTTAATGCAATGGTTTTCAATGCCTTCTGGATCCTCATGCTGCTGATCATTGCTGATTCTTCCACCTTTAGGGCAGTTTCCTACCCCAAGGACAAAAGGGTACCCTGCAGCTCTGTCCACTGCTCTGCCCTGTTTGACAAGGCCGTTGGCAGAATGAGGGTGATTTGTTATGCCGGAAGCCTTCGGCCGCCAATGCTTATTATTAATGAAAATTTATGCAGTGGTGTGATATGAACCCGGGGCTGAGGGCGTTTTGATTACTAATCAAAAACGCTACCCCTATACCACGAGTGAAACAGTAGCCGACAATACGTATTCGTTGTATAAGCGCCACTGTAGGGCTTCCGCAGTAAACTGTATGGCGCCTGTTCTCGAGACAGTAATTGCACTCATTTCACCTGCTGAACATACAGGAGCTGACACCTGTAGACCACCCTAGACGTCAGAATTTCTGTTAGTGGTTACTCCAGTGCCATGCTCCTGATCCACTGTTTGGTCATCGGCTACTATTTATCGATGAGAGCCTCTTCACACGAGCAGGTATAGAACGCTCATAACATGCACGTGTGGGCGTATGAGAATCTACAGTACGAGGATCTCAACATAATTTTGCAGTGAACAGTCGGTGTGGTATTGTGGACAATCAATTACTCCGACCGCATGTTATTCCACAGCTCCTAACTGCAGAATGCATCGAGAGCTTTTGGAGCATGAATTTGGTGGTCTGCTTCATGATGCTCCACTCACTAAGCGAACCAACTTACGGTTTATGCACGACGGTGCACCTGCACATTTCAGAGTATCACATTGTTGCTTACTCTGATAAATCGACAGGTCATGCAAGCCTAGTTGCTTGGCCAGACAGATCTCCAGATCTTAAACTCGTGGAGTTCTACCTTTTGCGGCCGTCGCAAGGAGTTCATGTACAGCGTTTCGATTAAGGATGTAGCTCAACTACATCGGCGAACTGAAAACGGCGCAGAATGAGATTAAAGGAGCCTGCAACATTCCGATAGCAGTAAGATCTCGGGTGCGTCATTGTCTTCGTTTACATGGACATCATTCTGAGCAGGTTTGGGGTAAATCTACAGCACGTAGTTGTATTGAATGTCGGGTCCCTTCACGTTGTTGCTTACTGAGAAGAATTAATTTCGTGTTGCACTTGTGATTCCCACTCTTCTGCATAGTTCTGAAGTAAAGCAATTTCAGACAGAACTTTATTTAACATTTGTGCTAATTTTGGTGGATATATTACACGCACAAACTGTATAGTTACTTTTGAATCACCCTCTACATATTTTCGCAATTAAATTTGTATTTCACAACGCCGTCCGGGGTCCACTAGCATGTGATGACTATTGCAGTGTTGCTAGTCCCCGTGTGTGGTCCTAGAGATGTGTTATTTTGGCCTCCATATTCCAGCTGGCCAATTTACGGCGTTGTTTCGCCCGCATTTATAACAATTCACTTGCACTTCTCACTGTGTGACCAACATGAGTGTATTTACAGTGTGTAGTGTTGCAGACTATAGCTGTGTGTTTAGCATCAGTCTTTTGTTTGTATTATGTGTGGTTTTCATTTGTTGTGTGTGTTTTGTGTGTGTTTTGTTAAGTATTAATGTATGATTCCTTACGAGAGTAACATTGGAAATCGTAAGTAATATCAAAGGATAATTTAACATCAATAAACTTGCGCTACAAATGTTGTTTCTACTCTGAAAAACAAGAGAAAGACATGATAAAACGTAACTTACGAACATATTTATAAATGATACATAATGCATTTACTGTATATATGAAAAACATATATTATTGGCCACTGCAGATGCTTCGTAAATAAAAGATGCGAAACGCGTATGAAACAAAACAAACTGCCTTTTATTTAGTTGCGAAGACGGAACATACCTCCATGAATTTGAAGAAAGCGACTAAGGGGCGGCGGAAAATAGAAAAAAAAACGATAATACAAGTTATATAACAGTTTCTAGAATATCCTACTCAGACTCCACAAGATCATCCAACACATCAGATTATAACTTGCAAAATAAGTAATGTAACTCCACATTATGTTAATGAAAGTCAGAAACAACTCTTTGGTAGTACCAAGAGCAAAATCATTTGCAGAAAAGACTTGGTTAGAAAGCGAAATCAAACCGCTTTATACCGACAAAGTCATGCTTAATAGAAAGTTATGTTACGAACACTGATTAGCCAGAACATTATGACCACCTACCTAGCTGGTATGTCAAACTTTGGCACGAATAACAGCAGTGACGTGTCGTGACATGCAAGCAATAAGGCCTTGGTACGTCGCTGGAGGAAGCTGGCACCATATATGCACATGTAAGTCACGTAACTCCCATAAACTCCCTGCAGAGGTGCAATGAGCCCTAGCGCCACTTTCAATCACATCCCAGATGTCTTCGATCGGGTTCACGACTGGCCAGTTGGGGAGACAGGATATCAATTGGAAGTCGCCACTTTGTTCCTCGAACCACTTCATGACACTCCCGGTCTTTTGATATGGTGCATTGTCTTGTTGGAAAATCCCACTTCTGTCGGGAGACATGATCGTTGTGAAGGGGTGTACGACACTTGTTGGTCGTCATCGCACGAGCTCCATTGGACCCATGGAAGCCCATGCGAATGTTCCCCAGAGCATAATGGAGTCGCCACCATCTTGTCTCCGTCCTGCATTACAGGGGTCAAGTAGCTGCCTCCCATTGGCATGAGGAAGAAGGTATCGGAATTCATCAACCATGCAACGCTGTGCCACTGCATCAACGTCCAGTGCTGATGGTCAGGTGCACTTTCTAGGCATAGTTGCCGATGTCAGCCGGCCGAAGTGGCCGTGCGGTTCTAGGCTCTGCAGTTTGGAACCGCGAGACCGCTACGGTCGCAGGTGCGAATCCTGCCTCGGGCATGGATGTTTGTGATGTCCTTAGGTTAGTTAGGTTTAACTAGTTCTAAGTTCCTGGGGACTAATGACCTCAGAAGTTGAGTCTCATAGTGCTCAGAGCCATTTGAACCATTTTTTTTTTTTTTTGCCGATGTCATGGTGCTAACGTCGGCATATGCATGGGTGTGTTCAGACACATTTTTACTCTGTCCAGCATGAAAGCCCGATGTATGCTCCGCCACAGTTCGCCACCTGTCCTGTTTTACCATTCTGCCCAGCCTACGACGTCCGACAGCTGTATTGAGGGTGACTGCCGAACCTCACGACTTCTGGACGTGGTTTCACCTTGGTTTCACCACGTTTTGAAGATACACCACAGAACGCATCGAACATCCGACAAGTCATGCAGGTTTCGAAACGCTCGTGCCGTGCACCCTGGCTATCACAATCTGCCCTCGATCAAACTCGAACAGATCGCGGGCATTCCTCATTCTACACACGGACAGCACATTCATTGATACTAAATGCACCGTCCGTCATGGTGTGTCCGACTAGCAGTCATGCCTCGCTAGGTGACGCTGCTATGGCCTGGACAGGTTTAGGTTTATATCGATAGTCGGTCGGCGGTCATAATGTTGTGGCTGGTCAGTGTACATCTCGGGTTATCTGCGTTTCTTAACCCAGCGCGACAATAATACAATACAGAAAACTGAACAAATCACAGCAAGAACACTGCGGTGTACACAGAACAAAAGTAAAACGAGCACACCCACTAACAACAACAACTAGAAAGAAAACACAGCAAAGTATTAGAGATTCACCATCACGGATTCCACCCAAAGCTAATAAACATCACAGATACAGAATTAACACAAAAAGAAATACAACTATTAGAAAAAGGCCTTAAACGCAGCAGCAATGCAAAGAAAGACAATCACTACAAAGAAAATCTGATTCTAGGAACTGGAAGCATCCTGACACAGAAAGAGAAACAAGAAAATAACGTTGTAAACATTGGGTTGACACAAGAATTTGTTAAGGAAGAAATAAACAACATTATCACCATGTCAAAGAAAGAGCAAACAGGAAACTTCAACAGAAAACAGAAATTATAAGAAAAGCTACACTTTAATAACATCACAGTCACAATAGCTGACAAGGGGAACAACACAGTACTGGTGAATAAACAACAATGTATAGAAAAAGTAAAGATTTCATCTCCTCTAACCGTATCACAAAACTGAAATGTGATCCAACAGTACGTTTCCAAACGAACCTAAAAAAAATCTCAAAGAAATCAGACACATTCTCAGAGATAAACAAAAACAACAGATCACACAGAAGAAACAAGAAGTACCAACATTCAGAAGCCAGCCCAAGCTCGGCAAAGCCTTTATTCTGGTGGGGCCTGTTATTATCTTCGTGAATACACCATCATACCAAGTTGCAAAACACATGAGCAAAATCGTAATGAAACAATATGGAATGAAGAACTGCAGATGAGTGAAAAACATAAATGAACTCATAAAACAAGTATCACAAAACTGAAATGTGATCCAACAGTACGTTTCCAAACGAACCTAAAAAAAATCTCAAAGAAATCAGACACATTCTCAGAGATAAACAAAAACAACAGATCACACAGAAGAAACAAGAAGTACCAACATTCAGAAGCCAGCCCAAGCTCGGCAAAGCCTTTATTCTGGTGGGGCCTGTTATTATCTTCGTGAATACACCATCATACCAAGTTGCAAAACACATGAGCAAAATCGTAATGAAACAATATGGAATGAAGAACTGCAGATGAGTGAAAAACATAAATGAACTCATAAAACAAGTAAAGGACTAGTACTTTCCGCAAAAAGCATTATTCATTTCTTTCATAGAGAACATGTACATCTCAATGCCCATCATAAACACAGTAAAACTAATTGAAGAAAACTTACTCACATAGAAAACACTATCTGCAGACAATATTAATGAAATAACAAAAATCCTTAAAGCAGACACATCCCAAAATTACTTCCAATTTGAAAATTGCATACAGACATGGCTAGTATACAGAAAAATATCAGTTCATCATGGAAAAAGAAACACATAAGCAAATAAATTTCTTGGATATAACAGTAAATAGAGACAGCAGTAAGCATACATCTGATATCTTCAGAAATTCAATAGCTACAGATAGTTATACATGCTACATCCAACCAACCGCAAAATAAAAAATTTGTGGCTCTAAACACATGTTACACATACTAAATAAAATTTCACTCAGTTAAGAAAACTATAAAGACAATTAAAAAGAGCAGAACTTGTAGCCGCAAACAAAGATTACGACACCCACACAGTACAAAGACTCAACCGCTACGGTCGCAGGTTTGAATCCTGCCTCGGACATGGATGTGTGTGATGTCCTTAGGTTAGTTAGGTTTAAGTAGTTCTAAGTTCTAGGGGACTGATGACCTCAGAAGTTAAGTCCCATAGTGCTCAGAGCCATTTGAACCAAAGACTCAACCAAAATATAGAAACAGAACTAAAGAAAAATGAAAATAAACAGATGACACAAATACCACAACACCCCACAGACATTACAGTACACACAGAGACAGAAAACAGTAACACTTTGGACATGACTAATAGAAATAAATGGTACACTTTAACAAAAACAGATCAGCACACAGAATAGATTACTGAAGACTCAAGGATTACACATTGCTCACAGATCAAGGCACAGCCACGCAGTTAGAGGTGATTCATCGTGGATTGCGCGGCTCCTCCTGCCGTTGGCTCAAGTCCTTCCTCGGGCATGGGTTTGTGTGTTGTTCTTAGCATAAGGTACTGCAAGTAGTAGTTTAAGTAGTGCGGACGTCTAGGGACCGGTGACCTCGGAAGTTTGGTCCCTTAGAAATTCACACGCATTTGAACATTTTGATCAAGAAACACACTCCAGTCACATTTACAAACAAGAATAGCCGAACCAGGTAAATACCGAGGAACATGTATATACCAATTAGAATGCTCAGAATGTGAATCAGTGCATCTGAGGATGACACGCAGGAATTTTGAAACTAGTTATAAGGAATGTACAAGAAGCTGGAAGTATGAACATAGTCACTGGCTGAAAAACTTATAAAACGTGGACATGAAACATCCAACATGGAAAAGACTTGAAAATTATTAGAGTGATCAATTACAACAAAAAAACTGTCGACATTACAGGAAAACTTTCACCTACAAAGAGATCTTACAATGAAAAAGAAAGTAAGTAATGATCAAATCGACATCAGTAATAACTCACTGATCATGCTAGCCATTAAAACAACACCAAACAGAAATGTGAAACACAACAAGAATAAATAATTAATTAATCTCCCGTCCCCCTCCTCCATCCCTACCTAGATACAACACTATCCACCGACAGAAATAATAATACATTTACTCATTTAAAAAAGTAAAAAAGCACTTTCATAAGAAATGAAACACACACACACACACTCACACACACACACACAAAACACACAAACACAAACAAACACACAGACACACAAAAACACACGCAAAACAAATGAATTATCTCAAAACACACACACAACATACACGACCATACACATGAACTAGCAACATCGGAAATCGTAATACCAAACGGTAATATAACATCATGAAAAATTTGCTGCAAAAGTTCTTTCTAATAAGAAAAAGAAGAGACAGATATTTGAAAACGTAAAATGGCAACGTATTTATAAGTACTACATTATGCACTTATTTTATATGTGTATTACAGGCCAGTGAAGATGCTTCATAAATAAAAGAAACGAAACATGGGTGGCAAAAAAAAAAAATTGCATTTCATGTAGCTGAAAAAGCGGAACATATCTCCATGAATTTCGAAGCAACAAAGGGATGACAGAAAACGGAAAAAAATGACAAGAATTCTTTACACTGTTGAAAAATTTTATTATCAAGATGCTGAATCACACTATTATCTCCGGATGCTATCCGAATTATATTCTTTTCGTCGTTCTTCTAAAGACGAGCTGTCGATATGTCTAGGGCAAGAATCCAACAAAAACAATAAAGAATTTTCTGCAAATGGTAAAAAAAAGTTTTGGGCGTGGTGTTGAAAATTATTCTCTCTTTTTTCCATATTTTGCTTCGCCGATTACAAGAATTTTGCAACTAAACAGTCGTTTTTAAAATTTTTGGTCCTAGTTCATCTTGCTAAAGATACATATAAAGCTCACTTGAGCTTCATGTTTGTTCACTCGCAATGACAAAGTGCAATTTGCACACAGTTCTTGCAATAAACCTGACTGATGTTCTGTACACAGCATTTTAGGCTTAACAAGAAGCTTTGTCTTTACATGATCTATAAATTTCTCTACAGTATTATATATATATATATATATATATATATATATATATATATATATATATATATATATATATATATACTCCTGGAAATGGAAAAAAGAACACATTGACACCGGTGTGTCAGACCCACCATACTTGCTCCGGACACTGCGAGAGGGCTGTACAAGCAATGATCACACGCACGGCACAGCGGACACACCAGGAACCGCGGTGTTGGCCGTCGAATGGCGCTAGCTGCGCAGCATTTGTGCACCGCCGCCGTCAGTGTCAGCCAATTTGCCGTGGCATACGGAGCTCCATCGCAGTCTTTAACACTGGTAGCATGCCGCGACAGCGTGGACGTGAACCGTATGTGCAGTTGACGGACTTTGAGCGAGGGCGTATAGTGGGCATGCGGGAGGCCGGGTGGACGTACCGCCGAACTGCTCAACACGTGGGGCGTGAGGTCTCCACAGTACATCGATGTTGTCGCCAGTGGTCGGCGGAAGGTGCATGTGCCCGTCGACCTGGGACCGGACCGCAGCGACGCTCGGATGCACGCCAAGACCGTAGGATCCTACGCAGTGCCGTACGGGACCGCACCGCCACTTCCCAGCAAATTAGGGACACTGTTGCTCCTGGGGTATCGGCGAGGACCATTCGCAACCGTCTCCATGAAGCTGGGCTACGGTCCCGCACACCGTTAGGCCGTCTTCCGCTCACGCCCCAACATCGTGCAGCCCGCCTCCAGTGGTGTCGCGACAGGCGTGAATGGAGGGACGAATGGAGACGTGTCGTCTTCAGCGATGAGAGTCGCTTCTGCCTTGGTGCCAATGATGGTCGTATGCGTGTTTGGCGCCGTGCAGGTGAGCGCCACAATCAGGACTGCATACGACCGAGGCACACAGGGCCAACACCCGGCATCATGGTGTGGGGAGCGATCTCCTACACTGGCCGTACACCACTGGTGATCGTCGAGGGGACACTGAATAGTGCACGGTACATCCAAACCGTCATCGAACCCATCGTTCTACCATTCCTAGACCGGCAAGGGAACTTGCTGTTCCAACAGGACAATGCACGTCCGCATGTATCCCGTGCCACCCAACGTGCTCTAGAAGGTGTAAGTCAACTACCCTGGCCAGCAAGATCTCCGGATCTGTCCCCCATTGAGCATGTTTGGGACTGGATGAAGCGTCGTCTCACGCGGTCTGCACGTCCAGCACGAACGCTGGTCAACTGAGGCGCCAGGTGGAAATGGCATGGCAAGCCGTTCCACAGGACTACATCCAGCATCTCTACGATCGTCTCCATGGGTGAATAGCAGCCTGCATTGCTGCGAAATGTGGATATACACTGTACTAGTGCCGACATTGTGCATGCTCTGTTGCCTGTGTCTATGTGCGTGTGGTTCTGTCAGTGTGATCATGTGATGTATCTGACCCCAGGAATGTGTCAATAAAGTTTCCCCTTCCTGGGACAATGAATTCACGGTGTTCTTATTTCAATTTCCAGGAGTGTATATATGTCTAAATAGGTGATTTCGATTGCATACCACGTTCATCATACTTTGTCTTTGCAAGGTTGAAAACATTAATTGTATTCCACATTACTGTGAAACTCTGGAACCTGCACAAATACAGATGCTGTCAGCAAGCATACACGAGGGAAACACACAAAAAATTACCATCATTAGGTTTTATCACCATTGTTAAGACTTAGCCATACCAAAATGGCAACTGAAAATTATTATTTCTGTGCGTGAGCTGCAAATAGCAACTGTGAACAACGGTGAAAAACTGTGTCAGAGAAACTATCAAAGGAATCTGACATTCCTTTTACAAATTACTGTCGCGTTGTGGCGTGTTAGCTACGATTTTGGCGATATTCAACATAAAAAAATATTTACAATGCTTCTCAGCAGCTAAGATTTTGACATTGTGTTTCTTTCTGTATGACAAATTGAATGGCAGGAGCCGGCCGCGGTGGTCTCGCGGTTCTAGGCGCGCAGTCCGGAACCGTGCGACTGCTACGGTCGCAGGTTCGAATCCTGCCTCGGGCATGGATGTGTGTGATGTCCTTAGGTTAGTTAGGTTTAAGTAGTTCTAAGTTCTAGGGGACTGATAACCACAGCAGTTGAGTCCCATAGTGCTCAGAGCCATTTGAACCATTTTTTTGAATGGCAGGTTTCGACATGTCGGATTGGAGAGTTCTCTTGTGAGACGGTATCGGATGCCAGCTCCGAGCCCACAAACCAATGGTCCATAATTT
The DNA here is from genome assembly GCF_023898315.1 of Schistocerca nitens. Lineage (NCBI taxonomy): Eukaryota > Metazoa > Arthropoda > Insecta > Orthoptera > Acrididae > Schistocerca > Schistocerca nitens. The sequence goes on from NC_064621.1 coordinate 363,128,892, forward strand.
ACTTGAATTGCATGGCTTTGCGTAAGCATTTGGTGGTACACACCACCGGAAACCTATCAAGGAGTTGTCGAATGAATTCCATGCAGAATCCCAGCTGTATTGCGTTCCACGTGGTCAGAGAGTTCTGGCCCATCAGTGTAGTTAGTTTTAACAATAATCGCTGGGCTATAATAACTGTATATAACACACGCAGTTGTATCATTACGCTACACTAAAATATTCCAGGCTGTTATTTTTTCGACGAATGAATTTCTTGAGGAAACTGACGCTGATTTTAAGATCTATTCTTATTAGAGGACATTCTTTCAAATCAGATGGTTCAAATGGCTCTGAGCACTATGGGACTCAGCATCTGAAGTCATCATTCCCATAGAACTTAGAACTATTTAAACCTTTCTCAAGGTTTTTCGTAGCGGACGTATTTCACTGTCATTTTTTTGTGACAAACACTGGATCAAGTACTATTATTTTTATTCAGTTCTGTGGCTTCAGAGTACTGAACAGTCACCTACAGATCGAAAACTGTGGCTGCAAAGCGCAAATGTTGTGGCAAGGATCCAATGGTAGATAGTTGTAATTTAATGTTGCCTAGCCTTGTTCACGAACTATGTTGTGGAGGATTAGTCTCATAACTATCAAGAGGTGCGTCACATTGGATCCAGTCACCCACTAATTCGGAGCTGAACAACAACAACTAGTGAGCAGCATGCTGCGCACAACCGCTTCCTTGTTATAGAGTTTAGAACTCAATGCCATGCACGTGACCTCTATTAACCGCACGCTTCAGTTCATACGCTATCTAATCAAATCTGTTCAGACACTCCTATGTAATACGGATCTGACCACTGGATGGCACGAGAGCCGTACTCGCCAGATATATCTGGCGTTATTCCTGTCACGCAATTGACTACAGCAATGAAAGTCTTTGTTGAGGGAGGGGTGGGGGACGGGGGGGGGGGATGGAGGAGGGCATTCTCCGTACACCACCTCATCAAAAGCATCCAGACACTTCTAGATAATTCGGAATTCACCAGTAGATGTCAGGGAAAGCGACTCGCCAGCATAAAACGAGGGTATTATGCTGTCAGTAGAGAATCAGTACCAATAGCAGAGTCAGACAGTCAGGAGAAGTCAGTCACGGCGAATCTGGACTAGTTTTTCGATTTCACCTCAGCAAAAAAATCCATCAGTGACATAAAACCCTTGTAAAGCTGCGTACGACGACTGTTGATGCCGTGATTGGGGAGAGGAAACGCGAGGGAAAATCCATAGGTAAACCATAACCGGCAGATCTCATGTACTGACGGACAGGGACCATCGCGAGTTGCGGAGGCTGGTTGTAAAAAATCCCATGAAATCGGAGGAAGGAATCACTCGCGTGGTGCAAAGTGCTACCGGCAGTCTGCCTAACTCCGTGACTGTGAGCGAGCTGAAGAGAACTACGTGCAGTGGTCGACGAGCACCTCGTGAGCCACGCACTACTGTAGTCAGCGCCAAACGACAGTGTTAAAAGAGACCTCACTGGACGGTCGTTGACTGGAGACTATAGTGATTTCGAGTTATGAATCGCATTATACAGGGTGACACAGGGAGACGGACGTTCTTGAACTTCGTAGTACTGAGGGCGAGGTGGTGGGAGGTGGTCGTGGTGGGGATAGTTCTGATCCACGCAAGACGCCATTTCATTTACTCAGTCACTATGGAGCAGTGGGACTTGCAACGTCGAGTGTTTGTCTATGACAGTTTCGTGAAAAATGGTGAATCTATTATTGCTATGCAGCGATTGTTTCGTGCGCGGTTTAATGTCGGTCGACATTGAGCTGTTCCGAGCCGTAACACAATACTCAGATGGGTGGAAAACTTCAGATCAACTGGAAACATACTGGATAAGAAGCATCCTGGCCCAAGACGCAGAGTAACGACACCATAAAATGTTTAATGGGTGAGGCAAGCGGCAGTCAGAAGCCCAGGATGGTCAGCTAGACGTCATTCTAGTGAGTTACGAACCAATCGTGAATCGGTTAGACGAATTTTGCATAAAGAATTAAAAATCCATCCCTACAAAATGCTCATTTTCCAACAACTTAAGGAAACTGATTTTGTTGTACGAGAAGACTTCGCTTGCAGAATGCAAGTGATTTTGGGATCGAATGAAAATGAAATTTTATTGATGAGCGATGAAGCTCATTTTCATTTAAACGGGACCGTGAAGAAGCAAAACCTACGTTACTGGGCTCCAGAGCCTCCACACCTTATCCACCAGCGTCCTCTATACTCAGGAAAAGTAACAGTCTGGTGTGCTCTTGGCTCTGTTGGCATTATTGGACCTTATTTTTATGAAGAGAATGGGACCACAGTTACTGTTAATTCGGTTCGTTACATTCGTATGCTTGAAACATTCTTGAAATCAGACTAAGAAGACGACGAATCCCTTTAAAACGCGTTTGGTTCCATCAGTATGGGGCAACATTGCACACTGCAAACACTTCAATGACAGTTCTTAGACGCATGTTTCCTGGCCGAATTATCTCACGTTTTGGCAATGTTCCTTGGCCTCCAATGTCTCCTGACTTGTCAGTATGTGACTTTTTTCTGTGGGGGTACCTTACGAACTGTGTCTATAACCACAAACCACGAAATTTGGACGAGTTGAAGAATGCAATCATTCAAGAAATTGCTGCCATTCCTGCAGAGATTTTAGTCCGTGTGATGAAGGATTTTGAGAAGAGACTTCAGTCCTGCATTCGAAATGATGGACATCACCTTGATGACATTATTTTTCACAAATAACTTTGTTAACTAAAATGGCAAATAATGAGCTTTGATTTTGTGTAAATAAATATGCATTAATTTTAAAGATGGCTGAGTATTGTTTCATTAAAAACCGTCCGTCTCCCATGTGTCACCCTGTACTTTTTGAGAATTTGATGGAACGGTTTGGATTTGGGGAAAACCTGAAGAACGTAGCCTTCCATTATGTATAGTGCAAACAGTAAAGTACGGTGGAGTTGTTACGGTACGAGGGTTTTTTCATAGTTAGACTTGTTCGCTTACTAGACTTCTGAAAACACAAAACGCGGAAGGATATGAACACATTTTACAGCCTAGTGTACTGTGTAAAGTTGAGAAACAGTCCGGAGACGCTGACTGTATCAGCAAGACAATGCAATCTCTCATACAGGAGCATCCCGTGACGCAGTGGGTTGTAGACAATAACATTCCTGAAATTGGCTGGTTTGCCCAGAGTCCAGACCTGAACCAGATGGAGTATCTTTGAGATGAATTACAACGTCGTCTTCGGTCTAGATCCCAGCGTCGAACATTACTGTCTTCTCTGGTTTCGGTTCACGAGGAAAAATAGGCTTTCATTCATCCACAAACCTTCAGACACCGCATTAAAAGTGTTCCCAGCAGAGTTGGAGCCATCGTAGAGGCGAAGGATGGACACTCACCTCATTACGGTCCATTAATGTGTGTCCAGAGGCATCTAATCTGGTAGTGTATACTAGTCTTAGTACCGCTTCAGAAACACTCTCGAAAACACTGAAATGTTTACCATCAGCGAATGATATGGAAATCTAATCTTGGATAATTTGAAGATAAACACCTCTGCCAGTTTCTGGAGCTTGACAAACACTTAAAGGAAATTGGCATTCTTGTGAATGCTACACTGCTGTCAAATCTATTTCTTTCCTGCCATCCCACAAGTAACGTAACCTCAGTCCTGTCGAGCACATTGGGGACGTTATCCAGTGATAAATAAGTGGCTGAGGACCAGCTACAGCAGCGCAATATCCATGGCACGTGGGGGAGAGCTGGTGGGGAGTGAGTGAAGTTGGCATACCAATACTATCGATATCCTGGAGAATGCATTCCACAACGCATCAACGACATCACCACGTCGAAACTTGGAACTACACGCTACTAGAAAAGTGCTGTAATTCTGTTAATTGCGATGTTGTTCCTTAAAAACAGCGAAAATGTATTAAATCATACAGAGGAAGACTAGAGGGATCAAGATTCACTACGGACGTTCCACAGTTGTTAATACGGTACTTCGTCTCTAGGCAACGGCCTTGCAGCAGTGGATACACCGGTTCGCGTCAGATCACCGAAGTTAAGCGCTGTTGGGCGTGGCCGGCACTTGCATGGGTGACCGTCCGGGCGGCCATGCGCTGTTGCCATTTTTTGGGGTGCACTCAGCCTCAAGCTTCCAATTGAGGAGCTACTCGACCGGAGAGTAGCGGCTCCGGTCACAGAAAACCGTCATAACGACCGGGAGAACGGTGTGCTGACCACATGCCCCTCCTGTCCACATCCTCATCTGAGGATGACACGGCGGTCGGATGGTCCCGATAGGCCACTTGTGGCCTGAAGACGGAGTGCTACTTCGTCTTTAACCATGCATTGGGTTGATGTTGACAAGGTTGCTTAAGTAAGTTCTGGGGCCATTTCTGAACAAAAAGCTAGTGGCGCTTTTACTCGAATAAATGTGGAAATCGTCGACTAAGTGATCGTGTACTAAAATTATTGTTTTTGCTTTATTATAATTCCACGCTTGAATCACAACTTTTATTAGTCATCAGGTTACTAATTTCTGTCCGTAATGACCGTCTTCAGACCTGCGTAGAAATTTACAAATATCAAGCCATTACATGAAAACTTTTTCGCGATTATGTAACAACCTATAGTATTCTTGTTAGTGGATGACAGAAATCTGTTTGGAGCATACTAGATCTGCCGCTTTGCATCTTTAATCGTTGTCATTGTTTTAGGGGTCCCAGTAGTGTTACTGTGCGCGTTCTTGACCAAAAGAAGTTGTAATAAGACACTTTAAAACGATGGTTCATATACCAGCGTGCAAATCACAGCAGTTCTATGCACTACGTATCACAATTTGTATATATATGTTCGACGTAAGTCCTAAGAACGAAAGTAAGCGATAAGACACTTTGTTGCATCAAATGCGCTGGAATGTCGGAGGTAGTTGTCCAACGATGCATAGTTATGCCAACCTTTTAATGTGCCATACTTACAACTTAAAGTAACATCTAAGTAACAAAATAGAACATCAGTCTTTTACTTAATTGCATAAAATGGTGGAATCCATGTAAATTCCAACTGTTTCACCAGCGCTATGATTCCAGCAACTTCTGCACATTGTATAAAATAGAAAGAGCCTGCAAGTACTCACCACCTTAGGGTACGTCAGTGTTGGTTGGAAAACTAGCTAATGCAAGAATAAAATTGTTTTTAGAAAAGTATCATAATATTATCGGTAGCAAACACCCGATGTTTTCTCCACACTTGCAAGTTCTACATCTACAAAGATATGGTAAATAATATTATTTAGTCATTTTCTATTTAACTTCGAGGTAACCACGTTGTGTAAAAGCTCAAATTCCCTGAAAAATTTTAGCATTATCTCAAGAATAAATTCTCTCTCTCCTTTGGAGTGTTGGCTGTTTTGAAACTTTCTGGCAGATTAAAACTGCGCGCAGGACCAGGACTCGTTCTAGGAACGGCGTTCGAGTTCCGGTGCAGCACACAGATTTAATCTGCCACGAAGTTTTAGTTTATATTTTACTTTGAGGTGCAGTGAAACTTTGTTTATCCCGACTACGTCGGACGGTCTGTCATCCCTATTATCGAAAATCCTGATAATCCGGGAATTCAGACAAAATTTGAATCGCATGGGTTAAAAAACGAATATTTGCATTGGTATGTAGAGTGTATGGGACTGGTGATATATCATCACACGTTCGGAAAAACATCATCCACAGTATTCCGAAAGCAGCAAGAGCCGACAAGTGCGATAATTATCGCACAATCAGTTTAACAGCTCATGCATCGAATTTGCTGACAAGGATAATATACATAAAAATGGAAAAGAAAATTGAGGATCTGTTAGATGACGATCAATCTGGCTTTAGGAAAGGTATTTTTGACGTTGCGGTTGCTAACGGAAGCAAGGCTAAAGGAAAATTAAGTCACCTTCATATGATCCACCGACCTCGACAAAGCGTTCGACAATGTAAAATGGTGCAAGATGTTCCAAATTTTGAGAAAAATAGGGGTAAGCTGCAGGGAAAGACGGATAATATACGGTATGTGCAAGAGCCAAGAGTGAAGAATTAGATTGATGACCGAGAACGAAGTACTCTGATTGAAAAGGGTGTAAGAGCTGGGTGTAGTCTTACGCCCCGCCGGCCGCGGTGGTCTAGCGGTTCTAGGCGCTCAGTCAGGAACCGCGCGACTGCTACGGTCGCAGGTTGGAAACCTGCCTCGGGCATGGATGTGTGTGATGTCCTTAGGTTAGTTAGGTTTAAGTAGTTCTAAGTTCTAGGGGACTTATGACCACAGATGTTGAGTCTAATAGTGCTCAGTGCCATTTGAACCTTACGCCCCCACTCTTCAATCTGCATATCGAAGAAACAGTGAAGGAAGTAAAAGAAAAGTTCAAGAGTGGCATTAATATTCAAGATGAAAGGATGTCAATGACAAGATTCGTTGATGACATTACTATCCTCTATGAAAGTAAAAAATTATTAAAGTATTTTTTTGAATTGAATGAACAGTCTAATGAGTACAGAATAGGGATTAAGTGTAAATCGAAGAAAGATGAAAATAATGAGAAGTAAGACAAATGAGTATGATGAGAAACTTAATATCAGAATTGGGGATCACGAAGTAGACGAAGTTAATAATTAAGTTTGCTGCCTAGGCAGCAAAATAACCCATATTGGATGGAGCAGGGCGGCCTCTCCTGGCGGAGAGAAGTCTACTAATTTGAAACATAGGCCTCAAAGAAGAAATTTCTCAGAATCTACGTTTGGAGCACAGCATTGAATGACAGTGAAACGTGAACTGTGTGGAAACTGGAACAGAAGAACATAGAAGCATTTGAGATGTGGTGCTGCAAACGAATGTTGTTAATTAGGGGACTGATGAGGTAAGGGATGACGAGGTTATCTGCCGAACTAAGGATATAGGTTGCAACTGCTGCTCTGAAAAGAAAAGGTAAGCACGTAGGCACAGGAGATGAAATCGTGGTGGGGTGCATGAAGCTAACCTGAAAACTGATGACTAAAAAATTTTTTTCGCGTGCACAGTCATATTATTTTCACCAAATATTGAAAACCTACCGTGAGTTTTATATCCAAGAATAATCAGTTAAGCTTTTTTAGAGGCATGTTCGCATTGTGTAGCAGGATCACGGAGGCGTTTCACCAGTGATTGTTTGGTAGAAGTTGTTTCCGCCTGGCGTTCAAAATAAATGGTTCAAATGGTTCTGAGCACTATGGGACTTAACTTCTGAAGTCATCAGTCCCCTAGAAATTAGAACTACTTAAACCTATCTAACCTAAGGACATCACACACATCCATGCCCGAGGCAGGATTCGAACCTGCGACCGTAGCGGTCGCTCGGTTGCAGACTGTAGCGCCTAGAACCGCTCGGCCACCCGGCCGGCTCGGCGTTCAAAATAAACCGTTGTTTTGTTCACATGTGTTTTGGCCTCTATATGTGTCGCAATGTCTTCAGAATGAGCGCCAACTTCATCACGTAATCCACTATCATCACCTTGTTCGCGAACGGCGGTAATAGCCAGACTTCTTGTCTTTTCGCAGCCAGTAGTTTACGTCATTAAGCCCTTCGTCTGAGCATCGTGGAATGTTTGCAAATCTTTCGGTGAAATTTCTGCAACAGTTCTCCTTTTTCTGTGGCGTTACTTTACACTCAAATCGAAAAAGAGACAATACAGCAGTGTACAGCTCAATCTTAACTTGTTGACTAGTACCACACCAGAATTTGTGAATGGTGGTTGAGTGAAATAATTATCGTCAACGCTTTTTACAATCATTACGTCTGGAGTATCGAATACTGTACAGTTGCTTCTTTGAAAAAAAAGAAAAAAAAACATACGCGAGCTGTGTTGTGAACCAGATATCCAGATTATTGGAACCTACAGAACATACAAAGGCCACTCCAGAAGAAACGCACAATTATTTTTGATAAACATCCAGTTTATTTACCGTATCTATCAATTTTTTGCAGTATATTGATACATTATTGAGAGGCAAAATGTAATTTTTTCACATAATTTTCGTCCCTTTCAGGTGCCTTATGCCACTATGGAACTAACAAGGGTATGGTTCAATTCGACGTGTCGAAACCTACCATGAAATTTCACAGTTACCATTTACTCGAATTGGCAACTCATTTAATATCCACAATAGTTAGCAATTGGTCTGCGATGGAGATAAAACTGAATCACTTTTCAGGACAGGTTTCGACAGAAGTCAGGATCAGCACATTTGAGTCGCTGTTTAGTAGCCTTTACAAAGCAGTCATCGTCTTCAAATCTCATTCTGCCAATGGATTCCTTCACTTTAACGACCAGGTGGTAATCACAAGGTGCCAAATCAGGGCTGTAGGGTAAGTGTTACAAAGTTGTATATCCCATCTTTGTCATCTGTTAACATTCTCGGATTCCTCGTGGCGCACATCTTTCTCTCAGCTACTTCAACATCCTCCAATCACTCTCTTTTCCTACTCCTACACTGTTTGACAGTTCGTTCGCTGTTACGCGCTTGTCAGCAAAAGTACTGGTGTGATTACTTTCATCAGATAATCTGCTTGCCAAACGACTAACTGCACTGTGATCAATAGCGTCATCCCTACATACCTTTTTCAATCTCTTTTAAATGTTGGTAACTGTCTCGTTCTAACAACTCAGGAAGTTTATTATAGCACGTTCCTTCGGCGAACTTTAAGTGCAGCAGCCAACTTCACTGAGTGCTACGACAGGGCGACTTCCGGAAAACGTTAAACTGAATTTGAATGCAAGAGGGGTAAATGTTTCTATGACTGTGAATAGCTAACAAAGAAATCACACGGCTATCGAGTTTTTGTATATTTGTATATTTATGTTACTTAAAGTTCAGAACTCAAACATCAATCCTCAAAAGCATTTCGACGCTACACTCAAGAATTCTCGAGAAGTTTTCCGATCATCCTTAATACGCTAGAGGAAGGTCGTTGTTCCGACTCTGTGTAGAGGGCACACGCGGAGGTCCTCAGTTCCATACCAGCAACATTACAATTTTCAAACGAAGGTCCATGTTCAACAAGAATTTCCCTGAATTGTAAAATATACAAAGACGCAAAACACTTGATTTTTAATTTTTTTGAAATCATACAATCTTGATTAACAGCCTCTTATAAAAGTTCGGTAGTTAAGAATTTATATTTGCAAAGGAAACTGGATTTTTGTGTACAATACGTAATTAAATATGAATCCGTGCATTTCTTATAAAAATGGCATTTAGATACGTATTAATTTGTATATATTTGACGAATTTTGTATTTACGTGATATAGGTATTCGAACTGAACGGAAGAAAACGAAAAAGTAATGCCCGAAACAAGACTCGCTTCAGCGATTACCAGCCTTGAACGCTACAGAATTTTTACACCTTTACTTATTTTATGCTTCACGGAAATGTTCGTAGAAGTTGCACTTTTTTTTTAACTTTTGCATCCGATGGGAATAAAACTCAGACTCCACATGTGGTAGGCGAGCGCACTACTTCAGCGCAATGCTGCTTGTCGAAAAATGGTCCTCCCTTTAGCTCAGTAGAGGCCAGGCATTCTGCTAATATGCCGCAGCGGACAACCTGGCAAGCACGTTTCCTCCGCCGCCACGTTACGCTGTCTGAGCGCGAGGAGGGGGAAGAGGCAGAAACTGCGAACGCCCCGAATTTGAATGGCAGTGCAGTCGCAATGCACTCGACTTGGTTTTATGTTTCACATTTCTTAACAACATAGATAAAACACAGATTAACTTCTCAGTATTCTTTATTTCCGGTGCTATGAGCACATGATATAACTTTTTCTTATGCAAACAGTCAGCATACAGACAGACGAAAACAATTTCACAGAAAATAGTACAACGGGAGTTGGGTTCTTTATGAATACGAAGGTTGGGCAGAGAGTGATTTACTGTGAGCAGTTGGGTGACAGGGAGCCCGCCCGATCGGCCGTGCGGTCTAACGCACTGCTTTCCGCGCGGGAAGCAGTGCCGGTCCCCGGCACGAATCCGCCCGGCGGGTTAGTGTCGAGGTCCGGTGTGCCGGCCAGCCTGTGGATGGTTTTTAAGGTGGTTTTCCATCTGCATCGGCGAATGCGGACTGGTTCCTCCTATTCCGCCTCAGTTACACTGTGTCGGCGATTACTGCGCAAACACTTTCTCTACATACGCGTACACCATAATTATTCTACCACGTAGGGGTTACACTCGTCTAGTGTGGTCTAGTGTGAGACGTTCCCTGGGGGGGTGGGGGGGGTGGGGAGTGTCCACTGGAGGTCGAACCCCTCAATAACCCTGGGTTCGGTGTGGGGCGGCGGTGGGGTGAGTGGACTTCTGTAGCCTTTTATGGGGTTGTAAACCACTGAGGGCTACGGCTGGGACGAAGCCTCTCCGTCGTTTCTAGGTCCCCAGTTCCATACAATACAATACAATACAATACAATTGGTGACAGGGCTGTGCTGATCAGAATCGACAGGAAACCAACACTGACAACGATAGTTCTGGTATATATGCCGAAGTCGCAAGCTGAAGATGAAAGAATAGAGAAAGTGTGCAAGCATATTGAACGCGTAATTCAGTTCGTAAAGGGAGATGAAAATCTAATAGTCACGAGGGATTGGAATACGGTTGTCAGAGGAAGGAGTAGAAAAAAGGGTTACAGGAAAATATGGGCTTGGTACTAGGGATGAAAGATAAGAAAGACTAATTGACCTCTGCAATAAATTTCAGTTACTAATAACGGATACTCTTTTCAAGAATCACAGGAGGAAGAGGTACACTTGGAAAAGGCAGAGATTTCGAAATCAGATACTGCACTGTAAGGCGTACCAGAAGGAGATATAGACACAGATAACAATTTAGTAGTGATGAACAGTAGGTTGAAGTTTAGGGGATTAGGCAGGAAGAAGCAATGCGCAAGGAAGTGGGATACAGAACTATTAAGGAATGAGGAGATATGGTTGAAGTTCTTTGAAGATAAAGATAATGCATTAAGGAATAGCTCAGTAGGTAGTTCAGCTGAAGACAAATGGACGGTTCTAAAAAGGGCAATCACAGAAATTGGAGAGAAAAACGTAGGTACAAATAAGATAACTGCGAAGAAACCATGGGTAAAATAAGCAATACTACAGATGATCGATTAAAGAAGGAAACACAAAAATGTTCAGGGATAATCATCTTGTGATGTTGCAGTTCATCTTGTTATGTCCGTGCTTGCTACGAAATGGGAAGAGGAATTCCGCCTTATGCAAGACATCTTTTTTCTGTTTTGTTTCAGCATTTTTTGTGCTATCTTCTGTGGGTTATTTTATATTTTATAACTGTAAATTTGTTGTTACATATTAACATGTAGGGAAACTTTTGGTCCTTAATAATTTACAATTGTGAATGAATAATTGTTGTAAATATTATACATCATTTGTTCATAGTTCACAGTTGAGATATGTATTAACGACCTGATGCACTATGTGTTGTTTATAACATTATGTCAATGTTCTATTATAGCTTAATTGGCATAAAGAGTGGATGTATTTAAACAAATGCAATTATTGTTGGAAAGACTGACTCAGCACACTCCTATAGAAAAGTCAAAACAGCCTCAAATTAAGGTAGCATTAAGGATGCAACGGGAATGGAAAGAGTACACTGAAGGCCTCTATGAGGGGAAAGATTTGTCTGATGTGATAGAAGAAGAAACAGGAGTCGATTTGGAAGTATAGAAGTATAGTATTATAGTATTAGAATCAGGGTTTAAGAGAACTTTGGAGGACTTAAGATCAAATAAGGCAGAAGAGATAGATAACATTACATCAGAATTACTAAGATCATTGCGGGAAGTGGCAACGAAATGATTATTCACGTTGGCATGTTGAATGTGTAAGTTTGGCGACAGAAAAACTGACTTTTGGAAAAAATATCATCGACACAGTTCCGGAGACTGCAAGAGCCGACAGCTCACGAATCCAAGCTGCTGACCAGAACAAGACTGGAAAAGAAAATTAAAGGTGTGTTAGATAAAGTTTGGATTTAGGAAAGGTAAAGGCAGCAGAGAGGCAATTCTGACGTTGCAGTTTATAGTGGGAGCGAGACAAAAGAAATATCAAGACACCTTCATAGGATTTGTCGACCTTGAAAATGCGTTTGACAACGTAAAATGGTGCAAGACGATCGAAACTCTCAGAAAATGGGGGTAAGCTGTAGGGGAAGACGGGTAATATACGATATGTACAAGAACCAGGAAGGAATAATAAGAGTGGGATTAAAAACGGTGTAAGACAGGTATGTAGTCTTTCGTCCCTACTGTTCAATCTATGCTTCCAAAAAGCAGTTACGTAAATAAAAGAAAGGTACAAGAGTAGAATTAAAATTCAAGGCGGAATGACAGCAATAACGAGATACGCTGATGACATTGCTCTCCTCAGTGGAAGTGAAGAAGGACAGGATCTGCTGAATGGAATGAACAGTCTAATGAATACAGAATATGGATTGAGAGTAAATCGAAGAAAGACGAAAGTAATGAGAAGTAGCAGAAATGAGATCAGCAAGAAACTTAACATCAGGACCGATTGGTCATGAAGTAAATGAAGTTAAGGAATTCTGCTATGTAGGCAGTAAAATAACCCATGACGGTCGGAGGAAGGAGGAAATCGAAAGCATACTAGCACTGGCAAAAAGGGGATTCTTGTCCAAGAGAGGTCTACTAGTATCAAAAATAGGCCTTATATTGAGGAAGAAATTTCTAAGAATGTACTATTGGAGCACAGCATTGTATGGTAGTGAAACATGGACTGTGGTGCTACCGAAGAATGCTGAAAATTTGGTGGACTGATAGGGTAAGTAATTGGAAGGTTCTCAATGATGAGGTTCTCCGGAAAATCATCGAGAAAAGTAATGTATGTAAGATACTAACAAGAAGAAGGGAAGACATAGTTAAGACATCAGGGAATAACTTCCATGGTACCGAAGTGAGCTGTAGAGGGTAAAAACTGTAGAGGTAAACAGAGATTATAATACATCCAGAAAATAATTGAGGACGTATATTACAAGTGCTACTTTGGGACGAAGAGGTTGGCGTAAGAGAGGAATTCGTGTCGGGCAGCACCAAACCTTTAGAAACTGATGTCCAAAAAAAGAACACACATTTGTTGATCGAAATTTTGTGGCACTTTTGCAACGTTATGGAGACATGGAAACTGTAACTGAGGAAAGCAATGTAGACCTTCTGTACAGTTTGACGTTAAAAGTATTTGCCTTTAAAACAGGAATTACCTCGGATATCAGTTACCTCTGCACATGCACAGGAGCACTTTAAACGGTTCCTAAAAAGGCTTGAAAACGGACGTTAGATTGACAGTGTTCTAAAAATGTTTAGGAAAATGTCTTTATACTTCTTTCAAGGCCGCAATGAATTCTTCAATCGTCTCGTTTTCTTTAACGTTAGTGAGCTTAGGGAACAGGGCTATCATTGTCAGAATGTGTCCCTCTTAAAACGCGACTCTCTTTTTGAACGCATTCCCGTCAAATTAGGGATAAGTTACCTTACTATATCTTACTGTGGGCAGTGTGCAGTCAATCTACTTCAAATACGAAGTGTGCAGTCCGTTCCAAATATCCAAATTTTCGTTCCTGTACTCTTTTTTCCTTCATAGATTCACCAGTAGCAAGTTTAATACCGAAAAATCGTTTCAGGCACACCCCTCGACTTAAACCAACGTACTTTTCAGTAATACGTGAAGTTTCCACACTCCTCGATCAGCTCCATTAAAAACTTTTGCAACTGACAATGGAGTAATGCGTGTGACTTCAGAGATTTTACTATTTGTACCACCAATTTCTTCATGTGCTGCATGCCTGCAAATTTAGCACAAAGTCCTTCTTGATGTACAGAACAATGAAAACCGTTTGTCGATCGCTGTAGTTTTTTTACTCCTTCATTATCAAGTAAACATATAAATTATTTCTGTATAATACTGTAACGTCTGGTCCTTTCAACTCCCCACAAACCAACCGATACTGTAACGTCGTTTCATAGCAGATATGCACTACCAATCACTCCTGCGAACAGAGAATTCTCATCCCTGTCTTCTGTCATTCGCATTCATTTTAAAGGATTGTGACGATAGATCGCTGGCTGCCAGTTTTTGTGCAAACAGTCACTGAGCCTGAGAACGTGTGTCACACCACGAACAAGTAGCAAAGGGTAAACAATGCTGACACCACGATTCTGTCGAACTGAGAAAGTTCGCCGACCAAAAATGCCGCACAGCAATGCTAAACGAAATATCGCGCTGTTCTGGGTTCTTCCGAGATGCTGCACGTGTAAAGTTTGGCACGCCGTCGTCGGCCCTGCTTTAGCCTATTAAAATTTTTGGGAAACATGAAACTTGTTTTTTGTCGACAATTTTTGAGAGTTGTATCGAAGAGCTTTGGAGGGTGATATTTGAGTTCTGAATTTCACGTACCATAAATATAAAAAAATATACACTACAGGCCATTAAAATTGCTACACCAAGAAGAAATGTAGATGATAAATGGGGTTTCATTGGACAAATATATTATACTAGAACTGACATGTGATTACATTTTCAAGCAATTTGACTGCGAAGATCCTCAGATCAGTACCCAGAACAACCACCTCTGGCAGTAATAACGGCCTTGATACGCCTGGGTATTGAGTCAAACAGAGTTTGGATGGCGTGTACAGGTACAGCTGCCCATGCAACTTCAACACGATACCACAGTTCATCAAGAGTAGTGACTGGCGTATTGTGACGAGCCAGTTGCTCGGCCACCATTGACGAGACGGTTTCAATTGTGAGAGATCTAGAGAATGTGCTGGCCAGGCCAGCAGTGGAACATTTTATGTATCCAGAAAGGCCCGTACAGGACCTGCAACATGCGGTCGTGCATTATCCTGCTGAAATGTAGGGTTTCGCAGGGATCGAATGAAGGGTTGAGCCACGGGTCGTAACACATCTGAAATGTAACGTCCACTGGTGAAAGTGCCGTCAATGCGAACAAGAGGTGACCGAGACGTGTAACCAATGGCACCCCATACCGTCACGCAGGGTGATACGCCAGTATGGCGATGACGAATACACGCTTCCAATGTGCGTTCACCGCGATGTCACAAAACACGGATGCGACCATCATGATGCTGTAAACAGAACCTGGATTGATCATAAAAAAATGACGTTTTGCCATTCGTGCACCCAGGTTCGTCGTTGAGTACACCATCGCAGGCGCTCCTGTCTGTGATGTACTTCGAGGGTAACTGTAGCCATGGTCTTCGAGCTGATAGTCCATGCTGCTGCAAATGTCGTCGAACTGTTCGTGCAGATGGTTGTTGCCTTGCAAACGTCCCCATCTGTTGACTCAGGGATCGAGACGTCGCTGCACGACCCGTCACAACAATACGGATAAGATGCCTGTCATCTCGACTGCTAGTGATACGAGGCCGTTGGGATCCAGGAGGGCGTTCCGTATTACCCTCCTGAACCCACCGATTCCATATTCTGCTAACAGTCATTGGATCTCGGCCACGCGATCAACAATGTCGCGATACGATAAACCGCAATCGCGATAGGCTACAATCCGACCTTTATCAAAGTCGGAAACGTGATGATAGGCATTTCTCCTCCTTACACGAGGCATCACAACAACGTTTGACCAGGCACCGCCGGTCAACTGCTGTTTGTGTGTGAGAAATCGCTTGGAAACTTTCCTCATGTCAGCACGTTGTAGGTATCGCCACCGGCGCCAACCTTGTGTGATTGCTCTGGAAAGCTAATCATTTGCATATCACGGCATGTTCTTCCTGTCGGTTAAATTTCGCTTCTGTAGCACGTCATCTTCGTGTTGTAGCAATTTTAATGGCCAGTAGTGTATATAAAAAACCATGTGGCGTGAGATCTTGAAAGACGTAGAACAAATGTTTGGTTTAAGAAAATGTATATATTGTGCGTTTCTTATGGAGTGGCCTCATAATGCGTAGAAAAGCGCAGGTTTTCCAAATAAACGGTAAAGTTGCTGTTCTCTAAGGTCTTCATTCACGTGTTGTAAGGCCCCCTGACGCAAAGTGTTTGCAGAGTTTGTGTAGCCGTGCTGTGGCTTGTAACGGCTGGAGCCGGATGTTGCAGGGGGCGCGGGTCCCGGGTCCTCCAGCAGCCGCTTCGTGACGGACTTCCTGCAGGACGGCACGCAGGTGGCGGCGGACGGCGCCGGCGGTCCCTACTTCGACTCCTCGGTGCCCGACAACCTGACCGGCCTCGTGGGGAGGACGGCCTACCTCAACTGCCGCGTCAAGAACCTCGGCAACCGCACCGTGAGTACCAGTTCCTCCTCACGTGTATCTCGCGCTGGTGTCTCGGGACTGGCGACAGCACAGTGCACTCGACGGCGAGGCTCCTTATCAGTTTGGGCTCGCCAAAAGTAAATAAAACATTCGGAAGCCAAGAACGCATAAATATTTCTTTATTTAAAACAACCGGTTTCTACAGATCTTGCTGATAGTTTTGTAACACACACGGGGGGACAAATGGGTGGGGTACCTAAAACTGGCTTTTTCACTTTTGGACTGTGCGCCATATCCACACCACGTACCTGATAATTCAGCGGCAGTCGTATTGTTCTGCTCCACAATGCTGCTGGCTTGCCTGAAATTATCTATCGAAATATGCAAGCCAGTAAGGGGAGCCACTCAACGTTAAGCACAACTCTGTTCTACGTCTGGTATGAAAAACTATATTCTGAGACGATTAAAGAAAATCGCAGGTGTCGCTGTTTACATTCTAATTCATAAGTTTTTATCCCAATTAATGTATGATTACCAGTCCACAATATCACTCAGACGGGCGTACTCGTAACCGACACGACGCGGGTGATGATGCGGAAGTCGAATGATCGCACGAAAGTTCTTACGCTCGTCACGCACACACAAATATCTGCTACCAGTCCTCCTTGACACTAGTAATAAATTTTAACACTGCCCACAAGTTAAATTTACAGTTCACAGTTCTCAATTGTTCGAGCGTGCGCGTAACCGTCGCGGCGCTGTTGATTGTTGATGATGCGGAACGCGAGGATCGAACGCACGTTCTCACGCTCGCTACAAGACACTGGCACTTGTTTGCACACTCTTGTGGTAACCAATTTTTTGCTGATTCACATCAGTTCATTCTCAGAGACCGAACGCGGCGTGGATGATTGATACTGTACGGTACGACACATAGCGAGAGGATACACAAATACGTTATCGGCGGGACTGCTCATTTTTTAATTACTTCTTGACGCACTTTCCTCTGAATCCTTTCCATATTTCATCATTTTACTGTAGCAGCACTTTGTAGCAACACTTCAACTTCCATACTAACAATGCCGCTCACATGCAGAGCTACACACTACACAACATAACAGTTCCGTGTCCGGTGCTCGACTCGATAGACGCGGCTGCCCGCAAAGATACCCCGCAACCAAGCCAGCGATATGACAGTACGCTACAGTTAGAGGCCTTGAAATATATTTTTGTTATGAAATATGTTCCTTTTAAGTAGGACCTCTCACCAAGATGTTATCTGGATAAGAAAACAGCTCGTTATAATAAGTTTGTCATGGCTAAAATATTTAAAAACATAAAACGTTTTTAAATATTTAAGTTATGACAAACCTTTTATAATGTGCTGTCTTTTATCTGCATGACAACTTGACTTGAGATCTAACTTAAAATGAACAAGTTTCACAACAAAAAGATTTTTTAGGACCTGAAGATGACAGCATAGTTGTCGAAACCGGTTGTTTTTATGGGATCTTAGCTTTTGAATGTCTTAGAGCAAGTAAAACAAATCGCTCCTTCTGTCTTTTCCAAATGATAAAATTCATGAAAATAAAACATCTGAGCAGAAGTATCCGAACATAGATTAGTGGACATTTATATAAGGTATGTCCCCTTCGCATTTGTGACGGCTTCAGATTCCCACGTTGTATGAGGTGTCCGATTGTGTGTATCTCCTCAAAAGCCGAAAGCAGAGAAGGTAGTGATGTTGGACACTGCGGTATGGAGTGAAGTCGACATTCTGACTCGTATCAAAGGACTTTCGTGGTGTTCATGTCGGTACCCTGGCCAGGCCAATCGCTTCCGAGAAAGTTATTGCCCACAAATGCCTTACGGATACTGCTTTGTGACACGGTGCATTGTTATCCTCATAGGATTACCAACTCTGAATTGTTCCTCTGTTTTATGTACTACACAATGCTGCTATGTTGATATACTTTCGCATTTAACTTATTAATCACAATAAAGGGATCACTTCCTAATAATGAAAAACATCTCCCATAGCATAACGCCGCTTCCTGTGTGCTTCACTCTCAGCACTATACATGTTGGCACGTAACGTGCTCCACGCATTCGTCAAACCCAAATCATTCCATAGGATTGTCAGAAGGTACAGCGTGATTCATAACTCCAAATCACTCGTCTCCAGCCATCAATTGTCCAGTGGCTTCACTTTTAACACCGTCTCTAGCGTCGTTTAGCACTGACTGCAGTAACGTATAGCTTATGAGCAACTGCTTGACCATTGCAACTCGTTTCTTTACTCACCACCAACAGTCCTTGTGCCAGCTGGAATGGTGGTAGCACTTTGGAACTCACGACTGAGTCCTTCTGCTGTTTCCATGCGATTTTTTATAATCAGGTCCTGGAACGCTCGAAGCTCGCTGTCCCTCAGTACATGAGGTCTATCGTGGTTTTTATTTAGCTGCGCTTGTACCTTCGGCTTCCGCTTCACAATCACAACATCAACAGTCGACTAGTGTATAGAATGGTTGAAATGTGCCTGATGGATTTGTTATTCAGGTAACATTTAGTGACTAACTAACGTTCGAAGTCACTGAGTTCTCGTGACCGACATATTCTGCTCTCTTGTTTCTCTGCTGACAGCGCTATACATCTTCCTCTCCTTTTATACTGGCGGGTCCGGTTTTACTGACATCTGGTGGTCACTTTTACACTATGCAGGGCGTCGGCCGCACTTTCTCTGACGTTTCAGCAGAAATCTGCAGTTTCGTTTCTGCATCGTGTAGCTGGAATCGTCCCAAGCAAATACTGCTAAGCAGTCTGTAATGCGATGCCCAGTGTCGGCGGAAAGCGTCAGTTTGTTTCGCGTTGAGAGGAGAACGCTTTGTAAAGCGGAATTTTATGTGCCCATTCGAAAGAGTGGTCCCAGATTAGTCTAGATCAATGTCTGTTTTATCGTTATTTCCTCTCCTCCCTCCTTGTATTTCCTCCTACTCCAGGTCCCCCCCCCCCCCCCCCCATCTGCCTTGGATCGGGAGTGCCGCCTTTTTCGTGCAGTGTTTTACAGTGTGTTTTTCCCGTGAGTGCTCCGTGTTGTGTCTTTTGGGAAGTGTTGCGAACAGCCCTCATACTGTCGCTGGGTGTGCATTTTTTTATCTCTTGCGAACAGAAACCAGACTGTCACCATGTTTTTTAATTGTGTGTCTACTATGTTACTTGTCTGATTGCCGGCCGCTGGTGGCCGAGCGGTTCTGGCGCTACAGTCTGGAACCGCGCGACCGCTACGGTCGCAGGTTCGAATCCTGCCTCGGGCATGGATGTGTGTGTTGTCCTTAGGTTAGTTAGGTTTAAGTAGTTCTAAGTTCTAGGGGACTTATGACCTCAGTAGTTGAGTCCCATAGTGCTCAGAGCCATTTGAACCATTTGAACTTGTCTGATTCCTGTGTATTTTATCAACATTGCCAACCCCCTTTTGCTTTCTGTTTTACCTTTCCGCATTTTTACGCCATTTTTCACTTTAAGTCACCATTTTATCGCCTGTTTTTCCTTGTTTCTTTCCCCCCTTCGGGGGGAATTGAAAATCAATAAAGAAAAAAAAATTATCGTTATAACCCCACACCCCCAATCTGCCCTTGGGTGTGGTGTCATCTTCGTGCCGACTTTTTAGTTTAATGTTTCCAGTGATTGTTAAGTGCTGTGCGTCTTTTCCGAAGTGCTGGGTCTGATTTTTTTTATATCTCTTGCGGACGGAAACCAGACTGTCGCGTGTTTTTTAATTGTCTGTCTACTATTTTACCTGTCTGCTTCCTGTGTATTTTATTAGCATTTTATTAGCATGTTTTAACTTTCCGCAATTTTCCGCCGTTTTACAATTTAAGTCATCGTTTTATCGTCTGATTTTATTGTTTTTTTCTCTTATTATGTTTTAAAAATTCTATAGGCTGGAGAGCAGCGTACTAAGCTGATGTCAGCCCGTCCCCTTCGGAGGGAATCGAAATTCAATAAAGAAAAAAAATATCGTTATATATTAACAGGGACAGTAAAACTCGAAAAATAATCAGTACTCCAGCAAAGACACCCACTGCCCTCGGCCACGCTGAGTGCTACTTACCAGCATGCAGCGCTACTTACTAGCTGCTGGAGTAAGTGTTATTCTTCCTGTTTTAATGTTTTACTATCGGACTATCGGACTATCGCAGGAGAGCTTCTGTTAAGTTTGGAATGTAGGAGACGAGGTACTGGCAGAAGTAAAGCTGTGAGTACCGGGCGTGAGTCGTGCTTCGGTAGCTCTGATGGTAGAGTACTTGCCCGCGAAAGGCAAAGGTCCCGAGTTCGAGTCTCGGTCGGGCACACAGTTTTAATCTGCCAGGAAGTTTCATATCAGCGCACACTCCGCTGCAGAGTGAAAATCTCATTCTGGAAATTTCAGATATCTGCAGCAACGCTAGAGGAAATGCGCCTGTCGACTCTTAGGAGAGACATCGGGTCTAGAAGGGTCTGGATACTCTTGATGAGATAGGTATGGTGAAGGTCCCCACAGTACACTTCTCTAATCTTTATTACGTCTCTAATCTAATCTAATACATCAGGCGCGTTTGGTGACCTTTATATGATGCTTTCGTCCCTCTACATCCATGAGGGGTAGTTGTAATGTTTTACTTATCAAAACGAGAAGTCTAACTGTAACCATGAAACTTGATGACGGTTTTAGAATTTCTGTATATATTAACTTGCAATGACGGATGACGTGACAGAAACGTTGGATATATGAGGCTGTCTGGCGGCTGTCCAGCAAACGTTCCACTTCAAAAACCAGCTCATCGTCATTCTGAAAATGCCTGCTACACAATAATTTTTCATGTAGGGGAGGAGGGAGACGTCACTATATTAAGAGAATATGCGTGAAGGTGCCCCGTGCGGAATAAGCAGCCTCCCGTAACCTCGACAGGAAACGTCCGTAGTGCGCTCCTGTGTCGGTTTGTCCGTTACGAGCATAATATGTAAGCACCACGGCATGGCAGTTCCAAAAAATAGTCAGCACCAACTTGCCCGATGACGGTTTGGGTCTTCGTCTCTTGGGCGGTGATGGATCCACTTGCTTCCATTGCTTGTTTTATTCTATACGTTGGTGTCACAGTGATAGCACTCGTACATTATGATTAAACGTCTAAAGAAGTCTGCATGTCCTGACATAGCTGTAACATTCCCGTTCTGCCTCGAGCCGGTAGCCTTTCTTCAGTTGCTGTGAACAGTCGCCGGACCCAGCGGGCAGCGAACTTCGTCGCGTTCAAAATATCGTGCAAGATGTTGGAAACTTACGCGTGACTGTTTATTCACTTTTTAGGGTTCCATACTTCAATCGCCAAAAACGGAAACCTTATAGAATCACTTTGCTGTCCGTCTGTCTATCAGAATGCTAAAAACACTTTTTCTGAGGAACGGGCAGATGCATCAAGTTGAAAAATATGTCACATACTAAAGCCTATGATCCCTTGGCGCTGTAAAATATTGAGGCTTCCATGTTATTGGGGTAAAAAAATAAGGCGATTTACAGAGTGAAAAGATGATAAACGCAAATTAGTTATAAACTGCGGCGTGCACACACTTTATTCAACATCTAAACGTCACTGCAGATATTCGGATTTAGGTTACGACATGTTCGATATGCCTGCCATCATTGGCGATGATGTGGCGCAGACGAATAGCGAAATTCTGCATGACCCGCTGAAGTGCCGGAACATCGATGCCGTCGGTGACCTACTGAATGGCTGTTTTCAGCTCAGCAATAGTTCTGGGATTATTGTTGTACACCTTGTCTTTAATGTAGCCCCACAAAAAGGAGTGCCATGTGTTCAGAACCCGAGAACATGGCGGCCAATCGAGGTCCATGCCAGTGGCCTCTGGGTACACCAGGGCCAGACTGCGGTTCCCACAGTGATCCTCCAGGACATGAAACACTCTCTTGCTTCGATGGGGTCGAGCTCCGTCTCGCATGAACCACATCTTGTCGAAATCAGGGTCACTTTGGATAACGGAAATGAAATCATCTTCCAAAACCTTCACGTAGGCACCGTGCCATCAAGGAATATGGCACCGATTATTCCGCGATTCGACGTTGCACACTACACAGTCACCCGCTGAGCGTGAAGAGACTTGTCGATCGCGAAATGAAGATTCTCAGTCCCCCAAATGCGTCAGTTTTGCTTATTGACGTGACCACCCAAATGAAAGTGAGCTCCGTCGTTAAATCAAAGCATGCATGCGCATGCTAATTCCCACCATGCCCCGAGGCAAACCGCACAGTTCGAACGTCCTAACATAAACAATTCAGAAGTTATGACGTTTTTGTTTCACACAGCTCAATAATTCTCACCCTGTATGTCATATTTTGATACTCGCAGACTCACTCATCACAAGCTGTAGGGTACTTCTTGTTGACTTAGAACCGTGAAATTTGGCAAGAAACTACGTTTCACGGTGAAACTAAAGGAAAAAAAATCCGAAAATTGTTAACTTGTAATTATATCACACGAAAAAATATTTTTTCCCATTTGGTATCCGAGATCAGACTTGACGTGTTCGGCAGGTGATGGTTGAAGTGATCACTGTAGCAAGTAGGTATCTACTAATACAAGTACTCCTGGCCCCTGTGTTTGATCACAGATTCTTCCTACACGTCGGTCAGGGGCCTGAAGATGGCGTAGTAACACGCTGAAACTGGTTGTCAAAATAAGATTGGAAATTTGACATCCCCTATCGAACAGCCAAGTCCCACAACCATCTGTATAAAGATGGACATACAGAGACGTGAAATTAAAATATTCTCGAAAATTGTGGATTCCCTGGGATCGGTATCTTGCCAATATTAATGTCGAGAACAGACAAAAATTGTCGAAATTCTCGATTTCCGGAATGGATGAACTGTCTGTATACGTAATTAAGTGTGAACGGAACCGGTAGTGCGCGACTACTACTCATACCTGTCTAGTTTCTCGACTGACCCCTCGATTACAATGGTATTGATGATCTTGCAGCTCTCGAAGAATGAAATTACAATGAAATCCAGACCATTAGCTGCTTACAGGCGTTGATAAATATCAACGGGGACACTAGAAGATGTGTGCCCGAACCGGTACACGAACCCGGGATCTCTTGCTACATGGCAGACCTCTATCCGACTGAGCCATCAAGGACACAGAGGATAGTGCGACTGCAGGGACGTATCTCTGGCACGCTCCCAGTGAGACCCACATTTCCAGCTTACTGACAACACACTACATTTTTACTGCCCCTGCCCACTATATTCATTACTCGTGGCAGTCAGTCTACCGATTCCCGTAAGAGTTTGAGCCATGTGAGTGCATCTGCACTGAAGAAGATTGTTGGCCGGTAAGCCTTATTATATGAGGATGTTATCTGTTCTTTCCGACATGTTCGAAAAACAGATACCATCTCCGTAAAATAAGGCTTACCGGCCAATGATCTCATGTCCGAAAGAACAGATGCCATCTCCATATAAATAAGGCTTACTGGCCAATGATCGTCTTCAGTGCGGATGCACTCACATTACTCAAACTCTTACGGGAATCGGTAGATTGACTGCCGCGAGTAATGAGTATAGTGGGCAGAGGCACTACAAATGTAGTGTGTGGACAGTAAGCTGGAAATGTGGATCTCACAGGGAGGGTGCCAGAGATAAGTCCCTGGAGTCGCACTATCCTCTGTGTCAACAAACAGGATCTGTTAACGGTATACTACGCCTTCCACATCGCTGGCAACGGGTTCTACACAACGCTGGTGACTACTTTCAAGGACAGTAACTGGTGCAAACAAGTAACTCTTTTGTATCGGTTGTGAATAAATACTCGTAGTTGCCACTACTTAAGTTCCAACCCTCGCATTAGTCCATCTCTACCTCCTTCCTCTCTCTGTCCATCTTTTCCTTTCCCTCACCCTGGTCGCCCCCTCCTCTTTCCTTTGCGCCCATCTTCTTCACCCCTCTCTGTCCATTTCATTCTCCCCTACCTCTCTCCAACTCTTCCTCATATCTCTACCTATCCCCTCCTTCCCTCTCGCCGTCTGTCCCTCTCCTCGTCCTTCCTTCTCTCCTCACGTTGTCACACTCTTCCCAAAAGGAGGCTAGTGGTTCTTACTATTACGGTATTTATTTCCAGGTAGTACTAATACAGTCTGTGTACCACATTTGATTGAAATCGTTCCAGGAGTTTAGGTTAAGCTTTTCACCCGAGCTTGGCGCGCATACCCATGTCTCAAATATATTTCATACGTATTTAATGTATTTCACGCCTATTTGTACACATTTTCACCTGTATGTCTAGCGAATTTCGATCTGCAATTTCATTGTCATGCAGCTTAATGTTTATGTCGTATTTCCTGAATTATATAATATACAATGACTTGATTTTGTCATTGTAAGTCAATGGTATATGTGAATAATGTTGCTATTAGAGAAGTAATAATAAAACGTCATACTTCATGTGGCAGTTTTATTTCATGAACAAAGAAAATGTGTACTGATCGGCACGAAAAACGCAACACTTCAACTTCTTAGAAAAGCAAATATATTTTAAATTTATGACGCTTTTATGACACTAATCCACTATCTCACGATGGAATACTGTGGTAAGGTTGCATATAAGTGTCTAGCAATGAAAAAAGAAAGACGATTATAAACAAATGTAACCAAAATTCAGCCAGAGATGCACACTTGAAGGAAATTTCGAGTAAGCTCATAAAGGTAATGCACGTCTGTTTAGATGCTATACACTTTACACTTTACTTCACAGACCTCGGAGACAATCTCGGAGACCTGTGTTCGTATTTTCAAAAGCGTGTTTTACCACCTCTTGCATCAACGACGGCACTCAACATTTCAGGCATGCTCCTGACTAATACGGTAATGTCCGATTATTCCAGGAGGGCGTTCCGTATGTTCTGTAGGGTCTTCGGATAGTTCTGACGAGCTCTTCTCTCCAGCCTGTCCCAAACGTGCGCAACAGGTTTCATATCAGGGCTTCCAACAGGCCAATCCACACCATGAATCCCTGTTTCATCCAAGAACTGGGGTACAATTCTCGCAGCATGTGGGCGAGCGTTGTCGTGCTGTAGTGTTAAATCATCACCAATAAATGGAGCGAAAGGCACAACATGCTCCAGAAGCATTTCCTCCGTATACCAACGTGCGGTAACCTTCCCATGCTCCACGAAGACCAAATCCGTCCTTGTATCTGTATTGATTCCTGCATACACCATCACAGAACCACCCTTAAAAGGCTTCCTGGAGGAGAACGTGTCTTCTACAGATCCTCTCTCTTCCGTCAGGTGATCAAAGGCCAAGTCGCGACTCATCTATGAACAATGCTTCATCCCACTGTTGTGCTGTCCAGCCAAGGTACTCTCTTGCGAAATGTAGTCGAGCTGTGCAACGCTCTCTGGTGAGTTCCGGACCTGTAACAGTTCTTCTGGACTGGAGATTGGCTTCTTCCAGTCTTCTTCGAACGGTTCTCTCACTAACATTGCCCCCCGATCCTGGTGGAGTCCATTTCGTGTTTCAACAGCGGTGGTGTCACGGTTGCGGAGCGGTCATCTCTCTCCGATGTTGCTCCTCTCGGGCCTCTCCTTGCAAAGCCTCCATTTTCCCTGTATTTTCGTACGGTTCGGAAATAGTGGAAGATGTAGCCCTCAACACTTCTGCAACGTAATGCATGCTGCGACCATCTTCCAGCAAAGCACAGCTTTCGCAGCTTGGTCAGGGCTTAACGACATGGTTACTCCAGAAAGCTTATGACGACAGTCACAGAAAGATCCTACAGAAACGTGTGATTGAAAGAGAAACAATTAAGGGTATAACAATAAGCCCTACGAGAGCGGGGAAACATTATTCACTCAATTAACTTATCGTAACTGGGATTCACAGTCATGTAAAGTTTTTTCAAAGCCATCATGTTTACGCCAGTGACTATTAAGCTTTTTATTTCCACTATTGCAATTTCGGCCTTAGACTATTATCAAGTGCAGATGTTTTGTCTTTAAGCCATGTCAACTTTATACACGATGACACATGTACACTCCTGGAAATTGAAATAAGAACACCGTGAATTCATTGTCCCAGGAAGGGGAAAGTTTATTGACACATTCCTGGGGTCAGATACATCACATGATCACACTGACAGAACCACAGGCACATAGACACAGGCAACAGAGCATGCACAATGTCGGCACTAGTACGGTGTATATCCACCTTTCGCAGCAATGCAGGCTGCTATTCTCCCATGGAGACGATCATAGAGATGCTGGATGTAGTCCTGTGGAACGGCTTGCCATGCCATTTCCACCTGGCGCCTCAGTTGGACCAGCGTTCGTGCTGGACGTGCAGACCGCGTGAGACGACGCTTCATCCAGTCCCAAACATGCTCAATGGGGGACAGATCCGGAGATCTTGCTGGCCAGGGTAGTTGACTTACACCTTCTAGAGCACGTTGGGTGGCACGGGATACATGCGGACGTGCATTGTCCTGTTGGAACAGCAAGTTCCCTTGCCGGTCTAGGAATGGTAGAACGATGGGTTCGATGACGGTTTGGATGTACCGTGCACTATTCAGTGTCCCCTCGACGATCAACAGTGGTGTACGGCCAGTGTAGGAGATCGCTCCCCACACCATGATGCCGGGTGTTGGCCCTGTGTGCCTCGGTCGTATGCAGTCCTGATTGTGGCGCTCACCTGCGCGGCGCCAAACACGCATACGACCATCATTGGCACCAAGGCAGAAGCGACTCTCATCGCTGAAGACGACACGTCTCCATTCGTCCCTCCATTCACGCCTGTCGCGACACCACTGGAGGCGGGCTGCACGATGTTGGGGCGTGAGCGGAAGACGGCCTAACGGTGTGCGGGACCGTAGCCTAGCTTCATGGAGACGGTTGCGAATGGTCCTCGCCGATACCCCAGGAGCAACAGTGTCCCTAATTTGCTGGGAAGTGGCGGTGCGGTCCCCTACGGCACTGCGTAGGATCCTACGGTCTTGGCGTGCATCCGTGCGTCGCTGCGGTCCGGTCCCAGGTCGACGGGCACGTGCACCTTCCGCCGACCACTGGCGACAACATCGATGTACTGTGGAGACCTCACGCCCCACGTGTTGAGCAATTCGGCGGTACGTCCACCCGGCCTCCCGCATGCCCACTATACGCCCTCGCTCAAAGTCCGTCAACTGCACATACGGTTCACGTCCACGCTGTCGCGGCATGCTACCAGTGTTAAAGACTGCGATGGAGCTCCGTATGCCACGGCAAACTGGCTGACACTGACGGCGGCGGTGCACAAATGCTGCGCAGCTAGCGCCATTCGACGGCCAACACCGCGGTTCCTGGTGTGTCCGCTGTGCCGTGCGTGTGATCATTGCTTGTACAGCCCTCTCGCAGTGTCCGGAGCAAGTATGGTGGGTCTGACACACCGGTGTCAATGTGTTCTTTTTTCCATTTCCAGGAGTGTATATGTCGTCATTTGCTGTTATATACATTCGTAACTATAACAGCAAATGACAACGGCAAATAAATGTGTCAGCGTGTATAAAGTTGATGTGGCTTTAAGCCAAAACATCTGCACTTGATAATGGCCTAAGGACAAAATTGCTATAGTGGAAATAAAAAGTTTAACAGTCACCGGCGTAAACATGATGTCTTTCAAAAAATTATTCACTTACATTCAGTGATGTGTTTTCCAGGTTGCGTGGGAAAACAACAATTGAGGCTTGCAAAGCAACGCCAGTAACATATCCCGTCTCAAAAAATTGGTTGAAATGCTTCAATTCGATTAAACAGCTAATTAAACAATTATTACACATCATTTAGTGGCTGTTGCTTTTTCCGTAGTAAGTGACAAACATTTTGTCTTTCGTCATATTATGAGGGTCATCATCAGCGAGAAAAAGTTTCATGAATGCTTGAAATTATGTGCCATGTTTGTTGTAAGTCTCTAAGAGCTCTAATAGGTGGGTGGTTCCTGTCCCCCCCAACCCCCACCCCCTCCAGTGTTTCTTTCCAGACAGTAAGTGATTAAGTGATATGCATGCCAAGTTTGGTTGGAATCGGTACCTTCGCTTAGATGGAGATGTTAAACATACAGTTAGGATACGTACAATATACCTGGTGATCAGAAAGCCAGTATAAATTTGAAAACTGAATAAATCACGGAATAATGTAGATAGAGAGGTACAAATTGACACACATGCTTGGAATGACATGGGGTTTTATTAGAACCAAAAAAGTACAAAACTTCAAAAAATGTCCGACAGATGGCGCTTAATCTGATCAAAATAGCAATAATTAGCATAACAAAGTAAGACAAAGCAAAGATGATGTTCTTTACAGGAAATGCTCAATATGTCCACCATCATTCCTCAACAATAGCTGTAGTCGAGGAATAATGTTGTGAACAGCACTGTAAAGCATGTCCAGAGTTATGGTGAGCCATTGGCGTCGGATGTTGTCTTCAGCATCCCTAGAGATGTCGGTCGATCATGATACACTTGCGACTTCAGGTAACCCCAAAACCAATAATCGCACGGACTGAGGTCTGGGGACCTGGGAGGCCAAGTATGACGAAAGTGGCGGCTGAGCACACGATCATTACCAAACGACGCGCGCAAGAGATCTTTCACGGGTCTAGCAATATGGGGTGGAGTGCCATCCTGCATAAACATCGTACGTTCCAGCAGGTGTTTATCAGCTAGGCTGGGGATGATGCGATTCTGTAACATATCGGCGTACCTCTCACCGGTCGCGGTAGCAGTTACAAAACCAGAATCACACGTTTCCTCGAAGAAAAAAGGCCCGATAACGGTAGATGTGGTAAATCCAACCCATACCGTGACTTTCTCGTCGTGCAATGGAGTTTTCACAACAGTTCTAGGATTTTCGGTAGCCCAAATTCTGCGGTTGTGGGCGTTGACAGACCCTCGGAGCGTGAAATGAGCTTCGTCGGTCCACAACACGTTACTCAACCAATCGTCATCTTCCATCTTTTGAAACGCCCACACCGCAAATGCCCTCCGCCTCACTAAATCGCCAGGTAACAGTTCATGATGCCGATGGATTTTGTACGGATAGCATCGGAGGGTACGCCTAAGTGCCAACCAAACAGTAGTGCATGGAATGCCGGTGCGACGTGCGACTGCACGAGCGCTGACTTCCCCGTGCATAGGCGAACCCGCTACAGTCTCCATTTCTTCCTGAACTGTCTCAGCAGCATTACGCCTTGTGCTAGGTCGGCCACTACGGGGTCTATCGTGTAAAGAACTCGTGGCTTCGAACTTTGAAATCATTCTGCATTTGTCAACGGACCTTTACCAGTTCGAATCCCCTTCATATGGCGATAGGATCGTAACGCTGAACTAGCAAATTCTCCATTCTGATAATACAGCTTCACTAAAAGCGCCTTTCAATTCCCCATCGGGGCGGGCTGGCAGCAGCGATTCTCTCTCTCATTACAGCTCCTTTTATACACGATAGTGATGCGTAGTCACTGACGTTTTGCTGTCCAGCGCCATCTGTCGGACATTTTGTGAACTTTGTTATTTTTTTTTTTTTGGTTCTAATAAAACCCCATGTCATTCCAAGCATGTGTGTCAATTTTTACCTCTCTATCTACATTATTCCGTGGTTTATTAAGTTTTCAAATTTATAATGACTTTTTGATCACCTGGTATGTACATCCATTTTTATAGTTTGTATAGATTACTCGCCATTTTTCTCTACTCATAAAATTCTGTGTTCTTTTGATTAAAGAACGCAGTACAAATGTAACGTAAACACAATAGCAAGTGGCAAAGCGCAATCTTACGAATACTATTTTCACCATGGTATGTCGAACACACGCAGCTTAAGCCCCTCACCGAGGAGAGCAGTGAGTTCTCGACGTTGACGGCTGAGCCGGTGGTGGTCGGCAGGTGTCGTGGGTGCGGCACCGCGACATCCACCTGCTGACGGTGGGCCGGTACACCTACACGAGCGACCAGCGCTTCGAGGCGCTGCACTCGCCGCACACCGAGGACTGGACGCTGCGCATCCGCTACGCGCAGCGCCGCGACTCGGGCGTCTACGAGTGCCAGATCAGCACCACGCCGCCCGTCGGCAGACTCGTCCAGCTGCGCGTCGTCGGTGAGTGCGCCCACACCCTGCCATAAAACCTGGCCGCCGCAGACACTATGTTTCATTAAAATAGACTTCCTGAATAATGCAAGTGTGGCATGTTGTAATCCATTTGTATTAGTACACTGAACACTTCAATAGCTCTTTTCCATTACTTTATTGAACACTACAGTAAGTATAAAAAAGCAAAATAATCATCAACAATATTTCTCTCACATTATTTAAAAGAGTCTGGCTTTTCTCACATATTTAATAGAAGTCCGCTCCACTTGCTGATACACTATGTGATCAAAAGTATCCGGACACCTGGCTGAAAATGACTTACTAGTTCGTGGCACCCTCCATCGGTAGTGCTGGAATTCAATATGGTGTTGGCGCACCCTTAGCAGTGGTGACAGCTTCCACTCTCGCAGGCATATGTTCAATCAGATGCTGGAAGGTTTCTTCGGGAATTGCAGCCCATTCTTCACAGAGTGTTGCACTGAGGAGGAGTATCGATGTCGGTCGGTGAGGCCTGGCACAAAGTTCATGTTCCAAAACGTCCCAAAGGTGTCCTATAGGATTCAGGTCAGGACTCAGCAGGTCAAGGATGTTATTTTCCTGTAAGCACTCCGCCACAGACAGTGCATTATGAACAGGTGCTCTATCGTGTTGAAAGATGCAGTCCTCAACCTCGAATTACTCTTCAACAGTGGGAAGCAAGAAGGTGCTTAAATCATCAATTTAGGCGTGTGCTGTAATAGCGCTACGCATAACAACAATGGGTGCAAATCCCCTCCATGAAAAACACGACCACACCATACCACCACCGCATCCGAATTTTACTGTTGGCACTATACACGCTGGCAGATGACGTTCACTGGACATTCGCCATACCCACTCCCCGCCATCGGATCGCCACATTGTATACCGTGATTCGTCACTCCGCACAACGTTTTTCCACTGTTCAGTCGTCCAATATTTACGCTCTGTTACGATGTCTAATGACTTCTGAGGTCACTGATGCGGAATGCCTGGCAGTAGGTGGCAGCACAATGCACCTAATATGAAAAACGTAAATTTTTGGGGGTATCCGGATACTTCTATCACATAGTGTACATGACCAGTTCTTGCCTTCGCGTAGAGGTTAATTTCAAGCGTATCTGTGGCCAGTCATAATTGAACCTACTGTGGATGAGCAACAGCTTTCTAAAAACGAAGAAATTAATAAAAGCTGAACTAGTTTACCAATTGCACACCCGTAGAAATCTACCAGTTCTAGTTGAAGATGTCACGCTTGATTTGACCTGCATTTTCGTCCAGAAATGTTTTACTGAGAGTTGTTCAATGAAGAGTGTTATGAGGTAAACTTTTGAGAACACGAAAGTAAAGCATTAAGCGTATGAGGGTTGAATTCTCAAAGAAGAATTTTTTTTTTTTTTTGAAACAGCAGAGTGTAAGTGGGCATTACTGTGCAGTAGGAACATGCAGTGCTGACTTACTGGTTATTTTTCCTACAATGTGACCGAAAGGTGTGTCAGTTGTTGGCAACAAACGACAACTTCGATGCACACCTCTGTTCGAAATAGTACACAACAGCCTTTTTGTGACATCAGATGCAAAAGATATCTGTTTGTACTGCCCTCTGCTCGAGGCAATATCCTTCATTAGTGTCGAGGAATTAATTTCTTGCTAAAAGGTTAACAATATCGTTTAGGAATGCTAAATGGAGGAACTGATGACGTTTAAGCAAACATACAACGATAGTCACCCCTTTGGTTTTTTTTTTCTTTTGCATGGAATTTTCTCACACCCGACTTCTGAGCCTTGCTTATTGTATAAAAATGTCAGACGAAGGTTAAATAGTCACAGTTCAACACAGCTATCTGTTATAGAGACTTCCTGGATGTGGATAATCATTCATGCCGGCATGATCTTTGATGAAGAAACAAAATAATTTTCTGACGTGATTTGTACAATAGTACTGGCTCAACACACGATACAAATGTTTCGGACTGCCTGCGCTCTCTTTTATAATAGTTAAACAATGTTAAAAAATACAGGCATGTAGAATCCAATACCTATCTGCAACCGAATACTAGAAGTTCAAATAAGAAAATAACAATTGATAAATACGAGCATAGTAATCTAAGTCCGTTTAATTACTGCACTCTCTCCATACCGTTTGTTAAAGTGACTAGTCTTTCAACCGTGGCTTCTCTTCTAGGTATACTGAACACAGCTTCCACTCACCACTGTCATCGTTCTCATCCTCCTCTCTCTGTCCAGCTCGTGTTCTCCCTCACTCTATCCATTCCCTCCCTCCGCTCTCTCTTTCCATCTCATCCTCTTTCTTCTCTTCCATCTCCTCTGCCCTCTTTCCATCCATTTGCTATTCACCACATTTTCACCCCATTCCTCACCCCAGTGCAGTGTGCTTCTTATCCCCAAAGTACGTCATTACAGACAATAAGCGGTATGTGTAAGTTTGTTTGAACTCGACCCATTGGGCTGGAGGGAGATGTGGAATATGCATGCTCTCTTGATATACATTTACAGACGAAAATGAAACTACAAGAATAGATGATTTCCAGTGTGATAGCAATAACATGCCCAAGGTGCGACTTGCGATTAGTCCCTGCAACAGCCGTCCGGCAGTCAGGTTGTGCGCCAAAGACTACATACTCTTCCACGTCCCATGTGATTACGTCAATATCAATGCTTCAATTATTTTTCAATACATTGTGGGAGTGAACAGTGATCAATGTGTTGCAAATATTTACTATCAAAAACAGTCTTGGTCACAATTTATTTATTACGGTGACCGGTTTCGACCACTACTGTGGTCATCTCCAGACCAATGAGTAAGAACCTACTTCTGCTGGAGAATCACTACTCAGCAGAAGGAGGTTCTTACTCATTGGTCTGGAGAT
Organism: Schistocerca nitens; assembly: GCF_023898315.1. NCBI lineage: Eukaryota > Metazoa > Arthropoda > Insecta > Orthoptera > Acrididae > Schistocerca > Schistocerca nitens. The sequence goes on from NC_064621.1 coordinate 363,162,352, forward strand.
GACCACAGTAGTGGTCGAAACCGGTCACCATAATAAATAAATTGTGATCAAGACTGTTTCTGATAGTAAACATCAATGCTTCACATTATATTGGCGTCTCGATAACATCGGAACAAAACTATCTATTGCGACAATACTGGGTGATTTTGATTGCTTTTTAAAAATCGTTTTAAGCTCTCCTTTAACATAAAAATATGTATAATAAGGGTCGACATCTGAACATTTTGCTATTTTTACATGACTCTTCATTTATATAAAATCAAACAGAAACGTAAAGCAATAAAGGACAAATATTCCATATACACCACCTGAAAAAATTTGTACACGTGGAAAGACGACGTTGATTTTGATCGGATGATGGCAAATGCGACCTGGGGGATAGTATATGCACTGCATCGTCTGCCAATAGCTAGCATAGTAGCATTGCTACCAGAGCGCCATCTTTAATAGGGAATCCACACAGCCCGAAGGCTCAGTGTGGCGCAAACGCGTGAAGCAAGTAGGCAACCTTGCCACGGAGATGCACTCGTGCTTCCTAGAACCAACTGAGCAGGTTTGAAAGAGGTCAGATTGTGGCAGACTGGTCCTTTCACAGAACTGCCACAGAACTGGGACGTGCAGCATCAGTTGTGTAACGATGCTGGTATCGGTGGTCACGCGAACATTCTCACTCGTGTAAATGATGTTCTGGACATCCACACAGTACAGACACCCGCCAGGATCGTCGTATTGTAAGGGCAGCAGTGGCAGACCGTACAGCTGCCACAGCAGAGATAAGAGTGCTTGTGAGCCCGGACATATTGACCTGAGCTGTTGTGAACCAGTTATTAGCAGTGGAACTATCGGTACGCACACTTCTAGCTCTTCTTCCACTCACGCCACAGCCTCGACTGGTGCCGTCAGAGGATCACCTGGAAAGTGGAATGTCGCGCCGTCGGCTTCAGCGATGAAAGCAGATTGTGCCTGCATGTAAGTGATAGTCCTTTGCACTTACGATATAGACCTGGTGGGCGCTGTCTCGCAGAGTGCATCATTCGTGCAAGACACACTGGTCCCGCCCCAGGCATTATCGGCTGAGGTATAATAAGCTACTACTCTCGTCCACTTTTTGGGTTTCTGGAGGGGACGCTAACCAGCGCTCGGTACGTGCAGGACGTTTTTAGACCTGTTCTTTTGCCGTTCTTGCAACAGAAAGGTGAAGTGTTGTTCCAACAGGATAATGCTCGTCCACACTCTGCTCGCGAAACTAAAATACTCTGCAGGACTTACAACTCCCATCGCCAGCGTCATGAGACAACTGATGGGTGTCCGCAAGAGACACTAGTGTTTGCGAAACCAAACCTTAGAAACAAAGACACTACCTATACACCCAGACCCATTTCGATATAGCCAACTTCTGGATAATTATGTACACTACTGACCATTAAAGTTGCTACACCAAGAAGAAATGCATATGATAAACTCGTATTCATTGGACAAATCTGTTACGTTAGAACTCACATGTGATTACATTTTCACGCAATTTGGGTGCATACATCCCGAGAAATCAGTACCCAGAACAACCACCTCTGGCCGCAATAACGGCCTTGATACGCCCGGGCATTGAGTCAAACAGAGCTTAGATAGCGTGAACAGGTACAGCTGCCCATGCAGCTTCAACGCGATACCACAGTTTATCAAGAGTAGTGACTGGCGTATTGTGACGAGCCATCATTGACCTGACGTTTTCAATTGGTGAGAGATCTGGAGAATGTGCTGGCTAGGGTAGCAGTCGAACATTTTCTGTATCCAGAAACATGGGGTCGTGCATTATCCTGCTGAAATGTAGGGTTTCGCAGGGATCGAATGAAGGGTAGAGCCACGGGTCGTAACACATCTGAAATGTAACGTCCACTGTTCAAAGTGGCGTCAATGCGAACAAGAGGTGACCGAGACGTGTAACCAATGGCACCCCATACCATCACGCCGGGTGATACGCCAGTATGGCGATGACGAATACACGCTTCCAATGTGCGTTCACCGCGATGTCGCTAAACACGGATGCGACCATCATGATGCTGTACACAGAACCTGGATTCATCCGAAAAAATGACGTTTTGCCATTCGTACGCCCAGGTTCGTCGTTGAGTACACCATCGCAGGCGCTCCTGTCTCTGATTCAGCGTCAAGGGAAACCGCAGCCATGGTCTCCGAGCTGATAGTCCATGCTGCTGCAAACGTCGTCGAACTGTTCATGCAGATGGTTGTTGTCTTGCAAACGTCCCCATCTGTTGACTCAGGGATCGAGACATGGCTGCACGATCCGTTACAGCCATGAGGATAAGATGCCTGTCATTTCGACTGCTAGTGATACGAGGCCGTTGGGATACAGCACGTCGTTCCGTATTACCCTCCTGAACCCACCGATTCCATATTCTGCTAACAGTCACTGGATCTCGACCAACGCGAGCAGCAATGTCGCGATACGATAAACCGCAATCGCGATAGGCTGCAATCCGACCTTTATCAAAGTTGGAAACGTGATGGTACGCATTTCTCCTCCTTACACGAGTCATCACACAACGTTTCACCAGGGAACGCCGGTCAACTGCTGTTTGTGTATGAGAAATCGGTTGGAAACTTTCCTCTTGTCAGCACGTTGTAGGTGTCGCCACCGGCGCCAACCTTGTGTGAATGCTCTGAAAAGCAGCCAAGCATTTGCATAGCACAGCATTTTCTTTTTATCGGTTAAATTTCACGTCTGTAGCACGTCATCTTCGTTGTGTAGCAATTTTAATGGCCATTAGTGTAATATTAACACGCAGGTTACGTATGTTTTTAATATAATGAAAATAGATAAAATATTTAAGAAAATATGCATTATCACAAAAACACGTTATTAAACATTTAAAGTAGAACTATAATTTCAATTGAAATGAACTTTTGAAATACATCATGTACTTCTCCGAATTCTCTGCAGTCATGGAATGTTGCCGACCATCGCAGGACGCTGATGCTGCAAATTTTAAGAGAAGAAATTGATATATTCTTCTACTAGGGAATAGCGAAACAACAGAAAGGACTGGGCCCCTTTTGTTATCACTCGTTTTATTAGCAATCGTATCAACAAATTCCTTTACGACAACAATATCTTTATCCTGATTACTTTAGGTAATAAGAATAGTAAGTCACAAGAATTTAATGAATCTGCTACTAATGTGTCTTTATGTAACAAAGTCTATCTCACATGTAAGAAAATTTTAAAACCACTGACAATTATGCGCCTGTCGGCTTAAATTAAGACACACAATATTTATGACTAGTCTTCGGACACTGAGAACTGATGTTCTCAGAAGCATTAACGTAAATAACAACAACCTCCCAGAGATGCACCCAATAAAAAGCAGGATGAAGTTAATACAAGGGCACTTGTTTCACGCTCAAGAGTCAATATCAGTAAGGCTTACTAAGGTTTCAAACTTCGGCTCCAAGGCCCAGTAACACAAGTAGTCACCGCATAGTCCTACTACTAGTAACACAGCCATAACCTTTCACAATAAATGTTTTTCTTGAGACAAGGTTTAATAAATATAATAAATACCCAAGTAAATATAATTAGCGCCAGAATTAATTAGCGAGGAGCTTCACCATTAATGGAGCAACTATCATTCTTCCATGACCATACTATGGCCAGGTCGCTCGAAGGCAGAACGAAAACTTAATTTGGAGAAGCCAAGGAGGAAGTCGGCAGTTCGTACAAGACCCACTTCTCGAGCTTCAACCGGGAATCACCTCCCGCTACCCAGGATTTCCCAGCCCCGGTACCCAAAGGTGGAAAGGCAGCGCTTACTGCAAAACACCAGCCAGCCAGCTGTAACATTTAACAAGCGCACAGAACAGGTCCGCAGGGACAATGTAAACAACCACCAAAAGATATTAAATAACAGGTTAAATTATTCACTTATAAAACGGCACACTGCCTCTGCCCCACTACGAATGAACTACACAGGCAAGGTAGAACCAACAGCGCAAATCTTATCAATAACCTTAAGGAGCATTGCCTGCTATTAACATATTAAAAAAACTTATAATTACTAGCAAGGCCAGCGGGCACTCCAACCTTAGTCACAATTAAATTACGTGAACTCTTATGTCCCACTGTTCAGTGAAAACCGTAACGAGTACAATTCTGAAAATTTCATTATAAGCTTTACTGGGGCTCAATGCGCTAAGGCTACCAAACCATCGAATGCAGTATATTTGATAAACAGATTACGGCCATGCAGCTGATTACGTATTACCTCAAACAACAATTTCCCACGAGCTGTAAGAGGAACGCTCGTGCATTATATTATTTAACACCTGTATTAAACACCGTGAACTCTTCATAGGCACACCTTTACTTCCATGGTAACACCCATGCGCTTACAGTTACCAGAAGTGAGACAGCAGCCCTCAGTACCTTCACACACATGCCCAAAGTACAATCTCTCTTAACCTTTAGCTGGACGTCCGATATGGGTTGCGTCGGGTACAGCAGGCGGCAATAAGGCAGCGGACGACCGTAGACAGCCGTGTCCGGGACTAGCAGCACGCAACCCAAGGCAGCCACAAGCCTACTCTAAGGCGACAGGAAAGGCTCTGCACCAAGCTGCCCCATACACGTGGTCAGTTCCCGCTCCACTGCAAGCGCACTCCGGCGTCAGGTAACATCTAACGCCAACTGTTCCCGTCCTTAGCAAGAGCCTCCAGTTAACTCCTCCGGCAAAGATATGGCAGCCAAGACTCAGTACGCGCCAGAAGCAAAGATAAGAGCGTGAAGGCGAGGTACTTGCAAATACGCTGGCGCGCCAGCAAAACGCCACGGCTCAGAAATATCTCTGGAGAGATGTTTTCTGGAGCGTCTTTTCCTCCCCCAGTGAGGATACTGAAGATAGTAACAAAATTCGAGTCGCCTGGATTTATTGCCTAAACAACGTCAAAATCATTCACTACCCTCTGCCCAGTATCACCTATAATGTCACTCAGCCTGTCAGTTTCTACAAAGGCAATCCAAATGTTTCCAACTCTTTAATGTTGCTGAGAAGGAAGACGAAGCTGCTGTTGATGTACACGAGAGTAATTTAGATCTCAGGCTCGTTGTTGTTGTTGTGGTCTTCAGTCCTCAGACTGGTTTGATGCAGCTCTCCATGCTACTCTATCCTGTGCAAGCTTCTTCATCTCCCAGTACCTACTGCAACCTACATCCTTTTCAATCTGCTTAGTGTATTTATCTCTTGGTCTCCCTCTACGAGTTTTACCCTCCACGCTGCCCTCCAATACTAAATTGCTGATCCCTTGATGCCTCAGAACATGTCCTACCAACCGATCCCTTCTTCTAGTCAAGTTCTGCCACAAACTTCTCTGCTCCCCAATCCTCTTCAATACCTCCTCATTAGTTATGTGATCTACCCATCTAATCTTCAGCATTCTTCTGTAGCACCACATTTCGAAAGCTTCTATTCTCTTCTTGTCCAAACTATTTATCGTCCATCTTTCACTTCCATACATGGCTACACTCCATACAAATACTTTTAGAAATGACTTCCTGACATTTAAATCTACATTCGATGTTAACAAATTTCTCTCCTCAGCGAAAGCATTTCCTATCTGTTGTACTAAAACTGAAGAGGCTCTAGGGAACGAAGCAGTGATACATTTCACGGTTTGAAAATGTTCATTATAAAAGCCGCCAGCTTCAATCCATGTTCCACACCTCGTTATAACATGCTTAGGCAGGTTTGACAGGGTAAATGGAGTAAACGATGATTGAATACGCTTAGGAAAATTGGCACCTTCAGCGTGTATACCACAGGAACAGAATACACAACAGGAATTTATTCCTCTCGAATTGCCTCAGACCACAGGACTTTAAGACTGTCATTCGCAAAAACATTTACTGTTGAATGGCTTCTGAGTTCCAGCAATTCGCGGAAAATCAACAATGGGTAAGAGGGGTTCTTCTCCGTCGAGCTTTCAGCCAGTGGGACTGCCCATGAAACGTATACATACGTCCGTTACTTCGTTGACGGTTATACAGATGTGTTGGTTACAGGGCCGGTTTACGGCCCAAGCAAGACAAGCAGAGATTGGCGCCCGAGGCACACCAAAATTTATAAACATGATGTATCGCAATTAGCAGTGAAAACTATCACGGGTGAAAAATACGAAAATAGAAGCCAAAATGTTCCAGTAACAACCGATTCACAAATGACCCGTTTGCAAGATATCTGCGAATGTATGATTAAGAGCTGCCATTGAATTCAGTATCTTATTTTGTCCTAAGTGGAATTAGAGCCCAGTTGGAGGCAAGTATATACTTTTGTACTGACTAGGACAATATTTCACAAAGACACCAGTGGTAGCGCGTGACCGTGCAAATATGTTGGTTTGCAGGTTTACTGGAACATGTTTGCTTTTACTCTCTGACACTTCCCTTGTGTCAGTGTGAAACTAGCAGGTTAATATTGCAGCTAGATTCTTCTGCGCAAGATGTAGCGCATAGTTGACAGCCCAACAGGCAGTGGGTGTTCCATGGTCTGTGATTCTCCACAGTCGCAGTTGGTGGTATACACAAGGAAGTAAGACTTCTAGAGGTTACTCCTGAATTTTCCAACTTCAGAACGAAGATGATTGAGTGGCCCCCACACGAGACAGTGCTGCTGATGTCTAGGTGGCAGGGTTTCCAAAGAGAGAAGCCAGCTAGAATTACTCTCAAGTCGAGAGATCTGTTACTTGGTGTACCTGCTGTTGTTTGAAAGACTCAAGTGCTACTGAGAAAATTTCTTCTGCACCTCAACCTTGGGGATGCTAGAAAGTGTCCATGTAGTGGATGGTTTTCCTGATGAGTCTGATTTGCTCTCTCTGCGTTGGCAGCTACTCTTTAGGAATGGCGCCGCGAGGTGAGAATCGTAGGACAGTCCTTAACCGCTTCATACCGAAAAGTATTTAAGGACTTCCCTACGATTTTCACCGTTAAAGAGCCACTTCTAAACGAAATCACGACTACGTGTATCAATCTTCACAAGACGCGAGGTGAGTGCTCTGCAGAGAAATACCGCGTGATGGGCCCGGGGTAGTTCATCTCCAACGACGTCCCATGGCGTGCACGCTAATTTCTCACCACTAGATATCGTGGCACGTTACTCTAACGACTGGTAAGTGGTGTAACGTTCGCAAACTGTTTTGTGACTATGGCGCAACATGCCGTAAACCGGTTCGAAATAAACAAATATTTGTAGAAAAAAGTAGTTTCTTTCTTTTTCAACCTTAAAAAACGAAAAATTTTCCTTGGAGACCGCCTCCGTTACCGAATGTTAAGAGTCGCTACCTTTGTTGCGGAAGGACCCGGCTTCGATACTCGGCAACTTCTCAGGTTTATTTCTGATTAGAGAAGTCAGGGACGGTATCCACTTAGCTTCCTGAGGGTGATTGAGGGGCTGCTTCATAAAAGAAACTGCGGCGCCACCAAGGTTTATCTACTGGCAATAACGGCTGCAAGGATTGGAGACATGCCACCACATATCCCGCGATCATAGATGACACCTCGTACTGCCTTCCAGGTAGCAGTCGGTCAGTTGGAACAGGCCTAAGGCCCAATCATGAGTGCTGTTTACGTTCAATATTTCTTGTCCGATAACTGCGTCAATACGTGCTGAAGATGAACATTTCAATGAGGATCCTACTAGTAAGAATACTGAAGTAGGGGACTCACAAAATACAGGAAATTACAGGAAATGTATTCGCAGTTGCGAATACGAACCATCTTTGGCTATATGCTTGAATGACATCAGTGAAAATTTATGCCGGACCGGTACCTGAACTCGTTTTATCCGAGCGGGCATATCCAGCTTTCCGTATGTCGTCGTCCTTATGTCACAACATGCACCCGTACGTTACATATATTCCCGTCCAGGAAGGATGTATTTATTGAGAGTCGAGGGCCTGGTATTGGCGAATAACTACGAATTAGCAGTGCCTGTGTTATTAAGAATTACGATGCAATGTTTGGACATGCATGCATAAAACAATTTATGTGATCATTGACTAAAATAAACTTTACAGTTAAAAGTAATATGCTCACTGATGCTCGCTGCCAGTCAGTTCTTCTCCGAGATGAGAACCAATAATGATACTACCCCACAGATGATTATTCAGTTAATGTTGTCAGAGAATATGTTAATCATATCTTACCAATACACCTGTTCTTGCAAATATACTGATGTCCATTGAAGTTTAACTTTGTGGGTGCATGTGGATTTTACATGAACGGAATAGTTGAGGAAAAAATTTCAAAGTACTGGTTAGCCCTGGAAGGTGAGGGAGCGTGCCTTTTAAGTAGCAGCACGCTCTACGGTTCAACGGAGGCATGAAAAGTGGTGTGTAGAGCAGTTAATTTGTGAGCAACTGGAGGCTACATGGTTTGGATTTATCGCAACATAAATTTCTCTACCAGGAACCAGTACTGAACACGGAGAAGCATATCTGCTACCAGGAAGAGCGAAGCATTGTTCAATGTTAAAGGCATCATTCTGGACCAGAATCTAACGCAATGTATTTTGTAAAACTGCTGTGTGCACAAAAATACGGGGAGAAAATTTCTCTTGCCTCAGACTGCAGATATCCGTGTTTCCGAGTGTTATGGAGATGTTTACACCTGTACCTGGTGTTAATTAGCGTGAGCATAAATGTTTCCTCTACTAGCTTACAGTGAAAAAGTCGTGCGAGATACGCTGCGAACCCATCTGAACTTCTATGGCAGTTTCTGTGTATTATCTGCGAAGCTGTTCAGAATATGTCATCTACACAACACGCACGCCCGAAGAAATACTCTCTCTCTATCTCTCTCTCTCTCTCTCTCTCTCTCACACACACACACACACACATCTCTCAGTTCTACACATATCTTACCACATCTTACCATACATGGCCCGCCCGGTTGGCCGTGCGGTCTAACGTACGGCTTTCCGGGAGGGAAGGAGCGCCGGTCCCCGGCACGAATCCGCCCGGCGGATTTGTGTCGAGGTCCGGTGTGCCGCCCAGTCTGTGGATGGTTTTTAGGCGGTTTTCCATCTGCCTCGGCGAATGCGGGCTGGTTCCCCTTATTCCGCCTCAGCTACACTATGTCGGCGATTGGTGCGCAAACAAGTTCTCCACGTACGCGTACACCACCATTACTCTACCACGCAAACATAGGGGCTACACTCGTCTGGTATGAGATGTTCCCTGGGGGATCCACCGGGGGCCGAAGTGCACAATAACCCTGGGTTAGGTGTGGGGCGGCGGAGGGGTGAAGTGGACTGCGGTAGCCGTCGTGGGGTTGTGGACCACTGCGGCTGCGGCGGGGACGCAGCCTCTCCGTCGTTTCTAGGTCCCCAGTTAATAAAACGTAACATAACATAACCACACATACATCAAGGGAAGGCCATACTCTTACATCAAACAAATTAATAATGCCAGAACGAAATGTCTCTCTGCAGCGGACAGCGAGCTAGTTTGAAAGCCCTTCGCTGATTAAAACTGTTCCTCCATCCCGGGCTCCAACCTGGGATCTTTACATTTTGACGGTAAGTGCTCTACCAACTGAGCTATGAAAGCGTGAGTCGCTATCCGCTCCACAGGAGAAAGTATTAGTCAAGTACTGGCGGCAGTGAAACAGTAAAGGTCTGTCGAGAGACGTCATTGGATAGCTCAGTGGGTAAAGCACTTTCCGCGAATGACAGGGGTTACAGATTCGAGTACCGCTCGCGTGCACAGTTCACACCTGCCGAGAAGATTCCAATTAGCAATGATCCTTTGAATAAAGCGAAATTGCTTTGAGCACGTGTCTTTGTCATACGATTTGTTTTGTAGGATTCGTAGTCTCGGTCATATTTTAGTTTACTACGTGTAACCTGCTGCGGCTTTACACTATCCTCAGATCTTATGAAAGCAGCGTTGCGGAGGGCGCTTTGTCGTTAAGCTTTCCCTGTGCGCCAATGACCTCGCCTTGTTTTTCGCTGGCTACCTTTAGCCGGTTCTCGAACAGCTTCAGAATGAAACAAAATGCAATAAAAAAGCAGAAATTTTAAAAATGAGATGCAGTCTGTCTGATTATGGTTCAAATGGCTCTAAGCACCATTGGACTTAACATATGAGGTCATCAGTCCCCTAGACTTTGAACTACTTAAACGTAACTAACCTAAGGACGTCACACACATTCATGCCCGAGGCAGGCTTCGAACCTGCGACCGCAGCAGCGGCGCGGTTCTGGACTGAAGCGCCTAGAACCGCTCGGCCACACCGGCCGGCTCTGTCTGATTACACGAAGCCTCCCATAGTATCCTATTTACAGTTAAACGTTGACACTGCTATTGCACCTGGACTTGCTTTGGTAATTATCGGACTGTTGCTTGCTGATTCACTTCGACCGGAAGCCCGGTGTGTACAAGATCCCTTGCCACTGTGGGAAGGCTTATATTGGTCAGACGATCTGGACCATTCACGACCGATATGTTGAGCATCAGCGACACACACGGTTGCTTCAGGCTGAGAAATCTGCAGTGGCGGAGCACTGTATCACCGAGGGACATAGAATGCTATATGACGAGACACAAAAGGTTGCCCCTGCATCTTGCTATGGGGACTGTGTTTTAAAAGAATCCATAGAGATTCGTGTTGTGTTGGCAGAAGAGCCAACACCGTGTTACTAGAGGAGACCGAAATGCACGCGATTTAGCTCACGCAGGCGGGCGTGAGGAGGCAAGGACTATACTGATGTGAGGTCTGGAACATGAAAAGGAATTAGAATTTAAAAAGCGGACGTAACTAGTGTGATACTTAACTTTAATCCATTAATGATGAACGTCGCTCTTGACGGTACATGATTCACAATAGTATCTGTTCAGAATACATTCTCATAGATAGTAACTGAATATGGCGCCTTGCTAGGTCGTAGCAAATGACTTAGCTGAAGGTTATGCTAAACTGTCGTCTCGGCAAATGAGAGCGTATGTAGTCAGTGAACCATCGCTAGCAAAGTCGGCTGTGTTTCGATCGTCGGAATAATTTTTAATTTTTGGTCGCGATATCTCGATTTTGCTTGTTTCCACCACTGGCGGTGCGGTATGTTTACTTGCGTTAGAGGGCAGTTACGGCACCTTCTCGTGCACGCGTTGTGGGCCTTCTGCGGCCTATATAGGGGCCGCCGCTTGCGCTGAGAAGTCAGTTCCGGCGAGATCGTGTACCAGCACTCTCACCTCAAGATGGCGGCCAGTTGGACCGCTGAAATATTGTGTCAAGATGACGTTATGATCCGGCTGCACACACGAGAAGAATATTATCACTTAGACTCTGGCTCTTTGGTCCTGGTTGCAGGGCTGCTTTAAGGCCCAAGCTATACAAGCGACCGCTCGTGGCGCTTCTGGCTCATGGAGTGTATCATAATTTCTAGCGAAAAATCTCTGTTTTCAAGCTCATTAGATTTTAGATTATTTTTAAGTTCTTACGAAGAGCCCAAGGAATGACAATTAATGCACGCGGGACGGAGGAGAGGAGGAAGGAGCTTAAAATGATACATCGCTTGTGGAAAAGCCTGGTTGTGAATGATTCATAAGCTGTTCCTCTATTTCGCTCAGCAAGCGAGTACGAACTGGGTTTGGTGTCGGTCGTAGTGCAGCTGAACTCAAAGCCAGTTCGGCCTTTGTCGGTGACCCAGAGACGCAGATTGCAGTCGTGCTGCCGCCCCTGCACGAGACAATGGGGGGGGGGGGGTGACATATTACCAGCTACGTCCTACTCTGGAAGCTACTGGAGTCACACATGTGGCTGACCTTCCACCGAAAACGGAAAACTGGTTCTCGAATAATTACTCGCAGTAGTACGCTGCCAAAACGTCCACTACGTAGGTGAAAGATAAGCTGTGAACGAACGATCACTTGAACAAAAACTGACGCCACTCGCTGGGAAGAGAGCACGCAGCAGGGCAGGGCGGTTGCCCAGGACATACCGACTGTACTTTTATGGCTATCACTATCTAGTATACCAAGTATATTATAGTTTCATAGTATAAGAAGAGAGAGCAGAATTTCGATACCGTAAGAAATGGTTCCCAATAACAACCTTTCGTTATCAGTTTAATGAAAATTAAAATGTGTGATCAGTAACTACACCATCTAATTAAAAGTATCCAGCCACATATTGTGGATGTCAAGAAAGTAGGGTGAGACTTTCTGAAAATCCTGTGGATATATGGTTAGAAATAAGAAATTATCTACCGCTCAGCCCGTGTGCGCAGCTCGGGCGCCATTACGTTACAGGAACGTTGCTAGACAAGACGAGCGCAAGCAGCAAGAATCTTTTTCCAAATATATTTAATTCAGGCAGCAATCATCCCGAATGAAACAGAAGGAGTAAAACAGTATCGATTATAACAATTCACCATGCCCGCATAAAATAAGATATATTGTTGAAATATATGAATGCTATTTATAAATCTTCCCGCTACCAGTTGTGTAGGATCCACCACGTTGGTGAACAGAACAACTAGCGACGTCTGTTATAAACTCGAGCTACTGCATAGTTAGGGAATGGGATTATGGGGCTTTCTAAATTGGGATGTAGCCCGTATTGTTTCTTCTTTATTAAAGTATTCATGCAGCCTAATTATACACAAAAATCCCTCCCTGTTTTACGCATCGCCTGGAGACTTGGAGCTAACGTAGGAAATACTGTGAAGGGATTTGAGTGCACGCGAATTTTCCCTCTCAGTCCCAACAAAATAGCAACACACAAGCTCATTCCTTCGACCACATTCCTGAGTGATGAGAATAAAAATAAAAAGTAAACCCAGGCCCTACAACTAGTCCTGATCCTCCAAGAAATTCGGAAAGTCGAAGCTCAGCAACATCATCTTCATCATATTCTTCCGTTATGCCAACCCCAACGAAAAGCACCGGTACCAGACTTGCGAGGAGAGAAAAAAATTCAACTTGCCATCGGACTTCACCAGTTCATCTCCAACGTACGAGGGGAAAGAGAAAATTGCAGTTTGAAAACTCCCAAAGAAAGAAGGTCGAAGGTTACAGAAATGCACTGAAGCGAATCCTTTAAATTCAGAAGTGGATTCATCTTCATTATCAACTACATCTACATCTACGTGATTAATCTGCTATTCACAATAAAGTACCTGGCAGAGGGTTCAATGAACCACCTTCAAGCCGTCTCTCTACCGTTCCACTCTCGAACGGCACGCGGGAAAAAGAGCACTTAAATTTTCTATGTGAGCCCTGATTTCTCTTATTTTATCGTGATGATTATTTCTCCCTGTGTAGGTGGGTGACAACAGAATGTTTTCGCAATCGGAAGAGAAAACTGGTGATTGAAACTTCATGAGAAGATCCCGTCACAACGAAAAACGTCTTTGTTTTGATGATTGCCTCTCCAATTCACGTATCATGTCTGTGACACTATCTCCCCTATTTCACGGTAATACAAAACGAGTTGCCCTTCTTTGTACTTTTCGATGTCATTCGTCAGTCCCACCTCATGCGGATCCCACACCGCACAGCAATACTCCAGATAGGGAGGACAAGCGTGGTGTAAGCAGTCTCTTTAGTAGACCTGTTGCACCTTCTAAGTGTTCTGCCAATGAATCGCAGTCTTTGGTTTGCTCTACCCACAATATTATCTACGTGATCGTTCCAATTTAGGTTATTTGTAATTGTAATCCCTAAGTATTTAGCTGAGTTTACATCTTTCAGATTTGTGTGACTTATCAGATAATCGAAGCTGAATCGGAGGAAGAAAACGTACCTTTTGGTTTCTGAACATGAAAGAGGAATGGATCAGGTGTGATAAGAACAAGGTGTGGTTTCACGACACTCTTTTTGGGGGCTGCTATTTACAGTGAAGAAGAATCGATCTTGAAGCAATGTACATTTATGATTCAAAACTTAAATCATGATATAACATGTGTAGTAACATAGTTACTACCCCTTTGGGGCCCAAAAATTTGAAATGATTCACTTACCCTATGAGGTGAGGTTTAGATGAGTTATTCCTTCGCGTTGACATTTCGCAGTGAATTTCATAGGAGTATCCGGTTACTTTTCATCAGATAGTGTGTGTAAGCTTTTTTAAAATGATTTTATACAGACTAGCGAACAAGGCAACGCTTCACGATTGCTAAATATGCTTGGGAATTCTACATAGGTCCAAGTCTCCTTCTCCACCCTCTCTCCGTCCATCTACTCCTCCCCCCTCTCTCTGCCAATCTCCTCCTTCCCCCCCTTTTGTCCATCTCCTCCTACCCCCCCATCTCTCCAGTCCCTACTCCCCCTCTCTCTGTCCAACTCCTCCTCCCCCCTCTTTATGTCCACTCCCCCCAAGTTCATCTGCTGTTCCCCCCCCCCCCCCTCTCTCAGACCTGGAGCTTTGTTTACTATTATTGCCAAGAAATACTTGATTTGGAATTGAAGTCGCTTAAAATGAATGGTTTAACTATTCATCATTTTGATTTGCAGTTCCTTGTATTCGCTGTGTTTGCAGTTAATATTGTTGGATGTGAGGTCCGACAGTTATGCAAAACACCATTTCTTCTCAGTACCCGAACATTTTCGGCACCACTGTGTCATTATCAGGGGTTTTCGTTTTTATTTATTCTGAAATGTGAACATTTTTGTTAAATGATTATAAAATTATGTGGATGTTCAGTTCAAACAATAGATCGTTTCTTTTCGTAAATACCTTTGCATTTGGTGTGCACGAATTTTCCCGATCACTTGTGTGTTAATTACTACAGGTAGCTTGTCTCTGCAATCAAACGATGTTGAGGAGAAAGTTTTTTGCTGGAAATTAACCTATCTTCTAGAATGTAAGACACAACAGACCAACAACACACACACAAAACGAAATGGCACAGACTCATCTACAATAACAAGATTGTTCACAGAATAGGCAACATAGTAAAGAAACAGGGACACCAAATAGGTTACAGGACGGAGATCACAACACAGAGAAAGATCACAGCACAAAAAAACTACAAAGTTATATACTGGTACCGTTATGTCGATGATATAATATGTCTGATTGATGAACCACATACACACATAGAACAGCTACACAATGAAATAAACAACTTACACCCAAAAATTAACTTCACATTAGAAACAGAAACTAACAACACACTACATTTTCTAGATCTCACCATACATAAAACAAACAACAACAAAATGGTTCAAATGGCTCTGAGCACTATGGGACTTAACTTCTGAGGTCATCAGTCCCCTAGAACTTAGAACTAGTTAAACCTAACTAACCTAAGGACATCACACACATCCATGCCCGAGGCAAGATTCGAACCTGCGATCGAGCGGTCGCGCGGTTCCAGACTGCAGCGCCCAGAACCGCTCGGCCACTCAAACAAACAACACACACAACTTCACAATATTCAGGAAACCGACAACCACAAGCACCACCATTCACATTCTATCGAACCACCCATTGACACATAAGCAAGCAAACTTCAGATTCATGCTCCACAGATTAAACAGAATACTCATGAACAAACAGAACTGCACACAAGAACTAAACACAATAAAACAAATAGCAGTAGAAAATGGTTTACTACCCATGTGGTTGACAAGTTAAATCAAAAAATTCTGCAAAAATATGAACATACCACACACACAAATCCTCACCCAGCACAGAACAACACAAAATACAAACAATGACCATACACAAGACACAACAGAGCAACAACACGCACACAAAACGAAACGGCAAATACTCAGCTACAATAACAAGATTGTTCACAGAACAGACAACATATTAAAGAAATAGGTACTCCAAACCGGATACAGGACGGAGAACAAAACACAGAAAAAGATCAGAACACAAGAAATGGATAACTTTAACAGATCGGGAATATATGAACTCACATACAACACTTGCCAGTCAGTGTACACAGGACAAAATTGCAGAAACTTCAAAACCAGATATTCAGAACACCTCAGAGCTTTAAAAAGCAACAGCTCCCATAGCAAACTTTCTGACCACCGTGTAGCCGACAATCACCACCCAACCACAATAGAAACAGACTTAAGAATACTAAAACCCAGCCACAGCCGATACAGGAAACTGACCATTGACGAAAAATTCCATATACAGAAGGCAATAGCAGAAGGAAAACAGGTCTTAAACGAATACACTACACTCTGCAAGGGTACACTATTTAACACATTAAAGGAACTTTACAAATAAAAACAGCACAAACAGATAATGTCTACACGCACACACATACACACACACACGAAAAATAGATGCACTAAAATCTACAAAGACGCACCATTTACACACAAAAGGAATACAATATAAAAGACAACACACACAGCTAAGAAGCGTACAGAAAACACACACACACACACACACACACACACACACACACAAAGATAAAATACAAACAAAATTCAACTTTGGCGCCGAACTCTCTGGTGAACAAATGAACACTGACTGGGCTGGTACACACAACAAACCATAATCACACTGTGTTTTGATGAAGTGAAAGTGTTTTACTACGTTATCTGTGGAAAATACTTGTTATAGGTACGTGTGCATCACAACACCTCAACATGATTCGGAGAATGAAAGTGCTTGCCACACGAAAACGTAAGCAAAAACGAATGTAGGCGCGAAAACATCGCGAAAACTAAATTACGTTCTAGAGGATAGGTTAACTGCCAGCAAAAAACTTTCTCATCAACATTGTTTGGTTGCAGATGACAAGCTACCTGTAGTAATTAACACACAAGTGATCTGGAAAATTCATGCACACCAAATGTAAGGGTACTTACAAAAAGAAACGATCTATTGTTTGAACTAAACATCCACCTAATTTTATAATCATTTAACAAAAATGTTCACATTACAGAATAAATAAAAACGAAAACCCACTGATGATGGCACAGTGGTGTCGAAACATGTTCGGGTACTGAGAAAAAACAGTGTTTTGCATAACTGGCGGACCTCACATCCAATAACGAGTTAACTGGGAGTATCAGAGACCTCTCCCGCTGCTGGCTCAGTGAGGATATTAGTTTTAATGACAGTATTTCGGATAGTTTTAACCGCAAATGGGTTGAATTACAAAGTTTCGGACTATTCAGATCCCGAAATCGTATTGTAATCACAACCCTATAAGCCATAAGTACAAATTTTACAGTTTTCTGTTAAAATCTGTTTCAAGGAAGAAAACTAAACAACATATCGTTGTAAACACTATTTTTGCTTAAATTATATGTAAGAAGAAAGAATCCACTGTATATGGGAGAGACAGTTTGTTTAATGATTACAATACCCTGCTGTCATAGTTGAAACAGACTGCGAGATAAAATATGAAACCGCACATTTTTGCAGGACGTTTCTTTCTAGCAGTCGGTTTTCACAGAAAACTTGTATTCCTGTTTAAAAAATATACACCCATGTCCGTCTGAATGTTTGTAAGAGTATCATGTAAAAATCTGAAGTAAATCGGTCAATAACTTTTCTAGGTTTTAGATAACAACGATTGTAGATAGCAGTGTTTCCTCTTTATACGGTATTGTAATACGTTTATTACCATATTTATTAGAAGATATGTAACCTACATCCATATTAATGTTTGAGTATCGTGTAAAAATCTCAAGTAAATTGGTCAAGAACTTTTCTATACCTATGGTAACAACTTTCTTCTGGTTAGCACATTGAGCTCGCATTCTGGAGGACGATGGTTCCAACCCGCGTCAGGCCATTCTGTTTTAGGTTTTCCGTGATTTCCCTAAATCGCTTCAGGCAAATGCCGGGATGGTTCCTTTGAAAGGGCACGTCCGATTTCCTTCCCCATCTTTCCCTCATCCGATGGGACCGATGGCTTCGCTGTTTGGTCCTCTCCCTCAAATCAATCAATGAACAAATTTTTTCCTTTATACACTACATATACACCCATACAGGATGTATCAAAAAGCATAATCCGAGTTTAAAAAATCATAACTGTTATTTTATTTAAGATGTGTGCTTGAACAACGTACTGTTGGAAAGAGCAATCTCTTACGTGGTTCCCGCTAGGTAGTAGCAGTGTGCACCCACTTCAGCCCTAGTAAAAATGGTGTCGGGACAATAGAAAGTGCTTTGTGTTCTACGTTTTGCGCAGTGCGGGTCAGTAATAACTCTTCAGCGAGACTTTCGTACTAGCTATGGTGTGGACCCTCCTACAGCACAGAGCATTAGATGATGGCATGACACAATTCCGTAAGTAGGTTGTTTGTGTAAAGGCATATCGCTGGGCTGTCCCCGAGTGGAATGCATCCGCCATAGTTTCACAAAGGGTCCTCAGAAATCCGTTCGCCATGCAGCTCGATAGCTCAACATGCCCCCCGATGTCCGTATGGCGTGTGTCGCGTCGACGTTTACACACGAAACCATTCAAAGTTCAGCTACTGCAAGCTCTTTGTTAAGGTGACAAACAACTACGTGAGGAGTTCAGTAATTTCGTTCTGGGCAAGATGGATGATGACAGTTTTCTTCCACGCTTAGTGTTTAGTAACGAGGCAACATTCCATTTAAATGGGAAGGTGAACCGTCATAATGTGAGAATATGGGATACGGGACAACCGCATGAAGTTGTACAACATAAGAGGGACTCTTCAAAATTAAATGTGTTTTGTGTAGTTTCACAGGGAAAGGTATATGGTCCATGTTTCTTTGCCGAGAACACTGTCACAGGAAGCACATATTTCGATATCCAGAACTTTCTTTTTCCACAGTTGGAGACTTATTCGAACGACTTCGTTTACCAACAGGATGGGGCACCGCCACACTGGCGTCTGGAAGTGCGAAAAATTTTAAATCAAAGGATTACACAACGATGGATCGATCGCACTGGACAAAATGATTCAGCCTTTCATTACTGGCCTCCAGAGTCACCGGATCTGACTGTATGAGGTTATTTTTTGTGGGAGTTTATAAAAGATTCTGTTTATGTGCCTCCATTACCAATAACAATGAATGAACTGAGACATCGCATAACAGCAGCTGTGGAAGCTGTAACCCAAGACATCATCGCTGCAGTGTGGGTATAATTTGAATACCGCATTGACATATGCCGTGCGTCTCAAGGGAGCCATGTTGAACACCTGTGAAAACGTATGATAAAAGAAGTTTTTGAGTTTCCCGTTAATCAAAAAACAAAATTCAAAATTTTTTATTAGTTTCAGAAATATAGACGTGCCAAGTCGGATGATTCTTTCCAATACACCCTGTATATTTAAAATATGTAGCTTATGTCAGTACAAACGTTTATTAGAGTATCGTGTAAAAATATGAAGTAAATCAGCCAAGAATCCTTCGAGATTTTTGGTAATAGAGTTAAAAAATGAGTTGTTTGTATACATTAGTGTATATAAAGCCTGTAATTTTGCTACAAAGTAATTTAATTTCAAAACCCAAAGACCAATATGATAACACAAGAGCCATGTTGTTTCTTTCCACTACATCCGTATTTAGAACATAAAAGTAGAACTATGTGCCATAAACTACACTATTGGCCATTAAAATTGCTACACCAAGAAGAAATGCAGATGATAAACGGGTAATCATTGGACAAATATATTATACTAGAACTGACATGTGATTACATTTTCACGCAATTCGGGTGCATAGATCCTGAGAAATCAGTACCCAGAACAACCACCTCTGGCCCTAATAACGGCCTTGATACGCCTGGGTATTGAGTCAAACAGAGCTTGGACGGCGTGTACAGGTACAGCTGCCCATGCAGCTTCAACACGATACCACAGTTCATCAAGAGTAGTGACTGGCGCATTGTAAAGAGCTAGTGGCTCGGCCACCATTGAACAGACGTTTTCAATTGGTGAGAGATCTGCAGAATGTGCTGGCCAGGGCAGCAGTCGAACATTTTCTGTATCCAGAAAGGTCTGTACAGGAACTGCAACATGCGGTCGTGCATTATCCTGCTGAAATGTAGAGTTTCGCAGGGATCGAATGAACGGTAGAGCCACGGGTCGTAACACATCTGAAATGTAACGTCCACTGCTCAAAGTGCCGTCAATGTGAACAAGAGGTGACCGAGACGTATAACCAATGGCACCCCATACCATTACGCAGGGTGATGCGACAGTATGGCGATGACGAATACACGCTTCCAATGTGCGTTCACCGCGATGTTGCCAAACACGGATGCGACCATCATGATGCTGTAAACAGAATCTGGATTCATCCGAAAAAAAAAAAAATGTTTTGCCATTCGTTGTACCCAGGTTCGTCGTTGAGTACACCCTCGCGGGCGGTCCTGCCGTGATGCAGCATCAAGGGTAACCGCAGCCATGGTCTCCGAGCTGATTGTCCATGCTGTTGCAAACGTCGTCGAACTATTCGTGCAGATGGTTGTTGTCTTGCAAACGTCCCCGTCTGTTGACTCAGGGATCGAGACATGGCTGCACGATCCGTTACAGCCATGCGGATAAGATGCCTGTCATCTCCACTGCTAGTGATACGAGGTCATTGGGATCTAGCACAACGTTCCGCATTACCCTCCTGAACCCACCGACTCTATATTCTGCTAACAGTCATTGGATCTCGACCAACGCGAGCGGCAATGTCGCGATACGATAAACCCGCAATCGTGACAGGCTACAATCCGACCTTTATCAAACTCGGAACCGTGATGGTACGCATTTCTCCTCCTTACCAGAGGCATCACGACAACGTTTCACCAGGCAACGCCGTTCTACTGCTGTTTGTGTATGAGAAATCGGTTGGAAACTTTCCTCATGTCAGCACGTTGTAGGTGTCGCCACCGGCTCCAACCTTGTGTGAATGTTCCGAAAAGCTAATCATTTGCATATCACAGCATATTCTTCCGGTCGGTTAAATTTCGCGTCGGTAGCACGTCATCTTCATGGTGTAGCAATTTTAATGGTCAGTAGTGTAATATTCGGGAATGAAAATTAAGAAGTTTTATTAAAAAGTGATTTCTGAAAACACACTTTTGAATTACCAATAAGCGCGGAACCAAATCCCTGGTGAGTAAGGAGGTGAGAATACCTGTGATAAGTCAGTTTAGAGACCAGGAGCTGACGTGGCGGCCGTGTGACGTGTGCAGAGCCGCTGACGGAGGTGCTGGGCGGCCCCGACCTGTACATCGACAAGGGCAGCACCATCAACCTCACGTGCCTCGTGCTGTACGCGCCGGAGCCGCCGCTGGCCATCGTCTGGAGCCGCGACTCGCAGGTGCGTACACCCTACCCCCTCTCCATAAACTTACTGTTTCCCTGTGCTACGGAGCCTCTTCGATGGTACTTGACAGAGCTGCAGAGGGAAAAAAACTATCGAGGAAGACAGAGCCTGGAACACATCCAGGACGTAGGTTGCAACTGCTAATCTGGGAAGAAGAGGTTGGCACATGGGAACTCGTAGCGGGCCGCATCAAACCAGCCAGAAGACTGATGACTGAAAAGAGGGAGGGAGGGACAGAGAGAGAGAGAGAGAGAGAGAGAGAGAGAGAGAGAGAGAGAGAGAGGGGGGGGGGGGGAGAGAGAGAGAGAGACGGGAGACGGAGCCTCTTGGAGCCGTATCAGACACACGTGCGATGTTATTATACATAAAGAAAACAATGTGAGACCCGAGTTTCTCAAAGTGTGTACAACGTTCAAATAACTTGGGAATGCAGGCGGGTGACGTCGTCGACAACCGCCGATATTTAGACCGTAGTACACCCTGTCATTTTCAAGGCAAAACTGCAGCAAGTAAGCGCTGCGCCAGGAAATTTAAAACCTCGGTTTTCAGAGACTCCGGGAAGATAACACACACACACACACACACACACACACACACACACACACTGAACACTAGTGCCATCACGAACCAGAGTTGACCGACGTCAGAATTTATCGGGTGAACTCTGTTCTTCTCTTTTTTGACATGGTAGAGAACAGGATTCCATGCAGCATTCAAACAAAACTCATATTGTGCAGCAAAAAACCCTGCTGTTCTGTTGAGCCCCATAGTACATCTGTGTGAGCGCCTCATTATAAAATCAGCAGATTTTTTATGTCTCTTAGAGGGAATGAGTTTGAATGATTCTGGTATTGTAGTAAACTTTGATGCGGTCTCTTTCTATAGTCGTGTTCCTCTGATTCGTTACGCTTGATTGAGGTTAGATTTGGTGCTGTACAAACGAAACTATTTCGACATGTGTCGACTTCCACTTACTTTTTCTTTCGATGACCTGTGCTACAAGCAGACAGATGGAGTTGCGATGGGAAGCCCGTTGCCACCTATTATTGGCGGTTTGTTTGTAAAAGATTTCGAGGAACGTGCCTTGGAGCTGGTGACTTTGAAACCTGCGTGTTTTTTCAGTTATGTAGACGATACTTTTGTTATTTGGTTTCATAACATTGAGAATTTGAACAATTTTTTGGAACACCTGAATTCAATCCTCCTGATTATTTGTTTCACGATGGAAGTGGAAAAGGATGGCTGTCTTTCCTTCCTTGATGTGTTAGTCTGGAGGAAGGTGGATGGAGCGTTGTGGCGTGCTGTTTATAGGATGCTTACTCCAACTGACTTGTATCTGCAGGCTGAGAGCTGTCACTATCAGGTTCAACGTGAAGGGATACTTCATACCTTGGTTCACAGGACCCATGTCATTCCGGACCGTGAGAGATTTTCAAGTGAGTTAGCCCATCTGGAAGTCACCTTTCCTTAGAATGGTTATAGTGAAAAACAGATCAGATGTGCGTTGTATTATCGACGAACTGTGCACCTGGTGAGCGATGACGATATCGAGGTGGTACCAAAGTCTACGGCCCTTTTGCCTTACGCTGGAAGCATTTGGAACAGGATTGGTGGTATTTTGCGGAAATACGATGTGCACTGTGTTTTTCGACCATCTAAGGTCAGGCTACTTTTAGTTCCGTAGAGTACCATCTTAGTTTGGGTAAGGGATGGGGGGTGGGGTGGGGGGTGGGGGACCGTATTCCTTGCAGTCGTCGCATGTCATATGTTGGTCAGACTATCGGGAGTACAAGCGGCACACACACTTACAACAGCCGAGCGAATTCGCCATGGCAGAACATTGCCATAGCACCAGTCATCCTCTGGAAAATAACAACACGGAGATTCTGGCATGCAGTTCCAGCTATTGGGACAGTGTTATTAAGGAAGCTATTGAAATTAAATTAGTTAGTAACCTTAGAAATGGAGGTGGTAGGTTCTGTTTAAATTCTGCTTACAATCCTGCTTTCTCCCATGTCAAGAAACAAGGGACTGAGTTTATGGTATACCAGCGGTTGTTTATTAATTGTACTATCGATAACTTCCGGTCATCTTTGGTTTGTGATAATGCTAGTGTTTACAGTATGTGTGAGTGTTATCTTTCCAGTGTTTCCTTGAAAACAGAGGTTTTAAATACCCTTGCACAGCGCTTACTTGCTGCAGTTTTGCCTTCAAAATGGTTATCGACGACATCACCCGGCTGCATTCCCGTAAGTTATTTGAGTAAGAAAATCTTGAAACGTCGCTTAAATCTCCATCTACAGCGAAGACCACCATCAATGTGAGGCAGAGGGTACTACATTTTGTGGACTCCTGTCATCAGTCATCTGACTGGTTTTATGTGGACCACAGCGACTTTCCTCTCCTGCGCAAGCCTCTTCAATTCCGAATATCACTACAAGCCGGTTTTGTCAATTATTGATGTATTTATTCGAAACTGTGTCTTTCCCTAAAATCTTTGCCGTCTACGGTTCCCACTAGTACTATGGAAGTTACTCCCTGATGTCTTAACATCTGTCCTATCATTTTATCTGAGAAGTACGTCCTCATAATAAGATTTTCACTCTGCAACGAAGTGTGCGCTGATATGAAACTTCCTGGAAGATTAAAACTGTGTGCCGGACCGAGACTCGAACTCGGGACCTTTGCCTTTCGCGGGCAAGTGCTCTACCAACTGAGCTACCCAAACACGACTCACGCCCCGTCCTAACAGCTTTACTTCTGCCAGTGCCTCGTCTCCTACCTTCCAAACCTAACAGAAGTTTGGAAGGTAGGAGACGAGGTACTGGCAGAAGTAAAGCTGTGAGGACGGGGCGTGAGTCGTGCTTGGGTAGCTCAGTTGGTAGAGCACTTGCCCGCGAAAGGCAAAGGTCCCGAGTTCGAGTCTCGGTCCGGCACACAGTTTTAATCTGCCAGGAAGTTTTACGTCTTCATACCTTATCTTATCAGTTCAACTAATTTTTAGCATCTTTCTGAACATCCCGCTTTAAAAACTTTGTTTCTATTCCATACTATACTATTCTCCAGACTTACGTTTCTGGTTTTATTTCTCAAATTAGCATGTTTTTGATAATAATCGACTTCTTTTACCAACAAATGGTTTCTAATATACTTCTTGATTCGTCAATCACACGTACAAAGGAAGAAGAATTTCTTCTTTTAGTTTATTAAGCCCCCCCATGAACCATGGACCTTGCCGTTGGTGGGGAGGCTTGCGTGCCTCAGCGATACAGATGGCCGTACCGTAGGTGCAACCACAACGGAGGGGTATCTGTTGAGAGGCCAGACAAACATGTGGTTCCTGAAGAGGGGCAGCAGCCTTTTCAGTAGTTGCAGGGGCAACAGTCTGGATGATTGACTGATCTGGCCTTGTAACATTAACCAAAACGGCCTTGCTGTGCTGGTACTGCGAACGGCTGAAAGCAAGGGGAAACTACAGCCGTAATTTTTCCCGAGGACATGCAGCTCTACTGTATGATTAAATGATGATGGCGTCCTCTTGGGTAAAATATTCCGGAGGTAAAATAGTCCCCCATTCGGATCTCCGGGCGGGGGCTACAGAGAGGACGTCGTTATCAGGAGAAAGAAAACTGGCGTTCTACGGATCGGAGCGTGGAATGTCAGATCACTTAATCGGGCAGGTAGGTTAGAAAATTTAAAAAGGGAAATGGATAGGTTAAAGTTAGATATAGTGGGAATTAGTGAAGTTCGGTGGCAGGAGGAACAAGACTTTTGGTCAGGTGATTACAGGGTTATAAATACAAAATCAAATAGGGGTAATGCAGGAGTAGGTTTAATAATGAATAAAAAAATAGGAGTGCGGGTTAGCTACTACAAACAGCATAGTGAACGCATTATTGTGGCCAAGATAGACACAAAGCCCATGCCTACTACAGTAGTGCAAGTTTATATGCCAACTAGCTCTGCAGATGATGAAGAAATAGATGAAATGTATGACGAGATAAAAGAAACTATTCAGGTAGTGAAGGGAGACGAAAATTTAATAGTCATGGGTGACTGGAATTCGTCAGTAGGAAAAGGGAGAGAAGGAAACATAGTAGGTGAATATGGATTGGAGGGAAGGAATGAAAGAGGAAGCCGCCTTGTAGAATTTTGCACAGAGCATAACTTAATCATAGCTAACACTTGGTTCAAGAATCATGAAAGGAGGCTGTATACATGGAAGAAGCCAGGAGATACTGACAGGTTTCAGATAGATTATATAATGGTAAGACAGAGATTTAGGAACCAGGTTTTAAATTGTAAGACATTTTCTGGGGCAGATGTGGATTCTGACCACAATCTATTGGTTATGAACTGCAGATTGAAACTGAAGAAACTGCAAAAAGGTGGGAATTTAAGGAGATGGGACCTGGATAAACTGAAAGAACCAGAGGTTGTAGAGAGTTTCAGGGAGAGCATAAGGGAACAATTGACAGGAATGGGGGAAAGAAATACAGTAGAAGAAGAATGGGTAGCTCTGAGGGATGAAGTGGTGAAGGCAGCAGACGATCAAGTAGGTAAAAAGACGAGGGCTAATAGAAATCCTTGGGTAACAGAAGAAATATTGAATTTAATTGATGAAAGGAGAAAATATAAAAATGCAGTAAATGAAGCAGGCAAAAAGGAATACAAACGTCTCAAAAATGAGATCGACAGGAAGTGCAAAATGGCTAAGCAGGGATGGCTAGAGGACAAATGTAAGGATGTAGAGGCTTGTCTCACTAGGGGTAAGATAGATACTGCCTACAGGAAAATTAAAGAGACCTTTGGAGAGAAGAGAACCACTTGTATGAATATCAAGAGCTCAGATGGAAACCCAGTTCTAAGCAAAGAAGGGAAGGTAGAAAGGTGGAAGGAGTATATAGAGGGTTTATACAAGGGAGATGTACTTGAGGACAATATTATGGAAATGGAAGAGGATGTAGATGAAGACGAAATGGGAGATAAGATACTGCGTGAAGAGTTTGACAGAGCACTGAAAGACCTGAGTCGAAACAAGGCCCCGGGAGTAGACAACATTCCACTAGAACTACTGATGGCCTCGGGAGAGCCAGTCATGACAAAACTCTACCATCTGGTGAGCACGATGTATGAGACAGGCGAAATACCCTCAGACTTCAAGAAGAATATAATAATTCCAATCCCAAAGAAAGCAGGTGTTGACAGATGTGAAAATTACCGAACTATCAGTTTAATAAGTCACAGCTGCAAAATACTAACGCGAATTCTTTACAGACGAATGGAAAAACTGGTAGAAGCTGACCTCGGGGAAGATCAGTTTGGATTCCGTAGGAATGTTGGAACACGTGAGGCAATACTGACCTTACGACTTATCTTGGAAGAAAGATTAAGAAAAGGCAAACCTACGTTTCTAGCATTTGTAGACTTAGAGAAAGCTTTTGACAATGTTGACTGGAATACTCTCTTTCAAATGCTGAAGGTGGCAGGGGTAAAATACAGGGAGCGAAAGGCTATTTACAATTTGTACAGAAACCAGATGGCAGTTATAAGAGTCGAGGGGCATGAAAGGGAAGCAGTGGTTGGGAAAGGAGTGAGACAGGGTTGTAGCCTCTCCCCGATGTTATTCAATCTGTATATTGAGCAAGCAGTAAAGGAAACAAAAGAAAAATTCGGAGTAGGTATTAAAATTCATGGAGAAGAAGTAAAAACTTTGAGGTTCGCCGATGACATTGTAATTCTGTCAGAGACAGCAAAGGACTTGGAAGAGCAGTTGAACGGAATGGACAGTGTCTTGAAAGGAGGATATAAGATGAACATCAACAAAAGCAAAACGAGGATAATGGAATGTAGTCAAATTAAGTCGGGTGATGCTGAGGGAATTAGATTAGGAAATGAGACACTTAAAGTAGTAAAGGAGTTTTGCTATTTAGGGAGTAAAATAACCGATGATGGTCGAAGTAGAGAGGATATAAAATGTAGACTGGCAATGGCAAGGAAAGCGTTTCTCAAGAAGAGAAATTTGTTAACATCGAGTATAGATTTAGGTGTCAGGAAGTCGTTTCTGAAAGTATTTGTATGGAGTGTAGCCATGTATGGAAGTGAGACATGGACGATAACTAGTTTGGACAAGAAGAGAATAGAAGCTTTCGAAATGTGGTGCTACAGAAGAATGCTGAAGATAAGGTGGGTAGATCACGTAACTAATGAGGAGGTATTGAATAGGATTGGAGAGAAGAGAAGTTTGTGGCACAACTTGACTAGAAGAAGGGATCGGTTGGTAGGACATGTTTTGAGGCATCAAGGGATCACAAATTTAGCATTGGAGGGCAGCGTGGAGGGTAAAAATCGTAGAGGGAGACCAAGAGATCAATACACTAAGCAGATTCAGAAGGATGTAGGTTGCAGTAGGTACTGGGAGATGAAGAAGCTTGCACAGGATAGAGTAGCATGGAGAGCTGCATCAAACCAGTCTCAGGACTGAAGACCACAACAACAACAACAGTTTATTAAGTGATTCTCTATTTTTATAAAATTTTTGTCGCTTATTTCTGTGCTTTCAGAATACTTTCTCCTTTTATTGGTTCTTCTCAGCTCATATTCTGCGATCCACAGACTGTTCATTCCATTGAACAAGTCCTGCTATTCTTCTTGACTTTCGCAGAGGACAGCAATATCATCATAGAAGAAGTCGCACTTCTGGACCGTCGTTTCATTTCCTTCATCGCGTCTTCGATACAGACGGACAACAGTAGAAGAGAAAACTTTCATCCCCATCTTAAGCTCTTAATCTTGCTCTCTATTCCTGTTCCCTCTTGGTCCTCGTATATAGCGTCAATAACTCGTCTTTACATGTAACATACCGTTTTCTTTCTGAAGATAGAGAACCTAATGTATCAAACACACTCTTCTGGACAAAGAAAAGGTACCGCACCCCCCCCCCCCTCCCCCACGGGTCCGGGCGTTAGAACAGACCCGAGGTGCTCCTGCCTGTGTCGTAAGAGGCGAATAAAAGGAGTCACACGTTTCGGCCTTTATGCGATGGTTCCCTGTACGGATTGACCTCCATTTTTTAAAATTTTCCCGAAGAGCGAGCCAATTGGGGAAGGGCGCCTTACATGGTACGTAGTGTCCATCATGCGCTGAGATCTCTCCCATCCTTCGTCGACATGCATCTGCACGTGGAGTATCGCTTTCTGCGCTGTCGACGATAATGGACTTCGTAGCTCGTTTGCGTCTGATTTCCAGCACGGTAGCCAGTCCATTGTGCTGGGGCCGCCATGTAACCTATTGGTTCTAGCCCCCTGACCACACAGGGATCGCTCTGGTGATGCCTGCGCCGCTATCTTCCCACGTATGCCAAGGAGTAGATAGCCTTCACCATGGGGCATCGGGATTCCCGGCAATGGTCATCCTGCCAGGTGGCCCTTGCTGCGGCTGGGGGCGCAAGTGGGGAGGGCCCCTGGTCGGAGTGGGTGGCATCAGGGTGGATAACACTCTATGGAGCGTAGTACGTCATCTCTTGCTGGTGGTCAAACATCAGCAGTCTCTAAGCGGTCAAGGTCTAACTTCAGTGCTAAGAAATACCACCCCAAATCGTTCGCCCCACTGGCCACACCGTGGGAGGAACGCCAGGCTAAGGATGGCAGCGAAGCTTATTCACCCCAGTACCTCGTATGTACGAGAGTTGATGGGGTATCTTTCTTGTCAACGAAACCTCAGTTTTTTGTGGAGCATTTAGAGGAGAAGTATCGAGAGGTGGAGGGCTTGTCCAAAATGCGGTCAGGGTAGGTCTTGATCAAAACAGCATCCTCTGCCCAGTCACAGGCACTACTTGCCTGTGACAAGCTGGGGGATGTTTCTATCTCCACCGAACCCCATAAGAGTTTAAATAGGGTCCAGGGTATCATATTTCACAGGGACCTTCTTTTGCAATCTGACGAACTGCCTGCCAATTTAGAGCGGCGAGGTGTCCATTTAGTCCGGCGCGTCCACTGGGGTCCGAAAGATAATCAGGTTGCCACCGGTGCCTTCATCTTGGCCTTCGTGGGTGACACATTACCCGAGAAGGTCATACATCCCTCCCCCGATGCGGTGCTTTAAGTGGTAGAAGTTCGGCCATATGTCTTCCCACTGTACATCCAGCGTCACCTGTCGGGATTGTGGACGTCCTTCACATCCAAATACTCCATGTGCCCCGCCCCCCATCTGTGTCAACTGTGGAGAGCACCATTCGCCTTGCTCGTCAGACTGCAGGATTCTCCAGAAAGAAAGAAAAATAATGGAATACAAAATCGTGGACCGACTGACCTACACTGAGGCTAAGAGAAAGTATGAGAGGCTACATCCTGTGCATATGACATCAACCTACGCCGCTGCTACGACAACGGTTCTACCATCTTCCGTTACGGCACGTATAGTTGGTTCTCAGAGCTGTCAGTCTCCACCTGCCCTCTTGATGATGGGGGACACTTCCCTCCCTATTGCTCCTGCACAACCTGCTTTAGGGAGGTCGAAAATTTACTGTCGCAAAGTGACCTCTGCCTCTTAAATACAAGTGCCCCTACACATTTCAGTGTGGCACATGGAACATATTCGGCCACTGATCTCTCGGGTTGAAGGCCTGGCCTTCTCCCATCTATCCACTGGAGAGCACATGACGACCTGTGTGGTAGTAACCACTTCACCATCTTCTCGTCACTCCTCTGGCGCCATGCCCACAGACGCCTGCCCAGATGGCCTTTAAGCAAGGTAGACTGGGACGCTTTCACCTCTGCTGTCACCCTTGAATCTCCCCCACATGGTAACATCGATGTGGTAGTTGGTCAGGTAACTACAACGATCGTTTCTGCGGCAGCGGGAAACGCGATCCCGCGTTCTTGAGGATACCCCAGCGAAAGACAGTCCCTTGGTAGTTGCCGGAAGTCGTGAGGCAATTCAGGAGCGGCGGCGCCCTGTACAGCGGCATTAGCGGCGCCCTTCCCTGGAGCACCTCATAGCCTTTAAACGGCTCCGTGCCCACATTCGCCAGCCTATCAAAAGGCTTAAACAGGAGTGTTGGGAGAGGTACGTGCCGACCTTTGAGTGCCATACATCACCTTCTCAAGTCCGATGATCAGACGTCTTTTTGGGTACCAGACCCCAACAGGTGTCCCTGGCATTAACGTCAATGGCGTATTATCTACCGACGCAAACGCAATTGCCGAGCACTTTGATGAGCACTTTGATGAGCACTATGCTCGCGCCTCTGCGTCGGAGAACTACCCCCAGCCTTTCGCACCCTCAAACGGCGGATGGAAAGTCCTCTCGTTCACTACACGCCAGAGTGAACCCTATACCGCCCAATTACAGAGTGGGAGCTCCTCAGCGCCCTTGCACATTGCCCTGACACAGTTCCTAGGCCAGATCGGATCCACAGCCAGATCATTAAACATCTCTCGTCTAACTACAAGCGACATTCCTCGTAATCTTCAACCGGATATAGTGCGATGGCGTCTTTCCATCGCAATGGCAGGAGAGCACCATCATTCCGGTGCTCAAACCCGGTCAAAACCCGCTTGATGTGGATCGCTACCGGCTCATCAGCCTCACCAACTTTCTTCGTAAGCTGCTGGAACGTATGGTGTGTCGGCGGTTGGGTTAGGTCCTGGAGTCACGTGGCCTACTGGCTCCATGTCAGGGCGGCTTCCGCCAGGGTCGCTCTACCACTGATAAACTTTTTCAGACGCCAACATCTGGTTGTCGTCTTTTTTGACTTACATAAAGCATACGACACGACCTGGCGACATCATATCCTTGCCATATTGTATGAGTGGGGTCTCCGGGGCCCGCTCCCGATTTTTATCCAAAACTTCCTGTCGCTCTGTACTTTCCGTGTCCAAGTTGGTGCCTCCCACAGTTCCCTCATATTCAGGAGAATGGCGTCCCGCAGGGCTCTGTATTGAGTGTCTATTTTTAGTGGCTATTAACGGCCTAGCAGCAGGTATAGGGCCGCTGCTCTCACCTTCTCTGTATGCAGATGACTCCTGCATTTCGTACTGCTCCTCCAACACTGGTGTTGCTGAGCGGGGCCTGCAGGGAGCCTTTCACAAGACGCAGTCATGAGCTCTAGCCCATGGCTACCAGTTTTCAGCCGCGAAATCGTGTGCCAAGCATTTCTGTCGGCGTCGCACCGTTCATCCAGGACCAGAACTTTACCTTAATGACGATCCATTCATTGCATTGGAGATATATCGATTCTTAGGACTGGTTTTCGACTCCCAATTGATTTGGCTACCTCAGCTACGTCAGCTTAAGCGGAAGTGCCGGCAGCACCTCAATGCCCTCCGCTGCCTGAGCAACACCGAATGGGGTGCAGATCGCTCTACGCTGCAGCAGCTCTACAGAGGCCTTGTTCAATCCCACCTTGACTATGGGAGTCTGGTTTACGGTTCGGCGGCTCCCTCAGCGTTGCGTTTACTCGACCCAGTGCATCACTGTGGCGTTCGCCTAGCGACAGGAGCTTTTAGAACGAATCCAGTGACCAGTGTCCTGTTGGAGGCCGGAGGCCCTCCATTGCAGGTTAGGCGTGCACAACTGCTGGCCAGTTACTTTTCACACATTCTTAATTCTCCTGCGCATCCGAATTACCGTCTCCTTTTCCCAACTACGGCGGTTCATCTCCCGCATTGGCGGCCCAGGTCCGGGCTTACGATTGCAGTTCGTGTCTGGTCCCATCTGTCTGAACTGGAGTCCCTCCCGTTACCACCTTTCCTCGAGATCCATTGACGTATACCTACATGGTGTACACCTAGGCCGCAGATTCTTCTGGACCTTTCGCATGGCCCTAAGCACTCTGTTAACCCTGTGGCTCTCCACTATCACTTCCTCTCGATTCTCGACATGTACCGTGGCCATGAAGTGGTGTACACCGACGGCTCGATGGCTCATGGTCATGTAAGCTTTACGTATGTTCATGGAAGACTTATTGAACAGCACTCCTTGCCAGACGGCTGTAGTGTTTTCACTGTAGACCTGGGTGGCATATGTCGTGCTCTTGAGCACATCCACTCATGCCATGGCGAGTCATTTCTCCTGTGTACTGACTCCTTAAGCAACTTACAAGCTATCGACCAGTGCTACCCTGGCCATCCTTTGGCAGCGTCCGTTCAGAAGTCCATCTATGCCCTGGAACGACCCAGTCGTTCATTGGTGTTTGCGTGGAACCCAGGAAATGTCGGAATCCCAGGCAAGGAACTTGCTGACAGGCTGGCCAAACAGGCTATGCGGAAACCGCTTCTGGAGATGGGCATCTCCGAAACTGACCTGCTTTCTGTCTTGCGCCACAAGGTTTTTCGGCTTTGGGAGACGGAATGGCATAACAGTACGCACAACAAACTGTCATTAAGGAGACTACAAATGTATGGAAGTCTTCCATGCCGTCCTCTCGCAGGGGATCAGTTGTCCTCTGCCAGCTCCGCACTGGCCATACGTGGCTAACGCATGCTTACCTCCTCCGTCGCAAGGACCCATCTCGGTGTCGCTGTGGCTCACAAATGACGGTCGTCCACCTCTTGCTGGACTGCCCACTTTTACCAGCTCTGTGGCCGACTTTTAATTTTCCCAGCACCAAGCCTCAATAGCAGTTTCAGTTTTACGTTTTATTCTTGAGGGTTTGTTTTATTATTTGATCTAAGTTTTAGCGCATGTCCTTTATCCCTCTGTGTCCTCCAGCCTAGTGCTTTTAGGGTGAAGGTTTTAATGTCTTGTAGAGTGGCTGGCTTTTCCTTTTTAATCTCATGGTAAGCCAGCCATGGTAATATGCTCTCTTGTTTTGAGCACTTCTACACGTTTCTTGAGTCTCTCTGTGGTTTTCTTGTCCGATTTTCTCCATTTTAGCGTTTGTTGCCCTTCTGTCTAGCTTGTGATTTTCTCCTTTCTTTCAGCTGTGTTTTGTATGTCTCGATTATTTTACTCCCACCCTTGTGGAATTATTTTAATCGGAACGAGGGACCGATGACCTAGCAGTTTCGTCCCTCCCCCCTCTTTTAAACCAAGCAATCAACCGAACCTAACACCTTGCTGGCCAGTATGGTGTTTGGCAAGCACGAAGACAAGCAGTAAAAAGTCTCGCCGTATGCGGGCGTTATCTTGCTGAAATGTAAGCTCAGAATGGCTTGCCATTAAGGGCATCAAAATTGGGCGTAGAAGGAATATCATCGGCGTTCCTCAATAAGAGTGCCGCGTATTACAACCAAAAGGGCCCTACTATGAAAAGAAATGGCGCCCCAGACAATCACTCTTGGTTGTCGGGCCTTATGGTGTTCGACAATCAGGTTGATATCCCACCTCTGTCTGGCGCGCCTCCGGACACATCTTCGGCGTGGACTCTCATTGGAGTGGAATTGTCTTCAGTGATGAGTTCCGCTTGGAATTGAGGCAAAATGATCAGCGAAGACATGTCAGGAGGTGCTCTGGACTGTGCCATTTCTTTCCGTAGCAGGACCTCTTTGGTTGTCATCTGCGGCATCATTAGATCGCAGCGGTGCGTCGACGATATTAATGGCAAGTCATTCTGGGCTTACATTTCAGCAAGACAATTCTCAGCCACACGCGGCGAGGGTTTCTACTAATTGTCTTCCTGCCTGCCAAACCCTACCTTGGCCAGCAGGGTTGGCGGATCTCTGCCCAACTGAGAATGTTTGGAGCATCATGGGCAGGACGTTCCTTACCATCTCGGGATTTTGACGATCTAACGCGTTAATTGGTCAGAATTTGGCTTGATATCGCTCAGTTAGACGTTAAACAACCTTGTCTGTCAATGCCAAGCCGCGTAACTGCTTGTATGGCGGTCAGCGAAGGACCAACGCGTTACTGACCTGTTCAATTTGTGAAGCTCTTTACCTTGAATGACAATTATCTAATGGTTTTAGTTAGAACTGATTACAGGGAAGTAAACGAAACAGCATATTGTACTGCAGAACGTTTTCTTTCTCACAGTCGATTTTAACAGAAACATGTATGCTGTTGTTTCAAAAAGTTATTTAGGCTATATGATTTCCAATGTCTTTTAGAATCTGTGGTAAATTGGTGAAGAACTTTTTCAGACGTCTGGAAGCAAAGTTTCCTCTTTACATATTACTGAAACCTGATAGTCAAGGAAGGCAGGATTCGCTTACAATTGTGGACGGCGCCGTAATCAGTTATTACTGGTTCACTTTTGCAATTACACACATTTATTTTAACACGGTAATTCCCAACTCAGCAATAAATCAAGATATCACACGTTATTAATGAAGGAATAAACAACTGTGTAATTAATAGTGCTTTCAGTGCGTTACAATTTACCAAATGAGCATAAAATACAGACACAGCAAATAATGTTTTAAAAACAAGCCAATGTGACCCCAATTAGAATTTTAAGCAATTAACCACAGTCACGGCTGAATCCCTGTAACGCCAATAACGGCAATAATACAAAATTGAACAAACATACTGCAAAACGGCAATGCAATATCGAAGGTTAATTTATAAAGACAGGCAACTGACCAACAAACGGGTGAGACAAAATGATGATAAACTTGGTAGCACAACCATTTAAACCTACTGTAACGCCAAGAATGGCAATCATATAAAAAAATTTAGAAACATACAGTAAAACAGCAAATACAGTAATAAAACACAAGGGCCAGTCACAGACGGTGCACCAGGAATCGACATCTGAGTAGGTCCGGCAAAAAAAAAAAAAAAAAAAAAAAAAAAAAAAAAAAAAAAAAAAAACTTTCGCGGGCGATGAGATAGGCAGCCAAGAGTTCCATTCATTCACCAGCTGGTAACTCAGACTAGTGGCAGTCTAACGCATGACTAATGATAATCTTACTGAGGCTACCTGACGTGCAATAAACCAAAGGCAAAGATGTAAAATACGCTAAAGCCTGAACCAGCGGTCTGGACTCCGCCCGCTTTATACTGTGCTTAGAGCGGCCGGAACGAGAATGGAATCACTACCACCAGAGTAGAAGAATCGCCAACCAACCTACAATCAAGAAAGCTGTCAAATCTACACGCCTCACCGGACAGCAGCGGCAACACGAGGAAACGTACACCTCCGTTACATCCACTAACCCCCAGGGCAGGTAACTGGGGCGTTTGGGGCACGAGGCAGGAAAAATACCGCTGGTTGAATTTAACAAATAGTAACAAACTGAATGCAATCAATAGTAATTAGAAGACCAGGAAAGCTGATAAGATCCGCCTTCCCCAAACACATCGGTCCCTCAGCTTACACAGTACTTAATCTACCTTAAAGTAACTTACGCTAAGGACAACACACACACCCATGCCCGACGGAGGACTCGAACCTCCGACGGGGGGGGGGGGGGGGCGGACCGTGACAAGGCGCTTCAGAGACCGCACGGCTACCCCGTGCGGCGCAAAGCACTCCAGTAGCTGCTCTTCGCCTCGGTAACACTACAGGCAGCAACACGAACCCATGTCATCGGAGAATCGCAAGATCTCACAATTTGGAGGTTTCTCTACTTGAATTCAAATGCAGTCAAAGCTTGCAGGATCCGGTTTACGACGAGGTCGTGCACCCTCGTGACCACAGGCCTTCGATCCGGCAGTCCATGCACACCGCCAGCTGTCCCGGCGTGTTCGCGCACTGCGCGGACCTGGCTCCTCCTGAGTCCCCAACCAAACTCACACTGACATGACCCGGAAGAACCACGACGTGGCCCCAAAGATAGGGCCACAGTTACTACATATCGATAACCGCCGCTGCTGCCACAAGCGGCCAGGTAACACTTGCGAAACCAAGTGGCGCCCGTCCACACGTGAAGAAGATAAACATCCGCAACCATGTCAGCTAAACGATACGGTATGGCCTCCAACAGAGGATGGAAACCTACAAACTGCACCAAGGCGAGCCGCAGTACGGCTCAATTAAAATAAGTCATCCTTCTTTCACGAAGTCTTGTATCTGTTCTGAGAATTTCAGTAATGTTGCACGCTCTTATTCTGTCGAACACTTTTTCTTGAGCGACAAATCCTGTGACGATGTCTCACATCTTGCTTCCATAATTAAGTGCAACATCAGAAATTCCTTCAGTGTTTCGTAAGCTAATTTATCATCCAACAGAGCTTTAAATTTAATGTTATTGATTTTGTATATTATTCTGGTCAAGAACTTGGGCGAGTTACATGTGGTGTTGATTGTGCAACAGCTCTCCCATTTTTACGCGCTTGCTATCTTCGGGATTGTGTGAAGGGTATTCTTCCGAAAACTCACCGGTGTGTTTTGAGTATTGTAGTGCGTTCCGACTTTTGGCCAGTCATTGTACAATTCTGATGTTACTCTGTTTTCATAATCTTGGCACGCTCTTGTTTAAAGCTCGATGTGAGTCTGTTTCTTCCTAACGTGTAACATTTGTACGCTAGTAGAGTAAGGCGGAGTGGCCGCGCTGTGCAGGCGATCAACTTCGACTCTCCGCGGGGCGGCATCAGCCTGGTGACGGAGAAGGGCGCGCTCACCACCAGCCGGCTGCTCATCCAGAGGGCCGCGCCGGCCGACTCCGGCCGCTACACGTGCGCGCCCTCCAACACCGCAGCCGCCTCCGTCCGCGTCCACATACTCGACGGTACGTCGCGCCGCTCGTAACGCTTCCGCTTGCCTCTCCATTGTTTCTCTTTAGTCTGTAATGGCGGTTAGTGTCACTGTCACTGCCAATCTTATGTGTATTCCAACCGGTTGTTACGGATCGGGTGGGTCTGAGCGTTAATGATCCGCTAATGAATCGTGATTACCTTGCAGGACTTCAGTTGAAACTTCCGGGCTGAGAGGCCGTGGTCGATGTATAAAATTCCCACCTAACGTTTCGGCTCCATCTGCGGGAGACATCTTCTGAGGTCGTCCGGCTACTGCCACTGAGGCTCCAGGTACTCTCGCATTTATAGAGCGCATAGAGGGCACCACCATTCGTCACGTGATGCCGACGGTATGCCTATCTTTGGAAGGCGTCATCATTCTCGATTAAGAGTAATCGATTGTCATTCTGCTGGCGCAACGTCGATATCCATATTTTGTCTAACTTTTAAACTTCCTCTTTTCTTTTAAAATTGTTATGGTCATTGTGAATCTCTATTGCTTCTCTATAAATGCACGCATGATAATGGGAAGTTCGTGCTAGAACGCTTGTCTCATTAAATTTAATTTCGTGATTCCCATCTCGAAAAACATGCTCAGCTACGGCCGATTTTTCGATGTGCCCTAAGCGACAGTTTCTTTTATGTTCGGCTAAGCGGGTGTTTATACTTCTTTTCGTTGTTCCAATATATACTTGTCCACAACTGCATGGAATTTTGTATATCCCAGGTGTTGCTAGGGGGTGTAGGGCGTCTTTTGCAGTTCTTAAATATTCCTTAATTTTCTTGGTGGGTCTGAAGATTGTTTCGATCCCACACCTGGCCAGAACTTTCCCGATAAGGTCCCTGACTATTAACGAACGGTAGGAAAACTTTTCCAGTAGGTGACCGTTGTTGCTCTGGACTTCTGGGTTCTTTTCTTCTTTAATGGAAGGCTGACCGTAAGTGATTTAGTTCATCTTGTAAGTAAGCCGGCTCGCAGATTTTGTTGGCTCTGTCCACCAAGGTTTTCATGACACCTCTTTTTTGCCTACCATCGTCTATTCTATAGCGCGCATGAGATGATTCCTACCTTAATGCTAAGTATCGTCAAGTGGACGGAAGTGGCCATTAATACCATGTTTTCCTTAAGCTATAGGGCACTAGCCTGTTTCTTCTGAGGCACCGTTACCCGCTATACTACACTACTGGCCATTAAAACTGCTACACCAAGAAGAAATGCAGATGATAAACGGGTATTCATTGGAGAAATATATTATACTAGAACTGACATGTGATTACATTTTCACGCGATTTCGGTGCATAGATCCTGAGAAATCAGTACCCAGAACAACCACCTCTTGCCGTAATAACGGCCTTGATACGTCTGGGCATTGAGTCAAACAGAGCTTGGATGGCGTGTACAGGTACAGCTGCCCATGCAGCTTCAACACGATACCACAGTTCATCAAGAGTAGTGACTGGCCTATTGTGACGAGCCAGTTGCTCGGCCACCATTGACCAGACGTTTTCAATTGGTGAGAGATCTGGAAAACGTGCTGGCCAGGGCAGCAGTCGAACATTTTCTGTATCCAGAAAGGCCCATACAGGACCTGCAACATGCGGTCGTGCATTATCCTGCTGAAATGTAGGGTTTCGCAGGGAAGGGTAGAGCCACGGGTCGTAACACATCTGAAATGTAACGTCCACAGTTGAAAGTGCCGTCAATGCTTTCAAGAGGTGACCGAGACGTGTAACCAATGGCACCCCATATCATTACGTCGGGTGATACGCCAGTATGGCGATGACGAATACATGCTTCCAATGTGCGTTCACCGCGATGTCGCCAAACACGGATGCGACCATCTTGATGCAGTAAACAGAACCTGGATTCATCCAAAAAAATGACGTTTTGCCGTTCGTGCACCCAGGTACGTCGTTGAGGCGCTCCTGTCTGTGATGCAGCGTCAAGGGTAATCACAGCCACGGTCTCCGAGCTGCTAGTCCACGCTGCTGCAAACGTCGTCGAATTGTTCGTGCAGATGGTTGTTGTCTTGCAAACGTCCCCATCTCTTGACTCAGGGATCGAGAAGTGGCTGCAAAATCCGTTAAAGCCATGCGGATAAGATGCCTGTCATCTCGACTGCTAGTGATACGAGGCCGTTGGGATCCAGTACGGCGTTCCGTATTACCCTCCTGAACCCACCGATTCCATATTCTGCTAACAGTCATTGGATCTCGACCAACGCGAGCAGCAATGTCGCGATACGATAAACCGCAATCGCGATAGGCTACAATCTGACCTTTATCAAAGTTGGAAACTTGATGGTACGCATTTCTCCTCCTTACACGAGGCAACACAACAACGTTTCACCAGGCAACGCCGGTCAACTGCTGTTTGTGTATGAGAAATCGGTTGGAAACTTTCCTCATGTCAGCACGTTGTAGGTGTCGTCAACGGCGCGAACCTTGTGTGAATGCTCTGAAAAGCGAATCATTTGCATATCACAGCATCTCCTTACTGTCGGTTAAATTTCACGTCTGTAGCACGTCATCTTCGTGGTGTAGCAATTTTAATGGCCAGTAGTGTAAATAGAGTATATCTTGGTTACCTGTAGGGAGTTGGCTTTGTCTTTCCACACAGGTATTACCATGAATCAATTACTCTTAAAGTATGAGCTTAATTTGGAACAAGACAGTGGTCAACGTACTAACGTTATCTACCGCTGACAGACAGTATAACAAACATATACCCTGAGAAATAACCAACTTTCACAGGTTGGCATAGTCTCGACTACAGACGAAATAAACCAAGAATTTTCAGCCAAGCAACAAGTTTTCCACCCACAGGTGTGGAATCACTTTCTTAAGAATTCTCATCACAATCGAAATTAAAAAGAAATTGAGCGAACACACTAAAAACTAAAAATATAAGCAAGTAGGGAACTTGAAGTCCCTCGGACGTATCCTTCACAATCGAGCCTCCCCCCTTACCCACCACACACACACACACACACACACACACACACACATACACACACACACAAACAGACGTAGGCAATCTTGACCAAACAACTGTTTAGCAAACACTGGTGTGACTGTATTCAGTGCGTTTCTTTTTTTCAAACAACCAATTCATTTATGACGTCCCCACGTACGACGTCCCCCCCCCCCCCCCCCCAGCTTCTGTTCGATACTCTATACTACCGTCTCAAAACAACTATTTATGCTTCCAATTTTTGACTGTACCTCTGTCATGTCCTGCTTAAGATTACCGATTTAGGTATTCATTACAATTTCATCGATTCACAGCTTGCACAGAACTAACAGCCACCATAACAGAGGAATATTATAAAGCTGTAAAACCAATGCCCCGTTATTCAACGACGTCAGTCAATGGCAGAAAGTGCACGAAAACCAACAAATACTATTAGCGACTAGCAGGCCCATGTGGCAGAGCGGTTCTAGGCGCTTCAGTCCGGAACCGCGCTGCTGAAACGGTCGCAGGTTGAATCCTGCCTCGGGCATGGATGTGTGTGATGTCCTTGGGTTAGTTAGGTGTAAGTAGTTCTAAGTCTAGGGGACTGAGACCTCAGATGTTAAGTTCCATAGTGCTCAGAGCCATTTGAGTTAGCGACTGAGCTGCCTGGCGGTTTGCATGCGACAGTAAAAACACATCTGTAACTCTATCTTGTGTAAATGGAAGAATGGGACTAAGGCTGGTTGATGACTTGCAGGAAACACAAAGCCAAAACTTTAGTACGCTTTTATTGATGCGGACTGAGCATTAATTTCACTGATGAAGTTGCTCAACAAATCGTTTATACTTCCAGATATTACTGGTTTTGACTAACTCTGGTTTACCAACAATCCGTTAATTGTCAAGTAAAGTAAATTTTCTTCGGAAAAATGGCTCTCATATTCCAAACTGCTCTGAGAAATGTGCTCTGTTTCTGCTTCTATTTCTTCTCCCGAGCTCATGCAATCCACACCACTCTCGTCTGACTGTATGACGTCAGCCTTAACCTTGTAGATTTTGTAATCTGCGTGGTTTTCAGTTAGTCGTACGCTGTCATCATCGGCAAACTCGTCATGTTCCTCTTCAGAAATTTCGCCTCGGTTTTCTTTAGTGGCGGCGTCGTTGTGATTGGCTACTTCAATCACAAAAACATTTTGACTAGCCTGCCTTTTTTGGTACATGCCTTAATAAACGCTGATTTCCTGCGAGTTGAGAAGCTTCAAATATTGTCCGCTTTCTCCATTAGCATACCTCCCATACAATCCTCTGTAATTCTTCAGTTCGTCGTATAACCGACGAAACTGCCCTAGTCACACCTCTTCTCGTTCCGCGTTGCCCTGCGCGATAACGGAAGTTTTATCCGATATCGGCTACTTTAATTCCGCCGGCGAATCACACTGTGTTGGAGCCTGCGGTACCGTTATTGCTTTAACAGCGGCCGCCTCTTCCTTAATGACCGGTACTCTAATTTCGTCGTTATTACGGACAGGGATCACTTTGTCAATGCCGTTTCAACTTTAATTATTTTACCGCTGGCGCATTACGCACTCTGTCTTCTTGCACATTCTCCCATCGCCGGTTTATCGATTCGGATCTGTCATAGCGACGTTGGCTAGGCTTTCTTCAGGGCCGCCAAAGTCTTCCCACGGTCGCTGGGCCCCATATCGGCCCGGCTAATCGTTTCCCTGAGTAAGTACGACACGCCTGTTTCCATCAGTCTGTCGCAATTGTTTATTTTGCCCATGCCTACCATGATTTTGCTGAGAACCGCGTACCATTTTCACTTGATACCGGCCTCTGTCATTTCTACTATTATTGTTCCCACTATTACTGTTATTGTTATAGTGCTGTGAGTTATTACTACCATGGTGGTCGTTACCACTATTGCCACTATTATTGTTGATTCGGTTGTTACTATTAACACGGCATTTAAAATTTTTGCCCTTATTCTGCCAATTATCTTCATCTTCCACCATTTTTAAGAAGCAGTAATTGTTCTGTAACTACCGCCTACATACCTCTTGGAATTATGTGGAAGCTTCTTCCACAGCTCCCAGACAAGCTCCGATTCAGTTCGTCGATCACGCAAATATTCAACTTTACGGATCCAGTTTTCGCAAAATTGTTGCGCCGTGCCACGCGAATTTATGTCTTAGGGTTTTGACACTAAGAAATCGCGCCAAACACTCTCCTGATTCTGCTCTGATCAATATTCTTTCTAGAACACTTTCTTAAATTCTTGAACATTCGGAACACTGATGTTTAAGCCCCATCGCTTAATCTCGTCCACTAGCACGTCAATTGCAGCATTCATGCTTGTCTTAACCGTCCATGATGCAGACAATACCCTTTCGCAATTTGCAATGAAGTCGGTAGAGTGCAATCCACCTTGCTTTTTGAGGAGATCGAAACGCTCCTCATTCGCATGTATTTCAATTTTATGTGTATGGCATAACACATGGAGCTGGTTGTCGTCTCATATCTTTTCTAGTTTGGTTGCTTTGTAACTACTTGGCAATTGATCATTGCCAACGTTTCCACTTCCTGTTTTTCTCATCACACACAGTCAACTGTTTCTTCACTCTAGTACCTAAGTCTGATACTAAAGTTTGCAAAAAATTTATCCTTTTCCCTATCATCTGACACTAAATTGTTAATCACTTTTCATATTTTTGTGACACTCGGTGATTGCATGGAAAGGAAAGAGACCCTGGTTGGTAATAATGACTGAGGATAATGACAGCACAGGTCTCTACAAGCTGTCACTATTGCAGATTTTTATTCGATAAAGTTAGTCACTAAAGTTTGTTGCAGAAATGCCACTGGGTAACTGGACCAACACAAACTGGCCGTAGCGGTCGCGCGGTTCCACGCTGTAGCGCCTAGAACCGCTCTGCCACACCGGCCGGCCACTGGGTAATGCCTGTACAATATTAATTATACTCTGTCAGTTAACAGTCTTACGATGCTGTAGCTGTGCGGACGACGAAGAGTGTAGTCGACGGCAATGCTGGCTGAGAACCACGAGTCGTCTCCAGAGCCACGGATAATTATGGGACTTGCAATAGAACTGCAGCTTTCTCCTTCTGTCCATCCTGATCCTGTTGTCAATACTCGCTGGTTAATGAAGTAGGTGCGCCTACATTGGCGCGATCGTAACTGCACACGGCGTCTGCTGCAGCGCCCAACAAGCATTCCCCACTGTTTGAAAGGCTTACGTTCCTGTATCTGATCTCTGCTCGCAGCGCTACAGAGACTCTCCATACGCAAATATAAACAATGACACAGCTCTTGCCATTTCGTCGTTGCTATCGATACATTTAAACAATCTCCCCTTGGCGACTACTCAGCTATTTACAATATTTACATTATTATTACAAGCATTTATATACAGTCACAAATAAATACAGCATTACGTCCTTTATGTATTAAATATAGTTACCGTAACAAAGTTTAGGTATTCAGAATTAGCAATATATTACAAGTTATAAACGAATTTTAAAGGGTGAAAATTTTTTGATGGTGCACAAGGTACTTTTTCTGCATTTTTGGTGTTACATAACTTGTGTTTGTATGTAAAGTATTTTACTTTGCTGCCTTTGTACTGTATATCTGTCTTTGTATACTTTTTACTAGTGCATATATATTGCAGATTAATTTTAAATAATGACAATTGCTGCTGCATAACAGATTTGTATTTTATTATAAACCTAACGATTTTGTCGATTTATACAGGAGTCTGAAGATGGCCATTGAGGCACTGAAACTGGTAGCATAACAAAATTATTCCAAAAAAATGGTTCAAATGGCTCTGAGCACTATGGGACTTAACTTCTGAGGCCATCAGTCCCCTAGAACTTAGAGCTACTTAAACCTAACTAACCTAAGGACATCACACACATCCATGCCCGAGGAAGGATTCGAACCTGCGACGTGGCGGCCGCGCGGTTCCAGACTGTAGCGCCTAGAACCGCTAGGCCACTCCGGCCGGCTATTCCAAAAAACTATTCCATGAAATTTATCTGTTGGGTGTCTGCCTTCTGCGAAAAAAGTATTTATCCATTACAACAAACTCATGTAATTGAGGAGATACCACAACCAAGCAAAATCCGAGTTCCCAAGAAATGATATCACAGCACTGCTGAAAACTCACTTAGATATTATTGACCACCACTGGATAGAGGTCAGCTCGTCCTTTCTTAAAGTAGAGGCAAATTGTAAACAAGGTGGCTGACTGCACCTGACGTGTACGACTCACGATGTTCCGTAATCGCCAATGAACCACGAGACACACAAGGACCGCTGACCTTGACTCAGCGCTCTACTGAACGCGCCTGTTGGCTCATGAACTCATGGGACCAGCAAACCAATCTACCCAACACACACACAAGATATCACACCTCACTTTAGTAATTAAAAGCGGAAGTAGACTTCATGACAAACATGGCCGATGACACTAGCTTATATGCTATTCCATTCTACTTGGTGGCACTAGAGGAACTCTGGTCCTCAGGCATTGACCATCCACAGCTCCAGGGGAAAGGCCGCCAGTGTGCGCCACAACGATCAGCAGCAGAGTGCACTATTAATGGTGGTTGTTCAAATTCTCGTGGACAATAGGCGCTTTGTTCACCAAATCACTGCTCAGCAATCCCTATCTGCACATACACCACCTGGAACACATTGTGATACTACTTGCACAAAACAAATATCATGCACAAAGCCTACATACCAGGTGCTACCAATCATTTACACAGACAAACCCAGACCTATGGGAGACAGGTCGATCTAGGCCTTCAGTACTTCATCCCAGGTAACAACTAATATGTGTAACAAACTTCGTGTATATCGATCCAATGATTTAGAAAGAATTGTGGAACGTACTCACATACATACATCCAATTTTATTTATGTGTATGATATATTACAATCATAAAACCTGCCCTACTATGTGTCTATAGCAGGCTGCACAATACATTCAGTACTTTGGTAATTCCTTATTGAAAGTATACTTTTCCCCTTAACTCCAAAAATGCTATGTTAAAATACTAATTTATACAATATGAATAAA
The DNA here is from genome assembly GCF_023898315.1 of Schistocerca nitens. Classification (NCBI taxonomy): domain Eukaryota; kingdom Metazoa; phylum Arthropoda; class Insecta; order Orthoptera; family Acrididae; genus Schistocerca; species Schistocerca nitens. The sequence goes on from NC_064621.1 coordinate 363,207,327, forward strand.
AGGTATATGTAGAAAAAAATGATTAATTAGAAGGAATTGAAGATGAAGGTAAGTAATGAATCAAAACAAAAGAAATAAATGTAAGGAACAAATGTAAATTTCTCTAGCTGATCTTTATTTTGCTGGTACCTTGGGACATCTTCCAGTTTGCGTTTGCTGAGTGGGAGAACGGCCTACATATATTATACCTGCACATCCAATCTGAAACATCTAGAATTGTACTTATAATTTAGTGTGCAGTTGTTGAGTGACAGGAAAAGCATTGATTCATCACCATTGTTTATAAATGACAATACCTCATTATTGCTAATAACTATTTTATTTATATGAATTTAAATTACAATTACATATGCTGTTATTAACCAACACAAAATAACAGTCAATGACAATGCAGTGTTTTTCACTACTTATGAGCTTACCATATCGTAATGGTAGGCAATACTGCCATCCTTGCACACCTCATTATCATTCACACTTTCCTTGTCACTCACCCCATCTCCCATATGTTTCCTTTTCTATCTTAAATACCTACTCTGAACTTGCTTATTTCATTCCTAGATTTATTAATTGTGATTATGTTTAATAATTTGAGTGTGTCAGCATTTATAATTAAGAATTTAATCACTTCCTCGGGAGAGGAGTTGGAGGGGGGAGTCACGTCTCCTACCTTCTACTTGGAGTGCGCAGGTGAACATCAGATAGTCATGGAATCCTACATCACCAAAGCCACACAATACTGAGAGTCAAAAAGACGTGAAGCACCCAGAAAGGGTGAAAGAAACGAAATGAAACTTCATGGGCAGAGAGGCTAAGTGATGTTATTTCACCGATTACAATCTAGAATCAAATTTAGAAAGACGTTGCACCCTCCTTGGTCTGCATGCGTGCACTGATTCGATTGAGAAGAGAGTCATGAAGCAGTCATGTGCTCTCCTGAAGCAAGCTGGACCACATCTGTTGTAACTGATCCTTGATATTCCGGATACTGGAAGTAGGTTGGATTTGACGTCCCAGAAGGTCCCACACATGATCTATTGGGGACAGATCTGGTGATCTTTCGGCCAGTACACACAAACAATTCACAGTGACATGTACCATATGGAGATGAGCATTGTCTTGTCAAAAAATGGCACCATGATACTGCTGCATGAGGTGTAACACGTAAGGACACAGGATGTCCGTGACATATTGTTGTGCCCTCAGAGTTCCCTGAATTACCATCAGCCATGTCCTGAAGTGATACCTGATAGCTACCTTTACCACGATGCAAGGGGTGTCAGTACTATGCCTCTCCAAAATATTGTAAGAATGGGACCTCTCCGAAATCACTTCTACGCTTACTGATGATGGTCATCCAGGGCAGTGCACAACTGTGATTCATAATTGAACACATTGAGACGTTATTTGTCAGCAGCCCATACTTCCAGGTCATGGCACCACGCCAACGGCAGCCTACGCATGAGGCAGTAATTTCCTTGACGAGCTGCTGCTAGTGTTCGACCAATGGTGCAGGATGACACAGAATGAGTCCATTACTCGGTCTTAGATGGCGGGCACAGATGCGAAGGAGTTATGACGTGTTAGGTGCCAATACAGCGAACCTCCCTCGTGGTGGTCAGGCATGGCTGATCAGAACCTTGGCGACGAGAATGCTTGCTCTAGAGTTCTTATGTTGTCCAACATTGGACCACTGTCATATTCGAATGCTACATAATTCTGGATATTACACGATTCGACAACTGTCCAAAATGAGAACTACAATTACCCCTCATTCAAACACTGCTTCACACGAGCAAGTGGCATCTTCGTGTCCTTCACGTTACTCATCCAACCTTTTATGCTGTTCACGCCATCTTATGTACGCTACCAGCACTGTAAAACATGAAACACGAACAGACTCTAATGCAATATGGTAGCCATTCTCCGCATCAAAGAGCACTGCAATCAATTACATACCCACCGACTGTGTGTACACGTAAAAAGTTGCATTGGCATTTGGCCACGTCTAGTGAGTGCTTCCATTTTATTTTTCAGTCAGTGTAAGTGTGGATTCAGGGTTAGTGGACTAAGTGCCTCCAGTGTACAGATGACAGGCAATACGCTTAAACAAGAGGCTGTTCTGCCCACAGGCGAGACGCCAGCCGCCATGCACCACGGCAGCTGCGCCACGGGTCTGCAGCCGCCATCAATCCGACGGCTGCCCCAGCTGCTGCTGCTGCTTCTGGTAGCGTCTCGGCCGCTGGCTGTGTGCTAGCACCACTGGAATATTTGGCGGATGCTGGTGTTGCCCTCAGAAGCTGTGACACGCTTTAACTTTTTCACCATTGCCTGTGTCTGTGTCCAATGGCGTCCTTGTGTACAATAATTTAAGGGCGGTAGAGATAAAGTGCAGCAAAATTCCACTAAAAGAAAGACCGATTTGCTTCAGAAAATTATGCAGACTGCACATTGTGATGGTACAAATGTTTTTCCTTCTGGATACTATCTTTAGAAGCATTTGATGTTGTTCAAAACCTTAGAAACCAGTGCACAGCACATACGAGTACATTAAACTAATAGTGAATGTTAAAAATAATGGCACCCTTTTAATTTATTTTATTGTGACTTGTCTGACAGTGACATTGGTGGCAACGGAACACTTGTTACATGTCAGGGAGCAATAAGCACTGTATTGTACGTCTTAGAAGCTTTAAAGGCATTCGTCAGGAATGACGTGAAATGTCATGGATTTGTTAGTCGATGTGGACAGACAGAGAATCGGCGAGCGACTGTCTTGTAGCGACCCTGCCTTATGACAGCGCCACATACCCATCTGATATTTCATTCTGAGTATATTTCAAAATCATCGTTGTTCAGAGTTTGACACAGACTAGTGTTTGGTAGGAGCTGTGGTGAGACTACTATGACTTAGGTTTCCACTCAACTCAAGTTCGATTTCTTAAGACAAACGAAGGCCAATTCCGCCTCGACCGATTTACCTCAGATTTGCAGCTGGGACGTCTACCGATCGATTTCTGAGCAGGATGTCTCATTATTGAGCACAGGTTGATCTTTCGGCTTGCAGATCCCGTCTCGGTGGACATTTCATTGTTTACTCTTGGTATTAGCTCTATGCAGGAAAGGTGGAAAACTCTACAAGGTGCACCGCGAGAGGGTTCGGCGGAAAAAGGAGGTAACCCTCAATTTGATAAGGATTTGTTTGATCAGATTATCTGTTGTCTTTTATGAGAGCAATAAAAAACCAGCCGGAGGCCTGCAAGCATAAACATGTACCTTAATTTCGAATGTATTGCCCAGCACAACTGAATCACTTTTCTCACTGTAATAAGAGGCAGTGAATGACAGTCTCGCAAAATTCCTGGGCCGCCGTTGTGAAAAATTCCTGAACTGCTGCCTGACCCCCTGGTCTGAGGTTAATGGTCTGCCTCTCAGAGCTTTCTTTATCCCCAACGAAAATGGTAGAATCCCATGGAGACAGATCTGGACTGTATGAAGGGCGTCTGGATGTCTGGTATTTGAATATTTGCCAGAGTTCCTTGCCTCCGTTTTCTGTACGGGGCCTTGCATTCTCATTGAGCGGAAAGACTCCGAAAGTGAACTACCCTGATCGTTTCGATTTCACCGCTTTGGGAAATGCAGACAAGGTTTGTGAATGTCGCTATGCATTCACCGTTGTCTAACGTTGCAGGAAGTAACAAGGGGGTCATTTTCTTCAAAGAAGAAGGTGAACATCACCTTTCCCGCACTTCTGTGGACGGCCTTGGATGTTTTTGGAAGGCGATGACCCTGTATGCTTCCACTTGAAACTTTGGCGTTTTGACTCGGGTTCGAAGTGATGACACCATGTCTCGTCTCCAGTGATCACTGGTGATAGGAACTTAGTCCATTCTTGGCATAGAGGTATAGATGTTCATTTTTTTGGGAATGTTTTGGGTGATGAGTCTTCTCGCTGGTTTGATGCTCCCCTGCACGACTTCCATGACAAGGTCATCGTCTTAGAGTTGTATCTACATGGAACTTTATCAGTAATTTCGGTGGATTTTCAGCCTTTCTCCCATGCTCACTTCCCCCTTCGCCATGCTCACCAAGAGATCCGAACAGAAGCTTAATCAGAAGTCTTTTGCCAGTGGAGAGATCACCATGACACTTTTTCAGTTACAGGTCACGTTTCCTCTCGATGCACATTAAGTTTCTTTAACGCACTGATTTTGTATTGCCTTCTGCCTTGTCATGCCTTGAAAATTGCTCAGTCACCGCCTTTAGAGACAGTTTCCACCCCGAGGACAAGAAGGTTCTCTGGAGCTCTATCCGCCCCTTCACCTGCTTTTAAATGGTAGTTGGCAGAATGAAGGTAACTTATTTCACCGAAAGTCTTCGGCTGCCATTTCTGATGATCTTTGTTTAAAATTTAAGAAATGATTTGAAACTATCACAGGTCCTAGGATATTTTGATTGAAAGGCTGCACCCCTAAACCAGGGTTATACACTTGTATGTAAGTGAAGGCCTTGGCGAATTTCAACTAGATCATGTGGCAATCAAGAAGATTTCTAGCAAAGAAATCATGAATGTTAGGGTACTCAGAGGTGCAAACTTGGATTCAGACCACTACCTTTCTAAAATTAAGTTCAAAGTCATCCCAAACAGGAAACACAGCATGAAAAAAATTAAGGGTCGGAAGTATAGCACAGAAAACATATGAAAATCAGATGAATTCACAAATGCAACAGAAACCATTCAGACACAAAGCTGGGGGGATATCAAGGAAAACCTCATTACTACAGCCGAACGGATAGCACCTAACATAAAAAGTAAAAAACATGCTTGGTGGTCGCTGGCATGTGAAGCCCTCATTGAAACAAGAAAACAGGCAATCACAGAAAGCAGAAGAAAGCTGATTGAATTTCATCACAGTTAGGAAACTGGTAGATAAAAATATAAAAAGGATTAAGAAGACACATGAAAACAAAACTCTCCTCCAAATTGATGAAGAATTTGATAAAAACAACACAAGAAGCTTTTACATAACTTTCAAACAAAGGTTATCAAGATACAAAGCACCCACCCTCCAATTTCGAGATGTAAATGGGACCATCGCTCACAATAACACGGAAAATTGCAAAATAATAGCAGGCTACTTTGAGAAACTCTTGAATTGTGAACCCATCCTTGAAAAATTTGAATCCATCCCAAATAACCGTAAGAAGCCGGATTCAGAACTACCGAAGGTCATTTCAGAACTTAAAAACAACAAGCCGTCCGGAGAAAACCAAATAGTGGCTGAACTATGGAAAAAGGCTGACAAAAATGCTATTACATCCCTTAAGTGTGTTTTCGATAAAATGTGGAAAGAAGAAGAGATCCCCGCAGAATGGAGAACAGCTCTCATCCACCCTATCCACAAGAATGGTTTGAAGACAGACCACAACAATTACAGAGGAATATCACTGCTGGATATAAAGTACAAGATTCTTAATAAAGTCCTTTTGAACAGGGCAGAGCCGCAATTGGACCCACAAATCGGGGAATACCAGGGAGATTTTAGAAAGGGTAGATCATGTTCGGAACAAATACTAAACCTCAAAAACATTATGGCATACCAAAAATCAAGGGCAAAGACATACGTAATCTCCTTCATTGATTTAAAAAAAGCATATGATTCGTTTGATAGAGAATCTCTATTATCAGTCCTGGAAAAAATGGGTTTGGATAAGAAAACAACTAATATTATAAAAGCGACCCTTTCAAATACATTTTCGAAAGTTAAATTTATGGGCGAATTAATGGAACCCTTTGAAGTAAAAACGGGAGTGCGACAGGGGGATGGGCTCTCACCGTTGCTGTTCAGTTGTGCGCTGGAGAAAGTAGTCAGAGAATTAAACACAAATATTAAGATTGGTATAAGACTGGGTTGCAAAAAGAAGAACCTTAAAGTAAATTGCATTGCTTTTGCAGATGATATGGTCCTGTTTGCTGAAACAATGGAAGAGGCACGGGACCAAATCCTTGAACTAAATAAACAAGCAGCTAAAATAGGTCTTCACACTCCTTTGAAAAAACTAAGATATTGACAAACATCAAGCACTCATGTAAATACCTCAAAGTTCAAGACCAGAAGATTGAAATAGTAAAAGAATTCAAATAACTCGGAGAATGGATTAGCTGGAATGCTGGGGAAAGCAAAGCAATGGAATCCAGAAAAAATAAACTTGAATTGGCCTTCCAACTAACAAAAAATACATACAACAAAAAACACCTTTCATGGGGGTCCAAAATTACACATTACAAGACGGTGATTAAGCCAGAAGCACTGCATGCAGCAGAAACACTTAACATGAATTTCAAAAACCAAATGCAGAAACTTGAGCTAAAGGAAAGAAAAAGTTTAAGAAAAATCATTGGGCAAAAATTTCAAGACAATAAGATTATATTCATCAAAAATGAAACTCTCTACAAGAAAACTGAAAAACTTTCAGATTCTATGCGAAAAAGGAGGATAAATTTTTATGGTCATCTTCTCAGAATCAATTCCAACAGATTAACTAAACAAATGTTTGACTTCTTCCGTAACCGCAAAACGAAACCCAACTGGTTTAAAGAAACTGAGAAAGACCTAGTAGAATTAAAGATTTCAGAAAATTCACTTATTGATCGAACAGCTAAATTAATTACTAAAGATGAAAACATTAGGTTCCAAGACAAATCTACACAAAAATGCAAACCCTTCATCTCGGAAGAAGAGAGGAGAAGAAGATCAGAAAGAATGAAAAACTACTGGGCCATAAGAAAAGAACAATGCACAAAGAAATGATTGATCCAGCGTACCCCAAATAGGGTGAAACGAAAGAAGAAGAAGAATAAGGAAAGCAAAATTCTTAGAGCAATTTTTCATCAATATCTTGTTATAAACTAGAGGAGCGCTATTTTTTGCATATTACTTTTACTGTTATGGAAAGCAAGTTTGCTGCAGAATACTTTGGGGATAGCGGTACTATGTTCCTGTGTTCTGACAATTTCACAACAGACACTGAAGCACTACACTATCGTTACAAACAATGTGAAGTGAGATATACGACGGTCTGCAGGTGTTGAACGTTGTTCACAATACTACGACACTGGAAAATTGCTTACAGGTTATGGACAGGAGCCGATATTTATCTGATGTTATTACCCAACATAGGGAAACTTTCCAAATCCTGTTACTCTGTTTGAAAAGCTACAATATCTGTACTACTAAAAAACGTATTAAGAAATAAAACATTCGCGTACCTCAGAGTTATTACTTTTAAAATAGGCACAGTGTTTAATTCGGTTTATAGAACCGGAATAAGCATTAAAATTCACTGAAAACAATGGTTTTGTGTAATTACACGACGGTTCTTTGCGAGAATTAGAGCCATCTGCCCGCTATAAACACCACTGTCACCTTCTCCTTACAATGCTGCTTAAGTGGGTGTGTGATGGTGTCCTTATTGCTTAATATGTTCGTTTCAACATAGAGGAGACTTGTGGGATACCAAGTTTCCGTTCTTCAAAACCACTAAATTTTCTTCGGTAATTCGATTTTTAAAGGTTGTGAACAACTATCCTCTTTGTTGTTTAGTCATGGATTAATCACAAGTAAAGTGATTGATTTTATTCTTCCAGTAGCACACTTGTTTCTAAATATCAGTTAACCGCGTGGAAACAGAAATTTAAGGAAGAAAATATTTTAGAATCTGCTTCTTTATTCATATGTACAACTTTAGTACACGTATGAGTTCACACAGTTAACGAAACATGAGAATTTTTTTATAAGGAGGACGAAGGAGATCCTCTGGATTACAAAAGAAGAAGTGTTGTGTAAATCAAAATGCACGATTATCAACGAAAAGAATACTCTGTGATTATTCAGTTGACAGCGATGTCTCCTATGAAGTTTTGAGGACAAAACAGTGTGTGGTTGTAACACCACCGTGGTAGGTATGGTGGTTGAATTAGTAGATGAACTACATAGAACAAATATCACTGTCACTATAATATCTTAAGAGACTGTCCTATCTCTGACCTTTATCTGACAACAATTAAAATTTCAGATAATTTGATCTGAAAATTTCTGAATTCCAGAAGTAGTTTTACTGGCCAGGTTCAGACTACAAGTGAATTCCAGGTATACAGTCACAATGGTAACCTAATCCTCCCCATCCCCCACCCCAACTCCTGAGTGTCAAAATGAAACTATGCATTGCTAGGCTAGATATCGAATTCGTCTTTTCTGTGTCACGATTTGTATTTCTTCTGCTGATTGCCACTGCAGAGCACTCCCTTCTGAAGTAAGATCTGTATATTTGAAACATGATGACGTTCAGTAGTCAGAAACAGGCTTCTGTGAGGTACAACAAGGTTTCACTGTCTTAGTCGTACTCACATCAAATCAGGAAGGGTGAAACTGAGTCCCGTTCTATTACACTTTCCGTGTCTAGTAATTTTGCTATATCTAAGCAACATATTCAGTATCAAAGACAACAAGGATTATGCCCATCTTCCAGCAAAAGCCACACATCTATTTGGAGTGTTCTCTCAATTAATAGATAAATGTGTAAACTAACTCTATTTTTTATTTGTAAATGAGCTAGAGGTTAAAATGGACCCAACTGTTCATTTCTACACATTACTGTTTGTGTGATCAACATAGGGACGTCTTTCCCACACTATGGTCTCAGTGCAAGCATTTTATTTTCTGTAGTAATTTGATGAAGAATTTAATTTTAATGCTAAGTTCATTGTAACGTAACGGTTATACCCACTTTATGCTTCTTGAGTTTATTGTTATGTTTAATACAGCGAGGGTATTAATTGCGAACAACTGGAACAGGGAGAACGACTGAATTTTCTCCTGTGATGCCGACATATTCTCTAATGATGAAATCATGCTCTCCCTGAATTCATTATAGCTTCCCATCGAAAATAAACTTCAGCACAAACGAATTATCAGAAATAAATTTGAATTTGCTATTTGGTGCATGTACATGGACCATTTATCTCTAGACATGGCTGAGGAAGCCCAACACGTCGAAGCATAATGCACAAAATGAAATACTTGATCTGCTTTGGCTGGTGCAATATATATTCAGTCGTTCCACTTGGACACCCAGAGTATGTCCTCAGAAGAACGATTGTCTGCATCAGCTCAGTGGTAAGGAATATTTCACTTCATTTCAAAAATTAAAGAAAACAGCTAGAGGTAAAAAATTTAATTTAATAATCAAATCAATTTTTAACTTTACAAAATTATTGGATTAATTGGTAGTCCTTTCAAACGATGTCATTCAAATAAAAGATATTGTGAAGTCGACTAAAGGCCACCGTATCTCCTGAAAAATACAGAAGTGAAATACTGCTCTGTAGGCATAACAAAGTACTGCTTGTACCTCTGTCGGTTCAGATATTTAGGTGGCACAAAGGAAAATTTGACTTTTAAGACGTCCAGCATAATAAAACAGTTCTGAATCTTTTGGAAGTATAGGAATATTGAGCTGAGTGATTGAGCATTATTTGGCGAAATTTATTAGCTTTGCTTGGAGGGCAAGGAGGATGTCTTCTCTTTCGATAAATTAGCGTTATTATTCTATTAATTGCTCAGGTGTTGGTTTATTTACAAGAGGCATTATTCTATGGTGTACGCAGATATTCTGTGACATTATATTCTGTTCACACATGAGTAATTTACTGGCTACGGCATAATATTTCCTGGTGATTGTTTTGAAGAGTGTGTGTAAAGTAACGCATTTATTGTAAACTGTTTTTCATTTTAGGTCTACATACACAAGATAAAGCTGTATCTTGAACTCATGCACATCATTTTATGTTTGACCTGTTTTTTCTTTAAAATTGCTTTTATTTCTATTTATATTTTAACCCGAAAGTAAACGTGAGTACCTCAGGTGTGTAAGAACATGTTCTTTTGATTCACATTACGTTACTTGTGAAAAAATTAGATGTATCTGTGATGTACATTTCTATATATTTTGCTTTCTGTATGTACTGGACTAATAAAAATTTTGTACTTTTGTAATGGATGAAAGAAATCAGATGTTCATAGTGGTCGTCATCTACAGTGCGATATCACTGAAGGCGTTTCTTCTTAGATTTTGTTGTCAAGATTCGTATCTGAAAAATTGATATAAGATATATATATATATATATATATATATATATATATATATATATATATATATAATTTTTTCTAAAATTAATGGTAGTGCTACGGATTACGAAGAAATTGTTGTTATAACCTTTTTGGCAGTTTAACTTGGAGTTAAATGAAAGACTGAGGAATAAGAGTTTTCATTTCTAAAGCAGAGTGTAAGATCATACCTATGTACAAATGCAAGTAGAAGCTTACAGAAAATATGAACCAAATGCTTCTGAAAAGTCATTATAAAACTGCTAAGACCTGCGAACGATATGAAATCGTCGCAGAATATCTTTTCGCATGTTTCTGATTTGCAGTTCGCCGTACTGTTGCCCACAAAGTCATGATTCACTGCAATGAAATGCATATATTGAAAGTTTGTTCCATTTAGAATATTCTCGGCAGAAAGGATGGCCAAAGACCAAGTGGTTTGTGATGCACTGCAAAGGAGACATAAAGTGAGGGCAATATGAGATACAGCGTTTTCCTGGTATCTTCCCCGTTTCTCCAATAGCATGTAAGCTATATCCACCTTTTATTTTTTCCCACTCCAGTGAATAAAGTGAATTTATTATGGGTAGATGCAGAGCGTAATTTATACTATGTGCCTTCTGCTCATCACATATTTCTGCTGGTTCTCAACGGTGGACAGTATAGAGCCGAGAAATGAATGTAACTTCTATGGGTTTTTAGTAATTTTGAAAGACGTGTTGAAAATTAATGTACACTAAACTATCCAATAACTGTCCTATAATTTCATCACAACAGTACAACGATCCATTTCTCTTGATGGCACTGGCACGGGAATGCCCTACACTATCACATTATGGTGTGATTGCTTTCGTAATATTTTAGGTGTTTAACATTACGTTTTATGCCTAGTGCTGGCGTTTGTTATATTTTAACATAAATAGCATTCACTTTGAACTACATTCATGTTACAAATGAGTGTCATTCACATTAGTGAGGTCCCAAATTTACTTTCTGTGTATTAAAAAAATGTAAATGTCGTGTGACTAGGGCCTCCTGTTGGGTAGACCGTTCGCCGGGTGCAAGTCTTTCGATTTGACGCCACTTTGGCGACTTGCACGTTGATGGGAATGAAATGATGATGATTAGGACAACACAACACCCAGTCCCTGAGCGGAGTAAATCTCCAACCCAGCCGGGAATCGAACCCAGGCCCGTAGGATTGACATTCTGTCTCGCTGACCACTCAGCTGCCGCGGGTGGACTTCTGTGTATTACACTTTACTATTTAGTGATGCTGAAACCGTGAAACTCCTTAACACCAGCATTCCTGATCCTGAATGAACGAAGATAGGAAAATGATGTGGGCCACATGGTCGAGGAAGATGTTAGAGTGGTAGAAGTCAGTTGCAATTCAGGGAAGAAGAAATACTTAGTGACTCTTATTACTATTGTGGTGTCACTGCCAGACATCACACTTGCTAGGTGGTAGCCTTTAAGTCGGCCGCGATCCGTTAGTATACGTCGGACCCGCGTGTCGCCACTGTCAGTGATTGCAGACCGAGCGCCACCACACGGCAGGTCTAGAGACACTTCCTAGCACTCGCCCCAGTTGTACAGCCGACTTTGCTAGCGAAGCTACACTGACAAATACGCTCTCATTTGCCGAGACGATAGTTAGCATAGTCTTCAGCTACGTCATTTGCTACGACCTAGCAAGGCGCCATTACCAATTTATATTGAGCTTCTTATTACTGTACCGTCAGACCGATGTTCTCCAGTTATGGATTAGAGTTAAGTATTACATCAACTACGTACTTTATTTGCTACTAAAAATTCCCTTAACTGTTCCAGACCTCACGCCAGTCTGCGTGTAATTAAACGCGTGCATTTCGGCCTCCTCTAGCAACACAGTGTTGGCTCGTCTGCCAACAAAGCAACTATACTTTTAGTTTCGTAATTTGTGAAATATCTATGGACAAAGAACTGAATAACATTTGTATTGCGTTTACGGCGTCTGACCGTACTCTACTTTCGAGGTAGTTCATATACATCGGATGGGACGTTTACTGTGATGCGATTTTTCGACTGCACTTGGGATTACATCAGTCCTTCGATGTCCGACAATTTGAGAAATTGTACTAACATCGGAACAGGAAACCCATCAAACAGGGAACTCACTGAACGCTCATATATTTTTACGTGTAATAATAAACAACATTTTTATGATGCTTACATAAACATATTCATGCATCACAGTTGATAACTTATAAATCAAATGTGTAAAAGCGAATCTAGAAAATATACCAATACTGAGATAATAATCGTGCTTGTGTCTTGATTCAGAATACACATTATCTTATCAGAAGTAATAGGGTACTTGTTAGTGGACATTAATATGGAGTGTGTCCATGCCTCGCCTTTATGGTGCGTTGATCCCTGACAAGGAGCCTTTTCATTTTTAGTGAGGTGTCTGAATGTCTGCAGAAGAGTAACAAACCATTCTTCCTCAGGAGCCGAAACTAGAGAAGGCAAAGGCCGCACAACTCCTTCCTGGTCAGTGTATTTCGTTGTGACTGGCTCGAAGAAACCATTCAGAGATATTCACCACCAGTCACAATGCTGATGGCAATAACAAATTCAAATGGCTCAAATGGCTCTGAGCACTATGCGACTTAACTTCTGAGGTCATCAGTTGCCTAGAACTTAGAACTAATTAAACCTAACTAACCTAAGGACATCACACACATCCGTGCCCGATGCAAGATTAGAACCTGCGACCGTAGCAGTTGCTCGGTTCCAGACTGTAGAGCCTAGAACCGCACGGTCACTGCGGCCGGCAATAACAAATTCCTACAATCATCTTTTTACACTATTCTTTAAACAACAAAATTTTATTCACATTTCAACCTCAAATTATTTGTTATAAAAAGTATTTGTCACATGTCAAATATAGCAGTTAAAAACAAAACAAAAACTACAAAAAATACTACAAACAAAAACTGTCTGTTTTAAAATATCAGGTAACAGTTCTTTAACTCTGTTTTAAGTAAAAAAAAACATTCATACCCTCCTCGACAGCCTTGCATTTCTCGCATGGCACTTCCTGCTTTGCCATTTCTACACTTCTTCAATCTCATTTTTTAGACTTCTGTGTTCCCTTTTGCTGCTTCACTTGCTCACTTTTTATATTTGATCCTGTCGCCTATTAAACTATATATCTATCATGATATCCAAGAATATGTACCAGGCCATGTCGTTGCCTATTTGATGTTCTGCTGCGAGGTCTTTGATCTCTAAAAGCTAACCAATTGTCTTCTGTTGTATTCCTTTAAACTGTTTCATACAAACTTTGCTTGTTGCTCAAACTCTCCACGTCAGTGATACTTTTAATTTATCCGGATCCCATCTCGTTAACCTCCTAACTTTCAGCTGTTTCTTCAGATTTAATCTACAGTTTGTGACCAATAAATTATGGTCGTCTACGTCTCCTCTGGCAATGGTTCGCAGTTTAAAATCTAATTTCGAAATCTTTGTCTTATCATTACTCAATCTGTCTTAAGCCTTTCGGTGTGTCCACGTATACAATCTATCACATTTAAGATGTTTACTCTGAGCGAATAGTGACTCTGTGGATGTCATCATCGGTCTGAAGCAGAGTGAGCTGCGTAAAACTACTGCTGCAGCCTGCATAAAAATGACAACTACATAATGTTCCTTTGCTGCTGGTAAACCCTTCGGGGTATAAGGTCCTGGTAAACGAAACTCTTCTCTTCCTAACTTTTCGTCGAGAACTGCGCTGGACATCTTCAGAGGCGTTGCTGCTCCTTTGAGTCTTGCCGGCCTATGTCAGGCAGATGGCCTGCACCCGTTGCCAGAGGTTCGGCGCTGCTGACATGGCCCAGCAGTCCTACCTCAGCGAGTTCATACATAGGCTGGCTGCTCCCCTACACACTCCACCCGACAATGTGTTGTCTTTATTGTCCACAGGCAGACTGTGACGGAACTCCGCACTAGCCAACACTGTTCCATTTCCCCCGCACCCACAGATAACATTTGCCACTCGGCAGTCGTGGCAAGTTCCCTGATATCGATGGTAGAGGCGTTCCTAGTACAGCTCGGTATACTACGTCTACAAAAATTTAGAATGTTGGGAGGAGATAAAAAGAAACAGCTATTGGATGTGACAAAAGTGTCACAGGTGTACCATTACTCCACTAGGAATCCGTGAAAGTTTTGACCCATATGATGTGCAAAGATGTAGCAGAAAACGTCTGTTTACATTAAAGCAGCTGATAAGTCTACTCAAACTCACACTAGGCTGTCATTCACAAGTGAGGTTAAGTTTTCAGCGGAGCAATGAAATTGCTACCATCACTAGAAAAAAGTGACCCTTCTCTCCCCCCTTTCCCCCTATTCTGTGTACCACACACACACACACACACACACACACACACACACACACACAGAGAGAGAGAGAGAGAGAGAGAGAGAGAGGGAGAGGGAGAGGGAGAGAGAGAGAGAGGGAGGGAGGGAGGGAGAGATTTATGTGGGACCTGTCGACACCTGATCCGTTAATTCGACCACAAAAGAGACTAGGTCAGTTAGTGCGTCGGAAGCTGGACTGCGTAGCACTCAATTTGATCAACGGTGAATGAGGGCAGGTAACAGATCGCAACTCGCTTAGCGCCTGCGCCGAAAGAGCGGACAGCGCACGGAACGGACACATTGACGCCGCTACAACCCCGACGCGCGGCTCAGAGACTGGCGTCAGGCCGTCGTAAAGGGCTATGGAAGGAGGTGAAGAGGGGGGGGGGGTGCAGGCAGCGTCAGACGGGCGGGAGATATTGCGGCGCTTTAATTACTGCCGGCTGCGCCAGCGACTGATGACGGCGATGGAATGCGCCATATTGCATCCACCCTGTCCGCTGCCCCAGCCTGCTCTGGAGGCGCACAGGCGCTAGCTAGGCCAGCCCGCGCTACACAGCCGCCCGCCGACACCACCAACCTGGTGCTCGTCTATACAGTTCTTTCTTTTGGGTCATCAGTCTTCTGACTGATTTTATTTGTATCACCATGATTTCCTACTACGTGGAAATCTCTCCATCTCAGAATAGGACTCACACCCGACGCCCTCAGTTATTTGCTGAACTGTAGAATTTAGAGGAAACTTTCGGCGGTATTGATGTACATCAACAAAAGTAAACTATAATTAAATCAGGCGATGCTGAGGGAATTAGGAAATGAGACACTAAAACAAGCAGATGAGTTTTGCAACATGAAAAACAGAATAATTGATTCTTGCCAGAAAGAAAAGCTATTACTCGATGTCTGTTTTGTCGAAACCGGTAATCTGAGTAAATTCTCTACTAAAGCGTTCTTGGCATTTTAAAGTTTGTTACTTCTATTTTCATATCATTGTACATTGCTCCCAGAGTGAAATAATGTGAAACATTACTGCGTATAACAAGGCGAAAATCCCCATTAATGTATGAGTACAAAATAAATGATCAGTCTTTGGAAGCGGTAACATCAGTCAAATATCTGTGTGTGACTATTCGAAATGATCTCAAATGGAATGATCAGATTACACAAGTGACGGAAAAGGCGAACTCTAGATTGCGGTTTATTGGTAGAATCCTGAAGTGGTGCAGTCCTTCAACAAATGGAATAGCTTACAATACGTTAGTTCGTCCAGTCTTAAGAGTATTGTTCTTCTGTATGGGACCCTTACCAGTTGGGTCTGATTCAAGAGATTGAGAAGGTCCAAAGAAGAGCGGCAAGATTCGTGACTGGTACATTTAGCCATCGCGAGAGCGTTACAAATCTCATAGAAATTTTGAAGTGGGACACAGTTGCAGATAGACGACGCGCTAAACAGAAGGGGCTGCTCACTAAATTCCAAAATCCAATCTTCGGCGAGGATGTAGAGCATATACACTCCTGGAAATGGAAAAAAGAACACATTGACACCGGTGTGTCAGACCCACCATACTTGCTCCGGACACTGCGAGAGGGCTGTACAAGCAATGATCACACGCACGGTACAGCGGACACACCAGGAACCGCGGTGTTGGCCGTCGAATGGCGCTAGCTGCGCAGCATTTGTGCACCGCCGCCGTCAGTGTCAGCCAGTTTGCCGTGGCATACGGAGCTCCATCGCAGTCTTTAACACTGGTAGCATGCCGCGACAGCGTGGACGTGAACCGTATGTGCAGTTGACGGACTTTGAGCGAGGGCGTATAGTGGGCATGCGGGAGGCCGGGTGGACGTACCGCCGAATTGCTCAACACGTGGGGCGTGAGGTCTCCACAGTACATCGATGTTGTCGCCAGTGGTCGGCGGAAGGTGCACGTGCCCGTCGACCTGGGACCGGACCGCAGCGACGCACGGATGCACGCCAAGACCGTAGGATCCTACGCAGTGCCGTAGGGGACCGCACCGCCACTTCCCAGCAAATTAGGGACACTGTTGCTCCTGGGGTATCGGCGAGGACCATTCGCAACCGTCTCCATGAAGCTGGGCTACGGTCCCGCACACCGTTAGGCCGTCTTCCGCTCACGCCCCAACATCGTGCAGCCCGCCTCCAGTGGTGTCGCGACAGGCGTGAATGGAGGGACGAATGGAGACGTGTCGTCTTCAGCGATGAGAGTCGCTTCTGCCTTGGTGCCAATGATGGTCGTATGCGTGTTTGGCGCCATGGAGGTGAGCGCCACAATCAGGACTGCATACGACCGAGGCACACAGGCCAACACCCGGCATCATGGTGTGGGGAGCGATCTCCTACACTGGCCGTACACCACTGGTGATCGTCGAGGGGACACTGAATAGTGCACGGTACATCCAAACCGTCATCGAACCCATCGTTCTACCATTCCTAGACCGGCAAGGGAACTTGCTGTTCCAACAGGACAATGCACGTCCGCATGTATCCCGTGCCACCCAACGTGCTCTAGAAGGTGTAAGTCAACTACCCTGGCCAGCAAGATCTCCGGATCTGTCCCCCATTGAGCATGTTTGGGACTGGATGAAGCGTCGTCTCACGCGGTCTGCAAGTCCAGCACGAACGCTGGTCCAACTGAGGCGCCAGGTGGAAATGGCATGGCAAGCCGTTCCACAGGACTACATCCAGCATCTCTACGATCGTCTCCATGGGAGAATAGCAGCCTGCATTGCTGCGAAAGGTGGATATACACTGTACTAGTGCCGACATTGTGCATGCTCTGTTGCCTGTGTCTATGTGCCTGTGGTTCTGTCAGTGTGATCATGTGATGTATCTGACCCCAGGAATGTGTCAATAAAGTTTCCCCTTCCTGGGACAATGAATTCACGGTGTTCTTATTTCAATTTCCAGGAGTGTATTATTATCACCAACTTTCAAATCGCACAATGATCATCATTCAAAGATAAGGGAGATAAGAGGTACTGAGGCGTTCAGACACTCGTTTTTCCCTCGCGCGATCCGCGAGTGGAACAGAGGGGGGGGGGGGGGGAAATATGACTTTGACGCGAATTGCGCCCTCCGCCACACACCGCTTGGTGGCTAGCGGAGTATATATGTAGATGTAGATGTAGCTCACAAGAATTTGTTAAAATTTAATGTCAATTTAAGTGGCAGGAAGTCTTTTATGAAGGTATTTGTCTGGAGTGTTGCCTAGCACGTGATTGAAACGTGGATGATAAGCAATTCAGACAAGAGGAGAATAGAAGTTTTTCAATAGGGGTGATGCTGAAGCATGCTGAAGGCGAGGTGGGTAGATCGCATAAATAATGACGAGACAGCGAACAGGATTCAGGATAAATGGGAGATCTCTACATCTACATCTACACCCATACTCCGCAAGCCACCTGACGGTGTGTAGCGGAGGGTACCTTGAGTACCTCTATCGGTTCTCCCTTCTATTTCAGTCTCGTATTGTGCCTCAACTTGACTAAAAGAAGGGATGGGCCCTTAGGACACTTCCTGACGCATCAAGGAATCCTAGATTTGGTAAAGAAAGAAACTGCGGTGAGTAAAATTTCCAAAGGGACAGCAAGGGACGAATACACTTAGCAGGTACAAATGGATATAGAATGCAGTAGTTATTCGAACGTTAAGAGATTTACTCAGGGTAGAATAGCATGGAGAGCTGCACCAAACCATTCATCAGACTCAACACCACAACAGCAATATTAGATATTCACTTGCATTATCCGTATTTCATTTTGTGTTGATAACTGTACAGTCTCATGACGTGATGTCCTTTTTTTCCTGCTACTACACTTCACAAGTGTCCACTATATGTATCTATTTTGAACCCATTATCTCTCTTACAAACTCTGTAACCTAACAATCTGGTTAAGGGATCTAACATTCCATGCTCCAATCCGTTGTAGGTGTTTTGTTTCTACTGAGTACATCCTATGAGTAGCTCCAACCGCAAATCGGAATGGTGGGCTATTTTACATTTGGAATTTTTTACACAAGGAGATGCTGTCATTATTCAGCTATACAGTGTAGCTGCGTCTCCTTTATAAATATGAGAGCTGTAGCTTCCCCATTGCATTCAGCCATTCACAGTTCCATTATGGCAATGCCATGTTGACTGAATGTTACAAGGCCAGATTAGTCAACCATCCAGACTTTTGCCCGTGCAGCTACTGAACAATCTGCTTTTTTTTTTTACTTCACAAACCTCAAATTAGTCTGCCCCCTCTAGAGATACCCATCCAGTCTGCTTGCACCTACAGTAAGGCTACCTCAGCAAGTTCTGTCTCCCACAGGACACAAATTACGATGCATACACAAATGTGGTGATACCATCATTTTTTTGACAGAGGAACAAAAAAGATCTTATTTATGGCACATATAATTTTTAAAAGTGTGTCTAACCTTAAATTGATAATGTTTTATCATAATTGAAATTAAAATTTCTCAATAACATTACTCAGAGCCAACATTGAACAAGCATATTATGTGCAATTTGAAGAAAAATATTTTTGCTGATTTTCAATAACTATTTTCAATTAAGATTTATTTTCTCATTTATATTTTTATTTATACCGGTTTAGTGCAGTTAACCAGATATGTAAGTTTTCTTTAATAAACGTAGTGAAAGAGCTAGAATCCATTTTATTTAAGACAAAAAATCTTTACCATACTTGTGTGTCAACAATAATGGCAGAAATTTCATACAAAATATTTAATAATTTATTTGCTAATCTACTTCAGTGTCAGTAGTTTTTTTCAGAACTGTATCACTGTTTTTTATACATCAGAAATCCTATTGTTTCAAATATCTATATTCCTCCTACGATACTTTTCTTCGACATGTTGAAAAGTTGACATGTCAGTACTTCAAAATATTTTAGTTCCTGTAGTTTCAAAAATGAAATGGGCACCATGAAGGTTTCTTCGAGAGGGGGCAGCTTGTCTCATCATGACATAGAAGGAGAGTGGGGGTCGGTATAGTAGACAGAGGGGATCAAATATTAGTCAGTGTTTAACACGGCTTTGAAACACTTGCAATCAAATAAGTCAGGTGGGATGGATAACATTTCTTCGGCATTTCTAAAATGATTGGGGTAAATGACAACCAAACGACTATTCAAGTTGGTGTGTAGAATCTATGGGACTGGAGGTATCCCGTCGCAATTTCGGAAAAAAATTCATCGGGGCAGTCACGAAAACAGGCACGGAAAGGACTGTCGTGCGAGGAATATCGCTCAGTCTGCTTAGCAACTTACTGAACCAAGTTGCTGTTAACAACAATATACAGAAGAATGGAAAAGAAAATTAAGGAGCTGTCAGATGATGATCAGTTTAGCTTTGGGAAAGGTAAAGCCAACAGTAATGTGGTTAGGATGTGAGGTCAGGGAATGGTAAACAACTGAGCCCAGACTTACCACAAACGTATTTACAATTTTATTGCAGAACAAAACTGAACACATTTGATAAAATCATTTACTTACTGAATTGTAAAGTCACCAAAATCAAAACAGCTTAAACTCATATACTTTTTATACCTCCACCAAGGAAGCTTAACGTTAAAGGAGTAAGTAGTATAGGGCACCAATGATTATTAACATCATAAAATAATTACAACACCATTAATAAGATAGTATAGTTTCAAAAACCTTTTAAAACACCAAAGTTCAAAGTAAACAATGTTAGAGCAAAAATTTATTTTAAAGGCAACACCAATAAAATAGTTTTGAATCAATAAAATTTAAAAACCCCGAAGACCAAATGAAACAATGTAATATTAAAACTTATTTTACAGGTGCCAATAATCATAACAGACATTGTATTGTTCTTTAGATTGAAACTTAGTACAAGCAAACCTCCAATGACGAAGGTTAAATTAGAACCCAGATTTTAAGCCGAAGAAGAACGCTGAGGCCTTGTCCTAAAAACTTTGCCTAGAAGCTGGTATTTACACTCGACATTTGTTGTAGCTGGTTATCCCAATAGTTTTACACAGGCAGAATAAAAACGTTTTACAGCTCTAAAACAGAAAAAAAGCAATTTTGCCACATATATAACATCATCTCAAAGCACACACGTATCATACAAAAGAAGGAATTAGTTTTGTATCATTCCCATCACTTGTAACATAAATGAATTTAGCAAATGAATAATCAGTTATTAGACGGCACACATTTAAGCAAGTGCCAACTCAGGCGGTGAAAGAGAAAGCAATTTATGAGAGAATGCCAACCAGGCGGCGTAGTATTTACAAACTAAATTAAGTCACCCAAAACACACATAAGTTACTGCTGGCACTCCAACTGGAATTTTGAGTAAAAGGAATACACAAATGATGGGGAAGCTCAACTCTCCTGGTGACTAGTACGTTCACTCTCCTTTGGTGCAACTTATTTACTGGAGAAAACAGCAGACACAAGCCCACCATTAACTTCCTTTATAGGATGGTAATAACTGCCTCATAGCAGGTATACCTCTATGAAGAACAGGTTGATTACAATTGAAGTGCAGCTACCAACGAAGACCCAGTGGGGACTATAATTATCGTATGACAGCAGCTCTTGTTAGATGAGCTAATGCGTTAATGTGGAACCGATTTACGATGGAAAAAAAACTAGTTCCAATTCTGGCCACCAGGTGCAAATCTGGGGTTGTACAACATCTCGTCAACATCTCTGGCTCTTATACAGAACAAATTGTGTAAGTGGCAGTTAACAGTAAAATCAGGATTATACCTTTCTCACTTGTTTGAACTCTTTTGTCACGTCCCATTCCTAATCCATTACACATTCAAACATTCCTTTACGCCTTTCTTGCATTCACAGTGCCAGATTTGCACCTGGTTGCCAAAACTGACAGATTTTTTTTCCCATCGAAAATCAATTCATCATTAACGCATTAACATATCTACCAAGTTTCTCTGTCATCTGATAATTACAGTCCACACTGGACCTCTGTGAGTAGTTGCGCTTTAATTATAATCAGCCCCTAGTTTGATGACAGAATTAAACACTGACTCCACCACACTGAAATGTTTCACAACATAAGTGGTGATGGCACAAAAGAAGTTACGACTTAACACGGGGCCACCCACCACCACATAGCTATCTTAAAACAGGAAAATCTATCCCCTCTTAAAATCACAACGCACCGCTTCCCTAGGCGACCTTCACGTGTTCCTCGTTGCTGGCAGACTGGCTGCCGGTACCCCTTTTTTACGCATTGTGCTTGCACATCGTCTTCAAAAGCGGCACATGCGGATGTGGCGCTTTCTTGCTGCGTTCCAAGGAAACTTAAAGTGAAGGCAGCACCTTTAGCTTACCCAAAATATCGATACCAGATGCAACTCTGACATTGCACTTGATAATGGAAGCAAAGCTTAAGAAAAAATCAGAAAACGTTAACAGGCTTTGTCGAACTGGAAAAAGCATTAGACACTGTAAAATGGTGCAAGGTGTTTGAAATCCGGAGAAAAATAGGCGTAGGTTATGGGGAAACACAGGCAATACAGAACACATACAAAAACCAAGTGGAAACAAGAAGAATGGAAGATAAAGAACGAAGTTTTCATAGTGAAAAGGGTGTAAGAACAGTATGGGGCCTTTCGCCCCAATGTCCAATTTACAATTTACGTTGACAAAAGGTATGACGGAAATAAAAAAGTTTCAGGAATTGGATTAAATTCGTGCGAAAGGATATCAATGTATAAATTTGTTGATGACATTGCTATCCTCATTGTAAGTGAAAGAGAATTACAGGATCTGGAATGAACAGCCTGGTGAGTACGGAATACAGATCGAGGGCACCCCGAAGAAAAAGGAAAGAAATGAGGACTATCAGAAATGAACTAAGCGATAACAGTAACATTAAAATTTGTGGCCACTAGGTAGCTGAACTGAAAGGCTCCTTGGAAGTAAAACAACACATGACGTACGAACCAAGGACATAAAAAGCAGACCATCACCCACTAGAGGGCATTCCTGGCCAAAGGAAGTCTACTAGTATTCAAAATTGACCTTAATCTGTTAAATTTTTGAGAATATAAGTTTGGAGCACTGTGGAGTAAGGTACTGAATCGTAGATTGTGGGAAAATTGGGAAAGAAAAGAATCGAACCGTTTCAGATGTGATGCTATAGAATTATGTTGAAAATTAAATCGATTGATAAGGAATAAAGAGGTTCTACGCAAAATCGGAGAGGAGACGAACTAGCGGAACACATTGATAAGAAGAAGGAACGGTACGATAGGACTTGTGTTAAAACCTGAAGAAGCAACGTCCGTGGAACTAGAGCGAGCTGTTGAGGGTGAAAACTATAGAGGAAGACAGAAACTGGAATACATCCAAAAAATAATCGAAGATGTAGTGTGCAAGTGGTATTCCTTGACGAAGAAGTTGGCGCAGGAGAGGAATTTGAAGTGGGATGTATTAAACTAGTCAGAAGGCTGAAGAACCAAATAAGAAAAAAAGTTAAATTCCCTTAATAGCAGCCTCCTCTGCCATGACCCTCAGGACAGCCATCGTGGTAACAAAGTACACTATCATCGTCAGCGACATCACTGCACTCGCCCCCACCAGTGCATAACACTCATGCCCTGGGCTTGGTTCACCTTTCCCCTAGAGCACCACAGAAACACCGAGCTCTACACAATACTGATGCTACCGCACCCAAGCCTGTAGGGTCAGCTGCACCCAAACTGAAGACGCAGTCACATAGATTCTTGTGTGTGCAGATCATTCAGGGGTATATACCATGTAACGAGGCGATTTCTGTTAACTGAAAAAGCGTACATTTGTTGTGACAGAAAAACACGTTAGATACTAAACTCACCCTCAGTTAAAATACCTATTAAAAAGTATACTCTAACATAATTAGTGATGATGGTTTAATAAAGCTCAAATCAAAAGTATGTGAGTCATCTGAAACTGGTAAACCTCCATTTAGTAAGAGTACCTGTTGACTTCTGGAATGAACCACAGTCGTGACAAATAGTTTCACATTTACGGCTAGATGCAGCTATCTCCTGCATAATTTGTTTCGACGTATTGTATTTATGTTCGAATCTATGAGTTTAACAAAACCGTGGACTGTGCGGCTGGTCCCGGCGGAGGTTCGAGTCCTCCCTCGGGCATGGGTGTGTGTGTTTGTACTTAGGATAATTTAGGTTAAGTAGTGTGTAAGCTTAGGGACTGATGACCTTAGCAGTTAAGTCCCTGTAAGCTTAGGGACTGATGACCTTAGCAGTTAAGTCCCATAAGATTAAAAAAAGAAACCGCAACAAGCAACGACTCAGAATACACTTATCTGGATTAGCATTTTCTTCCACCGACACCTTCATTTATAGGATATGATCATGAGATATAACGCGAAACTATTTTAACCATCCCCCCCCGTAGCCGCCGCTTAAAGTCGTCGTCTTCATGCTGTGAGGGACCCAAAAACATTTATGTTACACTAACAAGGAGTATTATTTCATTTACAGAACACATTAATAAGAAAGATGAACGACATGGCCTTTACATAAATTATAGCAGTGAATCCATTAATATGTTGCGCCGTCGCTCACTACTGTGTAAATATATACTAAAATTTAATCATTAATCTGACGCCTGTAAACACACTCAGAGAGCAGTAAACACACTGGCAAAATATACGAGCAGCAGCTGTTGAAGCTGTTTACTGCAGCCAGCCAGCAGCTTCACACAAAGCAAATTTTGATTTGGCTGTGAGCAACTATTAATGCCGGTTTACACCGCTGTTCCTTGTTTTTTTTCTATAATTAGTTACTACCATCACGGTTTGATTCGAGTGGTTTTGAAAATGTACAGAATTGTAATTTCGTTACTGTAATCACCGCTATATAATTAGCAGCAAAGATACTCTGGAGCAAAGAAAGAAAATTACTCTACTATTTAAGTAAGAAAAAACTAATCTGCATCGCAACGGAACGAATTTAATTTTGAGCAAACACCTTCGGAATACCATTACCGATACTTCAGGAATTTGTTTGTCTGTGATACTAATGAAATACTGATATTACAGTCACCTGGTGAAATTGCAAATTATCCATTTCATAATAACTGACACCTGATTCTTAGCTCATATTCTGGTCACATCGTATGACGAACATCGATGTGTTGTACTTTCACGGATTTGTGTAAATGTCTACCTTCGCTTGTTGTATGGATGTTACGATTCAGCTGAAATGCCATACACGGTAATATTTCAGAGGGAGTGTGCTTTTCTCGATCATTTTTTGGCCATTTTCAAATTTGAGGAGTCATAGAAGTCAGACCGCAGTTACAAGAAAAATTTACTTTGCATAATTTAAATATACAATCATAATGAAGTTCCAGACAAATTGTCGTTGCTCTCCAATGAGTCATTTTGTCATAATAATGTTGGGCGCAGATTGCTACAATTCGCCTAAAGGTGACACATATTACACTACTGACCATTAAATGTGCTACACCATGAAGATGACGTGCTACAGACGCGAAATTTAACCGAGAGGAAGAAGATGCTGTGATATGCAAATGATTAGTTTTTCAGAGCATTCATACAAGGTCGGCGCCGGTGGCGACACCTACAACGTCCTGACATGAGGAAAGTTTCCAACCGATTTCTCATACACAAACAGCAGTTGACCGGCGTTGCCTGGTGAAGCGTTGTTGTGATGCCTCGTGTAAGGAGGAGAAATGCATACCATCACGTTTCAGACTTTGATGAAGGTCGGATTGTAGCCTATCGCGATTGCAGTTTATCGTATCGTGACATGGCTGCAGGCGTTAGTCGATATCCAATGACTGTTAGCAGAATATGGAATCGGTGGGTTCAGGAGGGTAATACGGAACGCCGTGCTGGATCCCAACGACCTCGTATCACTAGCAGTCGAGATGACAGGCATCTTATCCGCATAGCTGTAACGGATTGTGCAGCCACGTCTCGATCCCTGAGTCAACAGATCTGGACGTTTGCAAGACAACAACCAACTGCACGAACAGTTCGAAGACGTTTGCAGCAGCATGGACTATCAGCTCGCAGACCATGGCGGCGGTTACTCTTGACGCTGCATCACAGACAGGAGCGCCTGCGATGGTGCACTCAACGACGAACCTGGCTGCAGGAATGGCAAAACGTCATTTTTTCGGATGAATCCAGATTCTGTTTACAGCATCATGATGGTCGCATCCGTGTTTGGCGACATCGCGGTGAACACACATTGGAAGCGTGTATTCGTCATCGCCATACTGGCGTATCACCGGTGTGATGGTATGGGGTGCCATTGTTACACGTCTCGGTCACCTTTTGTTCGCATTGACGGCACTTTGAACAGTGGACGTTACATTTCAGATGTGTTACGACGCGTAGCTCCACCGTTCATTCGATCCCTGCGAAACCCTACAATTCAGCAGGATAATGCACGACCGCATGTTGCAGGTCCTGTACGGGTCTTTCTGGGTACAGAAAATGTTCGACTACTGCCCTGGCCAGCACATTCTCCAGATCTCTCACCAATTGAAAACGTCTGGTCAATGGTGGCCGAGCAAGTGGCTCGTCACAATACGCCAGTCACTACTCTTGATGAACTGTGGTATCGTGTTGAAGCTGCATGGGCAGCTGTACCCGTACACGCCATCCAAGTTCTGTTTGACTCAATGCCCAGGCGTATCAAGACCGTTATTACGGCCAGAGGTGGTTGTTCTAGGTACTGATTTCTCAGGATCTATGCACCCAAAATTACGTGAAAATGTAATCACATGTCAGTTGTAGTATAATATATTTGTCCAATGAATACCCGTTTATCATCTGCATTTCTTCTTGGTGTAGCAATTTTAATGGCCAGTAGTGTAACACGAAAATTGTAAACGCAAGCCCTGGTACAGCCGTTCACAGCTGTTATGTTAGAGAATGTAGCGAAACTTCATGTCTTGTATCACCAAAAAGGACGTCTGGCAGGCGACAGAAGTTTGTATCGGACGAGTTTACACATGGAGTCATAAGA
This sequence comes from Schistocerca nitens, assembly GCF_023898315.1. NCBI lineage: Eukaryota > Metazoa > Arthropoda > Insecta > Orthoptera > Acrididae > Schistocerca > Schistocerca nitens. The sequence continues at coordinate 363,233,941 of NC_064621.1, forward strand.
AGAAAAATGCGGGACTTCTATGTGGAAAAGCAGTTTCTAACAGTGGTAGCCATTGTGGAAAAAAACCATGGAATTTAATTTTTGACTCCAGTGATTTTACGTGACCTGTTATGATGTAAATGGTTTATGAACCTGCCTTTGGTCCATGGACCTAAACGAATTTTCAATAGAGAAATTTTATCAGGAACTCTTGACGGTTATATCGTGACGTTCTTCAAATACTTGAGAGCGGTAGTGATATAATCTATTTAAAATAAAAGGGAACTTGATTTAGGAAAAAGTGAGTATTGTCTCTACCTTTCTAAACTATAAATTGCACACATTTATTCACTTCCTAAAGGGCAACATTTACAAAACAAAAATATATGAGAGCTGGATAATAGCTTTAACAGTTGTGTGCTTGCCAGTAGCTGCGCTGCTGCGTGGTACCTCGTGGGAAGACTGCGTTGTGTTGGTTCCAGCACGTGCCCATTGCAATAACGAGCGAGCAGAAGTTGCCGGTAGTTACTCTATCTATTCGTCCAGTCCAGGTAAACTATAAACTTGTCTACGACAGAGATGTATGTAATAGTAATGGTAATTATAGTAACTTAGTAGCCACAGCAGTAGAGTGTCCAGCTATTGCCCCTCGTCAAGTCAATGACGGCCTCATAATGACTTGGATAACGAAGGTTCTAATACGGGAAGAGTGGTATTTAGTATCACGAGTGTTATTTAATTTGTTCTTTCGTCATCCGACGCTCCAGTAAGGAACAAAATAACGCACAACAGGCAGTGACCCACGCAGTATGACAACTTTTCACAGTGAAATTCTACATTTCGTGTCTGCCCACGACGCTAATGTGCAGACTCGTTCTGCAGTGCGGTTCTCTCATTCCCGGTTCAAATATTAATCGAATCATCACAATAACATTTTGTAACACTGTTCAGTACCTCGACTCACAACGGAGTACTATGAACGCGAGCAGCTCTAACAGTGGTCCTATGTAACCCATTGTTGGCGGTCACCTACATAAATTTATTATTCTTTCAACAGTTTATGTTTTGGCTTATTATCGTATGCCTCCCATAGATAGCCAGAGTGACTCCACACAAAAGAACAAGCAAACAAAAATAGCATAATTAACAAGATTGTAGCTAACGGCCACACCTGTATTTAAATCTGGAAGTGAGTCATCGATCCCCAAAAACGTGATATAAGCAAACTACAAGCAGCAGAAATAAGGTTTCTTGGGAAACCGAACAATGTTCCAGGGAAGACCGGGTAAGAAATCAAGATATTATAAATGAATTACATATTTGTAATAGTAATATAACAGTAATAAAAGGACAGAACAAAATAAAACATAACAGAAACTTCATCGACAAATAATGAGTGCAGAGAGAACCGCACGTTCGGCCATGGTGTGTCAGCCAAGAGGAAGAAGGGACGTAGGAAGACCTTAAATGAGGTGACAGTGATAAGTGGATACGAAAAAGGCGCAAGTGCTTAATCCTAGAATTGCAGATGAAAATGAAGATAAATTAGAAACATTACGTGTACGGGTACTGGGCCCTTATAGCTTCCTTGAACCTAAATGTGGAGTTGATTGTGTGGTATGAGCATCAGATGAAATGACAACTTTTATTACCAACATTTTCGATTGTTAGAAGTTACGATCATAGATATATGTGGTGTCTGTTCTTACGGACATGTCAAAAAGAATAGACACCATACACACAAACACCACACACACACACACACACACACAAACACACACACACACACACACACACAGGGTGGTCCATTGATCGTGACTGGGCCAAGTATCTCACGAAATAAGCGTCAAACGAAAAAACTACAAAGAACGAAACTTGTCTAGCTTGAAGGGGGAAACCATATAGCGCTATGGTTGGCCCACCAGATGGCGCTGCCATAGGTCAAACGGATAAACTGCGTTTTTTTAAATAGTAACCCCCATTGTTTATTACATATTCGCGTAGTACGTAAATAAATATGAATGTTTTAGCTGGACCACTTCTTTCGCTTTGTGATGGATGCCGCTCTAATAGTCACAAACATATTGCTCACAATTTTAGACGAACATTTCGTAACAGGTAGGTTTGTTTAAATTAAAATACAGAACGTAGGTACGTTTGAACATTTTATTTCGGTTCTTCCAATGTGATACATGTATCTTTGTGAACTTATAATTTCTGAGAACGCATGCTATTACAGCGTGATTACCTGTAAATACCACATTAATGCAATAAATGCTCAAAATGATGTCCGTCAACCTCAATGCATTTGGCAATACGTGTAACGACATTCCTCTCAATAGCGAGTAGTTCGTCATCCGCAATGTTCGCATATGCATTGACAATGCGCTGACGCATGTTGTCAGGCGTTGTCGGTGGATAACTATAGCAAATATCCTTCAATTTTCCCCACGGAAAGAAATCCGGGGACGTCAGGTCCGGTGAACGTGCGGGCCATGGTATGGTGCTTCGACGACCAATCCACCTGTCATGAAATATGATATTCAATACCGTTTCAACCACATGCTACGTGCCGGATACCCATCATGTTGGAAGTACATCGCCATTCTGCCATGCAGTGTAACATCTTGTAGTAACATCGGTAGGACATTACGTAGGAAATCAGCATACATTGCACCATTTAGACTGCCATCGATAAAATCCTTCCTCCCATAATGCCGCACCAACATTAACCCACCAAGGTCGCTGATGTTCCACTTGTCGCAGCCATCGTGGATTTTCCGTTGCCCAGTAGTGCATATTATGCCGGTTTACGTTACCGCTGTTGGTGAATGACGCTTCGTCCCTAAATAGAACGCGTGCAAAAAATCTGTCATCGTCCCGTAATTTCTCTTGAGTCCAGTGGTAGAACAGTACACGACGTTCAAAGTCGTCGCCATGCATTCCTGGTGCATAGAAATATGGTACGGGTGCAGTCGGTGTTGATGTAACATTCTCAACACCGACGTTTTTGTGACTCCCGATTCTCGTGCAATTTGTCTGTTACTGATATGCAGATTAGCCGCGACAGCAGCTAAAACACCTACTTGAGCATCATCATTTGTTGCAGGTCGTGGTTGACTTTTCACATGTGGCTGAACACTTCCTGTTTCCTTAATAACGCAGCTATCCGGTGAACGGTCCGGACACTTGGATGATGTCGTCCAGGATACCGAGCAGCATATATTATAGCACACGCCCGTTGGGCATTTTGATGACAATAGCCATACATCAACATGATATCGACCTTTTCCGTAATTGGTAAACGGTCCATTTTAACACCGGTAATGTATCACGAAGCAAATACCGTCCGCATTGGCGGAATGTTAAGTGATACCACGTACATATACGTTTGTGACTATTATAGCGCCATCTATCACAAAGCGAAAAAAGTGGTCCAACTAAAACATTCATATTTCTTTACGTACAACACGAATATGTAAAAAAAAATGAAGGTTGCTATTTAAAAAGACGCAGTTGATATGCGTTTGACCTATGACAGCTCCATCTAGCGGTCCAACCATAGCGCCATCTGGTTTCCCCCTTCCAGCTAGACGAGTTTCGTTCCTTGTAGTTTTTTTGGTTTGATGCTTATTTCGTGAGATATTTGTCCCGGTCACTATCAATGGACCACCCTGTGTCGATCAAGGATCCATTCTTACAACACGGATGCACTCCATGCCCGATCTCTTGCGGGGGTCTGAAACGGCGACTGAGGATAGATGACACTATGCTAGTATTGTGCAGCACGCTGGGAATTTTGGTCGAATGGGAAGCGTGCTCGGATGGCCGAGGCAGTTAAGGCGACCGCTCGCGTTTTGCGGGAGATTCGGGTTTGAGTCCCGATCCAGCACAAATTTTCACCTCTTGCAATGGATTCATTCCAGTGCCCAGATGCGACTAAAACCTTTGAAAAGTTATCGTCAGGCAAAAGTTTTCCAGTCTGTACTGATACGTACATGATGTTCTACTCATTCTATACGAAGTCCAAAACCATGAAATGAACATCAGAACCTAACACATAAAATATAAACATGGTGCAGAAGGACCTTCGCACAATTTAAACTGCTGCTATTCTCAGTAAAAGTGAGAAATAACTACAGGATCCGCAGGGTGGATGATCAATTTAATGAGCACACACTATGGGTCAAATGCAATCCCCAAAAAAGAGAACTGCGGCAGGAACGAGATTAGCAATGATCTTAACATCAAACAGGGGACCACGAAGAGGACAAAGTGAAGTAATTCTGATACCTTGGAAGCAAAATGATAGATGACGATCGTAGCTAGAAAGGCATAAAAAGCAGACTAGTACAGGTAGAGAGTGCAAACCTGTTCAAAAGATGTTTATTTTTTCCAAGCATTAGCGTCAATATGTAAAAGAAATTTCTGAGAATGTACGTTTGGTGCACATCATTGTGTGGTAGTGAGTCATGCATGCAGTGTGGGAAAAGATAAGAATCTAAATGTTTGAGATTTGGTGCAATTGAAGAACGCTGAAAATTTGGTAGACTGATAATATTGGACTGGTGCATAAGTTCATAGCGTTTTACCAAAAGTTTAATAAACACCACAGATACACATAACAGAGACTGTAATCATCAATAATATAGCCTCCTTCACTACTTACAACAATCCTCCCAAGCGGGGGTAAATTTCCATTCTGTGACTAGAAGTTACATGGTTTTGAGGAGTAGAACTCGTAGAGTCACGTTCGGAGTTAAAAACCTTCAACAGCCCAGATCACATAAATATTTCTTTAGTGAAAACAACCTGTTTCGGCAGGCTTTTCTGTCATCTTCAGGCCTTAAAAATCTTTTTGTTATGAAACGTGTTCATTTTAAACCAAGTTGTCATGTAGATAAAAATCACATTATAAGAATTTTGTCATAACTAAAATATTTAAAAACATAGAGCCCCTTGTGAAAATGGCCCTGTATCGCTCACAGATGGACATGTTTTTAAATATTTTAGTTATGACAAACCATTTATAATGTGCTGATTTTTAATGTGCTGTCAACTTGGAGTGAGGTTCAATGTAAAATGAACATGTTTGATAGCAAAAACATTTCTTAAGACTTGAAGATGACAGCAAAGCCTGTCGAAACAGGTTGTCTTAAAAAAAAAAAAAAAGGAACCTACTGTAAAAATCACTGTTGGGTTTCTGAGGCTTTATATGCCTCAGAAGAACAACTAAACTCAGCTAAAACGAAAGTAAAACTCTCATTAATATGTAGGTATACTTTTTAATAGTAACCACGGTAATTATAATTTGTCAAGGGTAACTCAGATTAGCTAGAAATGGTCGACAAACAGAATATTTTGTAAAAATAAAACGATTGTGATCGACAATATTTACATTCCTGCAGCAGGAACATTTAATCCCTATATTTGCGTTTAATTTACAGATTGAAATTATACAATTAATAAATTTAATCAACCTTAATTAGACTTCCCAATGTGGAGCTTAACAGTTTCCATCAACAGAGTATCTACAAAACGACTGTTCATATTATTTTAATTGATCTGTTAGGAGGTGTTCTTCAGCTACACGAGATCATGACTGAGCGAAGGAAGAAGATACGAGGTAAGTGAAACGGCAGTGTCTGCAAACCTTGCTGAGCAATTGCCATTTGTTGCAGTTATAAGGAAATTCGTGGAGTTTATTGAGAAGTGCAGATCAAAAGTATCCACTGTGCAATACGAAACCGACCACTAGATGTCACGAGAAGCGGACCCGCCGGTACAAACGGAGTTGGGGGGTATAGTGTTAACATAGTGAAGCAGTAACGGCGAAATGGGTCGGTCAGGAGGGCTCAGTGACTTGAAAGTGGACAAGTCATTGGCTGTCACCTGAGTAAAGGTTCTGTCAGTGATATAACCTTCTAAACCTGTCCAAATCGACTATCGACTATTGGTGATGTGATCGTGAAGTGGAAACGCAATAGAACAAAAAAAAAAGTTCAAATAGCTCTGAGCACCATGGGACTTAAGATCTGAGGTCATCAGTCCCCTAGACTTAGAACTACTTAAACCTAAGTAACCTAAAGCCATCACGCACATCCATGCCCGAGGCAGGATTCGAACCTGCGACCGTAGCGGTCGAGCTGTTCCAGACTGTAGCGCCTAGAACCGTTCGGCCACTCCGGCCGGCAGCTAAACCAAGACAAGGCGGACTAATGCCCTCACTCGACAGAGACAGTCGAACATTGCGAAAACTGGTTGTAAAAAATCGCATGAAATCAGCAAAAGGACTCCCTCGCGAGTGACAAAGTGCCACTAGCACAATGACTGTGCGTACTGATGTTAAAAAGAGACGATTGAGCTGGTATAAAGAGCGATGCTACTGGACAGTGGATGACTGGAAGCCAGTGATTTGGGGTGATGTAATCCGAGTTGGTTTGGCGAACGCCAGGAGTACGTTGCTAACCATCATCATGTTTAGGGTCAACTGTGAAGTGCAGTGGAGGTGGTGTTACGCTATGGGATCGTTTTTCTGGTTAGGTTTTGGTTTCCTTGTTGCCATTATGAACATAGTTTTACAGCATTGAGAACAGCGAACAGCAGAACAACAGTTCGGAGGAGATGACTGTATCAGCATGACAGTGCACCCTGTCGTAAAGCAGCGTCTGCGAAGGAATGGTTTTTGGACAATAAAATTCTTTAAATGGACTGGCCTGGTCTGAACCCAATGGATAATCTTTGGGATGAGATATAACTTCAACTTCGCTCCAGATCTCATCGTCCATCATCATTGCCTTCGCTGGTTTCGGCTCATGGGGAAGACTGGGCTGTCATTTCTCCATGGATACTGAGTCACCTCAGTGAAAGCATCCCCAGCAGAGTCCAAGCCATGATAATGGCAGAGGGTGGACGCACACCATATTAATGTCTACTAGTAAGTGTCTAGATAATCTTTATCAGACAGTGGATCTATGGAGTGAGTATAGCGTATTGCACTTATGATGAATATCAAACGGAAATAGTCTCATGATTCTGGTTCATACTGTCCTCTACAGTTTCCCTTAGGAAAAATTTTAATATTTTAAACATCTACTTGGTTTCCATAAATTTCTATATGATGAAATATAATACGATAATATATTAGTAGCGACAATGACGCTGAATTGTTGCTACTACGGATACAATTCGAAATTTCACGAAGATGGTCAATTATTTTTATAGTAACTAGCAAAAATGTCTAATTAAAATTACAATACTAATACGAAGCACTTTATATTTTAATTAATATCGTGACGCTGTGTAATGAAGGCTTAAAATTATAGGGCTAATTTTGGTGACTGTACGGGCATAAATTTACTATACAAGTGCTTGATAAATTAAGTCTTGTGAGAGTATGCTACTAGTCAGTCTGTTGAATTTATACATATATCGTGCAATTTTTATTTACCGACAAAATTTATATGTGACAGCCTTAGTCATTGCCTCCAGATTATACAGATTATAGGGATACGTAAGACTTAGAAAAGGATTAAGTGCGACTAATAATTTAGTGTCCCTAAGGATGTGGAAGATTAAACATTTAAAAACGTTAATAAAGTAATAACGAAAGAATTTGCTGCACGTCATAACTACAAAGTCGATGTTTTTGGGGACACTTTCAACTTGACGTTTTCAATACCGCCGCAATTCTTTTGGGTCATCCAGTCTTCTGAGTGGTTTGATGCGGCCCGCCACGAGTGGCTCTCCCGTGCCAACCTCTTCATCTCATAGCAGCACTTGCAACCCATGTCCTCCATTATTTACTAAATGTATTCCAATCTCTGTCTTCCTTTACAGTTTTTGCTCTCTACAACTCCCTCTAGTACGTTCTCAATGATTACCACATACTGCTTCCCTCACAGATTCTTCACAGAATCTCCTCACTCCTTAGCTTATCAGTCCACTTCATTTCCAACATTCATCTGCAGCACCACATCTCAAATGCTTCGATTCTCTTCTGTTCCGGTTTTTCACACAGTCCATCTTTCGCTACCATACAATGCTGTACTCCAGACGTACGTTATCAGAAATTTCTTCCGCAAATTATGGCCTATGTTCGAAGCAGACTTCTCTTGGCCAGGAATGCCCTTTTTGCCAGTGCTAGTCTGCTTTTGACGTCCTTCTTGCTCCGTCTGTCATTGGTTATTTTGCTGCCAAGCTAGCAGAGTTCCTTAACTTCATCTACTTCGTGATCATCCATCCTGATGTTAAGTTTCTCGCTGTTCTCATTTCTGCTACTTATCATTACTTTCGTCTTTCTTCGATTTATTCTCAGTCCATATTCTGTATTCATTACATTGTTCATTCCATTCAGCACACCATGTAATTCTGCTTCACTTTCACTCAGGATAGCAATGCCGTCAGCGAATCATATCACTGATGTCCTTTCACCTTGAATTTTAATTCTACTCCTGAACCTTTCTATTTCCGTCATCCCTTCTGCGATGTACAGATTCAACACTCGGAGGAGAAAGGGTGCAGCCCTGTCTTACATCCTTTTTAATCCGAACACTTCATTCATGGTCGTCCACTTTTGTTATTCCCTCCTGGCTCTTGTACATATTACCTGTCTCTCCCTATAGCTTACCACTATTTTTCTCAGAATTTCGAACATCTTGCACCATTTTACATTGTCGAACGGTTTTTCCAGTTCAAAAAATCCTATGAAGGTCTCTTGATTTTGGTTTAGCATTGCTTTGATTATCAACCGCGTCAGAATTGCCTCTCTCGTGCCTTTATCTTTCCTAAAGCCAAACTGATCGTTATCTAACACATCCTCGATTTTCTTTTCCATTCTTCTGTATATTATACTTGTAAGCAATTTGGATGCATGAACTGTCAAGCTGATAGTGCGATAATTCTCGCATTTTTCAGCTCTTGCAGTCTTCAGAATTGTGCGGATGACATTTTTTCGAAAGTCAGATGATATGTCGCCAGAGTCATACATTCTACACAACAAAGTGAATAATCGTTTTGTTGCCACTTCCCCCAATGATTTTAGAAACCATCCCTTCTGCTTTGTTTGATCTTAAGTCCTCCAAAAGTCTTTTCAATTCTGATTCTAATACTGGATCCCCTAGCTGTTCTAAATCGCCTCCTGTTTCGTCTTCTGTTACATCAGACGAATCTTCCCTCTCATATAGGCCTTCAGTATGCTCTTTCCATCTATCCGCTCTCTCCTCTGCATATAACGCTGGGATTGCTGTTGCACTCTTAATGTCACCATTCACGCTTTTAATTTGGTTGTTTTGACTTTCCTATATGCTGAGTGTGTCCTTCCAACAAATATTTCGTTTTCGATTTCTACACATTTTTTATGCAGTCATTTCACTTTAGCTATCGTGTACTTATATTTGTTTCGTTCCTAAGTGACTTGTATTTCTATATTCCTGAATTTCCCTGAACATTTTTGTACTTCCTCCTTCCATCGACCAACTGAAGTATTTCTTCTGTTACCCATGGTTTCTTCGCAATTACCTTCTCTGTACTTATGTTTGTCTTTCCAACTTCCATGATGGCTCTTTTTAAGTATTTCCATTCCTCTTCGCCTGTACTGCCTACTGAGTTATTCCTTATTTCTGTATCTATAGCCTTAGAGAACTCCAAGCGTATCTCGATATTTCTCAGTACCTCCGTATCACGCTTCCTTGCCTATGGATTCTCTTAAATCTCAGCCTACTCTTCTTCACTACTACATTATGATCTGAGGCTATATCTGCTCCTGGGTACGCCTTACAATGCAATATCTAATTTCGGAATCTTTGTCTGACCATGACGTAATCTAACTGAAATCTTCCCGTATCACCTGTTCTTTTCCACGAATACCTCCTCCTTTTATGATTATTGAACAGAGTATTCGCTATTACTAGATGAAATTATCTACAGAACTCTTCTCGTCTCTCATTCCTTGTCCCAAGCCCATATTCTCCTGTAACCTTTTCTTCCACTCCTTCCCCTACAACTGCAATCTATTCCCCCACGACCATTAGATTTTCATCTCCCTTTACGTATCGTATTACCCTTTCAGTATCCTCATATACTTTCTCTATCTCTTTATCTCCAACCTTGGATTATATACCTGAACTATCGTTGTCGGTGTTGGTTTTCTGTAGATTATTATAAGAACAACCCTATCACAGAACTGTTCAAGTTAACACACTCTCTGCCCTACCTTCCTATTCCAAACGAATCCTACTCCCGTTATACTGTTTTCTGCTGCTTTTGATATTACCCTATATTCATCTAACCAGAAATCCTTGTGTTCTTTCCACTGCACTTCAATGAGCCTACTAAATCTAGATTGTGCCTCTCCGTTTCCCTTTCCAGATTTTCTAGCTTCCCTACCACGTTCAAGTTTATGAGTTTCTATGCCCCGAATCGTAGAAAGTTATCCTTCCGTTGGTTATTCAGTCTTTTCTTCATGGCCACCTCCCCCTTGGCAGTCCCAAATCCGAATGGGGGATTCCTGAATCTTTTTCCAGTGGAGAGATCATCATATCCGTTTTTCAATTACAGGCAACATTTCCTGTGGATATATGTTACCTGTCTGTAATGTAGTGGTTTCCATTGCCTTCTGCATCCTCATGCCGTTGCTAATTGCTGATTCTTCTGTCTATAAGGGGAGTTTCCCACACCAAGGATAAGAGAGTGTTCCGAACCTCTGTTCACTCCTCCGCTCTCTTTGTCACGGCCGTTAGCAGAATGAGGGTAACTTTTTATGCCGGAAGCCAACCAATGCTGATTATTAACGAAAATTCAAGCAATGGCGGGTTTCGTTCCCGGTACCGAGGAAGTTTTCATTACTAATCTATCCCCAGACCACGGGTGCACTCTCACCGCCGCACTATAATTTATAAAAGATAGTGGCACTAATACGGTAAAACGTAATACAAAATCTGAATGTAGCCGTGGCCATCCCTTCTGTTCCTGTAACAAAAAATACGGGCATCTGAGCTGTGACACTTGTCGCAAACAAGCGAAATGTTTTACTTCTTAGAAGTTGTGCCTGAAGTCCATTCCGCATATCGAATTCAGTTTATTAAGGTGGCTATGAAATGTGTGTAGGAAATATATGATACTTCTGAGCGGGAACTGTCAGGCTCTCACAGGCAAATCTTGTGATGCAGAACAATCACAAGACTTCTTGTTGTTCTACGTTGGCGACAAAAAATCTTAGTTCACTTAGGAATGCCCACACCGTAGATATTCCTACTCTATGTTTAAATCAATTGTCCAGCAAGTCTCAGGCAATCTTAAAACATATGTGAGTCTCATGCATTAGTATCAATTACTATTTTGTCGCATTCTCAGTCAGTTGAGAAATCCTCTCAATTTTTTTCCCCATAATTCCACTATATATCGATAAATAATCTTTTTATCAAATAAATATAGTTGGAAACAATCATCAGTAAATATGTGGTGATGTATATGGTTTTGTTCTTTGATAGTATTGTTGAAAATGTAAAACAAGAATATTAGCAAATAACAGAACCAGCTACACAATTACAAGAAAATTTTTAAACTATTTTGCTTTCAAGAACCATAACCCGAAAATAATTGGTTCTTTTTCCTGTCACAGTAGTCACTTCGTTACATCCCCTTCTTCTGCCTTCTTTACCGGAAACACAATAAATGTACTGTAATGGTGGAATGTCTGCACTCATACATGAGTTACACATACAATTTCCGAATAAAAATTAATTACGAGAGAACAAACTTAAATCTGTTGGAAGGAAGGATATCAGATACCAGAACCGAATCGCAACTGGACATGAAAAGCGTAAAAATGTTCTTACTTTTATTTCAGTTGGGGAACGAATAATGTTCTCTCAAAATGTCAGATCCAGTAAGCAGTGCAGTATATTTTTCATTTGAAACGTAGGACGTTTCAGCTACGGTGAATGGTAGCAGCTAGTGACGGGGCCAGCTACTGCGAAGGACACCATTACGCCTTGATTAACGAGTTATTTTAATTTTGTGATATTTGTTGAAGAAATTATTTCTGTTAAATAAAAATTACATTCCATGATAATAGAGGATAGTGACGAAATTCGAATTGTAATGCTACCAATTGAAAACATTAATGTGATGTTGGCTGCATCAGTAACACTTACTAAATCTTTGAACAGAGCTACTCAATTTCAAAAAGAAACATCAGAAAAAAATAGATGAGATGAGGAAGAAATCCGAAAAATTATTAACAGAAATTGCGGAGCAAGTTAATTCCTTGAGTGAGATGTGCGAAAAAAGAGATTCGCTCGTCGTGAAAGTGGAAAATTTACTGGAACTTTCCCAGAAAACCGAACAGCTTAAGAAAATTACGCCATTTTCTGCCAAAGTTGAGAACTCAGACACAGCATCTCAGGGAAATTTCAGCTATCGACTAATAAGAACAACCTTTTACATAAGTCAAAGAAGAGGACACACAATTCGAGCAGATACCGAATAAAATATTTTCTAATTGGGAAAAAATCCAGGATTGGTCCTAGGTAAAAATTGTTAATAACACCTTCGAAAACGTTGGACTGTTGAATATGTCCGCAGGGGTTATGTTGTGCATGTTGATATTCCGCTTGCTATATGTTTATTTATCAATCGTCATTTTTAATTGTAGTTCCTTGTTGCCGTCTGAGTTTAAATGTTGTCGTTTCGTCATTTGGAGATGTGAGTGGGGCATTGGACGCTAGAAAATACAGTGCGAAGAGGAGAAATGGGAACATTTTCCAAATATTCTTCTTTTTGAGTTCAGTAGAGGGATCACAGGTGGTCTATAGGTGATCAGTTGGCTCTCAGCCGTGGTAGCGCGCTTAACTGTTCCGCGTGGCGGCTACCGCTCACCTCTCGGAGTTGTTTACTCCGCGTCGCGGTCTTTGTGTGTATGGACTCCACTAATAACGTATCTCATGGCGCACACTTGACGCCGTGTGAGGATCAAAGTAACTTTTTAGGCCCAACATCCATGACCAAGAGCCTTTGAAATTGAATAGTTCATAGTAGAAGAATTACGTTTGAACCCCCTGGATGTGATCGGAATACATTTTTCCATCACAGGAAATGTTGTATACAAGATGCTGACAGGGGCGCTATGCGCTGAGGTTTTCCTGCGACATGCCACCGGACTAAAATTTGAACATTCTGATCCACATGTAGGTGAGGCGACGGTGGACAATGAGGGATTCGGTCTCCAGACCTTGTGGATGTTTGAGCTCCCGCTAAAAATACCTCAAGAAGTAGTCATTGCCGCTTTTCAACCGTATGGCAACGTCTTGAGTCACCTCGCGGAGAAGTGGCAAGCATTTTCGACCTACCCCTGTTAAATGGCGTCTGGCAGGTCAAAATTGAGCCGACGAAACACGTTCCCTCGTACTTGATTGGTGGTGTGCAGACCATCGTCATGTACCATGGTCAGCCACAAACGTGAGCAAGATATGTCCAGGAAGGATGTGTCCGGTCCGAATATTTACGCTGACGTTTGATACAGATACCGCTGGGCGAAGTGACCGTGGCATCGACGCTCACGTCCCTACCCGTGAAGTATGCGGCGGCAGCACAGAACCCCGCCACGCCACTCCAGGATACGCCACCCACAGCAGCACAACACGCCGATGAGACCAGCATGGTGTCACCTCCAATGCTCACACTGGGACCATCCAATCTCAAGACCGTGACGGACGACCCTGTTCGAACCATGCTCGTCGAACTAGATGTCGTGCCAACTTCTGCCTTTATTCAGATGGGCACAGCATCAGATGGTGGGGTACCACATTCTCATTCAAAACAACACATCAGGAAACAGCGGTCGCCCGGGAACTGCAAGAAACGCCAGTGAAGACCCTCCAAAAAAGGCCTCGCGAGATGACGACCAGCTGGTGACCTTCCATTCCGCGTCCAGTTACACGATGCGACAACTCCTGGCGTCCCTCCTGTGATGGATGCCTCTCTCAACCCAGAACACGTACTCATTGTTGCCAGTACATGAGGGTGACGAATCCCCCACAGCTTTTGTCGCACCACCCACTTCCCCCCACTCTGACGGTACTCGACTGTCACAAGTCTGCCATGTCAACATTCTACGCTGATGATGTTGAACAAGGAGCGGAAGAGACCACCAGCGTGTCCTTGAGGAAGTACCCCACGAAGGCGCCTTAGCCGACGTCCTGCCAGTAATCATGGCCACAGTGGCTGACCCAGCGGGTCTACACCCACTGGATGCTTCAGTCATGCATTCTACATTGACTGCAAGGAACCACTCACAGCAATGTCGTGTCACCACAATGAACCTTGGCCATGTTCTGAGACACCATCTACTCTGTGAATGTTGATATTCCACTCCGACAGGATGTGCTCGTTGCTGACATCCAAATGCCCACTAGGTACACTGCCCATATTTCACATGCTTCGATCCCTGGCAGGGGCGATGACATCGTCCTACGTGATGCGCTCCCTGCATGGGGTATGACCCTCGCCCTGTTTGGCGCGCATATTATTAATGTCTACACACCATCTGGCTGTAGCCGCCGTCAACACCGACATACATTCTTGGCCGAGGAGGTCACATCACTCTTCACAGGCCCACAAGACGATTTGGTGCTCGGCAAGGAGTTGCAATAAGGGGCCACTGACCAACTCCAGTGGTATTTACCTTCTGCATCTCTCTCTGCACCTCTGTGGAGTGAACACAGTCAACCACTGGCTCCACTGTGGTCCAGCGTCAGATATCTGTACGCTTGTGCTCCATATTTTGGTGTTTCATGCCATTTACATATATCGTACAGTAATCCTTAGTCAAAATTAAATACTTGAGACAATATTTGGAGTTACAAAGCTGTACGGCAATTGGAAAAAGTTTTTCGCACTCTAAAAGGTTTTCCATCCACGTGCTGAAGGTCGCTCAACGGCGAGTTGCTCTGGAAACTGGATATTGGACGAACCAGTAGAAAAACGCGATTAACGTCAACAAGCACTCTAAGGTAATCTCAAATTTAACAGTGAATCACCAGTAATTACTCATAACACATCAACAGCTACGTGTACACAAATTTGAACTTTAAATGACATGACCAACGTCGTCGTTATGGACCTGGATTCAAACCCAGCACCTATAGCCATTGCCACCTAAGCTAAGCTTTGTTTGTACCTTATTGAGACCGGATAACTAGGCACAAAGAATAACATCCCTGAACTTACAGTGATCTCGCAAGTAGTTCTGTGTCTCACTGGGAGTCAAAAACGTCAGATATCGTTAGTGTTGACAACGAATGAAAATGCATTAAAAATAAAAATTATTATCCACCAGCAGATAGGTGTTCTCATGCTAGAGCTTGAGAATACATAGTGAAAAGTTTAGTGCTGGGCCAGGATTCCAACCCATTCATGCGCAATATGTGGAGATGTTAAGGAATCTGCACTTTTGAACAAACAAGCTGTAGTCGAGCTGTATTGTCACGAAGAGATCAAATTCCGCGTTAAGGGCGGTCTGAGTTGCATTCCCAGTTCAGAACCAATTTTATCGACGTACAGAAGCTCAAATAAAAGACGGAATAAATGTCCTGTGACCATACACAGTGTTTGTTTCGTCACTAGAAATAAATAACTAGTATAAGAAAAGTTACTGGTGATAGAGTTTCTACATGTCGCCACTCCTTACTTTATTGTGGTTCCACTTAATGTCTACTTGGTAGAGAAGGAATATAATGTTTAATGTGATTTTCAGACCACAATGCCATTATACCTTCTTCACTTGGCGTAGCCAGAAGAGAATAGAATCTACCTCTCCTTATCAAAAACCATCGGCAGAAGTTGGAATCGAACCGAGACCAACAGCATATGAAACTATCATCAGTCCAACAGACCACCACACCCACTTCACTACGGCTCATTTCTCTATCATAACACCGTTGCGGCACACAAGATGAGAATTCCGACACACAGGCTCCCTGTAGTGGTTTGCAGGATGTTCAGTACATTCATTTACTTGGTTGACCCAATCGCCATGAACTAGCTCCCTTGGCTACCCAGTGCTTACATTCCACTCTATTTTGTAATCACCGAAATAAAATAACGTAACTGCCACCTACACAGAACTGCCAACAGTGTAGGATGCAGAAATTTAAATAGGAAGTGTTCCTTTCGATTTGAGCTACTCTATTGCGCTATCTGTTTGTTGAAACCATCGTGCAGTGCAAAATAAATGCTGTAACTGTCTGTCTCTCAGAAGTCTATATCCGGCCATATGTATTATCTCACAGCACTGTGGAATGCCGAAGTTCTGGAAGAACTGTTGTTCACTTCCAGAGGTGCTGTACCTATCTCACCGCTAATAGCGTAACGGTAAGCGTCGTGCACTGTTGGTAAGACGTTGCGTGTTCTATTACATTCGCTACTACATTTTTTTAAACGCAATTCTGCTGTCTGCTAAAGTATTCAATTTAATGGAACTTTGAACATAGTCGCATATGAAAAAAAGGCTAACTTCTGCGTCATTTTGTTCTTTTCAGGTTTAATAGACGGCCAGGCAGCAGATGCGCTCGAAGCTTTTGTATTATATATGGGGAGAGCGCATCGTGCCAAAATAGTCAGAAAAGTATTTTCTACGTTAGCTGTCATCTGGTAGTGGCATTTTATTCTTCTTCAAATCTTGTTTGACAGCTTTAACTCAGAACAAGTTTTCTACATGCATGTAATCAATAAACTGCATGTGCATTGTCAGACTGTTATAAATAACATCAGAGAATTCGCATATATCGTTGATGATTAATTTCTCTCTCATGTTTAGCATTGTTTTAACAGCTCTAAAAGAAACCTTACGAGAACTGTGCACTGTATTGTACGAAAGGAAATAAAACTACCCACGATAACATTACGACGGAAGTCTGTTTTAACAAAACTGAGTATCTGTACAAAAGCGTGTCTCTATCAGCACGAATTAGTAAAACACTATTCACTTAGATTTCGATTGGGTCTGTGTTTAAACTGTATGCTGTGTCATACTCAACAGGTATGCAAAAGTGGCATTTCATGAATAAAGTTACGTATTCCTAGAATCCCAAAATTTGCTTGTCAGCAGCGGAAAGAGGCGTTACCTGTTGTGCAGCATTGTAAGTTTTTCATCATTGCACTGTGAGCTGAAAGTATTTTCTTACGATTTGCTTATAGATGTTTGATCTAACTGCTTGCAGCTCTTACACAGAAGGGATAAAAACGTTACATTCAGCGAGGCTGGAACCGCGAACCATAACAGTCGCGTTTCCCCAGGTCAGCACTTCAACACAGAACTAGCGGATAAACATGGTTTGCGCCATCCTCTTAGGTCAATAGTGGTTACAACTCGTAAACCGCTATTTACAGGACGAGATTAGTTGCGATTGCCACGTTCAATGACTTTTCTGGGCTCAAAATCGTAAATTTACAATCTTCTGTTACACCTCAAGCGATAACAACTCAGGTTATTCAATGGAAATGACACGAGAAATCAAGTGAATTTTGAGGCTTAATTCCGTGCACACCAGGAAGTAACTCGTCGATTACAGAGTTGCCAAACATACCTTGCGTCGTTGCCAAATCTCAGTTACATTACCAGCAGGAAGAAGACGAACCAATGTGATCCTACAGCAGGCTGGGAAGTGACCATAGCTGGCGCCTCAAAGACGCGACTGCTACGGCCTGGAATACGTAATGCGTCTGATTCGCATTTCTGTAACTAGGTTTAGGGACTGGAGCTTAGTTGCTAATAATACTCAGAACTGACTGCTACTAAGCATCATAAATCAGTAACTCTCATAGTTGTTTTTACATTTCTTTCGTAACTGTACTCAAAAATAAGAAATTCATTCACGGACGTTTTCGTGACTCGCAGATAGTCGAGCACAACAAACAAATAAAAATAAAGAGAGAATGGGGGTGTGTGTGTGTGTGTGAGTGAGAGAGAGAGAGAGAGAGAGAGAGAGAGAGAGAGAGAGTAGAAAATTGTTGTAAAGGCATTGAATACTGGTATGTAAAGAAATCTTTCATTAAAATAACTCGCCCCACATCATTACGAAATGTCGTATTCATGATCTATGGAACAAGTATTAATCTAATCTAATCTAATCATATCATATTGCTGACTATCCATGATGAGTCATGAAGTACCGAAATTTTCGCCTATATCAGTAACCAAATCTGAACTTGAAAATAAAAGACGACAGTTTTTGTAATAAACCGGGACTCCTATCAAGACCCTTTCATCCCTGTTAACTAACCATGAAAGATGTCTCATATACCTCAAATCAGAAGTAACGAAGTGTGTATGAATTTAAAGATGAAGCGCATGATGTGAAGTTCTGCGACGGAGATACGAACCCAAGACGTAATCGGATTGTTAACCAAGTAAAACCAAATGTTACGTATAGGTTTTTCTTGCCAGCTACTAGGTGTTTAATCTAAAATAAGGACACAAATTTTTGTGCTTGAGCGACAATCGAACAGCACTGCTATCGTTCTTCTTTATTGTCCACGAATATTGCTTAAGTATCAATTGCTTACTCACCAACAGTAAGATGTGTGCGTGTTTGTCCAGAAATCGTTGGCAACATGAACAGACATTAAAAATGCACGTTAATTTTCACTAGCAGGCCGGTGTGCACGTGACAGGGCTTGAAATGGAGTTATGAATATTTTTGTACTGGATCAGGATTCGGACCCACATATTTACCTTTGGAGGAGACCTAGAGAAGACTGCAGTCTTGGGAAAAGGAATGAAATGATTGAACTATACTGTTCCGAGAGATTCAGATCCTCGGAAGAGGAGATACGAATTCGAATCACAGTCCAGCACCAAATTTTTCAACGTCTATAGTTCAATCAAGTACAAGTAAAATAAGAGCCTTGTTCCTTTAGGCGGCTATCAGTTCATCAAATAAAATAAAATTTTCTAATGTAAGTAAGTTTACTGGTGACAGTATTTCTGTTTACCCTGACCTCCACCTATGTCGTTTTCCAACGTAAACCGGCTCTGCCCAGTTTGGAATGAAGGAACGTGATGTTTAATGCGGTTTCTGGATTATAACAGCCTTCTCTTGAGGTTACCAGAGGTAAAGTAAATCTGTTTGTGCCTGTTAAAAGTAAATGCCTGAACTCACGCATTGCACTTGTGATAGTTCGTTCCACCAGACCATTGCGGCCACATTTCCCAGCCCCAGGAGTGTGCTGTAATGGATGATGTGCTTAGCTTACTAAACTAGTCACGGTGGGAAAAAACGCGAGTTTATTAAATGGTTAAGTAGAAGCAAGCTTCTGACGTGGAGATTATGCTATTCTCATGTCAGCAGGATGTAAAGACTCTTCTAGGCGTCATAGCCTCGATTTGAAGCCATTTGGAAATTTTACTAATTCAGGAAATTTGTTAGTTCCAGAAAATCCACTGTGAAGTGTGAAGTTACCGGATAATTCGATTATCACCGTCATTATTACTATCATTTTCTTCATACCGCTGCTGGGATTCATGTGCTTGAAGATCATTTAAGTCCTTTTGCCCAAGAACAAGTTCTTTCCCTGTCTACGGAATCCTTTTCATGTTAATATCAAACATCAGCAATTACTCGTAGATCACATTAAAACTAGAGTAATTGATGAAGACCTTACTTGATAACGAAAACGCGCTGCCTTTCTTCATTTACTTGCGCCTAGAAATGGCTGTCGAATACTGCCAAACCAAAAGCCAAGGGATCTTACTGCCTTCCAATATACGTCACTATCGGTTCTTCGGTATGATTTGGTCGACGTGGCCTGTTTCAAGTTGTGTATGACACAGAATGTTTTAGAAAATCAATTGTTTTCCTTTGCAATAAACAGAAAGATTTTCATTCTAAGCCATCCAAGTCCAAAATTTTCGCAATATTAGTTCACATTTAATATTCGCTTCCATAATGTAAGGAAAGTATTTCACAGTTGCAAAACCCGCACCCGACTCACTGTCCTTACACTTAGTCGCTGGCCATGAATTCTAGCTCAAAGTGACGCCAGTTTAAGTAACCTAATGTAGCGAAGACTGTTTGCCAGTGCTCTTTCTCACCGGAAAATATGCAATTCACTCATTGGGCTCCATAAATACACTGTAACAGTAATTTCTGTGTGTATGCAATGCATACGGATTGTAGAATTTAGTGGTGCTCTCTCTTCCACTTCTGTGTGCAATATGCCTGACCTAAACGGGCCCTTTATCATTACAGTCCCTGGGCGGTACAACATCATATTGACAACAGTAATGTGCATATACTGACAACCTCATTGTTCGCTTTACCCGATTTTGTAATCATTTAAGTAAAACAACATGACCTTCGAGTGGGAGACATTTCGTCCCCATTTTCCTTCTGTGAAATTTGTCAGTAAGCTTTTTGCCTTCGAACCAGCGAAATGCGGCAGAGTACGGCTGGTAAACGATTTACAAACCTCGATTTAGTGCCGTTATCTCAAATAGGAAAAGCTCTTCATACAGGTACGAAGGTTGTAAAACAAACTTCCCACAGTTTGCGACCTCATTTTAATACCTCGTGGGAGCAGGCATAATATGTTGCTTTTTGAACACCGAACAATAACACACAAAGGTAGCAGATGGAAGGATACAAAGAAAAAATCAGACTCATTGGTGTGGATCCATTTCATCATAAGTTCATCATAAGAAGACTAAACAAGAGGGAAACATTACGAAAGCAATGAAAGGGGTGGTTAGTATACATTATTTGTATAGATCTGAAGATCAAAAAGCGCAGATCTGCACAGTGCCCGCATCTGCACTTTAGTTTCTGTCTTAATGGCCATAATTTTTAGTTTCTTCTCTTCTGAATTAGCAAATGAAGTGATTATTACGTGGTACAGAATAATTAGGTAACTGTGTTTCTTACAGCTTCCATTCGCACCAACATTTTTCTACGTTCTCGTGCAATTCATGAAATTCTACTTGTATGATCACAAGACTGCACATAGATGCAATAGATTTCGAGGTTCAAAGTGTTCGTTATCATACTTTTCGTGACAGGTTGGCAAAGTTGATTTCCAAAGACTTTTTATTGTACTGAAATATACTTTTGTAACAAAGTAACAAGGTAAGTGTTTTATTCGTATATATTTTGTGGGAAACTGTAATCGTGATGGAAGATTACACACCTAAATGTTTGACACAGCTGGTAGGAGAAAACGCTGCATATTAACCAAATCCCGCGCCTCCTCTCCGTATCCTCCTATGACACGAGCACAGGATTTTCCTCCTATAACGCTACAGAGCTGTTCCTAGCACAGCTGAGAATTGGCAACATCGTCACAAACATTTGGCAACACTGTGACAGTGCAATTACCTCCGCGTATGGTACTGAACTGACTCGCTAAATTCACTTGATATTCCCTTTCCATTTGAATGACTCGTGCTATATAATCCTCACGTAAACTAAGACACTGAGACAGAAATTTCAATTTTTTAGCTTAAGAAATGCTATTCTTCACATAAGTGACAACTTTTAACATCTTTCACGATGCGTTATGAGGCTGAGCGACCAATACCATGACGAGAGTGGCGTGCTGGCAGCAGCGTGTCCGTAGCCCCGTGGTACCGCACGTGTCTCGTGTTCCACCGGTTAAGAAAATCGTCAGTTCTAACTGTGGTAGGGGCAGAACGTGTGAGCTTTTTTTTTTGTGCATTATTTCATGGAGCTGCAAATTCCCAGAAAAAAATTCTGTAACAAAATCAGAAGAAAACCTTTACACATCAAATCCTCTTGGCAGCTCGACTCAGTAACTTGCGTTAATGGTCGTAGATCTCGGCTTTCTGACTGCCAAGCTGCTATACAATACAAGAGTCTCTGAAGAAATTCGAATCGACCGTCAACGATACGAAATTCAATAATGTTCTTCACTTAAGACTCCCATGCCAGGGTGACAAGTATGAAGGAAATAAATTGATTAGCAAATCGTAAGAAAATACTTTCAGCTCATAGTGCATTAGTGAAAAACTTACAATTCTGCACAACAGGTAACGCCTCTTTCCGCTGCTGACAAGCAAATTTTGGGATTCTAGGAATACGTAACTTTATTCATGAAATGCCACGTTTGCATACCTGTTGAGTATGACACAGCATACAGTTTAAACACAGACCCAATCGAAATCTAAGTGAATAGTGTTTTACTAATTCGTGCAGATAGAGGCACGCTTTTGTACAGATACTCAGTTTTGTTAAAACAGACTTTCGTCGTAATGTTATCGTGGGTAGTTTTATTTCCTTTCGTACAATACAGTGCACAGTTTTCGTAAGGTTTCTTTTAGAGTTGTTAAAACAATGCTAAACATGAGAGAGAAATTAATCATAAACGATATATGCGAATTCTCTGATGTTATTTATAACAGTCTGACAATGCACATGCAGTTTATTGATTACATGCATGCAGAAAACTTGTTCTGAGTTAAAGCTGTCAAACAAGGTTTGAAGAAGGATAAAATGCCACTAGCAGACGACAGCTAATGTAGAAAATACACTCCTGGAAATGGAAAAAAGAACACATTGACACCGGTGTGTCAGACCCACCATACTTGCTCAATGATCACACGCACGGCACAGCGGACACACCAGGAACCGCGGTGTTGGCCGTCGAATGGCGCTAGCTGCGCAGCATTTGTGCACCGCCGCCGTCAGTGTCAGCCAGTTAGCCGTGGCATACGGAGCTCCATCGCAGTCTTTAACACTGGTAGCATGCCGCGACAGCGTGGACGTGAACCGTATGTGCAGTTGACGGACTTTGAGCGAGGGCGTATAGTGGGCATGCGGGAGGCCGGGTGGACGTACCGCCGAATTGCTCAACACGTGGGGCGTGAGGTCTCCACAGTACATCGATGTTGTCGCCAGTGGTCGGCGGAAGGTGCACGTGCCCGTCGACCTGGGACCGGACCGCAGCGACGCACGGATGCACGCCAAGACCGTAGGATCCTACGCAGTGCCGTAGGGGACCGCACCGCCACTTCCCAGCAAATTAGGGACACTGTTGCTCCTAGGGTATCGGCGAGGACCATTCGCAACCGTATCCATGAAGCTGGGCTACGGTCCCGCACACCGTTAGGCCGTCTTCCGCTCACGCCCCAACATCGTGCAGCCCGCCTCCAGTGGTGTCGCGACAGGCGTGAATGGAGGGACGAATGGAGACGTGTCGTCTTCAGCGATGAGAGTCGCTTCTGCCTTGGTGCCAATGATGGTCGTATGCGTGTTTGGCGCCGTGCAGGTGAGCGCCCCAATCAGGACTGCATACGACCGAGGCACACAGGGCCAACACCCGGCATCATGGTGTGGGGAGCGATCTCCTACACTGGCCGTACACCACTGGTGATCGTCGAGGGGACACTGAATAGTGCACGGTACATCCAAACCGTCATCGAACCCATCGTTCTACCATTCCTAGACCGGCAAGGGAACTTGCTGTTCCAACAGGACAATGCACGTCCGCATGTATCCCGTGCCACCCAACGTGCTCTAGAAGGTGTAAGTCAACTACCCTGGCCAGCAAGATCTCCGGATCTGTCCCCCATTGAGCATGTTTGGGACTGGATGAAGCGTCGTCTCACGCGGTCTGCACGTCCAGCACGAATGCTGGTCCAACTGAAGCGCCAGGTGGAAATGGCATGGCAAGCCGTTCCACAGGACTACATCCAGCATCTCTACGATCGTCTCCATGGGAGAATAGCAGCCTGCATTGCTGCGAAAGGTGGATATACACTGTACTAGTGCCGACATTGTGCATGCTCTGTTGCTTGTGTCTATGTGCCTGTGGTTCTGTCAGTGTGATCATGTGATGTATCTGACCCCAGGAATGTGTCAATAAAGTTTCCCCTTCCTGGGACAATGAATTCATGGTGTTCTTATTTCAATTTCCAGGAGTGTACTTTTCTGACTATTTTGGCACGATGCGCTCTCCCCATATATAATACAAAAGCTTCGAGCGCATCTGCTGCCTGGCCGTCTATTAAACCTGAAAAGAACAAAATGACGCAGAAGTTAGCCTTTTTTTCATATGCGACTATGTTCAAAGTTCCATTAAATTGAATACTTTAGCAGACAGCAGAATTGCGTTTAAAAAAATGTAGTAGCGAATGTAATAGAACACGCAACGTCTTACCAACAGTGCACGACGCTTACCGTTACGCTATTAGCGGTGAGATAGGTACAGCACCTCTGGAAGTGAACAACAGTTCCTCCAGAACTTCGGCATTCCACAGTACTGTGAGATAATGCATATGGCCGGATATAGACTTCTGAGAGACAGACAGTTACAGCATTTATTTTGCACTGCACGATGGTTTCAACAAACAGATAGCGCAATAGAGTAGCTCAAATCGAAAGGAACACTTCCTATTTAAATTTCTGCATCCTACACTGTTGGCAGTTCTGTGTAGGTGGCAGTTACATTATTTTATTTCGGTGATTACAAAATAGAGTGGAATGTATGCACTGGGTAGCCAAGGCAGCTAGTTCATGGCGATTGGGTCAACCAAGTAAATGAATGTACTGAACATCCTGCAAACCACTACAGGGAGCCTGTGTGTCGGAATTCTCATCTTGTGTGCCGCAACGGTGTTATGATAGAGAAATGAGCCGTAGTGAAGTGGGTGTGGTGGTCTGTTGGACTGATGATAGTTTCATATGCTGTTGGTCTCGGTTCGATTCCAACTTCTGCCGATGGTTTTTGATAAGGAGAGGTAGATTCTATTCTCTTCTGGCTACGCCAAGTGAAGAAGGTAAATGGCATTGTGGTCTGAAAATCACATTAAACATTATATTCCTTCTCTACCAAGTAGACATTAAGTGGAACCACAATAAAGTAAGGAGTGGCGACATGTAGAAACTCTATCACCAGTAACTTTTCTTATACTAGTTATTTATTTCTAGTGACGAAACAAACACTGTGTATGGTCACAGGACATTTATTCCGTCTTTTATTTGAGCTTCTGTACGTCGATAAAATTGGTTCTGAACTGGGAATGCAACTCAGACCGCCCTTAACGCGGAATTTGATCCCTTCGTGACAATACAGCTCGACTACAACTTGTTGTTTGTTCAAAAGTGCAGATTCCTTAACATCTCCACATATTGCGCATGAATGGGTTGGAATCCTGGCCCAGCACTAAACTTTTCACTATGTATTCTCAAGCTCTAGCATGAGAACACCTATCTGCTGGTGGATAATAATTTTTATTTTTAATGCATTTTCATTCGTTGTCAACACTAACGATATCTGACGTTTTTGACTCCCAGTGAGACACAGAACTATTTGGGAGATCACTGTAATTTCAGGGATGTTATTCCGAGCTGCTGGTAATGGAAAATTCGGTAAGTGTCGCCTCTTTGTGTGTAGTCAACAACGATATGTTTGGGGTTCGATTCTCAGTCAGCACTGAACACTTCGTCATATTATTTCTAGTTCAAACATGCTCACCTGTCGCTGCTGGTGTAACAAACCCATACTTAACGTTCCTTTTCTCTGGAATATAACAGCAATATGTGCCGAGTTGGAGTCCTGGAAAGGAAAAATTAATGTTTCGTCTCGTCATTTCATTTAATACTTCTAGCTACTGCCGAAAAAATCCGATATGTCAAAGTTGATTGTGCTTCGATAACAATCCGATTAGGTTCTAGGTACGAATCCCTGTCCAACACAAAGCTTTACCTCACGGCATTGCAAGTAACTTACTTGTGAAGAAGCAGTATTTAACATCTCTCGTAGCTCGTTAACAGGGACAATAGATGCTGGGTAGGAATTTGCGACCGTTAAAAATGTTTGCGTGATGTAATTTAAAGTTGATATTTGTTAACTGATACTGTCTAAAATCGAGGTATATCACTCTCTCTATGCCTAGTCAGGAATGACTGTTACTTTCCGTCAGTCACGAAATCTTAGTTTGCATGACCTGGGTTTGTGTACACGTAGCTGTTGATGTGTTACGAGAAATTACTGGTGATTCACTGTTAATGTTGAGATTTCCTTAGAGTGCTTGTTGCCGTTAATCGCGTTTTTCTACTGGTTCGTCCAATATCCAGTTTCCAGAGCCACTCGCCGTTGAGCAGCCTTCAACACATGGATGGAAAACCTATTAGAGAGCGAAAACCTTTTTTCCAATTGCCGTACAGCTTTGTAACTCCATATATTGTCTCAAGTATTTAATTTTGACTAAGGATTACTGTACGATATATGTAAAATAATCCGTTTTCTCAGAACTTTTGGAATGTCACTTGTTGTAATTAAAGTTCGTTTATGAGTGTTATGGGGTTTCTCATCGCTAAGAACGTGTTTTCTAATATGTTTTGTATGACGATATTAGTTGACACTTAGACTGACTGCCATAAAGACCTTTGGTCTCTTAGTAGTCTCTTGCGGTACCCAGTGTGTGTAGTCAAACGACTGTACCCCACGGGGTTTTGGTGTTTAGAGGACCTGCAACACAGTTACGTTATGTTGGTTGCATTCGGCAGTGACCCACTTTTTTTGCTGTCAAGTGTACATTCTCAGAAATTTCTTCCTGATTAGTTAATGTCTTTGGTACTAGTAGAATTCTCTTGGTCTGGAATGCCACTTTTGCCGTTGCTTGTCTGCTTTAGATGTCAGCTGTTAAGCTGGTTGTCTAATATTTCTCGCACTTGACGGCTTTTGCAACCTTTGGTATCGTGTGGATGAAAGTTTCTGGAAGTCAGAGTGTCGTTTTGTTGCCATTTCCACCAACGATATTAGAAACTTTGATGGAATGTTATCTATCGATTGTGTCTCACTGGATCCTAAATCGTCCAAAGGTCTTTTAAATTCTGATTCTAATACTGTGTCCCCTATCTCTTCTATATCGACTCCTGTTTCTTCTTCTATTACGTTATCACGTAATTCCTCCCCCTCGTAGAGGCCTTTAATATGCTCTTTCCATCTATCCCGTCTCCTCTGCATTTAACTGTGGAATTCTCATTGTACCCTTAATGTTACCACCCTTGCTTTTAATTTCACCGAAGGCTGTTTTGAATTTTCCATACGAGTATGCTGAGTCAGTCCTTCCGACAATCATTACTTTTCTGATTACCTTACATTTTTACTGCAGCCATTTCGCCTTGTTAAAGTGCACTTCCTATTTATCTCGTGACAGAGATTGGAATACACCCAGCACATAATTAAGAACGTAGGTTGCAAGTGCTACTCTGAGATGCAGAGGATGGCACAGGAGAAGAATTCGCGACGAGCCGCATCAAACCAGTTATAAGACTGATAACTCAAAAAAAAAAGGTGGCTTGTATTTCTTTATTCCTGAATTTCCCTGAATATTTTTGTATTTAACATATTTCTTAGTTCGTTAACAGGGACAATAGATGCTGGATAGGAATTCGCGTCCGTTAAAAATGTTACGTTATGTAATTTAAAGTTGATATTTGCTAACTGATACTGTCCAAAAATGAGGTATATCACTCTGTTTATGCCTAGTCAGGAATGACTGTTAATTTCCATCAGCCACGAAATCTTAGGTTGCGTGATTGGTTCAAATGGCTCTGAGCACTATGGGACTCAACATCTAAGGTCATCAGTCCCCTAGAACCTAGAACTACTTAAACCTAACTAACCTAAGGACATCACACACATCCATGCTCGAGGCAGGATTCGAACCTGCGACCGTAGCAGTCACGCGGTTCCGGACTGAAGCGCCTAGAACCGCACGGCCACCGTTGCCTAGCCTGCATGACCTGGGTTTGAATCCATATGCAGGAAGTGGCGGTTTGTCGTGGCATTTGAAGTTCATACATATTCTGAACTAGCTGCTCGTGAATAACGTAAATTTTTGATGACATTTTGTCTTAAATAACAATTATGGTATGTTACTTTGAAGAGGAAATCATGAATACGACGAACTTACTACGTGCATTACCTATCTGACGTAATAATGAGAGTGCTAACAATTCAGGTATGTCAGTTATTGCAATAAATGCGAGATTACAAGCCTTAAGGACGGTCTTACCCGTGATGAGGTGTTCCCTGATGTTTTTAGTATCGTGGTATTACTTTACATCCTGAGTTATTGCGATACAGAGCAGTGTTTTCTACGAGGTGCATTCAAGTTCTAAGGCCTCCGTTTTTTTTTCTAATTAACTACTCACCCGAAATCGATGAAACTGGCGTTACTTCTCGACGTAATCGCCTTACAGACGTACACATTTTTCGCAACGCTGACGCCATGATTCCATGGAAGCGGCGAAGGCTTCTTTAGGAGTCTGTTTTGACCACTGGAAAATCGCTGAGGCAATAGCAGCATGGCTGGTGAATGTGCGGCCACGGAGAGTGTCTTTCATTGTTGGAAAAAGGCAAAAGTCACTAGGAGCCAGGTCAGGTGAGTATCACTTCAAAGTTGTTATCACGAAGAAACTGTTGCGTAACGTTAGCCCGATGTGCGGGTGCGTTGTCTTGGTGTAACAGCACACGCGCACCCTTCCCGGACGTTTTTGTTGCAGTGCAGGAAGGAATTTGTTCTTCAAAACATTTTCGTAGGATGCACCTGTTACCGTAGTGCCCTTTGGAACGCAATGGGTAAGGATTACGCCATCGCTGTCCCAGAACATGGACACCATCATTTTTTCAGCACTGGCGGTTACCCGAAATTTTTTTGGTGGCGGTGAATCTGTGTGCTTCCATTGAGCTGGCTGGCGCTTTGTTTCTGGATTGAAAAATGACATCCACGTCTCATCCATTGTCACAACCGACGAAAAGAAAGTCCCATTCATGCTGTCGTTGCGCGTCAACATTTCTTGGCAACATGCCACACGGGCAGCCATGTGGACGTCCGTCAGCATTCGCGGCACCCACCTGGATGAGACTTTTCGCATTTTCAGGTCGTCATGCAGGATTGTGTGCACAGAACCCACAGAAATGCCAACTCTGGAGGCGATCTGTTCAGCAGTCATTCGGCGATCCCCCAAAACAATTCTCTCCACTTTCTCGATCATGTCGTCAGACCGGCTTGTGCGAGCCCGAGGTTGTTTCGGTTTGTTGTCACACGATGTTCTGTCTTCATTAAACTGTCGCACCCACGAACGCACTTTCGACACATCCATAACTCCATCACCACATGTCTCCTTCAACTGTCGATGAATTTCAATTGGTTTCACACCACGCAAATTCAGAAAACGAATGATTGCACACTGTTCAAGTAAGGAAAACGTCGACATTTTAAATATTTAAAACAGTTCTCATTCTCGCCGCTGGCGGTAAAATTCCATCTGCCGTACGGTGCTGCCATCTCTGGGATGTATTGACAATGAACACGGCCTCATTTTAAAACAATGCGCATGTTTCTGTCTCTTTCCAGTCCGGAGAAAAAGAATCGGAGGCCTTAGAACTTGAATGCACCTCATAGTGGTGACTTGTTGGAACCATTTTCAATAGTCAAACGACTGTACCAAGGTGCGATTAGAGGACCTGCTAGACAGCTGCGTTATGTAGGTCGAATGGGAATCAGGTGAAATGCTATTCAGGTCGTTCGGATACTTTTGAGCACGACTGTACATAAAATCAGAAGTTAAATATCAAATGTTTTCACCAATAGCGAAATGCTGGAACCTTAATTGACGATAGAATTGTTTTTGCCTGACTGGGATTCGAGCTCAGCATCTAGCACCGTCGTTTTCTAGCCAGGAACAGACGATAAATAGCTGTTGTTGGTTCACCAGTAGCGAGATGGGCGCATGTTTAGTAGACATCAGGCGACGAAAAGTTCTGTGCTGAATGGAATTCAAACCCCGCACACGTGGTCATGAAGAAACGTTAACTATCAAATTCTTTTCCAATAATAGCTAGGAATGGCATGGTTGTACTGTCAATGATGTGATGGAAAATACTCTGCTGGCTAGAAGTTGAATCCACAACATGTCGTCGTTGGTGATCACAACGAACACAACGTCAAACCCAAATCCGTTTTCACCAGTAGGATGGAGAGGAATGTTTGAACTTGAAAAGATGTAAGGAAACGTTTGATCTTGTAATGTTGTGATAAAACGCTCATCATGTGGTTATGAGTTGAAACGAACACGTTACAGCTGACAACGCACGAAGAGACGTTGAAAATGCAACTATTTTTCACCAGTAGTTTGGAGTGCACATGCTAGGGCTTGAAATGAAATAATGAATATTTTGTGCTGATCAGGATTCGAAACCAGATAGGTGCCTTTCGAGGACGCCTAGAAGAGTTTGCAATCTTCGGGAACATAGTGAAATCGAATTCTAATCCCAGTCCAGCACCACAATTTTCAACGTCTCAGTTTCAAATCAAGTAAGACCCTTGTGAACTTACATGGCCATTGGTTCATTAAAATGAAATACGTTTTCTAGTTTACGACGGCTTGCTGGTGACAGTCTCTGCCTTACGGGGTTTCTCCATCTGTCACAGCTCAAACGAATGCCCAGTCGGCAGCGAAGGGATGTTATCTTTACTGCGGATATTGAACTATGGAGCTTACAGGCGTTCTGCACTTGGCGTTACTAGGGGTGAAGGAGATCTACTTGTGTGTGTTAAAAATTTACGCCCGACGTGAGATGTGAACCTACACGTTTTACACCTCAATACAAGATTAATCCAGCAGACCACAGAACCCCCTGCCAAGCACATAATTATGAATTGCAGAGTATTCATTTAGATGTAGATGCAGATGTCAAGGGACGCGTAACAGGAAAGAGAGCGGGATCTGGGAATGGATTGAAGTGCAGAAGGGCAAAATATAAGCGTGAAATGCTTGCAAAGTATTGCTTATTTAGACGTGTGCCACAGTTCGTTTTATTTAGGACCGAGAGATAAAAAAGGACTGTTCTCAGAACGAAGAATGGGTTACAGGGAAGGGGAGATCAACGAATACTGTTTCGTAGGTGGTGAGAGGAATGATAGAGAGTAAAGACAGCAGCAATTAAAAGAGAAAATGTAGCGTCATTGGAAACCGCTAGATTTGTTTACAAAGTTTTGGGGGAGTGTAATAGAAGGGCACTTACGGCGATAGTGACAGAGAGAGAGTGTGTGAGAGAGAATAGAAGAGATATTAACAACGAGTAAACATAAATGTTCATATGTGTGTGAAACCTTAAGGGACTTAACTGCTAAGGTCATCAGTCCCTAATCTTACACACTACTTAACCTAAATTATCCTAAGGACAAACATACACACCCATGCCCGAGGGAGGTCTCGAACCTCCGCCGGGACCAGCCTCACAGTCCATGACTGCAGCGTCTAAGACCGCTCGGCTAATCCCGCGCGGCGAGTAAACATAATATGAAATCGTTGGCGTATTGTGTGGAGGACGGAGGGTGTATTCACGGATGGAGGGGAAGAGAGAGACGTATTTGAAATAACAAAAACTACTGTGACAGAGTCCATCTACGCTGATTAGTTTGTAAGTACGTAGACATGGTATAAATGAAATCAAAATAGAATACTTAACAAACTGTATATTCAAAAGAAACCCACTTGAATTAAAAGGACAACTCAAAGGAAAGCTAACCCATATTGTATCTTTTCTGTTGCCACGCGATCTTCCACTAGCTTCCAATGAGGAAAAATGGCCTGCTAAAGTGGCCGAGCGGTTCTAGGCGCTACAGTCTGAAACCGCGCGACACCTACGGTCGCAGGTTCGAATCCTGCCTCGGGCATGGATGTGTGTGATGTCCTTAGGTTAGTTAGGTTTAAGTAGTTCTTCGTTCTAGGGGACTGAAGACCTCAGCAGTTAAGTCCCATAGTGCTCAGAGCCATTTGAATTTTGAGGAAAAATGACGAAAAAGAAGACATAACAAAACATTTTAAGAACTCTAATATTTTATCCAGAATCCTTCATTATTTTGTACTTCTATCACGCGTCTTGGCATAGAATGTATAAGCCGTCGGACGTAACAGCCTGAAGAAGCAACTTCCTCCCAGGCTTCCAGGACGCAGTCCCAAAGAGCGACCGCAATAGTTGGTTGGTTTCGTGGCCAGTTCTCTGTTAATGTTCTGGCGACCTCAGCCCACATGTTTTCCATGGAGTTCATACAGGGTGTTTCAAAAATGACCGGTATATTTGAAACGGCAATAAAAACTAAACGAGCAGCGATAGAAATACACCGTTTGTTGCAATATGCTTGGGACAACAGTACATTTTCAGGTGGACAAACTTTCGAAACTACAGTAGTTACAATTTTCAACAACAGATGGCGCTGCAAGTGATGTGAAAGATATAGAAGACAACGCAGTCTGTGGGTGCGCCATTCTGTACGTCGTCTTTCTGCTGTAAGCGTGTGCTGTTCACAACGTGCAAGTGTGCTGTAGACAACATGGTTTATTGCTTAGAACAGAGGATTTTTCTGGTGTTGGAATTCCACCGCCTAGAACACAGTGTTGTTGCAACAAGACGAAGTTTTCAACGGAGGTTTAATGTAACCAAAGGACCGAAAAGCGATACAATAAAGGATCTGTTTGAAAAATTTCAACGGACTGGGAACGTGACGGATGAACGTGCTGGAAAGGTAGGGCGACCGCGTACGGCAACCACAGAGGGCAACACGCAGCTAGTGCAGCAGGTGATCCTACAGCGGCCTCGGGTTTCCGTTCGCCGTGTTGCAGCTGCGGTCCAAATGACGCCAACGTCCACGTATCGTCTCATGCGCCAGAGTTTACACCTCTATCCATACAAAATTCAAACGCGGCAACCCCTCAGCGCTGCTACCATTGCTGCACGAGAGACATTCGCTAACGATATAGTGCACAGGATTGATGACGGCGATATGCATGTGGGCAGCATTTGGTTTACTGACGAAGCTTATTTTTACCTGGACGGCTTCGACAATAAACAAAAAAAAATGGCTCTGAGCACTATGGGACTCAACTGCTGAGGTCATTAGTCCCCTAGAACTTAGAACTAGTTAAACCTAACTAACCTAAGGACATCACAAACATCCATGCCCGAGGCAGGATTCGAACCTGCGACCGTAGCGGTCTTGAAGTTCCAGACTGCAGCGCCTTTAACCGCACGGCCACTTCGGCCGGCGACAATAAACAGAACTGGCGCATATGGGGAACCGAAAAGCCCCATGTTGCAGTCCCATCGTCCCTGCATCCTCAAAAAATACTGGTCTGGGCCGCCATTTCTTCCAAAGGAATCATTGGCCCATTTTTCAGATCCGAAACGATTACTGCATCACGCTATCTGGACATTCTTCGTGAATTTGTGGCGGTACAAACTGCCTTAGACGACACAGCGAACACCTCGTGGTTTATGCAAGATGGTGCCCGGCCACATCGCACGGCCGACGTCTTTAATTTCCTGAATGAATATTTCGATGATCGTGTGATTGCTTTGGGCTATCCGAAACATACAGGAGGCGGCGTGGATTGGCCTCCCTATTCGCCAGACATGAACCCCTGTGACTTCTTTCTGTGGGGACACTTGAAAGACCAGGTGTACAGCCAGAATCCAGAAACAATTGAACAGCTGAAGCAGTACATCTCATCTGCATGTGAAGCCATTCCGCCAGACACGTTGTCAAAGGTTTCGGGTAATTTCATTCAGAGACTACGCCATATTATTGCTACGCATGGTGGATATGTGGAAAATATCGTACTATAGAGTTTCCCAGACCGCAGCGCCATCTGTTGTTAAAAATTGTAACTACTGTAATTTCGAAAGTTTGTCTGCCTGAAAATGTACTGTTATCCCAAGCATATTGCAACAAACGGTGTATTTCTATCGCTGCTCGTTTAGTTTTTATTGCCGTTTCAAATATACCGGTCATTTTTGAAACACCCTGTATAAGCCGCCCGTGGCGGCCAGTCCATGACGTTGACGTCAATCGTGGATTTGGGAGAGAGTAAAGTCAATACGTGCTGTACAAATGCAGACTTGTGAATAGGAGAATGGTCCTCTTCCAATGTGACGTCCCCTTCTGCGTACAGCATTCGCACCGACGGAAGCATCACATTTTCCAATATGTGGACATACTGCGCGCTGTCCAGAGTTCCTTCTATCCTGTGAAGAATTCCTGCCCCTCTCGGAGAATTCCTACCCCAGCAGGTAACAGATAGCCGGCCACTTCTTCTCGTCGTGGTTACATATTCGCGTCGATGAGGAGTCCCTTGCGGCCTGTAAACGATTCGTGGACCGTCGTTATTGGTGGAAAACACCTTCTCATCAGTGAAAATGACGTTGTCCCACGACGCCCTCAGATGGAGCTCCGCAAATGCTAGCCGGTATAAAACGTTGTCTTTGCTGAGCTCTTGATTCACGGCGGATGGTCGTGCATGCAGTCCAGCGTCCCTCAGCCTTCGGCGAATCGTGTCACTGGAGCCGGGGAAGTTGATCTCCCGCCGCAACTGCTTCGCGTTCAGAAAGGGATTTTCTCTGCTCCTAGACACTAGGTCCTTGTCTTCCTGCTGTCAGATCACTCTCTTCCTGCCTGAGCCAGGAGCCCTGTTGGTGGTGCCTCTTTCAAGGCAGACATCCACCATATCGTTGCAGTGGTATGTGGTACGCCATACCGCCTGCCAGCTTCTCCGATGGAACATCCTCCTTCCTCAATGAGAGCGACGATTCTACCTCAGCCGGCCGGAGTGGCCGAGCGGTTCTAAGCGCTTCAGTCTGGAACCGCGCGACCGCTACGGTCGCAGGTTCAAATCCTGCCTCAGGCATGGATGTGTGTGATGTCCTTAGGTTAGTTAGGTTTAAGTAATTCTAAGTTCTAGGGGACTGATGACCTCAGATGATAAGTCCCATAGTGCTCAGAGCCATTTGAACCATTTTTTGACTCTACCTCGAATAGACCTCTCCCAGTGAGCCATTACGGCAGACAGCCTGATGTGTATTTCTGCTTGCCGCTCTTATACTGATTCCGGGAGAGGAGGTAAACATATTTACGTCAAACGGAGCGGCAGAGGCAGAGGCATGCGGCGCAGCCGTGCTGGCTCGTCCCGGGCTGTTGGCCCCCCAACGCCACCGCCTGATCGCTCACTTCCGTCTCGCCTCGGCCAGCCTGGCTGGCCCGTAGCTCGCGAGCCGCGGCTAGTACAGACCCGGGCCGCAAGGCCACGATCACCCCTTGAAGGATCAAAAGTTACACCTTATCTACCCAAGTCTGTAGTACAAACTAACGCAACTACAGCTATTATGCTATAACATGTGCAGGCACACCTACAGTTAACGATTTATTCAAATATTTTACGAACAATACTTTCAAAAATACATTCATTTTAAACATAGCTACCACAAAATATTTCACCTAGCTAGAAATAGCATGACACAGGAAACTATACTTTCTTGTAAGCGCTGTGCATTAGATGTAGCCTTAAGAAAACCTGTATTCAACCACGACAACTGAGCGGAATGTAAAAGTAAACAGGTTTGGCGGCAGCTTCTCCAAATAATAGTATATACTTACAAGGGAACCTCCCCATCGCAACCCCTCAGATTTAGTTATAAGTTGGCACAGTGGATAGGTCTTGAAAAACTGAACACAGATCAATCGAGAAAACAGGAAGAAGTTGTGTGGAACTATGAAAAAAATAAGCGAATTATACAAACTGAGTAGTCCAAGCGCAAGATAGGCAACATCAATGACAATCTGGACTCAGGTGCGTCGTGGTCCCGTGGTTAGCGTGAGCAACTGCGGAACAAGAGATACTTGGTTCAAGTCTTCTCTCGAGTGAAAAGTTTACTTTCTTTATTTTCGCAGAGTTATGATCTGTCCGTTCGTTCATTGACGTCTGTGTTCACTGTAATAAGTTAGGTGTCTGTTTTTTGCGACCGCACCGCAAAACCGTGCGAATAGTAGACGAAAGGACGTGCCTCTCCAATGCCTTTTTTTCATAATTTCACACAACTTCTTCCTGTTTTCTCGATTGATCTGTGTTCAGTTTTTCAAGGCCTATCCACTGTGAGAACTTATAACTAAATGTGAGGGGGGTGCGATGGGGAGGTTCCCTTGTTAGTATATAATACACGTTTTGTGCACTTATAATATGTTCTCAGTGTCTCTGAAACAATACGTGCTGCACGACGGAAATTACTTTCTGCTGGGTCACTTCATTTACATCTCAATGATACACGACTACTAGAGAACATTGCTCTTTACGGCAGTCAATCCACTTGTAAATTAACATCATTATATCACAGATATTAGGCAACACGTTACTAGGGATGAGTAAGGCCTTAAGGTTTGCAACTAAACATGCTACTCCTAGCTACTACTGAATATGAAGTTGATTATTAACGTGTCTTCATAACCATGTGTGCGGCGTTCGACTCTCAGTCAGCATAGACGTTTTCGTCACCTTATTTCTAGTTAAACGTGTGCACATCTCGCTGATGGTGAACCAACATTGGACATTTCTCGTCTGTTCCTGGTTAGGCAACGACGGCGGTAGGCGCCGGGTTCGAATCCCGGTCAGGCAATACAACTCCAGTCGTCATTTAAGGTTCCAACCCCACTACTGGTGACAAACTGTGATATCTATATTCTGATTTTACGTACTTATTCAACAATCCGATTAGGTGCTGGGTTCGCATCCTTGTCCCCAGCATTACATGATGGCATTTCAATTTTAAACATGTGCATCCTTTATTCCTTGACAATGCAACACCATACAACGTCTTTCGAGGTTAATTATCAAGAAGGTAATTGTCATGTTAGGGTTCCTGCTTTCGTACAAACATTATCGTCATTTACATTCAAGTTGAGAATTGATAACTGATACTGATGCAAACGTCAATATTTGACGTCTCTTTCTGCCTAGTGATCGTGTCTCGATAAGGCACAAAGCTTTGCTTGGTTAACAATGGCTTTACATTCTGGGTTTGCATCCGGATCCAGAACGAAGACGTTGGTCATGTCATTTAATGTACAACTTCGTGTACAAGTAACTGTTGATGAGTAATGTGAACAATTATATTACTTGTGATTCGCTGTTAATGTTGGGATTTCTGTAGAGTGGTTGCCGCCGTTAATCACGTTTTTTTTTTAACTGCTTAGTATTACATAAAGTTGATGCGAAACCACTCCCCGTTGAACGTTGAACGATGTTCAGCATGTGTTGGGTAATCCTTTCAGACAGCAAAGAACTTGTTTCCAATTGCCATACAACTTTATAAATCCATATACTGTCTCAAATATTTAATTGTGCCTAAGGATTACTGAACGATTTATGTGACAAAAGTAGTTGTCCCATAACATTTGAAATGTCACTTATTGTAATTAAGTTTAGTTTACAAACGTTAAGGACTGTCTGATCTCTTCTGTACTATCGTGGTTTTACTTTACATCTGGACGGACTGTCATAAAGACTGGTGTTCTCTAGTAGTCTCTGGCGGTACCCACTGTGTATCTTACAACGACTGTACTGTGGAGGGTTGCGACTATGTGCAACACAGATATGCTTTGTTGGTTGCATACATTTAGGTGCAGCCTACACGTTGGAATTCAGGGATGACCCACTTTTTTTGCTGTCGAGTGTACGTTTGGGACAAACATTCTGTAGTAGTGAAGCATGGACTGTGGAAAAATGAGAAAAACAAGGGAATTGAAGCATTTTAGATTTGGGGTTACAGAAGAATGTTGAAAATTAGGTGGACATGTAACATAAGGAGTGAGGAGGTTCTCTGGAGTATCAGCGACGAAAGGAATGTATTAATAACGAGATAAGGAGAAGGGATAGGGTAGTAGGACATCTGTTAAGACATCAGGAATTAACTTCCATGCCACTAGAGCAGTGGTCCCCAACCTTTCTTATTCCACTAACCCTGAGTGCAATAAGGCGTTAGCTAGTGCTCCTGCCTCGCCCCCCTTCCCCGCCCCCCCCTGCCATCAGTGGCTCCCCTCCCCCAAATAATCACCAACTGTAGCACCTAACTAAATTGTTTGCAAAACATACCTCACATGCGTTGCTCCTCTCCATTGCAACACTTACTTGACTTGCACACTGCAACCACATTTAAAATCAACTAAGTTGAAATGTGTTAACTGTACTTACTATCCGTATACCACTTGATTGCTGAGCTCCTTACTTCTAAACTGGCAGAAATTGGAAGAATATCAATGCTATATGTCTGACTACAGCCGCAAATAGTAATAATACACTGAAGAGCCAAAGAAACTGGCACACCTGTCTAATGTCGTGTAAGACCCCCGTGAGCACGCAGAAGTGCTGCAACACAATGTCGCATGGACTCAACTAATGTCTGAAGCTGTGCTGGAGGGAACTGACACTATGAATCTTGCAGGGCATAAATCTGTAACAGTACGTTGCAAGGCCTCCCAGATACGCTCAATAATGTTCATGTCTGGGGAGTTTGGTGGCAAGCGGAAGTGTTTAAGCTCAGAAGAGTATTCCTGGAGCCACTCTGTACCAATTCTGGACGTCTGGGGTGTCGCATTGTCCCGATGGAATTGCTCAAATCCGTCGGAATGCACAATGGGCGTGAATGGATTCAGGTGATCAAACAGGATGGTTATGTACCTGTAACCTGTCAGAGTCGTATCTAGACGTAGCAGGGGTCCCATATCTCTCCAACTGCACACTTCTCACACCACTGCAGAGTCTCCACCTTGAACAGTCCCCTGCTGACATGCAGGGTCCATGAATCCATGAGGTTGTCTCCATATCCGTGTACGTCATTCCCCTGGATACAATTTCAAACGAGACTCGTCCACCCAGGCAACATATTTCAAGTCATCAACAGTCCAATGTTTTTGTTGAAGGACCCAGACGAGGTTGGTTGGTTGGTTGGTTTAGGGATGAAAGGGACCAAACTGCAGAGGTCATCGGTCACCCAGACGAGGCGTAAAGCTTTGTGTTGTGCAGTCATAAACAGTACACAAGTGGGCCTTCGGCTCCGAAAGCCCATACCAATGATGTTTCGTTGAATGGTTCGCACGATGACACTTATTGATGGCCCAGCACTGAAATCTGGAGTAATTTGCGGAAGGATTGCACTTCTGTCACGATGAAAGATTCTCTTCAGTTGTAGTTGGTCCCGTTCTTGCAGGATCTTTTTCCAGTCGCAGGGCTGTCAGAGATTTTATGTGTTACCAGATTCCTGATATTTACAGTGCACTCGTGGATCTGGCGAGAAAATCCCCACTTCATGGCTACCTCGGAGATGCTGTGTCCCATCACTCTTGCGCCGACTGTAACACCACATCCAAACTCACTTAGGTCTTGATAACCTGCCATTGTAACAACAATAACCGATCTAACAACTGCGCCAGACACTTGTTGCCTTGTATAGGCGTTGCCGACCGCAACGTCGTATTCTGCTCGTTTACATATGTCTGTATTCGAATGTGCATGCCCATACCAGTTTCTTTGGTGCTTCAGCGTAATAATATAAGAATAACAGTAATAATAATAATAATAATACTCTGTACAGCACTGTAGTAGCCCTGATGTCGTTACTGTTGTGTCGTGCTGTCAATTATTTCGTTTGTCTGTTTAGACGCAAGTAATGAAGCAATTTCTGGATTACTATAACTTGAAGAGGACATTTTCTTGAGATGTATAGCATGCGTTACGTATACGTCCCACTTTTATCGTCAGTGATGTATTGGACGAAGCACCACATATGTGTGTAATGGCTGGGCTATGTGAGGAACCTGTAACCTCCATCGCTTTAATGCTACTAACTGAGAAAAAGTAATTAGTGATAACTTATACAATCAGTATTAGAGCCTTACAGAATTGTAGTAACAGTAA
Organism: Schistocerca nitens; assembly: GCF_023898315.1. Classification (NCBI taxonomy): domain Eukaryota; kingdom Metazoa; phylum Arthropoda; class Insecta; order Orthoptera; family Acrididae; genus Schistocerca; species Schistocerca nitens. The sequence continues at coordinate 363,273,687 of NC_064621.1, forward strand.
CGATCTTTTGAAAATAATTTAGTTTAGTGGCTGAAACAGAATCGAATGGTTTGGATTTTACCACTCAGGAAACTTCATTTTACCTTTAAGGGGGTAATTACACCCAGGTTGGGAACAACTGTACTAGATGGAGCAGTAGAGGATAAAAATTGTACAAGAAAACAGAGATTGGAATACATCCAGTAAGTCAGTAAGTAACTGAGGACGTAGGTTGCAAGTGCTACTCTGAGATGAAGATGAAGAGGTTGGCACAGGAATTCGTGGTTGGCCGCAAACCAGCCAGAAGACTGATGGTAAAAAAAAAAAAAAATAAAAATAAATAAAATAAAATAAAAAAAACTGCATCCAAGAAAACGTGACCTGTAATTGGAAAGGCATCATGATGATGTCTTCACTGGCAAAAGAGTCCTGACTGGTCCCCTCTGCGAATCCCTGGGTGAGGAGTGCAATGTGGGAGATGACCATGAGGAAAAGACTGAAAAACCACCAAATCTATTTATCCCTCAATAGAGAGATGAGAGCAGCGGAGGCAGCCAGAGATATTTGCGCTGAGTATGGCGATAATGCAATTGGACAGAGCACAACAAGCAAAAAAATTTTTTTTTCGTTTGAAGGGGGTTCGTTTTGACATTAATGAATCTACAGGTTCAGGAAGACCTTCGGATTTTGATGAAGATCGCTTAAAAGCATTCATCCACAACGATCCATGTCGGTGTACTCGAGAAATGGCAAATGTGATGAACTGTGATCGTTCCACCATCGAGCGACTTTCCCATACAATCGGGACGGTGTACTACGAATTGCCTCCCCGAAGTATAACCGTCACTGGTGTCATTTATTGTCAACATCTGAGACGTGTTGCAGATGCAGTCCAAGAACAACGACCGGGATGACTGTGTGGCGCGATGCTACTCCACGATGAAGCCCACTGGCATTCTGCTAGACTTGATAGGTGGTCATGTCGTGATGGTCATGTCATTTTGATTTTTGTATGTTATCGATGTGCACTTCAGACAGAGAGAGAACAAGTTGCGTAACTGTCAAGCAATCTTTGGTCTTCTGGTGGCACAGTCTTTCACTCTGCGCAGTCTGCTTCATTCTGTGTTGAAGTGTGGTAGATGATGGACGTCATCAGCAGTGCCGTGTTGACTGGTGACAGATGAAGCAAGATGTATTGTAAAGGGCACAAGGATGAATATGACCTATACACTGAAAGGTGAAAGGAATATAAATTTTGAATAATGTTTCTTTTTTATTCTTTCCTTTTTTTAAGAGACGAAAGTTGAGGTAAGACTCCTACACTGCTCTCCTGATTTGTGTAAAGGATTATTGGTAGCTAGTTAACTTTGTTCACTTGCTCAGAGCTGAGGGGAAGACCACAATACTTCTGTGAGGCATTCAGTAACATATTAATTGATTAAGATGTTCGTTTTTTATGGAAAATCACTGCTGACATTGTACCCTCTTTAAATCATTGTTCACCTTGTTAAGCATTGTATTGTTCAGACCTATGTTATCTGTGAAGATCACACGACGTTTTACTCTGTATTTTTGAAAATATGTACTTCATTCTAAAATCGTTCTCTTGGAATACCATTTCAGAGGAATAGCTACTCTCTCCACCCCATTGTTCATCACTACGCATTACCACATGTGTTATGCAACAGTTGTAAATTTTATTTGGTAATAGAAATCTAGCTTAGCTGCTGCCTGCTTGCTGTTTGCTGTTGTGCTTTCGAGAAATGTGCAACAATGTTGTCAAGATGCGAGGTAAGTGGAAATTTCGATTAGAGCCAGATAATTGTTTTACTTCAGTTGCGCATTTAATATAAAGACAATCTGCATTGAGTTCAAATTAGATTCTGTTTAGTCAAAGGTTAGCATACGAGTTTAAATTGAATAACAGTTTGTGGGGACATAGTTTTGGAATGTGGAGACTTTCATAGAGGTAAAGTTGGGCGAAATTTCATACATAAACAAATATAGTGGAGAGGTTACAGACTGCCAAAAAGCACTATTCAGGAGTTGGGCTGGGAAGTCATTCCGCACCCACCTTAGTCAGCTGATCTCGAGCACTCGGATTTTCATCCGTCCCGCTCTCTTCTAGATGAGTGAAGGTCTCTATGAAGGAGAAGACTTGTCTGATTTAATAGAAGGAGAAGCAGGAATGGACATAGAAGAGATAGGGGATCTAGTATTAGAATAAGAATTTAATAGAGCTTCGGAAGACTTGATACCGAAACAGGCAGTAGGGATTGGCAACATTTGATCGGAATTTCTAAAATCATTGATGGAAGTGACAGCAAAACGACTATTCATGTTAGTGTGTAGAATATATGGTTGTGGACACATACCATCCGACATCAACAAAAATATCACCCACACAATTCCGAAGACTGCAAGAGCTGACAAGTGCGGGAATTATCGCACAATCATCTTAACGGATCATGCATCCAAGTTGCTGACAAGAATAATATACATACGAATGGCAAACAAAATTGAGGGTGCGTTAGAAGCACTGAAGGAAATGAAAGGAAGGTTCGAGAGTGAAATTAAAATTCAATGTTATCAATGATAATATTCGCCGCTGACATTGCTATCCTCAGTGAAAGTAATGAAGAATTACAGGATCTGGTGAATGTTAAGTTCCTGTGAAACCAAATTGTTGAGGTCATCGGTCCCTAGGCTTACACACTACCTAATCTAACTTAAACTAACTTACGCTAAGGACAAAAAACACACCCATGCACGACGAGGGAGGAATCGAACCTTCTACGGGGACAGCCGCGCGAACCGTGGCAAGGCGACCTAGACCTCCTGGCCACTCAAGCGCGGCCACTCCGCGCGACAGCAGTCTACTCAGTACAGAATATGGATTGAATGTAAATCTAAGAAAGAAGAAGTAGTGGAAATGGATACAGTGTGTCCGCAGCTCGAGGTCTCGTGGTAGCGTTCTCGCTTCCCGAGCACGGGGTCCCGGGTTCGATTCCCGGCGGGGTCAGGGATTTTCTCTGCCTCGTGATGACTGGGTGTTGTGTGATGTCCTTAGGTTAGTTAGGTTTAAGTAGTTCTAAGTTCTAGGGGACTGATGACCATAGCTGTTAAGTCCCATAGTGCTCAGAGCCATTTGAACCATTTGGAAACAGTGAGAAACTAAACATCAGGACTGATGGTTGCGAAGTAGATGAAGGAACTCTGCTACCTAGCAAACAAAAATCCCATGACAGACGGAGCAAGGAGGACATCAGAAGCAGAATAGCATTGGAAACAAGGGCGTTCCTGACCAGGAGAAGTCTACTAGCATCAAACATAGGCCTTAATTTGAAGAGGAATTTTGTAGGCTACAGATATTGAGATAAGGAATAGTTGAGTAGGCAGTTCAGTTGAACAGAAATAGACATCTCCAAAATGAGTCATGGTGGCCTGGAATGCAGTTGTAGGGGAAGGAGTAGAAGAAACGTTTGCGGTAGAATATGGGCTTGAGACAAGGAATGAGAGAAATTATTTTCTGTAACAAATTTCAGCTATTGATAGCGAATACTTCGTTCAAGAATCACAAGAGAAGGAGATGTACTTGGTAAAGGCCGGGTGGTACAGGAAGTAGATTACATCATGGTCAGATAGAGATTCCGAAATCAGATACTGGATTCTAAGGCGTACCCAGGAGCAGATATACACTCAGATCACAGTGTAGTGGTGTTGAAAAGTAGGAGGAAGTTTAAGAGATTAGTCAGGAAGAATGAATACGCAAAGAAGTGGGATACGGAAGTACTAAGGAATGACGAGATATGCTTGAAGCTCTCTGAGGCTGTAGATACAGCAATTAAGAATAGCCCAGTAGCCAGTGCAGTTGGAATGGACATATCTAAAAACTGCAATCACAGAAGTTGGAAAGAAAAAAATAAGAACAAATAAGGTAACTGCGAAGAAACGATGGGTAAAACAAGAAATAATTCAGCTGATCGACGAAAGAAGGGAGTACAAAAATGATCAGGGAAATTCAGGAATATAAAAATACAAGTCACTCAGGAACGAAATAAATACAAACTGCACCGGAGCTAAGGAGAAATGGCTGCAGGAAAAATTTGGATATATTGAAAAAGTAATTATTGTCGGAAAAACTGACTCAGTACACTCGTTTAGAAAAGTCAAAACAGCCTTCGGCGAAATGAAAAGCAAGGGCAGTAACATTAAGAGTGCAATAGGAATTCCAGAGTTAAATGCAGAGGACATAGCGGATAGAGCATAGGTCTTAATTTGTGCAAGCCGCTGTTTCCGAGCGGTTCTAGGCGCTTCAGTCCGGAACCGCGCTGCTGCTAAGGCCGCAGGTTCGAATCATGCCTCGGGCATGGATGTGTGTGGTGTCCTTAGGTCAGTTAGGTTTAAATAGTTCTAAGTCCAGGGGACTGATGATCTCAGATATTAAGTTCCATAGCGCTTAGAGCCATTTGAACCATCTTACGGCCGAAGTGGCCGTGCGGTTAAAGGCGCTGCAGTCTGGAACCGCAAGACCGCTACGGTCGCAGGTTCGGATCCTGCCTCGGGCATGGATGTTTGTGATGTCCTAAGGTTAGTTAGGTTTAACTAGTTCTAAGTTCTAGGGGACTAATGACCTCAGCAGTTGAGTCCCATAGTGCCCAGAGCCAGCCACCATCTTAATTTGAGGAAAAAAATTTCTGAGAATGTACGTCCGGAACACAACATCGTACTGCAGTGAAACATGGACGGTGGGAAAAACAGGAAAAGAAGAGAATGGAAGAATCTGAAATGTGGTGCTACAGAAGAATGTTTAAAATTAGGTGGACGGATAAGGTAAGGAATGAGGAGGTTTGCCGAGAATCGGAGAGGAAAGGAATGTGTGGAAAACACTGAGAAGAAGATGGGAAATTATCATAGGACGTCTGGTAAGGCATTTGGGAATAACTTCCATGCGCTCCGAACATGTCTCGACGCGTTCTTCGCCTCAAAACCACGTAATTTCTACATGCGCGGAATCGAAAAGTTACTCAAGCGTTGGCAGACTATTGTAAATAGTGAAGGAGAATGTATTATTGACGACTACATTCTGTGTTATATCTGTCGTCGTTATTAAACTTATGTGGAGGCGCCACTAACTTATGTACAGCCCAATACAAAGTAAAATAAGAGAACAGAGAACAGAAGTAGCAACAAAAGAGTTTGAAGAACTTAGTATCCCACATGAACAGAAGTGCACTAAGATATCAGAAAAAGTTTAGAATAATTAAGAATCGCTGTCGAAAGGTTTTGGTATAGAATGTCTGTGTAAGGAAGTCATGGAGCTTCAAACGCAAGTATGTCAATCCGAAGAGAGAATGCCTGCCTTTGGTAAAACTACTACCTCTGATCTGACAGGGGATTAGCATCATTTTAACCAATGACAGAGCCCAGTTTCAATTAGCAGCGGGTCGGAGTATATCACCTGACAACATTTTTAAAACAATAGTGGTATCATCTACATCTGCGCAACTGTTCTGCAGTTCAAATTCAAGTGCTTGGCAGTAGGTTCATCAGACGACATTCAGACTTTCTATATCGGTCTACTTTCTAACAGCATGCAGGAGAAACGGATACTTAAATCTTTCTAAGCTAGTTCTGATTCCTCTGATTTTATTGCTATAATAATTTATAGCTCTGTAGGTTGACATCAGCACACTATTTTCGCATTCGACTAAAGGAGTTGAGATGAAATTTCGTGAAAAGATCTCGTCACAACGAAAAACGCCTTTTTTTAATGATTGCCACCCCAACTTGCATATCTTATAGATCACATTCTCTGCCCTATTTCGTGTCACAATTAAAGGAGCTGCCCTTCTTTTAACTTTTTCGGTGTCCTCCATCATTCTCTGCTAGTAAGGGTCTCATACTGAGCACCAGTACTCCGGAAGAGGACGGACAAGTATTGTGTTGGCAGTCTCTTTAGTAGATCTGCTCCACCTTCTAAGTGTTCTCCACCTTCTAAGTGTTTTTAGTTCGCCTTCCTCTCGACATTTCTATATTATCGTTCCAACTGAACAGCATAAAATAGAAATGGAAGGATAGAACACAGTTAAACAGCATGTTTGATGGAAGACAATATGATAGGTGAAGATAGCTTAATGAAGGTTCGTCATTCATCTACTTACACCTTCTTCTACGTGACAATATTTTATCATCTTTGTTCCAGGAAAAAAGGAAACTCTGTGGTTTTCATTCGATCATTTCAAGGAGTTTTGCCACGAAGATGGTCAGGGATGTAGAAGAACAGATTCGTGCATGGGTGTATGCACGACGAAGTAGCACTAAAGAAATATGCCTGCAGTATGAAGATTTCGAAAGTACCTACCTGTAGCACTACTGGAAGAGGAAGAGAAAAAAAATAGGGAACGTGAATTCAATCTGCAGAGCTATAAGACTGAAACAGGAACCACAGAAGGTATTTTGAATGGTATTTGAACAAAGCTAGCTATTTGGAAGGACAAGCATAGTCCATTCCCATAACGGCTATCAGTGGTGCCAGATCAAGGTGTAAAGATATTTTATCAATTCTTGACAGTAATGTAAAGTTATCGCCTTAAAAGGACACAGCAGTGTGCTTACAAAAATTGAGAGGAACCTATGGAAAATCACAATGCTCACATAGACAATTTTCATGCAATGTAAAACGACACAGCAGCACCCAGAAGTAATCGACTTCTAGTTCTTTTACCAGAACAACAAAAACAACAATACTAAAATGTAAACTTTCACGGCCGGAAATATCATGTCCATTATAATTATCCGGGTTGTTATGCCGTGGTCGGTTGGTGAATTCTGAGGTGATTCCCAACGTTTCGTCTCCGACTGCGGGAGACATCTTCAAGGGGGGTCCGTAGCTTGATGGTCCAACACACACACTGGCTCGCTACTGACTGCCGCTAAATTCCGTGTCCGCGCGCCCCCGCGCCGCGGCGTGACGTCACGTGTTTTGAAAACGTCAGTGCAATTGGCCGCTGTCCGTCGCCTTCGATCGCCGTTGCCATCACCCAGTAGTGGACGAGTGGTACACATCTTAACACCGGCATCCATATACCGTTTAATTTGACGCCCTCCTCCTTTCGGTTGAAATTATTTGGGTGTTTAGCGATTTCGATTGCCTCCCTGTAGAGCCTTTCGTAGCATCCGCTCGTGGCCGCTAGTACTTGCGTCTCCTCGAAACGAATATTGTGGTTCCCTGGCTGAAAAGCATGCTCCGCAACAGCTGATCGTTCCGTTTCTCCTCTTCTACAATTTCCCATGTGCTCTTCCAAAGTTTAGAAACAGTTCTTTTGGTGGTACCCACATAAACATCACCACAGCTGCATGGGATCCTATACACTCCAGATTTTTCCAATGGTTTGCGAGCGTCCTTGGCAGGCCTAAGGTATTCCTGTATCTTCCTGGTGGGCTTGTAAATTCTCCCTATTCTTTCCGTTACGAAATAAAACGTGCGTTGAGGCAGCCACGCAGAAATCATACTGACGTACAGGCTACTGCAAAATCTAAGGTTTTCCTGCCGTTTGTTAAAAATGTAACGGAAAGAATAGGGAGGATCTTGACGAAGCGGAATATTACCGCCACGGTTCAGGCGGCTCCCCCCGTCGGAGGTTCGAGTCCTTCCTCGGTCTAGGGTGTTTGTGTGTGTCGTCCTTAGCGTAATTTTAAGTTAGATTAAGTAGTGGGTAAGCCTAGGGACCGATGACCTCAGCAGTTTCGTCCCAGAGGAACTTACCACCGGCACCATCTCGGAAACCGCGTAGCTGGTCCGCTCTTCGTGTGCCACTGTCGTGAGCAAGTATGGAATGGGCTTGAAGAACGGTGAAGCTACGAGTAGCCGTCAAGTTGTCGGAGACGAATGGCTCATCACAGAACAGGGAGGTCGGAGGTTTGCCCGCTGTGTAAAGCGGGAAAGCCGGAGAACTGTGACGGATCTGACGACAGAGAACACTATTGACGAAGAGACACTTCAAAGCACACCACCGTTCAGCACACATTGTTGAACATAGGACTCCACAGCGGACAGCTTCTAAATGAAACTTCCTGGCAGATTAAAACTGTGTGCCGGATCGAGACTCGAACTCGAAAGGCAAAGGTCCCGAGTCCGAGTCTCGGTCCGACACACAGTTTTAATGTGCCCTGAAGTTTCATATCAGCACACACTCCGCTGCAGAGTGAAAATCTCATTCAGGAAACATCCCCCAGGCTTTGGCTAAACCATGTCTCTGCAATATCCTTTCTTCCAGGAGTACTAGTTCTGCATGGTTTGCAGAAGAGCTTCTGTGAAGTTTGAAAGATAGAAAACGAGGTACTGGCAGAATTGAAGCTGTGAAGACGGGTCGTGAGTCGTGCTTGGGTAGCTCAGATGGTGCCGGCACGGTTGCTCAGCGTGTTCAAAAAAATGTTCAAATGTGTGTGAAGTCTTAAGGGACTTAACTGCCAAGGTCATTAGTCCCTAAGCTTCCACACTACTTAATCTAAATTGTCCTAAGGACAAACACACTCACCCATGCTCGAAGGAGGACTCGAACCTCCGCCGGGACCAGCCGCACAGTCCATGACTGCAGCGCCTGAGGCCGCTCGGCTAATCCCGCGGGGCTCTGCGTGTTCGGTCAGAGGTTGCTCGCCCTCTGTAATAAAAAAAAAAAAAAACTGAGTAAAGGAATCAATGATCAATTTGAACGGATGTCTTGTCACGACAGCCCAGACCAAACGCAACGAACGATACCGAACAAATAAATAAAAAAAATAAAAAAATAAAAATAAAAAGAGGATGGTAGAGCACTTACCCGCGAAGGGAAAGGGCCCGAGTTCGAGTCTCGTTCCGGCAGGCAGTTTTAATCTGCCAGGAAGTTTCATATCAGCTTCTATACGTCTTCGTGTTGGCTAAATGACACCGTCAGTTACGACTGCAGTAGACATACGATCATCAAGATTGGTCCATGTATCGATGGAATCCTGTCGGCTGATCGGATAAGTCTCAACGATGGTTATGTCCAGATACGCCATTATCCAGGTGAAGGGCTCGCCAACACTTACACTGCACCACTGGCGAAGGGTTGCGTTAGTAATCGAAGACCCCATGATAGTTGTGGACTAGCATTATACTTGCTGTATTCAGCGACGGCGATCACATCTTCGAATAGGACAATTGTCCGTGTCACAAGGCCCGAATCATGCTACATTGATTTCAGGAGTATGAAAGTGAACTTACGCAGTTCTATTTGTCACCAAATTCGCCTGATTTGAACCTGATGGAACACTTCTGGAACATTATATGGTGCTAGCTCGCCACTCACAAATTATCGGCCTGTAATTTACAGCACTTTCGTGACGTTTACGTACAAATTTTTTTGCACGTACCTCCGGAAGCCTACTGAGACCTGGTCGAATCCATACCACTGCTGTGTTGCGTCGCAGAGGAATGATTACACTCTGTTAAGGAGGCGGTCCTAATGTTTCGCCTCGTCAGTGTAACTAATGCAAGTGTAGAGAAGCGATCTATTATGTGAATGAATATTGATTTTGAAAATCTCTGTTAGCTAAAATCACATATAGAACAGTTAGACCGTTACCGTTCATCTTTAGATCTGATAGACATTGAAACGGAAGGCTAGAATACATGAACTTCTTTCGATATTAAGGGTGCTTACAATACAACAATATTTTAAGGAAATTATTGTACAGAACATACCAGAGAAATGACTAAGATAAGAGGTCACTTCGTCAGTTGTTGTTGACAGTATCGTTAACGTAGAGTCCGCTGGTCTTTGACACTGCTGTGTATGCTGTGGTATGTATTGTTCAATGATTTTGTTAAATTTTATTTTTGTAAATACCGTAAACGTCGAATGCAATTCCTGTCTTGTAACGTTTCGTTCGAATGTGTTTCAGATTTGAAAATGACCAGTAACTGTCGAAACTAGTTCTCAAATTTCGTCTAAGCGACCTTGGCTAGTAAAGATATTACGAGGGTAATCCCAAAAGTAAGGTCTCTGTTTGTGTGTCAGTTGGTCACACTGTTATGAGTACTGCTTCACGCACTGTGTGTAAACATGCGCACGCAGCGCTGAGGCGCTCAGTCTTGGCTTGGCAGCTGTTAAGAAAGAAGCTCCCGTTGAAAGTTACCGCCAAGTGCGATTTGCGCGCAGTTTCTCGGTTTTTGAACGCATAGGGCACTGCACCGATTGAAATCCATCGCCAATTGAAGGAAGTGTATGGTGCGTCGTGCATGGATGTCAAAACTGTTCGTAAGTGGTGCAGAGAGTTTGCAGCTGGTCGGACCGAAATTCACGACGAACAAAGGAGCGGGAGACCGTCAATTTCTGAGGAGACAGTGTTGACGGTTGAGCAAAGCATGCGTGAAGATCACCGGATCACCCTGGATGATCTCTGCTCGTTGGTTCCTGAGGTTTCCCGAAGCACCACTCACAGAATTTTAACGGAAACATTGAACTACCGGAAGGTGTGCGCAAGATGGGTGCCACGCATGCTGACTGAGGACCACATGCGGCAACGAGTTGATGCTTCCCGCGCATTTCTTCACCGCCTTGCAGCCGAACAGGACAACTTTCTGGACTCAATTGTCACGGGTGACGAAACCTGGGCATACCACTTTACACCTGAGACCAAGCAACAGGCCGGCCATTGTGGCCGTGCGGATCTAGGCGCTTCAGTCTGGAACCGCGCGACCGCTACGGTCGCAGGTTCGAATCCAGCCTCGGGCATGGATGTGTGTGATGTCCTTAGGTTAGTTAGGTTTAAGTAGTTCTAAGTTCTAGGGGACTGATGACCTCACATGATAAGTCCCACAGTGCTCAGAGCCATTTGAACCATTTTTGAACCAGCAAAAATCACGCCAGTTGCGGCATCCAACTTCGCCAAAGCCGCGGAAATTCAAACAAACACAGTCTGCCGGTAAAGTCATGACAACCGTTTTTTGGGATCGTAAAGGAGTGTCGTTGGTCGACATTATGCCCACTGGAGTCACAATTAACGCTGACAGGTACTGTGAGACTGTGAAAAAACTCAAACGAGCAATTCAGAACCGGAGAAGAGGAATGTTCCCTAGGTTAAAAGAACGCTTGGCCAGAAAGCGATTCAGCTCCGACGACGAGGTGAAAGAAGAGGTTCATAACTTTCTGAACAGCATGGCGGCGAGCTGGTATGACATGGGCATACAAAAAATGCCACAGCGTCTACAAAAATGCATCAACAGAAATGGTGATTATGCCGAAAAATAGCCAAATGTTCAAGCTATAAAATGATGTAAACCATTGTAGAAATAAACGGGTCTAGGTACACTACTGGCCATTAAAATTGCTACACCACGAAGATGACGTGCTACAGACGCGAAATTTAACCGACAGGAAGAAGATGCTGTGATATCTAAATGATTAGCTTTTCAGAACGTTCACACAGGGTTGGTGCCGGTGGCGACACCTACAACGTGCTGATATAAGGAAAGTTTCCAACCGATTTCTCATACAAAAACAGCAGTTGACCGGCGTTGCCTGGTGAAACGTTGTTGTGATGCCTCGTGTAAGGAGGAGAAATGCGTACCATCACGTTTCCGACTTTGATAAAGGTCGAATTGTAGCCTATCGGGGTTGCGGTTTATCGTATTGCGACATTGCTGCTCGCGTTGGTCGAGATCCAATGACTGTTAGCAGAATATGGAATCGGTGGGTTCAGGAGGGTAATACGGAACGCCGTGCTGGATCCCAACGGAATCGTATCACTAGCAGTCGAGATGACAGGCATCTTATCCGCATGGCTGTAACGGATCGTGCAGCTACGTCTCGATCCCTGAGTCAGCAGAAGAGGACGTTTGCAAGACGACAACCATCTGCACGAACAGTTCGACGACGTTTGCAGCAGCATGGACTATCAGCTCGGAGACCATGGCTGCGGTTACCCTTGACGCTGCATCACAGACAGGAGTGCCTGCGATTGTGTACTCAACGACGAACCTGGGTGCACGAATGGCAAAACCTCATTTTTTTGGACGAATCCAGGTTCTGTTTACAGCATCATGATGGTCGCATCCGTCTTTGGCGACATCGCGGTGAACGCACATTGGAAGTGTGTATTCGTCATCACCATACTGGCGGATCACCCGACGTGATGGTATGGGGTGCCATTGGTTACACGTCTCGGTTACCTCTTGTTCGCATTGACGGCACTTTGAACAGTGGACGTTACATCTCAGATGTGTTACTACCCGTGGCTCTACCCTTCATTCGATCCCTGCGAAACCCTACATTTCAGCAGGATATAGCACGGCCGCATGTTGCAGGTCCTGTATGGTCCTTTCTGGATACAGAAATGTTCGACTGCTGCCCTGGTCAGCACAATCTCCAGATCTCTCACCAATTGAAAACGTCCGGTCAATGGTGGCCGAGCAGCTGGCTCGTCACTACATGCCAGTCACTACTCCTGACGAACTGTGGTATCATGTTGAAGCTGCATGGGCAGCTGTACCTGTACACTGATATGTTTGACTCAATGCCCAGGTGTATCAAGGCCGTTATTACGGCCATAGGTTGTTCTGGGTACTGATTTCTCAGGATCTATGTACCCAAATCACATGTTAGTTCTTGTATATTTGTCCAATGAATACCCGTTTAATCATCTGAATTTCGTCTTGGTGTAGCAATTTTAATGGCCAGTAGTTTACTTACAAAAAATAGGAGACCTTACTTCTGGGTATACAGTCGTACAAAAAAAAAAAAAAAATCAGCATCCCTAGTAACGAAAGAAACGAACATGAACTGCGCCTATGTAAATCTCCACACGCTACGCTGCAGTGCCGAATGTGAAATTGATTCTTGGCGTTTCCGTACGGCAGGTGTAACGTTCTTGCAGGGAAGACCACTTCACCCTTACAAGCGCTGTTCGCTTTTCAGTTAACAGTCCGTATCCCCAGATCGCAAACGGTGCTTCCGTGCTCCGCTGATGGTTGCCTATTGCAGCGGACACTTAATCTGAGCCTCTTTTGTGGTACGACGCAGCAGGCCGGCAAATGAGACGAGGTAATCCCGCTGAGCGGCCGTGCCGTCTCCCTGTGGCCGGCGTGTGGCCTGTGGGTGAGAGGGGCGCGCCTCGCCCCCTCCGGCTGCCTGGCAAGAACAATCGCGCGCCTGTCTCGAGAGCCGCTCGTCCGCGGCAGGTGCTCCTGCGGTCGGCGCCCTTCACCAGCGCCGCCACCTTCACGAGACACGCTCCACGAGGCGACAGCAGAGCAGTGCCATCCTATCCTCTGTATCCATACTCCACATGCGTTCTTAAGATGTACGGCAAAGACTACTTTGTGAGAATTTATACAGTAGTGGAAATCAGTACAAAGGCAGGCTTTCTACGAATGTAATACACTGGAGGGTAAAAAAACTGGTACACCTGCCTAATATCGTGTCGGGCCCACGCAAGCACGATGAAGTGCTGCAACACGATGTGCCATAGACTCGACTATGTCTGACAGACAGGGTGTTACAAAAAGGTACGGCCAAACTTTCAGGAAACATTTCTCACACAGAAATAAAGAAAAGATGTTATGTGGACATGTGTCCGGAAACGCTTAATTTCCATGTTAGAGCTCATTTTAGTTTCGTCAGTATGTACTGTACTTCCTCGATTCACTGCCAGTTGGCCCAATTGAAGGAAGGTAATGTTGAATTCGGTGCTTGTGTTGACATGCGACTCATTGCTCTACAGTACTAGCATCAAGCACATCAGTACGTAGCATCAACAGGTTAGTGCTCATCACGAACATGGTCTTGCAGTCAGTGCAATGTTTACAAATGCGGAGTTGGCAGATGCCCATTTGATGTATGGATTAGCACGGGGCAATAGCCGTGGCGCGGTACGTTTGTATCGAGACAGATTTCCAGAACGAAGGTGTCCCGACAGGAAGACGTTCGAAGCAATTGATCGGCGTCTTAGGGAGCACGGAACACTCCAGCCTATGACTCGCGACTGGGGAAGACCTAGAACGACGAAGACACCTGCAATGGACGAGGCAATTCTTCGTGCAGTTGACGATGACCCTAATGTCAGCGTCAGAGAAGTTGCAGCTGTACAAGGTAACGTTGACCACGTCACTGTATGGAGAGTGCTACGGGAGAACCAGTTGTTTCCGTAGCATGTACAGCGTGTGCAGGCACTATCAGCAGCTGATTGGCCTCCACGGGTACACTTCTGCGAATGGTTCATCCAACAACGTGTCAATCCTCATTTCAGTGCAAATGTTCTCTTTAGGGATGAGGCTTCATTCCAACGTAATGAAATTGTAAATTTTCACAATCAACATGTGTGGGCTGACGAGAATCCGCACGCAATTGTGCAATCACGTCATCAACACAGATTTTCTGTGAACGTTTGGGCAGGCATTGTTGGTGATGTCTTGATTGGGCCCCATGTTCTTCCACCTACGCTCAATGGAGCACGTTATCATGATTTCATACGGCATACAATACCTGTGCTGCTAGAACATGTGCCTTTACAAGTACGACACAACATGTGGTTCATGCACGATGGAGCTCCTGCACATTTCAGTCGAAGTGTTCGTACGCTTCTCAACATCAGATTCGGTGAACGATGGATTGGCAGAGGCGGACCAATTCCATGGCCTCCACGCTCTCCTGACCTCAACCCTCTTGACTTTCATTTATGGGGGCATTTGAAACTCTTGTCTACGCAACCCCGGTACCAAATGTAGAGACTCTTCGTGCTCGTATTGTGGACGGCTGTGATAAAATACGCCATTCTCTAGGGCTGCATGAGCGCATCAGGGATTCCAAGCGACGGAGGGTGGATGCATGTATCCTTGCTAACGGAGGACGTTTTGAACATTTCCTGTAACAAAGTGTTTGAAGTCACGCTGGTACGTTCTGTTGCTGTGTGTTTCCATTCCATGATAAATGTATTTTGAAGAGAAGTAATAAAATGAGCTCTAACATGGAAAGTAAGCGTTTCCGGACACATGTCCACATAACATATTTTCTTTCTTTGTGTGTGAGGAATGTTTCCTGAAAGTTTGGCCGTACCTTTATGTAACACCCGGTATAACTAATCCTAAAAATATATAGAATTTTAATTGCCATAAAATTCCATAACGGAATAATTAAAACTGTATTCCACATAGATTTAACATATTCTACAGGACTTAAAGGTGTAGAACACGAGCTATTTACAAATGCTGCACAAACACCCGCTGGTCTAGCAACAACAAAAACTGTAAAAATTGATGGAAACTGCTTATGGCGGTCTCTGGTGCACATTCGTTCCGTCTGATTCTAAATTCAGTCGCTAGACTGGAGTACCGACAAGAAAACATCATGGGTTCCTAGCTACATTACCCACTACGAACAACACTCTCTCTCACATACTCCTCTGGAGTGCGTCTTACAGTCAATTTAAACTTGGCCACAATTCCTCTACGTCCATCATATTGGAAAAAATGATGTCATTCATTTACTAAGTTGGATAATAAAAATAGGAGAAACCCTGCTAGCTTTCTTTAGGGATGTTTGAGCTTCAGAAATAGTCGTCTATAATGACGCTGTTGTTCCTGTTCAGTATTTGTCCTTAGTTCGTGACCTTTAAACTGAGAATAATTTTCACATGTAGCTCTCGGTCTATAGCTCTTAAGGGCATCACTTCTCTTTGCATTACCTTCTGAGGGAATGTACCTGAGCGTAAATCTTCAGGGTAGACTTCTCTGTTCTTTGAGTACTGTGATTTTTCCAGGGCTGTCTCCTCTATGGACAGCCACTATCTTCACTGAGAATAACCTCCCTGTTCTTGTGAGATTCATCTACCTGAGCCGTAATAAGCACACAAGAGATGACGAGTTTTATGTATGTCACCCCAGAGTATCGAATCCGCATGCGGGTGGACATGTCTATCTTGCAACATGGCAATGTGACCATTAGACTTTCAGTTTCAGTTGTTAATCACAGAATGGAGAAAATAGAATCAGAATTGAATATGCTACAATGTCTCTGTTTTTTAAAGAGAGACGACAATATAAAAAAGGGCGGAAGCATTTAAAATGTGATAACACAGAAGGACATTAAAAACAATGTGGTCAGGTGCAGCATGAAAAGAGTAGATACTAGGAGGAGCAAATGGATGTTGTTGTTGTGGTCTTCAGTCCTGAGACTGGTTTGATGCAGCTCTCCATCCTGTGCAAGCTTCTTCATCTCCCAGTACCTACTGCGGCCTACAACCTTCTGAATCTGCTTAGTGTATTCATCTCTTGGTCTCCCTCTACGATTTTTACCCTCCACGCTGCCCTTCAATACTAAACTGGTGATCCCTTGATGCCTCAGAACATGTCCTACCAACCGATACCCTTCTGGTAGTCAAGTTGTGCCACAAGCTCCTCTTCTCCCCAATTCTATTCAATACCTCCTCATTAGTTATGTGATCTACCGATCTAATCTTCAGCATTCTTCTGTAGCACCACATTTCGAAAGCTTCTATTCTCTTCTTGTCTAAACTATTTATCGTCCACGTTTCACTTCCATACATGGTTACACTCCATACATATACTTTCAGAAACGACTTCCTGACATTTAAATCTATACTCGATGTTAACAAATTTTTCTTCTTCAGAAACGCTTTCCCTGCCATTGCCAGTCTATATTTTATATCCTCTCTACTTCGACCATCATCAGTTATTTTACTCCCCAAATAGCAAAACTCCTTTACTACTCTAACTGTCTCATTTCCTAATCTAATTCCCTCAGCATCACCCGACTTTACTCGACTACATTCCATTATCCTCGATTTGCTTTTGTTGATGTTCATCTTATATCCTCCTTTCAAGACACTGTTCATTCCGTTCTGCTCTTCCAAGTCCTTTGCTGTCTCTGACAGAAGCCGGCCGGTGTGGCCAAGCGGTTAAAGGCGCTACAGTCTGGAACCGCGCGACCGCTACGGTCGCAGGTTCTAATCCTGCCTCGGGCATGGATGTGTGTGATGTCCTTAGGTTAGTTAGGTTTAAGTAGTTCTAAGTTCTAGGGAACTGATGACCTTAGAAGTTAAGTCCCATAGTGCTCAGAGCCATTTGAACCATCTCTGACAGAATTATAATGTCATCGGCGATCCTCAAAGTTTTTATTTCTTCTCCATGGACTTTAGTACCTACTCCAAATTTTTCTTTTTATCCTTTACTGCTTACTCAATATACAGATTGAATAATATCGGGGATAGGCTACAACCCTGTCTCACGCCCTTCCCAACCACTGCTTCCCTTTCATACCCACTGACTCTTATAACTGCCATCTGCTTTCTGTACAAATTGTAAATAGCCTTTCGCTCTCTGTATTTTACCCCTGCCACTTTCAGAATTTGAAAGAGAGTATTCCAATCAACATTGTCAAAAGCTTTCTCTAAGTCTACAAATGCTAGAAACGTAGGTTTGCCTTTCCTTAATCTTTCTTCTAAGGTAAGTCGTCGGGTCAGTATTGCCTCACGTGTTCCAACATTTCTACGGAATTCAAACTATCTTTCCCGAGGTCAGCTTCTATCAGTTTTTCCATTCGTCTGTAAAGAATTCGCGTTAGTACTTTGCAGCTGTGACTTATTAAACTGATAGTTCGGTAATTTTCACATCTGTCAAACGCTGCTTTCTTTGGGATTGGAATTATTATATTCTTCTTGAAGTCTGAGGGTATTTCGCCTGTCCCATACATCTTGCTCACCAGATGGTAGAGTTTTGTCAGGACTGGCTCTCCAAAGGCTGTCAGTAGTTCTAATGGATTGTTGTCTACTCCGGGGGCCTTGTTTCGACTCAGGTCTGTCAGTGCTCTGTCATACTCTTCACGCATTATCATATCTCCCATTTCATCGTCATCTACATCCTCTTCCATTTTCATAATATTGTTCTCAAGTACATCGCCCGTGTATAGGCCCTCTATATACTCCTTACACCTTTCTGCTTTTCCTTCTTTGCTTAGAACTGGGTTTCCATCAAAGCTCCTGAAATTCATGCAAGTGGTTCTCCTTTCTCCAAAGGTCTCTTTAATTTTCCTGTAGGTAGTATCTATCTTACCCCTAGTGAGATAAGCCTCTACATCCTTACATTTGTCCTCTAGCCATCCCTGCTTAGCGATTTTGCACTTCCTGTCGATCTCATTTCTGAGTCGTTTGTATTCGTTTTTGCCTGCTTCATTTACTGCATTTTTATATTTTCTCCTTTCATCAATTAAATTCAGTATTTCTTCTGTTACCCAAGGGTTTCTACTAGCCTTCGTCTTTTTACCTATTTGATCCTCTGCAGCCTTCACTATTTCATCCCTCAAAGCCACCCATTCTTCTTCTACTGTATTTCGTTCCCACATTCGTGCCATTTGTTCCCTTACGCTCTCCCTGAAACTCTGTACAACCTCTGGTTCTTTCAGTTTATCCAGATCCCACCTCCTTAAATTCCCACCTTTTCGCAGTTTCTTCAGTTTTAATCTACAGTTCATAACCAATAGATTGCGGTCAGAGTCCACATCTGCCCCCGGAAATGTCTTACAATTTAAAACGTGGTTCCTAAAACTTATAAAATAGACTGTTTTGGCGCTGGATGTAGAAGGTATGTGCAGAGGAAAAGATCTGGAAATAAGTGACGCGAATGAGAAGCAGACGGAAGATAGAGGGTGACAGAAGGAAGTCTGCATATTTGTTGCCAATTTTAACATCTGGCGCTACACAGGAGAAACTTACAGTGAAGTGGGAAATCCTAGCAAAAAAACCCAACTCGTCTGCTACAGTTCTTTTTATTATTCTTTTAAACACTACCAGCCACTTTCACGCCAGATCATCAGGTGTCTTTGTCATTATGAATATGCAATGAAAGCATGCATTACCTATCTCGTGTAATCAGCTGTGTACAAGCTAGCTGATGGCACACCACGTTAGGACTTCGGATCTTTACTGTGACAAACACTTGCAGACCGCGTTGACTTTGACTGTGCAGCACTTATAAATGTTTTTCATATTTTGTTTGTACACATATTCTGACTCGACGAGAAGGAGCGTGCCGGCTGAAACAGACTGGCTTTATTTTTAGCAGCCAAGGTGATTCTCATTATCAGTATTTCTTACTTCAGTTTACAACAAATTTCTGAATGACGTGCAGATCGAAATGCCACTCGCAGGATTGGATGGACTAGAAGCCATGGAGCTACAAGCGTAGTCTGCTAGTCTTAATAAACCGTGTTAGTTGTGTCGGCGACTTGATCAGCCACTCTATCGTGTGCCTCCGTTATGGGTCCCGCGCCATCTGCCAGCTACAGCCGCCTGTACTTCGGCTCATTCTCAGAGCTCGCCTAGTGCGTGTCCCGGACCAGTTAGTGCTACTCCGTTGTTGGCCTCCGTTTTTCACGTCAGAAGGCACTGCAGCCGGTAATGGACATATTGGGGGACATTAGGAATGCATTTGTCAGCGCCCGGCCAATATCTGGCAGCCGCGACTCGCCATCATCATTAATCATCGGCGCGGCAAGAAGCTCGAGAACTGCGTTATGCGGCCGCGCACATCCATCACGCCGTCTCGGCTGCTAGGGGCGCTCGGTTGCATGCTCACGACCGTGTGTGTGTGTGTGTGTGTGTGTGTGTGTGTGTGTGTGTGAAGCCCAGGTGCGCATATGTGAGGAGCGTGCAGGCTCACCGTTGTTGTCGTGGGTATTACGGCTGTACTGCACCTCAAGTCACGCTGGAAGGAAAACGTACAAGTATGACCTGATGCCTAGAGCCGGGATTTTCGTGCATATGCGTATCGGATGCATGTTTGCACATTTTTGCCATTTGGGAAGTAAATGTATATTTCGAAGATTTCATCGACATAACTCTATGAATTTAGGCATTTGTTAACAAAAGTACAAAAACTCATTCATCAGATGCACAAGGAAACCATTATTTTTTTCACTTTAACGGTTGCGACAGATTAACCTATCATCTTCAGAAGTGAAACAGACTCAAATCATTCGTAAACCAACGTCAAATTAAGAATCTGCCGGTAGTGTCCTTTGATTACCGTCTGATTCTTATTCTGACGTTGCCTTCCACTCCACTTCTGAAGATGGCACTTTAAACTGTCGAAACTGGCAAAGTGAACCAAATAAATGTTTTACTGTGCAGCTGACGATTTTATTTTTTTATCTCTATTGAAATGTTTTGCGGCTGATGAACCACAACTACGGACAAAATGTATTGACATTTACAATACACACCATTATCATTTTTTACCTCAGTGCATATACTGCAATAACTGACATGATAGCATCTTTTATTGATGTTTTTTGTATATGAATTATACCAAAAGTACACAAATGAGTAATTTCGAGAATTTTATTACAGTCTATATACTTCATAGTGAGCTCAAGCGCTCTAAGTTGTCTCGGTAGACTTCGGTGGAACTCAATATACGAGTACTTCATCCCAATGCATATAAATAAAAGAGGGCCTATTGTTGCTAAGCGATGCTTTGCCGCATACGATGAAATCCGGGAACATAATTAAAATATATTAACTTAAAGCACGTTACGTGGTTAGCCCATGCGTTACATCATGTAGCTGAAACAGTACGTCTAAAACATGACAATGTGAATGTGCTCATATCCTCCTCAAACACGCCAAAATACAAAAGTTTCTTATTCATGACAGAGTTAATCAAGTCATATGCTGACTTTTTATCCAAGCGAAGGTATTCATGGAAGCAGTTGTCCGTATTGCCTGTCCTGTTGTTTGAACTCTTCTCTGGACCCGTTGTCCAGATTTATGATTTAGAGATATACTGCCAGATTTAGCATTGCCTTCACAATCTGTTTTAACACGGTGGTGTACCTGAATAAATGCTGTTATCTTTTACTATGATAATTTTCATATAGTTAAGTCGCTAAGAGACCGGAGGTTCCCGAAAAGTAATTGAAATTTGCAAACCTTTGCTTCGCATCGCTGGAAAGTTTTTACTTATTTCCTCTAATTCATTTTCGGTTGTATGTCGTAGACACTTTCGAAGCCAACAATGCAGCTTGCATGAAAGACCGTGCACTGGGATCCAAGAAAACAAATCTGAAGCAAGACCTGCGTTACATCAAATCAAAATTTGTGCATTTTAGCGGCAGCAGCTATGAAGTTGAACGCCACAGATAACCTCTGGAATCTTTGACACAGAGCAGTTTGAAAAATCTTTCCAATGATACCAATGGACAAGAGAGTGTGGCAGCCGTATCAAATCCTAATATTGAGCTAATGAAGTTGAAAAAAATTGCTGTGAAAATGAAAATGTAAGAGATTTTCAACTATACGAATTTTTACTTAAGTATTCACGTGTCTCTTCCGTCTGATAAATGCATGGACTAAAGGCGGAGAAAATTTGGAAGAATTGGCTTTTGTGTGCTGTCTGTAAGAAAATAAAAATAAAGAACTGAATTTTTATGCCACATATTTTTATTTTCTTGCTGCCTCATTGTGTATGTTTTATAATTTGACAGTACATGAAAATCAGGGCCCTGCTGATGATCATGCTTAATGAGACATATTTTACTTGCGAAAACAGATATATTATTAAAAAGATAAAAGTTTTTAGTGGATCATAGGTATATGTACAAAGAGTAACACATAATTAATGGGTTTTTAGTTTCAGATGTTTCTTATGGAAGAAAAATACATCAGTACATTGTGGCACCATTGTGTTTGTTCGTTACTGTGTATTTGAGTGTACGTGCGTAGACTTTATCTCAATGATAATGAAAGGCATGAGCACAGTGATGCAGTGGTTAAAATACTGGTCTCCCACTTGGGTGGGATCCTGGCTACAATTTCTTTCCGGCATCTGTATTTCGCTTTTTCTGTGGCTTTTCTAATCCTCTGAAAGGAAGCGTCCAGGTGATGTCTTCAAAATTAGCGTGGACGACTTACCCATACCTCCCCAACCTGAGTTTGTGCCGCCACTCTAGTGACATCTTCCTTTTTCTTGTAACTAACTCTTATGATCGCCGAAAAAACGATCATTCTTATTAGACTAAATGCCGTTTCAAACCATAGAGACGATAGAATTGCACAAAGGACCATCCGTTTTTATATACATACACTCGTATCTACGAATACTGCATGTTTTCAGCCATTAAATATTCAACTACTGCAGTTACAAGCGTTTCAAAGAATAATTTAGGCATTTCATATGTGTGTTATATACGAAAAGTGTAAACAAAACATTAGATCCATATTACATTTAATTAAGACTGTATTAAGAATAAATGAGAATTTTTTAAATATAAAAGAGGTGCAGTGGGCGAATTGAGAAGTCAGGTAATAACATTAAAATGTGAATACTAAACAAAATGAAGGGGTACGCAAACAGTTGATGTACGAACACACGCAGGGTATAAGTTATGCAGTTTGGATCAAGGAAAGGTACATTTTGGCTGAAATCTCGTTTCTGATGCTCTTTAAACCAACGGGGATGAATATTTACTTACTGGATACGAAAATGAGCCAGTAAGGAAAATATGACCATACCATTTTTTCTCGATGTTAATTTTACGGAGAGAATAGTGTCAATTTTACTAGCTTACACATGAATATAAAATGCTGCTCCAACATCGCCTACAAGAAAACGACGGTACCTCCTAGTAACTCTAAAGCTATAACTTCCATTGTAAGCCATTGATACAATAGCCCTAGGTAATATAGCGTATTTTACAAGTTACAACTTTATTAAAAAGACAAATCTTTATACGTGTTCTTCCATTGTACATCGGTGTAGCCGACCACGCAGCTGTAGTAATTTTTAAACAATAAAACTTTTCTGACTTGAAAACTGTGTATCTTTGTGCACTTAAAATTATACATTTATTAGAAAATTCTATACAGAGGTATTAGAAAGTCACATTAAGTGACTTCGTTGTACTTCAAAACTTCAGTTTTCTTACCCGAATCGTTAGTCAAAAATGAAGCCAGGAAGGTTTCTTGGATACATATTGAATACGACCACTATACCAGAATGTTTCCAGACACGATGGTCAGTTCTGAGATTTCTATGTAGCCACCTGAAATTTTGAAACTGAGTTTGTCCGGTTTCCAGAGATTCCAGTCGATGTCAAACTCAACCTTCAATACAGCCTTAAAGATTTGTTTTAAAATGGTATAAGACAAAGTGTAAGGATGTTAGACCTGACGCATAGTGTTTTTTTTTGTGCTAAGTTTCTATGGGATAAGCTGCTAAGGTCATCGTTCTCTAGACTTACACACTACTTAATATAACTGAAACTAAGCTACGCTATGGACAACACACACACCCATGCCTAAGGGAGAACTCGAACCTCTGACGGGGGCAGGCGCGCGAACCGTGACAAGGCGCCTGAGACCGCGCAGCTAACCAGCGCGGCTCGTGTATTCTAAGCATTCTTCTAATCTCAAATGTGAAACTAACGCGTCAGTTGAATTATTTTCAAACCATAAGACAAAAAATGCAAATATTCAAGTATTGTTCCAAAAATGTTAATTTACGGTAATGAAATGTACAAAATATTACTGTATTTAAACAGTAGCAAGGTGCTTCAATCACAAGGTCTTCGTCAGGTGAACATACACATTAAAGTAGAATGTCAGTGTATTTCGATTAAAACGTTAAATTCCAGTGGTTAGTGGCGCATCATATTATGCATTACAGGTTACAGTCCAAAGATGTAGCCGTTTCCTTGAAATAATAATATCAGGAAACATTTCAACCAATCTTACGTGGCGGTGCAACCCGGTTGCACACTTCGCTTAGGTAAAACCTTACTAATTTAAAATCCTTAATTCGGCGGAAAAGTTATTTACACTTTTTGATGGTAATTTATACATCGGTTTGCATTTTTTTCAATGCCGGGGTGTGCTGATTTACAATCGTATGGATTGTACTAGAATGAGAGCAATGGATTTCGTATCTTATGAAAATGTCGTTAAAGTGCTTACTATTCATGAATAAGATGCTCTTCTCGTTGTGGTAGTGCAGAAATCTTCGTTAGAGAACTGTGCGTAATGTACCTCAATATGCAAAAAATATATGGGGGTATCACTTCGGTTTTTTTCTGCCCGTCACGGAGATGTCCTGTTATCTGACCACTGGAAGATAAAGTTTCATTTATTGCTCTGGTCTCTGACTGTGTACATACGTGTAAACAGTTGTGACAATGTTTTCTTTTTTAATATTTCTTGATAGTAAAAGAGATTTTGGGAGTATTTTGCCATCAGAATTTGCAGGACATGTTGGTTTTTCCACACTTTTAAACCACAGAAAAAAAGTTTTAGATATATATCGGCACCATAGGAGTACATAATGTGCAATCTGGTATTTAATCAAGGTGTGTAAACTAATAAAGTTTTCTTTGATATAATAATAATTATAAGAGATTAGAGAGCTCATATGGTTGTATAATGATTCCATTTTAATTAATCCTAGATCATATTGTAAGGTATTCAAATTTAAAATTTAGAAAAAGGAAACAAAATCTATTACATTTTAAGATAAATTGGTATTATTCCTTACACCACTTTAAATACATTTAATTCTTCACCCTCTTCTTCTTTTTATCACATACTGGGCGTCGGTCACAAATACACAAATAATGTCTTAACTGACCAGAACGACTATAGTGCAGTTATAGAAAGGAAGAGTTGGCTATACTGCAGTATATTCACTCATATTAATTGTAATTTCACGTTTAGGCAAATTGCCATTATCAGAACCCAGAATGAAGAAATAATTTTTTGTAATGTGCAGTGGGTCACTTTGAAAAATTGCAAAGACGTATAAAATATGTCTGTGTGTTTGCATTTATACAGATAGATTTTACAGCTATTTGTTGATGTGCCAGAGCCATTTTGTTTCTTCCTTGCAAATTCCAATGTGATTCAAGCATTTCATAAACGTAACTTCTTTGGTATCTGTCTGGGTTTCATGGTCAGTTACCACTTTCACATAGACAACTCCAGATCTACAGTGAATTTGTTTTGAGCCTGAAGATACGTTACTTTCACACTAAGATATCCATATTACTTATTGCGTATGGTCTCCTTTGTAATTTTTGCTATGATATTCAGATGTTTATCCATACAGGCTATCCCAATAGGAATGGCTAATCGCTAGAAGGGAAAATGTATAGTAAACGGTCTCCTTAACGCGTATCTTAGGAGCTATGAGAAAAGATTTTTTTTCACATTATCGAAGGGGTGAGTTCAAATGGCTCTGAGCACTATGGGACTCAACTGCTGAGGTCATTAGTCCCCTAGAACTTAGAACTAGTTAAACCTAACTAACCTAAGGACATCACAAACATCCATGCCCGAGGCAGGATTCGAACCTGCGACCGTAGCGGTCTTGCGGTTCCAGACTGCAGCGCCTTTAACCGCACGGCCACTTCGGCCGGCGAAGGGGTGAGTGTCATAGTCCTTAACGTGTGCACTTTAAAACCCACGTTTACTAGACATGTTTTTCGAATGATCGTTCCTTCCATATCGATGAATATGACTATTCCTCCTTGGACATAATCTATATTTTACTAAGAAATGTTGTTGCTGGGCAACTGTCCAAATAAAAACCTCTAAATTCGATCTTGACTTCTTAGAATTTTTTTTATGACCATTGCTACAGCAAATGTGATGTAAATCCTGTTTCTGTTTGCATAATACCAGTCAAAACCATATATCGTCTTTGAATATTTCATTTTATGACTCCTTAGTTTCGAAAGATTTCCCGCGATGATTTCAAACAATCAGAGGACATGGTAAAATACTTCACAACAGCAAAACTAACGAAACTGAATTGTATGTACCAAAGAGAAAATATCGTTTACTGATAAAGCACAGCAGGTAATTCACGAGGAGTTTCTGACCACCGACATACGGTGCACATTTTGCGTATGTTCATTTGTTGTGTCAGTGTCTTTTTTCAGGGTAGCTGTTTGGTTCGGTTTCCACTTGGCACTGAGAGCAAACAGTGCAAATTAATTACGTGGCTCTATTTCCCCGTCACTGCAGCAAGAGGATTTTCAAAGCTCTTTTAAACTGTAGTAATTATCTCGTGGGGCACATTTGTTATTCTCTTTCACTAAAAAAATCAAAATTTAACGAAGAAAACGTAATTAATTTTCTACATCTACATTTCTGTTTCATCTTTGATATTTTCCAACTGTTTTCTGTGTAAGTGAGCAAAGACCTATACATCAAAGGACCTCTCGAAGTCCCGAAAACCCGGCACTTTTAAGAATGCACAATCGGATACAAACTCCGCGTTTTGTTTCTGTCGTATAACGGATCAGTTATCGGTACACAGTCAGGTATTTTCGTAGGCAGACATAAGTGGGGACTGCGAAGAAGATGAAGAACGGCACCATGAATAATGTAGAACATAATAAAATTGAATATGCCTTTAAATTTGTTGTGCGACACCAAACAGTATGTACACTACCCGCAAACTGCAACATAAAAATTTATTTTGATTCTTTAAAGATGAGCAAGTTTATGACTCATACATATGATAAAAATAGCTCACCGTAGTTAGCAAATATTACTCAATTATGTTTCACCATATGACGATGATGCTATCGAAACGAGGTGTTCAAGTCTTACCAGATGGTCATGTCTCCCTTTTCAGATACTCTGAAGCTGTGGAACACCACCCCTACAAAGTATATCAAACTTCTCAGAACTGATCGTGTCTCTTATTGTGAAAGAAGATCGTTGATGTGTGAAATTAATTCACGACTGGATCATTCTGTTATTTTCAGTTTTACTCACATAAAAATTACAATTTCGTTTTCAAACAGCTGCATATTGTTTACATTTAATGTTTTCTACAGGGTGACTCCATCGTGATGTTACAAACTTTCAGGGGTGATGGAGGATAGTAAATTATCAATATCAGGTACTGGATTTGGTTCCGGAAACGACCGGATCGAAAGTTATAACCGAAACTCATTCTTATGCCTCGGGCGTATAGTATGACGATACCTCTGACGGTGGAATACATGTGCTGGTACAGTTGTTGCAAGAGATGTATGGTAGGCAACTTTCAGAATTTTTAGTATGGGCCGTAACAAGAAAAAAGTATTATTATCATGAGGTCTAAAATGCATACCTTAAGAACTATGAGAATTTGAAGCTTCGATATTTGAAACACAGCTCTTTTGCTGCAAGCTCTTTAGTTTAGATACACTCCTGGAAATGGAAAAAAGAACACATTGACACCGGTGTGTCAGACCCACCATACTTGCTCCGGACACTGCGAGAGGGCTGTACAAGCAATGATCACACGCACGGCACAGCGGACACACCAGGAACCGCGGTGTTGGCCGTCGAATGGCGCTAGCTGCGCAGCATTTGTGCACCGCCGCCGTCAGTGTCAGCCAGTTTGCCGTGGCATACGGAGCTCCATCGCAGTCTTTACCACTGGTAGCATTGCCGCGACAGCGTGGACGTGAACCGTATGTGCAGTTGACGGACTTTGAGCGAGGGCGTATAGTGGGCATGCGGGAGGCCGGGTGGACGTACCGCCGAATTGCTCAACACGTGGGGCGTGAGGTCTCCACAGTACATCGATGTTGTCGCCAGTGATCGGCGGAAGGTGCACGTGCCCGTCGACCTGGGACCGGACCGCAGCGACGCACGGATGCACGCCAAGACCGTAGGATCCTACGCAGTGCCGTAGGGGACCGCACCGCCACTTCCCAGCAAATTAGGGACACTGTTGCTCCTGGGGTATCGGCGAGGACCATTCGCAACCGTCTCCATGAAGCTGGGCTACGGTCCCGCACACCGTTAGGCCGTCTTCCGCTCACGCCCCAACATCGTGCAGCCCGCCTCCAGTGGTGTCGCGACAGGCGTGAATGGAGGGACGAATGGAGACGTGTCGCCTTCAGCGATGAGAGTCGCTTCTGCCTTGGTGCCAATGATGGTCGTATGCGTGTTTGGCGCCGTACAGGTGAGCGCCAGAATCAGGACTGCATACGACCGAGGCACACAGGGCCAACACCCGGCATCATGGTGTGGGGAGCGATCTCCTACACTGGCCGTACACCACTGGTGATCGTCGAGGGGACACTGAATAGTGCAGGGTACATCCAAACCGTCATCGAACCCATCGTTCTACCATTCCTAGACCGGCAAGGGAACTTGCTGTTCCAACAGGACAATGCACGTCCGCATGTATCCCGTGCCACCCAACGTGCTCTAGAAGGTGTAAGTCAACTACCCTGGCCAGCAAGATCTCCGGATCTGTCCCCCATTGAGCATTTTTGGGACTGGATGAAGCGTCGTCTCACGCGGTCTGCACGTCCAGCACGAACGCTGGTCCAACTGAGGCGCCAGGTGGAAATGGCATGGCAAGCCGTTCCACAGGACTACATCCAGCATCTCTACGATCGTCTCCATGGGAGAATAGCAGCCTGCATTGCTGCGAAAGGTGGATATACACTGTACTAGTGCCGACATTGTGCATGCTCTGTTGCCTGTGTCTATGTGCCTGTGGATCTGTCAGTGTGATCATGTGATGTATCTGACCCCAGGAATGTGTCAATAAAGTTTCCCCGTCCTGGGACAATGAATTCACGGTGTTCTTATTTCAATTTCCAGGAGTGTATTTTTGGAGGAGGTAGTATGGACCAAAACAAGAAAAAGATATCAAATAAGCGTGGGCTCCCAAGTGCATACCTTAAGAGCTATGGGCACTTGTTCAGTAGAAGAGAAGTGTTTCACAGTAGCGAAGATGAACAAGTTTTGTAGCTCTTCATGTATGCCTTTTATAGCCCACGTTTTGGTCTACACTATCACCTCTCGAAGCTGCTTACCCTACAGTCTTAGCAACAATAGTGCCGATACATATATTCCACTTTTTATTTGGTTGCTTCCAGACCAAGATCCTTATCTGGAATTGATACATTTACCGTTCTCCATCATACCTGGAAGTTTGTAACATCATCATGGGACGAGCCTATAGAAGAAACATACCGAAATTTTTTTGTTGGTTACAGAAATGGAAAACACTTTACTATGAACGCGCAGACGGAACGTAATCAAACAGGTACTCCAGTATTTTGATACCAGAAGGACGCAATTGATGGAAATGGAACTTTCATACGACAATATTACGCATGATGTTATTACCAAATAAGAATTAAAATGATTGAACATTCATATGACGCAATTAGCCATTTCACTGTACTCCTTTCAAAGATTCACGACCAGTTTCACACATTAAATGTGCTTCCTCAGAGGTATTTAATTAATCAGCTCATGCCTGAATTTCAAGGCGCAGCTATTAACGGAAGTGAGTGGCCTCTCAAAGGTTGCCATCAAGCTACAACGCTGTCAAACGCCGATGGTGGGTGTCCTAAATAAAATCCGTAAGCTGAGAAAATATAGGTATGGAAATTCCAATAAGCGGGAGGAGTGCTCACTAGAATTCGCACACTAACGCATGAGGCTAGTTGGCCAGTAATGCGTGTACAAAACTCAATAATGTGAATACAAAATTCGGTAATGATTATCGTCAGCCAACAGTTTCGTCGCCCCGGATCGAATCCTCCCATCCCGGCGGATTAATGACGACAGCTGGTGTGACGGCAAACTTGTTAAACTGCTTTTTAAGCAGTTTCCCACATACGACTACGTGAATACCGAGCTGGTATTCAGTTATACTATCCGAGGACATTTAGGTAACTTATGCACTTTTTCATATCAATAACACTACACACAGACAACTGAGGTATACGTATTCCGTCTCTGGGGGCGACGGGGCGGCGATTGGGGGAGGCATCTGGCCACCCCTTAAATTAACCAGGCCTAATCAAATAGTAACAGAGCCAACCCCGCGTATATGTATTACAAAGACACAAGAAACAGAAGAAGATACATAGTACAGGAGATATGACGTCATAAACTCTGAGATACATGAAAAACCAGCTTTTGCTTAAAACGGAGCACAAATTACCCAGACCTCACTCATCCAGTGCCTGATAAGCAGAGGAATTTGTGATTTCCATCAAACAGCAAAGGACTTGGAAGAGCAGTTGAAGGGAGGATATAAGATGAACATCAACAAAAGCAAAACGAGGATAATGGAATGTAGTCGAACTAAGTCGGGTGATGCTGAGGGAACTAGATTAGGAAATGGGACAGTTAAAGTAGTAAAGGAGTTTTGCTATTTGGGGAGCAAAATAACTGATGATGGTCGAAGTAGAGAGGATATCAAATGTAGACTGGCAATGGCAAGGAAAGCGTTTCTGAAGAAGAAAAATTTGTTAACATCGAGTATAGATTTAAGTGTCAGGAAGTCGTTTCTGAAAGTATTTGTATGGAGTGTAGCCATGTATGGAAGTGAAACATGGACAATAAATTGTTTGGACAAGAAGAGAATAGAAGCTTTCGAAATGTGGTGCTACAGAAGAGTGTTGAAGATTAGGTGGATAGATCACGTAACTAATGAGGAGGTATTGAATAGGATTGGGGAGAAGAGAAGTTTGTGGCACAACTTGACTAGAAGAAGGGATCGGTCGGTAGGACATGTCCTGAGGCATCAAGGGATCACCAATTTAGTATTGGAGGGCAGCGTGGAGGGTAAAAATCGTAGAGGGAGACCAAGAGATGAATACACTAAGCAGATTCAGAAGGATGTAGGTTGCAGTAGGTACTGGGAGATGAAGAAGCTTGCACAGGATAGATTAGCATGGAGAGCTGCATCAAACCAGTCTCAGGACTGAAGACCACAACAACAACAACATCAAACTTTCAACATAATTTCAAAACTTTTCCAAACTTTTTCTCGTTTTAAACGCTTAACGTAAAATATCTGACACGTTAACTATTGTAATTTGTGAGGTAACCAGACATTTGACGACTAATTCAGAGGCTATAAGGAGCAGCAAGGCAAATGCGAAAATCATCATAATGTGGGAATGAGAGAGGAAGTGGTCTGTATCCATCAGTGGTGATGACGATGATGATGACTGGCACAAAAATTCATTAATTAAAGAATGACTGAGGTAATTCATTCTCGATGTCACATGCCCAGTACTTTCTTTACGGAACATGAGCCGTCGTTTCCTGTTGTTGTTCACTCAAAGCTCTTCTTGAGGACAAACACAACCACGAAAATAGAAACCTATGATTTTAAAACTGCGGATGAAGAAAAAGGTGACACGAGATTCAGTGAAGTCGGCAGAAATGCAGCACACGGTCTCCCCCTGGTACGTGGCGTTCGGCCTCCTGCAAGGGACGACCTTTTCGGGTGCAGTCAGACCAGTAGCGTGTTCCGATACCTGGCCAGGCGCCATCCAATTTAGATGCCATCAGCGCACCACTGATACACAAATTCGCTATCGGTCTGTTCGCCGGAACTCAATTACAATTCACTACTGCTCTATCGGAAGGGCACAATCAGAGAGGGCACAGTTGTCGAAACACGACTGGATTCACCGATTTTAAATTTAGTGCAACATCTGGCTGTAATGATTACGATGTTTGAATGTTACATATACGTACACAAGTAAGTCGAGATTCGTTCTCTTGGACGAGTTGGCGAAACTCAAAAAACGCCAACAATATAACATTAGCGTAAAACACCAGAATTGCTTTCCTTGTTTCAATTGTTGCCTTCTCAGCTACGATGTGAGATTTTGTTTGAATCCAACCCGTTAAAATGTGCAACCTAATGCGGACACAAGTCTTTCTGAAATCCATTCGCATTTATCTTTTCCACGCCAAAGTTTGTTTGTTTAAAGCACATCACAGATTATGAAAATCAATTTGCTTCATATTGTGTTAAAATCTGTTATTGCAACCACTTGCATATTTTTTTGTTTTCCGACAATTTTTAGGTCAATTATTGAGTGCTGGTTCACTATTGAAACATGTGTGGTTATAGAGGGAACCGAAAGTAAATCAAATATCGTTTGTTCCTGCCACGTAGTCGATAAGATATATTATAATAGCTATTTGAGGCGTATACGATGACGAAAGGAACCAAAGCCAAATTTGTATATGGGAAGTAGTTGATGAGATGTATACTGACACATGTTGTCGACGTTTGTCCATTTTTTAAAGCATATGGCGTACATACGAACCATTAGGAAGAGCAACAGTCCCACTCTGCGAAATGAGTGTATGAAACAGACAACAGAGGTCAGTAGCGATGCTGGTGCCGACATAAGTGCAAGACAGTGGATGTCAGAAAATGTACTGGACCAAACCCGCGAAACATAAACATAATCCGCACCAAGGTTCTGTGAAAGCAGAGACGAAAAAGTCATTTATAATATATAGACTTCATCATTAAATGTATCTATGAAAGAAGATACCTAAGACTTGTTATGAAGTTTCCTGTGAATTGTTAAATGTTGCTTTTATGAACTCTCAATTTGTTATTTTGTTTAGAGGATCATAAAGTAACTACAAATTATTTTCTATGGGATAGATCGTTTTATTTAACATGGGAATGTACAATTTCTGTACTGAAAAATTTGCAGAATGTTAATATTAAACGGTCTTTAGAATTTTTGGTGTATATGGCCCTACGTATCATTGTGTTAATAAAAATCAAAATCTGTAGCGGTTAATTATAAAATAATTTACTTAGTAACAGATATACTGCAAACACATTTCCTTTATTTTTTCAGGAAAATGTAAAAAACATACTTTTTGTTATGAAACTTAAATGCGACAGAAACGTTAATTAACGTTAATGATATTTTATAGCACTAATTATAAACTGTCGTATCTATAGCCATTGTTTGTTGGCTAGAAAGTTGTATTTGTATATGAGTTATCAGCATGGATTGTGGTGGCATTGCTCAAATCGTAGTTATGTTGTTACAAATACAGCAGATTATCTTTCATTGGGATGTTTATGCGTGCCAGCCACTGTAACGTCGGACACTAGAGTAGTTTGAAACATACATTAAAGAAAACTAAAAATTTGGCAAACTTTTGCAGTGCAATGACAAATAATTTAAGCGTTAACGTTTTGATATCGTTGTTGTGATTGTATGTCAGGCTGTTTCTCAGTGTAAGAATACTTGCCGGTTGGTCATGAAAGCGCACAGTTTAGAGGAATCAAGTCGTCACCTTACTCATATAACAGGAAAAATTGACATCACTTAGTTTGAATGTACTTTGACGCCGTCTAACGGACGATAAAGTTTGATGCATCGACATTGTTTGGGAAGAATGTAGTCACTTATGCATCTGTAATCCGTGTTAGATGACAGTACTGGACTGGATATTATATTATTAGACTCCACGTATAATTACATTGTAACTGCAGCAGCTAAAATGAATACTGAATGAAACGGTACTCGGAAGCACAGTTTCATATTCACATTCATATCATAATGGTTTCGCAAACAGATATAGAATGTAATTGCAAGTAGTTGCAAATGTCAAAATGAACAAAATACGATCTGCACGGCAGATGTCACACTGCTACGAGAGGAACAGTATGCGCTATTAAGAAAAATGAATGGCAAAAACTGATGTTAGTGAAACACTTGAGGGTACAGATAACGATATAGGTACGAGGTGTCGAATCTTCCGCTTACCCATCTCTGCTGGACCCAAGATCACAGACAGCGCGATGATGGTGCGGCGCCTAGCGACTTCATTGCCGACGGGTGAAAAACTGCTCTTGTGCTCGTATTCTTTGCTGACGATTTCCCCAGTAGCACGATAACTGAGTGGCTAGTACAGAGGGCACTTAATGGCAAGTGCACGTGCGAGAGGTGCACTCTGGCCAACGATGGCGTTTATTACGTTTCTTCTTGATGAAGCTTTAAACTAAATTTCCACGGCAGAAACTCAATGAGAGAGTACGCTGACGAAAGCGTCTCTGCCCTACGCTATTTAAAAGGAAAAATAAGTTTGTAATAACTTTCTAATGAGGAACGCTCTATTTCATCATGAAAAGTAAGTGAGTGTTCGCACAGAAAACAAACTTCTGCGATATTTCTGCACTCTCCGTACCATCTCCAGTTCCCACATTTAAGTAGTAGCCGTCGTTGTTATCTTCTGGCGACTATCTGGTGAGGTGAGAGCGGCGTCGACAACCAGCAGTTACTGTTGTATCCCTTACAGCTGCTAAGTGACGCAGCAATGTTCTTACAGTATCCAAGGAACTAGAGGTCAGTACGCAGCGAGTATGTCGTATAGGAACAGTTAAAATCTATAGAAAAAGTACTCTAGTAAAATCTATAAAAAGTACATGCGGTAAATAACTAACTGCAAAAAAAAAATGTACGCGAACTTGAGTCGAAGAGAACAGCAACTACAAGTGCTAGGATTATAGCAGTGTTAGCTGAGTGGTTTCAGGAACAAATAAATTGAATTAAGTGCACAAAAATGGCCATAAGAGCTAGAAACTTCAGCACTCTGTCTCCAGTAATCCGCTGAGTTGGTTTGGGTTGTTTGGGGGAGGAGAGCAAACAGCGAGGTCATCGGTCTCGTCGGATTAGGGAAGGACGGGGAAGGAAGTCGGCCGTGCCCTTTCAAAGGAATCATCCCAGCATTTGGATGGAGCGGTTTAGGGAAATCACGGGAAACCTAAATCAGGATGGCCGGACGCGGGATTGAACCGTCGTCCTCCCGAATGCGAGTCCAGTGTGCTAACCACTGCGCCACCTCGCTCGGTAGCAATCCGTTCCCATCGACAACAGCGTAAGTTATTCTCTCCTTTCGCAAACTTCTGACCATATACAGGGCGTCCCGATAAACCTTAGGAACAGGAACAGGTTTCTAAAGTGCATGCCTTCAGAGATATGAATACTTGATCACCTTCGATACTATGAAACACATATATTTTACTCAAGCTCTTTGATTTATTTTGGGATGAGGCAGTATGGACCAAAACGAGAGAAAATTGCCTAGAAACGTGGACTTTGAAATGCATGTTTTAAGAGCTATGAGGCCTTGTTCAGTAGACGAGATGTGTTTCACAGTATCGAAGGTGAACAACTGCTCATATCTCTTAAAGTAAGCACTTTACACCTCTCGTTTACTAGACATTTTTTCTTTTTTTGGTCAGCACCTCCTCCTCCCAAAATATGGAGATCAAAGATCATGCCGTAGAAGAGGTCTGTTCCGTAGTATCGAATGTGAACAGGTGATCATATATCTTAAGTTATGCGCTATACAGCCCTTGTTACTAAACATTTTTTACTTATTTCTGTGTAAGGAACTTGTCCCTAAATTTTGTAGTTTTTTTTTTTTTTTGGGACACCCTGTATATGGATTATTCGTAAGTACTTCCGGGGTTTCAGAAGATGCTCGAAAACTATACAGAAAACCGATACATGTCGGTGGACGGAGCACTTCTACCGGTTCTTAGATCACATTAAAGGTATTCAGTAGATTTACTATTGAAATTTCTGGACAGAACTTTTCAGCAGGAGTCGGAGTGGAACAGGGTTGGACGAATCAGATAGTGGTACCGAAAGTACCCTCCGCCACACACCATTAGGTGCCTCGCGGAGTACGATGTTGATGTAGACGTATAGGTACGGTTTGTGACATGGTAACGTCAGTACGTGTGTTCAATTCATTCAAGTCGCTGCTGTCTAGGAAGAATCAATGTTAGTGGCCTGCCTTGGAAATCTGTTCACTGGATCGCCTATCGGTTGGCGCGACCTGAATCGGTTCGTCCATCCCTGTTGGTGTGCTCTGCAACTACGCCACGGGGCTTATTGTGCATCGAAACTTGGGGAGATGAGCTATTCATTGATATGCGTCATTTTATTGGCTCAAATGGCTCTAAGCACTATGGGCCTTAACATCTGAGGTCATCAGTCCACTAGACTTAGAACTAGTTAAATCTAACTAATCTAAGGACATCACACACATCCATGCCCGAGGCAGAATTCGAATCTGCGACCTCAGCAGCGGCGTGGTTCCGGACTGTAGCGCCTAGAACCGCTCGACCACAGCTGCCGGCTGTCATTTTCTTGGAAGTGGTCTTGTACGGCAAAATTCTGAAAACAGCAGGACTAAAATACATGGAGCGAAAGACTATTTACAGCTTTTACAGAAAGCCAGACAGCATTTACAAGAGTCGAGGGAGTGGAACGGGGTGGGGGCGGGGGCAGGGGGGGGGGGGCGCTAGACAGCGAGCTAGACAGGTTTGTAGCATATCCCCAACGTTATTTAATCTATATATTAAGCTAGCAGTAAAGGAAACCAAAGAAGAATTTGGAGAAGGACAGAAGTTCAGGGAGAAGAAATAAAACTTTGAAGTTAGCAGGTGACATTGTAGTTCTGCCAGAGACAGCAAACGGCTTGGAAAGTAGTTGAGTGAAATGGATAGTGTCTTGAAAGGAAAATACACTAAAGTGACAGAAGTAATGGCACATACACAGATGGCAATAGAATAGCTTACACAAGGTACAAAAGGGTAGTGCATTGGCGGACCAACCGTTTGTACTCAGGTGTTTCATGTGAAAAAGTGTCCGGTGTGATTAGGGTCGCACCATGGGAAATACACACTCCGAGAACCAAAGTGTCAACAGTGTGCCGAGAATACCAAATTTCAGGAATTACCTCTCACCATGGACAACGTAGTGGCTGACGGCGTTCACTTAACGACCGAGGGCAGCGGGGTTTGCTTAGAGAGAAATAACCAAAGAAATGAATCTGGGACGTACCACGAATGTATCCGTTAGGAAAGTGTGGCGAAATTTGACTTTAATGGGCTTTGGCAGCAGTCTTTGCTAACAGGACGACATTGCTGGCAGAGCCTCTCTTGGACCATAGTCAACTGGAAAACTGTGGTCTGGTCAGAAGAGTCCAGATTTCAATCGTTAAGAATTGATAGGGTTCGCGCAGACCCCACGGAGCCATGGAACCAAGTTGTCAGCAAGGTACTGTGCTGGTTGATGGTGGCTCCATAATGCCATTGGATGTGTTTACATGGCATGGACGGGGTCCTCTAGTCCAACTGAAGCGATCATTGACTGAAACTGGCTATGTTCGGCTACTTTTGAGGTATTTGCAGCCATTCGTGGATTTCATGTTCCCAAAAAATGATAGAATTTTTATGGATGACAATGAGCCATGCCATCTGGCCTCAATTGTTCGCTATTGGTTTGAAGAACATTTTGTAGAAATCAGGCGAATTATGGAACATAATCTCGAAGTCAGTTCGTGCGCGAAATCCTGCACCGTCAACCCTTTCGCAATTGTGGACGGCTATAGAGGCAGCGTGACTCGGTATTTCTGCAAGCGACTTCCAACAACTTTTTGAGTCCATACCACATCGAGTTGCTGTACTACGTCGACCAAATGGGGGTCCGTCTCGATATTAGAAGGCCTCCGTCGACTCTTGTCATCTCAAAGTATACAAGGGTTAATTTTTTTCAAGGTCCGCTAGGTCGAGAAATTAAAACCTCAGTGAAAATCCTATGAGACTCTGCTCAGATGTGTTATGCAGTGTCTCTAGTATGAATGCTGATCTCACCACTTCGCATAGCGCACAGCGAACACGTAAAGATGCGTAGAAGAATAGTATCCCGCTAACCAATAAATGCATGCTGTCATTCGATTTCTTCCTGCTGATTTCAAGCAGCCCACATAACGTAACAGTCATGGATGACAGCAAAGTGTGCCAGTGGCGCGGGAACTACAGACGTCCATGATGTAGAAAGTCATGGAAAAAGCGATTTTCAGACGATGATCCTGTTCAGCGAATGGATCAGGCGGTTCGAGAAAATCGTCTATTAAGAGCAACTCGAAACAAGCATAGGGGAACGTTATGCTCAGTCGCAACTGCAGCTGCAAGAAAGAAGCTCCGGCAGCGTTTTCGAAGTGAAGTGTGTGATGACTCACCTTACAATCTAGACTTGGCTCCCTTCGATTTTCATTGCAGTGCTCACATGAACCGCTTGCCTTGAGGAAAGCAGTTTGGCGCGGACAACGAATTGCAGACCTGTGTGGAGAATTAGCGAAAAGTACAGACAGCTGCCTTCTATGACGAGATTATTCCAAATATGGTACCACGCTATGACAAATGTCTAAGTCGGAGTGTCGACTATGTAAAGAAGTAGCTCTAAGGAGTAGCTATTCTTCCAAATAACACAGTTTTGATTGCTATTTTGGTCTCCATTTCGCGACCAATCGAATCTTGAAAAAAATAAAAATAAAAAGACCTCAGTACTTTGGAGTAATAAGATCACAAACGAAACCAAAATGATTACACGTTTTGGTTTTGTTTGTGATCTTACTGCAAAGGACTGACTATAATATTCAAATTTCACATTCCCCTTATCCAACGTTTTCATTCACAGGTGTAACGAATCCAAAAGGAAACTAAAAGGCAGCTACTGAGCGAAAGTAGTTAACATATTTTGGTCATTTGGAACAAGTGGATGTGTAAGTAGGCTGTTTAGGTTTTTATGTTGGTAACGTCACGTAGCGCTCTGTATGAAAATCACTGACTGTGCTGTGTGCAGTCTGGGGCTGGTTTGCATTGTTGGAATATTTGCTGTTGGAGTGTTGGTCAGTTGGATGTGAACAGCGCGTAGCGTTGCACAGTTGGTGAGCCGCCAGCAGTGGTGGATGTGGGGAGAGAGATGGCGGAGTTTTGAGAGCGGATGATCTGGACGTGTGTCTTTCAGAAAAAGGAAATTTGTAAGACTGGATGTCATATATATATATATATATATATATATATATATATATATATATATATATATATATATAATGACTTTTGAACGCTATTAAGGTAAATACATTGTTTGTCCTCTATCAAAATCTTTCATTTACTAACTATGCCTATCAGTTGTTAGTACCTTCAGTAGTTAGAATCTTTTATTTAGCTGGCAGTATTGGCGCTCGCAGTATTGCAGTAGTTCGAGTAACGAAGATTTTTGTGAGGTAAGTGATTTATGAAGGCTATAGGTTATTGTTAGTCACGGCCGTTCTTTTGTAGGGATTGTTGAAAGTCAGATTGCGTTGCGCTAAAAATAATGTGTGTCAGTTCACTGTTGATCAGAATAAGTAAAGAGAGAAATGTCTGAGTACGTTCAGTTTTGCTCAGCTATCTTTGTATCAAATAACGTAGAGGTTTACCAGCACAGTAATTTATAATTTTTCTAAGGCGATGTTTCATAGATGGTAACATACGCCAAAAGAAGATGTGGAGGTAGGTGGCAGAGATAGACAACCTAGAAAATGGATGACAAATGTCAAGGAAAGTATGGACTCTAAGGATCTAGAAGAAGTGGTTGAGAAGATTCTAAACCATCGAGGTCGAGAAAGTTTTTTTACCAGCCATATACTTGTAATGTTAAAAAATATAAACTGCCATTAATTATTGCGGTCGTTACGGAAATGGTTCTTTGTCCAGATACAGGCGGCGCAGTATGTATGTACACGTATCAGTGAACGCATAACTGACATCAGTAATACACTACGAGAGTGGAAGTAATAGCATGCAGACTGGATTGAGTTAGCAGAAATAACTGTTGCACAAATAACTCGAGTGCACGTAATGCATATTGGCACCTGCAAAGGGCACTAACGATCGTTATGGGTAATACTGCGTCTGTTATTCGGCGATTTGCTCTGAATATCCATGCCGGTACTAGACAGGTGGTGGAATATCGGCTTCGGAATTAAAGCTGCGAAACAGAGGCAGTTCTCAGTACAGGGGGTTGATATATCGCGCGTTTCGTAACCATGTATTCAAAAGTGCTTCTGAAGCTGTTATGTTAACTCATACTAATTGTGAACCACGTGTTTAACGTTTGGTGGTGAACAAGTACGAATGGTGTTAGGAAAAATCTGTTCATGGGTAATTCACTGCCCTCTTCAGTGTATCTTTAGATCTTGCCAATTTTACTTTTCTTCGTACTTGGTGATCTGTTCATACACACACAAAAAAAAAAAAGGAAAAAAGATGTAGCACCGGAAGAGTGCTCAGCTCTCCGCACACATACACCACACTGAGATGAGTCAGAGAGTTTTAGATGTGTGACTTCAGCCTGTCTGGTCCATTTCATCGCACTGTTGCCTTTGACATCACTAGAAAGAAACTACTAGCGCCACTTTAATCCTTTATTTGGCAAACATAAAAGTTACAGATAAAGGATTAAAGTGGCGCTAGTAGTTTCTTTCTAGTGATATCAAAGGCAACAGTGCGATGAAATGGACCAGACAGGCTGAAGTCACACATCT
Organism: Schistocerca nitens; assembly: GCF_023898315.1. Taxonomy (NCBI): domain Eukaryota; kingdom Metazoa; phylum Arthropoda; class Insecta; order Orthoptera; family Acrididae; genus Schistocerca; species Schistocerca nitens. The sequence continues at coordinate 363,313,890 of NC_064621.1, forward strand.
AAAACTCTCTGACTCATCTCAGTGTGGTGTATGTGTGCGGCAAACATAAAAGTTACAGCTTCCCCCATGAACCATGGACCTTGCCGTTGGTGGGGAGGCTTGCGTGCCTCAGCGATACAGATGGCCGTACCGTAGGTGAAACCACAACGGAGGGGTATCTGTTGAGAGGCCAGACAAACATGTGGTTCCTGAAGAGGGGCAGCAGCCTTTTCAGTAGTTGCAGGGGCAACAGTCTGGATGATTGACTGATCTGGCCTTCTAACATTAACCAAAACGGCCTTGCTGTGCTGGTACTGTGAACGGCTGAAAGCAAGGGGAAACTACAGCCGTAATTTTTCCCGAGGGCATGCAGGTTTACTGTATGATTAAATGATGATGGCGTCCTCTTGGGTAAAATATTCCGGAGGTAAAATAGTCCCCCATTCGGATCTCCGGGCGGGGACTACTCAAGAGGACGTCGTTATCAGGAGAAAGAAAACTGGCATTCTACGGATCGGAGCGTGGAATGTCAGATCCCTTAATCGGGCAGGTAGGTTAGAAAATTTAAAAAGGGAAATGGATAGGTTAAAGTTAGATATAGTGGGAATTAGTGAAGTTCGGTGGCAGGAGGAACAAGACTTTTGGTCAGGTGATTACTGGGTTATAAATACAAAATCAAATAGGGGTAATGCAGGAGTAGGTTTAATAATGAATAAAAAAATAGGAGTGCGGGTTAGCTACTACAAACAGCATAGTGAACGCATTATTGTGGCCACGATAGACACAAAGCCCATGCCTACTACAGTAGTACAAGTTTATATGCCAAATAGCTCTGCAGATGATGAATAAATTGATGAAATGTATGACGAGATAAAAGAAATTATTCAGGTAGTGAAGGGAGACGAAAATTTAATAGTCATGGGTGACTGGAATTCGTCAGTAGGAAAAGGGAGAGAAGGAAACATAGTAGGTGAATATGGATTGGGGGAAAGAAATGAAAGACGAAACCGTCTTGTAGAATTTTGCACAGAGCATAACTTAATCATAGCTAACACTTGGTTCAAGAATCATAAAAGAAGGTTGTATACCTGGAAGAATCCTGGAGATACTAAAAGGTATCAGATAGATTATATAATGGTAAGACAGAGATTTAGGAACCAGGTTTTAAATTGTAAGACATTTCCAGGGGCATATGTGGATTCTGACCACAATCTATTGGTTATGAACTGCAGATTGAAACTGAAGAAACTGCAAAAAGGTGGGAATTTAAGGAGATGGGACCTGGATAAACTGAAAGAACCAGAGGTTGTAGAGAGTTTCAGGGAGAGCATAAGGGAACAATTGACAGGAATGGGGGAAAGAAATACAGTAGAAGAAGAATGGGTAGCTCTGAGGGATGAAGTAGTGAAGGCAGCAGAGGATCAAATAGGTGAAAAGACGAAGGCTAGTAGAAACCCTTGGGTAACGGAAGAAATATTGAATTTAATTGATGAAAGGAGAAAATATAAAAATGCAGTAAATGAAGCAGGCAAAAAGGAATACAAACGTCTCAAAAATGAGATCGACAGGAAGTGCAAAATGGCTAAGCAGGGATGGCTAGAGGACAAATGTAAGGATGTAGAGGCTTGTCTCACTAGGGGTAAGATAGACACTGCCTACAGGAAAATTAAAGAGACCTTTGGAGAGAAGAGAACCACATGTATGAATATCAAGAGCTCAGATGGCAACCCAGTTCTAAGCAAAGAAGGGAAAGCAGAAAGGTGAAAGGAGTATATAGAGGGTTTATACAAGGGCGATGTACTTGAGGACAATATTATGGAAATGGAAGAGGATGTAGATGAAGATGAAATGGGAGATAAGATACTGCGTGAAGAGTTTGACAGAGCACTGAAAGACCTGAGTCGAAACAAGGCCCCGGGAGTAGACAACATTCCATTAGAACTACTGACGGCCTTGGGAGAGCCAGTCATGACAAAACTCTACCATCTGGTGAGCAAGATGTATGAGACAGGCGAAATACCCACAGACTTCAAGAAGAATATAATAATTCCAAGCAGGTGTTGACAGATGTGAAAATTACCGAACTATCAGTTTAATAAGTCACAGCTGCAAAATACTAACACGAATTCTTTACAGACGAATGGAAAAACTGGTAGAAGCGGACCTCGGGGAAGATCAGTTTGGATTCCGTAGAAATGTTGGAACACGTGAGGCAATACTAACCTTACGACTTATCTTAGAAGAAAGATTAAGGAAAGGCAAACCTACGTTTCTAGCATTTGTAGACTTAGAGAAAGCTTTTGACAATGTTAACTGGAATACCCTCTTTCAAATTCTGAAGGTGGCAGGGGTAAAATACAAGGAGCGAAAGGCTATTTACAATTTGTACAGAAACCAGATGGCAGTTATAAGAGTCGAGGGGCATGAAAGGGAAGCAGTGGTTGGGAAAGGAGTGAGACAGGGTTGTAGCCTCTCCCCGATGTTATTCAATCTGTATATTGAGCAAGCAGTAAAGGAAACAAAAGAAAAATTCGGAGTAGGTATTAAAATTCATGGAGAAGAAGTAAAAACTTTGAGGTTCGCCGATGACATTGTAATTCTGTCAGAGACAGCAAAGGACTTGGAAGAGCAGTTGAACGGAATGGACAGAGTCTTGAAAGGAGGATATAAGATGAACATCAACAAAAGCAAAACGAGGATAATGGAATGTAGTCAAATTAAATCGGGTGATGATGAGGGGATTAGATTAGGAAATGAGACACTTAAAATAGTAAAGGAGTTTTGCTATTTAGGGAGTAAAATAACTGATGATGGTCGAAGTAGAGAGGATATAAAATGTAGACTGGCAATGGCAAGGAAAGCGTTTCTGAAGAAGAGAAATTTGTTAACATCTAGTATATATTTAAGTGTTAGGAAGTCGTTTCTGAAAGTATTTGTATGGAGTGTAGCCATGTATGGAAGTGAAACATGGACGATAACCAGTTTGGACAAGAAGAGAATAGAAGCTTTCGAAATGTGGTGCTACAGAAGAATGCTGAAGATAAGGTGGGTAGATCACGTAACTAATGAGGAGGTATTGAATAGGATTGGGGAGAAGAGAAGTTTGTGGCACAACTTGACTAGAAGAAGGGATCGGTTGGTAGGACATGTTTTGAGGCATCAAGGGATCACAAATTTAGCATTGGAGGGCAGCGTGGAGGGTAAAAGTCGTAGAGGGAGACCAAGAGATGAATACACTAAGCAGATTCAGAAGAATGTAGGTTGCAGTACGTACTGGGAGATGAAGAAGCTTGCACAGGATAGATTAGCATGGAGAGCTGCATCAAACCAGTCTCAGGACTGAAGACCACAACAACAACAACAAAAGTTACAGAGAAAAATCTTTCCCTTGTTTATCCTCTTTATATACACTTAGAATAAGGACAATAAATGTTTTGATTTTAATAATAACTCATTGTATAAAAAATGCACACTATTGCTTGAGAGCAGCATTGCCAAACTGTGACTCTGTTATACTGAGTGATACTGATATAGTGGAGTTTGAAGGCAACCTTCTTTCTTCTTCACTTCAGTTCATTTGTGACAAATACGTCCACAATCAACTTATATTCTCCTGAGATACACAACATCTGAAAACGAGGATTACTAGTTATGGATAAATTCATATATTAATTACGTTTTCTATGAAAAGCTTTGAAAAACTTCTTCTAGGCACGAAACACAGAACGATAATGCACTTAGAACACGTAGCAGTTGTGTAACCTCTTGAACAATACCGACATCGGCCCTTTGATGCATGAATAGGCCATTAATGAAGGCCATCGAACGTTACTTCTTGTACAGGCTCCGAAAACATTGCTCTCTTTTTTGGAGGTGGCGATTAGCTACTACTCTTCCTTCTTTCTTTTTGTTTGCACCATTGAAGCATTAGCAATGTCTGTTCGAAGTGATTTCAATGAAATTTTCTTATCACAAATTTCACGGCGAAAAAGTAACCATGCATCGACGATAAACAGTTTCAATAGCCGGCCAAAAATTCTCAGGGACTGGCGCTTTAGTTTGAGAGGTACTCTGTACACTTCGATAACCATTCCCGGCAGGTCTGTACCACCCATATGCTTATTGTAATAAATGACTATGTTTGGACATGGCACATCTAGCTTTCGTGTTTGAGCAGCATTCAAACGTTTTGAAATGGATCTTGTTGTTCCGTTGCATATTTTCTCAATAAATTCCGGTACAGGAGAATTATAGCGAGACTGTTTTTACTCTGCAGAAATGAATCTGTGGGTAACCACCAGGAAAGAATGGACCAAACGATGTTTATTTATTTATTTTATTTTATGAGTGTCAAGTTTCCCTTCATCCTTTCCCTTGTGCGACCTGGGCTGTATGAATGAGAAATTGTGTGAAGTAGCAGAAAGCTTTAGTCAGAGGTTGTAGCAATGCTTGAGCAGAGTGGTTCTGTGGTAGGGTAGTACCACGCCCTAAACGTGAACAAGTTTGCCAAAGAAAGTGTGCAAGTCAAGTCAGAGAAGGCACGAATATTGGCTCTCTTAGGTCGGCGAACCACCCACTCCACCTCCTTTTTGAATGAGCAATGCTTAGGCCATGTGGTCGCAGGTCCACTTGTTCCTGGGTAGCGGTGCTGGACAGATGTGGAGATGTAGCCCTCGACTTATGCTAATATTAACAAAGGTATTAGAATGTTTCAAATCTGTTCGTTACTAAAGTCTTGATGTTGAAATCCCCATAAGGAAGTTTATTTTGGTAATTTGGTCAGATTTCAGTAAGAACTCTGCGTTTGTGCCTTGGTCAGGCCACGCACTATGGGCCTCAAGCACATGGTCGTATTATTGCTCCGTGCGTAACAGCAGTTAACTCATTTAATGTAGTTTAATATACTGTTACTTTCACAGTAATATTTTGGGGGATTTTTTAATTTCTCATATATTTTCTTTGTATACTTTGTTTTCTGCTACGTGGTTGGTTGAAGCAGCCGCCACATTGGTAAAGTGCAGTTTCGGTCTGAAGATGTACAGTAGACGAGTGAATAACTATATGGTAGTACATGAGTGTATGATAGGGAAGGAATAATCAAGTGTGTCGGTATTTTGGCATTTTTGTTGGCTGCCGCAACTTGGCCACATGTGTCGAATAATATCAAGGTGATTAATACTATTTTCATTGCTTACAATGAAGTGCGTTACATAAAATACACGGTTTAGACTCTTCTATCTAGGAAAAGTTCAGATGGGATAAAGACCTGCAAAATTTTCACGCCATGTGATAGTAAATGTTCCTTCCCCTCCTCCCCCCTCCCCCCAGCTCAGTAACGTAGTGTTGTTTCGGAACGCAGGATTAAACCAAAATTGGCAGTCATAGTCAAGTACACCATTGCTACCACTCTTCAGCGTACGTTACAATGAAAATTGAAATACTGAATGAATGAATAAAAAAAAAAAAAAGATTCTCTTCCGCCCTGACCGAGTTTGCTTGTAGCGTCGTTGCTGAACTTGTTCTGCGTAACCTGTACCAGTTAAACGTAATATCAATAGAAGGCATGGGTTTAAGTATAATTGTGTACCTGCATAAAATTGCACTGAAGCCAGGTCTGCGCTTCCATTTCCCTTTCCATAATTACGTGGCGAAAGTGAATCATGTTAACTAGAGAGACCAGTTGTGATGATGTATATTCCAACAGACACACGGCTAGTTGTTGAAATGCCATAGGTATTAAATAAATACCAATCAATCTATATCGTCGACTGATTATTTCCTCCCTCCGTCATAAAGAACAGGTGAAAGTTAAGTCACTATTTCAGTAGCTTGCTGGGTCGACAAATGAAAGTAAATAAAAGCTCTATGCTGCCTAATAAGCCCTGCTTTGGTGCCTACTGTAGTGGTTCTAAAACAAGGTTACGTTATCCGTTGCCGTCAAATTTTTACCAGTTTGCTAAACCCACCCGCTAGAAATTATTAACACCCCAGTACCCCAGTAGTAACTAGCAGGGAGCTGTAATTTCGTGGACCACACGAATTGGTTGAACCAGTACTGCAGAGGGTGACTTGCAGGAGCTGTAGGACGGAAATCTTCCTACCAGGTCGAGTTTTACCATTACCACCGATAATAAGGCTTCGTTGCAGTTTCACGGTCTTCACTGATTCTATTCCACAAAATCAACTTGCTAAACACAGTACCCTGTTATCTGCCCACCTGACTACAATGAATCCTGAATTTTCATCCAACCTATAAACGTAGCTTCCTCGACCTCGCTTCAGTTGTGACTTCCCTGTTTCAAGTGGACAGTCTTTTGTACGATTCCTACTTACTGTTCCTAGAGAATCTATGTTCATTTTATCCTTCAGGAAAATGAGCAGTTCTAGAGTCTATAAGAAGTTGTTAAAGTAAACTCTTGACGTGAGCGTCTGAGCCGTTGTCTTCCACAGTAGAATTCCAACTAGGCCGCCGATTACAAATTTCTTTTCATCCGCTGATAAGTCTGTAATCCTGTGTTTACCAGTACATGGAATATAATTGTATAGGATTCTAGACACTGCTTTTCGTACAAAAATGTTGAAGCTCCATTTGTGGGGTTTGTTCTGAATATACTGACGTAGATTTCCTGCCCTGGTACCTTTACAAGGAACCATAATGTCATGAATCGAATATTCATTTTGTTCATCAAGGTTTCGACATTTGCTTACCACAGCATCCAACCTGTCTCTGGAAGTGGCAGAATTCTCAATATTATCGAAATGAAGGTTTCTGCGGAATTTATGAAATATTTTCAACCTCATAAAACACAGCGGATTTTTTTCTGTGTTAGTACATTGAGACCGGTAATCGGTATATGAATGCAAATTCATTATACTCATCTAAATTAGCGTGCCAATGAATTGCTCCATTTCATTTACATTTGCATTCAAGGAAGACGATGTCTACTGCACAGAACATAGGTTTGTCTGATCAACAATCAGTTTTATTATTTCAGAGTCATCAGTGTTCTTATATATTGTAAGAGAGTTTCACTTCACAGTTCACGTAATTCACAAGACAGATCTGGATCTGGATCTACACGCGGAAGGTCTTGCTTCACCCATCTGAACTGACTTGCTGGGTGAGCTCTATTTTTGGTGGAGGGTCCTGGTGTGTCACGTATGTGATACTGCTTCGTCCGTTGCTACTTCATCATTATCAAAATCAGTTTCTGCTACGATTGTCAACTGATTATTTCGTGAAATATGAGACTGGTAAACCTGGTCTTCATCAGTATTGTCTGCTAGGATATCAACTTCCGAACGTGAACTGTCACAGTCAGAAACTAGAGGGTCCAGAGGAATAAGGGCATGGCTTAACACTTCCTTCTTCCATAAAATCTCACTGGATTCGTCTTCGCTTTAGCTGAAAACAAACATAACTATTAGCCGTAATATTATTTTTTAACTGCTTTTACTGGCAATGTTGCTGTAAAATAACTTGTGTGTTTCCTCTCTTGTCTGTCCTTAAGACTTGCTTATAAACCACAAATCACACGTCATCTTACAATGGCAGACATTTTTACACCAACAAATTGCACCACGTAAATCATATAAGAATTGAGAACACTCCACGCCTTAGTCACAGCTAACCGTTACATTCACTCTAACGGTTTCTGCGCGTCTCTCTGACAACAATTAGAACAACATGCTGAATCGTGTTCAGATAGCGTTAACGGACAGCAACACAGACAAAAAGTGCCTTATATTCCTGAAGGCCGTCCATTAGACAATAAGAAAGAACACGTTGCTTGAGAGCTTCGCCAAACGAGGGGTTAAGGAAGATTACATTTCAACGTTCCGTCGACGATGAAGTCATCAGAGACCGATCTCAGAATCGGCGGGGGGTGGGCGAAAAATACAACGGCTGAGCCATTTCAAAGGAGTCACCCCGACATTTAGTAAAATCAAGAAAAGTCTGATCTGGATGGCGAACGAGAATTTCAACTGATATCCTGAGGAATACGAGTTTATTGACTTCCTACTGCACCACTTCTCTCCGCGGATCCATCTTGAAAGGCGACATTACGGAACGGCCCTCTTTGCCCCTCTCCATTTTTGTACCACCTGATAGCGCCTAGCCATCAATTTCCAAAGCTGTACGAGGCAATTCTGACCAAAAATGGCTTCAAAATTCTGAAGATATTTGAGCGTTTCTAAGTACAATACATGATGAAGATCTTAAAAGAGAATTGGGCCGCTGAGTGTGCAGCTCGTAAGTTGTGTCTTTCGGTTCTCCAAACAGCAACTTCTTTTACTTGTCTTTAAATTCTATGTAAATGTCAAACTGAAATGTTAGTTAACAAATATTCCATTATTATTTTTAGTAAGAATAAAGTACTTTTATTTCTGTGAGTATCCACAGTAAATTATAATTTGGGACGAAAGTGTGAAACAAGTGATGGAAAATAAAATACTAATTTATTTCAAGAGATTGAGCGGTATTATTGATGTAATAACTTTTTACTTAACAGTAAGGTATTTCGCATGTCTGTATCAAAATTTAATTTTTTGCGTTTAATGAATTAAAAATGAAAAAGATTTTAGTTACTTTTATAAAAATTTTGTTTTCATACACGTTAATTAACATTTTCATTTTCTAATGAATATTGAATTGAAATAAAAGTAAAAAATGATTTACAAATGAAAATCGAATCAGTGACTGCGAGGTTTCAAGACTTACATGCTACCGGAGACTCTATGAAAACAGTCGAAATTTTTTATACTTAACAAAACTCGTTAATTATCTGATCCCCGAAGATGTTTTTTGTTTCATTGGACAGTACCAAACTTCTGTGAAGTAGCTTGTTCTATTTGGATGCTGTACTCGGTAACTGACAAGGAGATGGCTCTGTGAGTTACATCGTGGGAAGAAACACTGAAAAAATTCAGCATGGTATATGTGGATAAATGAACAGTTTTTGTCAGAAATGTTGAAGCTGTATATTCCAAATTATAAAACAGGGACCGATTGTTTGGTTTATTGTACCTGCCACGCCTTATCTGGTGGTGCTAACACCACTAGCCGGCCGCGGTGGTCTAGCGGTTCTGGCGCTGCAGTCCGGAACCGCGGGACTGCTACGGTCGCAGGTTCGAAGCCTGCCTCGGGCATTGGTGTGTGTGATGTCCTTAGGTTAGTTAGATTTAAGTAGTTCTAAGTTCTAGGGGACTTATGACCTAAGATGTTGAGTCCCATAGTGCTCAGAGCCATTTGAACCATTTTGAACACCACTACTCGACAGGCACCACTCTCATATGGTATTCAACAGGGTCGTAAAAATAGAATCTCGATCTCTCGGAAAAAAGCTGTAAAAGCCTATCGTAGGTCTACTAGAACAGGATTTGTTGGATCTACTCCAGTCATGCAGAGGATGACCAAAATCGGTGACATGCTGGGGTATGCTCCCTTGCAAGTCTTGTGTAATTACAGAGGGTGACATTGAAGTGTACTGAAAATACTTTTTTAAATGAAAGAGATAACAGTTTAGTAGTTCAGTCTACCCATTTTCTTCAATTTACTCTCAGTTGGAAATTCCCCATGAGCCACTCCAGTCTCACACAGTTTCCGCTGAAAAATCATGAACTCTACAGTAGTCCAAGTTCCATAACAGCCTGCCACGTCCACTTAATGAGGGAAATGGAAATGAAGAAGAAGAAAAAAAAGGAGGATGTCGCCACTTTCGGATAACTGTTCTAGTCTTAAGGGATCACACAAAACTGTGTAGAGTTTGACATATATTTGGGTTATTAATTGTATGTTGAAGCTTTGGGTTGCAAGGCGATTGTAGTTTTCTGACATCAATCTTCTGACTGGTTTGATGTGCCTCGCCATAATTTCCTCTCTTGCGTCAAATTCTCAATCTCGGAATAGTACTTACTTCCAACGTCCTGATCTAGTATTTGTTGGATACATTCGAATCTTTGTGCCTCCATACAGTTTGTGCCCTCTGTGACATGCCTTAGCAGTACTGCGGAGCGCAGCCGAGTCTGCTCAGCGCTCCGGCTTCCCCGCCCCTCCCCCCCGCCCCTCCTCATCCAACTGCGTTATTACGAGCAGGTGTGCGAGAGAGATGACTATATCTATATGCCGAAGGCTACACGCGCGGGGAACTTAAGAAGACGTGTTTGTAAGACAGGGCGACAGCTTCAAACAGGCGAATATGGCAGTATACTTTTATAAGGTACAGAAAGCAGATGGCAGTTATAAGAGTCGAGGGACACGAAAGGGAAGCAGTGGTTGGGAAGGGAGTGAGACAGGGTTGTAGCCTCTCCCCGATGTTATTCAATCTGTATATTGAGCAAGGAGTGAAGGAAACAAAAGGAAAGTTCGGAGTAGGTATTAAAATCCATGGAGAAGAAATAAAAACTTTGAGGTTCGCCGATGACATTGTAATTCTGTCGTAGACAGCAAAGGACTTGGAAGAGCAGGTGAATGGAATGGATAGTGTCTTGAAAGGAGGATATAAGATGAACATCAACAAAAGCAAAACGAGGATAATGGAATGTAGTCGAATTAAGTAGGGTGATGCTGAGGGAATTGGATTAGGAAATGAGACGCTTAAAGTAGTAAAGGAGTTTTGCTATTTGGGGAGCAAAATAACTGATGATGGTCGAAGTAGAGAGGATATAAAATGTAGACTGGCAATGGCAAGGAAAGCGTTTCTGAAGAAGAGAAATTTGTTAACATCGAGTATAGAGTTAAGTGTCAGGAAGTCGTTTCTGAAAGTATTTGTATGGAGTGTAGCCATGTATGGAAGTGAAACATGGACGATAAATAGTTCAGACAAGAAGAGAATAGAACCTTTCGAAATGTGGTGCTACAGAAGAATGCTGAAGATTAGATGGGTAGATCACATAACTAATGAGGAGGTATTGAATAGAATTGGGGGGAAGAGAAATTTGTGGCACAACTTGACTATGAGAAGGGATCGGTTGGTAGGACATGTTCTGAGGCATCAAGGGATCACCAGTTTAGTACTGGAGGACAGCGTGGAGGGTAAAAATCGTAGAGGGAGACCAAGAGATGAATACACTAAGCAGAGTCAGAAGGATGTAGGTTGCAGTAGGTACTGGGAGATGAAGAAGCTTGCACAGGATAGAGTAGCATGGAGAGCTGCATCAAACCAGTCTCAGGACTGAAGACCAGAACAACAACAACAACAACTTTTATAAGAAGGATTTTATTGCTAGTATTTATTTTCAACTTTTTATTTTTTCGCCAAAGTAATAATTTTACCGCTTATTCAGCTTCATTAGTCAGTGTTCATACAGTGAGTAGAACTACAAAAGCTTTACGTACAAGCATTTAAGTTGTGATATTTATAAATTTATACGACCTTAGATTTTAGAATATGCAATACGGTTTTTAATACAAACACTTGGTGTTACGCAAATCAAAAGCCGTTAAGCCCACAGTTTCGCAGGAATTTCTCAATTTCATAGCAGAATGAAAATCCGTTCACACACACACACACACACACACATTCATTGAAAAATCACTGAAATAACTTAAAGGTTTGTTTATGCGGTCGAGGATACTGCTTTTGGGGTAAATGACTAAATTCCTGAACTGGACAAACAGGTCATTGAGGCACGTGGTATGCTGTACATCAACCATCTCAAGCTGGAAATAAATAGGAGGTACATCTAAATGAATCTTTAACGTGAAAAGTCTTCAATCTCTTAGAGGACTTGTAATTAAATGGTTCAAATGGCTCTGAGCACTATGTGATTTAACTTCTGACGTCATCAGTCCCCTAGAGCTTGCAACTACTTAAACCTAACTAACCTAAGGACATCAGATACATCCATGCCCGAGACAGGATTCGAACCTGCGACCTAGCGATCGCGCGGTTCCAGACTGTAGCGCCTAGAACCGCTAGGCCACCCCGGCCAGCCGTAATTAAATGTTTCGATTATTGTAGTCAGCCACGACTGCTCTTTGAGCTCTGCGGAGTGCTCCGTGGTATGAACAAGAAGCTGATTTTTCCATAGGATTAATTTTTGTTTAATACCATGAAACTTTTCTGTCACATCTATTTCCAAATGCGATAGCGTATTAATCACTCTGCATGGCCTTCAAACTATATGAAAAGTAAAGCACTTCCCATTCACCATTGAATGATGTGGCTTCTCCACCTCCACAATGGTGTGGACGCCATAGTATTCCTAATGCAGAACGTAAATCCAATGTAACTAAATTGGTATATTTAGATGTGACGAGGCAACTACCTCGCTCTAGCAGTGTCCAGCTGGCGTCTCTTCTTGTTCCTCCTCCCCCCTCGGCGCCACTTGCCGTTGAACTCGGAGCGCTGCGCAGGACCGCGCCAGAGCGCACGGGCTCACAGAGCGCTGTTTGGCCCATTCCTGCTCTATGGCTTTCTCGAGTACCATGTAAATTCTTAGATACGAAATGGGAATTGTATTAATACCTTCAGCTGCTAACTGGCGTTGATATATATCAATGGGGACAGGTGAAAATGTGTGCCCCGACCGGGACTCGATCCCGGGATCTCCTGCTTACATGGCAGACGCTCTATCCATCTGAGCCACTGAGGGCACAGAGGATAGCGTGACTGTGGGGACTATCTCGCGCACGCCTCCCGTGAGACCCACATTCTCACCTTGTATGTCTACACACTACATTCGTAGTGTCCCACCCCAACACACTCATTACTCGTGGAAGACATTCTTACCAAGTCCCGTGTCCAAAAGAACAGACACCATATCCATGTAAGTATAAAATTCTTAGATACTGTCTTAAACAGATCGTTCTGTTGCATGCTATTTCTAGACATGTCTCAGGGATCATTCACTTGGGTATTGTGGTTGCTAGAGCTAGTTTGTGGTATATGGAGGGAGTTTTCTCCAGCCTGAAGATGGCAGGCCAGTCTATCAGTAATATTTAAACATGGGTTTCGATCAGGGCTTACTAAGCAGGCTTAAAGGCTAATGCATTTCCTGCGATATCAGATGTCTTCCTCAACATGTATTGGAAATAAATGTTTGAAATTCCTGGCAGGATGCAGCACTTTCCTGTGTTAAAAGAAGTAGGAAATAGCCAATGCATACTGCCCCTGAATTTATTTCTGTGAAAGGCCTGGAGGTGGAACAGTTTTGTGAAGCTGACTGGAGCTGTCAAAGTGGAGGACTCGGCTGGTAGTCCTCAAGCTTGCAGAAACTGTGTTGGGGGCCCTGTGGGCTACCGGTGGTTTTTGTGTTGCAGTGTGGACCAAGTCGGGAGTGAGTGAATCTCATATCGGTAAAGTTGTACTGTTGTTAAAAAATTTAAAAGTGCTCTGCGTGCAATTTGGTATAGTTATTTTCTGATTCTTTTTTTTTTTTTTTGATGAGTGATACTGTTTAGGAAGCCAGCTAGTGTTCAGTAGGAGCAAAACCTAGTAGTAGAGCATGCTGCTATTAGCTAGCTGGATGTGGTGTTTAATGGACGAGAAGAAGTTGGCAAGGTCTAATAGAAGGTTAGCTTTTAGACTTGATAGATGCTATTTTACAAGCGTCTTTTCCTCCATCTAATTTGGCCTTTTGCCTTGATTATTTTGGATAAGATAAATCGTTGGTGTTGCTAAACGCAAAATCGAGCTGGCGTAGTGTTTGTTTGCGATGTTTGTTTTCCAATATGGTAGTCGAATCTGGGAGTCTTTCTGAAAGAAATTAGATTACTACAGGAGGTGTATTAATGGAACAGGAAGAGAATTGTAACCCTGTCTCACAACTGAAACCGAAGCTGATTATCCTTATTTAGATCAGTTTAATAAAGAGAATTAATCCGTGTTTACTAACAAACGTTTTCGAGAGAATCTGCGGACTATATGTCGCATGTTTGTCTTGCACGCTGCACTTGGATAAAGGCTGCTAAGGATCCTATTGTGCAACAAGCACATCGTAACCCGTTCACATTTGCACCAACTATCCGAAAGGAAGTAATGGACTGCCTGCAGCTTTCTGAGTCATTCCGCACCATTGGTCAAAGCCTAGCAGCAGCCGGACTAGGGAGTTACCGTCCACTGAATTGGTTGCCATTAACACTACAACACAAACGTCTGCGCCTGGAGTGTGCCGTGGTCTGGAAGCATTAACTACTGATAAATGGCGTCGCTCTGTGTTCAACGATGAACTGTAGTTCTGCGTACCCGGGATGCGAGCTGTCGGCGCGAATGGTGCCAACCTCGAGAGAGATCCCGATCTTCCACTGTTTTGGAGAGCAGCAGTGTTAGTCTTGGCGTGATGGTCTGGGCAGCCGTCAGGTATAACTTCAGATCACGGCTGGTAGTGGTTGAGAGAATTCTGACAGAAGTAGGGCAAGTCGTGGACATTCTACGTCCTCATGTGTTATCTCTCGTGTAACAGTATCACGGTGCAGGTTTTCAACTGTAAAATACTCTTCCATATATTGCTCTTGTGTATACGAACTGTCTGCCTGACGCTGAGGTCCACAGATCTGTATCCAGTAGAGCATGTGTTGAACCAATGTCAGTATGTCGGACACAATGACCGGTTACAGCAGTTGTGGGCCAGATTGTCTGAGGAGTGGATACAAGGGCTTCACGACACCCTTCCCAAACGAATCAGTGCAAAGCTTACATGTGGTGCAACGTCATGCTGATAAGTGGACCGGCACAGCCAAGTTCTTTGAAAATTTGTTCGATTTTGTAATCACTGAAATAACATCACATACCTTCGCAATCCGAGAAGTTTCATTTTGTTTCCTCGTCCTCCTTCACTTTTTTGTCAGGCAGTGTATTTTATACTTTATCGTTCTGGCATTTAAATAAAATATCACATGTGTTACCCAAGAATTTCTGATGGACGTTGTCAATTTAATACTCCGCTGACTTCATTATAGTACTTCTCAATGGTCTTCATACGTCTTCCACTGCCTACAGTGTATTCGATTCTCCTGTTTCAGTCAAGGCTCACTTTGTGACCTCAGCCACCTCTGGTTCTTTTAATATATCTACGTCCTCTTACCTTCAGCAGTTTTATAAGTTGTAATCTGCAGTTCATGACCAATAAATTATACTTAAGAGTCTACATCTGAACCTGGAAATATTTTGAGGTTTAAAACTTATTTTCCAAAACTATCGTACAATTACATAATGAATATTAAATCTTCTGATGTGTTCAGTCCTGTTCCAAGTATCCAACCGTCTATTACGATTCATAAACCAAGCTTTATGGATCATTAAACTTGTAAGTAGGCTGTTTAGGTTTATATGTTGGTTACGCCACGTAGTGCTCTATATGAAAATCACTGACTGTGCTGTGTGAAGGCTGTGGTTGGTTTGCGTTGTTGGACTATATGCTATTGTAGTGTTGGGCAGTTGGCTGTTAACAACGCGTAGCGTTGCGCAGTTGGAGGTGAGCCGCCAGCAGTGGTGGATATGGGGAGAGAAATGTCGCAGTTTTGAGAGCGGATGATCTGGACGTGTGTCTATCAGAGACAGTAAATTTGTAAGACTGGATGTCATGAACTGCTATATATATTATGACTTTTGAACACTATTAAGGTAAATACATTGTTTGTTCTCCATCAAAATCTTTCATTTGCTAACTATGCCTATCAGTAGCTAGTGCCTTCAGTAGTTTGAATCTTTTATTTAGCTGGCAGTAGTGGCGCTCGCTGTATTGCAGTAGTTCGAGTAACGAAGATTTTTGTGAGGCAAGTGATTTGTGAAAGGTATAGGTTAATGTTGGTCAGGGCCATTCTTTTTTAGGGATTATTGAAAGTCAGATTGCGTTGCGCTAAAAATATTGTGTGTCAGTTAAGTGTTGATCAGAATAGGTAAAGAGCGAAATGGTTCAAAATGGCTCTGAGCACTATGGGACTTAACATCTGAGGTCATCAGTCCCCTAGAAGTTAGAACTACTTAAACCTAACTAACCTAAGGACATCACACACATCCATGCTCGAGGCCGGATTCGAACCTGCGACCGCAGCGGTCGCGCGGTTCCAGACTGAAGCGCCTAGAACCGCTCGGCCACACTGGCCGGCAAAGAGCGAAATGTCTGAGTACGTTCAGTTCTACTCAGCTGTTTGAAAATCAAATAATGTAAGAGGTTTATCAGCACAGTAATTCATTAATTTTTCTAAGGGGACGTTTCAAACTATGCTTTGTGTAAAATTCCACGAGATAGCTTCCTCTTCCATTCCTTTACTATTTAAATAATTGATTCCTTTTACCTACACGCCTCGACTAAGATGATACTGTTGTTCTACATTTCAAAGAAAACTTGGCTCTCATTTCAAATAGGTACCCCACCCATATGGTAATAGTTGAAGGTAACTTCAATCTACCCTCGATATGTTGGCGAAAATACATATTTAAAGTCGGAGGTACGTATAAAATGTCGTCCCAAATCGTTCTGAATGCGTTCTGAGATAATTACTTTGAGCAGTTAGATTAGGAGCGAAAACATACTATACCTTTTAGCGACAAATAATCCCCAGAAATGGCGAGCGTCGTGACGCATACAGGAATTAGTGACCACTAGGTTGTTGTAGCAAAACTGGAAGCCGTTACATTCAACACCACTAAATATAAAAGCAAAATACATTTATAAAAAAGATAAAAATCCGCTTGAGGCCTTCCTAAGAGACAGTCATCACTCTTTCCAATCCTAGTACGTAAGCTCAGAGCAGATGTGGATGAAATTTAAAGAAATCATTTTGAAGGCAATGAGAGACACACACCAAATAAATTAATAGCAGAAGGTATTGATCCCCCTTGGTGTACTAAACAGGTCAGAACACTGTTGCAGACGCAAAGGAAAAAAGCATGCCAAATTTCAAATAGCGTAAAACCCTACAGATTGGCGAAGCTGTAAATTTAATGCGAACGTCAATGTGAGATGCTTTTAATACTTTTCACAACAAAATTCTGTCTCGAAATTTGGCAAAAATCCAAAGAAATTCTTGTCGTCTGTAAAGTGCACCAGCAGAAAGATACATTCCGTACCATCATTGCCCGATAACAATGGTGATGTTACTGATGACAGCGGCACTAAGACAGACTTAGTAAATACGGTTTTCCGAAATTCCTTCACGAAAGCAGACTAAGTAAATATTCCAGAATTCAAACCAAGAACAACTGATAGCAAGAATAAGTTAGAAGTAGATTGCCTCGGGGTAGCAAAGCAGCTTAAATCACTTAATAAAGGTAAGACCTCAGGTCGTGACCGTATAGCAGTCAGGTTCCTCTCAGAGTATACTGAAACCATAGTTCCATACTTAGCAGTTATATACAACTTATCATTCGCTTGAAGATCCATACCTAACGACTGGAAAGTTGGACATGTCAAACCAATACCCAAAAAAGGAAGAAGGAGTAATCCTCTGAATTACGGACTCACATCGCTAATGTCGATTTTCAATAGGATTTTGGAACATATACATTGTCCGAGCATAATGAGTTATCTCAAAGAAAACGATTTATTGGCAAACAGCCAACACGGATTCAGAAAATATTGTTCTTGTGGAACACAACTAGCCCATTATTCTCACGAAGTAATGAGTGCTATAGACAGAGGATGTTAAATTGATTCCATACTTTTCGATTCCCAGGAGGCTTTTGACACCGTACCGCACAAGAGACTACTAATGAGATTGGGTGCCTGTGGAGTAGCGTCTCATTTGCGCGACTAGGTTCGTGATTTCCCGTCAGAAACTTCATAGTTCCTAGTAATTGACGGATAGTCATCGAGTAAAACAGAAGTAATATCTGGCGTTCCCCGAGGAAGTGTTATAACCCCTCTGCTGTTCCTGATCTAAATAAACGGTTAGGTGACAATCTGGGTAGCACTCTTGGACTCTTAGTAGATGATGCTGTCATTTACCGTCTTATAAAGTCATCAGCTGATCAAAAAAATTGTAAAACGATTTAGACAAGATATCTGTGTGGTGCGAAATGTGGCAGTTGACTATAAATAATGAAAACTGTGAGGTCATCCACATGAATATCAAAAGAGATCCGGTAAATTTAGGTTACACGATAAATCATACAAATCTAAAGGCTGTAAAACAACTAAATACTTAGATATTACAATTACGAATAACTTAAGCTGGGACGATCTCATAGATAATGCTATGGTTAAGGCAAACCAGTTATTGGCAGAACACTGAGCAAATACAATATGTCTACTAAAGAGACTGCCTGCACTACACTTGTTCGTCCTCTTCTGGAGTATTGCAGTGTGGTGTGGGTTCCGCATCAGATGGGACTGAAGTAGCACACCGACAAAGTTCAAAGGAGAGCAGCTCGTCTTGTACTATCGCGAGTTGGGGAGAGAGCACCATGGACATGATACTTGAATTGGGGTGGGAATCATAAAAACAAACACGTTTTTCGTTGCGGCAGAATCTTCTCAAGAAATTTAAAATACCAACTTTCTTCTCAGAGTGTGAACATATTTCGTTGGCACCTACCTACATAGGGAGAAATGATCATCATAATGGAATAAGAGAAATCAGAGCTCTCACAGAAAGATTTAAGTGTTCGTTTGTCTTGTATCATGTTCGAGAGTGGAACGGTAAAGCAATACAGGGTAATGATGTAGAGGCAGATGTCTCAATTATATAATGATAATACACTACTGACCATTAAAATTGCTACACCAAGAAGAAATGCAGATGATAAAGGGGTATTCATTGGACAAATATATTATACTAGTACTGACATTACATTTTCACGCAATTTGCGTTCATAGACCCCGAGAAATCAGTACCCAGAACAACCACCTCTGGCCGTAATAACGGCCTTGATACGCCCGGGCATTGAGACAAACAGAGCTTGGATGACGTGAACAGGTACAGCTGCCCATGCAACTTCAACACGATACCACAGTTCATCAAGAGTAGTGACTGGCGTATTGTGACGAGCCAGTTGCTCGGCCACCATTGACCAGACGTTTTCAGTTGGTGAAGGATCTGGAAAATGTGCTGGCCAGGGCAGCAGTCGAACATTTTCTGTATCCAGAAAGGCCCGTACAGGGCCTGCAACATGCGGTCGTGCGTTATCCTGTTGAAATGTAGGGTTTCGCAGGGATCGAATGAAGGGTAGAGCCACGGGTCGTAACACATCTGAAATGTAACGTCCTCTGTTCAAAGTGCCGCCAATGCGAACAAGAGGTGACCGAGACGTGTAATCAATGGCACCCCATACCATCACGCCGGGTGATACGCCAGTATGGCGATGACGAGTACACGCTTCCAATGTGCGTTCACCGCGATGTCGCCAAACACGGATGCTGTAAACAGAACTTGGATTCATCCGAAAAAATGACGTTTTTCCATTCGTGCACCCAGGTTCGCTCCTGTCTGTGATGCAGCGTCAAGGGTAACCGCAGCCATGGTCTCCGAGCTGATAGTCCATGCTGCTGCAAACGTCGTCGAACTGTTCGTGCAGATGGTTGTTGTCTTGCAAACGTCTCCATATGTTGACTAAGGGATCGAGACGTGGCTGTACGATCCGTTACAGCCATGCGGATAAGATGCCTGTCATCTCGACTGCTAGTGATACGAGGCCGTTGGGATGCAGCACGTAGTTCCGTATTACCCTCCTGAACCCACCCATTCCATATTCTGCTAACAGTCATTGGATATCGACCAACGCGAGCAGCAATGTCCGATACGATAAACCGCAATCGTGATAGGCTACAATCCGATCTTTATCAAAGTCGGAAACGTGATGGTACGCATTTCTCCTCCTTAAACGAGGCATCACAACAACGTTTCACCAGGCAACGCCGGTCAACTGCTGTTTGTGTATGAGAAATTGGTTGGAAACTTTCCTTATGTCAGCACGTTGTAGGTGTCTCCACCGGCGCCAACCTTGTGTGAATGCTCTGAAAAGCTAATCATTTGCATATCACAGCATTTTCTTCCTGTCGGTTAAATTTCGCGTCTGTAGCACATCATCTTCGTGGTGTAGCAATTTTAATGGCCAGTAGTGTAATAATGTATAATATACACTCCTGGAAATGGAAAAAAGAACACATTGACACCGGTGTGTCAGACCCACCATACTTGCTCCGGACACTGCGAGAGGGCTGTACAAGCAATGATCACACGCACGGCACAGCGGACACACCAGGAACCGCGGTCAGTGTCAGCCAGTTTGCCGTGGCATACGGAGCTCCCTGTTCCGATGTATACCTAATGTGATTACGTCCCTCTAAGGTGTGAGGTGTTAAGCATGTGTCTTTGGTGCCCTGCGAAACCTGTATTTTGCATGCCATTGCTTACCGCTAGCGGCTGCCCCTTCATACGAGAACATCAATTTCGCATGCCACCCTGACGTTCTCCAGTGGGTAACGACCTACAGAGTAAGTGGATTCTGGAACTCTACCTGACGCCACGGAAGCTCCAAGCATGAGACGGAGTAAACCTTTCACTGCCAAACAGTCCGTTGATCTACTTAATATTTTTCACATATTCCTTTGCTCGGTAATTCAGTAACGTTATCAGAGAACTTCAATATGAGCATCCTTGGATAACGCCGCATCTCAAAAGCTTCAATTCTCTACTATTACGATTTTTACTTTCGGCCGTCTCAGTAAGGGTCAATTTCACTACACCCAGCTGGAGAGCCAGATAAATGGGAAAAGAGCCTAGCAAAAATCGTTGTTTTACGGAGTGACCCAGCATTAAAATACGCTGCTAGTGAAAAACTGTGGAGCACCCAGAAGACATGGTTGGATGTCACTGACCTCATAACTCCATACACACTACACTATTCGGCGGCTCTGTGAATGGCTAGAGTTGCAGTTGTGACCGGCAGAACGGCCACCAGAGTGCGTCAGTATTGTTCGTGTTTAGTGTTGTTACCAGGCCTGATAAAGTATATACTGATCAGCCAGAACATTATGACCACCTTCCTAATAGCCGGTATGTCCACCTATGGCACGGCAGACAGCGGCAACTCGTCGTGGCATGGAAGCAATGAGACCTTGCTAGGTCGCTGGAGGCAGGTGGCACCACATCCGCACACACGTCACCTAATTCCCGTAAATTCCAGAGAAAGGAGCTTGACGCAAAGTTCAATCACATCTCAGATGTGTTCCATCGGGTTCGTATCTGGTAAGTTGGGGGCCAGCACATCAACGGCAACTCGCCACTCTGTTCCTAAAAACCACTCAATCACACTCCTGGCCTTGTGACATGGTGCATTATCTTGCTGAAAAGTGCCATTGCCGTCGGGAAACATGATCGTCATGAAGGGGTGTACGTGGTCTGCAACCAGAGCCAGATGTTCCTTGGCCACCATCGTGTCCTGTATGAACTCCACTGGACCCATGGATGTCCACGTGAATGTTCCCCAGGGTATAATGGAGCCGCCGTCAGCTTTTCTTAGTTCCACAGTATAGGTATCAACGAGCAGTTCCCCTGGAAGACGATGGATTTCGGTCCTCCGATCGGCATGATGAAGAATGCGCCAGCATTCATCAGACCATGCAACGGTGTGCCACTGCGCCATCGTCCAGTGCCGATGGTTACGTGCTCATTTCAGTCGTAGTTGCTGAAGTCGTGGCACATGTATGGGTCGTCGACTGCAGAGACCCATCATTAGGAGCACTGTGTTTTCAGATACACTGCCCAACATTAAAGTCAATTCCGCTACAGTTCGCCGCCTGTCCTGTTTTACCAGTCGGCCCAGCCTACGACGTCCAACATCTTTAATGATGGGTGGTAGCCCTACCCCACGTCGTCTGGATATGTTTTCACCTTGGTTTCGCCACGTGTTGAAGACAATCATCACAGCTCTCCCCGAAGACCCGACAGGTCGTGCAGCTTCCGAAATGCTTGTGCTGAGAGTCCAGGACATCGCAGTCTGCCCTCGGGAAATCTCAGATGAATCGCGCACCTTCCCCATTCTATACACGGAAAACACCCTCACCAATACTACGTGGACCGTGCGTATCTGACTAGCAGTCACTCCTCGCCATGTGACACTTATCACCTGGACGGGTGCACATCGATAGTAGGTCGGTGGTCGTAATGTTTTGTCTGATCAGTGCATAAAGGGCATGAACAGCGTTAGATGTTGAGTGATCACTGTGAAGGACACAGAGATGTTGCGTACTCTTCTTAAACAGCGTACATCTACATTTGGCCAGCTGTCTGATCTTACAATGTACAGATTTGTGGGGCTTTCAGATGTGATCTTAGCCCGATGTCGAATCACATGGAGACGTGGGGACAGGCGTTCTGGTCGACCACAGATGACCACCACAAGGGAGGACCGCCGTGTTGTGCACCTAGAGCATCGTAACCCCCTCATACTCCGGCTGCCATCCGTGAACAAGTAATGGGCTCTCTACAAACTTCTGTGCCATCCTGCTCCATTGACTGGACACCATCAGCAGACGGGCTAGCGGAATACCGTCCCATGCGTAGGGTACTGTTAATTCCACGACACAAATGGCCGCGTTGGAATGGTGGCGTGAATGGGAAGCATGGGCTGCTGACGAAAGGTGACGCATTGTGTTCAGTGATGAATCGCGGTTTCGCGCTATTCTGGATGACCATCATTGGCGAGTGGCAGTGACCTGATGGGTTGTCCCAATGTTTCAGTGTTCTGGGAGCGGCAGAGCAATGTCCTTTCTGGGTTCTTGGTGTGCGAAACCATCAGGTTGTGTTTCAGGAAATTCTGAGGGCACAACAGTTGTGTTTCAGGGAATTCTGAGGGCACAACAGTACGTCAGAGACAACCTGTGTCTTCATGAGTTACTTTTCACGCGACAGTATCGTGGTGCCATTTTTCAACAAGAAAGTTCTTGCCCATACATGACACATGTCTCCATGAGCTATCTGCTTGATGTTACTTCTGGGGCCAGAAGATCCTCAGATCAGTCCGCAGTAGAGCATGTATGTGACACACACAGTGGCTACGATTACTACAAGCCACACCACAAGTTGGGAAACGGGGCCAAATTTCTAGTAGTTTACTGTCGAGTTGAGATTTTCACAAATGTTTTATTCGTATCTTACAGAAACTAGCAGTACGGCAATAAACAGCCTTTTAAACACGCCGCTAACGGCAATCAAGTAATTTATAGCAATACAACAATTTAAAAATTAAAAAAAAACACAGAAGCTAGCAGTACGGCAATAAACTACCTTTTAAAACACCCCGCTAACGCCAATCAAAGTAATTTATAGCAATACAACAATTTTAAAAACTTTAAAGAACATTAGTAAACAGGCTACTAAAGTAAATACAGAACTTTGTTAATAAGGTACGGTGAGGTAGTGAAGCTACCAACACCGCCATTAAAAAAATTTAACAGGTCTCAGCAAACACACAATTAATGGCAATAAAAGGAATTTACAAACTTGGAGGAATTTAAAAAAATTTTAAACAAAAGTGTCCTGGAATATCATTAGAACATAACAGATATCACGGACCGGTGTAAGTCGGCCACAAATCACCCACTCAGGGATGCTCAGGCTAGACAGAAGCCGACCGGAGTGGCCGTGCGGTTCTGGACGCTACAGTTTGGAGCCGAGCGACCGCTACGGTCGCAGGTTCGAATCCTGCCTCGGGCATGGATGTGTGTGTTGTCCTTAGGTAGTTAGGTTTAATTAGTTCTAAGTTCTAGGCGATTGATGACCTCAGAAGTTAAGTCGCAGAGTGCTCAGAGCCATTTGAACCATTTGAGCTAGACAGAATACTGACCAATTTAAATACGCCCGTAAACACAATTGCCACTCTCAGGCTGGTCACTGCACCGATTTTTAGCCAGTGAAAACTTGTTATAAGATGGCTTAACTTGCTGACAGAACTAGAGCTAACCTCGTGCAAGGAAACATTACACCACAAAGTCATGAATGAGCGACTACATGATCAACCAACAAGAAGCATGAATTTACTCATAACCCACGACAGAATAGCGAAACAATTAAACTGCCAAAATTATACCTCCCATCGAACAGTAGGCCGGCCGCGGTGGTCTCGCGGTTCTAGGCGCGCAGTCCGGAACCGTGCGACTGCTACGGTCGCAGGTTCGAATCCTGCCTCGGGCATGGCTGTGTGTGATGTCCTTAGGTTAGTTAGGTTTAAGTAGTTCTAAGTTCTAGGGGACTGATGACCACAGCAGTTGAGTCCCATAGTGCTCAGAGCCATTTGAACCATCGAACAGTAACGAGAGGAGGAGGAAAGATCACTGTCTTCAATTACACCGGTGCCACGGACAGGAAACCCGGTCGCCGGAGGCCACAAGGCAGAAGAGGCGCTGGTTACACAAAATTATTACTTAATGATTAAACCTTCCACGAAATTAACTTCCAATTATGCTCGAACTGGCAGTACACGACCTCCGATGGCAAGGATCCACACATCCGACCGCGCACGCGTCGCCAGCGTACCCAACACGCCACGGTCACACGACAATACGCTCTGTCACCGGAGTTCACGTCTTCTCTGCAACGTTGACGGGTAGTGACCGCTTCTTCATGTTAGGTGTCTCCTTTTAAACTCCAGTGTTGAAACGGAGGATTTAAAGAAGCTTGTTAACTTCCCACCAAGGCGAAATGAACAGCAACTACTCGTGGGGCGATTCTGTATACAACCAACACGCGGGGAGCTCTTCCGTCAACTCGACCCGCTCGTTACACACGTCATACATCACTTGGCGACTCGGTACAACCGACCACGCCTGCTTAGCGCTGGAGAGCCACACTGCCCTCCCGTGTCCACCACACTCTCTGCGCGCAACGCCCTTCCTTCCGCGCCACCACACGGAGTTACAACCGGTCAAAGATCTCACTTCCTCCATAGCAATTTCCCGGAAGCAAAAACGCAGATATCGATAGCAGAGGGAAAAGACAACCAAGCAGCCACTTAATGACAGACAACATATCAAACAAACATGTCAGGGGAAGAAAAGGAAAACCAATGCAATCTAAACAAAAGGTGTAGCACGAGTCAATACACGGCCCAATATGGAACCTGCTCGGACATCAACTGCATCCAAGTGTCAGTATCCAGGATATCAGGGACAAGTTTAAACAGTTGTGGGTCCGGTTGTCTCAGGAGAGGAAACACCTTAACAGCCTAATCAGAGCAGATAAGCAGGCCAGAGGATGTGCAGCAGGGCTGATACTGCTAAGTTCTATGAAAATTTGACTCGATTTGTAATCACTGAAATAACATCACATACCCTCTCCTCCTCTTCTCGGTGCTTTACTTTTTTGCCAGGCACTGTTGCTCTGAAAGAGAGAGAGAGACAAAGGGGGGTGGAGAGGGCGGAGGTGCGACGAGGTCAGGGCGAAAGGACCGGAGGGAGCGAACCAGCAGCAGAGGAACGTGATCAGCGTACTCTGGACCGCGTACAAGTTTGCAGAGCACGGCACCGTTCTTGAGTTTCGGCGGGTTAGTTAACGCTTCCCTACCGTTCCCTTCCCTTCGCGTCGCTTCCGGTAACGAGGGGGCGCCAGAGCCGATTATCGGTGGTAATTATCGGCACCGGAGGACGCACGCCCCCAGTATTTCGCCTCCTGATTATTATCCAATACAGGCGCGGCCGGGCTTTTCCGCGCGGCCTCTGACACCGACCGTCCTGACCTGATGTTTGCTGCACGCAGGCTGCACTTTAAGCTTCGCTGAGGTAGCAGAAATAGCGTTACACAGCCTCAGGGAAACCGAGTAGTGCCTCTGAAAATGCTACTTATAGCAGTAATACGTAGTGCACCATGATAAGGGCAAGAAAAATTGTGGAGAACATGCAAACTATGACCACACAAGGAAACAGTCAAGGAAATCTAACATTATGCATGGCGTTGAGTATGGTGTTTCTGAAACTATTGATACCACATTCACATGGCGGTTAAGTGATCCCAGTTAACGAGAGCAGCAATACCGTGGAACGAACTGCAGTCACGATACGCCACGACCCTAGTAATGTTTATCCTTCAATTTTTTCACAAGCAACTTACATCGAGATGCGATTTCTGCATGAGAAACGTGCTGCACCATATTATAATATAGATGTATAATATATATGATGTTACGTATAGGGACTTTGCGCGACAGTGCAGAACTGCTGTCTGAGGGTGTAACTCACTTGTAAGACGGCTCTTTATTACCTTAACTAGATTACCGCCCGCTGCTTCACTCGCGTATGCTGTATGATCTGCACACACATTTTCCTTTTTCTTTAGTCGAATTTTTCTGTTGTTCATAAGTTGCGACATCTTCTAAACTTTTCAAGATAATTAAGCCTACAGAAGCATAGCCTTTTCCGAATGTGCTTGTGACGATAAAACGATTCTGTTAGGTGGGATCGGAGTTGCTAATCCTGCCTTTTGAGTTCTTGTGGTGATGTTTCCATAAAAACTTTCATCCCCCAACACAATTTCTTTGGAAGTATAATACCGATTTTCATAGATTTAGCCCAAAATACATTTTAATACAACTAAATACGTTCATAAAAATTTTCATCCTCTTCTTCACACCTTTAGGGATTGAATTTCCACAATACACCGAAACACCTATTTTTTTTATTTCGAAACGAGAAACTAAATACAACTTTTCAGAACTTTATTAACGCTTTCGTAATAAAATATTCCAAAAAGCTTTCATCCCCTATTTAACCTATTAGATGTTCAGTTCCCTAAAACACTGAAGCACGTATTTCTTTCTAGTTCCTAATAGGGAAGTCAGACATAAATTTCCTTACATTCAGCTTTAAAAATGCTTCCCTAATGAAATGTTTTCATAAAATTTTTCATCACATATTACACCCCTTAGGAGCTGTATTTCCAAAAACAATGAAACACTTTTGTTTATTTCTCATCGAGAACTGAAGTGTAAATTTCCGTTGATGTAGCTTTAAAAAGGCCTTAGTAGTTCTATAGTAACGATTTTTTTTTCAAAATTAGCTTCCATCCGCTATTTTACCCCATTAGTGGTTGAATTTGTAAAAATACTGTAGAATGTATTTTTTTATTTCTGATTGAGAAACCAAATGCCGTTTTTCGTAGTTCTAATTTCAAAAATGTCTTAATAGTGACATCTTTTCAAATGACCTTTCATGCCCTGCTTCACCCCATTATGGATGGAATTTCGAACAATCAATTACTAAACGATGCCTACAATATATGATCAAAACTCCCTCCAATTTTCAAATTTCAATCCTTAGCAGTTTAGGATGGGCAAAGATGAGTCATACAGTCAGGACATTTCTTTTTATAGAGGGTGATTCAGGAGGAATGTCACATAATTTGTGAGGTGATTCTACATGTGAAAATAAACCGAAAAAGTCCTAGGAACATGCATCCGATTTTCGATCGTTGCAGAACTAGAGCGACTTGGAGACTACACACATCCATGAATTAATATGAAGACAAGTGTCAATGTATCTTAGCGAAATGCTGTAAAGGCGCTGTGCTGGATAGAATAAAGCTGTGCAGCTAGTCCCGGCGGAGGTTCGAGTCCTCCCTCGGGCATGGGTGTGTGTGTTTGTACTTAGGATAATTTAGGTTAAGTAGTGTGTAAGCTTAGGGACTGATGACCTTAGCGGTTAAGTCCCATAAAATTTCACACACATTTGAACTTTTTTTTTTTTTGATAGAATAAAGGTGGGACCGATGACGGATCCATACTACGAGAGGTGTATGCGTTCTCCAACAGATGTCAGCATTGTGACATCGCACTGAGGCACACAAACATGTTATTTGTGTAGGGGGACTGTAAGGGCACATTTGGTCTAGGGTTAGCGTCCTTCATTAGTAATGAAAACGTCATTGGTCCTGGATTCGAAGCCCGCCACAACTTAAGGTTCGCATAAAAATCATAAGCAATGGCGGCCGAAGATTTCCGGTATAATAAGTCACCATCATTCAGCCAACGGCAATGTCGAAGAAGGTCGAAGAGCAGACAGAGGTTCAAGGCATTTTCTTACACTTGGGATGAGAATGAGTCGGGGCGTGGAATGTCAAAAGTTTCAACTTTGTAGCGGAGGTAGAAAACCTGAAAAGCGAAATGTTAAGGATCAGTCTAGATATAGTGTCACTGAAGTGAAATGGAAGTATCAGCGGCAGCTGAGATTGGTATAACTGGAGTAGGATTTGTTATGAACAGGAAGGTAGGGCAGAGAGTGAGTTACTGTGATCAGTTAAGTGATAAGGTTATTCTCATCAGAACCGACGGCAAACCAACAGCGAGAACGGTAGTTCATGCGTACATGCCGTCTTCGGCAACTTGGTTGGCTGGATGATTTGGCGGAGGGGACCAACAGCGAGGTCATCGCTCCTATAGTATTAGGGAAGGATGGTGAAGGAAGTCGGCCGTGTCATTTCAAAGGAACCATCCCGGCGATTGCCTGAAGCGATTTAGGGAAATCATGGAAGACTTAAATCAGGACGGTTGGACGCGGGTTTGATCCGAGGTCCTCCAAAATGCGAGTCTAGTGTGCGAACCACTGCGCCTTTCGCTCAGTAGGATGGGCAGATAGAGAAAGTATGTGGGGATACTGAACAGGTAATTCAGAATCTAATAATCATGAGGGATTGCAATGTGGCTGGACGGGAAGGAGTAGAGGAACAGGTTACGGAAGAATATGGGCGTGGTACTAGAAATGAGAGAGGAGGCAGACTGAGTTTTGCAATAAATTTCATCTAGTAATAGCGAATACTCTTTTCAACAATCACAAGAGGAGATGGTGCACTTGGAAAAGGCCCAGAGGTACAGGATGATGTCAGTTACATTTCATCATGGTCAGGCAGAGATTCCGAAATCAGATATTAGATTCTAAGGGGTACCCAGGAGCAGATATAGACAGATCACAATTTAGTTGTAATGAGGAGTAGGCTGAAGTTTAAGAGATTACTCGGGAAGAATCAGTGCGCAGCCGGCCGCGGTGGTCTTGCGGTTCTAGGCGCGCAGTCCGGAACCGCGCGACTGCTACGGTCGCAGGTTCGAATCCTGCCTCGGGCATGGATGTGTGTGATGTCCTTAGGTTAGTTAGGTTTAGCTAGTTCTAAGTTCTAGGGGACTGATGACCTAAGATGTTAAGTCCCATAGTGCTCAGAGCCATTTGAACCATTTGAATCAGTGCGGTTAAAGGCGCTACAGTCTGGAACCGCGCGACCGCTACGGTCGCAGGTTCGAATCCTGCCTCGGGCATGGATGTATGTGATGTCCTTAGGTTAGTTAGGTTTAAGTAGTTCTAAGTTCTAGGGGACTGATGACCTTAGAAGTTAAGTCCCATAGTGCTCAGAGCCATTTGAACCATTTTTTGAATCAGTGCGCAAGGCAGTGGTATAGGGAACTATTAAGGAATGAAGACATACATTTGAAGTTCTCTGTGGTCATCGATACTGCGATAGTGAAAAACACAGCAGACATTTCAGTGAAGAGGAATTGACATCTCTAAAAACTGCGATCACAGAAGTACAGAAGTTGAAAGAAAAATAAGAAACATAGGTACACAGAAGGTAACAGCGAAGAAACCATGTGTTACAGAAGGAACTACTTCAGTTGATCTATGAAAGAAGTACTAGAAAAATGTTTAGAGAAATTGAGGCTTACAGAAATACAAGTCAGTTTGGAATGAACTAAATAAGAAGTGTAGGGAAGCTAAGGCGAAATGGCTACACGAAAAACGTGAAGAAATCGAAAAAATATGTCGGAAGAACTGACTTAGCATACAGAAGAGTCAAAATAAACTTCGGTGAAATTAAAAGCAAGGGTGGTAACATTAAGACTGCAATGAGAATTCCGCTGTTAAATGTAGAGGAGAGAGGGTGTCGATGGAAAGAATACACAGAAGGCCTCTGCGAGCGGAAAGACTTGGTTGACTACGTGACAGAGGACGAAACAGGAGTCGATCTAGAAGAGGTAGGAGATTCAATATTAGAATCA
The DNA here is from genome assembly GCF_023898315.1 of Schistocerca nitens. NCBI lineage: Eukaryota > Metazoa > Arthropoda > Insecta > Orthoptera > Acrididae > Schistocerca > Schistocerca nitens. The sequence continues at coordinate 363,343,787 of NC_064621.1, forward strand.
TAATTGAAAAAAGAGCTTGGCATAGTTAATATCGAATAAGGCAGAAGGGATAGATAACAATCCATCAGAATTTCTAAAATCATTGGGGGCAGTGACAACACACCAAGTATTCACGTTGGTATGTAGAAAGTGTTAGTCTGGCGACATACCATCCGACTTTCGGAAAAACATCATCCACACAAATCGAAAGAATGGAAAAGAAGTTTGAGGGTCTGTTAGATGATCAGTTTGGATTTAGGAAAGGTAAAACACCAAGAGACAGTTCTGACGATGCTACTGATAATGGAAGCAAGATTAAAGAAGAATCAAGATAAGTCCATAGGATCTGCCCGCCTAGAAACAGCGTTCGATAATTTCAAATGTTGCTCGAAATTCTGAGAAGGACAGGGGTACGCTATAGGGAAAGATGCGTAATATACAATATGTACAACAGCCAAGAGGAAACAGAGTAGAAGACCAAGAACGAAGTAATCGGACTAAAAAGGGTGTGGGACACAGATGTAGTCTTTCGCCTCAATTTTCAATCTATACATTGAAGAAGCTATGGCAGAAATATAAGAAAGGTTCAAAAGTGGAATTAAAATTCAAGGTGAAAGGTATCAATGTTAAGATTCGTTTAAGTCAACGCTATCCACAACGAAAGTGAAGAAAAATTACACGATCTGTTGAATGGAATGAAGTCTAAAAAGTACAGAATATGGATTGAGAGAAAATCATGGAAAGACGAAAGTAATGACAAGTAGTAGAAATGAGAATAGCGAGAAAATTAACATCAGGATTTTGGTGATTGTGAAGTAGATGAAGTTTGAGCCATGCACGGCTCATGTTCGTGCCATTTATTGTTTGTCATCTTCTATTACGGTACTGCCGCCTCGTTTTCTTATTCCATTTACTGGTGTCACTAACTTCCTGACTTACTTGCCGTGAGCGGCAGCAGCAGCGCGTATCGATAAATGCACTGTCGTACCATCTCTGGAGCGAACGTTAGTATTTCCGGGTCGTCGTGTGTCTGGCAGTCAGTGGGAGACGCACCAGCAGTGCAGTGGGGACGGAGCAGCAGTGTCGGACGGACCAGCAGTCCAGTCAGTCCTTTGACATGGAGCAGCAAGGAAGCCCCCGTCGCGCGGGATCGGGCCGGAGCCACTGGCGGCGTGCACGCGCGGTTGGAGTGTGAGGTGCTGCTTGCGAGTGCGACGAAGTTCGTCGCCCATCGATCTCGGACATGAAAGTTGAGTCCTCACTTAACTTGCTATCGAGCCTCAACCGTTTACATTTCTTGGTTTGATCCTGGTTGTCGTTTTTGGGACATTCCCGCGAGCAACAACGTGTGTGTATTTAAGTCGGCTAAGATTCCAGCTGCCTTCCTGTGAAATTTAACTTAATTTATTCCCTGTTATGGAAGTTCACCAGCGGTATGTTCTGCCATGTGCCCGTTGACGTTCCGGTTACCTGCCCTGGTCGTTGGCGTAATTTTAGGCAGTGTATTTTTCTCGTCGTATTGTTGTTGTCCAGTGCTGCGTGTAATTCGACAGCTGAGGTGTTGTTGGTCGTTGTGGGCGCCAATATTCTGCGCGTCGTGGATTGAAATATCGTGGTCGTTTTGCTGGTTGCCTGGAGCGGAACTGATTTGTATGACTGGTTGCTTGTTGGCTCTTTAAGAAGTCGTTGGACAGGCTGCCTGTCTCATCTAAACGGGCATTAGTGTTACAATCCCAGGACGACTCTTGGAAACTTCTGAGCGCTGTTCCTTGTGTGTTATGTAGTAATTTCCCTGTTTGGATTTTAGTTATTTGGTTGATGTGTGGCCTTCAGCCGACTTTTAATGTCTCTCAAATTAATGTCCTTGGCTTGCCCTTAAGGCTTAAGATTGTTATGCTTTGGTTTTAAGGTAAGGCCTTGTCCCTTTTTGAAACTCTTCTTATTGCCTAATATGCGGCCTTCAGCCGAGTTTTAATGTCTCTTAAATTAATGTTCTTGTCTTGTCCTTAAGGCATAAGATTGATATGCTTTTGTTTTAAGATAAGGCCTTTTGCCTTTTGATTGAAAAATGGTTCAAATGGCTCTGAGCACTATGGGACTTAACTTCTGAGGTCATCAGTCCCCTAGAACTTAGAACTACTTAAACCTAACTAACCTAAGGACATCACACACATCCATGCCCGAGGCAGGATTCGAACCTGCGACCATAGCGGTCGCGCGGTTCCAGACTGTAGCGCCTAGAACCGCTCGGCCACTCCAGCCGGCTGATTGAAACTCTTCTTATTGCTTAATATGCGGCCTTCAGCCGAGTTTCATTAAAATTAAATTGCTAAGGCCTTCAGCCTCTTTAGATTGAATGTTTAGAAAATATTCTTGGGGGAAACCTCCAGAAGAACCTTGTATTTCAATTTCTTGCTTAGGCTTGTGTCTTGGATTTTGAGTGTGGCCTTCAGCCGATCTAAAGTGAATCAAAGGAGATCGATTAAAGTTTTGAGTGTTTTGCATCCTTGTTGTAATATTGTGTGTTGATGAATAAAGTTTGTATTATGAGTGAATCTGACAGAAACATATTTTGGCCCCTTTCCACAACATAATCCGCTCTGTCCTGCTAGTGCAGGAGTTGCGCTACCTAGACAGCATAATAAAACATTACAGACGGAGCATGGGGCACACCAAAATCAGACTAGCAGTGGAGAAAAGGGCATACCTGTCTAAGAGATGTCTACTAGTAGCAAGAACAGGCCCTAATTTGAGGAAGAAGTTTCTGAGAACGTACTTTTGGAGCACAGCATTGTGTGGTAGTGAAACATAGACTATGGGGAAACCAGAACTGCAGGAATTCGAATAATTTGAGATGTGGTGCTACAGAAGAATGTTGAGCGTTAGGTGGACTGATGTGGTATGTAACGACATCACAGAATAACTTCCACGGTACTAGAACGAGGTGTAGAGGGTAAAAACTGAAGAGGTAGACAAAATTTGAGGTCGTAGTTTACAAGCGAGGAATTCGTGACAGGCCGCATCAAACGAGTCAGAAGACTGCATGTTCGACTGTGACAGAATACCAGAGGCGTTTTCCGGGTCGACGAACCCCTTGCACCAGGCTACTTCCAAGGGTATCTCAAACATTACATGAATCTGGAACATTACCAAGAGTACACGTTCGTCAAAACGGAAGGCAGCCCAGTCAGTTGAAGAATGTGGCTGGCTAATGGTTCAAATGGCTCTGAGCACTATGCGACTTAACTTCTGAGGTCATCAGTCGCCTAGAACTTAGAACTAATTAAACCTACCTAACCTAAGGACATCACACACATCCATGCCCGAGGCAGGATTCGAACCTGCGACCGTAGCGGTCTCGCGGTTCCGGACTGAGCGCCTTAACCGCTAGACCACCGCGGCCGGCCGTTGAAGAATGTAACAGAGTCCCACTTCCAGTACACGACGCATTATATGTCAGCTCTTTATTCCATAAATGCGAGTGTACGCATTCCATGTGTAGCCCTTGCAACGTCTACATACAGGTGACCATTCAGTAAGCAGATAAAAATTTTGTGAATGGTTGGCTGTACACAGAGAAGTCGTACAATACTCTTTGTTTACAGATGAAGGTAAATTTACACACAATGGTGTCAAGAGCATCCGCTATTCTCATGCAATGGGCGATGGAGAATCCACATAACACTAGAGAAATAGGATTCCAAGTTAGGTTCTCAGTGAACGTCTAGTGTGGTATGACTGAGGAACTGGTGATACGGCCTACGTTCCTGCTAAATAGCAAGACAAAAGCAGCATACGCACATTTTCTTATAGAAGCAATAAATGCACTTTTAATAGATGTAACTTTAAAGAAACGACGGCAAATGTACCGGCGACATAATGGTTCAAATGGTTCAAATGGCTCTGAGCACTATGGGACTCAACATCTTAGGTCATAAGTCCCCTAGAACTTAGAACTACTTAAACCTAACTAACCTAAGGACATCACACACAGCCATGCCCGAGGCAGGATTCGAACCTGCGACCGTAGCAGTCCCGCGGTTCCGGACTGCAGCGCCAGAACCGCACGGCCGGCGACATAATGAATCACCGATTCAATGTACCAGACAAATAGCTCAATATCTGAATAAGATATTTTCTCAACGGTCGATTGTCCGTGGTGGACCCATTAATTGGCCTGCCGGATCACACGACCTAACCCCATGAGACTTCTGTTTACGGGGCTAATTCAAGGGGAATGTGTACGCTATGGAGGTGGATGCACGTGAAGGACTTGTCGATCGCTCACCGACACTGTTGTCCACATTAAAGGCCGCTGAGACGACGCTCGATGTGTTACACAACACACACTCCAGTGCGTCGACAACTGCATTGAGATGGGTGGGGGCCTTTCTGAACACCTCTTCTAGAATGGATCAGTAATCTATCTCATAATTTTTCCGTCCACAAAAGCCCTACACAGCATTTCGATACGTTATATTCACACCTGTCTTCATAATCATTCATGGATGTGTGTAGTCTTCAACCCACTCCAGTTACATAACGATCAAAAATCGTACACATGTCTATAGGACGTTTTTGCTTTATTTTCACATGTAGAATCACACCACAAATTAAGTGATGTTCCTCCTGAATCACCCTGTATATAGAGATATTGCCATTCTATTGAACGAAGGTGCCGGTAGCCGCGCGGTCTAGGGCGCCTTGTCACGGTCCGTGCGGCTCTCCCCGTCGCAGGTTCGAGTCCTCCCTCGGGCATGGGTGTGTGTGTTGTCCTTAGCGTAAGTTAAAGTTAGATTAAGTAGTGTGTAGGCTTAGGGACCGATGACCTCAGCAGTTTGGTCCCATAAGATCTTACCACAAATTTCCATTACTGAACGAAGTTGGTCTGAGTCGCCTATCGCTAGTTCGTTTTCTCTGGCTTTACCGAGTGATGAAAGGCCTTCTTGCAATGGTCAGGCGATAGTTCGGCCATCGCACTTCGTTGTCATACGGTACTGTGTCGGCCGGCCGGTGTGGCCGTGCGGTTAAAGGCGCTTCAGTCTGGAACCGCGTGACCGCTACGGTCGCAGGTTCGAATCCTGCCTCGGGCATGGATGTGCGTGATGTCCTTAGGTTAGTTAGGTTTAATTAGTTATAAGTTCTAGGCGACTGATGACCTCAGCAGTTAAGTTGCATAGTGCTCAGAGCCATTTGGGGGTACTGTGTCATATTCTGTATCATAAGGCTACCACGGCCTTAACTAAAAAGTTACGCACGAGTATCTCGGTAATGAGTTGGCGCTTTCGGATAAATGCTTCTGTCAGAGGTCGTGTAGTTGTGGTCCACCCAAAAGTCCTACACCCCTGAGCACATGTAGCCCACGACCCTCTTCTCCTCTGGCTTTTGCAGGAGACGCGACCGCTGCAGCCTCTCCCCACTCTTTTTTTAGCTGCTACTAACACTGACCATAAGACGTTTCTTTATCATGATGCGAGAATATACTTCTATTTTTATAGATGATACATTTAACTGTCACCGATTATATCCCGGCATCTATTTTTGCTGTAACAGACTACCTCTGCTCATATTTTAAATATAACAATAATATATTTTAGGCTGTGATATATTCTTTACTTGGTGCATCATTTGCCATATTAGCTGCTTGGAGCCCCTTCTACGTAACATGACCCCAGGTCATCATGTTGAATTATAAACTCATTATTTATTCTTTTCAACTTGTCATTCTCAAGCTACAGTAAACAACTATTGTCACTTTTTCTTAATACATCTTACGTTTTCTCTTGTTATGTAAAAAAAATTGTTTTATCTGCTGAACCATGTATAAAAGTAGCTATTCTATATCTACATCTACATCCATACTCCGCAAGCCACCTGACGGTGTGTGGCAGAGGGTACCTTGAGTACCTCTATCGGTTCTCCCTTCTATTCCAGTCTCGTATTGTTTGTGGAAAGAAAGATTGTGTGGGCTCTAATCTCTTTGATTTTATCCTCATGGTCTCTTCGTGAGATATACATAGGAGGGAGCAATATACTGCTTGACTCCTCGGTGAAGGTATGTTCTCGAAACTTCAACAAAAGCCCGTTCCGAGCTACTGAGCGTCTCTCTTGCAGAGCCTTCCTCTGGAGTTTATGTACCATCTCCGTAACGCTTTCGCGATTACCAAATTATCCTGTAACGAAGCGCGCTGCTCTCCGTTGGATCTTCTCTGTTTCTTCTATCAAACCTATCTGGTACGGATCCCACACCGGTGAGCAGTATTCAAGCAGTGGGCGAACAAGTGTACTGTAACCTACTTCCTTTGTTTTCGGACTGCATTTCCTTAGGATTTTTCCAATGAATCTCAGTCTGGCATCTGATTTACCGACGATCAACTTTATATAATCATTCCTTTTTAAATCACTCCTAATGCCTACTCCCAGATAATTTATGGAATTAACTACTTCCAGTTGCTGACCTGCTATATTGTAGCTAAATGATAAAGGATCTTTCTTTCTGTGTATTCACAGTACATTACATATGTCTACATTGAGATTCAATTGCCATTCCCTACACCATGAATTAATTCGTTGCAGATACTCCTGCATTTCTGTACAATTTCCCATTGTTACAACCTCTCGATATGCTAAAGCATCATACGCAAAAATCCTCAGCTCAAAATTGTTCAAATGGCTCTGAGCACTATGGCACTTAACATCTGTAGTCATCAGTCCCCTAGAACTCAGAACTAATTAAACCTAAGTAACCTAAGGACATCACACACATCCATGCCCGAGGCAGGATTCGAACCTGCGACCGTAGCGGTCGCGCGGTTGCAGACTGAAGCGATGAGAACCGCTCGGCCACACCGGCCGGCGTAAATCCTCAGTGAACTTCTGATGTTATCCACAAAGTCATTTATATATATTCTGAATAGCGACGGTCCTACGACACTCCCCTGCGGCACACCTGAAATCACTCTTACTTCGGAAGACTTCTGTCCACTGAGAATGAAATGCTTCGTTCTGTTACCTAGGAACTCCTCAATCCAATCACACAATTGGTCTGATAGTCCATATGCCCTCACGTTGTTCATTAAACGACTGTGGGGAACTGTATTAAAAGCCTTGCGGAAGTCAAGAAACACGGCATCTACCTGGGAACCCGTGTCTATTGCCCTCTGAGTCTAATGGACGAATAGCGCGAGCTGGGTTTCACTCGATCGTCTTTTTCGAAACCCATGCTGATTCCTACAGAGTAGATTTCTAGTCTCCAGAAAAGTCATTATACTCAAACATAATACGTGTTCCAAAATTCTGAAACTGATCGACGTTAGAGATATAGGTCTATAGTTCTGCACATCTGTTCGACGTCCCTTCTTGAAAACGGGGATGACCTGAGCCCTTTTCCAATATTTTGGAACTCTACGCTCTTCTAGAGACCTACGGTATATCGCTGCAAGAAAGGGGGGCAAATTACTTCGCGTACTCTGTGTAAATCGAACTGGTATCCCATCATGTCCAGTGGCCTCTCTTCTTTTGAGCGATTTTAATTGTTTTTCTATCCCTCTGTCATCTATTTCGATATCTACCATTTTGTCATCTGTGCGACAATCTAGAGAAGGAACTACAGTGCAGTCTTCCTCTGTGAAACAGCTTTGGAAAAAGACATTTATTATTTCGGCCTTTAGTCTGTCATCCTCTGTTTCAGTACCACTTTGGTCACAGAGTGTCTGGAAATTTTGTTTTGACCCACCTACCACTTTGACATAAGACCAAAATATCTTAGGATTTTCTGCCAAGTCAGTACATAGAACTTTACTTTCGAATTCATTGAATGCCTCTCGCATAGCCCTCCTCACACCACATTTCGCTTCGTGTAATTTTTGTTTGTCTGCAAGGCTTTGGCTATGTTTACGTTTGATGTCAAGTTCCCTTTGCTTCCGCAGCAGTTTTCTAACTCGGATGTTGTACCATGGTGGCTCTTTTCCATCTCTTACGATCTTGCTTGGCACATACTCATCTAATGCATATTGTACGATGGTTTGAACTTTGTCCACTCTTCCTAAACACTATCTGTACTTGAGATAAAACTTTTGTGTTGAGCCGTCAAGTACTCTGAAATCTGCTTTTTGTCACTATTTCTAAACAGAAAAATCTTCCTACCTTTTTCAATATTTCTGTTTACGGCTGAAATCACCGATGCTGTAACCGCTTTATGATAGCTGATTCCCTGTTCTGCGTTAATTGTTTCAAATAGTTCGGGTCTGTTTGACACCAGAAGGTCTAATATGTTATCGCCCGAGTCGGTTCTCTATTTAACTGCTCAAGGTAGTTTTCAGATAATGCACTTAAAAAATTTTCACTGGATACTTTGTCCCTGCCACCGGTTATAAACGTTTGAGTCTCCCAGTCTATATCTGGTAAATTCAAATGTCCACCCAAAACTATAACATGGTCGGGAAATTTACTCGAAATATTTTCCAGATTTACCTTCAGGTGTTCTGCCACAACAGCTCCTGAGCCAGGGGACCTATAGAGACATCCAATTACCATGTTTGAGCCTACTTTAACTGTGACCTTCACCCAAATTATTTCACATTTCTGATCTCCGTCAATTTCCTTCGATACTATTGCACTTTTATAGCTATAAACACGCCTCCCCCTTCACTGTCCAGCCTGTCTCTTCGGTATACATTCCAATCTGAGTTTAGAATTTCATTACTGTTTACATCTGGTTTCAGCCAACTTTCCATCCCTAGTGGGCATTGTGACCGGTTATTAATGAGAGCAGTTCTGGGACCTTTCTATAGACGCTCCTGCAGTTTACTATTCCCTGTTGCGTTTTGCCTACTGCTACATTATCACGTCTCAGGAGGCGTCTTGTCAGGCCTAGGGAGGGAATTCTCTAACCTAAAAAAAACCACATGTGCACTCCACACATAGTCCGCTACCCTTGTAGCCGCTTCCTGCGTCTAGTGAACGCCTGACCTATTCAGGGGGACCCTACATTTCCCCACCCGACAGCGGAGGTCGAGAAATTTTCACACCAGGTCTCCGCAGAATCGTCTGAGCCTCTGGTTTAAGCCTTCCACTCGGCTCCAAACCAGAGGACCGCGATCGGTTCTGGGAACGACACTACAAATAGTTAGCTCAGATTCCACCCCGCGATCGAGGCTTTTCGCCTTCACCAACTCCGCCAACCGTCTGTGTGAACTGAGGATGACCTCTGAACCCAAACTGCCGGAGTCATTGATGCCAACATGAGCAACAATATGCAGTCGGGTGCACCCAGTGCTCTCTATCGCCCCCGACAGCGCCTCCTCCACATCTCAGATGAGACCCGCCTGGCAAGCAGACAGAGCGCACACTGGCCTTCATCCCCGACCTTACTATTTCCCTAAGGGGCTCCATCACGCGCCTAACGTTGGAGCTCCCAATCACTAATAAACCCCTTCCCGCGTGTGCCTAAAGATCTTTGGTACAAGATCGATTACATTGATACAACGGAATCGATCCTAGACGACAACAGCTCAACCATATAGTACCAAAATTTAACTATGAACAATCGCTGTAAAGCTATTGGCAGATAAAAACGCCCTCCAGAATGTGTTTGGTTTCAGCTGAGCCATATGGTGGTGGCAGACCTCAGAAAAGTGTAGCAGACGCTGTCATCTTTATCATCGACATTAACTTGCGTCTTATTACTGTAATATCAGGTGTTATAACCCTGAATAGCTCGCAGCTTTTGTTCGACTCTCAGAGTCCTGCGTGGCGAGTCGATGGCCGCGTTCGCTCCCATCAGCCGCTGTGTAAGAGAGTTCCCCCTGTTGCTCCGCCGGGGTCGGGGTCTTCCATTCACTCTCACCGCCTCCTGCCTTCATCAAAAATGCATTCGACAGCATCACTTCCATCTCTTCGACCCCCACCCTTCGAGATACATTCTGACCGCTGGATTTTCACACTGCTTTTTTACTTGAATTATTTAACCAATGGGTACTTCATTTTCTTACAAACTATATTGCTTCCTTATCAAAATAACTCATTGTGGTCTTATATACACACATGTTCAGAAAAAAACATCCCTTACACTCTTTTTAATCCTAGCACTTCGTTTTTGATCTTCAACTCTTATTGTTCCGTCCTGGTTCTCGTTTATATTGTGTATTACCCGTCGTTCCCTATAGCTTACCCCTATTTTTCTCAGGATTTTGAAAGCCTTGCACTATTTTACACTGTCCAACACTTTCTGTAGGTCAACAAATCCTATGAAGTATCTTGATTTCTCTTCAGTCTTGTTTCCATTATCAACCGCAACGTCATCGCTACCTCTCTAGTACCTTTACCTTTTCTAAAGCCGAACTGATCCTCAAGTAACAAATCTTGTTTTCTTTTCTATTCTTCTGTATATTCCTCTTCTCAGTAACTTGGATGCTTGAGCTCTTAAGCTGATTCTGTGATAATTCTAGCATTTGTTAGCTCTTACAATATTCAGAGATGTGTAGATGATGTTTTTCAGAAACTCTGGCGTTATATCGCTAGTTTCATACATTCTACACATTAACGTGAATAGTAGTTTTGTTGCCACTTCTCCCGATGACTTTAGAAATTTCGATGGGTTGTTTTCTGCCCCATCTGGCTTATTTGATTTTAAGTTTTCCGAAGCTCTTCTAAATTCTGATTCTAATAATACATCCAAGATCTCTTCTGCACCGACTCCTGTTTCTTCTTCTATCATTTCACCAGCCAAGTCGTCCTCCTCATAGAGGCCCCACTTTCTACCTTCTCTCGCTCTCCTCTGCGTTTAATAATGGAATTCCCAGGGCAGTCTTAATGCTACTGCTCCTGCTTATAATTTCACGGAAGGTTGTTTTAACTTTTCTGTATGCTGAGTCAGTCCTTCCGACAGTCATTTTATTTTCAGTTTCTTCACATTTTCATGTAACCATGTTGCGTTAACTTCCCTATACTGCATATTTATTTCATTCTTATGTGACTTGTATCTTTGTAGTCCTAAATTTATGTGAACATATTTGTACTTCCTTGTTTTGTCGATTAGCTGAAGTATTCCTACCATTACGCATGGTTTCTTCGTATTTACCTTCCGTTTACCCTCGTTTCTCTCTCCAAATTGCGTGACTACGTCTTTTAGAGATGTCCACACTTCTTCGACTGAACTGCGCACTGAGCTATTCCTTATCGCAATATCTGTAACCACAGACAACTGCAAGTGTATCTCTTCATAGTTACGTATCCCACTTGTTGCGTATTGATTCTTCCTGACTAGTCTCTTAAACTTCAACCTAATCTTCATCATTACTAAATTGTGATCTGAGTCTATATCTGTCCCTGGGTACGTCTTACAATCCAGTGTCTGATTTCGGAATCTGAATATGATCTATGCTAGCTACTATCTTCCGGCCTTTTCCAAGTGTATCTGCTCCTCTTGTGACTCTTGAACAGAGTAATCGCTATAACTAGCTGAAAGTTATTGCAGTTGAAATAATTATTCTTTCTCCTCTCTCATTTCTACCGGTGTTTCGTCTAACTACTGTTTTAATTTTCTTTCTTTACTTCCTTATGAACGTAATTTGGTGGTGTTTATGTTTTCTCTATAAAAAGTGAGTTCGTATTCTTTCGCAATCCTTTCTTCTACTCCTTCCCCTGCAGCGGCATTGATATTCCCCATGGCTATTAAATTCTCATCTGCCTTTACGTACTAAATTACCCGTTCAACACCCTCACATACATCCTCTATCTCTTCATCTTCTGCTTGCGATGTCGGCGTGTATACCTGAACTATTGTTTTCGGTAGAGAACATCCGTATCACTGAACTGTTCACAGTAACCCACTCTCTGTTCTAACTTCCGATTCATAACGAATCCTACTTCCTTTATACCATTTTCTGCTGCTGTTGATAAAATCTGGCCAGAATTCCTTGCCTTCTTTCCATTTCACTTCACTGACGCCTAATAAATGTAGATTGAGCCCTAACATTTACCTTTTCAGATTTTCTAACTTTCCTATTACGATCAACCGTGTGACCTCCCACGTCCCGACTCATAGAACGTTCCCCTTTCGTTACTTATTTCCTCTTTATTTTTCATCATCACCTCACCCTTGGCAGTCCTCTCCCGGAAATCCGAATGAAGGACTATTCCGGAATCCTTTGCTTATGGAAAAATCATCACGACACTTTTTTCAGTTATAGGCTTCATATCCTATTGATACACACTAGTGTCTTTAATGCAGTGGTTTCCATTGCATTCTGCATCGTCGAGCCTTTAAAGGCAGTTTCCCACCCTAAGGGCAAGAGGGTGCGCTGAACCTCTGGCCGCCCCCCCTCCTCTTTGACAACGCCATTGAGTGAATGAAGATGACTTCTTGCGCCCGAAGTCATATTTATTTTATTTTATTGGTGGTGGGGTTCTAACACAGGATCGAGAACGTATTGATCAGTAATCAAACACGCTACCCCTAGACCATGGGTCCACCTGCTATTCATATTTTCTATCTCCTTGCGTCAACTACCTTGTGTAGCCTCAATTCATTTCTAACAGAAATTTTTCAGTTATTGTACTGTATATGAATCCCACCTTTGTTCTGATTAGGAAGTTTCTATTGTCCTTTCTACTATTCTTCAGCCTTTTCTTTGCTTTGCTCGTTGACCAGAATTCTGTTCAACAACTGTTTTACATCTCCCGTAGCTAATGGTAGAAGTTTCAAATTGTCATCACTACTTCTTGAATTACTCTTTCACGATTGACGTTAGCCGATTCAATGCAGCTGCTACAACAATTGCTTTTAGCGCAGTACTAGTCAGCTGATTAATGGTATGGTTATTTAATTGAAACCTGACGACACAGTAGACGAGTTGGCATTGCCACGCACTTCAGTTACCTGTTAGAAGGGAAATTGTCAAAGGCGTGAACTCTGAATTATCACATTCGCGTCACTGCAATCATTTTTATGAACGAGACACACTAAGTGCTTTACAATTACGTCCTGAAACACTTCTCATGGATCCAATGCATTCCAGTGTTGATCCTCAAGGTTTGACTGCTGTTGGAGGTACAATATGACGAAGAGAGAACGGATAGGTGGAAAGAGTACACTGAAGGCCTCTATGAGAGGAAGGCCTTTTCCGATGACGTGACAGAAGCAGAAACAAGAGCCTATAGAATCAGAATTTAAAAGAGTTTTGGAAGATTTAAGATCATGTGAGGCAGAAGGGATGGATAACATTCTATCACAATTTCTAAAATCGTTGGGAGAAGTGGCAACTTTTCACGTTGCCGTGTAGAACGTATGAGACTGGGGATATAGAATCAAACTTTCGGAAAACAACATCATCCACACAATTCCCTAGATTGTACGAAGCATCAAGTGCGAGAATTATCCAACAATCAGCTTAACAACTCTAGCAACTCGCTGAAACTGTGACTGGGGTCAACTGAATGTTCCAAGAATCGCCAGCTTTAGCTGATGGTGCTGTCTGAAGATGGTCTAAGCTTAGGCCGAAACCGGTCATTTTAATAAATTGACCGTCGCGATCAAGACTGTTTTTTCGCTGATTTTACACGTATAAATTCATTAATACAAAAGTAATCGCCTTTAATGATGGTACAGAACCCGCGTGAGCATCCAGTTCCGTTTTGATCTGTGCTACATTCAATCCTTCAAATTTAACTATTTAATAATAGCACGAAACTCGGTTTTCTCCATTTTCTATCGCACTCCACACGCTGATCGATTCTGACGGCTGTCAACAATGACCTGTACACTGTACATCGTTGAAATTCTTCACACGATCCTTGGAATAATAAGGCATACCTACCATGAAAACACAACAAAAGATTTTCATTGTTTCACTGAAATTTACCGGAATTATTAAACCATTCCCTGACCTCCAGGTTGGAAGGTGGCAGCAGCTGAAGTAGACGCTCTAGGTGGTCCACCGGTTGGGGAGTGCTGAATCCACAGCATTGGACTTGGCACCAGCTGCAGTGGCACCATTAGCAGCGTCAGAATCCGAACAGGTGACTGGTTGAGCCTTGTAGACACGTAGACTCGCAGACTGATATACTCGTGGACTCATAATCCGACGTAGATGCTCCTCAGGACTGATGGTAGGTACAACGTGATACTTTGACTAAAAATGAGTGTTATATGTACTGGTTTGGGGCGTACGTGTTTTGCCTGATTGATCCCAGATATCAAGTATCTCTTATCTATGATTGGCTGAGCAAAACCGATAGTGAGAGGATGGGAAAGATGTTCGTTAGTTTTGAGCCAGTGTCTCGAGTAATTTATTTTTTGTATTTTAAAACGGGTTGCACGTTTTACAGTTTGTCATACGATAACATAAATTGTTCCATTATTCCAGGCAAGTATTGTATTCAGCAATGAAAGTCGCATTAATAATAAGGGATTACGAAGAAAAAAAATTAACTAACGAAAACGGAAGGTGCTAATAAATCTGTTAGTAAATTTTTGAAGTTCAAGGAAGTTTAAAGAAGATAGGAAACATTAGAGATGATTTATAGATTTCCACCTTCCCGCCACCATAGTCCAGCGGGCGGCACGGTGAGGGGGGGAGGGGGGGGGGGACGGACGGACGGAGATACCTCGGGAAGGCATAGACCCATGCGTCCACCGCTGGTTTTTGTTGTTTTAGGCTAGATGCCAATACCTACTGTGTAGTTTTACGTGACCCTAGGTACAATAGCCTGTCACGGCCTATATACTAAGTGATTTCATGAAATAAGTTGCCATGTCCATGTTGTTTCTTGCGCCAGTTTCACCGTCTCCCTCTAAGGTGCAGGGCATTTGAAATCAAGGTCTGCCGTGCTGTTCGCTCTTTCTTTTTTATGCTGTTTCATCTCTAATCGTGTTGTAAAAGCTCTCGTTTGTGTCCTTTAGTTATCTGGTCTGTGTGAGAAGTGTGCAGAAACCTCTCTCCCCACAAGTACATTCTCCCCCGTCCCTAAGATGTATGCAGCTAAATGCAATTGGCAAGGGCCATGTCCAGTCAGAAAGTGGATCATCCGTGCGGTTGGGTGTCTGATTCCAAAACGTTCCCTGATGTTAGGGATAAGGTGTAAACACTCCGATCATTATTACTGCTATCCTATTCCAGTTATCTGAGCGTCAACTCTTTAAGTGGCCGCGAAGCATACGATCTACTCGAAGACTGCGCAGAGGTGTTGAAACGTCTCCTTTGAACAATTATACAAGACTGTGCTTATCCTGACACACAATATTTTTAGCGCAACGCAATCTGACTTTCAATAATCCCTACAAAAGATTGGCCTTGACTAACATTAACCTATACCTTTCACAAATCACTTACCTCACAAAATCTTCTTTACTCGAACTACTGCAATACAGCGAGCGCCACTACTGCCAGCTAAATAAAAGATTCAAACTACGGAAGGCACTAACTTCTGATAGGCATAGTTAGCAAATGAAAAATTTTAGTAGAGAACAAACAATGTATTTACCTTAATAGTGTTGAAAAATCATAATATACATAGCAGTTCATGACATCCAGTCTTACAAATTTCAAAACTCCGCCATTTCTCTTCCCACATCCACCACTGCTGGTGGCTCACCTCCAACTGCGCAACGCTACGCGCTGTTCACATCCAGCTGCCGCTGCCCAACACTACAATGGCAGACAACAATGCAAACTAGCCACAGACTGCACACAGCACAGCCAGTGATTTTCATACAGAGCGCTACGTAACGTTGCCAATAAGAAAACATAAACAGCCTACTTACAGTGTATACAGAGTGTTTACCTTGGATAGTTTGTGTAATAGTCGTTCGGCCTTGTCGGAAACTATTTGAATGTGGTTATGAAGGTTCAGTTGTTCGTCATTGTGTGTGCGCCACAGTATCGTGCTGTTTTATTACGAGTAAAACAGGCGCTATTGCAACGATAAAAACACGCGACTGCAGCTACATACGCACGTCCATGGAATCCATTCGTTGACGGAGTGTGTATTCGAGTGTCGGGCAAATTGATGTGTTACCGGTGTATGGAAGGGATACATAGAATAATTTAGAGGAGCAATTCCTGCGTCGCGATGAACTCTCGTTGAATAGACTGAAAGCAACAGTCGTTTGGTTAAGGAACGCTGAACGACACCTACGAGAAAGAAAGAATAGGCAGTACCAAAATGGGACTGGAACTCCTTTAAGATCGAGATGTGCCAACTACAGTACCTTGTGTGACTAAGCCGCTTACTGTCTATAAAAAAGGTTGGCTTCCAAAAGTCAAATCACAACAATTCTCCAGTTCCTGGTATTCGTGTGCACTTCTTGTTTTAAAGTGAATCATGCAACGAATTCGTTTTATTTGGTTAATTGATTTAAAAGTCGCAATAAACTCACTCTTCTTGTTCTGTTACCTCGATTTGTGAAGAGGGGCTCTGCCAGACTGATTTAGCTTTATCTGTTATGCTTTAATCAAAGGTAATATGTTCAGTTCACAAGTACACTCCTGGAAATTGAAATAAGAACACCGTGCATTCATTGTCCCAGGAAGGGGAAACTTTATTGACACATTCCTGGGGTCAGATACATCACATGATCACACTGACAGAACCACAGGCACATAGACACAGGCAACAGAGCATGCACAATGTCGGCACTAGTACAGTGTATATCCACCTTTCGCAGCAATGCAGGCTGCTATTCTCCCATGGAGACGATCGTAGAGATGCTGGATGTAGTCCTGTGGAACGGCTTGCCATGCCATTTCCACCTGGCGCCTCAGTTGGACCAGCGTTCGTGCTGGACGTGCAGACCGCGTGAGACGACGCTTCATCCAGTCGCAAACATGCTCAATGGGGGACAGATCCGGAGATCTTGCTGGCCAGGGTAGTTGACTTACACCTTCTAGAGCACGTGGGGTGGCACGGGATACATGCGGACGTGCATTGTCCTGTTGGAACAGCAAGTTCCCTTGCCGGTCTAGGAATGGTAGAACGATGGGTTCGATGACGGTTTGGATGTACCGTGCACTATTCAGTGTCCCCTCGACGATCACCAATGGTGTACGGCCAGTGTAGGAGATCGCTCCCCACACCATGATGCCAGGTGTTGGCCCTGTGTGCCTCGGTCGTATGCAGTCCTGATTGTGGCGCTCACCTGCACGGCGCCAAACACGCATACGACCATCATTGGCACCAAGGCAGAAGACGACACGTCTCCATTCGTCCCTCCATTCACGCCTGTCGCGACACCACTGGAGGCGGGCTGCACGATGTTGGGGCGTGAGTGGAAGACGGCCTAACGGTGTGCGGGACCGTAGCCCAGCTTCATGGAGACGGTTGCGAATGGTCCTCGCCGATACCCCAGGAGCAACAGTGTCCCTAATTTGCTGGGAAGTGGCGGTGCGGTCCCCTACGGCACTGCGTAGGATCCTACGGTCTTGGCGTGCATCCGTGCGTCGCTGCGGTCCGGTCCCAGGTCGACGGGCACGTGCACCTTCCGCCGACCACTGGCGACAACATCGATGTACTGTGGAGACCTCACGCCCCACGTGTTGAGCAATTCGGCGGTACGTCCACCCGGCCTCCCGCATGCCCACTATACGCCCTCGCTCAAAGTCCGTCAACTGCACATACGGTTCACGTCCACGCTGTCGCGGCATGCTACCAGTGTTAAAGACTGCGATGGAGCTCCGTATGCCACGGCAAACTGGCTGACACTGACGGCGGCGGTGCACAAATGCTGCGCAGCTAGCGCCATTCGACGGCCAACACCGCGGGTCCTGGTGTGTCCGCTGTGCCGTGCGTGAGATCATTGCTTGTAGAGCCCTCTCGCAGTGTCCGGAGCAAGTATGGTGGGTCTGACACACCGGTGTCAATGTGTTCTTTTTTCCATTTCCAGGAGTGTAGTTTAGTTTAAATATGAGGGCTACTGTATTTTAAATTGGCATCATCACGGCAAAAACAATATTAGTGGGCAATGCATAATGACAGGATACGGATTTAGAGAAGTGGAACGTACTGGAAGTTTACTGAATTTAAAACATTTGTTTGACATCAGTAATCCAACAAGAATCAACGATTGCTGCACACTTGTACCGTATTCTATCGCATTACTCGACTCTTAACGAAAAGATTAATTCTCGAAATGCTCTTCCCACAAGTAAATTTCCATTTTCAATTCTATGTAGAACACCAGTTAATAAAAACTGCTTCATAAGATAACTCCGCATGCTGTTAACCGTCTTACTAACGCTTTTACAAATCACACTGAGCTATGATCAACTACTCTCTGAACACACTAGTTTTACAATAACGCAGAAAATTTATAAAGCTTTTTGTTTTATTTAGCAAGCATATATACCCATTTAAAAGCCATATGAAGTGTACAGTAAATGTTTAACTTAACCTGATCACCAGCAGCAATTTACTTCTTAAGCACTACGCGCCCCCTGGAACCGCAAGACCGCTACGGTCGCAGGTTCGAATCCTGCCTCGGGCATGGATGTTTGTGATGTCCTTAGGTTAGTTAGGTTTAATTAGTTCTAAGTTCTAGGCGACTGATGACCTCAGAAGTTAAGTCGCATAGTGCTCAGAGCCATTTGAACCACTACGCGCCCCTTTGGCCGGCCTGTTTCTCAAGACTTCAGACAACTTTACTCTTTCTCTCTGGCTTTACATGAACACGAAATCAAAATTGAACGTAGTTCGTCAAATTACCAATTGTCCTACTTCAAAAAATGGTTCAAATGGCTCTGAGCACTATGCGACTTAACTTCTGCGGTCATGAGTCGCCTAGAACTTAGAACTAATTAAACCTGACTAACCTAAGGACATCACACACATCCATGCCCCAGGCAGGATTCGAACCTGCGACCGTAGCGGCCGCGCGGTTCCAGACTGTAGCGCCTTTAACCGCTTGGCCACCACGGCCGGCCTGTCCTACTTCCTTGACAGTCTGATTCTACCTATATTGAACAGAACTGTAAAAAAGGTTAATTATGTTCGCGACCACAATCACATGACAAGAACATCGCTGCACTGGTTATTAAATCTGCCGAGTCCGCAGATTCACATCCCATCTGTCTCAGCACGTAGTTCTCGCTGATGCCTCGCCAATCCACGCACGGTGATACAGGATGGTCGATCATGTCTCCTCCCGAACAGGCCATGAAGGCCTAACGGTACCGACCGGCCGCCGTGTCATCCACAGCCCACAGTCGTCACTGGCTGCGGGTATGGAGGGGCATGTGGTTAGCACACCGCTCTCCCGCCCGTATGTCAGTTTCCGAGACCGGAGCCGCTACTTCTCAATCTAGAAGCTCCTCAGTTTGCCTCACAAGGGCTGAGTGAACCCCTCTTGAACAGCGATCGACAGATCGGATGGTCACCCATCCAAGTGCTAGCCCAGCCCGACAGCGCTTAACTTCGGTGATTTGACGGGAACCAATTTACCACTGCGGCAAGGCCGTTGGCATGGTCGACATCACCTAAGAGATACAACATGCATCTCCGCACTGCCCGCCTCGCCAGCAGCTATACAGTCCACCGCTATCCTTGCTGCGAGTGTCATAGCCCAGTGGCGTTGCACGGCATGGCTCGGCGCGCCCTCTCTTGGCGTTCACAGTTACTAGCAGACAACCACCCCACGCTCGTGCTCGCTGGTCTATCCTCAACTCCGCTCTCCAACTCAGCACCCTCTACTCCCTTTCTACAACGCTCAAATATCATTTTACAGACCAGCTGCTTAGCTTGTGTCCCTGAAAAAGAGCTAGAAAACTGTTGCGGGTGGTGTCGGGATGGTAGAACCTTGGACCCCAGATGACCGAGCTGAAGCCAGGAACCACTGCGCCGCTTTTCGTCGGGAGGCCGAGCAAGTTTAACGGCATCAGGGGGTAGTGCAGAGTGATACAGCGGTATTTGGTGGCATTACTTTACTCTTATAATTTACAGTGCTTCCGAGAGTGCAGCGGAGCGTTGGTGTGTCGCCCGCGCGCTATGCCACGCGTCCAGCCGGCTCAGCAACTCCTGGTATGGCGACACCGCTGCTGCCGTCTGCAAAGCCACTCAGCTGGAACTCAGCACCGCTCGCTCCGTCGCCTGGCGCCGCACCGCTGCCCGCTATTTCGGAGACTGCTACAGTCCCTGGTCCTCACCACCCTCTGCCCCGTTTGGCCTGCTCTGTCCGACTAATGGACGAAGGTGGATGTACTGGTCACGCATGGCCCTCGGCCACTGCTCCTCCCAGGACAGGACCGTACTCGAACCCACGCCCTCCTGGACGCTGTGCCGCAACTTGCCACTAGTGGTGGCTGCCAGATGGCAACATCCGCTGCCGTCTCTGATGCTGCTCCAGTGCTGTTGCGCCTCCTGCAGCGTACGCCTCGCCCGGACCTCGGTACGCCAGGTGGGAAGCGAACGTGGCCCGTCCTGGACCCGCTGCAGACCACTGTCACTGCCCTCCTTTAGGCAAACCGTGCAGTCTCCGAGTACCTGGCTTCCGTTCCGTCCTGCCCCGGTGTTGTGTCCCCGGAGGCGGAATACAGCCCGAACCAGTACATGGAAACAAAGTACAGATTTACATAGAATATTTACAACATCGCTGCCAGACTGGCCCCTATAAGCGTAGACCAGCGCAAGCCTGACCTGACTCTCGACTGACCTGGCACACACTCTCCCAAGGTAAAAGTACCTCACTATTTACACTGCCTTTCTCCTCGCCTCTGATGTAGTGTCAGAGAGAGACAGAAAATATGGCATAGATAAATTCCCAAACGTCAGCTATCTACAAGCCTCGACTTGGCTCTGGTCAGTTTCAAGCAACACTGCAGTTTGCTGCCTCGTTGTTGCTTCACACAAAGCAATTCGTGCGCGCAATAGCGCCGTCGCAGCACCGCACTCGCGAGTGCCACGTTTGCATTTCCTGGCCTACTAGCTGTCGACTGTTTCAACACTCTGCCAGCGGCCCCAGATTCCATCGTCCAACCGCGCGTTCATTGACTATTAGTAAAATTTCCTCTTTCCTATGACTAAGACTAATACTAGCGCAGCAAAACTACCCTGATATAGCAAGGTCGATACTTCGATGCGCTTCAGGCGTACTGGAGACTTGCAATTGTTTATTTAGAGCTAGTTTTCATTGTCCAGTATGACACAGCAGTCCGACCAAACAAAGGCCGAACATGGCGGATGTAGAGTCCTGGAATCTTCTCTGTCCGCAGATCCCAGGTTATGAATGCAAATGGAGAGGGAAATACTGTATAGTTTCTCTGCTAGGTCACTCTCTGGTAATGCTGGGACCACCTTAGGACCAGATCTAGTGCCGTTTATCTATGTTAAAGTGTGATGTTCATAGAAAATGACATATTGCCTCGGCTGCGAAATAGATCACGTACACAGGTAGAAGACTTTGAGCACACTAAATAATATTCTAAAGCAGAAGCGAAAAACACGAATGAGAACATGAGAAAAGGCAGGGACAACCCTAACAGAGAGAGGTAAACGAAGCTCGTGCCACGTCTTCGCTATCAGAAGTCCCAAGCGTTCCCCCAACGGAAGGGACGAGAACAGAAAACAACTGCGCGCTGTCTCAGCTACTGACTTCCTATTGACTGCTCGTTTCCTGTAACAATCATGCGTTCCGTAATTTATTGGTAACCGACAGTAGTTTAGAATATAGTGCATAAAAAGATTTACGCTACCCAATCCTGTGTTCCCGATGTTTTCTGTTTTCTGATGAAATCACTCATCCCATTTCTCTAAAGAATCAAACCCCCGTGTATAAAACAGATTCAAACGTATGATTACAAACGAGTATTTAGTAATTTTAACGAAGTTGTTGTTAATATTTCCGGGTATTTCATCTTCCCGGACATTGATACTGAGTAATCGTAAAAAGTAACATCTGCGTCGGATTTTACTGCACCAATAGCGAAATTGTAGCAAGCGATAATTTTTCTCCTTCCATTATTTTAACGGGGTGACAGCGAGAAAAAGTTTCGAGAAAGTTTGAATTTATTTATAAAGTTTGTTGGAAGTCGCTAAGCGACCATATTCGCAAATGGATGAATATAATATGTACTTTCAACATTGCAGCCCAGTCAGCAATCGTGATAATCTAATATGTAAGAAACTATCAGCCTTGATTGCTGTAATGAAACCAGTCTTTACCTAGGTTTCAGCCTATTCAGGTTGTTTTAGTTTTATTTCTAGACCATGCCCTCGTAGACATATTATATAATCAGTTTTATCTTCTGAAGAAGGCTCAATTACTTGGGCTGAAACCTAGGTAAAGGTTGGTTTCATTACCGCAATCGAGGCTGAAAGTTTCTCATATATTTGGATATAATATGGGTAATTTTCGCACCATGGGTTACTCTGCCTCAGAACATGTGCACAGCTTCGAACTTTACAGCTTGTATTAAACCATTAACCTAAGACTAGACCTCTTAATGACTAGACTAATTCGTTAAGTTCGGTCACTTAATGAAATGAAAAAAGTGAAAATCAAATTTTTGTTGCTGCTGGAAGTCGTTAGACAGACAACCTGCAACTGGGGTTAGTGACCGTTTAGTAACACAGATCAACTAAATCAATGTGGCAGCAAATGTCTGTTTTCTAACCACGGTGACATGAGCTCTAACTGTGTTTACCTTTCTAGGCGTATTCGTCACCCCACACGTCACTGTGATGGTCTCCATAAGTGTGAAGTATTAAAGAACAGGGTATTTATAAATTAGTAATACAAAAGCAACATTTAATTGTGAAGATATTAAATAACTTACAGATATGTTTGATACAGCACTGAATATGGTATATCTTCAAGTTTTATTCCCGCCTAACATTATTAGTTCCCGACGTTCCTATTAGGTGGCATGCGCAAATGAGTTACTGCAAAGTTATCATCAAGTCGTATAACGGTACAGAGGGTGCACAGCCTTGTTTCTGGTTTCATCAATCCGCATTCGCTACTGCAGATCAGAGACACTTCAGGACTAAATATAACTAGCCACTACCTCAAACACAAACTGTTATTAATTGGTACAACCGTTTCACCTAAACTGGCTGTGTGTCACGCAGGACGCCGGCTCAGAGTCGGCCAGCAGTCTCCTACGCAGCAATAGAACAAGTTCGGCAATCTTAGTCTTAGTATGGGTAAATCAACGAAACGTGCCAGCTTAGAACTGAATATTGCTAGCGTTACATTGTGGAAGGTGCGGTGTCACAGCCAGACACCACACGTCCTAGGTGGTAGCTTAAATCGGCCGCGGTCCTGTAGTACATGTCGGACCCGCGTGTCGCCACTGTGTGATCGCAAACCTAGCGCCACCACAAGGCAGGTCTCGAGAGACTGACTCGAACTCACCCCAGTTGTACGGACGACAGAGCTAGCGACTAGACGTACGAAGCCTTTCTCTCTCATTAGCCGAGAGACAGAATAGCCTTCAGCTAAGTTAATGGCTACGAACTAGCAAGGCGGCATTAGCCTTACAGTGATTGTAATTAGAGTCTCACTTGTGTTCACCATAGAGATGTACAAGAAGAAATTAAAGATAAGTATATGAGAAGCTCCGTTCTTTTCTTCCTAGCATTAATTACGTATCCTGTTCCAGTACTTCACGCCCGTCTGCGTTAGTCTCGCGTGCCTTTTTAAGCCACCTCTATCTACAAGGTGTTGGCCCAGCTGCCGACACATCAGAAGGTATTACGGAAACGCCTGTCATTCAAACCCTGCAAACTGAAACTGTTGCAAGCTTTAAGAGAAAATGTCAAAGAAAAACGAACTGAGTTTCTTGTAGAAATATTTCACAAAATGCAGATTGAAGATGATTTTCTAAATAAAATTGTGTTCATTGACGAAATCACCTTCCATATTAGCGGTAAAGTGAATCGGCATAATGTTCGGGCATGGGGTGAGCAGAAACCACGTCACGTAGTCCGAACGTGTGTGGGATTCGTCCTATGTAAATTTTTTTCGCGTTGTAAACCGTAACAAGATGTCAGCTATGACTGGCATATCGTACCTGGACATGCTTGAATATTATCTAGTAGCTTAATTACAACAGGATATGGGCGCAGAATTTATTTTTCAAAAAGAAGACGCAACACCGCATTATCATCGTGAAATTGTAGTGCCTCTTCAAATGGTTCAAATGGCTCTGAGTACTATGGGACTTAACATCTGTGGCCATCAGTCCCCTAGAACTTAGAACTACTTAAACCTAACTTACCTAAGCACATCACACACATCCATGCCCGAGGCAGGATTCGAACCTGCGACCGTAGCGGTCACGCGGTTCCAGACTGAAGCGCCTAGAACCGCACGGCCACACCGGCCGGCTGTCGTGCCTGTCTGCAGCAATGTGTCAACTTGGATTGGGCACGGTGGAACAATACTCTGGCCGCCTCACCTGATTTAACCCCAATGGACTCCTGTGTATGGGGTTTACATTAAAGACAGACTGTTTGTTTATCCGCTTCCGGAGAACGTCGACGTGTCTTGGTGTCCAAGTGAGGCCCTTTCGCGACTTTCTTCATGACAAGAAAGCTGTCCACACTCCCTCCTTACAGTGACAACAACCGCGTTCACAAGGGCAGACGTAGTCATTCCGGGTTTATGGACAGTTCAGGTGCAATATCGCAACTCAAATTGCCTGCTAAATCAGTGATCTTTATGCCACAGAAAATGTCTGGCGCTATTTGAAACAACGGGTAAACCGTAAGAATCAAGATCCCCGGAATTTAGTAGCACCACGGGATGTGTTCATCAATTAGTGGCTTCATCGCGAATGGCATACGCGTAGAAACTTGTTGAGTCGCTTCCACGCCAAACTGAGACAGTTGTCAACGCTAGAGACGATATTACATGATGGTAGGGTTATAATAAGATGTGGATTACAACAGTTATCTGTGTTGGTCGTTTATTTACTCCAACGACTCCTTTCGAGGCCTTACATCCCCATCACCAGGTGGATCACCATATTACATAACATTTTTCTTTGCTGAATGTAGATAGTTGTCTGTTTCGAGTTTCATTTAGCTACAAATGAGGTATAATCAGCACTTTGTAAGGGTACAGATTGAATCTACCATTACGCATCTTTCATCCAGGAGTTGCCGTCGCTAACGGGGAAGTCTCTTTATACCAGATGGTGACTGCTTGGGGCCCACCGTTTGCTTTGGTGCGTAAGTCCATCCTACATCTTGAAGAGAGAATAGCGATTGCGCACGCGTTACGCGATCGGGAATTTGTGGAGCTGAAATTATTTAGGTCATGGCCGGCAGTGGCGTGCCAAACTTAACACGGCCCCGGCCAAGATTCGTGGTGTCTCGGTCTTGCCCGGTCCTTCTAAGAATTACCTGATACAACACGACATTTCATTCGGTTTTACGGTGTAGCATTCTGTGGCCGGCACAACTCTCTTCAGCTCGGCTGAACCGTGGTGTCAGCACTGTTTACCCTTCGCCGTTTGTTCGTGCAGTGAAGGACGTCCATAGGCCCATTGGCTGTTTGCACAACAAAAGGCAGTATAGCGATATATCGTCACAAGCCTCTAAAATTGAATGGTAATGACAGAAGAGAAGCATGAGAATTCTCATTATCTACTATGCTATCGCATAAGCGATAAGTACTGCAAATATGCTGTGAAACGGTATTACAAGAACATACAGAAATAATTTAAAGATTTAGTTGAAAATGAAACAGCGAAAAATTGAAACAATCTACAGATAGGACTAATTGTTCTGTGTATCTGCAGGCATGCAGCATGTGAAGACATTGGTAATAGGAATAGTAAAATTTATGACGTTGCACATATTATTCCACTGTCAGTTGCAATAGCTTTCGATGAAACTGAACGAAGAGTAAGGAGACTTTATATATTATTTCAAAGTACATTGGTTAAGTCAAGAGGCATGCCTGGAATAATTATTCCACTTTTCCACGAAAAGCTCTGTATTGCTGAATTTATGGTTCAAATGGCTCTGAGCACTATGAGACTTAACGTCTATGGTCATCAGTCCCCTAGAACTTAGAACTACTTAAACCTAACTAACCTAAGGTCATCACACAACACCCAGTCATCACGAGGCAGAGAAAATCCCTGACCCCGCCGGGAATCGAACCCGGGAACCCGGGCGCGGGAAGCGAGAACGCTACCGCACAACCACGAGCCGAGGACGCTGAATTTATGAAGCAACAAGGAGGGCAGGAACGAAAATTAAAACCTCCAGAGTGGATTGCAGACCTCGCATTTTCAGGGACTTGACTGCATATTGCCGACAGTAAGACATTGCAAGGTGAGAAATGTCTTCTTCCCGATTTGATGCAGAAACATTTAAAAAGAAGATCGCACTACAGGAGGGGCATTTTCTGACAAACACATTAGAAGTCCCTAACATCAGTAGCGTAAAAAACATGTGATTTTCGAGACCCGTTGCCGTTTCAAAAGCGCCCCTGTGCATATGTAGATGTAACTGATTGACCTGCAAGGTAATGGCCGTTTTAATGACAAACCATTTCGGAAAACTGTTCAAGGACGTCTGTATCACTTTCCTCAGATAGAGTTTCCTCGTCTCCGTAATGAGGTTGCAAAATTGCTACATTTCGATTTATAGATTTGTGAAAGACCTTTTTTCGATTATGAAACTAAATAAGTGACGCTTACGTGGCAACATTAGTGATAAAATCTGAGAAACTGTCTGCGTCTGCCCGTATGCCGACAATTTGTACAGCTACAAATGGTATTGTCTCTTCAGCGCGTCAACACAGGATGATGAAAAAGTGCCACACTTGGCGGGCGGCATGAGAGTCATTCTAATTTAAGACAAAAGAGTATCCAGCAAAACCTAGTTCCGCCAATAGGTTTACCAGAAATGCGATTAAAAAAATGAGGCTATGGTAACAATATAACTGCATACAGTGTGGCGAAGAACAAAAAAATGGTTCAAATGGCTCTGAGCACTATGGGACTCAACTGCTGTGGTCATAAGTCCCCTAGAACTTAGAAATACTTAAACCTAACTAACCTAAGGACATCACACACATCCATGCCCGAGGCAGGATTCGAACCTGCGACCGTAGCGGTCGTGCGGTTCCAGACTGTAGCGCCTTTAACCGCTCGGCCACTCCGGCCGGCTGGCGAAGAACAAGTGGCATCAATTCGGTGTGCTGTAACTGAGCCATTTTCTCAGTGAGACGAGTCAATGCATAGGAATGGATATGTAGACTCTCCGATGTTCGTGTAACGATCGTGCCAGACAATTTATGTTTTGGTTAAAGCATCGAATTGTATCCAATTTACACCTCCACAATGCGGTAACTCTTGTATTTCTTAACGTTACTGTCACCTATATTTAAAGATGAAGACATAACGGAACTTCTTATAGGCGTAATGGACCACTTCGTTTCGTCCATGACACAAATAAAGCAAATAGAAAGTAATAATGGATACAGGAAGCACAATAGATGGCTACAATAAAGTGCACATTATGCTATACACAATAATTCCATTCTGTACCTTTCATGCCCAGGCTTATCTTCACGGAACCGGTACGTACACGCACAAGGAACACTTACTTTTAGAGAAGATGTTCAAAGCGACCACCTTCGATTTTCAAACACCTCGCCACTTGTTGGACCACACCTTGCTGGACCCTACGCAACACACCTGCATGCATCATTGCTGAAGCGGCACGTACGTGAACCATTAGGTTGCGTATATCTACTAACCTTACGACTTATCTTAGAAGAAAGATTAAGAAAAGGCAAACCTACGTTTCTAGCATTTGTAGACTTAGAGAAAGCTTTTGACAACGTTAACTGGAATACTCCCTTTCAAATTCTGAAGGTGGCAGAGGTAAAATACAAGGAGCGAAAGGGTATTTACAATTTGCACAGAAACCAGATGGCAGTTATAAGAGTCGAGGGGCATGAAAGGGAAGCAGTGGTTGGGAAAGCAGTGAGACAGGGTTTTAGCCTGTCCCAGATGTTATTCAATCTGTATATTGAGCAAGCAGTAAAGGAAACAAAAGAAAAATTCGGAGTAGGTATTAAAATTCATGGAGAAGAAGTAAAAACTTTGAAGTTCGCCGATGACATTGTAATTCTGTCAGAGACAGCAAAGGACTTGGAAGAGCAGTTGAACGGAATGGACAGTGTCTTGAAAGGAGGATATAAGATGAACATCAACAAAAGCAAAACGAGGATAATGGAATGTAGCCAAATTAAATCGGGTGATGCTGAGGGGATTAGATTAGGAAATGAGACACTTAAAGTAGTAAAGGAGTTTTGCTATTTAGGGAGCAAAATAACTGATGATGGTCGACGTAGAGAGGATATAAAATGTAGACTGGCAATGGCAAGGAAAGCGTTTCTGAAGAAGAGAAATTTGTTAACATCGAGTATAGATTTAAGTGTCAGGAAGTCGTTTCTGAAAGTATTTGTATGGAGTGTAGCCATGTATGGAAGTGAAACATGGACGATAACCAGTTTGGACAAGAAGAGAATAGAAGCTTTCGAAATGTGGTGCTACAGAAGAATGCTGAAGATAGGGTGGGTAGATCACGTAACTAATGAGGAGGTATTGAATAGGATTGGGGAGAAGTTTGTGGCAGAACTTGACTAGAAGAAGGGATCGGTTGGTAGGACATGTTTTGAGGCATCAAGGGATCACAAATTTAGCAT
Source organism: Schistocerca nitens (assembly GCF_023898315.1). NCBI lineage: Eukaryota > Metazoa > Arthropoda > Insecta > Orthoptera > Acrididae > Schistocerca > Schistocerca nitens. Next base: position 363,372,429 of record NC_064621.1, read on the forward strand.
TGGAGGGCAGCGTGGAGGGTAAAAATCGTAGAGGGAGACCAAGAGATGAATACACTAAGCAGATTCAGAAGGATGTAGGTTGCAGTAGGTACTGTGAGATGAAGAAGCTTGCACAGGATAGAGTAGCATGGAGAGCTGCATCAAACCAGTCTCAGGACTGAGGACCACAACAACAACAACAACATCCATGGGTTGAGTACTAAAAAGGTGTTCCTTTACGTATCCCCAAAATAAAAATCCAGTGGATTGAGGTCCGGGGATAGTGGAAGCCGGGACATTGGACCTCCACAATCAAGTCTCTGGAATCACTTTATTTAAATAGTTATGCACACGCATTCCAAAATGTGGCGAAGCACCACCATGCGGAAACGAAAGCTGTTTCGAACATCAAGTGTAGGTTTTCTAATGTGTCACCAACTGCGACATAATCGCGTTGGTGTCATGCAAACCATTGTCAAGAAACTTACGATGGAGGCTCATGTTCAACTTTTTCGGTAGTAAATAAGGACCCAGAAACACTCCTCCCACGATTCCAGCCCATTGATTTATGCGAAATTATGCCTGTAAGACACGTAATTGTGTTGTGACCAATAATGGATGTTGTGAATGCTGAAAATACTTCAAGAGTGAAGCTAGATTCTTCAGCCCATATCGCGTTAGTTGTAAAGTGTTCGTTACCTTCCACTTGGTGCAAAATCCATTCACAAAACTGTACTGTCTCTGAATGCGGCCTTCTGGCAGACGGTGTCGAGTTAATGTATAACGATACGGAGGCAGTTGTTCGTCGTGCAACTTCAGCAATCAGTTTTTGAGATGTCTGGAACTGCCTTGCAGTAATAGGGATACTTCGCCGAGTGATTGGTGGATGGTTTCAAGAATCGCGTCCTCTGTTTGTGAAATACTTCTAGTCCTCGGACGACTTCTGCTCATTTCTTGTGAACAAAATTTGCTCGTTTCCCGAAGGCGTAGCTCCAAGCTACGGAAAACATTCTGATTGGGATGACGCCTTTGAAAGTACCGTGCAGCATACGCACGACCAGTAGTAGAAGCTTGTTAGCCAGATGCACCCAGCACCAAAAGCATATCAACGTAATAATCGTTCGTGTACTCCATCGGAAAGCCACCCTATATGAATTTGACAGGACCAGTTATGGTTGTGCATTGCGCTTTTAATCTGCATACAGTTTAACGGCTCCCTTTGTCATGTGACAGGCTGTCATCATGAAACAAAATGATGTATTGCTTATAAACGACGAGAACTAGGGAATAGACGCCTAAAAAATAAAAAAAGGAACCTGACGAGGATACGAACCTTAGAGCCATGGTGGACGTGGGTTTGATATCCCAGCAGCCTGGTCAGTGAGCTAGTGTGGGTTGAGACACGTTCTTCTGTACATTCTGATGCGCTGCACCATGTGACAGTGTTGCCAGCTCCTCGTTTTTATATATGTGTTTTCAAAATGCACCCGATCTGATTTTCATAGATAATCTTTTGTTGTGAATCTTTCACCCTGTATAATTATATAATACTGAAAATTTATTTTCTTGTGATCTATGTGGTTCGAAATCCGACGAATAAAACTGAGTCGTATGCAGTGCATTTAAATGTGGTGCGTTTACAGTTCCCCCCTCTTTCCCCTCGTCATGCTCAGATGGCATACCATGACCGTGGGGGAAATCTGCAGCGAGGCTGCATGCTATAGCACTCGTGTCAGGGTATAGCTCACCAGCCGAATTCTTGGCTGCTCCTGATGTTGGAAGTAGGGATAATTTTAAATTATGGACGACTGTAAGAAACTTGACAGCAATGTCAAACTCAATCCAAGAAGTGTGGGAGTAAAGTCGTCCCTGTCGCCACCGTTGCTTTTCAAAATTCAGGCAGCCAAAATATGCGACTATGCTTAGATAAAAGGAGGAGCAGCTTACAACTTGCTAACCTACTATGGCACTAGCATTACATATTTTAAACACAAAAACTACAAACGTTATGTTCCAGCAGAAAAAAAAACTCTTAGGTTCGCCATTCTGCGGGGAATATATGGTAAGTAGCTTTCTTACTGTTTAAAATTTGTAATCCTGGTGCTATACTACTTTAGCTAGTGGTGATTATACCTTTTGAAGCTCAAAGCACGACTGGCTACACGCAGCAAACCAAATTGCTTTGTAATCCTCTGATCCACCTGAAGATTAGGGTGTAAGCCTTCGAAACGCTTCGTAGCAGTTATAATAAAAAGCGACTGGCACAGGTAAGTGTTTTAATTTATCTTTTAGTGTTATAAAGAGTTGCAGTTTGTTAAACACAGTCCGACATGGACGACGTAGGGTGATTTCCCCTGTGCGAAAAGAATTTTTGTCTGGTTTGCTTATGCACACCATCTTGACGTTAGCTACCTGGTGTTCTGGCTAGATCGATGCTTCTACGCATCTGTTCAAAATACAAGAATTTTGCCTTGTAGGTAGGAAAATAAATTTCGACATGTTGCATATTTTTCGATGTATTTAGAGAAATGTCTGTTATAAGCAAGCGTAAAGGCTGAAGTTCCACGGTTCTTGTGTAGAAGGACTGGCGGCAAACGCAAAGGCCAAAATGAGAGGGCTCTGTGGAGGCCCGGTTCGACGCTTTTCCGCGGCGGAGTTTGTGAGGCGGCATTAATCTGAATTGCTAAACGGCGGGCAATTACTGACCGGCGCGTAATGAAGGAGGGAGGCCCTCTACATTGCAAATGGCGGCCGCTTGGCCGCGGTCGGCAGGTGCGGGCGCGGGCTCCGGCTTAGCTGGAGGGCGCTAATTGAGTGGCGAATCCGACGGCCGCGCAATTACGCTCCAGTGTCACACCGGGCCAACAGCGCGACACTCGGCGAAGTTATCTATCCGGCAGCGACACAGCATTCACACCTCTTACGGGGCAAGTCGTGAGGCGTGTCGTGTACCTGACGCCCTGGACTTGGCTGCAGAAACGAAGCTTGTGTACGTAAGCATTTAAATCACCAGCTGTCGTATAATCAAATTGGGGGCCTATAGAATACCATCTCAGTTGTGCGACTGGATTTGTGGTTTTCTGTCAGAAAGGTCACAGTAATTGACGGAAAGTCTTGGAGTGACACATCAGTGATACGAGGTGTTTTCCAAGGAAGTATTGCAGACCCTCTGCCGCTCGTAATCTACCAGCTGGTTATAATTAAAGTGCAGCTCCTCCCAGAAGTCCAGTGTGGGTTGTAATTAGCGTACGGCAGTGAAACTTGGCAAATACGCTAATGCGTTAATGCAGAATCGCTTCACGCTCGAAAAAGAAAATGGTTCCAATTATGGCCACCAGGTGCAAATTTGGCGCTACACATATTTGTATGACGGTACGACATACCGCTATCATTTGGCAAGCCATAACGAGAGTGAACATTATGGCTGTCCAGAAGAGAGGCCATGCAGTATTAATGAACTGTTTAATGTGGCAAGAAACAATCAATGCCTTCTCTGCGCGATAGCAATGGAGATACTATCTCAGACAGTGCTGCCAAAGCAGACTTACTAAACACAGCCTTCCGAAATGCCGTCACAAAAGAAGACAAACAAAATATTCCAGAATTCGAATCGAGAACAGCTGCCAACATGAGTATCGTAGAAGTAAATAACCTCGGAGTAGTGAAGCAACTTAAATCACTTAATAAAAGCAAGTCTTCTGGTCCAGACTGTATACCAGTTAGGTTCCTTTCGGAGTATGCTGATACATTAGCTCCACACTTAACAATCATATACAACCATTCGCTCGACGAAAGATCCGTACCCAAAGGCTGGAAAGTATCACAGGTCACACCAATATTCAAGAAAGGTAGTCGGAGTAATAAACAAAATTACAGGCCCATATCATTAACGTCAATATGCAGCAGGATTTTGGAACATATATTGTGTTCAAACATTATGAATTACCTCGAAGAAAACTGCCTATTGACACACAGTCAACATGGGTTTAGAAAACATCGTTCTTGTGAAACACAGCCACCCCTTTACTCGCTCGAAGTGTTGAGTGCTGTTGACAGGGGATTTCAAATGAATTCCGTTTTTATGGATTTCCAGAAGGCTTTTCACACTGTACCAAACAAGCGGCTTTTAGTTAAATTGCGTGCTTGTGGAATATCGTCTCAGTTGTGTGACTGGATTCTTGATTTCCTGTCAAGGAGGTCACAGTACACAGTAATTGACGGAAAGTCATCGAGCAAAACATAAGTGATTTCTGGCTTTCCCCAAGGTAGCGCTATAGGCCCTTGCTGTTCCTTATCAATATAATCAATTTGGGAGACAATCTGAGCAGCCGTCTTCGGCTGTTTGCAGATGAAGCTGTCTTTTATCGACTAGTAAAGTCATCAGAAGATAAAAACAAATCGCAAAACGATTTAGAAAAGATATCTGTGTGATGCGAAAATTGGTAATTGACACTAAATAACGAAAAGTGTGAGGTCATCCACATGAGTCCTAAAAGGGATCCGTTAAACTTCGGTTACACGATAAATCAGTCAAACCTAAAGGCTGTAAAACCAACTAAATACCTAGGAATTACAATTATGAACAATTTAAATTGGAAGGAACACATAGACAATGCTGTGGGAAGGCTAACCAAAGAATGCGTTTTATTGGAAGGATACTTAGAAAATGTAATAGATCAAAATAAAGAGACTGTCTACACTACGCTTGTTCGTCTTCTTTTAGAATATTGCTTGCGCGATGTGGGATCCTTACCAGATAGGACTGACAGAGTACATCGAAAAAATTCAAAGACGTGCAGCACGTTTTGTATTATCACGAAATGTGGGAGGGAGTGTCACAGAAATGATACAGGATTTGGGCTGGACATCATTAAAAGAAAGGCGTTTCTCGTTGCGATGCAATCTTCTCACGAAATTCCAATCACCAACTTTCTCCTCCGAATGCGAAAATATTTTGTTGATACCGACGTACAAAGGGAGAAACCATCACCACCATAAAATAAGGGAAATCAGAGCTCGTACGGAAAGATATAGGTGTTCGTTCTTTCCGCACGCTATGCGAGATTGGAATAATAGAGAATTGTGAAGGTGGTTCCATGAACCATCTGCCAGGCAGTTAAATGTGATTTGCAGAGTATCCATGTAGATGCAGATGTAACGCGAACAGCTGCAATTACAGTGCTGCATTGAGAACGTGTTGTCGACTCAAAGTCTGAGAAGAGGTCCGATGTTACTGAATGGTTTAAAGATGATAATAATGAAATTCGAAAACGCAAGTGAGCTTAATGTGGCTCCTGGAAGAGAAAGGCGTTCTATTCTGGTAGAAGTTATTGACGAGGTTGCTGCTGCTGTAACTGACCATGCAGCATGTATCCTGGCCAATTTTAGTGCTCGTGGTGTATTACAAGAATTGTCCATCCAATGGTCAACAGCACGGAACATTTTGCGATCTATTTTCCACTGGTACCCGTTGTAATGGTCCGCCTTAGTCGTTGATATCTCTAGTTGCTGTAATCGCACTATTTCACTCCCATTTACGGAGCTTGTTAGCACTTGATGTTAGGTTGGCGCCATTACAATGCATTATAGTAATCGCTGATGCTTGCTGGATCGCTGCTGTGTCTCGATGCTGATGCTGGCTCTAAATCTGGTTGTCTAGGGTTAAAAACATGAGGTCCCGTGTTTTTCATGTGCTTTTGATGATAAAGAACAAGCGAAACCAACACATATGTAAACATCACATATTTATTACTTTGGTGGCCATCTAAATTCCACTGTCCACCAAAGACCATAACACAACACAAAGTAGTACTTCCTTTACATGTTCTTTGCATTGTTTTTCCATCCCAAACAATAACATAGAAACACACCTCACCAAAGTGACATTTCGACTGCCCCCGACGGCCTCCGACTGCCTATCTGACCCTTCTCGCTGCTTGTATTTATAACATTGTCAAAGAACTACTAAAAAGAGATATAGTTTATAAGTCACATGTACATCTGTTATCATAACTTGTGCAGAAAAGTTATTAATTTGCATCGAGTGACATAATTTAACATGTTATTAAAATGACAGACAGATTTGTTGACTTGACAGAATAATTCTTTGTTACAAAAAGGTCGTTTTTTAGAAGTTTGTCAATTGACTTCTCTAATTTGCATAAATAAGTAAGTAACATGAATTATTAAGAATTATATTGGTTTTCGTCTAAAATAGGATTGATTACGTGAATACTGAGTGAAAACGCTCCTAGTGAACAAATAGGTTTCACTGGGTGATTTTTATTTAAGGAGATCCGAAATACCTAAGTTGGCCACTATTTTTCGTACTTCATATTAATTATTTAAGATGAACTTAGTGTTTTTACATGATGACATTTGCTGTATCAGTGATCAAGTGATATTAACTTTTGTGTGGGTCAGTTATTCAGTATAATTTAATGGGTTGACTGTTTATGGAAACATGTTATGCAATCATTGTTAACATACACAATAACTTTTCTATAATCATAAATACTCGTTAAACTGGTTGAATTTGGAAGGGATCGCATACTTCATTAAAGTAAAGTCTTTAATATGTTCCGTTACACCGTACAACATCCAGGTGGTGCACCAAATGGAACCGCATAATCCGCAACATGCTTCTGAATTTGCTATTTGGTTTCTGACACACATCGTAGTTGACGACGTGAGGCTGCGTGATATTCTATGCAGTGACGATGCACATTTTACACTATGGGTGCAGTGAATACACAGAATTCCCGAATTTGGGGTACCGCGTTTTGTGCACGAAGAGCCAATGCACTCGCGATACGTGACTGTGTAGTGTGGACTCAGAAACATCTCTGTTTTCGGTCCGTTCTCCTTTGATAAGAATGTACCCAGGGGGTTTGTCAGGTGTACCGGAACATCTGCACGTTATCGCGACCCCCTTCTACGGTATGTAATTCCTGCTTTTCGTGCAAGATGGGCAACACCCCATGTCGCTCGCCTCGTGAAAGATCTGCTAAATGGAACCTTCCACGAACGTGTTTTCTGCAGAGGCTTTCCAGATGCACGGACTGCAAGGTCACGTGATCTCTATCCACGTGACTTTTGGGTCTTCAGGTATCTAAAAGAACGCATTTACCAGGCGCATTTTCGATCTCCATCCGATCTGAAAGGCCACATACTAAAATACATTGTTCAGATTCCAGCAGAACTGCTGCGGGCAACTATTTAGTATGTCGTTTTACGGATGCAGCATCTCGCCCGCATCCTAGTGCTCATATTGAACAAATTGTGTAAGCGGCGTTTAATAATAAAATTAACGTTGTGCCTTTCCTAGGTGCTTGACCGTTTCTGCCCATGTTTCGTTTCTAACCCATTACATGTGGAAACTTTTCTATTGGTCTTTCTTACAATCAGAGCTCCACCTAGTGGCCAAAATTGTAACCAAATTTATTCCGGAGCAAATAAGTTCCGCACAACGCATTAGAATAGCTATCAAGTTTCGCTGCCATTTGGTAATCACAACCCACACCGGAAATCTATGAGTAGCTGCATTTCAGTTATAGCCACCCAGTATATAAATGATTTAGGAGACAATCTGAGCAGCACTTTTAGTCTGTTTGCAGATGATGCTGTCATTTACTGTTTAGTAATCCAACTGAAAAATCTTTTAGATAAGATGTCTGCATGGTGATAGAACTGGCAATTGACCCTACATAATGAAAAGCGTGATGTCATTCATATGGGTCCTAAAAGAAATCCGTTAAATTTCACTTACATTAAAAATCATACAAATCTAAAAACTGTTAATTCAATTAAATACTTAGGAAACTATTGCGTAGACAATGTCGCGGGGAAGATGAACCAGAGACTGCGTTTTATTACCAGAACACATAGAATATACGACAGGTCTGCTAAAGGACCTGCTTACACAATGCATGTCCGTTCTCTCCTGAGATACTGCTGCGCAGTGTGCGATCGTTACCAAATAGGATTGACAGAGGACAGCGAAATAGTTCTGAAAAGGGCAGTTCGTTTTTTTAGCGCAAAATATGGGATATAGTGTAACAAATATGAAACGTGAGACCTTCTTACGAAAATTAAATCACCAACTTTATCGTTGGATTGTGAAAAAAGTTTGTTGATACCAACGTACATAGGGAGAAGTGGTCATTATAATACAATAAGAGAAATCAATGGTCGCACTGAAATATTTACGTAGTTGTGTTTCTCACGTGCTATTCAGGAATGGAACGGTAGAGAAATAACTCGAAGGTGTATCAGTGAAGTCTCTGTCGAGCTAGATCAGAATTCTCTTATTTTATCGTGAAGATTATTTCTCCCTATGTAGTTGGGCGCCAACAGAATATTTTCGCAGTCAGAGAAGAAAGTTGGTGATTTCAGGAGAACTTCGGGCCTAGACGAAAAGCTACTTTTTTTTAACGATTTATGCCCCTTATTCACCTACCATGCCTTTGGTTCTATCTCCTATTTCATGATAATACAAAATGAGCTGCCGTTTCGAACTTTTGTGATTGACTTCCGTCAGTCCCATCTGATGTGGATATCGCACCATACAGAAGTACTCTAGAAGAAGGCGGACAAGCATGTTGTAAGCATGCTCTTCAGTAGACTTACTGCACTTTCCAATAGTTCAGCCAATAAATTGCAATCTTTGGTTTGCATTCCCTACAATATTATCCACGCAACACTTCCAATTTAAGTTCTTCGTAATTGTAATCCCCAAATATTTGGTTGTATTGACAGCCTTTGTATGTGTATGACATACAGTGTAACGGAAATTCAGCGGAAGCCTTTAGTACTCGTATGGATGATGTAGCGTGTCGACAGTATTCACTCAAAAAATGCTCCAGAGCGGAAGTGAGTTGCAATAGAGTCAGACACAGGCAGGCGAAAGTGTAATGCGATGTGAAATAAAACACAGCTGACAGGTGTTGCACAGCACAGCCAGCTGGGAATGGTAGAGCAACAAACGATACTGCATTATGCTTGTGGAAAGAAAGAAGCCTTTTCTCGCTTGCTACCATAGAAGTGTTTAGGGGCAGGCCTTAAGACCAAAACGAATACAGTCTCGAGCTAATAAGTACTTAGCCTTTAATGTACTAAATGATTCTCATCTCTATACCACAGCCTACAGCATCAGCCTGTGACACCCGGAGCGACATCACGGAATGCAGTACAGGGTCCATTCCGTTGTTCGACCACGGGAACTGCCCTGCGTCTTAAGAGAGACGCTGCTGGAATAGGGAGCTGCCCACTCGCTGGAGGGAGGTCACCGCCGTCATCAGCTGCTCTGCCATGCCAACATCACGGTCAAAGCTGGAGACGTCGCTGACAGTGGCATTCGAGTTGTGCCAAGATCGGTACCGCACTTCGCGCAGTCAGCAATGCCAGACGTCTATTGTTTCGCATGAGAGGCAACTGGACGCCTCCACCATGCTGTTTAGATGTACTAGGTTAAAATGGCTCTGAGCACTATGGGACTTAACATCTGAGGTCATCAGTCCCCTAGAACTTAGAACTACGTGAACCTAACCTAAGGACATCACAGACATCCATGCCCGAGGCAGGATTCGAACCTGTGACCGTAGCGGTCGCGCGGTTCCAGACTGTAGCGCCTAGAACCGCTCGGCCGCGCCGGCATGTACTAGGGCCGAGGGCCGTAATAAAGAAGTTAATTGTGTAAATTCACTGTCGTCCTGACGTCTTAGTTCACTCTCCATGTGTGACAATCCGAAGGAACATCTAACAATGATTTCAGACTTCTCATTATTTGGAGTCAGCCACTTTTCACACTATTTTTTCTCGAGTCATTAGTCTCCTGACTGATTTGATGCAGCCCACCACGAATTCATGTCCTGTGCCAACCTCTTCGTCACAAGTAGCACTTGCAACTTCTCAACCATTTTTTCTGGTAGTATTCCAATTTCTGTTTTCCTCTAGAGCTTTTGCCCTCTGCGGCTCCCACTAATACTATGGCAGTCATTCCCTGATGTCTTAACAGATGTCCTATCATCCTGTCCCTCCTCCTTGTCAGTGTTTTCTATATATTCCTATCCTCTCCGATTCTGCCCAGGACCTGACACCAAATTGATATCTAAATCTTTTTGTTCAAAATAGCTCTGAGCACTATGGGACTTAACTTCTGAGGTCATCAGTCCCCTAGAACTTAGAACTACTTAAACCTAACCAACCTAAGGACATCACACGCATCCATGCCCGAGGCAGGATTCGAACCTGCGACCGTAGCGGTCGCGCGGTTCTAGACAGAAGCGCCTAGAAACGCACAGTCACAACGGCCGGCTAATTCATTTTGTAATTGTTTTTTCCTAGACGTAAGTTCTCTGACAACAGTGTGGCTCAAAGCAATTCTAGCTGTCATTTTTTAATTTTTAATTTGTAATAGCTATTGGTAATTTCATATATACAGTATGATCAGAAAATGTCTGAAACGCTAGTAGGGATGTTGCAGGGCAGGTTGTACTGATATATGAATGTTACAAAAAAAATTCGATACGTTGCGCCGTTTCCGAGTTATTTAGCATTGAAGTTAGCCAATCAGATCGTCGCGCGCGTAAATTCAAGTTTCAGCTAACGAGACGAAGCACTCACTGGGCAACACCGCCCCTGGCAGGCCGCTTGAATGCGAGCGCGCGACGCCCCGATTGGCTACATACAGTGCTAAATAACTCGGAAACGGAGCAACGTATCGAATTTATTTCTTAACATTTATGTCTCAGTACAACCTGTCTGTAACATCCCTACAAGCATTTCACACATTTTCTGACCACCCTCTATAACATCATTGTACTCGCTAGATCTAAGCTATCCGACAAAAATGTGGATCAAAAAATTTCATAATGTGAATCAAAAAACTTCACAGTCTATAATAGCTTTTTAAGTTTCGATATGTGCAACACCGCCTCACTTCCTTTGACTAAGTTCTTTGACCATAACCTAAATGTTTCTGTATGAGCAACATCTTTACACCTGCTACGTCTAAGCTCTTTGACCGCAGCCCACATGTTTGTTTGTAAACACAGTGTATTTCACGAGTGCACATCGTAATAGTGAAATATGCAGCTAAACTTTATAAAACTGAGTGGAAAAACAGTCACCACAGCCTAACTAGAATAATTATGCTTCATCTTTACGTAAGTACAGATATGCTTTCGACAAATGCTGCCTTGCCACTTACAATTGTCCCACTTGTATCTGTTTAGTCACCAGCAAATAATTTTTTGTATTTATACAGTGATCTCCAGCAATATAAATATGTACATGAATGTAGAAACACCTCATAATGGGTCCAAGACCGAAACCGCTCGTGTGACAAATACATGACCTTTTATTGTAACTGGTTGCGGAAATTTTTCTACACCCTGTAAAGGAACAGCCACGGAGTTCAACAGCATCCACTATGGATAGAATTCATTTAATTGTTTTTTGTTTTTTTTTGTTTTGATCATCTGATGACTTAACAAGACGGTAAATTACAACATCAGCTGCAAACAATATAAGAGGGCTGATCAGATGGTCTCCTAAACGCCTAATGTAGATCAGGAACAGCGTTTGGCAGTAACTGACTGTCGAACACACGTGGTCTCGGTCAGTGTCCGGGTCGATGTAGGAATGCTGCCGGCTGGATTGTATGGTGAACTGTGCTCGTGCTGTGAGTGATAAATCGCAGAGTGTGGTCACTGAAACAGTCTGTAACATGAGCATAACTCTATAGTTAGGAACTTTAGGAAGTAACCCTGATTGGAAAACCTCTGGTTCAGTCAGCGTAAGCCACAGGTGCACTCGGATGTGAATTGCAGTTCCGTAGATGTGCGCTTGCATATGTTCTGTATTGCCACTGGGATATGGCGCGAGCTGCTTGCGGGCTCTAGACGTTGCGAGGGTAAAATAGTGCCAGCGACTGAAGCACTGCAGTCATGAACGCGCGATTTGCTAGCAGCGCAGCAGGCGCCTCTTGTGGCAGTTGCCAGAGATTCCGTGGACAACAAATTGGCTTGTTTGGTTGTCGTAAGGAAAGTCTACTAACATGCGAGGCAAGCACCAGTCAGTGTTCTGGTAGCAAGCCTTGTGCTGGTTGTGGCAGACGTCGCCTCAAGCTTGACATCTACATCTACATGGTTACTCTACAATTCACACTTAAGTGCCTGGCAGAGGGTTCATCGAACCATTTTCATACTACTTCTCTACATTCCACTCTCGAATGGCGTGTGGGAAAAAGAAACACCTAAATATTTCCGTTCGAGCTCTGATTTCTCTTATTTTATTATGATGATCATTTCTCCCTACGCAGGTGGGTGTCAACAAAATATTTTCGCATTCCGAAGAGAAAGTTGGTGATCGAAATTTCGTAAATAGATTTCGCCGCAAAGAAAACCGCCTTTGTTTCAGTGACTGCCACCCCAAATCGCGTATCATATCAGTGACACTCTCACCCCTCTTGCGCGATAACACGAAACGAGTTGCCCTTCTTTGCACTTTTTCGATGTCCTCCGTCAATCCTACCTGGTAAGCATCCCACAACGTGCAGCAATATTCCAGCAGAGTTCGGACAAGTGTAATGTAGGCTGTATCTTTAGTGGGTTTGTCGCATCTTCTAAGTGTTCTGTCAACAAAGTGCAGTCTTTTATTTCGCCTTCCCCACAATATTATCTATGTGGTCTTTCCAATTTAAGTTGCTCGTAATTGTAATTCCTAGGTATTTAGTCGACAGCCCTTAGATTTGTGCAATTTATCGCATATGAAAAATTTATCGGATTTCTTTTAGTACCCATGTGGATAACCACGCACTTTTCTTTGTTTAGTGCCAGTTGCCACTTTAATTCGCACCATACAGAAATTCTCTCAAGATCATTTTGTAATTGGAATTGATCGCCTGATGATTTTACTAAACGGTAAATTACAGCGTCATCTGCAAACTAAGGGCGCTGCACAGATTATCACCTAGATCATTTATGTAAATCAGGAACAGCAGAGGGCCTATGACACTACCTTGCTGAACGCCAGTTATCACTTCTGTTCTACTCGATGATTTACCGTCTATCACTACGAGAGGAAATGACGAATCCATCCATACAACTAAGACGATACTCCATATGCACGCAATTTGATTAATAGTCGATTATGAGGGACGGTATAAAAAGCCTTCTGGAAATCTAGGAATATGGAATCGATCTGAGATCCCTTGTCGACAGCACTCACTACTTCATATTTGCACAAGAACGATATTTTCTGAATCCGTTTTGGTTATGTATCAATAAGTCATTTTCTTCAAGGTGATTCATAATGTTAGAGTACAGTATATGCTCGAGTTGCCATGTATATGGCAAGAACTACCTTAGGCTTCTCACATCCTCGTCGGGAGATTTCGGTGTTATCCTCCTATAACAGTTTCCCCCCTACGAGTATAGTCTAGCAGTAACAGATATTGGTCATCAAGGTTTTTCGGTGGAGTCAGTGAATCCAGATATTACTGCTGCTTGCTCTGCTCCTTTTTTTTGAAGCCTCAGTGGTACACCCACATCCACGGTAATTAGTCGGCTAAGGAAGTCATCTAAATTGGCCTGGCGGAGCAACATGCTCACTGATATCTCGGCTCAGAGGGCTTCTGAATGGCTGTGAGTAGTTGAGCATCTCATCAGTCGGCGATTCTTATCACGTTCAAAATATCATGCAAGATATTGAGAACTGATTTGAACTTTTCTACTATCGCCTAGATTTTGATGCGCTGATCTTAGAGTAGCAGGTCTTCCATAACTGAGATCTCCAGTTTTTCAACCAGAGACGGATCAATTACTTCTTTGTCATTCAGACTTGTATGGTGAAACACCCACAACACCAAATCACCGTGTGTACGGTGGTTCATTGTTGCCGCGCATTTCCACCAACTTAGCATGGATTATTACTGCACTATACGTTCAAATGAAGCAAGCAAATTATCACACGATACTCAACTTTATCACTGGATTTTCTCTTGGCTTCTCTAGTACCGTTCTGCAGTACTGTGAAGAGTGGATTTTAATGTGTATGAAATGTGCAGTCATAAACCTGTCAAGAAATTAAAAAAAAATAGTGAACTAACTATGTTCTGTAGTGATGGTGGTTAAAGCTACCCCTCAAATAATGTTACACCTTACTCTTTCCTCCATAATCCAGTTCAATACAAATTGGTGCCTCACCATGTCAGCAGTGTATCAATGGCGACTTTGAATCCACTTTTCAAATTTCCACCCTACATGGCGCTGCTGCTACGATATGTAAAGGATGACAGTGACAGGTAATTCGAAAGTCCAAGATGGCAGATGGCGAAAAGTTTAAAACCTCAACATGACAAATGTGAAAAATTTAAAACAAATAAGATGGTTTAAAATTAAAACAGATTTAAAAACCAAAAGTCCAAGATGGTATATCTAGCCCACTTGAGTTATCCCTCTCCCCTCTCTCCCCACGCCTACACTCCCCTCTCCAGCAAACTACAGTGTAATACTGAAACAAAACAGCCAGTCAGCCTCAAAATGAAACAACAAATCAGTGTAATCACAGGGCAGCCACCTCGGCTGTGCTCAAATGTACTCAAACAATCTCAATCTTTGATGCAATGTTCGAAAATTTTAATCCAAAAAGTTACATAATGGCTGTAACTTGTACCAGTTCCACATTTAAAGTACTTCACCAGCCGGCCGCTTTGACACAGCAGTTCTAGGTGGTTCAGTCCGGAACCGCGCTGCTACTATGGTCGGAGGTTCGAATCCTGCCTCAGGCATGGATGTGTATGATGTCCTTAGGTTAGTTAGGTTTAAGTAGTTTTAAGTCTAGGGCATTGATGACGTCAGATGTTAAGTCCCATAGTGCTTACAGCCATTTGAAAAATTTATATTTCACCAACACACACGCACATACTCACACACATACACACAAACACACTCTTAAGAAAAGTATACAGATCACCTGAATTGTGTGAAATGGTACCATGTTTAAAAAAATCTTACAAACTCTCTTTTCATACTCCAGTAAAAAAGTTATTTATGTCAAATACTGTACTGTCTCACCAATAAATTAATTCCATCTCGTATCTGTAAATTTAATTGGAAAATGTACCACTTTCACAATGAAATGTGAGAATGAATATAAAATAAACTCTCCATAAATAGTTAAAAATCAACATGCACTTATGAAATGTAACTAACGAAATAGAAATACATATTTTCTGAAGATGCGTTTTACTACAAGCACTAGTCCACAAAACTTCAAAATGATAAATAAGTCAACTGCTGCTTTGTGCTTGTCATCACCAACAGATGGCGGCACTTGTAAACGTTCATACTTCGTGCTTGGCGTAAGACATAACTGGCCCTCCGATTTAAAACTTTTCTCTTCTGAATCGTTCTACAATGCTTGCCAAGGATTACAAAGTTCCCCAGTTCTGTCTTGAAGCTGACTTGTTTAAAAATACATGCCTGAATGAGAGGATGTAGCAAATCTAACTTCTCCAGTCTTATAAATGCAGGAAATTGTTAAGTTGTGGGGCAGTTTGTTACAGTTTTCGTGAAATATGTTACGGTTTTCAGGATATAGCTGACACCCCCAGTAGCTGACACCCACAGAACCTGACACCCCCATCCCCTCTCCCTCCAGTGCTGACACTCACAGTAGCAGAACTCATTGCACATACACACAGATAGCTACCATTGATGGAATATTGTTTAAGATCCAATAGATGACACCTTGTGGGTGCTTACGGCACATTCGCTGTTAACTTCTGGTGTTAGAATACTACCTGAGATGCAGTAGCTGACGCCCAATGTCACATTATGACACTTACCCTGCCACAATACATTCGGGGTAATGGTAGTCAGTATAATCATGGTAGTGGCAGTCATCATGTCTACACTTCCCAAAAGTATCGACTGTGTTTTTGTGGCAATCGTAGTCACCATGACTGGAATAGTTGCAATCTCCATCTGCTGTTGAGTGTACTATTTCTTCGAAGTGTCAATTTTTCTGTGTGATAGCATGCTTTACTTTATTATCAGAAGATAGCAACCATTTTTTACAGCCTGATGAAGTTAATATTCTAGCATTGAGCCGCTATAACGTATGGGTGACTTTGAAAGAATAGCAAGCCCCATTTCTTACCTATACAAATGTATATTACTACTACTCAGTGTGCTATTTCACCAAAGTGTGACGTAGTTTCCACTGCGTGAAACCAGAAGGTGACAATGTTTTCAGTAGCAAGATGAAATTAATAACCTAGCGCGAGGTCACTATAACGTTTGGCAGTCTCTAATATTGGCTTTAGAGTCAAGCTTTGATTTATTCAAACGTGGCACTAACTTTATTTTGGTAATTCTCCTCGAGAAGTGTATCTTAAACCATAAATTGGTTCACACTCGTGTTCATATGCATTTTGAAATGTTGTAGAAGCAATTTTGATGAATTTTGTTAAATTTATTGCTTGGTATTGGCATGGTACAACAGTGGAAGTACATTCATCTACGGATGTTGTAACGTTGTTGCTTTAATTTGTTATGAAAGCGGTGCTGATATTCAATAAAAGCGGGTTAAAAGCTGTGAGCTGTTTGGGGAAGTTAACCTTGCATTACTCCGCAACTGGTTCACCAGGTATCCAGTCTAGCTTACCAAATTCCCAACCAGACTAACATTAATTATAATCTTTTGATAGTCATACGACAACCGGTGATATATATATATATATATAAACTGATTTATTTATTTTTATTTAAATTCTCTTATATATATATATATATATATATATATATATATATATATATATATATATATATATATAAGAGAATTTAAATAAAAATAAATAAATCAGTTTATATTTGGAAATTTATTTTAACATTCATCACTGAAATTTCAGCATATTAAACTTGATTCATAACTAAACTGGTGCCTTATTTAGGATTATGAAAATGTGAGATTGTAATCTTACGGAACACATCAAATATGGAGCCAAGATTGGGAGACTACATACAACACTGCATTCATAAAATAACACACGAAGAACGTTGAAACATATGCAAGAGGAAATTAACCACAACCAACCGATTCAATTTTCACCCAAAGAAGTTAAGTTCGTAGCACAATCCTGTCCGTCATGTAGTTACCACACATTGATATACTAAATTCATACTAACTCTCTGTGAAATCTTCCTGAAAAGAATAGCTGAGGGCTACTTCGATGATTACACCACATGCTTCACGTGGTCAACTTGGTTTAAACAAAGAGTGTAACTCCACAATAATTTTGATAATTAAAATAAATTAGATCGAAAAGCAATTTACAAAAGAAAGACCTCGAACTGGTTACTAACGTCTTACTATTAACCTGATGGGTCAAACAATTGTATAAGCACGTGGCACTGGTCTCACAAAGTACACCCATGTGGGTTGAACATAAATAAAAGTTGCGATATTGAAAAATAGTGTCAAGACGAGACGTTATAATCTCACGCACATTCGCATTTAACATTGATGATCTTAGTTAGAGTTACTGATCAAAATGTGGTTCCACTTTACTCACAAAGTAGTGACAAAGCAATTACGGGAAGATATTCTGAACTTCACACTCGAAATACACTGCGTTGCAATTTAAGATAATATTAGATATTTCAGAGCTAAACCTGAAATAAAGGTGATTAAATTTTCAGTTAGGCTGAACTTAAGAAATCCATTGTCCTACGGACTTAGCAGACATGCGCTTAGCCGGAGATCTTACCACTTCAGACGCTCGCTGCGGACAGACTGACCTGGGCTCCTACCTGAGGGGTGCCTCACAAATACAAACGGAAGTGACCAGAGAGGCAGCTTCCTATACCAACATGACAAGGGACGGACAGGACCATACTAAGAATAGAAACCTCTCTGCTTTTAGAAAGTGTAGCTACCTGTTCCGACTTTGGTCCTACTGTTCTCTAGCAGATAGGCTTGTCTGCTACCCTCAAGCATGCAACTAGAAATACATTTGCTCATTCATCCTCTCACAGAGAAGGGAAGGGGGATGACAGTATCTTATCATATACAGTATATAAAAGAAAGCGGATGTAGGTTCCGTATGAGACTGTGTGACATGAATTACATATAAACTGTGTTTTAAAGTGTAGTAGTGTGACAGATCGTTCTTGTTTATGTGTAAAAGTAACACGTTCCACTACTCAGTCTCCTCCCAGATAGAAACGCCACAGTAAATTTAGAAGAGGAATTTATGCCGCAAATGACAACAGATTTAAGAAATTAACATGAAAGGAATCCAACAGAGACCTTTCAATGTATAATTTGTTTCAATAGTGGCAGAAGTGAGCCACTTTTATGTTATTACGTACACATAGATGGGCAAATACTTAATTTGAATATGCATTGTGTTTGCAAGTGCGGTGCAGCAATCGAACTTCGGTCATCAACAGGTGCTGCTTAGCTTTTATAAACAAACGTGTGTCAGTTGTGTCAATATGCAAGCCATGTGTTTATACTGTTTGGATATTACACAACAATTAAGTTATGATAATAGCGCCACAGTGTTTTGTGCTCTGAATCTGACATGTTTTGCTAAATACTACAATTGAATTTTGGCGCATACTTTTAATTTTAATTCGTGAGCAGACATCCGCAGTTAGACTTGTTTATTACAATAAGCAACCTCTGTGTGTTTTTGTATGCAAAGTAGCTATTTATTGTGCTACATAATTTTTTTTTGTGGCAAAAATTGTACTTTAGAGATACAATTCTTTCAGGCCTGTCTTATTCCGACATTAACTTTGTACTTGTTTCGTCTCTATGTTGTTACAATACCAACCATCTTTACTGGTATTGTGTAGAAATGCAAACTTTTGTGTTATGTAGCTCTCCTTGTGCATTCCAAAAACATTCAGTTCAAATGTTCCACGAAAAAAAAAAAATCCTCATCAAAACACCCGCTTCGTTTCCTTCTTCCGCAAATGGTGTTAGGTCACTTTGTTTGCCTTTCGCTATGTTATGTATCTTTTTGCAATAACATATTTTGATTACATTTTGGAATTGTTTTTTAGCTGTTTATGGGAAATAGGGTCTCTAAAAGCTTTAGAAAGCCATGACACCACGGATCTAATTGGGAAATATCCTAGCTTTTCTGAATTTTTATAATTTTGTATTATCTCGAGTAGATATAAATCATTTGTAGTAAAAGCAATAATTGACAATCACTATCATCGAACATAGTTTTCTAATGTAGGTGGTTGCTAAGGTGAAACTTACTGAAAAACATTGTAAAAACGGCAGGTGACGACAGTTTCATCTATGAGTCACCAGTAACACAGCCTCAAATCGAAATGCCAACAACATATACATATTTTCGTTGTGGAGGTACCACTGTAACATTTGACGCGTATTATAGAACACTTTAGATGTTTTAATTTTACTGTCCATCGCGTCCATCAAGTGTAGGCATAAAACTGTACTTAACTGCATTCTTCCAGTAGGTGGCAGTACTTCAGACTGCCTGCTGGCTTGTGTTCTTGCCTGCTTAGCAAAGAATTTTAGCCAACATGTGTTTTTTGCAGTTATAAGCTTGGTTCAGGTTAGTTTTCTTACATCCCCTAATTTAGGTCTCACATGAAAATGTCAGGTGTTCATTTAGAATATTATTTGTAACAATTTATGAATGAATATAAAAATTGGCATTTAATTGAGAGTTAAGAATCGTGTTTTAGGAACCAGTTTTGCAGTGTGTGTGTGTGTGTGTGTGTGTGTGCGTGCGTGCTGACGTATTTTAGATGCATTATGAATTCTTTTGTATAAATACTTTTGAACATAGAGCAAAAATTTAGACTATTACACGTCAGCCAATATGGCTGGTCTGTGGCTTCACTATGACTGGCTTTCACATTTTAAATCCCGCTAAAATACTATATTGAGACTGACGCTTTTGGTTTAATACTAAGCTGTAATTGGCTGAAGAGAGATGGGGAGATGGACGAGGAGGAGAGTGGAAGTGGGAGGGAGACAAAACATACTTTGGTTAATTCTGCAATCTCGGATTTTTTATTTTTTAAACCGTTTTTCAAATTTACACCATCTTATATTTCTAAATTTCCCACTTGAACCATCTTCAACACTGAATTTCCTGAAATTTGCCATCTTCGATTTTTGTATTTTTCAACAATGCCAGTGACTACACCACCACCACAGCAATGCTGACTAGCTGCGGACACTTGGTTGTTGTTGTTGTGGTCTTCAGTCCTGAGACAGGTTTGATGCAGCTCTCCATGCTACTCTATCCTGTGCAAGCTTCTTCATCTCCCAGTACCTACTGCGGCCTACATCCTTATGAATCTTCTTAGTGTATTCATCTCTTGGTCTCCCTTTACGATTTTTACCCTCCACGCTGCCCTCCAGTTCCAAATTGGTGATCCCTTGATGCCTCAGAACATGTCCTACCAACCGATCCCTTCTTCTAGTCAAGTTGTGCCACAAATTTCTCTTCACCCCAATTCTGTTCAGTACCTCCTCATTAGTTATGTGATCTACCCATCAAATCTTCAGCATTCTTCTGTAGCACCACATTTAGAAAGCTTCTATTCTCTTCTTTTCTAAACTATTTATCGTCCATGTTTCACTTCCATACATGGCTATATTCCATACAAATACTTTCAGAAACGACTTCCTAACACTTAAATCTATACTCTTCTTCAGAAACGCTTTCCTTGCCATTTCCAATCTATATTTTTTTTCTTCTCTACTTCGACCATCATCAATTATTTTGCTCCCCAAATAACAAAACTCCTTTACTACTTTCAGTGTCTCATTTCCTAATCTAATACCCTCAGCATCACCCGACTTAATTCGACTACATTCCATTATCTCGTTTTGCTTTTGTTGATGTTCATCTTATATCCTCCTTTCAAGACACTATCCATTCCGTTCAACTGCTCTTCCAAGTCCTTTGCTGTCTCTGACAGAATTACAATGTCATCGGCGAATCTCAAAGTTTTTATTTCTTCTCCATGGATTTTAATACCTACTCCGAATTTTTCTTTTGTTTCCTTCACTGCTTGCTCAATATACAGATTGAACAAAATCGGGGAGAGGCTACAACCCTGTCTCACTCCTTTCCCAACCACTGCTTCCCTTTCATGCCCCTCAACTCTTATAACTGCCATTTGGTTTCTATACAAATTGTAAATAGCCTTTCGCTCCCTATAGGTTACCCCTGCCACCTTCAGAATTTGAAAGAGAGTATTCCAGTCAACATTGTCAAAAGCTTTCTCTAAGTCTACAAATGCTAGAAACGTAGGTTTGCCTTTCCTTAATCTAGCTTCTAAGATTTCTACGGAACCCAAACTGATCTTCCCCAACGTCGGCCTCTACTAGTTTTTCCATTCGTCTGTAAAGATTTCGCGTTAGTATTTTGCAGCTGTGACTTATTAAACTGATAGTTTGGTAATTTTCACATCTGTCAACACCTGCTTTCTTTGGGTTTGGAATTATTATATTCTTCTTGAAGTCTGAGGGTATTTCGCCTGTCTCATGCATCTTGCTCACCAGATGGTAGAGTTTTGTCATGACTGGCTCTCCCAAGGCCGTCAGTAGTTCTAATGGAATGTTGTCTACTCCCGGGGCCTTGTTTCGACTGAGGTCTTTCAGTGCTCTGTGAAACTCTTCACGCAGTATCATATCTCCGATTTCATCTTCTTCTACATGCTCTTCCATTTCCATAATATTGTCCTCAAGTACATCGCCATTGTATAGACCCTCTATATACTTCTTCCATCTTTCTGCTTTCCTTTCGTTGCTTAGAACTGGGTTTCCATCTAAACTCTTGATATTCGTGCAAGTGGTTCTCTTTTCTGCAAACGTCTCTTTAATTTCCCTAGTGAGATAAGCCTCTACATCCTTACATTTATCCTCTAGCCATCCCTGCTTAGCCATTTTGCGCTTCCTGTCGATCTCATTTTTGAGACGTTGGTTTTCTTTTTGGCCTGCTTCATTTACTGCATTTTTATATTTTCTCCTTTCATCAATTAAATTCAATATTTCTTCTGTTACCCAAGGATTTCTACTAGCCCTCGTCTTTTTACCTACTTGGTCCTCTTCTGCCTTCACTATTTCATCCCTCAAAGCTACCCATTCTTCTTCTACTGTATTTTGTTCCCACATTCCTGCCATTTGTTCCCTTACGCTCTCCCTGAAACTCTGTACAACCTCTGGTTCTTTCAGTTTATCCAGGTCCCACCTCCTTAAATTCCCACCTTTTTGCAGTTTCTTCAGTTTTAATCTACAGTTCATAACCAATAGATTGTGGTCAGAGTCCACATCTGCCCCCGGAAATGTCTTACAATTTAAAACCTGGTTCCTAAATCACTGTCTTACCATTATATAATGTATCTGAAATCTGTCAGTATCTCCAGGCTTCTTCTATGTATACAACCTTCTTTTACGATTCTTGAACCAAGTGTTAGCTAGTTACACTTGGTATGTGTATCAAAGTCACCATAGATATAATACTGATATTTTATATTAACCAATGCGTTCTTTAAGTGAAACTGTGCCATGACGCTCTTTTCCCCCAAATTAGATTCGACATCTGTTCATTAGTTATCCAGTCGACTCATCTAGGCTTCAGCGTTTCTCTGTTGCACTACGTTTCAAAACGTCTGTTTCCTTAATGCTCATACAGCTTATCGACCATGTTCCACTTCCAGGTAAATATTTGCAGGAGAGTTCTAACATATAATGTATATTAGTATTTCTGTTTTGTGGGAACCCTCTCTGTTTCGACCGTCATCAGTAATCTCTTCTGTTGATAATATCTTCTGCAACAGTCCCCATTCAAAAGTGCGAGTGGATGACTATTTTACCTCCAGAATGTTACTCTGTACAGCTGGATGATTGAAGTGGAATATGTTAAAAGGACTAGATCTGGATCTGGAATATATCTGAAAACTCGGTACATGGAATTTGAAAGATATGAATACGAAAGAACAAGAGTCTGAAGAACTAAAAAAGAAAAGCTGTAACTACTATATCTGAAGCAAAAAATAAATGATAAGGAACGAGAGATTTGAATCAATACACAATGATATATAGAGGAATAGAGAAGAAGGAATAAGCTCATTATGGAGCAGCCAAGCTAACAGACCAAAAATGGGAAGAGAAATTAAAAAGCTATCCCTATATTAAAGAAAGCGTGGTAAAAGCTCGGCTTAAAGTGGAATGAACTGATAGCGATGTACACTTCTGAAGGAGGACGGGGAAAAATATTTTTATGAAGTACGTTAGCCAGTAACAGAGTAATGTATTAAGAGCCACTTACTGATTATCAGTGCAGTTTTAAATGCTCGCGTAGACAAAATACCTATTCCAAATTCGAGGACTTTCAGAGAAGCTACAACAAATGAAAAGTTAGATTCCTTTCGCAGGAAAGTTTACGTGGAGAAGTCCATGATATAGATCACTAATGGATTATGTAATACTATAAGTAAATTACATGGTACAGGATGTTATACACTGAGGTTGACTAAATTTAAAGAAAAATGGCATAACACGGTGCTGTGTCTAATGTTATTATTTTATTTTACTGCCGGTTTCGGTTCTATGCCATCAAAAACGACAGAATAATTGTCACAGATGTATCACACGTCATACATGCTGTAACATAAGTTACTACACGGAACCATAATTGCCAAGATAATATAAAATAAAAAAATGTAACAAGATAAAAAATGTGATGGCACATTGACACAAGGACAACAGATCATGTGCAGCAGTACAAGGACAACAAGTGATGTACAGCAATACAAGTCCTTGTGTCAATGCGCCATCATATTTTTATCTTGTTAAAATTTTTGATTTTATATTGTTCGGAAATTATAGTTTGCTGTGGTAACTTATGTTGAAGCATGTATGACATATCATACACCTGTGACAATTTTTCTGCCACTGATGATGGTTTAGATCCGAAACCGGTAGCAAAATACAGTAACAATACTGTAGACAGCTAAGTGTTATGTATTTATAAAAATTTGTACGTGCCGTTGAGCATCGCCTAAGCAAGAGATGACTAAAGTCATGGGACAGCATGTACATATACAGATGACGGTAGTATCGCATATAAAAGGTAAGCGGTATATTCCCGACATTGCAAGTGGGTCCCTTTTATCCTTTGCCGATCTAAGACATTCTTTGATCTTCCTTGTCAGTTTGAAAATTGTCTTTACGCCGTGTTTGTGCAATATACGGCCGATTCTGTCCGTCACTCTGGGAATGTACGGCAGAAAGGATTTACCCGACATTTCTTTTCCTGATTTCTTAATTCGTCGAGTGTTTCGCTCTGTTACACTTCTAATATAATTTGTGGAGTACCCGTTTCTCCTTTCTAGATGCTGCATTTCGCGTTTGAGGTGCTGCCGCTCACATATTCGTCCTTCTCACGTTACGAACGTATGAGTCATGCCTCTTTTCTGGCTCGGGTTGTGGTTTGACAGCTTATGCAGGTATCGGTCCATGCGTATCGGATTTCGGTACACGCTACGTCCCAGGTTTTCGTTGTCCCTTGTGACCAGCACATCTAGAAATGGTAATTTAATGTCCTTCTCTACTTTCATGGTAAATTTTATGTTGGTGTGGAGGCTGTTCAAGTGTCTTAAGATGTCACCGAGCTGTTCTTCGCCATGGCTCCACACAACGAAAGTATCATCGACGTACCTGTATCACACCTTAGGTTTACAAGTCGCCGAGTCCAGTGCTTCTGCTTCGAAATGCTCCATGAAGAAGTTGGCCACCACTGGACTGAGGAGACTTCCCATGGCAATGCCTTCCAGCTGTTCGTGGAAATGTCTATTCCACATGAAATAGCTCGTGGTGAGATATGCATGGAAGAGCTTTCTGATATCTTGACGGAAAATGGAACCGATGTGCTCCAGAGCGTCGCTGAGTGGCACTTTCGTAAACAAAGGAACAATATCAAAGTTGACCAGGATGTCGTTTGGTGCAAGTTTTAGTTTCTTTCTCAATGAAATGTCCTGAGTCCTTTCTTTATGTATATGTCGGTCTTCCCCACATGCGGCTGGAGCAGAGAGGCCAAGTGTTTTGACAGTTTATACGTCGGTGAGCCAGGAGCGCTAACAATCGGTCTTAGTGAAACGTTGTTTTTATGGATCTTAGGTGATCCATACAGCCGAGGCGGTAGGGCTTCTGTGTTGCGCAGGTTTCTCTGTATGTCCGCCGGCAGAGAAGACGCCTTGATTAACCGATTCGTATTCCGTGCGATACGCTGCGTCAGATCTGCTCATGCGAAAAGTTTATGTCGGAATGACTGGACGATCAATCAACACCAGGATTAAAGAACATAAGCGACATTGCAGGTTGGGGCAGGTGGAGAAATCGGCTGTGGCAGAGCACGCGCTGATTGAGACCGACCATGTAAGAAAATTCACCGACACGGAAGTTCTGGCTGTAGAGAAGCACTATCACACTCGCTTGTTTAGAGAACACTCGCTGTAGAAATGGACAAACCCGGGAACAGCTTCAACAAGAAAGAGGAAAGACTTAAGGTAAACTGATCCTGGCTTCCCGTACTGCAGCGAACGAGCGTCGCGGGTAGCAAGAGGAGAACCGCACCGGAAATGACCGCGGAGAAGCCCTCGGACGTTGGCGCGCCAGGTACATATAGTCTGCGGCCGCGAGCTCGGCTCCAGTTCACCGCCGGCAGTGGAGGGTGAAGCTTTGACAATGCCAGCCACTCGTGCTGGCGAAACGTCAGTAAAATAATCAGACGAACGTCGGCCGAAGAACCCGACACAGAAGCAAATAAGCAGTTTGTCAATTAAATACAGAGTTAGTACATAATAAAATATTAAATAATAGAATTAGACGGAGTACTTATGACGAGTAGAAAATACCAGACTTCTCAAGGCGGTGGTGGATTGTATGCCGACAACTGTGAAGCCGGAACGGACGAGAGTGCCTAATCCACGTAGAGAAGAGGAATAAGATGATTCCGTCATCATAATACAGTACAGAAAAGCTCCATATCCGCAAGAGATCTGAAGGCTGTAGTTCCACCTTGCTATCAGCCGTTTGCAGTACCAATGTAGCAGAGACTTGTTGGCCAGTGTTAAGGGACAGATCAGTTAATCAATCACACTTTTTCCCCTGCAACAACTGAAAAGTCTGCTGCTCCGTACAGAACCGTATATCGATTTGGTCTATCCACAGACACCTCCTCAATTTGGTTGCTCACACAACAGGGCTATCTGTATCGTTGAGGTGCACAACTCATTTTACCACGGAAAGAGGCATGGTTCGTGAACAGATCGTTCTTCTTATTGTACAATCTCCTTTGCTTCCACACGAAGACTTTTTGTACGTACACTGATAAGCCAGAACATTATGACCACCTGCCTAATAGCCGATATGTCCACGTTTGGAATGGATAACAGCTGTGACGCGTCGTGGCCTAAGAGCAATGAGGCTTCGGTAGGTCGCTGGAGGGTCTTGGTACCACATCTGCATTCGGAAGTCACCAAACTCCCGTAAATTCCGGAGAGGGAGGCGATGAGGTCTGATGCCACGTTCAGTCACGTCCCAGATGTGTTCGATCAGGTTCAGAACTGGCGATGTGTGCAAGGGGTTGGGAAGAGGGAGGGGGGGGGGGGCAGAACATCAATTGGAACTCGCCACTGTGTTCCTCTACCCTCTTAACACTTCATCACACTCCTTGCCTTATGACATAGCGCATTACCTTGTTGAAAAATGCCACTGGCCAGGGGAAACAAGATCGTCTTGATGGTCTGTAACCAGTGTACGTCAAGCCACGTGTCCTGTGCCTTTATTGCACTGGTTTCCATTGTCATATGCATTTTAATTGTATTGATCATTGTCGATTCTTCTGTCATTTAGGAGCAGTCTGACACCAAAAGAAAAGAGGTTGCTCTCAAACTGTGTCCGCTTCTCTGCTCACTTTGACAAGGCCGTTGGCAGAACGAAAATGACTAGTTATATCGGAAATATTCGGTCACCATTGCTGATGCTTTTTATTGAAAATTTAATCAGTGGCTTGACTCAAACCTGGGACCTACGACGTTCAAAGACGATACCCACAGACGAGTTGATCGATGAGTCAATGCAGCTCATACTCACTGCCAAGCAGATATTGAAGGCTCCACTCGACTAGCGCCTGAGAGGAAATGAACTTGTTTGCTGCTAGAGAACTGTACTCAACAAGCAATGAGACGATGTCTACAGCACTGTGGACTCTCCAGACGGCGAATATTGTTACGACTTCCCTCTACAGAGGAACAGATAGAGACGTGTCGATAGCTCTTAGCGTCCTTAGACGAAGGAGTGTCTCCACGTCGCAGTCCTGTGAAAAGCATCATGTTTCACATATGCATGTGTGGGTGTTGCGAGGAGAACGAACTCTGTAAGACTGTCTTCGTCATTATGATACAGATCCAGCACTTCAACACGATCGCCTTCGGTTCACGTACTCTTTGATTTGGACTCAGCTGTTTCATTTCAGAGGTGCTAACTGTGGTGACTGTGCCCTATCTTCGGGGACTCAGTGCTGTAATATTTCGTCAAGATAACGCAATACCGCAGGTTGCCCTCTCTGTTCCCATCTGCCTCGATGCTGAGTGCCTTGGTCAACACTTACTCCGGATCTCTTACCCAACTGCAGTATGTGGTAACTAGTTGCTGACAGACTGGTGCGCCACAACAATGGACGAAACTCTGGCATAGCGTTGAGGCGGCATTAGTAGACTATCTGTCATCCAAACATACTGTAGTTCTTCTGAATACCTTGCAGTGTAGGGCCGTTTTTGGTGTCAAGGAGGCAGCTCTGCGCATTAATTTTCACACTCTGTACAGCCTTTACTGAGCACCCGTGGCTTAGGAACAGTGTCTTTGATTAATAATCAAAACGTAGTCGCTCCCGAGTTTGATACCCGCCATCGCCTAAATTTTGATTAATAATCAGCACTGGCAACCGAAGACTTCCGGCAAAAGAAGTCGCCCTCATTCTGCCCACGGCCTTATCAAAAACGGTGGAGGAGTGTACAAAGATTCAGGGCATTCTCTTGTCCTAGAGGTGGGAAAATGCTCCTAAATGCGGAACAACACGCAATTATTAACGGCATGAGGATTCAGAAGGCAATGGAAACCATTGCGTTAAAGATAGATAACGTGTATCCACAGGACATTTGGCCTGTAATTGAAATAGTGTTATGATGATCTCACCATTGGCAAGAGATTCCCGAACAGCTCCCATTCGCATCTCCGAGAGGGGGCTGCAGATGGGGAGGTGAGAAAAAGATCGAATAATCAACGAAAGGATAACGTTCAACGAGTCGGAATGTTAGAAGCTTCAACGTGGTAGGGAAGCCAGAAAATCTGAAAAGGGAGATGCAAAGGCTAAATCTAGTAGGTATAGTAGGCAACAGTGAATTGAAATCTAAAGAAAGAAGGATTTCTGGTTAGATGACTTTAGGGTAATATCAGCAGCAGCAAAAAATGATATAACGAAAGTAGGATTCGTTACTATTAGGAAGGTAGGACAGAGAGTGTGTTACTGTGAACAGTTCAATGATACCGGTTGTTCTTACCAGAATCGACAGCAAATCAACACCGACAACGATAGTTCAGGTATACATGCCGACGTTTAAAGCTGAAGGGGAAGAGACAGAGAAAGCATATAAGGGTATTAAAAGGGTAATACAGTACGTAAAGGGAGATGAAAATCTAATAGTCACGGGGGACTGGAATGCAGTTGTAGGGAAAGAAGTAGAAGAAAAGGTTACAGGAGAATATGGCATTGGAACAATGAATGAGAGAGGAGAAAGATTAATTGAGTTCTGTAATAAATTTCATTTAGTAATAGCGAATACTCTGTTCAAGAATCGTAAGAGGAGGAGGTATACTTGGAAAAGGCCATGTGATATGGGGGGATTTCAGTTAGATTACATCATGGTCAGACAGAGATTCCGAAATCAGATACTGGATTGCAGGGAGTACCCAGGAGCAGATATAGGCTCAGATCACAATGTAGTAGTAATGAAGAAGAGGCTGAAGTTTAACAGCTTAGCCAGGAAGAATCACTACACAAAGAAGTTGGCCACCGAAGTACCAAGAAATGACGAGACACGCTTGACGTTCTCTAAGGCTATAGATACAGCAACAAGGAATAGCTCAGTAGGCAGTACAGTTGAAGGGGAATGGACGTCTCTAAAAAGGGCAGTCACAGAAGATGGAAAGAAAAACATAGGTACATAGAAGGTAGCTGCTAAGGAACCCTGGGTAACAGTTAATCGATGAAAGAAGGAAGTACAAAAACACTCAGAGAAGTTCAGGAATACAGAAATACAAGTCTTTGGGGAATGAAATAAAGAGGAAGTGCAGGAAATTTAAGACGAAATAGCTGCATGAAAAAATGTGAAGAAATCGAGAAAGAAATGAGTGTCTGAAGGACTGACTCAGTATATAAGAAAGTTGAAACAAAGCTCGGTGAAATTAAAAGCAAGAGTGGTAACATTAAGAGTGCAGCGAGAATTCCATTGTTAAATGCAGAAGAGAGAGCGGACAAGTGGAAAGAATACACTGAAAGCCTGTATGAGGGGGAAGATTTGTCTGATGCCGCAGAAGAAGAAACAGGGTCGATTTAGAAGAGATGGGAGATCCAGTATTAGAATCAGAATTTAAGAGAGCTTTGGAGGATTTAAGGTCAAACAAGGCAGAAGGGATAAATAACATTCCATCAGAATTTCTAAAATTCTTGGGGGATGTGGCAATAAAACGAATGTTGACTTTGGTGTATAAAATATATCAGTCTGGCGAAATACCATCTGATTTTCGGAAAAGTATCATCCACTCCCCCCCATGAACCATGGACGTTGCCGTTGGTGGGGAGGCTTGCGTGCCTCAGCGATACAGATGGCCGTACTGTAGGTGCAACCACAACGGAGGGGTATCTGTTGAGAGGCCAGACAAACGTGTGGTTCCTGAAAAGGGGCAGCTGCCTTTTCAATAGTTGCAGGGGCGACAGTCTGGATGATTGACTGATCTGGCCTTGTAACATTAACCAAAACGGCCTTGCTGTGCTGGTACTGCGAACGGCTGAAAGCAAGGGGAAACTACAGCCGTAATTATTCCCGAGGACATGCAGGTTTACTGTATGACTAAATGATGATGGCGTCCTCTTGGGTAAAATATTCCGGAGGTAAAATAGTCCCCCATTGGGATCTCCGGGCGGGGACTACTCAAGAGGACGTCGTTATCAGAAGAAAGAAAACTGGCATTCTACAGATCGGAGCGTGGAATGTCAGATCCCTTAATCGAGCAGGTAGGTTAGAAAATTTAAAAAGGGAAATGGATAGGTTAAAGCTAGATATAGTGGGAATTAGTGAAGTTCGGTGGCAGGAGGAACAAGACTTTTGGTCAGGTGATTACAGGGTTATAAATACAAAATCAAATAGGGGTAATGCAGGAGTAGGTTTAATAATGAATAAAAAAATAGGAGTGCGGGTTAGCTACTACAAACAGCATAGTGAACGCATTATTGTGGCCAAGATAGACACAAAGCCCATGCCTACTACAGTAGTACAAGTTTATATGCCAACTAGCTCTGCAGATGATGAAGAAATTGATGAAATGTATGACGAGATAAAAGAAATTATTCAGGTAGTGAAGGGAGACGAAAATTTAATAGTCATGGGTGACTGGAATTCGTCAGTAGGAAAAGGGAGAGAAGGAAACATAGTAGGTGAATATGGATTGGGGGGAAGAAATGAAAGAGAAAGCCGCCTTGTAGAATTTTGCACAGAGCATAACTTAATCATAGCTAACACTTGGTTCAAGAATCATAAAAGAAGGTTGTATACCTGGAAGAATCCTGGAGATACTAAAAGGTATCAGATAGATTATATAATGGTAAGACAGAGATTTAGGAACCAGGTTTTAAATTGTAAGACATTTCCAGGGGCAGATGTGGATTCTGACCACAATCTATTGGTTATGAACTGCAGATTGAAACTGAAGAAACTGCAAAAAGGTGGGAATTTAAGGAGATGGGACCTGGATAAACTGAAAGAACCAGAGGTTGTAGAGAGTTTCAGGGAGAGCGTAAGAGAACAATTGACAGGAATGGGGGAACGAAATACAGTAGAAGAAGAATGGGTAGCTCTGAGGGATGAAGTAGTGAAGGCAGCAGAGGATCAAGTAGGTAAAAAGACGAGGGCTAATAGAAATCCTTGGGTAACAGAAGAAATATTGAATTTAATTGATGAAAGGAGAAAATATAAAAATGCAGTAAATGAAGCAGGCAAAAAGGAATACAAACGTCTCAAAAATGAGATCGACAGGAAGTGCAAAATGGCTAAACAGATGTGAAGCAGATGTGAAAATTACCGAACTATCAGTTTAATAAGTCACAGCTGCAAAATACTAACGCGAATTCTTTACAGACGAATGGAAAAACTGTTAGAAGCGGACCTCGGGGAAGATCATTTTGGATTCCGTAGAAATGTTTGAACACGTGAGGCAATACTAACCTTACGACTTATCTTAGAAGAAAGATTAAGAAAAGGCAAACCTACGTTTCTAGCATTTGTAGACTTAGAGAAAGCTTTTGACAATGTTAACTGGAATACTCTCTTTCAAATTCTGAAGGTGGCAGGGGTAAAATACAGGGAGCGAAAGGCTATTTACAATTTGTACAGGAACCAGGTGGCAGTTATAAGAGTCGAGGGGCATGAAAGGGAAGCAGTGGTTGAGAAAGGAGTGAGACAGGGTTGTAGCCTCTCCCCGATGTTATTCAATCTGTGTATTGAGCAAGCAGAAAGGAAACAAAAGAAAAATTCGGAGTAGGTATTAAAATTCATGGAGAAGAAGTAAAAACTTTGAGGTTCGCCGATGACATTGTAATTCTGTCAGAGACAGCAAAGGACTTGGAAGAGCAGTTGAACGGAATGGACAGTGTCTTGACAGGAGGATATAAGATGAACATCAACAAAAGCAAAACAAGGATAATGGAATGTAGTCAAATTAAATCGGGTGATGCTGAGGGGATTAGATTAGGAAATGAGACACTTAAAGTAGTAAAAGAGTTTTGCTATTTAGGGAGCAAAATGACTGATGATGGTCGAAGTAGAGAAGATATAAAATGTAGACTGGCAATGGCTAGGAAATCGTTTCTGAAGAAGAGAAATTTGTTAACATCGAGTATAGATGTAAGTGTCAGGAAGTCGTTTCTGAAAGTATTTGTATGGAGTGTAGCCATGTATGGAAGTGAAACATGGACGATAACCAGTTTGGACAAGAAGAGAATAGAAGCTTTCGAAATGTGGTGCTACAGAAGAATGCTGAAGATAAGGTGGGTAGATCACGTAACAAATGAGGAGGTATTGAATAGGATTGGGGAGAAGAGAAGTTTGTGGCACAACTTGACAAGAAGAAGGGATCGGTTGGTAGGACATGTTTTAAGGCATCAAGGGATCACAGATTTAGCATTGGAGGGCAGCGTGGAGGGTAGAAATCGTAGAGGGAGTCCAAGAGATCAATACACTAAGCAGATTCAGAAGGATGTAGGTTGCAGTAGGTACTGGGAGATGAAGAAGCTTGCACAGGATAGAGTAGCATGGAGAGCTGCATCAAACCAGTCTCAGAACTGAAGACCACAACAACAACAACAACAATCATCCACTCAATTCCGAGAGTGCAAGAGCTGGTAAGTGCGAGTATTTACACACAATCAGCGTAACAGTTCATTCATTCAAGTTACTGACATTAAGAATATACAGAAGAATGGAAAAGAAAATTGAGCACGTGTTAGATCACGATCAGTTTGGCTTTAGGAAAGGTAAAGGCAATTCTGGCGTTTCGGTTGATAATGAAAGCAAGACTAAAGAAACATCAAGAATCATTCACAGGATTTGTCGACATGGAAAAGTTTCCGACAGTGTAAAATGGTGCAAGATCTTCGAAATTTTGAGGTTCAGGAGGGGAATTACAATTCAATGTGAAAGGATATCAGTGATACGATTCACTGATATTACTACCCTGAGTGAAAGTGATGACGTACATGAATAGAATGCTGAATGGAAGGAACAGTCTAAGAATACAAAATATGGGCTGAGAGTAAATCGAAGGAAGACGAAAGTAGTGAAAAATAGGAGATATGAAAATAGCAAGAAACTTAACATCAAGGTTGATAGTCACAAAGTAGATGAAGTTAAGTATTCTACTACCTAGGCCGCACAATAATCACTGACGGACCTAATGAGAACATCAAAGGCAGATTAGCGCTGGCAAAAAAGGGCATTCCTGGCCAAGAGAAGTGTACATCAAACATAGGCCATAATTTGAGGATGAAATTTCTGGGAATGTACATTTGGAGCACAACATTGTATGATAGAGAAAGGTGGAATGTGGAAAAACCGGAACAGAAGAGAATCGCAGCGTTTTAGATGTGGTGTTTCAGACGAATGTTGAAAATTGGGTGGACTTAAACGGTAAGGAATGAGGAGGTTCCGCGGAGAATTCCAGAGGGAAAGAATATGTGGAAAACACTGACAAGAAGAAAGGACATCTGTTAAGATATGAGGGAATGACTTCCATGGTACTAGAGGGAGCTGTGGAGGGCAAAAACATAGAGGAAGACAGAGATTGGAATATATCCAGCAAATAATACGGGACGCAGGTTGCAAGTGCTACTCTGAGATGAAGAGGTTAGCACAGGAGAGGAATTCGTGGCGGGCCGCATCAAACCAGTGCCAGTCAGAAGACTAATTACTCGGTTCAAATGGCTCTGAGCACTATGGGACTTAACGTCTATGGTCATCAGTCCCCTAGAACTTAGAACTACTTAAACCTAACTAACCTAAGGACGTCACACAACACCCAGTCATCACGAGGCAGGGAAAATCCCTGACCCCGCCGGGAATCGAACCCGGGAACCCAGGGGCGGGAAGCGAGAACGCTACCGCACGACCCCGAGCTGCGAACACTGATTATAACTCGGCCGTTCGCTATTGTCCCCTACGGATCCGCGCAAAAAGACGAGAATGAAAATGGTAGGATACAGGAGCTAACGTAACAGCACACGTATTTATATCTAAGATTTGCAATACGCGAATAACAACATACCTATGTTTATAGTCTTACACAATCTTCTTCTACAGTATAGTAATGCATGTCCATGTCGGTACCGTTAGTTGTGCTGGAAGTCGCCATGAAAGTTTTAAAACAATAGCTATGTACCGCATGTTATTAAACCTATTACGAGTGCTCATATTCATCATCACTTTACTACTAATAGATCCCAAAGCAGACATTTTTAGTGATAAATCAGTACATTAGGTGGCGTAGTGCTAGTACGAATTGATATTATTATCTCTGTACTATTCCATATAATTACCTATGCATAAATTATTATCATAACATATAAGGCAATTCAGTATGCCACAGTTTTAAAAAATTGTATGTAAAACCATGTGCAACATACATAAAATGTAATTTATACCGAAACATTCTTATATCAGTTTAATTTTAAAAAAACTTGTTATAGAAATTCTTAAAAATTCATCACCAAATATTTCTTTCTACGAAATCGCAGCCAATGTAATAATCTGTAACCACTTACATGCTCTGTATGTACATTTAATGGTATCACATTAGGTCATTTTTGCTACATCAAGGAATAGCTTGATGTCTACAGCCACATACATGATAATTCATCAACAATACAAGAGTATATATGTCAACAATGGAGCGACTTACCGTTTGTATTTCTGCTATACTGTATAGAACCACACGCTATACCGAAAGAGAAGACTGTGTCATGATGTAAGCATAGTAATATCGTTTTACCGTGTATTGCAGATCTTGGATGTAATTAATGGGAGTGTGTTATTGGTGTTAGTTGCTGTGTTCTAGCATTTTCGACACATCTTTTGCAGATCCGAAGATGGTAACAGAGAATTGCCGAACCGGTGTTCTGTATGAATAAACGATTTTAGCGATTTCGGTTTTCATATTCCCATTACAGAGCACAAACACCGTAGGAACTGGTAGGCAGCTAGGATCTGGGAGTAGTAAGCCGCTGAGCGCAAA
The DNA here is from genome assembly GCF_023898315.1 of Schistocerca nitens. Taxonomy (NCBI): domain Eukaryota; kingdom Metazoa; phylum Arthropoda; class Insecta; order Orthoptera; family Acrididae; genus Schistocerca; species Schistocerca nitens. The sequence goes on from NC_064621.1 coordinate 363,407,541, forward strand.
TAAAATATTCGAAGTAAAATTATTTTTTGTTGATTTATGTCAGACAGCAACTTTTAATTACAAAAGGAGTAGTTCCAAGAACAACCGAAAATGTATCAAAATTAGCTAAAGCAGGACACACACACACACACACATACCAACTGACAAGCCGAGACATTAACATTATGACCACTGCCCACCGCGACGTTGGTTGCCGCCTGGTGGCTTTGAGGGTTCGTAACGCTGTAATAAAAGTACGTAAGCGGAGCAGACACGAACGGAGGATGACCTTGGTGGAGAGATGGGCTGGAAATGGTGAAATCCATTGAGATAAGCGGCTTTGAAAAAGTGCAGATTATTATTACGCAGGGCCTGTGAACGAGTATCTCGTAAACGACGAAGCTGGTCGAATGTTCACGTGTTACTGTCGTGAGCATCTATCTGGAAAGAGGTAGCAGGACTGTGAAACTACTACGACGCGCTAAATGGTTGGACGGTAACGACTCTTCACAGAGCGTGGGTTTCGGAGGCGTGTCTTTGCCGTAAAGGACAGATGGTGATTTGTGACAATTCTACCGAAAGAGCACAATGCTGATGCAAGCACAAGTGTTTCGGAGCACACGGTTGATTGTACAGTGTTGGCACGGAACTCCGCAACAGACTATCACTACGTGTTCACGTGTAAATCCAACGATATCGTTAATTACGATTGTAGTGGGCAAGGGACCATCAGGATTCGACCGTCGATTAATGGGAACGTGTAGGTTCTTCGGGTGAATCACATTTTTGCTACCCTTGGTCGATGGTCGTCTCCACAAACGCCGTCATCGAGGTGAACGGTGACTCGAAACTTGCAGCGCGCCACAGACCCAGGCTGGTGGGAACTGTCTTATGCTATGGGAGACATTCTACTGCACTTGCATGGGGCCTGTGGTAGTACTCGAAGACGCGCTGGCAGCTTCTAACCTCCTGCATCTCTTCATTCTTGATGTCTTCCCCAACGGCGACGTCACCTTTCAGCAGTTTTACTCTCCGTGTCTCGGAGCCGAAACCGTGCTACATTGGTTAGAGGAGCATTATGGTGAATTCAAGTCGATGCCTCGGCGACCGAATTCGCCTGATTTAAATCCTATGGAACCCATCTGGATCACTATCGGGTGCCATCACTGCGAACGTAAATCAGTGGCCCCATAATTTTCGCAAATTACATGACCTGTGCTTAGGAATATATGGCCACATACCTCCACAAACCTACCAACGAACTATAGGCTCTCTGATGCGCAGAATCAGTGACGTATTTCTTTCGAAAGACGGGAAAACAAGCTACTAAGCAGGTGGTCAAAATGTTTCGACTCATCAGCAAAGCAGACAAGGTACAGAAGAGACAGTAAAATCACAAAATACCAAAAGTTTTACAAGAATTTACGTACACAGCTGAAAATCCAGCAGAAGTAATTGTCAAATCACTGATTTGGATGACCAGAAAATGGAGAACTTAAATTAAAGTACACGACAGTGAAGCAGACTTTTGCACCGAATAATGTCAACCAGCAGTAAGAAAAATTAGTATAGAAATTTTAAAAGTTGGCGTACTCGGTTGTGAAGTAACCAAAAAGGAAATGCTATTTCACCGATATGTTTACAAAACAATGCACACGTCTGTGAAGCACACTGTAGCGTCAGTTACAGGAAAGGCATAATTTAAAAAATTCACACAAACGAAAAAAATTATAACTTTGCATACACGGCTGTGAAACAGCCAAAGCGAAACATCTGTTTTACTAACATGCATAGTAGTCATAATAGGCAGTGTATTTAAATAATATATACGTCAATGAAGCAGACTTAGAGTTTTACCAAGCATTTTTGTGAGCAACAAAATCTCAGGCAACCAGCGGGTCTCAAGCATACAAATTAGGCAAACATAGTAGATGTTCGATTTTGGCGGACCTCCCAGACGGCTGCTCGACAATTTCTGAAACAAACACACAGAGTAAAAAATAAAACTTACAAAGCAGTTGAACACAAGAGAAAAATGAAGGCGTACGACGTGAGCCCATTTACCCCGCTAGCGTCTAATAAGGAAATAAAAAATAAGTGACACTTAAACGTAGCAGACCACATATAGTCTACTAAAATTTTAATTTTAAAAATAAAAAAAAATATTGGGCAAGTTCGAATAGGGCTCGCGCATTGATGGTTCCGTACAAATCTAATATCTAGTTTATCCATACAGAGATTCGAGAATCTCAACGATTTTTGTCTGTTATTGATATCGATAGTGTCATGATGTTGGTCCCGGGAATTCCAAGACCACAACAAAATCTCTGCAGTAGTTCCTCAGACTAGCCCGCACATCCCAAAGGAGCGAGTCGGGGACTTCAGTTTATGTTTGTAGAGTGAGAAGATTTAATAAAACATTTTATTTACTTATTAAAGCATGACTACGAGTTGCATTTTATGTTTGCGTGCAGTAATGTTCATGCCGGCCGGTGTGGCAAAGCGGGACCGCTACGGTCGCAGGTTCGAATCCTGCCTCGGGCATGGATATGTGTGATGTCCTTAGGTTAGTTAAGTTTAAGTAGTTCTAAGTTGTAGGGGACTAATGACCTCAGATGTTCAGTCCCATAGTGCTCAGAGCCATCTGAACCATTTTTGTTAGTACTGTTCGTCTATTATGCTCTTGACGGATGATGGATGCAATAAATGTTCAAACGGCAAAAGTTTCAGATTTTTTTACTTTACTTGTATTGTGAAATCTTGTAACTCACCGAATTTTATATTTCTAGATCGACGGGAAGTATCTTAAAGTTTTTGATAGTGAGTTTTCGAGCATCAAAATATGTACTTAAATCGCTGTATCTTTTGATTGCTTAGAACCTTACAATTTGTACACTGTCAAAAGATCAGAGACGTAACATGTAACATAAATTTGAAATTGATACCCTAAACTGTTCCAAAATAAAATAGTGCTAACAAACGAACTGTTACGCTGTCAAAAAAAAAAAAAATCCCAACAGACGGACGGTAGGACAGACAGGCGGACAAACGGATAAAAAATGACTATTTTTTCGTGTTATGTAATTACATATTAACAATTTTCGGATTTTTCCTTTATACTTATTGTGAAACTTTGCTTCTAGGCAAATTTCATGATTCAAGGACAACGGTAAGCACCCTGTGGATTTTGTTGAGACAGCTTGCGAGTACCAAAGTATGTGACATAAATGGCCGTATTTTTTTTTAACTCAATTGAGTTAGAAGCTTAAAATTTTTTAGACGTCCAATGAACCACAGACTTTAATATGTGACATGAATTGGTAATTGACACGTCTACCCGTCCATGAGAAAAACGGTTCTTAGCACTCGGACAACCAGACAGAGTGGACACGGAACCCTTAAAAAAGGAGAAAGAGATAGATAGACAGATAGAAAGAGGGAGGGGGAGATAGAGAGAGAGAGAGAGAGAGAGAGAGAGAGAGAGAGAGAGAGTGAGAGATAGAGTGGGGCTGGGTGGGTTGGGGGAACATATATACGCCTCCTGAAACTACCTCTTAGAATCAAACCCGTATTTGTCTTACATTCGTATGCCCAGAATAGCGAAACACGGCCAGCAGCTCACTAGATCAGTTTATTGTTAAAATAACACGCGACAAGATGACAGTTGTTCCTGTATCAGGCCGAAGCAAATCATGGAAAATGTATGTGGCCACGTGCACCATACAAGGCAGTGGGAATACGACCGAAGTGCAGCTTCAGAATATGCTCTCACACACCACGGGCAGCGTAAAGTTTGTCCCAGTTTGCCCATACATTTCGAATTCGCTACGCGACCGATCGGCCGTTGGAAATCGGATTCCGCGCCATCTGGCGGGAATGGCCAGCTTCTCGGAGTCGAAAAGCGAGAGCCGTGCGGGGAGCAGAGAGAAGTCGACCTTTTGTGGGAGCGCACGGGACATGAAGGGACGCTGTCGGCGTGGAGAGCAGGGACAGCGGAGGCCGTGCTTCGGCTGGTGGAGTCTTGTTGCCGCACACGGTGTACGACGGGAGCAAAGCTGAGTGTGCGGACGGCTAACTACTGTTGTTCATAGCGACGTGGCCGACGCGGAGTGTGTGACGAAGTGAGAAACGAGGTACTGTAACGTGTCTGCGCTCTTAATATGGGGGAAACCTGTAAACGCCTCTATACTTTCGGTACAGAAACCGGTTCTAGCTGTATTTGCATTCGACGTGTCAAATGTCGAAATTAGTTAAGAGACGTCCACCATCTCAAAGCACCGTATCGCCCCTGACTGTTGCGCGCAAGAGTGGTGTAAACACGGGAGTAGGTTCATATTATAATTTTCTAGCTTTGGGTACTTGAGGAAATGAACGCTAAACACTGTGCTGTCTAAAAATATATTTATTCACAACCGGTTTCGATCACTGACCATCTTCACAGTGAAAAAAAAAAAGTTGTGACAACAAATGAAACCAAGTGTCAGCAGTAAGAGCACATCACTGTTGTGCCTGAGCAGTAGTACTGTGCACTTCAGACCCTTGCTTTCATTTTTCAGTGTTTTCTGTTTGCTTAAGCCGATACTATAGCGTGAAATATCTTCTTCTGATGTTGGCAAGTGAGCTATGGCATCTTTCCTGGATAAATAGCATGTACGACATCTGAAGTTGTCACAGTATTTTTCATATGTGAATACGATGATCAGTGATCGAAATCGGTTGTGAACAAATGTACAGTAAGACAGCATAGTATATCGATGCTGTTGACAGTCACCTGAAAAAAAATTGATTTAAGTTTTGGTAGTTGCCGGTAATATTTATTTGACGGATGCCTCTACTTCGTGATATGTGACGAAATTGTTTGTTGGATCGTGTTTGACTGTTTGCATCCGAATTGATTCGTCACAGGAAGGCAAGCCCTAGGATATCCCTATATCCCTTGTTATTCTGCAATAATTACTTGTGCCTTGTCTTTTGATAAAGCCTTCACCAAAAGTATGCAGTAGGTTCCAGAAAAATTAAGATTAATTTTTCGTTTAATGAAGAAGTACTAAGATACAATTTATTATCTTTTGGATATGTGGTAGAGATATCAAGACTGAACTGAACATCTTATTTTAATGGTACTGTTTGTTCTATGAATTAGCTATTAGTAGCATTCTGTTAATGGGATGTTTTCAACTTCATTTTTATCTTTAAAAGAACTGAGAAATTTTAAAGAAAAATTGTATTTCCTTGTCTTAAGTAAATTTTGAAGATTGCTCTCATTGAAGTTGTACTTTAATGTATGTGGTATTAAAATAATTGCTCTGTGAGTTTTTTCGAAACTATTCCGTGCGAATAAATGAACAGAATAAGGTCCAACCTGTATGTGTTTGTGTGTGTGTGTGTGTGTGTGTGTGTGTGTGAATCAGTCCACTCCACATTTCTGAAGTAATTTTTTTTATTGTTTTCTTTAAATGCCAAATGGTAAATTTACCATTTGGGTTATAAATTGAAACTCCACATTAGGAAACTGAGTGTCCCACAAAGTAAACATCAGCCGTGTAGGCAATATGAGCAGTCACCATGGCTCCGAGGCGTCAGCCGCAATACTACGCGAGATTACATCACACCAGCCAATCAGAGGCCCACAAAAAAAGACAGGCCATGGCGCATACGTCGCAGCAAGTGACACTACAGGTCTTAACGAGTGCCAGAAACTGTTCCCGGCGTGGAGCGAATAACTGCACTGGCGGAAAAAAATCGCGACACTAAAAAACAATTAATGTAGAGCAATGGAATTTCGGGAATAAATCTGTCTAGGACTTCCCCGTGAACCATGGACCTTGCCGTTGGTGGGGAGGCTTGCGTGCCTCAGCGATACAGATGGCCGTACCGTAGGTGCAACCACAACGGAGGAGTATCTGTTGAGAGGCCAGACAAACGTGTGGTTCCTGAAGAGGGGCAGCAGCCTTTTCAGTAGTTGCAGGGGCAACAGTCTGGACGATTGACTGACCTGGCCTTGCAACAGTATCCAAAACGGCCTTGCTGTGCTGGTACTGTGAACGGCTGAAAGCAAGGGGAAACTACGGCCGTAGTTTTTCCCGAGGGCATGCAGCTTTACTGTATGGATAAATGATGATGGCTTCCTCTTGGGTAAAATATTCCGGAGGTAAAATAGTCCCCATTCGGATCTCCGGGCGGGGACTTCTCAAGAGGACGTCGTTATCAGGAAAAAGAAAACTGGCATTCTACAGATCGGAGCGTGGAATGTCAGATCCCTTAACCGGGCAGGTAGATTATAAAATTTAAAAAGGGAAATGGATAGGTTAAAGTTAGATATAGTGGGAATTAGTGAAGTTCGGTGGCACGAGGAACAAGACTTTTGGTCAGGTGAATACAGAGTTATAAACACAAAATCAACTAGGGGTAATGCAGGAGTGGGTTTAATAATGAATAAAAAATAGGAGTGCGGGTAAGCTACTACAAACAGCATAGTGAGCGCATTATTGCGGCCAAGATAGACACGAAGCCCACGCGTACTACAGTAGTACAAGTTTATATACCAACTAGCTCTGCAGATGATGAAGAAATTTATGATGAGATAAAAGAAATTATTCAGGTAGTGAAGGAAGACGAAAATTTAATAGTCATGGGTGACTGGAATTCGTCAGTAGGAAAAGGGAGAGAAGGAAACATAGTAGGTGAATATGGATTGGCGCTACGAAATGAAAGAGGAAGCCGCCTGGTAGAGTTTTGCACAGAGCATAACTTAATCATAGCTAACACTTGGTTCAAGAATCATGAAAGAAGGTTGTATACATGGAAGAATCTGTGAGATACTAGAAGGTATCAGATAGATTATATAATGGTAAGACAGAGATTTAGGAACCAGGTTTTAAATTGTAAGACATTTCCAGGGGCAGATGTGGACCCTGACCGCAATCTATTGATTATGAACTGTAGATTAAAACTGAAGAAACTGCAAAAAGGTGGGAATTTAAGGAGATGTGACCTGGATAAACTGAAAGAGCCAGAGGTTGTACAGAGTTTCAGGGAGAGCATAAGGGAACAATTGACAGGAATGGGGGAAAGAAGTACAGTAGAAGAAGAATGAGTAGCTCTGAGGGATGAAGTAGTGAAGGCAGCAGAGGATCAAGTAGGAGAAAAGACGAGGGCTAGTAGAACTCCTTCGGTAACAGAAGAAATATTGAACTTAATTCATGAAAGGAGAAAATATAAAAATGCAGTAAATGAAGCAGGCAAAAAGGAATACAAACGTCTCAAAAATGAGATCGACAGGAAGTGCAAAATGGCTAAACAGGGATGGCTAGAGGACAAATGTAAGGATGTAGAGGCTTGTCTCACTAGGGGTAAGATAGATACTGCCTACAGGAAAATTGAAGAGACCTTTGGAGAGAAGAGAACCACTTGTATGAATATCAAGAGCTCAGATGGCAACCCAGTTCTAAGGAATGAAGGGAAGGCAGAAAGATGGAAGGAGTATATAGAGGGTTTATACAAGGGCCATGTACTTGAGGACAATATTATGGAAATGGAAGAGGATGTAAATGAAGATGAAATGGGAGATAAGATACTGCGTGAAGAGTTTGACAGAGCACTGAAAGACCTGAGTCGAAACAAGGCCCAGGGAGTAGACAACATTCCATTAGAACTACTGATGGCCTTGGGAGAGCCAGTCATGACAAAACTCTACCATCTGGTGAGCAAGATGTATGAGACAGGCGAAATACCCTCAGACGTCAAGAAGAATATAATAATTCCAATCCCAAAGAAAGCAGGTGTTGACAGATGTGAAAATTACCGAACTATCAGTTTAATAAGTCACAGCTGCAAAATGCTAACGCGAATTCTTTACAGACGAATGGAAGAACTGGTAGAAGCGGACCTCGAGGAAGATCAGTTTTGATTCCATAGAAATGTTGGAACACGTGAGGCAATACTAACCTTACGACTTATCTTAGAAGAAAGATTAAGAAAAGGCAAACCTACGTTTCTAGCATATGTAGACTTAGAGAAAGCTTTTGACAACGTTAACTGGAATACTCTCTTTAAAATTCTGAAGGTGGCAGGGGTAAAATACAGGGAGCGAAAGGCTATTTATAATTTGTACAGATACCAGGTGGCAGTTATAAGAGTCGAGGGGCATGAAAGGGAAGCAGTGGTTGGGAAAGGAGTGAGACAGGGTTGTAGCCTCTCCCCGATGTTATTCAATCTGTATATTGAGCAAGCAGTAAAGCAAACAAAAGAAAAATTCGGAGTAGGTATTAAAATTCATGGAGAAGAAGTAAAAACTTTGAGGTTCACCGATGACATTGTAATTCTGTCAGAGACAGAAAAGGTCTTGGAAGAGCAGTTGAAAGGAGGATATAAGATGAACATCAACAAAAGCAAAACGAGGATAATGGAATGTAGTCGAATTAAGTGGCGTGATGCTGAGGGGGTTAGATTAGGAAATGAGACACTTAAAGTAGTAAAGGAGTTTTGCTGTTTGGGGAGCAAAATAGCTGATGATGGTCGAAGTAGAGAGGATATAAAATGCAGACTGGCAATGGCAAGGAAAGCGTTTCCGAAGAAGAGAAATTTGTTAACATCGAGTATAGATGTGTCAGGAAGTCGTTTCTGAAAGTATTTGTATGGAGTGTAGCCATGTATGGAAGTGAAACATGGACGATAAATAGTTTGGACAAGAAGAGGCTAGAAGCTTTCGAAATGTGGCGCTACAGAAGAATGCTGAAGATTAGATGGGTAGATCACGTAACTAATGGTGAAGTATTGAATAGAATTGGGGAGAAGAGGAGTATGTTGCACAACTTGACGAAAACAAGGGACCGGTTAGTAGGACATGTTCTGAGGCATCAAGGGATCACAAATTTAGCATTGGAGGGCAGTGTGGAGGGTAAAAATCGTAGAGGGAGACCAAAAGATGAATACACCAAACAGATTCAGAAGGATGTGTGTTGCAGTAAGTACTGGGAGATGAAGAAGCTTGCACAGGATAGTGTAGCATGGAGAGCTGCATCAAACCAGTCTCAGGACTGAAGACCACAACAACAACAATCTGTCTAGATAACATATTTACACTAGTGGCTATTAAAATTGCTACACCACGAAGATGACGTGCTACAGACGCGAAATTTAACCGATAGGAAGAAGATGCTGTGATATGCAAATTATTAGCTTTTCAGAGCATTCACACCTACAACGTGCTGACATGAGGAAAGCTTCCAACCGACTTCTCATACACAAACAGCAGTTGACCGGCGTTGCCTGGCGAAACGTTGTTGTGATGCCTCGTGTAAGGAGGAGAAATGAGTATCATCACGTTTCCGACTTTGATAAAGGTAGGATTGTAGCATATCGCTGCTCGCTGCTCACGTTGGTCGAGATCCAATAACTGTTAGCAGAATATGGAATCCGTGGGTAGAGGAGGGTAATACTGGATCCCAACGGCCTCGTATCATTAGCAGTCGAGATGACAGGCATTTTATCCGCATGGCTGTAACGGATCGTGCAGCCATGTCTCGATCCCTGAGTCAACAGGCGTGGACGGTTGGAAGACAACAGCCATCTGTACAACGAGTTCGACGACGTTTGCAGCTGCATGGACTGTCAGCTCGGAGACCATGGCTGTTGTTACCCTTGACGCTGCATCACAGACAGGAGCGCCTGCGATGATGTACCCAACGACGACCCTGGGTGCACGAATGGCAAAACGTCAATTTTTTCGGATGAATCCAGGTTCTGTTTACAGCATCATGATGGTCGCATCCGTGTTTGGCGACATCACGGTGAACGCACATTGGAAGCGTGTATTCGTCATCGCCATACTGGCTTATCACCCGGCGTGATGGTATGGGGTGCCATTGGTTACATGTCTCGGTCACCGCTTGTTCGCATTGACGGCACTTTGAGCAGTGGACGTTACATTTCAGATGTGTTACGACCCGTGGCTCTACCCTTCATTCGATCCTTGCGAAACCCTACATTTCAGAAGGATAATGCACGACCGCATGTTGCAGGTCCTGTACAGGCCTTTCTGGATACAGAAAATGTTCTACTGCTGCCCTGGCCAGCACATTCTCCAGATCTCTCACCAATTGAAAACGTCTGGTTAATGGTGGCCGAGCAATTGGCTCGTCACAATACGCCAGTTACTACTCTTGATGAACTGTGGTATCGTGTTGAAGCTGCATGTTCAGCTGTACCTGTACACGCCATCCAAGCTCTGTTTGACTCAATGCCCAGGCGTATCCAGGCAGTTATTACGGCCAGAGGTGGTTGTTCTGGGTGCTAATTTCTCAGGATCTATGTACCCAAATTGCGTGAAAATGTAATCAGATGTCAGGTATAGTATAATATATTTGTCTAATGAATACCCGTTTATCATTTGCACTTCTTCTATGTGTAGCAACTTTAATGGCCAGTAGTGTAAGTGATTAACATTGGAACAGTTATGGACTGTGCGGCTGGTCCCGGCGGTGGTTCGAGTCCTTCCTCGGGCATGGGTGTGTGTGTTTGTCTTTAGAATAATTTAGGTTAAGTAGTGTGTAAGCTTAGAGACTGTTGACCTTAGCAGTTAAGTCCCATAAGAGTTCACACACATTTGAACATTTTTTAACATTGCAAGATCAGAGGTTAATATAACCGGGATATAAGCCATTGCAAATGTGAAATGCTGGTACATTAATAACAGTTGTAACAGCCAGAATGTTGAATGCAAGCATGCAAACATGCACTTATTGTGGTGTGCGGGTGCCGGATATCAGTTTGTGTGACGGAGTTCCATGTCTGTTGCACTTGGTCGGGCAATACAGGGCGGTTAATACTGGCTGTGGATGACGCTGGAGTCGTATGATGTCCCATATGTGCTTGATTGCAGACGGATCTGGTGACTGAGCAGGCCAAGGCAACAAGCCGACATTCTGTAGAACATTCTGGGTTACGACAGCGGTATGTGTGTTAGCGTCATTGTGTTGAAAGACATACACTGAAATACTGTTCATGAATGGCAGCACGACAGGTCGAGTCACTATATTTACCTACAGTTTTTCAAAAAATGGTTCATATGGCTCTGAGCACTGTGGGACGTAACTTCTGAGGTCATCAGTCCCCTAGAACTTAGAACTACTTAAACCTAACTAACTTAAGGACATCACACACACCCATGCCCGAGGCAGGATTCGAACCTGCGACCGTAGCGGCCGCGCGGTTCCGGACTGTAGCGCCTAGAACCGCCCGGCCACTCCGGCCGGCTCCAGTTTTGCAATCAGGATGCGTAGGATAACCACGAAACTGCTTCCACTGTCATACGAAATCGCACCCCATACCATAACTGAGGTCCAGTGTGTCTAGCACGGAGACAGGTTGGTTGCACACCCTCAACTGGCCTCCCCCTAACCAACAAACAGCCATCACTGGCACCGAGGTAGAACCAGCTTTCATCAGAAAACACAACAGACCTCCAATGAGCTCTCGATTGACACCACTGAAGCCGCAAGTGGCGGTGGTTTTGCGGTCAGTGGAGGGCTACAGGGCATCTGGCTCGGAGCTGTCTAAGTAATACTTGTAACAGTTCGTTGCTTTACTGTGTTACCAACTGTTGTGTCCAGGAATCCTGCGTACAATCAAACAACTCGTATTAATGAGTTTTATTACAACAAGTACAAATACGTAGTCATACAATGCAGGCTTTCACGATCGGATGTTTCAGCTGCCGAGAATTTTTCCGGGTTGCATGGCCGCTGTTCATGGAACTCTTCTATCCCTGACGTTTCGTCCAAAGCTACGTTGGACATCTTCGGACGTGCTCCTGGTTGTGCTGAGTCTTGCCAATTGACGAGTCGGATGTCGAAGAACGGCCTAAATACCGTGGAAAGTGGGCGTGGTCTGGATTTCACTTGATAGTAGAGATAAACCTTGTCAAGGATAAAATTTAACTATCGATCTTAGTACGTCAAAGATAAAATCTTCTCATCGATTCTGTAGCGCCACTGTCCATATATCGCTGAGTTTCATGGCTTCTTCTTTTCTGTTAAAATTATCCCCATGTTTATATATTTCGATGGCTTCTCTATATAGCCGTGTATAATACTTCGTCATAGCACATAAAACATCAGTTTCCGAAAATTGCACTACGTGATCAGCCAACTGACGTAGGTTGGAACTTAAATAGTGGCAACACTGCTGTGGAGACACTATGCAATGGTATATACTATTGTCGTTGATAGCACATGTTGAAATACCTACCTGACCTCCGAGCAAATGGGCTCGCCCTTCCCATGTCACAGGCATGCGCACAATCGAGGGAAACTCATTCACTTGTGTGCAGTCTAACGTAATGGTGTCACTGTGTTTTCGAAACAGGAACAACGGAGTACCATCAAGATTGTATGTGCTACGGCAGACCGTCTGTGCACAGTATTACTGTTCGTTTTTGGAGCATCACCTGCGACCAGCTTTGCGAAAGAAGCGGCGACACTTCCTGCGCAAGCCACCAATCATATTGCACGACAATGCGCGGGCGCATATAGCGCAAGCTGTGGCTGCTCTCTTCGGCCGATGGGACTGGGAAGTACTGCACCATTCACCATACTCCCCGGACTTAAGTCCTTGTGACTTGGATTTGATTCCGAAGATGAAGGAATCACTTCGTGGCATTCGCTTCAGAGCTGTTCTAGAGATTCGACAGGCAGTAGACCGCTCCATCCGCACCATCAACAGAACAGGCTCAGCTAACGGTGTACTACGCCTTGCACATCGCTGGCAACAGGTTCTACACAACGCTGGTGACTAATTTGTAGGACAGCAACAGGTGCAAACATGAACTCTTTTGTATCGGTTGTGAATAAATAGTAGCTACTATTTAAGTTCCAACCCTCGTACTTATCTTTTGTCTGAGAATTCTTGTAGTCCTTTATACATGATCATCCACAAGTACAATTAAACAGATGTGTTGAAAGCAAAGGGCGACATACAAAATAATCAGCATCTTGAGAAAAGACAGACACAACAAGAAAAAATAAACATAAAACTCAAAACAGCAATTTCTACCAAGGAATAAAACTGTGCAATAATTTACCGAAAGAGATTAAAGAAATTGCAAAAATACACTTATTTAAAAAGGTAGCTAAAAAGTAACTGTTATGCGGTAAATTTTATACACTGAAGGATTACTTAGCTAAAACAGAGTAGGGGTTTGATAAAAAATGTTATACAAATAAATAATAATAATAATGATTCTAAAATATCGAACATTCCACATAACACATTCACTTTATATTTATTTATTTATTGTTCCATGGGACCAAATTAAGGAGAAGTCTCCAAGATCATGGAACGAGTCAATACATGAAATTATAACACGAGATTAGAAACAGATAAAATGAAATATAAAAAAAAAACATATTCAGGTGACAAGTTGTAAGTTTAAATAAAGAAAGTCAACAATGTAACACTGGAATTAGCTTAATTTTTTAGCTCTTCCAGGAGCTCCTCGACAGAATAGAAGGAGTGAGCCATGAGGAAACTCTTCAGTTTAGACTTAAAAGAGTTTGGGCTACTGCTAAGATTTTTGAGTTCTTGTGGTAGCTTATTGAAAATGGATGCTGCAGAATACTGCACTCCTTTCTGCACAAGAGTCAAGGAAGTGCATTCCACATGCAGATTGGATTTCTGCCTAGTATTAACTGAGTGAAAGCTGCTAACTCTTGGGAATAGGCTAATATTGCTAACAACAATCGACATTAAAGAAAATATATACTGTGAGGGCAATGTCAGAATTACCAGACTATTGAATAGGGGTCGACAAGAGGTTCTCGAACTTTCACCACATATAGCTCGAACAGCCCGTTTTTGAGCCAAAAATAACCTTTTTGAATCAGAATAATTATCCCAAAAAATAATACCATACGACATAAGCGTATGAAAATATGTGAAGCAGACTACTTTTCGTGTTGAAGTGTCACTTATTTCAGATACTGTTCTAATGGTAAATAAAGAAGCATTTAGTTTCTGAAAAAGATCCTGGACATGGGCTTTTCACAACAGCTTACTATCTATCCGAACGCCTAGGAACTTGAACAGTTCCATCTCGCTTATAATATGCCCATTCTGTCTGATCAAAATATCGGTTCTTGTTGAATTGTGAGTTAGAAACTGTAAAAACTGAGTCTTACTGTGATTTAGCATCAAATTATTTTCCACAAGCCATGAACTTATTTCATGAACTACATTATTTGATACTGTTTCAATATTACACACAAGATCCTTCACTACCAAGCTGGTGTCATCAGCAAACAGAAATATTTTTGAATCACCTGTAATACTAGAAGGCATATCATTTATATAAATAAGAAACAGCAGTGGCCCCAGTACCGACCCTTGGGGAACGCCCCACTTAACAGTGCCCCATTGGGACTGAATATCACTACCATTCTCAATATTATGGAGAATTACCTTCTGCTTTCTGTTCTTAAAGTAAGAGGCGAACCAATTGTAAGCTACTCCACTTACTCCATAATGGTCCAACTTATGCAGTAATATTTTGTGGTCAACACAGTCAAAAGCCTTCGTTAAATCAAAGAAAACACCTAGCGTTCCCAACCTTTTATATAATCCGTCCAAAACCTCACAGATAAAAGAGAATATATCATTTTCAGTTGTTAAACCATTTCTAAAACTAAACTGAACATTTGACAGCAAATTATGTGAATTTAAATGCTCCAGTAACCTTGTATATACAACCTTCTCGATAACTTTAGCAAACACCGATGGCATAGAAATAGGTCTAAAATTGTCAACATTATCAATGTCTCCCTTTTTATAAAGTGGCATTATTACTGAGTACTTTAATCGGTCAGGAAACAGACCACTCCTAAAGGAAAAGTTACAGATATGACTAAGTATTGGGCTAACATACATAGAACAATACTTCAGTATTCTGCTAGATACCCCGTCATATCCATGATAGTTCTTGGTCTTTAGTGATTTAATTATTAACTCAATCTCCCTCTTGTCAGTATCATGGATGAGCATTTCAGGTAACAATCTCGGAACACTTTTTTGTAAGAGCGCTATATGATTCCCTGTTGGGACTAGGTTTCTATTTAGTTCACCTGCTATATTCAGAAAGTGATTATTAAATACTGTACATATATGCGACTTATTAGTAACACGGACATTCCCACTACGCACTGATTCTATATCCTCGACCTGTCTCTGCAGACCAGCCACTCTCCTTTACGACTGACCATATGGTTTTAATTTTATCCTGAGACTTAGCTATTCTATCTCCATACCACATACTTTTTGCCTTCCTAATAACATTTTAAGCACCTTACAATACTGTTTGTAATGGGCTGCTGCATTTAGATTTTGACTGTTTCTAACGTTTTGATATAATTGCCACTTTGTTCTACAAGATATTCTTATCCCTCTAGTCAGCCACCCAGGCTGCCCGTTTGTGCCAGTACCCTGTTTTGAACGTTCTAACGGAAAGCAACTTTCAAAGAGCACGAGAAAAGTCTTGAGAAAAGCATTATATTTATCGTCTAGTGTAACAGCGCTATAAACATCTTGCCACTCTTGTTCCTTGATAAGGTTTACAAAGGTCTCTACAGCAACTGGATCAGCTTTCCTAAACAGCTGATGACTATATTTAACACGTGTTGCAGCACAAAAATCTTTTAGAGTTAAAATTTGTGCATCATGATCTGAAAGGCCATTCACCTTTTTGCTAACAGAAGGCCCTTCTAATAATGAGGAATGAACAAAAATGTTGTCTATGGTTGCTCTACTGTTCCTTGCACTCTCGTTGGAAAGAATACGGTTTGCATAAGATTATATGAATTAAGGAGGTCTACCAGCATCCTCTTCCTTGCACAATCACTTATACAGTTAATATTGAAGTCACCACATATAACTAACTTTTTGTATTTCCTATAAAGTGAACCAAGAACCTCCTCCAGCTTTCGCAAAAATGTCGTGAAATCGAAGTCTGGGGATCTATAAATAACAACAGTTAGAAGTTTAGCTCCATTAAATTTAACCACACCTGCACAACATTCAAACACCTTTTCAGTGCAGTACTTTGAAACATCAATTGACTCAAATGGGATGCCGTTTTTCACATACATGGCTACTCCCCCTCACCGCAAAGAACTCCTCGAAAAGCTGCCAGCCAACCTGTATCCTGGTAAAGTAAGCCTCTGAATTATCTCCTTATATAAGAAGTGTTCAGATATACCAATAATTTCAGAGTCAACATCTATAAGCAGTTCACTAACTTTATCTCTAATACCTTGTATATTTTGATGAAATATACTAATTCCCTCATTACTCGGATACCTAAGCTTTGTCAAAAGTGGTTCCTTTGTTAGAGAAACTTCCCTTAAGCAGGAATACCTATCAGCTGGTTCAGTCTAAAAAAGGTGCAGCTCTAACACCCACTACTGCAGGAATTTTCCCATGAGTGATCCCACCAACCCAACCTATGCTGTCACCTATAAGCTTTGCCAACCTCCCCTTCCCATACCTGTTGAGGCGCAGGCCATGTCTAGTGAAACCCGTCCTGCTGATAGACTCCACCGACATCACTGAAATGTGACCCATGCTTTCTGTCATCAGCGCACCCCCAAGTCTCATGTTATTATGCCTGACGGCTGTATTAAGATGAGGCCGATCGTGACGCTGAAACAGTTCCACGAAATGCACATTCATGTTGCCAGTCTGAGTGGCTATCTTTTCCAGGTCACCATCTATGTCATACTCCCCATCCCTATCAATACTATTACCAGCCCCACCCACAATCACTACCTGATCCTCTTTAGTAAAATCCCTACATAACCCCCCTATGTTAACAGTCACCTGAGCCAATCCTGCATTAGGCTTCACAATGCTGGTGACCTCGTACTCACTCCCCAGCACTTCCTGCAACTTCTGACCTACACCTCTGCCATGAGAACTACCTAACAGCAGAACCTTCTTGTTCATCTTCGACTTTGCATCTGTTCTAGCCACCGTAACTACTGAGGTCTGCTGAATACTTCCTACATCTACAGCTACTAGAGATTCCTCTCCACTAGACTGACAGTTGGTCATATATATTGTAAACAACAATAGTAAAACTATCTGAAAATCTTCTTCTTCTAGCAGATCTCTTGCCAACAGCCAGCTCCCATTCCCCAACCCCCTTCGCCCTCCTCATCCTATCTAGCTCCTCCTGTGCGCTTTTCAACTGCACCTGAAGGGCACAGATCTTACGCTCCTGCTCCTCTATCAACTTACTCTTGCTACATAACCTGCAGTTCCAGGAGAGGATCTCACCAGAATGCCCACTGGCTTCCCCACTGCATTCCCCCCAGTGAAAATACTCACACCGCAATCCACTACTCACGAACCTACGGCAAAGCCCACACTTCTCACTCATGGTAAAATTTTTCTTTTTCTAAGTTCCGTTACTACAATAAGAAGATGTTAAAAACCTGACTACAATAATCACAAACTTACTCTACAAGGGAAGTAACTACTATTATTAACAGTATTAATAAACAACAAATGTGAATATAACAAAAGACTAATACAGAAAGAGAATCAAACGTCTAATGACACAGTAACGAAGCTGAAAACAGTTCCCAAAAGGTTCTTCTGAAATTATTTCACCAGAAAACACAAAAAACACCGGTTGAAGACTACTAAAGTTCCTAAATAAACCACTATACACAAACAATTAATTAGTACTTAGCTTTCGATGCGCCGCTACAGCTGCAACTGGTCAGCGCGGAATGTAAACACAGGTAAGAGGTTACGTAGCTCGATACGAAACACTCACAAATATCAGGTTACAACACAAAAAAGGCAGAAGTGAATGAAGAAACCACTAATAAGTCACTTATATAGTAAATATTATCACAAAAACCGTTAAAATATATATCTGAAACATAAAAAAAAATGAAAAACTTAGAGAGCGATCTCACACGCAGTCACTCGCTTATGACGTCACACCAAAGATCTTTTCTTTCCTTCTTTTTTTTTTCCTTTCTAGAAATACTTACCCCCAAGCTATGCATGGCACAATACTAACACCTCTTCCTCTTTATGAGCTCAACATCACACTCATTAAGGAGGGATGCTGACTCGGTTTTTCAGGATAGCAAATGGGAAGTTATGGTATAGAAAATGGCCCAGAGATCCCCAGTGTGTGTGTGTGTGTGTGTGTGTGTGTGTGTGTGTGTGTAGTGAGTGAAGTGTTATGAAACAATGTGTATATAATGTGTGCAGTGACTGATAGTGAGATATGAGTGAACAATGTGGCATTACATTATTTAATAAGTTATTTGTAAAAACAGAAAAGTATTGTGTACCAGGAGTAAATCTAATGATTGTCTCTAACTAGAAGTCTGTAAATATCTGTGTATACGAATTAGCTTATTTTAAATTGATATAAATTTGTAAATACTTTGACATGCCCTATAGCCTTGTAAAAAGAGATCTACGGATGAATAAAGCTACTACTACTAGTACTACGCCTACTACTACAAGTAACACTTCTGTTTCTAGTGACCGCTATTAACAAAAGTCTGTCAAATGGACTCCAGTGACTGCTGATCTCTAACTGCTACGTAGAGATTGCTAATGAAGAGGCAACAATGCGTCGGCTAGCGAAATGGCTAACTTTGAAGCTGCTATCGAAGTCGGATGGCACCAGTCGGGCTCCGCGCTTATGTCGCCTTTATCTAGAGGCCGCTGCTGTCGCGTTGTCGTCCTAGAGGGAGGTGCGATTGGCTGACCTCTTCTCACAGCCTTCTCTTCTCTGTCGTTCCCGACAGGCGTGCTGGCGCTGACTCTACACCGTAACACCAACTACTGATCAAATTGCTGGTTCAGACGCAGTACGATGCGCCAGAACCATACGCAAAACACGAAGGTCTTCTCTCTCAGTAGTGCCACGTGACCGTCTGGAGCCCGGTCTAGTGCGTCCATACATTCTCGTGATCACCCCTGCCAGCAAGCATGTACAGCGGCTACATTCCTGCCAAGTCTTTCTGCAGTATCGCAGAAGGAACATCCAGCTACTCGTAGCCTTTTACGTGGCCTCGTTCAAACTCAGTGAGGTGTTGGTAATGGTGTCTTTGTCACTTCAAAGGCACTCTTGACTATCTTTGACTCACCGCCTCCAGTCTCAAAGATACTTAACGCCGACGACCGTTACAGCGTGTATTTGCATCATCATAGTGGCGCAACTAGCGCCATTCTTACGCGACTGGCACGGAATTTGAATGGACATCTTCTTTAAGATGTAGAAGCGCACCTACCAATTTTCGTTTTTGTCCCACAACTTCTTCTTAGTGCTGCGATTTTTTTCCGTCAGCATATTTAAGATTTGTTTAATAATTCTTGACTGCGCGTTTAAAAGCGTTTAAGCTCTCGTAGCACATTAATAAGTTCAGGCCTTTAGTGGGTATCTTTTCAATTACATACTGATTTCCCATGGCCCTGCACGGAGCCGGGCGTTGGCGAAGTGTGGCGAACAAGTCGACTAGTGTGACTTTGAGAGGGAACAGTTTGTTCCATCTCATTACAATTAGTTTTTTGTTGCATTATACTGAATATAGTTTCAACATTTTTTTTAGTTTAAATAATGTGATATCTGGAGTGAAGAGGTGGATTACCTGTTTATTTAATTCAATTCATAATTACATAAATGCACTTCCTTTCCCTAAACCCACTACGTTGCCTTGGGTTGATTAAGTTTGGGGTTTGTATTAAGAGTTCGTCTGCTGGTAGTGCCAAGGCAGAGATGTGGTCACCCTGTACGTCGGTTAGTGCCAACCTAAGCCTGGAGTAAAGACAGAGATGATGCACCTGTTTGCCAAGGGGTAGTCTGGGGTTGGTAACAGGTCTCCCTCCCCTCCATGTAAGGGAACGGCCGTTGAGGGCCGCCATGACAGTCACTCTTGGGATAGCGGCTGAACTGAGCGGACGGAATCGAGGGCAATCTCCGTCTTTGCCGCCAATTTCATCGTGGGATGAAGTATTATGTTTTGCACTGTTACTAATCCGCTCTTTTTCAGGATTAAAATAGTTAGCGTGTCGTTACGGCCATTCATTAATTTTCTTTTAGAAATTTTGCCTTTACAATTAAAGTTTTCAGTTAGGGTTTCTTTTTCAGAGGCGAGCATGGGGGCTCGCATTATCCATTTATAGCGCTGCAATAACTTGGTGCCTTCAGCACACGAGAGCAGCAATAGCTCTAAAAAATTATATAGTTTCACTTTTATAAGCAGCATTCTTTTTTTTTCCAATGTTAAAGTAACCTGGGGCCTCACCCCGCCTAGTTAACACGTGGTCGTAACGGCTGATGAGTAATTTGGATGACGATTCCGTGTGAAACCCGGTAGGAGATGCGTGTGTGACATACTTAAGGTTCTAAGCGTGTGACGTAAAATTTTTCTAAGCCATCTAGTAAATTTTGTTCACATTTCCTTTTTAACCCCTATTTGCAAGCAGCACATCCTAACTACTTTGATAAAGAATAGGTTCAGCGTGTGAATGATTGTATAGTATGGAAAGCAAGAACCAACAGAGGGGTGAGTACAAAGAAATTGGTATCGGTCAACCAAGTGGTGCCGAATTGCACTACCAGCGAGCTACCAGTTCGTTCTTGGAAATTAGTTAAGGTGAGGATGGTTACGTGTGCTGTTATTGATTATTTGCGTGTGCCATATTTCACAGGATGTTTTATTTTTTAAGAATTTGCTTTCTTTTGTGAATATGGGTGATGTTTGTGTCTGCTTTGTTCCCCCGTTTTGCAGCCAAAGAGAACTTTTGTCATTCGGTCCTAGTAGTAATCTTGGGTGCGAATTTCGATCACTGTCCCAGCAGACGGACCACAAGGGAAGCAACGTAGTCCCATCCTCTTTCCCAGTGCTTAAGTAGAAACGAGATGCCTGTTAGTTTAAGCACATTCAGTGCGAGACAAAATTAGAAGATATTTGACTTGACTTTGTTTGCTGCAATTATTAAATTTGTAAAGTTTTGGATAATATAGATAATAAATGTTCTAAGTAGGCTGTTTAGGTTTTTATGTTGGTAACGCCATGTAGCGCTATATATGAAAATCACTGACTGTGCTGTGTGCAGTCTGTGGCTGGTTTGCATTGTTGGAATTTGCTATTGTAGTGTTGGGCGGTTGGCTGTTAACAGCGCGTAGCGTTGCGCAATTGGAGGTGAGCCGCCAGCAGTGGTGGATGTGGGGAGAGAAATGGCGGAGTTTTGAGAGCGGATGATCTGGACGTGTGTCCATCAGAGACAGTAAATTTGTAAGATTGGATGTCATGAACTGATATATACACTCCTGGAAATTGAAATAAGAACACCGTGAATTCATTGTCCCAGGAAGGGGAAACTTTATTGACACATTCCTGGGGTCAGATACATCACATGATCACACTGACAGAACCACAGGCACATAGACACAGGCAACAGAGCACGCACAATGTCGGCACTAGTACAGTGTATATCCACCTTTCGCAGCAATGCAGGCTGCTATTCTCCCATGGAGACGATCGTAGAGATGCTGGATGTAGTCCTGTGGAACGGCTTGCCATGCCATTTCCACCTGGCGCCTCAGTTGGACCAGCGTTCGTGCTGGACGTGCAGACCGCGTGAGACGACGCTTCATCCAGTCCCAAACATGCTCAATGGGGGACAGATCCGGAGATCTTGCTGGCCAGGGTAGTTGACTTACACCTTCTAGAGCACGTTGGGTGGCACGGGATACATGCGGACGTGCATTGTCCTGTTGGAACAGCAAGTTCCCTTGCCGGTCTAGGAATGGTAGAACGATGGGTTCGATGACGGTTTGGATGTACCGTGCACTATTCAGTGTCCCCTCGACGATCACCAATGGTGTACGGCCAGTGTAGGAGATCGCTCCCCACACCATGATGCCAGGTGTTGGCCCTGTGTGCCTCGGTCGTATGCAGTCCTGATTGTGGCGCTCACCTGCACGGCGCCAAACACGCATACGACCATCATTGGCACCAAGGCAGAAGACGACACGTCTCCATTCGTCCCTCCATTCACGCCTGTCGCGACACCACTGGAGGCGGGCTGCACGATGTTGGGGCGTGAGTGGAAGACGGCCTAACGGTGTGCGGGACCGTAGCCCAGCTTCATGGAGACGGTTGCGAATGGTCCTCGCCGATACCCCAGGAGCAACAGTGTCCCTAATTTGCTGGGAAGTGGCGGTGCGGTCCCCTACGGCACTGCGTAGGATCCTACGGTCTTGGCGTGCATCCGTGCGTCGCTGCGGTCCGGTCCCAGGTCGACGGGCACGTGCACCTTCCGCCGACCACTGGCGACAACATCGATGTACTGTGGAGACCTCACGCCCCACGTGTTGAGCAATTCGGCGGTACGTCCACCCGGCCTCCCGCATGCCCACTATACGCCCTCGCTCAAAGTCCGTCAACTGCACATACGGTTCACGTCCACGCTGTCGCGGCATGCTACCAGTGTTAAAGACTGCGATGGAGCTCCGTATGCCACGGCAAACTGGCTGACACTGACGGCGGCGGTGCACAAATGCTGCGCAGCTAGCGCCATTCGACGGCCAACACCGCGGTTCCTGGTGTGTCCGCTGTGCCGTGCGTGTGATCATTGCTTGTACAGCCCTCTCGCAGTGTCCGGAGCAAGTATGGTGGGTCTGACACACCGGTGTCAATGTGTTCTTTTTTCCATTTCCAGGAGTGTATATTATGACTTTAGAACACTGTTAAGGTAAATAAATTCTTTGTTCTTTTTTCAAAATCTTTCATTTGCTAACTATGCCTATCAGTAGTTTGTGACTTCAGTAGTTAGAATCTTTTATTTAGCTGGCAGTATTGGCGCTCGCTGTATTGCAGTAGTTTCAGTAACGAAGATTTTTGTGAGGTAAGTGATTCATGAAAGGTATAGATTATTGTTAGTCAGGGCCATTCTTTTGTAGGGATTATTAAAAGTCAGATTGAGTTGCGCTAAAAATATTGTGTGTCAGTTTAGTGTTGATCAGAATAAGTAAAGAGAGTAATGTCTGAGTACGTTCAGTTTTGCTCAGCTGTTTGAAAAGCAAATAATGTAAGGGGTTTATCACCACAGTCATTCATAAATTTTTCTAGTGGGACGTTTCAATGTCATATTAAGTTTGTAAAATTTATGGGATCTAGACTTAGATAATAAATGATGTATGAACTGAATGTCATGGAATTAGTGGTCATTACAAACCCCAGTCCTGTGTCGAGAACAATGTCGTGAATTTATTGATCATTACAAACCCCAGTCCTGTTTAGAGAGCAATGTTACCAACAAAGTGGTGCCCCTATAGAACATGATAGAACGTGGCCTTTACTGACTTGCCCACTTGGTTGTTTGAGATCTTCCCCGCGTTATCCGTTGCGCAATATTAATTTAACAATCATCAGATCCTTTAACTAAACGTCGGGTCCGCCCCTTAAATTCAATCCTTCCAAGCAATGTATCAAGCTGGCAAGTACATGTCAGTGAGGCGACTTGGCCACACACACTGTAGGGAAGCAGCCTACTCACGCAGTATAAAATTCACATCAGTCTTTCCATTGTGTGCCAGCCAGTCCGCTGTAACTAGCTCTGACGTCATAAATGTTGCGCAATACTTTAAAAATCAAGTAAATAACTTGAAACGTTTCTAGCATGTCAGGAGTAATACTAAATCAATATGTGTTGGATATCAGTTCAATAACTTTAACCACTTTCGAAATTTGGATGTTTTTCTGTAAAACCCACTGGCGCAACAGAAAAGAGCTAGAAACTTAAAAATTCATATTTAGATTCCTTTTTCATAATAATTTAGTAGAAACAGTATTCTGAATCTCACAAATTAAAATTTTAGTTGAAATTCATGATTTTTTGGTTTTTGTCTTAAAAATTAAGGAAGCAAGATAGATTAAATAGGCGAATAAATAAAGCTAGGATGTTTAAATTTAAGTAGAAGGGAGATCCGCTATAATCATAAAGATGTGAGAAGTTTCAACAGAACAACTATAAAACTATAGTGATAGCGTATCTCCAAAGGGCAAGTTCAGAGCTCGTCTACTGCGTGTATTGTAATTAAATTAATTCCCTCGCCCAAAATATTTGACTGAGCCACGTCAGACTTTTATTATGATTACTTACCTGTGTGCTGATTGCACATTTAAATTGAGAGCTTCATCGGCCATCAGCAAAGGAAGCAATGATTTATTCGATAACTTAAAGACTCTGAACTGCTCTGGTAGTTAGATTGTGTGGATCCTTTTTGGTCTGTGACTTTCAGAATATAGTGAACATTTTAGAGAGAATGGTTTTTGATTATGAATCCCAGACAATTTCCTAATTCCTCAGAGCTGTAGCTACAAATGTATTTCTCAGATGAAGTGGGCACTAGGAATTCTAATTACAGGCTTCACGTTTTGCTAATCACTTTCTGGTTGCCAATATTGTAGTTAGGGAGCCAGTGTTGAGAATGGCAAACAACAGCATTAAATAAGTATTAAGAACATTAAATAACAATTCTTCCACCCACCACCCCACATATGGTGCATCGGCTGGGAAAGAAACCGAGTAAAAGTGAAAGTGATTTTTAAATCTTCGTATTCGGGAGTGAAATGTGACACGCAACTGAGTAATAGTACAGTGATAGTGTTACGTGTGCATGTGGACGACGCAATTGGATTAACAATGCATCTGGATTGACGGAGCTGGCACTGAGTCTAGCGGCACTGCCGGCATTGCGAGAAGCCAGTTTCGCCTCACCGCAGTCGTCCGCCGGAGCCGCGCCTGCAGTTGCAGGCCACACAAACACACAGCAGCCATCGAAGTGCCATCTGCAGTTCAACGCGCCGCATCGCATCAGTAATCCTGGTACGCCGCGCCGGCAACACCATACGTCGTGCAGAAGGAACTAAGTTAAGTGAAAAGCTGTTAAAATTTTTACTAACCTGCACTAAAAGACTGTCGGCGATGGAACCGCCAGAAGAAACTAGGTTAAACTTAAATCGGAACCTATGTCTGTTGAGAGAACTGTAAATCCAGACAGTGGTTCAAGTGTAAATATGCATGTTAATAGTAATGTTAAAGTGAAATATGCAGTATTGTCTCCTGACAGTAGTGTGAAAAGGGGCAATGATTCAATAATAGAGACCCCTGTAGTAAAGCAGAAATCAGAAAGTGTTAAGTTATTGGATGATAGTTTCTTTGATGAATTAAAATGAAACAGTCATCAGAGTTGGTAGAGTTTAAGAAGGAGAAGATAGATATGACTGATCAATCAGAAGTTTCATTTAGTTTTGATGATTCTGGTATTGGAGCTAGTTTTTCATCACCTGAGTGTGATAAAAAGCCAGCTAGTGAGCAACCCAAAGATACTGGGGCTATTGATTTAAATGTAATATTACAAGTAATATCTGCCAGTAATGCAAAAATGTCAGCCAGTAATGCTAAAATTACAGCTGAATTAAAGTATGAGATTGTGGCCAGCCAAACTAATTTTAATAAACGGTTTGAGGCAATGGACAATAAATTAGAATCCAATAAAGCTGAATTAGAATCTTCCTTCAAGACTGGCTGCCATAAGTTGAAAGAGGATCAGGACAGTTTAAATTATAACATTGATTACAACCATGAGGATATTAAGAAAAAGGTTGCTCAACAGATATCTGAGATGTATAAAACAGTAAAATCCGAAGTTGCTGAGGTTCGCAAAGACTTCCAAATGGAAGATCGAGGCGGAATCTGAACTGTGCTCAGATAGGTTTAAAGATGTTAATATAAAAGTAAATATATGTCAAGCAGACGTAGATGCAATCAAAACTGATACTACTCATATTGTGCAAAGAGTAGATAATATTGAAATAAGAGTAGAAAATATTAGTACTAACATTGCTAACTTCTGGTAATGGTAGTATACAACAAGTTGTAGCTGCAAACGCCGCTTTTATCGGGTGTCGGCAGTTCTTGCGGTTCGATCCAGATAAAAATATCCACCCGCTAGATTTCTGGAACGATTTTGAAGATGTGATTCCATCAACTTGGTCTGAACGAGAGAAAATCTCATTTATTAGAAGCCATTTAGCAGGTGACACCATGCGTTGGTCAGCTGATGTTATGTTGAAGTGTAAAACATTAGCGGAATTTAAAACAGCTTTCATTAATGAGTATTGGTCTAGTAATAAGCGAAATGAAGTGTTGAGAGAATTTTGGAGTGGAAAATGCTTCAATGCAGGCAAGGAATCTATTAAAGAGTTTGCTAGGTCATGGATCTCACGTTTGTCACATTTGGCCGAAAAGCTAAAACCTGAAATGATAATACTAGGTCTTGAAGCCAAACTGCCATGGTATTGGCAAACTAGAATTATATCTGCCCCTAGAGACAATCTGGATCGTTTCATTGAATACTTGGAACGTGTAGAGCGTGTGGCTGCCAATTAGGAGCAAGCACGTAATAACAGAAATGCTAATAACACTAGTAGTAATTTTAAGGACGAGCAGAATGGCAATGTAAACAGCAGAACAGTAGGTGTTCGCCATCCTAAGAGAGGAAGGAATTGGAGAAATAATTATCAGAACCAACAATGGCATCCAAATGATAGTAATTTTGTTCCAAACAAAATTATGCAGGTAAACAACAGTGCGGAAAGCAATGCTGTGCCAGTTAATTATAATGGAAATAAAGGAAACAGTAGTAGGCCGAGGCAGGAAAACTAGTTCCCGTATATGAGGACACTGGCGCTCACCAGGCGGTTACTTTTCCTAAGCCAGTAATTACAGTAATTGGTAAGACAGAACATGTGGATGAGGGTCGGTAGCATCTAAGGATACAGCAGAAATATTAGATCACTCACAGTATTTGATAGATACCGTGTTAGAGACGCTTTCTAAGTGGGAAGAGAAAGAGAAGGCGCAGGGGGCGTAGGGAAGAGCTACAAAGTACTGAATTGTCAGGTGCAGAAGCAGAAGAAATTCATGCTTATATTTACGATGAGGATGATGTGCTCTTATCTAAAGTGCCTGTGCAGGACGTTGATACTGTACTAATAGATTTAGGACAGGAGGTAAGTGAGAATGAAGAGGATAGCTTGTTGGGGGTCGATGAACCCAGTAGCTGTGACCAGTTGTCACTTGAGAAGGAACCCGACGATACTAGTGAAAGTGGTTTAGCTGTAACTAGTGTTATGCCCGCTCTGGAGGCGCAGAATCGCTCAGACTACAGTAATTTGGGTCATGTTCAGCAAACTAAATATAATGAAGTCGTGCGGTGTTTAGATTTGAAATTAATAGACCGACTGGAAAAGGCAGCTGAAAATGTAATTCAGGAAACCCCTACACACTTTGACCTAAATGTAATGAAGACAGATGTCGATCACTTTAGTTGGAGACAAATCCAAAAGGAACTATTGGATGAGTTTGAGGAACCACCTGTACAACCTAGAATAAGCCACCCTATAATAATAGTGAATATGTTGGGTATCAATGTACGTTGTCTCTTAGACAGTGGAAGTGAGGTGAGTGCGATATCTCAGTCCTTCTTTGATGCATTACCTGGTAAAGACAAGCTTACAGTAATGAGGGTATCAGGACTGAGAATAATTGGTGCTACTGGCAAGGTGTCAAAAACGGTAAAGCAAGAAGCTTTGCTGCCCTTTGATATTAATGGTAATTTAATTGATCATCCATGCTTGATTGTAAACAATCTCAGTATTGAGTTTTTAATTGGCATAGATTTCTTGTCGAAAGATCAGAGTGTTGTTGACTTTGAAAGAAGCCAGTTAAAAATGGTCTTGCCGATAAACGGAGTAATTACGGTACCTTTTATTGATAAACATGTAGTAACTAGTGATGAAACTTGGGAGCTGCCTATACGAGTTCTGAAAAATAGGAGATATTGGGACGAAGGTGTTAATCTGAGTAAAAGTAAGCTAAACACAGAAGAAGAAGAAGAAGCAATTATTTTGGACAAAATAGAAGCTAAATTGCAGGAAATCGATAAAATTTCAGCTAATCAGAAGGAAGAACTGAGACAGGTTTTAAAAAGGCATCATAAGGTATTTTCAAATCGACCTGGCGTGGTCAAAGGTTATGACTGTCAATTAAAGGTGAAACCCGGCCAAGTGTTTTTCAGGAAGCCATACCAAATACATGTAGCTAGGAAGGAGGCGGTTCGAAAGGAGATACAGTGAATGCTAGAGTGGGGTGTGATTGAAAAAGCGGTCAGTGAGTACAATAATCCTCTTGTTGTTGTACCAAAAAGAGACGGAAGTGTCAGATTGGTCTTGGACGCTCGTTGGTTGAATGAAATAGTGGTTAGGGAAAGTGATAGACCGCAGAACATGGACGAGTTATTGCAAAAATTCGGGGAGTAAAATTCTTAACCTCTATGGACATCACGTGTGGATATTGGAATTCGCCACTGGCGGAAAGTTCAAGGAAGTACACAGCTTTCTTGTACGAAGGAGTTTGTTACCAATACCGTGTGGTACCTTTCGGACTTAATATCTCTGTTTGTGCCTTCGTACGTGTGATGTGCCATGTTTTAGGACCAGCCTTAAGTAATAAAATAACAGTCTACGTAGATAATCTGTTAATAGCAACTCCTACCTGGGAAGAACACATAGTTTTATTAGAGGAAGTGTTAGAGGCTATTGAGAGAGGTGGCATGAAACTAAAGATTGAAAAGACAGAGTGCATTAAAGAGGAAATAGGTTTCTTGGGATATATGATAAGTGGAAAAGGTATTCTGCCTGACCCAGGCAAGCTAGCAGTCATTGAAAAATTTGAGGCTCCCAGAAACAAGAAGCAGTTGAGATCGATGTGCGGTCTTTTCGGCTTCTATATGCGTTTTGCTAGTGATCAGGCTTTTAATGCGCCCTGTGGTTACCTCCTCCAGGAAAGAATACCCCTTGGGTTTGGACAGCAGAATGTCAACAGTCATTAGAGGTGCTTAAACAATCTTTAATTAATAGTCCTATTTTACATCATCCTGATTTTGAGAAACCATTCTGTATGTCTGTTGATTCTAGTGGCTATGGTATTGCTGTGGAGATATTCCAAGTAGAAATAGAGAACGAACAAGAAGTGCACAAGACTATAGCTTTCGCAAGTCGATCTTTACAGGCAGCAGAGAGAAATTATGGCATCTCAGAACTGGAAGCATTGGCAATTGTATTTGGGGTACAGAAATTTGAGCAGTATATATTAGGTCACAAGATAATTGTTTACAGTGACCATAAGGCGTTGACCTTTTTAAAGACCTGTAAGTTGAGGAAAGCTCGTTTCGTAAGATGGTCATTTTATCTCCAGCAGTTTGACCTTGAGGTTAGATATATTCAAGGGAAAGATAATTTGGTAGCTGATGCGTTATCTAGAAGTGCGGAACTCTGTGATGACGCGCGAATTACAGCAACAGACCTAAGTTAAGTACGAATGTTTGCGTTGCACGAAGTAAAGGAAGAAAGTGCATTAAAGAGGGTGATTACGAACTTGAGACGTGAGCAGAATGCAGATGACCAGCTGAAATTAGTAAAGAGCTATTTGGGAGATGCGAACTATCATAAGGTTTCGCAATACTACTGTCTGCATAAAGGTATTCTGTTTTGGAAGAAAAAGGTAGATGTTTCTGAGTGGAAGCTGTGCTTTCCCTCACAACATGTAGACTTACTAATCGACTATGTACACCTGAGGTGTGGGCACTATGGTGCAAAGAAGTGCATTGCAAAATTAAAAGAGAAGGTTGTGTTTGACAACATGTACCGCCGTGTTGCCAAGCGTCTAGCATCTTGTGTAGTGTGCCAGAAAGTCCGTGCTGCTAACACCAGAATACAAGGGGATATGCATTCAGTAGAGCCAACGGAAACCCTAGAATTACTGGCTTGTGATTTGTTTGGCCCTCTTCCTGCTTCGAGAGGTGGGTGCACCCTTGTTTTTGTTGTTGTGGATGGATTTAGTAAATATGTTAAGCTATACCCAATTAAAAGAGCAAATGCAAAAACGTTGGTAGAAAAGTTGGAAAAAGATTTCTTCGTGAACGTTGGCGTTCCGAAGAATTTGCTGTCAGACAAATAGATTCTGATAGATAGATTTAAAGAATGTCTGGATAAGGCCGGAGTGAAACATCTGAAAATATCTGCGTATTTCCCCTAAGGAAATATGAGTGAACGTATTATGAGAGAATTGAATAGGCTTTGCAGGACTTATTGTGATCGGAAACACTCAAGTTGGGCAGAGCACATGAAATATTTTGAGAATGTAATTAACAACTTAAGGCATGATGCAACTGGTTTTGCGCCTTGCGAATTGATGTTTGTCCAAGAACCGCTCAATGTGATTGCCGATATGGTAGAATTCCCTATTCTAACGCAAATATCCACAGACGAGAAGCAGTTAAAGGCTAGGGCAAATATAAGAAAAAGAGCATTGGAAAGGAAGAAGCGTCATGACGCAAAAGCTGTACCCACCAGTTTTGAAATAGGACAGTTAGTCCTTGTCAAAACCAAGGAAAAATCAAAGAAAATAAATGCAGAAACAAAGAAATTCATGGTCGTATACCAAGGACCTTTCAGGATCATAGGAAAACCACATGCCAATGCATATAGGCTAGAGTACCCTAAGAGTAAAAAGCTATAGAAGTTCATAGGTAGTGAATGAATTCTGTAGGGAGGAGGTTGTTCTGTAACCTCTACACAGTGTGGCAGCTGTGCAGTCCCAGCTGTGTGACATCTTCTTTCCTTTTCAGGTCTCACTCATTCTTCATCTTTCCTATCCACCAAAGTTTCGACTCCTTCTTTGCAATACAAAAATTTTCCGTCATGGCTATCAAGCCATGAGTTCTGTAACCATTCTATCCACCGATTAGTGAAGAAAATACCTAATGTGACAAACCTAACAGTGACATAAACAACAGAGAAGTATGACGTAATTAAGATACAAATGTATTTGAGTAAGAAGTATGTATAGAACCCTGGTAATATTGTAAGTACAAAGTGTTGTTTTATTGGAAATGGTCCACCAACAATAATATTTAAAAAAGATATACAAGTTCGTTTATAAGCAGGATCTGAAGTGGCAATGAGACCTAGTGTATGCATTAGAGCTAACTAATTAATAGTAAAATAGATTGCTTAGTGTTATGAAAAATATGCAGATAAGTTGTAAAAATGAACTCACCTTGTGTAGTAAGGAATGGCAGTGTAATAGAATTGGACAGTGTTTGTGGTTGAGACGTGAAGGACACGTCCTTGAAATATTTATAAGGTTGGAGCTGGCCGTTATTTGGTGTAGTGTGTGACAGGACACATCTACACGTATTGAGGTTATGAGTTGGAGGCGTGAATGCGACCATAGGTACCCTTATGTTAGATGAGACAGAGCTGCTCATGGTGTCCTATAGGTTTAAGGAATTTAGCATTACGCTCGTCCCTAATTACTTAATGCACTTTAGTGGTAGGTCGAGAGAGACTACCTGTGGTTTCAGCATCCGATCGAGTGTAAATGGATTGCCACGTGAGCAAACTGCTCAGCTGCAATACACTATAGATATGAAATAAATGTGCTATCCTATGCTTTAAAATTTAATGGAGTGAGTACTACTTAAGTTCATACACTAGCAAAGTAAGTAAGTACATAATTGTAGATGTGGAACTGACACAGCAGCAGAGGATCAATAAGTGGATTTAGCAGTCAACTAAACGTAGTGTGTTTTGAACACTCAGAACTGTACTATTACCACAAGTTACACACATGTACAAAGAAGCTGAGAAGACAACTACTAATCAAATATACTCATACTGTCTCTAAGAATAAGGTAATCGAAGATGTGTCAGTTAAGTAAATAAAATACAGATTCGACAGGAATGTACCGAGCATTGGTTCAGTGTTCTGGCCGAGAAATGATAAATTGAGATTAAATAGGATTAATGATTGTATGCCTTGAGCATAAATTTTCTCTAGTACGTGACTAACGGCGCTTTGAGCCATTTGTTTACCGATTTTATGACAGTTAAGTAACCACGAGAGTAAAATTTAGAAAGTTCTGTTAACTTTGTTCCAGTAACATATTGAAAGATGAATTGTATATATCCCCATTTCATTGTGACCCACCCTTAGATATTAAGTCAACAGGGTCTGAGGCACTCTTTTTGTTTGTTCTACAGGACAAACCAGATAATGGCAGCCTGGTAGCTGCGTGAAAGCGTGGAGTGACTTGGACACAACTCACAGTGACCCCTCCCCTTTCCCCATGTAATTTAGAGTGAACGTGAAGGACGCACACCATAGCAACTTCCCCTCCTCTACCCTTGTGAATGGAAGTGTAGAACGCCAGCCAAAGCGGCTACAACCACGTGTGTAAAAATGAAATTGTCATGATTTGTGAAGTTTTCTTTCAGGTTTAGAAAAGACTGCTAAGATATAATTATCTGTTTACGTATCATGAATAACTTTGTTATTTTATTTGAATTTGTGTATGTAAAAATGTATTTAATGGATTTAAGATTTTCATAATTTTACACATTTTATGTGTTTGTCTGTCTAAGGCAATATGTATGCCAAAGTGTTTCATTGATTTTGCTTAAATTTTGAGTGATAATGTTGCTTATTAAGCAGTGAACAGCCCATCAATTTAAATAATTGAAGTAGGTAATAAGTTTTCTTTCAATATTTCTATATGTTTTCATTTCAATTTTAATTTTTCATAGGGAGTTAAGCTGTACTCTTGCTGCCCTTGTTGTAATTAATTTTTTTTCCATTTACATTAAAAAAAAATTTAAGTAGAGGGTGATGTAGGGAAGCAGCCTACTCACGCAGTATAAAATTCACATCAGTCTTTCCATTGTGTGCCAGCCAGTCCGCTGTAACTAGCTCTGACGTCATAAATGTTGCACAATACTTTAAAAATCAAGTAAATAACCTGAAACGTTTCTAGCATGTCAGGAGTAATACTAAATCAATATGTATTGGATATCAGTTCAATAACTTTAACCATTATCGAAATTTGGATGTTTTTCTGTAAAAATCATTGGCGCATCAGAAAAGAGCTAGAAACTTAAAAATTCATATTTAGATTCCTTTTTCATAATAATTTAGTAGAAACAGTATTCTGGATCTCACAAATTAAAATTTTAGTTGAAATTCATGATTTTTTGGTTTTTGTCTTAAAAATTAAGGAAGCAAGATAGATTAAGTAGGCGAATAAATAAAGCTAGGATGTTTAAATTTAAGTAGAAGGGAGATCCGCTATAATCATAAAGATGTGAGAAGTTTCAACAGAACAACTATAAAACTATAGCGATAGCGTATCTCCAAAGGGCAAGTTCAGAGCTCGTCTACTGCGTGTATTGTAATTAAATTAATTCTCTCGCCCAAAATATTTGACTGAGCCACGTCAGACTTTTATTATGATTACTTACCTGTGTGCTGATTGCACATTTAAACTGAGAGCTTCATCGGCCATCAGCAAAGGAAGCAATGATTTATTCGATAACTTAAAGTGGTGCATTACTAGCCCAGCTGCTAGTCGGGAGAGCGGATTTGATCAGGCGTTCCCTTAGCCGTCCACACCACAGCTTTATATATAAGAATGCTGCGCGCGAGAGAAAGGCCCCAGTTCTCTCCAGACGCTGATTAGCGCACCACCTGTGCCGGGAGTCGCGTCGCGTCGGTATTATTGCTATAAACAGCCTCGGATGCCGTAATAAGTTACTCGGGATACACGTAACCATGAAATCGTTTTCGAGTGAAGTGTTAATTCTGGGATGACTTTAATGATCTATCTTCAGTTTGCGTATGTCTTATTTTCACGTGCCGCCATGGGACAGACATTCTACCATTATTTAGCGTTGCATTTGATGAACATTATCATCAAATTATGGCGAGCATTCATTTAAACATTTAATTTGAACAGTTATAGTTGCATCAGCGCATTAGACTCTGAACTGCTCTGGTAGTTAGATTGTGTGGAATCTTTTTGGTCTGTGACTTTCAGAATATAGTGAACATTTTAGAGAGAATGGTTTTTGATTATGAATCCCAGACAATCTCCTAATTCCTCAGAGCTATAAGCTGTAGCTACAAATGTATTTCTCAGATGAAGTGGGCACTAGGAATTCTAATTACAGGCTTCACGTTTTGCTAATCACTTTCTGGTTGCCAATATTGCAGTTAGAGAGCCAGTGTTGAGAATGGCAAACAACAGCATTAAATAAATAATAGGAACATTAAATAACAATTCTTCCACCCGCCGCCCCACAACACGTCCGGCACGCTCTAGCATAGATGGAAGGAAACAGAGGAAGGGAGATACAAAAAGATAACAATGTATAACTAAACAGAAGGAACCTTTCAACGTGACAATTTCGTTGCGTGGCCCGTGTTTTCGTAAGCCCCGAGCTGAATGCCAAGGCGATCGCTGTTGCGCAGCGCGCGTGCTTCAATCGCCGTAGGTAAGCAACCCTGGCCAAAGATTTAACTCGAGCAACGAATCGATATCACCACATACACTATCCAAAATGAGTAAAATTTCGTTACTCACTACCCTGCCTCGTGTTGGAGTTTTAATGTGCAGAAGCGTACGGGGTTAGTGCATTATTAACGCTGTGGCCTGGCGCAGCTGTGGAGGACGGTCCGAGAAAGGTGGCAATCTTGCTGGGACGTGCCGGGACATAATTAATGGTGGTATTGACAGGCGGCGGCCACGGCTGGGGGCCCGGGTGGCTGGCGCTGCGCCTCACCTCGCCTCGCCTCTTCTGGGCGGCGGCGTCGAGTGCGGCCGGCCGCGGCGGCCCTCCAGAGGATTCGCGATCGATCAGCCGTTCGGTCCGCTGCGGACCTCACCAGACGAGTGCGCCGGCAGCTGGGCTCCTCCGGAAGCGGCCTCATACTTTATTTAGGCCAGTCAGCGCGCCCTCCCGGTACGCTCATTAAAACTGCAGTTTTTCTGTCGTTGCTACTTCCGTCCTCGGTTCTATCACGGCATCTTCCGCAAATTGCGGGGAAACGAGCAAAGGGAGGTTTCGTTCTTCTTGAGACACGAGTGTGTGATGCTGTTTGTACCAGTCTGACATTAGCTCCTTACTTGCTTGATGTACTGAAGCGTCTCTATGTAAGTCGCTTCGTCGACTTTCAGGGTTGATACCCACATTTACATTTCAGAACAGCTTCGCTTACGCATCGGTATTACTATAAATCCAAATTGAGAGAAATATGATCATTTGGTATCCATAGTGTTGTGTACATAGTTCCAGGTAGTCAGCACGTACACAACTTTCCCAATAGAGCGCGACCCGCTAAGCACAACAGCGCAGGCGCAGCGCTCGTCCGTCTCCGCACTACGAGATGGCGCTGTCTTAGACATGGACCAAATTCTGCTTCCGCCAATCCGCGTTTTAATATGTAACGCAGCCAATGAGATTGCTGCTAATGTAGAACCATTTCTCCTCACGGATCACACTCGCGCAGTGATACATGAATGTGTGAGGTATTATAACGAGTGTACAGACCTCCGATTAGTCAGTCTGCATTAGTCTGCGCCTAATAAGATTATCATATTCCTGTACATAGCCACGAAGAGAAATATATAGACACTTTGTCAAGTATCAGAGATATGTGAGAATAAAATTAACGTACCAAGACCAAAGGAACTTCAGATTGTCAATTGTAAATAGCATCCAGAACCAAGTTAAGTTATTTTTATGCTTGTTATTATTTTAATAAATGTATTCGAAAATTAATCAAGTTCTGTTTAAAGTTGGTCACCGTCAATCTGCTACTCTAAGCGTGCAAGTGGCATTTCTATCGTCTGGCCTAATGGCAGAAGATAAACACGCCATGATAAGACCACGAGACATATTACTGACACTCGCCTACTTCGTTAGAGCGACAAGTCAAATAATCTGATGGTGTGTGTTCCAAAGGTCTTACATTGCGCACACCACACGTAGTTATATTTCAATACTAAATTACCATATCAGTGAATTGCCCCACTTAACCCGCAGGACAGGACAGATAGTACAAATTACGGAAAGGGGCCAAAATAAGTGGCTATCAGTTACACTCGAACACACAACTTTATTATTTTAATATTTGATCAACGCAGGTTCGAATCCTGCCTCGGGCATGGATGTGTGTGATGTCCTTAGGTTAGTTAGGTTTAAGTAGATCTAAGTTCTAGGGGACTGATGACCTCAGATGTTAAGTCCCATAGTGCACAGACCCATTTGAACCATTTTTTTGAACTTAATTACCGACTGAAAGCCACTTTAATTTAAAACCCGCTGAAGGCCAACAACTTAAAACGTAAGCATAAACGGAAATTTAAAAGGCAAGCCTTATCTTATAACAATTCTTTAGTTAGGCTGAAGTAAATAAGTTAAATTCAAAGTGGCTGAAGACCGAACACTTAAAACTCGAAAAAATTATTTTCTTAAAAAAATACCAAAGTCCTTACGTGAAACAGTTCCTTCATTTAGGCTGAAGGCCTTAAGAACCAACAACTGAAACTCAAACTGGCTGAAGGCCGAAGACTTAAAAGTTCAATAGGTTGATGTAAACAAGTTAAATTCAAATCGGCTGAAGGTCGAAGACTTAAAAATTGAAATTTTTTAAAAAATGCCAAAGGGGTTACGTGAAATAGTACTTTAAACTAGGTTTAAGGCCTTAAGAGTAAAACAACTCTAATTTAAAACTTCCTGGCAGATTAAAACTGTATGCCGGACCGAGACTCGAACTCGGGACCTTTGCCTTTCGCGGGCAAGTGCTCTACCAACTGACCTACCCAAGCACCACTCACGCCCCGTCCTCATAGCTCTAATTCCGCCGGTACCTCGTCTCCTACCTTCCACACTTCACAGAAGCTCTCTTGTGAACCTCCTGGTTCGCAGGAGAGCTTCTGTGAAGTTTGGAAGGTAGGAGCACGATGGGACTTAACATGTGAGGTCATCAGTCTCCTAGACCAAGAACTACTTAAACCTAACTAACATAAGGGCATCACACACATCCATGTCCGAGGCAGGCTTCTAACCTGCGACCGTAGCAGCAGCGCGGTTTTGGACTGAATCGCCTAGAACCGCTCGGCCACAGTCGCCCGCCGTCTTTTTCCTTGCTAGGCAGTACAGTGGCCAGTGCCATCGCAAAAACCTCCTACTTAGTTGTTCTCATTTTCGGACATATTTTCTAGGCATCTTGATGTCCTAGTAGCCCGAACAGTAGCAGGCGGCTGGACAGATTGTTTGCAATCCGAATTTTGTACTACGCCAAGTAGAACAGAGATGATATTGGACAGTATAAAAGGAAACCCCGCAGTCAGGTCCTAAGGTCCAAGCGATAGTCAACTGGTCGCCTTTCACCATTGCATGCTGTACGGAGTGTCATGGGGTTAGCACTTTGCACTCCCAGCCGTTGTCGACGTTTCGACATTGGAGCCATTACTTCGTCATTCAAGTATCTCCTCAGCTGGCATCACGAGGCTGAGTGTACCCCAGTATAATTTTCTCATCACTGAAAAATCACAGGCAATACCGGGAAGCTAACCTGGGTCCCGTGCGTGTGGGTCTGTTGTGTTGACCACTCTGCGTTGGAGGTGGACCCTTAATGATATAAATTACTGGTTGAAAATCGTTACTGAGGGACAGGATGGGGGTGATGGATTTGCAAATAAAAAGATCTAAAAGTGACTTTGACCTGTAGCAATATACATAAGTAACTAACTCTTATTTGGGGTAAGTATCTTGGCCATTTTTTCCCTATCAGTAGTGTGCCACTTTCCCTAAAGCAATCAAATAGGAAGAAACAGCAAGAAACTAAATTTGTAGGCTAAAAGTCGTGTTTAGATATTGGTGTAGTAAAAAGTTATTACCCTGCTTGTGAATGAGACAACAGAATAGTATAACTGACTTTCTTTACATGAGACAACTGACAATCAGAAAAAGTTTTACTAAAAAATAACGGAACAAGCTTCCTCTGTCAACTTGCTGACACCAATAGTGGTGTATATTAAACTAGTTTGACCGCTTCTAGGCAGGCAGCAGCACTGTTCAGAGCAAAAAAACATTCGATGGCCATGTTTCCCGCCCTGATTACTGTACCATACCTTTCTCTACACTGACGCAAATAGACAGTGTAACGACGTGAATCTCTAGTTCGATATTTTTCATACTTCGAGGATATATTTATCCTATTACGGGTATTATATGATTAAACTTTCATTTCCCTCAGGACATCAATTCTCCGTCGTCAGAATGTAGTTAGACCACTCAACATGCACGAATACATTCTTGCAATCGTTATGACCATTGAAGCAGATACCTTCCGTATGAAATCTTGAGGATTTCCTTGCCATGCCTGAAACACGTAGCGTGACAATTCTTGAAGACTGCTGGTTGAAGGCTGATACGAAAATGTACCGTCTTCCATAGCTTCACACACATGTTGTATGGGGACAGAGTAGGCCAGCAAGCATTCGCACATATCTCAAGGCGTTCATGGTGTGAACTGCACTCAGGTCGCTTGCATTACCCCACTGGAATATGTCATTTGGTACCCTTGTCATGTAGGTATGACAAAAAAGTTTTAAACTGTGACACATACCAACGAATATTCAATCCCAGACAATTAGAAAGTAAATCCTGTTCATATCCATGGCCTCTCTTCTCGACCGAGCGAGGTGGCGCAGTGGTTAGACACTGGACTCGCATTCGGGAGGACGACGGTTCAATCCCGCGTCCGGCCATCCTGATTTAGGTTTTCCGTGATTTCCCTAAATCGCTCCAGGCAAATGCCGGGATGGTTCCTTTCAAAGGGCACGGCCGACTTCCTTCCCCGTCCTTCCCTAATCCGATGAGACCGATGAACTCGCTGTCTGGTCTCCTTCCCCGAAACAACCAACCAACCTCTCTTCTCCATTGTTCCATGTATTTTAACGGTATGGACCCCGAGATTCTCTGCTTCCTTGTGATCTTTCAACGTGACCTTTATTTTCACACTGGCGTAATTGCGACCACCACTAACGGACACCAGACTCATCACTAAACATTTTGTGAAGAAAAGTGTCTATATTGTAGTGAAATTTTAGGTAAAAGAAATATGAAAAATGAATGGGATCGCAAATTTCCTCATAAAGGTTGGCATCGTAATCTACTATTTGGACAGATGAGTGCCAAGTAGCTTTTGAAAGTGTTAAAGATGCATTGCTCAGTGATCGATGCTTAGTTCGCTTTGATCCTAACAAACCAGTTGCATTGCAAGTTGACGCTTCCTCATACGGAATCGGTGCAGTGCTTTCGTACAGAATTGGTGATAGAAACAGAACTATTGCTTTGGCATCAAAAGTGTTGTCCAAAGCTCAGTGTAACTATTCACAAATTGGGAAAGAGGCATTGGATATTGTGTATGGTGTCCCCAAATTCCAACACTATTTGTATGGCAGGAAATTCTACTTAGTAACGAATCACGAGTCTTTGCAGTCCGATCAAACCGGGTTCCTGTACGAACTGCAGGACTGTGTATCGTCCGACAGCTCTCGTCCAACCAATTGAGCTGGACCCCTCACCGCAGCAGTCGCCACCCTCTTCGTCTGGTTCATGGCATCAGTAGGTGGACGCGTACTCTTCTGGTCGTTTTCCTGGGGACGTTTCCACCAGAGCGAAGACCAGATGGAGGGGTGCAACCGGAAGCTTGATGTCCCCTGCAGCTACATACAGCTTCCAGTCCAGCAATGTGCGCACACTCCTGCCGCCCCCGCCGTTGTCGCGCTCCCTACACGATGATGTGATCCGATATTTTGGGGAGGGGCGGAATGTTCCGGCGTAACGACAAGCGCCGGCACGAAGATGAACAACGATCCAGCAGGCAGGGCTGTGAGACGTCGTCAGCCAATAGCTCGCTGACTAGGACGTCACCACGACAGGAGCGGCATCTGCACGAAGAGAATAAAAGCGACGCACCGCCTATCCTCGGTCGCACTACAGGGGAAGCACTAGAACACTCATTAGAAGAGACACGGTGATATTAACGATAGCAGTGACTTATCAACTTCTGCTATTAGCTTTCTTGGAAATTGTATGTATCAAAGGACATTGATTATTTGCATGTCGCCAATTGCTTGCGATCCATCAAGTACAAACGAAAGTTAAGTGTTGTCAATTCAATTACTGTAATAAAACCGTTAATGTGATTTGCTTGTATGTTTTCTAGTTATCCGAGAAAACGGATTCCCAGGCACCCCATAAGAGGCGAGTGCGCAGAATCCCACAGTATGCATAACATTGTGATTACTATCAGACAAGCAACACAGAGTGAAATAACAGCAGAAGTCAATGGACACACGGGGAACGTTTCCGTTATGCTGCTAAATTTATCGTTAGGGGCTATGGCAGCAGACGACCTCAGGCGAGTTCCTTTGGTGACAACATGATATCGCTTGCAACGCCTCCATTGGGCTCTTGACCGTATCGTTTGGGACCTACACGACTGGAAAACGATGGCCTGTGCAGGCGAGTCCCAATTTCAGTTACTTAAGAGCTGGTGGTAGGATTCGAGCCATGTACCCAACTTGTCAACAAGGCAGTTTACAAGCTGGTGGTAGCTCCTCAATGGTGTGGGCGGTTGAAAGGTCTCTGTTGGATTCCTTTCATGTTAATTTCTTAAATCTGTTCTCATTTACGGCATAAATTCCTCTTCTAAATTTACTGTGGTGTTTCTATCTGGGAGGAGACTGAGCACTGAAACGTGTTACTTTTACACATAAACAAGAACGATCTGTCACACTACTACACTATAAACACAGTTTATATGTAATTCATGTCACACAGTCTCATACGAACCTACTTCCGCTTTCTTTTATATACTGTATATGATAAGATACTGTCATCCCCCTTCCCTTCTGTGTGAGAGGATGAATGAGCAAATGTATTTCTAATTGCATGCAACAGATGGACAAAAATCCCTACTGACAGCTGCGGCGACGAACCCCCCCCCCCACCCCTTATATTGTGCCTCTGAATAGTGGAACTACTGAGTGTGTCAGTGAACAGTGATTATACTGTTCTTACTCCAATGTATATACGTGTGTTTCTGTCAGAGAAACTTTGACTCGTGTGTTTTACAGGGGTTCGATTTATTGGTGTTTATTAGACTGACACTTGTATTTTGCAGCTGTTCTAATTATTGTTTTTTTTTAGACTTTGACTCTTGTATTTTGCAGGTGTTTTATTTATTGTGTTTTTTTTTAGACGTTGACTACTGTACTTTCAGAGCTGTTTTATTTCTCAATGTTTGT
The DNA here is from genome assembly GCF_023898315.1 of Schistocerca nitens. Taxonomy (NCBI): domain Eukaryota; kingdom Metazoa; phylum Arthropoda; class Insecta; order Orthoptera; family Acrididae; genus Schistocerca; species Schistocerca nitens. The sequence continues at coordinate 363,448,837 of NC_064621.1, forward strand.
TTTTGTGTGTTGCATTAGATTTCTGATATTTTGTTTCGTAAATTCATTCCTGTGGCATTGCTTCGTTTATCAGTCAGATAGCTATTCATGCTCATTGGACAGTGATCGATTAGCCTTTGCATGGAGCATATTTATAGTGAGAAACCCCTTAAGGGTAACAATCACATAATTAATTGTAGTTTCAGTATAATGACACAGTGATCATTGTTTGCTTACTAACTGAAATATAGTAGAGTGATTAAATTAGTGCCACAAAGTTATTTTAATTCTACAAATTATTAGTTTTATAAGATATAGAATTTTTTTGCGATAACCACTTTGTAAAACATATTTTTTCTCTTATCTTCTTTTTGCTTTTGCGGATTGTGCATTGTAATGTTCTGCTTTATAATACTGATGTTATTTTCATGTTTTTTTTATTTGTTGTTGCACCTTTGCTATTTTCATAAATTTTACTTGTTAATAAACAGTCATAAATTTTCCTGTGATCAGTTGGCTCTTGCAATGAGCAAATACTGGTGAACTCCATAAGGGTAACAACCAGAATTTGTTTTCATATTAATGACACAGAAACCATTGTTTTTACTTGCTGACCGAATTAGGTCTACACTATCTTTTAAATAGGTGTCACAGATTGTTTTTTTCTCTTTGAAATTGGTAGATTCTAAAGATGTGTTGAAATTATTGTGTTTTAGCAAGAAGCTGGTGACCTTTTGCCTTTTCTTTACATTTTTGATTTAAGTTGGGTGTGAGAAGCCTGCTTGGGAATGTCCTAGCATGGCCAGAAAATTCCCTGCACCGTCTTTTTCCCGGAGCGTTGGGGTTATGAAAGGTCTCTGTTGGTTTCCTTTCATGTTAATTTCTTAAATCTGTTGTCATTTACGGCATAAATTCCTCTTCTAAATTTACTGTGGTGTTTCTGAGCAGTGAAACGTGTTACTTTTACACATAAACAAGAACGATCTGTCACACTACTACACTATAAACAAAGTTTATATGTAATTCATGTCACACAGTCTCATACGAACCTACATCCGCTTTCTTTTATATACTGTATATGATAAGATACTGTCATCCCCCTTCCCTTCTGTGTGAGAGGATGAATGAACAAATGAATTTCTAGTTGCAAGCTTGATGGTAGCAGACAAGCCTGTCTGCTAGAGAACAGTAGGACCAACGTCGAAACAGGTAGCTACGCTTGCTAAAAGCAGAGAGGTTTCCATTCTTGGTATGTTACTGTCCGTCCCTTGTCATGTTGGCATAGGAAGCTGTCTCTCTGGTCACTTCCGTTTGTATCTGGGAAGCATGCTTGGTAGGAGCGCAGGTCAGTCTGTCCGCGGCGAGCGTCTGAAGTGGTAAGATCTCCGGCTAAGCGCATGTCTGCTAAGTCTGTAGGACAATGGATTTCTTAAGTTCAGCCTAACTGAAAATTTAATCACTTTTATTTCAGGTTTAGCTCTAAAATATCTAATGTTATCTTAAATTGCAATGCAGTGTAATTCGAGTCACAGTTCAGATATCTTCCGGTAGTTGCTTTGTCACTACTTTATGAGTAAAGTGGAACAACGTGTTGATCAGTAACTCTAACTAAGATCATCAATCTTAAATGCGAATGTGCGTGAGATTATAACGTCTCGTCTTGACAATATTTTTCAATATAGCAACTTTTCTTTATGTTCAACCCACGTGGGGTGTACTTTGTGAGACCAGTACCACGCGCTTATACAATTGTTTGACCCATCAGGTTAGTAGTAAGATGATAGTAACCAGTTCAAGGTTTCTATTTTGTAAATTGCTTTTCGATCTAATTTATTTTAATTATCAAAATTATTGTGGAGTTACACTCTTTGTGTAAACCAAGTTGAACACGTGAAGCATGTGGTGTAATCATCAAAGTAGCCCTCAGCTATTCTTTTCGGGAAGATTTCACAGAGAGTTAGTATGAATTTAGTATACCAGTGTGTGGTAATTACATGACAGACAGGATTACGCTACGAACGTAACTTCTTTGGGTGAAAATTTAATCGGTTGGTTGTGTTAATTTCCCCTTGCATATGTTCCAACGTTCTTCGTGTGTTATTTTATGAATGCAGTGTTGTATGTAGTCTCCCAATCTTGGCTCCCTATTTGATGTGTTCCGTAAGATTACAATCTCACATTTTCACAATCCTAAATAAGGCACCAGTTTAGTTATGAATCAAGTTAAATTTGCTGAAATTTCAGTGATCAATGTTAAAATAAATTTCCAAATATAAACTGATTTATTTCTTTTTATTTAAATTTATATATATATATGTATATCACCGGTTGTCGTATGACGATTAAAAGATCATAATTAATGTTAGTCTGGTTGGGAATTTGGTAAGCTAGACTGGATACCTGGTAAAAAAAAAAACAGTTGCTCAGTAATGCAAGGTTAACTTCCCCAGACAGCTCACAGCTTTTAACTCGCTTTTATTGTCTATCAGCACCGTTTAAACCACAAATTAATGCAACAATATTACATGGTGTTTACACGGAATTGGCTGGATCAAATGGCTCTGAGCACTATGGGACTTAACTTCTGACGTCATCAGTCCCTTAGAACTTAGAACTACTTAAACCCAACTAATCTAAGGGTATTACACACATACATGTCCGAGGCAGGATTCGAACGTGCGACCATAGCGGTCGCGCGGTTCCAAACTGTAGTGCCTAGAACCGCTCATCCACTCCGGCCGGCTTGGCTGGATCCTCTTGTTGTAACTGCGACCAGATGGACGTGGGGTAGCAATGACGGAAAGCGCGGCGGGACCCGCGGAGAGGCCTGCGAACAACAACACAACGGGAGAGGACGGACACGACCAAAGAAGGACAGAAGGAATACAACAAGATCGAACAACGGAGTCACAAGGAAACAAACACGTCCACTCGTACGCAGAACGAGGAAGAAGCTGTCTAGCGCGAAGCGAGGTGTAAACCGACGTACGCAAGACTAGACTGGCTGGCTGAGCACGAGGTTGGCGCTTAAGTACGCTATCGGGGGCGCCGCTATTGGCTGCTGGGACCACGTGTTCCACTGTGGCGCCCTCACACTAAAAGGGGGCCAGGATGCGCGCGCCGCCACAACTTACGGCGCGATGGTGCAGAGACCTCTATGGGTCTTCGACGTCCATGACGTCTGGCGCGGATTGAAATTCCGCGGCGCGCGGTACCTAAATCGATCAGTGACTGGAAATGGTTATGTACGGTTACTTAGAGACGATTTGCAGCCATTCATGGACCTTTTTCCCAAACAATGATGGAATTTTTATGGACGACAATGCGCAATGTCACCGTGACACAATTGTTCTCGATTAGTTTGAAGAATATTCTGGACACTCCGAGAGAATGATTTCGCCATCCAGATCGCCTGGTGTGAATCCCATCAAACATTTATGGGACATAATCGAGAGGTCAGTGCGTGCCCATGGGGTGGGAAACTACCCCTAAAAGAGAAGAACCAGCAATGATCGACGGTGTGAAGACGCAGAAGAATATGGAAGCCACTGCATTCAAGACAAATAATATTAATCTCCCGGACATGTTACCTGTAACTGAACACAATGTCATCATGATCTCTCCATTGGCAATAGATTCCAGACTAGATTCCAGTTCGGATCTGCACGAGGGGAATGATCGTGGGTAGGCAACCATGAAAAAAAAAATAACGTTCTACGAGTCGGAGCGTGGAATGTCAGAAGTTTGAACGTGGCAGGGAAGCTAGAAAATGTGAAAAGAAAAATACAAAGGCTCAATATAGATACAGTAGCGGTATTTAAGTGAAATGGAAAGAAGACAAGCATTTCTTGTCAGATGAGTATAGGGTAATATCAACAGCAGTAGAAAATGGTATAACGGCAGATGGAATCGTTACGAATCAGGTTGGGCAGAGAGTGAGTTACTGTGAACATTTAAGTTATAGGGTTAGTCTATCAGAATCGGCAGCAAACCAACGCCGACAACGACAGTTCAGGTATACATGGCAACGTCGCAAGTAGGAGACGAAGATATGTGGATACTGAAAGGGTAATTCAGTATGTAAAGGGAGATAAAAACCTTGTAGTAATTGGGGGATTGGAATGCGGTTATAGGGGAAGGAGTAGAAGAAAGGTTTATGGGAAAATATAGCGTTGGTACTAGAAATGAGAGAGGAATAAATTTCAGCTATTAATATGGAATACTCTGTTAAAGAATCACAAGAAAAGGAAGTATACTTTGAAAAAACGGGGAGATACGGGAAAATTTTAGTTAGGTTACATCATGGCAGGCAGAGATTCCGAAATCAGATACTGGATTGTAAGGAGTACACAGGAAAAGATATGAACTCAGAGTCGATATAGAAGAGATAGCGGATCCAGTATTAGAATCAGAATTAAAAAGACCTTTGGAAGTTTTAAAATCGAATAAGTCGGTAGCGATACATAATGTTCTCTCAGAATTTGTCAAATCATTGGGAAAAGTGGCAACAAAACGAATTTTCACGATGTGCATAGAATGTGTGAGACTGTTGATGTAAGCCGGCCGAAGTGGCCGTGCGGTTAAAGGCGCTGCAGTCTGGAACCGCAAGACCGCTACGGTCGCAGGTTCGAATCCTGCCTCGGGCATGGATGTTTGTGATGTCCTTAGGTTAGTCAGGTTTAACTAGTTCTAAGTTCTCGGGGACTAATGACCTCAGAAGTTGAGTCCCATAGTGCTCAGAGCCATTTGAACCATTTTGAACTGTTGATGTATCATATGACTTTCGGAAAAACATCATCCACACAATCTCGAAGATTGCAAGAGCAGACAAGTGCGAGAATTGTTGCACAGTGAGTATAACAACTCATGAATCCAAGTAGCTGAAAGGAATAATGTACAGTAGAATGGAAAAGAAAATTGATGATGAGTTAGGTGGCGATCAGTTTGGCCTTAGAAAAGTTAAAGGCACCAGAGAGGCAATCTGATGTTACGGTTGATGACGGAGGCAAGACTAAAAAAGAATCGAGACAGGTGATAGGATCTGTCGACATGGAAAAAGCGTTCGACAATGTCAATTGGTGCAAAATACTGGAAATTTTGAGAAAAATAGGGGTAAGTTATAGGGAAAGGCGGGTAATATACAATAAGCACAAGAGTCAAGAGGGAACAATAAGACAGGAGGACCAAGAAAGAATTACTCGGTTTACAATGGGTGTGAGACGGAAGTAGTCTCTCGCCCCTTCTGTTTAATCTGTACATCGAAGAAGGAATGACGGAAGTAAAGGTTTCAAGAGTGGCGTTAAAGTTCATGGTGAATTAATATCAATAATAAGATTCGCTGATGACATTACTGACCGGAAAGTGAAGGAGAATTACAGGATCTACTGAATGGAATGACAGTATAATCAGTACAGAATATGGACTGAGTTTAAATCGAAGAAAGACGACAGTAATGAGAAGTAGCAGAAATGAAAACAGCGAGAAACTGAAGATCCTGTTTGGTGATCATCAAGTGGATGGAATTAAGAAACTCTACTACCGCGGCAGCAAAACAACCAATGGCGGACGGAACAAGGTAATGTAGACTAGAAACGTAGAAAAGGGCATTCCTGGCCAAGAGAAGTCTGTTAATATCAAACATAGACTTTAATCTGAGGAAGAAATTTTGAGAATGTACATTTGGAGCACAGCATAGTATGGTAGTGGAACTGACTGTGGGAAAACCGGAACGGAAGAGAACCGAAGCATTTGAGACGTGGTACTGCAGAAGAATGTTGAAAATAAGGTGGACTGATTAAATAAGGAATGGGGAGCTTCTTTGCAGATTCGGCGAGGAAGAAAATATATGGAAAACACAGTTAAAAAGAAGGGACAGGACGGTAGGACATCTGTTAAGACATCAGGGTAGAATTCCTAGGGTACAAGAGGGAGATACAGAGAGCAATAACTGCATAGGAAGGCCGAGATTGGAATACATCTAAGAAATAATTAAGGACGTGGGTTACTCTGAGATGAAGAGGATGGCACAGGAAAGGGGTTTTCGTACCCATCTGACAATTGTTGCATACCATCTAATTGTGTTATGGTTTAAGTGCACAGTATTGTAGATATTATACAGCTCACGGCAGAAGTTAGCAATCGAAATCCGATAATTATTTAAAGTAACTTCATATTTCTTGCAGCGTAATGGAACGCTGTTCACTGTAGTTGTTACATAAAAAAGAATGAAAAATCGCTCTTTATTAATGAAATAAAAACCTTTATTCTCCTTAATGTCAACTTTTAGTCTGTAAGCAACACAGCTGTCTTCGAGTTCTATAAGTTTGCACAGCCTCATACAGGGTGTCGCAGGAGGAATGATCACTAATCAGGGATATGACAGGAGCGACCATTCGAAGGCAGAAAGTCTAATAAACATGGGCTCTAAATGCGCAAATTAAAAGCTCTAAGCACTTCTTCACTTTCTATACTATGAAAAAAAGCTCTTCTACTGCAAATTCTTTGCTTTCCACATTTTGGAGGAAGGAAGTACAGACCAAAACAAGAAAAAAATGTGTAGTAAACATGTATTTTAAAATTGATACCTTAGGAGCCTTGAGCATATGTTGAATAGAAGACAACAGTTTCACTGTATCGAAGACAAAGAGGTAGTCATAGCTCTTAAGGCACGCATTTTAAAGCCAACGTTTACAAGAATTTTTTGCTTCGTCGTATCCATGAATATTGATTATTCCTCCTGGGACATCCTGTAGGGCTACGTGCATGTTTTCGTTCACGCATTATCACGTTTTCGGAGAACGATAATCTCCGTTATAAAAATCGACTTGGATTTTGAAAGCGGAGATGACGTGAAACTAATATCGTGCTCTTGGCCAAAGAGATCTAGAACGAATACAAAAAGCTTCTCATATTGATTCCGTCAACATTGACTTTCGGAAGACATTATACAAGACTTTTTTGCAAGTAGAATTCAGCACGTTGTTCGTAACGGAACAAAATCGGCAAACGTAAAAGTAGTTTCGTGAATATCCCAAGAGAGTGTCTGTTATACGGCTGCTCCTGTCTACAACTTTTAGAGGGTGAATATTAATAAAACCGACGAACTACAGGGACCGATTCCTGAGTGGAAATGGAAGAAATAACATGCTATGAATATGTGTCCGGAAATGCACCGTGGCCACGGTAGATGGCGCTGACGAATGAAAGTTCCTTTTACCACGTGCCGTTTGCTCCTTGTGTCTGGCAGAATGTGTGGTTGACGCAGCGTACTGTAAGCAGCCCAATGGTCCCGTATTCGTGTCGGGAACAAGCCGATACGGTGTTTGTGTGCGGCCAAGCAGACGGAGACGGTCGAGAGGTAGCACGGCTATACCAAAACACATACCCTCACAGACATCAACCACATCACACAACATTTGAAGCCCTATTTGGACATGTGTGTTATCAGGGGCCCTTTCAGACAGACGATCGTACAGGGAGGCGGAGGACCGGGTTCTACAGGATATTGAGAGGAACTACAGTAAAAGGTCTAGACAAATGACCCGCCGACATGGTGTAAGCCATGTGTGTATCCCTCATGACAACCGCTACAATCCCTACCACCTGAAACAAGTGAAAGATATATCAGTAGCGGATTTCCCTCTACGTGAAGGATTTTGTTGATATTTTGTGCACCTGTCCGTCACAATTATGAGATTTCTGTCATCAGTCTTCATTACTGACGAAGCAACTTTTACCGGAAATGGCATTATCAATCTGCTTAAACATCTGTGGACTACAGATGTGGAAGCCATGCGTTCCGGGACGATTGTCTTTGCATGCTCACCGTTCATTTTCGGACACATGTTGATACGACCTTTTTACCTTCATTTCCACTCACGAATCCATCCCTACAGTTTGTCGGTTTTATTAATTCTCACCCTGTATAAATGACCTAGTGGATATTTTTGGAGGTACCGTGAGGCTATTCGCGGATTATCATGCTGCCTATATGAAGGTTATAACGCCATAAAACTGTAGTGAATTGCAGGAAGAGCCGCAGTGATCGATGACTGGCGCAGGCTCTGGAAGTTGACCCCGGAAGTAAATAAATGTTACGTATTGCGTATAGACAGGCTAATAGATCCATTACTGTCCGAATAAGCTATTGGCGATGAATCGTTGGAAACAGTAACTGCCGTACAACATCCACGAGTAACCAACAGGAACGACCTGAAGCAGAATGATGGTGTTAAACGAATACAGAAGTAAGAAAATCGGATGTGTAATTCAGATTGATTTGGAAAATGTTGAGGAAATGTTATTCATTCGCGGAAGTAGTGGGTTAAAAAACAAACGTTCGACCGTTTCTTGAGTGTTATTCAGTACAGAAAGAAGGCAAGCATCGGTCGCAATGTCATCTGTCTTTCTTATCGTGTTGCAGATCTAGTTTTCAACTGACAGCGCAGCTACCATGAGTGCATTATACACTAAAGAACCAAGGAAACTGGTACATCTGCCTAATATCGCACAAGGCCCCCGCGAGCACGCTCAAGTGCCGCAACACGACGTGGCACGGACTCGACTAATATCTCAAGTAGTACTGGAGGGAACTGACACCATGAATGCTGCAGGGCTGTCCATAAATACATAAAAGTGCGAGGGGGTGGAGATCCCTTCTGAACAGCAGGTTGGCAGGCATCCAAGATATGCTCAATAATTTTCGTGTCTGTGGAGTCTGGTGGCCAGCGGAAGTGTTCAAACTCAGAAGAGTCTTCCTGGAGCGACTCTGTAGCAATTCTGGATGAGTGGGGTGTCGCATTTCCCAAGTCCGTCGGTGTACATAATAGACAGGAATGGATTCAGGTGATCAGACAGGATGCTTGCATACGTGTCACCTGTCAGAGTTGTATCTAGAAGTTTCAGGGTCCCTTATCACTCCAACTGCACACACCCCACGCCATTACAGAGCCTACACCAGCTTTAACAGTCCCCTGCTGACATACAGGATCCAAGGATTCATGAGCTTGTCTCCATACCCACCCACGTCCACCCACTCGACACAATTTGAAACGAGAGTCGTCCGACCAGACAACATGTTTCCAGTCATCAACAGTCGAATGTCGGTGTTGACGGGCCCAGGCGAGGCGCAAAGCTTGGTGTCATGCAGTCATCAATCCGGCCGCAGCGATGTCGGAGATTTGATGTTTTACTCGATTCCCGATATTCACGGTACACTCGTGCAATGGTCGTAAGGGAAAATTCACACTTCATCGCTACCTCGGAGATGCTGTGTCCCATCGCTCGTGCGCCGACTGTAATACCACGTTCAAACTCACTTAAATCTTGATAACCTGCCATTGTAGCAGCAGTAACCGATGTAACAACTGCGCCAGACACTTGTTGTCTTACATAGGCGTTGCCGACCTCAAGGCCATTTTATGCCTGTTTACATCTCTCTGTATTTGAATAAGCATGCTTATACTAGTTTCTTTGGTGCTTCAGTGTAAGTAACATGTGGCTCTGGCTCTGAGCACTATGGGACTCAACATCTTAGGTCATAAGTCCCCTAGAACTTAGAACTACTTAAACCTAACTAACCTAAGGACATCACACACACCCATGCCCGAGGCAGGATTCGAACCTGCGACCGTAGCAGTCCCGCGGTTCCAGACTGCAGCGCCAGAACCGCTAGACCACCGCGGCCGGCTAAGTAACATGTGCCTTTATAATTACACTCAGTCTACGTGACTACTTTTAACGGTCTAATGATAGCTGCTCGGCCAGTTGAAACCTAGATCTGCAATGCAGTAGAAAGCCGCATGACACTACAGCCGATTCTGACCTGTCATGAGCCGGCCGCTGTGGCCGAGCGGTTCTAGGCGCTTCAGTCCGGAACCTCGCTGCTGCTGTGGTCGCAGGTTCGAATCCTGCCTCGGGAATGGATGCGTGTGATGTCCTTAGGTTAGTTAGGTTTAAGTAGATCTAGGGGACTGATGACCTCAGATGTTAAGTCCCATAGTACTTAGAGGCATTTGAACCATTTTTTCTGTCCTGGATTACATCACGATCGGGGATCAGAATAATTCCCATGGAACTGAACATAACGAGTGTTATTCATCAGTCTGAGGCTCATACTAAGTGGGACTTACAGAAGAGACAGAGCAAACCTGAGGAAGAGAGGCGCGTTTCGTCACGAGGTCGGCGGGGGAGTACTATTGAGATGATCAACAGTCTCCAGTGACAGACGCTAAAAGATTTTATACATCAAGGATAGTTTTAGTGTTGAAATTTGGGTAGCGAAAATTCTACGAAGGGTCGAGAAACATAATACATTCGCCCACACACATCTCGCAAATGACAACGAGAAAAAATGAGAAATTAGGCGTCATACACAACTTCAACGAGAATCATTCTTCCCACGCACCATTTGTGAATGGGACAGGAAAGAGGCAAGATGTAGTGGCCACACAACGTAATCTTACCGGCGGAACAGTGTCGTGTATAAGGATGTAGATACGGTGTAGGACGTGACGGTGATTACGTCGGTAGACGTGCGTGTCAGGGCTGTCTCGGCCCTTAGGCGTGCGGCTGCGTGCCGAGGCAAACTCCCCCAGTCTGCCGACGCAGCGGCGCTGGGGGCGGAGGGAGCGCGACCGTCTTTTGTTAGGCGTCTCCGCACTTCATTAGCAGAGCGTGTCCGGCGCAGCACGGCCGCACCGGACAGCGCCGGCCCTCGCCGTGGTCGATAGGCCGCCTCCCAAGTAGCCGAGCTGAGGCACGCGACCACGCCGCCGCCGCCGCGTGCTCCGCTGCGTGTGCTGCGCAAACGTCGACACTGAGTGTGCACATAGTTTATACAAAGAACATTTAAAGCAGACGTATCTGGTGGTTTCAGTACTGTGAGTCTTGTTGTTGTTGTGGTCTTCAGTCCAGAGACTGGTCTGATGCAGCTCTCCATGCTACTCTATCCTGTGCAAGCTTCTTCATCCCCAGTACCTACTGCAACCTACATGCTTCTTAATCAGCTTAGTTTATTCATCTCTTGCTCTCCCTCTATGATTTTTACCCTCCACGCTGCCCTCCAATGCTAGATTGGTGATCCCTTGATGCCTCAGAATATGCCCTACCAACCTATGCCTTCTTCTAGTCATGCCACAAATTTCTCTTCTCTCCAATTCTGTTCAATACCTCCTCATTAGTTATGTAATCTACCCATCTAAACTTCAGCATTCTTCTGTAGCACCACATTTCGAAAGCTTCTATTCTCTTCTTGTCTAAACTATTTATCGTCCAAGTTTCACTTCCATACATGGCTACATTCCATACAAATACTTTCAGAAACGGCTTCCTGACACTTAAATCTTTACTCGATGTTAACAAATTCCTCTTCTTCAGAAAAGCTTTCCACGCCATTGTCTGTCTACATTTCATATCCTCTCTACTGCGACCATCATCAGTTATTTTGCTCCCCAAATAGCAAAACTCATTTACTACTTTAAGCATCTCGTTTCCTAATCTAATTCCCGCAGCATCACCCGATTTAATTCGACTACATTCCATTATCCTCGTTTTACTCTTGTTGATGTTCATCTTATATCCTCCTTTCAAGATACTGTCCATTCCGTTCAGCTGCTCTTCCAGGTCCTTTGCTATCTGTGACACAATTACAATGCCATCGGCGAACCTCAAAGTTTTTATTTCTTCTCCATGTTTCCTTTACTGCTTGCTCAATATACAGATTGAATAATATCAGGGACAGGCTACAACCCTGTCTCACTCCTTTTCCAGTCACTTCTTCCCTTTCATGACCCTCGACTCTTACAACTGCCATCTGGTTTCTGTACAAATTGTAAATAGCCTTTCGCTGCCTATATTTTACCCCTGCCACCTTCAGAATCTGAAAGAGAGTATTCCAGTCAACATTGTCAAACGCTTTCTCTAAGTCTACAAAGTGTCTTACGAACATAAAAATGTCGAGTACCTAAGGGTCATACCGATTTTTTGTCCCCTTTAATTATGTCTAAAAATACGTGTTTCTAGCAGTTCAACCCAACGCACACTTTACGAAGGCCTTCAAACTCCTCCTCAAATAACTAAAACAAACACGGAAATAGCGCATTGCATGAAGCAAACGCTGCTGGTAAGAAATGGACTTGTCTGCAGCTAAAGTAACGATACAGATTTCATGGCTTTGTTTGGTCTAATCGCCGGCCGCGGTGGTCTAGCGGTTCTAGGCGCTCAGTCAGGAACCGCGCGACTGCTACGGTCGCAGGTTCGAATCCTGCCTCGGGCATGGATGTGTGCGATGTCTTTCGGTTAGTTAGGTTTAAGTAGTTCTAAGTTCTAGGGGACTTATGACCACAGATGTTGAGTCCCATAGTGCTCAGAGCATTGGACTACAGCTATCATACACCCATTACACAAAAAAGGAGAAAAATCAAATCCAGAGAACTAGAGAGGGGTTTTCCTATTGGGTTGCACATATAAAATATTGTTAAGAATTCTTCACAATCGCTGTAAAGATCAACTTGAAAAGGAGCTAGGAGAATATCAAGGTGTATTTAGACCCTGGAGAAGCTGCCCAGAACAGATCATCACATTAAAATTAATAATGGATGCCTACAAAAAGGAGACATAAGAAATTAGTCATAACCTTTGTAGACCTTAAAAAAGCTTATGATTGACATCAACGGATCACCTATGCTGGACATATTAAGAAATTTTGGACTTCATCCCAAATTAATACAAATGATAAAATTAACCATTACAAACACCAAGTCCAAATTGAAATTCAGAGGAGAACTATCTGAGTCATTTACGATTAAAACAGGGTTAAGACAAGGAGATGGTCTATCACACTACTCTTCAACTGTGCTCTTGAATACTTGATGAGAGAATGGTACAAAAAGAATCCTAAAAACATTACAATTGGAACCAAGAAAAATAGTATAAACCTAAACTGTTTGGGATTCGCAGGTTACTTGGCATTACTAGCTAATAATGTATAAGAAGCTGGAAATAAAATAATGAGCCTGCAAAATATAGCGCAAAAAGTAGGACTCCAGGTATATTGCGAAAGACCGACATGATGGTAACAGACCCGCTAGTAATAGACGACGCAACAGTAGACAGCAGAAAAATTATAACAGTGAAGCAATTTAAATATCTTGGAGAGCTTATAACACACGACTTAGATGAAAAACTAGCTTGGCAAGAAAGAACCAATAAAATGATAAAAGTTCAAAAACTAACATGGTCTACATACAATAAGAAATGTCTATCAATTCAAACAAAATTCAAACACTACAAGATGGTGGTTCAGCCAGAGGTAACATACCCAAGCGAGACTCTTTTTTAAGTCACTCAGAGAAACAGAGTTGACAAAATACTAAAAGTAGAGAGAAGAATAGCGAGAACATGCATAAAAAATACCAGAAGGAAGGACGATGGCGGATAGTGTCGAATGAAGTATTGTACAGGGAACTGGAGCCCATCACAGAGACTATACGCAAAAAGAGGAGTTCTTTCTTTGGCCACATAATGAGGACACCAGAACCAGATTAGCAAGAAAAATTATGCAGAAACTGTGGAATCCGAAGCAACAAGTAGGATGTGTCAAGGAAATTAAAGAGGGTATGGAAGAACTAGATATAACCTTGGCTGATCTGCAAAACAAAGACAGAAAATCTCAAGAAACTGAAAGACAAGAAAATGAGATTTAAACCAAAAGTGGACAAACGACACACAGTGACAAGGGTATTTACAGATGAGGAAATATGGGAAAGATCAGAACGAATGAATAGATACTGGTCAGTTAAGAAAGTATGTAACATGCGCTTATTGAAGAAGAGGACCAGGAAATGGTTTACTAACGTGGTCCAATGAGGCTGTAAAAGCAAATAATAACAGTATATGAGAAAACGCTACAACGATCAAATCAGTTAATGTGATGTCACATTATTGCAACATTACAGTTGCATTGTTAAAGAGATCGCAAGTTAATTAGTCAATTTCTATATACACACATATTTGCTGAACTAGTGGCCAAAATTCTAAAGTATGTACTGCAATGCTAGTTTTCCATGTCTAATAACAGTTGATATTTTAGAAGCTAGGTCTAAGAATTCGATGTCGTAAAACTAAACTGACCGGACTTATAGCTGGAGAAAAAGACGTGTCAGCTAAAACACTACACTAAGCAGGCAAGCATGCAAGCAAATTCACAATCTGAATGGAGCTAATTAGGCTACTCTTGATGTAAGACACTATGTACTATCACATGATACACCATAAAATTAAATGTTTCCCGGTGTAAATTGTTCTCCAGCAGCATTTTAGGTGGGACAAAGATAATGCATCGCACTATTCACCATAAAAAAATAGTAAATGATGTTACTGATTGGCAGTTATTGCTGTTACTACAAATTACACAGGTCTACTGAAGGTAATGTACAATAACAAAAGTTTGCGGTGAGAACTATGTTGGAAAGGCTCTCCAAAAGCTTTATAGACTGTATTATTCTCCACAACTATGATTTCACAATATTATGACACAATATTCTAAAAAAAGTGTAATGTTTAGGTTGCAACAGTAACTAAATTTGAAAACTGTGTATTCAGTCTGGGCAGCTGCATTTCAGGAAACTATGGCTGACGAAAATAAACATCACACACACACACACACACACACACACACACACACGAGGGAATAAGGTGCTTTTATTACAATATGTCACACAAATCGTACAATTTATAAATACACGACCAAACAGGGTAATTGTGGGAGACGTAACATTTCCATAACTGCTGAGCGGGGACACTCAAAGAGGTGGTGGTTGTGGTTGTGTGTGTGTGTGGGGGGGGGGGGGGGGGAAGGGGTGCTCCATGCTCTTCGCATATGGCTAGATGTGATGGCTGCTGATGTAATGATTCCCAGAATGTCTTGCAGGTAAAATAGTGCAGATGCTGATATCATATGACTCCTATTCTCCTCCAATCCTCTCTCCTCCTTGACTTTCTCACGTGGTTCCATGTCATGATTTCCTGGCCAGGAAGCATGAACTGCTAATGAAGGTCGTCAGATTGTGTCCACCATATGAATCACATTTCCTCTCTACTCTGGATAACCATCGTCAGCACGTTTGGCGGCAAGCTGAGGAGAAGTTCTATTCTTTGAATTTTTTAGAGAGGAACAGCAGCTTTACTCCCGGGGTTGTGGTGCGGGGAACAATCGGATATAACTTCATGCGCAACTGATAATGAATGTGGGTTATCTCATGGCTCAACGTCACGTCAGAGCGTCCTGCATTTTCATATGCTAATTCTCATGTGACAGTACTGTGATTGTCCGTCCCCGGTAGCTGAATGGTCAGCGCCACAGAATGTCAGTCCTAAGGGCCAGGGTTCGATTCCCGGCTGGGCCAGAGATATTCTCCGCTCAAGGGCTGGGTGTTGTGTTGTCTTAATCATCATCATTTCATCCCCATAGAAGCGTAAGTAGCCGAAGTGGCGTCAAATCGATAGACTTGCACCCGGCGAATGGTCTACCCGACAGGAGGTACTGTGACGTCACTTTTCAACAGAGCAACGCTGGTCCGCTCTTCGCGCTTTCCTCTGTGTACTGTGTGCGTGATATTGACATACTGTTGTGGCCAGCAAGGCCCCCAGATTTGCTACAACAGAAGATGTGTAGGACCATCTCAGATTCCAACTGTGCACCAATACTTGTATCCACGATGTTGACGACCAGTTACAATAATTGCGTGCCAACCTGTTGCAGGAGAGAATACAACGGCTTGTGACACTCCTCCCAACAGAATAAGTGCATACATGTATGTCAAGACCGGGTGCCACGTCTTCCTGATAAGTGGGCTCTTGCTGAAAATTTCTTTATAAATTTGATTTGGTTTTGTTATCACTAAATAACATTACATACTGTCTCAATCCGTGAAGTTTCAATTCGTTTCCTCCTACGCCTCTGATGTTTCAATTTTTTGTTCAGGCTGTGTACCTACGTGTTCACAACGTGGGAATGGAGTATCGTGGATTATCGTTTGAAAGCAGGGACCATTACCTCAACCATATATGGTTACTCAACAGGTCGGAGAATGCTATTCGATACTTCACTGCCCTCAAAATACATTTTATACTGATGGGAGGAAAAGGAAGAGAAGGAAACGTAGTAGGTGAATATGGATTGGGGCTAAGAAATGAAAGAGGAAGCCGCCTTGTAGAATTTTGCACAGAGCATAACTTAATAATAGCTAACACTTGGTTCAAGAATCATGAAAGAAGGTTGTATACATGGAAGAACCCTGGAGATACTAAAAGGTTTTAGATAGATTATATAATAGTAAGACAGAGATTTAAGAACCATGTTTTAAATTGTAAGACATTTCCAGGGGCAGATGTGGACTATGACCACAATCTATTGGTTATGAACTGTAGATTAAAACTGAAGAAACTGCAAAAAGGTGGGAATTTAAGGAGATGGGACTTGGATAAACTGAAAGAACCAGAGTTTGTACAGAGTTTCAGGGAGAGCATAAGGGAACAATTGACAGGAAAGGGGGAAAGAAATACAGTAGAAGAAGAATGGGTAGCTTTGAGGAATGAAATAGTGAAGGTAGCAGAGGATCTAGTTGGTAAAGAGACGAGAGCTAGTAGAAATCCTTGGGTAACAGAAGAGATACTAAATTTAATTGATGAAACTAGAAAATACAAAAATGCAGTAAGTGAAGCAGGCAAAAAGGAATACAAACGTCTCAAAAATGAGATCGAGGGGAAGTGCAAAATGGCTAAGCAGGGATGGCTAGAGGACAAATGTAAGGATGTAGAGGCTTATCTCACGAGGGGTAAGATAGAAACTGCCTACAGGAAAATTAAAGAGACGTTTGGAGAAAAGAGAACCACTTGCACGAATATCAAGAGCTCGGATGGAAAACCAGTTCTAAGGAAAGAAGGGAAAGATGGAAGGAGTATATAGAGGGTCTATACAGGGTCGATGTTCTTGAGGGCAATATTATGGAAATGGAAGAGGATGTAGATGAAGATGAAATGGGCGATATGATACTGCGTGAAGAGTTTGACAGAGCACTGCAAGACCTGAGTCGAAACGAGGCCCCGGGAGTAGACAACATTCCATTAGATCTACTGACAGCCTTGGGAGAGCCAGTCCTGACAAAACTCTACCATCTGGTGAGCAAGATGTATGAGACAGGCGAAGTACCCTCAGACTTCAAGAAGAATATAATAATTCCAATCCCAAAGAAAGCAGGTGTTGACAGATGTGAAAATTACCGAACTATCAGTTTAATAAGTCACAGCTGCAAAATACTAAAGCGAATTCTTTACAGACGAATGGAAAAACTGGTAGAAGCCGATGTCGGGTAAGATCAGTTTGGACTCCGTAGAAATGTTGGAACACGTGAGGCAGTACTGACCCTACGACTCATCTTAGAAGAAAGATTAAGGAAAGGGAAACCTACGTTTCTAGCTTTTGTAGACTTGGAGAAAGCTTTTGACAATGTTGACTGGAATACTCTCTTTCAAATTCTGAAGGTGGCAGGGGTAAAATACAGGGAGCGAAAGGCTATTTACAATTTGTACAGAAACCAGGTGGCAATTATAAGAGTCGAGGGGCATGAAAGGGAAGCAGTGGTTGGGAAGGGAGTGTGACAGGGTTTCAGCCTCTCCCCGATGTTATTCAATCTGTATATTGAGCAAGCAGTAAAGGAAACAAAAGAAAAGTTCGGAGTAGGTATTAAAATCCATGGAGAGGAAATTAAAACTTTGAGGTTCGCCGATGACATTGTAATTCTGTCAGAGACAGCAAAGAACCTGGAAGAGCAGCTGAACGGAATGGACAGTGTCTTGAAAGGAGGGTATAAGACGAACATCAACAAAAGCAAAACGAGGATAATGGAATGTAGTCGAATTAAGTCGGGTGATGTAGGAAATGAGACTCTTAAAGTAGTAAAGGAGTTTTGCTATTTGGGGAGCAAAATAACTGATGATGGTCAAAGTAGAGACTGGCAACGGCAAGGAAAGAGCTTCTGAAGAAGAAAAATTTTTTAACATCGAGTATAGATTTAAATGTCAGGAAGTCGTTTCTGAAAGTATTTGTATCGAGTGTAGCCATGTATGGAAGTGAAACTTGGACGATAAATAGTTTAGACAAGAAGAGAAGGAGTTTGCACAGGTTAGAGTAGCAGGGAGAGCTGCATCAAACCAGTCTCAGGACTGAAGACCACAACAACAAACAACAACTGATGGGAGGTATCCAGCAGTCGTATATAACACCAGACCATAACATGTGATACCAACTTCCCGATGAATTCGTTGAATGCAAGCCTAAGTAATAACTTACATTAATACCTAGCGACTTCCGCACTCTTCTAGGGCGATCATCAGGTGTCACATAAATCAAGGACTCATCGATGGATTTTTGGCGTTGTGGATGCCTAGAATGACAATGATCGTGTGGTGGAGGTAGCGCATTGGCTGGGCCGACACGGGAAGCCCACTTGCCTCCAAAAATACGGCACGCAGTTCGATTACATTTCCTTCGCGTTGCTTGCCTCCTCGGATTTGCTGCCGGATTTTAATTCAAAGGACCGTATTAGTCACCCATCTGCCCGCCGTCTTCAGCAGAGATGCCGCTGCTGCTGAGTCCTGCTGAAAACTAATACCAGGGCTGCAAACAGTCGTCCTACATAGGCCGCCATACCGTAACATAACACCCATCATATCAAACCGGAGCACAGCCACAAGTGCCAACGTTTCAGTCACATGTGCCGCAAAAAGGGCAACCAAATGTGTAACTTGGGGCAGAGATGAAAATGAGGGAGATTGCACATCCTCTTCCCCCATCCCTCCGCGGGACTGCTACGGTCGCAGGTTCGAATCCTGCCTCGGGCATGGGTGTGTGTGATGTCCTTAGGTTAGTTAGGTTTAAGTAGTTCTAAGTTCTAGGGGACTTATGACCTAAGATGTTGAGTCCCATAGTGCTCAGAGCCATTTGAACCAACCCCCATCCCTATTAACTCCTCCCGCAAATGCCAAGAGTGTCTCGATAATCAGGCTATAGAGGAGATCCATATGTGGGAATGACCTCCATTACCGTCCCTCGGAAATTATTTGCCATCCAAAAGTCTTCGATAGTTACTGCACTATCGTCACTACACCACAAACAAATAAAGATATGGCCACACAGACCAGCGGCCTCCAGTTTCGCGCCACAATAATTAAATCTCCTAGCGCTATGGTCGCATTCTCATCTACCTCTGCTTACCTGCTCAGCAGTACTGGCGAAGAAATTATAGTACTGTGGGATTGTTCCCTAACTAACAGTTGATGCGGGCGTTGCAGGTGGAAGCGTACATACATTTTGTAAGTTTTTCCACTCTCCCTTAAGCAGAAGCAGCACACGGCCGTAGATCCTTTTATATTTTCACTCATCTTCGATAACAAAGGATGGTGTATAAAGGTTGTGGCTGATATATGGCACTGCTCTGGCAATGATGATGCCCACAGTTGTGGTACCACACATTACGTTACCAATCCCTAGTGTTATATGCCTTTACACTCCACCTTCATACAGCTAGACGTTCCTCCCAAGGATAGAACTGAGCTTACAGGGGGTATCGATGGTCATCTGAGACGACATCCATGAAAATAACATTCTGTCGAAATTCCAGTTACAAGCTGCTGTTGTCCTTGTTTCACTTCCTGAAATTTCACTTTGTCTTTTGTCTTAGTAGGACAACGGTCACTCGTTCTCATCAGGGCAGACATACTTCAGCGTCTGACTCAGTTCCAAATAATTTTTGTTGATAATTTTTGTTGCTGTTGTGCGACAGCAATACTCACAATCCGATATGAGGCTTCACCGAGCCTGTGTGAAGGATAAATATTTTGGGCGTTTAATATCGCTCCTCTCAACGCTGGCGAACCCACATTTCTTTCAGATTCTGTATATTAATTTTCACACCTGGATCTCCCCTTCTAAAGTTCACAGCGAACCACGGTCTAGAGTCACATCAGATGAATTCGCTGTTGCGAATAATGACTACCATGAGCTGTAGAATGGAATGTCGACAGTGAAAATTTGTACCGGACCGGGACTGGAACCCTGATTTCCCGCTTTTCGCGAGCGGCCGCCTTACCATTTGGCTATCCGAGCGCGACTCACGGCCAGACCGAAACTTCCATATGTCGTCAACCATACGTCTGCAATCAGTACTCGCACATCCATTGTGTGTATTCCCGTACAGAACACACGTTGTGCTTGAAAGTCGAATGCCCGGTATCGTCATTCCATTCTACAGCTGATGGTAGTCATTATTCGCAATTGCGAATTCATCTGTTGTGTTTCGTAACGGATGTGGTCGCCACAGAGCATTGTCATCAGAATAAAACAGGCACTGGAATACCGCCTAGAGTCGTCTCTTGCCTGAGATACACGACTGTTTCCCGCCGGCCGATGTGGCCGAGCGGTTCTAGGCGCTTCAGTCTGGAACCGCGGGACCGCAACGGTCGCAGGTTCCAATCCTGCCTCGGGAATGGATGTGTGTGATGTCCTTAGGTTAGTTAGGTTTAAGTAGTTCTAAGTTCTCAGGGACTGATGACTTCAGATGTTAAGTCCCATAGTGCTCCGAGCCATTTGAACCATTTTGACTGTTTCCCGCGCCTAGTCTGTATTCCAAGTGACAAAAATCTACACGTAAGATGGCTCCACACCTTTCTTAAGCTGACTGGACGATCTGCAGTGACGAGCAGATGGAGTACCTTACGACGGTTATCCTCAATGCCACTGGACGTTCATTAGTCGGAAGTGTCCCCTCCCCTGAAGAACCCCAGTACCCTAGTAGACTGAGAAAAGCCGAGACGTGATTTGCACTGTGAGATGTCCTGTATGTGTCCTTGAAGGCCATACCATGTTGGAGAACAGCGTCCGTTTTTTTTTTTTAGTTCTTACAAAGAACGGTCCATCAGAGACAACTAAAAACCCTTTTCGATCTCTTTCTTTTGTGAATTCTTTTAACTGTTTTATTACCTCTTCTGTTGTTTGGAGTAAACTTGGTCATTTTACTGCCAAAAAGGACAATACTACAGTACCTAGTCTGACCGTTGCAAAGAATACCATCGTGGATTCTTTTGATACTGCCAACACCTTGGCCTGCCACTTCACAGAGATCTCAATGTCTGCCCAATACCGTGCAGTCTTGCTGCCTCTGGAGGGAGCATCGGATGCTCAGGAGAACTCTCCACTTCCTATGATCGCGAATGTTACGTTATTGTGAGAGGTCTGAAGCATGCCCATTCGGTTTCAAGACCCTTCGATCCATGACCTGACGACATTGATATGCAGATGTTGATGTACCTACCTGGTGATGGCAAGCTCTTGCTCCTCCATACTTGCAAACATATCAGCAAGAATGATGCGAGGTGTCAGATGAGCTATTTAGCATACACCCAAGGTGCTGCAGATCCGATCACCAGTGACCTACACGGAAGAGATGCACCACATAAGATAATGCAAATTTAAGAGAAACAGTGTCACACAACAGATATGATGATGAGGTCCCATACACCGAGGAGCGTAGGGGACGATGCGGGAGACCCGCACCGCTGACTACATTTACATCTACGTGATTACTCTGCTATTCACAATAAAGTACCTGGCAGAGGGTTCAATGAACCACCTTCAAACTGTCTCTCTACCGCTCCACTCTCGAACGCCACGCGGGAAAAACGAGCACTTAAATTATTCTGTGTGGGCGCAGATTACTCTTATTTTATCGTGATGATCATTTCTCCCTATATAGGTGGGTGCCAACAGAATGTTTTCGTAATCGGAGGAGAAAACTGGTGATTGAAATTTATGAGAAGATCCCGTCGCACCGAAAAACGCCTTTGTTTTAATGACTGCCACTCCAATTCACTTATCATGTCTGTGACACTATTGCCCCCATTTTGAGATAATACAAAGCGAGCTGCCCTTCTTTGTACTTTTTCGATGTCACCCGTCAGTCCCACCTGATGCGGATCCCACACTGCACAGCAATACTACAGAATAGGGCGGACATGCGTGGTGTAAGCAGTCTCTTTAGTAGACCTGTTGCACCTTCTAAGTGTTCTGCCAATGGATCGCAGTCTTTGGTTTGCTCTACCCACAATATTATCTATGTGATCGTTCCAATTTAGGTTATTTGTAATTGTAATCCCTAAGTATTTAGCTGAATTTACAGCCTTCAGATTCGTTTGACTTATCGCGTAATCGAAATTTAGCTGATTTCTTTTAGTACTCGTGTGATTAACTTCACACTTTTCTTTATTCAGGGTCAATTGCCACTTTTCGCACCTTACAGATATCTTATCTAAATCATTTTACAAGTCGTTTTGACCATCTGATGACTTTACAAGACGGTAAATTACAGCATCATCTGCAAACAATCTAAGACGGCTACTCAGGTTGTTCCCTATGTCGGTAATATAGATCAGCAACAATAGAGGGCCTATAACACTTACTTGGAGAACCTCCTAGCGGCGGTGGTTTGCCATTGCCTTCCTCCAACCATAATGGGGATGGATAATGATGATGAGGACGACACAACAACACCCAGTCATCTCGAGGCAGGGAATATCCCTGGCCCCTCCGGGAATCGAACCCGGGATCCCGTGCGCGGGAAGCGAAAACGCTACCGCAAAACCATGAGCTGCAGACACACAACATATGTCTTACTAATTGAAAATTGGCAGGGGTGGCCCAATTAGGCATGGAAATACAGGCTGGATACTTCATATTGATATATTAACGAACTGGCTTATCTAACTACAAAATGAAACTAAACAATTTGGTTTATTACCATAAGGCATCAAATAAAATTATGTACTCACTGAATGAAGCTCATAAACATTTAATGAAATTGCGAACTACGGCCTTGGCACAGGTAGGTGATCACATGAAAATGTAAGATGAAACTATATCACAGGCATGGCCGATGGCTGTGTAAACGGTTAGTGATTTAAACAAAGATTTGCAGAAAAGAACACCAATATTTTCACCAAAGTGCATGATGGGTGCGAATGGTAAAACCGTTCAGTTAAACTCTGATGCAAATTAAATAGCCTCGCGTCCCCTTCGCCTCAGTTCCTGCATCAGCAGCTCGTACTTTCCACGCCTAAATGATGCGAGTGTGAACGACTGTTGGAGTAGCGGCTGAGAATTCTGAGTCCGGCTTGGGTTCTGTATTTTGCTCTGAGACATCCCTTTCTCTGCCGCAAGTATACTGTAATCCTTAGCATCTCTGGAGCAACATCCCAGCAGCAAGTGTCTTCTGACTGTACTGCCTGAAACGCAGCTGGTTCTACCAGCGTAGGAATCTCGCTGCCTAATTGCCACACACCTTATGAGTTCTGATCAATAACAAATTTATAAACAAGTAGCAAGACAAGTTTAACAAACTCCTACTGTTGTGAATTTTCTCTTGGTGAACCAATAATCACGTGACATGGGAAGGAAAGAAGAAAATCTCTCCCTCTATTTGACAAGTTTCCAATAGCATGTAAACTCGTGTTGGAAAATGAGGCTTCTATTGAAATAATTATTGTGAACCAGTGCTTCCTTGCATCTACCGTCTCTCTTCTCACACCATTAGTATCTTGCAAATGAGGGACTGAATGACCAATAGGCGACCTGTATGGTGGCTTGAGTATTAAAAATTGCTAATAAAGGTCCAATTCGACTTTCGTAGGCATCACTCTGCAGTCAACCAAGTTGCCACTGTTTCAATGCTCAGCATAAGCAAACTTTCTGTGAAAGTGCCAGAGTGAATTTTCATTTTTTTTTGTTGGTTTGAAAAATGGCCTATGACACTTTCTGGAGGACGGACATCCTCCATGGGGTGCAGGTATGGGGCTTCCAAGACCGCCTGTCCTAATCTATTCAGTTTTCTTCTAAAGACCAGGTAATTTACCCCAGGTGTTGCTTCAGCTGTGTCAGACACATTTGTTAAGGAGAATGGTATACCTTATTTGCTACAGCAGTCAACCAGCATAAACTGCCTCTCGATTATAGTCTGACGCACTCTCTTCGCCGACGATTTAGCTCTGGCTGACCAGTTCCCCAAGCGGCTTCATTGCCACACAATGTCACAACAGTATTTGGAACGATGATGTACACTGTTACCCATAAAATTGCAAATCCATGAAGGTGGTACGCAACAAGCATCGAATTGACAGCATTGAGACAAATGCAGACGTTTGCGCGCTATGGCGCGACGTTGGTAGAAGTAAAGGCATCTACAGTCTGTATATAAAGGAATATTAAGTACTGGGTTCCTTATTCGAAAATCGCAATTGATTATTGGTTGTTTTTGAGAAAATCGCGCTATGCTTCTCTTAAGGACAAACATCTACATCTACATCCATACTCCGCAAGCCACCTGATGGTGTGTGGCGGAGGGTACCTTGAGTACCTCTATCGGTTCTCCCTTCTATTCCAGTCTCGTATTGTTCGTGGAAAGAAAGACTGTCGGTATGCCTCTGTGTGGGCTCTAAACTCTCCGATTTTCTCCTCATGGTCTCTTCGCGAGATATACGTAGGAGGGAGCAATACACTCCCTGACACCTCGGTGAAGGTATGTTCTCGAAACTTCAACAAAACCCCGTACCGAGTTACTGAGCGTCTCTCTCTTGCAGAGTCTTCCACTGGAGTTTATCTATCATCTCCGTAACGCTTTCGCGATTACTAAATGATCCTATAAAGAAGCAAGCTGCTCTCCGTGGGATCTTCTCTATCTCTTCTATCAACCATATCTGGTACAGACCCCACACCGGTGAGCAGTATTCAAGCAGTGGGCGAACAATTGTACTGTAACCTACTTCCTTCGTTTTCGGACTGCATTTCCTTAGGATTTTTCCAATGGATCTCAGTCTGGCATCCGCCTTACCGACGACTAATTTTATACGTTCATTCAATTTTAAATCACTCCTAATGCCTGCTCCCAGATAATTTATGGAATTAACTGCTTCCAGTTGCTGACCTGCTATATTGTAGATAAATGATAAAGGATCTTTCTTTCTGTGTATTTGCAGCACATTACACATCTTATGGCATGTGTCAGAATTTAACAGTTGTTTGGCAGAAGACCGTGTTATGCCACTTGCAGGAAGAACAAACTTCCAGTAGAACTTTTGGAATACGATGCCTGTAGGATAGTGGGCGTATCTAGAACGCAATTCATCGCTCCGCGATATTACTACTAGCGCTGGTTTGCATCTCATGACTGTCATGAGAATGTGGTACTGATGAACCCAATAGTGCAAGAATCAATGTCATGCTTCATCCCAACGACCCTACGTGACTAGCAAACGCAAGCAGAGGCACATTGTCCGCTCGGACCCGCACAACCGTACGTGATACACATTGTCAGGAAATGGTATTGTTTGTAGCAACACAAGTCTACGCACAGGTAATGGTAAGACCGTGCTAAGCAGCAGAGTGGCGCCGTACGACGCGGCTGTATTCATCGTACTGCATTTTAACTGCAGAGCGGCACAATACGTTGCAAAGCCACCGAGAAAATTGGGAGAAAGTTACATGTTAATGATGATAATTTTTTTATGTGTAAAAGAAGGCTATAAATTTATACACATGAATGGTGGTGACCTTGGAAATAATAGTTATGTGGGTATCTTCTCACGGTCAGATTTGGCAACAGAACTGGAAACAAATATCGTGAATATACCAGGCCCAAAAAAATGACCACGCACAAGAGTTCGACTGCCTCACTTGACTGCTGGAGGTGAAGCTTTCTGTTAAAAACTTATTTGTGTCATTATTCTGATATACAGTTAGATGACCAATCTAAGAAAGGATACGATTACAGACATAACTGAGCCCAAAGAGTTTCAGAAAACGCTTTTGAAATATTGTCCAAAAAATTTAGGATTTACTGTCGCAACATCTGACTCAATCCGGAACATGTAGAGAACATGATTCCTGCCACTTGTGACTTGCACAATTATCTCAGAAGCGGTACAGTACTGTTTGACAGTGAAGAGACTTAAGAGATACAACTACCAGACCCTTCTTATCTAGGAGGACGTTTCGTAAATAATGCTGGTCGAATGTGGGATAGAATCAAAGATTATTTCAATTCACCGCAAGGTAATTTGGTCTGGCGAAACGATATGATATGTCCTCGAAGAGAAAATAAGTACCGTAGTGAAAAAATGTGGTCATAAAAAATAAAGACCTATCGGACGTTGCTTTTCCTGGTACTATTCGTGTAATGTTCATTTAGAACGTCATATAACAATGGATACGAACCTACTACAGTTAACTTATCCTCTTCTAATGCTATTTTGAGGCATAAGTTTTCGTTCGGCACGTCAAAAGAGCACCGATTTGAATGACGTGCAGTATCGGGACTCTTGCTATACCGCACCAGGCGACAACGGAACTAAGCGACGCTACACGGTGCATCATAGTTGGTCAGTTGGTAAACTTTGCCTCACGTTGCTGCGCCGCGAAATTCCGCTGCAGCGTAATGCGTTCTGTCTGATACGATTTTATATGAACAATATTTGGTCCCGTCGCGCCGCGCAGTGCAGTTCCTCTCAGTACGGTCTCATCTTAATGCAACGACCTCTGGAAGTGCACGTACAGAGACTATTGTTGCAGTTTCCCTTGATGATGCAGCAGAGAAAGGCGCACCGACAGTAAGTAAAATTTCATAAATTTTTATCTATGGGACATCCACAACTGTTCTGCGAAATGTTCATGGTAAACAAATCCACCACAGTTGTAAAAGTCTCTACTAATCGAAGTTAGTTATATGGTTAAGAATTGGAAAGAAATTATACAAGTCTTGCAAACAATTAAAGTTCCACATGCAGCTACTTCAGCTTCGTTCGATGTCGAGAGCATCCCCATACACGATCTTGTGGACTTGACTGACAGTAACTTAAGTACTTATAGTAATTTAGAGGAGGAGTGTATTAAAGAGTGTATAAAGTTCCTTACTTTCCTGTTGAAATACGAGGTGTTTGAAAAAGAACTCCCTAGTTTTAAGTATAAATTTAATGGGGAAATTAATGAAAAACTATATCAGTGAGTACATATCATGAAAGAGAATGCCTTCAAGTTTTGTTTAATGTTAATAGATGTCAACGTGGGATCCATTTGTTGCCCTGCACTTCTCGCCACGTATTCACCAACATTTCAAGTGTAACTGTTCCAACCGCCGCGACAATTCTTTCCCGTAAATGATTGATCTGTCTCATCTTTTCATTGTACACAACATTTTTTATGTGACCCCAAAAGAAAAAGTCCAGTCGGATTAAGTCTGTGCTTCTTGGTGGCCAAGGTATTGGGTCAGCTCTGTCTATCCACGTTCCTGGAAAGCGAGTGTCAAGAACCGTACGCACATGGTTACTGTAATGAGGTGGCGAGCCATCTTATTGGAAAAACACAAGCCCTTTTTCCGCCTCAATATCGTCCATTTGTGGAAAGACGTACTCTGTCGACATGTCACACTAAACGTACCCGTTTATTGTTTGTTCTACAAAAATTAAAGGACCAATCACACGATCCTCCATCGAGCTGCACCAGACATTAACTTTGGGAGAGTCACATTGATGCTGAATAACTTCATGTGGATGCTCTATCCCCCTACCCCCCCCCCCCCACCCACCCACCCACCAAATTCTGCAGTTATGATGATTAACTGTTCCACTGACTTGAAATGTAGCCTCATCAGAAAGGAGAATCTCTTTTTAAAAAACTGACCTCATCAGTTCTGTGTAGAAAGTTAGTAGCAAACTCATACCTTTCGATTTTATCAGTAGGTTTTATTCCATGTAACAGTTGCAATTTGTAGGCGCACAATTGAAGTCTTTTATACACAACATCATAAACAGTATCTTTAGGCACTCATAATTGTACACTACGTCTGGTCGATGACTTCATTGGGCTCCGAACACACGCAACACGGATCTGTTCAACAACATCTTCGGTCTACGTGGTGATTTTGCTTTAGAAACACTATCGGTTTGAAACTTCTTGGCAGATTAAAACTGTGTGCCGGACCGAGACTCGAACTCGGGACCTTTGCCTTTCGCAGGCAAGTGCTCTACCAACTGAGCTACCCAAGCACGACTCACGCCCCGTCCTCACA
Source organism: Schistocerca nitens (assembly GCF_023898315.1). NCBI lineage: Eukaryota > Metazoa > Arthropoda > Insecta > Orthoptera > Acrididae > Schistocerca > Schistocerca nitens. Next base: position 363,476,982 of record NC_064621.1, read on the forward strand.
ACTTCACTTCCGCCAGTACCTCGCCTCCTACCTTCCAAACTTTACAGAAGCTCTCCTGCGAACCTTGCAGAAATAGCAGTCCTAAAAGAAAGGATATTGCGGAGACATAGCTTAGCCACAGCCTCGGGGATGTTTCCAGAATGAGAGTTTCACTCTGCAGCGCAGTGAAAATCTCATTCTGGAAACCATCGGTTTCCTTGAAAGACTTTCGCCAATGACGGATAGTTTTTGCTGTAGGTGGTTCACCACCACAGTGACGTCTAAAATTACGTTGCACTGTTACAACTGACTCAGTTTCCACAAGCCAAATAACACACTGCGCTTTCTGTTGCGGAGTACACATTGTTGTCGAGTTGCTCTGCACTACACTGCATGCACGCCTGGACTGGACTGAGGGAACAGATGAAAAACAGCACTGACGCCGTTTCAAGGTCAAGCAGACCTGCCAACTCAAGGAGAGCCAAACTTGGCGAGTTGATGAATCAAACACCACAAACTAGAATATTGTATGTCACTTTGTACAGATTCTACGACACATTAAAACTAGGGAGTCCTTTTTCAAACACACTACATAACTATTTCAAGTTTGAGGAGAAAGTGTGGCAGCAGAATGCCGGTTTGGCAGTGCGCTCTCCATTAGCCTCTACATTAGCTAACGATTATATGTCACATTGTGAAAAATTTTTTTGATGGACACCAACAATGCAAGGAAAAAACAGTGAGATACAGGAGTTATATCGATGTCGTAATTGTCGTTTATGATGGGGACAGGGGCCACCTTTCAGATTTGCATAAGGCCCTGAATAACCATTCACCTATGGTAAAATTTACTGTGAAGTTCCCACGAGATGGTACTTTACTATATTTGGATTTGTTACCAACTCTGCATAATGATGGAGGTGGGTTTAACATTTACCGAAAACCAACCACCACTGATACACTGACACATATCACCTACATACACCTAGAGTCCATAAATTCGTGGCCTTTAAATCAATAGTATCCTTCATAGGTGACACGAAGTCCCACATAATAAAGATGACTTTAATAAGCAATGAGACACAATAAAATATTTAGCTTACGCTAACAGGTAGCCGCACGGTTTGAGACGTCATGTTACGGACTGCGCGGCCCCTTCTGCCGGAGGTTCGAGTCCTCCCTCGGCCATGGGTGTGTGTGAGCTGTTCTTAGCATTCGTTAGTTTAAGTTATTTTACCTAGTGTGTACGTCTAGGGACCGATGACCTAAGCAGTTTGGTCCCTTATAAATTCACACATACATTCATGCTAACGGGTATCTACCAAGATTGTGGAACGCATCGGAAAACGATTGGTAAAAAGGAGAGTAGGAGTAATGGACTTTTGGCAGCACACCCATTGCACAGGTTGCAGGAGGGGAGTGTGTTAGAATTTTCTATATGGTATTATTTGGGAGAAAGTACGAAAGTGGTGGAGGGATTTAAATATTATGCCTGCTTTCTTTATTCCTCATAATAATGGCCAATGTCATTCGCCATGAGTACAGAAAACCTAAACCTTATAGCATAACAGAAGTTTATCGCATTAAGTGTCCGCAGTGTGACTGCCGCTACTGTGGACAAACTGGCACATCTTTTCACCCTAGATTTAAGAAGCACTGTAAAGTTAACAAGACCGAATCGGCAATGTCTATGCATTTAGCGTTAAATAATTAAAAATTAGGGAAGATTGAGGAAGATCTTTCTATAATTCAAATCTATGACAAGGGCTTAACCTTAAACAGTTTGAAAGAGAACAAAATTTTCAAATGTGCATTGAGAAATCCTGACACTGCTCTTAACCAGAAAGTTGAGCTCAAGCTTAAAAAATCCCCGAATAACTTTGTACAATGGTTACAGCAGCCAGTTGTGGAGGTAGCTGTATTCTCTGCTCCCTTCCACTTCCTCTTTGTTTGCGGTCTTAATTTACGGTTTTAATTTTTCAAACGAATTACATTTTAATGCCACTGGTCCACAATCTGTTATTTGTTACGTTAGGACTCTCTGCTACAGCAGTTTTATTTTTTAAATGTTTTAGCCTTTATGTTCTTTGGTTCAGAATCTGTCATTTGTTATGTTTCGACTTTTCTGCTACTAGCTTCAGATTTTAGCAGTTGTATGTACTTCGTCCTTCGGCATATGCTATTAATATTACCATTGACGTCATGTGTGTGTTGCTTTCATGCATTTAGTCTGTTATTGTATTGTTTATTGAACCGGGGACCTAGAAACCACGAAGAGGCTTCGTCCCGCTGTAGCCCTCAGCAGTACACAACTTCTACAACAGGCCACAACAGTCCACCCGCCTCATCGGCCCCCACACCGAACCCAGGGTTATTGTACTGTTCGGCCCCCAGTGGAGCCTCCTCCCTCCCCCCCCCCCCCCCCCCTCTCACCACTCGAAGAACGTCTCATACCAGACGAGTGTAGTCCCAAATGTTTGCGTGGTAGAGTAATTATGGTGTAGACGCATGTGGAGACAGTGTTTGCAGAGCAATCGCCGATATAGTGTAGCTGAGACGGAATAAGGGGAACCAGCCCGCATTTGGCGAGGCAGATGGAAAACCGCCTTTCCACCCACAGGCTGGCCGGCACACCAGACCTCGACACTAATCCGCCGGGCGGATTCGTGCCGGGGACCGGCATGTCTTCCCGCACGGGAAGCAGCGCACTAGACCGCGTGGCTAGCCGTGCGGGCTTGTTCTGTTGTCAGTCATGGTGCTTTTTCTTATTTTTTGGTTAGGGTGACTGCCATTACGTTCGGTACTTACCTATGCGGCTTCTGCAGTTTTTTCGGCATTCGTACGTTTGGCAAGTATTGGCTTCGAATGTGAGCATTTGTGGTGGTTCGAGATATCAGGTAGTAAGCTGACTTGCGCTTTAGTTTGATTTAGCGCGTGACCTCCACCTAATGTTCTATGGCGGTTCTATTCTTGTAGACTGTATGCATTCCCGGTGGAAATTTTGGGACAAGAGGAATTTTTTCTAGGACGCGATTGGAAGAGTTCTTTGCAGCCAGAATGTGGGATATTATTTGACAATCCACCTTCGGAAGATGTTCGTCTATTAGTTGTTTGGTCTTGCACAGCCAGCCGTTGTGGGCGAGAGGTTCTAAGCGCTTCAGTCCGGAACCGCGCTGCTCTACAGTCGCAGGTTCGAATCCTTCCTCGGGCATGGATGTGTGTGATGACCTTAGGTTAGTTAGGTTTAAGTAGTTCTAAGTCTAGGGGACTGATGACCTCAGATGTTAAGTCCCATAGTGCTCGGAGCCATTTGAACCATTTTAGGTCATGCACATGACGTCTTATTACAGCTAGGTAGACTATTGTGCAGTCTTTTATTTGTGCTTCAGTTTCTAAGTGTCACTCTTTAATTTTAAAAAAAATTCTTTATTGATTAAAAGAGTAGATTACAACTGTTTTTACTTCTGATTTCAGATATACTTGGTGATGCGCTAAGACCCCGAAACCGTGGTAGTGTATAGCCACTTCTATCGTGCAAGACTTCCGTTAATAAAGAATTTTACATGTTTTTTTTCATGAACAAGTAAAATTTAGTTGTGGTTACCCGACAAATTTCGTTATTTGGTATCTTTTCCCGTATTGCAATTTTTATGGCCAGCAGTGAAGATGTAAAATTTCACTTCGTAAACTCGTGAGCATGAATGAAAAATCCCGCAGACAACCCCTCTGTAGCAAAGTAGCTCTTGTAAGTCATTAACATCAAAACTCTAAACAGCGACTCCAATTCATAAAGAAACAAATCCTGCGAGGCAATTAAATGCAGCACATAAAATTTATGATAGGACACCCGTCTTGAAGACTTTTTAAATATCGTAACATTTTATTTCAGAGGCACGCACAAACACTTTTGCAGCGAGGCAACTAAACGCTGCGCAAAAGAAAATTATAACGAGGCACCTGACTAATGAAAACTTCTGAAGACCTTTTAAGAACGATAATGTTTTTTATTCCAGAGGCGCACACACAGACACGTTTCTCTTGTTCCGCTGAGTAATCTGCGCCGCAGTATTTCGCATCTGGGAGCTAATTCGTAAGCACTGCCTCCGCCTAATTCGAGAAGCGCTTGTAATTTGACAATAAGCGCCTAATTGACGTCAGAGCCGGATGGACGGAGGCCGCGGTGAACGGGCTGCTGCTGTTGCGAGGCCGGCGGCGGCCACAGTCTGTTTAGGCTCGCAGTCCGGCGCGGTCTGCAGGCGTCATAATTCCAGCGGCTGCGCGCCCTCGCAGTATTAAATTATCCTGTGGCTCTCAGCGCCCGGCCAGCCGCCCTCACTGCGTGTTGTGGGAAGAACAAAAGACTGCTAGTGCTGAGTGCGGGGGGGGGGATTAGGCCGGCCGGCTCCAAGAAAGCAGGCGCTGCGGCGCGCGTGGCCGCTAAATGAGATTTCCCCCCATTAAACGCCAGCGCGCAGCACTGCGCTGCGTCTCTGTATTCCCCTCCCTCCCCCACCCAAACCACTCCATCCGCCGACTGCCCGCTAAATAACGACCTCGCACCACCATCTCCCCCACGATAGTCAGCCCAATCTTTTAAGTCTCTTCACAGCAGCTCGAGCTCTTAGGAAACTCGATCCAACACGAAGATAGGACCGCCACGAAGCTACAATATGACTTCATTTCTTCACGTCTGACTTCAGTGATACTGTCACCTTATGATACTGAGTCTACGACTCATCTTAGAAAATAGATCAAGGAAAGACAAAACTTTGAGGTTCGCCGACGACATTGTAATTCTGTCAGAGACAGCAAAGGGCCGGGAAGAGCAGCTGAACGAAATGGTCAGTGTCTTGAAAGGAGGATATAAGATGAACATAAACAGAAGCAAAACGAGGATAATGGAATGTAGTCAAATTATATCGGGTGATGCTGAGGGAATTAGATTAGGTTCAAAATCAAATCGCTCTGAGCATTATGGGACTTAACATCTGAGGTCATCAGTCCGCTAGAACTTAGAAGTACTTAAACCTAACCAACCTAAGGACATCACATACATCCATGTCCGAGGCAGGATTCGAACCTGCGACCGTAGCGGTCGTACGGTTCCAGACTGTAGCGCCTAGAACCCATCGGCCACAGCGGCCGGCAATTACATTAGGAAATGAGTCACTTAAAGTAGTAAATGAATTTTGCTATTTGGGGAGCAAAATAACTGATGATGGTCGAAGTAGAGAGAACATAAAATGTAGACTGGCAATGGCAAGGAAAGCCTTTCTGAAGAAGAGAAACTTGTTAACATCGAGTATAGATTTAAGTGTTAGGAAGTCGTTTCTGAAAGTATTTTTATGGAGTGTAGCCATGTATGGAAGTGAAACGTGGACGATAAATAGTTTAGACAAGAAGAGAATAGAAGCTTTCGAAATGTGGTGCTACAGAAGAATGCTCAAAATCAGATGGGTAGATCACATAACTAATGAGGAGGTACTGAATAGAATTGGGGAGAATATAAATTTGTGGCACAACTTGCCTAGAAGGAGGGGTCGTTTGGTAGGACATGTTCTGAGGCATCAGGGGATCTCCAATTTAGTATTGGAGGGCAGCGTGGAGGGTAAAAATCGTAGAGGGAGACCAAGAGATGAATAAAGTAAACAGGTTCAGAAGAATGTAGGTTGCAATAGGTACTGGGAGATGAAGAAGCTTGCACAGGATAGAGTAGCATGGAGGGCTGCATCAAATCAGTCTCTGGACTGAAGACCACAACAACAACATGATACGGTACAGATAGGTGGTCACTTCCTGAAGATGCCAACATGATTTCATGCTTGAAATTAACCAACCTATTGGAAAGAATGCTGAAAGTCCAATATTTCAAGGTAAATCTGGAGTCACAAAGTAGCAAATCAAAAAGAATAAAGAACGAACTCCCTCAAGGATCAGTATTAGCTCCACTCCTTAATGTTTACATCAGTGACACGCCAGATACTAGGTCACGTAAATTTTGCTGCACTGACCATATGGCTATAGCTACACAAAACAATGTGCTAGAAAAAGGAGAAACAACTTTAACAGCTGACCTAGATGTACTGAACGACTACTATAAAGAAACTCAAACTGTTCCCAAATCCGAATAAAACAGAGACTTGCGTCTTCCACTTAAATAACCGACTGGCAGACAGAGAACTAAATATAACCTTTTGCAGAGAGCGAAACAGACACAACAAATGTCTCAAATGTCTAGGCATAACTCTTGACAGATCACTTACCTTCAGATAACACCTTGAACTAACTAGCAAGAAACTGAAAACCCGAAATAAAATCATCCGGAAATCAGCGGGTGCCACTTGGGATGAAAGCAGGCAACAATCCAAGAGTGGCAAAAAGTAAATCACCTAGATATGGGAAGACTGCTACCTATGTATTAGATGAACACTGTGCCCTGAATTCAAGAGCACCAAAAAGGAAAAAAAAGACAGAATACTTGACCAAGAAACTACCTACGTCAGCCGTAAGTAATGAAGAACTAAGTGGAGTTGCAGTGACGTTAACCCGCTCAATGTAGAAAACACATACTAACAACTCCCAGGAATGTAACTTCCTGGCAAAATATGGTGTCAGTTAAACTTTGTAAGAACTGCGAAAGAATCGTGTAAGAATGAGAAAGCTAAATCCATGGCGCACAAGTGGGATACCCCTGACAACCCAATGTGTCACTGTGAAACTGCTGAAGCAACATTGCTACAATTAGCACAAGACCGTCTCCACAGATTCTCTGGGAAATGGAAGGATTTTATCAATGCTAGGCTGGCTGCTACTGAGTGGCTGTCTCGTTTGGATTTAACTTTATAGTGTATTAACGCTGCCCTTCTACCACAACTATGCTCTCATACGAACATTAAATGTACTGGCGTTTGTTATATTTATTATAGTATTTGTACTGTATCTCCGTTCTATTTGAACGTATATACAGCATATATTATGTATTTTAATTGTCTCAGTGTTTTGTAGCACTTGTAAAGCCACACGATAATTAAATAACTTCTGGTGGATCTACTAATAGGACGTCTCGATTAAAACAGTGAACAGGGGAGTCCAAAAGTATACTCAACCTTTGCAACTATATACACACTAAGAAAAAAGTAAGACAGAAAAACTACGCAACACGAAGATATTATCCGAATCTGACGGAAAGTATGAGACAAACGATTGCAAACGATTACAGTTTTAAAAAATTGATGATTTATTCAAGAGGAAGAGCTCCACAAATTGAGCCATCAGTGACAAGTTGGTTCGTCACTGGCCCTTACGCAGGCAGTTATTTGTCTTGGCATTGATTGATAGAGTTGATGGATGTCCTTCTGAGGCACATTGTGCCAAATTCTGTCCAACTGGCGTGTTAGATCGTCAAAATTCCGTGCTAGTTGGAGGACTTGAGGGCCCCCACCCACAGCGTTCCAAATTTTCTCAATTGAAGACAGAGATCTTGAGATCTTGCTGGCCAAGGTTAGCTTCTTGGCAAGCACTAAGACAAGTAGTAGGAACACTTGCCGTGTACGGTTGGGGATTGCCTCGCTGAAATGTAAGCCCATGATGGCTTGCCATGAAGGACAACGAAACGAGGCGTAGAATATCGTCGACGTACAGCAGTGCTGTAAGAGTGCCACAGATGACAACCAAAGGGGTCCTGCTATCAAAAGAAATGGCACCCTAGACCATTACCACTGGTTTTCGTGTCATAAGGTCGTCAACAATCAGTGTTATATCCCACCAGTGTCTGGTGCGTCACTGGTTGCTGGTCATAGAGCCTCAAGTTCGAAGCGGGACTCTCACTGAAGACAATTCTACTCCAGTCAATGACGTTCCAGGTTGAATGTGACCGACACCATTGCAAATGGGATTCTTCGGGTAGAGAGGTCAGTGGCAGGCGCCAGAAGGGGCCCCAGGAGTTCAGCCTTCTTTCTATGAGCAGCCTGTTTGATCATTTTGGTCACATAAGCACAAGTTCCACGTCGGATCGAAGATAATATTGAATCCCCTGAGCGGCTCTCTAATGATCGCTCGGTCCTCTCTTTCTGTTGTTTCTGTAGGTCGACCTCTTCCTTCTTGATGCTGTGCTCGGCCACGGTTCACCCATTCCTGCCCACATTGCCGAGTATTCAAACGTCAAGCAATTGGCCGATTACTCTAACGGACTTCTGTGTGCCCTTTAAGTCCTCTCTCAAATGTGGACATCTAAGTATATGGGACACGATCCTGTCTGAGAGGCATATTTACAGTCCAACTGAGTACACAGAACGAAATTCGCAAAGATTTTATGCCCTGATATCGACATATCACCTGTTTAATATCTTTGGCATCTGTGCAGTGAAATTTCGTGCAGCGTCACACATAAATCCAACGGCCGTCAAAATTTTACAACTTTGGTTTTTCTGTCGATCCTGGTATGAATATCAATTTACGACCAATTTGCATAACTCTTTCGTGGTGGGTCTTATTTGCCTTAGAGTGTAATTTTGGAACGAAATGGCTTATAATTGCTAGTCTCATGCGGAAGTGTAGTGGTAGAACTACATTTGTTGTGAGCTATTGATTATACGGCGCATATACGAGTGTCAGCGCAGCAGAATTTATTGGAGTGGTAACTATGGATCAGATGAGGTTATCATGTATTGAAGAGGTAATGGAGATAAGTAGAACAGTCTCGAGGTACAGCGGTCGTAACAAAATGAATGCAACCCCGTTTACAAGGACATCTACATCTACATACATCCTCCGCAAGACACCATTAGAATTTGGCGTGCTGGAGTGACGGCTGTACTGAAGAGGGTGGGGGTTGGCACATTCGAAAGGTCGAGGAGTAAACCTGTAACCTCGACTGTATCAGTTAGCAACGTCGTGTAGACGAAGGTGCTGCGCGATTTCGCTGTCGAGGTATACTTTTCTAACGCTCGATCTATCATTGCCGCGCAACGTGCATTCCATACTCATTTCGATATTGCATCCCGTGTTCGCGTTCCTGGCCAGCAGTCGATTGTTTCATGAGCAGACAACTTCAGGGAGACCTGCTCTTCCTCGAACAGCAAGCTCTCCCCAAAAAAATTGACATCGTAAAGCTTCCCGTTTCGCGATTCTCTTATCGCTCTGCCCACAAAGATGCAGCTGATGTTGGGTTGTCTGCTTATTTCGAGGCAACAATCCTTCTCGAAGAACTAAAATTTTAAAATGGTCTGTGGTACAGAAAATTAATCCACGCGATTCTACTGCTCGAGCAAATGCATATGAGGCGCTTTTTGGGACGGTTTACGACACTCTTGTCTTCTTCTGTGACCAGGCCATCTTCCAGCATTTAGCATCTGTAAATAAGGCTAACATGTGCTATTGGAGCCCACATACCCCAGACATCATCATTAGCGTCCCCTAAATTCACAAAATAAAGCTTTTTGGAGCGCATTATCGCGAACCGAGCAAGGTGGCGCCGTGGTTAGCACACTGGATTCGCATTCGGAAGGACGACGGTTCAAACCCGTGTCCGGCCATCCTAATTTATGTTTCCCCTTGTTTCCCTAAATTGCTTCAGGCAGATACTGGGATGGTTCCTTTGAAAGGGCACGGTGGATTTCCTTCCCCATCCTTTCCTAATGCGATGGAGCCGAGGACCTCGGTGTTTGGTCCTTTTTCCCAAATCAACCAACCAACCAACCATTATCGCGAGTTGGAATAATTGTTCCATTGTTTTTTCAAGAAAACGACGGTGACTTAAGACCGTTATGTCCACATGATTCAGAGGCTACTCTTGCCAACAAATGGTTCCAGCAGGACGGCGCTACGATACTCACAGCGCCTGTGTCAATGATTGTTTTGCTGCAATACTCCTTGAGGGGCGATCTGCACTGACCATCACATGCGCCTGATGTAGAACCCTGAGACTATTTCATATGGGACAGTCTAAAAGCAGTTGTTTACAAGAATCGACCTAGGACCCTGGTACCCTGTCGATATGCTAGAAAGGGTTGTATGAAACTTCCGTTTCGACTAACGCACTATATGGAGAACGACGGACGCCATTTACCTGATTTCACCTTTAAAACTATGTTAGCATAAAATTGAAATGTTGCTGTTGATACTAATCAAAGAATTAAATATGTCCTTGCATTACTTTTTAATTTGAATTCCTAAATAAGAAAGTTACTCTGCACCATCCTGTACCATTGCTTGTCATTCCTTTTAATGTTCCACTCGCAAACGAATGAGAGATAAACAACTCTCTGTTTACTTCTCTTATCTTGTCTTTGTGATGTATGTTGGCGATAGCATCGTGCTGCAGTCTGTCGCAAATACCGGTTCTCCAAACTTTCTCAATAGCGTTTCGAGAAAATGTCTTCTTTCCTCCAGAGGTTCCCATATGACGTTTCCTTAATACTCGCCTGTTGATCGAAGCTACCTATTTAGCAGCGCTCCTCTGATATTCTTCGATGTCTTCCTTTAGTCCGACCGAGAGTGAATGTCAAAGACACTAGCAGTACTCAATAACAGGTAGCACTGGTTTTCTCTGCGTGGTCTTATTTATAGATGATGAGCTACACTTTGCTATAGTTGTCCCAGTAAACCTACGTCGTCTAATAGCTTTCCCCTGCATTGGACCTTACGTGCTTGTTCCGTTCATATCGCTTTGCAGTGTCACCGCTAGGCATGTAATCGATCTCACTGTGTCAAGCAGGCAACCATTAATACTGTATTCGAACATTACAGGACTTTTTTTCCTTCTCTTCTGCATTAACTTACATTCTTTTTCATTTAGAGCAAGTTACCATTTATCACGTCAAATAAAAATTCTACAATCACCCAATGACGACACTTTCCCGTAAACAACAAATCAATAAGTAAACAATAGAAGATATTTGTTCATCCTGTTCGTCAAGTCGTTTATGTATACAGGAACTATGAACGGTTCCATCACACTTTCTTGGAGCACTCCCGACATTACCTCTGTCTATGATTAAGACTTGCCTTCCAGGACAGCTCAATGGGTAGTTTTATTTAAAAAGTCTTCGAGCCAGTTGGATGTCTGGAAACAAGTTACTACTCTGCAGTCCGACACTGTGTCGAATACCAGAAAGTTAGGAATATAGAATTTGCCTGTTATCTTCCATTCGTGGTACGCAGAAGATTGTCCTAGAAAAGGGAAAGCTGAATTTAGCACGAGCGATGCTTTTTAGATCGGGACTGATTTGTGGACAGCGGCTTTTCTCTCTCAAAGAAATTTATTACATTCGAATTTAGAATATGCTCAAGAGACTGACGTTAAGGATATTTGTCTGTAATTTTAAGGGTCCGTTCTTTTACCCTACTGATACATCGTATCCACTCACGCGTTTTCCAGTTACTTGGACGTCGAACAATTGCCTATATTCATCATACGTTCGACGCTGACGAAACTGTTAAAGGCTTTTTTTGTCATCAGTCTTCTGACTGGTTTGATTCGGCCTGCCACGAATTCCTCTCCTCTGATAACATCTTCATCGCGGAATAGCACTTGCAACCTAATTCCTCAATTATTTGCTGGATGTATTCCAATCTCTGTCTTCCTCTACAGTTTTTGCCCTCTACAGCTCCCTCTAGTACCATGGAATTCATTCCCTCGTGTATTAGCAGATGTCCTATCGTCCTGTCTCTTCTCCTTATCAGTGTTTTCCACATATCCCTTTCCTCTCCGATTCTGCGCTGAACCTCCTCATTCCTTACCTTATCAGTCCATCTAATTTTCAACATTCGTCTGTAGCATCACATCTCAAATGCTTCGATTCTCTTCTGTTCCGGTTTTGCCGGTCGGAGTGCCCGAGCGGTTCTAGGCGCTTCAGTCTGGAACCGCGCGACCGCTACGGTCGCAGGTTTGAATCCTGCCTCGGGCACGGATGTGTGTGATGTCCTTAGGTTAGTTAGGTTTAAGTGGTTCTAAGTTCTAGGGGACTGATGACGACCTCAGATGTTAAGTCCCATAGTGCTCAGAGCCATTTGAACCATTTGAATCTGTTCCGATTTTCCCACAGTCCATGTTTCACTACCATACAATGCTGTACTCCAGACGTACATTCTCAGAAATTTCTTAAATTAAGGCTGATATTTGATATTAGACGTCTCTTGGCCAGGAATGGCCTTTTTGCCGTTGTTAGTCTGCTTCTGATGTCCTCCTTGCTTCGTCGGTCATTGGTTATTTTACTGCCTAGGTAGCAGAATTCCTTAACTTCATCTACTTCATGACAATCAAACCTGATGTTAAGTTTCTCGCTGTTTCCATTTCTGCCATTTCTCATCACCTTCGTCTTTCTTAGAGACTTGCAGAGGGCGAAATGTGGCGGGCCACGAAAGTTACAATGTAAGACGCAATGTTAACGGCGGAAAATGGAACAAGTATCTGTCCAGACTACTGCGTGCGACAAACGCGGATGATCAGAGTCTTAAGACTGGACTCTGCGAATAGTTTGAGCGCATGTTTCGCGAGGACGAGAAATTTTCAGGGAAACTCGTGTGGCCTGACGAAGCGAAATTTAAACTTGTCGATACTGCGAAACGCCACAGTTGTGCGCGGAAGTGAATCGGTACTTGCTGTGATCTGTCGTCGCGTGGTATGATCGGTCCCTTAAAGAGTGCTATAACTGTTCATGTGTATCTTGAAATCTTTCACGGGAGGATTTTGTTGCCATCCAAGCTGTGTTTGGTGTCAGGTTGTACATGGATGACACCTTACACGGAAGATGGGTAACGCGAAGACGTCCATTTGAGGACTCAAATTGGTCTCCTGATTTGAGCCCTAGCTCCCACTGAGCAATCTCCCCTCCTGATTTGACATCTACGGCCTTCTACTTGTGGGGGAACCATCAAGGATGACGTGTAACGACAAAACACGGTCTTCATACAACGGCTAGAAGAAAACGTGACGCCATCACGCCAGATTTACAGGCAGCTATAATTCGGTGCAATCGACGTTATTTAGAAGCTGATGGTAGTTATTTCTAATATATAACATAACTGCCTCTCACTGCAAAAAACTGTACGTGTGAAACAAATTGGTAAGAACATATTGACTATCAAACAGCAAATACATACTTTTGGACCACCTCATATATTTACTGCATAGATGGCTATATCCAAAGACATATACCAAAGCTTGATAGTAAAACTTACATAATTAATTCATACTGGATTCCTAGAGTGACCTATTATCATCATATATCATGAAGCACGGAAGAGGTATGGGTCATAGCATACACACAAGGATTTGGGGTTACAAGGTCAACATTGATTCGAGTGGATCTAATATGTCGCAAAGACTATATTTCTACACACGTAAAGCACCGCACAGTGTTAAACGAATGTATCTCATGTTGCCTCTGCAGGGCTATAAAGGTCGATCGATGTTCTACTGTGAGTTATATCGCATCCTTTACAAGTAGGACCTCAGGATTCCGTTTATGCAAGGACTGTACGGAGAAATTCAACTATGTAGGCTCCTAGTAGTATTCTATGAAGCTGGTGAACTTTGTATAATCAAGCTACATTCGAATACTTCATTGTAAAGACGAGTGTATACGGTGTTTTGCACCATCTAACAATTGCCGGCGCCCAGTATGAATCCTAAAGCTGCTAACACGCCAAAATCGAAGCAACCTGACCTAAGACATGTAGTGTACAGTTTGACTTGAATGCGTAAGTTTTGCTATTGTGACTCCTCTTCTCGCTGTATTTGAGATGTTAATTTAGCGCGGGCAAATTCAATCAACACCATTGGGAATTATTTAGTTGGAGGTGGCGAAATTATGTACAGAAAGAATTTTCGTTCTGCAATGGAGTGTGCGCTACTTTGAAATTTACTAGCAGATTAAAACTGTGCCGCTAGTTTTTTATGTCCCAAAATCTTCATGTCATCTTAAGAGCCCGCCTGTATGTTAACGGAATGAAGAGTGCAACACAACAATCAAGGCTGTATGTACGGTTCTTCAACTGTTTAAACACCGACCAACTGCGGAAAAGATCGCGGCTGTAAGGAAACGCATATACGAACAGAAAAGATAAATGTTTCTTGTTAAATACACTAAAGTTAACGATTAATGAAACAAGAGGTGGGGAAAGGAAAGCGTAGAAGGGGACAGTAGTAGGTCAGTAGCATGAAGTGCACAGATCCAATGACATAAATATGTAAATATCTTACACATTGAAATATCCGCGTTTTGCGTCGCACCTTTTTAACACACTCTTTCACTGCACTCTTGGGTGCTATGCTTTTTGTAATGAAACCAAACTGACGCCGTCTAACCGGTGGCCTAGGATCGATCCGGGAGATAAGACGGTTCGAATCCTGGTGGCGCAAAAAACAGGTTTAAAAAAATCCTTCTCAGTTACATTCTAATAATACCTACTCCCCCCCCCCCCCTTACCTTTCCTCCTTTCTTAGTTCAGGTAGAACTATCGGGGTAGGTGTACTACGGGGCTAGGGGTGGTATCTTTTACTAGTAATCAAAGCGTCCTCGATTCCGGGTTCAAACATCGCCTCTGCTTGAGTCTTATATAAAAATGATCAGCAATGCCAGCCGAAGACTTCCGGCATAACAAGATGCCCTCATTCTGCCAACGGCCTTGTCTAAGAGAGCGAAGCATCGAACAGAGGTTCAGGTTACTCTCTTGTTCTTGGGGGAGGGATACTGTCCCTAAAGTAGGACGAATCAACAATGATCAACGGTATGAGGCTGCAGAAAGCAATGGAAACCACAGCATTAAAGAAACATAACACGTATCCACAGGAAATGTGGCCTCTAATTTAAAAAAGTGTCAATATGATTCTCCACTGGCAAACGAGTCCGGGTCAGTTCCATATAAAAATCTCCAGGAGGGGAGTAGCAAGAGGGTTGTGACCATAAGCCAAATATTGAATAACAATGAAAGGATAAGGTTCTACGAATCGGAGCATGGAATTTAATAAGTTTGAACGTGAAAAAGAAGCTAAAAAATCTGAAAAGTGAAATGCTAAGGGTCTCTCCAGACATAGTGGGGATCAGTGAATTGAAACAGAAAGAAGGCAAGAATTTCTGGTCAGAAGAGTATAGAGTAATATCAATAGTAGCAGAGAATGGTATAACGGAAGTAGGATTCGTAATCAGTAGGAATCGAGAGCAGAGAATGAGTTACTGTGAACAGTTCAGTGATAGGGCTTTCTCATGTGAATCGACAGCAAACCAACACCGACAACAATAGCTTAGGTGTACAAGCAGACGTCACAAACAGAACAGGAAGAGATAGAGGAAGTATATGTTCAAATGTGTGTGAAATCTTTTGGGACTTAACTGCAAAGGTCATCAGTCCCTAAGCTTACACACTACTTAACCTAAATTATCCTAAGCACAAACACACACACACCCATGCCCGAGGGAGGACTCGAACCTCCTCCGGGACCAGCCGCACAGTCCACGACTGCAGCGCATTAGACCTCTCGGCTAATCCCTCGCGGCAGGAAATATATGAGGATATTCAACGGGTAATTCAGTACGTAAAGAGAAATGAAAATGTAGTACTCACAGGGGACTGGAATGCGATTGTAGGGGAAGGAGTAGAAGAAAGGGTTACATGAGAGCATTGGCTTGGTAGTAGGAATAAGAGAGGAGAAAGGCTGGGTTCTGCAACAAACAGCGAATGCTCTCTTGAAGAATCGCAAGAGGAAGCAGTACACTTGGCAAAGGTCAGTAGATATGGGAATATTTCAGTTAGATTACATCATGGTCAGGCAGATTCCGGAATGTTGAAGCCTAAAGGCGTACCTAGGAGCGGATATATACTCAGATCACAATTTAGTGGTAACGAACAGTAGGCGGAAGTTTAGGAGCCTAGTTTGGAAGAGACAGTGAGAAGATACGGAATACGCAATTATTAAGGAATTAAGAAATACACTTGAAATTCTCTTAGGCTGTATATACTGCGATAATGGAAAGCTCGGAGGCAGTTCAGCAGTTCAGTTGAAGAGGAGTGGACATCTCTAAAAAGGGCAATCATGGAAGTTGGAAAGAAAAATAAAGGTACAAGAAAGGTAGCTGCGAAGAAGCCTTGGGTAATGGAAGAAATACTTCAGCTGATCGACGAAAGAAGGAAGGGAAATTAAGGAATACAAGAATACACGTCAATTAGGAATCAAGTAAGCAGGAAGTGGAGGGAAGCTAAACTGAAATGGCTGCGTGAAAAATGTAAACAAATGGAAAAAGAAATGGTCGCCTGGAGAGCTGTCTTAGCATGTAAACAAATTAAAACCAAACTTCGATGAAATTAAAGGGAAACTTTGTAAAAGTAAGAGTGCAATGGAAATTCGACTGTTAAAAGCAGAGGAGAGAGTGGGTAGGTGGAAAGAGTTCATTGAAAGTATCTATGAGGGAGAGGACTTGTCTGATTAAGTGACAGAAGAAGAAACAGTCGACAGAGGAGAGGTGGGGTCTAGTATTAGAACCATAATTTAAAAATGATTTGGAGGATGTAAGATCAAATAGGGCAGAAGAGATGGATAAAGCTCCATCGTAATTTCTAAAATCGTTTGGGAGATTGGCAGTAAGACGAGTGTTCACGTTGATGCGTAGAATGTATGAGACTGGCGATATATCATCAAACGTTCGGAAAAACATCATTCACACAATCCCGAAGATGGCAAGAGCTGACAAGTGCGAGAATTACAGCACAATCAGTTTACCAGCCCATGCTTCCAAGCTGCTGACATAAATAATATTATCAGAAGAACGGAAAAGAAAATTGAGGCTGTGTTAGGTGGTTCAAATGGCTCTGAGCACTATGGGACTTAACATCTGTGGTCATCAGTCTCCTAGAACTTAGAACTATTTAAACCTAACTAACCTAAGGACATCACACACATCCATGCCCGAGGCAGGGTTCGAACCTGCGACCGTAGCAGTCGCGGCTGTGTTAGGTGACGATCAGTTTGGCTTTAGGAAAGGCAAAGGAACCAAAGAGGCATTTCTGATGTTACAGTTGAAAATTGAAGCAAGACCAAAGAGGAATCAAAACACGTTCATAGGGTTTGTCGACCTGGAAAAACAGTTCGTCAATGTAAAATCTGCCACCATGAACCATGGACCTTGCCATTGGTGGGGAGGCTTGCGTGCCTCAACGATACAGATGGCCGTACCGTAGGTGCAACCACAACGGAAGGGTATCTGTTGAGAGGCCAGACAAACTTGTGGTTCCTGAAGAGGGGCAGCAGCCTTTTCAGTAGTTGCAGGGGCAACAGTCTGGATGATTGACTGATCTGGCCTTGTAACATTAACCAAAACGGCCTTGCTGTGCTGGTACTGCGAACGGCTGAAAGCAAGGGGAAACTACAGCCGTAATTTTTCCCGAGGACATGCAGCTTTACTGTATGATTAAATGATGATGGCGTCCTCTTGGGTAAAATATTCCGGAGGTAAAATAGTCCCCCATTCGGATCTCCGGGCGGGGACTACTCAAGAGGACGTCGTTATCAGGAGAAAGAAAACTGGCATTCTACGGATCGGAGCGTGGAATGTCAGATCCCTTAATCGGGCAGGTAGGTTAGAAAATTTAAAAAGGGAAATGGATAGGTTAAAGTTAGATATAGTGGGAATTAGTGAAGTTCGGTGGCAGGAGGAACAAGACTTTTGGACAGGTGATTACAGGGTTATAAATACAAAATCAAATAGGGGTAATGCAGGAGTAGGTTTAATAATGAATAAAAAAATAGGAGTACGGGTTAGCTACTACAAACAGCATAGTGAACGCATTATTGTGGGCAAGATAGAGACAAAGCCCATGCCTACTACAGTAGTACAAGTTTATATGCCAACTAGCTCTGCAGATGATGAAGAAATTGATGAAATGTATGACGAGATAAAAGCAATTATTCAGATAGTGAAGGGAGACGAAAATTTAAGAGTCATGGGTGATTGGAATTCGTCAGTAGGAAAAGGGAGAGAAGGAAACATAGTAGGTGAATATGGATTGGGGGGAAGAAATGAAAGAGGAAGCCGCCTTGTAGAATTTTGCACAGAGCATAACTTAATCATAACTAACACTTGGTTCAAGAATCATAAAAGAAGGTTGTATACCTGGAAGAATCCTGGAGATACTAAAAGGTATCAGATAGATTATATAATGGTAAGACAGAGATTTAGGAACCAGGTTTTAAATTGAAAGACATTTCCAGGGGCAGATGTGGATTCTGACCACAATCTCTTGGTTATGAACTGCAGATTGAAACTGAAGAAACTGCAAAAAGGTGGGAACTTAAGGAGATGAGACCTGGATAAGCTGAAAGAACCAGAGGTTGTAGAGAGTTTCAGGGAGAGCATAAGGGAACAATTGACAGGAATGGGGGAAAGAAATACAGTAGAAGAAGAATGGGTAGCTCTGAGGGATGAAGTAGTGAAGGCAGCAGAGGATCAAGTAGGTAAAAAGACGAGGGCTAATAGAAATCCTTGGGTAACAGAAGAAATAGCGAATTTAATTGATGAAAGGAGAAAATATAAAAATGCAGTAAATGAAGCAGGCAAAAAGGAATACAAACGTCTCAAAAATGAGATCGACAGGAAGTGCAAAATGGCTAAGCAGGCATGGCTAGAGGACAAATGTAAGGATGTAGAGGCTTGTCTCACTTGGGGTAAGATAGATACTGCCTACAGGAAAATTAAAGAGACCTTTGGAGAGAAGAAAACCACTTGTATGAATATCAAGAGCTCAGATGGCAACCCAGTTCTAAGCAAAGAAGGGAAGGCAGAAAGGTGGAAGGAGTATATAGAGGGTTTATACAAGGGCGATGTACTTGAGGACAATATTATGGAAATGGAAGAGGATGTAGATGAAGATGAAATGGGAGATAAGATACTGCGTGAAGAGTTTGACAGAGCACTGAAAGACCTGAGTCGAAACAAGGCCCCGGGAGTAGACAACATTCCATTAGAACTACTGACGGCCTTGGGAGAGCCAGTCATGACAAAACTCTACCATCTGGTGAGCAAGATGTATGAGACAGGCGAAATACCCACATACTTCAAGAAGAATATTATAATTCCAATCCCAAAGAAAGCAGGTGTTGACAGATGTGAAAATTACCGAACTATCAGTTTAATAAGTCACAGCTGCAAAATACTAATGCGAATTCTTTACAGACGAATGGAAAAACTGGTAGAAGCGGACCTCGGGGAAGATCAGTTTGGATTCCGTAGAAATGTTTGAACACGTGAGGCAATATTAACCTTACGACTTATCTTAGAAGAAAGATTAAGAAAAGGGAAACCTACGTTTCTAGCATTTGTAGACTTAGAGAAAGCTTTTGACAACGTTAACTGGAATACTGTCTTTCAAATTCTGAAGGTGGCAGGGGTAAAATACAAGGAGCGAAAGGCTATTTACAATTTGTACAATCTGTAACCAGATGGCAGTTATAAGAGTCGAGGGGCATGAAAGGGAAGCAGTGGTTGGGAAAGGAGTGAGACAGGGTTGTAGCCTCTCCCCGATGTTATTCAATCTGTATATTGAGCAAGCAGTAAAGGAAACAAAAGAAATATTCGGAGTAGGTATTAAAATTCATGGAGAAGAAGTAAAAACTTTGAGGTTCGCCGATGACATTGTAATTCTGTCAGAGACAGCAAATGACTTGGAAGAGCAGTTGAACGGAATGGACAGTGACTTGAAAGGAGGATATAAGATGAACATCAACAAAAACAAAACGAGGATAATGGAATGTAGTCAAATTAAATCGGGTGATGCTGAGGGGATTAGATTAGGACATGAGACACTTAAAGTAGTAAAGGAGTTTTGCTATTTAGGGAGTAAAATAACTGATGATGGTCGAAGTAGAGAGGATATAAAATGTAGACTGGCAATGGCAAGGAAATCGTTTCCGAAGAAGAGAAATTTGTTAACATCGAGTATAGATGTAAGTGTCAGGAAGTCGTTTCTGAAAGTATTTGTATGGAGTGTAGCCATGTATGGAAGTGAAACATGGACGATAACCAGTTTGGACAAGAAGAGAATAGAAGCTTTCGAAATGTGGTGCTACAGAAGAATGCTGAAGATAAGGTGGGTAGATCACGTAACTAATGAGGAGGTATTGAATAGGATTGGGGAGAAGAGGAGTTTGTGGCACAACTTGACAAGAAGAAGGGATCGGTTGGTAGGACATGTTTTGAGGCATCAAGGGATCACAAATTTAGCATTGGAGGGCAGCGTGGAGGGTAAAAATCGTAGAGGGAGAGCAAGAGATCAATACACTAAGCAGATTCAGAAGGAAGTAGGTTGCAGTAGGTACTGGGAGATGAAGAAGCTTGCACAGGATAGAGTAGCACGGAGAGCTGCATCAAACCAGTCTCAGGACTGAGGACCACAACAACAATGTAAAATGGTGCATGATGTTCGAAATGCAGAGAAAAATAGGGGTAAGATGTAGGGAAAGATGGGTAAAATACAACAAGTACAAGAGCCAAGAGAGGACTGTAGCCTTCTCCCTCTACTGTTAGGTCTGTACATCAAAGAACTAATGACGAAAGTAAAAGGAACGTCCAAAAGTGGGATTAGGATTCATGGTGAAAGGATAGCAAAGACAAGATTCGCTGATGACATTGCTATCCCGAGTGAAAGTGAAGAAGAATTAGAGGATCTGCTGAATGGAATGACGGTCTAATGAGCACAGAATATGAATTGAGAGTAAATCGAAGAAAGACGAAAGTAATGAGAAGTAGCAAAAAAAGGGAACAGCGAGAAACTTATCATAATTGGTGATCACGAAGTACATTCAGTTAGAGGATTCTGCTATCTAGGCAGCAAAATAACCCACGATGGACGCTCGGGTTGGCCGAGCGGTTCTAGGCGCTACAGTCTGGAACCACACGCCCACTACGGTCGCAGGTTCGAATCCTTCCACGGGAATGGATGTGTGTGATGTACATAGGTTAGTTAGGTTTAAGTAGTTCTAAGTTCTAGGGGACTGATGACCTTATAAGTTAAGTCCCATAGTGCTCAGAGCCATTTGTACCATTTGAATTTCCAGAATAAATATATTGGGATATACCCAGCCAATAATTGAGGACGTAGATTTCCAGTGCTACTCTGAGTTGAAACGGTTGGCGCAGGAAGGGAATCGCTGGTGGGTCGTATTAAGTCAGTCAACGGCTGATGGGAAAAAAAAAAAAAAAAAACTGACAGTATGAACGCGTGACACCAACTCGAAGTCTCGCGTCGCCATTGCGATGCACGTGTCTACGTTGGTAAACACCACCAGGCTGCCTGTTAGGGGAAGACGGCTGTCCAGTCAGTTCGCGTAGCGTGGTCACGGGGCTGTTGCTGTGTGCTGCATGTCTCAGTGCACCACCCAGCGGAAAGGTCACCAGCTGCTGACCTCACGTGTTGAGATGTTGCTCACCTCCCTAGCGCCCCATCTCTGCAAGGGCTGATAAGGCGATGATTTAGCGTCACCGGTCGGCAGTTAACGAAATGCCGAAAGAAAGTAGGTGGCAAAGTGAATCCAGCACAAAATTCACGGCACCCAACAAGAAATTAACATTCACACAGAAAAAGCTGTTTAAGAATAGTACAAGTACACACACTTATAAAATTCCTATACAACTCAAAGTTTTCAAAGCCATCACCAGTTGTCATAAAAAAATGACTCTGAGCACTATGCGACTTAACTTAGAACTAATTAAACCTACCTAACCTAAAGACATCACACACATCCATGCCCGAGGCAGGATTCGAACCTGCGACCGTAGCGGTCGCTCGGTTCCAGATTGTAGCGCCTAGAACCGCACGGCCACTCCGGCCGGCCCAGTTGTCATCACTTGAAAGTAAACATGGAATTTCTTCCTCTTCCCTGTCTCTTCTTCTTCAAAAAATAATCCTAAGAGTCCCTTCCTTTTCTTTTGTCAATTTTAGGGCAGTATTTCCTACAGTGTAATCTCCCTTTTTTTTTTCGCAAGTTGTTTTTCGATCTACCGTTCCACTTTAAATTCTTCTTCCGATCTGTAGTGAGGTTCAGATTGCAATCCTTTGCATACCTATCATGGCTTAATAAATTACATTCTGTCGGTTCCTGGGCAAATATTCAAATGGCTCTGAGCACTATGGGACTTAACATCTATGGTCATCAGTCCCCTAGAGCTTAGAACTACTTAAACCTAACTAACCTAAGGACATCACACAACACCCAGCCATCACGAGGCAGAGAAAATCCCTGACCCCGCCGGTAATCGAACCCGGGAACCCGGGCGTGGGAAGCGAGAACGCTACCGCACGACCACGAGATGCGGGCGGCAAATATTCACTTGAAAATGCTGTTACGAACTGTACTAAAGTCGTAACTGTATTCCGCACGAAATAACACTCGTTGGCACAGTAACGGGTTCTTAGATTTATTCTTGAAGGAGGCTGAGATCATACTACAACACATAAAATAATAGTTTTAATACTTGTGTTGTGTCGACAAGTGGTGCCGACACAGTGTTTTGAGGGGGCCGAAATGCACGCTATAAGCGCACGAAGGATGGCGTGAAGTCTGAAACAGGAGACGTAATGAATGCTATAAAGAAAAGTACGTAGCTGCGGAAATACTTAACTTTAATCCAGCCTTGTGGTACATTGCTCTTGACGATACAAGTGAGACTCTTAAGATACATGCAATGTTACAAATGGCGCCTTGCTAGGTCGTAGCCATTAACTTAGCGGAAGGCTATTCTAACTATCTGCTCTGCAAATGAGCGAGGCTTCGTCAGTGTGCATCGCTAGCGACGTCGTCCGTACAACTGGGGCGAGTGCTAGTCAGTCTCTCGAGACCTGCCGTGTGGTGGCGCTCGGTCTGCGATCCTGACAGTGGCGACACGCGGGTCCGACATGTACTAATGGACCGCGGCCGATTTAAGCTACCACCTAGCAAGTGTGGTGTCTGGCGGTGACACCACAACTTGAATAAGAAGAAATATTCAACTTTGTAACAATCCATGTTCACAGGAATGTCAGTATTTATTACTGTCACTGGACATAAGGGTATCACTTGATACGGAACAAGATACTAGTCTCCTCTTACCCCGAGTGCCACTGACACTAATGTTTTGTGCAGAGTTCTGTCTAGTACAGCTCCGTAGAGAGACGAAGCTGTCGCCATCGGCGATGATTGCACAGTGGGCTGAGCAGCACCGCGCCCGGTCCGTCGCCGTTAGCTGAGTGGTCAGCGCGGCGGAATGCCACGTCGAGGGACTGGCAGTCTCCACGGAATGCCAACGTCCAATACTTAGTTCTTGTAATATATTTTCTACCGCCGGCAACGGTAGCTCAGCGTGTTCGGTCACAGGGTTCGCTACCCTTTGCAATAAAAACCGAGTGAACAGATCATCGAAAAACCTGAATGGGTGTCATCGGACATCCGCCCCGAACACACACACAAAAAAAGAAACGTGTTGTGTTGTCCTCAACATCATTTCATCCCCGTCTCTGACGCATAAGTCGCCCAATGTGGCGTCGAATGCTATAAGTACTTGCCCTCGGCGGCCGAACTTCCCCGAATGGGGGACTCCAGGCCCTCAATCCCGTACGCTCATTTCCATTTTTAGCACTGCGCCCAAACGCAAGCAAGCATGTTGATGCAGTGGCGTGTGGAAACTCTTCTGGCTGTGTCTACGACGAATTCCTCCAATACGTCACTGCGTCCGTCAGCAACTATGCTTACTTGCGGTTTTCTCGCGAGATACCAAACGTGAGACGGTATCTCATACTCTGGACGACACCACATTAACATCTTCCACGCCGGATTCGTCTGATGTGTAGTCACCAACTTATATATCATGTGGACAAAAAGGAATCTTATCTGCAATTCGCGAACGTAAAACTTCAGGCTCTCCATTGGCAACAAAGTCGCCGTTCGTTATGTTGAAATAACATTTCCCACCGTAACATACAATAAATGTGTTTGAAATCTTATGGGACTTAACTGCTAAGGTCATCAGTCCCTAAGCTTACACACTACTTAACCTAAATTATCCAAAGGACAAACACACACACCCATGCCCGAGGGAGGATTCGAACCTCCGCCGGGACCAGACGCACAGTCTATGACTGCAGCGCCTTGGACCGCTCGGCTAATCCCGGCCACTGTAATATCCTTGCATCGACAAAGATCCTTTCGTGTTAAAATCCGATCTCAGTCACTATTGCCATTATGTCTGGCCTTGATAGATGGATACAGCTCATTAGAATTAACTTCAAACTCAGCAAAATTTCTTGAGACTTCAAAAATTCATTTGGCTTCCACGTTACTTTCGCCACATGACCTCCATATATCAACAGTGGCATCATAGATTACTTGTATTCGGTTCAGTAAAATGATGAATTTATTGTTACTGTAAGATTACTCACCCGGTTGGCCGTGCGGTCTAACGCACGGCTTTCCGGGCAGGAAGGAGCGCCTGGTCCCCGGCACGAATCGGCCCGGCGGATTTGTGTCAAGGTCCGGTGAACCGGCCAGTCTGTGGATGGTTTTTAGACGGTTTTCCATCAGCCTCGGCGAATGCAGGCTGGTTCCCCTTATTCCGCCTCAGGTACACTATGTCGGCGATTACTGCGCAAACAAGTTCTCCACGTATGCATACACCACCATTACTCTACCACGCAAACATAGGGGCTACACTAGTCTGGTGTGAGACGTTCCCTGGGGGGGGGGGGGAATCCACCGGGGGCCGAACCCCACAATAACCATGGGTTCGGAGTGGGGCGGCGGAGGGGTGAAGTGGACTGCGGTAGTGGTCTGGGGGTTGTGGACCACTGCGGCTGCAGCGGGGACGGAGCCTCTACGTCGTTTCTAGGTCCCCGGTTAACATACAATACAATACTGTAAGATTACTTGAGAATGAATTTCATCCAGGTCGAATTCTTTCTTTTTATCGTGATTTCCTGAGTGTCGTCAGAATGTTCAGTTTTCTTCGGTCCTATAATCATGTTTTTAAACTCCGTGAACAATTCTTGAAAGTCACTACGAAAATCTTCTGCCTTTGAGCCAACAAAGAACAGGTCTTAAAGGGCCAACGGTACCTACCGGCTGCCGTGTCATCCTCAGACCTTTGGCGTCACCGGTTTCGAATACGGAGGGACATGTGGCCAGCACATGCTTTCCCAGTTGTTGTCAGTTTTCGTGAGCGGTGCCGCTATTTCTCAGTGACGTAGCGCCTGAACTGGCTGGACAAGGGCTGAGTGCATCCCCCTTACCAACAGTACGCGCACACCCAGATGGTGAACCATCCAAGTGGTAGCCAAGCCTGCAAGCGCTTAACTTCGCTGATTTGACGAGAACCGGAGCTATCACTGCGGCAAGGCGGTTGGCTGCCTTCGAGCCCACCTTCTATCGAGATCTAGTTTGTATTTGGTTCAAATTCATCCTGAGTCCTTGTTCTGTATCATCAGTTTGTTTTGTTAGTATCGACAAGTTTTCAATCAAATTTTTTTAATAATTACTATCATCAATTAAGTTGTTACCATCGACTCTCATTTATGTTACCAATTACAGTATCATAGCATTCCCTCGTACAGCATGAACACGATTATTGTCAATTTCTGCCCCAGTGACTCAACGTTTACGTCCAAGTTTAGATTTTCATTTTCCGTTGCAACTGCATTTTGAATTCTGCTGGTAAGTTCCCATTCATTAGTAAGTACAACAAGAACAACAATATGCTCATTAACACTATGCTCTACATTAATAATCTCACTTTCCTCTGTTTGACTAGCCATTATTATTCAAATACAGTATATACTGCAAACGCAATTTATAATCAAAGCAGCTATTCACTGTCTATAATACTATGGCTGTCCAACGTTGCCTGAAAATCGAGGCACCACGTTGATGATGCCTATCGGGTTCCATCCGAAGATTTCTCCAGGATCGACGATGTTGTCATGGTATTCATGCACGCAGAGATGACAAAACTCCTGGGATAGCGATATACATAAATACACATGGTGGTAGAATCACGTACACAAAGTACAAAAGGGCAGTGCATTGGCCGAGATATCATTTGTACTCAAGCGATTCATGCGAGAAGGTTTCCGACGTGATTATGGCCGCATGACGGGAAATAACAGACCCTGAACGCGGAGTGGCATTTGGAGCTAGGCACATGGGACGTTCTGGTTCGGAAATCGTTACGGAATTTAGTATGCTGAGAGCCACACTGTCAGGAGGGTGCCGAGAGTACCAAACTGCACGGATTACCTCTCACCATGCTCAAAGCTGTGGATAAAGACCTTTACTTGACGACTGAGGGCAGCGTCGTTTGCGTTGTTGCAGTGCTAATAGACAAGCAGCACTGTATGAAATCAGTGTGGAACGTCTGACGAACGTATCCATTGGGACAGTGCGGCGAAAGTTGTCGTTAATGGGCGATGGTATCAGATGACCGACGCAAGAGTCTTTGCTAACAGCACGGCATTGAGTCCCGATTTGAGTTGGTAAGTGTGGTGTCACCGCCAGACACCACACTTGCTAGGTGGTAGCTTAAATCGGCCGCGGTCCATTAGTACATGTCGGACCCGCGTGTCGCCACTGTCAGGATCGCAGACCGAGCGCCACCACAAGGCAGGTCTCAAGAGACGTACTAGCACTCGCCCCAGTTGTACGACGACGTTGCTAGCGACTACACTGACGAAGCCTTTCTCTCATTTGCCGAGAGACAGTTAGAATAGCCTTCAGCTAAGTTAATGGCTACGACCTAGCAAGGCGCCATTAACCATTTGTAACGTTGCATGTACCTCAAGATAGAGTCTCACTTGTATCATCCAGAATGCTGTCTACCAAAGGACAATATAAAAGTTAAGTGTTCTAGTAGCTACGTTCTTTTCTTTATCACATTCATTACGAATCCTGTTCCAGACTTAACGCCAGACGGCGTGAGTTGACGCGTGCCCTTTCGGCTACTTCACTGTGGACTGGCTGCCTTAACAGTCCACTACAGTAAGAGCTGGTGGTAGGGTTCGAGTGTGACGCAGGTCCTGCGAAGCCATGGACACAATCTGTCAACAACGCACTGTGCAAGATGGCGGTGGCTCCATAACAATGTCGGCTGTGTTTACATGAAATGGACTCAGTCTTGTTGTCCAGTTGAACCAATCGTTGATTGGAAATGGGTATGCTCGTCTACTTGGAGACCATTTTCAGCTATTCGTGGATGATGTTTCTCCCAGCTGGACACACGTATCAAGGGCTACAACGTTGTATTTCACTTTTGACTTGAGCATAGCTGCTCTTAATTCTGACCATTGCTTTTTAGGAATGTCATTTTACGATTTAGCAAAATTTGATTCTGATGTAGGTATCGAACTTAGGTCAATGTACCTACCAATTATGTGCAACTGGTTGGCTGCTAATTCATGGACTTCATGTCCGAAATAAAGATGTAATATTTATGGACGAAAATGCGCAATACCACTGGGCTACAAATGTTCGCGACTGGTTTGAAGAAAATTCTGGACAATTCGAGCGAATGATTTGGACACTCCTCGAACGTTGTGGAATATAATCCCGAGGTCATTTCTTGCAGCGGCAACACTTTCGCGATTATGGACAGCTATACAGTCAGCATGGGTCATTGTCCAGGACACTTCCAACGGATCGTTGAGTCCTTGCCACGTCGAGCTGCTGCATATGGTGGGAAAAAGGAGGTCCATGACTTTTCTCACGCCAGCATATAACGCGGTCTTTAGCTGTGTTCTGCATTATGACGATTCTATTGTCTCTCTCAACTCCAATGATTAAGAGACATATATTCCAATGGTGTTTTAAAGAAGCAGATATGTCGGGTACGATAGAGAACAGTTACTGATAGCAGATATCACGAACTGTACGATTTATTGTCGAAAACACGTAATAGCGAATACTTTGAAATACTGACAATTAGTTCAAATTCCGTGCTACTATACGACATTGATCTTTTCACACCGGAACTCTCAAGTGAACGAACGGGGAGCGAATAATGGTGTAAGAAACAGATTAGCAGCTTCAACCGAACAGTGCCGACCTCCGACCAGAAAGCTCGAATCACTCCACTCAACTCTGCCTGCCGCCTGTTACTAGGCGGTCGTACCAAGAAACAACAAGCAGACTTATTCAGAACATTGTCAAAGGGCAGTGATTAAATTAAAATTATACCTCGGTCGAACCAGAGGTAACTGCAACATAGTCACTGCGATAAAGCATTTCGACGTACTCTCAAATGTTGTAAATAATCGCAAATACCTTGACGTGTGAAGATACAGGATGCTCACAGCCTTAAGAGCACAGGATGGGCACGATGGGTTGTCCACCTCATACTATTAGTGTTGTTATTAGCTTCACACATTCCTCATGGATGTTATGGTTCAAATGGCTCTGAGCACTATGGGACTTAACATCTATGGTCATCAGTCCCCAAGAACTAAGAACTACTTAAACCTAACTAACCTAAGGACAGCACACAACACCCAGCCATCACGAGGCAGAGAAAATCCCTGACCCCGTCGGGAATCGAACCCGGGAACCCGGGCGTGGGAAGCGAGAACGCTACCGCACGACCACGAGATGCGGGCCATGGATGTTAATCAACACATGTACTGAATGCGAATACAAGCATAAAAAATACGATCTCTGATGTTTTGCAAGGTTTCTAATCTTCACCGCATACACAGCTGCCTTCACAAGTCCCTCGGATCTAAATATAATGGCCTTAAGTCTGGGCAGTCCAGTGGGCCTCTACGATTTACCTACTTCTGGAGAAATTGGATATGCCAGTCTACCCGGACCAGTAGTCCGTAATGAGGTGGGCACCATTACGATGGAAGAAATTTGGAAAAGTCCCGTCTTCATACAGCAGTGACGGCAGCACATTTCCATCTAACAACTGCAGATAACGTGCTGCCATCTGGTGTAAGCAGAATGAAAAAGAGCTCAACAATCCGATAACACCATACTCCACAGCAATAACACTTTCAATGCGACAGCTATCTTCAGTGGATCCTGGACTGACTTCTGACCAGTACCGGCGATTCTTTTATTTTTCGTTTGTCTACGACAGAGCCAGGTTCACGGAATTTCTCGAGAAGTTTCACCACTGCACTGTGGGTTATGTGTCGTGTGTCGAATAGCTTTAGTTGAAAGCCTCTGCGAAACCACGGGTACTCCTCTCTCCTGATATCACGACTGTCTCATAGAGTTATCGCTAACAGTTTTCACGACACCTGTAAAGAAGAAACAAGAGACTGTGGAGAGCTATTTTCAAATAAAATGTTTTCCTCGTGTAATTTTCTGTCACATGATCTCGTTTTCATTTGAATCAAGTAAAATCTAAGATTGCGGCTTCGAAAAATGGCCGTAACATAGCCCCACATTTTTTCCTCCTTTGCCATGTCACACTACTTTGCCGTAATGTTCTGTTTACCAACAAGTTTTAGTTTTAGAAGAATGGTTTAACTTCAGTGAACTACTCTGTACATTTTAAGGTCCATTGAGGTTTTTAGACCTCATATCTGATTCAAAACTGTCATGGTTACCACACCTAAAGAATTTGAAGGCCAGTACCCCGGTCAGCGAGATTTTTCGTCAAGATCATTGACTCTATCCACCATGAGGGGTCAGACTGGCCTCAGGTGCTTACAGGACAAGCTCCATACCAACACAGTCTCTGTTCTGAGGCTAGGAAGCTGCGGCTTTCAATCCGGCGGCAACTCTCCGTGGTGTGTGAGGCTTATAACATAGTTCTGGATCTTACAAGATCCTCGTTCTTCCAAATACATCAGCATTCCAGAACAAATCTACTCAAACCGACTGAGAGAAACGAAGCCATTTGAGATCCATGTGAAACATGTGATAAGAGAGACTTGCTGTACCCCAAGTACTCCTACGTGGGATACTGAATAAGCCCAGAGTAATTTCACTTTTAGTGACAGGAGAGACTACACCGCTGCATATGTTTTAATACAATCTTTTACGACGTTTTAATTGAGCACCACAAATGTCCAAATGTATATAGGGACGCGTCTGGGCAAGGGTGACTCCTTTGGTTGCACTCTGGTTTTCCCTGGTCGTGTACTCAAGATCGAGCTATCTAACAAATTCAATTCTGGTTTTTTTTTTTTTTTTTTTTTTTTTTTTTTTTTTTTTTTTTTTTCCAGCCGCCGGACTGCCGTTCATGCGTAATTACACTTGTACCCAGGTCACCGTCCTCTCCGTCCTCTTAATACAAGTATACAAACACTGGGGAAGGGGATGGCGTTCTTCTGAGTACCAGAGCAGACACATATTAAAGGAAATCAATTAGTAGACGTAGCAGCCATGGAGACATGTAGTAACAGTCGGAACGTTCAGTGTGCCAACCCCCACTACATGCTATTGCCTAAGAGTCGAGGTGCCGAATCGGGCGTGGATAGGAACCAGAATAGCTGGAAGTAAAGGACAGCAAGCTGTGGCTAATTAGGCCAACAACATGGCCGTGACATTCCTCCTTCCATCCCCACGGAAGAGATGAGATCCTTTCAACTGGTCGCCACATGGAGCGTAACGCATGTCTTCCTGCTCCTGTGAGACAGGCCTTTGTAAGTAGGCTGTTTATGTTTTCTTATTGGCAACGTTACGAAGCGCTCTGTATGAAAATCACTGGCTGTGCTGTGTGCAGTCTGTGGCTAGTTTGCATTGTTGTCTGCCATTGTAGTGTTGGGCAGCGGCAGCTGGATGTGAACAGCGCGTAGCGTTGCGCAGTTGGAGGTGAGCCGCCAGCAGTGGTGGATGTGGGGAGAGAAATGGCGGAGTTTTGAAATTTGTAAGACTGGATGTCATGAACTGCTATGTACATTATGATTTTTCAACACTATTAAGGTAAATACATTGTTTGTTCTCTATTAAAATCTTTCATTTGCTAACTATGCCTATCAGTAGTTAGTGCCCTCCGTAGTTAGAATCTTTTATTTAGCTGGCAGTAGTGGCGCTCGCTGTATTGCAGTAGTTCGAGTAACGAAGACTTTTGTGAGGTAAGTGGTTTGTGAAAGGTATAGGTTAATGTTAGTCAGGGCCATTCTTTTGTAGGGATTATTGAAAGCCCGCATCTCGTGGCCGTGCGGTAGCGTTCTCGCTTCCCACGCCCGGGTTCCCGGGTTCGATTCCCGGCGGGGTCAGGGATTTTCTCTGCCTTGTGATGGCTGGGTGTTGTGTGCTGTCCTTAGGTTAGTTAGGTTTAAGTAGTTCTAAGTTCTAGGGGACTGATTACCATAGCTGTTAAGTCCCATAGTGCTCAGAGCCATTTGAACCATTTTGATTATTGAAAGTCAGACTGCGTTGCGCTAAATAATATTGTGTGTCAGTTTAAGGACAGTCATGTATAATTTTTCTAAGGGGACGTTTCATATGGCGACCCTTAGCCGAGGATACCTCACTGGAATCTTCTGATTTTTTTTCTAGTAGTTTGTGTAATTAGTGTAGCTATTGTTTATTGCTAGCGCGTAATTGTAGAGAGAATCTCCTTTGTAGTTGCTGTCTTTCATTGTTGTTGTGGCATGCATGTAGATTTGCACCAAGTATTTCGCAGCTGCGCTTGCAATTAACTAGATATTATTTTCAGTGCTGTGTTAATGTGTTTTCTTATTTTGCTCTTCAAATTGTGCTTTTCTGTGTTGTCGTGTGAAATATTGTGACAATAATGGCGAGTGAAAAACGTAATACTAGGCTCCAAAGTAAACTGAGAAATGACAGCGAAGACGAAAGCAGTGTGTTAGCGCCACCGTGTAATGAATTAACTAATGTTCAAACTAGTGATTTGGTAATTGTGCATAGGGAAATGGAGCGGGCGGCAAATAATGGTGTAGACAGTGAAACAATTAGTGAACAGGGAAGCATTATCGATCGATCGGTCGGCAATAGCTCGCCTCAGGAATCCGAAATGACAGGACACAATCTCGCAAATACTGTAGATTCAGGTTTTGGGTCCTCACCGTATTCTCAAATAAGTCAGGACACATTTTCTGCTTGTCAAAATGTGAATGTTGCCGGTGCAAATTCACTGCCGAAAAGCACTGAGGAACATGTTTCAGACACCAATGCATTGTTATTACAGTTCATACAACAAATGGGACAAACACAGAAAAGAGCTTCAAAAGTTAGACACAGTGGAACAAAATCAGAGACAAACACAGCAAACGCTTCAAAAGTTAGACACAATGGAACAAAATCTTCGGAAGTTAGACACCACGCTTGAACAAACACGTGAAGATTTAACTACTGAGTTACATAACATTGAAACGAAATGTCAAAAAGTTTGTAATGACGTAAAAACACAAATTTGTGAGCATTTTCACCCTATTTTTTCACGGCATGAAAATGCATTACAGAATCACGAAGCAGCCATAAAAGAACTGCAAACTATTGTTCATGAAAATCATGAGACCTTGAAAGCTAAAATTGACTCAGTTGCATCTACCGATTCGGTTACGCAACTTGCAAAAACTCAGGAAAACTTAAAGGACACAGTAGATACTCTGAAAATTGGTTCAGAAAGACACATGGAGGGAATTAGTTCATTATCAGAGAAAGTAGTTGACCTTTCGGATCAGCTAAATAATTTATTCACGAAAGTAGATGATAATCTGAATGGCACAAAACCGGTAGTCTTTAATGACACGGAAGAGTGCGAACAAATTAGGAAATTCAAACAAAATCAGAATCAAATCAATACGCAACACCAAAGAGAAATACGGGAAGTACAAGATCAGCTGACACAGGTAATACAAGAATTACGTATTTCAGAGGACACTCGCGCCCCAATACGGGTAGAGGGACATAGAAATACGGAACAGCCCCAAAATAATAACACAGCGCATTTCGGAAATTATGAAAGAAATTGGCAAGGTGCACCGAATTTTGAAATGGAATCGCCGAAACGACGTAACAATGACCGATATGCGACTCGCCGACTTGATGATTTTGACTATAAGCTCTTTATTACTACACGTAAATTCAAAACATTTAAGAATTCCGGCAACGACATTCATCCACAAGTGTGGCTTCATCAATTCTCTTATTGTTTTCCTCCCAACTGGTCATTAGAGCACAGATTAGAATTTATGTGTTGCTATTTAGAGAATGAACCAGCTGTGAGAATGTGATCGGTCATTCACGATTGTCACAGTGAAGGAGAATTTTACCATGCCTTCCTCTCAGCATATTGGTCTCAAGCTACACAAGACCGAGTAAAACATAGCATCATAATGATGAAACATTTCGAACAATCTGAATTTTCCAGTCTTGTGAAATATTTTGAAGACATGTTGCACAAGAATCAATACCTGTCAAACCCATACAGCCCCTCAGAACTCATCCGCATTTGCTTAATCAAATTACCTGAACATTTACGACATATTATTTTGGCAGGACGTTGCAAAGGCGACATTGAAGCTCTTCAGGGACTCTTACAAGAATTAGAAATTGACACTGACAATCGCGGAACGCGAAAACAAAAAAATGGCTCTGAGCACAATGGGACTAAACAGCTATGGTCATCAGTCCCCTAGAACTTAGAACTACTTAAACCTAACTAACCTAAGGACATCACACAGCACCCAGCCATCACGAGGCAGAGAAAATCCCTGACCCCGCCGGGAATCGAACCCGGGAACCTGGGACGCGAAAACAGGAACACAACAATTACAGGTCACATCTGTTGCAATTCCGCGATGAAAGAAATAATAACTGGACACAACAAGACTATTCTCACAACACAAATCGTGACCAAAACAGACACCACCCGTATGACAATCATTGGCAGAGTAGTAATAATTACAGGGAAAGATCACCTGTCCGCGGTAGTGACTATCACAGAGACAATCAGATAAACAGACAATATGGGAACCAAAATAATTATTATCAAAGGAGACAGAATAACTTTAGACGCAACGGTCCAGCGCGCAGTTACAATTCAGGGAGAACACCACATGACCGACAAACAAGAAACTATGTAAACTGCCGACAAAACGACAGACCTGAATTCCATCAGAACTGGCGGGATTCAAACAGAGCAGGGCACTCTCGACAAGGTGAATTTGTAGAAGTTAGGTCTCCTAATCCCAATAACGACGCACGCCAACAAAGAGACAGACAATGACTCGCACCGCAGGCAGCCACGTGCGCTGGCTGGCTCAGGGAAAAATTACATAGAGGCTAACCTTGAGAAAAATTCCAGTATTGTTTACCGACATATACCACATGATAATTCCGTCAAAGTTGAAACACTGCGTACTAGGAAGAGTAAAGGTTTACAGCACATTTCACATGTAAAACCGTCTATTAAGAGATAATCTGCTTTTTAACTTTGTCTTTGCCATAAAACTTTTCACTTCACATTTCGAGTATGCATTGTCAGACTTAGAAACTGTTACCATGCTACAATGTTTGAAGTTAAATATCCAATCAAGAACCAAGAGAACTTATTTAAACAGAAATTACGAATGCATTGTTATAGTGAACAGACGTCACAGTGTTATTGTGTGTGTACATTCTTGCTTGTTAGTTGCACGATTACGTAACGAATATAAGGCTTACATACTTAGAACATATATTGGTACTGCTAGTGAGATTTTAATGCAACATTTTGGTTTACTTGAAAATACATTCTGAATTTAAAGTACTTTCAGTGAGACACCAGATGACACAGTGGTTAGTTTATGTGACAGCTACACGATTTTATCACGAAACTACTAATGAGTGACAATTTACAATGTTGCTTTTGCAGTGTTTCTGTTTTATATCTGCACAGTTTTTCTGTATTATTCTGGAAAGTAAAACATGTTTTCGTAGTAACTTTTGTGGTATAGCTACAATGAGATTGCCTTTTCTATAGCACATTAATATGTTACAGCACAGTATTTTCTTGATCACAGCAATAAGCGTAATAACTAAGATATCTATACGCAAAGCATTTCACTTTTGTTTATCATGAGGTAAGTACATCGGCTTCTGCAGAACTTAGCTTTCGGAGGACAATAACTACGACACTTCCACAGAGATTATCTTACAGCAAGACGCACATTTAGCGCTACAGGACACGTATTTGAGTGATTAATTTTGTACTTAAATAATTTATTTTTAAAGATATTTGAAGTACAATGATACAAAGGTTTTCCGTGATACATTTCATTCCATTGCTGTAATCTGTAACACCTGAGGGTATAATTACATTAATCCTCAGGGGGGTACACGCTTACTTTGTGTACCATGTGTTTGGCAAGCACAAGGAGCCCTAGCTAATATGGTATTTGCTTATACAACTTTACACATCGGTACCATATTTCTCTAACACACAAATTACACAGCTACCTGATGATTTAACTGAGAGATAAACATTTTTTTTACTACAACAGTGGCACATGTTTACGCAATTACACAGTTGGATAACTTCACACTTATGAAATTGTATTTTGTCTGTACTTTGTGAACTGTTCATATTTTTTCGGAACCATTGTGATACTATGAGAGCTTTGAATGATGTATTTGGTAAGGGAGCATGATTGTAAAGTACGTTTGAGGTAGATGACACTATTGAAAAGGGCAGAGAATTTTTTTTAGGTTTTGACATTATTGCAGAAAGCTACGACGTTTTTGAGATTTGACTGAGGTGTTATGATGTTATTTTTACGACGACGATGTGTATTATGCTGTTGAGGTATGTTTATGATCAATAAGATGATGCTACCGTATATGAGGAATTTGATTATGCTACGTATTTATTAAGATGAAATATTGAAGAAGTGTCGACGAATATGTATATGTGTAATAAGGTAAGGAATAATGAGTAGTGGTTAGGGACTCTGACTTGTGAAAAAGGATGTTGGAAACCAAGAATCGTACTTTAAGAGTTATGAAATGTGTGTAAATGCATGAATGTATCACAATGCAGGCGAAAATTTTTTGCACACTGTTACATTCATATGATTTTGTTTCTACACATTTGCAACGCAAATTCACGACCTGTGAAATTTTTTATATGAGACTGTCACTGTAATGCAAACTGGTGTCGTAAATATTTCAGTAAGAAAGTGACCACCTTCACGTAATGAGTCGTGGGCACCCAGCTGCGTGACAGTTCCATGGAAAAAAGCCATTAGTGTGTGCCTTTCAGAGGCACAGGTGGAGAAAAAAGAAGGGGCCGAAGTGGCCGTGCGGTTAAAAGGCGCTGCAGTCTGGAACCGCAAGACCGCTACGGTCGCAGGTTCGAATCCTGCCTCGGGCATGGATGTTTGTGATGTCCTTAGGTTAGTTAGGTTTAACTAGTTCTAAGTTCTAGGGGACTAATGACCTCAGCTGTTGAGTCCCATAGCGCTCAGAGCCATTTGAACCATTATCCTCGCTATTGACATTCCTTTGTAGAAAGCATCGCAAATACGACACGCTCAAACTTGAAAACATATGATAACACTGTGGAGCTCTTAATTTATGACATTTACTGAAATGCCTAATGAAATGACGAGAAATATTTTTATGTCTATACACCTGATTATGACTACTGTCTTTCTAGCTGAGAGATTTTTTTTACTACCTTATGAAATGCCATATGGCTAATGAATGATGTTTCAGGCCTTCCTTTGTACATATTTGCTCATTTTCTTTAATAGCTAGTTTCTAGCTGCACTGCAGCATTGGTTATTATAAAATTTAATAGATGTACTGATATCACTATTTTCTTTCTACAGACCCAGTAAAGAATACGTTTATGATATACTTTCTTAGAAAAGAGAGCACAAATAGACATTTCCCTTCACAGGAATTGCATAAATAATTTTTTTATGACTTGGTAACTTTCTTGCGGAGTAAGTTTTTGTGATGCTTCACTCTAGTGTTAACATGTAACATAGGTATTAAACATGGCCATTTTTACTGTAATATTTTTTCTTCTTGAGCTATGTCATGTTTAGATATAAGTTATTTCATTTGCTGCTGCTGTTTGCCAGGCATAGTGCTACTAAATTTCACTTAACATTACTCTGTTAAGCCAGTTTTACTACTGATTTATTTTTTTCCTTTTTGCTGCTCATTGCCTTATATTAGTTGTAATATTGCTGCTTGCTTTGCCAATTTGCATTTTTTTTTGTCATTGCTGTTTGTGTTAATTGTTTTGTGCTGCTGCATTGCCTCGTCTCTTAGTTTAGCATCTCAGCTCAGTAGATTTGAGTTAGCTTAAGATGGGGTAGGCAATATAAGAGAACAAGTTGTGATGAATTGGAAGAAATGCATTGTAAAGCTATAAGAAAATGGTTTGGCCAAAAAAGTATTTTGAAAGAGGATGTGAACCAAAAAATTAGGGTTTAGGGACAATAGGTTTAGATAGGATTTTCTTGGAAATAAATGATGAGGTAAGATAATGGAAAATAAATAATGAGGTAATAAGTGTGTGAACATATAAATACAGAAAGCATGCTTGGCTAAAATTTTTTTGGTGGAAACAAATGTTGAAATAAGAGGAAAGATATATGGAATGAAGTTTTGGGGTGGACTGCAGTACCAAATGTCACACTGAAAACAAACCCTGTCCTGTATTTTTGTGTTATTACACTATGTGAATTTGTGTTTTTCCTGTCTTTATGTGTTTAGCTAATAAGAGTTATGTTGTAGAATTTTTCTGATATGTTATTTTCTTTGTAAAGATGTTTAGACATTATTTATTCTGTTTTAATGCTCATGTGTGAAGTTGATGTTTCGAAAGTTATTCTGACCTTTTATGTATGTACTCATGTCATAATTCCTGTAACACTGATGTATATGTTATTTCGATTCTTTTGTAAAGCTTGTACTACAAATGTTATCTGTATTGTTATGTTCTTTAATGATGTATTTTGTACGTTTGTAATTGTATTCTTATGTTATAAAATTGTAATTGACTCCAGTTCATCATATTATTAACTTGTAAGTTCCATTTCACTGCACACGTTTTTGTTGGTCATAGTACACGCGGAATACGTGAGAAAAAAAGGGGACTGTTAGTGTTTGCATGTGTGTTGATAATTCAGCAAGGGACTGGTTAACAGCATTGCTGGTTCTAAGGACATGCCAAAAAATTTGTGAGTGCACAAGTGGTGGTTTATGGACTTGCTATATTGTCCACAAGTCTCTTCGATGGTGATTGTGCAACTGCACAGTCGCAACAGATGGCTGCTGGCCGTCTCTACCAGGACTACAGTGGGTCTGCATCTTTGATGGCCCACCAATTTCTACAAGGACTGCAGTGGGTCTTCACCTCTGGTGGCCCACCAATACCGTAATCCCTACCAGGACTACACTGGGTCTTCTCTGTGATGACCTACCTACCAATATTCTTCAAGAGTCAGTACTGTCTTTCCGTTGGAAGGACAACACTACTTCTTCAAGCCAGCATGGAAATCCACAACTTCCGTGTGCATTTTCTTTTACTGCTCAGACATTGAAAAAAAAATGCAATTTTACTGTGATGAATGATCAGGACTGTCTTTATGGACTGTGAAAAAATTTTAGCTTTTGACCAACATTGTATCAATAAGTGTGTGCATTTGATATCTCTGTTATTGTAATTATGAAAAATTTTATCAAATCATTATTGGCCACTGCCCAAAACCATTTGTAAAATTTTTTGTGGGGAGCGTGGGGGCTATGTAAGTAGGCTGTTTATGTTTTCTTATTGGCAACGTTACGTAGCGCTCTGTATGAAAATCACTGGATGTGCTGTGTGCAGTCTGTGACTAGTTTGCATTGTTGTCTGCCATTGTAGTGTTGGGCAGCGGCAGCTAGATGTGAACAGCGCGTAGCGTTGCGCATTTGGAGGTGAGCCGCCAGCAGTGGTGGATGTGGGATAGAAATGGCGTAGTTTTGAAATTTGTAAGACTGGATGTCATGAACTGCTATGTACATTATGATTTTTCAACACTATTAAGGTAAATACATTGTTTGTTCTCAATTAAAATCTTTCATTTGCTAACTATGCCTATCAGTAGTTAGTGCCTTCCGTAGTTAGAATGTTTTATTTAGCTGGCAGTAGTGGCGCTCGCTGTATTGCAGTATTTCGAGTAACGAAGATTTTTGTGAGGTAGGTGATTTGTGAAAGGTATAGGTTAATGGTAGTCAGAGCCATTCTTTTGTAGGGATTATTGAAAGTCAGATTGCGTTGCGCTAAAAAATATTGTGTGTCAGTTCAAGGACAGTCATGTATAATTGTTCAAAGGGGACGTTTCACCTTCTTGCAGCGTACAGATTACAGTGGGCCGCATTTTAGTTTGTTCAGCTAAGAAAGCAGCTGCTAATTTACCTGCATATTTGTCTTTTATTTTATGTGACAACGAATTTTAAGATCGAGTGCAATGCCC
Source organism: Schistocerca nitens (assembly GCF_023898315.1). Lineage (NCBI taxonomy): Eukaryota > Metazoa > Arthropoda > Insecta > Orthoptera > Acrididae > Schistocerca > Schistocerca nitens. The sequence continues at coordinate 363,516,339 of NC_064621.1, forward strand.
GAATTGATCCCTACAACATTAGAAACGGATTTTACTATGTTAGGGTATTCGGAATTAGTATTTAATTTAAGGGCGACTAGACGCTTCAACATGAACAACAAACAACTGGATTAGCGTTACCACAACTTAACAAGTAGCCTCTAGTCTCCTAATGTTACATCAATGCCCGTTCCAAACTGGCCATGGTTGATTGGCTAATGGAGATTGGTGCCTTCAATAACCACTTACATAACATTACTGATTTACGTAATTTATTAATAATAGTTCACTGAAAAACAAGTCTTGAAACACTTCATAGCAGGACTGGTTAAATAACTGTTCCTTTGATAAATCACGTAATAAATTCCAAACCAATAACAGCTGGCCGTTGTGGCCTTGCGGTTCTAGGAGCTTCCGTCTGGAACCGCACGACAGATACGGTCGCAGGTTCGAATCCTGCCTCGGGCATGGATGTGTGTGATGTCCTTAGGTTGTTAGGTTTAAGTAGTTCTAAGTTCTAGGGGACTGATGACCTCAGATGTTAAGTCCCATAGTGCTCAGAGCCAAACCAATAACAGTAGCAAACAACGTCACTTCCAAATAAAAACTTAGACTCGTAATGGTAGGAAGGTACCTTACAAACTTCAAAAGTCACTTTCATTTAACTCGCAGATATAAAAAAATATCCAAAACTCACAGCATATTTTTCAAATTCTGTTATTTATAACCTGCAGAACCACAGCGCCGAACTGACACTTTCAAATCGGTCCAATGAATAATCCTGATAACAGAAAATTATGTTCACAAATAAAAAATATAATAACTTTATGACAACGCCCATCTGGCATTGGCACACTTTTACATAATCGTAAATTTCGTTGAAAATTGACAGTTACTGCTCAATCTCCTCACAGTTAAGTAAACTAGCATCGCAGAAGTCACTGAAGGTTAATACACACCGTTTTCCACTACTTTCTTCTCCAATACCATGACATTCTTACTGTGGGCGAACATGCTACAGCACAGCGTGTTCAGGTTGGGCCCACGCTGTCTTGTTTATCTGCCGTGGCAAAACACCCACAAACGACCTCGGCCACAGCTCACCGTAAAATGCGTACCTACAGTTGCTTATCGTTACACAGCAACGATCAATTCCCAAGCGTCTCGGTTTCACCATCAGTTCATTTCGAATTATTAATTCACAATTCGGAACATCCGGTCCCCAACACTCTGCCGTTCTGTCCTCCTCGCTCGGTACTCTCCAGCCCTACTCTCCTCGTCGCCAGAGGACCTTCGGCGCCTACTCGGCGCCCCAGTATCTCTGGCGAGGCCGATATCGACCTTAACACTCGCGGCTGGAACACAATCGTAGCGAAAATCGGCACAAGGGTGGCTGGCTCACTGATGTGTTTGTATGCGATCAGCCATCCACATGTCCAAGTGCCGCTATTTTAGCTTCCTTATTCGTGTTTGAATATAATATTTTTCATCACACTCGCAGTATACTAAACGAATGCGTGACAGTGTGGGCGTGAATTATACTAGGAGAGAGGTGGTGAAATTTGAAGAAATGCACTCTAAGACAAAAAGATAAAAAAGCGACGTACCGAGAAGGAATTATCCTAATGGGACAGAAATCGGGGATATACTGTGCATGTGCAGAAAACAAATGATTTCAATTTCAGACACTTCTTCGGCCTGGAATCTCTTCTCTGGAGACGCTCCGGGCAGTGATGGATAACCGGCGCCACGTGGCCCGTACGCACCGGCAGAGCGCGCTGCTAGAGCTACTACAGCGCGCGTACGGGACAAGCCATCTTGTTGGTGCCTGCAGAGTCTAAGTCCGTTATCAGCGCTTTACGTAATCAAGGTCACTCGCTCTCTATATAAGCGGGCAGTGCACGCCAGCGGAACCATTCCGCTGTCAGCTCTATCTGCAACAGCACTGAAGCACTATGCCCCGTCGGAGTGTATATCGTCAACGCCGCCACCGCATGCCAGTCTACAAACATATTATAAGCCTCGAAAATAAACTTGGAGGCAATGGAACAGCTCAAGCAGTAATCTTAAGTGGACCTATATTTTTCCAAGGCTGCAGGGTCAATTTTACTCTGGATACACGGCACGATGACCAGGGGTAATGGTATGGAGTGCCATTTCTTTTCATAGTAGGGCCCCTTTGGTTATCACATACATCCCATTGCAGCAAAGCGGTTTGTCGACGATATTTTACGCCCAGTTTCGTTGTGCTTCATGGCAGGCCATCCTGCACTTACATGCCCGCCCGCATACAAAGGGAGTTTCTAACGGTTGTCTTCGTACATATCAGACCCTACTTTGGCCAGCGAGGTCGCCGGATCACTCCCAGGTAGAGAACGTCTGGAGCAATACGGCAAGGCCTCTCCAACATGCTCGGGACTTCGACTATCTAACACGCCAGTTGAACAGAATTGGGCACGATATCTCTCAGGATAACATCCAACAACTCTTTCAAACAGTGCCAAGACGTATTACCGCTTCCAGAAGAGCCAGAGATGGATTATCGTGTTATAGACGTGCCCAGTTTGTGAATAAATCATCCAATTTTTCTGAAATTGTAATCACTTTTTTGTCTGTACATTTACATCGCATCTATCGATTTCAGTCCCATTCGGATAAGTCGTTCGTGGTGCGTCTTTTTTTTCTCAGAATGTATTAACTTTTACGAGGTTTTAATATTTTAAACATTTCAACAACATTCGTGTCTACTTGTCATGGTAAAGATGCTGATAACCTTGTCGTTGTCCGCCCCGATAGCTGAGCGATCGCCGGCACGGTAGTTCAGCGTGTTCGGTCAGAGGGCTAGCTGCCCTCTGTAATAGAAAAACTCAGTTGATGGATCAACAACGAGCGGATGCTACGAACGATAACGAACAAAATGAAATCACAAAAAAAAAGAAAAGAAACTGAAACGGGTGTCTTTCGACGTCCGCCCCGAGCAGATACAACGAACGAAAACGAACAAAATGAGATTAAAAAAAAAAGTGGTCAGCGTGACGGACTGCCGTCCTGGGTCGGAGATTTTCTCCGCTCAGGGACTGGGTGTTTTGTTGTCTTCATCATCATTTCATCCCCATCCGGCGCGCAGGTAGCCCAATGTGGCGTCGAATGTAATAAGACCTGCACCAAGGCGGCCGGACCTGCTCCGCAAGGGGCCTCCCGGCCAATGACGCCTAACGCTCATTTCCATTTGCCTTGTCGTTGAACGCCCATAAACCACAAACACACACTCCAGACTGTGACGAGTATTTTTTTATTTACTTTTTGCCTTTTTGCCTGTTACTACTTATCGTTGACAGGGAAGAAAGAATAATCACGTTATGGGGGTAGACTTTGCGTTTTCCAAGACTTTAATACTATCATAACAAAAAAGTGTCAGTGAAATATGTACCTTTTACTTCATTGTAAAGTCGTGTTGATCTCGATAAATGGATAAACATGCTGAGCAGCGAGCAGGATCAAGAAAGTATTGGGTGGTGACATGGGAGATGTGATGCAGTGTCGATGTTTTTACTGAGCGCCGATTACCTTAGTTACGGAAATGACTCAGTTTCAAACGGTAATCGCGTTTTTTTCGACTTGTAAGAATTTTAGTGGAAGCGACAACCGCCGGCAGAGTGAGCAGGAGGGCTGCGGGCCGGCGTGTAAACACGTGCGGTGCGTCGCAGGTGACGTACGGGGCAGATAAGAGGGCCATTACACTCGCGCTGCCGTGACCGATGGCGGCCGATAGCGCCGTTAAATCGCCTCATCGCCAGCGGTGGCCAGGTGCCATCTGCCTTCCGGATCTGCACCACAAATCCCCGGCGATTTGCCGCTCGGCCACCGCGAAATTGGCGCCGGGATTTGTGGTCGCGCGCTGTTTTGTGTGCTCGGTAAGTTGCCCTGTCGTGCAACACGGCGGCCTGGCCACACAGCTACCTGTGTCGTTTCAGCTCCGCTCACCAAAGCGGAAAGCCGAAACGGCGCTGGCGCACTCACTCAAAGTAACAGTGTGTCTTGCTTTATTTACGTCATAATACTTTCTTTTCGCACTTGGTCGTGTTTTCACAACACCAAAATGGATGTAAGACGTTTTATAAATCTGTCCAATCAATACTAAACGCTTCCAGCTGGTTCATAGTGAAGAATGCGAACCTGCAGAAAATGAAAGGGCATAATTAGTCCAATAAAGTATATTTAATTTATAGGCCCTTCTTTTCTAGCTGTCACAAAATAGTATGGACGAGTAGCGTATGGAGAAGAAGACTGTTTCAAATTACATATCAGTACCTCGACCTGGTTCCACTTGTGATGTTACAGCCGGCCGGAGTGGCCGTGCGGTTCTGGGCGCTACAGTCTGGAACCGAGCGACCGCTACGGTCGCAGGTTCGAATCCTGCCTCGGGCATGGATGTGTGTGACGTTCTTAGGTTAGTTAGGTTTAATTACTTCTAAGTTCTAGGCGACTGATGACCTCAGAACTTAAGTCGCATAGTGCTCAGAACCATTTGAACCATTTTTTGTGATGTTACAACCTATTTGACTAAATTTCGCTAATGGCACCTCTCGCCTCACTCATTTATCCTGCCTTAAAAAGGCAAACACACAGCGCATTTTTTTTCAGCAGTTCATCATGTTTGGTATCTCAGCTATTTTGATGCTTAATATGTATTTCATTGCCATATCATTACATCTGTCTATCAGAATTTTGCACCTGCGATGCAACTGCTTGGAGTCTTGACTGACATTATTTTCAGGTTCGAGAATTTTTTCCCATTTATTTCGACGCCTGCACATGGGTTTATCAATTCTATCAATTGGGATTTTGCACCAAGTCGCAAGTTTGACTTCCAGTGTTGGTCATTTTCATAGATTTTTTTCTGCTTATGTAACGCATATATCCTCCCCCTTATTGTCACTACGTTTCATGCGTGAGCTATTGATAAACGGATTGTGGGTTCGTCACTCGTACCTACGTGTATTTACAACTTTGAGTTCTCATTTCATATTCCCAATGAGGCGTTTTTGCTAATTTGTTATTCGGTCTATCGGTATAGTGCACAATTTCACAGATTTGAACACCCTGTATTGTACAGATCCCTTGAGAGGTGCTTCTTCTTCAATTATTGAATATCAAAGTCAACGGGTAAGGTACTGATTCGGGTTGATAGTACCATAGGTAAGAGTTAGTAACATCATTCTTGCTGTGTTGAGATCTTAGCCGTCCAGCGTAGCAGCATTGCACCAGTTCCGGGGCCAGCCGCTGTGACCGAGTGGTTCTAGGCGCTTCAGCACGGAACCGCGCTACTGCTGCGGTCGCAGGTTCGAATCCTGACTCGGTCATGGATGTGTGTGACGTTCTTAGGATAGTTAAGTTTAAGTAGTTCTAAGCCTAGGGGACTGATGACCCATAGTTCTTACAGCCATTTGAACCATATTTCAACCAGTTCCGGGGACCATAATGGCGAACACTACTAATGCAGGTCTGACTGCGCGTCTGTTTAGGGCGTATTCAATGAACCTAGTCGCTTCTGCAGTAGCAAATACTCGAAAATATCTCTCAACGTATCCTGGTACCTCGGCTGTACTTAGGCCAGCAAATGGCTACTGTTAGTTAGTTCTCGACAGTCGAACGCTCTGGCCCGGAAGGCTCTGCCAAGATCTGGCATAGCAGACCTTCGGGACTTGGATGTTTTGACAGGATGCAGTACTGTGTAACTAGACTCTCTACAAAACATGCAGCAGTCTCAGTAGCGAAGGTGGAGAAGATGGCTGTTATTGCCACCATGTCACCAAAAATCACATTAACATAGTAATGGGCTTCCAGAAGGTCCTTTCACCATTCCACGTGTTGCCAAAAAGACGGAGCCATGGGACAAGAATGCTGCCCATCTTGAACAGCACTTCCTCATGCACAGGATCTCAGGTATGTCCAAAAGCGGGCAATTTTTTTTTTTTGTAGGTTATGCTGAAGTAACTCAATCTTGAGGTCGAACGTCATGCTTTGTGTTATGATTTAAAACACTGTTTAAAGCTATTTTTGTGCACAAGTACACTTGGCAGACACAAAAGTTTTAGCCGCCATAAACAAAAAGGACAGTTGTACTGAAAGCGGATATCCCATTGACAGGCCTTTCTGGAGGTTACCTTTTCCAGTGTTCTTATACTCAGCGCAAATAGTCTTACATGGAATCTCTGGTTATCGAAACGATCCTGGTCCATTCTCCAGATGAGACACCGTGAAACAATCTCTTGAAAATACATGCCTTCCCCTCATTTCAGCTTTTGAACAGTCTATCAGGTCCTCAGCTGCTCTACAAGGCATTTGTCAACCACACAATGCGCCGAACCCTGACCCAGCCCCTCTCCCAAGACAGCCTTCTTTGCTGACCAAGCCCTCCTCCAGCAAAGATGCGACACATGGATGGCACACTCAGCAATTATCTTCACACAGTAATTGTTTTGCAACACGTCAGCGCCGGCAGTGTGACTTTCATGGAGCAAAATTAACAGCCTTTGGCAAAAATGGACACAAAGCTGAAGTGCATCAATCGTCCATGAAGATGAATGTCGATTGTGCCTGACTGGACTCTGAGATTCTGATGTCCTCCATGTCAGGCTGTCCTCCCTCTCTCTAGTAGGTTATTAATACTGGAATTGGTCCTCAAGTCCGTCACAGTTGTTTTTCAAGCTGGTGCAGGACCTTGAACCATTATTGTCGGCTGGGAGACATATCACTACCTGGGATCGCCTATATTACAACTTTTTTCTAAGCAGTTGAAAGCTGTCGTAACGACACCATTGAGGTGTAGGGTAGGTTAAGCACTTGGTTTCAGTGCCAAGCAGCAGCTGTGTCAGCCCAAATCCTCACAGTCAATGGAACAGAGGCCACCAACATTTCGGGTTTGGAACTATTCCATGCCCTTTGTTTCTAAATCCACCATTCAGTGAAGCACATCCGACCATCTGTAAAAAATTCCTACTTGCGCAGGACCTGTGTTCAAAATATGTCTAGGTGTCCTCATATCCATGAACCAGGATCCCTGAGTTTGAAGCACACATCTATTTACTGCCTTCGGTGATGCCCAAATTCTCTTAAGTCATAGAATGTCCCTTTTGTCTCGAACTGCAAGGTCTACAGGGACAACGAATTCTAACCCCATTGCAATCAGTGAGCCAGGCCTACTGTGTTCATTGAAAAACCTAGTGGATCACTGAGGGTTTGTGTTGATTTTAAGTCAACTATCAATACCCAGTCCATCATAAAATCATACCTCATTCTAAACTAGAGCGTGTCATGGAGGGCTTTGCTGGAAGAAAAGTTTTTGCAAAGATTGGCCTACAGGATGCTTACTTACAGCTACCTTTGTACGAAGCCTTCAAAGACTCCTGGTCATCAACACACCATTTGGTCTTTTTCTGTGCAATCACGTGCCCTTTGACTTTGCCATCCCACGGTCATACTCCAATGCTAGTTGGAACACCTCACACAGGATACTGTGAGGACAGGAAAGTATTTGGACGATTTCACTATCACAGGCAAAATTGCATGGTATCTGGTAACCAATGTGTACTAATATTTTAGTGTGTTCCAATAGGCTAATCTGAAATTCAATAAAAATAATGATTTTTCTTTATGCCGCAAGTGGAATAGCTGGGATACTTCAGAGACATGCTCCACTGTACATCTTACTAAGGTGTTACAACACCTACCAGCCGCCAGAGTTACCAAACAACTCAAATCCATATTAGGTCAATTGAACTATGACATTAATTTTAATTACTCAGTGACAGCTATCGCCAACCAGTACATCATCTCCTTCACAAGAATGTTAAGTGACAATGTACATGATGGTGCACGACCATTCCAAGCCCCAAAGCCCCAAGTAGTGCCGACAGATCCATCCAACTAGGGCTTGGAAGCCTTTCTCTCACAAAGTCGAGAGAGTTGAATGCCTGATTGCATTTGTTTCCAAGACATTAATGCAGGCATAGCGAAACAGCAGTTAAATCAAAAAGGAATCCTAAGCTATCATCTTTGCCTTGAAGAAATTTCAGAATTATGTGTATAGACAGCGATTTATCTATGGTTGGCTGCATCGATCACAGTTATCTATCATCCTTCCAACTACTACGTGGAGTGTGCGATGTAAAATGGTTCAAATGGCTGTGAGCACTATGGGACTTAACTTCTGAGGTCATCAGTCCCCTAGAACTTAGAACTACTTAAACCTAACCAACCTAAGGACATCACACACATCCATGCCCGAGGCAGGATTCGAACCTGCGACCGTAGCGGTCGTGCGGTTCCTGACTGTAGCGCCTAGAACCGCTCGGCCACCCCGGCCGGCTGTGCGATACAACCACATAGATTTAATCTTCCAATGTTGAGTAAAGTAGTTAAAAGATACTGGATATTTGGGTCATTGAGTGGTAAGGAAGCCAGATCTAATCAGAAACTAGTAAAAGGTCTCCTATTTTTTAACAGTGCTGGTTGGCTTTACTAGGATCACAGCGAGCAAAACCACAGGATAAACTCAACTTGGAGCGGGCAAGGGTGAGCTAAGACCCCTGTTGCTGTTGTCTCCTTGCGCAAATGAAAGAAAATCTCCCCTCTCCCTCCCAAAATGTCGTTCTAGCGGTCACCAAAACACGCTTCAGTTGTAAGTAGGCTGTTTATGTTTTGTTATTGGCAACGGTACGTAGCGCTCTGTATGAAAATCACTGGCTGTGCTGTGTGCAGTCTGTGGCTAGTTTGCATTGTTGTCTGCCATTGTAGTGTTGGGCAGCGGCAGCTGCATGTGAACAGCGCATAGCGTTGCGCAGTTGGAGGTGAGCCGCCAGCAGTGGTGGATGTGGGGAGAGAGATGGCGGAGTTTTGAAATTTTTAAAACTGGATGTCATGAACTGCTATGTATATTATGAGTTTTCAACATTATTAAGGTAAATACATTGTTTGTTCTCTATTAAAATCTTTCATTTGCTAACTATGCCTATCAGTAGTTAGTGCCTTCAGTAGTTTGAATCTTTTATTTAGCTGGCAGTAGTGGTGCTCACTGTATTATAGTAGTTCGAGTAACGAAGATTTTTGTGAGGTAAGTGATTTGTGAAAGGTATAGGTTAATGGTAGTCAGGGACATTCTTTTGTAGGGATTTTTTAAAGTCAGATTGTGTTGCGCTAAAAAATATTGTGTGTCAGTTTAAGCACAGTCATGTATAATTTTTCTAAGGGGACGTTTCATATGGCGACCCTGCCAGGATACCTCACTGGAATCTTCTGATTTTTTCTTGTAGTTTCTGTAATTAGTGTAGCTTTTGTTTATTACTAGCATGTAATTATAGAGAGAATTTCCTTTGTAGTTGTAGTTTTTCATTGTTGTACAGTAAAACAGTTGTGGCATGCATGTAGATTTGCAGCAAGTATTTCGCAGCTGCGCTTGCAATTAACTAGATATTATTTTCAGTGCTATGTTAATGATGTGTCGGCAGCTGGGCCAACACCTTGTAAATAGAGGTGGCTTAAAAAGCACGCGAGACTAACGCAGATGGGCGTGAAGTACTGGAACAGGATACGTAATTAATGCTATGAAGAAAAGAACGGAGCTTCTCATATACTTATTTTTAATGTCTTCTTGTACATCTCTATGGTGAACGCAAGTGAGACTCTAATTACAATCACTGTAAGGCTAATGGCGCCTTACTAGTTCGTAGCCATTAACTTAGCTGAAGGCTATTCTGTCTCTCAGCTAATGAGAGAGAAAGGCTTCGTACGTCTAGTCGCTAGCTCTGTCGTCCGTACAACTGGGCTGAGTTCGAGTCAGTCTCTCGTGACCTGCCTTGTGGTGGCGCTAGGTTTGTGATCACACAGTGGCCACATGCGGGTCCGACATGTACTACAGGACCGCGGCTGATTTAAGCTACCACCTAGCACGTGTGGTGTCTGGCTGTGACACCACATTCCTCCCCCGCAAATCGGCGAACGGTCGTGAGATAAGGCTTCCGCCCGCCGTGGGGAGGACCCCATGTTGACGTATGCGATGAGGTGGGGAGCCTAACAACAGGCGAGGCTGTGCCACCCGCACCCGGCCATTCGGTCCGAGGGGAGCTAGGAAACGCCTGAAAACCTAGTCCAGGGTGCACGTCAACATGCGGTGTATGCGCCCGTAAAGAGACAGGAGGGGCCGAAGGGTCGACCTCCATGTGGTCGGAGAATCCGACGCGCGATGACGACATCTGGTCCGGAGCGGGCAAGAGTTCCATGGCGGAGGACAGCTGGTCACGGGAAGCGATCGGCGGCGCGTGACCCAGGGAGGCGCGTGGCGGCTGCAGCGAAGCGTCCACTGCGGGCGGCGCCGGAGGCGGCTGCCCCGGCTGCGGCGGCTACGGTGGCGGCGCGACGCCATGAGGCAAAATGGAAGGCAGCGTCGGTAACACCTGGGGATGAGGCGAGCCAGTAGATGGGTCGCCAGGGCGCTGACCTGATGGCACCGTCGCTGAAAGCAGACGGGGAGCGGCAGAACCCGGGCGACGACAGAGGCGCAGCTGATTGAGATGCCGACGCACCTCACCAGAGGCCCCCAAAACCAAATACATCGCGCGGCCGAGGCAGCGAAGAATGCGCCCTGCGAGCCAATGCCGGGAACCGCAATAGGTGCGATAGAAGACAACGTCGCCAGGAGCAAAAGAAGGAGTCTGCCGCTGCACAGGAACCTGATGCGGCAGATGCAGCAAAGACATCAAGGTTCGATGAGAACGACCATGGAGCAACTCAGCCGGCGAGCGACCATCGCGGGGCTGAGAGCGATACGAGGACAAAAAGAGCAATAATGCGTCCTCCAGAGAAGGCGACTCTTAAAATTTCAACATCTGTGACTTGAAAGTCCGGACCAATCGTTCTGCGGCACCGTTTGACTGAGGCGAAAATGGCGCGGACATCAGATGTTGAATACCATTGGCCTTGCAGAAGGACCGAAATTCTGCGGACATGAATTGTGGGCCATTGTCGGAAACAATAGTCTGCGGAAGACCTTCAATGCAAAAGATAGCAGACAAGGCTTGGATTGTCGCAGAAGACGTCGTGGAAGACATCCGGACAACAAAAGGTTCAAAATGGTTCAAATGGCTCTGAGCACTATGGGACTCAACTGCTGAGGTCATTAGTCCCCTAGAACTTAGAACTAGTTAAACCTAACTAACCTAAGGACATTACAAACATCCATGCCCGAGGCAGGATTCGAACCTGCGACCGTAGCGGTCTTGCGGTTCCAGAAACAAAAGGAAAATGACTGAAAGCATCGACCACAACCAACCATCGAGCATTCCAGAATGGACCAGCAAAATCGATGTGCAAGCGTTGCCAAGGGGAAGTGGCTTTCGGCCATGCAAAGAATTTCCGCGGCGGTGCGGATTGTTGTTCGGCACACGCCACACAAGAGGAGCACATATTCGTAATCGCAGCATCGATTCCGAACCAAGTACAGTGCTGACGAGCAAGTTGTTTCGTGCACAATATACCCCAATGTCCTTGGTGAAGAAGCCGTAAGACATAGGACTGTAACGAACGTGGGACCACGACTCGAGACTGATCATTATCAGAACGCAACAACAAAACACCACGTCGTACAAAAAGTCTCTCCTTGTGAGCAAAAAGTCGGCGAACCAGCGGATCCTCGATCCGTGACTTGGACAAGGGCCATTGCGTAGCAACAAAACGCAAAACGGGAGCAAGGACAGGGTCAGCAGCTGTGGCTGTAGCGACACGACGAAAATCAATCGGAAACAATTCGACCACGTTATCGGTTTCCGCATCAATGAACATGCAAGCAAGTTCGGAAGAATCGAATGCTTTATCCTCGGCAACAGGCAAACGGGACAACGCATCAGCGTTTCCGTGCTTAGCAGTGGACCGATACAAGATATCGTAGCGGTACTGCGAGAGGAAAAGAGACCAGCGAATGAATTTCTGCGCTGTACGCGGAGGTACCGGCTCGTTCGGATGAAAAAGCGATGTCAAAGGTTTGTGGTCCATGATGATGGTAAAGTGACGACCATACAAGAAATTGTGAAACTTAGTAACACCAAACACAAGAGCTAAAGCCTCTTTCTCTATCTGTGAATAATTTCTTTGCGCAGATGAGAGCAATTTGGACGCAAAGGCAATAGGGCGATCATGCGATCCATCTTTGTGCACAAGCACAGCACCGATCCCGCAATCCGATGCATCTACCATAAACAAAAGGGGTTTCTGGGGATCGAACGGCGTAAGGGAAGTATTTGAAAGTAACGCCGATTTCAACTGGCAAAAGGCGCGTTCGCATTCCGTCGTCCAGACGAACGGAACACCTTTACGGCGTAAGCGATGAAGCGGAGCTGAAATGGAAGAAGTATTGCACAGAAATTTATGATAATAATTTATTTTACCCAGCACACTCTGTAGTTGTTTCAAGTTCTGCGGTGAAGGCAAATCCTGTATGGCACGGAGGTGCTCTGGACTCGGATGGATGCCCTGGGCATTTATTACATAGCCCAGGTAGGGTAAATCCCGAGCAAAAAACACACATTTGTCCTTCCTCAAGCGAAGACCATTTTGTCGCAAGACCTGAAATAATGTTCAGAGATTTTGCAAATGTTCGGCTTCTGTCTTGCCGGAGATCACAATATCGTCCAGATAGTTCGCAGCAGTAGGGACCGACGCACAAACAGTTTGTAAATATTGCTGAAACAATGCAGGTGCGGACGCACACCCGAATGGCAGTCTTTTGAAGCGATACAATCCAAGATGCGTGTTTACCACCAAGACGCGCTGGGATTCTTCGTCCACAGGTATTTGCAAGTACGCATCTGCTAGGTCCAACTTTGAAAAATATTTTCCCGGGCACAGTTTGTCAAAAAGATCTTCCGGGCGGGGCAAAGGAAAAGTTGCAGTCACAAGTTGGGGATTCACAGTTGCCTTGAAGTCCACACAAAGTCTCAATTTTCCGGAAGGTTTTGGAAAAATTACTAAGGGTGAGGCCCAGAGAGAAGCCTGCACACGTTCAATTACACCTTGAGATTCTAAATCGTGCAATGTTCTTGCGACCTCATCACGCAATGCGTGGGGAACATTGCGCACTCTGAAAAATGTCGGTTGCGCGTTCTCTTTCAGTTCCAAATGTGCTGCATAGTTCGTAGCGCAACCAAGGCCCGGTGCAAAAATGTCTGCAAATTCTTCACATAGACTAGAAACACTGGCTGAAGGCACAGTCTGATTCACTGATAGGACCTGATTTACGATAGACATGTTAAACAACTGAAATAAATCTAAACCGAACAAGTTCACTGCAGTAGAAGAACGAAGAACGTAAAATGACACAAGTTTTGTTTGTCCCTTGTATGTTGCAAGAAGGCTGCACTGTCCTAACACTGGTATTTTCTGGCCTGAGTAACTATTGAGCTGAACATTTGCGGCATGCAACGGAGGTTTGCCCAGTTGGTCGTACGTCTCGTGATTGAGCAATGAAACTGCAGCTCCGGTATCGAGCTGGAATGGTATCACATTGCCTGCAAAGTCTAAGTCGACAAAAAGTTTATTGTCGTGCTGACAACAAAAGCGACTGTTTTGTGCAACTGGAACAGACACTGGGACAGAATCACGTGCGACGTGACGGGACTTCCGTCGACGTCGACGCACACTTTTTGTGGAATGAACACTGTCACCGGACGGGGTGGAATGAACTACATGAATATCCATGGGCGAAGGTTCACGAGCCTGAGTTTCCTTGGTTCGATTCCAGCGCGCAGCAAAGGGCCTGGAATTGGTGTGAGTGTCTGATCTGAGCTTTTTCTGGCAAACACTTGGGACATGTCCTTTCTTATGACAGTAAAAGCAAATAGCTTGGCGTGACAGGCAATTTTCACGCGAATGTCTACTTGCACACCGCGGGCATGATTTCACTGCATTAGCTTGCTTACGCGGCGCACGTGTTTGCGAGCTAGGCTGCCGCTGCGCTGACGGGCGCGAGGGCCGCTGAGCATCCCGTGCAGCGGGCCCGGCGGGCCGGTTAATGTGACACACTGCTGGCGAAGTTTCAAACGAGTCCTGAGCAAAGTCAAGTGTGTCTTGCCTATCCAATATGTCTATCACCTGTTGAAGGGAGGGATTAACTAGTTTCAAAATCTGTTCCCGTATGCGAACATCAGAAACGTTCTGGGCTATTGCATCACGCACCATAGTATCTGAATAAGGAAGGCCACATTCGCATTCAAACGCACACTCCCTAGTAAGTCCTTGCAATGTCGCAACCCACTCCCTATTAGTCTGACCGGCCGTACGTTTCGTACGAAAGAACGTATACCTCTTTGCAACGACATTTACTGTTTCCTTGAAATAGGCATCTAAAGCAGACAAAAGCTCTTCGTAGGACAGAGTTGCTACGTCGCGCCGGGGAAACAACTTCACTATCACTCGGTAGGTGGACACACCGACACAAGAAAGCAAAAACGGCTGCCGCTCATTACCTTGAATTCTGTAGGCTGCTAGGTGGAAGTCAAATTGACGGGACCACTCTTGCCATGTCTCTTGGGTTGCATCAAAGGGTCTGAATTGAGGTGCAACAGCATGTTGTGGCGGCGGTAGCGAGGAAACGGCGGCGGCCGCATCGGTGTGCAGCGCACGTTGACCCTGGACGAGCTGTCCAAGAGCATCCAATAACGCCTGCGTCTGCTGATTCTGCAAGCGATAAAATTCGGACAGTACATCTGGAGATTGTGGCGAAGCCATGACACAAAGAAATTAGGGCAAAGTAAAACACAAGAGCCTTTGAAGACTCGTCGCCATGTGATGTGTCAGCAGCTGGGCCAACACCTTGTAAATAGAGGTGGCTTAAAAAGCACGCGAGACTAACGCAGACGGGAGTGAAGTACTGGAACAGGATACGTAATTAATGCTATGAAGAAAAGAACGGAGCTTCTCATATACTTATCTTTAATGTCTTCTTGTACATCTCTATGGTGAACACAAGTGAGACTCTAATTACAATCACTGTAAGGCTAATGGCGTCTTGCTAGTTCGTAGCCATTAACTTAGCTGAAGGCTATTCTGTCTCTTGGCTAATGAGAGAGAAAGGCTTCGTACGTCTAGTCGCTAGCTCTGTCGTCCGTACAACTGGACTGAGTTCGAGTCAGTCTCTCGAGACCTGCCTTGTGGTGGCGCTAGGTTTGCGATCACACAGTGGCGACACGCGGGTCCGACATGTACTACAGGACCGCGGCCGATTTAAGCTACCACCTAGCACGTGTGGTGTCTGGCTGTGACACCACAGTTAATGTGTTCTCCTATTTTTGCTCTTCAAATTGTGTTTTTCTGTGTTGTCGTGTGAAATATTGTGACAATAATGGCGTGTGAAAAACGTAACACTAGGCTCCAAAGTAAACTGAGAAATGACAGCGAAGACGAAAGCAGTGTGTTAGCGCCACCGTGTAATGAATTAACTAATATTCAAAGTAGTTGGTTGGTTGGTTGTTCCGGGGAAGGAGACCAGACAGCGAGGTCATCGGTCTCATCGGATTAGGGAAGGACGGGGAAGGAAGTCGGCCGTGCCCTTTGAAAGGAACCATCCCGGCATTTGCCTGGAGCGATTTAGGGAAATCATGGAAAACCTAAATCAGGATGGCCGGACGCGGGATTGAACCGTCGTCCTCCCGAATGCGAGTCCAGTGTCTAACCACTGCGCCACCTCGCTCGGTTTCAAAGTAGTAATTTGGTAATTGTGCATAGGGAAATGGAGCGGGTGGCAAATAATGGTGTAGACAGTGAAACAAGTAGTGAACAGGGAAGCATTATCGATCGGTCGGTCGGCAACAGCTCGCCTCAGGAATACGAAATGACAGGACACAATCTTGCAAATACTGCAGATTCATTTTTTGGGTCCTCACCGTTCTCTCAAATAAGTCAAGACACATTTTCTGCTCGTCAAAAATGTAAATGTTGCCGGTGCAAATGCAGTGCCGAAAAGCATAGAGGAACCGATTCCAGACACTAACACATTATTATTGCAATTAATACTGCAAATGAAACAAAATCAGAGACAAACACAGCAACAGTTAGACACAATGGAACAAAATCTTCAAAAGTTAGACATAATGGAACAAAATCTTCAAAAGTTAGACACAATGGAACAAAATCAGAGACAAACACAGCAAAAGCTTCAAAAGTTAGACACAATGGAATAAAATCTTCAAAAGTTAGACTCAATGGATCAACACCAGAGACAAACACAGCAACAGTTAGACGCAATGGAACAAAATCTTCAAAAGTTAGACACCACACTTGAACAAACACGTGAAGATTTAACTACTGAGTTACATAAAATCGAATCGAAATGTCAAAAAGTCTGTAATGACGTAAAAACACAAATTTGTGAGCATTTCCAACCTATTTTTTCGCATCATGAAAATGCATTACAGAATCACGAAGCAGCCATAAAAGAACTGCAAACTATTGTTCATGAAAATCACGACACCCTGCAAGCTAAAATTGACTCAGTTGCATCTCCCGTTCGGTTATGCAACTTGCAAAAACTCAGGAAAACTTAAAGGACACAGTAGATACGATTTCAACACAAATGGACACTCTGAAACTTGGTTCAGAAAAACACACAGAAGAAATAATTTCACTAACGGATAAAGTAGCCGAACTTTCAGATCAGTTCACTAACTTATCTACAAAGGTAGATGATGATCTGAATGATACAAGACCTGTAGCCATCACCGACACAGATGAGTATGAACAAATTAAGAAATTCAAACAAAAACAGAATCAAATTAATACGCAATACAAAAGAGAAATCCGGGAAGTACAAGATCAGTTGGCACAAGTAATACAAAATTTACATATTTCAGAGGACACACGCGCTCCAACACGGGAAGAGGGACTTAGAAATACGGAACAACCACAAAATAATAACACAGGACACTTCGGAAATTATGAAAAAAATTGACAAGGCACACCGAATTTTGAGATGCAACCGCCGAAACGACGTAACAATGACCGACATGTGACTCGCCGACATGATGATTTTGACTATAAGCTGTTCATTACTACACGTAAATTCAAAACATTTAAGAATTCTGGCAACGACATTCATCCACAAGCATGGCTCCATCAATTCTCTCATTGTTTTCCTCCCAACTGGTCCTTAGAGCACAGATTAGAATTTATGTGTGGCTACTTAAGAGAATGAACCAGCTGAAAGAATGCGATCAGTCATTCACGATTGTCACAGTGAAGGAGAATTTTACCATGCGTTCCTCTCAGCATATTGGTCTCAAGCTACACAAGAACGAGTAAAACATAGCATCATGATGATGATACACTTTGAACAATCTGAATTTTCCAGTCTTGTGAAATATTTTGAAGACATGTTGCACTCTTCACCTCTCAAACCCATACAGCTCTTACAAGAACTGGAAATTGACACTGACAATCACGGAACGCGAAAACAGGAGCACAACAATTACAGGTTACATCCGTCACAATTCCGTGACGACAGAAACAATAATTGGACACGACAAGACTATTCTTACAACGCAAATCGTGACCAAAACAGGCACCACCCATATGACAACCACTGGCAGAGTAATAAAACTTACAGAGAAAGATCGCATTTCCGTAGTAATGAATATCACAGAGACAATCAGAGAAACAGACAATATGGGAACCAGAACAATTATTATCAAGGGAGACAGAATAACTTCAGACGCAACAGTTCAGCGCGCAGTTACGATTCAGGAAGAAATTCCCCACCACGTGACCGACAAGAAAGAAACTGTGGAATCTACCGACATGACGACAGACGATATGATCGTAACGACAGACCTCAATTGCATCAGAACTGGCAAGCTTCAAACAGGGCAGGGCCTTCTCATCAAGGTGAATTTGTAGAAGTTAGGTCTCCTAATCCCAATAACGACGCGCGCCAACAAAGAGACAGACAATGACTCGCACCGCAGGCAGCCGCGTGCGCTGGCTGGCTCAGAGAAAAATAACATAGACGCTAACCTTGAGAAAAGTTTTAGCATTCCTCACCGACGTATACCACATGATAATTCTGTTCAAGTTGAACCTCTGCGTACTAGGAAGAGTAAAGGTTTACACCACATTTCACATGTATAACCGTTTATTGAAAGATGATCTGCTTTTTAACTTTGTCTTTGCCACATAACTTTTCACTTTACATTGCTAGTATGCTTTGTCAGACTTAGAATCTGTTAACATGCTACAATGTTTGAAGTTAAATATCCAGTCATGAACCAAGAGAACTTATTTAAACAGAAATTACGAATGCATTGTTATTGTGAACAGACGACACAGTGTTATTGTGTGTGTACATTCTTGCTTGTTAGTTGCACAATTACGTAATGACTATAAGGCTCACATACTTAGAACATTTACCAGTACTGCTAATGAGATTTTAATGCAACATTTTGGTTTACTTGAAAATACATTCTGGATTTAAAGTACTTTCTGTGAAATACCAGATGACACAGTGGTTAGTTTATGTGACAACTACACGATTTTATCACGACGCTACTAATGAGTGACAATTTACAATGTTGCTTTTGCAGTGTTTCTGTTTTATATCTGCACAGTTTTTCTGTATTGTTCTGGAAAGTAAAACATGTTTTAGTAGTAACTTTTGTGGTAGCTACAATGAGACAGCCTTTTCTGTAGCACAACAATACGTTACATTATAGTACTTTCTTGATCATGGTAAGGTACGTAATAACTACGATATCTATACGCAAAGAATTTCACTTTTGTTTATGATGAGGTAAGTACATTGACTTCTGCAGAACTTAGCTTACAGAGGACGATAATTACGACACTTCCACAGAATTATCTTACAGCAAGACGCACATTTAGCGCTACAAGACACGCATTTGAGTGATTAATTTTGTACTTAAAACATTTATTTTTATGGATATTTGAAGTACAATGATACGAAGTTTTTCCGTGATACATTTCATTCCATTGCAATAATCTGTAACACCTGAGGGCATAATTACATTAATCCTCAGGGGGGTACACGCTCACTTTGTGTACCATGTGTTTGGCAAGCACAAGGAGCCCTAGCTAATATGGTATTTGCTTATACAACTTTACACATCGGTACCATATTTCTCTAACACACAAATCACACAGCTATCTGATCATTTAACTGAGAGAGACAAATATCAATTTTACTACATCAGTGACACATGTTTACGCAATTACACAGTTGGATAACTTCACACTTATGAAATTGTATTTTGTCTGTACTTTGTGCAATGTTCATATTTTTTCGGGACCATTGTGATACTATGAGAGCTTTGAATGATGTATTTGGTATGGGATCATGATTTCTAAAGTACGTTTGAGGTAGATGACACTTTTGAAATGAGCAGAGAATTTTTTTAGGTTTTAAAATATTCAGAAAGCTACGACGATTTTGAGATGTGATTGATCTGTTATGATGTTATTATTACGACGACGATGTGTATTATGCTGTTGAGGTATGTTTATGATCAATAAGCTGATGCTATATGAGGAATTTGATTATGCTATGTATTTATTATGATGAAATATTGAAGTGTCGTCGCAAGATTGACGTGTCGACGAATATATATGTGTAATAAGGTAAGGAATAATGAGTAGTGGTTAGGGACTCTGGTTTGTGAAAAAGATTGTTGGAAACCAAGAATCGTACTTTAAGAGTTATGAAATGCATGTAAATGCGTGAATGTATTACAATGCCAACGAAAATTTTTTGAACACTGTTATATCAATAGGATTTTGTTTCTACAGATTTGTAACGCAAATTCTTGCCCTGTGAAATATTTTTATATGAGATTGTCACTGTAGCAGAAACTGCTGTCGTAAATATTTCGGGAAGAAAGGTAGGTCGCTGTAAGCACCCAGCTGCGCGACAGACGCCTGGAAAAAAAGCCATTAGTGTGTGCGTTTCAGAGGCGCAGGTGGAGAAGAAAAAAAAAAGGGAGGCCATTATCCTCGCTATTGACATTCCTTTGTAGAAAGCATCGTAAATACGACACCCTCAAACTTGAAAACATGATTACACTGTAGAGTTCTTAATTTATGATATTTACTGAAATGAAATGATGAGAAACATTTTATGTCTATTGTCTTGCTAGTTGAAAGATTGTTTACTGCATTATGAAATGCCATATGGCTAGTGAATGACGTTTCATGCCTTGCTTCACCTATTTTATTTAATATCTAGTTTCTAGCTGCACTGCAGCACTGGTTAAAATAAAATTTTATAGATGTACTAATATAAATATTCTCTATCTACCGATCGAGTAAATAATAATTTTTTTCAAAAAAATGAGGGAGCGCAAAAAGACATTTACCTTCACAGGAACTGCAATCATAGTTTTCTTTTCAAGTACTTGGTAATTTCTTTTGTAGAATAAATTGTGATGCATCACTCTAGTGTTAAGATGTGACATAGGTATTAGACATGGGCATTTTTAGTGTAATATTTTTTCTACTTGAACTTTGTCATGTTTAGGTATAAGTTATTTCATTTGCTGCTGCTGTTTGCCAGGCATAGTGCTACTGAATTTTAATTTGTGTTACTCTGGTAAGCCAGTTTACTACTGATTTATTTTTCTTGTTTGCTGCTCATTGCCCTATATTAGTTGTAATTTATGCTGCTTGCTTCGCCATTTGTATTTTTGATCATTGCTGTTTGTGTTAATTGTTTTGTGCTGCTGCATTGCCTCGTCCTTTAGTTTAGCATCTGAGCTCAGTAGATTTAAGTTAGCTTAAGAGGGGGTAGACTATATAAGAGAATGAGCTGCGATGAATTGGATGAAATGCATTGAGAAGCTATAAGAAAATGGTTTGGCCAAAAAAAAAAAGTATTTTGAAAGAGGATATGAACCAAAAAAGGTATGGTTTAGGGACAACAGGTTTAGGTGGGATTTTCTTGGAAATAAATGATGAGGTAAGATAATGGAAAATAAATAATGAGGTAAGAAATATGTGAACATATAAATACAGAAAGCATGCTTGGATAGGATTTTTTTGGTGGAAACAAATGTTGAAATAAGACGAAAAATCTATGGAATGAAGTTTTATGTTGGACTGCAGTACCAAATGTTACACTGAAAACAAACCCTGTCCTTTCCTTTTGTGTTATCCCCCTATGTGTTTGTGTACCCTTGTGTATTTGTTTTCTTCCTGTCTCTGTGTACTCATTCATAGAATTTTTTTCTCTTCTAATACTAAGCTACATTCAGTATGATGGGGAATACTGTTATCCTCAAATATAATTTGCATTAATAATATGTTATTTACTTTGTAAAGATGTTTAGACATTATTTATCTGTTCTGTTTTGTTGCTCATGTGTGAAGTTGATGTTTCAAAAGTTATTCTGATCTTTTATGTAGGTACTTATAATTCCTGTCACACTGATGTATATGTCTATTTCTATTCTTTTGTAAAGCCTGTTTTACTACAAATGTTATCTGTATTGTTATGTTATTTAATGATGTATTTTGTACCTTTGTAATTGTATTCTTACGTTATAAAATTGTAATTGACACCAGTTCATCAAATTAAGTAACTTGTAAGTTACATTTCACTGCACACGTTTCTGTTGGTCATAGTATATGGACAATATGTGAGAAGTAGGGACTGTTAGTGTTTGCACGTGTGTTAATAATTCAGCAAGGGACTGGATAACAGCAGTGCTGGTTCTAAGGACAATTTCAAAAACTTTGTGAGTGCACAAGTGGTGGTTTATGGACTTGCTATATTGTCCGCAAGACTCTTCGATGGTGATTGTGCACCTGCACAGTTGCAACAGATGGCTGCTGGCCGTCTCTACAAGGACTACAGTGGGTCTGTATCTTTGATGGCCCACCAATTTCTACAAGGACTGCAGTGGGTCTGCATCTTTGATGGCCTACCAATACCATTATTTCTACAAGGACTGCAGTGGGTCTGCACCTCTGGTGGCCCACCAATACCGTAATCTCTACCAGGACTACAGTGGGTCTTCTCTGTGATGACCTACCTACCAATATTCTTCAAGAGTCAGTACTGTCTTTCCGTTGGAAGGACATCACTACTTCTTCAAGCCAGCATGGAAATCCACAACTTCCGAGTGCATTTTCTTTTACTGCTCAGACATTGAAAAAAAATGCAATTTTACTGTGATGAATGATCAGGACTGTCTTTATGGACTGTGAAAAAATTTTAGCTTTTGACCAACAGTGCATCAATAAGTGTGTGCCTTTGATTTCTTTGTTATTGTAATTATGAAAAATTTTATCAAATCATTATTGGCCACTGCCCAAAACAATTTGTAAAATTTTTTGTGGGGAGCATGGGGGCTATGTAAGTAGGCTGTTTATGTTTTGTTATTGGCAACGTTACGTAGCGCTCTGTATGAAAATCACTGGCTGTGCTGTGTGCAGTCTGTGGCTAGTTTGCATTGTTGTCTGCCACTGTAGTGTTGGGCAGCGGCAGCTGCATGTGAACAGCGCATAGCGTTGCGCAGTTGGAGGTGAGCCGCCAGCAGTGGTGGATGTGGGGAGAGAGATGGCGGAGTTTTGAAATTTGTAAAACTGGATGTCGTGAACTGCTATGTATATTACGAGTTTTCAACATTATTAAGGTAAATACATTGTTTGTTCTCTATTAAAATCTTTCATTTGCTAACTATGCCTATCAGTAGTTAGTGTCTTCAGTAGTTTGAATCTTTTATTTAGCTGGTAGTGGTGGCGCTCGCTGTATTGCAGTAGTTCGAGTAACGAAGATTTTTGTGAGGTAAGTGATTTGTGAAAGGTATAGGTTAATGGTAGTCAGGGCCATTCTTTTGTAGGGATTATTGAAAGTCAGATTGCGTTGTGCTAAAAAATATTGTGTGTCAGTTTAAGCACAGTCATGTATAATTTTTCTAAGGGGACGTTTCACAGTAAGTGGTCTGGGCACAAATGTTTTTCAGGGACCGCTGACAGTGGGTACCGGCTCACAGCCTACACCTTTTGGTCAGAGCTATAATCGAAGTCAACTGTCCGATGGCTCCCACTGCAGAATGCATATTAACTAGGTGCTCCGTCTTCTGCTGTCTCTTCATCTTCTGCTAGCGACGTAGGCATGTATTCCTGAACTATCGTTGTCAGTGTTTGTTTGCTGTAGGTTCTGATGAGAAGAACCTTATCATTGCAATGCTCACAATAACTCACTCTCTGCCCTACCTTCCTATTCGTAATGTATCCTACTCTCGTTATACCATTTTCTGCTGATGTTGATGTTATACTATTGTCATCCCACTAGCAATCCTTGTCTTCTTTCCATTTCACTCCACTGACTCCCACCATATCCAGACTGAGACTTAGCATTCCCTTTTTCAGATTTTCTAGCTTCCCTACCACGTTCAAGCTTCTGAAATCCCACGCAGAAGTTTTAACGTAGCAGGAAAGCCAGAAAATCTGAAAATGGAAATGCATATTAATAAGCGAACTATGTTTTTGAATTATATTATTCATTTTTGTTTTTTTATCTCGAAATTGTTAACATAAATGGTTCAAATGGCTCTGAGCACTATGGGACTTAACATCTATGGTCATCAGTCCCCTAGAACTTAGAACTACTTAAACCTAACTAACCTAAGGACAGCACACAACACCCAGCCATCACGAGGCAGAGAAAATCCCTGACCCCGCCGGGAATCGAACCCGGGAACCCGGGTGTGGGAAGCGAGAACGCTACCGCACGACCACGAGATGCGGGCTTGTTAACATAAATGTAATGAAATGTCACGATATTTATATTAATGTAATTCGCATGAGGAGTAGAGAATTTCATTACATGTTAAAATATGACGGTAGTAATTGTTAAAACGCAAGCAGAAATGTACAAACTCTGAGTTGTTCTGAATGGAAGTTGGATATGAGTGTGGCGCGACGAAGACTCCACAGATACCTGGATTTGCAACAACCCACACAGTTGAGACGTCACTACCGAAAACTGTCTGATTCTGTGTTGTAAATAAAAGAGGAAGAAGATCAGAATAGCGGGCTGAAGGCGGTGTGATTGGTTTATGACGAAGAAAAACAGCGGGACGTCCGAAGTAACTGTCATCAGGTAATATCTGCTGCTCTATTAACTGCTTTCAAATAATCTCTAAAAATAAGATACTGTATCTGTACCCTCATTTTGTATTGAACTTTACTGCTAAATAATATTTCAGCTAAAAAGAGCTTGTACTGCATCGTGACTTACTGAGAACTTCAGAGCCTCTCTTTATTTTCCGCTAAGAATAATCTGTTCTTAAGAATCAGTGTAACTACTATTATTACAACTTACGCAGTATTTAAAGATATTAATGCGTGAAAGCAATGAGTCGAAGATGAGTGTACTGATAAGCTGCATTATTTTATAGCCGGCCGCGGTGGTCTCGCGGTTCTAGGCGCGCAGTCCGGAACCATGCGACTGCTACGGTCGCAGGTTCGAATCCTGCCTCGGGCATGGATGTGTGTGATGTCCTTAGGTTAGTTAGGTTTAAGTAGTTCTAAGTTCTAGGGGACTGATGACCACAGCAGTTGAGTCCCATAGTGCTCAGAGCCATTTGAACCATTATTTTATATTATACTTTGTTTACTTGATCGTTGTCTGATTACTGGTTTGCTAGTAATGAGGTCATGCGCCCCTAAAATTTGTCAGTGCCATCTATCCTGTAGGCGACACGTAAATGCAAAGTTTATTAGGAAAGGAATTTCGGGATTTGTAATTTTAAGCACTGCTTTGTTATTCTAGAGATCACAGTACCGGGCATAATAGTGAAATAATCACGTTTGCAGTTCTTTCTCCAATTGCCAGGTCATTATATTATATCACAAAGGTCAGCAATAATAACGAGATTCTGAAATCATTGTATCTTCGCGTATGTCTTTTCAGATATAATATTCGTTGTGTGGTACTAGACGACGCAGAGTGGGCTATATTTAGTACGAGAAGACCGTAATTTTGAAGGTGAATACAGTATTTCGTGGAGCCGTGTACAATTGCAGTGTTTTCTATGGGATGCTTCGATCTGCGTACATGATATTTCTCTGCGGTTTCGATGTCCACCCTAATCCTTTCCCGCCTTGAAGAAAATTGCCGACCATCAAGCATACAATACTCCTGAATTCACCACCTAGCAAATAGCATTATGACTCACAGAAATAGAATGACTTCACATTAAAGCATCGACAATGGGATACTACGTATCCAAACAATATGGGAATTCAGTAATAACGGGATACAGACAGCGAGGGCATCGGTTCCATCGGATTATGAAAGGATGGGCAAGAAAGTCGGCAGTGCTATTTCAAATCACCGAAAACCTGAAGTAGGATGGCCGGACGCGGGTTTTGAACCGTCATCCTCTCGAATTCGAGTCAAGTGTGCTAACCACTGCGCAACCTCGCTCGGTCTGTTTAAAGAAAGAGGACACTGACATACATACAAAATTAGGCATTTGCCAACTTAAAGAATCCGCTATGATGCCTTGTACATAGGACAGGCCACACTGCGTTTGAAATAAGAGACGAAGAGCTTAAAAGAAAGTGGAAATACGGTAACAGACATTTGACATCCGCAGTGCCCCTCCGACAAGAGAACGACCTCCTTACGACGATAGAAACAGACATCAAATTAATCAAATTCGTAACAAAAAGGAAGTTCTAACACTGCAATAATATTTCCAAATTCAAAATACTGTAACAGAAAAGAAACACAGCAAACGACTGTACAAACATTACAGATAAAACGTTATTTACGCTACTAAAATACCTGATAGGTAATAGCCGGCCCTCGAGCCATCAAAAATACATTATGATTCAAACCAGGCAATATTCCCACTCATGAGCACACATCCCAGTAACATAACAAATAGCTTTCACAAGGTAATAATTGGAACACACACACACACACACAGAAACAGAGAGGGAGGGAGAGAGAGAGAGAGAGAAAGAGAGAGAGGGTAGGATGCATAATGAGGATATAAAAATTCACTACTAAATTATTTCAAGTGTTATTAGCTAGCAGGTAGACTGCAAAGATGCATTCTGTAATAGGAATCGATTTCTGTTAGCGTAAAAGTCTTCGGCTATCATTAAATTGGTCGGAAGGTGTTCTTTAAATTTTAGGTTCCACAAGCCAATGAGATTAAAGCGTGTCTCATGACGAAAGGTGCATATTCCATGGCGATTCGGAAAGTCCTATGATTGTTGGTAACTACGCCACAGACGTACTTCGACAGCTATCATCCTTCAGCACTGATGGTGGTTGCAATTAGACGCATGCTTCGCTGCAGTATATGGCCAATGGAGTCGAGAGTTTCTGCAGAGTTTGTTGGACTGCATACTTTCTAAATTCAGACTACACTGTGTAAAAAATTATGACAGCGAAGTGCTACAATGACATTGTCAAAGCAAAGAAGCCCAATAAAATGAGTGCAACAGCACTAAAAACTTTTACTAAGAGTCGGGTTGACTGGAATGTCATTTTTTGAAATTTACAAGTTTCTTTTTAGTCATTGAATCAAAACAACGCAATTTTTATAAATTGTGTTAGATTTAGAATTAATTTACGCTGATAATACATGTTATGACATATCCTAGGACGTACATGATGTTTCATACACCACCAAAAAGATACTTACATAATTGTTCTGACACACAAGTGGGGCATTGTATTTATTTATGTGTTTATACCAGGTGAACATGAATGAAAGCCGAGCGGTTAAAGGCGCTACAGTCTGGAACCGCACGACCGCTACGGTCGCAGGTTCGAATCCTGCCTCGGGCATGGATGTGTGTGACGTCCTTAGGCTAGTTAGGTTTAAGTAGTTCTAAGTTCTAGGGGACTTATGACCACAGCAGTTGAGTTCCATAGTGCTCAGAGCCATTTGAACCATTTGAACCATGAATGAAACCGACGAACCGCAGGGAGTGACACCAGACTGGTAATAGAGGAAAAAAAGGTCCAATGAATATGTGACCAGAAATGCGTCGTTGCCACAGTAGATGGTGCTCACGAACGACAGTTCCTCTGACCACGTGCCACATGTTCCTTGTGTGTTGCAAGTTGAAGCACCGTGCAGCTTACTGTAAGCAGCACAGTCGTCCGGTATTCATTTTGGGAACAAGCTGAGATGACGTTTGTATACGGCGAAGCAGATGGAAACGGTCGAGAGGCAGCACAGCTAAAGCAAAACAAGTTCCTTCAGACACCAACCGAATCCCATAATACTTCAAGCCTTTTTCTGCGTTTGTGTGATCATTGGTCTTTACAGACGAACGTGCAGGAAGGGAGCGGACTGCATGTACACCATATCTGGAGGGCCGGATTGTACAGGACACTATGACAAACCCTAGTAAAAGTTCCAGGCAAGTGGCCCACCAACGTGGTGCAAGCCAAAGGTAGGTTACCTGTATCCTGCATGACAACCGTTACAATCACTATCATCTGCAGTCCCATGGAGGCCACTTGGAACATCGGTCGTGATGTGGATGCGATGCAACTTTGTAATGTGTTTCCAAATGATTTGATGTCGTTGCAGGCACACCGACCATTTTCGGAAACATGTTCGTAGGAATTTTTTCCTCAATTTCCAGTCAGGAATCCGTCCGTGCAGTTTGTTGGTTTTATAAATGTTCACTCTGCGTACAAGGTGTCCAAAAAGAATGACCCGATTTTAAATAGAATTATTTATTAGAAAGAAGAGCTTAACACCACAAATTGCATACTAAATTACTCAGAAAAGACAGAAGTTTATAAAAATCCATAATAAATGTTCAACATATCCTCCATATGCTGCACGGACGACATCAAGCTGATAGCCGAATTCATACCAAACTGAGCATAAGGTGTCTTCTGTCACTGAAACTACAGCAGCTGATATTCTGGTTTTTAGTTCATCAATGTCATGAGGTAAGGAAGGAACGTAAACACATTGTTTAACATATCCCCACAGGAAGAAATCACATGGTGTTAAGTCAGGGGACGTAGGAGGCCAACGGTGTGAAGCCTGGTCTCACAGTCCTGTAAACCCTATCCATCGTTGAGGCACGTAGGCATTGAGAAAACTGCACACATTGTTGTGCCAGTGCAGTGGTGCTCTTTGTCGCCGATAGATGAAATTGTCAGAGTCAAGTTGTGGGAATAACCAGTTCCGTAGCATTGCAAGATATGATTGTCCTGTTATGGTATCTTCCCCAAAAAAGTAGGGTCCATAAACCTTGATTTGTGAAACAGTACAAAAAACATTCACTTTTGGTGAATCACGTTCGTGTTCCATTGTTTCATGAGGACTTTCGAGCTCCCATATACGCACATTATGACGGCGCACCTTACGGCTAATATGGAAAGTTCCCTCATTGCTGAATATCAACCGTGACACTGTCATCTTCGATGTCCTCTAGAATAACATTGCTAAAGTCCACTCGCTTCACTTTGTCAGTATCTCGAAGAGCTTGTACCAGTTGTAATCGGTATGGTTTGAGGGCTAAACGACGCCGTAATACACGCCACACTGTCATGTGCGGTAATGCAAGCTCTCGGCTAGCATGACGCTTAGACTTGCAGGGGTTCCACTCAAATGCTTGTCGGATTTGTTCCACTGTTTGTTCAGGAACGCGTGGCTGGCCAGAACTTTTGCCTTGACAGACGTACCCTGTTTCTTCAAACTGTTTATACCACCGTCGAATGTTCTTTGGTGATGGTGGTTTATCACGAAATCTAAAATGAAACGCCCGCTGAACTGCGATCACTGATAGAATACGACTGAATTCAATAGCACAATACACCTTTGTTGCACGGACACCATGTCTTACTAGCCAGCAACAAAAAGGCTGTTCTCAAACACGACACAATAACTGAAAATATTTGAAGAAGGACAACATACACATCAGAAAAAACTACCATCAAATATGGTGTGCCACAAGGATCAACATCAGGTCCCATCCTTTTTCTTTTCTATATTGATGACCTGAATGACACTGTCCGTGCTAAACAGAAAACTTTATTTGCAGATGATACCAGTATTTTGATTACAGGGCCAGACCAAAAAGAGCTTCAATTAACTACAGGTTCATCATTGCTGGAACTAACACATTGGTTTGAAAAAAAAAAAAATAAACTTATAATTAACTGGGAAAACGATGGCCATGAACTTTCATATATCCCACTATAAAAAACAAAAAGAACACGCATTGAAAATAAACAACAAAATTATGCAATTAGTTGACGATATTAAGCTCCTAGGTTTATATCTGCAGAGTGATCTCAAGTAGAATGCACACATTAAAGCTCTTACAACCAAGCTATCATCAATCTGTTACATGCTATGGATACCAAGCACAAGCTGTAATAGAGAAATAGTAAGACAGGCATATCACGCACATTTCCAGTCAGCAATCTGATATGGAATAATATTTTGGGTGAATGCACCCTGTAGTCAATCTGTTTTCAAAACCCAGAAACGAGCTATCAGGATCATCTGCAATATAAAGAGGCAAGGTTCACGTGGCTCTCTCTTTCCTACTTTAAAGATACTGAACATTCCATGCCTATGTATATTTGAAACAATAGTCTTTGTAATAAATTATTTGAGAACCCCCAATGCCTATCAGCAGAACAGCTCTGTGCTCAATTACACAACAAGAAATAGCAATATCATTCATGTCTCATATGCCAGAACATCAGCCTACCAGAAGAGTGTCCTTCATATAGGCACACAATTGCTTAACCACCTTCCTAACAACATCAAGTTGATATAGCAAGACAGCGTGTTAAAAAAAAAACAAAAAAAAAAAAGCTGAAGTCATTTCTGATGGACCACAGATTCTACTCTGTAAATGAATACCTCTCAGAATGAAACAGTAAATTAATAAACAATTTATAGCAATTATATGAAACTGTATTTCACATGAACTTTTTTCTCATTCTGCTCTTGTCCTATCCAAATCCACTAAAGAAATTTTATCAGCATCTCAAACATCTGTTAATGAGACATATCAACTTTCCCTCCCGTTCTTTCCCTTCAGCAATGCCTATCTCTATTGCAGCATTTTGTATTGTGCACAAGCTTACCAGATCCCTCCCCTTGTTTCCATAGAGGCACCCCGCCCTCCCTCTACCCTGCTTGTCTGTTGTCAAGTACGCATTTCTTAAATGACAGCAGCATTTAAGAACATTTTTTGTAACGCAATTAAACTTTCCTCATGTACACGTAATGTAATAAATCCAAAGGTGCAAAGGTGTAAATTTTCTTTTTTTACTTCGAGCCTTCCAGGTCATTTTCAGATGCATCAGGCAATAGGTTAATAATATTAGATGAGTTATTGCTAAACACTGGATTTGTCTCCATAAGGCCATACTGTGCGTCTTGTATCCATTGTGTTAGGGTAAAGAAACTATTTACCTGTTCTAAGGGCAGAAATTTCTCCTACTTTAATTAACCACAAGGTTGCTATTGAATTTATGAGGTACGACACCACCAGTGGATGCGATGAAAAAAGCAATAGGGATTAGTAAAATATGTTCAAGACAAATTTTTGTCTGTTTTTAACCAGAAACACAGATTAAGGTCGCTAGTTTACCACCAGATCACTCCAAACCACCACACATTTAAACACAGCCGGTACCTCATAGACTATCAAATCTCAGTGCATGCGAGAAATTCTTTGATTTCCCCCTCATTGTCGTTTCGGGAGGTATATGGCGGAAAAAGCAATACATAGTCCGACTCTTCATGTCTTATTGTAACGAACACTCTTGGAATTGTTAGAGTAAACCTCCCCACGATGTACAACATGTCTCTTGCAGCGTCTGACAAAGGAATTTGATGAGCATTTTCGTGACGCTTTACTAACGAACCAGAGGTGAAACGTGTTGCTCTTCTTTGGATCTTCCCTGCCTGATCTGTTTTTACTGTATCATACGGATGCAGACTAATTAGCAAAACGTACTTCGAATGATGGTTTTGTGTGTTACTTCTTCATGGGTAAATTACATTTTCTCAGGATTCTTAGAATGAAATGTCAGTCTTGCATCTATTTTTCCTGCAACTTGTTTTAAGTTGTCGTTGCACTTCACATCAGTCCCGACTCATAATGTCAGACATTTTATGATTCTTGCCGTTTCCAGAGACCGATACTCAATAGTATGATTGTACAGAAGGAGGTCATCCAGCGTTTTAATGTACAATGAGGTGCAACAAGCTAGGTTAATAGGAATTCATGGAAGTCCTAGGCCCCAGGTTCTGACATTATCCAAGTGATTCATATTTATTAACCATATTTTCTTAAAAAGTAGTAATAGCAAAACACAATAAAATAATCGTTTATAAACCCGCAGTTCTTAAAACAATGAGTGGAATGCTTTTGAGCCGTGGCGGCCGGCGCTAGGGTGTTCGACTTGCATCGCCGATATCGATATTCGGCTGTCCTGCTATCTTTGACTGCTTCCCCGGCGGGTTTTCCGGGTGAAAGTGTGACGAGTGAGTCTCCGGTCGGCGTTCAAGGAACCAACTTGTGTTGAAAACAAGCCGGCGTCCCTAACCGTGGTGCATGGGCCTCGGCGTGCTCGCCGCCCTTGTCTTTTGGCGCCCGCCGGATGTACGGTGCCTATCATTGGGCGCCTTGACGTGCAAAATTGTGGTGGGTTCGTCGTCTCACGCTGAACAGCTTCGCAACTCGTAATCTGCAAGCTCCATGTTACGATGACTTTTATTCTGTGTTTA
This sequence comes from Schistocerca nitens, assembly GCF_023898315.1. Taxonomy (NCBI): domain Eukaryota; kingdom Metazoa; phylum Arthropoda; class Insecta; order Orthoptera; family Acrididae; genus Schistocerca; species Schistocerca nitens. Next base: position 363,548,120 of record NC_064621.1, read on the forward strand.
ACTAAGAAGATTGTTGAAACTTATTGAACTTATTGTGGCATGGGTAGCTGCCGGAGATGATTCTGAACTTGGTTCCACAGTGCTATTTTAAGGAGCCTGTGGAGTGTGTGTTTCAAATGGTTTGCATGCAAATTTTAACTTGTTTTAGTACATATTGTCCGTTTTGGGACTGACTGCGGTTGTGTACGCGCCCGGCAGCCGTAGAATTAATAGTTTAATCATTTGTCACGGCAGCATTTGGTATGTTTATTTAATGTTGAAAGTGCCTTAAGACAACTGGAAGTGATCTATAAGTATCCTGCTGATTTACTGGGAGACGGGTAATGCTAGAGTATTGCTCCTTAAGAATTTGGGGGCGTGCTTATTATACACTCCTGGAAATTGAAATAAGAACACCGTGAATTCATTGTCCCAGGAAGGGGAAACTTTATTGACACATTCCTGGGGTCAGATACATCACATGATCACACCGACAGAACCACAGGCACATAGACACAGGCAACAGAGCATGCACAATGTCGGCACTAGTACAGTGTATATCCACCTTTCGCAGCAATGCAGGCTGCTATTCTCCCATGGAGACGATCGTAGAGATGCTGGATGTAGTCCTGTGGAACGGCTTGCCATGCCATTTCCACCTGGCGCCTCAGTTGGACCAGCGTTCGTGCTGGACGTGCAGACCGCGTGAGACGACGCTTCATCCAGTCCCAAACATGCTCAATGGGTGACGGATCCGGAGATCTTGCTGGCCAGGGCAGTTGACTTACACCTTCTAGAGCACGTTGGGTGGCACGGGATACATGCGGACGTGCATTGTCCTGTTGGAACAGCAAGTTCCCTTACCGGTCTAGGAATGGTAGAACGATGGGTTCGATGACGGTTTGGATGTACCGTGCACTATTCAGTGTCCCCTCGACGATCACCAGTGGTGTACGGCCAGTGTAGGAGATCGCTCCCCACACCATGATGCCGGGTGTTGGCCCTGTGTGCCTCGGTCGTATGCAGTCCTGATTGTGGCGCTCACCTGCACGGCGCCAAACACGCATACGACCATCATTGGCACCAAGGCAGAAGCGACTCTCATCGCTGAAGACGACACGTCTCCATTCGTCCCTCCATTCACGCCTGTCGCGACACCACTGGAGGCGGGCTGCACGATGTTGGGGCGTGAGCGGAAGACGGCCTAACGGTGTGCGGGACCGTAGCCCAGCTTCATGGAGACGGTTGCGAATGGTCCTCGCCGATACCCCAGGAGCAACAGTGTCCCTAATTTGCTGGGAAGTGGCGGTGCGGTCCCCTACGGCACTGCGTAGAATCCTACGGTCTTGGCGTGCATCCGTGCGTCGCTGCGGTCCGGTCCCAGGTCGACGGGCACGTGCACCTTCCGCCGACCACTGGCGACAACACCGATGTACTGTGGAGACCTCACGCCCCACGTGTTGAGCAATTCGGCGGTACGTCCACCCGGCCTCCCGCATGCCCACTATACGCCCTCGCTCAAAGTCCGTCAACTGCACATACGGTTCACGTCCACGCTGTCGCGGCATGCTACCAGTGTTAAAGACTGCGATGGAGCTCCGTATGCCACGGCAAACTGGCTGACGCTGACGGCGGCGGTGCACAAATGCTGCGCAGCTAGCGCCATTCGACGGCCAACACCGCGGTTCCTGGTGTGTCCGCTGTGCCGTGCGTGTGATCATTGCTTGTACAGCCCTCTCGCAGTGTCCGGAGCAAGTATGGTGGGTCTGACACACCGGTGTCAATGTGTTCTTTTTTCCATTTCCATGAGTGTATATTCCAGTGTGGTTGTGATTTGACCTTGTTTTCACTGCAATCTATTTGTACTGCAGGCCATTTGTTAAGACTGCTCGTTCCCTGGTGTCGGCGCGGTTAAGGATTCTTGTCAGGACCGCTCATTGTGGGGCCGGTTGGATTATATGTAAATATGAACCGCCTGCTATGTGACCTTGTGCACAAGCCGTGGGGAATGAACGCTCGTATTGCCTGCCGGCCGTAGCATTATTGCTTCCAAACAGTGCGTGATGTGTGTGCATGTGTCTGACTGCAGTTAAAATGTAAATTACTGTGAGTAAAGAAGCATTACTGTTAGGAAAGCCTAGTACAAAAGATTTTCATAATAACTGTCAGTATGTTACCCATATTTTTCGCTGTCAACGGGCATTATGAATGGAAACTAACACGCTCAACACTACAGCGAGAGAACGATTTATGATCCACTGAGCAGTCAAACATTTGACCATCTTCTGTGAATAACTCGAGGCAATTCTGATCGATAACGTCTAAAACCACTGATATCTCGACAGGTAAGCCTTCCCGTCATTTTAAGGCATTTTTCAGTTCGTTCCTTGAAAATCATAGGGTATGCTCGTCGCAATATCGGAGTTCTTGACGAATTTATCCATCCGCATTCTCGCTAGTAACTAGAGCATACAACACACTGGGCAATCTTCTTCTGTAGTAGTCAATCCAAGGATTGGTTTGCAACAGCTACAATGGCAGCTTGTCTCCATACTGTGCGTCTTTCAGCTTTTCTCTTCATTTCTTTATAGGTGTTACATCCCACATCTTCTACGATTTGATCCATGTACCTCAGTCGTGGTCTTCCTCTTGGTCTTTTTCCCTCGACATATCCCTCTATGATTGTGTTCAGGAGTCCTTTATGTCTTAATAGATGGCCTGTAAATTGCACTCTTCTTTTAACAATGAAACTCCAGAAGCTTCTCTTCTCACCTGCTCTTTCCAGAACCATTTCGTTTGTGACCTTGTCGATACATTTTATTTTGAGCATGCGTCTATAGCACCACATTTCAAAAGAATTTAGCTTCTGGTCTTCCACTGTCCCGAGAGTCCATGTTTCACACCCATAGCATGCCACACTCCACACATATGATTTCAAAAATGTTTTTCTGATTTCAAGTCTGATGCTCTTAGATGTTAATATGTTTTTCTTCTTGTTAAAAGCAGCCTTTGCTTGAGCTATTCTACTTCTCACTTCTGCCTTGCTCCTTCCATCCCTGGTAATATTACTGCCCAGATAAGTAAATTTATCAGCTTATTCAAGCAGTTCATTGCCTACATGAACTTGGACTTCCACTTGATCTTCTTTGTCGCATGCCATTATTTTTGTTTTTGCTTTATTAATTCTCATATTATATTCTTCACCCATAACTTTATCCATTCTATTCAGTAGGACTACAAGATCTTCTTCACTTTCAGCCAGGACAGCTATATCATCGGCATATCTTATCATATTTATTCGTTGGCCATTAATTACTACACCTGCCTGTGAATTTTCCCTTGCTTTTTTCCGCGCCTCTTCAATTTAAACGTTAAAGATAACAGGGGATAGTGGGCAACCTTGTCGGACACCTTTTCGTATCTGCAACTCTTTTTGTTTTGTCCGTCCGCGGATAACTGCTGTCTCGTTTTTGTACAGGTTCCATATCATTTTTCTATCTTTATGGTCTATTCCTACTTTTTTGAGTACCTCTAACATCTTATCCCATTTAACATTATCAAAGGCTTTCTCTACATCTACGAAAGCTATGGGCAATATGTGGAACATTATAGTCTATGTACTTCACGAAATACAAATTCCTAATAAATAAAGGCTAGGAATTTCTCATATACCACGAATGCAATTGATATGTTGACAAACAGATTTTTTAAACCATTAATCTTTAAAATCAGGAAATAATATTGCTTGACTTTGTTCCAAAGTCAACATCCTAATACAATCGTCAATACTATTTGAGTCCGTGTTTGTACCTCTGGTTGTAGATTTAGTATATATTCAAGGCTTATATCCATCTTCAACTCCATATCAGAGTCTTGTTTCTGAAGTTTTTCAGCGCGCCACACACAGTGTACCCATGCTGAAGGGGGATGTTGTCCATTGCTTCATAGACAAGTGATTCAGGTTCTGTTATGTTGAATATTTTGTCCCCCCCCCCACACACACACATCTTTTAACTTGTGCCCAAAGTAATTCTATCGGATCATACTGACGGTGATATATTGAATAACATACTGACAGACGTAAAACATTATTTTAGCTCAGCATAAATACACTTCAAAATAAGTAAGTACCTAATTGCAGATGTAGAACTGACAACAGCAGAGGACCAATAAGTGGATTTTGTAGTCAACTAAACGTAGTGTGTTTTGAACACTCAGAACTGTACTATTACCAAAAGTTACTCATATGTACAAAGAAGCTGAGAAAACTACTAATCAAATATACTCATACTATCTCTAAGAATAAGTTAATCAAAGATGTCAGCTAAGTGAATAAAATACAGATTTGTCAGGAATGTACCGAGCATTGGTTCAGTGTTCCGGCCCAGAAATAATAAATTGATGTTAAATATGATTTATGATTATATGCCTTGAGCATAGATTATCTCTAATACGTGACTAACGGCGTTTTGAGCCATTTGTTTACCGATTTTATGACAATTAAGTAACCGCGAAAGTAATACTGAAAAAGTTCTGTTAACTTTGTTCCAGCAAAATATTGAAGGATTAAATGTATATATCCCCATTTCATTGTGACCCACCCTTAGATATTAAGTGAACAGAGTCTGAGGCACTCTTTTTGTTTGTTCTACAGGACAAACCAGATAATGGCAGCCTGGTAGCTGTGTGAAAGCGTGGAGTGACTTGGACACAACTCACAGTGACCCCTCCCCTGTCCCCATGTAGTTTAGAGAGAACGTGAAGGACGCACACCATAGCAACTTCCCCTCCTCTACCCTTGTGAATGGAAGTGTAGGACGCCAGCCAAAGCGGCTACAACCACGTGTGTAAAAAGCATTTGTGAAAATTTTCTTTCAGATTTAGAAAAGACTGCTAAGAGATAATCATCTGTTTATGTATCATGTTATTTTCTTTGAATTTGTGTATGTAAAAATGTATTTAATGGATCTAAGATTTTCATAATTTTCCAATTTGTATGTGTTTGTTTGTCTAAGGCAATATGTATTCCAAAATATTTCGTTGACTTTGCTTAAAAATTTGAGTAATGACATTTTTTAAAAAGGCAGTGAACATGCCAACAATTTAAATAATTAATGTAGGTAATCAGTTTTCTTTTAATGTTTCTATATGTTTCCATTTCAATTTTAATTTTCATAGGAAGTTAAACTGTACTCTTGCTTCCCTTTTTGTAATTAAATTTTTTTTCATTCATTAACATTCATAAACAAAAAAATTTAAGTAGAGGGTGATGTAGGGAAGCAGCCTACTCACGCTGTAGTAAATTCACATCAGTTTCCATTGTGTGCCAGCCAGTCCTGTAACTAGCTCTGACGTCATAAATGTTGCGCAATACCTTAAAAATCAAGCAAATGACCTAAAACTGTTCTATCATGTCAGAAATAATACTAAATTAATGTGTGTTAAATATCAGTTCGATAACTTAAGCCATTTCCGAAATTTGGACATTTTTCTGCAAAAATAATTGGCGCAACAGAAAAGAGCTAGAGACTTCAAAATTTATATTTAGATTCATCTTTCATAATGATTTAATAAAAACAGTACTTTGGATTTCACAAATTAAGATTTTAGTGGAAATTCATGATTTTGTGGTTTTCGTCTTAATACTGAAGGAAGCAAGATAGATTAAGTAGGTTAGTAATTAAGGCTAGGATGTTTAGATTTAAATAGGTTGGCGGTCCGCTATGACTAGGAAGATGTGTGAAGTTTCTTTTGAATACCTATAAAATTATAGCGATAGCGGATCTCAAAAGGGACAGTTCAGAGCTCATCTGCTGCGTGCAGTGCAATTAAATTAATTCTCTCGCCCACAATATTTAACTTAGCCACGTCAAAATTTTATTATCAATACTTACCTGCGTGCTGAATGCACAGTTAAATTAAGAGCTTGTTCGGCCATCAGCAAGAGAAGCTATAATTTATTATGTAACTTGAAGTGGTGCGTTACTAGCCCAGCGGCTAGTCGGGACAGCCGATTTGATCAAGCGTTCCCTCAGCCGTCCGCACCGCGGCTTTATATAAAAGAGCGCTGCGCGAGGAAGCAAGGCCCCAGTTCTCTCCAGACGCTGAATGACACGCCATCTGTGTCGGCTGTCGCGCCGCATCGGTATCACTGCGAAGAACAGCCTCGGGTGCCGTATTCAGTTACTCGAGATGCGCGTAACCATGAAATCATTTCAAGTGATTTTCATTTTCTAGCTTCAGTTTGCGTATTGTCGTATTTTCACGTGCCGTCGCGGGACAGACATTCTACCAATAATTTAGCGTGGCGTTTGATGAAATACTCTCATCAAATTATGGCGAGCATTCATTTCAAAATTTAATTCGGACATTTATAGTTGCATCAGCACATTAGACTCTGAACTGCTCTGTTAGTAGGTTGAAAGGATACTTGTGTTTTTACCAGTGAATTTCAGAATATACTCAACTATTTTGAAAAATCGTGTTTGATTATGAATTCCGGACAATCTCCTGATTCCTCAGAGCTACAAGCTGCAGCTATAATGTTTATCTCAGATAAAGTGGGCACTAGGAACTCTACGTACAGGCTTCACGTTTTGTTAAATCACTTTCTGGGGGCCTATAAAGTAAACAGAGAGCCAGTGTTGAGAACGGCGAAAGACAGCATTAACAACATTCTAATAGCCAGAAACTAATTCAACAAACAAACATTTGTACTGCAATCATATATTTCCCATTCTACTCGCCGCCCCACATATGGTGCATCGGCCGGGAATTACTGAAGTGAAAGTGATTTTTAACTATTCGGATTCGCGAGTGGAATGCGACACGCAGCTGAGTAATAGGACAGTGAAAGTGTTACGTGTGCAAGTGGACGACGCAATTGGATTAACAACGCATCTGGATTGACGGAGCTGGCGCTGAGTCTAGCGGTGTGCCGGCATCGCGAGAAGCCAGTTTTGCCGTACCGCCATCGTCCGTTGCAGCAGCCGGAGCCGAGCCTGCAGTTACGGGCCACGCAAACACGCAACAGCCGTCGGAGTGCCGTCTGCAGTTCAACGTGCCACGTCACATCAGTAATCCTGGTACGCCGCGCCGGCAACGCCATACGTCGTGCAGAAGGAACTCAGTTAAGTGAAAAGCTGTTAAAAATTTTACTAACCTGCACTAAAAGACTGTCGGCGATGGAACCGCCAAAAGAAACCGAGTTTAAACTTAAATTAGAACCTATGTCTGTTGAGGGAACTGTAAATTCAGACAACGATTCAAGTGTAAATATGCATGAAAGTAGTAATGTTAAGGTGAAATATGAAATATTGTCTCCTGACAGTAGTGTGGGAAGGGACAATGATTCAATAATAGAGACCCCTGTAGTTAAGCGGAAAGCAGAAATTGTTAATTTATTGGATGACAGTTAATTTGATGAGTTAAAAATGAAACAGTCATCAGAGATAGTAGAGTTTAAACAGGAAAAGTTAGATATGACTGATCAATCAGAAGTTTCATTTAGTTTTGATGATTCTGGTATTGGAGCTAGTTTTTCGTCACCTGAGTATGATAAAAAGCCAACTAGTGAGCAACCCAAAGATGGTGGGGCTGTTGATTTAAATGTTATTTTACAAGCAATAGCTGCCAGTCAAACAAATTTTAATATGCGGTTTGAGGCAATGGACAATAAATTAGAATCCAATAATGCTGAATTAAAGTCTGAAATAAGTGAACAGGTCAAAAGCAGTAATGCAGAAATGTCAGCCAGTAATGCAAAATTGACAGCTGAATTAAAGTCTGAAATATCTGAGGTCAAAAGTAGTAATGCTGAATTAAAGAATGAAATTGTGGCCAGCCAAATAAATTTTAATAAACGATTGGAAGTAATGGACGATACCTTCAAGGTTGGTTGCAATAAGTTGAAAGAGGATCTAGATAGTTTAAATTATAAAATTGATTACAATCATGAGGATATTAAGAAAAAGGTTGCTCAACAGTTTTCTGAAATGTATAAAACAGTTAAATCCGAAGTTGCTGAGGTTCGCAAAGACTTCCAAATGGAAGACGCGAAGCTGGAGCGCAAGTTAACAGAAAAGATCGAGGCGGAATCTGAACTGTGCTCAGATAGATTTAAAGATGTTAATATAAAGGTAAACATATGTCAAGCTGACATAGATGCAATCAAAACTGATACTACTCATATTGTACAAAGAGTAGATAATGTGGAAATGAAAGTAGAAAATATCAGTACTAACATGGCTAACCTTGAGAGTAAAGTAGCTTCTGGTAATGGTAGTATACAACAAGTTGTAGCTGCAAACGCCGCTTTTATCGGGTGTCGGCAGTTCTTGCGGTTCGATCCAGATAAAAATATCCACCCGCTAGATTTCTGGAACGATTTTGAAGACGTGATTCCATCAACTTGGTCTGAACGAGAGAAAATCTCATTTATTAGAAGCCATTTAGCAGGTGACGCCATGCGTTGGTCAGCTGATGTTATGTTGAAGTGTAAAACATTATCGGAGTTTAAAACTGCTTTCATTAATGAGTATTGGTCTAGTAACAAGCAAAATGAAGTGTTGAGAGAATTTTGGAGTGGAAAACGCTTCAATGCAGGCAAGGAATCCATTAAAGAGTTTGCTAGGTCATGGATTTCACGTTTGTCACATTTGGACGAAAAGCTGAAACCTGAGATGATTATACTAGGTCTTGAAGCCAAACTGCCATGGTATTGGCAACCTAGAATTATATCTGCCCCTAGAGATAATCTGGATCGTTTCATTGAATATTTGGAACGTGTAGAACGTGTTGCTGCCAATGAGGAGCAAGCACGTAATAACAGAAATGCTAATAACAATAGTAGTAATTTTAGGAACGAGCAAAATGGCAATGTAAACATCAGAACAGTAGGTGTTCGCCATCCTAAGGGAGGTAGGAATTGGGGAAATAATTATCAGAACCAACAATGGCGTCCAAGGGATAATAATTTTGTTCCAACCAGAAATATGCATGTAAACAATAGTACGGAAAGTAATGCTGTGCCAGTCAACTATAATGAAAATAAAGGAAACAGCAGTAGGCCGAGGCAGGAAAACTAGTTCCCGTCTGTGAGAACACTGGCGCTCACCAGGCGGTTACTTTTCCTAAGCCAGTAGTTAAGGGAATTGGTAAGACAGATCAGAATACTCAAACTGAACAAGTGGATGAAGAGTCGGTAGCACCTAAGGATACAACAGAAATATTAGATCACTCACAGCATTTGATAGATACCGTGTTAGAGACGCTTTCTAAGTGGGAAGAGAAAGAGAAGGCGCAGCTGTGTAATGATAGGGAAGAGCTACAAAATATTGAATTGTCAGGTGAAGAAGCAGAAGGAATTCATGCTTATATTTACGATGAAGATTATGTGCTCTTATCTAAAGTGCCTGTGCAGGATGTTGATAATGTACTAATGGATTTAGGACAGGAGATAAGTGAGAATGTAGAGGGTAGGCTGTTGAGGGTCGATGAACCCAGTAGCTGTGACCAGTTGTCACTTGAGAAGGAAACCGACGATAATGGTGAAAATGGTTTAGCTGTAACTAATGTTATGCCCGGTCTGGAGGCGCAGAATCGCTCAGACTACAGTAATTTGGGTCATGTTCAGCAAACTAAATGTAATGAAGTCGTGCGGTGTTTCGATTTAAAATTAATAGACCGACTGGAAAAGGCAGCTGAAAATGTAATTCAGGAAACCCCTACACACTGTGACCTAAATGTAATGAAGACAGATGTTGATCACTTTAGTTGGAGACGAATCCAAAAGGAACTATTAGATGAATTTGAGAAACCACCTGTACAACCTAGAATAAGCCACCCTATAATAATAGTGAATATGTTGGGTATCAATGTGCGTTGTCTCTTAGACAGTGGAAGTGAGGTGAGTGCAATATCACAGTCCTTCTTTGATGCATTATCTGGTAAAGACAAGCTTACAGTAATGAGGGTATCAGGACTAAGAATAATTGGTGCTACTGGCAAGGTGTCAAATACGATAAAGCAAGAAGCTTTGTTGCCCTTTAAAATTAATGGTAATTTAATTGATCATCCATGTTTAATTGTAAACAATCTCAGTATTGAGGTTTTAATTGGCATAGATTTCTTGTCAAAATATCAGAGTGTTGTTGACTTTGAAAGAAGCCCGTTAAAATGGTCTTGCCAATAACCGGAGTAATTGTAGTACCTTTTAGTGATAAACATGAAGTAACTGATGATGTAACTTGGGAGCTGCCTATACGAGTTTTGAAAAATAGGAGATATTGGGACGATGGTGTTAATCTTAGTAACAGTAAGCGGAACACAGAAGAAGAAGAAGAAGCAATTATTTTAGACAAAATAGAAGCTAAATTGCAGGAAATCGATAAGATTTCAGACAATCAAAAGGAAGAACTAATACAGGTTCTAAAAAGGTACCATAAAGTATTTTCAGATCGACGTGGCGTGTTCATAGGCAGCCAATGAAGGCTGTAGGGAGGAGGTTGTTCTGTAACCTCTACACAGTGTGGCAGGTGTGCAGTCCCAGCTGTGTGAGATCTTCTTTCCCTTTCAGGTCTCACTCATTCTTCATCTTTTCTATCCACCTAAAATTTCGATCCCTTCTTTCCAAACATTAAAATTTCCGGTATGACTATTAAGCCAGCATTCAACTAATGAATGCTGTAGGGAGGAGGTTGTTCTGTAACCTCTACACAGTGTGGCAGCTGTGCAGTCCCAGCTGTGTGAGATCTTCTTTCCCTTTCAGATCTCACTCATTCTTCATCTTTCCTGTCCCCAAAAGTGTTGACCTCTTCTTTCCAACACATGAAAATTTTCTGTCATGACTATCAAGCCATGAGTTATGTAACCATTCTATCTACCGATTAGTGAAGAAAAATACCTAATGTGACAAACCTAATAGTGACAAACAATAGAGAAGTATGACATAATTAAGATACAACTGTATTTGAGTAACAATTATGTATAGAGCCCTGGTAAAATAGTAAGTACAAAGTGTTGGTTTATTGGAAATGGTCCCACAACAGTATTTTAAACAGATGTACAAATTCATGTACAAGCAGGATCTGAAGTGGTAGTGAAACCTAGAGTATGCATTAGAGCTAACTAAGAAATAGTAAGAAAGAGTGCTTAGTGTTATGAAAAATATGCAGATAATTTGTAAGAATAAACTCATCTGGTGTAGCAAGGAAAGGCAGTGTAATAGAATTGAGCAGTGTTTGTGGTTGAGACGTGAAGGACACGTCCCTGAAGTATTTATAAGGTTGGAGCTGGCCATTATTTTGGTGTAGTGTGTGACAGGATACACCTACACGTATTGAGGTTATGAGTTGGAGGCGTGAATGCGACCATAGGTACCCTTATGTTAGATGAGACAGAGCAGCTCATGGTGTCCTATAGGTTTAAGGAAATTAGCATTACGCTCATCCATAATTATTTGATGCACTTTAGTGGTAGGTCTGAGAGAGACTACCTGTGGTTTCAGCGTCCGATCGAGTGGAAATGGATTGCCACGTGAGCAAACTAATCAGCTGCAATACACTATGAATATGAAATAAATGTGGTATCCTATGCTTTAAATATTAATAGAGTGAGTGTTAAATAAATAATACACTAAGCAAAGTAAATTGAATAACATACTGACAGACGTAAAACATTATTTTAGCTCAGCATAAATACACTTCAAAATAAGTAAGTACCTAATTGCAGATGTAGAACTGACAACAGCAGAGGACCAATAAGTGGATTTTGTAGTCAACTAAACGTAGTGTGTTTTGAACACTCAGAACTGTACTATTACCAAAAGTTACTCATATGTACAAAGAAGCTGAGAAAACTACTAATCAAATATACTCATACTATCTCTAAGAATAAGTTAATCAAAGATGTCAGCTAAGTGAATAAAATACAGATTTGTCAGGAATGTACCGAGCATTGGTTCAGTGTTCCGGCCCAGAAATAATAAATTGATGTTAAATATGATTTATGATTATATGCCTTGAGCATAGATTATCTCTAATACGTGACTAACGGCGTTTTGAGCCATTTGTTTACCGATTTTATGACAATTAAGTAACCGCGAAAGTAATACTGAAAAAGTTCTGTTAACTTTGTTCCAGCAAAATATTGAAGGATTAAATGTATATATCCCCATTTCATTGTGACCCACCCTTAGATATTAAGTGAACAGAGTCTGAGGCACTCTTTTTGTTTGTTCTACAGGACAAACCAGATAATGGCAGCCTGGTAGCTGTGTGAAAGCGTGGAGTGACTTGGACACAACTCACAGTGACCCCTCCCCTGTCCCCATGTAGTTTAGAGAGAACGTGAAGGACGCACACCATAGCAACTTCCCCTCCTCTACCCTTGTGAATGGAAGTGTAGGACGCCAGCCAAAGCGGCTACAACCACGTGTGTAAAAAGCATTTGTGAAAATTTTCTTTCAGATTTAGAAAAGACTGCTAAGAGATAATCATCTGTTTATGTATCATGTTATTTTCTTTGAATTTGTGTATGTAAAAATGTATTTAATGGATCTAAGATTTTCATAATTTTCCAATTTGTATGTGTTTGTTTGTCTAAGGCAATATGTATTCCAAAATATTTCGTTGACTTTGCTTAAAAATTTGAGTAATGACATTTTTTAAAAAGGCAGTGAACATGCCAACAATTTAAATAATTAATGTAGGTAATCAGTTTTCTTTTAATGTTTCTATATGTTTCCATTTCAATTTTAATTTTCATAGGAAGTTAAACTGTACTCTTGCTTCCCTTTTTGTAATTAAATTTTTTTTCATTCATTAACATTCATAAACAAAAAAATTTAAGTAGAGGGTGATGTAGGGAAGCAGCCTACTCACGCTGTAGTAAATTCACATCAGTTTCCATTGTGTGCCAGCCAGTCCTGTAACTAGCTCTGACGTCATAAATGTTGCGCAATACCTTAAAAATCAAGCAAATGACCTAAAACTGTTCTATCATGTCAGAAATAATACTAAATTAATGTGTGTTAAATATCAGTTCGATAACTTAAGCCATTTCCGAAATTTGGACATTTTTCTGCAAAAATAATTGGCGCAACAGAAAAGAGCTAGAGACTTCAAAATTTATATTTAGATTCATCTTTCATAATGATTTAATAAAAACAGTACTTTGGATTTCACAAATTAAGATTTTAGTGGAAATTCATGATTTTGTGGTTTTCGTCTTAATACTGAAGGAAGCAAGATAGATTAAGTAGGTTAGTAATTAAGGCTAGGATGTTTAGATTTAAATAGGTTGGCGGTCCGCTATGACTAGGAAGATGTGTGAAGTTTCTTTTGAATACCTATAAAATTATAGCGATAGCGGATCTCAAAAGGGACAGTTCAGAGCTCATCTGCTGCGTGCAGTGCAATTAAATTAATTCTCTCGCCCACAATATTTAACTTAGCCACGTCAAAATTTTATTATCAATACTTACCTGCGTGCTGAATGCACAGTTAAATTAAGAGCTTGTTCGGCCATCAGCAAGAGAAGCTATAATTTATTATGTAACTTGAAGTGGTGCGTTACTAGCCCAGCGGCTAGTCGGGACAGCCGATTTGATCAAGCGTTCCCTCAGCCGTCCGCACCGCGGCTTTATATAAAAGAGCGCTGCGCGAGGAAGCAAGGCCCCAGTTCTCTCCAGACGCTGAATGACACGCCATCTGTGTCGGCTGTCGCGCCGCATCGGTATCACTGCGAAGAACAGCCTCGGGTGCCGTATTCAGTTACTCGAGATGCGCGTAACCATGAAATCATTTCAAGTGATTTTCATTTTCTAGCTTCAGTTTGCGTATTGTCGTATTTTCACGTGCCGTCGCGGGACAGACATTCTACCAATAATTTAGCGTGGCGTTTGATGAAATACTCTCATCAAATTATGGCGAGCATTCATTTCAAAATTTAATTCGGACATTTATAGTTGCATCAGCACATTAGACTCTGAACTGCTCTGTTAGTAGGTTGAAAGGATACTTGTGTTTTTACCAGTGAATTTTAGAATATACTCAACTATTTTGAAAAATCGTGTTTGATTATGAATTCCGGACAATCTCCTGATTCCTCAGAGCTACAAGCTGCAGCTATAATGTTTATCTCAGATAAAGTGGGCACTAGGAACTCTACGTACAGGCTTCACGTTTTGTTAAATCACTTTCTGGGGGCCTATAAAGTAAATAGAGAGCCAGTGTTGAGAACGGCGAAGGACAGCATTAACAACATTCTAATAGCCAGAAACTAATTCAACAAACAAACATTTGTACTGCAATCATATATTTCCCATTCTACTCGCCGCCCCACAGGATGGACAACAGGAAATGGGTGCCCTCCCAGCGCACCGAAGTTATCAAATCATAATTAAAGTCGTCCCTTTGCAGTGGTTCCCTCCGAGAGAATCGTTCAAGACACCGACCACCTGTGCGTGACACCATAAGTTTTCTCCAACCGACTTCCCTCTTCCTCGTCCCTGGTGACTGTCCGTTCCACACTAGCCCATCTCGCAATCATTTCAAACCGGAAGACGCGGCGCAAGAGCGCCGCCCGGCGACCAGAGGGAAAACGAACCACAGATTCGATCTGCAGACCGCAGTCGATACGAGCCGGCACGGCTCACGCAATACGTTGTTTATCTACGTTAAGAGCCAACTACCACTCTCTGTACCCCATTTTCATCCCCTAACATGGGCGTTCATTTCTGTCTGTGAACGGCTTTAATGAGTTTCTGATATAAGGTAGGAAATATCATCGATCAGATTTCTCGGTACCGTGTGCAGTCAATCAGAGTGTATTGTAATATACTGTATCCAGAGTCACTGAGAGTTGGGGGGACTGTTGCATAGATCTGTCAGAATGGCGTACGTGCGCAACAACCTTCATGGCGAGGGAGACAGGAGTCTCTCGAAGCTGAGATGTAATAGATTTCTAAAAAATCATTAAACGATGTAATACCCGAGTAATAAAAAATTTTCTTTGACTATATTTCTCGCACGTTCACCACTGACACTCTACCTACATACATGATCTATGACTTTAGTTTTTGTTATATAAGCGAAGAACGCACTGCTCTTTCATTTTGTACTGCTGGACGAGTTGGAATTCGTTTAAGTTTGTTCTTTATAGACACACACCATTTGTAATTCTTCGGAAATAGACACGCTACACCGATAGTGTTTCGGTTAACTAACGATGTAATTTTTATTATTTTATACAGAAATTTAATCACATCATATAATTAAAGTGTTTCTGTCCTGAAGCAATTTACAAGAGACCTTTTTAGGGATTGTAATGCGTATTCTCTTACGGCCAAAAACATCGAGCGGTACTGCAGCTCTATTACAAATGCGTTTTAATTCAAGTCCGATATGCTTTTATTTGGTGATGTTGTGCGTGTAATCGGTCAATACCAAAAATTCTAATTTTTACGTAAATAAAATGGTTCAAATGGCTCTGAGCACTATGGGACTCAACTGCTGAGGTCATAAGTCTCCTAGAACTTAGAACTACTTAAACCTAACTAACCTAAGGACATCACACACATCCATGCCCGAGGCAGGATTCGAACCCGCGACCGTAGCGGTCGCGCGGTTCTGGACTGTAGCGCCTAGAACCGCTTGGCCACTCCGGCCGGCTTTACGTAAATAAATCTTATCTGATAATACATGTATTGAATATTTATATTACCACTGGCGACTGCAGAAAGCTGTAAGAAAAGTGGGAGAAAAATATTTTACGTGCTGGTTGAAAGGTAGTTTCATTTAAAACGAGACCAGTGTACCCACATTGTGGCTAATTCAGAAAGTATTGAGAGCAAAAGCTTCTTCCTGT
This sequence comes from Schistocerca nitens, assembly GCF_023898315.1. NCBI lineage: Eukaryota > Metazoa > Arthropoda > Insecta > Orthoptera > Acrididae > Schistocerca > Schistocerca nitens. Next base: position 363,563,966 of record NC_064621.1, read on the forward strand.
TAACTAAATGGAATTCATAACCTGACATTTAATTTCACATGAACAGAGACAATAATCATTAGTATACGAAATGTATTCACAATTGCAAATAAGAAGCACCATCAGCTGTATCTTGGAATGAGGACAATTACAATTGTGCCGAATAGGGACTCGAACCCAAATTTCCCGCTTTACGCGAGTAGTCACCTTAATCGCTTCGGCTATCCGTGCAACAAGTCACGGTCAAATCCAAACTTCGGTTACAACTTGCACTCGTACGTTACATACATTCCCGTCCAGGAAGGACATACTTACTGAGAGTCGAGGGCCTGTTATTGGCGAATATATACGAAATAGCATGCCTGTGTTATTAAAAAGTTCGAGGCAGTGTTCCTTCAGAAATGCATGCATGTCTGCAGAAGAAATTGCATCGAACATCTTAATAACACAGGCACTACTATTTCGTAATAATCATTAATCCCGATGTTATTTCAGAGGGGGGTAGGGTGTACAGCAAGACAGATGGCATTAATGATAACTCTTTATTGTTTCATAGAACTGCACCAGATACATGTACACTTCTTGTCTATTAGGCGCAACCTGGCGTCGATCCACATTATCTTTGTACCGGTGTAGCTGACGCAGCCATATCTGAAGACCACGTACTGCTGATGCAGCACACGCATGAGACATTGTGGAAGCCAGACGGCGACCAACTGGAGTCAGCGGAGCGTTTACTACAGCCGGCGGCGACCTGTGAGAGGCTCGCCGCGGTCACAGGATCCATGGGTAGTCCGTCGCAATCGAACCTAGGACCCCAAGCAGCATGGCCGGCGACTACATGGCAGAAGCCGTCTGGCCAGTCACACAGGTCCGTTGGGCTCTGACGCAGCATCCTTGGCTTCTGCCTGTTTGTTCCAACGCCGCACTGAGTTGCTTTGCTGTCCAGCGGCAGTGGCATGCACACCTGATTGGTGAAATACTACGTTGATACCTCGTCACTGGGGTCTTGTCAGACGCTGACGTGACAATGAGAGCGGAACGTCAGGTGTCATCAGCCGCGTGTAGAGCTGCGCTCTGCCAAAACTGCAGTTCCTTCGTGTTGGTCAAAGTTAAGTAGTGGTTTTGACTTTGTACATATGTACTGTTTGTGTTTTCCTTTCTTTTTCGATTATAAATGTATAGCTATGGTGTTCTTTTAACCACTGACAAAGATCTTCCTAGGCACTTGTGGGTTTTATTGTTGTTCTGAAGAAGATGTAGTTATCTACGCCGAAACCTGGGTTAACACTTAACACTAGGTGGTTTTTTCGCAATCGAGGCGGGTTTCTAGTTTTTTAATATAAACATAAATGAATGTGTGAGAAAGAAACAGGCAGCCGACAACTTCTCTTCGTTTTTTGTTTGTTTTGGACTTAATTAGCACCGCACATCGTTCAGTATTAGTCCATTATGTGTTCTGAATCATTACAAAATAAAAATTGTATGATGGCGTAGCGTCTGCGCTTTTATGTAACCAAAGCATTTGATACAGGTACACTTTACATGCGCAAACACGAAAAAATCTATGTTATTATTGACGTTTTTTGTACTCAACAGTACGTTCTTTATCATGAGCAAAGGCAAGAGTTTCCTGTGTTATTGTTAACTGCGAAAGTTGCTTGTGAATAAGAGTAGCGTGTTTTATATAAGCTCGATGAAATATTCAAGCGATGTTTGATATGCATTTGTTTTGCCGTTTTTAAACTTTTTTATGAAATTGCATTTTCCAGCCCTGTCTCATAAATATGTACTGTTCTTTTACTTTTGATACAACATCTTTCTGTTTCACGCTACAAACTAACAGTTTTAGAATAAAATTCTGAATTAAATACTGACAGTTTCAGTTTTGCTATAAAAAGAGTATTTTTTTATTTTTGTGTAGCAGGCAGGAGGAGAAGTATGTCGAACATAAATGTTCCGTTGGTTACGCAGCCCTTTATATATCGTCACTCAGTTTCGAAATGATTCACCACTTCCAGTTTCTAGGGGAATCTAGTAAGACACTTATCTCATACGCAACCACATTATCGAAATGAGGTAACTCCCGATAGCTATGCAACACACCTAACGTAGATGTAATATGGCTACATCTTAACTGACCAAAACTACTAGTAAAACTACTGTAGATTGTGCTTGCTTGTGATAGTCTACAGCAGGCCACAGCAGTCTTACAACTATAGCCACGTGCCTTTGAGATGTAAAGTGGGTTACTGTCTCTCGAAATTCCTCCATGTCCCGGCATTTCATCGTAACATCGCTTGAGCGGATTCCTAGAATTTTGCAGTAGCAATAATCTCTGTCGTAGCGATTATTTTAATCCCTAACCACTCTGTGTTCGATTTCTTAATATTTGTCAGTCTTCATCTTTCCCTAGCTCCATTATGACAAATATAAAAGTAAATTTTATCTGAGAAAGGTGACCATTTTATCTTGTAGAATTACAGACGATACATGTACATACCATTGGCGCCTATATTCCATTTTGTATTGTGCATTGCACCCATAGTGCTCAGAGCCTATTGTGCATTGCAGTAACAAATTTCTCGTCATGTTCGGTGAGCTAAGTAAATGAATTATTATTTCATTGATCTGATTAAACTGATATTAATATACATGTTTTCTCTGTTTTATGGTCAACTTTGAAGTGCTAGTGTGTTGTAATACTAGTGTGTCCATCTGACCATAAAATCAGTCGAGACGTTGAACGCTCATTCTTTGATCTATATTTAATTTTATTTACGAATCTGAATCTTCATGAGGTTTTACCGAGATTATTTTAATTTAAACTTTTAATTATTTAAGTTTCAATTTCATCAGTCATCATGCTGCACAAAAACAATTTTGCTCGAAAATATTTTACACTGCCTGTTAAGACACAAGTGGGCGAATTTAGAAGGGGACATAGTTATTAGTTGCTTCAGCAGTGAGCTTGCTTTTGACAGGAATATCCTACTCGTCGTAAGATACAATCGGTGACTTTCACGGGAAAAAAGTGGGAAACTAGTCTGTTGCCAGATTCCCAATTCAAATGGCAACAGCGCTGGTATCGACTGGCTGCTGGTTTGTGGTAAATGTTTACAGGCATCGTGCAGAGTCTAACTGGACCTAGTAAACGCTGTCTTTCTGTAAGATTTGCTTCAATCGGTGGTCACATGAATTCAGTGGGCGAATGTGGGGTCTTTCGGCTATATACTGTACTCATAGCGGCGTTCTCGGTAGCGTATATTTGAGTAAAATAACGGCCATTTGGATGCAGCTATGAAACAAGGCATAAAAACTTCAAGCTGACTAAATGAAGTAACTTCCAAAAATGAAAAAAAGTGTCCTTTACCAAATGGAAGTGCAATTGCCACCATTTGAAGAGCACAGCACAGAGCGGACGGGATTTTTTCGTTTGCTGCCGCCTTTCCAGTGGGAATTGTTTTCAGTGGAATGTCACTTTATTAGATTGACTCAGAGGGGGTGGTGGTGGAGGGGGGGGGCGGGCTTTCACTGTAATGACCCTAATAATGTGACTGCGTTGGGCGCGGCATCGTTGGCCAGTTCGCATGTATTTTAACTGCAGATACAATTTTAATGAGGCCTTTCCGCATGTGAGTCAAGATGGATGAAGCTATGTTAGCTATGTTTGTAGCTTGCACGGCACATCCTTGTAAATGCGTACACTCGCTATCTCATTCCCTTTAGAACGAGTTTACCACAAATTTGCTTTGTTTTTATTTTTAATTAATATTTATTATTGTTTGACACCATTAGAAGATTTTTGGACACACTCAGTCAAGTGTGTAAATTTTGCTTCCTGTTTTCGCAGAGAAGCAATTCCTAAAAGTTTTCTTCTAAAATGTTGAGTTTATAATATTTTGAAGATTATTGACAGAGAAGAGCTGCTCTCTTAATGTCTACGTATTTCAGTCGAAAGATATACAATGGACCCAGGGAACAAGTAATAAATGTAGACATCCTCCATCCCCAATTCGCCAGTATGACAGCCACAGTTTTAAGTTATAATTTCGTGCTAGGATGAAACTAGGATGTGCTGTATTATTTTTCCTTATTTAACTTATATGCATTATTATATTAATGAGATTTATTTTTTATGTTATACTGGGTTATATGTTTGTGCCCTAAGTATTGCTGACTGATCATGAAATCGAAATTATTCTTCATTGGTTCCTTATAGTCTATTGGTGAAAATATATCATATGTTGTTAGACTTGCTTTAATTTTGTTAGCTTGAACTATTTAAATGGATAGTTTTAATACGCTTGATTTTATACATTATGTTTTATTATTGAGTTATTATTTTTTTTCTTAAGTTTAGCTGATTGTTATTCTGTCTTCAGCTCACCTTTAGATTTTGTTGAAGATGACTCTGAATTGATATCATCATCATCATCATCATCATCATCATCATCATAATCATCATTTAAGACTGATTATGCCTTTCAGCGTTCAGTCTGGAGCATAGCCCCCTTATAAAATTCCTCCACGATCCCCTATTCAATGCTAACATTGGTGCCTCTTCTGATGTTTAACCTATTACTTCAAAATCATTCTTAACCGAATCCAGGTACCTTCTCCTTGGTCTGCCCCTACTCCTCCTACCCTCTACTGCTGAACCCATGAGTCTCTTGGGTAACCTTGCTTCTCCCATGCGTGTAACATGACCCCACCATCTAAGCCTGTTCGCTCTGACTGCTACATCTATAGAGTTCATTCCCAGTTTTTCTTTGATTTCCTCGTTGTGGACACCCTCCTGCCATTGTTCCCATCTACCAGTACCTGCAATCATCCTAGCTACTTTCATATCCGTAACCTCAACCTTGTTGATAAGGTAACCTGAATCCACCCAGCTTTCGCTCCCATACAACAAAGTTGGTCGAAAGATTGAACGGTGCACAGATAACTTAGTCTTAGTACTGACTTCCTTCTTGCAGAAGAGAGTATATCGTAGCTGAGCGCTCACTGCATTAGCTTTGCTACACCTCGCTTCCAGTTCTTTCACTATGTTGCCATCCTGTGAGAATATGCATCCTAAGCACTTGAAACCGTCCACCTGTTCTAACTTTGTTCCTCCTATTTGGCACTCAATCCGTTTATATTTCTTTCCCACCGACATTACCTTCGTTTTGGAGATGCTAATCTTCATACCATAGTCCTTACATTTTGATCTAGCTCTGAAATATTACTTTTCAAACTTTCAATCGAATCTGCCATCACAACTAAGTAATCTGCATATGCAAGACTGCTTATTTTGTATTCACTTATCTTAATCTAATCTCACCCAGCCAGTCTATTGTTTTCAACATATGATCCATAAATAATATGAACAACAGTGGAGACAGGTTGCAGCCTTGTCTTACCCCTGAAACTACTCTGAACCATGAACTCAATTTACCGTCAACTCTAACTGCTGCCTGACTATCCATGTAAAGACCTTAAATTGCTTGCAAAAGTTTGCCTCCTATTCCATAATCTTGTAGAACAGACAATAACTTCCTCCTAGGAACCCGGTCATATGCCTTTTCTAGATCTATAAAGCATAGATACAATTCCCTGTTCCACTCATAACACTTCTCCATTAGTTGCCGTAAGCTAAAGATCTGGTCCTGACAACCTCTAAGAGGCCTAAACCCACACTGATTTTCATCCAATTGGTCCTCAACTAATACTCGCACTTTCCTTTCAACAATACCTGAGAAGATTTTACTCACAACGCTGATTAAAGAGATACCTCTGTAGTTGTTACAATCTTTTCTGTTTCCATGTTTAAAGATTGGTGTGATTACTGCTTTCGTCCAGTCTGATGGAACCTGTCCCGACTCTCAGGCCATTTCAATTATCCTGTGTAGCCATTTAAGACCTGACATTCCACTCTATTTGATGAGCTCCGACTTAATTTCATCCACCCCAGCTGCTTTATTGCATTGAAATCTATTGACCATTTTCTCCACTTCCTCAAATGTGATCCTATTTCCATCATCATTCCTATCCCATTCTACCTCGACATCTGAAACATTACTGAACGTATTTTCACCTACATTGAGCAACTCTTCAAAATATTCTCTCCATCTGCCCAAGGCATATACAGGATTCACCAGCAGTTTACTGACCTGTCCAAAATACTTGTCATTCCCTTCTTACCTCCCTTTCTAAGACTGCTAATTACACTCCAGAATGGTTTTCCAGCAGCTTGACCCATAGTCTCCAACCTGTTTTCAAAGTCTTACCAAGATTTCTTCTTGGTTGCTGCAATTATCTGTTTGGCTTTTTTTCTTTCTTCAACATAACTTTCTCTGTCTACCTGTGTTCTAGTATGTAGCCATTTTTGATACGCCTTCTTTTTCCTTTTACAGGCTGCCTTGACTGTGCCATTCCACCAGGCTGTTTGCTTCATCCTACTTTTACACACTACTGTTCCAAGACATTCTTTAGCCGCTTCTAGTACTGACTCCCTGTGCCTTCTCCATTCCTTTTCCAATGACTGTAATTGACTACATTCAACTAACTGGTACCTTTCTGAGATCGCTGTTATGTACTTGTGCCTGATTTCCTTATCCTGAAGTTTCTCGACTCTTATCCTCCTACATATGGACCTGACCTCCTGCCCTTTCGGCCTCACAATCCCAATTTCACTGAAGATTAAATAATGATCAGTGTCACCAAAGAATCCCCTGAATACACGTGTGTCCCTCATAGTCTTCCTGAATTCCTGATCTGTTATTATATATCCTCTCCAAATTTACCCATAATCTTTTCATACCCTTCTGTTCGATTTCCAATCCTGGCGTTAAAATCACCCATGAGCAGAACACTGTCCTTGTCCTTTACTCTAACAACTACATCACCGAGTGCCTCATAAAAACTATCCATCTTATCTTGATCTGTCCCTTCACAATGCGAATATAATGACACAATCCTAATTTTCTTGCTAGACACTGTCAAATCTATCCACATCAGTCGTTCGTTTACATGCCTTATTGCAACTACGCTGGGTTCCATTTCTTTCCTGATGTAAAGCCCTACACCCCATTGTGCTATTCCTGCTTTGACTCCTGACAGGTAGACCTTGTATTCTCCCACTTCCTCTTCTTTCTCACAGCTAAAACGTCCAGCCCCATCTTACTTGCAGCCTCTGCCAGCTCTATTTCTTCCCAGAGTAGCCCCCATTGATATTAATAGCTCCCCATCTCATTACCATTTGTTTGCCAAGTCGTATCTTAGGAGTCACTGGTTTGTCAGTTAGAGGTGGGACTCCGTCACCTCCAAAGGTCCGAGGCATTTTGCTCTGATTGTTGCCAGCATCATATTTAAAGTACCAGGGAAGCAGGTTGCTAGCCTTACTTGCCCGGAGTCCCATTGGGTATTATCCCTAACGGTTGAGGGACTAACCGGTGGATTTGGTAGTCTTTGCCGTATGCGCACAAAGATGACCACGACTCAGAATATGTCCGAGATGCCCTGCCTTATTCCAAAGTAACTGGTATCCCGACTGTCGGGACCACTTACTTGGCCACTCATGCGTTGCCTGTGGTTCATGAACTAGGACATGACTACAGGAACCCACACCATGAACCATGTAGTAATGTATTAATATTATATTGGTTCAGTTTTTAACCAAAATCAATCCCATAACCATTACTTTGACTATGTGAGTTGATGTTATATTTATATTAATTGTTAAAGAGAAAATAATATTTATAGATTTCTTAAAAAAGATAAACGTTACTATTTCAAACAACTATCAAGAAATAACAAAATCCATCGAGAAATTATAAAATAACAACAATCATTGTTATCATAACAATAATAATTATTTTCCTTTAGCACTACCAGCAGTTGTTAAAATTACTAACACTGATCAACGTCCTACCCTTAAAAAAGATAGTTATACTAGTGAGTTAATTGTTATGATTAATGCATTAATTATTAATGACTCTGTCACTGATTTACTGGCACCAACTAATATTTGATTTTAAAATTGAACCTGGCATGATCTACCACGAATATCCCAGCTTATATCCGATGGGACATGAGCGATTTAAAATACCAGATATATGTTAAGTTACTAAACTTTGCATTTTGTCATAACAAACCTGTCGATCTGAATATATCCACAGTTAGCATGTGCCCACACCATATGTAACACCTTTGGCGACTAGCTTCTTGATGAAGCCATGAATATACCAGCTCAATAAAAACAGAAGTAAATGAAAGGTGTTAAATATGTGCATGATGAAGCATCTTAACAGAAACTGAAGAGAATAGTCGTGAATGATGGCGAAATAAAACATGGAATCCCTATCAGTCTTTGTAAGATAAGAGTAATAAAAACTGCAAGGGATTCAACCCAGTAAATATAGTAAATATAGCACTAGGTAGGAAAGAACCTGAACAAGTGAAATCTGTCGATTACTTGGGGAACATGCTTACTACACAATAAGGAACTGGCTAACATACATAAATGATGCATTAAGGAAAATAAAAGGATTACTTGCATCAAATGCAATATAAATTTATGCACAAAGAAATTTGCACAATAGTTTGTTAGGAATCGACTAACGTATCCTCTGAAATTTGGTAATTAAAAATAAAAAAATACGAAAAGGAAACTTTTGCAGTGGCGAAGCTTCAATATTGCTATGTACTCCAATATGGCATGAACGAAGAACCTTAGGTTGTTGGAAGGAACTCTGAACGTTTGTGGGTGTTAGGGCTACAACATTCACTTGTTTGTGCTTACCAGTACCTCATCTCCCCATTTTGGATGTTTACTTTCAGGCATATTTCATGGCTACTATACACTATTTCTCTTTGATGTGCTTGTCCTTGCGTGCACCCTTCTGTGCTTCGTGTTATACACCTAGTACTTACCATGTCATCAAAATCGAACATTTGTGCAATGTCCAGCCATAAAACAAATTTTTTCTCAAATTCCTTCTCAACTGCTACCGTGTAGTTCTAGAATTATTTACAGCACGCTGTATACATAATTCAACAGGATGGATGTAAAAGTAAGCTTAGTACTTAATTTTGTTCTTTCTATAATTTTTCTCCCGAACGTTATCAGGTATGACCATTTCCCTCTGTCAAACCACGAAGCAAAATTGTGATCAATCAAATGCCACCTCCTTATTTCAAATATTCTTCACTCTCCTTTGGGTTTTCAGACACATTTCTTTTTATTATTCCTTCATTACCTGTGTTCTATCTCTTTTACATCTTCCGCCTTCTCTCCCTCTTCCATCTCTTCTCTCTCACTGCTGCCATAGTCCTATCAGCCCGTAAATTATTTCTGTTTCTCTGCTCTTCAAAGATATACAAATAATTTTTCACGTGTTACTATTATTTGTGTCATAACTATTACTAAGTTTTGGATTCTATACTAAATACAAGGAAATTTAAAACATATGTGTCTCAGTCATTTCAGTGATAATATGTACTGACGTGACAGAAGTCATGGGGTACCTCCTAACATCGTGTCGGACCTCCCTTTTCCGGCATTTTTTTTTTCATTTTGTTCGTTATTGATCGTTGTGTTTGGTCGTTGCGGACGTCGCAAGATATCCTGTTCAAGCCCGGTGGTAGATCCTTCCACTATGTTTTGTTATCACAGAGGCCAACCGGCTCTCTGACCGAACACGCTGAGCTACCGTGCCGGCGATAAAGAGGATTTGGAACTTCCTGGCAGATTAAAACTGTGTGCTGGACCGAGACTCGAACTCGGGAGCTTTGCCTTTCGCAGGCAAGTGCTCTACCAACTGAGCTACCCAAGCACGGCATAATGCATCAACGCGATGTGACATGGACTCAACAAGTCATTGTAAGTCCGCTGCAGAAAAAAATTAAGCCATGCTGCGTCTATAGCCGCCCATAATTGACACGGCGTTGGTGCTGCAGGATTTTGTATACGAACTGACCTCTCGATTATGTCCCATAAATGTTTGATGCGTTTTGCTGTGTCGTCCGAACAAGACAGAGCCAGGCCAAAAGCAACACAGGCGCAAAGATGTGAGATGGTGCCAGTGCCATAGAGACGCGCCACTTGCTCGAGTTCCACCAGCGCTACGGGCAGTGCTGAGGATGAAGATATCGACTTCGCCTCGGCCAATTGCCGGCCGAGTACAATCCGCCAATGACCGGACGGCCATGGACAGAAGCCTACTCAGAAGACAGAAGAGCAGCTCTCGCCCACTTGGTTACAGACCATCGTCCAGGGCTGAACTAGACAGGTAACGTCGTTTCGTGAACTCTTAGAAATGATCAGACTGTTGTTGTAATTTGCATTTCCTATGTACCTTAAAGGTTCAGATGGTTCAAATGGCTCTGAGCACTATGGGACTCAACTGCTGAGGTCATTAGTCCCCTAGAACTTAGAACTAGTTAAACCTAACTAACCTAAGGACATCACAAACATCCATGCCCGAGGCAGGATTCGAACCTGCGACCGTAGCGGTCTTGCGGTTGTACCTTAAAGTTTACCTGTTATTTGCACTTCGCCATTGAGGGCCTTTTTGTGTTATTTTACAATCAGTATTTCAAACTTCTTATTCGTCAAGACACAAAGATAAGTACAACTTTTACCTCTTTTGTGTCACTTTGTGACTAATTTGTTGGAGTGTTGTAGAACCTTCGTTCTCCCATCCTGTTAAGTGTCCCTGGGCAACAGCTGTGTCATAATTACCGGGAGAAATTGTCTTAGTGGTGTACAGGGCCAGAGAGCTGTCTCACGAACTCCTCAGGAACTCACGAACTCGGCCTACCGTAGCAGCGACGAGGCCTTTACAAACACTGCCCTCTATGGTTTACAAAAGTAGCCACGAGGGTTTGGAAAACGTTTCATTTCAGGAGATATGGGTGGCCATATCATTCGCTCGAACTATCCGGAATGAACAACTGGGGCCCGGTGACATGCAGCATTGTCATCCACAAAAATTCCGTCATTGTTTGGGAAAACAAAGTCCGTGAATGGCTGCACATGGTCTCCAAGTAGCCGAACATAACCATTTCCAGCCAATGATCGGTTCAGATGGACCAAAGGACCCACACAATCCACACCATTAATTGTATATACAGGGTGTTAAAAAAAGGTACGGCCAAACTTTCAGGAAACATTCCTCACACACAAATAAAGAAAAGATGTTATGTGGACATGTGTCCGGAAACGCTTAATTTTCATGTTAGAGCTCATTTTAGTGTCGTCAGTATATACTGTATTCACTGCCAGGATTTCATACGGGATACTCTACCTGTGCTGCTAGAACATGTGCCTTTACAAGTACGACACAACATGTGTTTCATGCACGATGGAGCTCCTGCACAATTCAGTCGAAGTGTTCGTACGCTTCTCAACAACAGATTCGGTGACCGACGGATTGGTAGAGGCGGACCAATTCCATGGCCTCCACGCTCTCCTGACCCCAACCCTCTTGACATTCATTTATGGGGGCATTTGAAAGCTCTTGTCTACGCAACCCCGGTACCAAATGTAGAGACTCTTTGTGCTCGTATTGTGGACGGCTGTGATACAATACGCCATTCTCCAGGCCTGCATCAGCGCATCAGGGATTCCATGCGACGGAGGGTGGATGCATGTATCCTCGCAAACGGAGGACGTTTTGAACATTTCCTGTAACAAAGTGTTTGAAGTCACGCTGGTACGTTCTGTTGCTGTGTGTTTCCATTCCACGATTAATGTGATTTGAAGAGCAGTAATAAAATGAGCTCTAATATGGAAAGTAAGCGTTTCCGGACACATGTCCACATAACATACACTCCGGAAATGGAAAAAAGAACACATTGACACCGGTGTGTCAGACCTACCATACTTGCTCCGTACACTGCGAGAGGGCTGTACAAGCAATGATCACACGCACGGCACAGCGGACACACCAGGAACCGCGGTGTTGGCCGTCGAATGGCGCTAGCTGCGCAGCATTTCTGCACCGCCGCCGTCAGTGTCAGCCAGTTTGCCGTGGCATACGGAGCTCCATCGCAGTCTTTAACACTGGTAGCATGCCGCGACAGCGTGGACGTGAACCGTATGTGCAGTTGACGGACTTTGAGCGAGGGCGTATAGTGGGCATGCGGGAGGCCGGGTGGACGTACCGCCGAATTGCTCAACACGTGGGGCGTGAGGTCTCCACAGTACATCGATGTTGTCGCCAGTGGTCGGCGGAAGGTGCACGTGCCCGTCGACCTGGGACCGGACCGCAGCGACGCACGGATGCACGCCAAGACCGTAGGATCCTACGCAGTGCCGTAGGGGACCGCACCGCCACTTCCCAGCAAATTAGGGACACTGTTGCTCCTGGGGTATCGGCGAGGACCATTCGCAACCGTCTCCATGAAGCTGGGCTACGGTCCCGCACACCGTTAGGCCGTCTTCCGCTCACGCCCCAACATCGTGCAGCCCGCCTCCAGTGGTGTCGCGACAGGCGTGAATGGAGGGACGAATGGAGACGTGTCGTCTTCAGCGATGAGAGTCGCTTCTGCCTAGGTGCCAATGATGGTCGTATGCGTGTTTGGCGCCGTGCAGGTGAGCGCCACAATCAGGATTGCATACGACCGAGGCACACAGGGCCAACACCCGGCATCATGGTGTGGGGAGCGATCTCCTACACTGGCCGTACACCACTGGTGATCGTCGAGGGGACACTGAATAGTGCACGGTACATCCAAACCGTCATCGAACCCATCGTTCTACCATTCCTAGACCGGCAAGGGAACTTGCTGTTCCAACAGGACAATGCACGTCCGCATGTATCCCGTGCCACCCAACGTGCTCTAGAAGGTGTAAGTCAACTACCCTGGCCAGCAAGATCTCCGGATCTGTCCCCCATTGAGCATGTTTGGGACTGGATGAAGCGTCGTCTCACGCGGTCTGCACGTCCAGCACGAACGCTGGTCCAACTGAGGCGCCAGGTGGAAATGGCATGGCAAGCCGTTCCACAGGACTACATCCAGCATCTCTACGATCGTCTCCATGGGAGAATAGCAGCCTGCATTGCTGCGAAAGGTGGATATACACTGTACTAGTGCCGACATTGTGCATGGTCTGTTGCCTGTGTCTATGTGCCTGTGGTTCTGTCAGTGTGATCATGTGATGTATCTGACCCCAGGAATGTGTCAATAAAGTTTCCCCTTCCTGGGACAATGAATTCACGGTGTTCTTATTTCAATTTCCAGGAGTGTATTTTCTTTCTTTGTGTGAGGAATGTTTCCTGAAAGTTCGGCCGTACCTTTTTGTAACACCCTGTGTATCCACTGCCAGGTTGCACGGTGCCTTGTTGGCTTGATGGTGTCTTTGCCACAGTCGAATTCTATGAGCATATCTTACCAACTGAAAACGGGACTCATCTGCCGACAACTCGGTTTTCCAGTCGTATAGGATCCAACCGATTTGGTCACGAGCCCAGGAGAGGCATTGCAGGCGATGTCGTGCTGTTAGCAAAGGCACTTGCATCGGTCGTCTGCTGCCATAGCCCATAAACACCAAATTTCGTCATACTGTCCTAACGATACGTTCGTTGTACTTCCCACATTGATTTCTGCGGTTATTTCAAGCAGTGTTGCTTCTCTTTTAGCGCTGACAACTGAACGCAGACGCCGCTGCTCTCGGTCTTTAACTGAAGGCTTTCGGCCACTGCTTTGACGGTGCTGAGAGGTAATGCCTGAATTCTCGACTCGCTCTTGACACTGTTGATTTCGGAGTATTGAATTGCCTAACGATTTACGAAATGGAATGTCCGATGCTTCAAGCTTCAGCTACCATTCCGCGCTCAGTGTCTGTTAATTGACGTCGTGATACCGTAATCACGTCGTGAACTTCTTAACTTGAATCAGCTGAGTACAAATGACAGCTCCACCAATGCATTGCCGTGTTATACGTCGTGTAGGCGATGCTGCTGGCATCTATATATGTGCATATCTCTGTCCCATCACTTTTGTCGTCTCACTGTATGAAGATCGACTGGTTAGATGCAAGAGGTTTATGGCCTTCATCTTGCCAGAACATATTAATGAAACACTTCAGTTTCGAAGAGGTGACAGCTCCAGTTTCTGAATTAAAATTATGCTATTCCACATCTTCATACTAAACGTATCAGAGCAATACTTTAGCCGCGCGGTCTCAGGCGTCTTGTCACGGTCCGCGCGGATCCCCCCGTCGGAGGTTCGAGTCCTCCCTCGGGTACGGGTGTCTGTCGTCCTTAGCGTAGGTTAGTTTAAGTCAGATTAAATTGTGTGTAAGCTTAGGGACCGATGACCTTTGCAGTTTGGTCCCATAAGACCCTACCTCAAATTTCAAAATTTTCCAGCAACGCTTTCAGATGTAATGATAATTAAATCGGCACCCTAGCAGCAAACATGCGTTGATATACATCATTGGGGACATGTTGAAAATGAATGCCCCGACCGGCACTCGAATCTGGGCTCTCCTGTTTACATGGCAGACGCTCTATCCATCTGAGCCATCGAGGACACATGCTGTGATGGGCAAACATCTATTAGGCGCACTACGAATGTAGTGGTGTGGAGATATTGGGAATGTGGGTCTCACGGGGAGCGTGCAAGGGATAAGTCCATGCAGGCGCACTATCCTCTGTGCCCTCGGTAGCTCAGATGGATAGAGCGTCTGCCATGTAAGCAGGAGATCCCGGATTCGAGTCCCGGTCGGGTCATACATCTTCAACGTGTTCCCAATGATGCTGCCTGTTTGCAGCTAGGGTGTCGATTTAATTATCATTTCATGCTAGAGAAGCTGCACGGTCATCAATGTATCTGTTCTTTCGGGAACAGATACTACCTTCGTATATAGCTTTCAAATGTCCATTACCCTAATTCACAAGGTCGCCACAGGTGGTAATAAAGTCCATTAGGGTAGATGTGGTTTAAACCAAACGTTTCGCCAGAAATTAGATGATGAACAACTTTTTGCAATTATATTAGTGTATTGTCAGGCTGTTATAAACTTCCTTGTAAATACCTGACGTTTACAAATACGGAAATCTGGCCCTACTGTATGTTCTGGAATCTAGACGGTCGACGTGGCACTACCTCTGCAGAGCGAGAGAAGAAGCTCTACATCAGAGCGCCGAATGAAGTGTGTTCTGCTTGCCGCGCTATCTTCGCTGATGGATGTACGTAAACTTTCCGTGCAGTTAATTTAACGCGCCATTGTGCTCGTCTTTTTTTTAGACTTTCTGGGGATGAGTCCAGAACCATGATAAGAGCCGCAGAAGCTCTCATAACTCTCCTTTTCTCGAGGAGAAACTTCTAATGAATAGAAAGTCCAGAACGAGAACAGAAGACGGTGCTGCAACGTTAGCTGGGGTAAGAACGTAGAGGTCGACGACTGGGGCATCAACTTACACCGTCATCAATTAACTGTTCTGAATGGTTATTTTTATTGTGGATTTTAACCGACGATTGTGATAATGCCTACATGAAACCACCCTTCGTTTTAATTTAAGCTTTTAGTGCTAATGATCACATTTTTGTCCCAAACCTACGCCTCTTACATACAGTCTTTAATTTCTTTTGAGGTAACTTTTCGTAGAACAGAACTATGTCAACTCTACCAAAATAAAAGTCGTTAGCAAAACGATTTTATCGGCATCACTTGCTTTTGTAAGTACAACACATGGTAATCCATATCTTGTAAGCTCCGACTGAATCAAACATACATAGTTTTCATCTCATTGCCAATTGCAATTGACTCCGTCATTTCCAAGGGGCCTGCCTGACATATTTTGATAAAAGTGTTTTACTGTTCTTTGTAATTCACCAGAGACAGATGTTAAGATCCCTATCTCTGGCAGTTGATATTGACCACAAAGAACCATCAATATTCCCCTTAATTTTTGGAATACTTCTCCTGGAGATGCACCGTTTGGTGAGGCACCGTAATTGTGAACTCTTTCAAAAACAATAAATGTACTAGCTATATTGTGGAAGCGGAAGTTTTAGATTTTTACAGAGGGTGGCCATATTTGTACAAAGAGGGCAGAAACTCGACGGTGTCTCGTGAACAAAAGTGGAACGACACTCAAAATTATCGTTTATTTAGTCCTTCTAGACGTTCAGAATTATGGTGCAACTTAAATAATCCACAGTTGATGGCCAGCTTTGATTTATTTGATCAATTTTTCGATTAAAGTTTGCCTATAAAAAATACTCGTAGTACGACTGTTCCTCCGTGACTACAGAGACCTCATGTGACGCCACAGGAACAATCCCAGGTAGACATAAAATGTCAACTTCATTTTAACAAACATAAATGTGTTACTGAACATAAAGTCATCCGATGTTAGTAGTTGTCTGAAATATAACATAAAGCTTTTCTGAAGTTATTTGAATTGTCTCTTGAGTTTATGGTAAACAGAGTAATCTAGAAGCCACACATCTGGTGCAGACCCTATCACTGTTGAGTGGAATTAGCTTAAATTCAAAGTACAGCTAGGCTATGAATGGGTGTCCGTCCGTTAATAACAAGCACTACGATCAGTGAGCTGGCAGATACCAAATCCTAGCGCTTGAGTCCACAGAGAACTTGTAGAAGGGAGGCTCGCTGCTGATTGATGGCTGCTCGTTGTCATGACAAAGGCGTGTGGTCCTCATTGAGGTGGCAGCTGGAACTCACTGGCCGAGGTCTTGCGACGGTCAAAATGCTGCAGGGCAGATTGACATGCCGGGGCCTACTTGCTGACACCTCACACAGCGGAGGCAACCAGTGCTGTGTTCACTGCACCTTTAGTGGTGACAGGCGGGCCGTCTCTGTACAGAGGTTACACAGCCATTTCAAAGCATAATGTTAGGTGCTGGTTCTGTGACAAGAAGATGGAACATGCTTTAATTCGTCGCCATGAGCATTGTCTATATGCCGAATTGGATCCAAAATTTAATTTTGTGCTTACTGCGAGAGTATGGGTGCCTTTTTTTTGTTAATTTCCATTTGTCTGTTCCCATTGTGATGGACAATTGGTACCACATCAATGTGTATGCACATTCAGTGTAATAAAGAAACTTCGCCAGCAGCCAGCATGTGCTGTACAACTATTACTTATTACAAATATTTTCACACTATCATATGGACAGATATAGTTATTTGCTTTTGTTCGCATGTATAAGTCGATGTATGGACAAATACTTTAACCAAAACTATCGTTAACATGAATGTCCAAAATAAAATAAGTAAAAAAATTAATTATTACTAGAACAATCTTCAAATGATCTGGTACTGTTCTCTATTCTTATGTTAACATATAGTACAGTCAATTTACAGGCGAATACTTGAATCAAGACTGGGATTAACATGAATGCCCAGCAGTAAAATAATACAAGATTATAGCATTTACAAGCAACTACAGCTTTTTGTTTGACCATGAACGTTAAACTTAAAAAACAACAAGAACAAAACTTCAAATGAACTGCTGACATATTTCTATTTTACATTTAAATTATCTGGAATATTACTAAAGGCAGAATCTCTTTATTTGAGGTGAAGATATAGACTGGGACACTCAGATGTTTAGGACGGGTGGTAGGGACAGAGCATCGAGTGACATTATACTGAGTGCACTATCCGAAAATTACCTCGAGCAATTAAACAGAGAACCGACTCGTGGAGATAACATCTTGGCCCTACTGATAACAAACAGACCCGAACTTTTCGACTCTGTAAGTGCAGAACAGGGAATCAGTGATCATAAGGCCGTTGCAGCATCCCTGAATATGGAAGTTAATAGGAATATAAAAAAAGGGAGGAAGGTTTATCTGTTTAGCAAGAGTAATAGAACGCAGATTTCAGACTACCTAACAGATCAAAACGAAAATTTCTCTTCCGACACTGACAATGTTGAGTGTTTATGGAAAAAGTTCAAGGCAATCGTAAAATGCGTTTTAGACAGGCACGTGCCGAGTAAAACTGTGAGGGACGGGAAAAACCCACCGTGGTACAACAACGAAGTTAGGAAACTACTGCGAAAGCAAAGAGAGCTTCACTCCAAGTTTAAACGCAGCCAAACCCTCTCAGACAAACAGAAGCTAAGCGATGTCAAAGTTAGCGTAAGGAGGGCTATGCGAGAAGCGTTCAGTGAATTCGATAGTAAAATTCTATGTACCGACTTGACAGAAAATCCTAGGAAGTTCTGGTCTTACGTTAAATCAGTAAGTGGCTCAAAACAGCATATCCAGACACTCCGGGATGATGATGGCATTGAAACAGAGGATGACACGCGTAAAGCTGAAATACTAAACACCTTTTTCCAAAGCTGTTTCACAGAAGAAGACCGCACTGCAGTTCCTTCTCTAAATCCTCGCACAAACGAAAAAATGGCTGACATCGAAATAAGTGTCCAAGGAATAGAAAAGCAACTGGAATCACTCAACAGAGGAAAGTCCACTGGACCTGACGGGATACCAATTCGATTCTACACAGAGTACGCGAAAGAACTTGCCCCCCTTCTAACAGCCGTGTACCGCAAGTCTCTAGAGGAACGGAGGGTTCCAAATGATTGGAAAAGAGCACAGGTAGTCCCAGTCTTCAAGAAGGGTCGTCGAGCAAATGCGCAAAACTATAGACCTATATCTCTGACGTCGATCTGTTGTAGAATTTTAGAACATGTTTTTTGCTCGAGTATCATGTCGTTTTTGGAAACCCAGAATCTGCTATGTAGGAATCAACATGGATTCCGGAAACAGCGATCGTGTGAGACCCAACTCGCGTTATTTGTTCATGAGACCCAGAAAATATTAGATACAGGCTCCCAGGTAGATGCTATTTTTCTTGACTTCCGGAAGGCGTTCGATACAGTTCCGCACTGTCGCCTGATAAACAAAGTAAGAGCCTACGGAATATCAGACCAGCTGTGTAGCTGGATTGAAGAGTTTTTAGCAAACAGAACACAGCATGTTGTTCTCAATGGAGAGACGTCTACAGACGTTAAAGTAACCTCTGGCGTGCCACAGGGGAGTGTTACTGGACCATTGCTTTTCACAATATATATAAATGACCTAGTAGATAGTGTCGGAAGTTCCATGCGGCTTTTCGCGGATGATGCTGTAGTATACAGAGAAGTTGCAGCATTAGAAAATTGTAGCGAAATGCAGCAAGATCTGCAGCGGATAGGCACTTGGTGCAGGGAGTGGCAACTGTCCCTTAACATAGACAAATGTAATGTATTGCGAATACATAGAAAGAAGGATCCTTTATTGTATGAGTATATGATAGCGGAGCAAACACTGGTAGCAGTTACTTCTGTAAAATATCTGGGAGTATGCGTGCGGAACGATTTGAAGTGGAATGATCATATAAAATTAATTGTTGGTAAGGCGGGTACCAGGTTGAGATTCATTGGGAGAGTGCTTAGAAAATGTAGTCCATCAACAAAGGAGGTGGCTTACAAAACACTCGTTCGACCTATACTTGAGTATTGCTCATCAGTGTGGGATCCGTACCAGATCGGGTTGACGGAGGAGATAGAGAAGATCCAAAGAAGAGCGGCGCGTTTCGTCACAGGGTTATTTGGTAACCGTGATAGCGTTACGGAGATGTTTAATAAACTCAAGTGGCAGACTCTGCAAGAGAGGCGCTCTGCATCGCGGTGTAGCTTGCTCGACAGGTTTCGAGAGGGTGCGTTTCTGGATGAGGTATCGAATATATTGCTTCCCCCTACTTATACCTCCCGAGGGGATCACGAATGTAAAATTAGAGAGATTAGAGCGCGCACGGAGGCTTTCAGACAGTCGTTCTTCCCGCGAACCATACGCGACTGGAACAGGAAAGGGAGGTAATGACAGTGGCACGTAAAGTGCCCTCCGCCACACACCGTTGGGTGGCTTGCGGAGTATAAATGTAGATGTAGATGTAGAAGATTATATGTATAAACCTCTTGATTCTTTTATTTTAATTTTTTGAGCGGTAGAGGGTTTAGACATATATATATATATATATATATATATATATATACAGGGTGAGTCACCTAACGTTACCGCTGGATATATTTCGTAAACCACATCAAATACTGAAAACCAATTCCACAGACCGAACGTGAGGAGAGGGGCTAGTGTAATTGTTTAATACAAACCATACAAAAATGCACGGAAGTATGTTTTTTAACACAAACCTACGTTTTTTTAAATGGAACCACGTTAGTTTTGTTAGCACATCTGAACATATAAATAAATACGTAATCAGTGCCGTTTGTTGCATTGTAAAATGTTAATTACATCCGCAGATATTGTAACCTAAAGTTGACGCTTGAAACCTCCGACGTTCAGTTGCGTGTTGTAACAAACACGGGCCACGGTCGGCGAGCAGCATCTGCAGGGACATGTTTACGATGACTACCGTGTTTACGAGTGTGGCTGTAGTGCACTGTTGTGGTTTGGTCTAGCTGTCGCAGTGTCCGCACGTAGCGCTTGCTGCTTTTGTTATTCTGCATTCGTCTCCGCACGCAGACCAAGTGTAGTACACCGTGTTACCAGACGTCTGTGATAGTGTAGTGTTGTAGGAACTGTGACCATGGTGTATTCGAACTCTGAAAAGGCGGAGATGATACTCATCTATGGCGAGTGTCGACGAAATGCAGTTGAAGCCTGCAGGGTGCATGCAGAACGGTACCCGGACAGAGAGCATCCAACGTGCCGCACATTGCAAAACATCTACCGCCAACTGTATGCAACATGTATGGTCGTAGCACGCAAGCGGGTCCGTAACAGGCCCGTCACAGGAGAAGCGGGTGCAGTTGGTGTGTTAAGTGCTGTTGCCATGAACCCACACATGAGTACACGGGACATTGCGAGAGCCGGTGGACTGAGTCAAAGTAGCGTCATGCGCATACTGCATCGTCACCGCTTTCACCCGTTTCATGTGTCACTACATCAGCAATTACATGGTGATGACTTTAATCATCGAGTGCAATTCTGTCAATGGGCATTAACAGAGAATGCGTTGCAGTTCTACCTGTTTACCGATGAAGCAGGTTTCACAAACCACGGGGCAGTGAATCTACGGAACATGCATTACTGGTCCGTGGACAATACTCGCTGGCTCAGACGGGTAGAGCGACAGCGACCGTGGACTGTAAATGTATGGTGCGGAATCATTGGCGACCACCTGATTGGTCCTCACTTCATTGCAGGGGCCCAAACAGCTGCAACATACATCGCGTTTCTACAGAATGATCTGCCAACGTTGCTCGAAAATGTCCCACTGGAAACGCGTTGACGTATGTGGTATCAGCATGATGGTGCACCTGCACATTTCGCAATTAACACTAGGCTGACCCTTGACAGGATGTTCGACGGGCGTTTCATAGGACGTTGAGGACGCATAAATTGGCCAGCCCGTTCTCCTGATCTTACACCTCTGGACTTCTTTCTGTGGGGTACGTTAAAGGAGAATATGTACCGTGATGTGCCAACAACGCCAGAGGATATGAAACAACGTATTGTGGTAGCCTGCGGCGACATTACACCAGATGTACTGCGGCGTGTACGACATTCATTACGCCAGAGATTGCAATTGTGTGCAGCAAATGATGGCCACCACATTAAACATCTATTGGACTGACATGTCGGGACACACTCTATTCCACTCCGTAATAGAAAACGGAAACCACGTGTGTACGTGTACCTCACCCCTCATGGTAATGTACATGTGCGTCAGTGAAAAAGACCAATAAAAAGGTGTTAGCATGTGGACGTAATGCGCTGTTCCAGTCTCTTCTGTACCCAAGGTCCATCACCGTTCCCTTTGGATCCCTACGTAATTTGGTGCTCTCCGATACACACGATCGAACAGCGGAGGAGTGGTACTCAAGCGTCAACTTTAGTTTACAATATCTTCGGATGTAATTAACATTTTACAATGCAACAAACGGCAGTGACTACGTATTTGTTTATATGTTCAGATGTGCTAACAAAACTAACGGGGTTCCATTTAAAAAAACGTAGGTTTGTGTTAAAAAACATACTTTCGTGCATTTTTTAATGGTTTGTATTAACCAATTACACTAGCCCCTCTCCTCACGTTCGGTCTGTGGAATCGGTTCGTCAGTATTTGATGTGGTTTACGAAATATATCCAGCGGTAATGTTAGGTGACTCACCTTATTCTTACTTATAGTTTTGGAAGAGTTTGGCTATTTGGTGAGAAATCTTCCCTAGCTTACGAACGCGCTAAGTACAAAATTAAATTTTGGACCAAAACCGGCATGTAAACAATACTAATGGCGATACATTAAAGCATGTTCCATTATCTTGTCACAGAGCCAGCATCCAGCATTATGCTTTGAAATAGCTGTATAACTTCCTGTACACCATCTAAAGATGAGCCTGACGGTTTCGAAAACCGGTTCATGGCATGAATGACTATTTCAAAAAAGTGATTGGTTACAGTTTTCTGTATATACACTATCACATAATATTGGAAAGCATTTTTTATGGTTGATCGTAGCTGGATTTTGTCTTCAGTACGGAGACATAGTAATATATACAAGCGATTTTTAAGTATAATTAATTCTGTATTTCATACGAAATATGATAATATAAAGTACTTTTTAAGTTAACCTGCAGCACTAGCTGTCATTATTTTGGAACATAATTCCCTGTTGTCTTCACTACTGAGCAATTTCGGCTGTGCAGCCACTTTCAAGTGGCTGTAGTCTTAGTCCATCGTGATCCTTTGTGAGTAATAGTACATTCATGTTGACTGTGGCATACTCGACCTTACTCCCACATTACTAGTTAAATTCGTGACGAAATTCAGGTGCACCATTCGCTACAAATGAAGATAAAAGAATACTCTAATCCAAATGACGACTGGTGTGCGGGAGACATGATTGTCATTCAAAGAATTTTATTTTGCATCTTGGCCCATTGCAACTAAAATTTATAAGCTAGAACAACAGTCAATGTACGCTGCTTGACAAAAAATAAATAAAATAAAATAAAAAGCGAAGCATCCAGAGTGGAAGAAGGAAACGAAATGAAACTTCACGAAATGAGAGGATATGTGATATAACTAGAGTTATTATAAAATCGAGACAAACTTACATAGAACTTAGCACAGTGAACACATCGGTATAACGTTGCACATCCTCTGGCCTGGATAGATACACTGATTTTATTGTATCTTCTCCTGAGGCAAGCTGCCCCACAACTTTGTTACTGGTTCCTGATCTCTCGAGTACTGGCGTTCGGGCGGAGTTAGTGTCCGAACTGATCCCACACAAGTATATGTGGGGACCCTGCTGGCCTCTGGAGTACGTCAGAATCACGTTCATATTCCATAGAGAGACGTGCAATGTGTGGAAAAGCATTGTTCTGTTGGAAAGTGTACCATGATACTCTCGCATGAGAGGTAACACATGAGGACGCAAAATTTTCGTGACGTACCATTGAGCCATCAGAGATCCCACAGTCACTAGCAGCCGTTACCTGAAGTCATACTCGGACGTTCCCATAACATGATATCAGGGGTAACACGGCTTTTGGTCACCAAAAAGTGCGAACAATGGGTCCTCCAGCCAGCCTAATACTTGCCAACGATGGTCATCGACGGTAGTACAGAATACAAAGCGAGGCCATTCATCAGCTGTCCATGTTTCTCTGGGGCAGCATCACTCCAAACTCAGCCGTTTGTGTTACGGTGCCAATGGCAACCTACGGATGGGACAAGAAATTAT
This sequence comes from Schistocerca nitens, assembly GCF_023898315.1. NCBI lineage: Eukaryota > Metazoa > Arthropoda > Insecta > Orthoptera > Acrididae > Schistocerca > Schistocerca nitens. The sequence continues at coordinate 363,587,676 of NC_064621.1, forward strand.
TAGTCCGCTCGCTGCAAGTCTCCGACCATTGTTGCAGGGAGTCCATTACTTGTTCTCACAGAGCAGGCGCAGATGTGGAGGGATTGCGATTAGCTTACTGCTCGCTACGGTGGTACTTCCTTGTGGTGGTCAGTTCACACGTGCTCAACTAGAACCGCGACGACGATTATGCGGTCCAACATGGGGCCACTCTTACACCTCAATACTCCAGAAATCTTGATATTGTTCGACCAGTCTGTTAAAAGGAGACGCACAATGAAGCCACTGTCAAACTCTGTCAGATGCTGATAACATTGTTTCACACGAGTAGACAGCATCCCCTTGTACATCTGACGCCGTTCTCGCTCAAGCCTGATAACAACACTAAACACATCCCAATGCAGTGTGAATTTTCCCTCTGCAGTGGAGTGTGCACTAATTCGTAACCACCTGACAAATGAAAAATCTGTACCGGAGCGAACTCGAACCTGGGACCACCTCGTTTATTGGGAAAGTGCTCTACCGAATGAGCTACCCAAGCATGACTGACCACCCGGTCCAGTACACAGCTTTAACCTGCCAAGAAGTTTCAATACTAACGAGCAATCGTCAAAGAGGCAGAGTCGCGGATTCATCATTATCGTCGTTCCGACGTGCAGCTGATGCTCCAGTCTAAGTCTAGCAATAGGTGGTTTACAGAAATGGGGCTGAATTCAAGGTGCCTCTTGCGACGACTACCATGAGCTCTGTACACCAACAAGTCCATTTGTAGTGGTGTCTGACACAATCGGCCCGAAATCTTATCCACTTGAGTGGAATGGTTTTCAGTGTTTAGTTCCGCTTCGGAATGAGCACCAATGACCAGCGAAGACGTGTCTGGAGATGTCCCAGACAGCAGTGAGCTATCGACCTGACTGTCGCCCGCCATCCGATCTGACAACCAAGACTGATGCACTGGGATACCATCACTCTGGCTATCGACCTGACTGAGCTATCGACCTGACTGTCGCCCGCCATACGATCTGACAACCAGGACTGATGGACTGGGATGCCATCACTCTGGCTATCGACCTGACTGAGTTATCGACCTGACTGTCGCCCGCCATACGATCTGCCAACCAGGACTGATGGACTGGGATGCCATCACTCTGGCTATCGACCTGACAGAGCTATCGACCTGACTGTCGCCCGCCATACGATCTGACAACCAGGACTGATGGACTGGGATGCCATCACTCTGGCTATCGACCTGACTGAGCTATCGACCTGACTGTCGCCCGCCATACGATCTGACAACCAGGACTGATGGACTGGGATGCCATCACTCTGGGGTTATATTTCATTGAAACAGTGCCAGCTCGCACGTGAGGAGAGTTCCTATTAATTGTCTGGGTGCTTTCCAACGACTAATTTGGCCAGCAGTGTCACCGAATCTCTCTACAATTCAGAAAGTTTGGAGCGTAATGAGTAGGGTACTCTTACCAGCTCGGTATTTTGACATATGACGCAGCAATTGGACAGAATTTGGCACGAGAGCCCTCAGGAGGTTATCCAACAACTCTATCAATCAATGCCAAGCCGAATAACTGCTTCCATAAGGGCCGATGGTGGACCAACGCGCTATTGACTTGCTCAGTTTGTGAAGTTTTATTTCTTAAATTAACCAACTTTCCTGAAATGGTATTCAGTTGCTTGCCTGTACATGTATATCACATCAACCGCTTCCGCTTTCGGTCCCATACGGATAATTCATTCCGTTTTTTTCTTTTTTTTAACATCCAATCATGCTAATAGATATTTGTAACGTTTATTAAAAATCCAACTCCTCCAGTTGTATTTAAGATTTTATATTTATTTGGCTAATAGTTTCGAAGTTGCGTCAACGCCATCTTCAGGCCCATACACTTTGATGAAATCAGTTGTGTGTGGCTGAGTACTAGAGGTCCGCGGTGAGACCAATACGTGCTCCACATGTTTGGCGGGCAGTAACTAGTGTGAAGTTTAAACCAGTTGGTCAAAGATAGTAAAATAAATTCACAGCTTCAGCAAACGCACAAAAGCTATCTTTGACCCACTGGTTTAAACTTCACACTAGTTACTGCCCGCCATCCCTGTGAAGCACGTATTGGTCTCACCGCGGACGTCTAGTTCTCAGCCACACACAATTGATTTCATCAAAGTGTACGGGCCTGAAGATGGCGTTGACGCAACGTCGAAACCAGTAGCTAATAAATATAAAATCTTAAGTACAGCTGGAGGAGTTTCATTTTTAATAAAAATTATACCAACTGTGTCCCCCCATAATCCAATTTAAATATGGATGTACGAAGATTTGTAACTTCGTCTGCGCGATTCCCAGGTAGAACGGGTATGTGTACTTCATAACTTCTAACATTTTCATGCTTCAGTTCGTTGACTCATTGGTTCCATGTGCAGCGGAATTCTCTCGCTTGTACGATTCCGTACCACGTAAGGGCATACTGTGCTGCTATCGTCGGCGTTAAAGAAAAAGTCTGGAGACATATTAGGAAAAGTAATATGCAAAACTAGTAGAGGAATTATACTGTTTGTGCAGCAAAATAATTGACGATGGGATAATTGCAAAGACAAAATTAAATGCAGGCGGGAAAAAATAAGAAAAAATTTTCCGAAAAATATTTCGATTCAGAATATAAATTTAAGTGCTACAAAGCATTCATCTTATGCGTAGTCCTACATGAATGTGAAACGCCGACAAAAAAAAAACAATACAGAAAAGAAAATCCTAGAAGCTTCTGCGCGTTTGCTGAAGCTGTGAATGTATTTTAGACGCGGCAGTGTTTGGTCAAGGAAAAAAGAGAGGGCATTTCTCATTTTGAATGCAGCGAGCTGTACAACGGATTGTGTTGGCAATAAAAATTCCGACGTTCCGTAGTATTATTATGATGAGTCGGCTTTTATTACTTATTGTGGAAGCCCGCACTAATGAGAGAGAGTAGTCTTGAAGGGGGAGCTCATGGCATCCTGGCATTCAAAGAGCTTCGCGGAATGCTAGCGCTACCATGAAACGAATTACGAACGTTTCTCATTTGGCGACCATTCCAGATGACAATGTCTAGAAGCAGCTTGGCGTCATGATATACAAGAACAACCAGCGATACCGCTCGAGAAAAGAAAATTTATGTTGAACTGAGTGACGTAATTCATGACATAGTAACAGTCAAGGTAAACACATAGTAATGCGAAATGTAAGGGCTGCTGTAACCATTCTTTTATTTCGAAGGGTGATGCGGTGCTAAGATTGTTAGCGATTAATAAATAAAGGAAATAACATTTTAAAAAACATATATTTAAATTATACTAAGATCGGAAATGTCCAAAGAACTAAGAATGATGTAATATAGGGAACATGAAGCAAACTGTTATGTTATTTTCAGTATATATACGTAACGCATTGTTACACTCTCTGCTGTTCAGTTCTTCGACTGATAAGTTCAGATACCTTTCCTTTATGTTCGTGTATTGTAACAGAGATAAAAGTATAACTGTTTAAGGGAAAAATTCATTTCTACCCCGATTTATCAAAAACAAAAATATTGGAAAAATAGTTACGGAAAAAGGAATTTGGCGTATGAAAAAAGTTAGCTGCTTTTGCGAGCAACAATTCTGGTAGCATTTGCGAGCTAGTAGGCAATTTTCATTACAAATATTAGGCTTTACGGTGTTCTCGTTTAACTTGTGGAAAACTAATGTCTACAAGTTATGAAAGTGCATTTAATTTGGAAGACTCAAGAGTATTAACAAAATATTTTTAAAACTATTTTTGATTTTGGTACAGCTTCTTCCGTACACTTGTTTACGTGTGTTTCCTAGCGCTCACATGAAGGCTGCGAAACTTTACCTTATCTACCATCCTTGTGCTGCTGTTATTATTAGATACTAGAGATACGTTCGCCTAAAAATAGCCGGCTTCATTTATTCGCACTAACGTACAACAACGAAGGAGACAGCGCACTGCTTCAGGAGGAACAGTAAACATTCCACACAACGTTCTATATAATACGTCTTTAATTTTTGTTGGTTACAGAATTACAGCTGCCAGAATGCAACCCAAAAAAACACGCAGAAGGTGTTAAACAAATTCAACTTCTTAGTGTAATGGACTTTTGAATTCTGTTGACAAGATCAATTGTAGCTCTTCTGAGGTTGTCATGGCGTTCTTTTATGATGACAGCGCCATTCATTATTCGAACGATCAGTTGGCCTCTTATATTTCTGCCAGTACATCTACCGAGGAATGTCGGGTACAGATGATGTGTCACATTACCACAGTCCGCAGCTCGTGGTCGTGCGGTAGCGTTCTCGCTTCCCACGGCCGGGTTCCCGGGTTTGATTCCCGGCGGGGTCAGGGATTTTCTCTGCCTCGTGATGACTGGGTGTTGTTTGATGTCCTTAGGTTAGTTAGGTTTAAGTAGTTCTAAGTTCTAGGGGACTGATGACCATAGCTGTTAAGTCCCATAGTCCTCAGAGCCATTTTTTTGTCACATTACTACTAGAATTTTCATGGGCCCCCTCATGCTAGAAAAACATATCCATCCTTGAAGCCACAGCGAACTTCCAATAGTGTTGGAAGCTCGTTTTCAAGAAAGTGTAGATAATGGTGCTGTGAAAGATGATAACACAATAGGCCAACAGATGACAAATTCAGTTCTGAAACTCAAGAATAACTGCAACTTGAACTTCAGAACAAGATATGAGTTTCGATGAATAAACCAATACCAACTGGAGTATCAATATGCGAAATGAAAACTTATCTATGTAACAGGCTGTGTCACAGTAACCAATAAAAAACGAAAACACGTCTTAGCTGTTGTTTTATTCGAATTTGTCTTTATTACCAGCTCCTAAAATATCAAACATTCTTTACATATGCAGACCGAGGCGGCGAATGAAAATTTGCACTGTGACTGGGATTCGAACCCAGGTCTCCTAGTCACTAGGTGGATGCGCTAATCGCTACAGACAGTCAATTTGCACAACTGCACGGACTACCCTAGCCTGCCTCCCACATCAACCCAACTGCCCAGTCACGTCTCAGCCCCCTTGATACTCCCCCTAAACTCGTACAGCATTGTAAAGGCTTTCCAACTCTACTTGAATAGCACCTCAGCACTGAATGAAACAGGTGAATACGGTTGGAGAGCCTCTACAATGGTGTTTGAGTTTAGGGGGAATACCAACGGGGATGGGTAACACTAAACACTAAACACTGAGAACTAGACGTCCGCGGTGATACCAATACGTGCTTCACAGGGATGGCGGGCAGTAACTAGTGTGAAGTTTAAACCAGTGGGTCAAAGATAGCTTTTGTGCGTTTGCTGAAGCTGTGAACACTAAAGACTCCGTCTTCAGGCCTCAAGTGGCCCATCGGGACCATCCAACAGCCGTATCATCCTCACATGAGGGTGTGGATAAGAGGGGTGTGTGATCAGCACAACTCTCTTCCGGTCGTTATGACGGTTTTCTTTGACCAGAGCCATTACTATTCGATCGAGTAGCTCCTCAATTGGCATCACAAGGCTGAGTGCACACTGGAAAATGGCAACAGTGCATGGCCGCCCAGATGGTCACCACCCATCCATGTGCCGGCCACGCCCGATAGCGCTTCGGTGATCTGACGGGAACCAGTGTATCCACTGCAGTAAAGCCATTGCCAGTGGGGCTGAGGCGTGAATAGGAATTTGGATTAAGGAAGGAGGTGGGCTAAGGTAGTCTGTGCAGTTGTGCAAAGCCATAGTGCCAGGGCGGCATAGTGTTTAGCTCATCTGAAAATGTTCAAATGTGTGTGAATTCCTAAGGCACCAAACTGCTGAGGTCATCAGTCACTAGACTTACACACTACTTAAACAAACTTATGCTAAGAACAACACACATACACACATCCCCGAGGGAGGACTCAAACCCCCAGCGGGAGCGGCTGCGCAACCAGTGATATGGCGCCTCTAACCAGGCGGCCACTCTGTGGGTTTAGCTCATCTGCCTTGTCAGCAGATGACCTGGGTTTTAATCCTACCCTTGGTACAAATTTTCATTCGTGGCTTCAGTTTGCTTGTATGCAACATAGATGTCTGAGACTTAAAAACGTCTCTGGAATCAGAGAGCACTTCAGTAGCTGTCAAAGGGTTAATGAAAGCACTCCGTCTTCAGGCCACAAGTGGCCCAACGGGACCATCCGACCGCCGTGTCATCCTCACTGAGGATGCGAATAGGAGGGGCGTGTGGTTAGCACACTGCTCTTCCAGTCGTTATAATGGTTTTCTTTGACCGGAGCCGCTACTATTCGGTCGAGTAGCTCCTCAGTTGGCATCACGAGGCTGACTGCACCCCGAAAAATGGCAACAGCGCATGGCGGACTGACGGTCACCCATCCAAGCACCGGCTATGCGCGAAAGTGCTTAACTTCGATGATCTGACGGGAACCAGTGTATCCACTGCGACATGGACGGTACCCAAAGGGTTAATGAAGCAAGTTTTTAATACATAGTGTAAGATTAATTGTAAACCTGCCACTGCTTAAAATGTATGAAATAGTCAAATTGCAATTTACCTACTTGGTAAATGTTTTGCTTGGATACTATTGAATGCTACTATCAGTTCTAGTCTCTCGTTTGACATTTGCAAGTGAGTTATAAACACGTCAGTCACTTTGAACCTCACCCTTTTACGGTTACGAGATGCCTCTGGAGGAAAGATGAGCGGGATAAAGTGTTTATTTATTACCAAATGATACCCCTTTAATCACGTTCAATGTCGTACGTCCCTTTTAATCACGTTCTATCTCGTACATCTTCCTGAATGAGAGGATGGATGAATCTGTCTGTTTTAAAATTTCTGTGGAGAACTAGAGACTCAAATCCAGCCTGCATGAGCTGTGCCAGCCTTACAGTATTTTGATACTTGTAGAGCCTGCTGTAAACGCAGGGTGTGTCAGAGATGTTGTCTGGGCTCTTGGCGCTCAACATTTGGCTGTAACGTAAAGTTTGTTGTTCTCCCATCCCCTTAGAGAGGACGGATCGGCACTTTCCTTGTTGTTGGCGCCTTGTAAGTATGGTACAGTATCTTCATTCAGTTGCAATTACACATAGTTTTCAATTAGACAACATTGTGTTATTCCATCATGTAGTAATTTCCAATCGCTTTTCATTTAATGCGACAATATCTATTTTCGTGGTTACATTTTCGGTTGTACTTAATCAACTTTCATGTGTAGAACGCTTTTTGGTTAGATAGTTTTTGTCCATGACGAGATTCTCCCACGTGCACTGATCAATGAGCTTAATGTTTCATGCATTGGTTTATTTCTAATCTAGCAGAATAGCCGCCGTTATCAGTGAATATATTTATTTCAGTCTTCTATTAGTCCTTATCCCTCTTCCCCCCCCCCCCCTCTGTCTATCTGCTCCTCTCCTTCCATCTTCTCCTCTCCTCACTCTCTGTCCTTCTCCTCCTATTCCCTTTCTCTGTCCACTTCCTCCACCCTCTATTAGTCCATCTTTTCCTCTCTCTGTCGTTACCCATCTCCTTCTTTTTCCTTCCTCTGTCCATCTACTCCTCCCCTCTCTGTCCCTCTGTCCATCAGCTCTTTCCCGTCTTTCCATCTACTCATCTCCCTCTCCTTCTGCTCCTCATCCTCTATCACTCCTTCACCTCCTCTATTTCCTCCTACCCCTCTCCCTGTCCACCTCAACCTGCCCCCTCTCTGTGTCGATTCTCTTCTTACTCTTCTCTCTGTCCAGCTCCTCCTCCAACCTAGCTTTATTTATCTCTTCCTCCTCCTTTCTCTGTTCATCTCCTTATCTTTCCTTTCTCAATCCACCTCATCCTCTCCCCTGTCTGTGTCCATCTCGCGGCGCGGAGTGGCTGCGCGATTTGGGGCGCCACGTCACGGACTGTGCGAGTTGTGCGGCCTCTCCCGCCGGAGGTTCGAGTCCTCCCTCGGGCATGCGTGTGTGTTTTGTTCTTGGAATAAGATAGTTTAAGTAGTGTGTAAGTCTAGGGCCGATGACCCCAGCAGTTTGGTCCCTTAGGAATTCACAGACATTTTAACTTTTTTCTCCATCTCCTCCTCCACCCTTCATCCCTATTTCCTACTCTCCCTCTTCCGTACATCTCCTCCTCCTCTCCTTCCGCCTCTCTGTCTCTTCATCTCTTTCTACCACGTTCTCTCTCCACGTTATCATCCACACTCTAGTAGGCGGTTGCTGGTTCTCTCCCCCTCAGTATTTCATTGCAGATAGTAAGTAATTTGTGTTCCGTGGTTGGTCAAGATCTATCCATGGGTTTAGAAGGAGATTTTGACTCGCGGCTTCGCCCGCCTACGCACGTCACATTTTATTTTATTTTATTTTATTGATTTATTTTTTTAGTTATCAGTCTTCTGACTGGTTTGATGCGACCTGCCACGAATTCCTCTCCTGTGCCAGCCTCTTCATTCCAGAGTATCCATTGAAACCTACGTCCTCAATTATTTGATGGATGTATTCCAATGTCTGTCTTCCTCTACAATTTTTTTCTTTCTACAGCCCTTCTAGTACCATGGAAGTCATTCCCTGATCTCTTAACAGATGGGTTTCTGTCTCTTATCCTTGTCAGTGTTTTCCACGTTTCCCTTTCGTCTCCGATTCTGCACAGAACCTACTAACTCGTCACCTTATCAGTCCAGCATTGGGCCTATCCCACCACATCTGAAATGCTCCTATTCTCTTCTGTTCAGATTTTCCCACAGCCATTGTTTCACCACCGTACAGTTCTGTCCTCCAAATGTACATTCACAGAAATTTTTTCCTCAAATTAAGGCCTATGTTTGATACTAGTGTCTTCCTCTTGGCAAGGAATGTCCTCTTTGCCAGTGCTACTCTGCTTGTGATGTCCTCCTTGCTCCGTCCGTCATTGGCTATTTTGTTGCCTATGTAGCAGAATACGTTAACTTCATCTATTTCGTGACCATCAATACTGATGTTAAGTTTCTTGCCGCTCTCATTTTTACTACTTCGCATTAGTTTCATCTTTCTTCGATGTAATTTCAATCAATATTCAGTACTCATTAGACTGTTCATTCCATTCAACAGATCCTGTAATTCTTCTTCACTTTCACTCAGGATAGCAGTATCATCAGCGAATCGTACGACTGATATCCTTTCGCTGTGAATTTTAATTCCACTTCTGAATGTTTCTTTTATTTCCATCATTGCTTCTTCGATGTACAGATCGAACAGCAGGGGCGAAAGTCCACATTCTTGTCTTAAACCCTTTTTCATCCTAGCACTTCGCTCTTTGACGTCCATTCTTATTATTACCTCTTGGCTATTGTACATATTGTATATTACCCATCTCTCCTTGTAGCTTACCCCTATTTTTCTCAGAATTTCGAATATATTGCACCATTTTACATTATAGTACGTTTTTTCCAGGTCGACAAATACTTTGACCGTGTCTCGATTTTTTTCTTTAGTCTTGCTTCCACTATCAACCGCAACGTCGGAATTCCATCTCCAGTGCCTTGACATTTCCTGAAGCCAAACTAATCGTCATGTAACACATCCTCAATTTTCTTTTCCATTCTAATGTATGTTATTTTTGTCAGCGACTTCGACGCATCAACTGTTAAGCTGATTGTGCGTTCATTCTCGCACTTGTCAGCTCTTGCAGTCTTCGGAATTGTGTGGATGATATTTTTTTCGAAAGCCAGATGGTATGTCGCCAGATTCATACATTCTACACACCAACGTGAATAGACGCTTTGTTGTCACTGCCCCCAATGATTTTAGAAATTCCGATGAAATGTTATTTATCCCTTCTGCCTTTATTAGATCATAAGTCCTTCAATACGCCCTGAAATTCTGATTCTACTACTAGGTCCCCTATCTCTTCTAAATCGACTCCTGTTTCTTCTTCTTTCACATCAGACAAATCTTCCCCGTCATAGTTAGTATTCCCGTTGCACTCTTAATGTTACCATCCTTTTCTTTATTTTCACCGAACGTTCTTTTGGCTTTCCTATACGCTGAGTCAGTCTTTCCAAGAATCATTTCTTTTTCGAATTTTTCACATTTTTCATGCAGCCATTTCGCCTTAACTTCCCTGCACTTCCTATTCGTTTCATTCCTCAGTGACTTGTGTTTCAGTATTCCTGAATTTCCCTTAACATTTTTGTACTTCCTTCTTTCATTGATCAACTGAAGTATTTCTTCTGTTACCCATGACTTCTTCGCAGTTACCTTCTTTGTGTCCATGTTTTTCTTTCCAGCTTCTGTGATTGCCCTTTATAGAAATGCCCATTCCTCTTCAACTGCACTCGCTACTGAGCTATTCTTTATTGCTACAACTACAGCCTTAGAGAACGTCAAGCGTATCTCGTCATTCCTTAGTACTTCCGTATCCCATTTCCTTGTATATTGACTCTTCTTGGCTATTGTGTTAAACTTACGTCTACTCACCATCACTACTGCATTGTGATCTGAGTCTATATCAGCTCCTGGTTACGTCTTACAATCCAGTACCTGATTTCGGAATATCTCTCTGACGATGATGTAATCTAAACGAAACCTTCCCGTCTCACTCGCCCTGTTCCAAGTAGACCTCCTCTTGTGATTCTTGAACAGAGTATTCGCTACTACTTGCTTAAATTTATGACGGAACTCAATTAGTCTTTCTCCTCTGTCATTCCTTCTCCCAAGCTCATATTCTCCTGTAACCTTTTCTTATGCTCCTTTTCCTACAAGTGCGTTCCAGTCCCCCATGAGTATTATATTTTCATCTCCCTTTACGTACTGCATTACCCTTTCAATATCCTCATATACCGGGTGATCAAAAAGTCACTATAAATTTGAAAACTTAATAAACCACGGAATAATGTAGATAGAGAGGTAAAAATCGACACACATGCTTGGAATGGTTGGTTGGTTGGTTGGTTGTTTGGGGAAGGAGACCAGACAGCGTGGTCATCGGTCTCGTCGGATTAGGGAAGGAAGTCGGCCGTGCCCTTTCAGAGGAACCATCCCGGCATTTGCCTGGCATGATTTAGGGAAATCACGGAAAACCTAAATCAGGATGGCCGGACGCGGGATTGAACCGTCGTCCTCCCGAATGCGAGTCCAGTGTCTAACCACTGCGCCACCTCGCTCGGTGCTTGGAATGACATGGGGTTTTATTATAACCAACAAAATAAAACAACCCATATTGCTAGATGCCTGAAAGATCTCTTGCGCGCGTCGTTTAGTGATGATCGTGAGCTCAGCCGCCACTTTCATCATGATTGGCCTTCCAGGTCCCCAGACCTCAGTCCGTGCGATTATTGGCTTTGGGGTTACCTGAAGTCGCAAGTGTATCGTGATCGACCGACATCTCTCGGGATGCTGAAAGACAACATCCGACGCTAATGCCTCACCATAACTCCGGACATGCTTTACACTGCTGTTCACAACATTATTCCTCGACTGCAGCTATTTTTGAGGAATGATGGTGGACATATTGAGCATTTCCTGTAAAGAATTTCTGCTGTTATTTTTCACTTTTGAACATTTTCATTTTTTGGCATGTTGGACTTAGAATTTTCACGTTTCGATTAAGTGATGAATGTTAAAGTTCTTATACATTGAGTTCCCTATGGGACTTAGTCTCTGAAATGTTTGACTGTCAATAACTACCACATTTGTTGATGAAATTGTTTAGTATTTGGTATGTATGTTACTATAGTGTATAAGTATGCAATGCTGTAATAAGTTTTTAGATTTTCAAAATTTCGATTTTTGACGTTATCCCGTACGGGCGTACTAGTCTCACTAGGTACGCCCGTCCGTTGTGCGTCAGCCTCAGGCTTTGTCTTACTTTGTTATGCTAATTATTGCTATTCTGATCAGATGAAGCGCCATCTGTCGGACATTTTTTGAACGTTTTCTATTTTTTTGTTCTAATGAAACCTCATGTCATTCCAAGCATGTGTGTCAATTTGTACCTCTCTATCTACATTATTCCGTGATTTATTCAGTTTTCAAATTTATGCTGACTTTTTGATCACCCGGTACTTTCTCTATCTCTTCATCCTCAGCTTGCGACGTCGGCACGATTACCTAAACTATCGTTGTCGTTGTTTGGTTGCTGCCGATTCTGATAAGAATAACCCTATCAGTGAACTGTTCCTAGTATACACTACCTTTCTATTCATAACGAATCCTACAGCCTTTGTACCATATTCTGCTGCTGTTGATGTTATCCTACTCGTCTGACCCGAAATCCTTGTCTTCCTTTCATTTCACTTCACTAACTCCTGTTGTATCTACATGTAGCCTTTGCATTTCCCATTTCAAATGTTCTAGATTCCCTACCACATTCAAGCTCTGACATTCCATGACCCGACTCGTAGAACGCTATCCTTTCGTTGGTTATTCAGTCCGTTCGCTCCTCCTTGGCAGTCCCTTCCCGGAGATCCGAAATGGGGACTATTCCGGAATCTTTTGGCAATGGAGAGAGCATTATGACAATTTTTCAGTCACGGGACACATGTCCTGTGGATACACGTTACGTGTCTTTAATGCAGTTGTTTCCATCGCCTTCTGCATCCTCATGTTGTTGATCATTGCTGCTTCTTCCGCCTTTAGGGCTGTTTCCTACCATAAGGACAAAAGAGTGCACTGGAGCTCTGTCCACTGCTCTGCCCTTTTTGACAAGGGCGTTGGCAGGATGACGGTGACTATACCGAAAGTCAGGGGAGTGCAGTAGGTGGTATAGCACTTAGCAGCCCCGTCAGTCAAACGAATCAGTAACAGCTTGCACTGTACGTGCTTGAGCATTTTCCTACAAAATGCTTGTCAGTTCCTGCAGAAAGTGTCATCACTTCTATTTCGAAGCTGGTCGTAGGTTGTGTTCCAAAAATGAGCAGCATAGAGACAGAAGTGATGACACTTTCTGCAGGACCTGCTCAAGCACGTACAGTGCAAGCTGTTACTAATTTGCTTGACTGATGGGGCTGCTAAGTACTATACTACCTAATGCACTCCCCTCGTAAGTTCAATTCGATTTCCAAACTGAAGGAAACACTTCACGGCATTCGCTTCACAACTGCTACAAATTCGTCGGGCAATAGACCGCGCCGCTCGAACTGTGAACACAACCGGCACTGCTAAGAATATCCTACGACTTCCACATCGCTGGCAACGAGTTATACACAATGCTCGTGACTGCTTTGAGGGTCTGTAAAACTTTGAAACACGTATCTATTTTGTACGAGCTGTAAATAAATAGTTGCCCCTATTAAAGTTCCAAACCTCGTAGTACCAAGACAACAGCGCCGTAAACCTATGCCCCACCGTCAGAAGAAGGGGTTGCACGAATTCCATTTCAAATAAAAGAAGTAGGTACATATTTATAAACGTTGCTGAACCTCCAACAATTTATTTTTGAGCACCATTCGCTTTATTTTTGGCGAGCACGGTGTACACTGTCGACCCAAAAACAATAATTCCAGTCGTTCGGTTCCAGCCAAGGTTTTCGGCGATTTCCCTTGGTAACCAATCTATTACTGGAACTGTAAATCCTCTCCAAAATATTCCTGATTGGAAGTTCCGTTGCCTAGCAGAGATTTTTCTGCAACAACTTGCCCACCTCTCCGAAGCAGGAAATAAAAGGAGTGTAAAAAAGAAACCTGAACTACTTCACAGCGCGTGTTTAAATAACCTTATGATTGAAACTTCCTGGCAGATTAAAACTGTGTGCCCGACTGAGACTCGAACTCGGGATCTTTGCCTTTCGCGGGCAAGCGCTCTACCATCTGAGCTACCGAAGCACGACTCACGGCCGGTACTCACAGCTTTACTTCTGCTAGTATCTCGTCTCCTACCTTCCAAACTTTACAGAAGCTCTCCTGCGATGGTAGAGCGCTTGCCCGCGAAAGGCAAAGGTCCCGAGTTCGAGTCTCGGTCGGGCACACAGTTTTAATCTGCCAGGAAGTTTCATATCAGCGCACACTCCGCTGCAGAGTGAAAATCTCATTCTGGGAACCTTATGATTAGTTGAGTTACGTTAAAGCATTGCAGTAAAACTGACATAAGCAGGTGATAAAAAACAAACACAGCTAAGAAAATAGCTATTACTTTCGAGATGTTGTCAAAGTATTCACGTTCACTGTAAGAACTCGTAGATCGTGTCAAGCACAGATAGGGAAAGAGTTAGGAGCCAGTGGCATACAGTGTGACGCATACCCTAAGAGAAAAATTTAATAATATTGGTATTCAATATTATCGTACAAAGGCGACGAAAATTCCTTAATTCTATAGGTAAAGACGAACCTTGCAAGTTACGTAGCTTAATCCCCATTATCGTAATACAGCACAGGAGAGCGTATGAATATCGAAAGTATGGGAAGTACACTGAGGTGACAGAAGTCGCGGGACTGCGATATGCACATACAAGAATGGCGGTGGTGCATTGGCGGAGCTCTCATTTGTGCTCAGGTGACGCATGTGAAAAGATTTCCAACGTGATTGTGGCCCCACGACGGGAATTAACAGACTCTGAACGCGGAATCTTAGTTAGAGCTAGACGCATGGGACAATTCATTTAGGAAATCGTTTGGAAATTCAATATTCGATATCCACAGCGACGGTGTCAAAAATGTGCCGAGAATGCCAAATTTCAAGCGTTAACTCTCACCATAGACAAAGCAGTAGCCGACGGCCTTAACAACCGAGAGAGTGGCGTTTGCCTAGAGTTTTCAGTTCTAACAGATCGGCAACACTGCGTGAAATAACCGCTGAAATCAATGTGGGACGTACTATGAACGTGTCCGTCAGCACAGGGAGGCGAAATTTGACATTAATGGGCTATGCCACCAGATGACCGTCGTGTGCGCCTTTGCTAACAGCACAGCGCCTCTCCAGGTCTCGTGATCATATTGATTGGTCCGTATACCACTGGAAAAACATGGCCTGGTCAGATGAGTTCCGTTTTCAGTTGGTAAAAGCTGAGTGCAGAGTTCGAGTGTGGCGCAGACCCCAAGAAGCCGTGGAGTTTTCACTGTGCAAGCTGGTGGTGGCACCATAATGGTGTGGGTGTGTTTACATGGAAAGGACTGATGACTGACTGGCTACTCTGAGACCATTTGTAGCAATTCATGGACTTAGTGTTCCCAAGCAACGATGGAATTTTTATGGATGACAATGCGCCATGTCACCGGGGCCACAACTGTTCCCGACTGGTTGGAAGAACATTCTAGACAATTCTAACGAATGAATGGCCAGCCAGATGGCCCAACATGAATCCTATCGAATATTTGTGGGACGTAACCGAGAAGTCAATTCGTGGTTCAAATGGTTCAGATGTCTCTGAGCCTTATGGGACTTAACATCTGAGGTTATCAGTCGCCTAGAACTTAGAACTACTTAAACCTAACTAACCTAAGGACATCACACGCATCCATGCCCGAAGCAGGATTCGAACCTGCGACAGTAGCAGCAGCACGGTTCCGGACTGAAGCGCCTAGAACCGCTCGGCCACACAGGTCGGCTCAGTTCGTGCAAAAAATTCTGTACCACCTACACTTTCGCAATTATGGATGGCTTATAGTGGTAGCAATGGCTCAATATTTCTGCAGGGGACTTCCAGTGATCTGTTGAGTCCATACCAAACTGCATCTGACAAAGGAGGTCCGACACGATATTAGGACGTATACCATGAGTTTGGGACCCCTGTGTGACTGTTGCTGTGTCGCGCCAACGTCATTTCTATTCGTATTCTCCTTTATAACCTTTCGCCGGCTGTTGTCTCACTCTGCCACACTCTTGTTTTAAAACTAAATTCACTCTCTGTAACGTGCTCCTTGTAAATATTTGTGGAAAAGTATCTTTGCTCCTAAACATTTGTTTAGTGGCACATGTTATGGTGCTGTGTGAAGAAAGAGTATTAATAAAAATGACAAGTCTAACGGTATCACAGTGATTCTGTTGTTAATCAGCCGATGAGTCCTCCAAATTTAGAGTCACAGATAATACATATCATCTTGCCGTGGCACTCTCTGGACGTGGTTTACGTATCTGGACGCTTAAGGAGGGTGTTACAATGCAGGGCTACATTCCTGGACACTAGAACCACGCAATTTTCGGGTGTTACCGATCTTTAAAAATCAACGAATTGCATATTTGCGCCTTTTGTAGGAAGTCTGACGTCGCTGACTACGTGTGAACTGGGAAAAATGATTAGGACAGTGACTGTTTTTCAATTAGCAATGTGTCTGCGAATAACAGCGATGTAGAGTGTAATGCCATGACGGAGTCAGTATTCAGTGAAGATGGAACGTTTGCCTGATAGAAGACAATGTTGAAGTACAAACTACTGAAAACATTTTAATAAATTATGAATTTTCTGGACAGTAAAGTGACTCAGAAGTAAATTATGACAGTGTAATTAGCGTGCAGTCGACAATGCAAACCTCGACACCTATGAGTCATCAAGAGCTGACAAAAGATTACTAATTACAGTAATGAACATCTAAGGCAAATTCTGCTGACTTTTGTAGACAGTAACCGCCGTTTCAACCACATATCTGAAAAGTGTCATCAGGAATTGATCCGGAGTTAGTGTGAATTAAGGGATAGAATTGCGACAAATGGTAAACATGTCAACACTTCTCTCATGGCACTTTTTAACAACAGAGAACTTAGAGAAGAATTTAGCGCAAAGCATAAAAAAAGAATCGAGGACGAGGTTCAAAGAGTAAAATGGGATTTGTGGAACACAAAATGTGGTTGGAACAAATAATGGCAAATTTGTCCATGCAGGGTAGGAAACAAGACAGCGAAATTGCAGAAATAGACGGTATCCGCAAGACAAACAAAGAGTCATTAATCAAAATATTAGCAATATTATTTTAGTGAATTGCAGCAACACTTTTTGAAGGGACAGAGAGAAACTATTCGAAGAAATTGCCGTGATGTTTGAAGCTGAATAAAAAAGACATTATTGTAGCCACCAACAACATAGCTGGTAAGTTTATTGGAGTGTACATAAATTTCAATCATTACGATCAATAGCTGGTTACCTTTGTAAAACAGTTTAAAGACGTAGTTCCTGTAAATTGGTATCAACGGAAGAAAATGAGATTATTTGTTCACTTTAAGCACGGAAAAACGCATGATTAGGTTCAAAATTGCTCTGAGCACTATGGGACTTAACTTCTGAGGTCATCAGTCCCCTGGATTTAGAACTACTTAAACCACACTAACCTAAGGACGTCACACACATCCATGCCCTAGGCAGGATTCGAACCTGCGAACGTAGCAGCAGCGCGGTTCTGGGACCGAAGCACCTAGAACCTCTCGGCCACAGCGGCCGGCTCTGAGTATGTACATGTGTGTGTGTGTGTGTGTGTGTGTGTGTGTGTGTGTGTGTGTGTGTGCGCGCGCGTGTGTGAATCAGGGAGCAGTTATGGGCACTTTGATTGTGTTCATTACAACGTTGCCCGGAGACAACAACTAGATGACGTCACATAAGGAAGAATCACCGGGAAATTGGAAGAAGAACAAAGTGTAAGGAAAGTTCCTGACAAATTAAATCTGTGTGCCGGACCGAGACTCGAAGTCGGGACCTTTGCCTTTCGCGGGCAAGTGCTCTACCAACTGAGTTACCCAAGCACGACTCACGAGCCGTCCTCACAGCTTCAATTCTGCCTGTACCTCCTCTCCTACCTTCCAAACTTGCCCGCGAAAGGCAAAAGTCCCAAGTTCGAGTCTCGATCCGGCACACAATTTTAATCTGTCAGGAAGTTTCATATCAGCCCACACTCCGCTGCAGAGTGAAAATCTCATTCTGGAAAGTGTAACGAGTATGTCCTAGTAGTTTGGTACTGCTTACAGCATTGTTTCGCCTGCATGGGTAGCGTTTCGGACCACAGGCACTGTGATCTGAAGGAGAGCAGGTGGTCGACCACAGTCAATTACATCAGAAAATGTCCGTTGTCTTAGGTAACAGGCGGGAAGGACTCACGTCAGACATTGGGGGCGAGTGCAACCACATTTAACAGGGCAGCAAGGTCCGCAGTCTCCGCTCCACAGTAGCATGGCGACTGCATGGGGGTTGTTTGTTTGAGTGGTAGCCAGTACGTTGTGTTTCACTGACACCCGCTGTTCGGCGGCACCAACGGTCGATAGCATTGGGAGAGGGACAAAGGAGGAGTTCTCAGATACGAGCAGACACAGCCTCAGTAGTGCTCATGTGGAGGGAAGCAGGAACACGTAACGCACTCGGGAACATTGTGGAATAAGATAGTTTTGATGGTTCAGGTGTTTCTGTGTGTGTATGGGGGGGGGTCATAATGCTGCCAATCTCCAAATCTTTGAACAGGATACGCTCAGCAGACGATGTTATCACGACACTGTACTCTTTCAAATGGTTCAAATGGCTCTGAGCACTATGGGACTCAACTGCTGAGGTCATTAGTCCCCTAGAACTTAGAACTAGTTAAACCTAACTAACCTAAGGACATCACAAACATCCATGCCCGAGGCAGGATTCGAACCTGCGACCGTAGCGGTCTTGCGGTTCCAGACTGCAGCGCCTTTAACCGCACGGCCACTTCGGCCGGCCGTACTCTTTCACCATGTGTGTTTTTTCAGGCGTGCTTTCACTCTACGCTTCATTTTCGTGGATCGCAGCGCATGAACGCACCAAACAACTCAGTGCTCACAGCTCTTGAAGTATGCGTCTTAAAGCCCAAGTTTGCTGGACCATTTTTCCTTGTTAGGTCCCTACTACCACCTCTAAAAATACCGAAATCAGAGAGTTTGCTGTAGGAGAGATTTGTTTGACAGCATCGAAGATTAATAAGTGCTCACAGCTCTTAAGTGATGCATAGAAGAGCCCACATTTACTACAATTTTTGCTTCGAATAATTGTTCCTGCCGTATCACTGAATACTGACCATTCCTCCTGGTACAACCTGTTTAAATCTGCAACCTCTTGTCTCGATATTCAGACAACGAATACCGAGCATGCAGTTGTTAGAACGATTGACTCGCTTTCGGGAGGAACATAGTTTAAATCGTTGTGTAGTTGGTCTACCTTTGGTTACTGGGACTGTTCCCCCAACTGAAATGGCTCTGAGCACTATGGGACTTAACTGCTGTGGTTATCAGTCCCCTAGAACTTAGAACTACTTAAACCTAACTAACCTAAGGACATCACACACATCCATGCCCGAGGCAGGATTCGAACCTGCGACCGTAGCGGTGCGCGTTTCCAGACTGTAGCGCCTAGAAGCGCTCGGCCACCCCGGCCGGCCCCCCAACAAAACACGACAACTTTCTCACTCTATTCTGTCACAACTCAGTTGCAAATTATAACGATTTTATTATACTAGTATAACATTTTTTTTTTCAAAGTTCCCTAATGTGGCGCAATGTTGCATTCAATCTTATTATGAATCTCATCGAGTTGGCAGCAAACCGTCCGTCACACTCCTTCTAGCAAGAACAAATACCAGGACGCTATATACTGTGAGGTTGCAATTAGCTCAGTCCCGAGCCAGCTCTTTGGTCTGCCATACAGACCCTACAGTACGGATTATGTCCACTCTTACGAACGGTCGTGTGGCGTCTCCTCGAGGAGTCCCTTAAGCCCTCTTGTACTTGGTTCCTTTACGAAAAAATTCGAATAAGAAGCACTGGGAACTACCATCATAAAAAAGAACATCAGTTTCCGCTATATTTGTGTTGTGGAGACATGGCAAAGATGAACTACGTCGTTTTCATGAACATCTCAGTAAGGTCAAAGATTCATTTCATCATGTAGGAGGAATTAGACGGCAGACTGCATTCTGTAGATGTGCCAATCTTCAAGGAAGAAGATGTTAGTTTGGATCACAAGATATGCAGAAACCTGTACACATAGACCGTTACCTATGACTATGTTAGCAAGGTGAAAGAGTCCCTAAGCTCCATCAGCTTCCAACAGATGCAGAAAGCCCCACACAATCCTCTGATGATAAAATTAGAAATATTATTAAATTGTGTATAAGTATAATATTAGAATCAGATCCCTAGTTCCTGATCAACATGAACCCTATAATTTCCATAATGTATGGCCTCCCTAAACTCCATTAAGGTAATATCTCGATTCGACCTATTGTGTCTTCATTGTCAACACCATGTTACAAATTGGATAGAGATTAAATAACCTGATCAAGATCAAAAGCAAGTTTAAAGCTAGTCATAGCATTCTTAATTCAACTGACTTAGAGAACAATTTAAAATACATGTAGACACCACTTAGCGCCAAGCAAGTTTCTTTTGATGTCATCAACCTATTCACTAGCGTGCTTATACAGGAGGGCCTAAACATTCTCATAGACTTACTAGATGAATCAGGACCCAGTTGTCTCGGACGACATAAAGTTATGTACATGAATTTGCCAAACACAAAATTATTTCAGTTTCAGTGGCAGGATATAAAAACAGTTGAATGGTCCAGCTGTAGCATATCCCCTCAATCCATTTCTTGCTGAATTCTTCATGAACAAATCTGAGCCGGCCGCGGTGGCCGTGCGGTTCTAGGCACTGCAATCCGGAACCGCGGGACTGCTACGGTCGCAGGTTCGAATCCTGCCTCGGGCATGGATGTTTGTGATGTCCTTAGGTTAGTTAGGTTTAAGTAGTTCTAAGTTCTAGGGGACTGCACTGCAATCCGGAACCGCGGGACTGCTACGGTCGCAGGTTCGAATCCTGCCTCGGGCATGGATGTTTGTGATGTCCTTAGGTTAGTTAGGTTTAAGTAGTTCTAAGTTCTAGGGGACTGATGATCTAAGATGTTAAGTCCCATAGTGCTCAGAGCCATTTGAACAAATCTGAGTAACAGTTTTTGAAAAATAATGCACTCTCTTCCAAGGCTGGATATTGGTCTAAGTACTGTTGTGCTTATGGACACGTTCTACCAGACAGCTTCAGAAATTCTTCTTCTCCTTAACACAACAGGATAAAATTCACAATGGAGTTCTGGGGTAACTGCATAAATCGTTTAACTCTAAGTGCAGACACCTGCGACATAGTCTTACTGTCAAGATTTATAGAAAACCTACCACCACAGATATTGTAATACCTGTCAATTCTCAATACCCAGTGACCCACAAACATGCTGCATTCATTCATCGATATGTCGCCTAATATCCATCCCTATGAGGAAAGGCAATTTTGATGTTAAGTTAAATGCAATCAGACAACAACTACCCTCCTACTTTAGTGGACTCCATAATGCACAAAAGGCAGAACAACATGTGTGCTCTCTTCTTTGCACTGTTCTCGACCCACTATTTCAAGAACGCAACAAATGGTGCACAAGTCCATATTTAGGGAAAGTCTCATCGAACGTAGCCAGAAAGCTTAAATCAGGAACTTTAACCCTAGCATTACCAACGTATTTTTTGTTACATGTAATACCAACGGGGGGGCCTCAAAGGCCCATAAAGAATACCACAATTTATTTTATCATAAATCAAGTTTATTTACTTCTGATACCTCTAATAACAATTCAAAATGCTTAGACACTGTTTTTGTATACTGGATAATAAAAGATGTTATTATAATAGGAATAAAATGAACAAATCACGAGATTCAGTTTATATATTTTTTGGAATAATGTTTCAAAATAGTGTTTTCTTATAAAAACGACTTTTTTAATTCGATACACTACATGAAGCAAACAAAATTTACTGTCTCATTCTGCAACGCATTTTTCACACAACACTGTCTTCCTGCAGTGTTTCCCACAGACGTGTTTGTGGCACTGAGAGCAGGTAACAGTTGACTTTCCCAGCTTGTTGTACTTGATCTTTTTTGATGCAGCTTCTTGGCAGCATAGGTGGCACCGTCCACGTGTTCCTGGTTCTGCTGTTGAGGATGATGGTTCTACAGAGCAGCTGAGCTTCCGTTGTGTGATGCTTTCCATTGCCATTATTACTGGCTTCTGAAGTCCATACAAATTTTGTGCCCGTTTATCTACTTGAGATCTTATTAGTTCGAGACCTAAGTTAGTGATAAAAACTCTTCTGCGGTTTAGCAAATTCTTTTTCCAATTCGGAAAGTTGAGGAGGAAGAGTGAATATGCATTTATTGCTGCTATGTCAATGAGTGTGTAGAAGAGGGACAAAGGCCATCTTCTTGTTCCTCTCTTTGTGCTGTAGTGTCTTGCCATCTGGTCTATGGTGTCCTCGCCTCCCTTTGTAGAATTATAAAAAATATTTATGTTAGTCTTTTTTGAGTCTTCATTCAACACCCCTTCTGAGTGATAAGTTGAAAGCATCAACAGCAGTTGTTTTGGCTTCTCGCGGACTAGCGTTGATGTAAGAGTAACTGGTGGCCTCTGTGTCTGAGGGTCAGTATAAGCAAAGATGGAAGAGTGTAAACTGCGGCCAGTTGTAGTCTTCAGCTCTTCAGGTATGTGTCGTCTGTTAGACTGTAGGGTGCCAACAAGTGTGAGGTGAAAATCATTCCATAGAGTCTCAGCAAGCTCCACTGAAGTATAGTACCGATCTGTGGTAACATTACGGCCTGATTTTTCAATAGGTTTTATTAGTCTCTTTACAATTTCCATCGGTCCATTTGAATGCTGTGTATTTCCTGACTTGCCTGTATAGATGTCCATGTTGATCACATATCTAGTCTCAGAATCAGACAGCATTCGAATTAGAATGCCGTATTTTCCAGGTTTTTCTTTTAGAAACACCTTGAATGGACAGCGACCACGGAACAAAGACAACATCTCATCCACTGTTGTATGTAGACCAGGAATGAAATACAATGGAAGTGAAGAATTGAAGCTTTCAAAAATTTCCCTCATCGGAGCAAACTTGTCAGTCTGGCGACGAATTTCTCTTGTGTTCTTATCATCAAACCTCAATATTTTAGTCAATTCGAAAAATCGGGTCCGACTCATTGATCCATAGTACACTTGTCGGCCCTGAAGCAAAGACCATAAATCTTGGACGGGTATCTTATTGTCATGATTTGAACCCATGATTAGCAAGAGTCCTATATAACAAAATAACTCATCTTCATCTGTGTGCTGAATACCTAGTCGAGAAGCCTCTTCATTTGAGTGTAGTTTTATTAGATTCATAATTTGAGGTGTAAAAAAGAGCTCTATAGCCTCTTTCGGAGACGCAATTCTTCCTTGTTGTCCTAGCCCCATTCTTTCTCGCACTATATTTTGTACAGAACGCCGATATTGTCGAGATGGCTTCGTAATATACTCTCGTCCACTTTTTGCAATGAATTTATCACATTCCGTATCATTATCATCTGGTGGATTGGCTTCAACCTCATCTTCATTCTCAGACGATGAATCAGTTCTAATTTCTTCCACATCATCATCCACTTCACTTTCCTCTAAATCTGATTCGTTCAAAACTTCTTCTAGCACTCTTTCAATGGAACTATCACGTAAACGATGTCTACTCATGTTGCTGGTTCAACAGCAGCAGAAACACTGAAAATAACAATGGTCCGCTTCATAATAATATGTCTGAAGGCAACAATGCCAAAATTCGTTTCATGGTAAGAATTTGAAACGAGAGTCTCAACCTCGTAAATCTTTCCTTGCTATTACCAACGGGTGGGCTTCTAAGGCCCACAGAGAATTAAATCAAGTAAATGAATTTCAATTACATTTTTATTCCGAAATTCTGTAATGACTCAATAGTACATTCAATAACGAACAATTACCTTTGCTTTCAAGTTCATATATCAAAGGGTGTGGATACAACATAGAAAAACTGAGTCAGTGGGCCTACGAGCCCCCCCCCCCCCCCCCCCCCGTTGGTAATGCTAGGGTTAAAACATGTTTTATAGGCACAACACTGTTGGACACTTTTGTCCATTGGCAAAGACAGCACTTCAGTTTTGGAAAAGGGTGGAGTATACAAAATCATTTGCAATTGCGGCAAATTCTATATACGTAATTCTGGCAGGGCCATATGTATCCGCTTGAAGGAAAACCATAGAAACTGGAAAGTTAGAAAAGGAAACTCTACTTTTTCAGATAACCTGCTCAAAGAAAGACAGTTACAAGGTGCAACATGAAGTATTACATCACACCTATAAAGGAAGAAAGATGAACTTCTTGAAATAATGGAAATTAATAAACTTATCTCCATATGCCCTAGCTTAGTATTGAATGACGAGACACAGTTCCCCTACTCGCCACTCTGACCTACAGATGCTACACATAATCCCATCTAGGCCATGTTGTAATTTATCCCTCTTACTCACTTGCCCCATCTTTTCCTTTACTTCAGTTACTATAATTTCTCTTGTCCTGTTGAAAAAATTTACTGTTTATAACCACAGCTGCTTCATTTATCTGATTAATCACACTATTATATCTTATCTTTTAGTGCTTTAGGACCTGTTAAAGAAAAAATTATTTTATTCAGCCTCTCCCTGCGAACACGTCACCAAAGTTTATTGTTCAGTTCATTTCCTTCTAAGAAAAAGAATGTTGTAATGTTTTGTGTAGTTCATTAGTTGTGTGTCACATATTTTATCTTACAAGGGGACCTTCGGTTTCGGGAGTTCAGTTCGAGATGAGAATTCGCAGGTTAATAGTATACCTCAAGGATGTTCACTCATAGAACTCTTAAAGTGTACTAACCAGAAAATTCCAAAAAAGGGGCACTAAAGTTTTATACGTAGTCCTACATACCTCATATACGGATCATAGGACGTGTAGAGCACATAAGTGAAGAAGGCGTACTAGACTGTAACGCGCCCGATATTTTTTCAATGCTACGTGCCTGCCGATAGGTTTCATTTTTTGATAGTATTAAAAATTATAACAACTGTTAAATAAGGTTAACGGCATAAAGTATTGTCAATTAAATCATAAATAATTTTATTTTGTTTATGAAATACCTGTCACACGTACTTAAAATGTGAATTACAATGATCAAAATTTTCGTTTCAAAAACTTGACTTATTTCAAATGCATCTTTAATGGAGGTAAATTATCACTGTCGCTGAATTCTGGATGGAGTTCCAGTTATATAAATTTTTTTTACAGTATCATATTCATTTATCAATTTTGTATTTTATGTACAAGCACCAGACTATAAACTGGCATAACAATATTTAAAACAAAAAATATTTTGGCATCTTGCAAAATTTATGAAGCACGATTGTTTACAGAAACAAAGTTTTTTATATAAGATCTGTTGTAAAACATACTTCGTTGACTTTCCTGAAAAATTCTTTCATCAGAAAACTTGGAAGCATACCAAGTATATCGGACCATTTTCTTAAAAATGGCGACGCAGCTGATGGACTATTGTTTGTATTTTTATAGAGTCTTCGCAAGAATTTATTTCTCTATTATTTTAATTAAGATAAGCGCAATTTTGTTCACGCTTTATCAGATTTTTTACTTTTCATATGGTTCAACAAGGCGAGTACATTTCGGAGGAATCACTTTAATTGTACATGTTGGTGATTTCTCGTCATCCTGCAAGATTTCGTCGGATAATTCAGAGTCAATAAATAACCGTAACCGTTCTTGACCCACATAAGACTACAGACACCGGTTGAGAAAGTCAGTACACAGTTCTGTAATTAGCTTTACATATTTGGAAGACGTTATTACAACGTTTTTATAATTTTGCTCATATTCTTTTACTGTTTTTTGAACTCGAGAACCAAAGTTACCCGTTGCCTCTTGCAAACAAACAAACACTTGACGCAGGCTGTTTCCAGAAAGAGTGAGGGCATACTGAGCGATATATGTATGCATCACTTTATTCGTACCGTTTCTTTTGACGAAAAGAGTTTTGCCTCCTTTGACAACCAGAGTACTGTTGCACACCGATTGATGCTGACATCCTGAAAAGAAATAACAACCGAAATTGAAGTATATTGTCAGAGAATCGTAAAAAAAGAGAGCAAAATGATTTTTTAAACATCATGCAATAAATACTTGTCTGGTCAATGTTGATAACAAAATCGTTGTTGAATTTCGGTATCAATTTTAACATCTGGGTTCGAAAAGTGTTTGCAGCAGCCAAGGTTTCTTCGATCGTCCCTGTTTCTTTTCTTGAAACAAATCATGTCACTTTCGCTGACGAATTCCGTACTTAATTTTGAATCTGTGAACCCAACTGTGACACGCTTTAAATCCAAAATCTGTTGTGCTGCTGTTAAAGCCCTCTGTTGTAAATTTCGTGTAGTCACTGCAACGAAACGATCATACATTCAGGAACTGATTTCTGCGTACATATGAAATTGATTGTCTCCTTTTCTTATTCCATCTTCCCACTGAGATAATAAACATTCCTTCTTTATAACAGGCTGCATTTTTTTTGTTTCCATGTGTGGTGAGCCTTTGCGATATGAACAAAGTTAGGAAGACTGTCTACTTCTTTTGCCTTCTTTCCTCCTGTTCATATTCATCTGATGAGCTGTGGTCTTCGTACTTTTCGAAAGGTTCACCTTGACAATTTTCATTTTCCTGAAAAAGTTCATCATCACAAGTAATTTTTCAGGCAACATATCCCTAGTACGTCTGTGAAATTCTTCACCCACCAAAATTGCTTCACAAGAAATTGTCGTTGAAAATTCCGACGCAATGAAATTATATGCAGCAAGCCAACTTTCGTAATAGCTTACACTTCACTGTGTAATATGCTTTCAGATGTCTTCGTCGACAGACATTTTTAATTAACAGTATTGTTAAAATTCCACAACGCTCAAATTTCTGCATTAAGTTAGCAATGAACTATCAGTGTAGCAGCTAAGGCCCATTCCTCGATTAGTTCCGTGCGGGCCTTGACACTTCCTGAGCCTCTTTGTATATACAATAGGGCAACAGCAATACTCTGCCTTTCCACGAAGACGCTGGTTTCTCAGATTTACGACGAATGTTTATAACCTTTTCACAGCTTATAATATCGCCCAATTTTGTAATAAAACTATAAGGACAGTAATTAACGCTTTAATTTACGTCAATTAAAAAGGCATTTGAAATAATTCAACGTTTTGAAAAGAAAGTAACGACGAGTGTAATTCACTTTTTAAGTTGCCTGTGACAGCCACTTCATAAACGAAATAAAATTTTTATCATTTAATTGATAATTTAGATCAATAACTTTATTTGAAAGTTGTTATAAATTTTAAAACAATTAATAAAACAAAATAGAATCGAACCCTAATCAGCTGCATAATATTCTAGTACGCCATTGACTGATTTATTTCACCTGTACCTACAACGCAAACTCTGAACATACACGAGGTACGTATGAGCTACGCTTAATACTTTAGAGCCCTTATTCTCGGAATTTTATAGATAGTGCGCTTTATGACTTCTATGAGTGGGCTCACCTTGATGTATACTACCAACCTGCGAAATCTCATTTCCAAGACCGGAAGGTCCCCTTGTTAGTTAAATAATGTTACATCGCATGTTCACTGAAATAATTCCTCGCGTTTTATTTCTAAATGTAAGATTAACGATTTTCATCTTTGGAAATGGAGATACTTTGTCTGTAGCTGCCCTAGTTTGAAATATTTGAGCCGATGAAAAGTTCATTGCACCACATACTTATCTTTGTACCTGATGGTGGCCTAACTGACAAAAATCGGTTCGTGAAACAAATAATAAATATTATAGAATATTACACAAACGTCGAGTGTGTTTTCATACATAACTGGAAACAATATATATATATATATATATATATATATATATATATATATATATATATATATATATATATATGGACCAAATTACTGTATTACACGTGAATGGAACGAAATTATGTAGACAACTGTAATACTGTAAGTCGGTCAAATACTCGGGAGCATTTATCGCGAGCTCTCGTCACAAGTAATTTTTTTCCTTGGCATTTCCATTGTCGAATCGGTAAAGAGAAGACGCTTAGGCCACGTATGTTGTGAAATTGACAAAATCTTATGGAAGGCAGAATTATCAATGTGTCACTGTTGTGGAAACTAATAAAGTTTGAAGATAATGTAAAGAAAAACTGAAGCATTTCATTTATAACTACAAGCTATGACTCAAAAGATCGAATAAACGTCTTCTCGCAAAGAACCTTTTCAAACACAACATCCTGGATGGAACAAAAATTTCCTGGTAAGATATATTCAATCTGCATACTTCACAAAGGGATTTTGTGACAATGTTAACTGATTGATCAATCAGCAGCAAACGGATAGGGTGAGTAATGTTATAGTCTATCTGTACTGATTGCTCACTAAAGTCTTGGAAACGTACAGGATGGCGTCGAATATTCTCACTTCTGTTGTGATCACAATGGGGATGTAAGAGAACAGTCGCTGCGTTGAATGTAAAAGAAATGAATTTCTAGCGTGTAGCCCTTCTTTGTAGCTCCGAACAAGAAGAATGCGACAAAGAGAGAATTCCTTACCTTTTTCTGCGCTACAGGGAAAAGAGAACGTCTGTGTCTGGTAGCACAAAGTGGCCCCCCGAGGCAGCAGGCCGGTGCCTGCTGCAAATTTAAAGGACGCCATCTGCAGAGCCGGCAGCCGCCTAATTGCTTCAGCCGCCACCGGCGCCGCACAGCCACGTCCGGGGACTCGGTCTAACGTAGCGTGGACGCGCACTAACAAGGGCCGTGTTTACACGAGGCGCGGCGCGGCGCGGAGCTGCGGCGCGGGCAGCCGAATCGACGACAAAGGGGCGCTCAGGTTGCGATTCTGCCGCGGGCTGGGGCCGTAGGCCGGTAGTCCGCTTCGTCGCGTGTAGTTTGCTGCTGGTTTCTGGAACGATGAAGCATCACACGTGATTTTCTCCCGCCACGCCGATAGACTTGTTACATCATTGCTGCAGCTAGTGCTTGACTTGAGCTCGGTCTGAACATCTCGAGTAGTTTGCGTCACAGTTCGAGAAATCTCGGCGTCTGCTCTATTTTCCGATCGCCACGAGCTCTAGCGACTTCTGCTGGTACTACCTGTTCGACGTCGTAACGTTACTAATGAACTCTGGAGATTAATAATAAAAATGACTGGTGTAGTGTCGGCAGACTTGCCAACACTACGCACACTAATTGAAAGAGGCGGCCAAGATGCACGCGCTAACTCACGAAGGATGGAGTGAGGTCTGAAACAGGAGACTTAATGAATGCTATAAAGAAAAGTACGTAGCTTCTGGACTACTTAACTTTTAATACATCCTTGTATACATCGTTCTTGATGAGACATCTGGAGATTGTGGCGATACAAGTGAGACTCTTTAGATACAAGCAATCTAAGGCTAATGGCGCCTTGCTAGGTCGTAGACATGAACTTAGCTGAAGGCTATTCTAACTGTCTCTCGGCAAATGAGAGAAAGGCTTCGTCAGGGTAGTCGCTAGCAACGTCGTCGTACAACTGGGGCGAGTGCTAGTACGTCTCTCTAGACCTGCCGTGTGGTGGCGCTCGGTCTGCGATCACACAGTGGCGACACGCGGGTCCGACATGTACTAATGGACCGCGGCCGATTTAAGCTACCACCTAGCAAGTGTGGTGTCTGGCGGTGACACCACAACTGGAACGCGGTCTGAAGCATCTTCTGTGTTGCGGGTCGTATGTAACAATAGCTACTAATCCCTACACATTATAAAAAATGGGTCGATGTGTGTGTGTGTGTGTGTGTGTGTGTGTGTGTGTGTGTGTGTGTGTGTGTATGCGTGTTCCGCATCTCCCCCTAAGCCACTGGAGCGATGTCAACCAATCTTGGTACACATAGTCTTTACTGTCAGATAACAATTGCTGTGGGCGTAAGAATCAACTGCCTAACATAGTTCATGAGATATGAAATCACAAGCAATGAGATGCGTGGATAAGTGCCGTATCATACGTGACATTCAAATGTATAACTTCTGTGCTACTAAATGTAGTCCGCAACTCGTGGTCGTGCGGTAGCGTTTTCGCTTCCCGCGCCCGGGTTCCCGGGTTCGATTCCCGGCGGGGTCAGGGATTTTCCCTGCCTCGTGATGACTGGGTGTTGTGTGATGTCCTTAAGTTAGTTAGGTTTAAGTAGTTCTAAGTTCTAGGGGAGTGATGACCATAAATGTTAAGTCCCATAGTGCTCAGAGCCATTTGAACCACTTTTTTTTTTTACTAAATGTATTCACAATAAATTTCGCAAACAATATCCTCATACGCTGCTAAATGCGCCTATACAACTTGTCACACGTGGTTCAAGAGATATTACGTCATAAACTCTGAGATGGCGAAACGCAGGCACACTGTGCATGACGGTTGGTGAGCCGTTTAATGCTGACATCTTGTCTTTGGGGTACTGCCGTCCCGTTTCTTATTCGATTTACTGGCGTCACTAAGTTGCTGGCTTGCCTGCCGATGAGTGGCAGCAGCAGCGCTTATAGATAAGAGCACTGTCGTACTATCTATGGAGCGACCTCGCCCGACCGTTGCCGACCCATATGACTTGAGTGGGGACGACGTTGGTTGGTCGTTCGGTCGGTCGTCTCATCGGACGACCTGTATTTGTTCACCGCCCACTTCCGGTTTCTCCGTCTGTGTCGACTTGTGATTCGTACTTGTTGTTCCACAGTCACTGGTTTTAATATTGTTCGAGTTGTTTGTGGAAATGTTTCGTGCAACCGTGTGTAGCTTGTGTGCTTTTGACTGAGCAGCTATGTTAATGCAGTGTGCACGCTGCATGTAGTTGGTCGGTTGGGACAGACCAGCGAGGACGTCTCCGTGGTGTATGGTCAGGCCGGGACCGCTGGCGGCGTGCACACGTGGTCAGATTGTGAGGCGCTACCTGTGAGAGCTACAAAGTTCGTTGCCCACCGAACATGGACACTGAAGCTGAGTGATCAGTTAACCTGTTATGAAACCTCAACTGCTGCGACATCTCTTCGTTCATTGCCAGATGTTTGCTTCCCGGGCCGTTCCGGCTAGCAGCAATATATAGCGTGTTGGAGTCGGCGAAATTTTGCAGCCGTCTTCCTCTATGGTCTTTAACTATTAAATTGGTTGTTACTTATCACTGAAGTGCACCAGCAGTATTTTCTGCTTTGTGGCCATTAACATCCCAGTTATCTGCCCTGGTCTTTCACATAGTTTTCTGGCAGTGTGTTTTTCCTGGCCGTGTTGATGCTGTCCGGCACGGTGTGTAGTTCGACAGCCTTTTAGTTGCTTGTTCATATTTTCTTTCCTTAGAGTGGCTATTGAGCCTTGGCTGTTTTAGACGCCAATTTTGAAGATGTAGTGCTGCTGGTATCTTCGTCCTTGGCTGATACTCTCCATTGTCGTGTCGTTGGTCGGGCAGAAGGGAATTGATTAGGTTGTTGGTCAGTCCTTCAGCCGTTCCTGGGTCGGGTTGCCATCGGATTATTTAACCTTACTTCTGGCTCCCTGTCTCACCTCACCACACGTTAGAGCTAGCTCCTCAGGCCGACCCCCGGAACACTACTGACCACCAATGTTCTGTTGATTTTAGATTGTAATTTTCATTTTAGTCTGATGTACTGTGCAAGGCCTTCAGCTGTCTATTAATTTAGTTTGTTTTAATTTTAAATAAGGCCTTCATCTGACTTAAATTAAAAATTTGAAGATTGATTTGTTTAATTACTAAAATTTTGAAAGTTTGTTCTATCTGAAACTCTTGTTATCCAGGCCTTAAGTCCTGAGTTGTTCAATGTCCAGTGTGTTGTCTTCAGCTGAGCTTTTACGTGAAATGTTTTTAAGATAAGGTCTTCAGCGGTCTTAAATTATAATTTTGAAAACTGATTTGTTTAAAACTAGTTTTTTTTAAAATTGTTCTATCTGAAATTCTTGTTATCCAGGCCCTAAGCCCTGAGTTGTTCAATGTCTTGTGTGTGGCCTTCAGCCAAGTATTTACTTGAACTTATTTTTTTTTAAGTAAGGCCTTCAGACGTGTATATTCTTTAAAGTAATTTGTATAACTTATGTTCAGGCCTTCAGCCATTCTTGTCTTTGGTGTGGTTTTGGGACTTCAGCCTAGGAGGTATTGCAAGTTTTGAAACTTCCTGGCAGATTGTAACTGTGTGCCCGACCGAGACTCGAACTCGGGACCTTTGCCTTTCGCGGGCAAGTGCTCTACCATCTGAGCTACCGAAGCACGACTCACGCCCAGTCCTCACAGCTTTACTTCTGCCAGTAAAGCTGTGAGGACCGCGCGTTTGAGTCGTACTTCGGTAGCTCAGATGGTAGAGCACTTGCCCGCGAAAGGCAAAGGTCCCGAGTTCGAGTCTCGGTCGGGCACACAGTTTTAATCTGCCAGGAAGTTTCATATCAGCGCACACTCCGCTGCAGAGTGAAAATCTCATTCTGGAAATTGCAAGTTTTCTTAACTACGCCTTCAGCTGTATTGTTTTAATTTGATCCTTTTTAGGCAATGTGTAATTAAGTGGTTCTTAGGAAAATAAAGTTTGTGCGTTTTGTACAACAACAGTAACTGATTACGGCTTTCTCCACAACCATAACCTGATCCGCTCTATCCTGCGAATCCAGATTTCAGTTAAATTTATTAATTTTTTTCTACTATATTCTCAACAATTTTGCAGACCGCAATCACATATGCCGCTAAATGTACCTACAATTGTATATCGTTTTATGAGAGTAGGAGATATCATGTCATAAACATTGAGATGCGTGAAAAATTGCCACATTATTAATGATACATTTATTCTTTACTACTAAGACACCCGCACAATCGAGTGAAATTAAGGAAATCCCTGACATCTAGCAGCACTTTTGACTGCTATCAACTATGAAATGCAGAAACCTATAGGCGAAAATAGTGGCCGTCTTTACAGCTACGAAGAGTTGTTGCCATAGAGACGTTTACAAAATCGGTACGAAGCAACTGCGCTCAGGGTACAGAAACTGTTCCTTAATCTGGGTACTGTACTTATACGTCTGTAGTTCATGCATATGCCTTCGTACGACTGTTTCATAATTTCAAAGGTGTTTTCACAACTACATGGAAATGAAATTTTTTGGACACTTCACTACAAACACATTTCAATTTTTTTTGTTTTGTTTTCGTTTCTAATAGAAAACTGGCAAAATGGATACCAGAGAAATTCCGTGGTTGTCAGCTAGTATATACACAAAAGATCGCTATAACGATTCGGATCGCTCGTCCCGCAGTCCAGTGAGATCTGTTGGTACAACGAGTACAGTCACTGTAATTTATTTTCAGATTGCAATTACAATAAGTTAAATGTCATTTCTTTCGTTTCTTAGGCACTTCATTCCGGATTTACTTTCTTCCTTGTTTCCTCTGAATGTTGTCACTTTGTTTTAAAAAATTGATTAGAAGGTGGTAATTGTTTTAAGCGTTATTCTAATATTTGAACGAGAATCGAAATGTTTGTTACAAACCTATTTGGCAAATGATTAAGGTCTCTAATAATCAAGTAAAATATTATAATTGATTCAGACTCAAACAATTTTGAGGACAACATTTTCGTCTTTGTTATCGTAACTTAAAAGTTAGCGCAGATGTCTACATGTCCATACATACTGTATGAGAACTCTTTCAACTAATTTGTCAAAAAACACAAATAGTGTGTGTAGTGGTACGCTTTAATGTTATTTCCTCCCATGTTTTACGAAATGGTAAAATTTTAAGCAGAGCTCTAGCTTGTTCATGTGGTTAGATTGTAGTTTCTCGCGTATCGATTAAGCTCGTGCCGCGAAAATCAAGCGTCACGTGTTTGTTCGAGCAGGATCGACAATGTATCAAGTACGGAGGCTTGGCGGGAAATATTGCCCTTGTTTGAACGCATGTATTTGTCCGTCTCAGATTTTCTGCTCCATTCAAAAAGAAATCATATGATGGATCACTAATTTTAAATTTTGGAGCTGCTGCTTTATGGAACTGATTCGACGGGAGCCATACTGTTTGGAGCCTACGTTGTTCTGACTTTATATCCGAAGATGCAGCTAGCATATCCTGTGCAGCCATACTCAGCTGTGCGTAGCTACTGTACCCTACGTCTATTTTAACCACAATTTGCGACGTCTGAGAAGGTACATTGTGCAGTAGCAACATCATTTCTTTGGCGCATTTTCCACGACGATTTGCCATAACTGCCTGCTTAAGTTAGTCGAAAAGAGAGTCTAAATTCTCTTCATTTATATCGTATACCTGTACTAGATACTCCGGCAAAGTAATACCTTCTTTGTCCTAAGAAACGGCCCCATGCCGCTTTTGCCCTATTTCTAAGTGTGGAACTTCTTTGATGGTGGACACCTACGGTGTTACCATTCCCTTGGTCCTTGATTTTAAGATCATAGGTGTGGAGCCATATTTCATCCTCAATCACTAACCTATTAAAAAAAAGGCTCTCTGTAGCACCAAAATGATCAAAACTGTATTGAATGTCTCTGTTCATGCATTCTTTTATTCACTGTTGAAACATTTCGGCACCCACTTCGCTGAAAGATAAGTCTAGCGTTTTGTTGCTAAATAGACCGATACGCTTTTTGAAGGTTTCCGGTACCTCGGTTACCTTTTTGGCGTATATGTGCCGTTCCTTAAGAATTCGGCCTTGGAGGGCCAGCCATGACAAAACTGTTCCATCTAGTGTGCAAGATGTATGAGACGCGCGAAATACATTCAGATTTCAAGAAAAATTTAATAAGTGCAATTCCAAATAAAGCAGGTGCTTAGAGGTGTGAATAATACCAAGCTATCAGTTTAATAAGTCATGGTTTCAAAACTCTCAACAGAAGAATGAAAAAGCTGGTGGAAGCCAACCTCTGGGAAGATCAGTTTGGATTCAGGAGAAATGTAGAAACAAGCGAAGCAGTACTGCTCCTACAATTTTTCTTAGAGGGATAGGTTAAGAAGAGGAAAACCTACGCTTATAGGATTTGTAGACTTACAGAAAGCTCGTGACGATCTTGACTGGAATACTCTCTTTCAAATTCTGAAGGTAGCAGGTATCA
This sequence comes from Schistocerca nitens, assembly GCF_023898315.1. Lineage (NCBI taxonomy): Eukaryota > Metazoa > Arthropoda > Insecta > Orthoptera > Acrididae > Schistocerca > Schistocerca nitens. Next base: position 363,622,625 of record NC_064621.1, read on the forward strand.
AATACAGGGAGCGAAAGGCTATTTATAACTTGTACAGAAACCAGATGGTAATTATAGGAGTCGAGGTGCATGAAAGGGAAGCAGTGGTTGAGAAGGGAGGGAGACGCGTTTGTAGCCCCTTCCTGATCAGTACTCTGAGCGAGCAGCAAAGGAAACCGAAGACAAATTTGGAATAGGAATTATTGTAATTCTGTGAGAGACAGAAAAGGACTGGGCGGATCAGCAGTGTCTTGAAAGAAGGACATGAGCATCAATGAAAGCAAAAGAACGATAATGGAACGTAGCCGAATTAAATCAGGTGACGCTGAGGGAATTATATTAGGAAACAGGACACTGCAAGTACTATATGATTTTTGCTATTTGAGCAGTGAAATAACTAATGATGGACAAAGTAGAGAGTACATAAAATGTGATCTGGCTACGGCAAGGGAAGAGTTTCTGAAGAAGAGAAATTTTGTTAACATGAAACATAGATTTAAGCGTTCAAATGTGTGTGAAATCTTATGGGACTTATCTGCTAAGGTCATCAGTCCCTAAGCTTACACACTACTTAACCTAAATTATCCAAAGGACAAACACACACACCCATGCCCGAAGGACGGACGACTCGCACCTCTGCCGGGACCAGCCGCATAGCCTATGACTGCAGCGCCTAAGACTGCTCGGACAATCCCGCGCGGCTAAGCGTATGGTATGTAGCCTTTTATGGAAGAGAAACATGGACGATAAACAGTTTAGAAGAGGTGGTCTCGATACAATTGACATCAGTAGTTTCTTCTCTTTCCTTTCCCTTTTCCCCCCTCCACTGTTATTTTACATATGAGAATAGAAATGTGGTGCTGCAGAAGAATGGCTCAAATGGTTCAAATGGCTCTGAGCACAATGGGACGTAACTTCTGAGGTCATCAGTCCCCTAGAACTTAGAACTACTTAAACCTAACTAACCTAAGGACATCACACACATCCATGCCCGAGGCAGGATTCGAACCTGCGAACGTAGCAGTCGCGCGGTTCCGGACTGCGCGCCTGGAACCGGTAGATCACCGCGGCCGGCTACAGAAGAATGCTCAAGATTAGATAAGTAGATTACGTAACTAATGAGGAGGTACTGAAGAGAACTGGGGAGACGTTATTTCGAATTTCGTCTGCTGTGTTCTTCTGTTAGCGGAGATTATCAGTACTATATCATCACCAAAGAGTAAGTACTACATGAATGATACTTTAACAAGTATTCTTTCTTCTTTACCAATTTGGTACTCTTCGAAACCAAAGTTTTTAGCGCATATCATTTCCATGTCAAGTAACATATATTTTAGTGCTGTCGACAAGGAATCTCAGATCAATTCCATATTCCTAGATTTCCAGAAGGCTTTTGATACCGTTCCTCACAAGCTTCTATTAAATTGCGTGCATATGGAGTATCGTCTCTGTTGTGTGACTGGATTCGTGATTTCCTTTCAGAGAGGTGATAGACGGTAAATCATCGAGTAGAAGAGATGTGATATCTGGCGTTCCGCAAGGTAGTGTCATAGGCCCTCTGCTGTTCCTGATTTATATAAATGATCTAGGGGATAATCTGAGCAGCCCCCTTAGATTGTTTGCAGATGACGCTGTAATTTAACATCTAGTAAAATCATCATACGATCAATACCATTTACAATATGATCTAGAGAGAATTTCTCTGTGGTGCGAAAAGAGGCAATTAGCACTAAACAAAGAAAAGTGCGAGGTCATCCACATGGGCACTAAAAGAAATTCGATAAAATTTGGGTATACGATGAATCGCACAAATCTAAATGCTGTCAATTCGACTAAATACCCAGGAATTACAATTACGAGCAACTTCAACTGGAAAGACCACATAGATAATATTGTAGGGAAGGTGAAACAAAGACTTCGCTTTGTTGACAGAACACTTAGAAGATGCGGCAAATCCACTAAAGAGACAGCCATCATTATACTTGTCCGTCCTCTGCTGGACTATTGCTGAGCGGTATGAGATCCTTACCAGGTAGGACTGACTGAGGACATCGAAAAGGTGCAAAGAAGGGCAGCTCGTTTCGTGTTATTGCGCAATAGGGGTGAGAGTGTCACTGATATGATATGCGAGTTGGGGTGGCAGTCGCTGAAACAAAGGCGGTTTTCTTTGCAGCGAGAAATTTCAGTCACCAAATTTCTCTTCCGAATGTGAAAATATTTTGTTGACACCCACCTACGTAGGGAGAAATGATCATCATAATAAAATAAGAGAAATCAGAGCTCTATCGGAATGATTTAGGTTTTCCTTTTTCCTACGCGCCATTCGAGAGTGGAGTGGTTCGATGAAGCCTCTGCCAGGCACTTAAGTGTGAGTTGCAGAGTAGCCATGTAGATGTAGATGTAGTGTTTTTGTGACGCGGGTGGGGTGGGTGTCAGTTTTAGGCAGAGGTTATGGGTGTGGAAAGCTTGAGTATTTTTTCTGTGGTTATTGCCAGGGATATATCCTGGATTGGTAGAGTGGTGCCACAGGGTATGACAAGCAGTAGATTTGTTCGTACAGAGTTTAAGTGATCGTTATGACGAATGAGTTACAGGATAGATGCCGAGAAAGGCTGTGTTGCCACAGTATTGATGTAGTCGCAAGAGCGGTTATGGCTTCAAGACGTCAACAGAGCGTAGAAGATAAGAGTGGCATGGCTGCTGTTTGGCGGAAATTATGGGACTGGATGTTATTTATTGTTACGTAAAATGGACTGTGGCCTAGAAAAGATTCACTTAAGCAGATTTAATTGACTGGAAGTACATAGTACAGTCATATTTAGTGAATGCTGGTTTATCATACACTGTTGTAGGCATATCAGTGTACAAGAGGGAGCCGGCCGCTGAGGCCTAGCGGTTCTAGGCGCTTCAGTCCGGAACCGCGCTGCGGTCGCAGGTTCGAATCCTGCCTCGGGCATGGATGTGTGTGATGTCCTTAGGTTAGTTAGGTTTAAGTAGTTCTAAGTCTAGGGGACTGATGACCTCAGATGTTAACTCCCATGGTGCTTTGAACCATTTGAATCATCGAAGAGGGAAAGTGGCACTTGCTATGCAGATGGTACAGGAGGTGGACTAGGAAGACGTCATTGAGACGCCCGCTGAACCAGCTAGGCAGAACAGGTAAGAGGATTGTGGAAAGGACCAAGGGTTGAGGTCAGTTTCTGCTTCTAATTGTCATTTATTGTAATTTAGCAACTCTTTCACGGCTGAAGGCCTCCAACAAGAAATCTTAACAAGATAAAAATCCAATTAAGATAGCAATAAAATACTTTAAAACCCAAAAGGCAATATATGCAAGGTGCAACACAAATGGCTGAGGGCCACAATTAAACTTCAAAATTTCAAAAATACACTCCTGGAAATGGAAAAAAGAACACATTGACACCGGTGTCTCAGACCCACCATACTTGCTCCGGACACTGCGAGAGGGCTGTACAAGCAATGATCACACGCACGGCACAGCGGACACACCAGGAACAGCGGTGTTGGCCGTCGAATGGCGCTAGCTGCGCAGCATTTGTGCGCCGCCGCCGTCAGTGTCAGCCAGTTTGCCGTGGCATACGGAGCTCCATCGCAGTCTTTAACACTGGTAGCATGCCGCGACAGCGTGGACGTGAACCGTATGTGCAGTTGACGGACTTTGAGCGAGGGCGTATAGTGGGCATGCGGGAGGCCGGGTGGACGTACCGCCGAATTGCTCAACACGTGGGGCGTGAGGTCTCCACAGTACATCGATGTTGTCGCCAGTGGTCGGCGGAAGGTTCACGTGCCCGTCGACCTGGGACCGGACCGCAGCGACGCACGGATGCACGCTAAGACCGTAGGATCCTACGCAGTGCCGTAGGGGACCGCACCGCCACTTCCCAGCAAATTAGGGACACTGTTGCTCCTGGGGTATCGGCGAGGACCATTCGCAACCGTCTCCATGAAGCTGGGCTACGGTCCCGCACACCGTTAGGCCGTCTTCCGCTCACGCCCCAACATCGTGCAGCCCGCCTCCAGTGGTGTCGCGACAGGCGTGAATGGAGGGACGAATGGAGACGTGTCGTCTTCAGCGATGAGAGTTGCTTCTGCCTTGGTGCCAATGATGGTCGTATGCATGTTTGGCGCCGTGCAGGTGAGCGCCACAATCAGGACTGTATACGACCGAGGCACACAGGGCCAACACCCGGCATCATGGCGTGGGGAGCGATCTCCTAAACTGACCGTACACCACTGGTGATCGTCGAGGGGACACTGAATAGTGCACGGTACATCCAAACCGTCATCGAACCCATCGTTCTACCATTCCTAGACCGGCAAGGGAACTTGCTGTTCCAACAGGACAATGCACGTCCGCATGTATCCCGTGCCACCCAACGTGCTCTAGAAGGTGTAAGTCAACTACCCTGGCCAGCAAGATCTCCGGATCTGTCCCCCATTGAGCATGTTTGGGACTGGATGAAGCGTCGTCTCACGCGGTCTGAACGTCCAGCACGAACGCTGGTCCAACTGAGGCGCCAGGTGGAAATGGCATGGCAAGCCGTTCCACAGGACTACATCCAGCATCTCTACGATCGTCTCCATGGGAGAATAGCAGCCTGCATTGCTGCGAAAGGTGGATATACACTGTACTAGTGCCGACATTGTGCATGCTCTGTTGCCTGTGTCTATGTGCCTGTGGTTCTGTCAGTGTGATCATGTGATGTATCTGACCCCAGGAATGTGTCAATAAAGTTTCCCCTTTCTGGGACAATGAATTCACAGTGTTCTTATTTCAATTTCCAGGAGTGTATTACCGTAATCTTTAAAGGCAGAAGGTTACAGTGTTTAAGCTTGAAAGATTTTGGAAAATTTAAAGAAACCAAACAATAAACATAAGCCTAAAATTTAAAATTGCTGACAACAGGTAATCAGACACCGGTGGCACTCAGTGAGCCCAACTATACTTGATCCGTCGGAACCCAACCAGGGGACAGACACGGACCGGCCGACACAAAGACTTGCTTCCCATCAATCAGTACATGAGAACTCAAACCGGCAATGTTACAAACTCAACTTTGACGTCCTGGGTCGTTGAACCACGAAGCTCATAGCGATCGAACAGCTCCACACACGCTTCGACACTGCGCAGGGCCCCGCAGCTGACCCAGGCGACTGCACCGCATGGAGATGTCTCCTACCTGGTCCGTAGCAACCGACCGACTGCCTGCTGATCTGTCCGCGACTGCTGCTCCTTCACGACTGCACTGCTAGTGCGCCTCCGACTCACTTCTAGACACACGACGGCGAAAATACTGGCTCGGACCCAACCGTGCAGAGGAAGCACGCCTACTGGCTAAACGACATCCCTGCACCAGGAAAGGACCGACCCAAGTTCCACAAGATGATAATTGAAGGAGCCAGAAGCGCTCAGAGAACCAGTTACACGTCGCCCCATCAGACGACCGTCCTCTCAGAGACAATATGCCGACAACATTTAAAATAATTTGTCAAAGGAAATCACGCCAACTACACACAACCTGACAAACACTGGCACGAAGACGTGAGCGATACCTAACAGTAACTAAGCACACACGAACACAAATCGGGAGTCGATGCACACACACATAGCCGACTCATTAACGATCGGTGAGCCGAAACGCGTCGCCCGGTAGGACGAACGGCCGAAGATCTACCAAGACCGTGGCCCGGCTCAAGTGATGCGTGGCGGCAGTTGTCGGGCGAGCCATGTCGGCGCAGAGCTCACTGCTGCTTCAACCCGACTGCCCTAGTGCTGCTCCCCGACTGGCAGGTGCGGGCTGCGCTCCAGAAGCGTTCCCATTGACTGGCAGACCCGAACTCGCCTCTCCGGACCGCGACCAACTCACTCACAACAGACCATGAGCCGGAAGTAATAGCGGTTAAGCCAAGATACTACGAGAGGGGATATATCGATACGCGCTGCTAGCGCCGCTCACGATCAAGCAAAGCAGCAACTCAGTGACAGTAGTAATTTAAATTAACGTAGTGAGATGGAAGCACGTTAAAAACAGGGTGTAAAATATGTGATGGCGTGAACACGAGCCACGCACAGCTCAGTCATAATCGACAGAGAAGCTGGGATTGAAGAGACAATGAATGAAGACAGTGGGGAGGTCTGGTGTCATATGTTGAATCTGAGGACCTCGATGAAGCAGAGAAAGGCTTGTGCACGCTCTTGGTAGAAACCATTGTAGAGGGTGGCAATGTATAGGGTTGCTGGGGAATCTAGACACGGAACCGGACCTTCTCTTAGGTGACGGTACGTGGTGCAGTCCTCATCGGGTCCAATGTTGACCTTCTTACAACTGTGATATTATATTTTGTGCCTTGATTGATTTGTTTAAGTCTAACCGTATTGTGGAGTGTAAGTACCTGAAGTTCAGGACGAAAGCAGGAACAGATGCATCTACGTGCTCGTTGAAGGATGAGAACATGGCCTGAGGACAGATGAGATTTTCAGGGACAGAAAATGGGTATTCAGGGTAGAAAGAAAAAAAATGAGTTCACTTCCATTGTTTTGATTGAATTGGTTGTTATGAAGTGAAAGGTCTCTGTTGGATTCCTTTCATGTTAATTTCTTAAATCTGTTGTCATTACGGCATAAACTCCTCTTCTAAATTTACTGTGGCGTTTCTGACTATCTGGGAGGAGACTGAGTAGTGGAACGTGTTACTTTTACACATAAACAAGAACGATCTGTCACACTACTACACTTTAAAACACAGTTAATATGTAATTCATGTCACACAGTCTCATACGGAACCTACATCCGCTTTCTTTTATATACTGTATATGATAAGATACTGTCATCCCCCTTCCCTTCTGTGTGAGAGGATGAATGAGCAAACGTATTTCTAGTTGCATGCTTGAGGGTAGCAGACAAGCCTGTCTGCTAGAGAACAGTAGGACCAACGTCGGAACAGGTAGCTACGCTTTCTTAAAGCAGTGAGGTTTCTATCCTTAGTATGGTCCTGTCCGTCTGTTGTCATGTTGGTATAGGAAGCTGCCCCTCTGGCCACTTCCGTTTGTCTTTGTGAGCCACCCTCAGGAAGCACGCTCGGCAGTAGCGCAGTTGCAGTTGGTCCGTGGCGAGCGTCTGAAATGGTAAGATCTCCGGCTAAGCACGTGTCTGCTAAGTCCGTAGGACAATGGATTTGTTAAGTTCAGCCTAACTGAAAATTTAATCACCTTTATTTCGGGTTTAGTTCTAAAATATCTAAGGTTATCTTAAATTGCAGCGTAGTGTAATTCTCGTGTGAAGTTCATATTATTTTCCGGTTGTTGATTTGTTACTACTTTGTGAGTAAAGTGGAACCACGTGTTGATCAGTAACTCTAACTAAGATCAATCTTAAATGCGAATGCTTGTGTGATTATATCGTCTCGTCTTGACAACATTTTTCAAGATAGCAACTTTTCTCAAAGTACACCCCACGTGGGTTGAACATAAAGAAAAGTTGCACATTTCAAAAGCGTCTGTTCTCTTTTTGTCTGTATCACACGTGCAACACGTTCCATTTCCGTAGAAGGGTACACTCAATGCAATTTTTTTCAGAAAGGCTTTAATTTGTAATAGAAGTTACGAAATTCGTGTTTTTCAGAGATGCTTTTCCTGCTATTGTCGGTCTGCATTTTATTTCCTCTCTGCTTCGGCCTTCATAAATTATTTCGTTGCCAAAATAACGAAACTCTTCTACTTTCAGCATTTCCTAATCTAATTCCCTCAATCATCACCTAATTTAATTCGACTTATGCTGGTTTTACTTTCGTTGACGTTCATCATGTAACCTCATTTCATGACAGTATCAGTTCTGTTTAACTACTCTTCCAAGTCCTTTGTCGTTTCTGACAGTATTGAGCTGTTATCAGCAAACCTCATAGCTGTAACTAATTGGCTTGCATGTCGTTGCAGCTTCAATCAATGTTTGTTGAGAGAAGGAAGCAGTATTGGACTTACATGTAGAGTTTCCGAAGGTAACAGTGTGGCTTTATGTCCGTGAGTGGGTATATCCCAGATATACATTTCAGTGGGCGTGGTTATTGCCATAGGCTATTTGTGGTGAATTATTGTCAGGACGGGTTTAATAGCCCTGGTGTGGGTCAGAATTAGAGCTGGAATACGTAGTCCTTAATATTGGGACTCCCGTCCTGATAAATAGTCTCGGTGTAAGATTCTGGTCAAAGAGACTACTTTAGGTAGTCGCAGACTTTATACCCAGTGGCTTCTTTGGATATCGACGATCAGGCCATACGCAAGTTTCCAAGCAATAAACGATCTCTACAAGTAATGAATGTGCGTTATAACGGAGCTCAATAAAGTAATTAATTTATTAAACATGAACTACTTCCGGATAAAATAATAATAATAATAATAATACAATAACAACTTCGCTGTACCGGTCCCAAGCCCGGGGCCTCATTATGCAAGTGATGAGGAAGGAGGAGGGGGAGGAGTAACAACCTCGTTTAAAAAACCAGAGTTCACCTGGCCCGGGTGATAGTACTCTGTCAGGGCCCCTTGCTAGGGTTACAGCGAAGACCTCAACGGTAGTGAAGGCGGAGAGAACGAATCTCGGTACAGTGGAACTAGCGGAAGAGGCACATAATACAATAAATCCACCTTGCGTCTGACTTGTAACAAGCGGCACGGTGGTCGGCGTCTGTTCACCAGAGGTGCGGCCGTAATACAAATTCTGGAACTAACCACTCCAGTCTTAACCACTGAGCTTTTCTGAGCTCAACCCTTTGATTCTAAGTACTATTATGGAGCGTTTGAGTAATTACAAAATTACCCCAGGTGGTAACAAATCCTCCGCCATCAGTGGCGCAACTAGTCTATCGGATTCTGGGGAGACTAGGCTGAAACGCTATATCCCAAACCAGAGGAAATCGAAGTCTTTTGACCGACTCATGCCCAAGGTCGAAACATTTTTTGGCACTATCAATATTAACTCTCTCTTGACACCAGGAAAACTCTATAAATTAGGAGACACACTAAAAGAACAAAATATCAAAATTTTAGCCCTGCAAGAAACAAGGTTGCCTGATGAGAATACCATGGATTTTGGAAACTACCGATTGTTTAAAAGTAAAACAGACAAAAGAATTCTTAAAAACACTCCGCATCTGGGTGTTGCATTCGCAATTTCGCAAGACGTTCTTGGCTCCGTAATCGAAGTAAATCCAGTAAACAACAGACTAATGACAATTTCCATGAAATGTGCAAATAAAATGTACTGTTTAATTAACGCACACATGCCTATCAACCAGGAGAATAAAACAAATCCAGAAAAAGTAAATAAGTCATGGGAAGTGTTAGAGAATACAGTCTCCAAAATTCCTCAAAATTATGTAAAGATTTTAATGGGTGATTTTAATGCGCAGTTAGGGAAAGAGAGAAAATTTAGAAAAACGGTCGGTGAATTCCCTGCACATAAATGGACCAATCAAAATAGAAAGAGGCTGGTAGAATTTTGCAGAAATTTCAATCTCAAAATTATGTCAAGTCATTTTAAGAAAAAACCTTCAAAACAAAAGACATGGCGATCACCTAACAAGGACATAGGTGAATTCCAAATTGACCATATTGCAATCTCGTATCCATGTCACAAAGAAATTTTAAATGTTCAAGTTCGTAAAGGCGCCAATATTGACTCAGACCATTACTTATCCCGTGTGAAACTAAAGCTAAAACCCCAAAATTTCAACAAAAGGACACCATTAATCCCCAAATTTGACACCAGTAAAATCCAACCATCATTATTAGCAGACGAATTTGACAAAACAAGTGCACAAAATTGGGAACAACTCAAACACAAGATTATCAAAACAGCTCAAGATCAAATTCCTTTACGAAAACACAAGAAACATGCTTGGTGGAATGAAAACTGTGATCATGCAATTAAAGCCAGACAAGAGGCATTTAAAGCATGGAATAGCAACAAGACAGAAGACACATATGATACATTCATGGCAACTAGAAAAGACACTTCAAAACTAATTAGACAAACAAAAAGACAATATGAGAATAGTCAACTCTTAGAAATTGAAGAAGATTTTCAGAAATACAATACCAGAAATTTTTATAAAACTTTTAAAACCAAAATAAAGGGGTACCAACCCCAGAATCTTTGCTTCAAGAAGGAAAATGGACAGTTGGCTCTTAACAACCAAGAAAATTGCAAAGAACTTTCTAAATATTTTAAGAATCTTCTAAAGTGCCCCGAGCCCACAGAAAGATTTCCACCAAAAATTCCCCAACAATGCAATCCAGTTTCACTTGCACCAAATGAAGAGGAAATCATTAAAGAAATTCATAGGTTGAAAAACAACAAAGCATCTGGTGAAGATGGAATTGTTGCAGAACTTTTAAAGGCAGCTGGTCCAAAAACCGTTAAAGAAATTACTTCAATCATGCAAAACATTTGGCAAACTGAAAAAATTCCTGATGAATGGAAAACCGCCTTGATTCACCCACTTCATAAGAAGGGAGACAAAACTGATGTTAATAATTACAGAGGAATTTCTCTTCTTCCAGTCACATACAAAATCCTCTCTCAATGTCTTCTGAACCGAGCACAACAGCAACTTGAATGGAAAATTGGCGAATATCAAGCAGGTTTCAGGCCAAATAGATCTTGCCCAGAACAGATTTTAGTCCTCAAACTAATTCTCAGACATCAAAAAATTTACAATAAAAAACTAGTTTGTACCTTTGTAGATTTTAGAAAGGCTTATGACTCAGTGGATCGTGAATCTCTTTTCCAAATTGTGAAAGAACAAGGCCTGGATCCTAAAACCACGGCAATTATCAGAGACACGCTAACTGGTACAAAATCAAAAGTAAAGTTCAGAGGAGAAATTTCAGAATCCTTTGAAATAAAAACAGGCGTGATGCAAGGTGATGGACTCTCTCCGTTGCTATTTAACTGCGTTCTAGAAAAAGTAATACAAGAGTGGCGCGAACGAAAATTGGAGTTCAAAATTGACCAACCAGTGAAATTAGGACGAACAAATATTCGAATAGACTGTTTGGCCTTTGCAGACGACTTGGTTATTCTAACGCAGGACATCCAAATTGCTCAGAAACAAATAGAAATCCTTAAAGAAACAGCAGAAAGAGTAGGTCTCCAAATCTCATTTGAAAAAACACAGTATATGACTAGCAACAAACTGGCACCCAAACTTTTGGAAACTAAGTATGGAAAAATCAAAAGAGTTTCGCAATTCAAATATTTAGGTGAAACAATCTCAGAGACTGGTCTAGAAAAAATTGGAAATGAAATTCGTTGTCAATAGATGGAGACAGCTTTTAGACTTACAAAAGACATCTACAACAAAAAATGTCTCTCGAGGTACTCTAAATTGAGACATTACAACACGGTCATAAAACCAGAGTGCCTTTATGGGGCTGAAACGCTAATTTTAAACAGAAAAAAGGACATTCAAGAAATCCAAAAAAGAGAAAGAAAAGTAATCAGAAAAATTCTAGGTCCAAAATATACTGAAGAAGGAACATACAGGCTAAGAGCAAATAGTGAAATTCAACAATACACCAGCATATATTCAGATATGAAAAAACACACATTAAAATTTTATGGGCATATTAAAAGAATGGATGCTACCAGACTAACTAAACAAGTAGTGGAATTCTACGAAAATCGAAGTAAAGCTAAATTTGAGACAATAAAATGGATTGCCGCTATAAAAGAGGACATGAAAAAGGCAGGTATAAAACAAGATGAAATTCAAGACAGAAAATTATTTAGGCAAAAAAATTCATGACTGGGTAGTTGGTCAAGCTGAAAAACCAAAGAAAACTGGAACCACATGGTCTGATGAAAGGAAAAGAGCTCATTCCGAGAGAATGAAAACAATTTGGGCAGAGAGAAAGTCTAAAAGAAAATAACTGAATGCCCCGTGATTGTACTTCGCGTGGTCCAGTAGGGCCCAAACGTGAATAATAATAATAATAATACAATAACAGTGAAATAGAATTCAATTCTGTAGCCCCGTACAGTTCCTTAAGTAGGGCTCAAACAATATGATACAATTAAAACACTTTTCGTAAATGAACAAAATTAAAATCACGTCTTTGATACAAGGTGGATAACTGCGAAGCAAAATATAACAGTTACAGTATGTGACCCACGGCCAAGACAGCAAATATGATGTAACTTCCGCAACTAAGCATAAGATACCGAAACACTCTCAGACTTAGTTACGATCATCTGCTAGTACAACTAGATATTGCTCTACCACCACATCACCTGCCGGCCGATGTGGCCGAGCGGTTCTAGGCGCTTCAGTCTGGAACCAGGCGACCGCTACGGTCTCAGGTTCGAATCCTGCCTCGGGCATGGATGTGTGTGATGTCCTTAGGTTAGTTAAGTTTAAGTAGTTCCAGGTTCTAGGGAACTGATGACCTCAGATGTTAAGTCCCATAGTGCTCACAGCCATTTGAACCATTTTGCCATCACCTAGTAGGAATTACAACAATCAGTCCAAAACGCTTTACCAAATTACCCACGCATACATCTCCATAACCTCTTAAACGATAACACGTATAATTGATCATTCACACAGAACAACTAAGAAGATGATTTTCTCAGTATGAATTACGTCAACAAATCAATTCCGCTCACTGCATAATTCCAACAAAATCACTTTCTGTATAACACAGTTAATCACACTTGTGACGTTTAATTTAATAAATAAAATGACTCTTGCTCACAAAGGACACACTCGAGTACTCAGTATGCTATCAATTAACAATCAAAACTTGTTACACCATAACCACAGACTTCGTATGTGACGTTGTTTGCTAACGAATACACCAAATTCACTGTTCGTATACAACACAGAGCACTATATCAAAGCACTAAACCATCAGGTGCGACCGTCAACGGCTGGAGTACTCAGGTATTGACGTACGAGAGCCCCTTTCTCTGCCTCTACTGGAACAGCTCTTCTCTGGGCCAGGAAAAGACACCAACCACTCCTGCCCACAGAGTGGCCACACCCCGTACTGACCATTAGTGACATTCGGTAAACAGCAACGCCGTGTACCAGGTTGTCGAGACTCCCGCTCTTGCCTCTGTCAAAATAGGCTCGCTCCTCCCCGCCTACCTACTGAACCTACCGTTAGCAAATCCGAAACGTCGGCCGCGGTGGTCTAGCGGTTCTAGGCGCGCAGTCCGGAACCGCGCGACTGCTACGGTCGCAGGTTCGAATCCTGCCTCGGGCATGGATGTGTGTGATGTCCTTAGGTTAGTTATGTTTAAGTAGTTCTAAGTTCTAGGGGACTGATGACCACAGATATTAAGTCCCATAGTGCTCAGAACCATTTGAACCATTTTTTTTTTTTTAAGTACGAAACAAGGATAACAAATAGCAACATTCGGGTCCGTTTCGTGACATTCCTCGATCGCTACTTCTGGGACTCCATATTGGATTTCCTCGTATTTTGTTGTTTCTGCACCATAACTTGTGCTTTATGACAGTACACCGTTTCAAGGCAGTGGTGCATTGAAGATTTATCACATACGTCACTCTTGCTACTATTTGTTACCATTAATTTACAGTTAAGAAAACATCAGAGGTAGAAAGTCTTTAGCAGAGATGATGATACGCAATTCTAATGAAGAAAGCAGTCTGTGCATGGCATTGTCTGGTGGTTAGAGACCTGGGGTTATGAAGTCAGAGGCAGTAGGTTCACATCCTCGTACCTGCTAATACTTTTTTTTTTTTTCATTTTCGCGTTTGTAACAGATTCTGCTTCTTTTTTAGTCATGTAATGGAAGCACATTCTGCAATATTCAATTTTCTTTATATATAAGGTTGTACTGTCAGGAACGATTTTGTGACTCCAATGTGACTGAAAAACGAAAGATGAAATCCTGCAAGTTAAACGACCAGCAATGGTATTTACATTCAGGCTTGTTAGGAACACTTTGCTGTTTATCCTAAATGCGTCAATTTCCTTGGGTGTCGACAGGCAGGAACCTAAAAGGACAGCTTAAGGGGAAGTTTGCTATCTATGGCCCGAAAAAAGCATGTGTTTTGAGAATTTTTTTCTCGGGATGTGTTATAGATATCAATGTCAAATTTGGTCACAATGTTTGTTGATATTTCCTCTACACACTGAAATTTTTTCGACCGGAAATGTCGAAGAGAAACAGGCGGAAGTGCCGTTGGAACAAAACAAAATTTTGATGTAGACCTCCATGCGCGGTATGTCACAGGTCAGCCGGCTCGATTGAAAACAAAATTGAGTGGACGTTAGCGAAGTATATAAGATTCTTTAGGAGTTGTACCTCACTTAAGTTATTTGGACCATAGGAAAAAAATGGCGGCCTTTTTTTAAAAAAAAGGTTTATTTTATCGATTTTTCGAATTCGTCGGCAAAGTAAATATATTTATAGTTGATGGATCGGAATAAAAGTGGTACAACTTCTGGACAATTTAATTAGCTTCGTCGGAAACAAATAATCATGCCAATCGGGTCAGTAGATTTGAAGTTACCATACCGTGGGATGAAAAAAAGTCTGTTCGACAAAAACGCGTTTGAAGTTTTGACTACACATAAATGCAATATTATGCAACTTACGTTCAATCTCCTATTCGGGGTCCATAAACTAGTCCTTCCTCTTCGTCGTAGAGGGCGTTCTGCTCGATCTGGGCCATCCTTCGCTGCGCCAGAGCCACTTGTACGGCCGGTGACAAGCGGTTCTCGGCCGGTTGAATCCAGTGGTCGTCCGAATGCTTGGCGAACTGCGTTGAATAGAGTCCCAGGGTGACGTCCATCGTTGTCATGGTCTTCAGAATTGCCGAATACCCTTCGTTGAAGCTGCTCACTGCCAGGGGAGTCGCAATCTCCACAGTATTCGCACCAGAATACAAATGCTTGGGGGCTAACTTCCAAACACAAGCGTTCAAACATTCATTTAAATTTTGTGTGTTTCCTCCCAAGCACTGGTACAATCACTGGTCCTCCGAAAGAAAAAAACTGGTGCGTGGAAAAGGCCGATTTCAGGCAGGTGCATTTTTTTGTTCAACCGCGAATAACAAACATTTCCGATCCAAATTTGGAAACACCGTTTCAGGGGTGGATTCTAAACAGTTTTATGGATCCAAATATGCAATTTAAAAAAATCAACCAAAAGATAGTAATCCTCCCCTTAAATAGCTGCGAATGAAACAAGCAGCTTTCACATTTATCTCCTCGCTTGTCACACATATTTAGCTGCGTTCGGATCGTTAACAACAATTTCGCAAATTCAATGGTCAAGGCAAAGATCACACAACACAGCGAGTGATGATGAACTTAGTACAAAGTAGAGAATGAACACTGAGATCATGCAGCGTTCGAAACGTTAACAACAATTTCGTAAATTCAACGGCCAAGGCGAAGATCACACAAACAGCTAGTGTTGATTAACTTGGTACAAAGTAGAGGATGGACATTAGGTTATGGTGTCGGACTGTGATTTGTGTCATAATTTCTATACTTCACGTTTTACGCCTCGCTATATGATCATTCAAGGATAAAATATACACTTAATTGTAGCAAGCAACAGTAATCGCCAACGTGACCGCTACGGTCGCAGGTTCGAATCCTGCCTCAGGCATGGATGTGTGTGATGTCCTTAGGTTAGTGAGGTTTAAGTAGTCCTAAGTTGTAGGGGACTGATGACCACAGATGTTAAGTCCCATAGTGCTCAGAGCCATTTGAACCATTTTTGAAGTAATCGCCAAGACAGCTATTGACTTTGCTGGCTGCTGTAAATCACAAAATAGGTTTTGGTGAATCTTTTCAATACATGAATGTTCCAGAAACAGATGCAGTCATGTGTTTAAAATATGGACTACGTCTTATTTGCCTCCCCATTTTTATAAAAAAATAACTATATTGTCGAAATAAGCTATTCCAAGAATCATTTGCTGAGAAATTGTTTCCGCAATGTTTCACCTCTAAACAGCCCGCTTTTGTAATGTCTACCACAGCGTCCAGAGAACACCTAAGGTAAGAACAATGAAAATCCAGACCGCATACAGGCTCATCGGAAACGAAGCTATCCTATTGACTCTCGCTACCCTGTAATGCTGCTGGTTATTCTTGTTTCGAGCCTTGTTGTCCGCGGCCTTCCGTCCCTGCTCGTTCCGGCTCGTGTGCTTGCTGGCCAAGACTCCCACTCCACTGCTCCCCCCCCCCCTCCCCCTAATCACCAACACCGGCCACCGCCCCCAATTCTCTATGCTGTCGACGACACTCCACGTGCTGTCAGTCTGCGGTCACGCCACCGCCTTCCAGGAGATTTACTACGTTCGAAATGGAGCAGGCGACTGCCTCACTCTCGTCTCACAGTGACTAACAAAGCTCAGAGCGGCGCCAGCAGCACCGAAAACGCCGTCGACAGTGCATCCTATCGACGCCCTATTACGAAAGTAGAGCCGAAGTGGCCGGTTGGCTGTAGCAGGAAATTAGGCGTACTACAAATTACAAATTCATAGCATACGTGTAAAGAGAGGACTATCACTATGATCCATTAAGTAACCTTTGTACGTACAAGTGATGTTGCTGATACTCTGACATCAATTTCTTTCCCAGACATCAGTCATACAACTGCTCTGATGGCGTCCTCCATCTCTTAATGTCTCGCGTTACTCTTTTCATCTCTGGAGACCCACTACACTCAATGGCCTGGGTTAAATACTAATTTTAACATTCATCTACTCCTCCTTATGTGTGCTCCAGTAACCTGTCCATTCCCCTCCCAGAAACAAGGTTTTCATATAATAGCTGATCATATTCGTAAAATATTCCTTGTGGTACCTCCTTATTTTTAATTTATCTGCACACTTGACTGAACGACACCAATAATACGATACGTAAACTGCGAAAACAAAAGTCAGGACAGACTAATAACATAATCAGGTGACTAGCATCGATATTGACGGTTATAGTAAATTAATGCTAACTTGAGAAGCAACATGAAGGAGATAGCCAAAGTGAACCCACTTTTCTTATTTTCGTCTGTATGTAAATGCATGTGAAATTGAGATTTTAAGTCTGACTATTTCGTTAACTTTATGAACCCATCTGTAGCTTTTGTTGGAAGGTATACTGAAATTCTTGCGCTGATATATCTGAAGATATAAGCATCTTCCGAAATGCTTCATTTTTAATATGATAAGATTTTCAGTTAACATTACAAAGGGGATTGATATCCTTTGAAATAAATGGTTCAAATGGCTCAGAGCACTATGCGACTTAACTTCTGAGGTCATCAGTCCCATAGAACTTAGAACTACTTAAACCTAACTAACCTAAGGACATCACACACATCCATGCCCGAGACAGGATTCGAACCTGCGACCGTAGCGGCCTCGCGGTTGCAGACTGTAGCGCCTAGAACCGCTGGGCCATCCCGGCCGGCCTTTGAAATACCGCAACAAAAATACAAGGTGTAGCCCTAAAACTTGGTGGTGCTGTTAGCTTCCTGCAGACTCACTCTCCAATGCGATATATATTTCGCAACGATGGGCGACGTGATGGAAGCTTTGGTCATGGGAGTTTGCTGTTTTTCTGTTCGGGAATCTTTCACCCTAGAAAATCCCTTCGGCATAGTTAAGGAGATGTCACTGGTGTCACGTCAGGATTACACTGTAAAGGGAGAGGGGGATGGGGGATCAAAATGAGTTAGTCTGAAGAAGCAGCTTACGTTACTGTGTTCCGTGCAGAAGGAGCTGGGACGTTGTCGCGTAGCAAGCAACGCATCGTCTTATTGGCGTCCCATAATGCAGTCAGGAGAGTCCAGAAATAGTTTCCTGTCAAGATTTGCCACTTATGAGCGTAGTCTCATGACACCATACCATGGCAGCCCCTCTTCCCCCCCCCACCCCCCACCCCCCACCCCCCACCCGCCCACAAAAAAAGAAAGAAAACTTTCCATCACCTTGCTCGATGATGGTCGAGTCTTGGTCTTTATGTAGTGGTGGTTAATCCACGTGTTTGCACAGGTTGCTTGCCTTCTTTAACTCAAGGTGGTACTGATACACCCACCACTCGCCCGTGGTCATTAGGTAGCTTAACGGGTGATGTGGGTTGGCGCAAAACAGCTGCAACATTTCTGCTGCTGCATCGGTTCGGAGGGCGTTTTGAACGGGTGTGATCAGCAGCCGAATTCAACGGGCGATGAGATGTGTCACGTTCGAAATGTCGTGCAAGTTGTTGAAAACAGATCCATCACTGATTTTCACTTTTCCCACTGTCGCTTCGACTGTCGTACACTGATCTCCAAGCACCTAGCTCTCTACTTACCTCATGATTCCCTGCTCTTCACAGACAAACGGTCTGACACTTCGTTCTTCGTCATTCAGACTTGTTTGACCAAAGTGGAAGTGTCTGCACCCCCTAACTTCTGTGTCATATTACCTTGGGTTGCTGCCTTACACTTCCACCAACTCAGCGAGGCTTGCTACAGCGTTCTTACTCTTCATAAGCAAAAAAAGTACTGCTACACGAATTTCTTCCCCATCATACATCTCTTGACTGGCTGGCATCTGTCTAATTGGATCTATTAGCAGCTAATTTCTTCATTTCTGAAAAATTATACCCTCCTTCTTTTGTCTAACTGCCCTTTTGCTGTTCCCACTGGGACGTTTACAAGGAAATGGTTTTGTCGTGCTATGTGACCAGTCGATTCATGTCATATTCGCGCTATTATTCTCGCAAATGACTTTTCTCGGCAATTCTTTGCAGAACTTCACGGTTGCTAGTTCCACTTTATAACAGTCCTCTGCAGCATCATAAAAATGGCTCTAAGCACTATGGGACTTAACATCTGTGGTCATCAGTCCCCTAGACTTATAACTACTTAAACCTAACTAACCTAAGAACATCACACACATCCATGCCCGAGGCAGGATTCGAACCTGCGACCGTAGCAGCCGCGTGGTTCCGGACTGAAGTGCCTAGAACCGCTCGGCCACAGCAGCCGGCTGCGGCGTAATACTTTCAAGAGATTTCATTTCATTTTTGTTGATTTTGTCACTTGAATATTTACATTATTTACACCGCGCGACACTTCAGTTAATCAACGGGCTACCTCATTTTATGTTGGCACCTCCAGCGGCGAGCTATGTTAATGTGGCGCGGGAATTTCGATGTTTAGCAGGTTTGCAGACGTGCACCTGTAAACGGACCAAAACTTAACTGTGTGACTTTACTTTTTCGAGGTATTAATTAAAACTTTACGACTTCTCCTCGCACCTGCAGTATTCTTTTAAACTGGACATACTTTTTTCTTCAAATAGTCCATGAATTATGTTGGATCTTTGTCAACACAGTGTGGTATCCCGTTCACAATATATGTAATTTATAATAATAAAAATAATAATGAAATTTTACAGACGGCTGCTGTGGCCGAGCGGTTCTAGGCGCTTTAGTTCGGAACCACGCGGCTGCAACGGTCGCAGGTTTTAATCCTGCCTCGGGCGTGGATGTGTGTGATGTGCTTAGGTTAGTTAGGTTTAAGTAGTTCTAAGCCTAGGGAACTGATGACCTCAGATGTTAAGCCCCATTGTGCTTAGAGCCATTTGAACCATTTGAAATTTTACAAATGATTAATATTGATGTGTAGAAGTTGGTATTTATCTATAAGCGTCTGTGCACTGTAGACGTGAAACTTACAACATCTCAAATTATTCTGCGAGGGTGGAATGTTTGCGTGCGAATTACTTACTCTCTCCCTCGCTTTCACGGTTATTTGTTTATGAGGAGATTACGGGAACTCTTCAAAATATCCTTTCCTTCCTTGGCTAATGGTAAGCTCAAGAATATAGTATACTGACAGTAATGTGACAAATAGGGTCAACTATAATTAAGTATAGCAGGAGTACAAGCTTTTACATTTGTATTTCGGATGAAGTATAAAATAATATTACATGAATGACGTGTTACTATTCCTTAACACACACGTGCTTCTACAGGGTGTTCACAGATTGCCGTTACAAACTTCTAGCAGTTGTAGAGGGGAGCGAATAGATTATAACTTGCACTTGGACCCACGTCCGGAAACGTACCACTTCCGTATTGCAGTCATTGAAAACACGTTGGTTCAAATTGTTCAAATGGCTCTAAGCACTATGGGACTTAACATCTGAGTTAATCAGTCCCCTATAACTTAAAACTACTTAAACCTAACTAACCTAAGGACATCACACACATCCATGTCCGAGGCAGGATTCGAACCTGCCACTGGTGCTGTCGCGCAGTTCCGGACTGAAGCGCCTAGATCCGCTCGGCCACAGAGGCCGGCAACAAGTTGGTAACACAACCACTTTTATAAGTAATTGATTAGGCGTGACCTATAACATTACTTGTTTTACACTTCCACTCATTAATAGCCAAAGAAATGGCCCGTGTACTCGTTGAGGCGTTCTCTTCAAGGTGATGCAGTAGTGCCTCTTCCAATTTGGGTGTGCGGCGTCTTCTTGGAGCACCACAGTCAGGCCTGCTGGCGGTGAAGGTACCCTTTCTCGGAGCCGTTGGCGAAAGGAGGTGCGATGGAGTTGTACGTAGTGGAGAACGATCTTCATAAAGGCGACGAACAGCTCTTCCATAACCGTGAGCTTCGCCATTAAGAAGTATCACGTCGATGTATTCTGCAGAAGTATACTCAACCATGTTTTTGGAAATTTGTGGTGATTTCCTATGGGACGAAACTGCTGAGGTCATCGGCCCCTAGGCTTACACACTACTCAATCTAACTTAAACTAACTTACTCTAAGGACAGCACACACACTCTTGCCCAGAGGAGGACTCGGTCCTCCGACGGGGGAGCCGCGCGAACCGTGGCAAGGCGCCCCTGACCGCGCGTCTACCCCGTGCGGCTCAACCATGTTGCTCTAACACTCACAGACAGGTGAATAAGACTCGAATCAGATCAGATGGGCAGGATAGACGTTAAATAACATCAGCCAATATGACGTAAGAATCCTCCGCCATGACTACCCTGTTGCAATCTTACCTAGCAAACATGGTTTTACACGGTACGTTTCCGGACATAATTTCCTATTCAAAATATTATACAGGGTGGTCCATTGATACTGACAGGGCCAAATATCTCACCAAATAAGCGTCAAACGAAAAAACTACAAAGAACGAAACTCGTCTAGCTTGAAGGGGGAAACCAGATGGCGCTATGGTTGGCCCGCTAGATGGCGTTGCCATAGGTCAAACAGATACCAACTACGTTTTTTTAAATAGGAACCCCCATTTTTTTTACATATTCGTGTAGTACGTAAAGAAATATGAATGTTTTAGTTGGATCACTTTTTTCGCTTTGTGGCAGATGGCGCTGTAATAGTCACAAACGTATAAGTACGTCGTATCAAGTAACATTCCGCCAGTGCGGACGGTATTTGCTTCGTGATACATTACCCGTGTTAAAATGGACCGTTTACCAATTGCGGAAAAGGTCGATATCGTGTTGATGTATGGCTATTGTGATCAAAATGCCCAAAGGGCGTGTGCTATGTATGCTGCTCGGTATCCTGGACGACATCATCCAAGTGTCCGGACCGTTCGCCGGATAGTTACGTCATTTAAGGAAACAGAAAGTGTCGAGCCACATTTGAAACATCAACCACGACCTGCAACAAATGATGATGCCCAAGTAGGTGTTTAACTGCTGTTGCGGCTAATCCGCACAGCAGTAGCAGACAAATTACGCGAGAATCGGGGATCTCAAAAACGTCGGTGTTGAGAATGATACATCAACATCGATTGCACCCGTACCATGTTCCTATGCACCAGGAATTACATGACGATGATTTTGAACGTCGTGTTTAGTACTGCCACTGGGCACAAGAGAAATTACTGGACATTGACAGATTTTTTGCACGCGTTCTATTTAGCGACGAAGCGTCATTCACCAACAGCAGTAACGTTAACCGGCATAATATACACTATTGGGCAACGGAAAATCCACGATGGCTGCGACAAGTGGAACATCAGCGACCTTGGCGGGTTAATGTATGGTGCGGCATTATGAGAGGAAGGATAATTCGCCCCCATTTTATCGATGGCAATCTAAATGGTTCAATGTATGCTGATTTCCTACGTAATGTTCTACCGATGTTACTACAAGATGTTTCACTGCATGACAGTATGGCGATCTACTTCCAACGTGATGGATGTCCGGCACATAGCTCGCGTGCGGTTGAAGCGGTATTGAATAGCGTATTTCATGACAGGTGGATTAGTCGTCGAAACACCATACCATGACCCACACGTTTACCGGATCTGACGTCCCAGGATTTCTTTCTATGGGGAAAGTTGAAGGATATTTGGTGTCGTGATCCACCGACGACGCCTGACAACATGCGTCGGCGCACTGACAATGCATGTGCGAACATTACGGAAAGTGAAGTACTCGCTGTTGAGAGAAATGTCGGTACACGTATTGCCAAATGCATTGAGGTTGACGGACATCATTTTGAGCATTTATTGCATTAATGTGGTATTTACAGGTAATCACTCTGTAACAGTATGCGTTCTCAGAAATGGTAAGTTCACAAAGGTACGTATATCACATTGGAACAACCGAAATGAAATGTTCAAACGTACCTAAGTTCTGCATTTTAATTTTAAAAAACCTACCTGTTACCAACTGTTTGTCTAAAATTGTGAGACATATGTTTGTGACTATTACAGCGCCATCTATCACAAAGCGAAAAAAGTGGTCCAACCAAGACACTCATATTTATTTACGTACTACACGAATATGTAATAAAAATGGGGGTTTCTATTTTTTAAAAAAAGCTGTTGATATCGGTTTGACCTATGGCACCGCCATATAGCGCCATCTGGTTTCCCCCTTCAAGCTAGACATTTTCGTTCTTTGTAGTGTTTTCGTTTGCCCTTCTTTCGTGAGATATTTGGCACGGTCATGATCAATGGATCACCCTGTATACTCACTCTCCTCTACAAGTCCTAGAAGTTTGTAACGGGAACATCCGAATACACGGTGAAATTTGCGTCCTACTCTTATGAAGCCGTAAACAAGAAGAATGACTATAGAGAGACGAAGATATCTTGTATCGTAAAACAGGCTCTTGCGACGGACACGCATTACCGGTTCCACATAATCCTTACAGTGTAAGTTCTCTGTCAATTATTAATTCGATTAACGTAATAAAAATATTCCCGGAAAATTATGTAAAAAAGATTTATGGATACCACAACAGATTAAAAGTGAAAATATGGATTTCTTAGCTGCAAAATACCGGTTGTAAGACTTCTGTTAAATCCTCGCGATGTAAAATCCGGAGAGTACTCACACTGGACAACAGTGGGCTTTTTTAAACGAAGCGACGGTTAGGGGAGCGGCCGCTATTCCAGAACAAGTGTTGACTCTGAGGGTGGATTCCCGAGGAGAGCCTGTGCGTTCCGCTTTAGGGAGGGCCCCGTATCGGGAAGGAACCCAGTCTCGCTCCCTCCCTGGCCTCCCCGCGTCCATCCCCTGAGGCTGCGGCTGCGGCTGCCTCTTCACAGGATTAAAAAAAGCGGCCGTCCAGTCTGGCACAATCGCCGACGCCTCGGGGTGCGGTGTGTCCACAGAACAGCCAGAACACGCCGTGTCCCACTACCTCTGACAACAGCCGGCCGTTCCCGCTTTGTACACCTTGTTGTTTACTGTAGCACTACCTGTTTGCTGTGTGACTACCAGCGACCTCTTTCTCTTCTTCCTTCCTGTTTTCTTTACATCATTTTGGATATCATCTGCAATTTTCCTACTGTACTGTATACCGGAGACTGACCGCTCTTGCTCATTACACAGGGTGATTCCGTGATGATCTTACAAACTTTCAGGGACGATGGGAAAGGGTACATGTAATCAGTCAGAGATAAGGGACCCATGTCCGGAAACGACCAACTGGAAACTCACATACCAAAACCGTTCTACTGCCTCTGGCGGTGGAATACGTGCTCTGGCACTGTTGTGGCTAATACTGTAGAATAGGCAACTTTCACAGATGGTAGTAGGGATTAAGACAAGGAAAAAGTGCCGTAAACATGAGCTCTAAAATACATATCTCGTTCAGTAGAAGAGATGTTTTTCACAGTAGCAAAGATGATCAAGGGCCGCAGCTCACGAGGTACACATTTTAGAGCCTGCTGTTACTGGACATATTTTTCATGCTTTGATCCATACTTCCTCCTCCAGAAATGTGGAAACCAAAGAGCTTTCGGTGGAAGAAATATGTTTCATAGTAGTGAAGATGAACAAGTGCTCCTAGCGCTTAAGGTATGCAGGTTTATTAGACTTCTTTTGTCCATACTACCACCTCTGAAACTGCCTACTCTACAATCTTAGGAACAACAGAACCGGAACATGCATTACACTGCCAGAAGCATCAATCCAATTTTAACTTCCGATTCGGTCGTTTCTGGACCAGGGTCTCTTATCTCAAATAAATACATCTATCCTTCTCCATCATACCGGAAAATTTATACGTCATCACGGATCACTCAGTATAATAAAAAAGCTCCAATGCATAGGATGAGCGGAAATCTTCGACTCTTTGCTGATGACGCTGTGAAATGAAATGAGGTCCCATGCTTCTTTACAAAGCGTAGGGGAACGATGCGGGAGACCCGCACCGCCTTACTAGGCAAGGTCCTAATGGAGGTGGTTTGCCGTTGCCTTCCTCCGACCGTAATTGGGATGAATGACGATGATGAAGACGACACAACAACACCCAGTTATCTCGAGGCAGGAAAAATCCGTGACCCCGCCGGGAATCGAAACCGGGACCCTGTGCTCGGGAAGCGAGAACGCTACCGCGAGACCACGAGGGGCGGACTGATGACGCTGTAGTATAGAGGAAAGTGTAGTCTTTGGGTCACCGTAGGAGGACACAGGGTGACGAATGAAATTCCTGTTTGTAGTCATGGATGATAGATTGATGCAAATACGAAAGGACGTAAGTTAATGCAAATGAGTAAGAGAAAGAAGTCTGTAATGTTCGAATAAAGTATCAGTCGTGTGCTGTGTGACGCAGTCATGTCGATTAAATGTGGATGGTAGCGTTGCGAAACAACAAGAAGTGGAACGACCATCGATTGAAGGAAAGGCGAATGTTCGACTTCTTTTTATTGGGAAAAATATAGGAA
Organism: Schistocerca nitens; assembly: GCF_023898315.1. NCBI lineage: Eukaryota > Metazoa > Arthropoda > Insecta > Orthoptera > Acrididae > Schistocerca > Schistocerca nitens. The sequence goes on from NC_064621.1 coordinate 363,647,828, forward strand.
AATGTAGCTCTGCTATAACGGAGAGAGCGCACAGAACACTCGTGAGACCCATTCGTGAATACTGCTCGAGTGTTTGGGATCCCCAGTAGGACAGATTAAAGGAACACATCGAAGCAATTCAGAAGGTGTTACCATGTTCGATGCTGGAAGATTCGATCAACATGCTAGTATTTCGGAAATCATCTGTGAACTCAAACAGAAACCCCTGGAGGGAAGCAGACGTTCTCTTTGCGAAACAATGCTTAGATAACCGGCATTTGTGAGAGACGGCACCAACGGACATCTCGCGCCAAGTATCGTGGATACCAGAAAAGAGACATCAGTGCTCGTTTGGAAGTAAACAGACAGCCGTTTTTTCCTCGTTCCATTTGAGGGTGGAATGGTAAAGGGAATGATTTGCAATGGTACAAGGTACCACCTGCAGTGGATCGTATGGTGGCTTGCGGAGTATATATGGATTTGTAGATGTAGAAGCAAAATATGAACCATTATTCCAGTCAATGTTGTTAACTTTTTCTATAGTTTTACTAGTATAGATTTTAAAGTTCCCACTTAATATGTGATGCTTTCTATTTACTTTAGCTCTAGGATACCTTACTTTTCAAACTCTTGTACCAAATAAAGAGTACTACAGTTCTTCCCATATACTGTACTTAGTTTGCTGAAGAATTTTACGCATATAGACTGAAGCGGTGAGTGGAAATTTGTATCATGGTTGGGAATCGAACCGGGTCTTCCGCTTAGTAGGCAGATGCGCTAGCCACTAAGTCACCTTGTCACAGCAGTTCACATAACTACACGGATTGCCCTGGCACACTTCCCTCCTCCGTCCGAATTCTCGCTGGCGCCCCAGTTTACTTTAAACGCTCCCTTGGTACAAATTTTCAGTCACCGCTTCAGTCTATATACATAAAATCATATCTGTATGACACGAGAAAAATCTCTGAAATTGAGTCATTTCATTACTGAGGAATTTGTCACCATATTTCCATTCCACTCTCTCAGTTTATACACACGTGAACAGTAAATTGTTCGTGGCACAACAATATTCTATAGGGTTAAGGCAGGCTGATTAAACGGGCCAGCTGAGGAGCTATAGGATGCCTGAGTGTTCAAGTAACGTATTTCTGTATCCCTGTGATCACGACTGTTGTCAACTTGGGAAACCGGAATGTCCACAGAAAAAAAATGGCTCTAAGCACTATGGGACTTAACATTTGAGGTCATCAGTCCCCTAGCCTTAGAACTACTTAAACCTAACTAACCTAAGGTCATCACACACATCCATGCCCAACGCAGGATTCGAACCTGCGACCGTAGCAGCAGCACGGTTCCGGACTGAAGTGCCTAGATCCGCTCTGTCCACAGCATATTCATCGTGAAGGTATATAGGGTGTTCTCGTGATGATGTTGCAACCTTTCAGGGATGATGCAGAACGGTAGATGTATGAATTTGAGGTAGGGGGCTCTGGTCCAGAAGTTATGAGCGCAAATCGTTCTGATACCTCCGACAGTGGACCTCTTATACTGGAAGCTCTTTGCTTTGCAGACTTTAGGTGGAGACAGCAAGGATCAAAACAAGAAAAAACTGTCCAGTAAACATGGGCTGTAAAGTCCATTCCTTAAGAGCTATGAGCACTTTTTCACTTTTGCTACTCTGAAAAGCAACTGTTCGATTGAACAGGTGCTCATAGCTCTTAATGTGTGCTCTTTAGATCCTGTGTTTACTTGGTAATTTTTCTTGGTTTTGCCCATACTGCCTCTCCCCAAAATATGAAATGCAAGAGCTTGCAGTGGAAGAGGATCACGTCAGAGGTATCAGAACGATTTTCCTTATAACTTTCAATTCGGTCGTTTGCGGACCAGGGTACCCTTCCTTAAATTGATACATTTATTCTCCTCCATCATCCCTGAAAGTTTGTAACATCGTCGTGGATTCACCCCCTATATGAATCGGCAACATTTTGAGACCGAGAATGTTATCATAAATAGCCTACTTGCACCCCTTTCGTAGTAGCTCGAATGAGTGACCTCAAGTCAGGGTACGAAAAGCACTCCCAAAGCATCACAAAACCACATCCGACCTTAACTGCACCTTCCACACACCGCAGGTTAAACACCTTACTGGGCCATCAGTGTACACGACGCTTTGAATCATTTGAAAAGAGGCGAAATCGGAATTTACTACACACCTCTGGTCAGCTAATATTCAAATTATGTGTTATTTGGCCAATGGAAGACATGCAGATTTGTATGGCGCTGTGAGTTTTGACCTTTTGCAAGGTACCCAATTCCAAACGTCCATTGCTTTCCCTGTAGTATTGAGGACTTTTGAGGGAATCCATCCTTGAGTCTTCAACGTCACATCAAAGCTGAGACCCTTACATTCGAAGGGCAGTCCACAGCCTCCGCTTTTAACCGCATTGGCGTTCATACTTATACCTACTACAGAATTTATCAAGAACCTCTTGTAATATATCCGTTGTCCACTATCCACAAACCAGTCTTTTAATGGAAATGCTGAACAGTGTTACAAGAATCAACAATTTCAAGTGCCCACCTGGCTGCATCACCTATTAGATCACTTATAATCAATTAAATTTGTTCCTTGTGGTTCCAACTTACAGGTAATGCACCAGAAAATTCTTGCATTAATGTCTTTGAATGAACTGTATCCTGGGAGTCAAATCGATTAAAGTTTTTGCATTTGATGAACGCTGCTTCTACTTGCGCAATAAGCGCTTGTCTATAAGGTAACAACTCCTTAATGTTATCGTTAAAACGCTGATTATATGCATACAGTTCATTTAATGTTTCGCCGGCTTGTCTGTTCTCTAGAACATGCGATTCGTGTTTTTGCAGATCACTCGTAAAAATTCATTGCTTAAGCGTAATTCTGTGCCTTTTGAAGTTGGTCTGAAACAAAATCTCTGTATCGTAATTATCGAGTTTGTTTTGGAAGGAGCTATTACAGATATCCAGGTCTTTTGTTAATTTCTCCTGTATTCCTTGCGTCCAAGTCACATATTCCTCTTGCAAAACACCTAACTTCCTAATAAACCTTGATTTAGGACTGGCTGTTTCTGATTTTAAAGAAAACGTCGTTCTTGTGTAGTAACCTGTTCTTTCACAGTGGTAAATTCGCTGCACCTACCAGATTTTTCTCCCTGTAAACTAGATACTGATCATGACACCTTAGGAACTAAATGCGACAAACCATTTATGGCTTCCAGTAGCACTTTCTGCCAGTCTTCAGAACTTAAGTATCCTAATTTTTTAGTTTCTGTTTCCTTATCAACAAGACTAGTTGATTCTGTGGTATGACCACACGATGCAATACCTACGTCCCACGGCATTCTTTTTCTGAAACTTGCTCTTTATCGCTGTAAGAGCTGAAGGCTGTGCTAATTGGTTTGCTTTACCTATCCTTACAGCTATGCCAAGCAGCTGCGAAGAAAATACTTAGCATGATTGGTCATGGCGAAGTCGGGGAGTGGTCTATATCATGGCTGCGGTGTCAGGCCTGCAACTCAAATAGATACGTGGAAGCCATCTGCAGGTGTCAGGGGATGTTGTCGGCCTGCAAGCCGCACGCCCTCTCGGATACTGAGCTCATGGTCTGAAATGTTCAATTCGGGACCACCTAGCAGTTTGAATATATGCAGACTGACACCACCAATGAAAATTTTGTACCAATGCTAGGATTCGAACCTGGGTCTATGCTCACTAGGCAGATGCGATAACCATTGCGCCACACTGGCACAGTGGCTTTGCACAACTGTATAGATTACCTCAGCAGCCTCCCTCCTCAGTGAAAATCCCCATTCACGCCTCAGCCGACATGTTATTCCCCCTCTAAATTCGAACAGCATTACAGAGGCTCTCCGACTGTATTGGAATACCTCAGCATCGAACGAAACGGGGCATCCCGCCCTGCTTATAGGGGAATACCAACTGGGTTGAGGCACGAATGGGAATTTGGATTGAGCATTTGTTGCTTCAGTCTGCACATACACATGGTAGATCTTTGAGCATGTCCCAGAAAACTCTTACAAACTTTAGAGACAGGTTCCTTGCACCAAAACAAGAATCAGAAGTCTAGTAAACAAGGGTTCCAAAGCGCATACCTTAAGCGATATGAGCACTACTTCATCTTCCATACTATGAAACACATCGCTTCAACTACAAGCTCTTTGCTTTTCATGTTTTTAGAGGAGTTAGTATGGACCTAAAAAATATCTAGTAAGCTTGGACTGTAAAATGCATGCCTTACGATCTATGAGCACTTGTTTAGCGGAAAAGATGTTTTTCACACTACCGAAGATGAACAAGTACTCATACCTCTCAAGGCATGCCTTTTAGAGCCAAGGTTTACTAGTCATTTTTACTTATTTCTGTATGAGACTGTCGGCATTTCTTTTATTATTTTGGATACCCTGTAGTTTAATTCGACCTAGCAGACTGCAAATAAATGTAGCCACGATTCGTATGCGCCTCCAATGGGGTAGCTGCTGATCATCCTCTACAATTTCCTTAACGAGCATCTTCCATGCTGTCCACCGTCATACCGGGTCTTCTTCAAAGGTAAAATGCGTACTCAGCATACTCCCCATTTTTATTTTTATAGGAGTGGCACGTTCCTTGTTCTTGGGCCGATTTATAAGAAATGAAATGTGTGTGAAATTTTATGGGACTTAACTGCTAAGATAATCAGTCTCTAAGCTTACACACTACTTAACCTAAAGTATCCTAAGGACAAACACACACACACATGCCCTAGGGAGGATTCGAACCGCCGCCGGAACCAGCCGCACAGTCCATGAATGCAGCACCTTAGACCGCTCGGCTAATCCCACGCGGCGATTTACGACAGAGCAAGTTTCCTCACCTGTGAACCACTGGCGACATACAGTACCTAGTTGCTGTCCACTACAAAAGTTCCTGATACACAACAGGTACACGTTTCGTTCCGGAATGATAACTCAGGAGTCGAATATCACTGTATTAAAAATTGCAATACAACAGGAATAACCGCACTTGAATAATACAGGCCATAAAAAGACGAGAAAAGGCTACGACAAAACGCAGCCATGCTTCCAGCAACCGACTTCCCTCCCTGCCGCCCAGCATTCGATTGACGACCATCCAGAGAGTGGCCGTGACGTGGGAGGCGCTGTTACACGCTGACATCCTCATACGGTTCACAGTGGACCATCGTCTATCGAGTCCCCGTTAAGCCGATTATGTGGTTCATCCATATCGTTTTTTAAATGCTGGTACAGTATCTGTACAGTACTTCACGCTCCAGAAGGAATAGCAGCAACAATCTTCGATGCTGATAATCATTAATTTAAATTAAAATTAAAAATACACAGATTCTGGGATGTAGTCAGTGAACAAGGCAACATTGACCTGTTCAGAACAGCATCGCCCTCTTTGTTTGGAGAGTAAAATCACGCCAAAGAGAAAAGATAGACCACGGGCATAAAGTTAAATACACTGCATAAAATGGGTAAAGGAGAACTGTTCAAAAAATTGTTGCTGAATTTGGTATTGGAACTTCAGCGGTGCCAGACTGGAAGAATGTTCAAAATGTTCAAATGTGTGTGAAATCCTATGGTACTCCTAAGGTCATCACTCCCTAAGTTTACACACTACTTAACCTAAATTATCCTGACGACAAACACACAAACACCCATGCCCGGGACCAGCCGCACAGTCTGGAAGAATGACCGGAAGGAAATTGACTAACCATGCTATGTTAGAAGACATCCAATAACCAAGGTGCTAAACAAGGGAACAAGGGAGCAGTTTATTGCCCACACTTTTTGATATATATATATATATATATATATATATATATATATATATATATATATATATATATATATATTGACGATATGGTTGAAACATGGAAATAACAAAGTTATCCGATTTTCAGATTATCATCTGGTATAAGTTTCAGTACTATGCTTTTTGAAGACGACTGTACAGTCATACAGGATAGCGAGATTTTGCTACCAAGATACATCTCCAGACTGAACCCAATATCTAAATATCATGTTGTTGTCGTGGCCTTCAGTCCTGAGACTGTTTTGGTGCAGCTCTCCATGCTACTCTATCATGTGCAAGCTTCTTCATCTCCCAGTACCTACTGCAACCTACATCCTTCTGAATCTGCTTAGTGTATTTATCTCTTGGTCTCCCTCTACGATTTTTACCCTCCACGCTGCCCTCCAATACTAAATTGGTGATCCCTTGATGCCTCAGAACATGTCCTACCAACCGATCCCTTCTTCTGGTCAAGTTGTGCCACAAACTTCTCTTCTCCCCAATCCTATTCAATACTTCCTCATTACTTATGTGATCTACCCATGTAATCTTCAGCATTCTTCTGTAGCACCACATTTCGAAAGCTTCTATTCTCTTCTTGTCCAAACAATTTATCGTCCATGTTTCACTTCCATACATGGCTACACTCCATAGAAATACTTTCAGAAACGACTTCCTGACACTTAAATCTATACTCGATGTTAACAAATTTCTCTTCTTCAGAAACACTTTCCTTGCCATTGCCAGTCTACATTTTATATCCTCTCTACTTCGACCATCATAAGTTATTTTGCTCCCCAAATAGCAAAACTCCTTTACTACTTTAAGTGTCACATTTCCTAATCTAATTCCCTCAGCATCACCCGACTTAATTCGACTACATTCCATTATCCTCGTTTTGTTGATGTTCATCTTATATCCTCCTTTCAAGACCCTATCCATTCCGTTCAACTGCTCTTCCAAGTCCTTTGCTGTCTCTTACAGAATTACAATGTCATCAGCGAACCTCAAAGTTTTTATTTCTTCTCCATGGATTTTAATACCTATTCCGAATTTTTCTTTTGTTTCCTTGACTGCTTGCTCAATACACAGATTGAATAACATCGGGCCGGCCGCGGTGGTCATGCGGTTCTAGGCGCTCAGTCCGGAACCGCGCGACTGCTACGGTCGCAGGTTCGAATCCTGCCTCGGGCATGGATGTGTGTGATGTCCTTAGGTTAGTTAGGTTTAAGTAGTTCTAAGTTCTAGGGGACTGATGACCACAGAGTGCTCAGAGCCATTTGAACCATTTGAATAACATCGGGGAGAGACTACAACCCTGTCTCACTCCCTTCCCAATCACTGCTTCCCTTTCATGTCCCTCGACTCTTATAACTGCCATCTGGTTTCTGTACAAATTGTAATATCGTAAGTTAGTCATTTCATTTATGTGGGAAATACGATAAACTACCAGAATGAACTCTGCATTGACAACAAACTGCCGAAATGTTAAATGATATGCGGAACAATCAATATAACATTGATAAATAAGGGGAGAAAAGACACAAAAATAAATTTTTTCAATGCTATTTGGAAGTGAAACTTGGACAGCTACCAAAGAACAAGAAAGTAAAATCCAAGCGGCGGGAAAGAAATTTCTAAGACGAGTTAAGAACTGTAGAAAATTACAGAGAAGAAGAAACAAAGACATAAGAGCAGATCTTGGGACATACTCTATAAATGGGAATAGCAGGTGTAAGCGACAAAGCTGAATAAAAAATTAGACAGAATGTCAGATTCTACACTACCAAAACAAGCGTTAAATTTCAGACCTTTTGATAAAAGAGCCGTAGGAGGGCCAAGAAAAAGATGGATGGGTATTTAGAAGATGTAACAGGCCTATGGCCTACACCGTGAAGAAAGAAGAAGGAGAAGATCAAATTGAAGATTTTGGTTTCAAAATAATGATTCGTGATGAGGAAATCATTAGCGTTTGTTTATCTGCAGACAGTGACAATAGGGATGAAGTTGGCGCTCATTATCAACACATTATGACACACACAGAGGGGATACCGCAGCTGGACAAAATTGTGATAGAAGCGGAATGCCAGGAGGAAACAACTTCGGCCGAAGTAATCCTGGTGAAAGGCCTGCACGCTCGTGTTGTATGCAAATGATGTAGGAATCTGTCTCAAAATAAACTTCGTGATTACTTCAGCGTACAAAACTTGCCTTGTTTTTCCAATATCTCATCCAAATTTATGTGTGAATGATGTATAATTTGTATGTTTACGGGAAAAATGTTAACGTTTGAGTTTACGTTATTTAACACGTCATTAATTTTTTCTGAAGTTCACGATTATTCGAATTTTCAGTAATTCGGGTGACCTATGGTACCACCTAGACCAGATAAATGATGGTTCACAATATCTGATAAGTACTATTTTTATATGTACGAGGGTGAGTCAAATGAAAACTTTATTTTGTTAAGTATTATTTATTGTGCAGAAGTGGTACAAAGCTGTATCACTTTTCAACATAATATCCCCCAAGCTCAATGCAAGTCCTCCAGCGCTTACAAAGTGCATAAATTCCTTTAGAAAAAAATTCCGCGCAACCACTCATGCACCGCGTGGCGTACCCCTTCATCAGAACGGAACTTCTTTCCTCCCATTGCGTCTTTGAGTGGTCCAAACATATGGAAATCACTTGGGGCAAGGTCTGGTGAGTATGGTGGATGAGGAAGACACTCAAAATGCAGGTCTGTGATTGTTGCAACTGTTGTACGGGCAGTGTGGGGCCTTGCATTGTCATGTTGCAATAAGATACCTGCTGACCGCAATCCACCTCACTTTGATTTGATTGCAGGCCGCAGATGATTTTTTTGGAGATCTGTGTATGATGCACTGGTGACAATGGTCCCTCTAAGCATGTAATGCTCCAAAATAACGCCATTTTCGTCCCAAAAGAAAGTCAGCATAACCTTCCCTGCTGATGGTTCTGATCGAAGCTTCTTTGGTTTTGGTGATGAGGAATGGCTCCATTCCTTGCTCGCTCTCTTCGTTTCCGGTTGGTGGAAGTGAACCCAGGTTTCGTCCCCAGTAACGATTCTTACAAGGAAAACGTCACCTTCTCGTTCAAAGCGCCGAAGAAGTTCTTCACAAGCATCAACACGTCGTTCTCTCATTTCAGGAGTCAGCTGCCGTGGCACCCATCTTGCAGCCACTTTGTGAAAGTGCAGCACATCATGCACAATGTGATGTACTGACCCATGACTAATCTGTAAACATGCTGTAATGACATTCAGTGTCACTCGGCGGTTTTCCTTCACTATGGCTTCAACTGGTGCAATGTTCTGTGGCGTCACAACTCATTGTGCCTGACCTGGACGAGGAGCATCTTCCACTGAAGTCATACCATTGTGAAATTTGGCACGGACTTCAATGCGAGATGCCTTTAATAGGTTTCACAACGAAACATTGTCTCGAAATTTGGTAGAAAATCCGAAGAAATTCTGGTCGTATGTAAAGTACACAAGCGGCAAGACGCAGTCAATACCTTCGCTGCGCAGTACCGATGGTACTGTTACCGACGACTGTGCCGCTAAAGCGGAGTTATTGAACGCAGTTTTCCGAAATTCCTTCACCAGGGAAGACGAATGGAATATACCAGAATTTGAAACACGAACAGCTAGTAGTTTCTTAGAAGTACATACCTTAGGGGTTGCGAAGCAACTCAAATCGCTTGATACGGGCAAGTCTTCAGGTCCAGATTGCATACCGATTAGGTTCCTTTCAGATTACGCTGATACAATAGCTCCCTACTTAGTAAACATATACAACCGCTCGCTCACCGATAGATCTGTACCTACAGATTGGAAAATTGCGCAGGTCGCACCAGTGTTCAAGAAGGGTAGTAGGAGTAATCCATCGAACTACAGTCCTATATCATTGACGTCGGTTTGCAGTAGGGTTTTGGAGCATATACTGTATTCAAACATTACGAATCACCTCGAAGGGAACGATCTATTGATGCGAAATCAGCATGGTTTCAGAAAACATCGTTCTTGCGCAACGCAGCTAGGTCTTTACTCGCACGAAATAATGGCCGCTATCTACAGGGGATCTCAAGTTGATTCCGTATTTCTAGATTTCCGGAAAGCTTTTGACACCGTTCCTCACAAACGACTTCTAATCAAGCTGCGAGCCTATGGGGTATCGTCTCAGTTGTGCGACTGGATTCTTGATATCCTGCAAGGAAGGTCGCAGTTCGTAGTAATAGACGGCAAATCATCGAGTAAAAAACTGAAGTGATACCAGGTGTTCCCCAGGGAAGCGTCCTGGGACATCTGCTGTTCCTGATCTATATAAATGACCTGGGTGACAATCTGAGCAGTTCTCTTAGGTTGTTCGCAGATGATGCTGTAATTTACCGTCTAGTAAGGTCATCCGAAGACCAGTATCAGTTGCAGAGCGATTTAGAAAAGATTGCGGTATTGTGTGGCAGGTGGCAGTTGACGCTAAATAACTAAAAGTTTGAGGTGATCCACATGAGTTCCAAAAGAAAACCGTTGGAAATCGATTACTCGATAAATAGTACAATTCTCAAGGCTGTCAATTCAGCTAAGTACCTGGGTGTAAAAGTTACGAACAACTTCAGTTGGAAAGACCACATAGATAATATTGTGGGGAAGGCGAGCCAAAGGTTGCGTTTCATTGGCAGGACACTTAGAAGATGCAACAAGTCCACTGAAGAGACAGCTTACACTACACTCGTTCGTCCTCTGTTAGAATATTGCTACGCGATGTGGGATCCTTACCAGGTGGTATTGACGGAGGACATCGAAAGGGTGCAAAAAAGGGCAGCTCGTTTTGTATTATCACGTAATAGGGGAGAGAGTGTGGCAGATATGATACGCGAGTTGGGATGGAAGTCATTAAAGCAAAGACGTTTTTCGTCGCGGCGAGATCTATTTACGAAATTTCAGTCACCAACTTTCTCTTCCGAACGCGAAAATATTTTGTTGAGCCCAACCTACATAGCCTACATAGGTAGGAATGATCATCAAAATAAAATAAGAGAAATCAGAGCTCGAACAGAAAGGTTTAGGTGTTCGCTTTTCCCGCGCGCTGTTCGGGAGTGGAATGGTACAAAGACAGTATGATTGTTGTTCGATGAACCCTCTGCCAAGCACTTAAATGTGAATTGCAGAGTAGTCATGTAGACATGTAGACATGTAGACATGCGAACTTCCTTCTCCATTTGTGGACTTGCTGCTGCGACAAACATGCATCACCGTACTGAACCTTCATTCGGCGATGAATTTCAATAGGTTTCACACCTTCACTACGCAAAAACCGAATAACAGAACGCTGTTCTTCCCTGGTGCAAGTCGCAAGTGGGGCGGCCATCTTTATACTGATACTGCAACGGTATGTGTGCATCTGCACTATGCTGCCACCTACAGGCCATTCTGCACGCTTACCAACTTACAGGATAACAGCGCGAAAATTCGATTTGTTATTACAAATTTAAGGTTTTCATTTGACTCACCCTCGTATATTATCCACTTTTATTTACTTGCTCTTTATTACCTTCTGTATCAAACTTCTTATTACTAAAAATAATTTCTCTGTACTGTGTACAACAACTAACTGTGCAGCTGGTGCTTATTACGACATATACATCAGAACAGGTTTATTTTTCCTCAGGTTAATCGCGCACTGTCCTGTAATTGAGATTTGGACGCTTACTGGTGGCTTGCTCTGTTGGGATCGAGTTACTCGTTTCGCTTCCTGAATCCGTCAATTAATTGCGTCGGGTGCCGCCGCAACGAATCTGTCGCCGCTTTACATAACACCGCACGGAAGTGACGTAGCGAGCCTCCCGCTGCAGCGGTACAGTGCCGTATCACGCTCGCTTCCGGGAAAGCTGACACTGGCGCGCCGAGCCGCAAACAATTGAATTGTGCTGAAAGCGCCCACGATCGAGCCATTACCCCAACCGAAACGAAGATTAATGGAATGTTTACAGAGCGCAAGTGCTGGAACTACCACAATAAATAAACATCCATCACGTTATGAATTAATAGCGACCGCCGTATGCAGTTGCTAGAATTAATACATCGTCGCGCCAAACGAATTCGGCGGTGTTGCCTTCACAAGTGATTGATGGACACGCGGGTTATTTGATTTTACTACCGGAAACCTTAATGAAATTTTTGCATTGAGCCGTTTAGTCATATTTTCCTCACGTAGCTTTGATTACTGCTGTCGATACTTGCTTTGTAGGCGTTTGTGACGTATCAAAATATATCACACAGTACAGTCTCTAACTCATCATGGATAAGTACTGACGAAATTTTCTGCATATTAGTCGGAAATTCCTCCTCGTCAATGACGAAGAAATACATTTGCACAAACATTATGAAATATTCCAGATTTTACTTTTATTTCGTAAGGAAGCGTAATATATTGAATGAATTACGAAGCCCTGGAGCAGCTTGTATGCGAAATACAGTTCTTGTCTCATATGAAAACTTAAGCGCAACATAAAAACCAGTGGTGAACACAGTTCGCCATTAAACAACTCTTGCAGCTTGAAAACAGGTTTGACGTTAATGTATGTTAAAAATGAAGGAAAACGCGTAAGTTTATTTTTTCTGTAGGGGATATAACTCCAGAATGAAGTTTTCAACTCTGCAACGGAGTGTGCATTAATATGAAACTTCCTGATAGACTGAAACTGTGAGCTGAATCGGGACTCGAAGCCGGGACCGGGAAATTTCATATCTGCGTTCACTCGCTGCAGAGCGAAAAATTTATTCTGCAGAGATCCTCCATACTGTGACTAAGCCACGTCTCCGCAATATCCTTTCTTCCAAGAGTGTTAGTCCCGCAAGTTTTGCAGGAGAACTTCTGTGAAGTATGGAAGTCAGGAGATGCAGTACTGGCGGGAGTGAAGCTGTGGGGAGGATTCGTGAGTTTCTCTTTTGTAACTCAGTAGGTAGAGCACTTTACCACGAAAGACAAAGTGCCGGCGTCGAGTTACAGTCCAAGAATATAATTATTGTATTCACGATTCACTGACGTGGGACTGATTCATTACGTCAGCTTAAGGCTACAAAATGCAATTTTTGAACATCTCGATGTGTACATTCCACTCAGATTAATACCATATTCTGAATCCGAACTCTAAATCAGATGCTTGTTAAGATGAGAGCTTTTGTTCAGAGTTGACAAAAAAGTTCACTTCCGAGCGGAATGTGCTGCACGGATATGTAATAGACTAACTCTCGATATGTAGTAATCACTTTGAAAACGAGAATATTGCACAGGCAAGTTAAAATAAATGGAAAAATTTGGACACAAATATCATGCTTAGCCGTAGATATTGGAGGAAAGAAGAAAAAATGGGGTAGGTTAAAATAGTTTCCATTACGAAACATTGTCTCGCAACCTCGCAGAAAATCCAAAGAGATTGAGGTCGTATGTAAAGTAAACTAGCGCCAAGAGACGATCAGTGTCTTCTTTGCCAGATAGCAATGGAAATACTATTGATGACAGTGCTGCTAAAGCATAATTGCTAAACATAGTCTTTTTTTCATAGTTCGACAAAACTTCTTCCTGTTTTGTCGATTGATCTGTGTTCAGTTTTTCAAGGCGTATCCAGTGTGCCAACTTATATCTAAATCTGAGGGGGGTGCGATGGGGAGGTTCCCTTGTAAGCAGCATCCCTTACGTGTCGGTGCTACAATAAATTCAGACTGAAAGAAAGATGATCAGCTGTGTGACATATCTGTCAGCCACGCAGCTATGGTGATATTTCATTCGTAACTTACCATATCTTAACTGTCTTTCGTGCCTAAATAATTTTCCACAATAGTTACACATTAAAAGTTTAATCTGATGCAGAAAATTAATCACTACATATCTGCGTTGTCATCCTATGTTTTTCCTTGTTCAGTCACTCTGGATGTCTTTTGAAAGTGTGTTTGTCGTCTGCTGGAGTGTTCATACGTCTTTGGACTTGAGACAAGTTTCTCTGAATGTAAAGACAGCTTAGCCAACTTTTGTGCATAGAAAATGGAAACTCTTTGGTCTGGCAGATGCCGGCGAGCGATGATCAGACGCTTTTGTTTGGTTGCCATAGATAGGAAGTGCATATTGTCTGTACACCAGTTTCCGGTCCGCGGTCGGGACTGTGGGTGAGTAGCGAGCAGCCTCAATGCGCTGGGAATCGTCGACGAGGTAACATCTGATTTTAGTTCTTCGTGTTTTAATTTTGTGAATGGATAAGTTTCAGCATCACTGAGTCCTTGATTCATTTATTAGTAGGTTGAACTATTAGATAATAAGTCGGTATACCTCATGCAGCCAAGGAAATGAGAACAGTTTCGCGATTTTTAAAATTTATAGCAGTCTTATTTATGTTTGTGCTCTATAACTTTGGGATTGTGGGGCTAGAAGTCATGTGGATCGATGAGTGTGTCTAGATTCGTGAATAAATCCTGTAACTGAGTATTAGCAGTGCGTATCCTTTTAATATTCGGTAGTCATATTAATAAAAGGCCACTTTGATTTGTTCAAATTTGAGTGACTTTTATTTGTGTATGGTTGATAGCCGTTACCCAGTGTTTTATTCATGAGGTCGTGCTTCAGTACTCAATGCATACAAAGAATCAGTTTCCTTGCTTACATAAATTATCGTGGTTTATTGTTTGATTTTGTGATCTTCCTAATAACTTTTTTTATATATTTTATCGACTTTTCTTTGTATTGAGTAATCACGTGGTCATGTACGATTGTCAGTGGCTCATACCTTTTGGAAGGTAGTTCTTATTTATTGTTCTTAATTGCTACCTCGCGTTTTTTCTACAAATTTTGTAATAATTTTCTGTTTAAGTATTCGACCATCGAGGCCAGTCTCTCTCTAAACCAATTTAGATTCGTTTCCTTTATTGAATTATTGAACAGCTTTTTTTCTTTGTGATGAATGGTTAGTCTTAATGTGTGTGTGTGATCCATCTTCTCCACTGCACTCCCGGTTTCAAACGAGAGTGTTACAAATGCAGAGATTTCTGTTCGTTTTATCACAATATTCGATACCAATACTCCGTTGTAGGTTAAGGTTTTTCTGTTAAATATTCGTTTTTTCACGTGCTTCCCTTTTACAAAATTAACCCTGAAATATATGTATAGTGGAAAGCGTTGCTGATGTTGAGTAAGTCACCGGCTATCTACCCAGCTTTCTGTCGAGGTTCTTTCCGGCCAGCTCACACGTGTATATTTTAAGAGTATTTCCCAAGACAATTCTCCTGCAGAACTGATCAAGGTATATCAAGATTTCATTATCAGGTGAAGATCTGCGACATCTTTTGCAACAAATTCCCAACCTGAATTCACATTACAATCTATCAGGCAAGGCAACAAAACAATTTTCCATCAGCCAGCGTAACTATATAACTAAACAGGTACGTTACAGTCGTTCAGGAACATTTTCTCAGCATTCAGGTACAACGGAGCACTCTTGTAGCTCGATGCAGAGTTACTCTATTCCGTTTGACTTCTTGTTTATCTTTGCATCTAGTTCTACTGAAAATATTCTACATAACAGTGTAGATGTCACCCCTGAGATGAGTTGTGCGTCGTCTTCAGAAAAAATGTTATTGTTCACCACAGTAAAGCCCACTTAACCCTTCTCAAACTTGCATTCGATACTGCTAGTTTCTCTCTCGGATTTGCCTATCTGGCAACATTAGTCGTACTTTCACAGATTTACACATCGGTATGGATCGGTTTACTGACAAATAATTGTCCGATATACATTTGTGTATGGATTCACTGAATTACATGAAAGAGTGTCATAACAAGAATAAAGAGGGCATTATTGCTGTCAACGGCAAGTACCGTGATAAAACGGATCAAGTTTGTTTCGAAACAGAGCACAAATACCGTCGACAATCGCACTGTTGACCAGATATTGCCATTGTAATACCAATAAAATTGGCGGTAATAAATCAAACGAAAAATAATTGGTCTGGTAGGGGCCATCATAGACTACAGGTCACTTGTACCGAAATACTCAGAAAATACCACTGAAAAATCTCAGACATTTTGTCAGGAGAATTTGCCTTCACCCTATATGGGCGATACATCGCAATAACCTCAAAGACGCTGAAAGTCGTGAAAATTAAGAACCCGGAAAGGATGACCCGAGCTAATTCAAAATCCTTGAATGTCTATTCCAATTTATGAGCTACGACGGTGAGTCAATAAACAACTCACAAACTGGGATAGAGAGGCCAGAGGCACGTGTACCAGCTTTAAATTTATGTTCCTTATCAGCATATTCCTCTTTCAAACTGAAACACTTATCCCATCGTCCGACAAGCCATTAAATATCTGCAGCATAGAAATCTTGCGGCGGCGTTCACATCTGAAGAGTGACCTCCGGGATATAACAGGTTTATTTGGTTCCTTAAATTGCTGCAACCCTCAAGACTGATGTGTCCTGGGGGTAGTGAAATACTCCTCGCCGTGGAAACAACGTGTAATCACTGGATAACCAGAGCGGCTAGGACGCTCCTTATTTGTGACCTTTTCTTCTTTTTTGTTGAATTCCTGTACGCAGTTGATACAAATTTCCATGAAAAGCAGTTCTAACCATATAACGCTATGGACTTTATAATATTATAGGCTACCACTAAATTAGTGATATGCCGATAATGTTATTCCTGTGAAAGGATATTTCTTTGACCGTGGTCGTACGTAATGGAAAGATGTCGGACTGATTTTGTTTCCCTAAAGATTTCCATTGAAATGAAGCAGTAGCAAGAAAAATGAGATCGGGCCAAGGTTCTATCAGTAATCACGTAAACTGTAATAACGTAAAAGGAAACAGTCGCCAGCCCAATTAGGGATGATCCATAAAGAAAGTTAACTATTCGGATTTGTTTTACTTGATACTGAACTGTTTTTCGGAAAAGATATAAGACAGTAGCACAGTTTAGCAAGTAATGTACCAGTGATTTGACTGAACTACACAGGAGGACGTCTCGGGCTCCCTCTTTGTGGACGATTTTGCGATCTACTACAGCTCTCAACGGACCAGCCTTCTTGAACGACGTCTTCAAGGATGTCCCGATCGCCTCCACTTTTGAAACATCGAAACCGGCTTCCACTATTCTCCCAGTAAGAGCGTTTGTGTCAATTTTTGGTGTCGTACGGAGTTTCTCCCACGTAGGCCCTGTCAACCTTCCGTTCGCGGACGTCGCTAAATTCCTGGGTCTTATGTTTGACAGAAAACTGTGCAGGTCCTCCAACGTTTCCTATCTTTCAGCTCGCTATCCGCGATCCCTCAACACCCTCCGTGTTCTGAATGGTACCTCCTGGGGAGCGGACCGAGTGGTCCTCATCTGCCTCTATCGCGCCTTAGTGCGCTCGAAATTGGACTATGGAAGCATAGTCTACTCCTCTGCTCGGCCGTCTGTTCTTCGGCGTCTCGACTCTGTCCACCACCGTGGATTGCGTATAGCATCTGGAGCTTTTGACACCAGTCCTGTGGAAAGCCTTTACGCTGAGACTGCTGATCCTCCGCTGTTCATTCGGCGAGCTGTTCTAGCCATTTGTCTTCCATGCCTGCTAAACCGGCCCATGACCTTTTTTTCGACGCCTCCTTGGATTTAGGGTATGCAGGCCGCCCATCCTCTCTACTACCACCGGGAGTCCGCTTCCGTCAACTACCACGTTCTCTTTCCTTCCACTTTCCTAAAACTTTTTTGACAACTGGGGGTTCCGCCCCCGGACCTGCCTGCTCCGTGACCTTTGTTAGCTTCTCAAGGATGGTACCCCTTCTCTCGTTTATCGTCGGGCATTTGCTGCTCTATGCGCACAAATTAAGGATGCCACATTTATTTACACTTACGGCTCAAAAACATCATTTGGTGTTGGGAGTACCTATGTTGTTGGCGACACCGCTAATCGATTTCGACTTCCCGACCAGCGTTCGGCTTTTACTGCGGAGCTTTACGCTGTTCTCCAGGCTGTCCAACAGATCTGCCGCCTTCAGCGGGTACATTATATCATATGCTCAGATTCGCTCAGTTCTCTCATCAGTCTCCAAGCTCTCTACCCTGTCCACCCTCTCACCCTCTGGTCCACCGGATTCAGGACTGCCTCCACTTGCTCCACTGCGGGGGGGGGGGGGGGGGGGTGTCTCTGTGGCTTACCACTGGATCCCAGGACACGTTGGTATCCGTGGAAACGAGGCGGCCGATATAGCGGCCAAGGCTGCAGTCCCTCTTCTTCAGCCTGCTCTTCGCATGGTTCCCTTCGCCGATCTACGGAGTGTTTTATGTCGTTGTGTTGCTCTTTTATGGCGCGAACATTGGTCTACACTTACCAATAATAAATAAATTGCGGGACGTGAAAGCTCTCTCCTGTGCTTGGACCTCTTCCTCCCGAACTCGTCATCGAGAGGAGGTAATTTTAACTAGACTCCGGATAGGGCACTGTCTTTTTAGCCATCGACATCTTTTAAGTGGCGATCCTCCCCCGCTTTGTCCCCTACTGCTCTCAACTGTGGACGGCGAGACACCTTTTACTTGAGTGCCCCTATCTTACTCCGTTACGCGCCCGTCTACAACTGTCGCCTGATATATCTTCCATTTCAGCAGATGACAAGCGCTCAGCCAATCGCTTCTCGAGTTTATTAGTGTCAGTGAGACGACGTCGGTCGTCGGTCATTTGAAGCTCTTTTTAGGGAAAACAACCCCCCCCCCCCTTCTATAGTGTTTTCTAAGCTTTCCTTCTGTTTTTAGTTTCCCCACTTTTTGAGTTTCGCCCACATTGCTGCTGATTTCTAATTTTTTTTTTAACCTTTCCCTAAGCCACAGACCGGGCGCTAATGACGTAACAGTTTTGCGCCCTAAAACCATAACAAAAAAAAAAACACGTACTGGCGATAAGGATTTGCAAGCTTGTTGCGGGTAACAGCGGGTACCACAGTTAAGCAGATCAACGCGTTCATCTGAGGTGAATCTCATCAAACATGTTTGTTGCATGACTCATCGGCTACTTTTACGTCGCGATCGGCCAGATTCCACTGTTACTACAAACTGCAGGGAGGAAGATTCTCCAGGTAGACATCCAGTACGTCTTTGATTCTACGGAACTGCAATTACATGCACTGAATGTTTCACATGACACTTAACTTCTCAAAGTCAGAGATCATACAGTGGTATGAATGAACGGTGAATTACCGCGATCCCAATCTGTGGTAGTTCATTTTATTCAGATATGTACTCCTTGTTGTTGTAAACATCACAAACCACAAACAAGTTTAAACACTGAAGATATCTGAAGGTCCGCAACGAATGATACCATACAAACAGAAATGTATTTCTTTGTATGTCAACCCTCGTAGTTTAATCTACCACATCACTGAAACAACTTTGGACTCTTAAAATGAAACCCTGTCTAAGAGGTCCATATCAGTGTGATATTTCAATTATTTTCAGTTATAGGTAGCTCATAAACAGGGAAGTTACTTGTCAGATAAAAGGAGCAAAATTTCCAGCACGTCTGTAGCGAAGTATCATATTAAATAATTTATGGAAGATTTACTTAAAGAGAGTTTCAGTTAACTACGAAATACGATTTTAAGTTAAAACGCTGGGGCCTTCTTTATGGGCTGGGACGATCATAGTCTAAATTATCAGCAGCTGAAAGCGGAAAGAAGAAAAGAGAGCGCGAAAGGGGGGGGGGGGGCGGCAGAGAGAGAGAGAGAGAGAGAGAGAGAGAGAGAGAGAGAGAGGGAAAGCGATGCTTACTCTGTAAGTTGCAGGTTTCCACGTGTTTTAAACCTTAACCTGGCTTCTATTCCCAGGAACACTAAGACACAGAAATACATCCGCATGTTCTCTTCTAATAATCTGCAAGAATGCTCGGAGGACGTCAATACAAGAGTCCTACAACGTATGCAAGATTTAATATGTTCCGCGCAGAAAGGTTTTATATTTCTAAGAGCCGCAACGCCAGAGGTTGTAGCAATATCTACGTGGATATTGCAGGGCGGGTGCGCATTCTGCCTACGATATTAGCGTGGTTGGGGCCGGTGTGTCGCTCTGGTTTGCCCTCGTGCTGTGGAAGCGGAGGCAGCAGAGAGACGCCATGTTTGCTGTCTGGAAGCAGTTGTCTTAGCTCTGTATTCACAAAATAGTGTGTAACGTCTGGCACCGCTACTGAAATATTCGGTAGGGAACGAACGTCCGATGTGCCTGTAGCGAAATATGCACAGTATTTAGGGATGTCCGCTACATGCGAATTGGTTGGTGCTAATCGAGAGATGCTTCACTGCGAAGAAATATGAAAGGGGCCTGATAGTAAACTCACTGCGAGAAATATTATTCACTCCTTTCAAAATGTACTTTGATCACATTACAGCGTTGTAGATGGAAGTCCTGCCAGGTGATCACGTGACCCTTCAACGCCAATTTATGTCATGTCAGTAAAATGAAAAGATCATATGACATTATTGACCGGGAGGCCCCGTCTTGGGTTCTTCGTTGGTTGGTGCAAGTCTTTCTATTTTGATGCCATTTCGGGGACTTGTGTGTCGACGAAAATGAGATGGAATGATTAAGGCAACACAAATATCCAGTCCCTAAGCGAAGGAAATCTTCAACAAGACGGGGAATCGAACCCGGGACCCCGCGATCTAGAAGCGGCGAAGCAAACCGTCTTCTTTGTTTTTTGCTCCCGTCCTTCCCTTTTTCCCTTTAGCCTCACCTCACGCTCGATATAAAAACTCAATTGGCTCTGAGCACTATCGGACTTAACTTCTTAGGTCATCAGTCCCCTAGAACTTAGAACTACTTAAACCTAACTAACCTAAGGACATCACACACATCCATGGCCGAGGCAGGATTCGAACCTGCGACCGTAGCGGTCGCGCGGTTCCAGACTGTAGCGCCTAGAACCGCTCGGCCACCCCGACCTGCCGATATAAAAACTCCCCAATCGGATTACGCTTGTAGCTCGTAATGATATGATCCTCGCGGAAACTGTCGTAAGATTTCTTCCAGTCTCCTTAAGTAACTCGTCGTGGTAGAAAATGAGCTGCTTCTAGAAAATCATAGAAATAGCGTCTTCATGTAAATGAATAAAATAACCTCTTCGTGGAAAGAAAAATAAATAAATCAACTCTGGGAAAATTAAGAAACTTCATCACAGGAAGAAAATACATTATGATAAATTATGTAAGACAAAAGCAAAGAAAACTCTTCTAAAAGAAAACAATAGTCGCTCTTCTTGAGGGAACGATCAAAATATCCAGGAAAAAAAACTACAACGCAAAGAGTCTCCACGAGAAATGATGCAACTTCTCGTGAAATTACTTTTGAATACATTGTAGGAGTATACAGTGATCAATGTTATTACAAATATTTACTATATTGAGTAGTGATTTACCACCTCAAGGAGGTTCTTACTCATTGGTCTGAAGATGACCACAGTTGTGGTCCAAACCGGTCACCGGAATAAATAATTTGTGATCAAGACTGTTTTTGATAGTAAATATTCTCGTGAAATACTTTAAGACTCTCCTCTACTTTACTGAGAAAGATTTACAAAAAATTGTAGAAAAATTCTTTGTATTAGGCCTACCGTTGTAACTTGTTTTGTAATAGCCAGTGTTGCTGAATTAAATAGTGTCTAATGCTCGTTTGTGGCGTTGAAGTCGTGAGTACATATGAGACAAAGTGAGCAGTTACCTGTTCCGCTTTGTTGCCGGTTTGGAGTGCCGGTCTGATCGTAATACATTTTCTTGTACTATTGCTGTGCGGATAGTATGGGCCAGTCTTCTACGAACCCACGACCACGTTTTGTTTTGATCGGCGCACACGAAACCTTATTCTAGGGTCTCTTGTGGAGCACATTTAATGTAATACGGATCCGATGCCATTCCAATTCCAAACTGTTTCTCTCACGTAACCACTTTGTCAATGACAGCATCGTACTATTGCAACCTGACGTTGGGGGACGGAAAAGACTGGTGTACATTAATCCACACACGCATCCAGTTCGTTCTAGGATGGTGTGTTGGGGGTGATTCTAAGGATCTTATGTATAATATTGCCGTGGACAGGCATAAGTTGATCTCACAAATACAACTGGTATCTGTTCAGTATTGCCTGACGTATGGAAAGGGGGATTCTGAGCTAGACGTGTATATTGGGGGCGACACGTGTGCGGGTCTGTAGTGAAGCATCGAAGTTTTTGTGTCGGAATTTGCTCTCGCCTGAAGGATGCGATACGCGTGTCCGGCGCCTGGGTCATGTGGCGAGTGGAACTGGAGTGCGGAAACAGTCACCGGTCAACACAGGCTCTCTTTAAGTGTCGTGACTATCTCGAATCCTGAGGAGAGCGCGGGAGTTTTCCCTGACTTGCCTGTTAACGGTGAGCTCCTGGACTAACTTTAAATGGTGAGCCATTTTGTGGTGGAACTTGGATGTCATTTCTCCGTGTAGCCAATTTGATTTTCGCTAGTCATTCCTTAAACCACTTGGATGTGGATCCAGGATGCTTGATATTGCAAGTCCATGTAACTGCGCTGTGTCCTGGTTCTGTTGCATTACAAGTGTGGCCGATATTTGGCGATTATTTTTCTGTTATTACTGTTAATATTTTAAGTGGTCAATTTTATGAAGGAAAGTTTATTCTCTGTATAAAACTTCAACAGCCAATTTAAACTGGAATTGCCAACTTCCGTTTTGTTGGCAACTATAATAGTAACAATTTTGCGCCGTCAAACTGTGCTTTGGTATTTAAGGTTGGGTGCGGATTGTCTGGTGATTATCACCCTGAACTAGTTGTGCTTTACAAATTTAGCAAGTGAAATTTCACGTCATTGGAGACTGTGTAATGAACTTTAGCTTTAATAGTAACTGCGGTTGTCACGCTATACCTCCTAACATCTCTTCCTGCATTTGGAGCTACCCAGTGCTTGGCTGTTGGTTTTAATAATTTAGTGAACTGTGTATTAACACTGGCTTTTTGTGTTCTAGAAGCCGTTATTGGTGTGCGCAGCCCCCCCCCCTGTCTGTTGTCACTTGAGCTCTCGAGCACGGAATTCAGACGTGCGGCCGATGTGAACGCCAAACGTCGAGAATGTGCTGATTGCTGTGTAGATTCACAAGGCCTGACAACTGACTAGTGAGCTCAGATCTCTAGTTATGTTAGTGTTATATTTGTGTAAAGTAATTTTTTTATTAATTTAAAGTAGGGGCCATAAGGCTGTTTTTGTTTTAACATTTTTGAAGTATTCTCATTGCTTTTATACAACTGCATAATTGGCGTAGATCACCGCAATTTGCAAATTCTAACTAATCATTATGTTGTTACCAGTGCTCTGTTTTAATTAGCGTGATGAAAATAAGTTTTTTGATTCTCAAATGGGGCAGCATCCCGTTCCAGCAGCCCATGTCCGCCGCTTACCAACCCGCCACCTTACCAGTGTGTTTACGAAAAAATGTGAAAATGAATCCACTGATTTAGTAGATCAGTTCCTCTGTCGACTGTCATAGCAGTGTACAAGTGTGTAATTTCTTCAGGTTGGCTGATGATGCCTAGAACAAGTGGAACACGTCAGATGTGAAGACTAAATAAACCTATCTTGTGCAAACACGACTGTTTTTCCTTATCTAAATGTCTATTACGGTTGCTATACCAGTGCTATCGCGGTAGTTATTGAGTGAGGTGATTTTAGTGTTACGTCTTGTCAATGACAGTAACTGCTGCTACCAGTAAATGCAAGTTCGCCGCGAGCTGTTCCTGAGCAAACTTTACGAAGGGAAGCAGAATAATGGTTATTTGGACGAAGGTACTTAGTAGAATGCCATTTCCTACAGCGACACACAGCTGCAAGCCTTCAGTCAAAAAGACAACACAAGATGAACATCAGAGGACTGGAGACATGTAGTGTTTCCCGATGAGTAGCGATTTAGCCTCTTCTCAGATTAAGCTAGGCACTTCACCCGCAATGTATGGAAGTATCTGTCAACACCTGAGGTGGTTCTTGTCGTTTTTGGAGTGTTCTTCGTACCATGGCTTGGAGCAGCTCCTTCAGGATACTGTGAACATGAACTAGGATGCTTGTATCAACATTCTTGATGATCACGTGTCGCGCTTTGTGCTACATCTTGGTGATGAATATGCTGTGGACAGTTATGACTGCCGGCATGCATATATTACTGCTTTGAGGAACATTTGGGCACATTATTGCACCTTGATTGGCGTTGTAAATCTCCCGACTTCAGTCACATAAAAATTCCTGAATGTATTTGAAACAACAGGCGAACGTAGCAGTCAACATCTCCTCAGTTTGGTAGCTCCACGGAACATGACCATTAATGAATGTATTGAAGCATTAATGTTTTAATCAATGCATGCGTTTGAATGGCATTGTATAATAACATACAAACATCGTAAAACACACGCATTGTAATCTGTAATGTGTTTTATGTGCCTCAATGGGCTAACAGTGTCGATAACAACATTGCATCTACCTGTTGCAGGAATCACATACTCTGAGAGTATTAGGGGATGTGGACAGTGTGGCATGTGGAGGTTTGGATCAGTCTTGGGAGCGTGCACAGGTAGCTGAAGTGGGGGAGCGTATATAGATAGCCAAAGTGGTTCAGGTGATTGCCTGCGACAGGCCGGCCGCGGTGGCCGTGCGGTTCTAGCGCTGCAGTCCGGAACCGCGCGGCTGCTACGGTCGCAGGTTCGAATCCTGCCTCGGGCATGGATGTGTGTGATGTCCTTAGGTTAGTTAGGTTTAAGTAGTTCTAAGTTCTAGGGGACTGATGACCTAAGATGTTAAGTCCCATAGTGCTCAGAACCATTTGAACCATTGCTTGCGACAAGTGGGAAATCCAAGTTCGAATCCTTGTCCAGCACAAATTTTCAGGTCTCTTATAAATAGTACAGCTAGCGTCACATTGATTTTACTTTATGGAAATCAGTTATATAACATTAATGAGTGGCTTCAGCTGGATAAGGAATGCCTAAAGAAGTCTATGGACGTTCGTCCTCCCAAACTGAGGTTATTATCAATGCTAGAGGAGGTCTGACAAAGCATTAGAGTGACACGTTCTGTGTATGACTAATTTCTTTGTCAAGTTCTCATTTTGTACACCATGTCCACAAAGGCTTCGGCAGCACGACACATTCTCCATCAACCCTGCTTCTCTGTACTACGGGAGGTTGATACGGAATAATGGGAAGCAACATAAGAATACAGTTAACGTAAAGAGCCTGAGCTGCCTGGCAGACAAGTCCGCAAAAAAATGGTTCAAACGGCTCTGAACACTATGGGACTTAACATCTGAGGTCATCAGCCCCCTGGAACTTAGAACTACTTAAACCTAACTAACTCAAGGACATCACACACATCCATGCCCGAGGCAGGTTTGGAACCTGCGACCGTAGCGGTCGCGCGGTTCCAGACTGAAGCGCCTAGAACCACTCGGCCACCGCGGCCGGCCCAACTCCGCAAACATAAGCACAATATGTAAGCGAACTTCCAACTGCAGGCCCATCCCTTGACAGCCAAGTAGGAAAGAACTGGATGATGGGAGCCGGTATGCGAGAGGCGCTCTTAAACGGCTAGGCCAATGCAGTCTCTAACAGGGAGTCATTCTCTGCATCTAGAGGGACGAGGGACAACGGCAGATGCATATCCAGCACACCACCTTCCTCAGCACCAAAAAAGTAGCAGGGGCGCCTACTGAGTGGGGAGTTAAGGACTGCTTTATGGAATCTGCTATGCAGAGAAAGATGTATAAATTATTGCAAGACACAAAGTAATTAATGGCATTAGCTGCAAAAGGACATAGATTTAAATCAATGGGGAAAACTGAAAGTTTGAGGCAGTGTGTGATTTTTGAAGCCAGGTTTCCTGATTAATAGGCAGATGCAATGAACACTGTAGCATCAAAACGCAGTGGCCATTGCAACTGCACAGACTACCCTAGCATCCCATCAGCCTCCCATCAGATCCAAATCCTCAGCTTATCCACACAGTACTGATGTAGTGTTGTACAGACACTACACATATATAAAATATTTCAATTAGATAATGTGAAGTAGTGTTGTAGGACAGTTCTGAAAGAATGTGAACACTTATGGATTAAAGAAGGACACTCAAAAAATAGCAGAAATGTTTAGCCATCAATAGGCAACACAAAAAGAAAGATTACTTGCTAGCTTTAGAGTAATAATTTTTGATCCAGTGTAAAATACACACAGGAAACACACACACACACACATGAAAGTATGCGAGGTTGCACACATATGCTCAGGCACACATAGACATTCCTATGCCCCTACTTGGTGCCAGCTCGACTAACAGCGTCAGTGCTACATTTCGGCAGGTGGCCTCACTCTCCTGTAACCCACTGCCGCCCCCCCCCCCCCACTCTCCGCCTGACAGCTTCCCCTTCCACCGTCCTATCACCCCCTCCCAGTTTCCCAGTTCACGTCCCCACATCACCTCCCTTCAGCTTATACTGCTCACACCGTTCACCACCGGCTCTGACAACCGCACGTCACATGCCTAGCCTGTGTACCTGCCACCCCTCCCTCCTGCATTCCTAGCGGGCAGCCGTGCTGCCTTCCTCTAAACCATTAGCCACCCACCCCCAATCCCTCAGTCTCCTGCCTTTCTCACCCTCTAAGCATCCCACCTGACACAATCTGCACCACAACCTAGTCCACCTGCCAAAATGCAGCATTCACACTGTTCGTCCAGATGGCATCACGTAAAGGCATTTATGTGTGTGTGTGTGTGTGTTGTGTATTTTACTCTAGCTTGAAACGGATTACTCCAAAAACTAACAAGTTTTTTTGTCTTTTTGTGTGTACCAACTCTTGGTTCTGCTTTTCGGTGTTTCCTTTAACACAAAAGAATTTATGTAATGTACAGCACTGACAGATAGTATTGATACCTTTACTGTTGGTGAAGTGGCCTAGGTCGGACCTAGAAACTGAAGATCACAAGATCAGATAACTGTCGGACCACTGGATGTTTCAGTCTGCCTTTAACTTAGCCTTCACCACTGAATAATGCGAAAAGCAGATAAAAATGACGCTTGCTTAGGATTACACGTCAAACTGTAGGTCCCCTTTATTTAGTACTACTGGGTTTGGTTATGACCTTCAAGTCATGGATGTGGTATCCAATTGAAAAACCTGCACGAGGCCAGTGAGCTACATGGAACTCTTGTACTATTATTATCAGCAGTAGTGGAACTGTTTCTCCTTTTGTTTTAAACTCCACCGAACACATTACAGATGTTGTTCAGAGATATTTTAGTAATCAGGGTATTTCAGAGTATTTTAGTGTAAGAGATGTGTGTCTCTATTGACTCATTACTGAGTAATAATGTAATTTTGATTTATTCAGTTTGTTACCGAAATTAGAGATATTTCTGTCATAATACCCTCACAACAATAAAGGCTGCATTAGGCAATCCCAAAAATTCCAATCAAAACCAAGGGTAAAATAGCAATATTCTGTGGTGGTATGCTGGTTCATACGAAAAAATAAAAATGTGGAATCGACTGATTAAGTTTGTGACAGTTTTCATTTATTCATAACGAAAGAGGTTTAATTTGATTTATAATGAATATGACTCCTGATGCTCATGGAAATATGAGTCCCAAAAAATAACAATGACAAAAGAACAAACAGTTAATTAAAAATTTACGCTGTGTTGAATATTATAGCATTAAAGCACAATTTGCTGCGACAAAATCAAGACAAAAGCTACAATCATACATAGTATTACTCCAAAATAACAAAATATTTAATAAAATGTTTAATTACGAAATAGGACTATGTTCAAAATTATAGAATACGAAACAAACGTTCATCGAGGTCAGAGGAGCACTGAACTGAGAGCATCTGTGTTCACGCTATGTATAACCAAATCAGTCAAGGAGAATTATTACAGTAGTCATGAATGATGCTTCCTTTGGCAGGAGACCCGATACTTCCAATGAGAACAGCGGCATCACATAGGGCTTGATACTGGATCCTCAGTCCACCAGTATATATATATTATTATTGGTGTTTTGCCCTTAAAGAGCGCATTTGGACTAAACTACATGGCCAGTTCCTTTTGCTGCCTTCCATGCTGCCCAAACTTCCCTCATTCGCTCGCTGTGTTTCTGTTTCCGGTCCTCTGTCCATGCTTTTCGTCGGCTTTGTGTCTTCGGCTTCATCTTGATTGCCTTTTTGATTCCCCATATTTCTTTCATCTTCTGGCTGTGATCTTGCTTGCGTTCTTCGGTCCATTTTATGCCTGTTCGTTTGTCACATTGTATCTCATGTAATTTACTTTTCTTAATGATGTTTCTGAATTTTATTCTGTCGTGTATTGCGTCTGCTCTTATGTTGAGTTGGTTCAGGTCGTTTTCTACCTCTGCCACCCATTTGTTGTTTCTAGTGGTTACCCAGTGAAAGATCTGTTTGGTCAGCCTGTGTGATGGCATTCTGTATAGGTGTCTATAGAATTGTAGTCTGCGTTTTCTAATCTTTTCTGTGATTGTCTCCGTATGTTTGTACAGTTCCTCTGTAGGTTTCTTGATCCATATTCCATTGTTGTTAGTTGCGCCAAATATTTTCCTAAGTATTTTCGTTCTACTTTTTCTAACTGTCTGATACGTGTATGCCCTAGGATTAGTGTGGTCTCTGCTGCATATAGTGCCTCGGGGAGCACCACCGTGTCGTAATGGCGTAATTTGGCTTTTTGTGAGATAGGCTTCTTGTTGTAATGGTTCCACACTACTTTGTATGCCTTGTCCAGTTTAGTCTTTCTTTCTTCGTTTGAGTCTCTGTTATGTCCACTCATTTGTAGTGTTTCACCGAGGTATTTGAAGTTTGCCGTTTTGTAAATCGTGCCATACTTTGTGTTCAGAGATGAGAGTTTCTTTGTGCCCATAAACTGTGTCTTTTCGTACGAGATCTGTAGTCCAGTTTTGGAAGCGATTTCGTGCAGTTTTTCAATAGCGTCTTTTGTTTCCTTTATACCTTTCGTGACAATCGCCAAATCGTCTGCAAAAGCCAGGCATTTAATCTGTAGGTTTCCTAAGGTTATCCCCTGTTGTGATGTTTCCCATTCTTTTATTACCTTATCTAACACCAGATTGAAAAGGAGAGGTGAGAGGCCATCGCCTTGTCGGACACCTGTGCGAATTTCAAAGGGCTCTGATAGTTCCCCAAAGAACTTTACTTTGGAGGTTGTGTTGGTTAAAGTTTGCTCTATGATAGCCCGTGTTCTGTTGTCTACTTTGTATTCTGCTAGTATTTTGAAGAGAGTTTTCCGGTCGATAGAGTCGTACGCCTTTTTGAAGTCAACAAAGATAATGATCA
This sequence comes from Schistocerca nitens, assembly GCF_023898315.1. Taxonomy (NCBI): domain Eukaryota; kingdom Metazoa; phylum Arthropoda; class Insecta; order Orthoptera; family Acrididae; genus Schistocerca; species Schistocerca nitens. Next base: position 363,677,075 of record NC_064621.1, read on the forward strand.
GGTTCTGTTTGTGTTGTAAAATCATTTTCAGGTTCCAAATTTGTTCCGCACAAGACCGCCCTTTACGGAAGCCTGCTTGGTATTCCCCAATCAAGTGGTCGGTCTGGCATTCTAGTCTGTTCAGTAAAGCTTTAGAGAGGATCTTGTATGTGACCGGTAGTAGGGATATTCCTCTGTAGTTGTTCGGGTCAGTCTTGTCACCTTTTTTGTGTAGTGGGTGTATCAGGGCAGTTTTCCAGTCGTCAGGAATTTTCATGGTCTTCCAGATGTCTTCCAAGATCCTGTGGATGTCTTTGGTGAGTTCTGGGTCTTGCAACTTCCAGATTTCCGCGATGATGCCATCTTCTCCTGGTGCTCTACGATTCTTGAGTGACTTGATTATTTCTTTAACTTCTTCTAGAGTTGGAGGTTCACTATCTGGATTGTATGTGCTCGTTTCTGTCATCATTTCTTCCATAGGGGGGTCCGTGTTGAGCAGTTTTTCAAAGTACTTTGCCAGAATGTCACAATTGTTTTTGGTATTGGTTTCTAGGGTTCCATCCGGTCTTCTGAAGCACAAGTTGGGTGGTTGATATCCAGTCATATTTTCTCTGAACGTTCTGTAGAAGTTTCATGTATTGTTCTTCATGAAGTCCGATTCGATCTCTGTCAGTCGCCGTTTGTCATACTGTCGTTTTTCACTGCGAATGATTTTGCTTGATTGCTTCTGTGTTTTCAAGAAGTTCATCCAATTCTCTTGGGATTTATGGCTACCAAATTTTTTCCATGCACTGATTCGTTGGTCAATAGCTTGGTCACATGTGTGGTTCCACCAACGGTGTTTCCGTGTGCGTGGTGCTTGTGCTAGTTTCATGGCCTCTCGGATTCTTCGTGAAAGTTGTGTCCATTCTGTCGTTTTCTCCAATTTTAATTTTGTGTAATATTTGTGTCTGGTTTAAAGTAACGTATTCTGGATCTAGTCTAACAATTTTGTTCTTATGGAGCTTTTTCTTGGGCAAAAGACGAATCCTGATCTGTAGTAGGTGGTGGTCTGAGTCGAAGTAGCCTTTACGGGTGTCTATGTTCAAAATTTCTTTTTGTGAGTCTTTCTGGACTATTACGTGGTCGATTTGTAGTTCTTGCTTTCCGCTGGGGAATTTCCATGTAGTAACTTTTCGTGTTGATTTCTTGAATTTTGTTGACATAATGGCGAGGTCGTGGCTTTTGCAAAAGTCTATCAGATGTTTTCCGTTTTTGTTGGTGTCCTTGTGTGGAGTATGTTTTCCTGTGATATATATATATATATATATATATATATATATATATATATATATATATATATATATATAGAGAGAGAGAGAGAGAGAGAGAGAGAGAGAGAGAGAGAGCCACAGGCTATCTTGTAACAACTGAGTGTTAACAACAAAATAGAAGAAATTCTTGTCGTGGCGAGACAGTAAAGTAAAGTACACCTCTAAAAGTTTAACCAAGCCAACTGCACATAAACAACGCGTCGTCCTAAAAGGCTACAGTTCAGTTATATAACAGTTATACAACTCTTATCGAACAGTTGTAGAACACCATCGAAATATCCGTACGATTCATAGGCGATAATTTCAGTTCTTATAACTGTTAATCATGCCAAGTCTATCCCTGTATAGAACCAGAATGTATAGTCAGATCAGTAAACACAGTTGAAATGTGACGTCAGCTGTATCTTTTATTAGTCACACACCAAAATGTGTGCTTGACCATAATTCGAACCTGGATTTTCAACTCGTCGCGAGCGGTCACCTTAACTATTTCAGCTATCTATGCATTCTCCCCCCCCCCCCCCCCCCCCCCAATACGGCTATCTGTGCACGCTCCCCAGACTGATCCAAAGTTCCATATACCACACTGTCCACATCTCCTAATGTTCTCGGAGTATGTGATTCCTGTAACAGGTAGTTTAAATAGCTGTCGGCGGACAGTCTCTAAATGGTAACTACAAAATGGCGATAGACACACAGCAAGACAGAGTATCTTTTTCAGCCAGATGCATGCACAGATTTGTTCTGTGCTACAAACTTGAGTAAAAACGGTATCGTCGGTGCCAGAAGCTCAGACTCCACCGCCCCCAGGCGCCACACTATCGCAGTCCCGCGATCGGTCAGTGTGTGCGGCCGGTCCGTAATCAGACAGCATTGACGGCTTCCGGAATAAGCTCTTCCCCAGAGAGCAAACATCCGCCTTTCCTCTGGTGGCTCCGACCAGCGGCGGACTGACCTCTTCCTTGTTCTGTCCGCCGCAAGATAAACACTTCCGCCATCAAAGAGGGAAGAGCATAAACCACGAGAAAGCACAGCCCACCTACGTCTGCTAATACCACCCTAGACAATAGCGCCGCACAGGGCACAACTCGGAGAGATGGAAAAATACTGTAATGCGGTCGCCATCGCTGCGATAGCAGCACAATAGAGCGTCATTGTGCAGGTCTTCCGTTACATTCAGTGAACTCATACACGACCTGATTATCGGCCAACGCTTCTTCAGTAATCCTATCCATACTGCTATGAATCACTGTGTATGTGCAACAAGCACTGCCGAAAAACAAACCCGAGACAGCCCGCGCGGTACCGAATGCGAGCTTGAGGGAGAAGAGTCAATTGTGCATTACTCTTATCAACAGCAAGTAGTCAATGAGTGAAAAACAAAAATTGTTCAAATGGCTCTGAGCACTATGGGACTTAACATCCGAGGTCACCAGTCCCCTAGAACTTAGAACTACTTATACCTAACATCACGCACATCCATGCCCGAGGCAGGATTCGAACCTGCGACCGTAGCAGTCGCGCGGTTCCGCACTGAAGCGCCTAGAACCGCTCGGCCACACGGGCGGCTAAGTAAAACACGTTTGCTTCCATATAAGACACACAGTTAATATCGTCGGCATTTTCACTATTATGTAGACTTTTCTGTGCAATAGAGATATAAATATAAAGTAAGATGTAAGTCAAACGGAGTGCAAATATTCTGTAAACTGCTCACTGGAGGTCACTAATCACTTACTCCAAAATATTTCCAGTTGTAGTGTCGCAGCTATTACGCAACTGCAGATTTTTGCAGTAAGTTTGTTAAGTTATGGCAAGCTGTTTTGGAAGCCTGCAGTATAGTAGCGTTCGGTGGCGGCCGGCATGTGGCCTGCCGGATGCGTCATAGCCACACCTGTCGCTACAGCGGACCGTGGGAATGCTCACTGTGGCGTGTACTAAGATCACTTATTCATCTCCCCTAAGAATCTAGATAACTATAATAAATATGATCTGCTTGTTTTCAAGTTTGGTATAGGAACATTTACAATTTAGAAGAACAGTGTGTAAAATTTTCATGCGGATAACTTTCATAGTTTTGGAAATATAAAATAAACCTATTAAAAAGGTACTTAACCGACACTTCGTAAAGTAAATTCAGAGATGAATCATGACAGTTTAAGTTTTTTTGTTATTTGAAAACAATAAATCTCTCTCATTGCGCACAAGTTCTTTTTAAGGAATTTTGATTCTAAACTTGTAATAATTTTGCTTTCATAATGGAAATTATAGTTTAAAAGTTGATATTTATATTTTGTGTTAGGGTGGGAGTAGCTGAGAGTGAATGTGAGTGTGTATGTGGGGACATACGTCAATTTTCAATTTTATAATGTATTACACCATTCGTAACTAGCAAGTGTTACGTAACCAGGATGTCCTGAAAACGGTCAGTCCCCCTAACTGGTGGATGACGTATGTCTAGGAGCGCTTGCTTTTGTAATAAGGCAGCCGGAAAGGTAGTAAGAGGATACCTAGTTCTAAAGTATATTTCAAGCATAGTTTTCTTTTAATTTTCGTTTCATTTGGTTTTGTGTAACATTTTGTGAATTTTTGCAATATGAAATGACGTAGATGCACCTGCGAATGCTCATTGGAGTAAAGCGGTTAGCGCGCGAAATTGATCATGAAAGGTTAACCTGATTGGATGATCGTTTTGACCAACCAATGAGAGAAGAGTCTTTCCTGCGTAATTGAATGAGTTATATGCTCTGTGAGCGACGGCATTTAGTCAGTCGTGGGCTCGCTGTCGGAGAGAAGGTCACAATAAATGTGTCCGAAAAAATTATCTGTAAGATGAAAAAATTGAGCCCGCATCTCGTGGTCGTGCGGTAGCGTTCTCGCTTCCCACGCCCGGGTTCCCGGGTTCGATTCCCGGCGGGGTCAGGGATTTTCTCTGCCTCGTGATGGCTGGGTGTTGTGTGCTGTCCTTAGGTTAGTTAGGTTTAAGTAGTTCTAAGTTCTAGGGGACTTACGACCACAGCAGTTGAGTCCCATAGTGCTCAGAGCCATTTTGAAAAAATGACAGTTAAATCGTGCTCGGTTTACATCACCGTGCTAGCAGATGCAATTACGGACATTTCGGCGAAGTTTTGACAGGTTTTGGAATGTTGGTTGCCGAATAAACCGCATGTGAAACTATCGGCCTTTGTGAATATTCTGTGTGGCGTGTTCCGCATGCATGTACAGAACATTTTGGCGAGCATCTGCTTTCGAAGAATCCTCTGAAAAGGACCGAATGTGAACTCGTTTTGTAACAGAGTATTGCCTGAGTGAATCTCGTAATATTTCGTGTAGGACTTAGCACATTTATGGCTGTCTTACGTGTGATATAAGCTGCATGAACTAGTAGTAGATGTACTACCAACGTAAATGTGGGCTTGGTGACACCATAAATGAAAAGGATCGTTATAAAACATCAGTACCTACAAACATTTTCAATGAAGGGAGGAAACACCCACTTTGCCCGTTATTAATAGAGATTTACAGGCTTATCTTGTTACTTGAGTTACGCGGACTTTGTAATCGTAAGTATGGACGGTGATTTTATTCAACGCTGCTTTTCTCATCGTCTACATAGTACCTAAGAATGCAGAGCAACGGATGGTGAATGGACGCTATACTGAGGTAGGTGGACATCAATAATTAAATCACAACGCAGCGAACCAACCCCGCCCCTCCGCACAGTCTCCGGTGGGGATCTAGTTCACCTTGTATATAGGCCTGTTACTGTGTGTAGTCTCAGATACTTCATATAACAATAGTGATGACTAGTTGTATTGCATTAGCTACAGTAGTATACGTAGTTTCTTTAGTTGGCGATGTAGTAAAACAATATTAACTGTTGGTAGTAGCAATGTAAGTAACAATGAATGCAGGCTCTGTTTATAGATAATAGGCTGTAATGGAAGACATAAACAAATGATCCTTTGGAAAACACGAGGAAAGGAGCGAAGATCAGCCTGGACGCCAATCCGACATCAGTGGCAGTAAATACTAAGCGCGAACTTAAGTACATCCTGAGTTAGAGCGTATCAGCTATGGTTACGTAAAAGGAAACATCTCAACCATAGCCCGAATGATTTACACAAAAAAAGAGTGACTGGACGAAACTTTTTTAATTGGGCCCTCCCCAAAACAAGCCATTATCTCAGCCACTGTCCTACCTAATTCGGATGGTCTTGAGCTGTGCAGATGCGACACTTTGAATCAACTTCAGTTATGCTTCATTCCCGTGCTGTAGTGAAACTCTGACTCTCACTGTGAGCATTAACTTCCATAAGTGCAACCAAACTGATCATAAATTCTCCTTTTCACGTACAAGTCGCATTTCGAAAGTATGAACATTTCAGCTAAAAACAGCACGTGAAAAAAAAATCCATTGCCTATTCTAGTATTTACACAGTTCACTGCGTGTTTACTTTCCTTGGCATTGAGTTATGAGGAATGTGAAAATAAACTACCACTCTGTTAGTAAAATTTGATCAATCATTTGTGTTCTTAGCGAAAGAGGCATATTGCAAACCAAAATTCTTTACAAGTAATGCAGAATCTGTAGTGATCTAGGATTACTTTTCTGTACATCGTATCTCCAAAGCTTTTGGTGTGACAAAAGTTTGCGGGTTCAAATGGCTCTGAGCACTATGCGACTTAACTTCTGAGGTCATCAGTCGCCTAGAACTTAGAACTGCCGGCCGGAGTGGCCGAGCGGTTCTAGGCGCTACAGTCTGGAGCCGCGCGACTACTGCGGTCGTAGGTTCGAATCCTGCCTCGGGCATGGATGTGTGTGATGTCCTTAGGTTAGTTAGGTTTAAGTAGTTCTAAGTTCTAGGGGACTAATGACCTTAGAAGTTAAGTCCCATAGTGCTCAGAGCCATTTTGAACATAGAACTAATTAAACCTAACTAACCTAAGGACATCACACACATCCATGCCCGAGGCAGGATTCGAACCTGCGGCCGTAGCGGTCGCTCGGTTCCAGACTGTAGCGCCTAGAACCGCACGGCCACTCCGGCCACTAAACGTTTGCGGACTAAGAACTTTAGACTAATATGTATATATGTAATAAAACTGAAATTGTGGTTTAAAAGTGGTGCTTTTGAAATTGGGCACCTGTTTATATCGGCCCATAGATGGTCAATATTATTGGTCAATATTTTGTGATTTATAATAATTTTGGACTTGTGTGGGTTGAGATGAGGGGTTATGCGATATTACTGGTCAGATAAAAAAGTTTTGAAACACCATTACCTGCGAAATACTGTGCCATGTGTGGGCAGTATTGAAAATCTCCTTGTTAGTCGCACATATTTTTGAACTTGTTGTTGCGTTTATCTTCCAAAATGAGTGCGAAAAAAGGGAATCATATCAGAACCGGAAAATTAAGAATGAATGTAATGAGTTAAAGAAACTGAACCAGTCCGAACACGCCTCGAAGACCTAATGTGACCGACCGATCGCCAAGTCATCCTCAGAAATAAGTTTCACTGGATGTGGATATGGAGGAGCATGTGTTCGGCGCACCGCTCTCTCGGTCGTTATGTTTTAGTGACCTAAATTCTATTGAGCTGTTGCTCACTAAATATAGACACCAATATTCTACAGCTCCGACAGAGACGACACTTCTTTTTTTTTTTAAGATATTACGTTGTGGAAAGCATCAGGAATTTTCACGCTCTGTTTTTCATCCACCTTTTGTTCTTCTGCCTGCGACAGAATAAAGCAATTACCCCAGTAACAGCGTCTATATCATTCAACATTCTGAACGATACTAAATGCCAACATTATTGCGCTGTTTTATTGAGTGTTCTAGGGAGAACATTAATAATACTGCACCAAGTTGATGAATAATTTTTCTGACGAATACGGAGCGCTTTATATACATTTTGGAATGAAGATTATAAATTTCAGATAAATATTTTGTATGGAAATTATTAAGTACAAACACGAAAATTACGTATTTAATAACTTCTGTAGTAAAAATCTACGTGAGAAAAAGAACCTGGCTGTATTTTTACAACAATTTCATAAATCAGAGGGTCACCACACAGTTCTTTTATAATTATGGATGTTATTTGACCACGTCATCGATCAATTAAATTAAAGCAATGTTTACTTGCTTAGTCATGACGTGCAAGAAATTATTATTTTGCCGGCCAGAGTGGCCGAGCAGTTCTAGGCGCTACAGTCTGGAACCTCGCGACCGCTACGCTCGCAGGTTCGAATCCTGCCTCGGGCATGGATGTGTGTGTTGTACTTAGATTAGTTAGGTTTAAGTAGTTCTAAGTTCTAGGGGACTGATGACCTCAGAAGTTAAGTCCCATAGTTCTCAGAGCAATTTGAACCATTTTTTTGAATTATTATTTTGGAATTTTATAAAAGGTTTTGTACATCTTCTAAAAGTTGTTACCGTTTCCTGCTACTCTATATTTAAAATGGCTTGTTATTTGATTTTCTTGAAACACGACCGCACACCAAAATAATGTTATACTTATTAATAAACGAACTAACAATCTATCACTATCTTTCGAAACAGAACCTAGTTTTTTCAATTACTCAAGAGTTAATTGTCTTCAATATGAGCCTGTCTGTAGGTGGTGTTAGATACAGCTAGATGTGCGTTTGTGATTTTGTACGATGTATTAATGTTGCATGTTGCAATGTTGCCATTACTGTAAAATGTATGGTACGAGTATTATTATAATAAACAACAGAAACAAAAAAGTTAACATTCTGCAATGAACTGACTTTTTGCACAATCTACACACTGCTTAAAATCTTGTAGATTTCAAAATTTGAACTTACAAAATCAAACTCCGCGAAGGTCAGCTGGAGAAGAAGAAAAACGTAAGTAATTATTCACAAATTTGTATTTTAATGTGGCTGCTTTCCTGCAAGGTGTAGATTAATGAATAATTTGAGAACAGATTTCACTGGAGCATTAAGAGTTGATTAAAGGTGACTGAGGTATAATTAAAATTCAAAGAGGTTTTGTGTTGCAAAAATTATTGTTCGATGATGCAATGGTCCATTGAGTACGGAGAAGACAGCGTACATATAGAAATGGTGTCATGCGTTAAAGTGGATTCTATTTCTCCCGTCGGAATAGTGGCAGTTTTATCGTTGAATTCACAATATTGGTGAGTGATTAACATTAAAGGTGACAGAAAACTGTGTTTTCTTATTATTAAGTAGTATATAATTAGTGACATGGCTTTTAGTATTTCCAACAGAATCAAATAATGACCTCAGTTGTTATATTGCGTGGGTAGTAACTGAAGGCGAGGAGCTGAGAGCTGATGATATAATTTGGTTCTTCCAGCCGTGGAAATTTTATTGGAGTCTCAGACCATCGTAAGGCGAAACTAAACCGGCAGAGAACTAAATGAAATCTTTCATTATACAGCCTCAGTAAAGGCGGTCTTTGGCCTTTACAGTACCAGTTTTCGCGTAGGTGATCCAAAGAGAGCGTAATTGAACAGGGAAAGATAGTGAATGTAGTTTCATGTGTTTCATGTGTTTAGGTGTAAAAGACCAGGTATCCTGAAGAGAGCGGAGATTGTTTCAGAACTTTAAGCTCCTGTGATATACTGTGGATATAAAATCGCTGCATTAAAACCAAGAGGGAAGGGGTAATTTAATACACTGGGTACTAATTTTGTACGTGTATTTATGCCTCAGGAGAATATAGTTCAATATCGGCACACAATATGGCGCAAAACTGGCATCAGTAGGATAATATTTCATGTCTCGTTGCCCTCTGACCTTCGATTATACTCGTACGCAGTTGTACGGAAAACAAGATATGTACGCTAGTGACTGCAGCTTCTGTTCTGTCAGGAATTTGCTTCTTAGTTGTTTACATGAAATAATGTATATTAGGCCCTCTGTGAATCGCTTCTGATGATCGGTTCAGATGTTCCTCTTGTATGAAACTGTTGCAACGATAAAGGAAATATTTGATTCAGAAGAATAATAACCACTAAAAAGAATATCCGAGAATACACATTGTCTTACGCGATCTGTTTGTCAGCAATAAAGTCACAATGTCTTCATATTATGTAAATAGTTCCAAAATGCGATTTAGTTTCATTTTTAACTGAATTTTCCACGATATTAAGGTTGCAGAGGTTTTTTCTGTTGCAGTGCTAATATGGAGCTTTACTGCGATGAAACACATAACAATTATCACAAAGACGTGATTTACACGGAAATTTACATTAAAAAGTACCTAAAACTGGAGCATTTAGAAACCCTTCGTGCAAAAAATTAACAACATTGCAACGGTAATCCACATATTGACTGATTCCTTCGTTGACTGTTGTAACACGAGGACAAAATGACCTGAGTTTCCTAAAAAGAAAAAAAATCCTGCATCTACGCATAAAACTATACTGCTGTTGTTACACAGTTTCACGAAACGGTTGCTGGAAGAGGCAAAGTTACAAAAGTCACCGACAGAGAATGTCTCGGTTTTGTTTCGTCAAGCAACGTAACTTCCCCAAAGCATTTCGCTTGCCCTCCCTGTTAGCTGCTTTCCGTGAAACGTCAGAGGCCCTTTTTTCTGTGCATGAGTGTTTGTGAGTAAACATAGTGATTTAGTAGCAATTTTGGCAAAGCCGTAACAAGCACTGCTTGGAAATTAGCCTGCTGTGGGTAGGCAAGCAAAGGAATCGAACCGTGGCACTGCGATTTTGCGCATCGCCTCGGGTGTCTACGCGTGAACAAGGGGAGGACGCCAGTGCAAATATTTGGAGGCGGCTGTTTGCTGTCGTCGACGACGCCGTTGGCAAATTCGCTGCAGCACAGAAGTAAGACGCTTCTGCACTTCTGGATCTCAGACTGGGCCACTCGTGGTGGATAAATCAGTTTTAGGGAGCACCGGTACACATATTATTGGAGCACAGAATACTTCGTTTGCAGAAACACTTTTAACGCCATACGTTTCCTGCTAAACTGTGCTTCCTATGCCATTTACATTCATAGAAACTTCAAAGTTATTTCTGCCGGTTATAATTTGTGGTCCACTGTGAAGAAAGACAATGCTAAATTTGTGGCAATAACGTGAATAAAAGTAGAAAAAAACGTTTGTTGTTGATTCTGGAAGATATCTTTTGTAAGTCCAGAATTTTAGTTGCCGTATTTCTTTTTAATTTTTGTAGCTCTAATTGCCGGACATTACTCATTAAGTTCAAAATAAAGTTTCCACCTTTTCGAAATGCGGTACAGAAATGACACTGATTTGCAGAACCAGAATTGTATTCAGTTTAAATTTAGAAACCGAGTCTTCAAAAATGTTTTTGTTATTAACAGTTAATTGTAAATGTAATGTCATTGAATCCCCGCTGTTGATGGAAGGCAAATGAAGGGGAAAAGTTTGTTTCTCAGGATTCTAGTACAGCCAAAAAATTAGCACTATATTTTTAAATAAACATATCTGGGACAATGACATTCATAAACTGGTATATGGAGCGAGTATTCAGATGCGGTAAACTCAATTTCTGTCACCAACGTACACTGCCTCCCAAAGTCACGAATTTCTTTTGTCCGTAACTACTCTGCATATTTTAAATGTCATTACGTTGCTAGTATAGAAAGATCCCGTTCAGAAGTACCGTGGATTTTGTACACGCCTGTCATAGCCAAGCTTACAGTTTTCGTATGATATCTGGAATTACTTAGGGTTAAACATTTGAAGAGACAAGTGCAAGAGCATTTCCCTTGTTTCCTTCAAATGACACAGCTTGCATGGCATAATTTTTTTCGCTGTAAGAAAATAATGAGTAGCCACCGGTCTTTTGTAGCTGTGGGACTTGATCCTATTGCCAAATACGTTTTACTAAATTATGCTGCAGTGGTATTGTGTAATGGCTCTCTAGCTCGTCAAAGTGAAAGTGCGTAGATAACATTGAACTCGTATATATGGCACACAGCAATTAGCGATTTATCACGCTGTGAAACATGTTTTGGAACGAAATTCTTCCATTTTCTAGCGCTGTATGTATAGTCATCGTTCAGTTCTCAAGAACTAAATTATTCATCGTTTATAATTATTCTTCTACACATGCGTACTGGTACTATTACGACTACCGTAAAACATGGGCAATGATTTGGAGATCTGTATAACGCAAAGGTAGTGAACCAGACTGCCACATGTACGAGAGCTGTTTTTGACTACCTGTGAAAGGTCGCGAAATGGAAACCACAGGACAATCAGATATGTTTTATTTGCATCGTTTAGCTACACCTTGTAGTTACTTCTCTAAATATTCGCCGCTCTGACTATGACATTTGTCGTAGCCTTATTACAACTACGCAATGCCCTCGTCAAAGAAGGCAGCCGCCTGTGATTTCGCGTTCCCTACAGTTCGTTGTACATGCCAAAATATTGTCCTCATAGCCAGCGGTTCGTGTGAGCGAAGAGATGAAAATCAGAGGGAGCCAAGTCCGGGCTGAATGGCGGCTGATGAAACACTTCCCGCTGAATACGCTGCAGGGTATTTTTCACTGCACCTCGAGTGTGCCGCGGAGAATTGTCATGAAGTAGAAATGCATGGAAGTTACATTATCAGGGATGCATGAAATGAGGTGAAACCCACCAACTGGCACTTCACATCAGCCAGAAGACCCTGTTGTTGTAGGTGTCATTGCGTACTCACTGTGCGCTCAGAACTGAAATAATGCGGTGGATGCAGTAGAGGGACGTACAAGAGACACAACGCAACACATCTGCACAGAGCTTAACCGGGTTCCTGTTGTGGTATAATTTAAAGCCCGATCGGAGTTGGAAAAATACCCCTCCTAAATTCTACACTCCTGGAAATGGAAAAAAGAACACATTGACACCGGTGTGTCAGACCCACCATACTTGCTCCGGACACTGCGAGAGGGCTGTACAAGCAATGATCACACGCACGGCACAGCGGACACACCAGGAACCGCGGTGTTGGCCGTCGAATGGCGCTAGCTGCGCAGCGTTTGTGCACCGCCGCCGTCAGTGTCAGCCAGTTTGCCGTGGCATACGGAGCTCCATCGCAGTCTTTAACACTGGTAGCATGCCGCGACAGCGTGGACGTGAACCGTATGTGCAGTTGACGGACTCTGAGCGAGGGCGTATAGTGGGCATGCGGGAGGCCGGGTGGACGTACCGCCGAATTGCTCAACACGTGGGGCGTGAGGTCTCCACAGTACATCGATGTTGTCGCCAGTGGTCGGCGGAAGGTGCACGTGCCCGTCGACCTGGGACCGGACCGCAGCGACGCACGGATGCACGCCAAGACCGTAGGATCCTACGCAGTGCCGTAGGGGACCGCACCGCCACTTCCCAGCAAATTAGGGACACTGTTGCTCCTGGGGTATCGGCGAGGACCATTCGCAACCGTCTCCATGAAGCTGGGCTACGGTCCCGCACACCATTAGGCCGTCTGCCGCTCACGCCCCAACATCGTGCAGCCCGCCTCCAGTGGTGTCGCGACAGGCGTGAATGGAGGGACGAATGGAGACGTGTCGTCTTCAGCGATGAGAGTCGCTTCTGCCTTGGTGCCAATGATGGTCGTATGCGTGTTTGGCGCCGTGCAGGTGAGCGCCACAATCAGGACTGCATACGACCGAGGCACACAGGGCCAGCACCCGGCATCATGGTGTGGGGAGCGATCTCCTACACTGGCCGTACACCACTGGTGATCGTCGAGGGGACACTGAATAGTGCACGGTACATCCAAACCGTCATCGAACCCATCGTTCTACCATTCCTAGACCGGCAAGGGAACTTGCTGTTCCAACAGGACAATGCACGTCCGCATGTATCCCGTGTCACCCAACGTGCTCTAGAAGGTGTAAGTCAACTACCCTGGCCAGCAAGATCTCCGGATCTGTCCCCCATTGAGCATGTTTGGGACTGGATGAAGCGTCGTCTCACGCGGTCTGCACGTCCAGCACGAACGCTGGTCCAACTGAGGCGCCAGGTGGAAATGGCATGGCAAGCCGTTCCACAGGACTACATCCAGCATCTCTACGATCGTCTCCATGGGAGAATAGCAGCCTGCATTGCTGCGAAAGGTGGATATACACTGTACTAGTGCCGACATTTTGCATGCTCTGTTGCCTGTGTCTATGTGCCTGTGGTTCTGTCAGTGTGATCATGTGATGTATCTGACCCCAGGAATGTGTCAATAAAGTTTCCCCTTCCTGGGACAATGAATTCACGGTGTTCTTATTTCAATTTCCAGGAGTGTATATAAAACGTAATAGTCAGCCAACCGGTTGCACACAATTTAAAAAAAAACACATTAACCAGGTTTCGATAGCTCTATCTTCATCAGAATGGTAAAAGTTACCTAGAAAAAAATATAAGGTATAGATAATATACATAAAATAAATACATATGTGAAATTCTCAACCAAAACCATAAAAATTCACTTACATGAAATTACACAACTTTAAAAATTTTTCAGCAACAGTGCTCTCGTCAAATGACATATTTGTGTTCAATGAGTCAAGAAAAAAATTACAATAAAAAAAAGTTACCACAGAATGATAAAGCCATGGCTGCGGGTGGTGGCAGAAGTTAACTGCTGTAACCGGCTAAGACCCGCACATACACAACGCAAGAGGCATCAGACTAAACGGCATGTGAGCCCAGACAGCCATGAGATGGACACGAGGATTAGTAGAGCCATCATTGACGATTTTGATCTGTGTTTCTATCTGTTGAAACCTCTTTTATCCCAGGAACGGATAGACGTATCAAGTTTAAATGTACGTCACATACTAAGTTCTATAGTCCCTTGGTTTTGTAAAAACGTTAAGCATCTACGTCAGTGGAGTCAAAAGATACGACCATTTATCTCACATATTTCGTTATTCGCAAACTTAGTCATCAAAACCCATAGGGTACTCCCCTGTGGCCTAGAATCATCAAATTTGGCGAAAAGCAAGAAGAAGAAGTAAAAGAAAAAAATTTGAGAAGTATTAAATTTTAATTACATCACAAATTACTTTCAGATTTGAAAGGTACGGCTACGTCTACATATGTTACACACTCCGCAGTGGCGATACACTTGCCACTGATGAACATTCGGCGTCCAGGAAAACATACTGCTTACAATTACGTTGTAACTTCTTTATCCATTTTGTAGTCTTGTTGGTTGATCTATCTTATATTTCTACCTAGCGTACTAAGGTTTAAAACTCGCTCAAATTTCGTTTTGGACGTTTACATACATCTCGTCATGCACATTTCTAATTTCCTCTACTCACTTTCTTTTGGTCACCTTCTTGTCTTTGATAGGCTTTTGGCATCGATCCATATACCATCAATTTGACTTGTATACTTACGTTTCATTTTAGTTGTGGGGTCATAATTACGCCTTCCAATCAAATTTTTGCCCGATGCATTTGTTTGTTTCTTGCCCCTCCTAGACGTTTTCAGTACGCATGTCTCCATTCGTCGATGAGCAACCCTATTTTTTGCAAGGTTTCCGCATTGATTGTCCATCTGTTACTGACATAATTCAGAACTGATAATATACACTGATTTGAAATATCCGATTCGTACAAATCAGGAGGTAGATTTAAAAAACTTATTTTCTTTACCAAAAGCACTCCTTTTCATTCTTGCTCTTCTATTTCTTTTTCTGTCCATTTGCAGGTTGTCTTCATATTCCTAAATTCAAAAACACATCAACCGGTTCAGTGACTTACTTGATGGCTCTGGCTCTGAGCACTATGGGACTTAACATCTATGGTCATCAGTCCCCTAGAACTTAGAACTACTTAAACCTAACTAACCTAAGGACATCACACAACACCCAGTCATCACGAGGCAGAGAAAATCCCTGACCCCGCCGGGAATCGAACCCGGGAACCCGGGCGTGGGAAGCGAGAACGCTACCGCACGACCACGAGCTGCGGACTGACTTACTTGTTGATTTCTGTAATTTTCATTTCAGTGTTGAGGGACAACAAGGTAAAAGAGCACTACTGGCTGTAATGCCACCCAACATGTAAGTGTCTGTTGTTTTCCGTTTTTCTATTCCACACGTAATGCACTTGCGATATTTGCACAGAATTTCAAAGTTCTTCACCTTGCAATATTTCACTAGGCTTTATTATTTACTGTATAGATAACAGATTACTGATGGTAATAGTGTAAACAGTTCATGTATAGATATTTTACTTAAAGTAGAAGCTACGATACCAGTGCGTACACGTCGAAATTCAACCACGCTAAAAGCCATTTGTTTCCTGAGTGATATAAAGCCCTCATTCTAGTCTTTGAAATAAACGATTTACTTTTCCAGAAACTGTGAGTTTTCAGTTGAATTTATTAGTAATCAAAATCCTCGTATTCCAGAACAATCGAAGGTTACAATGTAATCCTTTCAAAATTGCAGTGGTTTAGTTTTGTACCCGCAATTTTTCTGTTTCCAACAGATTACTAAAATAATAAAATTTGATGACAGAGTGTCGCGAAGTGGTCGCAGGAAACGTGATAAGTTTACTGCAATAGGAAAAGTTTTTGATAAAATGAATGAATTACTGTCAAAATATTATTCTCTTGGGATGCACATTGTTACTGACGAAATGCTGTCATTGTTCACTGGCACGCGTCCCTTAAAGGTCTTAATGAAGGAAAAACCTTGTAAATAGGGTACACTTATACGCATGGTCACAGATGGTAAAACCAGATATGTTATCAGCATGGAGCCTTGCGCTTTAAAAAGAAATGCTTGTACATAACAATCAAATTGTGCTGCAGCTGTGGTCAAACACCTGGTGGTTCCTATACATAATTCAGGGCGAAATGTCACCACAGACATACATTACACTTCAGCTGATTTGGCCGAAGATCTATGGAGGAATCATAAGCTAACTCTCGTGGGAACATTACTAGCTAATAGGAAACATATGCCTCAAGAACTGAAAGATATCTCAAGACGAGAATTATATTCTAGTAAATTTGCTTTCAGTGGTACTAGTACTGGAAATATTCCAATCACAATTGTTTCTTAGATCCAATGTGAAAAATCCAAAAGAAATCTGCTATTTCTATCATCTCAACATTATAACGCTACAATTGGTTCACCTACTGACACTAAGAAGAAAACAGTCATAAATTTATATTATAATGAGACTGAAGATGGCATTAAGATGATAGATCAAATGGTGAGGAAATGTTCAGCTGCGAGGGCTACAAGAAGGTGGTCGCTGCCTCTTTTGTATACTCTTGTGGACATAGCAGCGGTAAATAATTATACACTACTTTTGTTGAATTTCCCACACTGGAATAAGAAAAAACCTAATAAGCGACGACTTTTCCTTCAAGAACTGGGAATACAGCTCACGAAACTAATCATTGAAGAAAGGGCTACAAATATTACAGGACCGCCAAAGGTTCAAGTATGGAGGGTATTCTCGTATGGAAAATCAAGCAGAACTTCGGTGCAACGGAAGCTCATGGAAGTAAACGTAGATGTCATTTGTGCGTTAGTGAAAGCCGTTCAGAAGCAGAAAAGTACAACAAAGTGAGAAAAACAACAATAATCTGCAACAGTTGTTAAGAGATACACGTGAGGTAAACACAGAGAAAAACTGTTGTATGTTCCAAGTGTGAAGTAGATGGTTCAAATGGCTCTGAGCACTATGCGACTTAACTTCTGAGGTCATCAGTCGCCTAGGACTTAGAACTAATTAAACCTAACTAACCTAAGGACACCACACATATCCATGCCCGAGGCAGGATTCGAACCTGCGACCGTAGCGGTCGGTCGGCTCCAGACTGTAGTGCCCAGAACCGCACGGCCACTCCGGCCGGCTGTGAAGTAGATTTCGAAGAAACAGGTTAATAATGCTTCTCACAAAACTGTGTGATGCACCTAAACTATTTGTATATGACCTCAAGTTTTTTGTAATATTTTTTAATTATAGTAAAGTGTAGTTCAATGGTACTATAATGACTTTTACTAATTAGACTTAGTAAACTTAAATGACAAAGTAAATGAAAGATACAAAATGCATTTTTCAAAAAAGTTTTGAAAGAAATATTCAGGTTCTGGATCCTAATTATGCATCAATAGAGTTTTCAAACGTATGTTATTAGTGTAACTCAAGAACAATTAATGAAATTCATTTATTTTTAATTTTTTTGTATTGGGAGCAAAGTACCGCCCCCCCCCCCCTTTGGTAATACACGTTAGTAAAAATGGCTTGGTATTGCGAGGGTTAACAGGGTGTGCGGTCACCACGGACGACAATGGATGCTCTGCAACGCGTTCCCGTGCTGGCCACAGCTAATACTTCTCCCCCACGCACTCCAAACGTGCTAGATACGATTTGGGTAGAGGAAAGGGGAAGCTCAACCTATTCGCCGAAAATTCTCTCGTTCCAAGAGCTCTACCACCTGTACTATTCAATGCGGTCGCGTATTGTCATCCGTAAAAATGAAGTCAGGATGGATAGCACCCTTGAAAAGACGCACATGGGGAAGGAATACATTGTCACAATAACGTTGACCTGGGAGTGTACTGCATTAAATGAACTGGAGGTCAGCTCACCTCGCAATTTTATACCTCCCCCCACCACAACATCTATAATAACAATCATGTTGGATAGTTCCTGGATGCATTGCATGTCCCCACCTGTCGCCATATGGAGGTGAGTCCAACATTGTTCAGAACTAAGGAACCCTCAGCCAACAGTGTGGAGGATTATTCATAAACGATTAAAGGGGGAAAACTGTAAAAATTACGGCTTCTGCAAGCCGTAAGCCATGACGACAAATTTCATCCTCTGTAGTTTTACATTGATATGCAGAACCATGGTGATAATGACGGTTTCGCAAGCAAATTAATATTCAGTTATGAATCACTTTTCATCTGTCATGAGCCGGCCGCCATTGCCGAGAGGCTCTAGGCGCTTCAGTCCGGAACCGCGCTGATGCTACGGTCGCAGTTTCCAATCCTTCCTAGGGCATGGATGTGTGTGATGTCCTTAGGTTGGTTAGGTTTAACTAGTTCTAAGTCTAGAGGACTGATGACCTCAGATGTTAAGTCCCATAGTGAATAGAGCCATTTGAACCATTTCATCTGTCATGTATGGTCAACGTCACAACACATGCGTAATGGAGTAGAGGTTCCACAAGTAGCTATTGAAGACTACCGGGATTGGTGGATATTAACGTGTTCTGTACCATGCCAAGCCAGAAGTTCTACTAACACTTGTTCTTTGTTGAGATAAATGTCAGTGGTATAACCATTTCAACTTACTGTAGTTCTGGTCCTTCCATAACTTGAAAGTGATGGCAAAAATTTCGTCTTTCAAGATGATGTCGCACTTCTACGTTTCCACAACTGTGTATGAGATTACCTGAACGAGACATTACCACGTCGCTGGAGAGGCCATGTCACGGTCGCTGACCTGACTACTCCAGTGGCTAGCACAATTGCTGGACTTGATGTCTTGAGAATTATTATTATTGTCGTTTGGAGGTTGGTTCTACATCAAGGACAACGTCTATGTTTCACCTCTACCACAGAAAATCGAGGACTTGCGACATAGTATCACAACAGTTGTTCTTAGGTCACTCCTGATGTGCTGGGTCGGGTATGGGCAAAATTGAACTACTAATTAGATACGTGCCGTGTGACGAAGGGTGAAAACGTAGAAAATGTATAAGTCTACTAAAAGAAATTTGGAAGTTTCTCTTTCGCATTTCGTATCATTTATTAGATTGTTCAAAAATGGTTCAAATGGCTCTGAGCACTATGGGACTCAACTGCTGAGGTCATTAGTTCCCTAGAACTTAGAACTAGTTAAACCTAACTAACCTAAGGACATCACAAACATCCATGCCCGAGGCAGGATTCGAACCTGCGACCGTAGCGGTCTCGCGGTTCCAGACTGCAGCGCCTTTAACCGCACGGCCACTTCGGCCGGCTATTAGATTGTTCTGGCTCATTTATCTGTATTAGTTTTTTGAACTGTTTCATTAACTTTATAATTAATCTGTTTGTTGTTGTTGTGGTCTTCAGTCCTGAGACTGGTTTGATGCAGCTCTCCATGCTACTCTATCATGTGCAAGCTTCTTCATCTCCCAGTACCTACTGCAACCTACATCCTTTTGAATCTGCTTAGTGTATTCATCTCTTGGTCTCCCTCTACGATTTTTACCCTCCACGCTGCCCTCCAATGCTAAATTTGTGATCCCTTGATGCCTCAAAACATGTCCTACCAACCGATCCCTTCTTCTAGTCAAGTTGTGCCACAAACTTCTCTTCTCCCCAATCCTATTCAATACCTCCTCATTAGTTACGTGATCTAACCACCTTATCTTCAGCATTCTTCTGTAGCACCACATTTCGAAAGCTTCTATTCTCTTCTTGTCCAAACAATTTATCGTCCATGTTTCACTTCCATACATGGCTACACTCCATACAAATACTTCCAGAAACGACTTCCTGACACTTAAATCTTTACTCGATATTAACAAATTTCTCTTCTTCAGAAACGATTTCCTTGCCATTGTCAGTCTGCATTTTATAACCTCTCTACTTCGACCATCATCAGTTATTTTGCTCCCTAAATAGCAAAACTCCTTTACTACTTTAAGTGTCTCATTTCCTAATCTAATCCGCTCAGCATCACCCGATTTAATTTGACTACATTCCATTATCCTCGTTTTGCTTTTGTTGATGTTCATCTTATATCCTCCTTTCAAGACACTGTCCATTCCGTTCAACTGCTCTTCCAAGTCCTTTGCTGTCTCTGACAGAATTACAATGTCATCGGCGAACCTCAAAGTTTTTACTTCTTCTCCATGAATTTTAATGCCTACTCCGAATTTTTCTTTTGTTTCCTTTATTGCTTGCTCAATATACAGATTGAATAACATCGGGGATAGGCTACCACCCTGTCTCACTCCTTTCCCAGCCACTGCTTCCCTTTCATGCCCCTCGACTCTTATAACTGCCATCTGGTTTCTGTACAAATTGTAAATAGCCTTTCGCTCCCTGTATTTTACCCATGCCACCTTCAAAATTTGAAAGAGAGTATTCCAGTTAACGTTGTCAAAAGCTTTCTCTAAGTTTACAAATGCTAGAAACGTAGGTTTGCCTTTTCTTAATCTTTCTTCTAAGATAAGTCGAAAGGTTAGTATTGCCTCACGTGTTCCAACATTTCTACGAAATCCAAACTGATTTCCCCGAGGTCCGCTTCTACCAGTTTTTCCATTCGTCTGTAAAGAATTCGCGTTAGTATTTTGCAGCTGTGACTTATTAAACTGATAGTTCGGTAATTTTCACATCTGTCAACACCTGCTTTCTTTGGGATTGGAGTTATTATATTCTTCTTGAAGTCTGTGGGTATTTCGCCTGTCTCATACATCTTGCTCACCAGATGGTAGAGTTTTGTCATGACTGGCTCTCCCAAGGCCATCAGTAGTTCTAATGGAACGTTGTCTTGTTTCGACTCAGGTCTTTCAGTGCTCTGTCAAACTCTTCACGCAGTATCTTATCTCCCATTTCATCTTCATCACATCCTCTTCCATTTCCATAATATTGTCCTCAAGTACATTGCCCTTGTATAAACCCTCTATATACTCCTTCCACCTTTCTGCCTTCCCTTCTTTGCTTAGAACTGGGTTGCCATCTGAGCTCTTGATATTCATACAAGTGGTTCTCTTCTCTCCAAAGGTCTCTTTAATTTTCCTGTAGGCAGTATCTATCTTACCCCTAGTGAGACAAGCCTCTACATCCATATATTTGTCCTCTAGCCATCGCTGCTTAGCCATTTTGCACTTCCTGTCGATCTCATTTTGGAGACGTTTGTATTCCTTTTTGCGTACTTCATTTACTGCATTTTTATATTTTCTCCTTTCATCAATTAAATTCAATATTTCTTCTGTTATCCAAGGATTTCTATTGGCCCTCGTCTTTTTACCTACTTGATCCTCTGCTGCCTTCACTACTTCATCCCTCAGAGCTACCCATTCTTCTTCTACTGTATTTCTTTCCCCCATTCCTGTCAATTGTTCCCTTATGCTCTCCCCGAAACTCTCTACAACCTCTGGTTCTTTCAGTTTATCCAGGTCCCATCTCCTTAAATTGCCGCCTTTTTGCAGTTTCTTTAGTTTCAATTTGCAGTTCATAACCAATAGATTGCGGTCAGAATCCACATCTCCCCCTGGAAATGTCTTACAATTTAAAACCTGGTTCCTAAATCTCTGTCTTACCATTATATAATCTATCTGATACCTTTTAGTATCTCCAGGATTCAGTTAATCCCTCTGAGCAGCCGTAGTGTACGGATCTCCGTGCCGGCACGTTCACAGGAGCTCAGTCCATCAGTTCACCTGATGATGGCGACATGTATGATCGCCGAAATATTGTGCCCCTTTGGACACTATAGACCGGCAGCACACCCGTGGATATTTTGATAATGTAATTACTGTCTTTGAGTTAAAGTGTCATTTCTGTTCCACTCACAGCATATTTCTTTCAGTTACCTTGTATTGTACGCTGTAGCAGTTCTTTCAATGTATGGTCCAAATCTCATCTGGCTATGTTAGTTGACAGTGACACATCATGCGCAAGCTAATGTCGTCCTTAAGTTTTGCACTCCAGTATAGTAGTCTATGCAGCTTACTGACCTGTGATGGTAAATTGAAATAGTTGCTGATAAACAAAGTGAGGATTTGAAATATTTAAGAAGAATAAATACGAATGAAGAAAAGAGTAATCTCTACTCGGCTGTGAACAAACACTTTCCACTTTTTTAGGCACCTAATGACCATCAGCGAGAAATAAGATGAAAAAATTATACGTGACTTTTCTGTGAAAAGTGAAAGGGAACATTACTTCACCACAAATTCCTGCCTGCAGTTTGAATAAATTTGTGACCGCTTTAATTTAGGGTTAAATGCGATGGATGCGTTGGTTGGCCCCTAGACAGTGACCAAACTAATATTTTGAAATCCAACCACACACTGGGAGCACCCTACGAACAGTGTTTTTCTTTCTGTATTCAACTTTTTATTCGTCCTGACGCACATGTGGGCTCACGAGTCGAACTTCGGTGGATGTAGCAATTAATAACTTCACCATTAGTCAGTATTTTTTTTTTCATAAAGCAAAGAACGACAGGAACAGGACATTTTGATAAGTTTCCTTTAATTTACGTCTATGGTCACAAACTTTTTGTTAAAAGATTACCGGTTTCAGTCTATAATGACCATCATCAGATGTGCAGCAAAAAATTGGAAAAATATAAATACACTCGCAGATTGTCTACAGCTTAAAAGCAATAAATAGACCATAATGAAAAGTACCACTGATATATATATATATATATATATATATATATATATATCCGCGCTTTAAGTATGAAGAGGCTACTGACAACATGACTCGTGCTTATGAAGTTATTTATATATACTCGTATTTGACGATGCTGGTGCTGATTTAACATTTGACGATGCCATTATGGCTGCAGTACATTAGGAGTGTGTTTTTATAAAACAGGTATGCTTCTTCATACGTAAAGCTCACAAATTCATATATGTGTCAGTAGTACTTTTCATTATGGTGTATTTATTGTTTTTAAGCTGTAGACAATCTGCGAGTGTATTTATGTTCTTTCACATTTTTTGCTGCAGATCTGATGATGGTCATTATAGACCGAAACCGGTAATCTGTTAACAAACCGTTTGTGACCATAGACGTAAATTAAAGGAAACTTATTGTATATATGGGTCACTGTTTTATTCGCGACAATGTTGCAGCTTGTGAGGACATTTTAAAACAAACATTTTCGCCTCCAAATATTACCGTGGTTACGTTGCATCCTGAATATTGACCATTCCTTCTAGGACACCATGGACTGAACAAAGTCCGTGGTCCAGATGGACTATTATACTGACATACTACTCCGAAAAACTGCAACACCGGGAAAGTGAAAAACAACGAACGTCAAATTGGTATGAAGTATGCTGCATTCTTGGACAAGCAAATGACTAGCTTTTCAGTGCAACTACACAAATCAGGTACGAGTAAATTCATCTACGTTTTGCACATGAAGAAAGAACAGGCTAAAGGTTTGCTCATTCATAAACTATATTTGAATGTTGGTTTTCTGCAGTGTTATACCTCGTTTAAGGAGAAACGTCGACCAGCAAATGCCAGAATCTGGCAACCTCAGGATCATGGACTACTGAGACGGCGATTATCATCCGACGATATCGCTACCCGGATTGTTGCGGGACCTCACAACTGTCATTTAAGTATGGAAACAGGGGCCTAAAGAGGGCGATACTGGGTCCACTGCAGGATATCAAGGTTCCCGTACGACTAGCGCCCCAGGGGACAGATATATTGTTCGCTCGGCCGTGCAGGTTCGTACAACCAGTCCACATACCTTGAATCGGCCACATTAATGTGACCACCAAGCAAAAGTCTCAATAACCACCTCTGCAGCATGGACCACTGTGAGACGTGCAGAAAGAGCGTCAATAAGGTTATGGAAGATACCGACAGGGATGTGGAGCCTTGCCGACTTAAATATCGTGGCCAGTTGCGCTAGGTTCTCGGTTGAGGAGCCATGACGCGAACAGCCCGATCGAGGTTATCCCACAGACTCTCGTTCAAATATGGGCAAATATGGGAAGTTTGGTAGCCAGTAAACTCATCCTGTTGCTCTTCCAACCACGCACGTAAACTGCGAGCTGTTTGATACACTGCATTGTTCTGCTAGTAGATGCCATCGTACTGAGGAAAAATGGCTCTAAGCACTATGGGACTTAACATCTGAGGTCATCAGTCACCTAGACTTAGAACTACTTAAAACTAACTAACCTAAGGACATCGCACACATCCATGCCCGCGGCAGGATTCGAACCTGCGACTGTAGCAGCAGCGCGGTTCAAGACTGAAGCGCCTAGAACCACACGTCCACAGCGTACTGATTAAAAACAAACTGCATCAAGGGGTGGACATGGACCACAAAGATAGATGCATGCCTGTGTTGATCCATTGTGCCTTCCAGAATGACGGTATCACCCAGGGAATGCAACATTCCCCTGACCGTAATGCGCCCTCCTGGTTACAGGGTGTTTGCTTTCCGACTTTTCAAACAGTACACGCCAACGGCCATTGGAACGTGATTCACTTGAAAAGGCTGCCTGACGCCAGTCAGTGGACGTCCAGTTATGGCATTGGTGTACAAATTCCAGACTTTGTTTCCAATGAACAGTAGTCAGCATGGCTGCATGAACCAGGTTTCTGCTACAGTGGCCCAAATGCAGCAACGTTCGCTGAACGGTCATTGAGGAGACGCTATTGTTAGCCCCTTGGTTCACTTGGCCTGTCAACAATTCCATATCTACTCCCCCGTAAACAGCTCTGCAGCCGCCATTCACTACTGAACCGTCATTGATGAGACGCTACTGGTAGCCCCTTGGTTCATCTGGGCGGTCATTTTGTCAACAGTTTCACGTCTATTCGCCCGTACACAGCTCTTCAGCCGCCGTTCACTACTGTCATTTATGCACGTAGTGTCCCATAGTTACCTCGGTGCCGGTTTTGATTTCACCAATTTTTATCAAGGTATACTTTAACCACGGCAGCATGCGAACAGTTTAAAAACTTAGCCGTTTCGGAAATGCTTCCAGCCTTGACCCGAAAGCCAATGATCATTCCCCTTTGGACGTCAGATGAATCGTCTCGTTCCAACATTACGACAACGACTGCATTGTTTGCCACGTCTCCCCGACAAGCTTTATATACCTCCACTGTTAGTGCTGCTACCTGCCGTCTGTGTGTGGTTACTGCACTTGACGTTGGACATAGTTGGTGGTCACATCAATGCGACTGGACCGTGTACCAGCACGTCGACCACTGATGTGGCTTCCCGTTGCGGCTGCTGAGAGGTGCTCGCCGATATGGTGTGCCCATGGAGAACACTGGACACCGAAGCCTAATCACATCGTCTTTTCAGATCAGTTGCTGTTCTACGTACTGTATCACGATGGATTTGTCCGTGTGTAAAGGCGCTCTTGTCAGACTGGATTCCTTATTCTCAGCTGACCACAATACCAGTGTAATGGAATGGAGTGCCATTGGGTTAACAACATCGTGAATTCTGGTTCACATAGCCGGTTATTTGTACAGGAGTCTCTGAATTTTAGATGTGTTAAGACCTTTGGGTATCCCCTCGAGGTCTCTGTAATGTTATCTTTCAACAATATAGCGCACACTGGACTCGCATTTTGGATGACGACGGATCAAACCCGCGTCCGGCCATTCTGCTTTAGGTTTTCCATGATTTCCCCAAATCGCTTCAGGGATGGTTCCTTTGAAAAGGACACGGCCGACTTCCTTCTCCATCCTTCCCCAATCCGATTGGACCGATGACCTCGCTGCTTCCTTCCCTCCTCCTAAGTCAGCCAACCGATATAACGCACGTTGCGCATGGTATTCTAATCTAGCTCGATAAGGAGAACTCTGGTGTGGAGGTGAAGTAGCGTGGAATGACCTACCCGTATCTGTCGTCCAAATTCTAATTCGAATCTATGCCCTGTTGGCTTAGAGCCGTTGTTGCTGCCGGGTGGCAGCTGTGTGTACTAGATTTCATACCCTTTACACATCCAAATTCCCTACAGATTGAAATATGTATACTTTCTGCTACAGACTTTCTGGGGACATGCAATAAAATAAAAAAAAGTTATCTGTTGTCCTTACTGCTTTTGCAATTGAAATGACAGGCACTACAGTTCAGCCTGACTGAAAATTTGTCTCAAAACTATGAATTCCATAGAGGGGGTAATTTGTATTTGCCAACTGATACAATTTCTTGCGCGTGTCCCATGTGATCCATTATATTAACTTCTGGGGTCTCCTTTTTCGTTTTAGTCCGATACGAAACATTATTTTCGTTTCCCAGTGAGCTTTCAAAAATGGTTCAAATGGCTCTGAGCACTATGGGACTCAACTGCTGAGGTCATTAGTCCCCTAGAACTTAGAACTAGTTAAACCTAACTAACCTAAGGACATCACAAACATCCATGCCCGAGGCAGGATTCGAACCTGCGACCGTAGCGGTCTTGCGGTTCCAGACTGCAGCGCCTTTAACCGCACGGCCACTTCGGCCGGCCCAGTGAGCTTTAAAAGAGTGTTCACTCCACAGCTGACTAAGATGTTCATTCTTGATTAACTATCTGCGTTTATTTTTCATTTTTAATATACAAAATACTTGCACAGTTTTGTTTCTGTTGGTAGCTACTGTGTATGTACCCTCTTAACTAATGAAATGTGACGTGTCCCCAGCAAAATATCTCATTGCTCTCAATCTTCTCTGTAATCAGATTTTCACTATATCTTAATAGTTTTGTTTAACTCGAAATAGTCTGTCATGTTCCTGCTAGCTGTACATAGAAGCTCTCCCCTTCTGTTAAATAGCCATCTTCTTCCATTTTAACTTCTCTTGCGTTTGCTGTCACTGTTCTTTGGTTTAGATAACTGTCACTTACATCTACGTCTGCATAAACTTCATTCTCTTAAACCTGATCTTGCAACCTTTGCTTTTATTCTCTATCTTACTAGACCATGATCATCTGAATATCTAACGAAGTGTCACATACACGGTTTCATCATTGTTCCATAAAATAAAATAAAATCGTTTTTGTTTCCCTCTGATCCTTCTCATGACCATTTTCTGTTTGTTTTCATATGGAAAATATTCAAGGGACAAACAAATTGTTCCTATCAGAAAATTCTACCAACGTATGACTCCTGTCATTTCCGCTGTAGTAACCAAGCTGAAGAATCACTCTTCAACTATTGTCTGCTTTTACATTAAGATCCTCCATTGTCATCTTACACCCGAATTTGCTTCATCTACTAGTTCTTTTAACTTTTTGTAGAGGTTTCCTAACTGTTCATCAGCGATTGAGAGCATATAGATGCTAGACTTGAATGATTTATATGGAGCATTTAGTGTTCATTTTTATACAAATACATGAAATTTATTCGCAGTTAAGATTACGGACGACCATGAGCTGCATAATCGAATGACAACAATGAAAATTTGTGCCGGATAGGGAATCGACCCAGACTTCTCACATGCGAGCAGTCGCCTTAACGGCTTTGGCTATCCGTACACGACTCAAAAGTAGACCTAAACTTCCATATGTAGTAGTTCATGCGTAACACCTTGTACTCGTATATACATTGTGGGGGAGGACAATTAAACTGAAAGTTGGTGCCTGGTATCGGCGGATAAATACGATATTGCAGTGCCTGTGTTTTTAAGGAGTACAATGCATATTTTATACATATTTTACACAAGTGTTAAAAAATTTTTATCTGAGTTTGCTTCAATAGCTGTAAAATTGAATACCATACAGATACTATGCCTCAGTAGCAAATAATTTGTCCTGATTTCATTCTAATTGGTTTCGATTTCTTCATTGAACTTCTGATAATCCTACTACACCCCTGTTCCTCTTTCAAGACTAGGGACCTATCATAAAATCCAACGTCCTGCGATACTGTCCGCAAATGAAAAGTGCTTCACACATATGAGTTTCTACATTCCATATTGTTGTTCGTATGGCCAAACTCTGTGTACGGGGAGGCTGGCACTCAGAAGTCCGTGACCTGAATTCCGTCGTTCCACTTTTCCCAACTGACCTCTCACTTGGCCTGGAAGACCGATTTCCCAGGAACCTCTGAAAATCCTGCTCCTTGTGCACTATGTTCTTGGGTCTATAATAGTTTGGCGAGAAACGTGAAGGCCTATGCCGGCCGGTGTGGCCGAGCGGTCCTAGGCGCTTAAGTCTGGAAGCGCGACCGCTACGGTCGCAGGTTCGAATTCTACCTCGGGCATGGATGTGTGTGATGTCCTTAGGTTAGTTAGGTTTAAGTAGTTCTAAGTTCTAGGGGACTGATGACCTCAGATGTTCAAATGGTTCAAATGGCTTTGAGCACTATGGGACTTAACATCTATGGTCATCAGTCCCCTAGAACTTAGAACTACTTAAACCTAACTAACCTAAGGACAGCACACAACACCCAGTCATTACGAGGCAGAGAAACCCTCAGATGTTAAGTCCTATAGTGCTCAGATCCATTTGAACCGTTTTTTGAACGCCTATAATCGTCAGAGCTATCGTTGCAGTAGTACCAGCCCAGTGCTTCTGAATCTCAGTCTGCAGATTAACACAAGCGAATCACGTGCTGTTCGCGTACCACCATAGACTCTAAGTTTACATTCGACACTGGCGTCTATAGGTCAATTATTGTGTGATGCGCAAGACATAGCAGTCAGAGGGGTTGCAGACTTTTTCTCAAACATGGTCTCACTGTGAATTGGTGCGTATCACCTTCATTTTAGTTCACACAAAGCGATCCATTAAAATGCTTGCCTATTGCTTACTAACAGCTGCATTGCGTGAACATCTCGTTTTCACATTGGCATCTACGCTGGTCGGTGCCCTTAGTCCTCATTAAAATATAAATAAGTGGTTTGTTTATAAATAACTCGTCTGCTACCAGTCACGATTTTGTTTATTTTATTTTTCGCACGACGAGTTATTTATAAACAAACCTATTGTCTTCACAGCGCCGGCCAGAGTGGCCGTGCGGTTCTAGGCGCTACAGTCTGGAACCGAGCGACCGCTCCGGTCGCAGGTTCGAATCCTGCCTCGGGAATGGATGTGTGTGATGTCCTTAGGTTAGTTAGGTTTAATTAGTTCTAAGTTCTAGGTGACTGATGACCTCAGAAGTTAAGTCGCATAGTGCTCAGAGCCATTTGAACCATTTTTTTGTCTTCACAGCCGCAGGCTTTCAGAACCATTTATAGTGGATCAAATCAGATATAATTAAGTGGTCTCCTTGAAAAGTACTACGACTAGCACCTGCATGCTTTGTGCTACTTCCTCCAGTATACTCATACTCATTTTTAATTTCACTGTATTTAGGATTTTGCTTGAAAAATAACAGTAATTTCGTTGCCTAACTGACTGGCTTTCAATAATTCAAGCCAGTATTTCGCTGCAGCGATGAACTGATTGCCTCCTCAGAACAACTGTTGTCACGATGTTATAAAAAGTTCAGTTTTGTAAAGTGCAATTGTCACTTGACACAAAGAAATTAATGACATTAGCAGCCAGTGTGTATTGATTTAAATCAGAGGGGAAACTTAAACTTTTTTGCCAGACCGGGTTTCCAACCTGGGTCTTCTGCATACTACATAGATGCACTGACCACTGCGCCACCTTTTTGCGGACACAGTGGTCGTGACAACTGCATAGATTACCCTAATACGCCTCTCGTCAGGTTCAAATTCACCACTTATCCTCACACGCCTGGTGTAGTGCCCCTTTCCCATTATCCTCACTATTCACGGCATTTCGCCGATTCCCGTAAGAGTTCGAGCGTGGTGTGCATACGTACTGAAATGATCTCTGGTTGTCCTCGGCTTAATTACATATGCCTTTGTGGTATCAGTTCTTTCGGATATGGCCGAAAGAAAAGACGCGACGTATATTCTTACCTAATTCTTGAGATTATTCTCCTAGCAGTAGGCATAAATAAGTTGTAAAATCTGCACTTCCTTTTAATGCTGAGAGAGAATAATTATTTTAGAAATGTTTTAAAATAAAGGTTCTGTGGGATAGAGTAGTGTTTTCGTTTGATTCTACTATTCATTCTGAAGTTAAAATTGTTTTTGTAAAGTTTATAGTTAAATTCTGTAGTTTTCGTCGCTAAACTCATTGTTACGACAGTGTGAGATTTTGATATTTTTTTTTAAGAACAGCAATAGAAAATGCCGCTATGTCGCGATTTTAATAGAAACGACTAATTAAATGAAATAGTGTGGCATGTTATTTGGGTAGTCTTTGGGAGTTACTTGTTGTTGTACTCAACTCAATGTTATTTGAGTAGTCTTTGAGAGTTACTTGTTGCTGTACTCAAGTTCTGTACGCGAGATTTTCCGAGAAACCCACGGACTGCTTGAGACTAGTAGCTACAGAGCAAATACAAAGTCCTGCATTTCAACCATGCGTGGGCTAACGGAACTGCAGAATGAAGATGACGAAAAATAAAGCTTACTTGGAGAAGGAAAAAATGCAGCGGACTGTGAAATTAGCAGTAAGGTAAAAAGCAAAATCTTTATATTTATATATATACAGAGGGGTCCAAAAAAATGTATCCACTGTTTAAAAGTCCATAACTTGCAAACTAATTGACGGAGTTGTCTCATTTTTGGTGAAAGTGTAGCTTAAAGTCCAACTTAAAGATATCACTGTAGGTGTTCGAAATGGTCACTATTAACATCCACACACAACCGATGTCGCCGAACTGCAGCACGAACTGACTGCAACATGTTCAGTTGGATATTTGCACATGAGTGTACGATGGATTCTCGAAGTTCATCCAATGTGCGTGGCTTTTGTTGATAAACGACGTCCTTTGGTGTTCCCCACGGGTAAAAGTCCAGAGGAGTTAGGTCTGGGGAACGTGGTGGATACTCCACAGCACCTCTACGGCCTATTCATCTTCCTGGTAGATTTTCGTCGAGATACGCCCTAACACGATTTGGTAGTGGGCTGGGGCACCGTCTTGTTGAAAGTAAATTATTCCGTCTCCATACAAGTCTCGGATGGCAAGTAAAATGGATGTCTGTAGCTTCTGAAGGTACACTTCACCGGTAACTGTGGCGTCGAAGAAGAATGGCTCAGTCAAGCCCCGGTAAGACAACCGCCACCACACATTTACTCCTGGCAAATTCACGACGTGGCTACATGGACGTTCGAATTTTCGGAGGCCCAGTAGATGAAATTGTGCCGATTTACTGTACCATTGAGTCTGAACTGTGCCTCATCACACCACACAGTCATCTCTGCAAACTCTTCATCGTTGCGCACCATGTTAGTAAATCACTCGCAGTACTCCATTCTGCGATCTGGGTCGTCCTCGTTCATTGCGTGTAGCAATCGTGGGATGTAGCACTTTCACTTTGCTGTCTTCAAAATTCGCCGAAAACTTGAGCGACCCACTCCAGTTTCACGGGCACACTGTCTCACAGACTTCTGTGGTGAGCGAGTGAATTGTTGTAACACACGACGGGAGTTAGCTTGACTTGTTACTGTTACAGGTCATCCAGATCGTTGTTTGTGAACATCTTTAACACAGCCTTCGGCTTCAAATTTGTCTCGAATTCGACGAATCGTTAAACGTGTCGGTGGCTCTGTTTGACAGTCATTTCGCCATTGCCGTTGAACCTCATTAATGTTTTCGTACTTAAAATACCACTTCAAAACTGACTTCCTTTCATCGAATGTAAGCCTTGCGCCAGCCATGTTTACTCGAGTAACTAGGTGCAACTAAGAACAAAACACTATCTGGCGACTGTCATCTGACAAAACAAAATAACGCAATACAACGCTTGTGTGGAATAGCGGATACATTTTTTGGACACCCCCCCCCCATCCCCTCCTCTACCTCTCTCTCTCTCTCTCTCTCTCTCTCTCTCTCTCTATATATATATATATATATATATATATATATATATATATAGGGTGAGTCACCTAACGTTACCGCTGGATATATTTCGTAAACCACATCAAATACCGACGAACGGATTCCACAGACCGAACGTGAGGAGAGGGGCTAGTGTAATTGTTTAATACAAACCATCTAAAAATGGACGGAAGTATGTTTTTTAACACAAACCTACGTTTCTTTAAATGGAACCACGTTAGTTTTGTTAGCACATCTGAACATAAAAACAAATACGTAATCAGTGCCGTTTGTTGCATTGTAAAATGTTAATTACATCTGGAGATATTTGATGTGGTTTACGAAATATATCCAGCGGTAACGTTAGGTGACTCACCCTATATATATATATATATATATATATATATATATATATATATATATATATATATATATATATATTGTAAGAGAAGAGAAACTGTTACTTCCGAAACAGGTAGTGGCAACGTTTTAAAGCTGGACTGCTATTACACTTTGCGAAAAATTTCGAAATTGTAATAGTCAATGATACTGATGGGGAGTTGGGCTCGATATTAAAGGGTAGCACTCATATGAATCTGAGACCTCATCAGGAAGGCTACCTAGATCAGCGAATATCGATGCAGACAGATTTAAATGAACAGATGAGAAATGTTGTCGATGTTGTAATGGCAGCCACATAAGGAAAGAGGAGCAGTTGATGATGATGATGTTTGGTTTGTGGGGCGCTCGACTGCGCGATTATCAGCGCCCGAGGAGCAGTTCGTACGAAATAAAACCTGTGTAGAGAACCTCTTATCAGAAGCACCATGAGTCAGAACGTACAAGTCTGGGAACCAAATACGGGAAGCTAAGAGCTGTGTGTCAGTGTACTTGAGTCTGAATCGGATACTGGTGAGTGTACAAAGTGTTTTGGTTAAATGTATGAAGATTTGCAAGTTATAATCGGCTAGATCTATTCGCTCTGCAGATTTTTAGAAAACAATATACGTGGTTTACCCACTTAATGGAATAAAAAGGAAAAGGTATTGTCAATCAAGAGCGATATGAGTGGCGAAGCCTTAATACGGACCACAGTAGCTGCTGACGCAACGGTATTCAAAGTATCGTTTCTTTCAGAAAACAGCTCCAATATGAAGACTTTTTGTCAGATGTTTACAAAACAGAGCATTTTTATCGTGGAATAACGATTCTGTGCTTAGAAAATAAGCAGGCGTGCCACGTTAGACTAGATACGGCTGCACCCTGAGGTGATGTGCCCCGCCTTTTTTCAGAAAACGCGAAGATCCTATGGCTTGCCAGAATGATTGGATAACGAAAGCAGTTGTCTTTGCTAGACAATCTGCCACACTATGGCAGATATACACTTACCCAGTATGGGATTATAGAGTTAGTATTTCCTTTTTTTTCGTGATCAGCAATCTCTTTTTCCCTTCACATTGTGCGTGCCCTGTGGCTGCCAACTGAAGTCAGCCACATGTCTAAATTAGTACATTATGTTAGGATGACGTCTGCACTGAAATTTGCCGGCCAGAGTGGCCGAGCGGTTCTAGGCGCTACAGTGTGGAACCGCGCGACCGCTGCGGTCGCAGGTTCGAATTCTGCTTCGGGCATGGATGTGTGTGATGTCCTTAGGTTAGTTAGGTTTAAGTAGTTATAAGTTCTAGGGGACTGATGACCTCAGTAGTTAAGTCCCATAGTGCTCAGAGCCATTTGAACCATTTTTTTTGCACTAAAATTTTGTTTATAATCGAATCTGTAAAATGTATGAGTATTTTCAGGTACTAATCGTGGCATATGCCCAGTTTTGGCTTTATCATTGTATTATTTGGCTAGTCTTGAGCTGTGGTAGGTTTGTTTTCCTGGGAAAAATAAAAGGTAAATTGCATATATAATTTAAATAACAACAAAATTCGATGTAACATATTTCCTAACCTAAACATAGTCTGTATGTATGTATTTCAGAGAAATAAAAGAAAAACCCATGGAGGATGACAACTGTGGTGAAACATGTTTGAGTGTTAAAACGAAATAATAATTTGGGTCCTTTCAAAACGGTAAGCCTGTCGTTCATTCATTATCTTCACTTTTACTCAATGAAACGAATGCGTTAATGGTCTTTTTAGATTCTCTTTGTTTTCCCGTAATTTCTATTTTCACATGATTGTTTTTGTTAATATTCAGCATTGTTCTTACATATTTTGAACGAAAGTGTCATCTTTCAAGATGCTGAACAATTCCTTCAAAGAACATCATAACGTTCAAAAATTAGACGAAAATAACGAAGTCACATCGCACTATAATTACTGCAGGAAACGTATTTGTCATGAAAAATGTAAAGAATTGTGCGTATAGTTCTACAGCATTTCTTTATTAATATTTTTTGTCCAAATGTAGGATGAGGCATGAAGTCCTGTCAAGCTATAGGCACTCAGCGTTCGACGTTACTCTTTCCCTAACATGAGCAGAGTAATCTTTTGGTCGCCAGTGGAAACGATGGTTCAAATGGCTCTGAGCACTATGGGACTTAACTGCAGTGGTCATCAGTCCCCTAGAACTTAGAACTACTTAAACCTAACTAACCTAAGGACATCACACACAGCCATGCCCGAGACAGGATTCGAGCCTGCGACCGTTACGGTCGAGCGGTTCCAGACTGTAGCGCCTAGAACCGCTCGACCACTTCGGCCGGCAGTGGAAACGACCTCTGATAAGCACAGAGTCTCATTACTCTCTCTCTACCAACTGGGATTCCCTCTGCCACACTTCCTGCCTTTGGGATATTTGCCTGAAAAGAACGAGGTTCTATAACAGCCCTCTCTGCACTCAAGAGTTGAGAATGATAGGGAGAAAAAGGTAACTAAAGGCGCATTGTCTTTTTCAGTATCACCGTGTGTTAACTGAGTAAACTTTCTTTTATAGTAAAAAAATGTAGTTGCGTGCTTACGCATGAAATGAGAAAAGTTTATTTATTTATTACTTGTGTGCAAGTTGCAATATTTGCTCTGTGTCCATTGAAGTGAACTAGCCTCTATGTGTTCAGTTTCGGCAGTTATAAAGATTTTTTGAATTCATTAATTGCTCTGTTGCATTAGAAACAATAAACAATCAAAGAGAAAGAACGTACTTTTTTCAGGTTATAAACGCAGTCACTTTCGATTAATACACGTATTTAATGAAAAAGAAAAAAATATTAATATGATTAATTTGTTCGTAAAATCGAGGACAGTATTTCTAGGCTAGCTTCACCATGCGTTGAGCTAACAGTATAGGGTAGTTCATTATCAAATTGTCCAAATATTAAAATCTGTTTCCCTGTTACCGTATTTATTTAAGGGAATAAATCAAAGGAACCCAGTCTAGGTAGGAGGTTTTATTAAATTTCCTTATTACGAAAACACTGCCAGGAAAGCATTCAAAATCTGAAGCTAAATAATACATTGCGACGCACTGAATATTACAGTACTCAGTACACCCATCTAAACTAAATAAACTGAACTCCGCCCGAACCGGCCATGAAGGCCCAACTGCACCGACCGTCCGCCGTGTCATCCTCAGCCCAGAGGCGTCACTGGATGCGGATAGGAAGGGCATGTAGTCAGCACACCGCTCTCACTGGCGTATGTCAGTTTACGAGACTGGAGCCGCTACTTCTCAGTCAAGTAGCTCTTCAGTTTGCCTCACAGGGGTTGAGTGCACCCGGCTTGCCAACAGCGCTCAGCAGACCCGATAGTCACCCACAATATAGTCTACAGAAAACTTTTAATTATGTTTATTGTCTGGCTCATGGCTTACTTGGATTACGTACTCATCTTTTAAGAGTGACGTATCGTAGGATCGCATATGTATCGCCTGCGCGGGGACTGGGTGCTTGTGTTGTCCTCATCAATTCATCATTATCATCATCATCATCATTCGTGCCGGCCGCGGTGGTCTAGCGGTTATAGGCGCCCAGTCCGGAACCGCGCGACTGCTACGGTCGCAGGTTCGAATCCTGCCTCGGGCATGGATGTGTGTGATGTCCTTAGGTTAGTTAGGTTTAAGTAGTTCTAAGTCCTAGGGGACTGATGACCACAGATGTTAAGTCCCATAGTGCTCAGACCCATTTCAACCATTTGAATCATCATTCGTGACAGTGGCTAAGATTGGATTGTGTATAAATTGGACTGTGTGAAAATTGGGACTTTGTAAAGGCGCTGATGGCCGCGCAGCTGGGCGCCCCACAAATCAAACATCATCATCATCATCATCACAAATGTATCGTTTTCACTGGTGTAAGATCAACGTTGGCACGCATAATATTAATCAATGAGGGGTACTCACAAGGGAACCTCCCCATCGCACCCCCCTCAGATTTAGTTATAAGTTGGCACAGTGGATAGGCCTTGAAAAACTGAACACAGATCAATCGAGAAAACAGGAAGAAATTTTGTGGAACTATGAAAAAATAAGCAAAATATACAAACTGAGTAGTCCATGTGCAACATAAGCAACATCAAGGAGAAAGTCAGCTGCGGAGCGCCGTGGTCCCGTGGTTAGCATGAGCAGCTGCGGAGCGAGAGGTCCTTGGTTCAAGTCTCCCCTCGAGTGAAAAGTTTACCTTCTTTATTTTCGCAAAGTTATTATCAGTCTGGCAACGGCCGTGCCGCAGTGGATACACCGGTTCTCGTGAGATCACCGAAGTTAAGCGCTGTCGGGCGTGGCCGGCACTTGGATGGGTGACCATCCAGCCGCCATGTGCTGTCACCATTTTTCGGGGTGCACTCAGCCTCGTGATGCCAATTGAGGAGCTACTCGACCGAATAGTAGCAGCTCCGGTCAAAGAAAACCATCACAACGACCGGGAGAGCGGTGTGCTGACCACACGCCCCTCCTATCCGCATCCTCATCTGAGGATGATACGGCGGTCGGATGGTCCCGGTGGGCCACTTGTGGCCTGAAGACGGAGTGCTTTATTATCAGTCTGTTCGTTCATTGACGTCTCTGTTCACTGTAATAAGTTTAGTGTCTGTATTTTGCGACCGCACCGCAAAACCGTGCGATTAGTAGACGAAAGGACGTGCCTCTCCAATGGCAACCGAAAACATTTGATCGCAAGGTCATAGGTCAACCGATTCCTCCACAGGAAAACACGTCTGATATATTCGATACGACACTGGTGACGGCATGTGCGTCACAGGAATATGTTGTCGACCCACCTAACTTGTACACTTGGAGAATGGGTAAAAAGGTTCTTCTACCTTGCCCGATTTAGGTTTTCTTTTGGATGTGATAATCACTCCCAAAAAAGTGATCGCATCGGACGGACGAACGGACAGATAATAATTGTCTGGAAATAAATTAAAATTTTCTCTGGAGGGAAGACTTGAACCAAGGACCTCTCTTTCCACAGCTGCTCACCCTAACCACGGGATCACGGCGCTCCTCAGCTAACATTCTCCTTGATGTTGCCTATGTTGTGCATGGACTACTCAATTTGTATATTTTGCTTATTTTTTTTTCATACTTCCACACAACTTCTTCCTGTTTTCTCGATTGATCTGTGTTCAGTTTTTCAATGTCTATCCACTGTGCCAACTTATAACTAAATCTGAGGGGGGATGCGATGGGGAGGTTCCCTTGTCCGTAAGTAAAGCAACACTTTTTTTTCTCCTCGGACAATTTAGGTTGAAAAATTCTAAATTTTTCTGGAACATCTTGGAATATTCCCGCTTCAGCTCCTACACCTTCACGAAGTTCCGATAGATAGCGGCGCTATAGGAAATTTTCAAAATGGTGTCTGTAATGCAGGTGCGTTCCGAGCAGAGAGCTGCAATTGAGTTTCTGTTGGCGAAAAACCAGAGCATCGCAGATATTCATAAGCACTTGCAGAATGTCTACGGAGACCTGCTGTTGAAAAAAGCACGGTGAGTCGTTGGGCGAAACATCTGTGATCATCGCTACACCGTCGTGCAAAGCTATTCTCCCGGGTGCCGGCCGGTCACAATCAGTTATGACTCCTGCAATGTTCGAACGTGAGGACGCTCTCTTTCGAGGTGATCGACGGGTCACAATGAAACAGCTTGCTGCACAACTGGACGCCTCTGTTGGTAGTGCTGACATAATCGTCCACGAATTGGGGTACTCAAATGCATGCGTCCGCTGGTATCCTCGCCGCTTTACAGCTCGGGTCTCTCAGCTTCCTACTTCCACTTGCTCAGAGGGAAGGAGTATGTGGATGATGGGGAGGTTGTTCATGCAGCGCGACGTTGGCTCCGACGACACCAGCAGAGCGACAGTTTGTGGGCATGCAGAACCTCCCAGTAAGAGGGAGTAAGGCCGTCGCATTGAAAGGAGATCATTTGGAAAAGAATGGGGGATGATAAGGTGTATTGTATTGTATTGTATGTTAACCGGGGACCTAGAAACGACGGAGAGGCTCCGTCCCCGCCGCAGCCGCTGTGGTCCACAACCCCACGACGACTACCGCAGTCCTCTTCACCCCTCCACCGCCCCACACCGATCCCAGGGTTAATGTGCGGTTCGGCCTCCGGTGAAACCCAGAAGGGAACGTCTCACACTGGACGAGTGTAACCCCTATGTTTTCGTGGTAGAGTAATGGTGGTGTATGCGAAAGCAGAGAACTTGTTTTCGCAGCAACCGCCGACATAGTGTAACTAAGGGGGAATAAGAGGAACAAGCCCGCATTCGCCGAGGCAGATGGAAAACCGCCTAAAAACCATCCACAGACTGGCCGGTTCACCGGACCTCGACACAAATCCGCCGGGCAGATTCGTGCCGGGAACCAGGCGCTCCTTCCCGCCCGGAAAGCCGTGCGTTAGATCGCACGTCCAACCGGGCGGGTATAATAAGGTGTGCTAGATCCTAAATAAAACCAAACTGCTTTCAGAAAAAAAAGTGTTGATTTTCTTATTTAATTCTTCTCGTATCATAACTTCCTACAATGCATTAAGAAGTCTATTGGCCATTGGATGACTTTTATTTGCGTACTTATTGACATAAGAGTCAAAGTGTGCATAGTACCAGCGGATCTTTACCATATGACTCAAAATAAATTTAATACTCGTTAGTGAGACAGTAGCATTTCCGCGTTATTTTGCTCCGTTTCTGAGCTGAGCAGATTTGCAACTACGTTAACAGGTTCTAATGCCGGGCAAGGGCCCTGACACGAAAGTTCGCTCTCGCCGTGCAGCTCGCGAACAGAGGTAAGAACCGGGCCCGAGCTGCCGTGAAGCGGCACAGGAAACCCGAGTGGATGCTGAGAAGTGCTGCCGGGGCGACATTTGAGGTCGGGTCACATGGAAGCGGGGCAAGTTTCCGGCGGACCGTGAATGCCGTCCCCAACTTGGCTCTCAGCCGCGACAAGAAGCGCCGCGCACGTACGCTGCCCGCGCAGCACCGCGCCGGCGGCGTCGGCGCATGCGCCGCGGACGGCGCATTCGTCAGGCGGCGGCGGCCGTCATCATCATCATCATCATCATTCATCATCAGCCCGCGGCGCAGTCGGCAGGCGGCCAGCGGCGCTTCCTCCATGCACGGCGCGCAGCAAGAAATATCCCCTCTGGCAACCCACGTATGCAAGGGAGCGGGCGTCATTAGCGACCCACACGCGGAAGTTGCGACAATTCGAAACTGTTCGCAGAACCGATGTCGTTTCCGTGGAATACGAACACCAATCCCAATGTCTGAGACTATTTTGTGTACAACATGCAAACAATGTAATGCCTGTAGTTACTCCAGTTTAATCTCATAATTTCAGCATTTTATCCAAGTATTTAGCATCCAGCATTGCAGCAGTCAAAGCGAAACTGCTATCAGTTTGTCGCTAAATACACTGAAGAATTAGCAGAACTTGCTGTTGAATCCATTGCGCAAAGAAGTTACCGTCGTAGGCGCCCCAGCTCGCACTCGGCTGATATCTACGTACTATGAAAACACAGTGTTACCGACATTTTACCCTTAGGTATAGAATGTGGTAGCCGGTGAGCTTTAGTTCTAGTGTTTTATGTTATTACGCGTCTTTTCTGGGGACTGACCTATTGTCGCGTCGCGCCGACAACGCTTGCATTAACGAGGACATGGTGTCAGTAGTGGTTTTGAGTGAACCGAGTTGACATGTGAGGAAGTTGCTGTGGCAAATGGACACATCGGAGTTAAAGAGAGAAGTTGTTGTTGTTGTTGTGGTCTTCAGTCCTGAGACTGGTTTGATGCAGCTCTCCATGCTACTCTATCCTGTGCAAGCTTCTTCATCTCCCAGTACCTACTGCAACCTACATCCTTCTGAATCTGCTTAGTGTATTCATCTCTTGGTCTCCCTCTACGATTTTTACCCTCCACGCTGCCCTCCAATGCTAAATTTGTGATCCCTTGATGCCTCAAAACATGTCCTACCAACCGATCCCTCCTTCTAGTCAAGTTGTGCCACAAACTTCTCTTCTCCCCAATCCTATTCAATACCTCCTCATTAGTTACGTGATCTACCCACCTTATCTTCAGCATTCTTCTGTAGCACCACATTTCGAAAGCTTCTATTCTCTTCTTGTCTAAACTATTTATCGTCCATGTTTCACTTCCATACATGGCTACACTCCATACAAATACTTTCAGAAACGACTTCCTGACACTTAAATCTATACTCGATGTTAACAAATTTCTCTTCTTCAGAAACGATTTTCTTGCCATTGCCAGTCTACATTTTATATACTCTCTACTTCGACCATCATCAGTTATTTTACTCCCTAAATAGCAAAACTCCTTTACTACTTTAAGTGTCTCATTTCCTAATCTAATTCCCTCAGCATCACCCGATTTAATTTGACTACATTCCATTATCCTCGTTTTGCTTTTGTTGATGTTCATCTTATATCCTCCTATCAAGACACTGTCCATTCCGTTCAACTGCTCTTCCAAGTCCTTTGCTGTCTCTGACAGAATTACAATGTCATCGGCGAACCTCAAAGTTTTTACTTCTTCTCCATGAATTTTAATACCTACTCCGAATTTTTCTTTTGTTTCCTATACTGCTTGCGCAATATACAGATTGAATAACATTGGGGAGAGGCTACAACCCTGTCTCACTCCTTTCCCAACCACTGCTTCCATTTCATGCCCCTCGACTCTTACAACTGCCATCTGGTTTCTGTACACACTGTAAATAGCCTTTCGCTCCCTGTATTTTAACCCTGCCACCTTCAGAGTTTGAAAGAGAGTATTCCAGTTAACATTGTCAAAAGCTTTCTCTACGTCTAAAAATGCTAGAAACGTAGGTTTGCCTTTTCTTAATCTTCCTTCTAAGGTAAGTCGTAAGGTTAGTATTGCCTCACGTGTTCCAACATTTCTACGGAATCCAAACTGATCTTCCCCGAGTTCCGCTTCTACCAGTTTTTCCATTCGTCTGTAAAGAATTCGCGTTAGTATTTTGCAGCTGTGACTTATTAAACTGATAGTTCGGTAATTTTCACATCTGTCAACACCTGCTTTCTTTGGTATTGGAATTATTATATTCTTCTTGAAGTCTGTGGGTATTTCGCCTGTCTCATACATCTTGCTCACCAGATGGTAGAGTTTTGTCATGACTGGCTCTCCCAAGGCCATCAGTAGTTCTAATGGAATGTTGTCTACTCCCGGGGCCTTGTTTCGACTCAGGTCTTTCAGTGCTCTGTCAAACTCTTCATGCAGTATCATATCTCCCATTTCATCTTCTTCTACATCCTCTTCCATTTCCATAATATTGTCCTCAAGTACATCGCCCTTGTATAGACCCTCTATATACTCCTTCCACCTTTCTGCCTTCCCTTCTTTGCTTAGAACTGGGTTTCCATCTGAGCTCTTGATATTCATACAAGTGGTTCTCTTCTCT
Organism: Schistocerca nitens; assembly: GCF_023898315.1. NCBI lineage: Eukaryota > Metazoa > Arthropoda > Insecta > Orthoptera > Acrididae > Schistocerca > Schistocerca nitens. The sequence continues at coordinate 363,718,792 of NC_064621.1, forward strand.
CCAAAGGTCTCTTCAATTTTCCTGTAGGCAGTATCTATCTTACCCCAAGTGAGACAAGCCTCTACATCCTTACATTTGTCCTCTAGCCATCCCTGCTTAGTCATTTTGCACTTTCTGTCGATCTCATTTTTGAGACGTTTGTATTCCCTTTTGCCTGCTTCATATACTGCATTTTTATATTTTCTCCTTTCATCAATTAAATTTAATATTTCTTCTGTTACCCAAGGATTTCTATTAGCCCTCGTCTTTTTACCTACTTGATCCTCTGCTGCCTTCACTACTTCATCCCTCAGAGCTACCCATTCTTCTTCTACTGTATTTCTTTCCCCCATTCCTGTCAATTGTTCCCTTATGCTCTCCCTGAAACACTCTACAACATCTCGTTCTTTCAGTTTATCCAGGTCCCATATCCTTAAATTCCCACCTTTTTGCAGTTTCTTCAGTTTCAATCTGCAGATTATAACCAATAGATTGTGGTCAGAATCCACATCTGCCCCTGGAGATGTCTTACAATTTAAAACCTGGCTCCTAAATCTCTGTTTTACCATTATATAATCTATCTGATACCTTTTAGTATCTCCAGGATTCTTCCAGGTATACAACCTTCTTTTATGAGTCTTGAACCAAGTGTTAGCTATGATTAAGTTATGCTCTGTGCAAAATTCTACCAGGCGGCTTCCTCTTTCATTTCTTCCCCCCAATCCATATTCACCTACTATGTTTCCTTCTCTCCCTTTTCCTACTGACAAATTCCAGTCACCCATGACTATTAAATTTTCGTCTCCCTTCACTACCTGAATAATTTCTTTTATCTCGTCATACATTTCATCAATTTCTTCATCATCTGCAGAGCTAGTTGGCATATAAACTTGTACTACTATAGTAGGCATGGGCTTTGTGTCTATCTTGGCCACAATAATGCGTTCACTATGCTGTTTGTAGTAGCTAACTCGCACTCCTATTTTTTTATTCATTATTAAACCTACTCCTGCATTACCCCTATTTGATTTTGTATTTATAACCCTGTAATCACCTGACCAGAAGTCTTGTTCCTCCTGCCACCGAACTTCACTACTTCCCACTATATCTAACTTTAACCTATCCATTTCCCTTTTTAAATTTTCTAACCTACCTGCCCGATTAAGGGATCTGACATTCCACGCTCCGATCCGTAGAACGCCAGTTTTCTTTCTCCTGATAACGACGTCCTCTTGAGTAGTCCCTGCCCGGAGATCCGAATGGGGGACTATTTTACCTCCGGAATATTTTACCCAAGAGGACGCCATCATCATTTAATCATACAGTAAAGCTGCATGTCCTTGGGAAAAATTACGGCTGTAGTTTCCCTTTGCTTTCAGCCGTTTGCAGTACCAGCACAGCAAGGCCGTTTTGGTTAATGTTACAAGGCCAGATCAGTCAATCATCCAGACTTGCCCTTGCAACTACTGAAAAGGCTGCTGCCCCTCTTCAGGAATCATATGTTTGTCTGGCCTCTCAACAGATACCCCTCCGTTGTGGTGGCACCTACGGTACGGCCATCTGTATCGCTGAGGCACGCAAGCCTCCCCACCAACGGCAAGGTCCATGGAGAGAAGGACTATGAAGGACTATGTTACTTGACGTGGTTTAACAGGAAGATGTAAATTCGAGGGAGTTTCGGGTTGAGCAGAGGTAAATGTACGTGACCAGACGTCAGTTTACATAGTTCATGTCGTTACCCATTGTTGGCGGAATAAATTGTAGACGAACTTGCTACATTTATGATATGATTCGTACTGGATCAATACAGACAAACTGTTTCTTCTTTGGAATAATTATTATGTAAGTTGCAATGAGGAGGACATAGGCATGTTCTGTTGTTTGAAGATTAATAAACAAAGTCATCATATTTTATTGCACAAGACCGTGGTTATCTCTAATTATTAATTTAACGTGGCACATTGTGGGGATTAGATACATGGTTTCTTCATTTTTGAAGCCTGGTCTGTTCGTGATCTGTTTGCAACTTAAGTCTCATCGAAAGACCTGATTGCTTCCAAACGACACTCCTGGAAATGGAAATAAGAACATATTGACACCGGTGTGTCAGACCCACCATACTTGCTCCGGACACTGCGAGAGGGCTGTACAAGCAATGATCACACGCACGGCACAGCGGACACACCAGGAACCGCGGTGTTGGCCGTCGAATGGCGCTAGCTGCGCAGCATTTGTGCACCGCCGCCGTCAGTGTCAGCCAGTTTGCCGTGGCATACGGAGCTCCATCGCAGTCTTTAACACTGGTAGCATGCCGCGACAGCGTGGACGTGAACCGTATGTGCAGTTGACGGACTTTGAGCGAGGGCGTATAGTGGGCATGCGGGAGGCCGGGTGGACGTACCGCCGAATTGCTCAACACGTGGGGCGTGAGGTCTCCACAGTACATCGATGTTGTCGCCAGTGGTCGGCGGAAGGTGCACGTGCCCGTCGACCTGGGACCGGACCGCAGCGACGCACGGATGCACGCCAAGACCGTAGGATCCTACGCAGTGCCGTAGGGGACCGCACCGCCACTTCCCAGCAAATTAGGGACACTGTTGCTCCTGGGGTATCGGCGAGGACCATGAAGCTGGGCTACGGTCCCGCACACCGTTAGGCCGTCTTCCGCTCACGCCCCAACATCGTGCAGCCCGCCTCCAGTGGTGTCGCGACAGGCGTGAATGGAGGGACGAATGGAGACGTGTCGTCTTCGGCGATGAGAGTCGCTTCTGCCTTGGTGCCTTGGCGCCGTGCAGGTGAGCGCCACAATCAGGACTGCATACGACCGAGGCACACAGGGCCAACACCCGGCATCATGGTGTGGGGAGCGATCTCCTACACTGGCCGTACACCACTGGTGATCGTCGAGGGGACACTGAATAGTGCACGGTACATCCAAACCGTCATCGAACCCATCGTTCTACCATTCCTAGACCGGCAAGGGAACTTGCTGTTCCAACAGGACAATGCACGTCCGCATGTATCCCGTGCCACCCAACGTGCTCTAGAAGGTGTAAGTCAACTACCCTGGCCAGCAAGATCTCCGGATCTGTCCCCCATTGAGCATGTTTGGGACTGGATGAAGCGTCGTCTCACGCGGTCTGCACGTCCAGCACGAACGCTGGTCCAACTGAGGCGCCAGGTGGAAATGGCATGGCAAGCCGTTCCACAGGACTACATCCAGCATCTCTACGATCGTCTCCATGGGAGAATAGCAGCCTGCATTGCTGCGAAAGGTGGATATACACTGTACTAGCGCCGACATTGTGCATGCTCTGTTGCCTGTGTCTATGTGCCTGTGGTTCTGTCAGTGTGATCATGTGATGTATCTGACCCCAGGAATGTGTCAATAAAGTTTCCCCTTCCTGGGACAATGAATTCACGGTGTTCTTATTTCAATTTCCAGGAGTGTATAAGAACTGTAGTAATTCGAGGAAGGACGAAGGCCTTACACCACGCACTGTAGTTTGCCGTAATGTTAGTTCATATATCGTTTCGCCCGAAAGGAGCACGTGGAACCATTACTTAGCACTGGCTTTCTTGTTCTTCTTGTCTTCCCACAGTTTCATCATTCTTTCCCTGCAGGCCTGTCTTCTCCCTTGCGTCCATGTGTTTTTAAGTTGCAGATTCCTTTCTGTTCGGGTCTTTGGTATGAAGTTACGTTTATTGATTTTCTGACCGATTTCTGTGAGGTCACTTTGGGTGGCTACCATCTAACTTATTTTCGATGGTCGGGTTCCATTGATGATGTGGAAGATTTTCTTAGACAAGCGAGAGCCGACCACCCGTGCTATATGCCAACAGTATTTCATACATCTTTTCCTTGCAAGTGGGTGAACTGTTTAGTCAGTGAATACAGTTCTTCTGAGATTCCGTGCGTCCAGATCATTATGAGGTAGTTTGTGCACATCACTATGCTACATAGTCGGCACTTTTTGTAATGTAGGAAAATGCTCCGGAGTACGAAATTCTTACTAAGGCTCACTGAACAGTCACTCAACTTTTTAAGGTCGCATTCTATTAAACTGAAAATCTGTTCCAGTATTAATCCTGACGCGGTCGATTGTTACGGGTAGTCTGGCACGAATTATTTCTTTCTACGTTTAATTTTACCTTTAAACATTCGTTCTTTTCTGACAATTTACAATCAACCGAAGAGCTTGAGCTACATTTCACCGATTGCTTCAGACGGAAGGGTGTTAATTCATTACAAAGTAAATATTTACGTAATACATGTTGTTTCTCATACAACATGAAGCACCCTCAGGTACAACGTAAAACTGCTCGAAACATATCACCCATTTCCATGTCAGCCGTTTTACTTGTAACTACTGTATCAGCCTTCATTGTACAATTCCAGTTTTCGTTCTTTGTTTCCTGATGAGAAATCCTTTCGAACATTACAACTATTTACTGAAAGTCAGAAGTACCTCCTTCTTGCAGCAGCATAATACGTTTCGTGGGGTATCCTTTGCATAAACCAACCACATGAAAGCAGATGCGAGAAAACACCTTAACTACCTTTTTTGCACATACTTTAAACAATATTTCGAAATGAGTAAGGTATCTCAGTTTAAGGTGTAATGGGGTTCGTCGATGCTTAACGCTCAATGATCTGTCTTAGAAATGTAAAATGATCATTTATTTTAAGTAAGCTTCATCGAATCCCTCATCCTCATCTAGAATTTTAAAAAATACCTCTCTTTTTATTTCGGTGGTGGACTCTTTGTCTTCTGTGCATACGATGCTGGTCTTGGATCTATTTCTGATACGAAGAAACGCTATATGGTGAAATGATTGTGTTATTGAGGTGGCTTCCAATCAATATAAAAAAAATGTGGTGAAATTTGAAACAACTATATTCACAAATATACGCATACGCTGAAGCATTAATAAATGATCGTTCAGTCTTCAGCAGTATTAGTTCCATGCTTAATGTCTCTTTCGCCAAGACTGTCGGTTTCACAGCACATCCCACCAAGGCTATACACAACGAAAAAGAACAAAAATATAATCCAAAATAAAAGCGTTTACAACTCTACATCTTTGAAACAATTAATAAAAATTAATATACAGAAATTTAAATAAAACGTTTAACTTTTTAAAATGTGTAATATGACAATTTAAATATGAAACAACATATTTTTAAAGAAATGTGTACCTGTGAAGTTAGTTTTATTTAAATGTACACATCGATACTCACTGGCATCCTACGTTTCTTGTTGTATTATGACCTCCGTGGCATTACAGAGTACCAGGTCAAATTACCTCTATACGGGTAACTTGTTTCATGTAAATGACGATGTCGTAATTACTGTTCATTAATCTGAACATCGATTACTCTCAAGACAACTGCCCGTGACAAAATCATGTTTAAGATGTGTAATCTATTATTCAAATGAAATCAGTTAATAAACATTTCAACGCCTTCTGCTCAATTTTCGTGGCATATTTTGTACTGATCTTTTTTTTTGTATTGCAGCCCTTCTACTCCCATTTCTATCTCCAGTTCAACAAATATATTGTAACTACGAGTCGCACTTGCAGCGTGTCTCTTCCAAGAGACGTCAAGCGCATTTTCTACGGTGCTTCAGGAGATAATTGCTGTCGTCGACAGAAACCGGTGTTTTGTTTCCCGTTACAAAGAAATGATTTTTAAATCAGAATTTTACGAGCCCACTTAACAGAGATGTCCCGTATTAGTCTAGTGCGATATTCCTTTTGTCGACATGAGTTAGAAAGAACAACTAAACACAAAGAGTAACGGGTACTCCAGCAGTGGCAGCACCGGCGTGACCAGCGCTGACTCCTACCGCCATGTAAAAGCGATGTTCAGTCGTCGCTGGAGTACTAGACTGTTCTTGTTGTTTTACTATCCCTGTTAATACATATCACATTAGACTAATTTGGGACCACTCTACCGAATGAGCACGTAAAACTCCTACTTATAAATCATTTTATTTGTAATGGGAAACAAACCGACGCTTTCCATCAGAACTGGGCATCACACGAGACGCTTAATGACCACTATTTGTTTGGATTGACTTAGCTACACACTGCAAAAACGAAATTTCCAATATCTGCCGAAACATCAGAGAAAGTGCGCCTGATGTCCCTTGGGAGAGACACCCCGTATAGACAACAGGCAACTTGTCTAGTTACCTGAATTCTATTTCCACTCGCTGGCCTTCATTGACATTTGAAATTGATATAATCAAAATTTCATTCACAGAACACTGTCGAATTCTAACTACGTACTGTAAAGTCAGAAGTCACCATCAAGAAAAAGTACTGTCTCAGTTGAAAGTACGATTTTTCTGGGAGCTACCGACACTTAGTAGCAGTGTGATGGGAACGACAGGGGGTGGTTTGCAGAGAGAAATTTTCATTCTGTAGCACGGTGTGTTCTGTAATGAAACTTTCTTGACAGCTTAAGACTGTTTCGGACCGAGACTCGAACTCGGAACGTTTTCCTTTCATAAGCAAGTGCTCTACCGACTGAGCTAGGCAAACACGACTCACGACCCATCCTCGCAGCTTCACTTCCCCCAGAACCTCGTCTCCTACCTTCCAAGGTGGTGGTTTGGTTTGGCAGCTGCAGATGTCACTGCGGGTATTCGTTTCTGACCAATCGTATAGTGTCCAATGTAAAAGTAGGCGGGGAGTGTTTTGCTGGTAGCCGAGAAGCAGTAATAGCGGAATGGGTTGGTCAGGTGAGCTCAGTGATCTCGAACGTGGACTAGTTGTAGTGTCTTGTATCTCCAGGAAGCAAGGGAGAGGATGTTGTTATGGGTGACCGATATTCTCTTTCCACAAGACAGATGCACACGTGGATTAATACAGTTCTTTATTTACATGAACTGGACACCTTTACTTAACTTCAATAGAGTCCATGTGTTGTGGCACAAGCTCATCAGTAATAGTCCTCTTGTAGACTGATGGAAGGTCACAATTCTGATTTAAGTAAACTAGTCCAGTTATAGTCACTAATCTGGTGACTATGTACTGTCGTAGCCTGTGAAGAACTAACCCACTCTGCGCATAAACTGACAGACAGCAAACTGGATGAGTAGGTGAGACGCTCCGGCCTAAATTCATGCCTAAATTCATTCTGTCGAGAGGATGTTGGCAGATTGTTGCTTGAGGGTGTGTCTCTGGCCTCTCTCGTGGTAGGCACGCTAGATCCAGCGCCTGCTAATCGATCTTCGCACTTCATTTTTGTCGACCGTCGTGCTGGCGATAGCTTAGGCCAGCACATACCTCTCCTCGAAAATGCCACACCGTTATCGTGTTGGGAGGATGCGAACGACAATGGGGGGAGGGGGAAGGGGGGGGGTTAGGTGGGATGCTGGATGTAGAGATGAGATGGAAGCCGTGACCGTAGAGAACGGCGTACTCCCGACACTACACCGCCATCTTGCTTGCGAGGCAACAGGAGCATATATTGAAAGATCCGCCCTCAGCTGCGAGAATTTTCTGGTCTTTACCCAGGTTTCGGCTAGAATAATCTAACCTTCTTCAGAAGCATAAAATTACTTTAACATGCCAGAGTAAGGCACAGTCAACATTAAAAATTAAAACCTTTCGTACTGTGGTAACTGAAGTCCAGCCCCGGAATCAGTTCACTGCGTAGTCGGTTGGCAGCGGCAACTACGTTGGCACTCACCGTTGCTCACGGAATTGCACTGAGCACATAGCAACTCGTGCGCATGCGCATACGGCGAGTCAAGGCTGTATATCATTGGCTGTCTGTATATCAATCACCCACTGTTGGGGGCTGATGACCGTAATTGTAAGCAAACTAAGCATTATGTAGATGAAGTCTCTATGTGTATTAAGTATATGCAAATTGTATAAAATGGTAGGAAATTTACTTGGTTGGGTGCATAAAGTTTAAGGATTACCTTCACGACTTTATGCACATATGGTCGTAGTGTAAAGTATCCCCACGGGAGCGATAGGAGAAGAGAAAGAGTTGCAGCACCTGTTCCTTTGTGTGGGTGGTGCGAAGCTTGGCCATCTGCTGTTTAAAAGTTCGTACGAAGCGTTCTGCTTTCCCGTTGGACTGGGAGTGAAACGGAGCACTTGTTAGATGACGGATGCCATAGCGTTCAAAAAACTATTCAAAATTACGTGAAGTGAACTGTGGTCTGTCGTCCGACACTAGTACTTCTGACAATCCTTCTATGCAAAATATGGAGGACAATGCTTGCATCGTGCTACGTGATATGGCATAAGCCATAGGCAACGCAAATGGAAACTTGCTAAAAGGTAAACGAGTGTTCCAAAATGGTCCTGCAAAGCCTATGTGCACTCGTTACCACGTTGCCATAGGGATTGAGGCTTGGGCCAAGCTGAGAATGTCTGTGGCGGAGCGGACTGGTTTTCCGCGCAAGTGCGACACTGTGATATCGTCTGTTCAATATGGGGGTCCGTGCCCTGTAAGTACAGTGCCGGCGCGGTAAATGTTTAGTGCCAGCAGTTCCCCAATGTCCTTAGTGGGGCAATCGCAACACATACTTTAGCAACACTTTAGGAATAAGGTCACGCGACTGTCCAGTCATTTTGAACTAGAATCACATCCTGTTGAACTGAAAGATTATGAGCACGTGCAAAATATCGGCGCCCAACTGAGTTCTGGATACTCTTCAATGAATGAGGCCAAAACGTAGGAGTGTAATGCAACAGAATCATGAGATCTAAATCTGCAATTTTTCTGTAGTGCAAGGGAAAAGATTCCAGATATTCTGAGTCCTCCGCATTGATTTGGCAACAAGTTGCGGCAGTTGCATCAAAATCAGAATCTGGGCCAACCGGAAGGCGTCATAAGGCGTCTGCATTGCCATGCTTATTGAAATATATGCCAGTAGCCGTGCCGTAGTGGCAACACTGGCTCCAATCGCACCACCGAAGTTAAGTGCTATCGGACTCGGCTATAGCTTGGATGGGTGGCTGTCCGGGTCTCCCGAGAGCTGTTCAAATAGTTCACATGGCTCTGAGCACTATGGGACTTAACTTCTAAGGTCATCAGTCCCCTAGAACTTAGAACTACTTAAACCTAACTAACCTAATCACATCACACACATCCATGCCCGAGGCAGGATTCGAACCTGCGACCGTAGCGGCCGCGCGGTTCCAGACTGTAGCGCCTTTAACCGCTTGGCCACCACGGCCAGACCGAGAGCTGTTGGCAGGTAGTGTGCGCTCAGCCCTTGTAAGACCAATTGATGAACTGCTTGATCGAGAACCCCTCCATATCCTCATTCAGCGACACCTGTCGCCTGAGGATGGCACGGCAGTCGGTGGGTACCTGTTCGGACGGAGCTCAATATGATGAATATACAGGGGTGGAGAGAAATGACCTGAGAACCCACAATAAGTTCAGAGAAATGTAGTAGTGGACGTCGATCGCCCGATCGCCCGATCGCCCAAAATTTTCCATGTTACTATAGGACGGAAATGCAGCGTTGTGTAGCCATTATCATAAGATGACAGCGAATCAGCGATGGGTATGCGAAAGTTGGTCGGGTAAGCGACAATGTTTGGGTGTTCCTACCAGTGCGGTTTTGTCCGAATGAGCTGCTGCTGTATTATTTCGACAGGGTGTGTCAGTCATGCCTTCGACGCTGTCAAAATTGTAACAATATAAGCAGGAAGTTAAAGCAATGTAGAAACTGTTCCTTGGGAAAACGTGTTCGAAGTTTTACTTATTTTTCCTTTCAATTATTGTCTTAGTTAAAGGTTACTGATCTACTGCACTTATTAGAATTAAAGTTCACTCATCCTCTCTTCACATTAGCAAAAATATAACATTTGGCCTTTAACTACCATTATTAGTAACATTGCACCCAACAGTACTACATTTCGACGATCTTGCAGCAGTGTTGTTTCTGCAAAAGATCATACCATCGTAACAAAATAATGATATTACCGAACTTTTAGCGTAGTTGATTTAGTAGTCAAGCTTTACCCGATAAACATTACAGAAAACTGGCGCCTTACGCAACCAGCCAGGGATAGGGATTTTAAGTTTTCCTAGCTTTGACGTTCGGCTGTAAACATAATCTTCAGCTTATTTAGTTAGTAACTGCACTCTCCAGCCTCATAATTATTAGCTGGACATTCACACACATACTCAGGCTCATCACTGTTTGACTAACTAGCTAACTAATTAACTAACTATGGCCCGTATCTCCACAACGACGTGTTTCCTACCTATGGTTATCTGGAACATACTGCTCGGTTGGACTGCTCCGACCTTATTATTAAGCTGTTTGTCTCCATCCTGTGTAGACAGACGAACCATATTCCAATCTCCCACATCGCAACCTGGAGGAACTTATGCGTCGTCCTAAGAACTTTGCTACTAAACTTGGGAATTCGTACTGTAAGTTTTCCTGAGGGATTTGTGCAAGAAACTGGCACCGAAATACTCAGTGCTACAGAAGCGTTTATCGCGCCAAACATCATTGCCTGAAATCATTTAAAGGACGAACCAATAGGAGTAAGCAACTTGAAGAGGAAGCAAGGGTAGGAGAAGATTTGATCAGACGGTTCGGTTCGGTTGGAGCCTTGGAAAAGAACATTTGGATGTAGAGCTCTGTTTGGTTGGAGCATCAGAGAAGTGCCTATGCCTCATTGGTCGCTGCAACTTCGAGACGGTAGTTTCGGCAATATCAGTTCGACGCTCACTTGCTCAGAGAGTCGCAGGTTTTCCCATTCTGGCGATCCGAGACGCAACACACGGAATGTCCGGTCGTCGTGTCTGAGTCAGCCGCACCAGACATCTCCACTACATGCACAGTAGCCGGTGGCCCCCGTAAGGCGGAAATCTTCTGCTGTTGGTATACGTTGACCTGCTATAGACCAGTGCTGGTAATCACATATACGAGTAATCTGTGGCTCTAGACAATCAGGAGAAACGCCCCCTTAAGAATAATATTCATTAGTTGGTAAATATTTGATTTTCTCAGTCAATCACTCAAACGTAAAGATTTTCTCGTTTTGTTTACGCTTGTTTGGAATGTTTCAATAGGCAAACAGGGTGAACCAGAAGTCGTGACGAGAAAGTATCCAAATAACTTAACATGTAGTTTCCTGGTTACATGGATGTAGAAATGCATTCTATGTTGGAAACAATGTTCTCTGCTCGTAGATACGTCCGTATTCGGGTAGAGGTCATTCAAATTACAATATTTCAGACAATAACATTGCCATGCGTCAAAGAACAGCTATTAAAATACGGCGTGTCATCACGTTGTTTCGCTTGTGGTTCTAGCGAATGCTACCGCACGTGATTGTGTTCCGTTTTGTTACTAAGGTGATGCTGTTGTAAACATCTGAGCTGTAATGGCGGACCAAGTAGATTTACAATTCGAGAACGTCTTCTTCTTAGCGTATGAGTGCGTGGAAAGGAACAAGGGGGGAGACATATCGCTAATTTGCTGCAACAACGACATAACTCGAAAATCGTGATTTTTCACATGGCTACGAAACTAGCGCTGCCTGGCCTTCAACTGCTTTTCAGGACTAACCAACTAAATATCTCTCACAGGAGTTCCGTGACCTTCAGAAGCCGTTAAATCTAGTAGTTGAAGCTAAGGCTCCCTCTTTTTGTGCTTATATGAAAAATCGTGATTTTCATGACGTTGCGGCAAATGAGAGTCTATAATGAAATGAGGGAAAAATTTTTTAATCGCTATATGAAAGAAGTCCAATGGAAATTAATCTTTAAAACTGGGAAGAATTCCCAGAACCCTCATGCGTGTGGCCGAGCGGTTCTAGGCGAGAAGTCGCAGGTTCGAATCCTGCCTCGGTCATGGATGTGTGTGATGTCCTTAGGTTAGTCAGGTTTAATTAGTTTTAAGTTCTAGGGGACTGATGACCTCAGATGTTAAGTCCCATAGTGCCTAGAGCCATTTGAACCATTTTTGATCTAGAAATGTTTATATCTGGGCGAAAGAGAACCATCATTATAATGAAGAAATTAATCAGAGAATTACATGAATATAACGGTCAGCATACACAGTGAGTTTGAAATATGTAAGAAGTGTGGAAGAACATTCGTTTCTTTCTGTATCACATTCTTATTAGTCTTCTTTCAGAATTGCATGCACACTTTAACGTGTTTTAATTGCTTGTAATAATCAGCCTGCCGCCCACCTGAATGTATGAACCCTTAACATAAATAACATGAAAAAATAACACTTCAAAAACTTAATATTTCAATTCGCGTTAAGATGATACCGAATTGCAAGCATAACATTTTGTCACTCCGAGCATGAGTTGACATATTATGTTTCCTATAACTCAGTTAATGTGCTTCGATAATGGTAGAACGTGAAGAAATGAATTAAAACGTGTACCTCATTCAGGACTCGAAGCCAGGTCTCCCACTTATTACATAGATAAACCAGCCATTACACCTGCACGGACTACTGTAATTGAGTGGCCTCCCTAACACAAACTTCAATTCACGCCTTCAGCCTATTTTCCCCTTCTTAAATCGTGAGTATTGCTGAGGCTCTCCGGTATTGGAATAGTACTCCAGTTTCGAAGACAATGGGGTGTGTATATAGCTGTGTTACGTACGCTGCTACGGTGGTGTAATGGGTGCCATATATACCCAACAAAAGGTAGACCCAGGTTCAATTCCCAGCTATATCACAAGTTTTAATTCACTTCTTCAGGTTCAATGATTATCGAAGATAAAGTTGAGACGCATGTGTCTCAAGAAAAATGTAATTTTTTGTTGACTTGACATAGATGAACCTCATCACTTTGTTTTATATATCAGAAAAGGAAATACAAAGATCCACAGAAACGTCAGCTAACATCTATTTATTTTGATAAGTAGGTGATGGAACAACGGCGAAATGTAGGAGAGCGTGCTTGGAGGATGTTCTTAAATCTTACCGGCGGTGATCATTCGGCGGAGCACGCTCCGTAGTATTTGGAGAAAAAATACTTGCTTACAAAATACACCTAATAGCATTTACCATTTCCCACTGATTAAATGATTATTTACGACCAAGGAAACGACTGACGTCATTATTACTATCATTTTTTCGGGAGAGTTCAAGTTCAATAGGCGTTATAAAGCTGTTAAGTTCCTGTCACAGTCTGTATATTATTGACACTGAACGCTGAACTGAATACAACTGGGAAATAATTCTCTTTGTTGTTTGTAGACAATTCGTCTACCTACAAAGGTCTCTCGTCCCGAAGGTGATCAGTAATACGCGAAGAACCACTTGTGAGGTCGGTGTCTATCAAAAAGTTAGTAAGCTCTCGTACCTATTAACAGTGTAAACACTTAAATACATATTTGAGCAACACAATTATTCATTTTTAGTACTTGTGGGTACATAACATTGTACTGTCGTAAGTCAGAACACAACTTTTTTTTTTCAAGACATAAAGGTGCAGGCCTATTTTTCAGGAATTTTGCCACAGCTTTGTCACCCTTCCAAAATCATCGGCGACTGGTATTCGTCGCATTTGCACTGCCATAATATCAAGTTCTGCTGAGAAAGTAGCGGACTATTGCTGTAAAAGGTAATTATTGCTTCAGCGTAACTTATGAGGAATATCGAAGGTTAACGTGGAACAAACCTTAGCCCCTCTCAAAATAATGTCTTATAAAGAACGGTATATTTCCAAATAATAATTCTAAGTGCGATGCATCACTATTTCGCCACAAATAACTTTTAACTCATTAAACATACACTGCTGGAAAAAAAGAGTTAGTACACCATTTTAGAGATTACCAGTTCACCCAAGATTTATTGCTGCACAATGTGTATGGTGTACATGAAATGATTACGTTTGCAGATCAATAGCACAAATGGTTCTGAGATACCAGATATCGATCCATGCTGAAATACCCACATTAGTACCTGGTGTACGGCAGCAACGCAGACGCTGACTCTGGCGTACAGTCGATCGTACAGATGGAGAATGCTGTCCTTGGATACGTTATGCCATGCCTGCTCGACCTGTTATGCCTCTTTCAGAATTGCATCCACATTGTAACGTGTTTAATGGCTTGTAATAATAGAGTTGATGGTTGATGAGTCGCACCAATCGTTTCTGGTCTCATCATATCCCACACACGCTCGATTGCAGACAAATCCAGAGATCGTGCTCTTACAGAGCACGTTGAGTTTCACGGGCAGTGTGTGGACGATTATTATCCTGTTGGAACAGCACACCACCTTACTATTGCAACGGCGGCAAAATAATGGGTCTAACAACATTCTGCACATGCCGAGTGCTGGTTAGCGCCTCCCCACCTCCAGAAACACCAAAGGTGAACGAGAGTTGTAGCTTAGCGCACTACAGACAATAAGGGGTCAGGTGGGAGCAGCGTGCCTTGGGTGAATCCACTCAACGAGATAGCGGCCACAAATCTACCGCCCTTCAGGTCTACGACATACGTGCAAAGGACCAACACTTGCATGCAGGTGGAAACTGCCTTCATCGCTGGAGACCACGGTGCGCCATTTCATATTCCAAGTGATCCTCTGACGGCACCAGTCGCCGGTACACGATGGTATAGTGGCGTAAGCAGAGAACGGGCTAGAGGTGTGTGTGCCCATGTTGACACGTCTGGACTCACAAGCCCTCTTATCTGTGCTATTGTAGCTGTACGAGCTGCCACTGCTGACCTTACAATACGACGTTCCTGATGAGAGTCTGTGCTACGTGGACATCATACATACATACATTAATCCTTGTTCCATAGATCATGAGTACATTTCGTAATGATGTGGAACGTGTCACTTTAACATAATACTTAATATATGCATTGCGAAGGTACTGTGAATATCCTGAGTTCCTTAAATTAATGTCTGCAACGTGATCTTGGGTGGGCTCCAGTTGTTATTCTGATTACACACTTTTGTGCAATGAATACTTTCTCTCTTAATGACGAATTGCCCCAAAATACGATGTCACATGAAAGCAGTGAATGAAAATAGGCATAGTGGACAAATTTACTTATATGTTTATCACCAAAATTTGCAGTAACCCTAATAGCATAAGTAGATGAACATAACCGTTTCAGCAGATCATCAATGTGTTTCTTCCAATTCAATTTCTCATCAACGCACACATCCAGAAATATTGAGTATTCTACCTCAGCAACAGACTTCCGTTCATAGTCTATATTTATCAATGATGTTATGCCATTTACTGTACAGAATTGCATACACCATGTTTTCTCAAAATTTAGTAAGAGTCCATTTGCAGAGAACCACTTAATAATTTTCTGAAAGACATTATTTACAATTTCCTCAGCCGATTGTTACTTCTTGGGTGTGAATACTATACTTGTATCATCAGCAGTAAGAACTAACTTTGCTTCTTCATGAATATAGAGTGACAAGTCGTTAATATATATTAAGAACAATAAGGGACCCAAGACTGAACCCTGTGGGACACCGTTCTTGATACCTCCCCAGTTAGAGAACTCTGTTGATTTCTGTAGAATATCTTCCAGTAAGTATGAATTAAACCATTTGTGCACTGTCCCACTCATACCACAATACTTAAGCTTATTTAGAAGAATTTCATGATTCACACAATCAAAAGCCTTTGAGAGATCACAAAATATCCCAGTGGGTGATGTTCAGTTATTCATTGCATTTAATATTTGATCTGTGAAAGCGGATATAGCATTTTATGTTGAAAACCCTTTCTGAAAACCAAACTGACATTTTGTTACTACCTCATTTTTGCAAATATGTGAGCTACTTTTGAACACATTACTTTTTCAAGAATTTTGGATAAACCTGTCAGAAGGGAGATTAGTCGGTAGTTGTTAGCAACAGATCCATCCCCTTTTTTATACAATGGTTTAACAACAGCACATTTCAGTCTATCTGGAAAAATTCCCTGTTTCAGTGAGCTACTACATATGTGGCTGAGAATCCTACTTATTTGTTGGGAACAAGCTTTTGGTACTCTGTTTGAAATGCCATCAATTTCATGTGAGCTTTTACTTTTGAGCGAATGTATTATTTCCTAATTTCAGTAGGATAGGTGGGCTGAATTTCAATTTTATCAAATTGCATAAGTACTGCCTCTTCCATATACTGCCTTGCATTTTCTAATGAATAGCTGGAACCTATTTTCTCTCCAACACTTAAAAATGATTATTAAAAAGTTTTATAGCCTGACTTCTTGTTAACAAACTTTTCATTGTGTTTGATAGAAATACAGTATTCCTGTGCTCTCGATTGCCCTGTTTCCATTTTCACTAAATTCCAAATTATTTTAACTTTGTTATCAGATGTGCTAATCTCAGACATAATGCACATACTTCTGGACTTTTTAATAACTTTTCTTAATAAGTGCAGTAGTTTTTATAATGTATCATTGTCTCGGGATCATTACTCCCCCTAGCTATAAGATACATTTATCTTTTCTGTTTACAAGATATTTTTATCCCTTTAGTAAGCCATGGCTTTTAACATGGTTTCTTACAATTATATTTCACTGTTTTCTTAGGGAACTGTTTTCAAATATACTCATAAAGGTATCATGAAATAGGTTAAATTTTAAATTAGCATCATGTTCCTTGTACACCTCATCCCAGTCTAACTGTTGCAAGCTTTCCCTAAATTTTGAAGTGTTAAATCGTTAATGGAATGCACTATTTTGGAGGACTGATTTGCATTACTGTATGGAGCTATATCATATACTGTAACTAGCTGTGGATCATGATCAGACAGACCATTCTTAACAGGAAAAGTTTTTATTTGATTAAATTTATCTTCGTTTATGAAAATGTTATCTATCAGTGTGCTGCTTTCCTGTACCACCTGAGTAGGAAAATCAATAACTGATGTCAAATTGAAAGAACCAAGTAATACTTCAAGGTCAAGCTTTCTATCTGACTTTTTCAGAAAATCTACGTCTAAATCCCAACAAACAATAAGTTGCTTTACGATAAATAGTTTGTACAAGAAGAGAATAGAAGCTTTCGAAATGTGGCGCTACAGAAGAATGCTAAATAAAGATTAGATGGGTAGATCACATAACTAATGAGGAGGTATTGAATAGAATTGGGGAGAATAGGAGTTCGTGGCCAACTTGACAAGAAGAAGGGACCGGTTGGTAGGACATGTTCTGAGGCATCAAGGGATCACAAATTTAGCATTGGAGGGCAGCGTGGAGGGTACAAACCGTAGAGGGAGACCAAGAGATGAATACACTAAAAAGATTCAGAACGATGTAGGTTGCAGTAAGTACTGGGAGATGAAGAAACTTGCACAGGATAGGGTAGCATGGACAGTTGCATCAAACCAGTCTCAGGACTGAAGACCACAACAACAACAACAACATTGTCTGACAGGTGGCACAACAAAGAATCAAAGTTTTTCAAAAATAGTTGAAAATTTCCCGATGGGTGGCTGCAATTATTAATGTGCCTTTATTTAGTTTAAGCTCACATGCACATGCTTCTATGTGTTGCTCTACGCAAAATTTTTTAGTTTCCAAATTTTTCACACTATGGCTGATTTTACCATATATGGCAACTCCTCTCTCCATAGTGTCCCTACTGACATGTGCTGAAAGCTTATATCCACCTACATTTACAATTTCCATACCTGAGACTATATGATGATGTGACAGGCATAGTGCATCTATTGCACCCTCAGTTTCTAAATCTTCTATACAAACAAGAAGCTCATCTACTTTGTTTTTTAATCCCCTGATATTCTGATGCAATATATTAACATCATTTTTTACTGTGCTTTTATGTGAATCTTGTGACATACTAACATTATATTTCACTGTACTGTTATGAGAATCTTTTGATATTTTCACATCTCTAGTACTTGCCTGTCTGAACTTTTCATTAAGCTTAATTTCAATCAATGTAGGAGATTGGATACTGATCTTAGACTAAAAAGTACTCCCATGAGTTTCAGTGCCCCAATTTAAAGATTTTGCTATCATCCCAGCCAGTTTACCCTTCCCTTTCCTACTGAGATGCAGGCCATGTCTTGTGAAGTCCCACCTACCAACACCATCATCTGGAACCAAAACTATGCTTGACAAAGTAGCCGCCTGAAGTAGCTGATCTAGCTCCATATTGACCCTCCTGACAGAGATGTTCAATTGGGTCTGATCATACCGCATGAAAGCAGGAACAAAGCCAACATCTGTATGGTTCGTTGCAGATACTATTTTTACCAGGTCACAGTCAATATTGTAGCCCTGTTCCCTATCAATATTGTTTCCCGCTCCACCCACTAGCACAACATGATCCTGATTTGTAAAACCTTTGCATAATGATCCCACATCCTCTATCACTTGGCTAAGACATGCACTGGGCTTGAAAATACTTGTGACCAGGTACCTATCACCTAATTTTTCTTCAAAATCTGGCTCACACCTCTTCCATGACTACTACCTAACAATAGAACTTTCCTCCTACTTTCTACTTTTTTCCAACACTTGGTTTCCTAGTGAAACTCTGTTGAGTGCTGACTACACTTAGATCTACTTGAGCCTCTTCCTTAGCTGAGGTAGCAAGGCAAAGCTATTGTTTGTGCCAATGATGAAACTGTCTCATACTGTTCTCCTTCTGTGGACCCTGTTCCTTGCTACCACTTCCCACCTGTCTTCACCTTCCTCCCCCCTTAACCTCATCAGTTCCTCCCTAGCACTATCCTGTTCAGCCTGAAGGGCTCTAATCTTCCCTTCCTGTTGCGCTATTTTCCTATCCCTTGAACATAATCTGCAATACCATGGAAGAGGCTCATTTACTTCCCCGATTCCCATGCCACTACATTCACCCCAATGTAACCATCTGCCACAACGCCTGCACAGTACCCCAGAACTGACTTTCCTACGGCAGCTCAAACACTTCTCGCTCATGGTTGTTTAGAATACTTTTTACAAAATTTATCTAGGCAATAACAATATTACCCTATTAACTATAGGTCACAAAAGCCACTAAAGTTATGTTGATGGCTAATATACGTGTATACTATTAATATAGTAACTTGATGCAGTTAAAAATCAAAACTTGTATACCCGAAAAAATAAGCCTAGGATCGTGTATGCGCGATACGTACTTTACGCTTTTTGTAAGGAAATAAAAGATAGAACTTAAAACCTTTCATTCCCCGAGTAGATACGGTACTACTAAATATATGTGTAATGAAAACAACCTAAATTCTTTACTTAATACTTAAAGAAATGTCTTAAATTTGTATGTAAACCTACGTCTAAGGTACACAGAAACCAGCCTTTATGTTGTTTTTTTGTTTTTTTTTCGAGAAATACTTTGAAACGAGTGAAACTTTCAATAGACAATATAAAACAGACTCTAATTAATTTCGTTACGGTGTAATATTAACTTAATTTACAGCTATTATAGAATAGACAGTTCGAACCTCGTCTACGGGTGTGACAATGTTCATGTGACCACTGATACTAGCGTAGTTGCACAACTGATGCAGCTCGTCCAACTTGTGTGGCAATTCTCCAAAAGGACCAGCCCAGTACTCGGATGGCCACAATGTATTACCATTCAAACTCGCTCATTTGGCTGTATAACCATGGGTGCATCTCTATGGTATGATTGCAAACTGGCTTCATATGTTTTCACCACACTGAAGCTTATTGCTGTGAGCATTCCTTGATAAAGGGTAATCACAGATGGCGCTCTGGTAGCTATGCCACCACGCTATCTGTTGGCGGACGACGTTGAAACCATTATCAGTATGTCTGCTATCCCCCATGAGGCACAAGTCATCATCGGATAAAAAACGACATCGTCTTTCGAAGTACACTGTTTATTTTATCAATTTATTTGTAATTACTTTTCACGTAGACGATTCACTTGAAACAAAGACCAACACATTGTGTTAACTTCCTTAAATTACTGCCATAGAGCGAACAACATGCTGTTTTTGCGATACAATAACAGACTTTTATAAGACAAATTAGTGAGTTAACTGTTTTAGAGGTCCAAACAGAAATTTCATAGTAAAATTACATTTAATAGGAGGATTTTTGTGTTGATTTTGTGACCTTTTGAATGACTCACAGCCCACAGGTTTAATCAACTCTCCACTCTTCACCAATAGTGGTGTAAATGACACGTATCGCAAGTGTCAAAGGAGGTAGTTTCTGTGGAGATTGATGTTAACTTTTGGGTAGCGCCTCATCCCAAAGTCAGCAACAGAGTAAAATACTCATTTTCAACATAATACTTCTCAATTTCTAGTAAGGTCTGGAAAAAGAGTGACAAAACTGAATTTGTCTCACACATGTCTGCCATTGTGCCAAAAGTGATCACATTCCCATTCAAAAAGTTGTGACTTTGAAACATCGCAAGCAGCTGCATGCAGTATTGTTCAATGCCTGCAGTGTTTTGTGTTAGATGTGTGTGTCGCTGTGTCTTTCAATTTGATATGATTCAACAATTCCTTTCTTTCTCATGTGTGCCCTCACCAACTGGATAATGTTGACTGTAGTTTAACAGTAAAAAGGACTGTAATGTGCAGGTGGTGTGGTCTGTTATAAAAAGTTTCGTTAGAAGCTTTGTAGCTAAATTATTCAGATTAGTTTTCGTAATGTGAAATGTATTGTTGAAAGTAAATAATAATGAAATTTTGTAAACAAGCGAAATCTAAACATGTGCTCAAGTATTCAATATTATATCATGTACAGAGTGAATAGCGAATGGAAGCATGCCAGAAATGTGAAAAGCACTGTGAACTGTAAACATTTCTTAGTATTAACCCTACTGTTTTGTTCACTTTTACTGTACAAATGTACTGTTCGGCTCAATATGAACCTACATTAAATGTAGAAAACTTTTCTAGTAACTAATATTTTTCTCCCAATTGTCAATGTTGGTATATACCGATACATTGTTGAACAAATAATAATAAAAGTAATACTCATAACTTTATTTAAAAAAGTTCTTCGAATAATAATATAAAGACCTTTATTTAAGAAATTTCTTATTATATTGTTCATATAGGGTAAATTTGGAACAACAGACAGTTTTCAATAACTCAGGAAGCTTACATTATTTTTCCTATCATACGTTTTTTGTTACTTTACAGACTGCAGGTTGGATGCAAGTAATCACCCAAATATCAACAAATCAAGGACAATTATTTTTGAAAACATTAGCATTTTTTTCTATATTTAATCTTGTTTATTGCAGTTTGGACACAAATAGGTGACAAGTAGTTAGAAAATAATTTTATTGCATTTTCCATGCAATGTGATTGTTTTATTGTAACTGGTTTCTGAACACTACTCATAGAGTGCACGTTTAGCAGGTTTTGTTGTCGTCACTGAGTCTGACGTCCTTGGAAGACCATCAGGGTTTTGTAAGCACCTAACAATTCTCAGAGAATCTTCTGCTCTTGGTAAATGCTTGTTTGATGCAATATGCTTTGCAAACAGGGACCTTTCAAGTTTCTTCAACAGTATTCTGTCCCTCAATATTTGACTCTCTTCTTTTCATTGACGAACACTGTGCAAAATGCTACTTCAAATGAGCTACAGACACTTATTTAGTTGGCTGCATATTTGTTAACTCCTGAAGAACTGTTGATGATATTCCAAGTTGATAGGCGGTCGTAATGTACTGAAGGGTGTAACTGCCGTTCTGTAAGCCCATTTCAGTAAGAAAAGATTGTACACAATTCTCCTATAGACTGTGGACTGTCCTTACTATCATCAGAAAATTTACTTTCATATGCATTGCTTCCATGATATTCAAACGTAGAAAGCAGTCCTCTGTATATTAAGCCACCTGAGCAAAGCAAATCACCAGAACGGCATCAGTAAATGAAGCTAAAAAAGCACGTTTCCAACACTGTGGCAACTAACTCTGAGACTCCTAGAGACACCCAGTGATACTGTGTGCATCCCAGAGTGCCACTGAAGGCTACAACACCAAGACGTCTCGCTTCTCGGCTTTTGGCAAGATCAATGTGTGGTATTTTTTGCGGTCCAAGGTCATAAATAAAGCACTGTATACATTCAAGGTCATTTATTGTCTATAATACAACATATTGTCACCTACAATCTTAATCTTACAATTGTTATTGCCTACTTTGGCACAAATAAACAAATACTGTTCAGAGTTAAGGAGCTTCCTTCTTCTAGTTGACAAAGAAAACTGCTTGTCTGGAACCAAGATACCATACGGAATCTTAGCTAGTAGTCCTGTAGTCTCTGTTATACTCCAAGACTTCCATGCCGCAATATTTGCATCAGGAAAAGCTTCAAGGCCACCATAGTCTGCATGACTGGCCCATACAATTTGAGGAACGGCTTTCAAAACCACTCGTCTGAAACGAAAGGCGCTCTGTTGATACCCGGATGACAGATTTGTGGTGAGCCCAGCACGGCGAAAAAAACATGCAGAAATTTCTTGACCACCTTAACAGCATACACGACAGTTTACCATGAAGGTAGAAGAAAATTCGTTGTGCAGTTGCGGCAGAACGATCCCTTGACTAGGCTGATAATCCGAGAAGACTTCATCATCTAAATTCACCGAGAAAGCTTGCATTCACATAAATGTTTATTTTATTCCCTGACTTCCTTGCCATTATTAACGTAGGTGAAAATACATTACAAATAAGTTTAACGAGGCCAAATGTACACTACTGGCCATTAAAATTGCTACACCGAGAAAAAATGCAGATGATAAACGGGTATTCATTGCACAAATATATTATACTAGAACTGACATGTGATTACATTTTCACGAAATTTGGGTGCATAGATCCTGAGAAATCAGTACCCAGAACAACCGCTTCTGACAGTAAAAAAGGCTTTGATACGCCTGGGCATTGAGTCAAACAGAGCTTGGATGACGTGTACAGGTACAGTTGCCCATGCAGCTTCAACACGATACCACAGTTCATCAAGAGTAGTGACTGGCGTATTGTGACGAGCCAGTTGCTCGGCCACCATTGACCAGATGTTTTCAGTTGGTGAGAGATTTGGAGAATGTGCTGCCCAGGGCAGCAGTCGAACATTTTCTGTATCCAGAAAGGCCCGTACAGGACCTGCAACATGCGGTCGTGCATTATCCTGCTGAAATTTAGAGTTTCGCAGGGATCGAATGAAGGATAGAGCCAAGGGTCGTAACACATCTGAAATGTAATGTCCACTACTCAAAGTGCCGTCAATGCGAACAAGAGGTGACCGGGACGTGTAACCATACCATCATGCCGGGTGATACGCCAGTATGGCGATGACGAATACAAGCTTCCAATGTGTGTTCACCGCGATGTCGCCAAACACGGATGCGACCATCATGATGCTGTAAACAGAACCTGGATTCATCCGAAAAAAATGACGTTTTGCCATTCGTGCACCCAGGTTCGTCGTTGAGTACACCATAGTAAGGGGTTCTTGTCTGTGATGCAGCGTCAGTGATAACCGCAGCCATGGTCTCCGAGCTGATAGTCCATGCTGCTGCAAACGTCGTCGAACTGTTCGTGCAGTTGGTTGTTGTCTTGCAAACGTCCCCATCTGTTGACTCAGGGATCGAGATGTGGCTGCACGATGCGGGTAAGATGCCTATCATCTCGACTGCTAGTGATACGAGGCCTTTGGGGTCCAGCACGGCGTTCCGTGTTACCCTCCTGAAACCACCGATTCCATATTCTGCTAACAGTCGTTGGATCTCGACAAACGCGAGCAGCAATGTCGCGATACGATAAACCGCAATCGCGATAGTCTACAATCCGACCTTTATCAAAGTCGGAAACGTGATGGTACGCATTTCTCCTCCTTACACGAGGCATCACAACAACGTTTCACCAGGCAATGCCGGTCAAATGCTGTTTGTGTATGAGAAATCGGTTGGAAACTTTCCTCATGTCAGCACCTTGTGTGAATGTTCTGAAAAGCTAATCATTTGCATATCACAGCATCTTCTTCCTGTCGGTTAAATTTCGCGTCTGTATCATGTCATATTCGTGGTGTAGCAATTTTAATGGCCAGTATTGTATTTGCGGTGGAAGTGTGAGGCGCTTGAGACACGCCGCCGTTAGTCGAGCGCCGCCAACCTCAGCAGGTGGTGCTGTCTGCTGTCGCAGCGACGGGCGCGCTGGACCAGTTCCAGGCGGCCGTGTTCGGCAGAGGGACCACACCTCAGTGCCCGCCGTCTGCTTCAGCTCCAACGCGTCAGCTTCCCTGTGTGCACCTTGGGACGTTTCCATCACAAACGACACGTTCGTTCCAGGGCATTTTTATTGAAAGTCATTGCGCTGAATCAAGTCTCTTTCAGTTCGACCAAGTGACTCATATAAAGTAGCTCACAGGACGAGCTACTATAGCAGTATCTGGGATAACAGATGCACCGCGTGAAGTAGTACGTTGAGAGAAGTAAGCCCTGACGCAGTAGCCTCAGCCTCCGAACAGTTAACGATGTGAATATGATCATAATAATTTAGAAGACCAAAACGTGTGGAAAGTAGCAGCAGTCATAATAAACGCCACAGTGATATGTAAATGTAGAAGAGAAAAAGTCTGTGGGCCTCAACCCATGACAGACCTTCTAGCCCAACTACAGTTAGAGTGGAGGCTTTCGTCGGCCACGGCACTTGGGCGTAGTGAGACTATAACCCCGGCCGTCTTTCAAACCCGAGAGGTCCAGTGTCAGAGACTATCGGTCTCCCTTCTCGACACCACGACTTACATAAATCCATAATAAATACAATTTAGTAATAATAACTAGGGATCGTATTGAAACAGATCACCCACGAGAGTTTATGAAGATACACGAAGTTCAGTCCAGAGTTATAATGATATCAACCTTAGAGTGGAAAGGCAACTCTACAGGCATGAGGCGTAGTACGCAATGTATTTATATTGGTGTCTCCAAAATCAGTGAAAACATGAAGTAGTTGTGTTTAGAGAGTTCGCTCTATAATACAACTACGAATAAAGTCATGTGAAAAAATGTATACGTTATATTGGTGATATAATAATACCGATTTTATGTGTGTTGTGATTGTTCATTAATAATGAACTGCCTTCAGCACTGGAAGCAACGCTGAATAAAAGTGTGATATATATATTACTTGCCTGTGCAATCAAATTTTTTATCGTACATAGTTTGAGTCGTAAAACGTCACGGAACTACATAACAGACATCAAACGGTAAGCGACAACAAGCTATGCAACACTGCAACTTCAGAGCAAAGTGATGACACGTACATGAAATTCTACAGATTGTTGTATTGGTCCATGCTTTGTCGCCTTTAGGATATCTTTTCGTGTTACGTTAGTCCGTTTAAAATTACTTGTTAGTTGACGTCTCTCAAAAAAAAAAAAAAAAAAATGGCTCTGAGCACTATGGGACTTAACTTCTGAGGTCATCAGTCCCCTAGAACTTAGAACTACTTAAACCTAACTAACCTAAGGACATCACACACATCCATGCCCGAGGCGGGATTCGAACCTGCGACCGTAGCAGTCGCGCGGCTCCGGACTGAGACGTCTCTCACTTGCCGCTACAGTGTTGCTACATCGGCTGCCGGTTACCGCTCGTTTATAGGTGACACACAAACACGGCTGATCACTTCAGAAATGCTGTTTATGTGTAACTGGGAGCAATGTTGGAAGTGGCCACCGTAAGGAATGTCCTAAATGCGAGATGCTCTGTCAACAGTTGAGTTTAAGTGACCAGTGACTGAACTGTGGCAGGGAACGCGTTTTGTAGCACTGAATTCAAATTCATGCCCCAAGCTAACCACACCTCGTGATTGGAAATGTATCCGAGAAAGCGCTGGTCAACAATTTGCTGCGGAACTAAACTCACGATGGCTTTGTTCACGGGTATTAAAGGTAACTCTACGAACAAACTCAAGTTCAGTTTCAGCGCTAAAAGCAAACTGTAATCCTTTGCTGTGACAGTTTACGTGAATATATCCTCTCACTGGCTACACGAGGTACCGCGTTATCAACCGATGAGCAGTCCTCGTTGGAACTTGGTTGCAGATTACAGACGCCACAGGCAGATTCCAGACGAAAAAGGAATGACAGGTAGAAAAAAGAGCAAACAAAAATGTCGATACGATGATGAAAATGAAGTGGCAAAATATTAAAACATTTAAATTTACATCAATGAAACTAATGAAGTCCATAATCAAACTCTTTTGATTAGATTCAGAAATGTAAAAGTTTCAAGAAGTTTGGTGAGCTTTTTTTTAATTTTTTATTTTTTAAAGGGAACCTGTGCAGGAACAGGACGACGGGTAGGGCAGGGGTCGACATCCGAGGCCTGGCCATCCCACCGCCATGCCCAAGCTACGTGTTCGACGATCGAAGTATCAGGGAGAGATGTGGCGGGATTTTCTATGTTGTTTTATTTATTTATTTGCTCGATTTTTATAAGTTTTTAATCTTTAAATTTTTATTTTTCATTGTATTCAAAGATTTATTTTTCTTTCATTAAAAAAAAAAGGTACTACAACTGCCGTAGCCGAGGGATTGAGTCGTCTTCTCGTCTGTTTGGAGGGTTTCCCCCTATTCCGTCCGTAGAGGGTCAATATGCCCGAGGATTCTTCTTCATTTTCAGCGTCTCATACCCGGAACGCCCCAGTGAGCGCGAGGATCCGCAAATAATGAACCTAAATAATCAGCGAGGTGAGTCCAGTACTTCGGGTGGCGGCTGAAGCCTGGATGTGTCGACATCAGTAGGGACCAAAAGTCGAGTGTGCCTTTTTGAGCATCGCAAAATATGTAGTAAAGGGCCACGCCTTTAGCCAGTTAACGGCGTCTGTTCTGGTCGATGGAAAGTATACGCCGTAGGGGCGCAATATATCATCGGGGGAGACAGACTCCGGCAATCGCCGCAAGAGTAATGCCATATTAATAATAATTCAGTAGCCAGCACTCGCTGGTCGCGGCACAAGTCAGGCGGTGAGCATCCGAATCAACGACTGAGCATGTCTGACACAAGGGGTCGTCCGTCACATGAATGGAATGTAGCCTCTAACGAGTAGCAAACCACGTACCACAATGAACGCACCGACGTAGGTAGAAAAGTCGTGCGTACCGCTCGCCATACCGTGTTCCAGGCAACTTCAGGATGTCTGTTGGTGACCGTATTTACAGGTTGCTGCTGTTGATATACGCGATAATAGTCTTTCGTGCTGGGCATCAGTGTCGTCGGAAGGTCTGACCGTACGTAGCTGAGGTCAGTCAAGAACTCTCTGATATGGACGAGTGGCGATGAAATGTGTCCTACAGAAACCGGGGGATGCAGAGAGTGTGGTGCCACGTCAGCTATCAGGGTGCCCGTCGGAGTGGCGTGGGCAGAGGTCCACGTGCGACGCATAGTGTTGAGATAAAGCGATCGCGCTCGGTTATAGACATGAATTAAACCGATACCGCCCACCCAAGCGGCAGTTTAAGGGTGGCGTCTCGGCCTTTAAAAACAATGCCGGCGCTCACGAAATGTCCATATACTGCTTGAAATCTATCGGCCATCGTAACCGGCAAGGGAAGGACATGCGTAAAATAGTTCAGTTTGGAGACAAGATAGGTGTTGACATAACATGTTCTGAGGAACATCTCCATGCGACGCAATTTGTTTTCTTGTATCAGAGCACGTGTCTGGTGTAAGAGCCGTCGGTACGTAGCCGCCGCTGTGCGGCGAACATTGCTATAGAAATGCACTCCTAAATATTTCAGTATTCAGTACGGGCACCTTGTCAAAAGGCACCGCCATTGCGTGGGAAAGCCCCCCGACATCCATGTATTTTGTCTTCTTCACGTTGATGACGCTCCCAGCGACCGCTCCGTACTGGCGTAGCCACTGAAGCGCCATATGGATTTCATCCTCTGATCTAGCCAGGAACACCATATCATCGGAGAATGCACCACAGCAAAAGGTCACGTGCCGCATGGAAATGCCTGTTAATCGCTGCCGCAGGCCATGTAAAGCTCGTTCAAGCGCTGCCGCAAATAATATACCCAGCAAGAGACACCCTTGTCGCACTGGCTGTCCAACAACAATTTGACGAGAGTGGTAACTGTTGACTATCATGCGGGAGCGCGCTCCGTGGACCAGTCGGAGGACCACCTGTGCAGACTCAGGAAAGAGGACCATGTGTTCCAAAACTGCGCGTAGTAAGCCGTGGTCGATGCGGTAGAATACGTGGTCAAAATCGACGGCGACAAGGGCGCTTCGTGTTTTGCAGGCCGCCGTCACAGCAATTACGACACGGTATGCTCCTAACGCTGTATGAATGTTGCTGACACCACCTAAACATATCTGATCGATGTGGATGGCTTTCCCGATAGCGGTTTGGAGACGCGCGAGGAGGATCCGGGCGAAGATAGTGTAGTCCTTGTTGAGGAGTGTGAGTGGGCGAAAGTTCTGCCACCTACAACCACAAATCGGTTTCGGTACTGGGATCAAGATGCCGTCTGTGATTTCCGTGGGAACAGTGAAATCAGGGTGGATCAGTTCTTGAAAGTCGTGCAACAGCTCGTCATAGTCTCGTACGTTTCGCAGATATTCCATGTACAAGGTCCCATAGTGTCGGGCGAACCTGTGCGCACAATGTGATAGACCGATGCCGTTTCGTTGGGGATGCAGTCTTGCACTCGCGCACGGATGAAGACAGCTTCTAGCTGCTCTGCCCTGATGCGAAGTAGAAGAGCTTTGATACGTTATACGGACATCTGACGTTCGGCAGACGGCGTTTGCATCGCCAGCTGACGTAACGCTTTATAGTAAAATTCCGATGTTTTCCTTTGCCAGTACGATCTGTCACGCCCGATGGCCATCAGGGTTTTGCGGAATGCAGGTTTGACACATCCCAGCCACCACAGCAACGTGGAAACATACATGGGCAGGCGCCTAAAACAACGACGCCACGTGTCAGTAACTAATTGCCGACACGCTTCTCGCGAAAGAGGCTGACGTTCAGCGTCCATGGACCTCTGCTGCGTCTTGTGAATTGTCGGGATAAGGTGATAGTGCAGATATACGGGAGATGATTCGTGAAGGCCATCGACCAGAGTTCTGCATCACGGGTTGCTGTGCGGAGGGCACGCGAGACGTATATCCGGTCCAGACGACTAGCAAAGTGGCCGGTAAAGTGGGTGCATCCGCGCTGGTTCCCATGATGCAACAGCCATGTGTCGTGCAGCGCGAGGTCACGTACCAGTGCTTATAGAGCTGGGCATGGGACATAATGCGGTATCTGGTCCTCGGGCCGCAGAACACTGTTCAAATCACCGCCCACTATGTAATGGTCCATATTTCCTTGCAAAACTGGGGCTACCCTCCTCTGACATGTCTGTCACCGCGGTGCGAAGTACCGGAGGGGGCGTAGACGTTAACGAGGTGGGCTGCGCCAAGTGTGAGAGCGAAGCCTCGCCCGTTCGGCAAGCATGTCACGTCCGTCGCTTCCATGCCATCTCGGAGAAGGATGGCCGTTCCTCCTGCTTCATCACCACAGGGTAGGCCGTCGGTGGTGTAGCCATGTAGGTCTAAACTCAGATCGGGACGGACCTCCTGGAGAAGGGTAATGTCCAAGTCTGCCACTCTGTTCACGTCGTGCAACATGCAGGTCTTGACAGTGGAGTGGACACCGTTGACATTTACTGTTCCCACACGGTATGACTGAGACATATCAAGTGGCGAAGGCAGTGTGCTGGTGCAAGGCCACGGTGAGCTCGCACATCCCACAGCCATCCAGCTGCACAACATTCATTAATGTGATGTATGATCTCCTGACTGGCAGAGCCCTCCGGGCTCAATGTCAGCCATGGGCTCTGGAGGAGGTATCGATGTGTGCTGTGGATCATCGGTCTCCATGTCGTTTGCCCAATCACCAAGAGGGGATTCGGAAGTCGGTGGTAGCTGGCCACTTTCGCAGTAGCTCACATTTTAGGAGTCGACCAGATGCGCCTCGTTTTCAGGGCCACCAGATGCAGGAGAGCGTTCCTTATCGTCAAGCGCCTTCTGGTGAACGAGGCCGCTGGAATCCGTTACAACTGTAGGCGCGTCAACGGAGTCGATGTCTTCCGCCATTCTCATATCCCTGTCCCGTTCTTCAGCTGACAATCACCTCTTCTTGTGTCGCTTGGGTGATTTTTGCTCACGGGTCCGAGATTCGACATCCACTGGAGGGCGGGGCTCGACACGGTCTCGGTCATCGGGAATCCCTGTGTCCGGTCCAGACAGTGACGGCGACTGGGTGCCCACGACGCCGCGGCGGGCAGAGGCTTCAGGAACCTCTGCACCATTTGGCTGTGGTGGTGTCGTCGTCGTCGTCAGCGGCGCTGACTCTCCAGCGGAGCTCGCAGCGGCTTAAGATGGTAGCAGGTTCTGATCATCCGTAACATCATGTCGTGCCACCTCCACATACGTTAGCGGGAGAGAGGTCATCGTGGATCGTTGGGAAAGTTCATTGCGGGCACCTGAACGAGACGGCTCTGGAGACACTCAGTTCTAACATGGCCCTCCTGGCCGCAGCCCGAGCAGGTCCTCGGTTGGGCATAATATATAATAATTGGGCGGCAGCCGCCAACGAAAGCATATGATGGAACGTATTTCTTAAGTTCTATGCGCGTTTGTCGTGCCCCGTTAAGGACAGGGTAAATTTCGAATGTATTCCATTTCTCCTCTGTGTGTCTCAGAACTGTGCCATATAGCCGCAGCGCCTCAACGACAAGGTTGATGAGAACTTTGAAGGTAGTTCAAAGGTGAGTACGGTACGCACCCCCAGACCAGTATGGTCAACTGCTACCACGGTCACATTATCATCTGCGTTGCAGAAGCGAAAGCCGTTTGCAGATCGTTGGAGGAGTCTCTTGCAGGCCGCTTCGTCAATGTTTGCGGTACACTGTGCTGGATACAATAGACAAATGAATGCCTATCAGTTCTTGCGGTTCTATGTGCACGATGTCTCGAAGAAACCGTTCAATTTCATGGGCCTTCGCTCTCGAGTACGATGCGTTGAACGTCAGTTTGATTGTAGCTTATCGATATGAGAACGCCATGGCGGGTCGGTACCGGCACATTAAGGCAATACAACGACGCGACCGCGTGCTAGCAGGTAAACAACAACATCTGCGGAGCGCTGCCCGGCGCGCCGAGCCCGTCCGCACGGTATCACGGCTGAAAGCCGACTGCGCTTCGAACCTATGACTTCCATCATGGAGGGTTAATACGCTGACCATTGCGCTAATATACGACACAGACAATTTGTTAACTTTCGGCTATGATCACAGAGTCGCAATGATGAATTTCAGCTTTTAAAAATTTAGTTTCACTCAATCTCATGCGAAGTTTATCTAATGAAAGCCTATCTTTGTGATTGTGATAATCGCATACGTGACGCTGAATCGCGTCTTGTGCGGAAGTATCCAGTAGTGTTTAGTTAGTGCTGTATATGAAATATGTGTATTTCATTAGCATCGATATGTGTGTGTGTGTGTGTGTGTTGTTTGTGGTGTGCTTATGGCAAATGGAAATTGAGCGTTTGGCGTCATTGGCCTGGAGTCCCCACGCGCCGCAGGTCCGGCCGCCTTGGTGCAGGTCTTATTACATTCGACGCCACATTGGGCGACCTGCGTGACGGAAGGGGATGAAATGATGATGAAGACAACACAACACCCAGTCCCTGAGCGGAGAAAACCCCGACCCAGCCGGGAATCGAACCCGGGCCCGTAGGATGGCACTCCGTCACGCTGACGACTCAGCTATCGGGGCGGACTGGAGTGTTATCATGTATGATGAAGAAATAAAAGTGCCAGACCCACGTTTCGGGATCCACACACACAATAAAGTATAGCAGACAAGGAATTGGAAGTGGACTGACCAATTTTGTGGCAGCTTGGCAACGGCGAACGGTTCGGGCGTTACATAGTGGGCGTTCCAGCAGCTCCAACATATGAAGTGTCAACTACCAGGTAATTTTAATCAGACAGTCGCTATGAGTTTCTTTACACCAGATTTCCTTTTGTTTGTGCAGTAATAATGTTTGTACCAAAAGCAAACTGCTCTGTCTCTCTCTCTCTCTCTCTTTCTCTCTCTCTCTCTCTCTCTCTCTCTCTCTCTGCTACCAGTCTTAGAACTCTGTATCGATTCATGACGAAATTATATGGGTGTTAAATTGGGCTCGAAGATTGTCACCTTAATTATTCAAACATTATATCGAGATTTATGGACTACTGAAGATACCAATAAATGTCTACACTGACTTGTCGTGAGACTTATCCCTATATCACGATGTCGGAGTAGTTATTCTTAGACTGGAGAATTACTTAGTATTTTTTCTGTTCAGGATAAAAATTTTGTTGTGGTTTCCCGTTGGCAGTTATGGTGCGGTGATATCGAGGCAATGCCGTCGGTGATGAGTTTTACCGTATTACTGTTACTAAATATTTCGAAATTTTTATCCACGCTAATCATTACATGCACAATAGTTTGACCAATACACCACGCTTCACTATCCACCAGCCACACACGGGATAATTCATTTAACTTAAAGAAGAAAGTACACTGAGGTGACAAAAGTCATGAGATACCACCTAATATCGTGTCGGGACTCCTTTTGCCTGGTGTACTGCACCAAATCGTTGGAAGTCTCCTGCAGCAATATTGAGCCATGCTCCCTCTATAGCAGTCCATAATTCCGAAAGTGTTGCCCGTGGAGGATTTTGTGCAAGAACTGACCTCTCAATCACGTCTCATAAATGTGCCATAGAATTCATGTCGGGTGATGTCCGTGGCCAAATCGTTCGCTCGAATTGTCCAGAATGTTCTTAAAGCCAATCACGAAAAATTGTAGCCCAGTGAAATTCCATCGTTGGTTGGTATCATCAAGTCTATGAATGGCTGGAAATGGTCTCCAAGTAGCCGAATATTACCATTTTCACCATTGCCAGTCACTGATGGACCAGAGAACCCAGTCAGCACCACGTAAACACCGACCGTACCATTACGGAGCCACCGCTAGCTTGCACAGTGCCTTGTTGACAACTTGGGTCCATGGCTTTGTGGGATCTGCGCCACTCTCGAGCCCTGCCATCAGCTCTTACCAACTGAAATCACAACTCACCTTGTAGCATCGCAAGTTGTTCCGAGCGAACATTTGTTTTAGGATAGCTTGCTGCATCTAACTTCTGACTTCGAGTGGCCTACCTGGGAGACACTCATGCACCTGGCACTGCCTGCCGTGGGAAAGCTATTCATTGTCTCTCACTGAATGCGTACATTCACCACCTACAAGAACCTAAATAAATGATACTAAATATTATTAAATCATTTTCAGAATCGCCACACTATCTTCTGTTATTCAGGAGAAGATGGTATAAAAATTTCAACATTGTAACTATCATAGTTCCAGGGATAGAAAAAATTACTTAAAAAGTCAAAAACCGACACTAAAGGAATTAAACTCAGTTAGGAACTATAATAGTTTATCTTTTGGTATCGATTAAAAAAACATAAACAGAACTCACAGTGTGCAGGATTAATTAATTGAGATTTTCATATTAAAACTTTAACATTTTAAACATAGCTGCACAACAGCAACGGTTTCACGTAATAAAATTAGAAACAGCCGACCAGTTGCAATGGATAAAGAAATTCTTTACCTAGGTTTCGACAAATATAAATTTGTCTTCTTCAGAAGGTAACCTAAGGACAATGAACATCATAGCTTACATTAGAAAAGTATGAAACTTTTAAACCAAGAATAAATTTTAAGACAAATTAGAGAACTCTTGCATTACAAAAGTATGATAACGACGGCTGGTACTTACAATTTTACATTAGTAAGGACTAATGTACCATCGCCGTTTTTACAATTGTCGGCATAGATCCATGTGTCAAAAATAAAATATAGCCGTAGAATTAGGGTTTGCCACGTTAATATAAAATAGCTCACGGATCTTGCTGAGCTCACAACCGACTGAGTGTAGTCGGCGAGCGTAGTTGCCCTGAAAACAGGGCAGGTGGCGCTCGTGCCGAGAAACATATGCCAATTGACGTACAGAGGCAACGTGTAAATTATTAGTATTAATAACGTCCTTGGGTAGAGTAACAATAAAAAAGGAAGGAAATTAACACTCCCGTTATAACAGTATGGGAGCATTGGTACAAATAATGTAGTTATACGTCAAAAAAGGCAGGTGGCGCTTACGCCGAGAACTTACGCCCAGTGGCATATACAGCCAAAATATAAAAAATTACATTACTATATTAGTGAAGCCCACAAACGGTATACATGTCAGAATTTTAAATTGGCAATAATGCCTCTTGTCAAGAAAGAAATACGAACACGTACACGATCCTGTTAATACACATTCACAGGGAAAACAAAATTTTAGAGCAAGGCAGAATCACATAAGGGCCGATGTAGTAGCAAACATTCATCGTGACAAAACCACCGCTACATAAGGGTAGTGAGCTAAAGCACTGAAGGTGCACCATAGCTTCCTGAGGAAATAAACCACTAAGGTTACCAGCATTAATGTTATACCGTAAACAGTACAGGTTTAAAGCCTTCGAAAAACTGTCTACAAGCAAGGTTCAACTTGTCGTTCAGTATATTACCGTCCTTGAGCTCAAGATGTTTGAAAATTTGTAACTCTTCCCAAAGATCTAATCTACGCCCTTTGTCTTCTCTGTGTAGGAGAACAGTCTCTTCTAAATGTTTTGGCGTATGACTGGCTATCAGAAGGTGTTCTGCAAAAGTAGAATTGTGTATATTCGCTCCTTTTTTAGGTATTAGGTGTTCTTTATATCTTTGTTGTGGGAGTAAATGTGAGTAAATGAGAGTGTGTACGTGAAACATTCCTCAAATTTTTATGTTGCATTATATACCGTCTAGAGTAACCTGCAAGAGTTACACAAGCCGGTCATGGGAAAATGATCGTAGGGGATTTACTCACTTTGCTTATGAAGTAAGTCTAGGTGTGACTGCTATTGTAACAGAGTAGCCAGAAAGTCAGCTGCAGTAAAATCTGTATCTAAAGAATATTCCCAGAATTGTTGTCTTTTCGTTTCCGTTTATTAAACATTATTTGTATGTCAGATTGACACAAATGCGTCTGTGTGTAAGGATTGGTGCAGGCCAGTTTTGGCGTGAGTATGATCATGAGCGAGTATTCTGACTGGCAGCGAGTATGGCCAGCCAATCAGAATTGAGACGAAACTTCCTGGCAGATTAAAACTGTTTACCCGACCGAGACCCGAACTCGGGACCTTTGCCTTTCGCGGGCAAGTGTTCTACCATCTGAGCACTTGCCCGCGAAAGGCAAAGGTCCCGAGTTCGAGTCTCGATCGGGCACACAGTTTTAATCTGCCAGGAAGTTTCATATCAGCGCACACTCCGCTGCAGAGTGAAAATCTCATTCTGGAAACATCCCCCACGCTGTGGCTAAGCCATGTCTCCGCAGTATCCTTTCTTTCAGGAGTGCTAGTTCTGCAAGGTTCGCGGGAGAGCTTCTGTAAAGTTTGGAAGGTAGGAGACGAGATACTGGCAGAAGTAAAGCAGTGAAGACCGGGCGTGAGTCGTGCTTGGGTAGCTCAGGTCGTAGAGCACTTGCCCGCGAAAGGCAAAGGTCCCGAATTCGAGACTCGGTCGGGCACGCAGTTTTAATCTGACCAGAAATTTCGTATCAGCGCACACTCCGCTGCAGAGTGAAAATCTCATTCTAGAACTGAGACGGTTCCCACTCGTTAGCTGTTAGTTATACTGGGAGTGAGGCTGGAAAAAAGGAGTCGATCTCTCTAGCTTTGAACACAGATGGTCATGTTACTAGTGCCAGTCAAAACAATGTGTAAGATGAAGAATTACTTAGTGTTTGAGTTACTGGTGAGCTAAGTCGATAGCGGTTTTTGTTGAGGACTGCTTGGCAAAATTTCAGAGATTTTGACTAAGTCTGTTGGACAGATATTCACGTGTGAAATAATGGCCTTCAAAGTATCCGTGTGGCATGTTTCCGTATTCCACCACTGAGCATTTTTTGGCGAGCATTTTCTTTTTTAGAAATCCACAAGAAGGACTGAATGTAATAACTCATATTAGTGGTGAGATTAATGACTGTGAAAACATTGTTTTAATTCGGGTTGGGTTTGGACAAATCTCTGGCTGCTGTGCGTGTGAAATGTGTGTATGAATTGTGAAGTGGAAGGAAATAGCCAATAGCTTAAGTTCGGACTATCAAGACTATCAAGGACAAAATAAACATTTCTGTGTGGAAATTTGGGACACTATTTTCCACAAGTCAATCCCTTTTCGTACCTCCCAATGAAATTATTAATACTGTATTTCTTGAGAAATTTCTTTCATAATTAGAGTTGCGCAGCTTCACTAATTGTAGATATTAGGTGGTGTTTTTGATCAACGCTGTTTTCACATCATCTTGTAAGTATCTACGTTGTCGAGCGAAGGGCAATTGAGCAGACGCCGTTCTGAGGTAGGTGAATTTCAATTTGCAGCTTGCTTCACTCAGTGCTAGCGAACAATATAAAATCCCACCACGCCGCAACCTGATCAGGCCACGGTTTTTGGGGTCTGGGGTCCAACCGATACGGTCACATACCCTTGAGGGGCACTGCGGGCAATGTGGTGCTGTTAGCAACGGCACTCATGTCGACCGTCTGCTGCCATAGCCCATTAATGCCAAATTTCACCACACTGTCCTAATGGACACGTTCGTCGCATGTCGCACATTGATAGTACACTGTGTGTACTGCAGAGCCCACGTTTACTTGATCTTTTGGCTTCGAATGATCGTTCCTGTCGTATTCCTAAATACTGACTATTCCTGGGAATCTTTGTGTGTATATTTATTTTGTGATTTAATAAAGCTATAAGTGTTAACCCTCTCTTAATATTAATAATACTGGGTGTAATAATCTGCAATACGTAACATCTGGACCCGAAACCAGGGAAAAAAGGACAAGGGAAGATGATTTAAGACTACGCTGAAGATTTTCGAGAAATTTTAAGCTCAAAAATTATGACCACATCAGACAACGGGATAAAGTGGAGATTACGATTCCTAGTGTCTAATTTGTAGAGTGACGCAATGAAGACGACGACTATGCAGCGGACTACATAATGAATAAGGCCACTATAACTTCATACACTCGGACACATTTTGAACTGTAACTGACACAGACACTTTTCATTACGCTAATTTGGTAGAATGGAAATAAATACCACTTACAAATATGTAAGTAGGCTGTTTAGGTTTTTTTATTGGTAACGCCACCTCTGTATGAAAATCACTGGCTGTGCCGTGTGCAGTCTGTGGCTGCTTTTCATTGTTGTAATACTCGCCATTGTAGTGTTAGGCAGCTGGCTGTGAACAGCGCGTAGCGTTGCGCAGTTGGAGGTGAGCCGCCAGCAGTGGTGGATGTGGGGAGAGAGATGGCGGAGTTTTGAAATTTGTCATGAATTGCTATATATATATGATGATATCAAGGTAAATACATTGTTTGTTCACTATTAATATCTTTCATTTGCTAACTATCCCTATCAGTAGTTAGTGCCTTCCATAGTTTGAATCTTTTATTTAGCTGGCAGTAGTGGCGCTCGCTGTATTGCAGTAGCTTGAGCAGCGAAGATTTTTGTGAGGTAAGTGATTTGTGAAAGGTATAGTTTAATGTTAGTCAGGGCCATTCTTTTGTAGGGATTTTTGAAAGTCAGATTGCGTTGCGCAAAAAAAAAATATTGTGTGTCAGGTTAAGCACAGTCTTGTAAAATTGTTCAAAAAGGGGACGTTTCAAATACTCTACTCGTTCATAAATTAATAAAAAGTAGACATTCATAGCTGAGAGTATAATGGTACAGCCTATTGTTTAAAGCTATTGTTAAAATTATATATAATGCAATGCAGCGATGCTGCAACAAGTCAGTTTTGAAGTTACTTTTGGAAGTCAAAGAGATCAGTGAAGTCTGTCCGTGTTTTGTTTACATGACGAGTGTGCAGTTCGGATGTCAATTAATGTGAATAAACTTTGTGAAGCATGAAACTTTCCGATTCATTCATCAATGAACCAGGTAGAAGAACCTTAAGTAACATTCAACATGAATCATTACAAGAGAACGAATTGAATATAAAAAATGGTCCACAGCTTGAGACAACGGCACACCCGTACAAACAAAGAAAATATATTTGTGGTTAAATAATCTAATCCGGCATCATAAAATAAACATTTGCTATATAACTCAATTGGAGGGTTCGTTTCACAATTAGGAATATTTGTTTGTACCACGAGAAAATCGAAGGGTTACTGCGAAAAGAAATTATCAGAACGAAAATTAATGGAATATCGTAAAATAGGTTTACGGACGGTTTTATTATACAGCACGATACATATTAGTAACTAAAGTAATTATTGGTCGTAAAATAACTCAACGTAAGGTAATTTTCACCTATATAGCTGAAGTGAATCATGCGGTACACAGTTACAAATATATGTATCAGGAGTTAATTGACACGGTTATTGCTACAAATCATATATGTTAACAATTTAACGACGTGTCTCATCTTGTTTCTGATCTATGTAAATAATTTTGAATACTGGTACATATTTCTGGAATTTCATGATCAAGACACGTAATAACTCAAAATATCAGCAGTCATGGGCACTACTTGAACCTGCGACAGCTTCTACATTTCACAAGAAATAAGTGATAACTCTGCGAAATGTTAGACTCACTGCCGAAACAAAATACGGAATAGAATATTGATGCACAGTCGTATTTTTTATGTGCAGCAAAGAACAAATATAATTTCTATCGAAGCCAGCGAAAATATGAAAATACACAACATAACAGAACAGTCCAATTTACTATATGTAGCAACAAGCAACATCACAGCAGCTATTATTATAACGCACTGGTCGCTGACAGCCAGTTCAGTAAGTATCTCTTCACCCAGACTAGGATTAGAAAACATAGATGTCGCAATATTCATTATACAGCTTCTGAAAGTATAATAATAGCATATTAAGCGGCGTGTGTATGTACACGTACAAATATGGGCATGTGGTTTCAGAGGTGATTCTTGGAAATAATACCGCATTTACGTAGCTAGTCGGTAACAAACAATATAGGCACGGAAAGTTTAACAGTTACGCGGTGTGGCTGAGATGGCAGCAATTCCTCGAAAGCTAAAACGTAAACAAGTCGTATAAAATGCAAATGCAACTAGATTTATAAATCCAATTTATAAGTTTGATACCTCTACTTGAATCCAAAACTGATTGCGGTTACTCTGGGAGAAATTAATCTCTTTAAACGATGCAGTTCAGAATTTACTTGCTGACGATGAATGTGAGGCCAATTCGACAACGTGTGAAGAGTATACAGTCAAATGCGAGGGGCCGTTCTATGGCCAAAGATTTTTGCTTTAGAGCGTATTCGGGTAATGAGAATAACACTAATGTTCCCAAAATACATACATCTCTTCAGCTCACTTATATAAACATTAAACTACCAACTGTTTAACTAGATTCATTTGGAGGAGATGTAGAAATGTGGTCTAGATTTTGAACACAGTTTATCAGCTTGAGTTAATGAAAATCCTCCAGTTTAAACTATTAAGAAGCACGTATTCCTCCTATGGAAGGAAAACCTAAGACCTGGAGGAGGGTACCACAACCACCACAGAAACCTATGAACAAACTACATAGAGAGCAAAATTTAAATATTAACATGAAATATAATTATTCAGTTGCACTGCGATTATTTAAAAAGGATCACTCATTAGTTTCCAATAATATACAGGCACCTAATGCTCAAATAATGAATTCCGCAGCTTTTCTTCCGATTGTTGTCACCGTCGCGTAAAAGATAGGTGGCCTCCTCTGGAAAGTTAAAGCTATTTTTCGTCCACCATTTAAGATTTTAGACCCTCTTTGAGACGGTGAAGCATGATTTGTTATTGTGAGGTGCTGGAGTATGTAAAATTACTTGTCAGTGTGATTTGAGTTACGTAGGTAATATCACATATACCGTGGAAGGGATAGCTAAGAACATCAAAGTTGCATACACCATATGCCGCTGCAGAACATTATACATTCTAAGACGAAAAGAAAAATGCACCCTGAAGGAATTATCCGAATGGGACGAAAATAAGGAGATGTGTTGTACATGTACAGACAACCAAATCATTACAATTTCAGAAAAATTGGGATAATTTGTTCAAAAGAAAGAGCTTCACAAATTGAGCAAGTCAATAATGCGGTGGTCCTCCTCTGGTTCTTAAGTAAGCAGTTGTTCGGCTTCGCATTGATTGATAGAATTGTTGGATGTCCTCCTGAGGAAGAGCGTGCTACATTCTGTCCAACTGAAGCGTTAGATAGTCAAAATCCCGAGCTGGCTGGGACGCTTCAACGTCCTCAATTGGAGAGTGATCCGGCGACCGTGCCGGCCAAGGCAGGGTAACATGAAGAGAAGAATGAATAGGTTGATTTCAGATATAAGAATTTTTTACTTTTTTCATGAAGTTTCACAGCAATATGTACTAACCAATAAGTTGCTATAACTTAATAAATGCTTAATTAAAGAGGATAAATAGTCTGAATTAAACAGTGGTTACTTTACCACTTTGTGTATACTTAACGTTACATAGTTGTGGGTCAGTGTATGTACACCTTGTTCCGGGATAATATAATAAATATTTAGGTTTCTAACCTGGTGTATTTAGGATCAGGTTGTTTCTGTGTCACTGTGGCACAGTTAGATACAAAATTTACTTTGAAATCGTGTAATGGCATGGATTTGACTTCCTTTCGATACTTTTCTTTTTGTGTTGTTTATCCCGTTACATAAGATAAAGGATCTTGCAGATTATATAGCCTACCGTATTAGATCCTGTGATTGATTACTACATATAAATAACAATGTGATAAACTACTTTTATATGTATCTGTTGTGTTAGTTAATATCTTGTACACATTCTGTACCTATTAACATAGGTTGCTTTTATCATTATTTGAGATTGCTGGAATGTAGTATCTAGAATGTAGTTTCAGTTTTGCTGTAACTATGATGTTGTTGTTGTTGTCATGCACTGTTACTGCCCTCTCATACATTGGTGGCTCATTTTAAAAAGCTGTTTTACAATTTTATTGCATATGTACAGTTAAATATATAGTAATACAGGTTTTCAGTTTCTTAATATTAATTTTTAATGGATATGTATTAATATAAAAAATATACATTTCTGTAACTCCTCCTCCCTTCCCCTCTCCCTCTCATCTTTTTCATACAAGCTAGAAAAGCCCCCTCTTCCCTTTCAATACAATAAGTACAGATTACTCACCACCCCTTTCCCTTATATTCTTCCCCCTTTCTCCCCTCCCACTCCCCCTTTCCCCTCCCTTCAAACACACAACACTTCCAGCCCTTTATGCTTGTGATATCTATGGTTTGGATGGGATACATAGTTATTATATCTTGTAATTGTCTGTGTGAAAGACTGTAACTAATGTCTTCTTAATGAGGAGCATAGGATTGGCGTTTTGTAATGTGTGTACGACAGAATTACTGCGCTGTACTGAGACGAAACTTCGTTTCTTTGTTATCATACCTAATCGGCTATGCTTTGCTATCTGATTTTAAAGCTGTAATCAATGTACACCAGTGTTTTGGTTTGTAGATCAGCGTTTGGTTTGTGTTTATATTTCAACTAGAACAGTTTCGTTAAAGCTTGACAGTGGCACCATCTAGCGCCTGTTATTGCACATTATGTATATCCTGTTTTGTTTCTTGTTTTTCTACACTACGTTCAAGCCATCTAGTGACAGAATTGGTTACCAGGCAAATGGAGAAATGTTATGTTAGCAATTTAGTAGTGTGTCATTCCTACATGAGAGTACAGCGCGTTTTGAGATTCTTTTTTCGAAACATAGTAGAATTATGTGCTGAATTCCATATGGAAGCATGCTGTGCTTGACACACTTATGGTGAGGTTATTACATGTGTTTATCTTGTGAGAGTTTGCGTCATGATAATGATTAAAACTACATATATGTATTTAATTTTACACTTCTGAATTTATATCAGCCTTATGATCGTTGTGTCATAGCAGGACACATTGTAAGAATCCTTGAAAGTTTTTACCCTCTGTGGTTTTTATATATTCTACATTAGGACATGGAATGGACAGTTGGGTAAGCATGGGCATAAGTTGTAGTGACTTTATTGTGTTATACCATTGCCTCGGTTGCATGGTCTCATTATTTTTCGAAATTGTTGTCAGATGTATGGTCACAATTCCCATTATATATTCTCCAACTGATGTATTAAATTTGAAAGTGACCTATTTCGTTGAATCCGGTAATGTAACCCCCTTTTTCACAGAAAAATGTTATGTACTGTGACTATGGCTTAACTTTTAACATGAAGAGAAGCAATAAAAACTCTCGCCTTGTGCGGATGGGCATTATCTTGCTGAAATGTAAGCCCAGGATGGCTTATCATGAAGGGCAACAAAAAAGGGCGTAGAATATCGTCGATGTATTGCTGTGCTGTGAGGGGACCGCGGGTGACAACCAAAAGGGTCTTGTTATGAAAAGAAACCCCACCCCAGTCAATCACACCCAGGTGTCGGACCTTTTCCTCTGCTTGTCTTCGTGCTTGCCAAACCCTGAATTTTGACATCTAACGCGCCAATTGGACATAATTTGGCACGATATCCCTCACGAGGACACCATCAACTCTGTCAATCAATGACAAGCCGATTAACTACTTCCATGATGGCCGGAGAAGGACCAACGCGTTACTGACTTGCTAAGTTTGTGAAGCTGTTGCTTTTGAATGAATCCTCCTTTTTTTAAAAATTGTAATCGTTTGTTTGTCTGTATATGCACACCGCATCTACCGATTTCCGTCCCATTCGGATAATTCCTTCGTTGTACGTCTTTTTTGTCTTCGATTGTATATCCAGTGGTCATGCAATGGAATACGTAAACAACAGTTTTGGTCACTGCTAATGCATTTTAAGATTCCTTTATCAAAGGACACGCGGATATAAGGATAGCAAGAAACCATATTAACCGGCGCAGCAACTGTCAAGTGGTTAACGCACATAATTCCAATATCCGTACTATTTGATCCCACCGAAGACGTCAGAGTACAGTACATCGAGGGCCATGGCGATCGGTTTACTACCGGACAGTGAAGTTCTACATTTCACCATGGAGTGCGCTGTCTGCTGGCAGTATGTTGATTGTACAATTTGGATCTTGAAGGATCTGCGAAACGCATACAGCGTGCAAATAAATTGTGTGATGTAGTCAGTCATTGCCATTATGTCCAGCACGTGTCCATATGAAATATCGTGGTGGCAAAAACCGAATCCCGAAACTTCATAGAGTAGTACACAGTCGTCTGT
This sequence comes from Schistocerca nitens, assembly GCF_023898315.1. Taxonomy (NCBI): domain Eukaryota; kingdom Metazoa; phylum Arthropoda; class Insecta; order Orthoptera; family Acrididae; genus Schistocerca; species Schistocerca nitens. The sequence continues at coordinate 363,762,205 of NC_064621.1, forward strand.
AACGTGTAAATGGTAGAGTTTACAGTTTGTAAGTCGTCTTCGAATGCATTCTCTCTACAGAAACTGATAGACATGTTACATGTACAGCGGAGCTCGGGAAGCCGATCGAATATGCAGAGACAAGTTCCGCAACAGGCTCCAACTCTACGTATGGAATCTTACAAGAAACTAGGTCGTTAAAGAGTCAGTGAACTTGCTAGCGTTTTGGACAAAGACTTTCTCGCGAAGTCGAATTTTTATAAATGGTGTCGGATCGTGTGGGAGAAATTTATGAATAAGCACCCGTCACGTAGTTTGTTAAGTACAGGCGACGTGTGCAAGCAGTGGGACGAAAAATCTTCAACTGAAGGTAAGCCCTGTCAATGGTTTTTTGTCAGACTGCAGCGTACATACATATTTATTATTTCCGATGGGCTCTTAACTCCAAGTTTATTATACTTTGTTGCTCAGACAGACATTGGGAATATATTGTAACATGGTACGCCTCCCAAAAAGCGAACAAATAACGTCTCTCGGAAACGGAAATTTTAGATTGTTTGTAGACTTAATCAAGATCAAAAAAGTGTACTGTCTGAAGAATATACTCTTTCTTTTCTTTTTAATTACGCGAAACTGTGCACAAATTTTGGTGCATGTGTTGTCTACAACTGAAGCACATTTCGACATTTTATTCGTTCTCACGAGCGAACTTCATCCGTCCAATGACCTCGCTGCCGTAACTAATGTATTTCCCCCTGTGGACTCTAGAATATTTACCTTTAAATTGGAAGCTGCTAACCTCATTACTAGAACCAAATCCGATTGCTCCACAGCGGGACAAACATTAGCATTCCGTACACGTCGGTTGCTAGATGCACAACCAATTTCCCATTAGCAAATGTCGTATCACCATACGTATGCAAATGAGTCCTCTGACATGCGTTGCATAGTATAAATTGCCCGCACTAATGAAGACTCCCCACGTTGGTTGGAGGTTGCAAATCGGTTTCAGATTCTGGCGTGTCAGTCAATTAAACACAGGGTTTCAAAAGGTCTGTTTGTTAACAAAACGTATAACTGACAACATGAGCAACTAGCACAGACTCGGAACAGACGCATAGAGATACGTTCAAAGCAGAAGAGTGTTGCATCCTACGGTACTGTGAGTTCTTACCACAAACTGTTTATAAACGGTGTTCGGAAATTCCTGTTACAGACTTTTAGGACTTGTAGAGGGCAGTGTGTACATATAATTTTGAATAGGAACCCATGAGCGTAAACGTACCATTTCCGTACTCAGCCGGTTTCATTTCAGATTTTTAACTCTTTCTCTTCTGGTTGAGGAACTAAATTAGGGGTGAAGCAGTACATATATTACGTAACAATTCGAAAAGAAACATAACGAAATATCCATTTATTTATTTAAGCACTTTTCTTTGTATTACGTGTTTACATTATTCCAAAACAAAAAAGAACCCCGCATGGAACACGCACAGAGCAGTATTGATGCGTTACAACAGTGGCTTTTATGTGACAACCACCAACGTTGATACAGACGTTGCACCTAAGAAGCATGTCGTGGCGCACTCTCTCCATCCCACCTCCTGCAATTTCAGTTTCTACTGTAGCAGACATGGACGCATTACATGTCTGAATTGAAACCGTTGTAGAATGGAAACGGTGCATTTCCCAACATGGGTTCCTAGTCAAAACATTATGTACTCTCAATCCCCTCTACATGTTCTAGAAGTCCGTTACGGAAAGTTCCGAACACCCTGTATTTGCTTCCACACGAAGATTTCTAGTTTCCAGCATTTTTCAAAGCAAGTCACGTGGTACAATATTGTCGCTTTATCAGTGGCAGTCTTCCGCGTTTGCATTAACTCTTCCTCGTTAATCGTGTTCCGTAGGTCGCACCAAGGAGCTCCTTCAGGGATTAGGGATGACTTAAATTAAAAATTAACAAAGAAAAGGAGATCATCCAGTCTTATTCTATAGAGTGGGTTAAAATATACTAATGCTATGCTGGTTAATGCTGTTCATGATTATACTAGCAAAATTTAACCCCTTGCATTGGAAAGAAGGCTATTTGCACGCTGGCGTGGCGGTTTCTACACTCCTGGAAATGGAAAAAAGAACACATTGACACCGGTGTGTCAGACCCACCATACTTGCTCCGGACACTGCGAGAGGGCTGTACAAGCAATGATCACACGCACGGCACAGCGGACACACCAGGAACCGCGGTGTTGGCCGTCGAATGGGGCTAGCTGCGCAGCATTTGTGCACCGCCGCCATCAGTGTCAGCCAGTTTGCCGTGGCATACGGAGCTCCATCGCAGTCTTTAACACTGGTAGCATGCCGCGACAGCGTGGACGTGAACCGTATGTGCAGTTGACGGACTTTGAGCGAGGGCGTATAGTGGGCATGCGGGAGGCCGGGTGGACGTACCGCCGAATTGCTCAACACGTGGGGCGTGAGGTCTCCACAGTACATCGATGTTGTCGCCAGTGGTCGGCGGAAGGTGCACGTGCCCGTCGACCTGGGACCGGACCGCAGCGACGCACGGATGCACGCCAAGACCGTAGGATCCTACGCAGTGCCGTAGGGGACCGCACCGCCACTTCCCAGCAAATTAGGGACACTGTTGCTCCTGGGGTATCGGCGAGGACCATTCGCAACCGTCTCCATGAAGCTGGGCTACGGTCCCGCACACCGTTAGGCCGTCTTCCGCTCACGCCCCAGCATCGTGCAGCCCGCCTCCAGTGGTGTCGCGACAGGCGTGAATGGAGGGACGAATGGAGACGTGTCGTCTTCAGCGATGAGAGTCGCTTCTGCCTTGGTGCCAATGATGGTCGTATGCGTGTTTGGCGCCGTGCAGGTGAGCGCCACAATCAGGACTGCATACGACCGAGGCACACAGGGCCAACACCCGGCATCATGGTGTGGGGAGCGATCTCCTACACTGGCCGTACACCACTGGTGATCGTCGAGGGGACACTGAATAGTGCACGGTACATCCAAACCGTCATCGAACCCATCGTTCTACCATTCCTAGACCGGCAAGGGAACTTGCTGTTTCAACAGGACAACGCACGTCCGCATGTATCCCGTCCCACCCAACGTGCTCTAGAAGGTGTAAGTCAACTACCCTGGCCAGCAAGATCTCCGGATCTGTCCCCCATTGAGCATGTTTGGGACTGGATGAAGCGTCGTCTCACGCGGTCTGCACGTCCAGCACGAACGCTGGTCCAACTGAGGCGCCAGGTGGAAATGGCATGGCAAGCCGTTCCACAGGACTACATCCAGCATCTCTACGATCGTCTCCATGGGAGAATAGCAGCCTGCATTGCTGCGAAAGGTGGATATACACTGTACTAGTGCCGACATTGTGCATGCTCTGTTGCCTGTGTCTATGTGCCTGTGGTTCTGTCAGTGTGATCATGTGATGTATCTGACCCCAGGAATGTGTCAATAAAGTTTCCCCTTCCTGGGACAATGAATTCACGGTGTTCTTATTTCAATTTCCAGGAGTGTACGTTGTATCCGTCGTAACATTTATACCAAGTTATTACATATCAAGTGTGTCCTAGTTTCAAATCAGAATGGCAGCCTACAGGAAGTGTCATAAATTTGATAGTTAGGCCTGGTGGAATAACAGACTTGTGGTTGCGTTTTCCAAATATTCTTTAGTTTTTGCCGAGTTTTGTAATGCTTAGACCTAGTCTTGTTGCAAACTTGTATGTAGTCAACAGGTTTGTTTGTGTGGCCATCCTCCGCAGCAAGTATATAAATACTTGTTTTGTAAATAAAACTGCCTTTTCCTGCTGCTAGTTACTTTATTTATCCCACACGCGCTTCGCCTTCTCCTGTTCTAAGGCATCATCAGTGGGATATATAACGATACAGTTTTGTTATTTTTAGATTATTAAACTGTTCACTTCGCAATTTTTTTCTAAAAAAATGGTAATTACTATTTTATTATATTTCTATATTAAAGTAATTAATATAATTATATTATATTACTATATTAAAATAGTAATTACTATTTTTTTAGAAAAAAATCGCGAAGTGAACTGTTTAATAATCTAAAAATAACAAAACTGTATCGTTATATATCCCACTGATGATGCCTTAGAACAGGAGAAGGCGAAGCGCGTGTGGGATAAATAAAGTAACTAGCAGCAGGAAAAGGAAGTTTTATTTACAAAACAAGTATTTATTTGTAGTCGTTATTGAGTAACAATGTTTGAAATACTCTTTCAGTACTCCTTAAAACGCTTCGTTACGCGGATGTCGCTTTCTCGCACGCAGTTCCTTCCTGAAATGGGTTGAACCGTTAGTGAGATGGAGCAACGTATACGTATCCCATTTCGTTATTTTCGATACGTTCCTTTATTCCTGTGAGTTATATCTTGCAATGGGCACTAGAGGGTAAAGTATAGTATCTTCGTTATTTATGTGCCTTCAACGTAACAACATTTCTTATCGATATCTAAGTAATAAATAGATTTTACCACCTACGATAAAATAGGGCAAAGATTCAGATTAAACTCTGTGCAGTGTTTCGTCTCGTCCTCTTCTCTGGCATCGTCTCCGATGCCACAGAAGTTAGTACCTGTTCGTCAATGAAATCAACAATAATTGTTTCGTCTCGTTCTTTTCTCTGGCAGAGAAGTTAGTTCCTGTTCGTCAATGAAATCAACAATAAGTCTTTTGTTATCTGATCTGTCATTACCAAATGTTCGCCATTACAATGCGGTATAATTAACATTACTAAATCAGGCGAATTCAACATTACCGCCGCGCGGGGTAGCCGCGCAGTTTAGGGCGTCTTGTCATGATCTGCACGGTTCCCCCAGTCGAAGGTTAGAGTCCTCCCTCGGACATGGGCATGTGTGTCGTCCTTAACGTAAGTTAGTTTAAGTTAGATTAAGTAGTGTGTAAGCTTAGGAACCGATGACCTCAGCAATTTGATCCCATAAGACCTTACCACAAACTTCCAAATTTCAACATTACCATTAGAGGAGCAATGTATTTATACTAGCTTATCGCCTGCTGCTTCGCTTGTGTACGGCTGTATTCTCTACACAGATTTTTTTCCTTAATCGAACTTTTATGTTGTTCACAAACAGCAATGACTTCAAACCTTTCCACGCTAATTAAGGCCGTAGAACCATGGTCTTTCCAGAATGTACAACTGACCAAAAGGCGATCCTGGTAGCTTGAGTCCAAGGTTTATTTAGTCATGCCGTCTGCATTCTTGTGGTGAATTTTTCTCAGAAACTTTCATCCCATAGCACATATTTCTTTGTATCCAACCGAGAAGTAAAATACCTATTCTCATAGAGTCAGCTATAAATTTGTTTAATATAACAAAATATTTTCTTAAAAATATTCATCCCCTGTTTCACTCCTTTAAGGGTTGAATTTCCAGAAATAGTGGATTACATTTTTATTTCTGATGGAGAAGCCAAATACATATTTCAGTATATTTAGCTTCAAATATGCTTTGATAATGAAATATTTAAATAAAAATTTTCATCCTCAAATGCATCCTTAAAGGGGTTGAATTCTCAAAAACTGTGAAACACTTTTTTTTTGGTTTTTGTTTCCAATCGAGAAGTCTAATACAAGTTCTTATAAATTCAGCTCAGAAAATTCTTTCATAATGAAGTAATTTCATAAAACTTTTCATCCCCTATTTCACTCCCTTAGAGGTTGAATTTCCAAACACACTGAAACATGTACTTTTTTATTTCCAAGCGAGAAGTCAAAAACAGTTTTCATAGATGTATCTTCAGAGTGCTATAGTAGTGCTTTAACAATGATTCACTAAAAAAAAATTTCAGCCACTATTTACCTCTTTAGTACATGAATTTCTAAAAATGCTCAAATACACATTTTTTTAAAAAATTCTGACTTGGAAATCATGTATCAAATACCTTCGCAGCTTGAAAATTGCCTTAATAATAACATATTTTCAAAAACCTTTTCATCTCCTATTTAAGTCCCTCTTCTCAAACGATGCCTTAAAAAATCCACATCCTCTACAAATTTCAAGTTTCTGTCAGAGGTTTGCGCTAGGCTATGATGAGCCAGTGAATCAGACGGACCCTATTTCATCCATTTAGGTATTGAATTTGCATAAACAGTGAAACGTATTTTTTTATTCCTGACGAAACACCAAAGACAAATTTTCATAGATTCAGCTTCAAAAATGCTCCCATAATGAAACATTCCCATAAAAACTTTCATCTGCTGTTTTAACTCTATGGGGGTTGAATGTCAAGAAACAGTAATACACGAACTTTTTATTTCTAACTCAGGACCCAAAAATAATTTTTTTTATAGATTTGGGTTTCGAAATGTCTTCATAATGAAATAATTTCATAAAACTTTCGATCCACTATTCATTCCCTTAGGGGGTTGAATTTCCAAAAGCACTGAAACAGTTTTTTTTTTTTTTTAATTTCGAACCTAGAAGTTAAATACCAGTTTCCACAGATGTAGCTTTAAAAATGCTGTAGTAGTACTAATATATTTACAAAAAAAAACTTTCATTCACTATTTTAATTATTTCTGACCTAGGATCCAAATACCAATTTTCGTAATTCTAGCTTCAAAATTACTTTCATAGCGACATACTTTCTAAAAATCATTAACCCCCTATTGCACGCCCTTTAGGGTGGAATTTCGAAAAATGCCTCCTTAAACGACGTCTATAGTATAAGATCAACATCCTCTCCAAATTTCAGATGTATATCCTCAGTTTCTTGGGCTTGGCGTTGATGAGTCAGTCAGGGTATTGATATGTAAAGGTGTAAGGCCGGGCTTTTTCCACAGTGCAGTACATTAAGTGTGTAGACATATTATGTACTAGTGTGTGTCGACTTCCGGAACAGAACAATACTGTGTCTGTGTCATTATGAATCTTCGGAAGATGAATCGAGGGGGTGAAAAGGTGAAACCGCCAGGACTCGAACCATCCGTCTTCGGGACGAGAAGACCCGCAGTCTTGGTTGTGTGTGATTAATACAACTAGGATGTTATTTTACAAGACATTTGTAACAATACTGAGTGTTACAAACCAGACTGAAGGTGTCCGATCTCCGCCGTCATACTGCACACATTTTTAACGTAATGTGATATAATGTATATTACATTCTGCTTCGCTGATCGAGTGACTTGGAGCAAGTTTTCACCACTTTGCAGTGATTAACCACTTATTCATTCCGGGTAATAAAAACTATAGAGTTGTAATAAAATTGGTGTAGTCCATGTTTTATGAAGAAAATTGTTGCTGATTTATTAGAGACTAAACGTGACTTCTAGAATGATCGAGTATTAGCAACCTGCTTGCAATCTTCCTGACTCCACATTTGCTGTACACTAGTCGCTGCTATTACATATATCAACACAGTGTAGGGACAGGGCCTAAAATTGTTAAAGTAGGATCAGCAACTTACGAATAGCCGGGGCAATTTCCTTTTCCAGTGAGCTGGACGAAAATGCTCTCTTAGCCAAAGTTGCAAGTGTATAACTGCCCTGCGTGTACGAGCACGTTGTGACGATTACGTATACTTTCTAACACACCCGACATTGTACTTATTATATTATTTTTCGTGGAGACGAAAGTGCAAGCTCAAGTGTGGTTACTCTGTATGCTCTCTTTTCTATCCCTTGTCTTTTACTTGCCACGGCTTTGTAGTTCATCGCAGTGATAACAAGGTAAGGTAAAAGAGTTTGTTTGCAGGATACGTCCACGCCAAACACTTAGCGTGGAGGTTATCCGGAACATCAGCCGCGACCGGCGGTCAGTAGCGTTGCAAGACTCTGACGAGGCGGTCGTAGACGAGCTCCCGTGACTGCAAGGCCCACATGAAGTCGAGGTGCGTGAACTCGGGGTCTTCTATCGGGAACATGCCGATACGCATCGGAAGATGTTCGTATAGCTTCATCACGTCCTGCCGCACAAAGAAAGAAGTCACATTAGCAGATGCAGACCTCCATCTCTTCTACAGGCACAGACCACAGTAAACCACAGTACAACTGCCACCGTGCAGTAACTATTTTAATGCAGCATGTGATATTTATTTGGTTGCTAGCAAATTTTTCCAGCGTTTACTAAAAGAAGATGTATTTTGCTGTGACTGGCCTATGGCTATGGAATGCGAACTGTGTTCTGTGTTAGTATTTCGTTACCGGTAATTTGTGCCAGTTTATCACTCGTCTGTTAATTCATTTATACACGTTACCAAGCAATAAATTGTCTGGATAATATAATATGGTATGGTCCGAAACGCCGATTGGTATTACCCGAAGGCTATTATTTTTTATGCGGTTTTGCAGTAACTGAAAAATTGAGACTCCTTTATATAGATAAACTCAAAGCAGTTTTAATAAATTGAGACTACTATTTATAGATGAACTCAAAGTTGAAGGTTTCAGAATAACAATCTGAAGTCATAATTCTGAAATCGTCAGCTGTTTAGACAGCATTAGCCTATGTACGCCGATTACTGTTTTCTACAGCTCCTCGTGACTAAATGGGTTTTAAAAATGTATTCTGTAAAAGACGCCTAACACTAAAACATAAAGCATACCAAAAATAACAAGCAACATCGTATACTCTGTAAACGATACACACTCACTTCCAATTAACTAATGGCACATCTAGTTATGAACTATATTTCGCGAGTGAGCTCTTTTGTTTCAATTTCCGTATTAATTGTAGCATGAAATTCAGTGAAACTGACCAGAAATAATTATTTCAAACATATTCTGTTATAAATAATTTACTGTTCGTTTTATTGGCATAAAATTCTCAAAGCTCCATCTGTAACTCAATAAGTGTTACTCATGTGCTTCATATTTCGCACTTTTGATGGGACACACCGGTTATTTCATTGGAGATGTCACTACAGTCAAAGGGAAGAGACTGAACTACACCGCATGGAATGAAGTCACAAGTAACCCAAGTGTCACATGTAAAATAAATTTATTTCAAACCTTTGCTAGTCTGGCTCCGCGAACGAGACGTTCCTTGTCAGGAAAACTTGTCGATTTCGTAGTGGGTGCTTTAGCTTCGTGGATACCATAAAGTGAGTTTATATTTTTTATTTTGCATGGAAAGGAGAATTAAGAGATATTCGGATATCCAACTACGAGTATTTCTGTGTTTGACAGCCGTAGATCTCTCCAATACATACCTCAAAACTACTCTTTCACACAATTGCTCCCCGTGTCCCTTTCCTACCACTCATTATTTAAGACAACTCAGGTGATACCTCTGCATGACCTTAGAGATCATCCATCCCCAGTCCATCCATTATGATACCTGTGTGGAATTATCAACGATAATGAGGTTTTCCATCATTTTACTGTGGAAAACAAGACAGTTATTTTCTAGTACTAGTTTCTTTGAATAACACCTTCTCTCCTGGTGCACTTACTACTGAGTACTGTTTAACACAATCCTTGCATTCTAAACCTAAGTAGTAAGTTTCTTTTAGAAAATCCAAATGTTCCTTGGCTTTCCAGTCTCCTTAATGTTGTTGTGTCTTCTGTCGAACACTTGTCTGATGCAGCGTTCCACGCTAGTATAGCCTATGCAACCACTTTTCCAACTTTTATAGCGTGATTCTTCTCTACATACGTTTTACGTCTGTAAGAAGCTCTTGGCAGTATGGTTCAATAAACCTAAACCAAATTTTTAAAAAAATCATTTGCAGATCTGTCCACCCTTGCGTAACTGTTGCTGCCTACATACATTTTATCCTGCTTCTTGATTACGAAACCTAATCTCCCTCTATAAATTTTACATCTACACCTCTCTCCACTGCCAAATTAACTATGCCTTGATGCCTCAGGTTATGTCCTTTAGAAAAGATCTGTCACAAACTCCTTTTTTTTTCTACGAATCGATTTGGTATTTCTCATTAGTTTGCAGATCTACCCATTTACTCTTCAGCACCCTTGTGCAGCAAAACCTTCCAAAATCATCTATTCTCTTCTTCCCTGAACTGTCTGTCTTCCAAGTTCCATTTTCGTACAAGACTACATTCCAGAAAGAAAGGACTTCATAGCACTTCAAATTATATTTGACGTTAACAAAGTTCACTTTTTCAAAAACGCTGTTCATGATGTTACATCTCTGCATTTTGCATCCTCTCTACTTCGGTCTTCGTTTGTATTCAAAACACAATCCCTCCCACCGTTTTTCCTAAACCTTCACTGTCTCTGAAAAGATTAAAAAGTCTGAAAGCCCTCAAAGTTCTTATTTGTAGGCCTTAAATTATAATTCTTGATCGAATTTTGCCCTTGGTGGACGTCCAATTCATGTGTTTCAGCAATGACATCACTGGTTTGCAGTCTCTTCATATAACACACTCCTTCTTCACTCTTGTGCAGAAAGGCTTGCAGTATTTTATTGAATCAACTTCCAAGAGGCTACTGTAAGTATTGAACAATCTTACCAGTAATCCACGAATTCTCAAGTCGAAACTGAAGATTTCCTTCACGGCTTACTCCAATTCTGTTGCAGAGTTTCCTGAAAAAATTACTCTAATTCCTGTGTTATATTGTTGATCGTACTAATGTCAACTTGTAGCTTGCCATTTGCATGAGATTCATAAACATTTTATTTGATATGTCATTACCTTTCTGCCATTATTTCATGTACTGACTCGTTCCATAAACATGTTGATTTGCTCCTCAATTTGGTCCTAGGGCTCTAGACATGTTACATAAAAAAGAAATTCAGGGAGAAAGGTGTAAGCAGAAGAATAAACCCGTAGTCAGCCCAGTTTGCATTGTTGCCAAATTTATTCAAGATGGCAGCTGTTCCCCGAATTCCTCTACCTGCGGGGTAGATGTGGCAATGTCACTCCCCTCCCCTCCCCCCTTCCCCTCTACCTTCCAACAGTACCTTCCCTTCGCCCTTTGTGAATTGGCGAGCTGCTGGACGAGAACGACATAAGGTACTGTCTTTATTTATTTATTTTGGCAGAAAATGTATTCTTGATGGTGTTATCCTGCTGCTGGATTGTCCTACAGCTGCACTCAGCCGCCGCTACCCCTTCCAGCCACACCCCGAAACCACTTTTACCGATCGTGCATGTGTATGTTCATCTCGAAGTTTGTGGACCGACTGCTCTAGTCCACAAAAAGAGGTTGCTCTAAACTATTATACAGGCATCCGCGGCCCCTACTTGTGTACTGGCGCGAAAAAGGCTGGAGTGGAAAGAAATGTGTATCTTTTTGGTGGGAAGTGCGTCCAATTGACAAGATGATGGTATCGGACAGCGATGAGTTTCATACGTGTATAACATGTAAGTATACAGCTGAGGACAGCGTCCATAGCCTTCTATGGTAGGAGTGGAAGGAGGTGATAATGGCCGAGCTCAGGGGGAATACTTTTCAATACATTATGGTGATCAAGCAGGATAGACTAAATTGCATTACACAATTCATAGGCACTGTTGCCATGTAGAAAACTTCACACTCCCACCACTGTCCCGAGCTGTGTCTTTTTACCGACCATGTGTGTCTTGCTGTTTAACGTTGGTGGTAGCTACTGGTGCTTTCTGCTGTGTTGCTGTATGCCCTACTCGACAAAGACCCTCTAGCCCTGGTGTTCAAAATTCAAACAAACGGTGCTCTGTTTATTTCTTGGGAACTTCGTCCTATTCCACTGCCCCCTAGAGTTCACCTTGGTGTAGCTGCTGAGGAACTTGCACACAGATAGATGGTAAGGGATAGGATAGCAAAAAGTCTGTGAAGCGTAGGAAGAGTTGCCTCCTACAGACCTACAAGTGTAGAGCTGTTAAGGAAGGCCAATACACACTATCACAATTCATATAAAATGCTTACTGCTTTAATTACACATCGAAATTGTCATGAAGAACCTACCACTTGTGAACAATACGTCATAACGTAACACAAACACTGGGAATTGAGAAAAAGCCATGTAATAACACAACTACCATAAAAACTGACCGCAAAAGATCTCGCCAGGAGAGAGTGGCAGAAGCTGCAGGTGTGTTCGCCTCACTGTGCAGATACACACGAACCAGCAGAGATCCATCTTACCTTCCCACTTACATCCCCTCCTCCTTCCCATTTCTTCTCCCGTAGCTAGGGATACCTGTTTTCCGGGCCTGTTATATTCTTTTGCTGACGGCATACAAAGAGATCCATCTGCTGGTAGTGTTATACTGTGTCTGGTCTGCAGAAATCAGTCACAGATGGCCAAAAGACTCAAGTACATGGCGTTTCCAGCAAGCTGTTAAACATATTCCTTGGAAAGACTGGCTTACTACAAAAGTAACGAAATATTTGACTACACATCACAGTTGTGTCTGTCTTGTAGCGGTTTTAGATTCTCCACTGCACCGAGTACCAGCTGTGTGTGTGTGTGTGTGTGTGTGTGTGTGTGTTTGTGTGTTCCTGTATACTCTAGAAGGATGAGATATTCAGCTCACCTCACAGAATGTCGTCTGAAGGAACATCAACCAAACTAAAATGCTTGTTAAAAACGGTCTAAGTACAACCATGGGTGGATGAAACCTGCTCCGGAAAGAACTCACTCACACAACCATTGAGGGATGTTGGAGTTGAAGGAGCAGCGTTCTTGATGTACAGATGATGGGTGAATAAACAGTAGAGGAATTTTACATCGTTCACTTGCTCCTTGTGGGGTAACACAGTAAAGTGCTGCCGTTCTTAACAGCTTAGCTGTTCTAATGTCAGCTCATTTATTTAAAAAAGTTACTGAATAAACATGAACACTGTTTTGCTACATGAAATATTACCGTCGTGTATTTATTCTCCAGGTGTGATTCTTATGCCTGCTATAACGAATATTATCAGGAGAAAGAAAACCGGCGTTCTACGGATCGGAGCGTGGAATGTCAGATCCCTTAATCGGGCAGGTAGGTTAGAAAATTTAAAAAGGGAAATTGATAGATGGCAGAAGGAACAAGACTTTTGGTCAGGCGAATACAGGGTTATAAATACAAAGTCAAATAGGGGTAATGCAGGAGTAGGTGTAATAATGAATAAAAAAATAGGAGTACGTGTAAGCTACTACAAACAGCATAGTGAACGCATTATTGTTGCCAAGATAGACACGAAGCCCACGCCTCCTACAGTAGTGCAAGTTTATATGCCAACTAGCTCTGCAGATGACGAAGAAATTGAAGAAATGTATGACGAAATAAAAGAAATTATTCAGATAGTGAAGGGAGACGAAAATTTAATATTCATGGGTGACTGGAATTCGGTAGTAGGAAAAGGGAGAGAAGGTAAAGTAGTAGGTGAATATGGATTGGGGGTAAGAAATGAAAGAGGAAGCCATCTGGTAGAATTTTGCACAGAGCACAACTTAATCATAGCTAACGCTTGGTTCAAGAATCATAAAAGAAGGTTGTATACATGGAAGAAGCCTGGAGATACTGACAGGTTTCAGATAGATTATATAATGGCAAGACAGAGATTTAGGAACCAGGTTATAAATTGTAAGACATTTCCAGGGGCAGATGTGGACTCTGACCACAATCTATTGGTTATGAACTGTAGATTAAAACTGAAGAAACTGCAAAAAGGTGGGCATTTAAGGAGATGGGACCTGGATAAACTGAAAGAACCAGAGGTTGTACAGAGTTTCAGGGAGAGCATAAGGGAACAATTGACAGGAATGTGGGAAACAAATACTGTAGAAGGAGAATGGGTAGCTTTGAGGGATGAAGTAGTGAAGGCAGCGGAGGATCAAGTAGGTAAAAAGATGAGGGCTAGTAGAAATCCTTGTGTAACAGAAGAAATATTGAATTTAATTGATGAAAGGAGAAAATATAAAAATGCAGTAAATGAAGCAGGCAAAAACGAATACAAACGTCTCAAAAGTGAGATCGACAGAAAGTGCAAAATGGCTAAGCAAGAATGGCTAGAGGACAAATGTAAGGATGTAGAGGATTATCTCACTAGGGGTAAGATAGATACTGCCTACAGGAAAATTAAAGAGACCTTTGGAGAAAAGAGAACCACTCAGATGGAAACCCAGTTCTAAGCAAAGAAGGGAAAGCAGAAAGGTGGAAGGAGTATATAGAGGGACTATACAAGGGCGATGTACTTGAGGACAATATTATGGAAATGGAAGAGGATGTAGATGAAGATGAAATGGGAGATATGATACCGCGTGAGGAGTTTGACAGAGCACTGAAAGACCTGGGTCGAAACAAGGCCCCGGGAGTAGATGACATTCCATTAGAACTACTGAAAGCCTTGGGAGAGCCAGTCCTGACAAAACTCTACCATCTGGTGAGCAAGATGTATGAGACAGGTGAAATACCCTCAGACTTCAAGAAGAATATAATAATTCCAATCCCAAAGAAAGCAGGTGTTGACAGATGTGTGCAGTCACGGCTGCAAAATACTAACGCGAATTCCTTACAGACGAATGGAAAAACTAGTAGAAGCCGACCTCGGGGAAGATCAGTTTGGATTCCGTAGAAATGCTGGAACTCGTGAGGCAATACTGACCCTACGACTTATCTTGGAAGCTAAATTAAGGAAAGGCAAAGCTACGTTTCTAGCATTTGTAGACTTAGAGAAAGCTCTTGACTATGTTGACTGGAATACTCTCTTTCAGATCTGAAGGTGTCAGGGGTAAAATACAGGGAGCGAACGGCTATTTACAATTTGTACAGAAACCAAATGGCAGTTATAAGAGTTGAGGGGCATGAAAGGGAAGCAGTGGTTGGGAAGGGAGTGAGACAGGGTTGTAGCCTCTCCCCGATGTTATTCAATCTGTATATTGAGCAAGCAGTGAAGGAAACGAAAGAAAAATTCGGAGCAGGTATTAAAATCCATGGAGAAGAAATAAAAACCTTGAGATTCGCCGATGACATTGTAATTTTGTCAGAGACAACAAAGGACTTGGAAGAGCAGTTGAACGGAATGGATAGCATCTTGAAAGGAGGATAGAAGATGAACATCAACAAAAGCAAAACGAGGATAATGGAATGTAGTCGAAATAAGTCTGGTGATGCTGAGGGAATTAGATTAGGAAATGACACACTTAAAGTAGTTAAGGAGTTTTGCTATTTGGGGAGCAAAATAACTGGTGATGGTCGAAGTAGAGAGGATATAAAATGTAGACTGGCAATGGCAAGGAAAGCGTTTCTGAAGAAGAGAAATTTGTTAACATAGAGTATAGATTTAAATGTCAGGAAGTAGTTTCTGAAAGTATTTGTATGGAGTGTAGCCATCTATGGAAGTGAAACATGGACGATAAATAGTTTAGACAACAAGAGAATAGAAGCTTTCGAAATGTGGTGCTACAGAAGAATGCTGAATATTAGATGGGTAGATCACATAACTAATGAGGAGGTATTGAATAGGATTGGGGAGAAGAGAAGTTTGTGGCACAACTTGACTAGAAGAAGGGATCGATTGGCAGGACATGTTCTGAGGCATCAAGTGATCACCAATCTAGCATTGGAGGGCAGTGTGGAGGGTAAAAATCGTAGAGGGAGACCAAGATTCAAATGGCTCTGAGCACTATGGGACTCAACTGCTGAGGTCATTAGTCCCCTAGAACTTAGAACTAGTTAAACCTAACTAACCCAAGGACAGCACAAACATCCATGCCCGAGGCAGGATTCGAACCTGCGACCGTAGCGGCCTTGCGGCTCCAGACTGCAGCGACTTTAACCGCACGGCCACTTGGGCCGGCAGGAGACCAAGAGATTAATACACCAAGCAGATTCAGAAGGAAGTAGGTTGCAGTAGGTACTGGGAGATGAAGAAGCTTGCACAGGATAGAGTGGCATGGAGAGCTGCATCAAACAAGTCTCAGGACTGAATACCACTACAACAACAACAGCAACGAATATTGCACCGACAGAT
Organism: Schistocerca nitens; assembly: GCF_023898315.1. Taxonomy (NCBI): domain Eukaryota; kingdom Metazoa; phylum Arthropoda; class Insecta; order Orthoptera; family Acrididae; genus Schistocerca; species Schistocerca nitens. Next base: position 363,778,093 of record NC_064621.1, read on the forward strand.
CTCACTTCACATTGTGTAAAGGATGTAGTCTTATGCTTTTATAACAAATACTGTGACAGTGCAGATAATGGATACAGTACTCAAATAAGTGTAAACTCACTCTCATGGAGCCCCCCCCCCCCAATAATTTAAGAATATTAGTAGTTATCTCATGCATTGTAAAATCACAAAATTATCTTGGAATTTATTATTTTTCTTGTTTGACAATAGTTATCTTTTAAAATACATTCAGTTGTTAGTTAAAACAAATAATTATTACCGTAGTAAGCAGGTTAACTGAAAACAAGTGTTGTGAATCATGACAGTGATGTAGGTGTGCTGCGGGCACACTTTGAATTTGTCCCGGTGCGCGAACCTTCTGGTAAAGTCTGGCGCTGGCGGGTCAGCGCTGCGGCCACGGCGACATCAAACGGACTGGAGCAGTAGCGCCTGGAACCCTCCGCCTCACGCCGCCTTGACGCCTCAAGACATTACGACGCCGCAGCTGTATAAAGCCCACCCTGCTGACGCAGTCATTCAGTGTGGATAGTTTCGTTCAGTGCATGCTGGAAACGTGTTTGGTGTTCCGACTTTAGTGTCTAATGGACTGTTTTATATGACTACATTTTATTCATTTACTTTAGTCTTTTAGTGTATTGTGAAATAAGTTTGCAATAGATTAATTTGGTACCGAAAGGTGCGCTTGGAGGTTGATGATACTGCAAGTCAACCTCCAGCAATTATTGTGTCGTCAACTGCTTCGTCGTCTTCAGGCGAGAACTGTTCACAGCCGAAACCTGGACAATCCAGTGAGGGAAGATAATTTCGGAAGTCTTGGTTGATCAAATATACATGCATAGAACATGAAGCATCTATCGAAAATGTTTTTTGCAAAACCTGCAAAGAGGCAGATGCTAAAAATCTATTACAATTTTCTTCAAAAAAAAAAAAGGGTGCATTTACTTCCGTAGGGTTTTCTAACTGGGAAAAGGCTTTGGAAAAGTTCAGTTTTCATGAAAATACGTTTACGCATAAAGAAGGTGTTCTGAACCTAAATTCTATCACTATCCGAAGCGTGGCCTCCCAATTGAATGAACAGTTAGATAGTGATATGAAGAAAGGCCGTTTAGCTCTTGAGACAATTTTTACTACTGTGCAGTTTCTATGCCAACAAGAAATAGCAGTTAGAGGGCATGAAGTTGTAAACTCATTTTTTTTTTAATTGTTGGAACTGCGAAAGAATGACATATCTGAATTTAAAGATTGGTTAGGGCGTTCGGGGTATGAGTGGACATCCCACGATATTCAAAACGAGATCATTGATCTACTAGGAAAGTCTGTGCTAAGAAAGATATTGGCTTCAATCAAGAAGACTGAACATTTTTCTATTGTGGTTAACGAAACACGTTATTCTACCATTCGTACTGTCGATGATTCCTTAATCATCAATGAAGACTTTATTGATTTACACGAGAATCACAAAATCTGTTTGGTATTTTAAACGAACTTTTTGCTCGTCTTGATTTGTCAATGGATAACTTAAGAGGACAGTACTATAATGGTGACTCGAATATGAGAGGTAAGTTCAAAGGACTAAAAAAGTTAGTTTTCGATGTACAACCAAAAGCACGTTATGTGCACTGCACTGCTCACAGTTTAGACTTAGTTGTAGACAGTCTCCGTCATCTTACGTCTATGAGGGATATTATAGTTTTAGCCAAGTACTTAATAAACACCGTAAGGGAATCCAGCAAAAGGATGCTTTGTTCTCTGGCCCCTGCACGTGTTTACCTGCAGTTCCCCCCAAATATCTCTCCAGGAACTCTGTATCTCTGCCTGAAACAAAACATTATATTTCGCTCTTAGACACGATACCGACTCCCTTCCAATAAGAGGGGTACGTTTTGTCACAAAGGGGTCTCAACCAGGTGGCAAAAGCATTAATTTACGTCTTTGTGTGCTAGTCGATTGCATTCATGCTTGTCCTATCTGAATTTCATGCATGTAGATCATTGGAAAGAGGGAAATACTGAGGATTTTTTAGTAGGTTGTTGAATAATACCTGTATAAAATGAAGCCACACCTGGTTACGGCCAGCCTGAGCCGCCGTGCGGTTCTAGGCGCTACAGTCTCGAACCGAGCGACCGCTACGGTCGCAGGTTCGAATCCTGCCTCGGGCATGGATGTGTGTGATGTCCTTAGGTTAGTTAGGTTTAATTAGTTCTAAGTTCTAGGCGACTGATGACCTCAGAAGTTAAGTCGCATAGTGCTCAGAGCCATTTGAACCTGGTTACGAAAGCAATATCGTCTCTCAGAGCTTACAATGCATAACCGATTGTAGAGGATCTCTTGTTGTGACAGGATATTCAGCGCGACCTAAGTCTCGTCAAGCACACGTAGTATACAGTGCACCATCAGTCGTCAGTCTCGTTGGCTGAGAAATGGAATGATTTACCAGAAGAATTTCCTACTAACCCTGTGAGCACATTTCACTTTACCACTCTGTCTTTGGTCGTCACTTCTGAGCTAATAGGTAGTGGCATAAACATTTAGCAACATGAAGGCATCACCATAATACTTTCGAAATATGCACATGTCTAACACCTACACCACGACGTGGATACCAAAGAAAACGTGCACCGTATTCTCCTTCCAATAACGTAACTACCGTTGCGTGAAAATTAGCTCCTAACCAGAGCAGCATAATTCCCGTAGGTTACATGTGCATATCTGGCATTTAGATCAGTCGAATTCGACGGTTAAGGTGTGTGTGTGTGTGTGTGTGTGTGTGTGTGTGTGTGTGTGTGTGTGCGTCCGTGGGTGGGTGGGTGGGTGGGTGTGGATGTGTGTGTTTTTATGAAGAGTATACGATCATTTCTTTTATCTGCAGTGAACTTATTCAGACTAAGGATGATGTCGTCTCCTGAGATGGAGTTGCCCGGCAGCGCCCGGCAGCACAACTCCCTTAAATTGCTGCTTTTGTTGTGGTCTTCAGTCCAGACGCTGGTTTGATGCAGCTTTCCATCCTACTCTATCCTGTGCAAGCTTCATCATCTCCTAATAACTACTGCAACCCACATCTTTATGAATCTGCTTAACATATCAATCCCTTGGTCTCTCTCTACGATTTTTACTCTTCACACTTCCCTCCAATACTACATTGGTGATCACTTGATGCCCGGCAGCACAACTCCCTTAAATTGCTGCTGTTGTTGTGGTCTTCAGTCCAGACGCTGGTTTGATGCAGCTTTCCATCCTACTCTATCCTGTGCAAGCTTCATCATCTCCTAATAACTACTGCAACCTACATCTTTATGAATCTGCTTAGCATATCAATCCCTTGGTGTCTCTCTACAATTTTTACTCTTCACACTTCCCTCCAATACTACATTGGTGATCACTTGATGCCTCAGAAAGCGTGTATCAACCGATCCCTTCTTCTAGTCAAGATGTGCCACAAATTCCTCTTCTCCCCAAATCTGTGTTCAATACCTCCTCATTAGTTACATGATCTACGGGTTAGACCAGGAGGTCACACGCATCTTGGCCCAACCAACGCGCAACAGAATCCGACAAGCTAGTACAGCTGAAGTCAAATGGGCCATCATGCATACCACCGCTAGGAAGGCCCCTGGTCACGATGGCATTCAAAACCGTGTCCTCCAGGAGTTCACGGACAAAGCTGTAGACTACCTAACACACATCACGAATGCCATACTCCAGCACCAACACTTCCCCGCCTTTTGGAAGACGGCCAAGGTCCTGATGTTCAGGAAGCCGGGGAAAGACCACTCCCTCCCACAAAATTACCGACCCATCAGTCTGCTGAGCGCGCTCAGTAAGATCGTTAAGAAGGTAATATTAAAACGACTCACCAGGCACTGTATCACAAACGGCACCCAGAGACCGGAGCAATTCGGTTTCAGGAATCACCAGTCAACAACACAACAACTCCTCCGCGTCGTTGAATACATAACAGGCGGATACAACACAAACAAAGTGACTGGGGCGGTGATCCTGGACATCGAAAAGGCTTTCGATCGTCTATGGCACAACGGCCTAATACGCAAACTTAGCGACGCAGGGTTCCCCGACGGGCTCGTACGTCTCATACACTCATATCTCACGGACAGGAGTTTCAACACCGACGTGCAGGGCAAACAATCGACACGCCATGGTATCCAGGCAGGAGTACCCCAAGGAAGCATCCTAGGGCCCTCACTGTTTAAGTTTTACATTAACGACTTCCCAGCTACACACAACACGACGGTGGCAATCTACGCGGATGACGCCGCCATCCTTGCGCAAGATTGGAAGCCGTCTAACATTAATTCACGACTACAGACTGCACTCAGAACGGCAGAGCCTTAGCTGGTGAAGTGGCGTGTTAGAGTAAACGTCGACAAGTGCGAGGCCGTTCTGTTCACTAGAAGACCGAAGCAACTACGCAAACATCAACACTGCAACCCAATAACACTACACACACGCCCAATACTTTTCCGCGAGAAGGTCAAATACCTCGGTGTCTGGCTGGACAGGAAACTACTCTGGGGGGCCACATTCAACACGTGACCAACAAAGCTAACGCGAGGCTCAAACAACTCTACCCTATGCTTAACAGGCGTAGTGCACTGAACAGGAGGGTGTCTAGGTCCATGTACATGACACTTATTCGACCCCTGATGACGTACGCAGCCCCTGTCTGGGGATACGCTGCGCCAACTCGCCTGCGCCGTCTGCAGCTCATAGAGAACAAAGAACTCAAAATCATTAGCAACGCTCCGCCCTACACACGCATCGCGGGCCTTCACCGGGAATACCGGCTAGATACTATCTTGCAGGTATTCCAAAAACTCTCCACACGACTGTACAACAACACGAGACACTCGCGCAACCCGTTTATCCTTTCTCTGGGTAACTACGACCACAACCATAGATGGAAGCATAACAGACCAAAGACACTACTGGCTAGGAACTAAACATCTATGGTCCATAGCACGCTAACACGACAGTACTGGCGAGCCCCTGCAACACAGCTACTACTGGTAACTCCCAGATGTTCGAACAGCCGAAAAACAGGCAACCGCAGGGAAACCGTACCGTACACAGCACGCAAACCAACCACACACACCCCCTACACCGTCTGTGAGCCAATCTATGACCGATCGCCCACTAATGTACAACGACCTTGAACTGTTGCAGGGTCGCAGCAACTGCAGCAAGCCCCGCAACGAGCTCCAGCAACGACAAAGGTAACGATGCACGATACCTCGCACTAACATAACCACACCTTGCATGCACTGTCGCAGATAGCAAGCCGCTACTGCCCTTACTACCCGTCCTACTGTCGCAGAGGTTTTTTTCCCTTGGCGCTTGCCTTGGAACTTATTTTCCTCTGCCCTTACAACCGCTACCCTTCGATCGCTTTCGTCCACTTTCTATTTCCTGATGGACCATGTTAATGAGTAATCTTACCCAGACGCATGGATAACATCACAGCCCGCATCCTGTGACTCCTGATTCAAAAACTACCATGTTATACGGAGGTGACAGTAGAACTTTCGGTTTGGTCACCACGTTGGTGTGGGCGTGGAGGGGCCCCATCCTTAATAAAAAAAAAAAAAGGTTATGCAGCATGCAGCGGCGGATACTGCTCTCCACCTATTGTAGTTTTGGCGGGGGAAGGGGGGGGGGGGGGAAGGGCGGTGAAGAGCGCACGGATTGGCTCACGGTGAGACGACTAGTATACAGATCCATGTATATCCTATTTACATGGGATGTATTATTTCAATGTTTTTCCTACATGAGCCGATTTGTCTTAGCCATGGACCACTTTCAGACAGTGCCGCCATATTCCAGAGTGCTTGAAAGCACGCCACTGTTGACTGTTAAGTCCTTCCTCTGTGACGGATGAGCAGGTATTTTGCTATTGTTCCTGGGGGGTTAGCCTTTCCGAAAAACACGTTTAACGGCTTGCAGGAAGCGTCCTCCTCTTGAGTTTTTTGTCCATGTGAGACTGTTTTCTGCAGACCAGACACGGTATATCACTAACAGTAGATGGATCTCTTTGTGTACCATGAGAGACAGGTTAGAACAGGCCTAGAAGAACGGTAACCCTACCTATGGGAAGAGAGAGGGAAGGAGGAGGGGAGGCAGGTAGGTGGAGAGGTAAGACTGGTTCTCTGCTAGTTAATGTGTAACTGCACCTCGATGTGAACACAAGTGCACCTACCACCCCTCTCTCCTGGCGCGATCTTTTGAGGTTTTTTGCGGTAATAGTGTTATTACAACGATTTTTCTCAATTCAAAATGGTTCAAAAGGTTCTGAGCACTATGGGACTTAACTTCTGAGGTCATCAGTCCCCTAGAAATTATAACTAATTAAACCTAACTAACCTAAGGACAGCACACACCTCCATGCCCGAGGCAGGATTCGTACCTGCGACCGCAGCGGTCGCGCGTTTCCACACTGTAGCGCCTAGAACCGCTCGGCCACCTCGGCCGGTTTTTCTCAATTCCCAATGCAAGTGTTGCATTATGATACGTTGTTTATAAGTGATGGTTTTTTCACGACAATTTCGATGTGTTTTTAGAGCAGCAAAGCATTTTCCAGCAGTTGTGGCAGCGTGTACTGGCCCTCCCCCACGTCATTAATAGTTTGCTGCCCTTTCTCCTCTGACCATTTGACCATGTATCTGTGTACGAGTTCCTCAGCAGCTATGCGCTTGCACATCGGTATGAGGCAACTCTTCCTAGACTTCAATGATAGTTTGATGTCCAATCCCTTCTTACCACATAATTGTATACAAGTTCGTGAGCAGTATTTGACTTGGAGATGAGTAGGTGGCAACTCTTCCTGCACTTCAATGATAGTTTGTTCTCCTGTCCCTCTTTACTACGTACCTATGTACAAGTTTTTCAGCGGCTATACCACGGTGAACTCTTCGGGGTAGTGGAATAGGACGAAGTTGCCGAGAAATAAAAAGAGCACCATTTGTAACGGCTATAGTGAACTCAGCGTCAAACAGCGGGACACACTTGGTCGGTAGGAAGAGACGATTGAGAGTTTCAACGGGGGTGCGAATTTGTCTGCTGCGCTGTAGAGCAACCAACCATTTCAAAAAGCACAAACAGCTCCAGCACTGGCAATAGCAGCTATGAGTTGTGAAATGCATCTTCAGTCTATCCCATTGCATCACCATTATGTGCTGGAAAGTATTCCCTCTACGCTCGTCCATTATTAACTCCTTCCAATCATCGCGTAGAAGAATACGGACACAGTCCTGAGATGTGTGGTTACAGATAATACACTTATGAAACTCCTCTCTGTCCGACACCAACATCTCATCAATTGAACACATTTCCCGCCAAAAAGAAAGACATTACTTTCCACTCCAGCCTTTCCCCACCAGTTCAGTAGTGGGGGCGTTAGCAGGGAGCGGCTTTAGGATGTTTTCGAGCACCCTCTTGTGGCGGTGTTTTGGACTAGAGCAGTCAGTCTTCAGACTTTGAGGCGAACATAACACATGCGCTTTTTCTAGTGGTGGCAGCAGATGGCCGATAATGGAGGCAGCGGGAGACAGGCTGTTGAGGCAGCTGTAAGACAATATAGCAGCAGGACAAAACCACCAAGAATGTATTTCCCGCCAAAATAAATAAATAAAACACTACCTTATGTCCTTTTTATCTACCAGATCAGCACAGATTGAGTCTTTTTCCCGCCAATGTACAAGTGGGTGAGGGGAGATAAAGTAGAAAGGGGGGAATTGGGATAGGAGAGGGGATGTGGGGGAGTGGGAAGGAATGGGAGTGGTGACATCATGCAACGTTGCCACTTCGATCCCCCAGGGAGAGGAGGTGGGGACAGCTGAAATTCAAAGATATAGTAGCAACAGCAATTGAGAGATTCATACCTCATAAATTGGTAAGAGATGGAACTGATCTCCCATGGTACACAAAACAGGTCCGAACGCTGTTGCAGAGGCAACGGAAAAAGCATGCGAAGTTCGGAAGAACGCGAAATCCCGAAGATTGGCTAAAATTTACAGACGCGCGAAATTTGGCACGGACTTCAATGCGAGATGCCTTTAATAGGTTCCACAACGAAATATTGTCTCGAAATTTGGTAGAAAATCCGAAGAAATTCTGGTCGTATGTAAAGTACACAAGCGGCAAGACGCAGTCAATACCTTCGCTGCGCAGTGCCGATGGTACTGTTACCGACGACTGTGTCGCTAAAGCGGAGTTATTGAACGCAGTTTTCCGAAATTCCTTCACCAGGGAAGACGAATGGAATATTCCAGAATTTGAAACACGACCAGCTGCTAGCATGAGTTTCTTAGAAGTAGATACCTTGTGGGTTGTGAAGCAACTCAAATCGCTTGATACGGGCAAGTCTTCAGGTCCAGGTTGCATACCGATTAGGTTCCTTTCAGATTACGCTGATACAATAGCTCCCTACTTAGCAATCATATACAACCGCTCGCTCACCGATAGATCTGTACCTACAGGTTGGAAAATTGCGCAGGTCGCATCAGTGTTTAAGAAGGGTAGTAGGAGTAATCCATCGAACTACAGACCTATATCATTGACGTCGGTTTGCAGTAGGGGTTTGGAGCATATACTGTATTCAAACATTATGAATCACCTCGAAGGAAACGATCTATTGATACATAATCACCATGGTTTCAGAAAACATCGTTCTTGTGCAACGATATAGTAGCACGAAGTAATGGCCGCTATCGACAGGAGATCTCAGGTTGATTCCGTATTTCTGGATTTCCGGAAAGGTTTTGACACCGTTCCTCACAAGCGACTTCTAATCAAGCTGCGGGCCTATGGGGTATCGTCTCAGTTGTGCGGCTGGATTCGTGATTTCCTGTCAGGAAGGGCGCAGTTCGTAGTAATAGATGGCAAATCATCGAGTAAAACTGAAGTGATATCAGGTGTTCCCCAGGGAAGCGTCCTGGGACCTCTGCTGTTCCTGACCTATATAAATGACCTGGGTGACAATCTGAGCATATCTCTTAGGTTGTTCGCAGATGATGCTGTAATTTACCGTCTAGTAAGGTCATCCGAAGACCAGTATCAGTTGCAAAGCGATTTAGAAAAGATTGCTGTACGGTGTGGCAGGTGGCAGTTGACGTTAAATAACGAAAAGTGTGAGGTGATCCACATGAGTTCCAAAAGAAATCCGTTGGAATTCGATTACTCGATAAATAGTACAATTCAACTAAGTACCTGGGTGTTAAAATTACGAACAACTTCAGTTGGAAAGACCACATAGATAATATTGTGGGGAAGGCGAGCCAAAGGTTGCATTTCATTGGCAGGACACTTATAAGATACAACAAGTCCACTAAAGAGACAGCTTACACTACACTCGTTCGTCCTCTGTTAGAATATTGCTCCTCGGTGTGGGACCCTTACCAGGTGGGATTGACGGAGGTCATCGAAAGGGTGCAAAAAAGGGCAGCTTGTTTTGTATTATCACGTAATAGGGGAGAGAGTGTGGCAGATATGATACGCGAGTTGGGATGGAAGCTATTAAAGCAAAGACGTTTTTCGTCGCGGCGATATCTATTTACGAAATTTCAGTCACCAACTTTCTCTTCCGAATGCGAAAATATTTTGTTGAGCCTAACCTACATAGGTAGGAATGATCATCAAAATAAAATAAGAGAAATCAGAACTCGAACAGAAAGGTTTAGGTGTTCGTTTTTCCCGCGCGCTGTTCGGGAGTGGAATGGTAGAGAGGCAGTATGATTATGTTTCGATGAACCCTCTGCCAAGCACTTAAATGTGAATTGCAGAGTAGTCATGTAGATGTAGATGTAGCTGTAATCTTGAATAAATTTGGCAACAATTAAAACTGGGCTGACTTTGACCTTATTCCCTAAATTGTACAGGTATTACACTCAGATCAATTCCATATGTTAAGGGGGTTAATGAGAGATGCCTACTTGAGGTAATTTGTGAAAAAATGTGTTATGTGAAGGCACTGGATAAAAGAAGCTAGCTGGGCGTGATAATGGAATTACACAAGGATATCGTTTGCACACGTTGGGTATGACTGAAAATGTTGGGTATAAATTAGGTTTAAGATTCATAAAGAATATTTACAAGGCTGTATCTGATACCACAGGCATATTGATAAAAGATGGAGGCTGAAATTCGAGACATGCTGGACCAAAGCATAATCGAGGCAACAAAAACCAACTCCTCTGTTTGCCAAAAATGAATGGATTGATGTGACTGATGTTTGGCTCTTGACAGATCAATATCATTATTGAGCCACTCAGAGTGGCTGTGCAGTTAGAGGAGCCATGTCACGGATTGCATGGCCACTCCCACCGGAGGTTGAAGTCTTCCCTCACGCACGACTGTGTGTGTTGTTCTTGGTATCAATTAGTTTAAGTAGTGTGTACGTCTGGGCACCAATGACCTCAGCAGTTTGGTCCCTTAGGAATTTACACACATTTGAATCATTACTGAGAAAGGAACTGATTAGCCCTGAGACGTTAGATGAACTATTACAAAATTTTTCATGGGGTTATAGTGCTAACAGCTGTCGATTATAGTGCCAGCTACTAGAAGATCGAACTCCATTCCTCATGTAGGAAATATAGGGCTTTCCTTTGCTATGGTCGTTGCCACCATTCACGAAAATGTCTTTTGGAATAAAGTGTTCTCACTGGCTTTCATACATGGATTAGATATTGTGATATCAGAAGTGTTGAAAAGTTGGATCATGATTTATGTCGACAATGTTGATCGCCAAGAAAATGTCGGTGAGACACACAATGAGACATTGGATACTTTAGCGCCTGAGTTCCAAATAAAGGACGTTACTATAAATCTTGCTAAATAGGAATTTGGCAAGAAAGAGCTGGATGGCTGCTTTAGTGCATGAGTTCTTAATGAATAGTGTTACCATTAATCTCGTCCAATCGGAACTAGGCGAGAAAGAGCTGAACTTTGTAGGGCACTTGATGTCGTTGGAGAGTACACAGCCTGATCCAAAAGCAATGGGACATCAGAAATTTCCCTGTTCTGTTCAACAAGCAATAATTACTCAGATTTTTGAGTTTAATCAACTTCTACAAAACGTTCATTAATATGAAGAGTATCACCAAGTCCTATCTCTGTAGTTTGACTGGAAAGAGGAAGATTTGAGCCTGAGACAGACATCCTCATCGCAAGTTCAGCAAAATAAAAGGAATGTTGTTGTTGTTGGTTCAGATACTGATACATCCAGATATGGTGAAAGAATTGTGCCTATTATCAGACAGCTCCTGAACCAAGCTGTATGTGACTCTATTCCAGGAGTACAGCAAATGTGGAGTAATAGGTGGACACACCATAGTATTTACGAGCTGAGTTCTTAACAAAATCCGAAAGAACTAGTCTGTGATAGAGTTAGAATCACTCACACTAATATGGGGATTCGTTAAACTCGGGTATTATCTTTTAGGTTGAGAAGTCAAGGTTTACAGCGACCTTAAGGCTCTGCAGTTTTTGACGATGGCTAAGTTAACCCATGGCCACTTAACCTTTTGGGCTCTCTACATATATGTACCAGGATTTCAAAATGTAGTAGTGGATGCACTGTCTCAAGCTCTCACTGACTTAGGCTGGGAAGACAAGAAAGAGCTGAGGGAGAACAATTTCATTTTGAAATGTATACGATTTTGTGTATCTACTATGTTTAGGGCGTTACCACAGAAACTAGCAGTTCAGCAACGGCATGGAAGGCAGCTGGTGGACGCATGTCGATTACAGCATTGGCGGCTGTTTCGACAGCAAGAGCGACACTAGGGCAAGGTACCAGAATGTTGCAACTGTAACGCTTGAACTGATCCTGGCAAGGCTACGCAAGCCATTGCCACTTGTCAGATCACGGATTTGTTTTACCGAGCATGGTGGAAGAAGTTCGTCAGCATAACACGTATGCCAGGTACGAGTATAAATAATCATTAAGTCGATCTCAGAGAGCAGCAATCCAGTAATACCAGTAGAGATTGAAGGGCCATACTGGACGACAAGTATGTAGCCCGTACAACGTCAGGATTCCATATTCACACTATCTGAAAGTGCCATATCCTCCTCCTTGAACTTGGTACTAGCCTGTGGGCTGCCACCAGGACCACTTCCAGTAACAACAAGACTCCTGTCGTGTAGGGCAGTAGGTCAAGATCCAGGCAGTTCAACTGCCCGTCCTTCCATGCAGATGCAGGTGCATATGCGCCACGTGCCATCACTTGCAGGGGCGAGTTCCACCACAGAGACTGACATCCTCTGCAAGAAACTCGACAGTCTTCAGCAGCGTGGATGATAATCTCCCAGTAACGAGGCCACGTGCTGCTGCATGAGCTAACAGAGTCACCACTGCAAGGCACTTACATAACCGTATGGTAGCCGTCAGGTCACTGCCAATACACGTTGCCTCTCCACGTGGTAGAGGAGACCTGATCATTGCCACTACTGAGATGCTACCAGTTGAGACAAATGAGCATTATTAAACTCTTTTAGCTTTTTGATGTAGTTGGCTGAGCTACAACAGCCTGTTCTCATTAACTCTATGCACTGCCATGACCCAGTCTTGCACATATTTGGTCCTACACCTCTTGATCTTTTCAGTGGCATGTGAAGTTTGAGAATCACATAAGGCCCACACAGGATAGGGGTCTGTGTTGAAATCAGTTTCAACTGGTAAGATTAATATACTGTTCCCCAAAACGAACCTTGGAAGCCCAAACTGGGGTCTCTGCATTTGAGAAGGAACGAAGATTAGAGTTTAACGTCCCATCGACAGTGTGGTCATTAGACACAGTGCATTCCAAAGTAATCTGCAAACAAGGTTATTTGGTACATGCACCTTAGATATGGGCATACTGGGCGAGAAAATGCATCAGTAAAGTTAAGGAGAAGCCATACTTTAAAATAACATGGCATATAAAGAAGGTCAGAGCAACTCGAAAAATCCGCAAACCCATAGTGACCAAGCACCCTTGTTCTGTATCATTCCCGTGAGGATCTGAGTGTTTGTTGCTGTCGACTTGTGTGGTCTATTTACACACACAACATGAGGTTTCCAATAAGTTTCCGTGGACGTTGAGGCGACATCGAAAATTGTTACTTTCACTCTGTTACAAAATGCGATCACACAGATGACAATGATCTCCTTCTGTAGTCATTTCTTGAGAGAAGTGGTCCATGTAGAAAACGTCATCTCAGATAATGGACCACAATTCCACCACCGACAGGTATCAAGCGACACTCATGAGGTGGAAGATGAAACCAGTGTGTGCCACATGATACCATCCTGCCTCCACTTTGTCTGTGAGCAATATGTAGAAGATAGAGAAGCAGCGCTGAATATATCGCTCTGGGCAGCAGAGGACCTGTGATGTATTTCTGGAAGATTTCCAAAACATCATGAATGAGCAACCTCATAGATCCACAAGTCTGGCTCCCATCTTAATGCTACAAATAAGTCACCTCCCGTAGAATTTGTGAGGTGTTCATTTTCTGCCTGATTGTTAGCAGGAAATAGGGAGATTGTCTGGTTTGCTAAGAAAACATTTGCAAGGAGGCTAAAAAGAGACTATACAAGTGAAAGGCAACACTGTGCAAAAAGGAGCAGTTCTGCGAGTTATATTCAGAGTCACCCACCCCCTCTCCCCTACCTTTATCAACATGTGCGAAGGGCCTATCCTGCAACAGAACGATGCCATCCATTAACATACCTCGGCATTTTGACGAGGCACTTCAGTTTTTGCAAAGTGTGCGCATATTGCGGTGTATTAATTGTGTAGCTGGATGGCAGCTTTAGTGCATGAGTTCTTAATGAATAGTGTTACCATTAATCTCGTCCAATCGGAACTAGGCGAGAAAGAGCTGAACTTTGTAGGGCACTTGACGTCGTTGGAGAGTACACAGCCTGATCCAAAAGCAATGGGACATCAGAAATTTCCCTGTTCTGTTCAACAAGCAATAATTACTCAGATTTTTGAGTTTAATCAACTTCTACAAAACGTTCATTAATATGAAGAGTATCACCACGTCCTATCTCTGTAGTTTAACTGGAACTGCCTCCACGCAATATTATACCAGTTTCCTTGAGGGAAAAGAAAACAATTTTATCAGCTGTATCTGAACCAACAACAACAACATTCCTTTTATTTTGCTGAACTTGCGATGAGGTTGTCTGTCTCAGGTTCAAATCTTCCTCTTGTACGTAGGGTCTTAATGAAAGTGCGTCGATTATCCAACAGAGAGAAGTATTTATGTAATAAATTTTTCTACAGCTACTGTGCACCTTTTTGGATGCTGACAGATTGTTGCTTCAAAATGCCGTTTAATTAGAAACACTCCAGTCAAGAACATCTAGGGGCGTGGGCCATATTTAAGACATTAAAATCTTTGTAGAGCAAATTGGTAAATAACGTTCGGTGTGTAGTTCTGTCCTATCTCTACATCTGGTGTGTGGTTACCTCGGTATTTAAAAATACTCATAATTATTTGGTCATTTCTGGGAGTAAGTGTGCATCGTCACTGAGTAGGCTGTTGACAGTTCCTGATCAGATGACAAGTTGTTTTGGTACAAGCGGTTATGATTCTTATAGATTAACGTAATTATGGATGAAACGTGCAAGTGCTCCATGACGAAAGAGCGGGAGTAGTCTGTCTTGAGAGTGGAATTCTGGAAGGCTGCTGAGCGATACGAGCACCTGTTACAGAGCATTGTGTTTTGCAGAACGTTCGGCATCGTTAGTAATTGCACGAGACACTGTTGATGATTAGGAAGAAGAGAAGAGTATAAGGCGCCCATGTAGATATATGCTACGGCTGTAACGAGAAAAATTCCAGCTGCAAGAAGTGCCGTGCCTCTAATGATGAATAAGAGAAAGTGAGAGATTTTGTTGTTTCTCCGGTTACTCAGGAAGCGCTGCGCTTGTTGTCTTTTGTGTGCTCCAAGGAAATCGAAGAGTGATGGTAAAAGTATGGTACAAGAAAGTGACTTAAGAAGGCCTTAGAAGCTGTATGGAGGGAACTCTTGGAACATGATCATTTTCTTGTTGTAGGTTAGTAATATGTTTCTGTGATTCTGAGATGCCATGATGTCTGTGTGATCAAGTCTCATACATGCCACACCACTTGTTGAGTGCGAGACGATTCAGTTGCAATCTAACGGAAGAAGAAGAGAGATACCATGCCTGTTGTCTGGCATCAGACCCTCCACACAGTGCCGTGAAATCAACAAGCTCAGCTGTCGTGAACCAAAACAAATTCACAGGAAGTCCTCCAAATCCTTACTGAAATGTATTCATGAATGAAAGATGCCAGTAGGACGGCACTGGAAATTCTGGCAAGAAAAATGCAAGGTCGGAGAGATCAGCATCCAGTGTCGGACTACAAAATAAAAGGGTTATTTTCTCATAACGACTTAAAAAAATATAATGAAGATTAGAAGATAGGGAGGAATGGTGTTCCGAGTGACAGAAATGAACGCTCGTAAAAAACATAACAATAAACTGTGTGTGTAGTGTTAGAAACCTTTAAATTGAAATAGTTAATCAGTGACATAGATTATAGTAATAGTGACTAACTATTACTATCGAGTGTTGTAAAGAAGATAGTGGAGATAGGTTTCACCTGTGTTTGGGTGAACATGGAACTTTAGCATTGCTAATGTCATCAAGAATTATAAAGGATCTAACTGACCTTCAAGAAGAATGAAATGTTTCCCGCAAATGACGCTGAATAATCAAAAGAGGTTCCGAGTGAATATTCATTTATAATCTCATGTGAACGCTTACATGTGTAAACGTGTGAAGGGATGTGTTGTGGCAGTGAATCGTGAGTGACGGTTAACGCCGCAAAGATAATTTCCCGCGCAAAACAGTTGACGTCGGCGCGAGAGTTAAAATCGATATAGACGACACAGATATGCTTTGTAAGAGACTCGCACCAAACGCGAGGGTAAACTGATTCATGTTGAACTTTAAAAGGAAAAGGTGTTATAATTAGAAGTTAAGAGTTTTTAATTTATTAATGAATGATTAAAGAAAGTAATATTTATAGAATTAGTAGTTATTTAATGGTTCGTGTTCGTTTGGGAATTTTGTTTGAAAAATCCATTTCCATATATTAGCATGGATGAACGCCGTATGAATCAGAGAGTAAATGAAAGAAGTGAATCCGCATTCCTCAATGCAAATAACTTTTACATTTCAGCACTCAAGCGGAGAAATATATGTATTTAGAATAAAAAGTTTTTGAGTGTAGATAAATTATATGACTTATCAAGGAAATATGGATTATGTCTTTGTATAAAATGAACTACACTTTCCATTATTCGATGATTTGAATCCAAAATCTATTGTAAGTTGCATGAATCCTTTAAATTACGAAGAACAAATCAGTGATAGAAAATCTGGTAGAACTTTTGGACTTATAAGCACAAGTGGGGAGGCAAAGTCAAAAGGAGTATTCAAACGAGAGTAAATCGGATGATGCTTTTGGCAACATCATTAGTTAATGGTTGAATTTCTTGAAGTACGTCGTAACAAAAGGATCCATGAAGCCATAAGGATTTTGCTTTCAAAAAGGAGAATCTTGGACGGTGCAACCTAACCAGTTCTCTTACAGGAAGAGTTCCCTTTTGGTCATTGCTAATTCTTTTGGAATGAATGTTGCATGTGAATTCGAGTATCCCTGTCCCTTCTACTCTTCCCATTGTGGGCCGCGTAGAAGATCAACTACAAAGGGGGCCGCGTAGAAGACCGACTACAAATGTGGACGTCGGGGACATGCAAGACCCGGGGGAGTTGAGCACCGCAAGATATTGTCCTAGGAACAAGATTGTAAAACGAGAATTCACGTTATTTATTGTAAAACGTTTTTTTTTTTTTTTTTTTTGCTAGAGGTACAAACCACTCTTCTCCAAATCGTGATACAAATTGATCCCTGTCTTTCCTTTAGAGATCTATTTCAAAATTATATATTTTTTTCTTCTATAGGCTTTCCTATCTTCTATGTACCGTAGGCTGGGGGTCTAGGCTTAAGAGGTTTTCCAAGGTTTCCCTGCTTAAGAAAGTTCCCGAATGGGTAGACCCTGATAACAGTTTCATGAAAGATCATCTTCCTTGGTTGTGCACAGCAAACATAACACCTAGATGCACGTAAAAGCAATACAGCCGCAGTACCTGTCTCTTCATTTCTTCTGTCTTCAACATTTCTTTTCTTCGTCTGTCTCAAACATAATGTTCTTTTTCAGTCGGAGGACTGACAATCGTCACTTCCGGGTTATCCACGCTAATAGATAGCTGGCGAAGTGTGTTCGGTGAATCAAAATTGAGCTCACAAACTTCGCTCGCTGCGAGGGGCATTGTAATCTCCCCACGGAAAATTACCCTCTACCACGCAATAATTAATAATGGTCAATTAAATCATCCACAATTATTTACTTTGGAAAAGTATCTGATCGGATTTTCTAGTAATATATGCGCCGACAGCTCGTCGACGCCAAGGTATTTTTCTAGTACGTTTATTCTTTGGAATAACAGAGATACAGATATGTATTCTCCATGGTTATTATAGAAGGAAAAAGGAACAGCTTGGGAAGTATCGGTTGGAAGATTGTCGGGTTGCTAAAAGAGACATATTTACTCTTCTTCTCGCTAAAGCGAGCTATTAAAGTTTGTGCCACTAGCGTGATAGGTAAAGAGAAAGAAAAAAACTGTAAAAGCAAATTACATAAGACTTGGAATCCACAGAAAACGGAACATGTAATGGAGATGGATTGAATATACAATTTTCATCAGAAATAAGGTTTGTGACCATTTTATTCTAGAGTGAATGACGAATGAGTTCTCTGTCTCAATCATTGATGATTGTCTTGGTCCTGTAATTAGTGGGGAGGTTTCAGCTGTGACGAAGAGAGCCTGCAATCTCCGAGTTTTTTATAAATCGTCCAAAAAGGCTTCGTCCACATCTGAAATTCTAAATCTGTCGTAAGCTGAACGAATTGTTCAAACTATCGATTTTCCCAACTGAATGCAGCGCTTAATAATAATAACAAATGTAAAGATCTTTTCCAGCAAGCCAGCCGCTGAATATTAAGACGAAGGGCTCCACCAGAGATTCTACTAGGCTGATTTCACGTAAATAATATATTTAAACTGTACCGATTTATGTGTGAGAGTGAAGGAGTAATAAAGGCGACAGATACACCTCTGTACAGACAAAACATTACACCAAGTTAGCGGTAAGCTGCATTCACATACTTTCATCATTTATAGTAGAGAATTCATTATAAGCTGATAAAATTGTTTTCTTTTCCCTCAAGGAAACTGGTATAATATTGCGTGGAGGCAGTTCTGCGAGTTATATTCAGAGTCACCCACCGCCTCTCCCCTACCTTTATCAACATGTGCGAAGGGCCTATCCTGCAACAGAACGATGCCATCCATTAACATACCTCGGCATTTTGACGAGGCACTTCAGTTTTTGCAAAGTGTGCGCATATTGCGGTGTATTAATTGTGTAGCTGGATGGCTGCTTTAGTGCATGAGTTCTTAATGAATAGCAGAGGACCTGTGATGTATTTCTGGAAGATTTCCAAAACATCATGAATGAGCAACCTCATAGATCCACAAGTCTGGCTCCCATCTTAATGCTACAAATAAGTCACCTCCCGTAGAATTTGTGAGGTGTTCATTTTCTGCCTGATTGTTAGCAGGAAATAGGGAGATTGTCTGGTTTGCTAAGAAAACATTTGCAAGGAGGCTAAAAAGAGACTATACAAGTGAAAGGCAACACTGTGCAAAAAGGAGCAGTTCTGCGAGTTATATTCAGAGTCACCCACCCCCTCTCCCCTACCTTTATCAACATGTGCGAAGGGCCTATCCTGCAACAGAACGATGCCATCCATTAACATACCTCGGCATTTTGACGAGGCACTTCAGTTTTTGCAAAGTGTGCGCATATTGCGGTGTATTAGTTGTGGAGCCATGTTCCGAAAAATCAATGAGCAGAAGGCCCTTGCACTCAAAGAAAAAGTTTCGTCCCTTTTGTTTCGGCTACGGTGCAAAGTTTCACTGGGAAACCTTTACCATCCTCAGTCCAGTGCTGATCTCTCTCCTTCGTATTTAAATACTTTTAGAGACCAGGAGAAAGACATTCATGGCCGCCGATTTACTTTAGATGAAGAGGTGCAAGGGAGGATACAATCATGATTCCATAGGCAACTGCAAACATTTTTCCATATAGACATTGACGGTCTCGTCCCACACTCGGATAAATGCATTACCCGTTATGGCGATTACTTTTGAAATAATAAACAGTTTACTTACTTTTTAGGAGTCGATAGCTCAGTCGGTAAAAACGGAACCCTTACAGAATCACTTCGGTCTGTCTGTCCGACTGTTAAGAACCCTTTTCCTCCAGAAGAGACAGATACATCAAGTTGGAATTTATGTCGGCGTAAAACACTGAAGCATCTAAGACATATTTTAATATTCGCAAACTCATTCATCAAAACATATAGGGTACTTCCCGCTGGTCTGGAATCATGAAATTTGGCAAGAACCGATGTTTCACAACGTTTCACAGTATAAGTAAAGGAAAAAAAATCCATAAATTTTTAATTTGTAATTACCTCACACTAAAAACATATTTCTTTTGCCTTTTGTTATCTCATTCCAAACATGAAATTTAGGCTTTCTCAATAGCCTAGGAACTTCCGGAACCAATATCTTGCTAGTCGATAACAGACAAAAATCGTCGAGATTCTCGAATCCCAGGACGGATTAAGTATCTATATATCCAGGGTAGTCCATTGATCGTGACCGGGCCAAATATCTCACGAAATAAGCGTCAAACGAAAAAACTACAAAGAACGAAACTTGTCTATCTTGAAGAGGGAAACCAGATGGCGCTATGGTTGGCCGGCTAGATGGCGCTGTCATAGATCAAACGGGTATCAACTGAGTTTTTAAAAACAGGAACCCCCATTTTTATTACATATTCGTGTAGTAAGTAAAGAAATATAAATGTTTTAGTTGGACCACTTTTTTCACTTTTTGATAGATGGCGCTGTAATAGTCACAAACATATGGCTCACAATTTTAGACGGACAGTTGGTAACAGGTAGCTTTTTTAAATTAAAATAGAGAACGTAGGTACGTTTGAACATTTTATTTCGGTTGTTCCAATGTGATACATGTACCTCTGTGAACTTATCATTTCTGAGAACGCATGCTGTTACAACGTGATTACCCGTAAATACCACATTAATGCAATAAATGCTAAATAATGTCCGTCAACCTCAATGCGTTTGGCAATACGTGTAACGACATTCCTCTCAACAGCGAGTAGTTCGCCTTCCGTAATGTTCGCACATCTATTGACAATTGGCTGACGCATGTTGTCAGGTGTTGTCGGTGGATCACGATAGCAAATATCCTTC
This sequence comes from Schistocerca nitens, assembly GCF_023898315.1. Taxonomy (NCBI): domain Eukaryota; kingdom Metazoa; phylum Arthropoda; class Insecta; order Orthoptera; family Acrididae; genus Schistocerca; species Schistocerca nitens. Next base: position 363,798,545 of record NC_064621.1, read on the forward strand.
AACTTTCCTCACTGAAAGAAATCCGGGGACGTCAGATCCGGTGAACGTGCGGGCCATGGTATGGTGCTTCGGCGACCAATCCACCTGTCATGAAATATGCTATTCAATACCCCTTCAACCACAGAGCTATGTGCCGGACATCCATCATGTTGGGAAAAATGGTTCAAATGGTTCTGAGCACAATGGAACTTAACTTCTGAGGTCATCAGTCCCCTAGAACTTAGAACTACTTAAACCAAACTAGCCTAAGGACATCACACACATCCATGCCCGAGGCAGGATTCGAACCTGCGACCGTAGCGATCGCTCGGTTCCAGACTGTAGCGCCTGGAACCGCTCGGCCACTCCGGCCGGCTATCATGTTGGAAGTGCATCGCCATTCTGTCATTCAGTGAAACATCTTGTAGTAAAATCGGTAGAACATTACGCAGGAAATCAGCATACATTGCACCATTTAGATTGCCATCGACAAAATGGGGGCCAATTATCCTTCCTTCCATAATGCTGCACCATTCATTAACCCGCCAAGGTCGCTGATGTTCCACTTGTCGCAGCCACCGTGGATTTTCCGTTGCCCAGTAGTGCATATTATGCCGGTTTACGTTACCGCTGGTGGTGAATGACGTTTCGTCGCTAAATAGAACGCGTGCAAAAAATCTGTCATCGTCCCGTAATTTCTCTTGTGTCCAGTGGCAGAACTGTACACGATATTCAAAGTCGTCGCCATGAAAATCCTGGTGCATAGAAATATGGTACGGGTGCAATCGATGTTGATACAGCATTCTCAACACCGACGTTTTTAAGATTCCCGATTCTCGCGCTGTTTGTCTGCTACTGATGTGCGGATTAGCCGCGGCAGCAGCTAAAACACCTACTTGGGCATCATCATTTGTTGCAGGTCGTGGTTGACGTTTCACATGTGGCTGAACACTTCCTGTTTCCTTAAATAACGTAACCATCCGGCGAACGGTCCGGACACTTGGATGATGTCGTCCAGGATACCAAGCAGCATACATAGCACACGCTCGATGGGCATTTTGATCACAATAGCCATACATCAACACGATATCGACCTTTTCCGCAGTTGGTAAACGGTCCATTTTAACACGGGTAATGTATCACGAAGCAAATACCGTCCGCACTGGCTGAATGTTACGTGATACGACTTACTTAAACGTTTGTGACTATTACAGTGCCATCTATTACAAAGCGAAAAAAGTGGTCCAACTAAAACATTCACATTTCTTTACGTACTACACGAATATGTAATAAAAAATTGGGGTTCCTATTTAAAAAAAAAAGAAAAACGAAGTTGATATCCGTTTGACCTATGGCAGCGCCATCTAGCGGGACAACCATAGCGCTATCTGGTTTCCCCCTTCAAGCTCGACAGGTTTCGTTCTTTGCAGTTTTTTCGTTTGACGTTTATTTCGTGAGATATTTGGCCCGGTCACGATCAGTGGACCACCCTGTATATAATTAAGTTTGTATAGAACCCTGAGAGCGTGACCCCTGCTTCCATCTAACAATTTCTCTTTTTTCTGTCTGTCTCGTTTCCATTTGACTGCCTTTTCTATTATCAGCTGTTTATAAATTATTCACCCACTCATGCGAGAACTCTCAAAGGGCAAACACGTCGAGGTGTATAGCAACACTCCCCACTGCATAACAGCTGTCATATGAGTATTAGTGCCTATGATGATGAACAAAGTTGTAGTTGGAAGAAATGTATAATTAACTAATAATTAGTTCTTTATTTCTTCCTTGCTGGTGTGGTGAACTCATCCCAGAAGCAGCTGCCTGACTTTCAAATAATGTAGCTGAACGTCAGTTGCAGTTTAAACAACAGCACCTGTAAATATTCCTGTATGGGAATTTTTGATCATGAGTTCTATCCAGTGGCGGTAGCATTCGAAAATCCTAGATATAGTGCCATCGAGGTGATATTACCTCTGAAAGAATTGACTCATCTGTGTGGTGCTCCAATGAAGATTTCTTCTTTATTCCACAAAAACGCTCACTCTCCTTCCGTGACACTAGGTCATCAAATGCTCACTGATTGAAACGGGGGAAGAGCACTCATCTACAAGAGCACACTTTTGAAATTTTAATGTACGCGAGTCATGCAGTTCAGCCTGCTCTATACCATGTAGGCTAGTAACCTTCTGTCTATCGATTGTATAAGTGAATGTGGAGCAATCTGTTGGAGACAGCGTGCCAAACTCGGCACCCTTCAGAAGAAATAATAACTATTTGATTCATGCTGTGCACCAGTTCGTAGAAATGTGTGAATTAACTGTGCCACATGTAGGCACAGAACTATGATCTTACTTATGTATCTTGCCCTGCAATTCCAAAGAGTTTATAAATAAAGCATTATGTGTAAGAGCTACGTGTGCGTGTTTTTCATTTCTCTATAAAGTCCCCTGTACCCTATTGTAAATATGCATTCATTACCGTAACTTAGTGGATGGAACACCGTCTTCACAAGGACCTAATAGTAACTAACTGGTCCTGCAGTGGTACTGAAAACTAAGAGAAGAAGAATCAATTGCTACTTTCTGATTATACATGTGTTATAATTATTCGACCGTCAGACCGATAAGACTCATCTTATTCTGGCACTAACACACCCTGAGAGGATCTGCTTCAAGTATGTACATAATTTTCAAAAATACTATTTCAAGCAAAGTACCAGGTATTACAGGAGACTATGCACAGCACTGATGGAGTCACATACCAGACTGCCAGCAACAGCAGTGATATCCCACCCGCTTCGGTCGCAGGTTCGAATCCTGCCTCGGGCATGGATGTGTGTGATATCCTTAGGTTAGTTAGGTTTAAGTAGTTCTAAGTTCTAGGGGACTGATGACCATAGATGTTAAATCCCATAGTGCTCAGAGCCATTTGAACCATTTTTGATATCCCACCACCCTACAATGTAAAGTCGAAAAATGTAGTCATTTCCGCCGACGTGACAATGGAAAAACCAGTATGAGAAAGGCAAATATTATTGTTTTGCCTGTCATCTGAAAGCTGTTGTCTTCTCTTTGAGCAAGACATATTCCAAAATTTCAAAGCTGTTGGTAAGCGATAATGTGAACTTCACTATCGTTTTCCATAAGGACAATATGAATTTGAAACCTTTGTACCTAGTGCATGTAGGAACTGACAGGACGTTCTTTGCATTTATAGCCATGTGCACAGATTGCTGGAAAACACGCAGCAAGGATTTATTATTATTGACAAAACAAGAAAATGAAGTAATGGACGAGAAGACGAAACTTCCAGGAGTTTCTGATTGAAAGACATTGAACCGATGCATAACTGTGTCACTACACTGTACACAACAGACAAATATGCACGTATGTCATAAATTCATTCAAAGCGAAATACGTGCAGACCAAACATTTGTTTATACATTGACACAAAAATTGAAGCAGTTAACCCAAAGTTATCAGAAATAGTGTAATCAGGGCAGTAGCTAGAAAATATAAGGTGCTGGAGGAGATGAATGACAGAATGCAACTACATAAACTACATGTCGATGGATACTTGAAAACGGCAATATAAAACTTATGGTTATCCTCAGCTCTAGCCTGGCTGTACGTATGAAAGTAACATATGTTGAAATGTTATGTATGACTAATATACAAAGGTGAAACAACACCGCACATGGACGAATGAAAAGACCTAAAAGAAAAAAATAGAAGAATATTATTGAAGTTATTTTAGCCAGTCAAGACGGCACAGGCAAAGGTCATAAAATTCAGAATGAAATAATGAACCCGCTGGAGAATATATAATACGATGACCCCCAATGAGCTAATGGGATGGTCTGATTTGATCCATTTTAAATGGTTCTGAAGGCCTGCGACTGTGAAAACAATAGGTTTGTTTATAAATAACTCATCTGCTACCAGTCACGATTTTCTTTATTTTGTTTTTCGCACGAGGCGTTTCGGGAAATGATTCCCATTTTCAAGTGCGTTTTTTGTGTTTGTTATGTCATTCCTATGTGATGTTGTCGATGTGTGAGACTCTGCTTCATTTTGTTGACTTATTGCAATATATAAGAAAACTCGCGATGTATAGTTGGTTGTCGATCTTTTCGTGAAGTTAGTGGCGAAATTTAGAAGAAATCGTGTGTTTTCTTATATACTGCAGTAAAGTCAACAAAATGTGGCAGAATCTCACACATCGACAACATCACATAGGAATGACATAACAAACACAAAAAACGCACTTGAAAATGGGAATCATTTCCCGAAACGCGTCGTGTGAAAATAAAATAAAGAAAATCGTGACTAGTAGCAGATGAGCTATTTATAAACAAACGTAACGGGATGGTTATGACTAATCTTGGCGTCGACGCAGGAAATATAGTTCACATAAATGAAATGATATCAGTCATTTAAGAATTTCGAGAGAGACGTATTATGAAGTAATTATAAAGACTACTTACAAACACAGATCTGATTAAATTCGACAGAAATTTCAAAATACCAAAAATTCGTGGAGTGTTTATGCAGAACATGTTGCCAAAGACGATGCAAAAATCTGAAAAATGTTGGGTTGTCAATTTGGATGGTGCAGACGGTAGCAGAACGTGATAATATGTGAGAATTACAGCTTCATTAAACCAATATGATTGTAACTTCAAAATGTCATCAATCGATGTAACAGCTCCAGTTCAATATGACGATCAGGTCATTCATCATGAATACTTTTGCTACAAAACTTTTGCTTTTGCAAAGTTTAATAATAATAATGAGATAATAATTCTCATTCAAGATCAGGGTTATTTAATAATTCTCAGCAACAGTTTCCTACATTTTGAAGGAACATTTATGAAGAAGAAGAACGGAACCTACCCAGCAGTGACATCACATCCTACAAATTATGCATTTGTCTTTCTGTTTCAAGAAATTAGATACAAACTTAATAGCATCGGAATCAAGTGCACAAGAAACTTTGTAATTACATCCACTCTCAAACTACATGTCTCCACACCAACTTCACATCTGAATGCTTTCAAATGCAGGATAGATCGGGAGGCACAGAGAGAAATCGATAAGTAGCCAGTTAAGTGTGTATTTCCCTCAGAATGTTAACGGGCTTCTTTAAGGTTAATAAGTGCATTGCTATGTACGCCAAACTGGAACTAATACTGGTTTGAAGTAATACAAATAATAACTCATACACTCTAGAGAGGCAAGAAGACAAGAACAAATCTGTGTCGTATACGTTGGTGGGAAATGTATCCCGTATATCTGCTTCGAACAAAGAGCATCCGAAACTTCAACATCATTGGAATGCGGGTGTTAAGCTCCCGCTACTTTCTGTTCGTGGGTCTTAACGACTACCCTGTCCTTCCAGAGACATACAGACAAACACTGGTGATGAAGAAACCAGTTCAACAGGATATGTCTCGAATTATATTTCGACGCTGGAAACAGACGAGACAAGCAACGTGAAAAAGAATTAGAGCGTATTTGACAACTGAAAACTGGTGGCGGATCCATCCTGGAAGCAGACATGGAATATCCCACTGATTTGCATGTTGTGCACAGTGACCTGCCGCTGTGTCTGAAATCTTCAATAAAGAATTATTCGTTGTGGAGTGCAGTCATGAAGCATGTCTATATCGATATATGTATTCTAGACCTCTCTGAACTCCACTTATACCAATTTCAATAAGAGTTTGCAAAACCAAACTTCGTTGATCCCAAGTTACTTTATTTGGATGCAGGCAGTTTCGTGTACTAGGTGAAAGGCGGCGATCCATATGCAAGGTACAGTCCCAACACATTCAACACTTCTGGACATGCAGCTGATAATCATTTGGCATAATACCTCAAAACAAGAAGGCTATCAGGCTAATAAAAGACGTGGGAATGGGTCACATATCGTGAAATCTGTGGGTCTCAGACCTAAAATGTGTGTTTACTGTATAGACGCAAGTGTCCCAAAAGGTGGGTTATATGTGTGCATTGGGTGGCCTGAGAGGCTCTCATGATCAAACATTACAAGGAGAGTCTGCTCAAGGGCATTGGCGGCACTCTGAAAATGGTGTGCGAGGTAATTTTTAATCATGTGGTTATGAGGTACTCGTACATGTTGCACTACAGCTGAAGGTCGGCCCATTGCGTCAGGATGAAAAATGGTTCTTCTGTGATGATGGGAACAGGACCCCCCACCCTCACATTAGTCATTTGACTGAATATGTGAATGTGTATTTATTTGCAAATAGTGGTTGTACACTTGAGAGGATGTGCAATATTCGAATAAACCATTTTTCATAGGTGTTTGTATGCATAAGCATGATTGACTCCTCGTTATGTGTGCACAAACACATGGCGTCTGGGCTAGTGGTAGACAGAAGTATTTGTTGATATTTCTCTACCTATCAAGGTTTATAGCTTTAGTTGTCCGACATTGTACACAGGAGCTTAAAAATTTTAATGCATTTTGGTACAGTTCAATGCGGGCATTGTTTGTAGCTCAACATATATCGAAACAGTATCCCAATTTCCGTCACATGTTCGTAAGTATGACAGATGTTACAGCCTCTAGTGCATTGCAGATTCGTTGTCTCAAATTTAGCACATCTCGAACTATTGTTCTGTAAACAATGCCCTCAATTATCCTGCATGCGTGGAGTCAGATTGGGAGACAGAGCGGCCCAGGCAATGGGACCCCATCATTTCGATCAATCACTCAGTATACGTCTCATGGAAAAATGTGGTAACATTGTCATGGTCCCATGATAATAGCGGGGAGGAGGGGGGAGAGCACCATCCTGCTGGAAAATGATGTCTGGAGGCATATGTGGAACTGTATAGTTCGCCATCATCGCGAGATAGGTGTGTCCTGTCTCTGTAGAATCCATAGAGGACATGGACCAATCACGCTATGTTAATGTAGTCCTAATCGCTTCCACTTGTGGCGTGTTCCTTTCACATTGTATTACTTCTCCCGGAATCTCACTTCCCCGTACCCGACAGTTACGTCAGTTACCTTTTCCACAGACGTGGAAAATAGATTCATCACGAAATGGCACTGCATTGAATTACAAGTTTTTTTCTTCTACACGATGCAATGTTGTAACAGCAAAATCGCGTCGTCTGCGGTGATCCTCAGGCTTAATGTGAAGCCAAAGTTGGAGTTTGTTAGCTTGAAACCGGAGACGTTTGTGCACAATGTCATACACCGTCGAATGGGGGACGGTTAGTTTCCTTCTAGCTTGTATAATGGAGTTACATGGACTTCTAGCAAATGTTCCACGCACACGTACCACGATCTCTTCAATTGCGTGCATTTTAGGATGTTTTCCAGCACTTTGAATCAAACTTCATGTATCTCAAAGAGTTCTGTGCCACTTATAAATAGATTTACGTGAGTAAGGATCTGTGTTACATTCCTTTTTTGCACTCTGCTGAACACGTTTTACAGATTTTAACTTTGCTAGCCATAGCAGACGCTGCATCTTTCGATGTGTCGTCCACATAATGACTGTCAGGAGTATTTCTGCCTACTGCACAGTAATCATTCGTGCACATGTGCCCCAAGACTCAGTAATGTTCATGAAATGGTGAGGACACGTCTTGGAGAGTGGCTCTGTCGATAACATATTTACACAACAACACAAAATGTCGAGTTCTTTCGTTATAAGCACTTGTTTGTTTACACCTCTAGCCCTGACAACCTGAATTCTGTGTAATATGTATACTTCCAAGTCGACTGCACACTATACGTGCATTTACATCTCCGCCGGCGGAGACTTTAATCGCCTCCCGTCTCCGGCAGCTCAGGAGGAGGGGAAGTCGGACCTCGTACCCACCCAACGGGCAGGCTGGTGGGGGCCTTCGGTGCACGTACAAATAGAAACTTTGCGAAGGGCATAGTGGACTTCGGGGAACGTGCCATTAATTTGAGGATCCCTGCAGGCACTGAGATAGAGCTTATACATAAATGTGACAAGAATGCATATGGAGAGGTGGGAGAACTATGGGATTGCGGAAGAAGTTTCAGCCTGCTTAAAAAAGATATTTGCCAGAGAATAGGGAGGCTTCTTATACACCACGATTGACGGCAATTTCTTAGAGAAGACACAAATGTAAGAGTGTCCAGGCTTCAGGCAGAGACAACCGTTACAAATACTTGTTGTGAGACTGCTTTCACAGCATCTAAGGAAAACACCAGAACAATGTGCTGGATTGATTGTGAACAATACTCGGAACGCATGGGAAAACGCCAGTCCCCTAATCATTTCAGTCCACACAAGATAGAAAAATTTCCCCTGGACTGCAAGACGTGGTCACCAAACAGCGACATATCATTAGGTGGCACCGAAAATTTAGCCCACCAATGACAACATGGAGAGGAGCAAAAATTCGAGGAGTCTGTGAGTTATGCAGAGTCATTAGAAGTGAAGGGATAGTTGGTGAGGCAGTGCAAAAACAGGAGGACGTGGAGGCTCTTTCATTCATCACTTACCTAGTCTGCTGACTTTGATTCTGTTCCTTACTCCCATCTGAATGTCCATCATCATATTGCACTTATTTTTCCTGTTTCATGTGAAGTACACGAAATCGTACGGTCTAGTGCTTGGAAATGAAGCAGTTGTCTGAGAATGATAGTTTCCTTGCCTAGCATCTGCCTCCCGACACCGTGATAATATTACTTCTGCTAAGCAAGCCACGGCGAACAGTCAGTGTGGAGACCATTATGAGTCCTCGCCTAAAAGTGGCAGAACTACGATGAGAGTTGCTGACTCACAATCACACAGCTTCAAGGAGATGCATCATACCGACCCAGTGTTTTCCACCAACATCACCACACGAAAAATGACTATAAATAATGGTGAGATTATTCATCCCACCTCCTTCCCCTTAATAACTGAGTCGTGTCAATGTCCAGTCAAATAAGCAATGAAATTCGCTATCTGTGTGCAAGGTACTGTAATAAAAGCAAATATTTCATGTTTTAATCCTCTAAATGATGTGTTCCACTCTCATATCAACCCGTTAATCTCATAACCTATTGAAATTTGAGTTCAGTGCATGTTCGTAGTAGTTCCTTGTTTCCTCCCAGGATGGGGCGATCTCATTAGTAAACGTCAAACAGAGATGAGAGTTTTCAGTTCATACGGTGTGTGTGTGTGTGTGTGTGTCTGTGTGTGTGTGTGTTATTTCTTCACCAGCTGCTGCTTGTCCTCGTTTCCCCTGTATAGTAAATATCGTACAAAAGATTGAAAACTGTATACAGAAAAATATGAATTGTAAAGAATGCAGACAGTCCATACTGATTCAATGGGAAGTGTAATATATAATTTCTTTATTGCTTTATTTGTTATATCGTACAGAACTTTAAGAATTATGTTAATACTGGGTGCCCCATTTATCTTGACCACCCTAAATGACTGTTTGTCCAGATGCAAATTACAAAATGTTCCAAGAAAGTGTTCTGTAGCAGTCAGGGGGACATCAATCAGCATGACTGCCTTCGTTGTAACTTTGTCTTTTACAAAGATATGAACAGCGGTATGGCTTTTTTAAATGGCATCCTGATTTTTTATTTGGTAATTCATTTCCTCTCCCAAAGACCTAGTCAAAAATGTATCACAGTGCACCATTCACTGAAACACAACGTAATTAATTACACAACACATTGACGTTGACGCTCCCAGCGCTTAGCGCAGGTACTCGGGGTAATGAAACATATCCACGTGCTGACGCTGACAGGACAAATGTAAACATAAGTAGAACGCACACCCGTGATTCCGTCAACCATCGTCAGTTGAAGAGTTGTGTGAGGAGAATGTACTCCAACCAAGAGAAGGTAGAAATGCTACTCATCTATGGGGATGTAAGAACAGTAATTGCAATACTGTTTTCTTGTGTACGGGTACATTTAGTACTGTCGTTTAGTCCTTTTAAATACGATTGTGTAGAGTAGGCATACAGTAAAGATTGTCCTTCCTACAAACTGCATCGACATAATGTTTCTTTTATTGTTGTTGTTGTTGCTGCTGAAGGTAGGCGAAATGCTACGCAGGCAGCGGAACTGTACAGAGAGCGATATCCTGACAGGAACGCACCTTCCCGACGGATGTTTTCTCGTGTTGTTGAGACGCTTCAGGAAACGGGAAGTTTCAACCTACGAGAATGCAATCTTCGTAACACTCGCACAGACGAAGCTGCCGAAGTTACTGTTCTCGCCTCCGTTGCTGTGAATTCACATGTAAGCACACGACAGCTTGAACACGAGATTGACATTCCTAAAACCAGTGTGCATCGTATTCTTACACGTCACCGGTTCCAAGCTTACCATGTACACCTACATCAAGAATTCCATGGGAATGATTTCCAGAATCGTGTACAGTTCTGTCAGTGGGCACAGCAGCAAATCCCCGCCAACCCGAACTTCGTCTCCAATGTTCTATTTACCGATGAATTTCCCTTCTCAAACAAAGGACAGGTAAATACAAGGAACATGCATTATTGGTCCAGCGATTAGCCACGATGGCTTAGGTAGGTGGAACATCAGCGTCAATGGAGAGTTAACATAAGGTGTGGGATGTTTGGTGCTACAATTATTGGCCCTTATTTCATCAATGGTAGTCTAAACGGCACAGCGTATGCCAACTTCCTCAGACGAATTCTTCCTCCTCTTCTAGATAAAGTGCCGATACGAACCAGAATGCTTACGTGGTATCAACACGATGGATGTCCAGCACATAATGCCATGCGTGCACGTCGTGTTCTGAACCGAAGGTACCCTGGCAGATGGATTCGTCGAGAAGGAACAGTTACTTGGCCTGCTAGGTCTCCTGATTTAAATCCTGTGGAATTTTTTTCTTTGGGAATGCATTAAAGACGTTGTATGTCGCGATATTCCAACAACTCCAGAGGACATGCAGGAACGTATCGTACTTGCTTGTAATTCTCTTCAGCAGGCAACACTGGAAGCAGTAAATAATTCTTTCATTCAACGAGTGCACCATAGTATCGGTGTCCAGGGTCACCACTTTGAGCACCTTTGAATGTTCTATTCCTGGACAATGGTACAGCAGAGTCAAAGTCAATTTTGTGCTATGTTTTTTCTTGGTTTTCATTTGTTTTATGACAGCTCCAGCAAGTGAACAAGTTTGTGATCCCGGGCTCAAGTGTTGTGTTATGTAATTAATGATGTTGTGTTTCACTGAATCGTAAACTGATACATTTTTGAAGAGGTCTTTAGTAGAGGAAATGAATTACCGAGTAAAAAATACAGGGTGCCATTTAAAGAAGCCATACTGCTATTCATATCTTTGTAAAAACCAAAGGTATAATGTAGGCAATCATGCTGATTGATGTCAACCTGTTGGCTAAGGAACATTTGCTTGAAACATTTTGTAATTTGCATCTGGAACAGTTATTTACGGTGGTCAAGATAAATGGGACACCCTGCACACACACACACACACACACACACACACACACACACACACATAAAGTATTAATTTGGAAAAATATATATATATATATATATATATATATATATATATATATATATATATATATATATATATATATATATATATATATATATATATATATATATATCGTTTTCAAAGTACAATAAAGCTATTTTAAAAACTCTGAAAATTAATGTTACAAATCATAAAAATTGTGTTACTTCACTGTAGGGGAAGAGTGTAACCTTGAATATGACTTGTGTAACTGCCTCCCTCAGATGTAATCTTGTATCAGAGACCCTGAAGATAACAAGTACAATAGCATCAGCTGGAGCCTGACACCAGATGCTGACCTTGCTGAGTCTGCTTTTTCCTTGCCAGAATGTCCATTGCCCTCCTACTTGGCCGTCTGACATCTCTTCAATGGACAACTAACTTCAACTAAGGACAGTGAACTTCTACTATGATCAGTGAGGCCTGTCAGAAAGGTCACTACGACGAGGCACACCCACCTAGTGCTCGTTGGTACTGCCACACAAAATGGGTACATTGGGCCTCTATGGAAGTTGTGGTCCATAGGGGTGTAACGAATAGAGTCTGTTCCGAGTACAAACGTTAATACAAGGTGCAATGAGTCGCTGAAGGCAACCCTTGAGATCTGAAGCGAGAGGCGGAGGCTATTGATTCTACCGGTGGAAGAAATTGTTTCGCCATTGAGAACTTCGTGCGCAATCTTCCGTCTTCTCAGACCAATCCGTCCAACGTGAGAAAACCTCCAGAGCATTAGTGTTGTGAGATTAATGTTGACTCGTGTGGCAAATATTTTGTACAGACAGGACTTTGGAATTAGATGTGTCTCAGGTTTCAGTTGTCGAGCGAAAAATTACACAGGACATATAATGTGTGTGAACACGTAATCTCATTTCTTTGTTATTGCGTGTGTCCAGCTTCCATTCAATAACAATACCTTTTTTAATAATGCTCGTCACTAAACAGACACAGAATGTTTGTACCCTGATCTGAAGAAGACCGTTAAAGCGGTTGAAACTAGTAATCACTGTTTTCTACATTTTCACCTTGTCAAATAAAAATCTAAGTAAAAAAGGTACAGCATTCATTCAGATCGCTCTCTCCGTGTTGACTTTCTCAGGCAATTACTTTATTTACTTATTTCTTTTTTCACTTCGGCTTTATAATGTTCTATAACTTGACTTTGACTGTTCGTATTTTAAAGACAAAGTTCTCGCAGGCTGCACTATGCCTGTATTGGAAGGCTGAGAAGAGTAGACCCACCTGCGTGGCCGCCAGCCAGTCGTTCCTGCTGTGGAAGAGGGCGACCGGGACCTCCACCCTGGACAGCACGTAGTCAGGAGGAGAGGGGCAGCCGTATACCTCGGGATTCTGCAGGCCGTAGTCGAACTTCCGGAACCGACCTGCTCACACCGAAACAGCGACTCTGAGGAGGACCAAACAAAATTCACTACAGTGTCAAATTTCGGAAATAAACGGATTCCATTCTTGTGCGCCGGCCGGAGTGGCCGTGCGGTTCTAGGCGCTACAGTCTGGAGCCGAGCGACTGCTACGGTCGCAGGTTTGAATCCTGCCTCGGGCATGGATGTGTGTAATGTCCTTAGGTTAGTTAGGTTTAATTAGTTCTAAGTTCTAGCCGACTGATGACCTCAGAAGTTAAGTCGCATAGTGCTCAGAGCCATTTGAACCATTCTTGTGCATCCTAAATCTCGTTTCAGTTTTCATATTTTTAAAGAACAGGAGATGTCTATCCTTAACTTTTGTCTGTCGCAGAATCCTTGAACACATTCTCCATTCGAATATAATACATTTCCGTGAGAGGGAAAAGTTTCTGTCCACAATCAGCACCGTTGTGGAAATCATCGCTCGTGCGAAACTCAGTTTGCTCGTTTTCCACTGATATCCTGATAACCATGGATGAAAGGCAATAGCCAGATTCCACATTCATAGGTTTCTGGAAAGCGTTTTACACGGTGCCCCACTGTAGATTATTAATGAAGATACAAATATACGGAATAAAATGTAAATACGCAAAACTGTAACCAGTCACTTTTCTGAATAGTTACTTACTATTCCATGAACCGGTTTTCGAGCCTTTTTCGGGCTCATCTTCTGATGGTTTTCTATAAGTTACATCGGTATTTCTAGCGTAACGCTGGGTGCTGGCTCTGTCACAAGAAGATGGGACATGCTTTAATGTATCGTCATAAGTATTGCTTATCTGTCGATATGGATGCTTTTTTTTTTTAGTTTCGTGCTTACTGCGACAGTACATACGGCTCTTTTCTGTGAGGGTCCTTCTGTCTGCTTCGATCCCTTAACCTCCCTCCCCTCCCCCAAATATCCCTCTCCTTAGATGATAACTACACAGGTGTCAATGTAAATATCTTATCAGAGAATAAAATCTGTACTATATATCCAAACGGTCAAGTCCTCTACTGTTAACATAAATCAGTCCTTTTATATACGTTAGCTCTAGCTGTAACAAACGGAATCCACCTTTGCAAGTATCCCAGATCATATTAACGCAGGAACAGACATAAGACAGCAGTTCATTTGAAATTTTGTTCTTGTTTTAAATTTAAAGCTCATGATCACAAAAACAGCTGCAGTTCATAACAAATAGTATAACTTTTATACATATTCCCTCTAGCTGAAATAAACAGAATCTACCTTTAGTAATATTTCAGATCACATTAATGTAAAAACAAAAATAAGTCAACGGGTCATCTGAACTTCTTTCTTGGTTTTCAATATAAAGTTTATGATCATACAAACAGATTTAGTTCACTAAAAATACCATAACTTTTACATTAATTAACAGTCACGAGTTCTAATGGATAAGCTTAATACGAAATAGATTTTTAAAAAAATGGTTGAAATGGCTCTGAGCACTATGGGACTCAACATCTGAGGTCATCAGTCCCCTAAAACTTAGAACTACTTAAACCTAGCTAACCTGAGGACATCACACACATCCATGCCCGAGGCAGGATTCGAACCTGCGACCGTAGCGGTCGCGCGGTTCCAGACTGCAGCGCGTAGAACCGCTCGGCCACACCGGCCTGGTCTCGAAGACTTCTTAAGTAACACAACCAAATTCATTGTTCTAGACTACGAGTGTTCATCAGAGACAATGATATTGCTCGGAGTGCCCCAGGAAAATGTGACAGAACCGCTCTTATTCTGTATATACATAAATGATCTTATGGACAGGGAGAGCAACAGTCTCTGACTGTGTGCTAATGATGCTCTGGTGCACGGGAAGCTGTGATCGTTGAGTGACTCTATGAGGATATAAGATGACTTTGACCAAATTTCCATCTCGTTTGAAAGATGTCTGTGAAAGTGGAAATATCCTAAGACTTCAAGAAGAATGTAACAATTCCAATTTCAAGAATAGAGGCAATACCGAACCAAACGTTTAATAAGTTATGGTTGCAAAACAATTATGAATTACTTACAGAAGAATAGAAAAACTGGTAAAACTGACCTCGGGGAATATCAGTTTTGATTCCGGAAAAAATGTAGTAACACGATGTGGGGCAACAACATATCATTACAGGGAAAGCAATGTGTTACCATTCTGCCCAACAAATGATGGTTGCAACGTCAGCCAATTTTTTTCCTGTTAGTTAAGGGATAAATTTCAACTGCATACTGTCCGCGGATTTTGTTTCTGATGACCTTGAGCCCACTTGTGGATAGGCGAGGTGTATGCAAAGTAGAAAAACGCAAACATGGAATACCGAATATCATGACAATCATGGCGACGTCCCGAGAAATAAATGCATCTGTCGTTTGACAGATCTCTACAGAGATAGACTGATCGTTTAGACAATCAGTGCTCGATAAAATTCCGTAAAAGAACTCGTTGTGTACATAGTTCCGCGTAGTGAGCGTGTACACAACTTTCCCACTAGAGCGCGCCCCGCTAAGCACAACAGCGGAGGCGCAGCGCTCGTCCGTCTCTGCAGTACGATATGGCACTGCCTTAGAGATGGACCAAATTCTGCTTCCGCCGATCCGTGTGTATGTAACGCAGCCAATGAGGTTGCTGCTAACGTAGAACCTTTTCTCCTCGCAGATCACCCTCGGACAGTGATGCCTGGACATGCGAGGTATTATAACGAGTGTACAGACCTCCGATTAAGCAGTCTGCATTTGTCTGCACCAGTCTGTACCAGTCTGCATTTGTCTGCACCAGTCTGTACCTATATGCATTAGTCTATACCAGTCTACAGTCAAGTTTCAGTCTGCGCCTAATAAGATTATCATATTCCTGTACATAGCCATGAAGATAAATGTATAGACACATTGTCAAGTATCAGAGGCATGTGAGAATAAGATTAACGTTGTTGTTGTTGTGGTCTTCAAAATGGTTCAAATGGCTCTGAGCACTATGGGACACAACTGCTGTGGTCATCAGTCCCCTAGAACTCAGAACTACTTAAACCTAACTAACCTAAGGACATCACACACATCCATGCCCGAGGCAGGATTCGAACCTGCGACCATAGCAGTCACACGGTTCCGGACTGTGGTCTTCAGTCCTGAGACTGGTTTGATGCAGCTCTCCATGCTACTCTACCCTGTGCAAGCTTCTTCATCTCCCAGTACCTACTGCAACCTACATCGTTCTGAATCTGCTTAGTGTATTTATCTCTTGGTCTCCCTCTACGATTTGTACCCTCCAAGCTGCCCTCCAATGCTAAATTTGTGATCCCTTGATGCCTCAAAACATGTCCTACCAACCGATCCCTTCTTCTAGTCAAGTTGTGCCACAAACTTCTCTTCTCCCCAATCCTATTCAATACCTCCTCATTAGTTACGTGATCTACCCACCTTATCTTCAGCATTCTTCTGTAGCACCACATTTCGAAAGCTTCTATTCTCTTCTTGTCCGTACTAATTATCGTCCATGTTTCACTTCCATACATGGCTACACTCCATACAAATACTTTCAGAAACGGCTTCCTGACACATAAATCTATACTCGATGTTCACAAATTTCTCTTCTTCAGAAACGATTTCATTGCCATTGCCAGTCTACATTTTATATCCTCTCTACTTCGACCATCATCAGTTATTTTACTCCCTAAATAGCAAAACTCCTTTACTACTTTAAGTGTCTCATTTCCTAATCTAATTCCCTCAGCATCACCCGATTTAATTTGACTACATTCCATTATCCTCGTTTTGCTTTTGTTGATGTTCATCTTATATCCTCCTTTCAAAACACTGTCCATTCCGTTCAACTGCTCTTCCAAGTCCTTTGCTGTCTCTGACAGGCCGGCCGCGGTGGTCTAGCGGTTCTAGGCGCGCAGTCCGGAACCGCGTGACTGCTACGGTCGCAGGTTCGAATCGTGCCTCGGGCATGGATGTGTGTGATGTCCTTAGGTTAGTTAGGTTTAAGTAGTTCTAAGTTCTAGGGGACTGATGACCACAGATGTTAAGTCCCATAGTGCTCAGAACCATTTGAACCATTTGTCTCTGACAGAATTACAATTTCATCGGTGAACCTCAAAGTTTTTACTTCTTCTCCATGAATTTTAATACCTACTCCGAATTTTTCTTTTGTTTCCTTTACTGCTTGCTCAATATACAGATTGAATAACATCGGGGAGAGGCTACAACCCTGTCTCACTCCTTTCCCAACCACTGCTTCCCTTTCATGCCCCTAGACTCTTATAACTGCCATCTGGTTTCTATACAAATTGTAAATAGCTTTTCGCTCCCTATATTTTACCCCTGCCACCTTTAGAATGTGAAAGAGAGTATTCCAGTCAACATTGTCAAAAGCTTTCTCTAAGTCTACAACTGCTAGAAACGTAGGTTTGCCTTTTCTTAATCTTTCTTCTAAGATAAGTCGCAAGGTTAGTATTGCCTCACGTGTTCCAACATTTCTACGGAATCCAAACTGATCTTCCCCGAGGTCCGCTTCTACCAGTTTTTCCATTCATCTGTAAAGAATTCGCGTTAGTATTTTGCAGCTGTGACTTATTAAACTGATAGTTCGGTAATTTTCACATCTGTCAACACCTGCTTTCTTTGGGATTGGAATTATTATATTCTTCTTGAAGTCAAAGGGTATTTCACCTGTCTCATACATCTTGCTCACCAGATGGTGGAGTTTTGTCAGGACTGGCTCTCCCAAGGCCGTCAGTAGTTCTAATGGAATGTTGTCTACTCCCAGGGCCTTGTTTCGACTCAGGTCTTTCAGTGCTCTGTCAAACTCTTCACGCAGTATCGTATCTCCCATTTCATCTTCATCTACATCCTCTTCCATTTCCATAATATTGTCCTCAAGTACATCGCCCTTGTATAAACCCTCTATATACTCCTTCCACCTTTCTGCCTTCCCTTCTTTGCTTAGAACTGGGTTGCCATCTGAGCTCTTGATATTCATACAAGTGGCTCTGTTCTCTCCAAAGGTCTCTTTAATTTTCCTATAGGCAGTATCTATCTTACCCCTAGTGAGGCAAGCCTCTACATCCTTACATTTGTCCTCTAGCCATGCCTGCTTAGCCATTTTGCACTTCCTGTCGATCTCTTTTTTGAGACGGTTGTAATCCTTTTTGCCTGCTTCATTTACTGCATTTTTATATTTTCTCCTTTCATCAATTAAATTCAATATTTCTTCTGTTACCCAAGGATTTCTATTAGCCCTCGTCTTTTTACCTACTTGATCGACTGCTGCTTTCACTACTTCATGCCTCAGAGCTACCCATTCTTCTTCTACTGTATTTCTTTCCCCCATTCCTGTCAATTGTTCCCTTATGCTCTCCCTGAAACTCTCTACAACCTCTGCTTCTTTCAGTTTATCCAGGTCCCATCTCCTGAAATTCCCACCTTTTTGCAGTTTCTTCAGTTTCAATCTGCAGTTCATAACCAAGAGATTGTGGTCAGAATACATACCTGCCCCTGGAAATGTCTTACAATTTAAAACCTGGTTCCTAAATCTCTGTCTTAACATTATATAATCTATCTGATACCTTTTAGTATCTCCAGGATTCTTCCAGGTATACAACCTTCTTTTATGATTCTTGAACCAAGTGTTAGCTATGATTAAGTTATGCTCTGTGCAAAATTCTACAAGGCGGCTTCCTCTTTCATTTCTTCCCCCCAATCCATATTCACCTACTATGTTTCTTTCTCTCCCTTTTCCTACTGACGAATTCCAGTCACCCATGACTATTAAATTTTCGTCTCCCTTCACTACCTGAATAATTTCTTTTATCTCGTCATACATTTCATCAATTTCTTCATCATCTGCAGAGATAGTTGGCATATAAACTTGTACTACTGTAGTAGGTATGGGCTTTGTGTCTATCTTGGCCACAATAATGCGTTCACTATGCTGTTTGTAGTAGCTAACCCGCACTCCTATTTTTTTATTCATTATTAAACCTACTCCGGCATTACCTCTATTTGAGTTTGTATTTATAACCCTGTAATCACCTGACAAAAAGTCTTGTTCCTCCTGCCACCGAACTTCACTAATTCCCACTATATCTAACTTTAACCTATCCATTTCCCTTTTTAAATTTTCTAACCTACCGGCCCGATTAAGGGATCTGACATTCCACGCTCCGGTCCGTAGAACGCCAGTTTTCTTTCTCCTGATAACGACGCCCTCTTGAGTAGTCCCCTCCCGGAGATCCGAATGGGGGACTATTTTACCTCCGGAATATTTTACCCAAGAGGACGCCATCATCATTTAATCATACAGTAAAGCTGCATGTCCTCGGGAAAAATTATGGCTGTAGTTTCCCCTTGCTTTCAGCCGTTCGCAGTACCAGCACAGCAAGGCCGTTTTGGTTAATGTTACAAGGCCAGATCAGTCAATCATCCAGACTGTTGCCCCTGCAACTACTGAAAAGGCTGCTGCCCCTCTTCAGGAACCACCTGTTTGTCTGGCCTCTCAACAGATACCCCTCTGTTGTCGTTTCACATACGGTACGGCCATCTGTATCGCTGAGGCACGCAAGCCTCCCCACTAACGGCAAGGTCCATGGTTCATGGGTGGGAAGATCAACGTACCAAGACCAAAGGAACTTCAGATTTTCAATTGTAAATAGCATCCAGAATCAAGTTAAGTAATTCTATGCTTGTTATTATTTTAATAAATGAGTGTGAAAATTAATCAAGTTCTGTTTAAAGTTGGTCCCCATCAATCTGATACTCTAAGGGTGCAAGTGGCATTTCTATCGTCAGACCTAACGGCAGAAGATAAACACGCCACGATAAGACCACGAGACATATTCTGACACTCGCCTACTTCGTTAGAGCGACAAGTCAAATAATCTGATAGTGTGTATACCGAAGGTCTTACAGTACACACACCACAGAACTGTATGTGAATTGGTTCCGTACTGTAACTAAAGATTAAATATACGTACAACTTACAACAAGAAGTCGATTTCATTGAGAGTTAACAAGGAGTTAACACGGAAGAAAATGCGGCGATGAAAAGACTTGCAGCTGCGAGAAACACACGGCCATTCTGATATTGGTTTGTAAAGCAGAAAGTCGGAACTAATAAGCAACGGTGACCGAAATCTTTTCACTTCATTCGGGCTCAGATCCACAACATGACCCAGAAGTGGGTGGAACACATCAAGGCGTGGCAATACTGACACTACGTCCTCAGTGGTGGATTTACATATAGGGCCACTAGGCACGGGCCTAGGGGCGGCACCTTAAGGGGGCGGCATTTTTTGTTCTGTACTCATTTTAACCTTTTAAGTTTTAAAATAACTGCGTTTACAAACGACAAAAATTTTGAATATTGTTAAACAACCTGCTAGTTTGAATAAGCCTTAAGAACGAAATTCGACAATACAAGCTTGGAAATATACATAGTTTACTTGGCGACTGAATGGAAATTTAACATTGGGTTTCTGTCTGGTATCATCCTCACGGTTTTTCAAAATATTTTGAAGTAAGTTGCCAGGACGGCAATGTATAATACAATGTTCGAAAGGTTATTATTCCGAGAATGTTGTCGGCTTGTACTTAACCCTACCATATTTTCCCCGTGAAAATACCGAGACCCCTGAAAAGCTGTGATAAACTAATCAGCAGTTCCTTAAATACTGTAACATGAGTGGGCCTCAGTATGTAAAACCCGACTCTACTTAAATTTCTTGCAGAAATTACGGGGAAGTATCAAGTCAACCCTCCATTACTGTAAACAATGTGAAAGCTCTGTGGTCTTCAATATCTGAGCTGTGATTTAATGGAACCCTTTTAACAAAACATGTTGATACTGTGAATGTTTTACATTTTTAAACACATGTTTATGCGAAAAGAACATAAGCAGAATATCTAATAAACTGTGAAATACACTTCACAACAGTTTAAAAATTTTATCTATTTATTTACTTAGTCACTTTTTTGGCGAAAAAATAAGAAGAAACCAACTTCCGTTTGTCTCATTTATTGTGCTGCAGCCTGCAAGATATCAAAGTTCCCACTCACTGCAATCGAATAGTACGTGGCATTGTGAATTTTATATTAAACTTCTTAACTAACCTTTTCTTTCGTCGAGGAAAAGTTATTTTATTTTATGTTGGAACAAAACGTGCATTTGCGTGTAGACATAACAGCAGTATTCACACAAATGACAATACACCACATCAAGTGCCAACAAGACTACTTAAACTTTGGAGTCTGTCTTCTCTGTCCACAGAAACCACTAAAATGTTATAGGAATAAGTGGGATAAGAGTCGATCCAGCATACCTCACTGCAAGAAATTCCAAAAATTATTTGCTTTTTAAATTAGAAACACAGTCTCAAAAACATTCAGAACATATTGCGTCCCAACTAAAATTCCAGCGACGTGGGAAACAGAAGCCAAAAAAGGGACTGTTCCATTTTCCTTACGAGACGAATTGCAGCCGGCAGGTGTGCTTCTACTGTTCACTGACAAAAGAGAAACAGGTGACAATGAAATTAAATTATTCTTCATTGTCATTCTTTCATAGCACAGTTACGTCGAGTAATCTGAGATGGTCAGTTCATCGCTCCGTGCTTAAAGGAAAAATCTTTGTGCTCGTGTGCCGTGTTTAAAGTAAAAAGCTTTGTTCTCATGTACGGCGCAGTATGATTGGAAGTGGATACAGTCTTTCTTTCTTTCCTTTTACAAATTTTTATCTTTTGTTTTGACTGTTGGTTGACAATTTTGTTAAGTGCCTTAACATGAATAACAGTGAAAAAAGCAAACGTGCAAAATTAAGTGAGGTGGCATTTCGGAAACTATCGAAGGAAAGGCGTGAACGAGAAGCTAATGTTCTAAAACCGTTTGGCAGAATAGATAAATTTTTCGTAAAAAATATTGTTGGTTCGACTTTGAGTTCAAGTAATACGGACGATATTTCTGGCACTGCAGCTGTTGTAAAAGAAGTAAATATAGATGAAACAAAAGTTAAAAGTGAAGAAAAGCAAATTGTTCCTGATTTCGAGTTTCACGAAAAACTAAGTGTCAAGTCAACCTTACGAAAAGAAATAACCTTGTTAGTGATGACCCTGCAGAATGGTGTGTTAATGAATCAACAATCAACATCCTACAAAATTGTTAAGGCTTTCGTGGCCACTTGTTGACAAACTGCCTATTGGCTTCTGTCTCGGGTTCTTCGGCCGACGTTCATCTAATGATTTTTCTGACGTTTCGCCAGCACGAGTGGCTGGCATTGTCAAAGCTTCACCCTCCATTGCCGGTGGTGAACTGGAGGCGAGCTCGCGGCCGCAGACTATATGTACCTGGCGCGCCAACGTCCGAGGGCTTCTCCGCGGTCATTTCCGGTGCGGTTCTCCTCCGTCGCAGGTAGCAAGAGGAGAACCGCACCGGAAATGACCGCGGAGAAGCCCTCGGACGTTGGCGCGCCAGGTACATATAGTCTGCGGCCGCGAGCTCGCCTCCAGTTCACCACCGGCAATGGAGGGTGAAGCTTTGACAATGCCAGCCACTCGTGCTGGCGAAACGTCAGAAAAATCATTAGATGAACGTCGGCCGAAGAACCCGAGACAGAAGCCAATAGGCAGTTTGTCAATCAACATCCTCTTACAACGTGGCATTAATCAAAATTGTAACGATGTTTTTTTTCTAATTCAAGAAGATCTATAGGTGATAAAACCAGATATTTGAACAAAAACATATTTTACCATAAACTTTTAAATGGTGAATCAACTTCGCGTGTTTTCCAGTCTACTCCTGTAGCACCGGTGCTGTTTCTTGTGCACCATGTTAATTGTTCAGAGATAACGGGGCAATTGCTACTAATGTTATTGCAGATTGGAAAAATATTTCTAATATTTTATCTCTTCATGAGAATTCACTGGAACACAAAAATTCTTGAGTTATCACTCTTAACAAGGAAAAAGTCGCTTGGAACAATAGATATCCATTTCGAGTCATATGTTGAGACAGAAAAAATGTACTGACGCAGTGTGTTGAAAAGGGTATTTGCAGTAGTGAAGAAGCTAGCTAGTTGTGGACTTCCCCTACGTGGACACGTTAAAAGATTCAATTCATTATATAATGGTCAGTTTATGATGTCTTTTGAACTTATAGCCGAGTTTGATCCTTTTCTCACAGAGCACACTGAACGATATGGAATTACAGGGCAGGGACATAACAAGTTATCTTTCTTCAACAATCTGTGATGAAATAATAGAGCTTCTTTCTGAACGAATAAAAAGAATTATCACAAGTTAAATAAAACAGGCCAAATATTTCTCTATAATAGTAGATTCTACTGCAGACATTTCACATATTGATCAATTATCTTTCATATTAAGATATTTGAACAAGAATGGTGAACCTGTTGAGTGTTTCCTTCTGTTTTTACCAAAGCCAGGACACAAGTCCGAAAACTTAGATGAGGCTGTACTAAAAGTCCTGTCTACAAATTCCATTGATATTACTGACTATAGAGGTCAGTCGTATGGCAACACAAGCAATATGTCAGGAACTTACACTGGTTTGTAGACACGAATTAAAAAACGATATCCGAAAGCGCATTATGTGCCTCGTGCAGCACATTCTTTGAATTTAGTCGGCACTGGTGCTGCAAGCTGTTACCGGGAAGCATGTTCATTTTTTAATGTAGTGCAAAATTTTTATAATTTTTTCTCTGCTTCTACACAGTGCTGGGATAAACTTGTTTCTTTCATGAAACCAGGAAGCAAAACGGTAAAACTTTTATCAAAAACATGTTGGTCAGCAAGAGAGTATGCGTGTGTAAGTCTATATGAAAAGTGGGAGAGCATTATCAGTGCCCTCACATATATTGCCAACAATACGTTTGAAAAACCACTTGTGCGAAATGAGGCTTCAGCTTTATTGAATCAACTCAGCAGACTAGAAATAGTATTCTTAATGAAAATTTGGAAGGGAATACGCCAGAGATTTAATAGTGTAAATCTGAAATTGCAAAGTGTAAATATTGATACTAAAATAGTACATGAATTATATGAATCACTTGTAGGATTTATTGCACCTATTCGTGGCATGTTGGACTATTACGGAACTAAATCCATGGAGACTGTGACTGATATAGACTATGAATGCACTTACAAAAGATCACGAAAACGCAAACTTCATGATGAGGAAGAAGTGGACTCTGACAAAAGATTTTCTGATTGGAACGGGAAAATTTAGAATCGAAACACTTCTCCAAGTACTCGACATCTTGTACGTCGAATTAGTGAGGAGGAAGCAAAGCTATAGAACACTGTTGGACTCCTTCACAGTTTTCAGTAATCTTAAGAACAGTTCACCTGACGATATTGCTGAACGTGCAGAAAACCTCCGAGCGTCATATGACACAGATTTAGCCTTCCTTCCCTACTGAAAGTGTACATTTCGCGACACTTTTGAAATCGTCTGAGATTAGTGATATACCAGTCGAAATGAGTAAATTTTTACGAAAAGAGAGATTACAGTCCGTGTTTCCGTATGTTTACATTTCTCTTAGAATATTTCTATGCATGGCACTTAAAAATTGATCAGCAGAATGCTTGTCTTCGGCTCTTAAAAGACTGAAATCGTACCTGCTTGTTGGAACCTCGAGAGCAGTGGGTAGTACTGGAAATATTCGTCTAGGTGGGTTGTCAGAATCAGTAACAAACACTTGTAAAGGGCACATAAATGTAAAACTCGTTTACTGGCAGAAACGTTCCACAAATGTATATGACCATTTTATTCATATCTGCATCAGCTCGATGGACTTTTTGGATAGCAAGCCAGTAGCATACATACTCATAACGCGACAACGGCCAGTAGTCAAAAGAAATCAATTAGATTTCGAAAATTTTAAAGATGTAAATTATTCTATGATCACCCACACATTTGAGCATTCACTGAACTCTGGAGAGGGACATCTGTTCAACAAACAGAACCAGGAAAGGGTGTCTCTAAACTGACAAACATGTTGTGGGCAAGTGCCCAAAAAATTAGTCATTCCATATAAATATGGATTTCACCAAATAATCTTGAAATATGTGCATCTGGGTGCTCAATGAAATCAGGGGAGAAAGATGTATTCATTAAATATAGCAGATGAAAGGTAGGCTTGAGTTAAGACACACGTGGTGGGCTGATGACCGAAAATCTATGAAGTTATGATAATTCAGGAACCGCAAAATAGTTCATAAAAATCCGAGCGATTGTAGAAGAAATGGGGCCTGTTGTTAAATTTTGTACCTGAACTCAGCAGATTGGTGCATCCACCCTGAGTGACCAACTAGCATCTCTGGTTCCACCTCATGCCGTCGAAAGGTTAGGTTGGCACTGCGAGCCTATAACTCTACGAAACTCTCTGGATACACACAAGGGGAAGGGGAAGCAGGAAAATGGTGGCATGAAAGAAAAAATTAATAAATAAACACACATGCACTTCCCTTTAGCAGAGCCTATGTGACTAATAACGCACAAAACGACAAAACTGAGGAGAAAAATGTGCATCAACTAGTTCCTGTCAACAAGTAAAGGAACAAGTTGCTCTCAGATTTCTGAAAGCAAGTTTTGTTGACCACTTTCGAAACTTTTAATGGTTCTTTGTGACACACAGTCAGTTGTGTTTTACTGCGCATAGGGCACTGGATAATAAAAAGTCAATAAAATTCAGTTATCCTAAACGATAGTGTTCTTGAATTAGGACTTCCACTTTCGATGTCACTCTGAACAATTGACTCGGGTTGGGAGGATAAGAGGAAGAATACTGCTGTAGACAGCGGGTGTCTTACTATTTCATAAGTACAAAAGATTAGACACATATGTACTCATACATGTTCACCTTGCAGCCAGACGCCATTTCTGTTATCTACAATTCCAAGCTTTTAATTGGAACTGTAAACTAAACGGTGGATTATTGTGAACAACACAAGCGCTCAAGACAATGGCTTTGTCATTGTCCACCAGTATGCGACAGGGGCACAACGTCACGATAGAAATATGTTGCATACAACATATAAGGACGGATTTTAAGAAACGGAATATACTGCACGTAGATTTGGAGCATCCAGAAACGATCTCACATACGTATAAAACAAAAAAATAAATAACATGAAAAGATAATGATGTTTGGTGATGTAGCGAGCTTGCTTCTGCTTATTACTGTATATTTCTCGCTTCACATTCAGCACATACGGAACGTTAAGAAAGTGAAGCCAACTAAGAAAGAGAAATACAAATTAACACAGGGGAAATAAATCGCATAAACATGATGTGCCAGGCTGGGTGAGTTCAGTATCTACATTTCAACTCTGATAGAGAAATACGCAGAATATGTGAGACTGGTAGAGTCATGGACTAGGATTTACTACGTCCCGAACATTCGAGCCTGCTGTAGTAATATACATCCCTAACGTTTCGTACCATACGTCTTACGATTTTCTACAGAAATGAACTCCATTTTAATGGAGCGTTTATTTTTTCTTTTTTTCTATTGCTTTCGGTGTGGTCTAATATCCAAATTCAGAGAGAGCAGGGCTTGAACAGATGTTTATTAAGCATATAATATTTTAAGCATAGCTTTCTGAGGAGTAACAGACTCTCACGAGTGCTTCCGTGTAACTAAATCACTCACACCCTATGCACATAGCAATGAATGGTAAATAACATTCCTTATAGCCTTAAACATTTCTCGATCACAATTAAATGAAATGGAAAGCTCGCCATATAAGAAGAAGCTTTGTTGTTGCATCCGAGTCACATGTAAATGTAACCTGTATTAGGCTTCATGAAGCGTGTCAATGGCGGAGGGATGCTGCAGAAAACGAAATCGTTACTTCAAAAATCTTTACAGGTGTAGTTAGTAAGGTAAAGACATGAAATATTGCAGGTTCAAAGGAAAATAGCTTTGTTTTTATGGAAAAATATTGTTGAACATCGAGGAACAGTATTTTGCAACAAATACAGGTTTTTAGTTCTTTTCATTGCCATTTTATAACAGAATTTCTAATTGTGCAATTATATTGTGAATTCCGTTCTTAGGTCCTAAGAAGATTATAATATCACTCAACAATAATGATTAGTTTATGTTTAAAATTTTGTTATTCACAAAGTTCTGAATTTCGTGTTATCAAAATTAACTGTTGCTTGCTGAATTTAATTAAAGAATACTATATTCCTTTAGTTCCAAAGAGGCAGCAACATAGGCTATGTCGAACAGGTCCTGAAAATTTCATAGTATTGGCTCACACAGGCTTCCAATAACGCTAAAATATAAAACCGATGTATTGCAGTTTAAAGTCTTATTTCATATATTTCAACATGTAATAGGCTTATCTGTGTTTTAAAATTCTCTGGACTGATACTGCTCATCCTCCAAGCTTCTCTCCTCTCCCCTTCTAACGTGTCTGGCTTACATTTGTAGATCAGACTGTGCTGTTAACTTTGGTAACCCTGCTCTGGTCGATGGTATAAAAAGCGTTTTCAGTCAACACACCTGGATTGACACCAGCCCTCTTCGGCATTTCAGTTCCGCCTTTATTTCCATCAACACATATAAAACTTCATCATAGACATCCATTTCTAGTACATTAAGTTCACAAAATGTAATCTTTGAGCATCTAATTCAATTTAAATTATGTAGACTTCCATTTGCATTACGTATTCTATGCAGACACTACCTCAGTAAATCAGGGATTACAAGAAACGTGAATGTGAGCGAAACTGTATACATAACGTGTTTAGTTTGAGTGCTTATGCAAAAAAATATTTTCTTATGTTATAGTAACACCGATAGTCCTTCCGGCACAAATTATGCGTTGGTGTTTGGGAGGTAGATACTTTAAAACAAAATTATCCCGCACAGCACGTCTCATTGCCTTTGAATTGATTCCATGAAATCTATATTTCTTAAACACAGTTTTTGCGCCTTTCTTTGTGTCTATCTGTTCACTTCCACGCAAATAATTTGTTAATTCATTCCCCCCGTAGTAATATGGGTTCGTATTAACAAAACGTAAATAAACCACACACACTAAAGTTGTAAGATAAAGATTTATCCAAAGACACAAATTCCTATCAAAGATATAGATTTCAGCCAAAGTTATAACTGTATCACGTGAAAAGAGCCTTTACACCCACAAAAA
This sequence comes from Schistocerca nitens, assembly GCF_023898315.1. Classification (NCBI taxonomy): domain Eukaryota; kingdom Metazoa; phylum Arthropoda; class Insecta; order Orthoptera; family Acrididae; genus Schistocerca; species Schistocerca nitens. The sequence continues at coordinate 363,826,640 of NC_064621.1, forward strand.
TACCGCTGATGCAACCCTATATCCAACAAAAAATACATATTTGTAAAATCTAACTTTCAAACCTAATTCCATGACATCACCATGCAGACTTAAAAATTTTTGTATTTTAAAGGTATTTCCCATGCTGTTATAAAGCTAAAATTTATACACAGCGTAGATTAATCTCCATGGATTAAGAAAAAATATATTCATCATTTGGATTTTCAGCTCCTTGTGTTCACCGTGTTTTCAGTTAAAATTGTTGGATGTAGGGTCCGCCTGTTATGGAAAACACCGTTACTTCAAGTTCCCAAACATGTTTCAGAATCTCTGTGCCATAATCAGTGGGTTTCTGTTTTATTTAATCTGTAATGTAAAAATTTTTACTAAATGATTACAAAATTACGGTAATATTTAGTTCAAACAACAATTTGTTTCTTTTAGTTAATACCTGTACACTAGGTTTTCATTGTTTTCCAGTACCACTTGTGTATTATTTATACAGGTAGCTTGTCATATGCAACTAAACGATGTTGATGAGCAATGTTGTTGGGAGTTAACCTATCATTTTATGTTTTAAACGTAATTTAGTTTGTCGTTATGTTTCGAACTTGTACTTACGTTTTCGCGTGGCAAGCCCTTTTATCTCATCTGAGATAATGTTGTAATCATATAGTAGAATGTTTACATTATAGATTAAATAAAACAGAAACCCACTGAAGATGGCACAAAGGTGCTGACAAATGTTTGGGAACTTGCAAAAACGGTGTTTTGCGTAACTGATGGACCCTATATCCAACAAAGCATACATTTTTGTAAAATCTAATTTTCAAACCTAATTCCATGACATCACCATTCAACGTCTCTAGGGCGTAATGAATTGAAATAAAACGTTTACCGTGTATGAAGCTTTGTCGCTGCAATCGAATTAAAAAGAAATTTCTCGTGTTGTAGACTTTATGAAGGGTGTCACTTGCGTAGTTATTGTACACGGGAGAGTGATAAACTGTGGTGTGGATCGTATAATTCAGTAGTAAAAGAGACAAGTTGGACTTGGCCAATTTCCTCCTGCACGAGTTGTTGCAGCTTAGTCCGATCGATGTACCCTAATAGACAACTCAAACGGTGGCACATTAAGCTGCTACTGCTCGCACAACTTTATTATTGGACTTCCCTGAAACACAGGGACCGTCTCACCGCAAGATGTGGTATCTCGCACAATTTGTATGCAACAGTTAGACAGACAATCAATAAAGTGTAGCCGGCCGGTGTGGCCAAGCGGTTCAAGGCGCTTCAGTCTGGAACCGCGCGACCGCTACGGTCGCAGGTTCGAATCCTGCCTCGGGCATGGATGTGTGTGATGTCCGTAGGCTAGTTAGGTTTAAGTGGTTCTAAGTTCTAGGGGACTGATGACCTCAGATGTTAAGTCCCATAGTACTCAGAGCCATTTGAATAAAGTGTAGACAGCAGCAGAGGTGTATGTCGTAATGATTATTATGTGTCACAACCACTAATTGCTTCAACACGGCACCCGCAGTTAATGTTACTGCTCAGCAGTTCATGTACAGTATGAAATGAAGGTATCGGCGTATTTAGAGTTACAGCAAGTTATAACATTAAGACGTAAACATCGCTCATCGATTACGTCTTGGCCTGTCCTAACTGGCCGACTGGTGCCTACAAGACAGTACGAGGAGCGATCTATATCCATTGGACATGCGATCAGCATGTCAGCATCCCCTCCAACCGTTATTGGCAGTAGACGAATCCTAGTGATAGCGCTGCTTCTATATTCAAAATGGCTCTGAGCACTATGGGACTCAACTGTTGAGGTCACTAGTCCCCTTGAACTTAGAACTAGTTAAACCTAACTAACCTAAGGACATCACAAACATCCATGCCCGAGGCAGGATTCGAACCTGCGACCGTAGCGGTCTTGCGGTTCCAGACTGCAGCGCCTTTAACCGCACGGCCACTTCGGCCGGCTTCTATATTCAAGCTGCTCCCCATGTGGTCTAACAAGGTCTGAGTCCACCTCGTTCCAGACCTCCCTACATAAGACAAATCCGAGGAGCTACCAGACTCGAACCCGCGAACTTCCGCACACAAAGCAGCGAAGCTAGCTATTCGGCTGTAAAAACGGTCTACATTCAGACACAGTAAACATTAGTAGTATAAAGCTCAACAATTTACACAGAAAACAGCTATTTTTACCGATATCTCTTTAATTCAGCATGAGATTTTCACTCTGCAGCGGAGTGTGCGCTGACATGAAACTTCCTGGCAGATTAAAACTGTGTGCCGGACCGAGACTCGAACTCGGGACCTTTGCCTTTTGCGGGCAATTGCTCTTCCTATTGTGTTGGCAGAAGAGCCAACACCGTGTTACTAGAGGAGGCCGATATGCACTCGTTTTAGCTCACGCAGGCTGGCGTGAGGAGGGAAGGACTACACTGACGTGAGGTCTGGAACATGACAAGGAATTAGAATTCAGAAAGCGGACGTAATTAGTTTGATACTTAACTTTAATCCATTAATGATGAACGTCACTCTTGACGGTACAATATTATCTGTTCAGAACAGTAACTGAATATGGCGCCTTGCTAGGTCGTAGCAAATGACGTAGCTGAAGGCTATGCTAAACTGTAGTCTCGGCAAATGAGAGCGTATGTAGACAGTGAACCATCGCTAGCAAAGTCGGCTGTACAACTGGGGCGAGTGCTAGGGAGTCTCTCTAGACTAGACCTGCCGTGTGGCGCCGCTCGGTCTGATAGTGGCGACACGCGGGTCCGACGTATACTAACGGACCGCGGCCGATTTAAAGGCTACCACCTAGCAAGTGTGGTGTCTGGTGGTGACACCACACTACTAACTTGAGCTACCCATGCACGACTCACGCCCCGTCCTCACAGCTTCACTTCTGCCAGTATCTCGTCTCCTACCTTCCAAACTTTACAGAAGCTCTCCTGCGAAAGGCGAAAGGCAAAGGTCCCGAGTTCGAGTCTCGGTCCGGCACACAGTTTTAATCTGCCACGAAGTTTCATATCAGCGCACACTCCACTACAGAGTGACGATCTCATTCTGGAAACATCCCCCAGGCTGTGGCTAAGCCATGTCTCCGCAATATCCTTTCTTTCAGGTGTGCTAGTTCTGCAAGGTTCGCAGGATAGCTTCTGTACAGTTTTGAAGGTAGGAGACGAGGTACTGGCAGAAGTGAAGCTGTGAGGAAGGGGCGTGAGTCGTGCTTGGGTAGCTCAGGTGGTAGAGCACTTGCCCGCGAAAGGCAAAGGTCCCGAGTTCGAGTCTCGGTCCGGCACACAGTTTTAATCTTTCAGGAAGTTTCATCTCTTGAATTACTTGTCACAAGACGGTGTCCCACTCGCATATTATGCAACAGGTAACATAATAAGATTAATCCTTACTTAATTCAGGATTAGTACTTTCTTCCACCAGCCCCTTCAATTTTTCTTGTTGGATTCTATGTGAAACACCAAGTGTTTTACTCTACAAAATTATACAAAGTCGATCATAGAAAATTCATGCAGTTTACAAGAAAGATAATATTTTGAAGGAACTTATCCATATCTGAAAGGAAATTCTACTGTAATACTTTGAAAATGAAGATAAATTAAATTAGAATTTAGACTTACAATCGGTTATTCCCGTAAGACTTACCAGAGTTGATTTCCTGGCCGTAGTGCATCAGCTGCTTCATGGCAGCTCCAGCTGGTGTGTGGCCCATAATGAGCGGCAGTAGCGTCTGGAACACGAAAGAGCACAAAGTACTTTCGTTTCATGTTTCGGGACGCTATGGGCGTACTGCGGTGCTTCTGCAGACACATTTAAATGAAAACTTGTCATTAAAGTCACAGTACTCATTCACTAAACAACCGTCTAAAATTTAGTTCTACTTTTTCGCTTTCAGTATCTTGACTGGTTTGATGCTGTCTTCCTTCTTTTCCAACTTTTTGTCGTACATATCTTTCGTTCCCGACATACTCCACGATCTGTTCTGTATATTTTAGTTTTTGTCTGTTCCTGTTATTTACTCCCTATATTTATCCTTCGAGTGTGAAATTAACCATTCTTAGATGATGTAACAAATTTACGACTTATTCAGTCTGCTTCTACATCTACATCTATACTCTGCAAACCTCTGTGATGTGCTAGGTAGAGGATATGTTCCAATGTACTAGTTATTAATGTTTTTCCAGTTCCATTCACGTACGGAGCGCTAGAAGAATGATTGTTTAAATGCCTTGCGTGCTGTAATTAACCTAATCTCTTTCTCAGGTCATTATGAGAGCGCTACGTAGGGAGTCGAAGTATATTCCTAGAGCCGTAATTTAAAGCCTGTTCTTGAAACTTCTTAAGTAGACTTTCTCGGCGTAGTTTACGTCTACCTTCCAAAGTCTGTCAGTTCAGTGTCTGCAGCATCTCTGTGACACTCTCCCATGGATCAAACAAACCTGTGACCTTTCGTACTGTCCTCAGTACTTCCCCTGTTACTCCTGTTTGGTACGGGTCCCACACACGTGAGCAATACTCTAGATTGGGTCGCATGAATGATTTGCAACCTATCTCCTTAGTAGACTGGTTCCATTTCCCCAGTATTCTATCAATTAATCACAGCCTACCACCTGAGTGGTGTGCACCAAAAGTAGACTAACATGCTATTAACCAGGTGGTCAAAAGGTTTTGGCTCGTCAGTATGAATCTAAAAAATATGAGTGCCAAGTATTTTCTTGTGGTTTTTCTGTTTTTCCCGTCCTCTAGGAAACCTAATTTCATTCTTTTCCCTGTTTTGTTCATTTATTGTAACAGAGAGTTCTGCCAACAGCCTTGTCGCAATGAGTGGTAACACAGTTTCCCCTCAGATCACTGAAATTAAGCGCTGTCGGGCTTGGTTGGCACTTCGATGGGCCACCCTATGGGTACGACGAGTGTTGTTAGCAAAAAAGGGGTGCAGTCAACTCTTGTGAGGCCAATTGATGACCTTCTTGATTGACAAGTAGTGGCAATGCTCACAAAAACTGACAATGGCTGGGAGAGCGGTGTGCTGACCACATGCTCCTCTGTATCCGCATCTGGTGACGCCTAAAGCCGTCGGCACACAGACCGTGCTGTCGAACGTTAACGTTGGGCGTGCCAAGTTCAACGTGCTGCAGAACGCTCAGGAACGATGCGACTCGTGCATACGGTACGTGGTATGCGCGATCGCAACGCACTCCAGCGGCAGTTGAGGGATGCTTGTAGTTCGTAAATCACACTGTTTACTCAACGGGCGTGCGTAAAATTCACACGTTAGCTCTATTAAAACGCACATTTCCTCCATCGCCCACGAAAAGGAAAGTACCATGTCCAATCAATAAGGACACAGGTTTATAAAAGTTCCATTACAAACAGTGTGGTACAAATTTGGATTACTTCTCCGCATAAGGTAAACACTATTTCATCATTCCCGCATTTTAGTAAAACCCCAAGGTCAGTCTTACTTGTTCAGTGTTCCTACCCAGTAGCAGAATCTTTGCAGCATGTGAAAGCGAAAAAGAAAAAGGAGCAAAATATCTTTATACAATTAGCGCAAGATGTCCTGTGGATTAAGCCAATCGAACAAAGTCACCCCTCAAAAAAAGGTGAACTTATATTTACATAACATCAAATATTATATTATATACTTATATTAAACTAATAATAAAGTATCAGAACCCAATAAAAACGCAAATGTTAGGAAAAATATTTGGAAGCGGCAAGACACGAACCACTGCCCCGTCAAAATAATCTACAGGGGCAGTGACGCTAGTCAAAAAATGGCTCTGAGCACTATGGGACTCAACATCTTAGGTCATAAGTCCCCTAGAACTTAGAACTACTTAAACCTAACTAACCTAAGGACATCACACACACCCAAGCCCGAGGCAGGATTCGAACCTGCGACCGTAGCAGCCTCGCGGTTCCGGACTGCAGCGCCAGAACCGCACGGCCACAGCGGCCGGCTGACGCTAGTCACGACGCTGTACCAACAACATACTGCAAACGTCTAATCATACTATCTTAGCTCGTGCAGAAAACCTTAATCGTAGATATGTTACTAATTGAAGTTTAATTATAACAAATTGTACCAAGAACAATGCGTTTTGGGTAGATCTTCAGTGTGTCGCTGGCTTCAAATAGCCTACTCTCATAATATGCAAGTTACAATAATTTTTTTGCCACGAATATGATGTTTCTCATTATTTTATTGGAACGAATCACACAGTTAACAACGGTTTTTTTTAGTGATTCTCAATTTGCTGGTGCTCAGAAACGGCATATATACATATAGGCTTGAAATGAATGCCAATATGGTGCCTCACAACTCTGTACTGAAGGGAGACGGCGTGCGTGTGACGTAGGTGGCGTTGTGCCATCTCATTGGTCAACGCTCAGACGCACGCTCAGAATATCTGACGTGCCAGATATTGCTCTGCACGTTCGGAAAGACTCCCGAACGTGCTATTCCACGCTATGATGTCAGAAATTCGGCACGCTCAACGCTCAACGCTTAACTTTAATCCATTAATGATGAACGTCGCTCTTGACGGTACATGAGTCACAATATTATCTGTTCAGAAGACACAGTAACTGAAAACTATCCTTGTTATTCTTTCAAGGGCAATGAATTTTTCAGACTTCACGTTTTCTTTAACGCCAGTGAGCTTAGGGAAATGGACTGTATTTCTTTTGTCAGAATGTGTTCCTTTCTTTTAAAAGGCGCCTCCATAAAATCAGAAATAAGTTGTTCGTCACCTTGCAGTGTCTTCCTGTGGGCAATGAGTTGTCAAGCCGAACTAAAATGCACGATCTGCAATACATACTGGATGTCCTAATTTTCGTGACTGCTCTCCTTTTTCCTTAAAAAATTTAACAATACCTAGTTTTAAATCGAAAAATAGTTACAGGTATACCCCTTGATTTACCCAACGTACTTTGGAGTAATAGACAGGGTGTTTCAGCAGGAATAGTAAATATCATAGAAGGCGGAGGTATAGAAGAATTGCAATAAAAATTCCATATAACACGTGTCTAATTTTTATTGAGTACAGAGACAGAGCTGTTAGAATGTAACCAAAACAAAGTTAAACCAAAGACAAACGAGGGCGTTTACAGTTGATTTTCAAAAATTCCACCGCCAACTTCAAAGCACTTTTGACTTTTCTTGATAACACAACATGTAGCTCATCTGAGCTCGTCTTTGCGTTCTTTTATGAGGGCTGCACTACTCATAATCCGAACGATCAAATCGGCTCCTGTCGTTACTTTTTCTTTGTAGACTTTGCCTTCCCACAGGTAAAACTTTACGATTCCTCCTGAAACACCCTTTGTCCTTATTCTTCGTTCATTTCCATCGAAAACTGTTGCAACCGACAGTGGAATAATGTGTATGACTTCAGAAAGTTGGTATTCGTACCACTAGTTACATTATGTAATCCATGCCTGCAAATTTAGCACAAAATGCTTCTTGATCTACGGAACAACGCATCCCGTTGTTGTAATTTTCCACTCTTTCATCGTCAACTAGATCTTTAAATTTTTTCTGCATATTGTTACAATGTAGTTCCACAGCAAATATGTAGTACACGTCGAGTATGCAACTGCATATCGCGCAACAGATGTTGATAATTCTTATCCTTCTCTCCTGTCATTTCCATTCATATTGGAGGCTTTTGTCGACACATCACTAGACTGTCTCTTTTTATGCAAACAGCCACTTGTCCGGGGAACTTCTTTTATACCATGAACAAGCAGTGAAGGGTAACGCTGAGTCAAATGTCACACTGTACCGAGTACGTCCGAGAAGGACTGAGTAAAGCCGGCACAGACGGAGCCTTGGCCTGCAAACGGCTCACGCATCGGTCTCTCATGCAGATTGGCATTCCGTGGCCAACCCTGTTGGAAATTGTTGTAACTGCGACCGGAACGGTCGGGGGGTAGCGGCGGGACCCGCGGAGAGGCCCGCGAACAACAACACAACGGGAGAGGACGGACACGACCAAAGAAGGACAGAACGAATACAACAAGATCGAACAACGGAGTCACAAGGAAACAAACACGTCCACTCGTACACAGAACAAGGAAGTAAACTGTCTAACGTGAGGCGAGGTGTCAACCGATGTACGCGTGATTAAACTGGCTGGCTGAGCTTCTTTTTTTCCTTTATTGTATTTCGACTCCTCCCAAAGGGGGTGGGCTGGCAGCAGTTTATTACACTGCTCTGCAGCCTACAGACTTTTTAAAACGTAAGGAGAAGTTAAGAAACAATAAAAGCAGGCGATAAAACGGGGACTTAAATCATAAAACGGCGGAAAAATTGGGGAAAGTTAAAACATAAAGCAAAGGGTTGGCAAAGCGAATAAAATACACAGGATGCAGACAGGTAACATACTAGACAGACAATTAAAAAAACATGGCGACAGTCTGGTTTCTGTTCACAAGATATATAAAATCACACCCAGCGACAGTATGATGGCTCTATGGGACTTAACATCTCAGGTCATCAGTCCCCTAGAACTTAGAACTACTTAAACCTAACTAACCTAAGGACATCACACACATCCAAGCCCGAGGCAGGATTCGAACCTGCGACCGCAGCGGTAGCGCGGTTCCAGACTGAAGCGCCCAGAACCGCTCGGCCACAACGGCCGGCGGGAGAGAAGGGGGCAGAGAGAGGGTAGGTGGGGAAAAAAGAGGATGGAAGGGGGGGTGAGAGGGAGCCCAGGAAAAGGACGGAGGAAAGGAGGGAGGGGTGAGGATCAGAGTCGATAGGAGGGATAAATGGAAGGAGAGAGGGCTTCACCTGGGAGGGGGAGTTGATGGAAGCCACTGTGGGAAAGGAGATGAAGGGTGTAGAGATGGCAGGTAGGGGGGACACAACAGGGAAGACGTGGCAGGGGGCGGGGACGGGAGAGGAGAGGAGCAACCAGGGGGTGAGGGGGATCAAGGCGGTGGGAGGTGTAGAGGATGCGAATATGTTCGAGGAATAGGAGCCGATGGGGGAAAGGAATGAGGTCATAGAGGGTCCGCGTGGGGGATGGGAGGCGTATACGGAAGGCGAGTCAGAGTGCATGACGCTCAAGGATCTGGAGGGACTTATAGAATTTGGTGGGTGGGGGGTGGGGGGGGGCGCTGGCTGAGCGGGAGGCAGGCTCTTAACTACGCTATCGGAAGCGCCGCTATTGGCCGCTGTAACCACGTGTTCCGCTGTGGCAACCTCACACTAAAAGCGGGCCAGGAGGCGCGCCGCCACAGCTTACGGCGCGATGGTGCAGAGACCTCAATGGGTCTTCGACGTCCATGACGTCTGGCGCGGATTCAAATTCCGCGGCGCGCGGTACCAGATCACGCCCCCCCCCCCCCGCACCCCCCACCCACCCACCCCCGAAAATCACGCGTAGGGGTGGAAACGCCCCGGACGGTGCCGAGGTGGGCGGCAGTGGGAAGAGGAACTGGGCGTATCAACTGCAATTGGCGGGGAGGAAGGGACGCCCGAGGTATCCATGACAGCCGATCCAGAGCCCAGGGCGTGGAGGGAGCCGCCGATCCACTCTGTGGCGGAGAGGGCCGGCGGCAGGCCCGCGGGGAGACGGCAACCGGGTGCAGGGACGGTGACTCGAGGACCACGTCCGTACCCGGAGGTAGGGAAAGAGGGGGCGGCGCGAGTCCCGTGGCAGCACGAGGGCGGAGCTGATTATGATGGCGCCGCTCCAACCCTTTCGACGTCTGCACCGACGTCACACACCGCCCGTGGGCCGAGACGTCCGTGGCAGGTGTCCAACCCGCCTTGCTCCCGTAATCTCGGGACCAGACGGCCGTGCCAGGGGCATACCACTGCGTGGGCCAGGAGTGAGGGCGGGAGGAGGATGGCATCAGCAAATGGAGCAGGGTCCGCGGATGTCGTCCATGAAGGAGTTCCGCCGGACTGCGTCCGTCAATTGGCGTAGTGCGATGCATGCTCAGAAACAGGGTGAGGGCCGACGTGGTTGGAGATGTGTCGACCGCCTTAATCAACTGGTGTTTAAAAGTGCAGACAAGCCTCTCCGCGGCCGGCCGTAGTAGCCGAGCGGTTATAGGCGCTACAGTCTGGAACCGCGCGACCGCTACGGTCGCAGGTTCGAATCCTGCCTCGGGCATGGATGTGTGTGATGTTCTTAGGTTAGTTAGGTTTAAGTAGTTCTAAGTTCTAGGGGACTGATGACCTCAGAAGTTAAGTCCCATAGTGCTCAGAGCCATTTGAACCAAGCCTCTCCGCCGCGCCATTGGACGAAGTACAAAATGTCCTATTTCATTCACTATACTGACAATACCAGACTATCGGCAACTACGAATTGGTACCAACTGCAGTCACAAATTTTAGGAAGGTTTAGAGATCTAGGGTTAAGGAAGAGAAGGACAACATTGGTTGCATATAGATTTTGGTTTTTCGCCCGTATACCTCAATCTCAATATTCTCTTCATCACAGAAAATCACTTGATACATCCACTCATGTAATCGAGAAAAAGAGCCGGAATGCTACAAGTTGAGCTCAAAGCAGCAGAGCTTGATTCAAACACGACACCTCGCAAAAGATGGATGCATGTAAATAGGTTGGTCTTGGCCTCCGGAAGGCGATCGACGGTGTACCATATCGTCAACTACAAACCAAGATCCGATCACATGGAGTATCGTCGCAAACAATGATTGGCTCTTCGAATATTGGACTAGTAGAAGCCAGTACGTTATAACGGGTGACGAATGTTCTATGGAAACAAAAATTACATCGGGTCTGCCACAAGGAAGCGTACTAGGTCTCCTGATGATATCAATATATATAAACGATTTATCCACTATAATCAGCATTACTATGAGATTGTTCTTTGACGATGCTGTTGTGTATAAGAAAGTATTATCATTGAAAGACCGTAAGGAACTGCATATAGTCTTCGACAAAATTTCCAGATGGTGCAATGAATAGTATCCTTATTTAAATATGGGTAAGTGTAACATTACTGTGAAAAAACGAAATAGCCAACGAAGGGATAACATTCTACGAGTCGGAATACGGAATGTCAGAAGTTTGAACCTAGTACGGAAGCAACAGGAAAGCTAGAAAATCTGAAAAGGGAAATAAAAAGGCTCGATCTAGATATAGCGGTGAGGGGGGTCAGTGAAGTGAAATGGAAAATGGAATAAGGATTTCTGGTCAGATGAATGTAGGGTAACACCAAGAGAAGCAGAAAATGGTATAACGGGGTAGGATTCTCTATGAATAGGAAGGTACAATAGAGAGTGAGTTCCTGTGAACAGTCCAGAGATAGGATTGTTCTAGGATTGTCAGAACTGACATCGAACCAACACCGAAAACAATAGGTCAGATATACATGCCTACGTCATAAGCTGAAGATGAATAGACGGAAAAGATCTATGAGAATAATGAATGGGTAATTCGGAATGTAAAGGCAGATGTAAATCTAATAATCGTGGGGAATGGAATGCAGTTGTAGGGGAAAAAGTAGGAGAAAGGTTACGAGACAGTATGGGCTTCGCATTAGAAATAAGGGTAGGGAAGGCTAATTGACTTCTGCAATAATTTTCAAATGATAGTACCGCATAATTTGTTCAAGAAGCACAAGAGGAGGAAGTATACTTGGAAAAGACCGAGAGACACGGGAAGGTTCCAGGTAGATTACATCATGATCAGACAAAGATTCCGAAATAAGATGTTGGATTATAAGACGTACGCAGATGCAGATATAGATTCAGATCACAATTTGGTAATGATGAAGAGTAGATTGATGTTTAAGAGAATCGACAGAAAGAATGAACACATCTAAAAAGGGCAATGACAGGCATTGGACAGACATACATAGGTGGAGAGGAGGTAACTGCGAAGAAACCTTGGGTAAGAGACGAAATAGTTAAATTGATCGACGAGAGGAGAAAGTGCAAAAATCTTCATGGAAAGATGGGAATACAGCAATATAACTCCTTTAAGTCTGAAATAAATAACAAATGCAGGGCAGCCATGGCGAATCGAAACAAAAATACTAGTCTGGAGGATTGACTCTGCAAACAGAAAATCGAAAACAACCTTTGGTGCAATTAAAAGTAAGGGTGGTAACACTGAGAGTGCAACGGGATACGCAGAAGACAGAGTAGATAGGTGAAAAGAGTATGTCGCAGGTCTCTGTGAGCGAGACAACTTATCTGATGATGTGTTAGAAGAAGAAATTGGAACTGATAGGAATTGAAAAGGGGATACAGTATTAGAGCCAGAATGTGAAAGAGCCCTGGAGGACTTGAGATCAAGTAAGGCAGAAGGGATAGATAACATTGCAGCGGAATTTCCACAGTCATTGAGGGAAATGACAACCGAATGACTGTTCAAGTCGGTGTGTAGAATTGATGACACTGGCTATGTACTATCAGACTTTCGTAAAAATATCATCTACGCTGTTCCGATGATAAAAGGCGCAAATAAGTGGGAAATCATCACGCAATCAGCTTCACAGCTCATACACCCAAGCACTGCTCATGCATCCAAGCTCTGGACGAGAGTAATTTACAGAAGTAGGCAAAAGAAAATTGAGGATCATTAGATGACAATCGGGTTGGCTTGAAGAAACATAAAGGCACCAGAAACGCAGTTCTAACTTTGCGATTGGTAATGGAAGCAAGACTGAAGAAAAATCGAGACACATTCATAGGATTCGTTGACCCGGAAAAAGCGATCAAAAATCTAAAAAGTTGCAATATGTTCAAAATTCTGAGAAAAATAGGAGTGAGCTTCAGGAAATCCTGGTGAGTGTGATATACACCGACGAAAGTCGTGGTGATAGCAAGTTGCACATATACGGATGGCGGTAGTTTCGCATACACAACATATAAAAGAGCAGTGCATTGTTGCAGCTGTCATTCGTACTCAGGTGGGATTCATGTGAAAAGGTTCTCGACGCGATAACGGCCGCACGACGGGTCAACGTGGAATGTTAGTTGGAGCTACATGCATGAGACATTCAGTTTCGGAAATCGTTAGGGAATTCAGTATTCCGAGATCCACAGTGTTAAGACTGTGCCGACAATACCAAATTTCAGGCATTACTTTCGCTATGGACGACGAAGTGGCCGACAGCCTTCAATTAACGACCGAGAGCAGCGGCGTTGGCGTAGAGTTGTCAGGGCTAATAGACGAGCAACACTGCGTGAAATAACCGCATAAATCAACGTGGGACATGACGACGGACGTATCCGTTAGGACAGTGCGGTGAAATATGGCGGTAATGGGTTATGGCAGCAGACGAAGGACGCGAGTGCGTTTGTTAATACTATGGTATCATCTACGCCTCTAGAGTTCAATCTATATTTGGAAGAAGCAATGACGGAAATAAAAGAAAGCTTCAAGAGTGGCATTAAATTTCAGGATGAAGGATATGAATGATTAGATTCGCTGATGATATTGCTATCCTCGGTGAATGTGAAGAAGAATTACAGGCTCAGTTGGATGGAATGAACAGTCTAGACAATACGAAATATGGATTGAGAGTAATGAGAAGTAGCAGAAACGTCCGCCCCAATAGCTGAATGGTCAGTGTAACGGACTGCCGTCCTGAGAGGGCCGGGTTCGATTCCCGGCTGGGTCGTGGGTTTTCTCCGCTCAGGGACTGGGTGTTGCGTTGTCTTCATCATAATTTCATCCACATGCGGCGTGTAGGTCGCCCAATGTGGTGTCGAATGTAATAAGATCTGCACCAAGGCGGCCGGACCTGCCCCGTAAGGGGCCTTCCGGCCAATGACGCCCAACGCTCATTTCCATTTTTTCAGTAGCAGAAATGAGAACAATTAGAAACTTGAAACTTCCTGGCAGATTAAAACTGTGTGCCGGACCGATACTCGAACTCGGACCTTCACCTTTCGCGGGCAAGTGCTCTGCCAACTGAGCTACCCAAGCACGACTCACGCCCCGTCCTCACAGCTTTACTTCTGCCAGTATCTCGTCTCCTACCTTCCAAACTTTACAGAAGCTCTCCTGCGAACCTTGCAGAACTAGCACTCCTGAAAGAAAGGATATTGCGGAGACATGGCTTAGCCACAGCCTGGGGGATGTATCCAGAATGAGATTTTCACTCTGCAGCGGAGTGTGCGCTGATATGAAGCTTGCTGGGAGATTAAAACTGTGTGCCGAACCGAGACTCGAACTCGGGACCTTTGCCTTTTGCGGGCAAGTGCTAACGCCAACTTTTTTTTTTTTTGTTGATCTCATTTTTGTTCCATCTGTTCGGGCGGACGTCCTATGACGTCCGTTTTAATTTCTTCGTTGAACCATTCACTCAGTTATTTTATTGCAGAGGCCAGCTAACCCTCTGACCGAACACGCTGAGCTACCTTGCCGGCGCCAACTGAGCTACCCAAGCACGACTCACGCCCCGTCCTCACAGCTTTACTTCTGCCAGTATCTCGTCTCCTACCTTCCAAACTCCGCTGCAGAGTGAAAATCTCATTCTGGAAACATCCCCCAGGCTGTGGCTAAGCCATGTCTCCGCAGTATCCTTTCTTTCAGGAGTGCTAGTTCGGCTAGGTTCGCAGGAGAGCACCTGTACAGTTTGGAAGGTAGGAGACGTGATACTGGCAGAAGTAAAGCTGTGAGGACAGGGCGTGAATCGTGCTTGGGTAGCTCAGTTGGCAGAGCACTTGCCCGCGAAAAGGCAGAGGTCCCGACTTCGAGTCTCGGTCCCGCACACAGTTTTAATCTGCCCAGAAATTTCATATCAGCGCACACTCCGCTGCAGAGTGACAATCTCTTTCTGGAAACATTCCCCAGGCTGTGGCTAAGCCATGTCTCCGCAATATCCTTTCTTTCAGGAGTGCTAGTTCTGCTAGGTTCGCAGGGGAGCTTCTGTAAAGTGTGGAAGGTAGGAGACGAGATACTGGCAGAAGTAATGCTGTGATGACCGGGTGTGAGTTGTGCTTGGGTAGCTCAGTTGGCCGAGCACTTGCCCGCGAAAGGCAAAGGTCCGAGTTCGAGTCTCGGTCCGGCACACAGTTTTAATCTGCCAGGAAGTTTCTTTTTCAGTGCACACTCCGCTGCAGTGTGAAAATCTCATTCCAAATTAGAAATTTAACATCTGGATTGATGCTCTCGAAGTACGTAGATGAAATTAAGGTACTATGCTACCTAGGCAGCAAAATAACCAATGACGGATGGAGCAAGGAGGACATCATAAACAGACTAGCGTTGGAAAATGGGCATTCCTGGCTAACAGAAGTCTACTAGCATCAGACACAGGCGTTAAGTTGAGGACGAAATTACTGAGAATGTATGCCTGAAACACAAAATTGTATGGTAATGCAACATGGGATAGAGAAAACCGGAACAGAATACAATCGAAGGGTTTGAGATGTGGTGCTACAGAGGAATACTGAGTGTTAGTTGGATTGATAGGTAAATAAATGGGGCCAGGGATTTTCTCTGCCTCTTGATGACTGGGTGTTGTGTGATGTCCTTAGGTTAGTTAGGTTTAAGTAGTTCTAAGTTCTAGGGGACTGATGACCGTAGATGTTAATTCCCATAGTGCTCAGAGTTTTGAACCATTTTAAGTAAATAAATGAGGAGGTTCTTCTCAAAATCGGTGAAAGAAGGTGTGGTGTCACCGCCAGACACCACACTTACTAGGTGGTAGCCTTTAAATCGGGCGCGGTCCGTTAGTATACGTCGGACACGCGTGTCGCCACTATCAGTGATTGCAGACCGAGCGCCGCCACACGGCAGGTTTAGTCTAGAGAGACTCCCTAGCACTCGCCCCAGTTGCACAGCGGACTTTGCTAGCAATTATTCACGGT
This sequence comes from Schistocerca nitens, assembly GCF_023898315.1. Taxonomy (NCBI): domain Eukaryota; kingdom Metazoa; phylum Arthropoda; class Insecta; order Orthoptera; family Acrididae; genus Schistocerca; species Schistocerca nitens. The sequence goes on from NC_064621.1 coordinate 363,842,472, forward strand.
CTACATACGCTCTCATTTGCCGAGACGACAGTTTAGCAGTTTAGCATAGCCTTCAGCTACGTCATTTGCTACGACACGAGTTTTGAGCTGCTTTCGAGACCGTTTGCCGTTTCAGCTGAAAAAGCCTCCACGCGTGAGCAGATTGACTGATCTCCAGTGTGATTCCCGTTTAAAAGACAAATTATTTTACGTCAAAACCGTCCAGGAAATCTACACTGTTTTCCTCAGGACAGTTTCCACGTCTTTGATAATGAGGTTGTAAACGTCATAAAATATTTTGCTCAACCTAAATGTGTCAAAGGCTTTCCGCGAATATGATACTAAGTAAGTCAGATTTAAGTGGCAACCTAAGCACGACAATCTGTGAAACTGTCTGCATCTGTACGACTGTCATGAGTTAGCACCAGATATAAATTATATTATATCTTCAGTGCTCCAAAAAATAATTAAATAATACTGAAAATTTGTTTTGTTTGTGATCTATGTTGTTGAGAAATCTGAAATACAAAACCAAGTCGCATATATATAAATTAAATTACGTCTTCAGCGCGCCAGAAAGGCAGTTAAATAATACTGAAAATTTGTTTTGTTTGTGATCTATATTGTTGCAAAATGTGAAATATAAAACTAAGTCCTATGTAGTGTAAATGTATTGTCATTTTGATGCAGCACGTTTGCACTCTCCCTCTCTTTCCCCTCCTGACGCACGGAAATCTTGACGTGTGGTGTGGAAGGAGGGCGTGGGGGGGGGGGGGGGCGCTGTGCACTGTCAGCATGCACTCGTGGCAAAGCACGGCTCAGCAGCTGTGTTCTTCGCCTTCCCTGGTTTACAAGCTACTCTAGTGCATTGCGTGTTATGGACATTGTAATGTTGCTAAATACACTCCTGGAAATTGAAATAAGAACACCGTGAATTCATTGTCCCAGGAAGGGGAAACTTTATTGACACATTCCTGGGGTCAGATACATCACATAATCACACTGACAGAACCACAGGCACATAGACACAGGCAACAGAGCATGCACAATGTCGGCACTAGTACAGTGTATATCCACCTTTCGCAGCAATGCAGGCTGCTATTCTCCCAAGGAGACGATCGTAGAGATGCTGGATGTAGTCCTGTGGAACGGCTTGCCATGCCATTTCCACCTGGCGCCTCAGTTGGACCAGCGTTCGTGCTGGACGTGCAGACCGCGTGAGACGACGCTTCATCCAGTCCCAAACATGCTCAATGGGGGACAGATCCGGAGATCTTGCTGGCCAGGGTAGTTGACTTACACCTTCTAGAGCACGTTGGGTGGCACGGGATACATGCGGACGTGCATTGTCCTGTTGGAACAGCAAGTTCCCTTGCCGGTCTAGGAATGGTAGAACGATAGGTTAGATGACGGTTTGGATGTACCGTGCACTATTCAGTGTCCCCTCGACGATCACCAGTGGTGTACGGCCAGTGTAGGAGATCGCTCCCCACACCATGATGCCGGGTGTTGGCCCTGTGTGCCTCGGTCGTATGCAGTCCTGATTGTGGCGCTCACCTGTACGGCGCCAAACACGCATACGACCATCATTGGCACCAAGGCAGAAGCGACTCTCATCGCTGAAGACGACACGTCTCCATTCGTCCCTCCATTCACGCCTGTCGCGACACCACTGGAGGCGGGCTGCACGATGTTGGGGCGTGAGCGGAAGACGGCCTAACGGTGTGCGGGACTGTAGCCCAGCTTCATGGAGACAGTTGCGAATGGTCCTCGCCGATACCCCAGGAGCAACAGTGTCCCTAATTTGCTGGGAAGTGGCGGTGCGGTCCCCTACGGCACTGCGTAGGATCCTACGGTCTTGGCGTGCATCCGTGCGTCGCTGCGGTCCGGTCCCAGATCGACGGGCACGTGCACCTTCCGCCGACCACTGGCGACAACATCGATGTACTGTGGAGACCTCACGCCCCACGTGTTGAGCAATTCGGCGGTACGTCCACCCGGCCTCCCGCATGCCCACTATACGCCCTCGCTCAAAGTCCGTCAACTGCACATACGGTTCACGTCCACGCTGTCCCGGCATGCTACCAGTGTTAAAGACTGCGATGGAGCTCCGTATGCCACGGCAAACTGGCTGACACTGACGGCGGCGGTGCACAAATGCTGCGCAGCTAGCGCCATTCGACGGCCAACACCGCGGTTCCTGGTGTGTCCGCTGTGCCGTGCGTGTGATCATTGCTTGTACAGCCCTCTCGCAGTGTCCGGAGCAAGTATGGTGGGTCTGACACACCGGTGTCAATGTGTTCTTTTTTCCATTTCCAGGAGTGTAATATGTCCCCAAACTGATCGCTAGTGGTGCCACCAGGAGCGCCATCGTCACTTGTGTGCAGCACGTGCACCAGCAACGGCGACACTGCTATTGACGGGATTAGTTTGCACCTCCAGGTCACGCACCCGTCAAGCCCTCCAAGGGTACTCCGCCTGCTGCGTATTTAAGTCACGGCGCAACCTCCAGCAGCCATAACCGACTACAATCTCGAATGAAGCCTCACTGTTCCTAGATGCAGTGAAAACGGTCACCACCAACCTAGTCGTCATAAGAGATGCAATGGTTCCTGTACTACTTGTAGCCTGCCTCTAGCTAACAGCCACACTCAATACGGCAAATATGTTGGTACCATCAGCAGCCCTATCCAGGGTTTTTTTCGTATGGTGAAAGACAGAGCTGTCCCCCAAATCCCCCACTGAACACTAACCTCAGTGTAATTACAATAAATACGACATAAAAGAAATTATTCACATAGTGAAGGGAGATGAAAATTTAATAGTCGTGGGTGACTGGAATTCAATAGTAGGAAAAGGAAGAGAAGGAAGAGTGGTAGGTGAATATGCAATGAGGGCAAGGAATGAAAGAGAAAACCGCCTGGCAGAATTTTACACAGGTCATAGCTTAATCATAATTGACACTTGGTTTACAAATCACTAAAGAAGCTTGTATACCTGGAAGAGGCCTGGAGACACTGGAAGATTTCAAGTGATTATATAATGGTAAGACAGCGATTTAGGAACCAGATTTTAAATTGTAAGATATTTCCGGGGGCATATAAGGAGTCTGACCACAATCTATTGGTTATGAACTGTAGATTAAAACTGAAGAAACTGCAAAAAGGTGGGAATTTAAGGAGATGGGACCTTGATAAACTGAAATAACCAGAGGTTGTAGAGAGTTTCAGAGAGAGCATTAGGGAACAACGATTGACAAGAACGGAGAAAAGAAATACAGTAGAAGAAGAATGGTTAGCTTTGAGAGATGAAATAGTGAAGGCAGCAGAGGATCAAGAAGGTAAAAAGATGAGAGCTAGTAGTTAACCTTGGGTGACTGAAGAGATATTGAATTTAATCGATGAAAGGAGAAAATATAAAAATGCAGTAAATGAAGTACGCAAAAAGGAATACAAACGTCTCCAAAATGAGATCGACAGGTAGAGCAAAATGGCTAAGCAGGGATGGTTACAGGACAAATGTAAGGATGTAGAGGCATATATCACTAGGGGTAAGATAGATACTGCCTTCAGAAAAATTAAAGAGACCTTTGGAGAGAAGAGAACCACTTGTATGAATATCAAGAGCTCAGATGGAAAATCAGTACTAAGCAAAGAAGGGAAAGCAGAAAATGTGGAACGACTATATGGAGGGTCTATACAAGAGCGATGTAGTTGAGACGAATATTATGGAAACAGAAGAGGACGTAGATGAAGATGAAATGGGAGATATGATACTGCGTGAAGAATCTGACAGAGCAGTGAAAGGCCTAAGTCGAAACATTGCCCCTGGAGTAGACAACATTCCAATAGAGCTACTGATAGCCTTGGGAGACCCAGCCCTGACAAAACTCTACCATCTGATGAGCAATATGTATGAGACAGGCGAAATACCCTCAGACTTCAAAAAGAACATAACAATTTCAATCCCAAAGTAAGAAAGTGTTGACAGGTGTGAAAATTACCGAATTATCAGTTTAATAAGCCACTGCTGCAAAATACTAACACGAATTCTTTACAGACGAATGGAAAAATTGGCAGAAGTCGACGTCGGGGAAGATTAGTTTGGAATCCGTAGAAATGCTGTAACACGTGAGTTAATACTGACCCTACGACTTATCTTAGACGATAGATCAAGGGAAGGCAAACCTACGTTTCTAGCATTTGTAGATTTAGAGAAAGCTTTTGACAATGTTGGCTGGAATTCTCTCTTTCAAATTCTGAAGGCGGTAGGGGTCAAACACAGGGAGCGAAAGGCCATTTACAATTTTTACAGAAACCAGATGGCAGTCATAAGGGTCGAGGGGCATGAAAGGGAAGCAGTGGTTGAGACAGGGAGTGAGACAGGGTTGTAGCCTATCTCCAATGTTATTCAATATGTATATTGAGCAAGCAGTAAAGGAAACAAAAGAAAAACTTGGAGTAGGTATTAAAATTCATGGAGAGGAAATAAAAAAATTGACGTTTGCCGACGACATTGCAATTCTGTCAGAGACAGCAAAGGACCTGTTAGAGCAGTTGAACGGAATGGACAGTTTCTTGAAAGGAGGATATAAGATGAACATCAACAAAAGCAAATCAAGGATAATGAAATTTAGTCGAATTAAATCAACTGATGCTGCGGGAATTAGATTAGGAAATAAGAAACTTAAAGCAGTAATAGTAGTCTGTTATGGAAACCACCGGCAACATTGTCACCGACTGTTCATCCAGTGGGTGCGACTGTAGCAACTGCTCCAGGAACTAACAGTCCCTGGTTCTACACAATCAGCCTAGCTGGGCAAAATTTAATAACAAGTACTATGGTTCGTGAGAGCAACAAAAACATTACCCCAAGTGGTAACGAATCCACCCGTCGGCAGGCGGCAAACGGGCATCCGGATTCTGGGGGACCCAGGCAACCACAAACTCAGAGAAAGTCGGACTTCTCTGGCAAACTACCGATTAAAACACCAACATTCATTGGCACACCAAATACCAATACACTGATACAACCTGTAAAGCTTGTCAGTCTTACTACAGAACTCGACAGAGAAATAATCCTATTACTAGCACTTCGGGAAACACGATATACTGACGATGATACAACAGATTATGGCAGCTACCACATGTTCAAGAGCAAAACTGATAGACAAATTGGCTATACTTGCACACAAGGATATCATAAAATCCGTCAAGCAAGTCACTCCCGTCAACAACAGACTCATGACGGCACATATACAGTGCGCCAACAGAAATTATACACTTGTCAACGCTCACACCCCAACCAACACAGACAACAAGAAAAACCCTACCGAAGTGAATAATTTCTGGAACCAATTGGAGAAGACTGTGGCGAAGATCCCCAAGAAGGACGCCATCTTACTCCTTGGTGACTTTAATGCGCAACTGGGCAGAGAAAAAGAACACAGGAAGATTATAGGCAGATATCCTACGCACAAATTTACCAACAGAAATGGAAGGCGACTAGTTGATCTCTGTTAACAATTCAACCAGAAGATAATGTCGATAGCTTTACGAAAGCACCCCAGAAAGCAAAAAATTGGCGCTCTCCTATTCGAGAACTTGGAGAATTCCAGATTAACCATACAGCAATCACCCACAAACAGCAACGAGAAATTCATGATGTACAAGTCCGAAGAGGTTCCAATATTGACTCAGACCACTACCTTACACGAGTCAAAGTAAAATTCACTCCACGAAAGTACAATCCCAAGAAATAGCACCTACAGATATTCGACGTAAATAGTCTCCACAAACAAACATAAAGGACGAATCGGAGAAAGAAGAAGCAAACACATGGGAAGAGTTCAAAAACAAGATTATACGTAAAGCACAGGAACTACTACCGCTGAGAAAAAAGAAAAAACAATGCATGGTAGAACGACAACAGTGAGAACGCCCTTAAATCAAGCAAACTGGGCTTTCAGAAATACAGCAGCAGGAAAACGACAGAAACGCAACAAAATCTCTTCAAAGTACGGAAAGAAACAGCCAGAACCATCAGACAAACCAAGAGAAGATACCTAAACGTACAACTAGAATACTTGGAGAGTGAATTTCGGATTTACAATGTAACAGGACATTTGCAAATAGGATACGAATATTCACACCACAAAAACTCTGCTTTAAAAAACAAAATGGAGAATTAGCACTTACTAATGAAGAAAACTGCAAACAACTCGCAGTTTACTTCGCCAATTTACTAAATTGTCCCGAACCTACAGAAAGATTCCCACTAATTGAACCCACACACACCAACCAAGACTCAATATCACCCTCAAAAGAAGAAATCCTCAAGCACCTCCACCATTTCAAAAACGACAAAGCGGCTGGTGATGATAACATAGTAGCAGAACTACTGATAAATTTAGGCCCACTTGAGGAGCTCATGGAAATTATCAAAGAAATTTGGACAACAGACGAATTACCTGACAACTGGAAGTGTGCACTTATCCACCCCCTGGACAAAAAAGGCGACATAACGGATGTCAACAATTACCGAGGCATTTCACTGCTACCAGTCACCTACAAGATATTCTCTTCATGCCTATTGCAGAGAACACAGGAGCAAATTGAACAAAAGAATGGGGAGTATCAAGCGGATGTCAGAACCGGTCGTTCCTGTCCTGAACAAATTTTTAATCTAAAAACAACGTTGAAATACAGAGCTATTAGACATAAGTCCACCATATGTACATTCGTCGACTTCAAGAAGGCGTATGACTCAGTCGACCGTAAATTCATTGTCAACATTCTTATAGAACTCGGACTTGACCAGAAAACACGTAAGCTCATTGAAGAAACACTCTCCATCACAATCTCTAAAGTAAAATTCTTGGGGAAATCTCAGAATGTTTTGAGATCAGAACTGAAAGACGGACTATCTCCAACTCTGTTCAATATCATTTTGGACAAGGTCGTAATGGAACGGGAGAGTGAGCTTAGAAAACATGGTCTATGGAAACCAGGAAAACTGAAGTCACCTGCCTAGCCCTTGCCGATGGCATTGCAATTTTTACAGACAGTAAACAAAATGCAATACATCAAATAGAAATACTCAAGTAATGAGCCGAGAACGTTGGCTTGCACATTTCTTTTGAGAAAACGGAATTTATGTGTACACTCTTGAACATACAGCATCTCACCACAAAATATGGATGGGTAAACAAAGTTCCACATTTTAAATACCTGGGGGATATTTTGGAACCCACTGGACTAGAAAAAAAAAACTCAAGAAACTCGAGCACAGAAAATAGAGAGAGCCTACGGTCGAACACACCAACTTTGCAACAAAAAGTGCATGTCCATGCATGCAAAAATCAGGCACTACAGCACTGTCATCGAACTCGAGGTGCTATACGCAGCAGAAACCTTGTCACTCCATAACAAGATGCTACTATAAAATCTACAAAAAGAAGAACGAAAGATCGTTAGGATGGACCACAAAAAACAGAAGCTGGACATAGAATGCAAACCAACAAAACTACAGAGGAAATGTCAAATATTGCTGCTGACATAAGTAAAAGACACCTTAAATTCTATGGACACATACACAGACTCCCTGAGTATAGACTCACAGCCACTGAAAACCTTAAAGGTATGACATGGGCCGAACAAGTACGAAGAGACCTTACTGATGCTCAACTCACCATTCAGGATACTGCAGACTGTAACATCTGCAGAAGCTAAATAGACAAGTGGGAAGTCCAGACAGAGACATGAGCTAAAAAGTCCGGTACAAAATGGATGGACGAAATAAAGAAAGCCATGAGCGAGAAAATGAAGGTCTCATGGAAAAACCGCAGTAACAACTATACATGCTTCACGTGATCCACAACGGGTCTACTACGTGTCTAATAATAACAATAATGACAATATAAAAAGTATTTATAGGTGTACAAAATAGATACTTTAGGTTATAGTGAGATCTGGGGAAGGAAAATTTAAGGTGACTGCACCAGCTAAGAATACTGGGAAATGAGGAAAATCTAGTTGGATAGAAGGATGCAAAGGGGTACCGAGTGTGAGCAGGGACAATATTAATCCTTATTGCTGCTGTAGTAGACGTCATTAATTGTCTTCTGAAGCTGAAGATATTATTCAGTTCTCTAATGTAATGAGGGAGGTTATTCCAGAGTCAGATCCCTGTTACTGGGAAGGTCTTCGAGGAATTGGTCTGAGTAATGGAGTGGGACCGAAAAGATTTAGCTCAGATGGGAAGGGGTGTTTCTGCAATGTTGTTCAGACGAGAGCGTTAAGGTCGAGGAGAGATATGAGGGACATCATACGTTGATAAGATAGTAGAGGAGAAAGAGGGTTTCTAAATCTCTGCATACAGTCAGGATAGCAGTGTATGTGACGGTGAAACGTGATCAAAGAATCTAATGTCAGATATATCACGTATATATGGAACACAGGCCTTTCACTATACAAGGCATGAAAGTACACTACTGCCCATTGAAGTTGCTACACCAAGATCAAATGCAGATGATAAACGGGTATTCATTGGACAAATATATTATACTAGAACTGACATGTGATTACATTTTCACGCAGTTTGGGTACATAGATCCTGAGAAATCAGTGCCCACAACAACCTCCTCTGGCCGTAATAACGGCCTTGATGCGCCTGGGCATTAAGTCAAACAGAGCTTGGATGGCGTGTACAGGTACAGCTGCCCATGCAGCTTCAACACGATACCACAGTTCATCTAGAGTAATGACTGGCGTATTGTGACGAGCCAGTTCCTCGGCCACCATTGACCACACATTTTCAATTGGTGAGTGGTCACGAGAATATGCTGGCCAGGGGCAGCAGTCGAACATTTTCTGTATCCGTACAGGACCTGCAACATGCGATCGTGCATTATCTGCTGAAATGTAGGGTTTCGCAGGGATCGAATGAAGGGTAGAGCCACGGGTCGTAACTCAACTGAAACGTAACGTCCACTGTTCAAAGTGCCGTCAATGCGAACAAGAGGTGACCGAGACGTGTAACCAATGGCACCCCATACCATCACGCCGAGTGATACGCCAGTATGGCGATGACGAATACACGCTTCCAATGTGCGTTCACCGCGATGTCGCCAAACACGGATGCGACCATCATGATACTGTAAACAGAACCTGGATTCATCCGAAAAAATGACGTTTTGCCATTCGTGCACCCAGGTTCGTCGTTGAGCACACCATCGCAGGCGCTCCTGTGTGTGATGCAGCGTTAAGGGTAATCGCAGCCATGGTCTCCGAGCTGATAGTCCATGCTGCTGCAAACGTCGCCGAACTGTTCGTGCATATGGCTGTTGTCTTGCAAACGTCGCCATCTGCTGACTCAGGGATCGAGACGTGGCTGCACGATCCATTACAGCCATGCGGATAAGATGCCTGTCATCTCGACTGCTAGTGATACGAGGCCTTTGGAATCCAGCGCAGCGTTCCGTATTACCTTCCTGAACCAACCGATTCCATATTCCGCTAACAGTCATTGGATCTCGACCAACGCGAGCAGCAATGTCGCGATACGATAAACCGCAATCGCTATAGGCTACAGTCCGACCTTTACCAAAGTCAGAAACGTGATGGTATGCATTTCTCCTTCTTAGATGAGGCAACACAACAACGTTTCACCAGGTAACGCCGGTGAACTGCTGTTTGTGTGTGAGAAGGAAAAGCTATCATTTGCATATCACAGCATGTTCTTCCTGTAGGTTAAATTTCGCGTCTGTAGCACGTCGTCTTCGTGGTGTAGCAACTTTAATGGTCATTAGTGTTATACAAAGTTTTATTGTGCACTGAAAATGTAGAATCCCGCACCCTAGGCTTTTCCTTACCGAGTTGAGATGCTTGGAGGAGTAGCCGGCCATGAGGAAGAGCAGGTTGGTGCAGACGTCCTTGTAGACAGCCTGTGACCGGCAGATGGTGGCGCCGAGGCCCTCCATGAACTCGCTGTGCGGAACCAGCTCGTGCATCCCCAGCTGGTTCACCACCGCCTGCCAGCAGATGCCACAACTTTGTCCTCAGGTCTCAGCCCAGCCGTTCGTAAGTGCGTCTCCCATAGCTTCCATGTCACACCAGGCGACTGCCGGTATACACCAACCTGACTTTCATCTCTTCGCCCTCCGCACCGCTCTCCCACTGTCAACGTAAGATTATGGAAAAGTCTATAACGGGGTCAACTCGTCCTCGAGGAGCCAGATGAGAATTCTTGAATAAATAAACAAACCATCAAAGTGGCATCAAATCGAACAGCTTTTTTTATCAGATAAGCCGAAATAGAATTAAAATTTGCACCAGATGGCAGTTATAACAGTCGAGGGACATGGAAGGGAAGCAGTGGTTGGGAAAGGAGTGAGACAGGGTTGTAGCCTCTCCCCGATGTTATTCAATCTGTATATTGAGCAAGCAGTGAAGGAAACAAAAGAAAAATTCGGAGTAGGTATTAAAATCCATGGAGAAGAAATAAAAACTTTGAGGTTCACCGATGACATTGTAATTCTGTCAGAAACAGCAAAGGACTTGGAAGACCAGTTGAACGGAATGGATAGTGTCTTGAAAGGAGGATATAAGATGAACATCAACAAAAGCAAAACGAGGACAATGGAATGTAGTCGAATTAAGTAGGGTGATGCTGAGGGAATTAGATTAGGAAATGAGATACTTAAAGTAGTAAAGGAGTTTTGTTATTTGGGGAGCAAAATAACTGATGATGGTCGAAGTAGAGAGGATATAAAATGTAGACTGGCAATGGCAAGGAGAGCGTTTCTGAAGAAGAGAAATTTGTTAACATTGAGTATAGATTTAAGTGTCAGGAAGTCGTTTCTGAAAGTATTTGTATGGAGTGTAGCCATGTATGGAAGTGAAACATGGACGATAACTAGTTTGGACAAGAAGAGAATAGAAGCTTTCGAAATGTGGTGCTTTAGAAGAATGCTGAAGATTAGATGGGTAGACCATATAACTAATGAGGAGGTATTGAATAGGATTGGGGAGAAGAGAAGTTTGTGGCACAACTTGACTAGAAGAAGGGATCGGTTGGTAGGACATGTTCTGAGGCATCAAGGGATCACCAATTTAGTATTGGAGGGCAGAGTGGATGGTAAAAATCGTGGAGGGAGACCCATAGATGAATACACTAAACAGATACAGAAGGATGTGGGTTGCAGTAGGTACTGGGAGATGAAGAAGCTTGCACAGGATACAGTAGCATGGAGAGCTGCATCAAACCAGTCTCAGGACTGAAGACCGCAAGAACAACGTGTTTTATTGCAGAGGACATAAGGAAGGGAAATATTCCGATGAAGAGATCATTGTAAACATGAAAGCTAAAAACAGTGTTGATGCAGAATGAGTTTTCACTTCCTGGCAGATAAAAATTCTGTACTGTAGGGGGGGTTCGAACGTATAGCCTTTTTCTTTCGCGGCCAAGTGTTCTATCGATGAAGCTATCCACTTACAACTCACGATCTGACCTCATATCTTCACTTCCATATATACCTTTCCTCCTGCTTTCCAATTTGCGAAAGGTAAAAGTCCCAGGTTCGAGTCTCACTCTGGTACACTGTTCTTCGTGTCAGGCTGTTTAAATATTCGATATATTGAAGAAAACTTAGACAGATCAGCAGGACTCATAAAAGTAAACAAATGGTATTTCATGGCATCATTCAAGTCCATGCACCAAAGTGTTCGCAATCTTATGATAAGGTAGAATACCTTTAGGAAGACCTACAGAAATTGGTAAGTAACAACAAAACACACTACTATATGATACTGGAAGATTTTAATGAAAATTAGGAGTAAAATGAAAGAATTGTTCCTCAATGGGAAGCAATTGGTATCTTCCCAGAAATCACACAGTCCATGCTTAATTAAAATTAGTCCTTAACAATTTATTCTAGATGTAATCAATTAAATGTATGATTAGTATGGATGAAATGCATACAAACATAATATTTATTGACTTTAACAAATACAGAATAATGTACAGAACGTTCCTAAAACGCTTTCTAATTGCGTATATTCATTGAGTTCTAAAATGCAAAGCAAAAATAATAAGAAGCTATAAAAATCATCCTCTTCTCACAGAAAGCTATATAGGTAGAGGATGAGAATATATTTAAAAATTAATTTAGCGTATAGTGTAGTACATCATATGAATTAATTGAAGGTAAGCAGTCTCCAACACAAAATTAAGTATTCATGTAAAACATACAGGCTGTAAAAAAGAAAAATACTATTTGGTACAAAAATACATAAAATATGTAAAACCACAAGTTGTGAGGAAATACAACTACCGTTGAATAACCTTATTGCCGAATTACTAAGCAGAGTTACTGAACAAGGTGTTTGCGAAATTCTTTCACCAAAGAACATGAAGAAAATTTTCTAGAATTCGAATAAGCACAACTGCCAACATAAGTAGCTTAGAAGCAGATATCCTAGGTGTAGAGAAGGAGCTTAAATCGCTTAATAAAGGCAATGCCTCCGCTGCAGATTGTATATCAATCGCGTTCCTTTGAGAGTATGCTGAAACAAATTACTCCATACTTAGCAATCTATAGGACCGTTAGCTCGCGGAAAGATACATACCTAAAGACTGGAAAGTTTCATAAGTCACACCAGTACCGAAGAAGGGAAATAGTAGTAAGCCACTGAATTACAGGCCCATATAACTCTCGTCGATTTGCAGTGGGATTTTGGAACATATATTGTTTCCGAACGCTATTAAATACCTCGAAAAAAATACCTTCAGCGGTGCTGGTCCTGATTGCTGTACACAATGGTACCTCTAATACCAAGTAACACGTCCTCTTCCATTGATACCTGCCTGTATTCGTCGTGGCATACTATCCACAAGTTCATCAAGGCAGTGTTGGTACAGATTGTCTCACTCCTAAAGGGTGATTCCTCGTAGACCCCTCAGAGTGATTTGTGGTCACGTCATCCATAAACAGCCCTTTTCTACATCTACATCTACATCTACATGACTACTCTGCAATTCACATTTAAGTGCTTGGCAGAGGGTTCGTCGAACCACAATCATACTATCTCTCTACCATTCCATTCCCGAACAGCGCGCGGGAAAAACGAACACCTAAACCTTTCTGTTCGAGCTCTGATTTCTCTTATATTATTTTTATGATCATTCCTACCTATGTAGGTTGGGCTCAACAAAATATTTTCGCATTCGGAAGAGAAAGTTGGTGACTGAAATTTCGGAAATAGATCCCGCCGCGACGAAAAACGTCTTTGCTGTAATGATTTCCATCCCAATTCGCGTATCATATCTGCCACACTCTCTCCCCTACTACGTGATAATACAAAACGAGCTGCCCTTTTTTGCACCCTTTCGATGTCCTCCGTCAATCCCACCTGGTAAGGATCCCACACCGCGCAGCAATATTCTAACAGACGACGAACGAGTGTAGTGTAAGCTGTCTCTTTAGTGGACTTGTTGCATGTTCTAAGTGTCCTTCCAATGAAACGCAACCTTTGGCTCGCCTTCCCTACAATATTATCTATGTGGTCTTTCCAACTGATGTTGTTCGTAATTTTAACACCCAGGTTCTAAACATTCTGCGTGGTGTCTGTTTGTTCTAAGTCGTGTCTCCCTACCACTTTCGCGCAACGACGCTCTGAGCGTGTTTTTAGGGAATTGACTAGTTTGAACCTGGGGCCTGTTGCTAGTAAGGAGACGCCAGACCAAACATGACAGGTAGAATTCAGAAGAGTTCAGTGAGACTAGCGATGATATAACCAAATACTTAATGATTTCAGCGTCAGCTCCACTGCACTCCCTGTGAAAGAATCTTAATAATAACTAAATTTAGTGGAAGGGGTTCAAGGCTTTCCTATTTTTTAGTTAGCTGGTAAAATAACGTCGAAAAAGCAGTTAAGTTTACCATTGGAAATTTTATTCTACTCACAAAACATTGTTTATAAATTGCACTATTGATAAAAGGAAATGTTTTAATACAGGATGGTAAAAACCAACTGCGTTCAACAAAAATGTGAACGAATATTCCCTGAATGGGTTTCCAAGTTCTACAATGGATCGAAGGATGACCTATGCCATATCACATCTATAATCTAGGTTTAAATTAAGTTTCACAAAAGAGCAAACTGTCAAAATGGTCTACAGTGACCCTCAATTATCTTTAATTACTTATCTAACTTGTCGTAAATTACAGTGGCTGATGTAGCTTCTCAATAACAATATAACAGAAAAATCATCGCATTTCAGATTTTTACTTCAAGTGGCAAATGTGAACACCATGAGCTTTAATTCACGATCGACACTAGTATTACGTAAAAAATGGGATGTAACAGATGCGACTTCCGCAGTTCTGAGCGAAGCCTTATGCGCTCAAAAATGCAGCATCGCGTGCGTTCATTACCTTGTCGGTGTTCGTCAGGGGGCGGCAGCCGACGCAGCTCCACTCACCTCGCCGTCTCGGAAGTAACTCTCTTCTAACTTCTCCTTACTACAATTAACAGAAGTTGGTTTAAAAAAAACTATCTGGCTGTGTTTTCATCTGACCAATCAGGCTCTCAATGTTAACCTTAAGCTCCGACTACAAAAATTCTGTCTATCCAATGAGAAACGATATACTTTTCGTGGTGGAGCAATGTTTTTAAAGTTTGCAACGTAACAGAGACGCGAAAAAGTCTCACGTTAAAACTTGCAGCTGGTGTGGTCCTTTAGTGTTATCGTAACATCTATACTGTTCTTTTGGAGGACTCTATCTTTTAACATGGGCTGGGGGGTGGTCTTGACGTAACAGAGACGCGAAAAAGTCTCACGCTAAAACTTGCGAGTGGTGTGGTCCTAGCGGTTAGCTGGCGACGTTGGTGTCCATCCGTCCCTTATCGTAGGGCCTTCCAGCTTAACGTGGTTCTGCTCTCGGTTTCTGTTCTCGTTTCTCCGCTCGGAACTGCGTCTGTCCCACAGTGGGAAGGTATGACATGCATTTAGGCATTCTTGTGTTAGTCTGTGGTATTCCATTTGCTCACCCGTTACATGTATTACTTTGGTTAATTTAATATCATGATTTATTTGGAGCTATGTGACATACTACTGGATTTGCTTATCATGTCAGGTTTTTAATGGTAGGTGTTGGATTTGCCTGACACCTTACATATCACCACCCTTCGAACTTAATTTTTTCACTGAAGTTAGGCAATGATTGAATCGTTGTCTAAGTTAGTCAAAAATTATTGCTTTATCTAAATTTTGTTGCCTACTGTTCAGCCACATTATTCTGTTCTATGCTAGTTTGTATTACTAATTTATATTTTTATATTCTTCCACATTATAATTAAAAATGACAAGAGAAGAATATTTTTATGCTATTATTAATTATTAATTATTTTCTTTCTTTATTTAAGTGTGAAGTTTGTTTTTTAAGAAGTTTGTTATCGAAAGTGAAGAGTCTTTCACATCGATTTTCTTAGAAATATATTTTTTTAATAAATGTTGTAATTAAGTAAAATCTATTCCTAACACATTTTCTAAATATCATGTACAAGTAAAATGTTTTTGTTTCTAGACACTCATTTCAACATTGTTACACTAACAAATAAGAATTATTTCCAAGAATTGCTTTGACAAAGAAATATACATACACAAATATTGAGATATTATCCTAACAAATGGTACAAATGTTTAAAAAAAAGGGAAAACATCCAACAAGATAATTTTTTATTCTTTGTTTTTATAAGGAGAAAATAAGTAAAATATAGTTATTCTTTTATTTTTATGAGGAGAAAATAAGTGGCATACAGTTTTAGTGTTTATTATGCCTTACTTTTGTTCTTTATATACTGTCCATTTCAGAACTAATGACTTATTTTTATCGATAGTCTATTTTTTACTTAAGTCCATAGTCAATGACTGTTATTTTGTAGTTTATTAGCTGCCTGGTGTTCTTAACTTATTTAGTTTTTCACATGTCTCTTTTGCACAATTCCTACATCACATAATTTGATTTCACACATTCACACAATCCTATGAATGTTCAATCATGAGGTTGGCGAATGTTTTTGCATGTGTGTGTTGCTGCTGCTGTTGCTGTTGCAGTTGTGGAGGTCCCATAATGGAATGGAGCTGTGAGTGCAGAATCTCTTGGTTTACTGGCTTTGTATGCGTAAAGTCATCGTTATGTGTCGCTGAAAGTGGTCGATTTTCGTTGTAATACTTCGCAGACGACTAGTTTACAATAGGATAGGGATTTGGGAAGGTATGTCGTCTATTCTTCACCCATCTTCTTTCTTGGTCTCAATCTTGCGAGTCTTCAACTTCTGTTCTTCCTGCTTTTTCTCTGCTTCTTACTTGCTTCTTCGTTCTTCTCTGGACAGGATATGGAAATATTTATTGATAACTAGTCGCTTTGAAGTTCTCCTCCTAGTAACAGTTTGATAAATGGTTTGGACATGTCATTTCCACTTTGTGGACGTTTTTCTTCAGTTTCGTGCATCAGTGTGCTGTTTAATAGCGGTAGTGTGACTTTTACATTTTTTTTTTTTTTGCCCGTGGTGGCTTGCCCAAGTGGTCTTCTCATCAGGCCGTTTTTTTTTTGCTCGCTCCGCTGAGTGGGAGCGCTCGGAGACCCTTCGGCGTCCCGTCGCGTCTCTGCAGGGTTCCGTATTCTGTCCCAGCATATATACAGCCCATTTCAGCAACAAGGGCCTTCTGTTGGTCTCGCTGTCCTTTCCCTTCTCTCGACTATTCTGCCTTGTAGGAATCGTGTCTTGCTAATTACGTCCTTTTCTTTCTTAATACTTCTCGCGTTGCAACTTGTGGGTCGTTGCATCTTGTCCGTGCTGGAGATTTTACAATGGTTCTTACAAAAAGTTTTACTTATAATCATCTATCACATGTCTAGTACCTTCATTATTTTATGCCTTCTTAAAAAAGCTTTACAAATTTTGGCGCCCTTTCCATGTTACAATTCTAAGATATTTTGAGTCTTAACTTATACAAGAAACCTCAAATTCGTTTTTTATTTTTGTGTAGTGTCGTGGTGTATAGCATTTTAGTATTTCATGCTGTTAGACTATCTACGCTTTATCCCTTCACCTTAATCTATGGTACTCTTGGTGTTATTTTTGTTTTTGTTTTTATTGAAACTACTTTCTTTTTCCCACCTTCCTCTCTCTTCATTCTTCTTTCTCCTGACGATCTTATGTGCAACATAATCTTGAAATATTGTGCTAATTATTTACCAGTAATAAAATTAATCTTCAAACTTGTACTGAAAGCGTTTAATACTGCCAGTCTTAGGTAAAAATACCTCTGCTTTATCTCGTAAAATACCCTCTAATTCTCTTTTACTGTGTTCCGAAATACCTTGAACTTCTTGCAATTTTTCGTCGATTTCTTTATGAACTTCTAACATGAGTTAAGGCGATTCCCCCTTTTGTGCATACCATTCTAATTCTTCATCCTCTTTATCTCGCATCATTCTTAATTGTTTGTTTGTAACTGGTATTTCTTCCAATTTTAGCTTTTGCTCAAAGAGAAGTGTGACATTCCCGAATGTTACGCTACCTTTCCCCATATCTGTTATTGCTCGCCTCTCATTTAAAAAATCTGTACCTATAATCAAATCTACAGTTAGTTTAGGTATAATCACGAAGTTGGCTTCGATCTTTTGACCTTGGCACGAAGAGTTAACCTTGTTTGTTTCGTAACTTCCGCAGCATTGTTTCTAATAGGACCTCTTACTTTAATCTTACGTGTTTTCAGAACTGGCAATTCCTCATTGGCATTACACTGCATGAATAAATTTTCTGAGATCGCAGTCAGTTCACTTCCGCTATCAATTACAATATTGACTGGGATATGCTTTACCATGGCCTTCACAATTGGTTGAATTTGAAAGGGTTGGTTCTGTTCTTCTTCTTCTTGCATCAACGAATCCTCCACTGAATCATACATGAGTCTTTTTAGGAATTTCCCTTGTGCGATTCGAACTTTCTGCAGGATAAGCTTCGACTGCTGCTTCTCTCTCTTTTATTTCCTCTTCTCTATTTCTTCCTTGATGCATGCTTTCTTCAACATCCTCTACTTTTTCCTCATCCTCGTCTATCTTCGCCTTCTTCATCGCTACTTCCACATAATCGCATCTAAATGCTCTAATTATCGTTTCATAACTTCCTTCATTATATACGTTGGGTTGTGTGCCCACTCGTAACTTATTTTCAACTTCTGTCGACTGCGCATTATCCTCATTCAATTCGCTTTTCTTCTCTTCTCGTGATAAGATTTTTACTTCTCTGTTCAAGGTGCTGCAATTGTCCTGGGTTGGTGCGTCATTCTCTTTGGCATGGGCGCTTAGCTGTCAATTCGAACTTTTATCGGGGTTTGGTGGTCTCACCTCCACTTCTTCTATCTGCATTCTCTTTTCTTGTTCAGCTTGTTGGTAGTGGTTTCTTTGTTGATAATTTGTCGGTCTATTGGTTCTTCAGTACCCATTCCGGTTGTCGTTATTCCCTCTGTAATAGTTGTTGCCGTTCCTGGGTGAATTATAGTTATTGCCATATTCTATTCTAAATCCATAACCGGTTCTTTGTTGAAATCTATTGTCGTTTCTTGGTGCGAAGTTATCACATGGTTCGTAATCATTGTTTCTTCGTACTGTGTCTTGTGGATTCCACTGCTTTTTGCTTTCGTTTTCACGTGCGCTTCGTCTTTTTCTTGCGTCATCTTCCGAAAATATGAACTCTAGTTCCCTTAGAATACCTTTAAATGCTTCGACGTCATTGCCTCCGACCTACTAATGATTGCTGGTATTTCAATGGTAGCTTCATCGCGCATAATTTAATCAACTCTGCGTCACTGTATGGTACATCTAAGCATTGATTTTTCTTTGCCATTAATTCGAAAAATTTCACGGGACTCTTCTCTCCTGAATTTTCAAAATATGGGTTCTGTAATAATTCGTACTTCACTCTGTTCTGTGCTTCGCTGGACCAATATCGTGAGAGAAACTTCTCTCTCTCCGTACGATCGGCATGTCGCTGCAACATTCTGCATGGTTTCTGCGACTGTTCCTGACATGTGTGCACATATAAAATCTAATTTGTGTGCTAGCGTCCAGTGTTCTGGTAATCCTACTCGGAATTGATCAATAAGAGTTCGTGGATGTAATGAGTTTCCTTCTCGAAAGTGTTGAAATTTTCTGACTGTGAGGAAATGATAGTTGTCGTACTTCGTCATAGTTCCATATGAAATTCGCGATTCTTCGCCACTTTTGTTTCTGATCATTTCTCCCGTCGTTCTTTCCGGTTGCGGTAGATCCATTGGATATTGTCCACTGTAACTTTCGCCTACCCTTGCGTAGTATCGTTGGAGTGTTACGCAATAATTTTCTTCCATCAGTTGTGAACGTGTAGCTGAATGCATTGCACTGTACTCTTCGCGACCTTGCTTTCTATTGTCAAGTATTGGTTCGGTATCTTGTCTGGCTAACCTTGCTGCTTCATTGCACCATCCAAACTGTCTTGAAACGTACATTTGTGGTTCCGCATGTGTTTGTGATGACGTTTGTTCATCAAGAATTTCGAAACGTGTTTGTTGCTGTGCAGGCTGTCTGATTTCACGTATGTTACTTTCCGCCTGTAATTGGAATCGGAAATGTGTAATATCTTCGTTAATTGCTTGTTTTTCCGGTGCTGTTACACATACGGATGTGGTTGCAGACTCTGTGCTTGTTCGATCCTGTTCACTACGATCTTCAATGGTTTGCAACAACTCTGTTCGCAATTTCTGAAACTGTCGCTTCGTTTGCGCTTCTATTTTGACTATCCGGTTATCATATCTTTTCAGCGCTGCTTTCGTGATACGTTTGTGTAACACACTGTTTTCAACAATTTCACGCGCTGTACCTGCTGCTTGTCTAGTAATTTCGTTTATCTGTTTCTCTAGTTTCTTGACTTCTCCCTGGGTGTTGTTACGTGATGTTTTGATCTCGTCCTGAATGTCATTACGCAATGTTTGTACGTCCGCTTGTACCTTGTCAATGTCTGTTCTCAATTGATTGTGACCTGTTATTAAGTTTCCTATCACTTCTCGAGATTCTTTTGCCTCGTCTTCAATATGACTTAGGTGTAACTGAATATTTTTGTTTTGTTCTTTAATCTCACGCAATTGTCTCGTGGTTTCTGCAATTTGTTTCGTCGTTTCTGCATTTTGTTTCGTCATTTCTGCATTCTGAATTTTAATTTGTTTCGCAATTTCTTTATTTTGTCTTGTCATGGTTTCCGTCATTAATTGTAACAATTCTGCCAGATTGGTGGGTCCTATTGCGTTTTCTTCCGACGTCCTACGCTCTGTGTTTTCGCCCAAGTGTTGGTTCGCAACCGATTGCATTGAACTGTGCTGTGACACGTTTCTGCTCGCATTCCTTGTTCTCTGTGGTGAGGGAGCTCCGATTCCTTTTACTATGGGTTCTACGTATTCAAGACGCAACTTAGAATCCTCATCGACTGTCTCTCTACTTTCCTGCTCCTCTGTCGTATGCTGACCTAGGTTTTCTGTGTCTTGACGTACATTATCCTCGTTATGGTGCGTTATATGTCCTATTTCTCGCGATACTGCATCGTCTGTTGTACTGTCCTCTATTCTCTGTCCATTTTCATGCTGGGTCTCTACCTCAATTCGGTCAAGGTCTCGATCTGCCAATGCTAATCTTTCCGAATCCCTTATTTTCTGTTTTAAAAGCAATTCACGCGCCCTACTTCGCGTCAACATGCGCTCATACGATCTCACGCGTTACATAACTTTTTATACACACGAATTGACAAACCATTCACTTACTTGTTGGGTCAGAACCAACTTGTCAACGATATATCCGCCACCTGTGCGCTTGCATTGAGGAGAAAACTTAATTCTAACAATATTAAAATTCATAACTTAATTATGCTGTTTTCTCTGCTAGAATGTCCATCTATTGAATACTTTATTACTATCTGTCGCTGCAGCTACTGTTTTCGACTATGTATAACCGTGGAAAATTTTTTTTTTACAAAAATTTTTCAGTAAGATATTTTTCTGACCCAGTTAGGCATGTGGTCGACCTTCAATCATGGTATTTACCATCCTGGCAGGGTCGCCATTTTCTAAACATTCTGCGTGGTGTCTGTTTGTTCTAAGTCGTGTCTCCCTACCACTTTCGCGCAACGACGCTCTGAGTGTGTTTTTAGGGAATTGACTAGTTTGAACATGGGACCTGTTGCTGGTAAGGAGACGCCAGACAACACATGACATGTAGAATTCAGAAGAGTTCAGTGAGACTAGCGATGATATAACCAAATACTTAATGATTTCAGCATCAGCTCCACTGCACTCCCTATAAAAGAATCTTAATACTAACTAAATTTAGTGGAAGGGGTTCAAGGCTTTCCTATTTTTTAGTTAGCTGGTAAAATAACGTCGAAAAAGCAGTTAAGTTTACCATTGGAAATTTTATTCTACTCACAAAACATTGTTTATAAATTGCACTATTGATAAAATGAAATGTTTTAATACATGATGGTAAATACCAACTGCGTTCAACAAAAATGTGAACGAATATTCCCCGAATGGGTTTCCAAGTTCTACAATGGATCGAAGGATGACCTATGCCATATCACATCTATAATCTAAGTTTAAATTAAGTTTCACAAAAGAGCAAACTATCAAAATGGTCTACAGTGACCCTCAATTATCTTTAATTACTTATCTAACTTGTCGTAAATTACAGTGGCTGATGTGGCTTCTCAGTAACAATATAACAGAAAAATCTTCGCGTTTCAGATTTTTACTTCAAGTTGCAAATGTGAACACCATGAGCTTTAATTCACGATCGACACTAGTATCACGTAAAAAAGGGGATGTAACAGATGAGACTTCTGCAGTTCTGAGTGAAGCCTTATGCGCTCAAAAATGCGGCATCGCGTGCGTTCATTACCTTGTCGGTGTTCGTCAGGGGGCGGCAGCCGACGCAGCTCCACTCACCTCGCCGTCTCGGAAGTAACTCTCTTCTAACTTCTCCTTACTACAATTAACAGAAGTTGGTTTAAAAAAAACTATCTGGCTGTGATTTCATCTGACCAATCAGGCTCTCAATGTTAACCTTAAGCTCCGCCTACAAAAATTCTGTCTATCCAATGAGAAACGTTATACATTTCGTGGTGGGGCAATGTCTATAAAGTTTGCAAAGTAACAGAGTCGCGAAAAAGTCACATGCTAAAACTTGCAGCTGGTGTGGTCCTTTAGTGTTATCGTAACATCTATACTGTTCTTTTGGAGGGCTCTATCTTTTAACATGGGCTGGGGGTGGTCCTAACGTAACAGAGACGCGAAAAAGTCTCACGCTAAAACTTGCGGGTGGTGTAGCCCTTTTTGTGTTATCGTAAGATCTATACTGTTCTTCTGGAGGGCTCTAGCTTTTAACATTGGCTGCGGGGTGGTCTTGACGTAACAGAGACGCGAAAAAGTCTCACGCTAAAACTTGCGGGTGGTGTGGTCCTAGCGGTTAGCTGGCGACGTGGGTGTCCGTCCGTCCCTTATCGTAGGGCCTTCCAGCTTAACACGGTTCCGCTCTCGGCTTCTGTTCTCGTTTCTCCCCTCGGAACTGCGCCTGTCCCACGGTGGGAAGGTATGACATGCATTTGGGCATTCTCGTGTTAGTCTGTGGTATTCCATTTTCTCACTCGTTACTCGTATTACTTTGGTTAATTTAATCTCACGATTTATTCGGAGCTATGTGACATACTACTGGATTTGCTTATCATGTCAGGTTTTTCATGGAAGGTGTTGGATTTGCCTGACACCTTACAAGGTACTTAGTTGAATTGACAGCATTGAGTATTGTACTATTTATCGAGTAATCGAATTCCAACGGATTTCTTTTGGAACTCATGTGGGTCACCTCACACTTTTCGTTATTTAGCGTCAACTGCCACCTGCCACACCATACAGCAATCTTTTCTAAATCGCTTTGCAACTGATACTGGTCTTCGGATGACCTTACTAGACGGTAAATTACAGCATCATCTGCGAACAACCTAAGAGAACTGCTCAGATTGTCACCCAGGTCATTTATATAGATCAGGAACATCAGAGGTCCCAGGACGCTTCCCTGGGGAACACCTGATATCACTTCAGTTTTACTCGATGATTTGCCGTCTATTACTACGAACTGCGACCTTCCTGACAGGAAATCACGAATCCAGTCGCACAACTGAGACGATACCCTATAGGCCCGCAGCTTGATTAGAAGTCGCTTGTGAGGAACGGTGTCAAAAGCTTTCCGGAAATCTAGAAATACGGAATCAACTTGAGATCCCGTGTCGATAGCGGCCATTACTTCGTGCGAATAAAAAGCTAGCTGCGTTGCACAAGAACGATGTTTTCTGAAACCATGGTGATTATGTATCAATAGATCGTTCCCTTCGAGGTGATTCATAATGTTTGAATACAGTATATGCTCCAAAACCCTACTGCAAACCGACGTCAATGATATAGGTCTGTAGTTAGATGGATTACTCCTACTACCCGTCTTAAACACTGGTGCGACCTGCGATATTTTTCAATCTGTAGGTACAGATCTATCGGTCAGCGAGCGGTTGTATATGAGTGCTAAGTAGGGAGCTATTGTATCAGTGTAATCTGAAAGGAACCTAATCGGTATACAATCTGGACCTGAAGACTTGCCCGTATCAAGCGATTTGAGTTGCTTCGCAACCCCTAAGGTATCTACTTCTAAGAAACTCATGCTAGCAGCTGTTCGCGTTTCAAATTCTGGAATATTCCATTCATCTTCCCTGGTGAAGGAATTTCGGAAAACTGCGTTCAATAACTCCGCTTTAGCGGCACAGTCGTCGGTAACAGTACCGTCGGCACTGCGCAGCGAAGGTATTGACTGCGTCTTGCTGCTTGTGTACTTTACATACGACCTGAATTTCTTCGGATTTTCTACCAAATTTCGAGAGAATGTTTCGTTGTGGAAACTATTAAAGGCATCTCGCATTGAAGTCCGTGCCAAATTTCGCGCGTCTGTAAATTTTAGCCAATCTTCGGGATTTCACGTTCTTCTGAACTTCGCATGCTTTTTCCGTTGCCTCTGCAACAGAGTTCGGACCTGTTTTGTGTACCACGGGGGATCGGTTCCATCTCTTACCAATTTATGAAGTATGAATCTCTCAATTGCTGTTGCTACTATATCTTTGAATTTGAGCCACATCTCGTCTACATTTGCATAGTCAGTTCGGAAGGGATGGAGATTGTCTCTTAGGAAGGCTTCTAGTGACACTTTATCCGCTTTTTTAAATAAAATTATTTTGCGTTTGTTTTTGGTGGATTTGGAAGAAACGGTATTGAGCCTAGCTTCAATCCATCCCAGGCATGTTCGATAGGGTTCATGTCTGGAGAACATGCTGGCCACTCTAGTCGAGCGATGTCGTTATCCTCAAGAAAGTCATTCACAACATGTGCACGATGGGGGCGCGAATTGTCGTCCATGAAGACGAATACCTTGGCAATATGCTGCCGATGTGGTTGCACTATCGTAATGGCTATTACGGTGCTTTCCATGACCACCAGTGGCGTACATCGGCCTCACATAATGCCACCCCAAAACAGCAGGGAACCTCCACCTTACTGCACTCGATGGACAGTGCGTCTAAAGGCTTTCAGCCTGACAGGGTTGTCTCCAAACACGTCTCCGACAATTGTCTGGTTGGAGGCATGTGCGACACTCATCGATGGAGAGAACGTGATGCCAACCCCGAGCGGTCCATTCGACATGTTGTTGGGCCCATCTGTACCGAGCTGCATGGTTTCGGGGTTGCAAAGATGGACCTCGCCATGGGCGTCGGGAGTGAAGTTGCGCATCACGCAGCCTATTGCACACCGTTTGAGTGGTAACACGACGTCATGTGGCTGCACGAAAAGCATTATTCAACATGGTGGCGTTGCTGTCAGGATTCCTCCGAGCCATAATCCTTAGGTACCGGTCATCCACTGCAGTAGTAGCCCTTGGGCGGCCTGAGCGAGGCATGTCATCTACAGTTCCTGTCTCTCTGTATCTTCTCCATGTCCGAACAACATCGCTTTAGTTCACTCCAAAATGCCTGGACACTTCCCTTGTTGAGAGCCCTTGCTGGCACAAAGTAACAATAAGCGCGATCGAACCTCGGTATTGACTGTCTAGACATGGTTGAGCTACAGACAATGCGAAGCGTGTACCTCCTTCCTGGTGGAATGACTGGAACTGATCGGTTGACGGCCCCCCTCCGGCTAAGAGGCGCTGCCCATGCAAGGTTGTTTACATCTTTGGGCGGGTTTAGGGGCATCTCTGAACAATCACAGGACTGTGCTTTTGATACAATATCCACAGTCAACGTCTATCTTCAGGATTTCTGGGAACCGGGGTGACGCAAAACTTTTTTTGATATATATATGGGTGGAGATGTGTGTTCAACACATGTTTTGGCCCAGTGTATGTGGAGGCTTGTAGACATTATCGACTGTGATCTCGCCAAGTTTTACAATTACTTCATGACTACTGCTGTCAGTAGAAGTGACAATAAAAGACATAATTTCAGCATTATATTTTACATACGTCGCTGCGCCATAGTATAGGTTGTATGTGATACCCAGCAAATCAAAACCAAACACTATGTCCCTTGAGATTCAGTGTTTCTCCTGTATGGCGAACAGGTCGATACAGTTGTCATGTATATTGTTTTTGTATAATTTGATTTTCAGCTGAGCTTATTCCTTCTAAATTAAAGTAGAAAATTCAGAAAGAGGGTCCGACCTTCTTAGCCAGGCAGTTCATTGAATTTCCGTTTGTTGAAATCATGCGGTCCATGTGATGTGAAAGTCAGGAGATATTAATGATTATCTGTCACCGCCTGTGTTAATCCATTAAACGTTATCGAAGGTGCACACGTAGTATTCTACTCTGTATATGTGAAGTAGTATTACTAGTGACTGAATTTAGCAACAAACTGAGCAGCTCAGAACATTTATTTAACAGAAGAGGTATTTTTGAAACAGAGAAGCTTTTACATGATCGTGTAAAGAAAAAGAAGGATTTTCTCAAATGAACAAGGTAGCTCTTAAAGAAGAGGCGGAAGTTTTAAGAAAACAATAACAGGTAACTACATTACGTGCTGAAATAAGCCAAATGGAATACGTCAGAAGACATAAATCGTCAACAATATTAGTATCAAGAAAACCTTAAAAAACTTCTGATGGTTGGATACCTCATTTTTCTCAGTTATGATGGTACGGTAACTAAGAACAGAGAAAATTTGTGCAGTTATTCCAAGACTTCTATAAATATTTGTACCGTTCAAGATAATGACATTTTGGAACTAATGTCAGAGGAAGTGTATACCGCAATTGGACATATGAAAGAAGGAACAGAAATCTTTATTAACCTTAAGGAAAATTAATACAAATGTGCTTCTAAAATTTTTTACAGAGAGTTATCCAAATCACGAATACTGATGTAGCCACCAACTTCTTTTAACCGACTGTTATCCAAATCTCGAAAAATGACGTAATCACACATTTCACAATCTTGGGTACAGAAAAGACGCTAAAAATTAAAGATCAATCAATATTCTTTCAGTAATCTTCGTCATATTCGGTAAAGTTATCAGCAGATACATAAAAAAATAAATTAGATTTTTATCAGGCAGAGGAAAGCTAGTTTCAGAAGTGAATATAGCACAAAGGATTACTTGCAAGTCTGAAGCTAAATTACAGACAATAATTGTGAATTACCACTTTGCTTACAGTTCCTAGATTTCGGGAAGTTTTTGACTCACTTTCAACAAAACGCTTACAAACAAGCGTCGAGAAACAAGACAGTAATCCAACGGTTGTAAGAATGTATACACCAATGGTACAGTCGCCTGATGTTATCATCATAGTGACCTATTAAAAAGTGATAGATGAGTGAGGTAAGAACATTCGACATCATGAAAGCCTATTCAATTCAATCAAGGGAGATTCCGGCAACGTTTGTACCATCTCAACAAGATCACATCTTCTTCATGTGAATGCGGCAGTTTCTTCGGCTAGCACAGACGGTATCAAAAATTAGGAAACTAATTGTGTCTCAAAATGCTTTACAGCAAAAATTAAAATTCCTTTAGCAGCAAAAGACATAAAAGTGTGTGACTGTAGTCGAATTGATAACAGAGGGTTAAACAAGAATATGAGAAAAGAGAATTATTTTTGCTCTATAACATAGTAAATATCTTAATATCCTTAGATCATTGACGTAAGTTCAGTTTCATTGGATGTAACATATAATTGTAGCATTTTATGGTTCTGTGGCTGGCTGTACGGATAATGCCGAGAAGCCGTTAATAAATTTAAAAAAGTTCAAACAGGACCAGAGAAATTTTTGAGATCCTACAATTGGAAGAAACGGAGTAGGAGTACATGTTAATGGAACAGTTCTGAGTCACCTTCGATTTGCTGAGAACACTACACGTTTTGCTTCTAGTGCAGATGAACTTCAGGAACAGCTGCAAGGCATTAACTGATAAGTTCTCAAACCAAGCTATAAAACTGATTGCAGTAAGATTAAAATAACATACAATAGAATGACTGTACAGAAAATGAAATGAACAGTATACTTAAAATGTCCTGCAGTGTTTTTTACAACCCAAAGACCACTTTCACAAATATGTTTCAGACATATACGAAGTGGAAGGTTTGCTGGCAATGTACATTAGCCATTCTCACTTAATGAATAAATGCTTCACGGAGCTCTTTCCGCATCAGATTTGTGTTCGGTCTCTTGGAACTCTTGCCGTGTCAGATTTCAACTACTTCCTCCGTCATCATCGTCCAGAGTTTTCTGTAGGTCGTTTGGTATTTTATTTAGTTGACCGAATTTTGACATGGAGACGTCACAAGGTCACGAAACTTCCATATGCTACCAGAGATTACGTACATGTCTACGATGGAAGAACATTTATGGCAATGATGATTTTCTTAGATCATGGGCGACTCAGTTTATTTCTCCGTTGCCTTTCAGGATCAAGCGCCAGTTTCGATGCACTAGTAAGGATAGGGCGGCTGTCCCGATTAACGTTGTTATTACACATTTTGATTTCAACGCTCCTTTTATTACATAATCCCATTAAATAAATGCATAGTGGCTTCATTAAACATAATAGTTTATCTGCTCATAAGGTTTTGCTCGGCAACAGCACATTTGTCGAACTCGCGATATTTAAATAAGGCGTCGAAGCTATGCTCAGCGTTCTGAAACCGGTCGTACTGATATAGAAGATCGACAGAGAAATAAACTGAGTCATCCATCACCTAGCAAAGTGTGTACGACTTAATAGCAATATTCGAATTACCATTGTTATCTTGTATGTCAGCACTGACTATGTGACAGTGATTAAGACTTAATTCTTTCAGATCTGATAGTGTTGTTTAGTATTACTTCAGCATTGAGTAGTTTGAAAATGGATGAGAATCGCAGATCATTCCGATTGCACACTAAACCTTCGGCTGAAGAGAGGGTAACATTTGTGTTTGTCAGGGAAGCATTCTGGTACTAAATTTCTGCTTCTTTTACATGATGTTTGATTTTCCAAAATTTGTTGGTAGTCATTATATTATCCATCGTAAGGACCGGAGACAGCGATTTTTAAGGTAATGGTTATAAATATTTTAGCATTCAGCCACCAATATTAGGAACATAATCCACGGCCACGCGTATTGGGACTGAAGCTGCCATTACCTGGCTATCTAGGTTTATCCTACATAAAATGCTCTTCAAAGGCACTGACGGTCAAAATATAGAAACAGATAAAATTATTTCGTCTTAGTTTAAAAACAGCAACGCCAGCTTCTCTTAACCGATTATAGAATGAGATGGCAACGGTCACGGGATACCTCCTGAAATCGTGTCGGAACTCCTTTTTCTCGGTGTAGTGCAGCAACTGGATGCGGCACGGACCCTACAAGTCGTTGGATGTGCCCTTCAGAAATGTCGAACCATGCTGCCTGCCTCTGTAGCCGTCCTTAATTGCGGAAGTATTGCCGGAGCAGGATTTTGTGTACGAACTGACCTCCTGATTATGAGCCACAAATTTTCAATGTGATTCATGTCGGACGGTCCGGGTGGCCAAATCATTCGCTCGAAGTGTCCAGAATGTTCCTCAAATCAACCGTGAACAGTTGTGGATCGGTGACACGTTTGGGACATGAAGTTAATGATGGCTGAAAATGGTCTCCAAGTAGATAAACGTAGCCATTTCCAGTCAATGATAGGTCTAGTTGGACCAGAGGACCCAACCTATTCCATGTAAACACAGCCCACACGTTATAGAGCCACCTCCAGCTTGCACTGTGTCTTGTTGACAACTTGGATCCATGGCTTCGTGGAGTCTGGGCCACGCTCGAAACCTACCATCACCTCTTACCAACGGATTAGGCCCCGGTTTTCCATTCGTCTAGGAGCCAACCGACATGGTCATGAGCACAGAAGAGGCGCTGCAGGCGACGTCGTGCAGTTAGCAAAGGCATTCGCATCGGTCGTCTGCTGCTATAGCCCATTAACGACAAATTTCGGTGCACTGTTGTGGGCATTACCATTCTAATCAGTTTTATATTAATTACACTATCAGACATAGACACGATGGATTGCTATTTCTAGTTTCTCAAGCAGATCGAGTTTCTTTCCTTTATTTTGCACATTTTTGCTCTGAGCTCCTACTGGACATTATTTGCATGATAAATGTTCACCAGTTTCTGTGAAATTTTTCCAAAATAATACAGAGTACATCGAATGAAGCGAAATATATGAGACAGATAGATAGGAAGTTTTCGACAATATATAGGGAACAAGCAGACGCTTTTAGACACCGTAACTAGGGCGTATCGGTAGTTGTCAAACATATATATGAGACCCGTTGCCTCTTGAGAGGCACAGAAAGGGGACTTAAAGGTGACACATGGAGAAAGGAAGTAAAGAAGACTGATCTTCTTGAGGAACTTGGAATAGCAATCCACCGTGTGAAGTTTGATAAAGTACTTAATTCACAAACTGGCGAGAATTGTAATGCCCTCTTCATAGGTTTTTTAGGTTTTTTGTACGGTTGGCGTTATTACGGTAAATGCGAAGGATTTTGCACATATAACCATTGATGTGGTGTCTCTCCATGCCCTCTGTAACATGTCAGGAATATTATGGAACGCTTGATGGCTCAGTACAATTTAGTGATGCTCGGAGAGACAACTGATGTGACCGGTGTTTGCCACCTTACGGAAGCAACGCCTTGGTGGATGTGCGGTAACATGTACAGGGAGCTCCCGTTACAAACTTCTAGGACTTTTAGAGGAGAGTGAGTAAATAATATTTTGAACTGTAACCTGTGTCCAGAAACGTAACGCTTCCGTGCCATAACAATTTGAAAACATGTTGGTAACGTGACCACTTTTACAAGTAATTTATTAGGCGTACAGAGCACGTCACTTGTTCTACAATTCCATTCATTAATAGCCAAAGAAACAAAAAGGAAACTTAATCAACTTCATAAAATCTGTTGTTCACAGTTAAACTCCTCTCCTTGGAACACCACAGTCACACGTTCTTGCGGTGTAGTTACCCATTTCTCGGTTGCGTAATTATGGTGAAAAGGGTGTGTGATGGAGTCGGACGTCGCGAATAATGGTCTTGATAAAGGCGACGAGCAGCTCCGAGCTACACCATAAAGAAGAATCACGTCGGTGTATTCTGCAAACGTGTACGCAAGCACGTTGCTCTAACACTCACAGATACATTAATAAAACTCGAACCAGGTTAGAGAGGTGGGATGCATGTCAACTGACATCACACTATCCGACGTGAGTACCCCTCAGCATAATGCCCTATAGCATACCTACCTAGAACACATGTTTTCGAACTGCTGTAGCACGGAAACGTTATGTTTCCGGATAGGGGTTCTGGTTCAAAATATTGTCTACTCAGTACGTTCTAGAAGTGTTAAAAGTTTGTAAAGGGAATTTCCGAACGGCCTGTATAAGTGGAGCTGAGAATTTGGTGTTGCCATAATCATCTTGTGGTTGAAGCTCTTTTTTCCGTGTTTGCTTTTACAATACATATGTTTTTGAGTAGGGTCCGCCTTTAGCAAAACACAATTTTGTTTTTTAAACCAAACATGTTTCACTGCAATTGCAGCATCATCAGTGGGCTTTTATTTTATGGTTGTTAAAGATAAAGAATGTTCTTTGGTGTTTGTATACATGTAACTATTCGTTTTTAAATCTAGTTACATACATTTGAAAAAAAAAACAAATAAAATAAAGAATTTATACCTTTTTACCACATGGTGTGGTTTTTCTGATGCATAGTGTTTCTACAGTGACTGTTATGTTTCACACCACACCTCAAAGTAGATAAATTGTTTAAGCCAAAATTACAATTTGAAAATTGTTATGGCTATGCCTCAAATTAATCAATTATATGTGTGTGTGTGTGTCTATTTACATTATGTTTCACTTACGTTTTCTTTTTCCTCATCTTCATCACTGTCAAACACTATATACTGAGCTCTCACTGTCAATGTCACTTGCTTACCAGGTGTGAAAACAAACATGGTGGACAGTGAAACAGTTGAAGGTGTAAAAACAAGATGGCTGACGGCGGAACATACACACAAACAAACACACACACACACACACACACACACACGCACGCACACGCACATGCAAACGCACAGACACCTCTGAAAGATTCAGAACGACCGTCAGGAACACCTTCAACTGTTCCACCATCGCCGGCCGGAGTCGCCGAGCGGTTCTAGGCGCTTCAGTCTGGAGCCGCGCGACCGCTACGGTCGCAGGTTCGAATCCTGCCTCGGGCATGGATGTGTGTGATGTCCTTAGGTTAGTTAGGTTTAAGTAGTTCTAAGTTCTAGGGTACTGATGACCTCCGCTGTTAAGTCCCATAGTGCTCAGAGCCAGTTGAACCATTTTTTTGTTCCACCATCAGCCATCTTGCTAAAACCTTCAACTGGTTCACTGTCCAGCATGTTTGTTTTTACAGCTGGTAAACAGGAAAACAGTGACAATGATAGCGACAACTCAGTATACAGTGTTTGACAATGATGAAGATGAGGAAAAAGAAAACGTAAGTGAAACATAATGTAAATAGACACACACACACACACATAGAATTAATTAATTTGAAGTATAGCCATAACAATTTCCAAATTGTAATTTTGGCTTAAACAATTTATCTACTTTAAGGTGTGGTGTGGTGTGAAACAAAACAGTCACTGTAGAAACACAATATGTCAGAAAAACCACACCATTTGTTTTTATATTTTTACAGTAAGTACTTTTGATCTGCATGTTATATAGGACAAACTTAGACAGCCAGGAGATGGGAGCTTGACTCCCGAGACATCCCAACATTATTGGCTGTATACTAAAATATTTATAACGATCATTTTGTATTATTTCTTTTTCTTCTTAATTTTCTTATTTTACCTCAAATTATTTCATTCTAAATTCAAGTTTTGTATTTGGCAAGTTACTACTATCACACTTTTTTGACCACTCTTCGCAATAGAACATCGTGTGGGTGAGTCGTCAGTTAAAGCAATAAGTGAAGGGGGTGTTTAGAAAAGTGAAAATACTTGTTTTCTTTTCCAGTAGTAATACTGTAATCTAAAATATTACAGTCATTCATAAATAAATGAGTTACAAGACGTAAAATGTGAACCGCTGAAGGGATCGTAATGCCTTTGTCTACAGAAGAAGGTGTGGAACCTATGAAGATACTGTGGCCCCGAACTTGCGTTTAAGAGGGACAAGGGCGCACACCCACGTGACTACAGAGTGGACACGAGTTCCTGCCAGCATTTCGCTACATTCGGTAATGCTGAATACAGAGAGGTAGAGGCTTCAGAAGAAGAGCAAAGGAGTGTATTGCTTCTTCTTACAGCGGAACGAGTACGGGGAATGGAAATTCATCTAAGAATGGCACAAGTGTACGGATAGCATTGAATATCTGTTGGAATTCTGACGTTCAATCCGACCTCTGGGACAATGGCTACTACCGTAACTCGTTGGTCTTCAAAAATGAGGGGTTCCACTAGGGGCGGCGATTATCACTGAAACAACCTGTTTTCGGTTATATTGGTTTGCTTCAACACCAGTTCAACCGGAGTGTTGCAACCACTCAAAATAACCGGTTTCTGAGATAATATATTTTAGGTTTTTGTTCCTATTATTTCGTATGATAAACGTAAAAAGTGAAGAGATTAAAAACATTTGACTACTTCAATTTCAAGAAACATAGATTCAAAATATTGAATTAAATAGGAAAATATAAGAAAACTTAGTCGGTCCACTGTTCACTGCTTTTCTAGAAAAGTTATAAGTGGTTGACTAGTACAAAAAATCGTCAGTATTCTTCTACTGATTCTAATTTTTTCAAAGTATGTTCAAAAATCGCTTTTTAATCGGGGATCAT
This sequence comes from Schistocerca nitens, assembly GCF_023898315.1. Lineage (NCBI taxonomy): Eukaryota > Metazoa > Arthropoda > Insecta > Orthoptera > Acrididae > Schistocerca > Schistocerca nitens. The sequence continues at coordinate 363,875,998 of NC_064621.1, forward strand.
ACTACTAATTGAGCATCAGTGCTAAAGGATGGAAACTGAGCTTGAAGAACTCTGTTTTTCGTGGTAATTTGTCCGTTTTCAAGGGCTGCAAGCAGCTAAAGGTATATTATCCAGACACAGGCAGCAAATCAGCTGCTTTCTATTTAATTGTACACTACGAATGAACTGTTAAGTTTTAAGTTTTCTCCTTATATTAGGTCACATTTTCATGTGGCCTCTACTGTTTTAAATTTTTTTAAAGCAAATGAAGCATTGTACTTCATTGCTACATCAATTCCTATAATATTTCCATACTAGGATTGGTGCCATTCTCATATACAATAGATGTCCGACAACGACAGTGAGAAATTTCCATTTAGATCAAATGGGACAAGTCTTGCACCCTGTACGTACACACTCATCATCTAATATGCCACGCCACATGGTAGAAGGGAAATTATTGTCTCAGCAAAGCTGTACCAATTCTTATGCTATGTGTTTGTTGCTCGTTTCTGTCGGCATTGTTATTAAAACAGGACTGATAGCTTTTCCCATTTTCTGTAAGGTGTACAACTTTGCTTCCGCCGTTTGCCGATAGGTGGCGACAACGGTAAGTATCGGTCGAAAGAAACAGATCGCAGACGCCAGGCAGTTAGCTTGGACCTCGGTCAACATAACCTCATTCAAACATTAGTCGATTTGTGTCTGCATCCTAAAGTTGTTCTTGATTGAAAATGTCAGTTTACGAGCCAAATTCTCGTTATTTGCGGGAGTTGTAATTGTTTTGTTTCAATATGAAGAAAACAGCGACTGAGTCTCATCGAATGCTCTCAAGAACGTATGGTAAGGACACTATTAGTGAAAGAACGTGTCGTGAGTCGTTTCAACGCCTCAAGAACGGTGATTTTAACGTTGTAGACCGGCATAGTTGTGGAAGAGAGAATGTTTTCGAAGATGCAGTAATGGAGGCATTTCTGAGTGAAGACTCGTGTCAAACTCAAGAAGACTTGGCACAATTAGTGGGAGTGATACAACAAGCCATTTCAAAAGGGTATGATTTAGAAAGAAGGAAGTTGGGTTCCGTGTGAGCTGAAACAAAGAGATGTTGAACGGTGGTTGTGTGTTTGTGAACAGTTGCTTCAGGGGCAAAAACGGAAGGGATTTCTGCACCGCATTGTGACCGAGAATTAAAAATGGTTTCATTACGATAATCCTAAACGCAAAAAATCATAGGGATATCCCGGCCATGCTTTCACGTCGACGGCCAAAACGAATTTTCACGGCTCCAAGATCATGCTCTGCATTTGGTGGGACCAGCTCGCCATCATGTACTATGAGGTGTTAAGGACAAGTGAAACAATCACAGGTACTCGTTATCAAACGCAATTAATGCGTTTGAGCAGAGCGTTAAAAGAAAAACGGCCGCAATACAGCGAGAGGCACGATAAAGTGATTTTGCAGCACGATAACGTTCGACCCCACGTTGCAAAAGAAGTCAAAACGTACTTGGAAACGTTAAAATGGGAAGTCCTACGCCACCCGCCGTATTCCTCAGACATTGCTCCCTCTGACTGTCACCTGTTTAGATTAATGGCGCATGGTCTGGCTGACCAAAACTTCCGATCTCATGGAGAAGTCACAAATTGGATCGCTTCAAAAGACGAACAATTTTTTCGACGCGGGATTCGTACACTGTCCGAGAGATGGGAGAAAGTAGTGGCTAGCGATGGAAAATACTTTGAATGATACATCTGTAACCAATTTGCTTCATTAAAGCCTCAAATGTTGGGGAAATAACGGCGGAAGCAAAGTTGTACACCTTGTATAATAACGCAATAGTTTCAAGTAATACATATTTTACTAAAGAAAAATTTTTTAAAGTTTAATTAGAAAAAAAATTTTAGCACTGCTGTTATAGCTAATTAATATCTCGGTATTTTGCCCAGTTACTAGTAAAAAATAGAAACACATGCTATAACCGAGACCAACAAATACCTAAAAATACCGGTTATTCCAAACTAAAATACTGGTATCGATTTTATACGGTCGGTTTTTCCCATCCCTAGATTCCACTTACGGACAATGGTGTCAGCAATACGCTCTGGCGTTCCAGTTCATGCGTCGTGGGCCAAAGGCATCCATCATTCCTTGAATCTCTTGTGCCACGCCTTCACGCTTGCAACTAACATGAAGTACTCTTCGTACACTTGTGGCACTGTTTGATAAAGCTCCGTTCCTTGCACTCCTTCTCCTCTCAGGTAACACACTACATCCCTTTTCTGTTCTTTGGAAGCCCCCATTTTCTGTTCCCAGCTCTACTGATTGCCGTGGACGGTCCATCTCCATGTCCCTCTAGTGGCGAGTCTGGGGCCCTCAGCACTCTTACATGGATCAAACCTTCTTCCGTGGGCAATGGCATTGCGATCCCTTGAGTGGTTTTCATTTACCAGCCTCCGGCTCTAGTCTTTTTGAATTATCACAATACTCTAAACAGAACATTATCCGCAGATTTTATCAGGTAATCTCGAATGATTTTTGGTACAATTTTGGCCAGCATACATACACTGCCGGAAAACAAATACGTGCACCCTTTTTGAGGTTTCCAATTCACTCAGTATTTATTGTTGCAACAGTGCATGTGGAGTACATGAATTGATTACATTTACAGATCACCAGCACAAGCGGTTCTGAGATACAAAGCATCTACTGCTGTTGCAACACCCATGTTACTGCGTGGTGTAGCCTCCACGGGCGGCAATTAAGGCTCTGCTTCTGGCAGCCATTCAGTCGTACAGATGGCGAATACTGTCCTCGGATACGTTATGCCACGCCTGCTCGATCCGTTCAAGTAGTTCTGTGTGAGTTGTTAGCTGACAAGTCGCACGAGTCACTTGGAGGGAGAAGAGTGGAGTAGACTAGTGTTTAACGTACTGTCGACAAAGAGGTAATTACAGACGGAGTAGGGAAGGATGGGGAAGGAAATCGGCTGTGTTCTTTCAAAGAAACCGTCCCGGGGTTTGTCTGAAGCGATTTAGCAAAATCACGGAAAACCAAAATCAGGATGCCCGGACGCAAGTTTCAACCGTCAGCGTCCCGAATGTGAGTCCAGTGTGCTAACCACTGCACTACCTCGCTCAGTATAAGAGTCATCTCTCACCCCATCATATCCAACTTGTAATCGATTGGAGACACACAATCTTTCTAATGCAAGACCGGCACGTACCGAGCGCTGGTTAGCGTCCCCCTCCAGAAACACCAAAGGTGAACGAGGGTTGTAGCTTATCGCACCCCAGACCATAAGGCCTGAGGTGGAGCCAGTGTGTCTTGGACGAATGCACTCTTCAAGACAGTACTCACCAGATTTACGTCGTACGAGTAAACGACCATCACTGCGTGCAGGCAGAATCTGCTTTCATCGCTGAAGGCCACGAGGCGTCATTTTACCTTCCAAGTGATCTTCTGGCGGCGCCAGTCGAGCCGTGCATGTCGATATTGTGGCGCGGGTGGAGGACGAGCTAGAGGTGTGCATGTCGCTAGTCTCACGGTTAATTAAGTCTCACTCCTTATAACCAGTTCCCAACAGTTCGTGTTGACACGTTTGGACTGACAAGCCATCTTATATGCGCTGTGGTAGCTTTACGATCTGCCACACTGTCCTTGCAATATGACGATCCTGACGGGCATCTACGAGGTGTGACAATAAAGTAATGAGACTGACGTGAAAAAAATGTTGCTTACCGTTTTAGTCAAGTTTACTGTTGTCTCCTTCAAAGTAGTTCCTTTCTGATTGCACACACTTATTCCAGCGCTTCTGCCATTGATGGTAACATTTCTGGAACTCATCTTCTTTAATATCCTCGAAGACCCTCGTCACGGCTTAATGGACATTTTGTGTTTTTTGAAAATGATGTCTCTTGACCGCCATTTTGAGTCTTGGAAATAGAAAAAAGTCGCATGGAGCGATATCTGGTGAATAAGGTGGCTGCAGTAGTACTGCAACTTGTTTTGAGGTTAAAAATTGCTGTACTGATAAGAGCAGTATGGGATGGTGCATTATCGTGATGGAGAATCCAATTATCAGCAATGTTGGCACGGACACGAAGAACTCTTTCATGAACTCTTTCTAAAATTCCTTTGTAGTAATATTGGTTAACTGTTTTTTCCAGAAGGCACCCACTCTTTATGAACAATTCCCTTGAAATCAAAGAAGCACACAAGCATGCATTCCACTTTTGATTTTGACATGCAAGCTTTTTTTGTTCTCAGTGACCTCTTTCAGCACCATTGCGAACTTTGGCGTTTAGTCTTTGGATCGTAGTGAAAAAAAGAACTTTCATCACCAGTGATAACACGGCTTAACAATTATGGATTGTTTTCCGTTTGCTCTAACAGATCGGCTGCCACATTTTTCCGTGTTTCTCGCTGTTGTGGTGTAAGATTTTTGGGGACCATTTTTGCACAAATGTTTCTCATAGCAATATCTTCAGTTATTATTAGACGAACCGTTTCTCGACTGATGTTCAGTTCTTCTGCAATCATTTTCACGTATAATCTTCGATCTGATCGTACGAGTTCACGCACCCTGGCCGTGTTAACATCCGTCCGTGAGGTTGATGGTCGTCCACTGCAGTCTTCATTTTCAACATACGTTCTGCCTTCACTAAACATTTTATGCCAAAGAAAAACTTGAGCTTTTGACATAACCTCCTCTACAAAAGCCTTCTGAAGCTTACCGTAAGTTGTCGCGTTTTCGTCCAATTTAACGCAAAAAGAAATGGCAAACTGTTGCGCAATTTTATGCGGTTCCATTTCCGTGACGAGAGACACAAACATGTGTTAACTTATAACGGCACAACTCATGACTGAGCAGTTGCATGGATGTGCCGCTTGGACTAGAAGCAACTTATTGACCAAGGTCGAAGATATTATGCCTACGCAAGCCTGCAGGGTTGCCTCATCTTGCAAAGAAAATCAGTCTCCATTACTTTATTGTCGTTCCTCATATGCTGCGTGAACGTCCAGAATATAGTCTATGCGTTTGAAAATTTTCACGTGGTCACTATACCAGCAACGTTGCACAACTGAAGTAGCATGTCCAACTCGTGTGACAATTCTTTTTGTATGTCCATCATTTTTACAGGAGGTCTTTGGACGAAGGCCGTTTACTACTGTGAGAAAATGAAACGCCTACAGCCGTGATTATAGTTTTATTTATTAAGTTGCAATCAGTTTCGGCGCTTCAATGCGCCATCTTCAGGCTGTAGTTGATGGGGAAGGTGTTAACACGATCCCTGTATACAGGGTGAGTCACCTAACGTTACGCTGGATATATTTCGTAAACCACATCAAATACTGACGAATCGATTCCACAGACCGAATATGAGGAGAGCGGCTAGTGTAATTGTTTAATACAAACCATACAAAAATGTACGGAAGTATGTTTTTTAACACAAATCTACGTTTCTTTAAATGGAACCACGTTAGTTTTGTTAGCACATCTGAACATATAAACAAATACGTAATCAGTGCCGTTTGCTGCATTGTAAAATGTTAATTACATCCGGAGATATTGTAACCTAAAGTTGACGCTTGAAACCTCCGACGTTCAGTTGCGTGTTGTAACAAACACGGGCCACGGTCGGCGAGCAGCATCTGCAGGGACATGTTTACGATGACGACCGTGTTTACGAGTGTGGCTCTAGTGCACTGTTGTGGTTTGGTCTAGCTGTCGCAGTGTCCGCATGTAGCGCTTGCTGCTATTGTTATTCTGCATTCGTCTCCGCACGCAAAAAAATGGTTCAAATGGTTCTGAGCACTATGGGACTTAACATCTATGGTCATCAGTCCCCTAGAACTTAGAACTACTTAAACCTAACTAACCTAAGGACAGCACACAACACCCAGCCATCACGAGGCAGAGAAAATCCCTGACCCCGCCGGGAATCGAACCCGGGAACCCGGGCGTGGGAAGCGAGAACGCTACCGCACGACCACGAGATGCGGGCTCTCCGCACGCAGACCAACTGTAATACACCGTGTTACCAGACGTCTGTGATAGTGTAGTGTTGTAGGAACCGTGACCATAGTGTATTCGAACTCTGAAAAGGCGGAGGTGATACTCATCTATGGCGAGTGTCGACGAAATGCAGTTGAAGCCTGCATGGTGTATGCAGAATGGTACCCAGACAGAGAGCATCCAACGTGCCGCACATTGCAAAACATCTACCGCCAACTGTATGCAACAGCTATGGTCGTAGCACGCAAACGGGTCCGTAACAAGCCCGTCACAGGAGAAGCGGGTACAGTTGGTGTGTTAGCTGCTGTTGCCATGAACCCACACATGAGTACACGGGACATTGCGAGAGCCGGTGGACTGAGTCAAAGTAGTGTCATGCGCATACTGCATCGTCACCGCTTTCACCCGTTTCATGTGTCGCTACATCAGCAATTACATGGTGATGACTTTAATCATCGAGTGCAATTCTGTCAATGGACATTAACAGAGAATGCGTTGCAGTTCTACCTGTTTACCGATGAAGCGGGTTTCACAAACCACGGGGCAGTGAATCTACGGAACATGCATTACTGGTCCGTGGACAATCCTCGCTGGCTCAGACAGGTAGAGCGACAGCGACCGTGGACTGTAAATGTATGGTGCGGAATCATTGGCGACCACCTCATTGGTCCTCACTTCATTGCAGGGGCCCAAACAGCTGCAACATACATCGCGTTTCTACAGAATGATCTGCCAACGTCTGCCCGTTCTCCTGATCTTACAGCTCTGGACTTCTTTCTGTGGGGTACGTTAAAGGAGAATGTGTACCGTGATGTGCTACAACCCCAGAGGATATGAAACAACGTATTGTGGCAGCCTGCGGCGACATTACACCAGATGTACCGCGGCGTGTACGACATTCATTACGCCAGAGATTGCAATTGTGTGCAGCAAATGATGGCCACCACATTAAACATCTATTGGTCTGACATGTCGGGACACACTCAATTCCACTCCGTAATTGAAAACGGAAACCACGTTTATACGTGTACCTCACCCCTCATGGTAATGTACATGTGCGTCAGTGAAAAAGACCAATAAAAAGGTGTTAGCATGTGGACGTAATGTGCTGTTCCAGTCTCTTCTGTACCTAAGGTTCATCACCGTTCCCTTTGGATCCCTATGTAATTCGGTGCTCTCCGATACACAGCGGAGGAGTGGTACTCAAACGTCAACTTTAGGTTGCAATATCTCCGGATGTAATTAACATTTTACAATGCAACAAACGGCACTGATTACGTATTTGTTTATATGTTCAGATGTGCTAACAAAACTAACGAGGTTCCATTTAAAAAACGTACGTTTTATGTTAAAAAACATACTTCCGTGCATTTTTTATGGTTTGTATTAACCAATTACACTAGCCCCTCTCCTCACGTTCGGTCTGTGGAATCGATTCGTCAGTATTTGATGTGGTTTACGAAATATATCCAGCGGTAATGTTAGGTGACTCACCCTGTATATATCGCATCAGTGGCCAGCGTGAGTGGTTACCCAGACTATATGAAAACTTTGTTGTCAGCACTCCTGGGTTTTTAGATAGTCTGCGTAACCACTCATGCTGGCCACTGATGCGATATGTATAGGGATTGCGTCAACTCCTTCCACATCAACTACAGCCTGAAGATGGAGCATTGAAGCACCGAAACTTGTGGCCACTTAATAAATAAAATCTTAAGGACGGCTGTAGGCGTTAAATTTTCTCACAATGTGTGACGATCCTCCGAAAGGACCATCCCGCCACTCAGAAAGCCACATTTTCACCCCTTTCAAATTTGCTCAGTTTGCTGTACGAAGCACTAACGCGTCTCAGTGGCACGGTTGCCTGCTTGCTCCGGACGTTTCCACCACACAGAGTCTTCCTACTGTGATCATTTCCTATTAAGGATAAGACATCGCTCTCTGGTAGCTATGCCAGTACTCTATCTGCCGGCGGACGACGTCGAAATCGTTATCAGTACATCTGCTGTTCCCCAGGCGGAATATGCGTTACCGGGTCAAATACGACGTCGTTTTTCCAGATGCACTATTTTTTTCCGGCAGTGTAAGAAGAACAAAAGTTGAGATAATCGAGTGAGTGAAACGGCGCACATACAGTGAGCATGCCCTCGAACCTGGCGGCCATGCGGATGAGCGGGCTGCGCACGTGGCTCATGAAGGCGACGGGCGCCAATGCGAGCATGGCGCGCACCTTGGGGCACATGTCGGGCCGCTCGGAGGCCATCACGAAGAAGGCGGTGGTGCCCTGCGAGTAGCCGATGTAGAACAGCCGCTTCTGGCCCGTCACCCGCAGGATGTGCTCGATGCACGTCGGCAGGTCGTACACGCCCATCTCGTGCCAGCTGGCCCAACACACAGACTTATTTCAGCGGGTTTGCATTTCATGATCTTACAACCAATAGCTTAGGAGGAGAACACGGTAAGTGCCATAACCCCATTTCCTAGAAACTTCTCTCAGCGGAAGAGGGCTCAAAATAAGCGAACATGTGTCTAGCTTTAACCGCAGATCTGGGGTTCCAAAAATTTTCCTCTAATAGAACATTTTGATGGAACACCTTGTTTATTTAGAAGGTTAATAGAATTTTAGAAAACAAGAAAAAGTAAAAACATAGCTATCATAACTAATGACACAGAAATCACAAGAAAAATTTTAAAAAATAATTAGAACCATCAATATGTCAAAAAATGGTGCCATGTTATTAACAGTTTTTCACAGAGCACTTCTCATGGAACACTAGTGTTACATGGAACTCAGTTTGGCAACGCTTCTGTAAATACTCAACCGTTTCTGGAAACGACGTTTAAAGTTTGCGGTATACTTTACGTGTCTTTTCGCGCATAACCATCTCACTCGAAGTGGTGACACAGCATTTAACATCGCAGTTTCACAGTTTCGCACATTTTCGGAACCCAATTATTCTTTTTATCTACACTACTGGCCATCAAAATTGCTACACCAAGAAGAAATGCAGATGATAAACTGGTATCTACATCTACATCTACATTTATACTTCGCAAGCCACCCAACGGTGTGTGGCGGAGGGCACTTTACGTGCCACTGTCATTACCTCCCTTTTCTGTTCCAGTCGCGTATGGTTCGCGGGAAGAACGACTGTCGGAAAGCCTCCGTGCGCGGTCGAATCTCTCTAATTTTACATTCGTGATCTCCTCGGGAGGTATAAGTAGGGGGAAGCAATATATTCGATACCTCATGCAGAAACGCACCCTCTCGAAACCTGGCGAGCAAGCTACACCGCGATGCAGAGCGCCTCTCTTACAGAGTCTGCCACTTGAGTTTGCTAAACATCTCCGTAATGCTATCACGGTTACCAAATAACCCTGTGACGAAACGCGCCGCTCTTCTTTGGATCTTCTCTATCTCCTCCTCTGTCAACCCGATCTGGTACGGATCCCACACTGATGAGCAATACTCAAGTATAGGTCGAACGAGTGTTTTGTAAGCCACCTCCTCTGTTGATGGTCTACATTTTCTAAGGACTCTCCCAATTAATCTCAACCTGGTACCCGCCTTACCAACAATTAATTTTATATGATCATTCCACCTCAAATCGTTCCGTACGCATACTCCCAGATATTTTACAGAAGTAACTGCTACCAGTGTTTGTTCCGCTATCATATAATCATACAATAAAGGATCCTTCCTTCTATGTATTCGCAATACATTACATTTGTCTATGTTAAGGGTCAGTTGCCACTCCCTGCACCAAGTGCCTATCTGCTGCAGATCTTCCTGCATTTCGCTACAATTTTCTAATGCTGCAACTTCTCTGTATACTACAGCACCCTCAGTCCGGAACCGCGCGACTGCTAGGGTCGCAGGTTCGAATCCTGCCTCGGGCATGGATGTTTGTGATGTCCTTAGGTTAGTTAGGTTTAAGTAGTTCTAAGTTCTAGGGGACTGATGACCACAGATGTTAAGTCCCATAGTGCTCAGAGCCATTTGAACTAAAGCACCATCCGCGAAAAGCCGCATGGAACTTCCGACACTATCTACTAGGTCATTTATATATATTGTGAAAAGCAATGGTCCCATAACACTCCCTTGTGGCACACCAGAGGTTACTTTAACGTCTGTAGACGTCTCTCCATTGATAACGACATGCTGTGTTCTGTTCGCTAAAAACTCTTCAATCCAGCTACACAGCTGGTCTGATATTCCGTAGGCTCTTACTTTGTTTATCAGGCGACACTGCGGAACTGTGTCGAACGCCTTCCGGAAGTCAAGAAAAATAGCATCTACCTGGGAGCCTGTATCTAATATTTTCTGGGTCTCATGAACAACTAAAGCGAGTTGGGTCTCACACGATCGCTGTGTCCGGAATCCATGTTGACTCCTACAGAGTAGATTCTGGGTTTCCAAAAACGACATGATACGCGAGCAAAAAACATGTTCTAAAATTCTACAACAGATCGACGTCAGAGATATAGGTCTATAGTTTTGCGCATCTGCTCGACGACCCTTCTTGAAGACTGGGACTACCTGTGCTCTTTTCCAATCATTGGAACCTTCCGTTCCTCTAGAGACTTGTGGTACACGGCTGTTAGAAGGGGGGCAAGTTCTTTCGCCTACTCTGTGTAGAATCGAATTGGTATCCCGTCAGGCCCAGTGGACTTTCCTCTGCTGAGTGATTCCAGTTGCTTTTCTATTCAAAATGGTTCAAATGGCTCTGAGCACTATGGGACTTAACATCTGAGATCATCAGTCCCCTAGAACTTAGAACTACTTAAACCTAACTAACCTAAGGACATCACGCACATCCATGCCCCAGGCAGGATTCGAACCTGCGACCGTAGCGGTCACGCGGTTCCAGACTGAAGCGCCTAGAACCGAACGGCCACACCGGCCGGCCGCTTTTCTATTCCTTGCACAATTATTTCGATGTCAGCCATTTTTTCGTTTGTGCGAGGATTTAGAGAAGGAACTGCAGTGCGGTCTTCCTCTGTGAAACAGCTTTGGAAAAAGGTGTTTAGTAATTCAGCTTTACGCGTCTCATCCTCTGTTTCAATGCCATCATCATCCCGGAGTGTATGGATATGCTGTTTCGAGCCACTTACTGATTTAACGTAAGACCAGAACTTCCTGGGATTTTCTGTCAAGTCGGTACATAGAATTTTACTTTCGAATTCACTGAACGCTTCACGCATAGCGCTCCTTACGCTAACTTTGACATCGTTTAGCTTCTGTTTGTCTGAGAGGTTTTGGTTGCGTTTAAACTTGGAGTGAAGCTCTCTTTGCTTTCGCAGTAGTTTCCTAACTTTGTTGTTGAACCACGGTGGGTTTTTCCCGTCCCTCACAGTTTTACTGGGAACGTACCTGTCTAAAACGCATTTTACGATTGCCTTGAACTTTTTTCATAAACACTCAACATCTGAAATCTGCCTTCTATTACTCTTGCTAAACAGATACATCTTCCTCCCTATTTTTATATTCCTATTAACTTTCATATTCAGGGATGCTGCAACGGCCTTATGATCACTGATTCCCTGTTCTGCACTTACAGAGTTGAAAAGTTCAGGTCTGTTTGTTATCAGTAGGTCCAAGATGTTATCTCCACGAGTCGGTTCTCTGTTTAATTGCTCGAGGTAATTTTCGGATAGTGCACTCAGCATAATGTCACTCGATGCTCTGTCCCTACCACCCGTCCTAAACATCTGAGTGTCCCAGTCTATATCTGGTAAATTGAAATCTCCACCTAAGACTATAACATGCTGAGAAAATTTATGTGAAATGTATTCCAAATTTTCTCTCAGTTGTTCTGCCACTAAGGCTGCTGAGTCGGGAGGTCGGTAAAAGGAGCCAATTATTAACCTACCTCGGTTGTTGAGTGTAACCTCCACCCATAATAATTCACAGGAACTATCCACTTCTACTTCACTACAGGATAAACTACTACTAACAGCGACAAACACGCCACCACCGGTTGCATGCAATCTGTCCTTCCTAAACACCGTCTGTGTGTTTGTAAAAATTTCGGCAGAATTTATCTCTGGCTTCAGGCAGCTTTCTGTACCTATAACGATTTCAGCTTCGGTGCTTTCTATCAGCGCTTGAAGTTCCGGTACTTCACCAATGCAGCTTCGACAGTCTACAATTACAATACCTATTGCTGCTTGGTCCCCGCATGTCCTGACTTTGCCCCGCACCCTTTGAGGCTGTGGCCCTTTCTGTACTTGCCCGAGGCCATCTAACCTAAAAAACCGCCCAGTCCACACCACACAACCCCTGCTACCCGTGTAGCCGCTTGCTGCGCGTAGTGGACTCCTGACCTATCCAGCGGAACCCGAAACCCCACCAACCTGTGGCGCAAGTCGAGGAATCTGCAGCCCACACGGTCGCAGAACCGTCTCAGCCTCTGATTCAGACCCTCCACTCAGCTCTGTACCAAAGGTCCGCAGTCAGTCCTGTCGACGATGCTGCAGATGGTGAGCTCTGCTTTCATCCCGCTAGCGAGACTGGCAGTCTTCACCAAATCAGATAGCCGCCGGAAGCCAGAGAGGATTTCCTCCGATTCATAGCGACACACATCATTGGTGCCGACATGAGCGACCACCTGAAGATGGGTGCACCCTGTACCCTTCATGGCATCCGGAAGGACCCTTTCCACATCTGGAATGACTCCCCCCGGTATGCACACGGAGTGCACATTGGTTTTCTTCCCCTCTCTTGCTGCCATATCCCTAAGGGGCCCCATTACGCGCCTGACGTTGGAGCTCCCAACTACCAGTAAGCCCACCCTCTGCGACCGCCCGGATCTTGCAGACTGAGGGGCAACCTCTGGAACAGGACAAGCAGCCACGTCCGGCAGAAGATCAGTATCAGCCTGAGACAGAGTCTGAAACCGGTTCGTCAGACAAACTGGAGAGGCCTTCCGTTCAGCCCTCCGGAATGTCTTTCGTCCCCTGCCACACCTCGAGACGACCTCCCACTCTACCACAGGTGAGAGGTCAGCCTCAATGTGGGCAGTATCCCGTGCAGCCACAGTCGTAGTCCGATCGGGGGATGCGTGGGACAAGCTGGCCGTCCCCGACAAACCCCCATCCGGACCCCCACAGTGATGCCCATTGGCAACAGCTTCAAGCTGTGTGACCGAAGCCAACACTGCCTGAAGCTGGGAGGGAAGGGATGCCAACTCAGCCTGCATCCGAACACAGCAGTTGCAGTCCCTATCCATGCTAAAAACTGTTGTGCAAAGAACGTCTGAACTAATCTACCGAGAGCACAAACAATTCTACACAAAAGTTAAACGGTTATTAAAATACAAGATTGCCTAGTACATGCAGTAATGCTGCTACTTGCGCACTGCTGACACATGCTCGGCGGCGGAAGGAGACTACGCGATTTTACACTATTCAGGTACTAAAACGCGATGCTACAACTCTCAAATACTATAATACGCCCGAAATGTATGAATTAAACAATGCAAGTACCAAAAACACGCAAAGAAATAAAGAATTAAACTAAGTAACAAATAAGTGAGCTAAGAGTATACGACTTGCTGCTGGCAGTCGCTTATCCAACGGCGGCAGGGAGCACGTTCATTGGACCAATATAATATACTAGAACTGACATGTGATTACATTTTCACACAACTTGGGTGCATAGATCCTGAGAAATCAGTACCCTGAACAACCACCTCTGGCCGTAATAACGGCCATGATACGCCTGGGCATTGATTCAAACAGAGCTTGGATGGCGTGTACAGGTACAGCTGCCCATGCAGCTTCAACACGATACCACAGTTCATCAAGAGTAGTGACTGGCGTATTGCGACGAGCCAGTTACTCGGCTACCATTGACCAGACGTTTTCAATTGGTGAGAGATCTGGAGAATGGCCCAGGGCAGCAGTCGAACATTTGCTGTATCCAGAAATGCCCGTACAGGATCTGCAACATGCTGTCGTGCTTTATCCTGCTGAAATGTAGCGTTTCGCAGGGATCGAATGAAGGGTAGAGCCACGGGTCGTAACACGTCTGAAATGTAACGTCCACTGTTCAAAGTGCCGTCAATGAGAACAAGCGTTGACCGAGACGTGTAACCAATGGCACCCCATACCATCACGCAGGGTGATACGCCAGTATGGCGATGGCGAATACACGCTTCCAATGTGCGTTCACCGCGATATCGCCAAACACGGATTCGACCATCACGATGCTGTAAACAGAACCTGGATAAATCCGAAAAAATGACGTTTTGCCATTCGTGCTTCCAGGTTCGTCGTTGAGTACACCTTAGCAGGCGCTCCTGTCTGTGATGCACCGTCCAGGGTAACCGCAGCCATGGTCTGCGAGCTGATAGTCCATGCTGCTGCAAACGTCGTCGAACTGTTCGTGCAGATGGTTGTTGTCTTGTAAACGTCCCCATCTGTTGACTCAGGGATCGAGACGTGGTTGCACGATCCGTTACAGCCATGCGGATAAGATGCCTATCATCTCGACTGCTAGTGATTCGAGGCCGTTGGGATCCAGCACGGCGTTCCGTATTACCCTCCTGAACCCACCGATTCCATATTCTGCTAACAGTCACTGTATCTCGACCAACGCTAGCAGCAATGTCACGATACGATAAACCGAAATCGCGACAGGCTACAATCCGACCTTTATCAAAGTCGGAAACGTGATGGTACGCTTTTCTCCTCCTTACACGAGGCATCACAACAACGTTTCACCAGGCAACGCCGGTCAACTGCTGTTTGTGTATGAGAAATCGGTTGGAAACTTTCCTCATGTCAGCACGTTGTAGGTGTCGCCAACGGCGCCAACCTTGTGTGAATGCTCTGAAAAGCTAATCATTTGCATATCACAGCATCTTTTTCCTGTCGGTTAAATTTCGCATCTGTAGCACATCCTCTTCATGGTGTAGCAATTTTAATGGCCAGTAGTGTATTTATTTATTTATTTTCATTTACCTGTCCATGTCCGTAGAAGATTATTACACGAATGTGTAAAACTATAAATGAAATCGAAAAATATTTGAAATTGGTATCGTTGAAATTTCTGTAGTGTGTATTGACAGTAATATTAGTGGTACTGCGTATTTGTTCCCGAGAAGCAGGGTTCGGTTGGCCAATAAGTAGATCGACTTATTCCTGCAGCCTGCAAGGGTGATGTTGCTTTCAACAATTTCTAACCTACCCAGCTGGTTTTGTCTACTTGAGGGAATCAGTAAGAGAAACATTTCATTTTCGAATTAGTTCTCAAAGAGAACAGACAGCAATGGAGCCTCCAGCAAAATTAAGACAAAAAATAACGAAACCGAGCCAATAGCCAGGGACCACGCAAAGTGATATTCAGGACGAGAGTATTACGGAAGAATCTGTTGTTATTCAAACGAGTATGACAATGCGAGTCCTGAAATAACATGAGAAATCACCGCTGCAGTTTACTGCTGTACTGAACTGTTAGAGAAATTGGATGCAAATAATAAACACAAACAATGACATAAAGCCTATCGAAAATCTTGGGCAAAGAGACGACGGAGAAAATCATCAATCTTGTCAACAGTAGGATGAATACTTGACTACGGATGAAGCAGGTGAGGAGCACACTCCACATGGTGTTGTCGACAAAAAGCCTTCCAGTTCACGAGAAAAAATTGAAGACAAGTCAGAAATCGAAGATTCCACTAGAATCGAAGGTAAATTAAAATATATAATTATTTGAATGTACTCACGAGACTCATGCAATGTCAAAATTTTTGGCAGGGACTTATGAGATAAAAGAACAGTCTTATTTTTGCTTACGGGTAAAGGCAGTAACATTGCCGAACTTCATCCAAAATGTACATTGAAATCGATCAAGTCAAAAAGCGGATGCAAACTAGAAAATAATAAACAGGTATGGCAATGGAAAGATCAAGTGAAGAAGGGTGGAAGAAACTACGAAAAATATAAAATAATCGATTCGCGCGCCTACGATCATTTGGAAGAAGCCATAAAGAACGGGCAGCTGGTTACAACCCGAACGTTACGGCAATGTGCGATGGCGGCAACAATTCGAAAATTTTGGATTGAAACCTTCACAAACGTGGTGGGATACCTTCAAGGCAAAGAGTAGTATTCGGCACGGACAATTTACCATATATGTTAGCACAAAGGTAAAACGTACGTTCGAAGAGTTATTGCAAACAGCAGAGGCTTTTCAAAATCTAACGTCTGCTAAATTCCGCACTTCGACCATGATTTTGTGATTAATGTGGAACGAACTGGATGCGATTATCACATCAGCAGTAAACGAACATTGTCGCATTGAGGTAAAAAAGTCACGAAACTTGCTGTCAAGCAATTACATGACTTGACACATTCATATGTCGTCCACTAAGATATAACACTGCCGGAAAACACCCGCCAACAGTCTTCATCTGTCTTCAAAACGTTGCAACAATAGGTGAACCAATTTATGGAACAATATCCGAACGTGTACGTAAACGCCGCAGAATCCTAGAAGCTGACAAAAGAAACACACAATTAGTTTTTGAATAAAGTTATGGCACCATGAGTTAATACAAAGGCAATCTTGTTCATTATTGATTCATGGGGTGGACAGAGCGATCATTGGTTATGTGACGAGAAATTCGTGGATGAAGATCGGATACGAACCTATTACTTGAATGTAATTCCTCCGAAGTATAAGCCGCTCTGTCAACCCTGTGACGTATACCTTTGCTTTAAATTCAACATTTCATCTGGAAACTGCAGAATTGCTCTACCCTCATTGCACAACAAAGGCATATCAACTAGAATCGACGCAATAAAGATACATGCACTGATTCATAATCAATTGCAAGGGCCAAATTTTTTATACAAAATGTTCTCTTATGCGTGGTTTTCCGCGAAATTATTGCCAACCCGTGAAATCTTCAGAAATGTCAACGACGTTTCTTTCCCGAGTGAGATTCATTCGATGAAATGTGACCATGCGATGCTCAAGATATTCAGAATTTCTATGTTCAGAATATTTCTACGATCGTCATCATTCAAGGGTATGCTCCAAATCATCCTGAGAATAAACATAAAAATATAATGTAGGAATTAATATAAGATTTTATATATGATTAAATATAAGGTATGAGAATTTAAGAAGATTACCTTTGAAATGTCATACATACACTACTATACAACAAATGTATGACACTTATTGTGAAACTTAGTTCTAATTTTCCAATTAATATAACGCCCTTGTATCCTCTAACATTATAAGAAACATTCGTGTAATAACCTACGGGATGTTTATAGATAAATGAAAAAAATAAAAATAAAGTAGAAACAATAACTGGGTTTTGAACACAGCGTGCGAAAGTGTCAAAGCGTGACGCTAACCACTGTGCCAGCATGTCGGTTAAACTGACTGCGCGCTAAAAAGCATCTGATGTACATGGAGAACTTTGATCACCGTTTTCTTAGAAACGCTCGAGAAACTGCTGATAAGCCGAGAGACCTGTTCGCTTATTCGATCTCTCTTCCACTGAGTGAAGTTTCTGCTGGAACATCAGGTTATGGCACTTGCCGCGTTATCCTCGTTAGTGTAATGATAAATACATCTACGCATAAATATCACAATTAGTAGATTCTGCTCTGTAATGTAATATTATGTAGTGATTTTAAGGGTAGCAGCAGTAAAATTCAGGGGGCAAATGGATAGCTACAACTTGTAAAGAAAGCAAACTGCAGTCATAAGGATCGACGGACATGTAACTGGAGCAGTAATTGAGAAGGAAGTGAGATAGGGTTGCTACGCTATCTCTGCAGAGGGAGAAAACTAAGCAGAAAAATGGAAATTTGGAAATTTCAGAGAGAAGAAATAAAAACTTCGAGGGATGTTGATGACGCTGTAATTGTGTTAGGGACGTCGAAGGGCGTGGAAGAGCAGTTCAAAGGAATGGTAGTGCTATATTAAGATTTATAAATTCGGTGTTAGTAAAACATGATTAATCGAATGTAGTCAGGCGATACTTAGAAACTGAGACGCCTAAGTAGCACCTAACTTTTTCCATACGGCCACCAAAACTACTGATGTAGAAGCACACACTGACGAAAAGAAATCACAACGCCATGAAGGAGTTGTGTGGCATAAATGAGAGTTTGTAGGCGTCTTTCTAGATCTGAAAGATGATGTCTATTCAAATTCCGCGTCAGTCGCTTAAGACTGACTCTAGTAGCAACACTATCAGCATGCAAATCAACTTTGCTTTAGATACACACTGTAACGGGTGTGTTGTACGAAATTCAACCTGGTGAGTTGATGTTAGTCAATAATGCAACAAAGACGCCATTATCAACACCCACTGAGCGTGAACGAGGTCGTGTAATATGGTAACGAGAAAATAAATGCTCCTTTTGCAGTACTGCAGAAAGACTTCTCAAGAATGTAGCCACTGTACATGACAGCTGACAACGGTGATCACGAGAATGTACAGTCGCAAGAACACCGCGCTCAGAATGGCCATATGGCACTACCAAGAGGGAAGGCCATAGTGTTCGGCGTGTGTCTCTGGCGGATCTAACTACATCTACAACAGCAAATTGAGCTGTAGTTGGCACCACAGTAACGCAACGATCTGTGGTAAATCAGTTATTTCAAAGATAGCTCCGAGCCAGATGCAATGTAGCGTGCATTCTACTGACCCCAAAAAACAGCCATTTGAGACTTCAATAGTGTCAAGCGGTAGCTCATCTGAGAGCAGGGTGGAGGTCTGTTGTGTTTTCTGCCTCGCTGAAAGTGGTGGGCTTGTGCTGGTTAGGATGCCAGTTAAGGGCATGAAACCAACCTGTCTGCCTGCTACACGCACTGTACCAACACCTGGAGTGTGATTTCACGTGGCAGCACGTACACTCTCGTAGTTATCCCAAGAACGATGAGTGCAAATTTGTGCGTCAGTCTGTGGATTCGACCTGTTGTATCGCCATTCATGAACAGCATTCCAGGGTGTGTTTTCCTACAGGATAAATCTCGCCCAAATACCGCTGTTGGAACCCAACATGCTCTAAAAAGACTCGACACGTTGCCTTGGCCTGCTCGATCATCAGATCTGTCTCCAATCGAGCATATATGGGACGTTATGGGACGACAATCACAGCGTCATTCACAAACAGCATTAACCATCCCAGTACTGACCGACCAGTGCAACAGGCACTGAACTCTATACCACAAACTGACATTCGGCATCTGTACAACAAAATGCACGTAAATTTGCATGCTTGCATTCAATAAACTGGCGGTTACATCGATTATTAATGTACCAGCATTTCACATTTCCAATGGTTTTTCTCGTGCTTATGTTAAACTTGTGGTCTTGAAATGTTAATCACTTGAGTATGTTGCCAAGATTCAAATGCATTTCCTGAAAATTCATTACGCTACATAATTTATTTTTTTGTGTTGTGATCTTTTTCCGTCAGTGTACAAAAAGCAGAGTGGCAATAGCATGAAAATCATTTCTGATATGTTAATTTCGAAAACAAACTGAAGTGGCTATAAGTCCTTGCAGAAAGTATTTGTTTCGAGTTTAAAGTGGACGAGAAATACCTCAGACAAAAAGAGAATAAAAGCTTTTTAAAAGTGGTGCTACATACGAATGCTGGAGGGCCGATTGGTAAATCGTATAACTAATCAAGAAATATTCAGAGGAATTATTGACGAGAGGAAATTATGGCACAACTTGACTAAAAGAAGTTATTGGTTGACAGGGCATATGCTGAAGCGAGAAGAAATTGTAAATATGGTAATACAAGAAAGAGTAGATTACAGTAACCAGATTCAAATGGATGGGAGTTGCAGTAGTTAATGCAGATATTAAGACGTTTGCACAGAATGACTAACTTGGAGAGTTGCATGACGCCATTCTTCGGGCTGAAAATCACAACAACGACATATTACAACTGCACACAGGCAAAAATCTTAAACTTAGACTATCATGGCATGACACCAGCTGTAGCCAGAAGAGAATAAGAAAAAATGAATGAAAAAGTGTTGGCGAGGTATGTACTGGGTCAAAGAAATGCTAATGCAGCCTGATAAAATATAAACACATTACTACAGAGATAAAATCAAAATGACTTAATGCATTTGGATACTTTCATAATTGGACAAAAATGTTATATTTGTACTCCAGCAACAGTGCTAACCTCTAACTTTTTAGGCATACGGGTATAAATACTGTAGGGATTTATAAGAGGAAATAAAAATTAGGAGCTGCTCGAATAAAGAACCAGCAGCTATAACGGCTGGAGGCATTAGCGGCAATAGATCTTGAGGCCGCCGTCGGCCATTTAACGTAAGCTTAAGGCTCAAATGGCTCTGAGCACTATGGGACTCAACATCTTAGGTCATAAGTCCCCTAGAACCTAGAACTACTTAAACCTAACTAACCTAAGGACATCACACACACCCATGCCCGAGGCAGGATTCGAACCTGCAACCGTAGCAGCCCCGCGGTTCCAGACTGCAGCGCCAGAACCGCACGGCCACCGCGGCCGGCTAAGCTTAAGACCTAATCCAGGAGTGGTGTACTATTCATAATGCTGGAAGAATGTATTCTTCTGAAAGTTGGTAACTGCTGCGCCACGAAACAGAATACAGTGGTCTCAGTTATTTACCCCCTATGTCTCTGACTCCTTCCCTCTATCTCTATCTCAAACCCACTCAGGTAAATGTAAAATACAAAATTCTTAACGCTTACGTGTTGACAAATTGTTTGTTGGCTTCTGTCTCGGCTTCTTCGGTCGATATTTGTTT
Organism: Schistocerca nitens; assembly: GCF_023898315.1. NCBI lineage: Eukaryota > Metazoa > Arthropoda > Insecta > Orthoptera > Acrididae > Schistocerca > Schistocerca nitens. The sequence goes on from NC_064621.1 coordinate 363,896,784, forward strand.
TATAATTTTTCTGACGTTTCGCCAGCACGAATGGCAGGCACTGTCACCACCGTGCTGGTGGTGGACTGAAATCGAGCTCGCAGCCGCAGGATCTACGTACAGTCTTAGACACAAAAACTGACCGCCGGCCGGCCGCCTAAGTCCGACCATCTGCACAATCTGGCAACACTGTAAGACGCGGAAGTGTTAGGAGGAAGTATTGTCTACTTCCGAGCTGATCTGGCTGGAGTGAGCCCGTGGTCTTGCGGTACTCGTCGTGCATTCTAATCTTCGAGTCGCATGTTCGCGTCGAACTGTATTTTTTTTTTTTTATTACCACATTTCGGTCTGAAGTTATGAGTCTGATTGAACATCGAAGACAATACGCTTAAAATTCTACCCACCCGCAGTAACAAGTATTCCAGAAACAATTCCGCAGTACAGCTCGTGGCTGCGTCGCGATCATAACAGCTTACGCTCGTGAGTTTCCTCGCGCTGCAGCGGCTACCGGCCACCGGCCAGACGCCACCCGCCGCCAGAAATCCGGCGCCGCCCATGTGAAGGCGGCGCCAAGCTGTCAGTGTATGTATCAATGCCACTTTCGAATTTGAAGTTCTAGTTATCATCTTGCAGTTAAGCACTGGATTTTGCATACTTGAAAATTATGAACTACAGTTAAGCATTGTAAAATCGAATCGCAAGTGGAAAAAGGTGTAACGTCTGCAACACAACGTTTACTTTTGGTATAACAGAGGGGTGAATGTATGGGAGGCAGCTAGAAAGATTTGAACTGTGTGTGGTACGAGTGCTTTTGGAAAAAATGCGCCAGAAAAAGATATTCTTGTTTCAACAAAGATCGTTCTGGCATGAAAGATTTTCCACATTAAGGAAGTATCGACTACTGATATATGTGACAGATTACCATTTTACCATCATGCGACATTTGCATTCAACAGGCAATGTGCAGACGTCTGGTGTAGGAGTACTGCATGCTCTAATTCGAAACAACAAAAATCAACTGAGTGATTATTATTGAACGTCATCAGGTCGCTCATTGAGCATTCCTATGCAGTACTGTTACTGGTGACGTGTTATAATGCCTTTATCGTTAACTTCCTAAGAAGAAATGAAATGCTGAGCCCCACTAAAAGACGTAGACTAGAGCAAAGAGTAGTGTGAACATAATATTTTACATCTGATAGCTCCAAAAGTGTGTTTTGGACTACGAATTCTGCCCCAAGGGCTGTGTGCAACACAGCTGGAATTTGTTGTCAACAACTGAGACATCTTTCGGTCGCATTGTAAGAAAATCGAGCAACAAAAGTTCATCTCCTATGCTTCTGCATGATAACTCACTCTGTTGATTTGAGAAACAAAACTATCCAGGAGATTGCTAGGAAGATCGTCTCTCAGGCACTTGTATTGATAGGGAAGTCCTCTCTCAAGCACTTGTCCCTCTCGTCATATATTCGTAAAATTTTACCTTTCCCGCTCTTGATCGATCAACATTCAAGGCAATTCATTTCTAGACGAAAATACTCTTAAAACTACACTGGTTTAATGACATCGTTAGAACCCGTGGGTTTCTACAGGCGTAGAATTTGTAAACAACTTTAGGATTGTCAGATTGTTTTAGATACCGTGAAAGAAAATTCAGCTGCTGATTATTTTCTCTTTGATGATTACTGTTGCGATTAGTAAACTAATGGAAAATGCAATTAAAATATTCACTGTACTTACACAAATTAAATTCAGCTTGCTACAGAAACATCACGACGGCAGTCTATCTTAATAAAGCATTAAGTGTCTGTAAGACGATTGAGCCAATTTTAACACGAATTACTAGGATATTACCGACTTTTGATTTCGAAAAGATCCGTATTTACTATATTTCCTGTATAATTCGCAAGTATTATGAAAATGTGGCATTTCAACGATAAAATTATGTATTCATAACAACAAAAGATATCTCGGCAGAAAACGAAAGGTTTTCGCTCTGATACTAAGGGTTACTGTAAGTAGCAAGACAAATTTTGATAGAGCGATATCTTACGATTCCCTTATTGAGTTTGTATCTGCCTGCTTGTAGCTCTACTACGAAAGAATTAAAAATCTGGCTTTCAGCGAGTCTCGAAAGGCGAACGAAAGCAGCTTGCACCTGGTAGCCAAGCATGTTACCTAGGAACTGGTTTTTTCCTATAGTGGGAAGACATCCTTCTGTGGTTGAATTGTTGGCAAATGTCAGTCAGACGTGTGCCGTTGGTCTAAGCGTTTCGGTATGTTGAATGTGTACCAATGATTTTTCTACAGGTTTTTTCTGTTCCAAATAGAGAGTTGAAGTCTCCTAGTATTTTCACGTCATCTTGGTGAATTTTGCTCATAGTATTTTCGAGAGTGTTCCAGAATTTTTCGATATTTTTGGTGTTTTTCTTATTTTCGATGTTGGTGGGGGCATGTGCATTGATGAGTGTATATTTTTTACTGGGGCTCTGAATGAACATAGTCATAAGTCGATTGTTGATGGGTGTGATTTCTTTGACAGAGGTGATGATAGATCTGTGTTCGAGAAAGCAATGCCAAAGATTGGTACGCCTTTCGCTACCTTTTGTTGTATTTTGCTCTTGAAGATGCAATGGTTTCCGTAATGCAAGGTTTCACTGTCAATTAGTCGTGGTTCGTGAAGAGCAAGGATGAGAATTTTTTGTTGGTCGATTTCTTTTGTGAGATTATTTAGTATTCGTGCTTGGATCAATGTATCGATGTTTAGTTTTCAAATGTATGTTTTCTGCTTGTAGGGAAATTTACCAGAGGTCTTCGATATTCTCTGCCGTGCTAACCTGGACTCCCCAGAATCCGAAAATCCAACTGCCTCCTGTCGACAGTCGGGTTGTGTACCACCTGGCTTAAAGTCGACTTTGCTTGCACTGTTCATGTTTGCTTGTGTTTCGTTGGTTTGGCTTGGGTGATACCAGGACCGGACAGGACCAGAGGGTGTTGAAGCCTTTGGAAGCAAATATTTTCAGCCGAGCTCATTGAGCTAACAGACGGTGACCAGAGTAGCGGTGATTTTCATTCAGACGTGCGTGGATTTTGGGTTCAACGGATTGAGTAGCCGTTCAGGATTGTGTTAGTATTTGGTTCACCCCAAGTATTTGATTTCCTCGGTACCACCCGTATGGGGGAGGGTTTCCCCTATCGGCCCCACGGGATTATTATTATTATTATTATTATTATTATTATTATTATTATTATTATTATTTATGAATTCTCCCAATAACGGAAGACATTAAGCAAATGACATTAAGCAAATGACAATCAACTTTTTTTCTGGTTCTTCTTGTTGCTCCAATAGATCTTCATTCTTTTTGAGAAGGCTTGCTTTCGCTCTTCTGACCACTTCGGTCTGTACTGTTTTTGTTTTGGTTGCTCTGGTAAAACTTTCCACTTCTCTACTTTGTGCTTAAAAGTATCTCTGTCTGAAATATCGGTTGCTGTTATATCCGCGTTGGTGAGGTCTTTTCTAACTTCGATCATCCAAGGTGTTGAAGCTTTAAGTGAGGTTACGTAATTTATTAGCTTTCTGGTCAAACGGTTTTCTGGTAATCTGCTAAGATGACCAAAGAATTTCAGTCGCCTTTTCTTAAAATCAATTTCTATGTTTGAAAACTTTTCTGTTGTTTTGATTGTTTGCAGTCTGTAGCCATCTTTAGTCTGTCTCGCTCCTAAAATTTTCCTAATGATTTTTCTCTCTTCTTTTTTGATGTCTTCGAGTTCTCGCTTTCTGTTCAGTACTAGTGTTTCACTTGCATAGAGGACTGTTGGTTTTATGACGGTATTGTAATGCCGAATTTTAGTTTGTCTTGACAAGGATTTCTTGTTGTAGAGGTTGTGGACTAACCAGAATGCTTTTTTGACTTTTTGTAAACGATTTTGCTGTGATACTATTTCTTGGCCTGTTGGTTCAATGTATTCTCCGAGGTACTTAAAATACGGGATTCTATTGATTTTGCCATATTTTGTTTTTAAGCTTGCAATTTCTACTTTTGAACATAGGAATTCAGTTTTTTCAAATGAGATTTGTAGCCCAACTTTCTCAGCACATTCTTTGAGTGTGTCAATCTGTTTAATGGCGGTCTGCTCATCCTCCGCTAGTATTGCTAGATCATCTGCAAAAGCGAGGTATGGAATGTAAAGATTGTTTTTGGAAAAGCCAAGTGAAATTGGTTTCCAACACTCATTTTTCCGTAGTTGTTTCTCCCATTCCTCCATAACTTTGTCAAGAACGATGTTGAACAAAAGAGGAGAGAGTCCATCGCCTTGTCTCACACCTGTCTGAATGCCGAAGGGCTCCGAAATTTCTCCCATGAATTTTATTTTAGACTTCGTGTCAGTTAGTGTTTGTTTTATTAGTTCTCGTGTCTTGTAATCTAATCCCCTTTCTTCTAAAATTTGAAATAATGAGGGTCTATCTATTGAATCGTATGCTTTCTTAAAGTCTACAAATGTGCATACTAATGGCTTTTGTCTGAGAGCTCGCATTTTGACTATGGTTTTGAGGTTAAAAATTTGTTCTGGGCATGACCTGTTTGTTCTAAATCCTGCTTGGTATTCAGATAATTTTGATTCTAGTTGTTCTTGTGTTCTCTTCAGGAGACAGGCTGACAAAATTTTATAGGTGACTGGTAAAAGCGAGATCCCTCTATAGTTGTTCACATCTGATTTGTCACCCTTTTTGTGTAGTGGGTGAATTAGTGCGATCTTCCAGTCATCTGGGATTTTTTCGGTTTGCCAAATATTTTGGATAATGTGTGTGATTTCTCTGAGTGAATTTGGACCTAAATTTTTCAGGAGTTCAGCTACAATTCCATCTTCACCTGATGCTTTGTTATTTTTAAGCTTCTGGATATGTGAATAAATTTCTTCTTTTGTTGGTGGTGCTGAGTTTTCTGATACGGTTTCTGGTTGTATTTTCGGAAACCTCTCCTTAGGTTCTGGACAGTTTAAAAGCTTTGAAAAATATTTCGCTAGTTCTTCACAATGTTCCTTATTTGTTAAGGCCAGTTTACCATTTGATTTTCGGAAGCAGAGGTTCTGTGGACAGTACCCTTTAATGTGGTTTGCAAAGGTTTTATAGAAATCGTGTGTGTCGTAATTTTTAAAGTTGTCTTCTATCGATTTTAGTTGGTCATTTACATATTTCCGTTTGTTTTGCCGTAAACTCTTGGATGCTTGTTTGCGGACTTCAAGGAATTTCTTGTGGGTTTCTTCTGATTTGTTGCAATTGTAATTTTGAAACGCTTTTTTTCTCTCTTCTAGAGCGTCTTCACATTCCTGGTTCCACCATGGGTGTTTTGGTTTTTTACGTAGTGGGATTAGTTCTTTCGCTGTTTTGAGGATTTTAGTTCGAAATTTTGGCCACTCTTCTGCAGGTTGGTCTTCCCATTTTTCTGTGATCCTCGAATCTTTAATTCTGTGTAGGTCGAACTTCGGGATCACGGGTGTTCTCCTGTTACATTTCCTTTTAGGTGTGAATTTAATTTTAATTCTAGTTAAGTAATGGTCTGAATCAACATTTGCGCCTCTGCGCACTTGTACATCATGAATTTCTTTTTGGTACTCATATGATATTGCAATGTGGTCAATCTGGAATTCTCCTAGATGATGGATGGGTGATCGCCATGTTTTTTGTTTTTTGGGTTTTTTTCGTAATGAGGTTGACATAATTTTGAGATTGTTTTGTTGGCATAACTCCACAAATCGTACACCATTTTTATTTGTAAATTTGTGCGCGGGGTAGTCCCCTACTGTCTTCTTATATTTGCGGTCCTTGCCAATTTGTGCATTGAAGTCACCAAGCAAAATTTTCACATCCTCTGTTGGAATTTTTGACATCTCTGTTTCGAGTTCTTCCCAAAATCTTTCCGTTTTTTCGGGCTCTTTTTTGTTGTCCCCATTTGTTGGTGCATGTACATTGATGAAAGTGTAGTTTTTGTTTGCATGTTTAATTCTCATTGTCATAAGACGATTGTTGATGGGTTTTACATCCTTTACTGAATCTAGAACTTTTTTGTCCACAATAAAGGCCATGCCAAATAGTGCTGCTCCTTTACAAATTGTCTTGTTCGTTCCACTTTTGAAAATTCTGTAATTATTATAGTCTACTGTTTCTGAGTCCCTGAAGCGTGTTTCTTGTACGGCGAGGATTTGGATTTTCTGTTTAGTTAATTCTGTCGTGAGGTTGTGCAATTTTCCTGTTTGAATGAGCGTCTGAATGTTAAAGGTGCCAATGTAAGTATGTGTTTTCTGCGGTAGTTTACCAGAGCACTCCGACTTGCTCTCTCGTATAAGTCCAAGCTCCCCAGAATCCGAATGCTTGGTTGCCACTTTGCAGTGGGTGGATTGTCCACCTGGGGTAATTTTGTCTTTACTTGTACGAGTCATGTTTGCTTGTTATTTATTTTCTAGCTTTCGCTAGTGGTTTAGAACCAGGGATTGTAAGTTCCTGGAGCATGTTTGCAGCCGCACCTCCTGGTGGACAGACGCTGACCATACTGCCGCTTGTTCCAAGTCAGACGCAGCACGGGTTTTGGTTGTCATTTGGTCCGCGGGTGGTATTTTATTTCCCACCTACCCGGCATATCTGCCGAGCATTCCCCTATCCGCCACCTGGGGACGCGCCCGATGGGGGTTGGCAATCCCCTCACGGGTTATTATTATTATTATTATTATTATTATTATTATTATTATTATTGTCATTATGTCATCAGCAAACCCGATATGGTGTATCTTCCCACCACTGAAATAGAAGTGCATTGCTCGATTCAGTATTTCCATCACATAAATATGGGTTATAATTACGTTAAATTGCTGCTAGTAGACATATTTCTCACTTTTTCTTAGGCAGTTGCTACCTGTTACTCCATCATAGGAATTTATGTGCGCAGCATTGTTGCAATAAAGACGTTCAAATTATCCGATTTCTGTAATTTCATTTCGATATCAGATCGTTCTAATCGGATTCAGCCAGTCAGGCTTAATGTGGATATCCGAATACGACTCTCATCATTTGATAGAATGGGTAAACCACATTCTTAACCGCACGGTTGATTCTAGATCACTTATTTATGACAGGGCCTGAATTCTTAAACATTGTGGAAAATAATAATACAATGTGCTTATTACTAACATGTTATATAAATATAAATATATGAACGAACGAGATAACAGTTTATTTACAGGAGCAGAGCCTAGCAGAGCAGTGCGAGATTGATTTCAGGGCCAAGAGAGGATAAAGCTGTTGCCGTTTGTTCCACGATCACCGAACATCAACCAGATAGAGAATATGTGGGCAGAGGTAACAAGGTCATTGCCATGTGGACCTACAAATGCAAGCGACCTTTGGACGAATATAGAAAACGTATGGTTGGAAGTAAACCATCACGCTACACTGTCGGCGACTTAATGAAATCAATGCCCCTATGTCTTCGAGAAATCTTACGTAATGATCGTGGGTGGGTTGGTTACTAAATATATAATCGTCCACAAAACCCATGTGGACAATTATCTGATAGTCGGTCAAGCTTTGCTTTGTCGCAGCTCTTTAGATACAAGTCCATTTACTTTCAGTCTCCTCCTTACAATTCTTGCAAAGCAAGGTAATTGAAAAATCTCATCCCCTCGACGCCAACTGAGGAACTGACTGGTGCATGTGTTGTTCAACACACAGTAGTTGTCATCCTCACTGGAATCAATGACTGTTTGTGTGTGTGTGTTTCGTGTTCACGCACAATCTGAATCAATACTATTAACATTAGAGAGACAACCAAGAATATATATTACTTCAAATATGACTGTAAAGTATTTTAATGCGATGGGAAGTTACAAACTGAATTTTTACCCAACCCACGACCTGCATACTACGTTAAGTAAGATGTATTAACTCTATAGTATCGTTAGCAGAGACAGTGCGCTCTTGTTGTCGAGGCTCGCGACAAGTGCAGCGATTAGCAGTGCCCAATGCCGCCGCGATTTGTTTATGTTGGCTGAGCGTGGACACTGCAGCAGACGCTTCGCCATAAACAGAGAGAAATCACCTTGTCTCTGACTGCAGTGAGCGGAAATCACTGCCTGCATGTTCTTATGCCGGCCGTGGTGGCCAAGCGGTTACAGGCGCTACAGTCTGGAACCGCGCGGCCGCTACGGTCGCAGGTTCGAATCCTGCCTCGGGCATGGATGTGTGTGATATCCTTAGGTTAGTTAGGTTTAAGTAGTTCTAAGTTCTAGGGGACTGATGACCTTAGAAGTTAAGTCCCATAGTGCTCAGAGCCATTTTGAACCATGTTCTTATAGAAACCAACGTGAGACTCTACTCACAGGTGCCATGGAGTAATTGCAACGGGTATCATGTCATTAGTCATCAGAATATTAACCAGTGATGAAATGTCCACTCTATTTGAATCCCAAGAAAATAGGAACCTTCTCACAAAGGATTGTGAGGTGATATCAAAATTTATCCAACATACAAAAATTAACTGCAGGGCTTTCATGTATGCAGTAGTAGCACACAAGGAAATACTATGTCTTGGAAGCGTATATTTCATTTCCTCTTCTCATATTAACGCCCTTGTTTTAGTATGAAGTGAGAAAATAAACACGAAAAACTAAAGTTCCTGAGGAGCATGTCAGTCATCTCCTCTTCTCGTATCATAACTTTTGTTATAGTATGAAGTAAAAAAATAAACAGTTTAAGGTTGTGAAGCATAATATGACAACAGATTCTTATCGTAGGCGCTATCGGAAACGCAAAAAGCAGGGAGCTGTCCATTCTTTTGTCCAACAGTCAGTAATCTTCCATGCATTACTCCCGCTAGGAGATTCTTATTTAAGGACTTGTGGGCATCAAGTTCTTCAGCAGAACAAGCCTTATGTTACTGTGCGGTATGGAAAAAAAGCAACAAAGACGATTTCCCTTACAGCAGTGGGGATATTTGCAAATTTCTGTATTCAGCAATGACTGCCAGCTGCCACAACACTGCACAGAATTCATGCGGCAGGCAACACAACTGTGCGTGCACTTCAGACTTCATTCAGTAAGACGTCAGGAAATGGATGGAAACGTCAAATTATTGTCGCTTTCCGAGTCGTATTCAATCCAGAATGAGGTGTTATTAAGTTAGTTGAGCGTTCTAGCAATTACACTTTTATAATTCCCATATGAGTATTCCGATAGCCAAAAGAAGCCGTTAGTGTGAAACTATCGGGAACTGCATTAATATCACACTGCAAGAACTTGAGACAATACGTGGACTCTTCTCTTCGCTGGGTTACCTGTTACTGTTATTTAGGATTCTCTCCGTCTTAAGCGTAATACAAATGGAACTTCGGAGGCGTTTTCCGTTATTCTTGACAAACTTCAGCAACTTGTAATCACTGCGAGTTACAACTGCGTGATGATATGGCTCAGGTTGTCAGTAGTTGTGGTGGTGTTATTCTCTAAAAACTGCTTACAGTAACGTTAATGGTGGCACACATAATTTAGCACTGACTACCTATTTAAGTAAAAATAGTGTTGTGGCGTCGTCGCTTCTCTTTATTTGGCCTCAGCTTGAGTAATCCGATTTAACGAACATAGTACTTCATTCGCGGGCTGCTGATGATACAGTATGACTACAGAGATCATCGTGCGGGTATTACATTAATTCTGCAATAACTGCTTAATAATATTACCCTCAGCTATGCAGCTGGAATGGCTCATTACACAGGTACTCTATGTTGCACTTGGTTAAGGGATCAGTTCGCTGCAATCCTGCTTCTACTGTTCGTAAATACTGTGGTGTCACAGCCAGACACCACACGTGCTAGGTGGTAGCTTAAATCGGCCGCGGTCCTGTAGTACATGTCGGACCCGCGTGTCGCCACTGTGTGATCGCAAACCTAGCGCCACCACAAGGCAGGTCTCGAGAGACTGACTCGAATTCACCCCAGTTGTACGGACGACAGAGCTAGCGACTAGACGTACGAAGCCTTTCTCTCTCATTAGCCGAGAGACAGAATAGCCTTCAGCTAAGTTAATGGCTACGAACTAGCAAGGCGCCATTAGCCTTACAGTGATTGTAATTAGAGTCTCACTTGTGTTCACCATAGAGATGTACAAGAAGAAATTAAAGATAAGTATATGAGAAGCTCCGTTCTTTTCTTCATAGCATTAATTACGTATCCTGTTCCAGTATTTCACGCCCGTCTGCGTTAGTCTAGCGTGCCTTTTAAGCCACCTCTATTTACAAGGTGTTGGCACAGCTGCCGACACATCACATGGCGACGAGGGAAAAGTGTTCTTTCTGTTTGCTCACAATTACTTGTGTCATGGCTTCGCCAGATGTACTGTCCAAATTTTATCGCTTGCAGAATCAGCAGACGCAGGCGTTATTGGATGCCCTGGGACAGCTCGTCCAGGGTCAACGTGCGCTGCAAACCGATGCGGCCGCCGCCGCTTCATCGCTACCGCAGCCACAACACGCCGTTGCGCCGTCCTTCCGTAATTTTGATTCAACCCACGAGACCTGGCAAGAATGGTCTCGACAGTTCGGCTTCCACCTAGCCGCCTACAGAATTCAAGGTAATGAGCGGCAGCCGTTTTTGCTTTCTTGTGTCGGTGTGTCCACCTACCGAGTGATAGTGAAGTGGTTTCCCCGGCGCGACGTAGCAACTCTGTCCTACGACGAACTTTTGTCTGCTTTAGATGCCTATTTCAAGGAAACAGTAAATGTCGTTGCCAAACGGTATACGTTCTTTCGTACAAAACGTACGGCCGGTCAGACTAATAGGGAGTGGGTTGCGACATTGCAAGGACTTACTAGGGAGTGTGCGTTTGAATGCGAATGTGGACTTCCTTATTCAGATACTATGGTGCGTGATGCCATTGCACAGAACGTTTCTGACGTTCGCATACGGGAACAGATTTTGAAACTAGTTAATCCCTCCCTTCAACAAGTGATAGACATATTGGATAGGCAAGACACACTTGACTTTGCTCAGGACTCATTTTCAACTTCGCCGGCAGTGTGTCACATTAACCGGACCGCCGGGCCCGCTGCACGGGACGCTCAGCGGCCCTCGCGCCCGTCAGCGCAGCGGCAGCCTAGCTTGCAAACACGTGCGCCGCGTAAGCAAGCTAATGCAGTGAAATCATGCCCGCGGTGTGCAACTAGACATTCGCGTGAACATTGCCCGTCACGCCAAGCTATTTGCTTTTACTGTCATAAGAAAGGACATGTCCAAAGTGTTTGCCAGACAAAGCTCAGATCAGACACTCACACCAATTCCAGGCCCTTTGCTTCGCGCTGGAATCGAACCAAGGAAACTCAGGCTCGTGAACCTTCGCCCATGGATATTCATGTAGTTCATTCCACCCCGTCCGGTGACAGTGTTCATTCCACAAAAAGTGTGCGTCGCCGTCGACGGAAGTCCCGTCACGTCGCACGTGATACTGTCCCAGTGTCTGTTCCAGTTGCGCGACACAGTCGCTTTTGTCGTCAGCAGGACAATAAACTTTTTGTAGACTTAGACTTTGCAGGCAAAGTGATACCATTACAGCTCGATACCGGAGCTGCAGTTTCATTGCTCAATCACGACACGTACAACCAACTGGGCAAACCTCCGTTGCGTGCCGCAAATGTTCAGCTCAATAGTTACTCAGGCCAGAAAATACCAGTGTTAGGACAGTGCAGCCTTCTTGCAACATACAAGGGACAAACAAAACTTGTGTCATTTTACGTTCTTCGTTCTTCTACTGCAGTGAACTTGTTTGGTTTAGATTTATTTCAGTTGTTTAATTTGTCTATAGTAAATCAGGTCCTCTCAGTGATTCAGACTGTGCCTTCCGCCAGTGTTTCTAGTCTATGTGAAGAATTTGCAGACATTTTTGCACCGGGCCTTGGTTGCGCTAAGGACTATGAAGCACATTTGGAACTCAAAGTGGACGCGCAACCGAAATTTTTCAGAGCGCGCACTGTTCCCCACGCATTGCGTGATGAGGTCGCAAGAACATTACACGATTTAGAATCTCAAGGTGTCATTGAACGTGTGCCGGCTTCTCTCTGGGCCTCACCCTTAGTAATTTTGCCAAAACCTTCCGGAAAATTGAGACTTTGTGTGGACTTCAAAGCAACTGTGAATCCACAACTAGTGACTGCTACTTTTCCTTTGCCCCGCCCGGAAGATCTTTTTGACAAACTGTGCCCGGGAAAGTATTTTTCAAAGTTGGACCTAGCAGATGCGTACTTGCAAATGCCTGTGGACGAAGAATCCCAGCGCATCTTGGTGGTAAACACGCATCTTGGTTTGTATCGCTTCAAAAGACTGCCATTCGGGTGTGCGTCCGCCCCTGCACTGTTTCAGCAATGTTTACAAACTGTTTGTGCGTCGGTCCCTACTGCTGCGAACTATCTGGACGATATTGTGATCTCCGGAAAGACGGAAGCCGAACATTTGCAAAATCTCCGAACATTATTTCAGGTCTTGCGACAAAATGGTCTTCGCTTGAGGAAGGACAAATGTGTGTTTTTTGCTCGGGATTTACCCTACCTGGGCCATGTCCTCAATGCCCAAGGAATACATCCGAGTCCAGAGCACCTCCGTGCCATACAGGATTTGCCGTCACCGCAGAACTTGAAACAACTACAGTGTGTGCTGGGTACAATAAATTATTATCATAAATTTCTGCGCAATGCTTCTTCCATTTCAGCTCCGCTTCATCGCTTACGCCGTAAAGGTGTTCCGTTCGTCTGGACGACGGAATGCGAACGCGCCTTTTGCCAGTTGAAATCGGCGTTGCTTTGCCATACTTGCCTTACGCCATTCGATCCCCGCAAGCCCCTTTTGTTGATGGTAGATGCATCGGATTTCGGGATCGGTGCTGTGCTTGCGCACAAAGATGGATCGCATGATCGCCCTATTGCCTTTGCGTCAAAATTGCTCTCATCTGCGCAAAGAAATTATTCACAGATAGAGAAAGAGGCTTTAGCTCTCGTGTTTGGTGTTACTAAGTTTCACGATTTCTTGTATGGTCGTCACTTTACCATCATCACGGACCACAAACCTTTGACATCGCTTTTTCATCCGAACAAGCCGGTACCTCCGCGTACGGCGCAGAAATTCATTCGCTGGTCTCTTTTCCTCTCGCAGTACCGCTACGATATCTTGTGTCGGTCCACTGCTCAGCACGGAAACGCTGATGCGTTGTCCCGTTTGCCTGTTGCTGAGGATAAAGCATTCGATTCTTCCGAACTTGCTTGCATGTTCATTGATGCGGAAACCGATGACGTGGTCGCATCGTTTCCGATTGATTTTCGTCGTGTCGCTACAGCCACGGCTGCTGACCCTGTCCTTGGTCCCGTTTTGCGTTTTGTTGCTACGCAATGGCCCTTGTCCAAGTCACGGATCGAGGATCCGTTGGTTCGCCGATTTTTTGCTCACAAGGAGAGACTTTTTGTCCGACGTGGTGTTTTGTTGTTGCGTTCTGATAATGATCAGTCCCGAGTCGTGGTCCCACGTTCGTTACAGTCCTCTGTCTTACGGCTTCTTCACCACGGACACTGGGGTATAGTGCGTACGAAACAACTTGCTCGTCAGCACTGTACTTGGTTCGGAATCGATGCTGCGATTACGAATATGTGCTCCTCTTGCGTGGCGTGTGCCGAACAACAATCCGCACCGCCGCGGAAATTCTTTGCATGGCCGAAAGCCACTTCCCCTTGGCAACGCTTGCACATCGATTTTGCTGGTCCATTCTGGAATGCTCGTTGGTTGGTTGTGGTCGATGCTTTCAGTAATTTTCCTTTTGTTGTCCGGATGTCTTCCACGACGTCTTCTGCCACAATCCAAGCCTTGTCTGCTATCTTTTGCATTGAAGGTCTTCCGCAGACTATTGTTTCCGACAATGGTCCACAATTCCTGTCCGCAGAATTTCAGTCATTCTGCAAGGCCAATGGTATTCAACATCTGACGTCCGCGCCGTTTTCGCCTCAGTCAAACGGTGCCGCGGAACGATTGGTCCGGACTTTCAAGTCACAGATGTTGAAATTGAAAGAGTCGCATTCTCGGGAGGACGCATTATTGCTCTTTTTGTCCTCGTATCGCTCTCAGCCCCGCGATGGTCGCTCGCCGGCTGAGTTGCTCCATGGTCGTTCTCATCGAACATTGATGTCTTTGCTGCATCCGCCGCATCAGGTTCCTGTGCAGTGGCAGACTCCTGCTTTTGCTCCTGGCGAGGTTGTCTTCTATCGCACCTATCGCGGTTCACGGCGTTGGCTTGCAGGGCGCATTCTTCGCTGCCTCGGCCGCGCGATGTATTTGGTTTTGGGGGCCTCTGGTGAGGTGCGTCGGCATCTCAATCAGCTGCGCCTCTGTCGTCGCCCGGGTTCTGCCGCTCCCCGTCTGCTTTCAGCGACGGAGCCGTCCGGTCAGCACCCTGGGGACCCATCTACAGGCTCGCCTCATCCCCAGGTGTTACCGACGCTGCCTTCCATTTTGCCTCATGGCGTCGCGCCGCCGCCGCAGCCGCCGCAGCCGCCGCAGCCGCCTCCGGCGCCGCCCGCAGTGGACGCTTCGCTGCAGCCGCCACGCGCCTCCCTCGGTCACGCGCCGCCGATCGCTTCCCGTGACCAGCTGTCCTCCGCCATGGAACTCTTGCCCGCTCCGGACCAGATGTCGTCATCGCGCGTCGGATTCTCCGACCACATGGAGGTCGACCCTTCGGCCCCTCCTGTCTCTTTACGGGCGCATACACCGCATGTTGACGTGCACCCTGGACTAGGTTTTCAGGCGTTTCCTAGCTCCCCTCGGACCGAATGGCCGGGTGCGGGTGGCACAGCCTCGCCTGTTGTTAGGCTCCCCACCTCATCGCATACGTCAACATGGGGTCCTCCCCAAGGCGGGCGGAAGCCTTATCTCACGACCGTTCGCCGATTTGCGGGGGAGGAATGTGGTGTCACAGCCAGACACCACACGTGCTAGGTGGTAGCTTAAATCGGCCGCGGTCCTGTAGTACACGTCGGACCCGCGTGTCGCCACTGTGTGATCGCAAACCTAGCGCCACCACAAGGCAGGTCTCGAGAGACTGACTCGAATTCACCCCAGTTGTACGGACGACAGAGCTAGCGACTAGACGTACGAAGCCTTTCTCTCTCATTAGCCGAGAGACAGAATAGCCTTCAGCTAAGTTAATGGCTACGAACTAGCAAGGCGCCATTAGCCTTACAGTGAGTGTAATTAGAGTCTCACTTGTGTTCACCATAGAGATGTACAAGAAGAAATTAAAGATAAGTATATGAGAAGCTCCGTTCTTTTCTTCATAGCATTAATTACGTATCCTGTTCCAGTACTTCACGCCCGTCTGCGTTAGTCTAGCGTGCCTTTTAAGCCACCTCTATTTACAAGGTGTTGGCACAGCTGCCGACACATCAAATACTGATATACTTCATAAATGGTTCAAATGACTCTGAGCACTATGGGACTTAACTTCTGAGGTCATCAGTCCACTAGAACTTAGAACTACTTAAACCTAACTAACCTAATGACATCAGACACATCCATGCCCGAGACAGGATTCGAACCTGCGACCGTAGCGGTCGCGCGTTTCCAGTCTGTAGCGCCTAGAACCGCTCGGCCACCCCGGCCGGCATACTTGTATATTGACCATTCGTTATTTGACTAAATATGAACTACAATCTGATTCGCATATATATAACATGGGTTCACGCCAGCACAAAGCAATCACTAACGGTTGGATGCCGTTGAAGTCCCGTTACACTGATGGCAAGACAAATGTTCGCAAATCACCTCTATTGCCTCAAAAAACAATTCCACACAAAGTCACAGCGCGTTGAAATACAACTAAGACGGCAGATGAATATTTGTGACCGACTGGGCTTCGGACCTGGACCTCCTGCTTACTAGACAGACATGCTGATCACTGCACTATTATTTTTTTAGAAAAGTTTGAGAAGACTTTCAGCACCAGGTAGGCCGAGGAAAAGAGGGCAGGGGTCGAAGATCCGAGGCCTGGCCTCAATGCCTCCCCCATACCTGTCACTGACAAGGGAACCTCCCCATCGCACCCCCCTCAGATTTAGTTATAAGTTGGCACAGTGGATAGGCCTTGAAAAACTGAACACAGATCAATCGAGAAAACAGGAAGAAGCTGTGTGGAACTATGAAAAAAATAAGCAAAATATACAAACTGAGTAGTCCACGTGAAGATAGACATCAAGGAAAGTGTGAGTTTAGAAGCGCAGTGGTCCCGTGGTTAGCGTGAGCAGCTGCGGACCGAGAGGTGCTTGATTCAAGTCCTCCCTCGAGTGAAAATTTTTATTTTTTATTTTGAGACAATTATTATCTGTCCGTCCGATGCGACCACTTTTTTGGGAGTGATTATCACATCCACAAGAAAACCTAAATTGGACAAGGTAGAAGAATCTTTTTACCCATTCGCCAAGTGTACAAGTTAGGTGGGTCGACAACATATTCCTGTCATATGACGCACAAGCCGTGACCAGTGTCGTATAGAATATATCAGACGTGTTTTCCTGTGGAGGAATCGGTTGACCTATGACCTTGCGATCAAATGTTTTCGGTTCCCATTGGAGAGGCACGTCCTTTCGTCTGCTAATCGCACGGTTTTGCGGTGCGGTTGCAAAACACAGATACTAAACTTATTACAGTGAACACAGACGTCATTGAACGAACGGACAGATCATAACTTTGCGAAAATAAATTAAACTTTTCACTCGAGGAAAGACTTGAACCAAGGACCTCTCGTTCCGCAGCTGCTCACGCTAATCACGGGACCAAGGCGCTCCTGAGCTGACGCTATCCTTGATGTTGCCTATCTTGCGCATGGACTACTCAGTTTGTATATTTTGCTTATTTTTTTCGTAGTTCCACACAAATTCTTCCTGTTTTCTAGATTGATCTGTGTTCAGTTTTTCAAGATCTATCCACTGTGCCAACTTATAACTAAATCTGAGGGGGGTGTGATGGGGAGGTTCCCTTGTGAGAAGATGCATTATTCCCATGGTTCAAATGGCTCTGAGCACTATGGGACTCAACTGCTGTGGTCATCAGTCCCCTAGAACTTAGAACTACTTAAACCTAACTAACCTAAGGAAATCACACACATCCATGCCCGAGGCAGGATTCGAACCTGCGACCGTAGCGGTCGTGCGGTTCCAGACTGTAGCGCCTTTAACCGCTCAGCCACTCCGGCCGGCTTATTCCCATGTATTCCATGTTTGCACCCATATATACCTTTAAATTCTGGAACAAAAGTGAAGTAGTAATTAAGGTAAAATGAATTACAGATTGTCGCCTCCAATAGCGTGCGTTCCTTGTAGAACATAACTTACCAGGTGCAAGCTGCTTTCGTTCGCCTTTCGAGACTCGCTGAAAGCCAGATTTTTAATTCTTTTGTAGTAGAGCTACAAGCAGGCAGATACAAACTCAATAAGGGAATCGTAAGATATCGCTCTATCAAAATTTGTCTTGCTACTTACAGTAACTCTTAGTGTCAGAGCGAAAACCTTTCGTTTTCTGCCGAGATATTTTTTGTTGTTATGAATACATAATTTTATCGTTGAAATGCCACATATTCATAATACTTGCGAATTATACAGGAAATCTAATAAATACGGATCTTTTCGGAATCAAAAGTCGGTAATATCCTAGTAATTCGTGTTAAAATTGGCTCAATCGTCTTACAGACACTTAATGCTTTATTAAGATAGACTGCCGTCGTGATGTTTCTGTAGTAAGCTGAATTTAATTTGTGTAAGTACAGTGAATATTTTAATTGCATTTTCCATTAGTTTACTAATCGCAACAGTAATCATCAAAGAGAAAATAATCAGCAGCTGAATTTTCTTTCACGGTATCTAAAACAATCTGACAATCCTAAAGTTGTTTACAAATTCTACGCCTGTAGAAACCCACGGGTTCTAACGATGTCATTAAACCAGTGTAGTTTTAAGAGTATTTTCGTCTAGAAATGAATTGCCTTGAATGTTGATCGATCAAGAGCGGGAAAGGTAATGAAATGAAATGTCGTGTGGCTAGGGCCTCCCGTCGGGTAGACCGTTCGCCTGGTGCAGGTCTTTCGAATTGACGCCACTTCGGCGACCTGCGCGTCGATGGAGATGAAATGATGATGATTAGGACAACACAACACCCAGTCTATGAGCGGAGAAAATCTCCGACCCAGCCGGGAATCGAACCCGGGTCCTGAGGATTGACATTCCGTCACGCTGACAACTGAGCTACCGGGGGCGGACAGCAGGAAAGGTAAAATATTACGAATATATGACTAGAGGGACAAGTGCTTGAGAGAGGACTTCCCTATCAATACAAGTGCCTGAGAGACGATCTTCCTAGCAATCTCCTGGATAGTTTTGTTTCTCAAATCAACAGAGTGAGTTATCATGCAGAAGCACAGGTGATGAACTTTTGTTGCTCGATTTTCTTACAATGCGACCGAAAGGTGTCTCAGTTGTTGACAACAAATTCCAGCTGTGTTGCACACAGCCCTTGGGGCAGAATTCGTAGTCCAAAACACACTTTTGGAGCTATCAGATGTAAAATATTATGTTCACACTACTCTTTGCTCTAGTCTACGTCTTTTAGTGGGGCTCAGCATTTCATTTCTTCTTAGGAAGTTAACGATAAAGGCATTATAACACGTCACCAGTAACAGTACTGCATAGGAATGCTCAATGAGCGACCTGATGACGTTCAATAATAATCACTCAGTTGATTTTTGTTGTTTCGAATTAGAGCATGCAGTACTCCTACACCAGACGTCTGCACATTGCCTGTTGAATGCAAATGTCGCATGATGGTAAAATGGTAATCTGTCACATATATCAGTAGTCGATACTTCCTTAATGTGGAAGATCTTTCATGCCAGAACGATCTTTGTTGAAACAAGAATATCTTTTTCTGGCGCATTTTTTCCAAAAGCACTCGTACCACACACAGTTCAAATCTTTCTAGCTGCCTCCCCTACATTCACCCCTCTGTTATACCAAAAGTAAACGTTGTGTTGCAGACGTTACACCTTTTTCCACTTGCGACTCGATTTTACAATGCTTAACTGTAGTTCATAATTTTCAAGTATGCAAAATCCAATGCTTAACTGCAAGATGATAACTAGAACTTCAAATTCGAAAGTGGCATTGATACATACACTGACAGCTTGGCGCCGCCTTCACATGGGCGGCTCCGGATTTCTGGCGGCGGGTGGCGTCTGGCCGGTGGCCGGTAGCCGCTGCAGCGCGAGGAAACTCACGAGCGTAAGCTGTTATGATCGCGACGCAGCCACGAGCTGTACTGCGGAATTGTTTCTGGAATACTTGTTACTGCGGGTGAGTAGAATTTTAAGCGTATTGTCTTCGATGTTCAATCAGACTCATAACTTCAGACCGAAATGTGGTAATAAAAAAAAAAAATACAGTTCGACGCGAACATGCGACTCGAAGATTAGAATGCACGACGAGTACCGCAAGACCACGGGCTCACTCCAGCCATATCAGCTCGGAAGTAGACAATACTTCCTCCTAACACTTCCGCGTCTTACAGTGTTGACAGATTGTGGAGATGGCCGGACTTAGAGTTGTCAGGGGCAGTCAGTTTTATTGGCCACCTTAAGTGAACGACTCGGACTTAGTCTCTGTGGCGGCCGGCCGGCGGTCAGTTTTTATGTCTAAGACTGTACCTGGCGCGCCAACATCCAAGGGCTTTTCCGTGGTCATTACTGCTGTGGTTCTACCCTTGGTACTTGCATCAGTCGTTCTCTGCAGCACGGGAATCCAGGATATGCTCTGCCTGAGGCTTTCTTCTTTCCTGTTCAAGCTGTTGTCATGTTTTCGTATTTCCTTAGCTTCCTTGAACAACTGGGTGTGGTAGCTTTTCTCTGCAGCAAGAACTTCTGTGTCGGCGAATTTCACTATTCGCCACGGGTAGTCCACTTGCTCAATGGTGGCGAACTTTTTCATGAAATATTTCGAAGCACAGGCGCAGGACTTGGCTTCTTATGGTACAGATACGTCGGCGATACCTTCGTTGTGTGGAACCACAGTGAAGAACAGCTCATTGACTTCGTAAGACACCTGAGCAGTCTCCTTGTCAATACAAAATTTAACATGGAGGTAGGAAAGGACCAACAGTGCCCTTCCTGTATGTGTTGGTCACGAGGGACGGTGAAAACCTGAAACACAGCGTATATCTAAAACTGGCACATGCGGACCAATACCTGCGTAAACTATCAAATCACCACCTGAGTCATAAAAGGGGTATGATTAGCTCGTAAAGCGAACGAAACGAATAAGTGAGCCGCAGCACCTGAGACGCTAGCTGCAACACTTGGAAAACGTTCTGAGGGCAATTGGTAGTCCACCAGTTACATTAGAAAAGTCGCAGAATCAAACACTCGGTGAAGTGACACATCAGAAAAATAAACGTCGCGAACGGCCTTTTTGCCATACATTCCTGGAGTGACGGACAGAGTGGATCGTATATTGCGCAACCACCGAGTAAATACCAAATGTAAGCCGACGAAGAAGGTCAAAGAGTGTCTCAGATTGGCAAAGGAGAAGAGGGACCCACTTGCAGTATCGGTAATATACCGTATACTATATACCATATTTTACGGATTATAAGACGCTATGGGCAATGAGACGCACCTAACTTTTTAAGCATTTTTTTTAAATAACAATTTTACCATTCTGTTGTTAGATTGCAAATCCAGACAAAAAATTCTTGGTTCATGTAACCGAACAGAGCTCTAAAATCCCTGAAAATAGTCATCTGAACTTTCCTCTTCCTCTTCTTCTTCTTCTTCTTTTTCTTCTTCTTCGTCATCATCATTGTCTTCTTCATAAGTAAGATGGTCTTCACCGCCACTGAGAGCGCTACTTCGGCCGCACTTCTTGAAAGATTTAACAATAATGTCTTCTCTCACTCTAGATCACGACTGTTCTATGCACTGACACACTTGTTCGATTGTAGATCGTTTTAAAGCTCCCTTCAGACTGATTCCACCATCTATTTGTTCCATTCCTCTCTCTTTTACGCTTAAAATAGTTTATTTATAGAGACATCAATAGGTTGCAATTGTAAAGAAGTCCTCCCGGGATAACAACATGTTCTTTATTTCCCTGTCTCAGTTCCTCTTTCACAGAATTTTTCAAATGACTGCTAAACTGATCTAGCTCAAGAAGAGACCTCTTCTTCAATAAAGCACCTTTCCTACTCTCCCACACTCTGTTCATAATTTCATACCAGCCTCGTCCAGCCAATCCGTGTCATGTACCTGAACAACAACACCTGGCAGTATTTCAGAAGGTTTTGATATTGTTTTGAGTTCGAAAATTATCATTGGATAAAGTTCAGTGCTGTCAGCACAGTGTGAAAGGACAATAGTGTAGGGCATTTTTTCATGCCTATTTGTTTTTATAGTTATAGTTTTACCGCCTATCGTGGCAGTAGTTCTGTTACTAGGCACACCAAATTTCAGAGGAGTTTCGTCCATATTCACTATTTGGCTTAGTTCGACACCGGTTTTCTTTCACTGTTGAATAATAAAGCGAGGAAAAGATAATATTTTCTCTTAACACTCTTGTGGAATTTTCTGAGATATTTTGGTTTTGTTTCGCATGCTAAGTCCATGACGCTTCATAAACCTGTAGCGCCAACCAACTCCACCACTAAAGGCTGTTAAGTTCTGCTGTAGTGCTAGCTTACGAGCGAGTATTGGAATCATTTTTCTATTAATTCCAATAAGAAGTTGACGGTACCCTTGAATCCATTTCTATACGTTACGTTCTACTTTTGGCCATTTTGCATTCAGTCTTCTATTTACACATTTAGACTTCCTTAATTTTTTCAATTTTCTTTACTATCTGGCCAATCGCGAATGGTTTTTTTCTGTTGGTGGAGGGCCGAAAAGCCACTCAGCTGCTCTATTTCCATATTCTCCATTTACTATTACTTTCAATTTATAGCCCGCCTCATACGAGTATGGTTCCAATGTCTCTAAGCACTATGGGACTTAACATCTGAGGTCATCAGTCCGCTAGACTTAGAACTACTTAAACCTAACTAGCCGAAGAACAGCACACACATTCATGCCCGGGGCAGGATTCGAACCTGTGACCGTAACAGCAACGCAGTTCCGGGCTGGAGCGCCTAGAACCGCTCGGCCACAACGGCCGGCTCTCATATGAGTACCTGTTAGTTTTTTCCATTACGAAACTAGCCACTAACAATAATATTATACTGTTATCGATAAAACAAATCACCTTCAGTCCAATTTCACTGGCACCGAAGACTGCAATGACGCATCATAGGCTAGACAGTGTTTGGTTTTGTTATGGCGTGACGGGAGGGGATTCCCGCAACTCATGTTCGTAGCACCGTGTACTGCTTCTGCCAGTTGAACCCAATGTTGTGAGACAGGGATAGGTTTCCCGCAGCATCAAATACATGGCCATTAAGACGGCGAGAATTTTAAATCAAACACTGGACATTTTTATATTAATTTCGAGTATAAGATGCACCTGGATTTTAGAGGCAATTTTTCGAAGAAAAAAACTTAATCTTATAGTCCGTAAAATACAGTACATTTGGAAAACTCCACTTTGGAATGACTGGACAATCAGTCAACATAAGCGGCATTGCAGCTTGGGGCAGGTAGAGAAATGGGCCATGGCTGTATGAGACCGATCACGTAGTGAAATTCGCCGACACGGAAGTCCTTGTTGTAGAGCTATCACACCTGTTTGTTCAGGGAAGCTTTAGAAATACACAAATATGACAACGGCTTGAAAAAGGCAGAAGAACGCCTCATAGTGAACGGATCCTGGATCCCGGTGCTACTGAGAACGACTGTTGCAGGTAGCAAGAGCAGAACCGCAGTGGTACTGAGCACGGAAAAGCCCTTGGAAGTGTGTGCGCCACGTACATACAGTATGCGGCCGCGAGCTCAATCCACCACGAGCAGTAGAGGTTGAAGCTTTGACATTTCCAGCCACTCGTGCTGACGAAACGTCATAAAAATGTCAAACAAACGTTGGCCTAGGAATCCGAGACAGAAGCCCACAGGCAATTTGTAAATGTAAAATATTCTCTGACACAGTAAAAACATTTTCATTCACTTAAACTGATATTTGAGGAAATATCAGGCTAGTATGAATATCGTCGACTGTTTATTCAGCAAATGAACGTCATGCAACTTCCAGGACGTCCTTTGGTTAAAGGACTCTCCGCGAGACCCCCAGCAACACTAACCACGAGATAATGGAGACGACCTATTGAACCCAGTTAACACGTATTTAAGGAATAGTGTGGTCTATTAAATGTTAATAGCAGCTCACTTCCGTGTCTAAATCCATTTTCCTCCTTACCAATGAGAATTTCTGAAATTGTATTAAGGCTGCTGTTTATTGTTCTTGTCTATAAAGAACATACTGTGGCGAGGAGATACAGCTGCATAATTTTTCCGTTTACCTTTTCTTAAAGGAGTTATATAAATTTTGCGTTTTTTTCATGCTTCGTAAATTTTACAACATAGATTGATTATGTGTTAAAACTTACTGTGTAGCATCACGCTCTGTAGTTTAATGAATCTAATTTTATTTTATTTGTTCCAGTAGCTTTTTTACAATTCGTATGAAGGATTTTTGAAACAGTTCAGTTGTTCTGAGGTCAACTTACTCAAGTTGATTGTGTTCTTTCTTTTTTTTTGACAGGATTTTCTACTGGTACGGTAGTCTTTGTAGTGATACATCCTTTGATCTCTACTTTCCATACCTGTTATTATATTATTCTCGCTCTCTCTTCTGTTAATTTTTTTCAAATTTTGTTGCCGTAATTCTGTGAGCATGAATACCATTTTCCATTTGAATTAGAAATTCGTTTCAACGTACTCGTTATGGTATTCTTTCCACAATTTCGTTTTTTTTCACCGTTTCTTTGCTATCTATTAACTTTTGTTGTACATGTATGTAAGCAGATTTCTTTACACTCTCTCTTGTTGCCTTATTCGACATCTGCTTCTCATTTTCTTCTTTTTAGCGAGGGATTCAATGTGAGATGCTTATAATAGTTTCCACAACAAAACTTTGTCTCGAAACCTGGCAGAAAGTCCAAAGAAATTCTGGTCGTATGTCAAGTGTGCTAGCGGCAAGACGCAATCAATGCCTTCTCTGCGCGATAGCAGTTGAGATACTATCGAAGAAAGTGCTGCCAAAACAGAGCTACTAAATACAGCATTCCGAAATTCCTTCACCAAAGAAGACGAAGTAAATATTCCAGAAATCGAATCAAGAACAGTTGCTAACATGAATAACGTAGAAGTAGATATCGTCGGAATAGTGAAGAAACTTAAATCTCTTAATAAAAGCAAGTCTTCTGGTCCAGACTTTATACCAATTAGGTTC
The DNA here is from genome assembly GCF_023898315.1 of Schistocerca nitens. Classification (NCBI taxonomy): domain Eukaryota; kingdom Metazoa; phylum Arthropoda; class Insecta; order Orthoptera; family Acrididae; genus Schistocerca; species Schistocerca nitens. Next base: position 363,921,248 of record NC_064621.1, read on the forward strand.
CTTTCAGAGTATGCTGATGCAATTGCTACATACTTAACACCACATACGACCGTTCAATCGAAGAAAGATTCGTACTCGAAGACTGTTAAGTTGAACAGGTCACACCAATATTCAAGAAAGGTAGTAGAGGTAATCCACTAAATTATATTTCCATATCATTAACCTCGATATGCAGCAGGATTTTGGAACATACTGTGTTCGAACATTATGAATTACCTCGAAGAAAACGGTCTATTGACACACAGTCAACACGGATCTAGAAAACATCGTTCTTCTGAAACACAACCATCTCTTTACTCGCACGAAGGGTTGAGTGCTACTGACAAGGGATTTCAAATGGATTCCGTGTTTCTGGATTCTGACACTGTACCACACAAGCGGCTTGTAGTTAAATTGCGTGCTTATGGAATATCGTCTCAGTTGTGTGACTGGATTCGTGATTTCCTGTCAGAGAGGTTACAGTACATAGTAACTGACGGAAAGTCATTGAGCAAAACAGAAGTGATTTCTGGCTTTCCCCAAGGTAACGCTCTAGGCCCTTTGCTGTTCCTTATCAATATAATCGATTTGGGAGAAAATCTTAGCAGCCGTCTTAGGTTGTTTGCAGATGACGCTGTCGTTTATCGACTAGTAAAGTCATCAGAAGAAGAAAACAAATTGCAAAAGGATTTAGAAACGATATCTGAATGGTGCGAAAAGTGGCAGTTGACCCTAAACAACGAAAAGTGTGAGGTCATCCACATGAGTGCTAAAAGAAACTCGTTAAACTTCGGTTACACGATATAGCAATAAAATCTAAAGGCCGTAAATTGAATTAAATACCTAGGAATTACAATTACGAACAACTTAAATTGGAAGGAACACATTGAAAATGTTGTGGGGAAGGCTAACCAAAGACTGGATTTTATTGACAGGACACTTAGAAAATGTGGTGTCTAGCGGTGACACCACAGAAAACGTAACAGATCTACTAAAGAGACTGTCTACACTACGCTTATCCGTCCTCTTTTAGAATACTGCTGCATGGTGTGGGATCCTTGCCAGATTACGACTCACGGAGTACATCGAAAAAGTTCAAAAAAGGGCAGCACGTTTTGTATTATCGCGAAATAGGGTAGAGAGTGTCACTGAAATGATACAGGATTTTAGATGGACATCATTAAAAGAAAGGCGTTTTTCGTTGTGAAGGAATCTCCTCATTAAATTCGAAACACCAACTTTCTCCTACGAAAGTGAAAATATTTTGTTGACGCCGACCTACATAGGGAGAAACGATCACCATCAGAGCTCGCACAGAAAGATATAAATGTTCGTTCTTTCTTCGCGCTATGCGAGATTGGAACAAGAAAGAATTGTGAAGGTCGTTCGATGAACCCTCTGGTAAGCACTTAAATGTGATTTGCAGAGTATCCTTGTAGATGTAAATGTAGATGAAGGGTGTCTATCGCTCTCTGTTGTATGTAGCGATGAACCTTCTCCCACACCGTCACCAAATCGTTTCTTATAAGTACTCCTAAGAAAAACTCTGTCAGTCTGTTTCCATACAAGTCTTTCATGCTGTATTTCTGAAGTATATGCAATTAGTACTCTTCATATGATGGGAACCTTCACGTTTTCAACATGTCATACTTAGCAGATACAATAAAGTGATCTTTATAAATTTCACTTCCTCTGAAGGCTTTTGCATTTATGAACTAAGTTCTTAGATTATTCTTTATTAGAAAATGTTTTATTGTGGCTTGCTGACTCGACTTGCACGGGTATTCTTGCAAGTATTACTTTGTACATTTGAAAGTAAAAAACCGTCACATGATAGTTGGTAATTCTTTTTATTAATCTTATGAGTGTGACGTTGCAGTTGTTGACAGAAGTTTTTGTTTTCTTCCTTATTTTCCTCTCAGGAATGCCTACTTCTACTACAGCGGCGTAACATCTATGTACTCTTTGTCCCAACTAATAAAAATTTAGTTTTCAATGCTTGATACCGGCTTTTTTGAAAGAATGTGGCTGCCGAGACAGCTTTTGCCCGTAGTGTAATATATTTATAATTTATTACACACGAATTGATTAATTCGTTTCTTTAACTTTCGTGTTTGTTTCTATAATGGCTGTTTTGCTATATTTATTCTTTTCAGTACTTTTATAGTACCCCGCATACCACAAAGAAAGCCACTGGTCTAATCCATCTCTTATTGGTTGTTATCCTAACATTTTTCACCTAGTTGTAATTCGTAGAGTCTGAGTTGCATTACAGACGTGCGACAATTGGAATCAGCGTTTAATAGAGGAGTTGATCCAGATTTCAAGTTGCTACTTTGATAATGTTTGGGTAATATACAAGTTGAATACGGAAAAAGGAGCACATTCACATTGAAGCAATATCCCCACAAGAATGAAGTATCTAAAAGGAAGAGTAAACACGTGTTTCGTTAATCCTTAGCTCAAGTTGTGAAGATATATATAGAATTAGAAAGAATGTGTGAAAGTAGAACAACACTAAAGTTACGTAAAGAAGACTGTACAAATTAACAATGAAGCAATAAACCTTGGTGTTAAGCTTTCTTTTTAATATGTAAATTTATACCAGTTATTTCTCAATATTTAGCCACTAATGGGGACAGATGCTTACTGTTCCGCACCTGAAATTCCAGAACTTCTGCTTGTCACGCACCGGGTGCAGCGTGGTGTGGTTCCTGGAGTAGATGTTGCCCCGTGTGTTGCCTAGCCACACGTCGTAGCCCTCATCCACCAGAATATAAGCTGCCGCAAACAGAGAATAACCTGACGACTGGAAAAAGCTATAATGAACACAGCCGTAAGGCACTGTAAGACCCCTTTAGCATTCATAATTACTTGAATCTTCCGGTAGACTCAAGTTATATGTAAAACACTACTTTCATTTCGTGGGTGGTTCAAGATATCGAATCGATGTTTTAAGAAAATGAAACGTTCCGCAAACATTTCCAAGATATGTACTAAAACTAAAAGGCGAAGCAGCCACAACTGACTATGTTGGTGTAAACACCGCCAAGTGGGACTCTAGTGCCAGGGGCCGTTATTGTATTAAAGCAGTAGTCTACTTGTTTCCTCAAAAGCTGTTTACTTAAGTACGAGTAAGTACAAACCGTTTACATAGTAGTCCTACGATCCTTCTAATACGCTAAAAGATGACATAAAACTCCTTTTACTAGTGCAACGATCAAACTTCTTCCTTTATCTACACTGCCTGTCAAAAAAAGTGAAGCACCCAAAAGGGAGGAAGAAACAAAATGAAACTTTACGGAGACAGCGGGGGGCAGGGGGGGAATGGGGGGGGGGGGTATGTGATGTTATTCCAGAGATTGTAGAATCGAGTCAAATTTACAAAGAACTTGGCAGTATAAATTCACTTGTCAGCATGATTTTACATCCTGCTGGTCTGTATACATGAACTGATAATGTTAGGAAGGGTGTCATAAATCTGTTGTATTCGCTTGTGAGCAAGTTGACCCACAACTGCTGAAGCTGATCCTTGACATCCTGTACACTAGTATTGGGACGGAGTTGACGCCCGAGCTGACCTTTCACATGTTCAGTCGGAGACAGATCTGGGAATCTTGCTGGTCGCAGCAGCACCGCAACATCACGAACGTAGTTCATGGAGACACGTGCTATGGCACCATGATACTGTTTAATGAGAAGTAACGCGTGACGACACAGGCTATCCATGTCATAGAGTTGTGCCGTCAGAGTTTTCTCAACCACTACCAGCCGTGACCCGAAGACATATCCGATGCCTCTCCGCACTATGATGTTAGGAATAACACCGCTGAGACTCTCCAAAATATTGTAAGAATGGCCCCTCTTCCCAGATCGCCGACATACCCGTCGATCACGGTCATCAAAGTAGTGCAAAACCGCGATTCTTCGCTGAACACAATGCGACGTCATTCATTAGCGGTCTATGCTTCCCGTTTACATCACACTCCAAATTTTTGTTGTGGTGTTAACGACAGCCTACGCATGAGACCGTAATTTCTAGGACCGGCTGCTTTTGTAGTCTCCGATCAATGAGTGGTATAACACAATATGCTGCAGGGAGCCCATTACTTGTTACAATAGAATGGTTGGGGGCAAGGCTGAAACTGTTTTTGCTGTGGCCCCCCACACTGGAATTGGGTACCGTATGAGAACCTGATACATCTTCATGTTTTGTGCAAATATCACATTCTCCTCATTTTTATAACTATTTTTAATTTCAGGTAAGATATAAGAGGTAAGAGGGCAAACACGTTTCGCATCAACATGTTTTTGTTTCTCCAGTAAAATATCGTACTGGGCAACGATGGACGTACCCTGATGTGGCGTGAGATGGGTGCAAGTAATGCACTGAGGAACATTATCGAACAGGATTGTTTTGGTGGTCCGCGTGTTATGGTGTGGGGTGGCATAATCCTTCATCGACATACTTACCTCAAAAATCTTTCAGTACGTCATACTCACCGCTTAACGGTATTGTGACACTGTACTCACCATGTGCGTATTTTCATGGGTTCATTCGGTCCTGACTTAATTTGAAGGATCACAATGAGTGACCGCATTGAGCTACGCAAGTAGGGCAGCTCTTGGAACAAAAATATATTCGGCGAATGGACAGGCCTGCCCGTTCCTCCTAGTTAAATCCCATAGAACACGTTTGGTACACGTTGAGAAGACGTTTTGGAGCACGTAAGAGTGGCGTTTGGAAAGTCCGTGCAGAGTCCGAGAGATGGCACCACCTGCGCGTATCGAGATAGTGTTTAGTTAGTAGCATTTTTGGAAAGAACCCACACGAAGTTTCAGCCATATTGGTCTATTTCTTTGTGTTTGGGATTCATATGAATTAAGGAAGTCGAGTGACTGTCAAAAAATGGATGAAGAAGAATTTCGTGTGGTGACTAAACATTACTTTATGAAAGGCAAGACGCCTCAGGAGACTAAAGAGAAGCTTTATAAACATTTTGGTTCAAAATGGCTCTGAGCACTATGGGACTCAACTGCTGTGGTCATAAGTCCCCTAGAACTTAGAACTACTGAAACCTAACTAACCTAAGGACAGCACACAACACCCAGCCATCACGAGGCAGAGAAAATCCCTGACCCCGCCGGGAATCGAACCCGGGAACCCGGGCGTGGGAAGCGAGAACGCTACCGCACGACCACGAGATGCGGGCAACATTTTGGTGAATCTGCAACTTCGATTAGAACAGTTTATAAATGGTTTCAAAATTTTCGGAGTGACCATATGGGCACAAGTGATGCTGAACTTTCTCGACGCCCTGTGGAGGTTACGACTCCAGAAATCATTGATAAAATCCATGATATGGTGATGGATGACAGAAGAGTTAAGTTGCGTGAGATTGCTAGTGCTGTGGGTGTCTCAAATGAATAGCTACATAATATTTTGCATAAACATTTGGACATGAGAAAGTTATCCGCAAGATGGGTTCCGCGATTGCTCACGCTTTACCAAAAACGGAATCGTGTGAAGTGTTGCAAGGATGGTCTGCAGCTGTTCAGGAAGAATCCGCAGGACTTTAAGCGTCGTTTCGTCACTGCGGATGAAACACGTATACATTACTATACTCCTGAGACCGAACAACAACCTAAACAATGGGTTACCAAGGGAGAATCTGCACCAAAAAAGGCAAATAGCATCCCTTCGGCCGGAAAAGCTATAACGACTGTCTTTTGGGATTCGCAAGGGATAATCCTCATCGACTATCTGGAAAAGGGTAAAACTATTACAGATTCATATTATTCATCGTTATTGGACCGTTTGAAAACCGAGCTGCAAGAAAAACGCCGGCGATTGGACCGCAAAAAAGTCCAATGCACCAGCACACACCCCAGCAGTTGTGGTCGCAAAATTAATGGGAAAAAGGATTCCAACTCGTTTCACATCCCGGCTATTCTCCTGAATTGGCTCCCTCGGACTACTATTTGTTCCCCAATTTGAAAAAATGGCTGGCAGGACAAAGATTTTATTCAACCGAGGAGGTGATTGCAGCAACTAATAGCTATCCTGCAGATTTGGACAATTCCTATTATTCGGAACGGATCAACAAATTAGAACAGCGTTGGACGAAGTGTTTAAGTCTCAAAGGAGACTATGGCGAAAAATGGAAAATGTTTACCCAAAACACGTAAGTAGTTTTTATTTTTGCACGGACTTTTCAAACGCCCCTCATACACATGCACCATCGACTTCCAATAGTTTTCAATCTAAAGCATAGTCGAAATATCTCGATATAGAACGTGGTGTTTTAATTAATACTAATTGCACTGAGATGGCGATATGCACATATACACAAGGCGGTAGTACCGCGTACACAAGGTGTAAAACGGCAGTGCATTGTCGGAGCTGTCATTTGCACTCAACTGATCCATCTTAAATAGTTTCCGGCGTGATTATTGAAGCACGATGTGAATTAACAGACTTTGAACAGGGACTGATAGGTGGACTTTCCATTCCGGAAATTGTTATTCCGAGATTCACAGCGTCACGAGTGTCAAGAATACGACACTTCAGGCATTACCTCTCACCACGGCCAACATAGTGGCCGATAGTCTTCACTTTACGACCGAAAGCAGCGGCGTTTTCATAGAGTTGTCAGTGCAAACACACAAGCAACACTCGTGAAACAACCGCAGAAATCAATGTGGGATGTACGACGAACGTATCCGTTAGGACAGGGCGGCGAAATCTGACGTTAAGGGCCTATGGTAGCAGATGACCGACGTGGTATTTTAGCTAACAGCACGATATCGCCTGCAATGCCTTTCCTGGGCTCGTGATTATACCTGTTGGAACCCAGATGACTGGAAAATCGTGGCCTGATCAGATGAATTCTGATTTCAGTTGGTAAGAGCTGATGCTCGGGTTCGAGCGTGGCACAGACCCTATGAGTCCATAGAACCAAGTTGTCAACAAGGCCCTGTGCATGATGGTGGTTCTGCCTAAATGTGTGGGCTGTGTTTACATGAAATGGACTGGGTCCTCTGGTCCAAAACTGATCATTAACTACTTGGAGAACATTTGTGGCCAGTCATGAAATTCATGTTCCCAAACAATGATGGAATTTTTATAGATGACAGTACACCATGTTAATGGGGCACAATTGTTCGTGACAGGTTTGCAGAAGACTCTGGACTGTTCGAGCGAAGGATCTCACCACCCAGATCGCCCGACATGAACCTTATCGTTCATTTATGAGACATTATCGAGACGACAGTTCGTGCACAAAGTTCTAACAGGCAACACTTCCGCAATTATTGAAAGCTGTGGAGCCAGCATGGCACAATATTTCAGCAGGGAACTTCCAACGACTTGTTGAGTCCATGCCACGTCGAGTTGCTGCATTACGCCGAGCAAAAGAAGGTCAGACACGATTTTGTCATCTCAGTGTAACTGGCACATCGATATAAATGCATTGATAACTTACGAAATACTATGCCCTGGAAAAATCCGGTTCCAGGTTTGTTTTCAGTCCTTCCATCCCCACGTCAACTCTGTTCAGTCAATATAAATTGCCTGACAAAGACCTGAAGCACCCAGAAGTCATTTTTGGCTGTCAATGTAATTTCATGAGCGTACACACCAATAGTTGATATATAAATGACTCTAATTGCAATTCTGCATGATAAGTAGAATGTCCACTACAGTGTATTAGTGTTGTAAGTACTCAGTTTTGTTATTATTATGGTAGGGTATATAAGGGGCATGAACAGTGGCAGACGTTGTGTAATCACGGAGAAGGACACCGAAATGCCATGTACACATGAGAGACACCGTCGCCAGAACCTCACAGTGTTTCACAGAGGATCACTGTGGGTCTTCATTTGTCCAACTGATCGACATAATCGTGCAGTATCCAGATTTGTTGGGTACTCAGATGTGACAGGCCGATTGTGGACTGCTTTGGAACGTGAGGGATCGGCCGGTGTGACCGAGAGGTTCTAGGCGCTTCAGTCTGGAACCGCACGACCGCTACGGTCGCAGGTTCGAATCCTGCCTCGAGCATGGATGTGTGTGATGTCCTTCGGTTAGTTAGGTTTAAGTAGTTCTGAGTTCTAGGGGTCTGATGACCTCAGATGTTAAGTCCCATAGAGCTCAGAGCCATTTGAACATTTTTGAACGTGAGGGTAGGTATACATGTCGGCATGGTTTCGGTCAACCAAGTCTGACCATCAGGTGGGGAGTCACCATATTGTGCACCAAGCAGGTAGAAACTACTTCACATCTCCACCTTGGTCCGCCCCGATAGCTGAGTGGTCAGCCTGACGGATTGCCGTCCTACAGGCCCGGGTTCGATTCCCGGCTGTATCAGAGATTTTATCCTCTCAGGCACTGGGTGTTTTGTTGTATTCATCATCATTTCATCCCCATCCGGCGCGCAGGTCGCCCAATGTGGCGTCGAATGTAATAAGATCTGCACCAAGGCTCCATAAGGGGCCTCCCGGCCAATGACGCCAAACGCTCATTTCCATCTCCACCTTCCACACGAGAACAAGTAGTCGACTTCTTGCAACATTCTGAGTCATCCCGCACCATTGGTCGGGGACAACCAGCAGCCTGAGTAGGTAATGACCCTCCCAAGCGTAGAAAGTCGATAACACAATAAAAGACGGCATTTTGAGTGGTGCAGTGACCGGGACTGCTGATGAATGGTGTCCTAGTGTGTTCAACGATGAAATGCTGTGGAGTACTACACTGGACGACCATAATCGGCGATTATAACGGCGATCTGGAGACAGGGTCCACTCTGCCAATGTTTTGGAGAGTCACAGCGGATTTACTGCTGGCGTCATGGTTTGGGGACCCATAGGGTATGATTTCAGGTTGCGGCTAGTAGTGATTGAGGGAACACTGTCGGCCCAACAGTACTTCATGGACACCCTGCGTCCTCATGTGTTACCTCCCTTGTGATAAACCACGGCGCTGTTTTTCAGTATCTCAATGGTCCTCCAAACATAGCTGCCTCTCTATGAAATGTCGGCGTGAAGTTAATGTGATCAGCAAGATCCTCAAATCTGAAGGGGGGCCACGTCGGACGTGGATCCGGTCTCAGTGGCTGTATCCAGGATATCACGGACCAGTTACAACAGTTGTGGGCCATCTTCCGTCAAGAAAGACTACAACTACATTACGACATCTTCCCCAACCGATTCACTGTATGCATACAGACAAGAGTGTGTGCAACCGCATGTTCATAAGTGGACTCTTAATGCCAAGTTCTTTCTCAATTTGACTCGATTTTGTAGTCACTGAAATAACTTCATTTACCCTCTCAACTAGTAACGTTTCATTTAGTATTCTCCTCTTCTTGTGGGTGCTTCGTATTTTATTTTAGGCAGTGTGATTTGAATTGCAAACAGACTTGGCAATCTTCGAGGGTCACCGAACTCTATTTTGATCCACTGGATCATAATTAAAATTATTTTTCACTCTCATTTTAATTCTACGAATAATAATTTGATATATAAGAGACTGTAATACATAAATCTTGCTTTGTTGACGCTATAAGAAGACAAACAGTGGTGTGCAGTTCCGGAGAGTTTTCAGTGAACTGGGCCAAGTACCAGAAGCGTGATGGGAGCAACTATTTCAGATGATTTGGATTTAATAAATAGTATAGTGACAAGACTGACTTTGAGCAATATGTTGTTGCTCTTTGTTTAAGTATAATAAACCAACATTAAACATGTTTTTATTTGGGTTTCGGTCGTTCACCTCCGACTTACGAAACCTTAGAGCTTCGCTCACGATCAGAACATATCGAGATAACTATAACTATATCCACGGGCATTATGAATCTGACAGTCCATTAATGGGGACTCGTCTTTTATGCCACAACAGGGAAACATTGATAGATATCAACACCCAGAGATAGTTTTTCATATTTTCATACCAGAAAGACCTTTTTGGCTAGCTTAAGGTGGCCAAAAACGTAACTACATGCTTGACAAGCACGTAAGTGCAAGCGTTCTGCATAAGAATGCAAACATTTATTAAGCCCCCACACGGCTCAAGCATGCTTGTACAAGCATCAGATTTCCAAGCCCAGACGACGATGCACTGGCTTTGCCAGGCCGTTTGCCTGTGTTATGAAAAACCAATAAAACTAAATAATGTCTCCTGCTTGTTCAGATACTAAATAAATGCAAGTACCGTAACACCGGTTTCTATATTTGATCTGTGCGAGCCATGATTCATAAATACTTTCTATTTTTGTTTCCTTTCGGTAGTTAGTGCGTAACGAATTTATCTTTTTGACTACTGTGTCTATGTCCGTTGTACGATCTAGTAATTTATTTTCCGCAAGAAGGAGATCCTTCGTAACGTTCTTGTTTCCTTTGTCATTAAACTCTTTCGTTTTCACTTTCCAGCTACAAGACCTACTTTCGTAAGTGCGTCTGATGTCTTTCAACAATTAGTGAGTGATATTTTTCAGATCGCCCGACATGATGGCAGCGTAAACCGAGGAATGGTTGCACAAGACTCCCTGCTGTTAGTACACACGCTTAAGTATGCACACGCTTGCATGCTTGTAGAAGTTTGTATAACAGAAATTCGATCAAGCATCAAGCAGAACGTACGGTCCTGATGCTAGTGCATCCATGCTCACCAGTGATGTAATAACGTCTGTGGCCAACTTCAGTGACGAAGAATAGAATTTGGCGCCATATTTTGGATAGCGAGATCAACGAACACGTAAAGGAATGGAGCCACTTTGGTGCCCAAGACAGAAGTAGTTCCGCACCCAGAAGTCGGCCAGTATATTTAAGGCTCGGTTTTCTGAAACGAAGAAGGTATTTCGTTGGTGCACTTCATTATTCACGTATGCTGTATTACTCGATAGTCACTACAGCCTTCACGAGAAACTGAAGGAAGCAAATAAGAGAAAGTGTCATTTAAAGTTGACCAAATAGACCAGTTATTTCTTTCCTTTTTATATATCCATCTATCCTGACAAGATTAGGGCCATGAGGTTCTCTTTTATGTATAATCGTGTTCTACATTATGTTCATATAACGACACAGATATTACAAAAAGAGTTATATTTAATAGGGAGCCCCCACTTAGAAATTAGTATACACAAATAGTGGAAAGCAGCAATTCTTTTAGTAGAAAACGTAGAAGTTGTATTAGTTCGTGGGAAACTGAATACGAAAGGCAGATTACAATTAAATAGATTTAAACTGAGGAAGCTGGCAGCAATGGACATGAGATAAAGGACGAGAGTTAAGAGGACTCTGATAGAAACACAAATTTCATAGAGAGGAGGAAAGAATGTGACGTCACTGACTGAGAAGCGAAAAGAGAAAGAAGCATAATTGGCCGAAGATGGAGGAATTTGCTTTACTGTTTGAGAGACAGCAAACTGGCCATATATATTAATTTTTAGGAAAAGTTATGACGTTGACAAAACAGACTTTACAACTATGGCAAACAATCTGTTGATACTATACACTGCTCGGTTTCCCCCTGTTACTGCTGATGACAGCTTGTGTAAGCAGCTGTATTATCAATTTCTTCTGAAAACCGGGCTCAATACTACTCCGGTTCACAGTATTTGAAATTTTATGTGATGTTGCACGTAAGATGATTAAAAATTTATTGCCATTGCTGACAGAGACCGTCATAATTCTTCCTTAATTACTTGAAGCTGATGACAGGCAAGTTGCAAAGGCATGCACAAAAGCTGTGCAAGAACTAGAAGAAATCCTACAAGAGCCTAACAAGAATTGTTTTTTATTTGTCATATCCAGACACGTGAATCGTTTCACATACTGTGAGTTCATTGTTGTTTTGTTAAATGTAATCACTATGATATATATATACCCCTCCTGGATTCTGCACATGTTAATGATTAGCACGACTTATTTGTTATAAACATGGAACGCGATTTTTTAATAGAGTTTGTTACAGGACGTATCAACAGTAACAATGGGAGCTAAACAATTGTGCAGATTTGTGCCAGTAGCAGAAAATGTTCCTTGCTCACGTTCCATGCTCTGGCAGTTAAATAGATGGCCCTGGGTTTCTGATTGGTCGACATCACCCAGTCAAGCTGACAAGGCCCCTTCGAACTATGATTTGTTTCTTTACATGAAGAAACACGTAAAGGGTCGTCATTCTGACGACACTTAAGATGTCAAATATAGACTTGACATGCCAAATATGCGCTGAGGCCTGGATTGAGCATCTATGACAATTTCCTTTCGAATGGGCAAGAAAGGTTTCGCCAACATTGTAAGAACTGCAGCAATCTGTGGAGATCGGTACGTTAAATAAATGGGTCCTATCAACTATCCCCTTGAAACTACTGGTTCTATAAAAAGCCAGGAACTTTTCAGTCTCCCTAGCATAAATAGCGATACATCTCTTCAATGTAACTCTCAATATTCTGGGTTATTGTAGCTATCTTCTCTTCGAAGTCATTCAGTTTATTCCATGGAACCATTCTAACAACAATCATGACTATGGAATTGTCTCGGCATGAGCTTCACGCCTTCGCAACCAACCAAGTGATATTTCGACCAGCCAATAACGTATTTCTCCAGGTGGCTGCAGCAAAATCGGTGGCACAGTACCCTGCAACACGACATTCTGCAGTCAATGGTTCACTGGATTGCTACATGGTGTAGGAGAAAACGGTCTTTCCTGAGCCTACTACGTGAAGGGAGCCTATCTCCTATCATGATACACCCAGCTGGAGAGAATGTAAATCCTCTCAGCTCAGCTGGGATCAGCATTCCTTCTGCCTCATGAATTCGTGTGGCATAGTCTCCAAGCCATTCATCGACTGCAAGTAGGGCTGACCTCCTCCACCCACAATGAACAGCATCAACACGCAGAGATGACAAAAGCCAATGGATAGCGATATACACACATACAGAGGGCGAAGGTATCGCGTACACATGGTATAAAAGGGCATTGCATTGGCGAAAATTAATTGACTGTGGAGGCGGAATGGCAGTTAGAGCTAGACAAATGGGACATTACGTTTCGGAAATCGTTAGGGAATTCAATATTCAGAGGTCCACAGTGTTAAGAGTGCACTGAGGATACCACATTTAGGCATTACCTCTCACGATGGACAACGAAGTAGCCGACGGCATTCACCTAACTACCAAGAGGAGTGGTATTTTCGTAGAGTTATCAGTGCTTGTAGACAACAAAAACTACGTGAAGTAACGTCAGAAATCAATGTGGGACATATGACGAATATATCTGTTAGGATAGTGAGGCGAAATTTGGCGTTAATAGGCTATGGCAGCAGATGATTGACATTTGTCAACAACACTCACCTGGGCTCGTGACCGTATATGTTGGAACCTAGACGCCTGGAAAATCGTGGCATGGCCAGGTGAGTACCGATCTCAGTTGGTAACAGCTGATGGTAGGGTTCTAGTGAATGGCAGACCTATGACGTTATGGTGTCAGGTTGACAAGAAGGCACTGTGCCAGCTAGTGTTGGCTCCGTAACGACGTGGACTGTGTTTACATGGAATGACTGGATCCTCTGGTCCAACTGAACCGTTTATTTACTGCAAAAATTATGGTTCAAATGGCTCTGAGCACTATGGGACTCAACATCTTAGGTCATAAGTCCCCTAGAACTTAGAACTACTTAAACCTAACTAACCTAAGGACATCACACACACCCATGCCCGAGGCAGGATTCGAACCTGCGACCGTAGCAGTCCCGCGGTTCCGGACTGCAGCGCCAGAACCGCTAGACCACCGCGGCCGGCGCAAAAATTATGTTCCCTTCCTTGCAGGCCATTTGCAGCCATTCAACGATTGAACTTTTATTGATCACAATGCGGCACGTCACCAGGCCACAATTGTTCGCGCTTGGCTTCAAGAGCATTCTGGGCAATTCGAACAAATGATCTGGCCACCCCGATCGCCCGACATGAATCCCATCGAACGTTTATGGGACACACTGGAGAGGTCAGTTCATTCAAAAAATCCTGAACCGGCAACACTTCCGCAATTATGGACGGCTATAGAGGCAGCATGGCTGAATATTTCCGCAGCGGATTTCCAACGACTTGAATCCATGCCACGTCGAGTTGCTGCACTACGCCGAGTGAAAGGAGGCCCGACACAATATTAGGTGTCCCGTGACTTTTGTCATTTCAGTGTAATAGATGCGATGCAATAGTATTGATGCATCCATACAGCCCTCAGACACAGGTGTTGGAAAGAAATGGAAACATTGCGAAAACATTCATGCTTCAACATAAATGCAGTTGTCAGCCAAGTCTGCAGGTTGCGATGTTGTATTTTACCATGTACGGTATCTGTACGCAATGTCCTCAATACATTTGAAGTGTCAGTAATTGTCAGAACAGTTACTTACGTAGTTGTCGTTGTACTATGTCAGAGCTGAGTGAAATCGAATGTGAGCAAATTGTTGGTGATCATATGATGGGTATTTCCTTAACCAAGATAGCCAAAATGTTTCATGTTTCAAGAGGTACCATATCCAAGATTTATACTGCATACATTTAAAGCGGGAAACCGTCATCCGCTAAGTCACAACGTGGACGAAAATGTGTGGTGAGTGATCATGACAGACGCTCATTGAAAATGATTGTGACCAAAATTAAGGGGGCGAAAGTTGCAGAAGTAAATTTGGAACTAAATGTCGTACTTAAGAAGCGTGTCCGCACCAAAACAACACGAAGGGAGATCCAGAAGCCGCGAATTCCAGGGAGAGCAAGAATTCGAAAACCACTCCTCAGTGACGCAAAGTCCCGTAACGGGAAACATGGTGCCGTATTCTTAAAACATGGACTATGAAGCTATGGAAGAAAGTCATTCAGTTGTATGAGTCTTGTTCCACACCGTTTCCAATTTCTGGCCGAGTTTACGCCCCCAGAAGGAAACGTGGCGGGGATTCAGTGATGGTATGGGTCGCCATATGGCGGAATTCCATGGGTTCCATAGTTAATCTTCTAACATTCTGCGTGGTGTCTGTTTGTTCTAAGTCGTGTCTCCCTACCACTTTCGCTCAACAACGTTCTGAGCGAGTTTTTTTAGGGAATTGAATAGTCTGTACCTGGGACCTGTTGCTGGTAAGAAGACGCCAGACCACACATGACATGTAGAGTTCAAAAGCATTCGGTGAGACTAGCGATGATATAATCAAATACTTAATGATTTCAGCGTCAGCTCCACTGCACTCCCTGTAATAGAATCTTAGTACTAACTAAATTTAGTGGAAGGGGTTCAAGGCTTTCCTATTTTTTAGTTAGCTGGTAAAATAACGCCGAAAAAGCAGTTAAGTTTACCATTGGAAATTTTATTTTGCTCACAAAACATTGTTCATAAATTGCACTATTGATAAAAGGAAATATTTTAATACAGGATGATAAAAACCAACTGCATTCAACAAAAGTGTGAACGAATATTCCCTGAATGGGTTTCCAAGTTCTACAATGGATTGAAGGATGACCTATGCCATATCAAATCTATAATCTAGGTTTGAGTTAAGTTTCTTAAAAAAGAAAACTATCAAAATGGTCTACAGTGATCCTCAATTATCTTTAATTACTTATCTAACTTGTCGTAAATTACAGTGTCTGATGTGGCTTCTCAATAGTTATATAACAGAAAAATCATCGCGTTTCAGATTTTTACTTCAAGTAGCAAATGTGAATACCACGAAGTTTAATTGACGATCAACACTAGTATTACGTAAAAAGGGGATGTAACAGATGAGACTTCTGCAGTTCTGAGGGAAGCCTTATGCGCTCTTATGCGACATCGCGTGCGTTCATTACCTTGCCGGTGGTTAGGCAGCGTCCGGGGCGGCTGGCGCAGCAACTGCACACACCTCGCCGTCTCGGTAGCAACTTTCTCGAACTCATCCTTACTACTGTTTACCGAAGTTGGTTCAAGACAAACGTATCTGGCTGGGTTTACAAATGACCAATCTCATCATCTCAACGTTAACCATAAGCTCTGCCTACAAAAATTCTGTCTATCCAATGAGAAACGTTATACATTTCGTGGTGGGGTAATGTTTTTAATGTTTGCTACGTAACAGAGACTCGTATAGTCTCACGCTAAAACTTGCAGCTGATGTGGCCCCTTTAGTGTTATCGTAAGATCTATACTGTTCTTCTGGAGGGCTCTATCTTTTAACATGGGCTGGGGGATGGACCTCTTGGCGGTCGGCCGGCGATGCGGGTGTCCCATTGTCCCGCTCTTATCATAGGGCCTTCTAGCCTACACAGCTCTGCTCTCGGCTTCTGTTCTCGTTTCTCCCCTCGTAACTGCTTCTGTTTCACAGTGGGAAGGTATGACATGAATTTAGACGTTCTTGTCTTAGTCTGTGGTATTCCATTTGCTCACTCGTTGATCGTATTACTTTGGTTAATTTAATGTCAGGATTTATTCCGAGCTATGTGACATATTGCTGGATTTGCTATCATGTCAGGGTTTCCATGGAAGATGTTGGATTTGCCTGACACCTTACAATCTGCAAGGTCTCATCAGTGCCAAGAATTATGGGACTATTTCGGATGATCAGGTCCAGCGCATGATTTGTTCCTCAGTGGTGTTCCAAGATGTTCCAAGAGGACAGGGCCTCTATTCAGACAGCTCGCATCATCTAGGACTGATTTTATTATCATGAGGATGAATTGGCGCTTCTCACCTGGTCACCAGTCACCAGATCTCAACATTATTTACCCTTTATGATCTACTTTGGAGGGAGGGTACGTGTTCACTGTCCACTTCCATCGACATCTGAAGTTACCACTATTTTGCAGGAATAATGGAATAAGATTCCCTTGACAGCCACAAGGGCCTGTATTTATTGATTCCGAGATGACTGGAACCTGTTTTGAATGGTCAGAGTTTCCGACATCGTATTAAGAATGCTATTTTGTTGTGGTTTTGCTGTTCCTTATTTTTTGTCCATTCCCTGTTGAAAGAACCTTATGTAACACAGAGGGCGTTCTTTGGAGTGACACACAGAGTAGATTTCGTGGTTAAGTCCAGTGTAATTTTACAAGACAGAATGTGCTGGTTGTATGTGTAGTTAGACAGAAGCAACTCACGCAGACCCCTTGTTGGCCCCGGCAGCGTCCAGTCGGCGGAGCTACCCATGAGGCCGTGCTGCACCATGACGGGCGGGTGACTAACGTTGGCGGCGCCCTTGCTTTGGGCGTCGTCCCAGGGGACGAAGAGCCGCCAGAAGGACATCGGCGACTCCTCCTCCTCCTTTTGTTGGTGGAGGGCTCGCGGCGGCATACGGTGCAAAGTCAGCACGTACCCATCCTCCGTCGTCACGTGATACTCCTCCACTACGTAGCCATACTGGTCCACCAGCTGCGGCTGCAACCAACAATCGCCACGCACAGCGCCGTCACCAACACATCACTGTTGCTTTTAACTCTTCTCATTTTCTACCCTGTAGGACAGAGCCGTGTGTTCTAGATCCAACCCATTACCGGGATTATTTGCCCGTTTCTGTGTCTACTAGTCAACCCCAAATTCCTTAAAGGATGGGACACCTGTGATAAAACAGCTTCAGACGTATGATTACTTTACAAATGTTAATGTGCTAAATATTTGAAATTAAACATCCAAGCTAGGAAAAGATACGTAAGGGTTTGAAACCGTGCTTCAAGTTTTTTTGGAAGTTGGTAAGTGCTTTCATTATGAAACACTTCTTGAATATAGTCTGGGTAATTTTCACTTGATTTTAAGAAAAAGCAAGTTTTTTTGCTCATATCAGTTTTTATGATGTCGTGTCTCCTGAACTACATGTCATACAATGATATAATTTTACAGGTACATTCAGTGATAAATGACGGCACTATCTGCAACGTGTGTAGCAAATAGAGTCAGTGGTAAAGAAGTAATAAATTAAACGTCATACCTGATGTTCAAGTTCTACAGGGTGCCATTTTAAGCAGAAGTTAGCTTTTTATGCATCTACGTATCTATGACGTCATATATCCTGAATTACGAGTCGTAAAATAATATAATTTTGCAGATACGTTCAGTGTTATATGTGGATGCTGTCTGAAAACTGTGTTCCGAATAGAATCGGTAGTAAAGAAATAATAAATTAAATTAGGAACCAAAAAAAAAATTACTTATGAATCCCCTACTTAGCCTTTGCGGACGATCTCACAATAATACCAGATTCTTCTGAGATGGCTATAAAACAGATAGAAACTCTAAAAAAGTGCTCAGAGAAAGTCGGCCAGCAGGTAACAGTGTTTACAACAACAAATTTAGAAATTTTCAAATTACAAACCAAATATGGAGAAACTAACAGAGTATCACACTTTAAATATCTAGGACAAATTGTGTTCAAAATGTTCAAAGGTGTGTGAAATCTTAGGGGACTTAACTGCTAAGGTCATCAGTCCCTAAGCTTACACACTACTTAACCTAAATTATCCTAAGGACAAACACACACAACCATGCCCGAGGGAGGACTCGAACCTCAGCCGGGACCAGCTGCACAGTCCATGACTGCAGCGCCTCAGACCGCTCGGCTAATCCCGCGCGGCTAGGACAAATTATCTCTGAAAAATATGCACAACAAGAAAGAATACAAGAAGCTCGTAAAGCTTTAGGATTAGTGCAAAACCTCAATAATAAAAACTGCTTATCTTTAAATGCCAAAATTAGACAAAACAGTAATTAAACCATCTATGTCATATGCCAGCGAAACCTTGACACTAAACAGGAAAACTGATATAGAAAATCTGAAGAAAAAAGAATAAAAATAATTAGGAAAATTTTGGGACGAACGCAGGCGTACTTTATAAAGGTATTCAACATGAATTTTATATTTAAACATTGAATTTAATATTTAAATATTAATATCTGAATTTTCATTAAGTTTGATATTTAATTTGAAGCTCAGCTCCAGTGCGATTCTTCATTAAAAGTGGTAAAGCTTTTAAATGCGTTTATATTTCAATATACGCGCTACTGACTGCAAATCTATTTTGTGCTCAATACTTGACCATTGTTTCGTAAATCAGTATTTAATGTCCTCCAACTTGAGTTACAGCGCTCTACGCCACCTAATGTCTTTCTACACTCCTGGAAATTGAAATAAGAACACCGTGAATTCATTGTCCCGGGAAGGGGAAACTTTATTGACACATTCCTGGGGTCAGATACATCACATGATCACACTGACAGAACCACAGGCACATAGACACAGGCAACAGAGCATGCACAATGTCGGCACTAGTACAGTGTATATCCACCTTTCGCAGCAATGCAGGCTGCTATTCTCCCATGGAGACGATCGTAGAGATGCTGGATGTAGTCCTGTGGAACGGCTTGCCATGTCATTTCCACCTTGGCGCCTCAGTTGGACCAGCGTTCGTGCTGGACGTGCAGACCGCGTGAGACGACGCTTCATCCAGTCCCAAACATGCTCAATGGGGGACAGATCCGGAGATCTTGCTGGCCAGGGTAGTTGACTTACACCTTCTAGAGCACGTTGGGTGGCACGGGATACATGCGGACGTGCATTGTCCTGTTGGAACAGCAAGTTCCCTTGCCGGTCTAGGAATCGTAGAACGATGGGTACGATGACGGTTTGGATGTACCGTGCACTGTTCAGTGTCCCCTCGACGATCACCAGTGGTGTACGGCCAGTGTAGGAGATCGCTCCCCACACCATGATGCCGGGTGTTGGCCCTGTGTGCCTCGGTCGTATGCAGTCCTGATTGTGGCGCTCACCTGCACGGCGCCAAACACGCATACGACCATCATTGGCACCAAGGCAGAAGCGACTCTCATCGCTGAAGACGACACGTCTCCATTCGTCCCTCCATTCACGCCTGTCGCGACACCACTGGAGGCGGGCTGCACGATGTTGGGGCGTGAGCGGAAGACGGCCTAACGGTGTGCGGGACCGTAGCCCAGCTTCATGGAGACGGTTGCGAATGGTCCTCGCCGATACCCCAGGAGCAACAGTGTCCCTAATTTGCTGGGAAGTGGCGGTGCGGTCCCCTACGGCACTGCGTAGGATCCTACGGTCTTGGCGTGCATCCGTGCGTCGCTGCGGTCCGGTCCCAGGTCGACGGGCACGTGCACCTTCCGCCGACCACTGGCGACAACATCGATGTACTGTGGAGACCTCACGCCCCACGTGTTGAGCAATTCGGCGGTACGTCCACCCGGCCTCCCGCATGCCCACTATACGCCCTCGCTCAAAGTCCGTCAACTGCACATACGGTTCACGTCCACGCTGTCGCGGCATGCTACCAGTGTTAAAGACTGCGATGGAGCTCCGTATGCCACGGCAAACTGGCTGACACTGACGGCGGCGGTGCACAAATGCTGCGCAGCTAGCGCCATTCGACGGCCAACACCGCGGTTCCTGGTGTGTCCGCTGTGCCGTGCGTGTGATCATTGCTTGTACAGCCCTCTCGCAGTGTCCGGAGCAAGTATGGTGGGTCTGACACACCGGTGTCAATGTGTTCTTTTTTCCATTTCAAGGAGTGTATTTAATTACAGACCACTGCTAATGCTTTATCTCGATAAAGCGAAACGCATCTATTGAAAAAGATCATGCATTTTCTTGTAGTTGTAACGACGGAACGAAAATATTCTCAGGAATAGTTGACATAAGGAGCTAGATGGCAAACAGCTTCTATTTCCTGCCACCGTAGAGCTAACACACTGTCATCGTACTCTTGGAGAATGTGTGTAAAGATGCACTGTTCACCGTATCTTCAGTTTGCCTGGAAGTGTCGTTGATTTTCTGATTAGTGAGTCACAATTTTCCATCTCTTTTTTTTTTTTTTTTTTTTTTTTTGTGAACCTGTGAATCGAACTGAGGCGCTAATAATGGCGGTTTTTGAAAGAGTGGTTACCTGTGATTGCATGTATGTGTCATAATATTTCATTACTGATATTTGGGATTGTGTATCCATTTTGCTTTTGGTACACCCGAGGGGCCAGTCGGCATGGTGACAGTTGGCATAGACATGATAATTCGTCCCACACCTATGAGAACTAATCTCACCATTGGTGTTCATTAAAAAAGAAAAAATTTCAGTAAACACTGAATAAATACACATCATCTAGGAAAAAATTCGCCCTCTCCCCAAACCCGGTTCTCGACACCAATCCAACCTTGGCCAGAACAGAAGGATTACTGCTATTCCACTAACAGTCCTTTCAAGGATAAAATAGCAGCTAAAAGGGCCAATAAGAAGAAAAGTACAAGTAGAGTCAAGAAGAGCGATACAACTTAAGTTGATTGGTCAAAGAAAAAAATCAGGCCCGAAAACGTCGATTTGAATTTTCTTCTTCGAATTCTTATGATGGCATATTAGAGATTAGCTATGCAGAAAGTGACGACGGCTTGGCCTTCATTAATGAAGTTTGGAGATGGAAGAAACCCACCTAGGTGAATAGCCTTCACCCTCATCTTTCTGCCAAGACGATGGTAAGAGTTCTAATTCGACGGTTCCCGCAAACCTTGGAGAACCTCAAAAAGATGCCAATACGTCACATCAAACAAGACCCCCACAATCTCAAGGGTCTCCTGATCAACTTGAATACCATATAATTGACAATTATTGTGAAGTATCATGTCAATCATTGCCCTTGAAAGACTGTCAAAACGGATAGCAACGACATTCGAGAATCCATTATGATAAAAAATGAACGAAAAAACCGTAGATCGACAAATATGGATGATTCAGTTTGATACGACCAAAGTAAAAGTGCTCGGAATTGAACCCATCTGTTCAAGTAAACGAGTGCTCAATTCCCACATTCGTTATTGATTTAAAACAATGGGCTAATTCTATTTGAATATCTATAGGTAGCTTTAATAACCAGCAGAATTGATTTTTCACGAAGAATTCATTGTTTGTTCGTACATTTAAGTTCATACTGTTGTTTATACATTAGAGGAGAATTTATTTTTGTTCAACTATTATTTCTTCATGTGGAATTTATTTTTTGAAAACTTTATTCTTTGAAAAGTAAGTTACCCCAACTTTTGGTAAAAATATTTTCCTCAATTGTTGTGTTCTGCCTAAGTATTCCTATCCATGTCAGCTTATGAAAACTACAGGTTGGTTGGAATAGTTATGGCGTTTGAGGGAAAGTGTTTTTGGGATTATCTAAACATGTATTTAATTAATGGATACAACATGATTTTGCAATCAAAAAGTTAAGCTATTCGGTGCATATACCAGAATCCCTCCAAGTGTCGCGCAAGAAATAGGAACATCAAAAATCCAAAACCATGCCAACTAGCTCCAGTCTCTTCATTTGTTGTCATGAAAATTATCGCCGGGAATTGTCATAAGCCAGCTGGAAGTGATTTATGAACTGTGTATATTTTCCAGTCCCATGTTCGCGTCACGGTACCTTTCTAAAATTTGTTGGATTTCTACATGCCCGTAATTATCGACTTTGGAGGAATGTGAAGTTGAACCCTGTGTCGCGGATCAAAGCCAGTCTGGAGACTGTTATTTAAACTGTTTTTACATGTGTAGCGGTGCAGAGAATCGATCTAAAACGTTTCCCATTAAATCTGTGGAGCAGTACATCGCGTATTTTTTATTGCGTGCAGTACATCGCGTGGAGCGTGTGCATACTGAAAGCAATTGAGACTGGGGTTTCAGGCATCCCGATGGAAACTCCGAGCAACGGGTGAAAGGAAAGTTTCGTTCTCAATGGTGAATATCCGGGGAAGAATTTCCAATTCTGGAATTTGTCTTGCACCCAAGGGAATCACCCTGTAAATTCTGTAAATTTTGGTTGGAACTTCCTTGGGATTGAAAGTTTCTGGCCGATTGAAACTGTGCACCCGAGCAGAAATTTAACTGGAACCTTGCCTTTGGCAGGCAATAGTCTTATCCACTGAGTTATCTAGGTATAACCACAGTCTAATATAACAGTCGCCACACTTCGCCTCGATTTTGTTGCCTACAGCGCCAGCAGCGCCCCAAGCGGCAGGTAGGTTACACTGTGAGTTAGGCGCGATCGTGAAAGAGAATAGTGGTTGTTTATTTTGATTTATACAATGGCTTTTACTGGCGGGAGCGTTTGTAGCGCAATAAATTGCACCAACAACAAGAAGAAGACACCACAGCTGTATTTTTTTAGGTTTCCTAAGGATCCTGAGAGGTATATACCATCATGTTACTAAACTGTATCGTCAGGATTCACTTGCAAACTATATGTGTATAAATGATGAATGTTTCGTTTTAGGAGCAGAAAATGGCTTATTAATAGCAGGCGAGAAGACCTCATGAAGAAAGACCCAGTGTACCTGTATAATAATATTAGGTTTTGTTCGCTACATTTCGAACAAAACCAGTTCATGAACGCAGACAACAACAAACTCGTGTGGAATGCAGTACCCACACTGTTTGACATTCCAAATAAGCCACCTCAGCTGACGATGAAGAGGAAACTGCCACAAAGATTCGACAGTCAATCTAAAGCAGTAAAACAGTCCTATGACACAGAAGCAGCCGGTTCAACTCTCCATGTATCAGTGCCAGATTCGTGTGAATCGTCAACACAGACTTGCTTTGACGATGAAGTGGTTAGATTAAGTGCAGCTGTTCGTGTCTTACAAAAGCGTGTGAAGTGTCAGAATGTGCAAATCGCTAGACTTCGAGCGAAACTATTACGGGACAAGGAAAGTGCCTACAGACAGCGACAGAAACTGTATCAGAAGGAGCAAGTGAACAAGGACAAACGAATGTTAAAGACTATAGGATCCCGATATTTAAAAAAAGATGCCCTTGACTTGTTGTTAAGCCAGATTAGCATGCCATTGAAAGAGAAACGTGCTGCAAGATGGAAAGACGAAAATAAGCTGTTTGCTCTAAATTTATTATATTACAGCACTCAGGCATACAGGTTTTTGTCAGAATGTTTTATGCTTCCATCAGTGCGTACATTACAAAGGTATGTGGAAGGCATACAAATAAAATGTGGGATAAGTGACAAAATATTCCATCTTTTATAGCAAAAGGTGCAACATTTTTCTGATAATGATAAACTTGTGAATATGTCATTGGATGAAATGTCTCTAATGGCAAATTTGACATATGACAGCACTTCTGACACTGTTATTGGTTTTGAGGACTTGGGGTGTACACGCACAGCTAAAATTGCCAACAGTGTGTTGGTGATAACGATTAGTGGCATTTTTTCATGTTTCAAACAACCATTGCTGTACTGTTTTTGTAAAGGAACAGTGGGAGCTATGCATTTGACTGCTATATTTTATGAAGTAGTCAAAAGACTTAAGGAAATTGGCTTGGTTGTAAAGACCTGTGTGACTGATCAGGGTTCAAATTTTGTGGACTGGAGAAAGAGACTGGGAATTACACAAGACAATCCAAGTTTGGTATATGAGGAGCAGAAGATCTATTTCTTCTATGACACCCCACATTTGTTTAAGAGCATCAGAAACAACCTATTTAGGTATGACATAATTCATACATCAAATGATGGTTTGGTTGGTACTGCTTCTTGGAAGGACATTTCTCAGCTCTATTCAAATGACTTGCACAGGAAATACAAGTTAGCTCCCAAGCTGACTAAAAAAGCTGTCGAACTGCCAGCTTTTTCAAAAATGAAAGTGGGTACTGCAGTTCGTGTGTTAAGCCACACAGTGGCAGCTGGTATTGACACACTTGTATTTTGTGGTAGTATGCCATTATCTGCAACTGGCACTTCAGACTTTTGTCAGAAAGTTAATGACATTTTTGATATTTTTAATACATACAGTGTGAAAGGGCCTGTGCATCTAAGAAACTGTATTAGGAGTGATTCACAGCATCTGGATGTTCTACATGTGATGAAGCCATGGATTCACTCTTGGAAATTTGTAGGCTCTGATGGAAAAGATTACTCCCTGAGGATAAAATGTGTAAAGGGGCTTCTAAGCAATATATGTGCTTTGGAAATGCTTGCTGCCGAGGTACTGACTGGAACAAAATTGTACTTATTCTCACGTAAAATTAACCAAGACACATTGGAAAACTTTTTTTCAACTATAAGGCAGAGAGGTGGTTTTTGCAGCAACCCATCTCCAAGGCAGTTTTGTGCTGCATTTAACAACTGTACACTAAGCAAACTGATAAATTCTTTTAATGTGGCAAGCAGTAATTGTGAAGGAATTGACTGGGGGCAGGCAATAATGGACATGAAATCTGCTCAAACATTAAAGGTCTCACAGTTGTTATGCAGTAGTGATACAAGTTCTGCAACAAAGCTACCAAATGTGGAAGTTCCAGCAGACCTTGGAGAACAAAACAGTATGAGATATGTGTTTGGTTACATATTGAAGAAACTTTTTTCTTTACATAATTGTGTCAAGTGCAGGAATCTACTTGTAGACAACAGCCAGGACTTAGATGCAAATGACAAATTTTATTGCCATTTCAAAAGTTACGAAGGCAATTTTGGAAGCTTGGTTATTTGCAGTGAAAATATTTGTTTATTTTTGAGGGATTTTGAAAATCAGATGGCTTCAGTTTTTGATGAACATTCTCACAAGAAAAACTGTGGTGAATTATATGTAAACTTGTTGATGGCTGTCCCAAGTTTTCCTCCTGGATGTTGTGAAGAAACTAAGCTGCTGTTAATCAAGATATTTGTTAAAGTGAGACTCGTTTACCGGCTCAAATATTGGAATCAAGACTTAGTTTCTAACAACAAGAAAGCAAATAAGAAACTGAAGAAGTTGGTTCGTTTGGGCTGCTGATTTCTTTGGTATGTATTTCGTTCACTTCTGTTGTTAGTCACTTAATTTTCCTTGCTTCTTTCGTGTGATGACATTATTTTGTCAGCACCTTGTGCACTGACAGATTGATTGAAAATTATTCAAATATTTGTTTTTTCGTGAAATGTCGTGTAATCAGCTCATTATAATGTTTGTAGCATATTTCTCCCACTATTTTGCAGTTGCTTGTCCCACTTAGAATAATATAAAGATGAAGGTCGTACTTGTGGCAACAGGCGAAAATGACAAACGCAGTAGGCCTACAGAACGATAAACGAGCTGTCGATCGTTTTTGCTTGTATAGGTACATGTCTGTGCTTCTTACATGTGAATCTGCGTGTTTATATTCTTTAGATATCAACGTGGTAAGCTGCAATTCTGTCCAATGTCACAAGTGTTTCTTCACGAATGTGTTGTAGCTTGCCACTCTATTCATGATTTTTGTCCGTACTTGCGCTTATTTTAGAATCATTTTTAGAAACATATATGCCTTCTGGTACCACACAAAACCTTGGAGGCAAGAAAATAACTCAAATAATTCGGAAATTAAGTAGGAAATTGATGCAAACAAACATTATGCTTACGACGCGTCTGACGTTCACCTTACCTGCCACTTGGAGCGCTAGTGTCGCTCCATCTGTCAAACGGCAACAACTTTTACAGCAGTGAGTGTCGCGACTGTTATATTAGACTGTGGTATAACTCAAGACCTGTCTTCACAGCATCACTTCAAACAAAACCATTCTCCAACTTTGCAGACTTCATAGATGTTCTCTTGCATATCTTGTGGGATATAGTTTCAATCCGGCAGGACATTTGAAAACAGCACACACCTTGTTTCATACCTTAACCTGTGCCTAAGTAAATTTTTCACAATATCCATTCTTCCAACAATGCCAGTCCTTCAATGCAGTTGAACTTCTGTGGAGTTAGGAAAATTGGAATAAAGTACTGCCAGAAGTAAAGATGTGTAGGCCGACGTGCCCGATTATCGATCGAAAAGTTAACTGATACCTCGCATACTGTCTATTTAGAAGCATTACGTTATAGATTGAATATAAATGAGAAGCACCAGATGACTGTAACTACTGAGGTGTGCATGGCCCGCGTTTATCCCATTTATTGTTCGTCATCTTCTATTAAGGTACTGCCACCTCGTTTCTTATTCCATTTGCTGGCGTCACTAACTTCCTGCCTTACTTGCCCGTGAGCGGCAGCGGCAGCGCGTATCGGTAAGTGCACTGTCGTACCATCTCTGGAGTGAGTGACCGATAGTATTTCCGGGTCTTCGTGTGTCTGGCAGACAGTTGGAGACGGACCAGAAGTGCAGTCGGGACGCAGCATCAGTGAAGTCGGGGGACGGAGCGCCGCTGAGGCGCCGACAGCCGGTGCTCGCCGACCGCTGTCGACACAAATGAACTGTCGGGTGGATGGAGATTGGAGAGGGATGACCGTTGGTTGGTCGTTCGGTTGGTCATCTCATCGGCCGACGTATATTTGCTCCTTTCACCGTTTCCGGGTCTGGGCTGTTGGTCGGTTGGCGTGGAGCAGCGAGGAAGTCTCCGTGGCGCGTGTCTGGCCGGGACCTGGGGCGTCCACGCGCGGTCGGAGTGTGAGGGGCTGTTCCCATTGCTACGAGGTCCGTGGCTCACCGATCCCGGACACGAAAGAGAAGTTATCCTATCGCTTGCTCCGTTGACTGTCTGTTAGGTTCTGTCGGATCGTCAATGGTTGGCCAGACCGCCTTCTCACCTAAGCGAGCGTTAGTGTTTGAATTTCAGGCCGATCCTCGAACATCTGAGCGCTCTTGGGTGTACTGCCCTGTTTTTTAAAATTTGTTCTTGTTGTTTGTACTTGTATGGCTTCTAGCCGATTTTTTTAAAATTAGAGTTGTTTCGCTTTTAAGGCCTTCAGCTTAGTTTAAAATACTGTTTCACGTAAGCCCTTTGGCATTTTAAAAATTTTAATTTTGTTGAAGTTTTAACTCTTGGGCCTTCAGCCGATTTTGAGTTTGAGTTCATTTGCTCTTAAGGCCTTCATCCTAAATAAAAGAACTGTTTCACGTAAGGCCTTTGCTATTAAAAAAAATTAATATTGTGGAATTTTAACTGTTAGGCCTTCAGCCGATTTGAATTTAATTTGTTTACTTCAGCCTAACTAAAGAACTGTTTTAAGATAAGGCTTGCCTTTTAAATTTCTGATTATGCATGCGTTTTAAGTTATTGGCCTTTAGCCGTTTTTAAATTAAAGTCGCTTTCAGCCGGTAGTTAAGTCCCAAGGTTAAAGCTGTGTGTTTAAAAAAAATTTTTTTTTTATCTTGTAATGTTTGATCAAATAATAAAGTTGTATGTTCGAGTGTAACTGACAGCCCCTTATTTTTGCCCCTTTCCACAATCTATCTGTCCTGTCCTGCGGGTCACGCAGGACGCCTCAACTACGTACACGGATATATGATTGGCAGGTATGTAAGTGATTAGTGGTGCAGTTCTCTGTCACTGATAGAACGGGCATCAGGCCACATTAGTGTTTTTGGCGGTTAGTGTTGTCAGCAGGTCTAGTAGGGAATATAAAGGACGTGAGCAGCGTCAGTTGTTGAGTGATCAACGTGAAAGACATGGAGACGCCGCGTACTCGCCTGAAACGAAGTTTGAAAGGGGCCTCACTGTGTGTCACCACTTGGCTATCTACTCGATTCATCCTATATGCAGATTTAAGGTGAATTCTCAAGTAACAGTGGCCCGATGTAGGACAGAATGGATATGTGGTGGCAGGAATACTCGTCGTCAAGGTTCCGGTCGCAACTTCCGATCACCATAAGGGAGGACTGCCGTATTGTACTCCAAGAACATCATAATGCATTAACGTTTGCGGATGCCAACCAAAATAAAGTAATGGACGCATGCAACATTCTGTGTCATCCCGTACCATTGACTGAAAACTAGCATCAGCCGTCCTAAGTAATTACCATACCGTGCATAAGTAGTAGTTAACGCTAACACACAAACGGCTGCATTAGGAACTGGCCCAGGAAGCATAGACTCCCGCTGAATGACGTCGCACTGTGTTCAGCGATGAATCGCGGTTCTGCACTATCCCGGATGACTATCGTTGGCAAATGTGGTGGTGACCTGTGGAGAGGTTCCATTCATCCAATGTTTTGGAGAGGTACTGTAGTTCTGCTCTTGAGATCATGGTATGGGAAGCCATCGATTATGACTTCAAATTTTGACTGAGGGAACCTTGACCGCACAGCTGTTCGAAATGAGACATCATGCACCATCATGCGTTACCTCTCATGCGAAAGCATTGTGGTGCCATTTTTCAACAGGACAATGCTAGTCCACACATGGCACATGCCCCTACGAACTGTCTGCGTTATGTTGAGGTACTCCTGTGGCCAGCAAGATCCCAAGATGCGTCCCTGACAGAAAATGTGCGGCATCAGCTCGGAAGTCAATTCTGTACCAGTGCCAGTATCCAACAAATCGAGGATCAGTTACATCATCTACGGGCTACCTAGCCTCAGGAGAGGCTACAACGGCTTTCGAACTGAATCATCACATACGTCAGGCCAGTCTGTGTGCACCGTCATACGAACTGGGTTCAGACTGCCAAGTTCTTAGTAGATTTGACTCGATGTTGTCATTGCTGATATAACATAAAGTACCTACTAAAAACTTGCAGTTTCGTTTCCTCCTCCGCTTCTGGGTGCTTTACTTTTTTGTCAGGCATGGTACGCACACTCATGTTCAGGAAAAACAGAACACCTTGAACGATTAGTGAAAGGACGTTCATATTCATAGGACAGGTACCTTAGTATGATTGGCAGAAATGATTAGCATTTCAGGCAACTCGGTTCAGCATGTGTCCTGTTGCCTAATAGGCACAGGATCCGCCTTGGGCCCTGATAACTTGTCCAAAGAGTGATTGCATCGACACGTATAAGGCGCTTATGGCATCCTATGCTATAGCCATCCACACTGCCTTCGCCTGGTTCCAAAGTTCATCTGCATTGGTTGGCATTGGATCACGGCTCCGCAACTGTCATTTCACCATATGCCACACATTTTCGGTTGGCGACATGTATGGTGATCTGGCAGGCCAGGGCAAAACTCTGACATCCTGTGAAAAAGGCATGTGTCAGTGCAGCAACATGTGGTCGTGCATTATCTTGCTGAAAAATGGGTGTTGTGGCGGAGAGGTTATGGCTGCGGGTCACAGGGTGTCATTCAAGTAGGTCACACGGGTCACAGTGCCCTGGACGTGCACCAACGGTGATTTGTGGTTGTGCCCAATAGCATCCCACACCATGAGGCTTTGGCTTGGCACTGTATGTCTTGTGCAGATGGCAGTCACTATGGTGTCGCTCCACCTGTCTGTGGGTAAACCAAAATTCGTCCATCATTTTCAAATAAACAGAACCTGGATTCGTCCAAAAACGCTATCTGACGCCGTTCCTGTCCCCTGTGACGTCGTTCCATACACCATTGCCGTCTAGCATATTTCTGGAAATTCTTCAAATGTAGGTGGAGAACCGGCCAACGCGCACGTAACCCGTGCGGTAATAAACGGCAATGATTGTGTATGATGTGTTACACAGTTCCACCGTTGCTCCAGAGCCGAAGAGGACGCAGATCTGTCCTGCAATGCTATTCGGATGAGGTGCCGATCTGGGGAATTGGTCTGCGTTGTGCAACCTGACCCATCTAGTCGTGTTCTACGACCTTCCGTGAACCATTCTGCACACACCCGTTGCTCTGACGAAACACTTTGTCCCACACGGGCAGCAATTTCGTGGATGGATGCACCACTTTTTCTCACGCCAACAACGCGTCCTCTTTCGAAGTCACTGATTTGACGGTACGGTTCGCGCATACGTCTGCAAGGCATCCTGCACGTCTGCTCAAGTCACACTGATCCGTTACCTTCGATTTATAGCGAAAACGAGAGCCGCAAGCGCATTTGACCGGTAGATGGTGTTGCCACCCATTACCGAACTTAACCCTGAACCCGCGGGCCGACTTGGTTCAAATGCTAATCATTTCTGCAGAACATGCTAATGTACATATCCTGTGAATATGAACGTTCTGTCTCTAATCCTTCAATGTGCTACGTTTTTTTTCTGACCCTGAGAGTATGTAAACCAACTGTGTACGATAAATTCAAATCCTATTTCTGTTAAAACCAAATCTTAATTTCAGGTAGATGTTCACAGTAGTACTCATTTTCCTGAATGCACAACTCAGTGCGCCTTCTAAACGGCCAGCAGACGAGATGTACATTAATGATGTCATGGAGCGACAAGGTTACCCCCCCCCCCCCCCCCAGATAGCCTAGCGCGTTAAAGTGCCTTCTTCTGGGACACTGGGAGACGCGCAGGCCCCGGTGCGAATCCAACCGGCAGATTAGTGACGAGGGCCGGATGGACGTTTTAGGAGGTTTCGCACATCCATCTAGATAAATACCGATCTGGTATCCACGCCCCGCCTCATATACACACACATAAACACTTGGAAAAACGTTCTCATACTTGAACATGAGGTAGCACTGGACAACTGAGGTATACAAATTCCGTCTCGAGGAGAAATAGTGCCGTTAGAATGGGCATCGGGCAACCCACTACCATCAAAATTTACAGAGCCGAAATAACACGCCTACCTCATGGAGACAGGGGATAAAGTCAGGAAGAAGAAGACGGAGCGAGGAGGTTCCTCCTTGCGCTGTTTTGAAGTCATGGTTTAAATGGCTCTGAGCACTATGGGACTTAACTGCTGAAATAATCAGTCCCCTAGAACTTAGAACTACTTAAACCTAACTAACCTAAGTACATCACACACATCCATGCCCGAGGCAGGATTCGAACCTGCGACCGTAGTGGTCGCGCGGTTCCAGACTGTAGCGCCTAGAACCGCTCGGCCTCCCCGGCCGGCCTTTGAAGTCATGTTCGGTTAGATTTCACACTACACTGCCGTATACAACGCAGGTCGGAATACTCAGACAAATGAGGTTCGATCGGCCATTGATGTTGACATGGAATGAACATGGCATGCACATCAAATGAGAAGGTTAATATGTTGCTGATGCTCGTTGAATGACGACAGGATGTGTGTAAAGCAGTCATTGCTTAGGCTGTGACATATCTTGGTTGAAGTTCTCCATCAACTACAAATTTCTTATGTGTTAAAGAATGACTCCGACAAATAAGTAGTTAGAAATGGCATGGCGGCAATAGACGAAGACCAGCAAGAGGTAAAGATGGAATTGCTTGTTTTAGCTTCAATACACCACGATCTTCTCTTATGGGAACTTGTTGCAGTCAGTAACATAAGGGTTACAACTCTGTGGCGAACAGTATACGGTCACAAGTTTCGCCCTTACCACCTATCACTGACTCAGGAGCAGCATGAGTACAATTACAATCGGAGAGTTACTTCCTCCGAATAGGTCATAATTAATTTCGTTCTCGATGCCTTAAATACACTCCCGGATTAGTACATCCTTTTAGAGGTTTCCAATTCACTCAAGATTTATTCTTGAAACAGTCCATATGGATTAAATGAAATGATTATATTTGCAGATCCATGGCACAAGCGGTTCTGCCGTACCAGATATTGATCTCTGTTGAAATATCCATATTAGTATGCGGTGTAGCCTCCGAGGGCGACAATGCAGGTGCTGACTTTGGAATCCAGTGGACGGTACAGATGTCGAATATTGTCCTGGGACACGTTATACCATACCTGGTCGATCTGTTCACGTAGTTCTGGATGAGTTGTTCGTTGACACGTCGCAGCAGTCATTTCTTATCCCATCATATCCCACAGGTGCTCGATTGGAGACAAGTCCGGAGATTGCTGTGGCCAGGGAAGTTGCTGCACGTCTTGCGGAACACGTTGAGTTTCACGGAGAGTATGTGGCAGAGCATTATCTTGAAGGAACAACACGACCTTCCTGCTGCAAGGACGGCAGAAAACGGATCTAACAGAATTCTGCACGTACCGAGGGCTGGTTAGCGCCCCTGCCCAGATACGCCAAAGGTAAATGAGAGTCGTAGTTTGTCTTACCCGAGACCATAAGAACTGAGGTGGGGCCGGTGCTTCTCGGACGAATGCATTCTAAGAGACAGCTCTCACCAGGTCTATGCCGTAAGCGCAAACGACCATCTCTTGCATGCTGGCAGAACCTTCTTTCATCGCTGAAGACCACGGCCCGTCATTCCATCTTCCAAGTGACCCTCTGCCTGTACCAGATGTTGTAGCGTGAGTGGAAGCTGGGCTAGAGCTGTGCGTGCCTGTAGTCCCATTGCTAATAACCGGTCCGCAACAGTTAGTGTTGACACGTTTGGGCTCACAGGCCCTTTCATCTGTACTGTGGTAGCTTTACGGTCTGCTATTGGTGTTCTAATAATACGACGATCCTAGAGGGTGTATGTGCTGCGTGGACGTGCAGAAACTTGTCTACGTGTGTGAGAACGTCGCCCGCGTCTCGTGGTCGTGCGGTAGCGTACTCGCTTCCCACGCCCGGGTTCCCGGGTTCGATTCCCGGCGGGGTCAGGGATTTTCTCTGCCTCGTGATGGCTGGGTGTTGTGTGATGTCCTTAGGTTTAAGTAGTTCTAAGTTCTAGGGGACTGATGACCATAGATGTTAAGTCCCATAGTACTCAGAGCCATTTGAACCATTTTGTGAGAACGTCCGCGTGAACACTGACACCACTATCGTTGCACAACTAACGCAGCGTGTACAATTTATGTGTCAATTCTCTGAAAGGCGCATCCCAGCCCTCGGAAGACCACAATTTGTCCCCTTTCAAGCTTTCTCAGTTGACTGTAGGAAGTACGACTGCAAATCATTGGCATGGTTGCCTCTCTGGTTGGGACAGTGTGCATCTGGCGGGGCACATGTGCAACAAGGAGCAAAATCGGTTATTGGAGCGAGCAGACGGGGTGGTGCTGGTCGAAGATGAAGCGTGGCCGCAGGCCGAGAGGTGGGGCTGTTTGCCTGTGGGCGCCCTGCGTACAGCAGTGATAGTGTGCTGGTTCGCCTGAACAGACATGGGTTGTTGGGACCTGTTATAGTGTGTCGACGCTCCTCTGTCACACACACTGAGGATATGGGACATACGTTGTGTATGTACTAGTTGTGCTAGTGAGTATTCTCTCCAAATGAGGTACCGAAATCTGCATCTTGCTAAATCGTCATACTCCGACTGATACGGTTCGTGCGGCTCTCCCCGTCGGAGGTTAGAGTCTTCCCTCGAGCGTGGGTGTGTGTGTTGTCCTTAGCGTAAGTTAGTTTAAGTTAGATTAACTAGTGTGTAAATCTAGGGACCGATGACCTCAGCAGTTGCTCCCATGGGAACTTACCACAAATTTCCAATTTTGTTTCCGACTGATATCCGTGAACTGCGCATTGTTACTGTGACTGTGTCTGAACTGAGCACATTAAGTTGGCTGCCAGTAGTGTATTATGTTGCTGTATACAATGCAGATTTAGTTGTTTTGTTGTGTGATCACGTGAATAGTCGGTTGCCTAGACGTTTTTCTACATTGTGATTAATGTTGTTGTTGTTGTGGTCTTCAGTCCTGAGACTGGTTTGATGCAGCTCTCCATGTTACTCTATCCTGTGCAAGCTTCTTCATCTCCCAGTACCTACTGCAACCTACATCCTTCTGAATCTGCTTAGTGTATTGATCTCTTGGTCTCCCTCTACGATTTTTACCCTCCACGCTGCCTTCCAATGCTAAATTTGTGATCCCTTGATGCCTTAAAACATGTCCTACCAACCGATCCCTTCTTCTAGTCAAGTTGTGCCACAAACTTCTCTTCTCCCCAATCCTATTCAATACCTCCTCATTAGTTACGTGATCTACCCACCTTATCTTCAGCATTCTTCTGTAGCACCACATTTCGAAAGCTTCTATTCTCTTCTTGTCCAAACTGGTTATCGTCCATGTTTCACTTCCATACATGGCTACACTCCATACAAATATTTTTAGAAACGACTTCCTGACACTTAAATCAATACTCGATGTTAACAAATTTCTCTTCTTCAGAAACGATTTCCTTGCCATTGCCAGTCTACATTTTATATCCTCTCTACTTCGACCATCAGTGATTAATGGTGCCATACGATTTGCAGCGGTTGAGGGCTACGGATTGCACCAGTGAAGTTACAGTTTCTCGATCGTTCTAGTTTATCTGAATTCAGTTTTTGCTGAAGTTGCTTTTAACGACTCGTTTCTTTACGGTGTTTCTTAACTATGTTTATTTATTTTTATTTAAATTATATGAGAGGCAATCAATAAGTAACGGGACACATTTTTTTCTGTATCAGTTTCGGTTGAAAATATGCGGAATTTGTTGTGGGACATCGTTGAATATTCCGGCTTCACGCCTTACAGTACCTTAAAATTCCGGTATGTGATGACGCTTTATATAGCTTTCAAAATGGTGTCTGTAACTTAGACCCGTTCGAAGACAGAGCTGTCACTGACTTTCTTTTGACGGAAAACAAGAGCGTCGTAGATAGCCAGAGGGGCTTGCAGAAGGTCTACGGAGGCCTGGCAGTGAACGAAAGTACGGTCAGTCTTTTTGCGAGATGTCTGTCATCCCAACAGAGTCATGCAAACCCCTCCGATCTCCCTCGTGTCGGCCAGCTGCACGATTGATTGTGACACCTACAATGTTGAAACGTGCGGACACTCTCATTTGAGGTGAGCGACGGTTCGCAATCAAACACCTCGCTGCGTAATTGGATGTCTCTGCTAATAGTGCTGACACACTCGTTCAGCAGTTGGTGTAGTCAAAGGTGCCTACCCGCTGAGTTCTCGCCACTTAAGACAAGACCATAAAAAGCAACGAGGAATCATCTGTGCGGAACTGGTTGCATGTTACGAGGCTGGTCGTGACGATTTTTGTCGAACTTCGTCACAGGCGATGTCACTTCGAACCGGAAGCAAAACTGCAGTCCATGGAGTGACGCCACACCACCTCTCCTCCGACTTAAAAGTTCAAAGCTGCACCCTCAGCCGGTAAAAACATGGCAACGATCTTCTGAAAATATTCTGCTTGATGTCCTCCTTCGTGGTGCAACGATTAACTCAGAAATGTTGCATGTCCTTTACAAGTCTTTCTGGATACAGAAAATGTTCGACTGCTGCCCTGGCCAGCACATTCTCCTGATCTCTCACCAACTGAAAACGTCTGGTCAATAGTGGCCGAGCAACTGGCTCGTCACAATACGCCAGTCACTACTCTTGATGAACTGTGGTATCGTGTTGAAGCTGCATGGGCAGCTGTACCTGTACACGCCATCCAAGCTCTGTTGTACTCAATGGCCAGGCGTATCAGTGCCGTTATTACGGCCAGAGGTGGTTGTTCTGGGTACTATGCACCCAAATTGCGTGAAAATATAATCACAAGTCAGTTCTAGTATAACATATTTGTGCAATGAATACCCGTTTATCATCTGCATTTCTTCTTGGTGTAGCAAATTTAATGGCCAGTAGTGTACTATAAAATTAACTTCATTTAAATTTTTTTGATTTGAGTTTAATTAATAGTACATTGATGTGCTAAATTATGAATTCAGTTACTTGGGAAGGTTGATTGTTCAAATAAATCTACCTTCTGTCCAAGTGGTCAGTAAATATATAAATGGTGTGCTTCTTAACCCGAACTCAGTCAATCAATTCCGCCCTCTAGTCCTAAGAGCCCTACTGCATGTAACAGTGTGAAATCGTCATTTACAATTTAGGTTGTCTCCTTGAAAATATCAGTCTAGATATTAAAGGCCGTGTGTGAAAGGAGCACAATGATCGTCCAGTCCAGTCTGCACGTGATCTTGTGCAAGAACTGAACAACAGATTTCCTGCGAGCTGTTTTGGACCCCGTGGTCCTCAAGAATGGCACAAACGTTTGCCCAATTGAGTGCTAGTAGATTTCATTTTGGGGGATATCTAAAGAATGATATTTATGTTACAACACCCAGATGAATTCAAAGAGCGCATCGAGGAAGGTTCTCACTTCATGACACGAACACTCTGTCTGCGTATCGTTTAGAAGGCGCACTGAGTTGTGCGCTCATAAAAATTGGCACTTCTTTGAAAACCCGACTTAAATGCACACTCCGCCCCAGAATGTCCATCTGAGCACGGTTATCTACAGCACGTTGCATCTTCCTCTAACACTTTGAACGTTTCTGGTCCCCTATCTCAAATTGTCAGAAATTTCATTTTTTTTTTTGTGTACAGTTGGTTTGAACGCATCAGTTACATGAAGAAACATATTGTTCTATTTAAAAAATTATTGCTCGTTACTGTCTCTCTCTGGAAAATAACTAAGTAATGTACCAGCATTTCGCATTTGCATTGGCTTTTCTAGCACTTACTTTAACCCGTGATCTTGCAGTGTTAATAACTTACAATATTTTACCTAGACAAATGTATTCCCATAATTTCATTATTCAAAAGTAACTATTTTTTGGTGTTGTGTCCGCTCTTTTAGCTGAACAGTCAGTGTGTTTGAATGCCACGCACGGGGCCCCAGGTTCGATTCCTGGCTGGGGTTGGAGATTTTCTCCCCTCAGGGACTGGGTGTTGTGCTGTCCTCATCATCTTTTCATCCCCATTGTCGACGCGCAAGTCATCCAATGTGGCGTCGCACTCAATAAGACCTGCACTTGGCGGCCGAACTTCCCACCTGAGAGCCCCCGGCCATTGATGCCATACAATCATTTCGAATTTTTTTTTTGTGTTCTTCATAACTCCATAGAGAGAGTAGCGTTTTTTAAATTTACCTATATAAATATATCTTTCTTAAGGGGGGTAGGACGTCAAACGGGACGACTTGGAGCAGGAGAGACACCACAGGACTTTTTAATTTCCGCAGTCTATACTTTTAAAATTAAATTTATAAAACTTTGTCAGAATGACCAGAAAGGTCATAGTGGTTATAGTGGTGGAAGTTCAAAAATATAAGAAAATAATTTATTCTTTTACATTTGTATTTAACCTTTTTTCACTTACCATTGGCTGTGTTTGTTGCTGTAGGTACACTTTTCTTCATAAGTAAGGGAGATTCTTCGATGAATTTTGCACAACATACAAACCATATTTACAGGTGTATGAAACGCTAGAATTTTCCAAATCTATTAAAAACTGTGGTAAAAATTGAGATAATTAACTATAAAATTTGAGTTTTTTCTAAACATGAAGTTTAAAATGTAACAGCACATTCATTTTTTCATAAATTAAATAACTTCTAGAGTTTCATACACCTGTAAGTATGGTTTGTATGCTGTGCAAAATTCATCCAACAGTCTCTCTTACTTATGAACAAACGTGTATCTATAGCAACAAAAGCAGCCAGTAGAAGTGAAAAAATGATGAACTTTCACATGTAAAAAAAATTATTTTGTTATTTTTTTGAACTTCCACTGCTATGATTGTGAATCCTGAATACTTCCTGGTCATTCTGACAAAGTTTTATGAATTTATTCGTAAAAGTATAGACAGTGGAAATTAAAATATCCTGTGGTGTCTCTCCTGCTCCAAGACGGCCCGTTTGACATTCTACCCCCCTTAATCATTATTTTGTAAGATACGAAGGAAATACCGTTCCTGAAACACCCTGTTTAAACTGTATACAGTGTCTGGGTGGCAATCCAGTGGAGCCCAGCATATGAATGTTCCTGTCAGATTAAAACTACATATCTGGTAGTGGACTAGCACACAGGTTTTATCGGCGAGAAAATTTCATAGCAGCACACGACTCGCCTTAGAGTAAAAATTCGTTGTGTACGCTCAGCATGTAATGTAACATTGTACCTGGTCATACGCGTTCTACCTGCAACCAGTCAGTAAAAGCTGACTCGAGGCAGTGCCCCGCATTCACCTTAGAAGCTCGACACGACGCAGGTAAGAGATGGATACATACGAGTGTGAGTGTCTTACCGTGGGGATCCACGGGCTGGGTTCTGGGGTGCGGCTGACGCGGCGCACCTGTCCCATCAGCAGCATCACGGCCGCAGCCAGACGCGCGGCCAGCGACGGCATCCTGTGCAGTACAAAACACACAAAATAACTTGGCTCGTGGCTGTGCAGGCGGCGTAATAGGAGAGGGGACAACAGTAGTGGTGGGGAGGCCGCTGCGAATGGCCACCGCGCAGCAGGGGAGATGCAGTTCAACAGCTGAAGGCTACTCACAAGCAGAACAGCTAGCGAGTCTGGAAACGACTGTACGCAAGTGCAACCAATAATTCGACAAGTCAATAATTTCTAACTGGTATACCAAACAAGAAAATTAGCACGTGAAAGAAACATATGACCGTTGCTAACGAACGAAGAGCTCACCTCAGCAGGAGACACTGCAGCCCCTTCAGCACAGAGGGATAAACTCTAGCAGTGCTGAGACTGACAATGAATTTCCGTTCAAGGGCCATGGAGTGACAGGTATTTAGAGTCGAAAATCGAAGTGCGTATTGGGTACTCACTAACACCTTTTGTTAATCTCGTTTTGTTTTCCATATACGTAATGTGTACTTAGGTCAAGTCGATAAATTTCGTGTTCCAATTCAAACCCCTAAAATTCTTTTCACAATGTTCACTGGAATATACTCTTTAAAACAAAAACGTTATCAGGGATAAACCACAGGGAGCGAGAGGTTATATACCACCTGTACAGAAACCAGTCTGCAGTTGTCTACCGACTTGAAAGAAAATCAGTATTTCAGGTATTTCAGATGGATGTGAGACAGGACTGCAGTCTATCCTCGGTGTTATTCAGTTTGTACATCAAACAAGCTGTAGGAAACAAAGAATAAATTTATAAATGTATTTAAAGCTCGTAAAGAAGAAACGGAAACATTAATTATTCTGCAGAGTCAACA
The DNA here is from genome assembly GCF_023898315.1 of Schistocerca nitens. NCBI lineage: Eukaryota > Metazoa > Arthropoda > Insecta > Orthoptera > Acrididae > Schistocerca > Schistocerca nitens. The sequence continues at coordinate 363,960,929 of NC_064621.1, forward strand.
AATTAGAACAGAGCGTATACTGTCTGGAAAGAGGTTTTAATATAAACATCAAAAAAGTAAAACATGAGTAATGGATGTAACAGAATTAAATCAAGCTACTTTGAGGTAATTATATTCCGAGATTACGATTAGTAGTAGTAGTAGTGGTAGTAGTAGTAGTAGTTTTATTCAACTACAGTTCACTCTTACGATGATTGGACATGTCATGGTACTAAGATTTCAGAAAAACAAAAATTACGTAATTCCTATGTACAAGCAACTAAAGACTTATAGGTCTAATGTGACATGAATGTGCCAGGTATTCAGCCGTGGTCTTACAGTGGGAAATCTTCTGCCATTTGCCTGGAATAGTTTAGGGAAACCATGATAAATCTAAATCACTAAGATTGGATGAAGACCGGAAACTCCATCCTACCTAATACAAGACCAGTTTATTTAAAACAATGCTACCGCGTTCAGTTTATCCCTAGTGTACTACAGTGTTTTCTACAGAAGTTATTCCTCACTTCCAGCCACTTCACACACTAAATACAAATAATATAGAACTACCCACAATATCGGCTCATGTCAGGACCACAGCGGCGATGTATGGTTTTCATACTGTGTGCCACAACTTCCCATTTGCTTGCTTTAAAAACATCCCTCTATAGTAAGTGAGATATTGAGTTCAAAAATATGATAAACTATTAGTATTCTACACTGCATAGGTTTTGTAGTTAGGTTTTTGAGACAAAAACCGTAGTGCGAAAGGGTTGTGTGAAATGATACATCGTTTATTATCATTATTTTCATTACTCTTTGTAGTATCCATTACAGCAGATGGTGGGAATGTAGTCTCGCATAAATAAAATAGCCTCAGCCTGCAGTTACGGAGTTACAAGTTTTGTTCCATAATCGATTTCGAAACTTCACGTTTCATCTTCTAATATACTATAGTACACTTCTAACCGACTTTTGCATGTTAATTTCCCAGGTCACAGCTAGTTGTTAACCAAAATACCGTACTTCCAAGACACCGTGCAAATGGGTGTAGTGCCGCCGCCACCTTCTCAGCTGTCGCGAAGTCGCACCATCGGCTGCTTTGTTCAAGCCCTGTCTCTCAGTACCGCCAGTACCCCCCTGTGACCCAATGCCGCACCGAAATCTTCGCTCTCGTGGTAGCTCCTGTAGTTTCCCATATCCGTTTCCAGCAATGTAGGTGCCCCTCACCGATTGGCCCCACACACTGGGTTTGCTTCTGAGGGCCATCGACTGGTCATCTCCGGCCCTGTCGTCGCTCCTTCCAGGACTGTTCCACCTGCTGCCAATATCAGTCTGGCCCCACAGTTCATTTTTCAGTTTTAGGCTTGTTACACACCACTTTCTGCACAGCCTAGCATGGGCTGTGCACCACCTCTGTACATGTCGCTTCATAACCTGAGTCCTGGGTTTGAGTGGCAGGATCGCAGCCACCAAGAGCTCCTCCCCCCCGCCACCCACCCCCCACCCCCCACCACAATATTCTTTGCACTGATCTGGGAGAGGCATCCCTTCTGGCGGACACCTGCTGTCATTGCAATCTCGTTCGGTTGCCCCTGCCATAGGATCTTTTCGCTGACGTAAAGATGGCACCATCATCTTTTCCGTAAGGGGAAGAGAGATCTAGTATCTAGCCATTCTCTGTCTACTTCTGTTTCAAGCACAGCGAACGCGAACAGCAAGAAGTTTACTCCAGTACCGCATGCATTCCTCCCTTGGAGACTGTTTATGTGCCTAACTACCACAGCGCATTTTTGGAACCTGTACAGTCTATAAACAATCTGTTTACACACTGATCGCTAACAGTCACCACCAGGGGCATCATCGTCGCTCATAGGCAGCTTGCGCAGCAGCAAACGCGGTGCTGCAATCAAGGAAACTAGCTTACATCAGGGATTCACGTGTCTGTTAAGTCCCCGTGTATTTTCCATCATCTGGTGTGTACTATACACTACTGGCCATGAAAATTGCTACACCACGAAGATGACGTGCTACAGACGCCAGATTTAACCGACAGGCAGAAGATGCTGTGATATGCAAATGATTCGCTATTCAGAGCATTCACACAAGGTTGGCGCCGGTGCCGACACCTACAACGTGCTGACATGAGGAAAGTTTCCAATCGATTTCTCATACACAAACAGCAGTTGATCGGCGTTGCCTGGTGAAACGTTGTTGTGCTGCCTCTTGTAAGGAGGTGAAATGACTAGCATCACGTTTCCGACTTTGATAAAGGTCGGATTGTACCCTATCGCGATTGCGGTTTATCGTATCGCAACATTGCTGCTCGCGTTGGTCTAGATCCAATGACTGTTAGCAGAATATGGAATCGGTAGGTTCTGGAGGGTAATCCGGAATGCCGTGCTGGATCCCAACGGCCTCGTATCACTAGCAGTCGAGATGACAGGCATCTTATCCGCATGGCTGTAACGGATTGTGCAGCCACGTCTCGATCCCTGAGTCAACAGATGGGGACGTTTGCAAGACAACAACCATCTGCACGAACAGTTGGACGACGTTTGCAGCAGCATGGACTATCAGCTCGGAGACCATGGCTGCTGTTACCCTTGACGCTGCATCACGGACAGGAGCGCCTGCGATGGTGTACTCAACGACTAACCTGGGTGCAGGAATGGCAAAACGTCATTTTTTCGGATGAATCCAGGTTCTGTTTACAGCATCATGATGGTCGCATACGTGTTTGGCGACCTCACGCTGAACGCACATTGGAAGCGAGTATTCGTCATCGCCATACTGGCGTGTCACCCGGCGTGATGGTATGGGGTGCCATTGGTTACACGTCTCGGTCACCTCTTGTTCGCATTGACGGCACTTTGAGCAATAGACGTTACATTTGAGATGTGTTACGACCCGTGGCTCTACCCTTCATTCGATCCCTGCGAAACCCTACATTTCAGCAGGATAATGCACGACCGCATGTTGCAGTTTCTGTACGGGCCTTTCTGGATACAGAAAATGTTCGACTGCTGCCCTGGTCAGCACATTCTCCGGATCTCTCACCAATTGAAAACGTCTGGTCAAGCAACTGTCTCGTCACAATACGCCAGTCACTACTCTTGATGAACTGTGGTATCGTGTTGAAGCTGCATGGGCAGCTGTACCTGTACACTTCATCCAAGCTCTGTTTGTCTCAATGCCTAGGCGTATCAAGACCGTTATTACGGCCAGAGGTGGTTGTCCTGGGTACTGATTTCTCAGGATCTGTGCACCCAAATTGCTGAAAATGTAATCACATGTCAGTTCTAGTATAATATATTTGTCCAATGAATACCCGTTTATCATCTGTATTTCTTCTTGGTGTAGCAATTTTAATGGCCAATAGTGTAGTAGTGGCTCAACCTTCAACAAATTCCACTTAGGTTGCCTCCGAGTCTACACCACATCGTGACCAGTGGGGATGACAGTTCACACTGAGCTGCCATCAATCTTGGTCAGAGGCCTCCGCTTCCTCTCCTACCCTGGTCTTCCCAAGACTCAGTGCCATGGTACCGGTAATGCTATTGTGAAACGTTGAACGCATAGTCGTGCTAGCATGGTCACTGTACCGACATAACTAAAGGCTTTGATTCTGTTACCTATATCTGGCCAAGAACGATCATTTTAGTTGTTACTCAAACTCTGTTTTACGTTGAACTTGTGTCTGCCTGTAACACTGTAATAAAAGTGTACTTAAATGCAACCTGGGAATTATAACTCGATAATCACTTAATTGCTTGCAAACCTTCATAATAAAGGATACAAAATAAAGCATATTTTTTTATATTAATGCTTTATTGTTAAATAACGATCATATTTGGCTACACATTATTTTCCGGTTATTTAGATGTTAACACTGAAGCACTGGTCATGTGCTAGGTACTACGTCTTTTATAGAAATACATTCTAATGTTTATAGCACAATTCAGCAAAGTCTATGATACAATATAATCACTGCACATGTTTTGATTAGTTGTTATAAGACATGAAGTTAATAGTTTTTACAACCTAAAAAGCTTGTTAGCTTCTGTGACATACAAGTTTTATATGATTAATTAACAACGTTATAATAATCTGTTTTCTGTTTTGAGAGAATGTACATTAAAACTGCAAAATAAATTATAGTAAATATACTGAATATATGGATTATAATCCTCCTTACCGCATGCACTGACAGTCTGAGATACTCTGTGTGACTTATAAATAGACTAACTGTAGAGCGCTGATACTGTGTCATACTTAACGATGTCATGCACTATGTGACGTACATTATGACAGAATGTGATACGTAGTCGTTATTTGTTGTGATGTGTACCAGATGATGACCATAGCTTGAACCTACTTGCGTAATAATAAACAAAACCTAAGTGTCAAAAGTGACGATACTTATCCAACACAGGTTATCTTCGGTCTGTAGTAAAACAAAAGTAAAGGATACCGGCAGAGTTTTGTGAAAGAAAAAGAAACATTCATTTGCTATGAAAATATTATTTTATACTGATTTTAGTTTATCGATTTACGTGTATCTAAGCAGTAACCAAATATGAAGACATGTTCTACAGCAGAAATACCGATTCTCGGGCACGTAGGCATAAATATAGAAAATTCGAGAAAATTCGAAAAAAGGGAAAAATAAAGCATTTTTATGAATGAGTAGGTATTTTTGGTACCTGAACCAAAGAACACAAGGGCAAGTTAGATATGCAATGAATAAAAATAGCTTAGCATCATAATTAGATATTTGGGCGGTGTAACTGATGTACGTGTGTGCAAATTATGCATTAATTGACGAGAGAGGAGTCAGTTTCCAGAAAGCTGACTAGGAATTGTTCGTAACAAACTGCAAATGAAAGCTAAAATGCCTATGATGAATATGAAACTTATCTATGAAAAAAGACTGTAAGAATTTTCTTTCCAAACGAAGTCTGTATGAGAAGAAATAACATCTACACGCAGGAAAACGTAGTCCAATTACGCAAGAAAATTATCACGGCAGTGGCAGCACTGACGGTCTTAACGAAGGAAGAACTCCTCTGTGTGGAAATACATGTATCAACCATCTGCCGATTTCAAGTGTACAAGTAAGCCAGATCCAAACAGAAAGTAAATCATTCCGTCCACTTGAATAAAGCTACACTTGAAAATAGCCAATCGAGCGTAAATAAATGATGTTCTTATATCAGCATAGCCACAATGGAAGAAGAGTATGTTATTTAAAACCTTACTGCTTCTGAAATAAAAAATTCAAAAACTTGTAATGAAATATAAGAACAGTACAGCCCAAACAACGTCATTTAACTTTTCTATGCCAGCATTTATGGTCAACACTCAGCTTACAAATTGAGAATATCTTATAAGGCACTGGTATCTCCAAGATTCCCATGGAATACATAGTAAGCAAATTACCAGCTCTTGGACAAGAGAGCAATTGTACTGAAAAGTGATTTTAAAGACACGTCTTCAAATGTCGCTTCAGAATTTGCTTTAAAAATTTTTTGGCGGTACGCCACATAACGTGATAAAAATGATATTAAATAACGTTGCAAATATACCAAAACTGACGTCGTAACGAAATATAAATATTATCTCAGAAAATAACAAAGACTGCGAATGTAATTGCAATCTGTTTTTTTTTTTTTTGCAAAAAGATCTCTCTCTTTCCTTTTGTTTTTTTAGTAGTGTAAGAGGCCATTTTGTGATGAGACAAGAAAACGTGTAAGTTTCATGTAATATTTAGCCTAAATATAATGAAATATTACTTAGAACTGTTGTTAATGTTTAACTGTACCAGTTCTTATATTCATAAAGTGGTAAAATTAATTTCTTTATGCAAATTTTGTAGGGGAACATTGATGCAGAGGTCAGCGCCATTGTTCTAAATGATAACGGCCCAGACTGGTAATAAATATCTCAGAATTCGCTAATTTTGGCAAGTAAAAATAAATCATCATCATTTAAGACTGATCATGCCTTCCAGCGTTCAGTCTGGAGCATAGCCCCCTTATAAAATTCCTCCATGGTCCCCATTCAGTGCTAACATTGGTGTCTCTTCTGATGTAATAAATATGAATGTATATTTCTCGTTATTGGCGGTTCTTCCTTTGAAACGATAAAAGTAATCAATTCTTCCAATATTTAATCAAATTTGAGAAAACTGTATTCAGTATTTTTTTTTATCCATGCTTAGCAAAATCGCGAGATTTTCCTAAGCTTTACATTTTCACACAAGTAATATCAATTATCAAATCAGTTTCGCCAACAAATACAATCATTAATCTCGCAATCAAATTTGAGAAAACTGTATTCAGTAATTTTTTTTTATCCATGCTTAGCAAAATCGCGAGATTCTCCTAAGCTTTACATTTTCACACAAGTAATATCAATTATCAAATCAGTTTCGCCAACAAATACAATCATTAATCTCGCAACATGTATAAGCATTGGACTACAAGTTACGTACCAATTACCAAATCAGTTTCGCCAACAAATGCAATCATTTATCTAGCAACATGTATAAACATTGGACTACAAGTTACGTACATTCCATAATAATGGTATTGGTGTCTTTTACGATAAATATACCGTGCCGGGCAAACTAGCTGCGAGAAGTACGAAAACTAAGTCACTAACGTAAATAATTTTCCAGTTATGAAGCAGGCGCAATTAGATTAACTTCAACTATAAAAATCATTACATAAAGAACCACCACAAGTTCTCCAGTGCTTTACTGAACGCCAGAATGATTTCTTCACTTTGACCGGTACCTATTTATCCTTTTCTAAGTGTGATACGATTTCGTATTTAACCACCGTATTGAATAAGGTACGCAGACCATCAAAACAGAAACAAGTTAAAAATTCTAAGACACAAGCAACTTAACAAAGCGCCACATTAACATTGCTTTCTCGGCGTAATTCTCGATCATAAGGGGTGGGAGTAAGTGCTACCCGCGATGAGGGAACTGTCGCCAGAGAGGAAAGCTTGGAGATACAGAAATGTTCGGGTAATATCGCATCTTAGAAGGAAATTTCGTACGCTTTATCCAATGAAAGGTTTATTGTTTGGAAATGGAATAGCAGTAATTGAATCTTTTAAGGAATTTGCTAACCATGTCACAGATACACCATCAAATGGCATTCATTACGTCAGTTGTCCCTAATGAATTTCATATTTATCGGACTGTTTTCCTTTTCCCCGAGATGAACAGATTAAGGAATATATTATCATTCCTCAATATGGTATTTAGTAATGCCTTAGCGACATTCGGAGTCGATTATAAGACATAGCCCTATATTAGCTACACTATGTGATCAAAAGTATCCGAACACCTGGCTGAAAACGACTTACAAGTTCGTGGCGCCCTCCATCGGTAATGCTGGAATTCAATATGGAGTTGGCCCACATTTAGCCTTGATAACAGCTTTCACTCTCGCAGGCATATGTTCAATCAGGTGCTGGATGGTTTCTTGGGGAATGGCAGCCCATTCTTCACTGAATGCTGCACTGAGGAAAGGTATCGATGTCGGTCGATGAGGCCTGGCATGAAGTCGTCATTCCGAAACACCGCAAACGTGTTCGATAGGGTTCAGGTCAGGACTCTGTGCAGGCCAATCCATTACAGGGATGTCACTGTCGTGTAACCACTCCGCCACAGGCCGTGCATTATGAACAGGTGCTCGAATGTGTTGAAAGATGCATTCGCCATCCCCGAATTGATCTTCAACAGTGGTTCAAATGGGTCTGAGTACTATGGGACTTAACTTCTTAGGTCATCAGTCCCCTAGAACTTAGAACTACTTAAACCTAACTAACCTAAGGACATCACACACATCCATGCCCGAGGCAGGATTCGAACCTGCGACCGTAGCGGTCGCTCGGCTCCAGACTGTAGCGCCTAGAACCGCTCGGCCACACCGCCCGGCTTTCAACAGTGGGAAGCAAGAAGGTGCTTAAAACATCAATGTAGGCCTGTGCTGTGATATGCCATGCAAAACAACAATGGGTGCAAGCCCCCTCCATGAAAAACACGACCACACCATAACACTGCAGCATCCGAATTTTACTGTTGGCCCTACACACGTTGGTAGATGGCGTTCACCGGGTATTCACCATACCCACACCCTGCCATCGGACGGCCACATTGTGTACCGTGATTCGTCACTACACATAACGTTTTTCAACTGTTCAATCGTCCAATGTTTGCGCTCCTTACCCCGAGGGAGGCATCGTTTGGCATTTACCGGCGTGATGTGTGGCTTATGAGCAGCCGCTCGTCCATGAAAGCCAAGTTTTCTCACCTCCTGCCTAACTGTCATAGTACTTGCAGTGGATGCTGATGCGCTTTGGTATTACTGTGTGATGTTCGATGTCCGCCTATTACACATTACGACCCTCTTCAACTGTCGACGGTCTCTGTCAGTAAACAGATGAGGTTGACCTGTACGCTTTTGTGCTGTACGTGTACCTTCATGTTTCCACTTTACTATCACATCGAAAACTGGAACTAGGGATGTTTCGGAGTGTGGAAATTTCGAGTACAGGCGTATGACTCAAGTGACATCCAATCACCTAACCACGTTCGAAGTCTGTGAGTTCCACGGAGCGCCACATTCTGTTCTCTCACGATGTCTACTGACTACTGAGGTCGCTGATACCTGGCAGTAGGTAGCAGCACAATGCACTTAATATGAAAAACGTATGTTTTTGGCGGTGTCCGGATACTTTTGATCACGTAGTGTACATATCTACGAAAATGAAAGCAGACAGCCGGTCGGGGTGGTCGAGCGGTTCTAGGCGCTACAGTCTGGAACCGCGTGACCGCTACGGTCGCAGGTTCGAATCGTGCCTTGGACATGGATGTGTGTGATGTCCTTAGGTTAGTTTGGTTTAAGTAGTTCTAAGTTCTGAGGGACTGATGACCTTAGAAGTTAAGTCCCATAGTGCTCAGAGCCATTTAAACCATTTTGAAATGCAGACAAGACATACATCTACTATTACAAATCGTAAAGCTTGCCATATAGTGCGCTGAAATGATACTTTAAGAAGAAATATTTGGTATGGAGATTAGTCTAGATCAGGGCCAACAGCAGTCAAGGCGGTGTTTCTCTACTGTTCATAAGTTGGTACGGCATCAGTTTCACGCAACCAGTGGGATGATAGTTCCACGTAAACAATGAGAGGCGGGAGAAGAGATAATGTATTTCTAGCATAGAAATATAAACAGTTATCTTGGTCGCTGTTCTTTCGTGGCTTGGGCCGGATATTTCTTCTGATCATGGACTGCCAATTCCGTTACGTGGACCGCTCTGGGCGACTTGAGTCTCCGGAGTGACGTAGTGCATGGAGTATGTCGCATGGCTTAGTAGCGAAAACACATAAATGTAGTAGGTGTGATGGTGAAATGATTCTCAAAGTGTCTAAGGTTGCAATCGATAGGAAGATATGGAAGTGCAGCAAAAGCCGCGACTTTCCAAAGAGTTCCATCCGTAAGGGATTTTGGTTTGCTGGAAGCAAATTTTAAAAAATCACACAATTCTGCGGTTCACGTACTTGTGCATATAAAAGTGATTGTCTGGTTTCATGTCCCGTGAACTGGACATGGCTAAACAAAATGTTGTGGGTTGGTGGCAGTGTTTTGTAGTGATATTTGCTTTGAAGTGTGTCTCAGGAAGAATGAGACTCGGTGAAGAAGGAGTCGTTTTAGGAATGGACGAGTCTCAGGTTGGGATGTAGTGGTCTGGCAGGGGGAACAGAAAAAAGTTAGACCGGTGTTCGGAGTCGTACAAACTGGTTTACAAAAAGAGTTTTTCGACTTGTACCTCGGAAAACGAAAGCTGTCTATTGGAAATTATTAAGGAGAACACATTTCTAGACATAACAATTGTTTTCCACTTTTTTTGTACCTATAATTGGCTGAAAGACGATGGTTTCAACATTTCGCAGTGAACCATAAACATACTTCAAGGATGCTTTAACAGGGGTCAGACCCAATAAGACAGAGGGCACATGGATTGTTGTCAAACTATCGCTGCATAGCACATGGCAGTTTCAAAACATTTTTTCATAGTTATTTGTTCGTGGAGAAAGCAAAACCAAAACTAAACCGATTTATTTTGTTCCTTGAGGGCTGCTGCCCTGGTTTATAATTCACATCAGTAAAATTTCTTTTACTTTCATTTTTGCTTGTTTAGTTGCATTCGCAGTTCTTATGCGTACCACAAGTAGCAATTAAATTAGTGATATTGGTCGCTATAAATATTTAAATGTTTTCCTCGATTACATAACTAATTATGAGGCTGTGCAGGTTGGAATGTTATAGTTCGGTTGTGAATTGGCGAAGCCAACGAATCTGAAAGCTAAACCCCATAGTTGCAGTTACAGATTGACCTGAGAGGTTTAGCTTAGGTTGACATGTGACAATTCCACTCGCGAATATTACTAGAAAATCTTTGTTGTCACAAACACTTCACATAAACACTTTAAGATGTTTTGACCACATTTTTAATATTCCAATATGACTTATACACTTCGACATTACGTCATTATCAAAGGCTGTAAAAAATACAAAGGAAAAGCTGGTATCAGGGAAAATATAAGACATGTTACATGTTCACCAATTGACTGAAACCATAATTCACAAAGTGCAATACTGTTTAAAGCTTACTAAATGCTTAATGTCACTACTAAGACTCAGTAGAAACTGTTTGAAATGGGTACATAGTATCTAGCCAACATTGCTTAAAAAGTGGAAGAAACCACTAGGTGGCACTAATGCCGTTCTGTACTGAATCAATTGGTTGTTAACAGGACTAAGTGTTTAACCAGCTGAATCATACGAATAATTACATCAGAAAAGAATACATGAAATTTCCGAAACAGTTAACGAAAATCGTTTTTAAAATACATGCAGCAATTATATTAAATGAACAGATAGCGCTCACGGTTGCTATGTTTCCTACTAAAAGTCCATACAGGGGAGGGAAGGCTCAAACCAAAACTGTTTCCGAAGAGCCAGACTTTAAAAATTTCATACATCACTTAACCAGTGGTAAAACCACAACCATCCAGATTACTTGATATGAAACTAATGTGAAATTAACAAACAACAATAATGGAATGATAATTAGTTGACAATGTCCGTGTTCCAATTTTCAAATTCATGGAACCATAGCTATGAAAGACTAATTTAAAAGTATAATAAAACATATTTTGAAATTACACCTATCGTATGATGAATTATTAAATGTCATAATGAAAAGAGGAGGGAGGGAGAGGAGAAGGCAGAGAAGAAGAAACGTAAGGCAAAATATATGAACAGGATTAAAATTGTCCTACATTTAGAATAACATTTTTAACTGTCTGCACTTCTTTGACTACCAATTTGTTTATTTGTGTTATGAAAGCAAGACTGCTTGTTAACAGCTTCCCCATTACGCCATGGCCTTTGTTCCACCTAGAAGTTTATTCCAGTTTGTATTAACCTTGAAGTCAATTTGCACTTGCTTGTTGCGAAAGAGTGTTGACTAGATACTATGCATCCATTTGGACAAATTTCCACTGACTCATAGTAATGACTTTTAGCATTTGGTAACCTTTAAACAATATCTGTACTTTGTAAGAAACCACTCAGTTGGTGAAATGTAGCATGTTTCATATTTTCACTGACACCAGTTTTGTCTTTGGATTTTTTGATAATAACATAATGTCGAAACGTGCAAGGCATATTGGAACAATAAAACTGTGGTCAAGGCCACTCAAAGTATTTAAGTGCATCGAATAGCCGCTTTGTTTCACAGTGCTTTTATGAAAATGGGAGCAAGTATCTTCGTATTTTTCCGAATATGTCACGAATTACGAGGCTGTGGCTAGGTTTGGACCTAATAAATTGCAGATGTTGCTGCCGGTAAAATAGCAGCAATTAAATTAAACGTCTTTCTTGTCACAATCATGTTCTTAGGTTGGTACTTAGCAGCACAGTATAAATTAATAAACTTGGTTGTCAAAATATTTGCATGTATCTTCCGAATGCGTTCGATTTCGGAGGTTGTTAACTGAAGTGAGAATGTAACGGCAGCCGATGTGGCCGAGCGGTTCTAGGCACTTCAGTCTGGAACTGCGCGACCGCTACGGTCGCAGGTTCGAATCGTGCCTCGGGCATGGATGTGTGTCATGTCCTTAGGTTAGTTAGGTTTAAGTAGTTCTAAGTTCTACGGGACTCATGATCTCAGATGTTAAGTCCCATAGTGCTCAGAGCCAATTTTTTGAGAATGTAACCTATGTCTCCTACTCCGAAACACGCCGTCTGTCGTCTGGTCTCTCACGGGCTGCGTAGAACCAAATGCTGATACATCACATTTCGTTCCCATTATATTTCACATTGGGGGCTGACAACTGCTACATGAAACACGTATTTATGCCACTGGCTATGATATGGAATTTTACCAGATTAGTAGTTGGTAACCAGAGGTATTGGCTGATTGCATAAAATGACAGAAGCAACGACAGACTTGCATTCGATAAACGTCATTGTGATGTTTCGTGTAGGAAGACAAACGACGGCACAATGACATATAAATATTCCGTCATGATACAGAGCGGCATGTGTAAATAAATTCAAGCTGTGCTCTTAGGTGGCAGCCCGATCACCAACTCGAAAATCGCGATATATTACAAAAGCAGCAATAAAATTGTGGGACAATGATAGCTGTAAAGTCATAGCTGACCGTTCATTCGCAGGAATCGAAGTTGTTAGGTTCGAACCTAACTACCACCTTGGCAGTCGCAACAGTTTTTGAAAAGAATGGTAGGCCGTAGAGCACGTAACAACGTCTCATTTTAATTCAAAGTTATTGTATTTTTTACTCTATGTCTCAAATACCATTTAGTTCATACATTTTCCGCAAGATTCGCCACATTTGCGACGATTCGAAAGCAGTTCATAAATTGTCCGGAAGAGGCGCTATCAGAACCGTTGTTTACTTGCTATTTTACTGCCGTCCTGACCAACCCATGAATTTAGTCGATACTTTGCTCACCTTAGGTTTTGGGAGTGGTTTATTCGTCTCTGTCTCTTACACCTCTCAGAAGGTATAAAGTGTATTCACCACATAGAGTGTGTAGTGTACCGTAAGAGCGGTATTTTTTACGTCATCCTCTTGTTTAATTGATGCCACACCAGATGTTGTTAGCCCTATCTACGGATCTGATACGTGTCAGACTCGTCTCGTCGGCGCAGAGGTAATTTCCAAGAATGTTTGCCTATCGAAGCCGCGGACTCCAAACAATTGAACGAGCGATTCTAAATCTATCACGCGACTGCGGTGGCGGGCGTTATGATAAATTATTTGTGAGTTGCTAGGGAAGCCCAGACGATTTATGTCAGTAGTGAGTGGGATGGATGGTATTGTAGACGTTTCTTCGGCTGATTGCCTCACGTGACAGAAAATAATTCCATGCTTATGCAATATAGAAGTTATTTGAATTTTTGTCGTAATATGGACTAATACCAGACGACGAAAGGAGGGACTGTGTAGGCTGCTGTGGGGCGAAGACTATAAAAGTTCGTAAGAAGAGTTCTGATAGTGAAATACCTTCACAATTTCATTGCGGAAACTGTGGAAAACGAACGACTGTCAGAAAGAGAACATGGTTTGGATAATTTATAGTGTCCGATTCCACCCGTCGGCTTTGACCAATGACGTCATACGTAAGGCAAAGATGTTCCACATCGGCAATCTATGAAGGGAACGGATCACACTCGTAAACAAACGAATATAGCATGCGACAAAATAATATATTTAACGCGATTATTATTTACGCACGAACTACATGTAAACGAGTTGAAGATAACCCAAATAAATAAGAACAGGAGTGCAAAAAAATTTTCTCTAATTAGGATTATTATCGTAATTTATGCGAGTGGAGGGGAACAGAGAACCCACTGTACTGCAATATAACGCATGATGAAGTCGTCCTATTGCAAAATTACGTTATTCTATTATTGATAATTGATTCAAACGGGAGAAGCGCAGGATAGTTGGGGTTTTGGGCGGGGAGAAATTAAATTAGAACAGAACAACGGAAAAATAAAGCGAATTATAAGAAATAAGAGTTACTAACATAAAATATGGAGAAACGAGCACCATGAATCCTAAACAAAGCTGGACCTCAGGTAAAGGAAATCCATTAAAAATTAACAAATACTGGAATCGGTAACTAGATTGACCTATATAAGAGGTCAATTCTAGTTACCGATTCCAATGCTTGGAGCTGTTTCGCGGCAATTCAGAGAGAAATTACGAGCGGAAAAATGTTATCACATTTGAGACAACTAACGGAAAAATAAAGATCCAAGTAATGAACTTTCGAGTAGATGGAATCGGTAACGAGAATTGACCTCATATATAGGCCTAGATCAATTCTAGTTACCGATTCCAAAATTACTAACTTTTTCGCAAAACTTCAGAGAGGAATTACGAGTGCAGATATTATATTAAATTTTCCGCAGGTACTGCAAAAACGATCTAAGTAATGAACCATCGAATATTTGGAATCGGTAACTGGAAGTAACCTACATAGGAGCTCATTTCTAGCTATCGATTCCAGTATTACTGTTTCGCGGTAGTACAAAGAGCAACTAGAAGTTCAAAAATCTTACAACATATACGAAACGTGCTTAAAAAGTGACAGTGAACTACAAAATGCGACTAGACTTTCAAAAAATGAAAATCTTTACACACATCACTGCATACTCAAAAAATAAAACGCATAAATGACCAAACCTTGGAACCGGTAACTATACTACACGAAAGTGTCACCAGCTGCAGTAGCTCCAAAATAACACTCAGTAAAATTGATACATCGGGAATGAAAGTAACATTGAGAGATGTATAGCAAAAACATCGAAAAGGAAAACATAACAGTGGATACATAAAAAGGAATTTACCACATATGAGCTTCCAAATGAGTGAAAGATCGAGGTTGACAAGATGAGCAAAATAAGAATATAACAACAAATCATAATGTTAGGCGGTCAAACTGTAACGAAATAAACAAAATCCAGAACAACTAATGAAAAAATTAATAAGAAATACAAACTGCCAGGCACTCAAGAGGTACCACCCAAATCAGTTCTTCCCTACTACCTGCCCTCAACCAGACGCAAAATTTTAAAATAATAAAAAAAATGAGACCGCGAGTCAATTACATAAACCCTCCGGTAAAGACACAACAACCCTCCCCGGCCCACCACTGTAACCAAAAAACATTAAAACGACAGAAAAACCTCCCCCCAGAGAAACCAAAAAAGTAGTAATAGCACAGTACAGTAACATAAAAAAACGCAACGTAATACAAGAAAAAAGTATCAGACCCGCCAATATCTAACTAACAAAACGAAGCTTGTACATTTTTCTGACTATTTTCATAAATGCAAGAAATACACAATAACCTTTAGGAATACTCTTCCTCCAACATATTCATCCAAATGGCCTTGTAACACTGAAATCCTTCTCTTTTCCCACCCGACAACAAATTTTAAAGCCCCCGCCCCCTCCCCAATAGCCCGCGATAGTACTGGTACATGCCCCTATCTTGTAATCTTTAAACTGAATATCATGATTGACGACCAAATAATGATAACCCCTTTCACCAAACCCTTGTGCGAAGCAAAACCATGACTACGGAACCTTCTTCCATATATTCGTCTATTACAGATGTCAACACTTCCTTTGTATGATTTGGTACGACCCTAAATACACCATCAGCACAATCCCCTCCAGAAACTACTACTCCAAAAACCCAAAGCCCAACAAACTCATGAACCCCTTTCTTACTTTCTCTTTCCAAAATGTGACTCATCTACTTCAACCTTAACCCCTGCCTCCCCCCCCCCCAAAGATCTCCTATACTTTATAAATTCCCCGCAGACTTCTCTACAAAATGAAAACCAGTCAACTAGAGTGTCACACGAAACCCCTGCTTCGTGCATGACAGATTTGCAGGAATATTAATAGCAAAAATAATAGATTAACATGACTATTATATCTAAATTCGGCCTCGATCTTTCGAACCACGTTCCCCCTGCGTATGGATCTCCATATATTATTTTTTCTGCACCTCCACATATATTCGTCGAAAGTTCGAGATAATGAAACATTTGTCATAACCATATAATTTCCACAAACACGGCATTTGCAAAATTCTTCAATAACGCCCAATGATTGCAAAAATCTTATCGTTGATTTACGGTCAGTCATTTTCTGAAGGAGGATTTTCGCTGTAAACACAACTGACTCATCCATAACGAAAAGCTGCTGCGTGAAAAATCAACATCTTACAAATCACGACTACTTTCATTAACAAAAGATGCCGAAAACAAGTTACGATATGAAAACAAATCAAACTACAACGAATTTTTAGTATACACGCATAACGAGGAAATCCAGAGAAATCATTGAACGTTCATTGACACCAGTCTGCGGCTCAAACAAAATAACATCACACATTACGGCACCGGTCAAAGCCGACGGGTGGAATCGGACACTAGAATTGACCCCATGGTGTGACTATTCCAAATTATCGATCCAGACCAGCATAATTCTTATATCTTGCTGGATTAGGGACTACACCCTGCAAGCAACAGCATCGGAAACTCACTTATCTACTAATACCGTGTGGGACTATTTCGGGTTTTGCAGAGAAGTGTGTTATTTAATAGAGACGAACGATAGTGTACCGATCGGTGGACGAAATAAAGTTGTTGAAGTGGACGAATTGCACATAGCAAGGAAGAAAAACCAGAGAGAACGACCTTTAAAGAATGAAATCAAACATATTGGGTTATTCGGTGTATAGAACGAGAGTCCCGGAAGTGCTTTGTGGTAAGAGTGTTGTCCAGAGACAAGGTAACTTTAGCAGGTTTGATAAAGTAGTTTATACTGCCCGGTAACAAAGTGATTACAGACGGCTTTCAATCCTACAAGTCATTGAAAGCAGATGGATTCAACCACGAGTTCGTCAACCACTCTGTAGAGTTCGTGTCTTCCGATGAAGCCAGTGTGCACACGTAGAACATCGAGCGGTTGTGAAAATCAGTCAAATCTTCCATTAAAAGAGAAGGACGTCCAGGAGAGAGAGACGAGCTCCACTTGTTTCAGTGTGTGTACATTCATAATTTGCGGAAAACTTGACGCTTGTGACGCTTTACACATATTTTTTTGTGACATTGGCAGAGTCTACCCAGGTTATGGCAAAAAGGGACTGCTTCTCGTAGAATAAACATCAAATGGATTTTCTCACAACGACAACGTCGACGGTTAGTGAGGTGAGTCGTTTCCCTTGTAATTACAAGTATTTTAGTAACGCTCTTCTTTTGTAGTTACTGTGGTGAAAACTATAAACATACTCATAACGCCCGCAGCCACAGTCGCGTGATCGATTAACAATCACACGTTCGATATCTATCGTTTGGAGCCCGCGGCTTCGAAAACCAAACATTCTTGGAAATTACCACTTCAGATGATACCTATAGCCTATAGATACATTTTTCTGGATAGAAGACAGATTTCTACTCACTGTCATACCAGGTAAATTTTCGCGTCCCAGTACAATTTCTTGTCCGCTACCTTCCACTTTACTGAACTGGAAAGAAAGCAACACGAGAGTTACAGTTTCTTAACGCTCGCTACGTTTCTGCGAGTTCGCGTGTGTTAGCAAAGTAATGATCGCCAGTTGTGGATCTCAAATGAACGGTTAGTTTTCGCTAGCCATTGACGCTTGAAAGCATACGGTGTGTTTCTAGCACACAGGATTCGACACATGAAATTGCTCACGCACTGTTCTCTGTTATTGCAGCGAGGTGGCGAACTGTTAGCGAAGCAAGCGGCAGTAGCAACACTTTATATTTGTGGGGGTTTCGATTTTGCTCTACGATTGTGTAAGTGCACTATAAGAATGACTTAGTTGTAACTAATGATTAAGTACAGAAAAATTTAAATATTGTCAAATAGTAACGGTGTAATATTATAAAGTACGCATTCAGGATAACGGCGGAACTTTTAACGAACACATTTGAGAGGCTCAAAAGAACGGTAGTCTTAATACATAATAAACAGTTGTGCAATATGTTTAAGCCAAGCAAAGAAAATTCAAATGGCGAAGGTATGTTTCACTTTCCTCTCCGAAAGCGACGACTTTTAGATATAAAATTAATTACTGTGGTAGTGTGACGTTTGGGAAATACAGAAGCGTCCGATCTTACCCGTCGGCTTTGACCCATGACGTCACAAATACCGCGGAAACGACCATAAACAACAATTCCAATATGGCGGATATAAAAACATCGAATACGTATTGTAAACACTGAAATACACAAGTTTCACAAAAAGCCTAATGACTGTAACGGGACAAGCGTGGGAAATTGGGGGTTTTTGGGTGGGGAGAAACTAAATATGTCGTTATGCGGTGGGGGGAGTCTGCAGTGCCCCCCCATCCCCCCACAGGCTTCATTAGTGTCAAATCAATATTTTCGAATCATAGGCGGCCGCTGCCGCGGCCGCATTCCAAAAAAAAAACTCCCAACCTAACCTCAAGTGGGCTACGCTACAGATCAATATGTTCATCAAATTGCTTCATATTACGTATACATGTTCTTTAAACAAGAGTACATCAAACCATGTATTAGGTTTTCCGCGCCGTAATGACGTCACACACCACAACACGCTTACGTCACGGGTCAAAGCCGACGAGTAAGATCGGACCTTTCTGTTGACCCGACGTTTGCATTACTTCACTTACCGCGCTTAAAACGAATATTTCTTTCGTTCCATTCGTTGCCGATCATTTCTTCATAATTCTGTGTCTGGAAGTTACTTTCCTTACTGTATAGCTGTTAATTAACATTACATGTAGCTGAAACGTATTTGCAATTTGGCACCAACATAATGTACAGTATTGTGGAATTTAAGCAAACAATTGAATCACCTCCAAGAACTCTCTGCAATGACATCCGTGATTAATAATATCTTTGGCTTGCAAGATAATATCAGTGGTGTGAAAATGGTTACCCTCTGACAGCAGGAACTAAGCTAGCGCCCCTAGCGGCGAGAAAACCAGTTATAACGATAATATTTGTTTTGTTTTTAATTATTTTTCTACTCTATTAATGAAAGGATTATTATATTTTTGCGTTCCAAACGATATTAAATTATCAAGAGACCCGAATGATAATGAAACAAATGTAAAAACAACCGAATCTCACTGGTTTAGCGACATAAGATAACATAAACACACATTTCGTACCTGGAAGCAAATAGGGACTCTTCGTGATCCAGAAATTCTTACACTTCACTCGACCATCTAATACACGAATATTTTTGAAAGTGTAATTACTTTTGCTTCAAAAAGTGGTGGTTAGAAGATTCTTGCCGTTTGTGCCTCAGATGTAGCAGCGGTTGTGGAATTGGTTTCTCCTATGTTGGAAAATAGTGTTACTGCTTTTGACGTTTTCTTGTCACGCCTCTTCAGCTACAGTTACGGTGGCTTACTTGGTACCTTAAATAATCTAAGTACTGCATTCCATAGAAGTTCCTAAGGTCCACATTCACTGATTTGACTGGATGTGTAGTGAAGAATACCCCGCCTTTTTTAGTAGATATACGATGTCTTCCTGTTTATTATCCATCTTTTGTTCTTTAAAGAAAAGTAGTTTACAAGAGAATCGTAAATAAACTGTCCTGTAATGATATGTTTCATTATCTTCCAGTGTCCTCAGGAAACTAAAGAAAGATAAGTGTTGAGTCGCCGGCCGCGGTGGTCTCGCGGTTCTAGGCGCGCAGTCCGGAACCGTGCGACTGCTACGGTCGCAGGTTCGAATCCTGCCTCGGGCATGGATGTGTGTGATGTCCTTAGGTTAGTTAGGTTTAAGTAGTTCTAAGTTCTAGGGGACTGATGACCACAGCAGTTGAGTCCCATAGTGCTCAGAGCCAAGTGTTGAGTCGTTTGTTAGTACCGATTTTTATGGCACCATATACGCTCCGTGTTGGGAAAACAGTTACAAATCTATGTAAAAAATACTACTATTAGTCATCAGCTATCGTATTGCTTGACGCACTGGTGTCGCAGTGTATAACAAAACTGAGTGTCGCGACTGTGTGTGTCAGACTGTGGTAAAATTGATCGCAACAGTCCTCCGACAGTCAGCGTTGTCTATGCGTAGTCATGCAATGAAATAACGTATGAAAATACTTCAGCCATTTACTAACTCTGAAATCATTTTCTTGGAGTAACACATCTGCCTCGCGTTCTTCATGTTTCCTTCTTCAGTCAGTACGGAAGAATATTGTCGTATCGAATTATTGGCCTGGAAACACAGCCTGTGGTGGTTCGGCCGTCTGGTGTAAGTCTCTCTACCTGACGTCAACTCAGCGGCTTACGCTACTTTTTCATGAACAAAAGATGTGATGATTAGGACAACACAAATAACCAGTCCCATACCAGAGAAAATCTAATATAAAAACCGGAAATCGACCTCGGGATCTCTCATTCTATTCTTCAGTAGAACATTGTTTACTGATCTCAGGAGTGTACAACTACACTAGAGGAAACCAATATAAAGGCATGGATATGTATAGGAAAATTAAAATTGTCGGTTATATAGTTGTGCACACTGTGTTACAATGTATCGACAAATGAGAATGAGTCAAATACACTAATGGAAATTAAAATTGCTACACCAAGAAGAAATGCAGATGATAAACAGGTATTCATTGGATAAATATATTATACTAGAACTGACATGTGATTACATTTTCACGCAATTTCGGTGCGTAGATCCTGAGAAATCAATACCCAGAACAACCTCCTCTGGCCGCAATAACGGCCGTTATACGCCTGGGCATTGAGTCAAACAGAGCTTGGATGGCGTGTACAGGTACAGCTGCCCATGCAGCTTCAGCACGATACCACAGTTCATCAAGAGTAGTGACTGGCATATTGTGATGAGCCAGTTGCTCGGCCACCATTGACCAGACATTTTCAATTGGTGAGTGGTATGGAGAATGTGCTGGTCAGGGCAGCAGTAGAACATTTTCTGTATCTAGAAAGGCCCGTACAGGACCTGCATCATGCGGTCGTGCATTATCCTGCTGAAATGTAGGGTTTCGCAGGGATCGAATGAAGGGTAGAGCCACGGGTCGTAACACATCTGAAATGTAACGTCCACTGTTCAAAGTGCCGTCAATGCGAACAAGAGATGATCGAGACGTGTAACCAGTGGCACCCCATACCATCACGCCGGGTGATACGCCAGTATGGCGATGACGAATACACGCTTCCAATGTGCGTTCACCGCGATGTCACCAAACACGGATGCGACCATCATGATGATGTAAACAGAACCTGGATTCATCCGAAAAAATGACGTTTTGCCATTCGTACTCTCAGGTTCGTCGTTGAGTAGGCGCTCCTGTCTGTGACGCAGCGTCAAGGGTAACCGCAGCCATGGTCTCCGAGTTATAGTCCATGCTGCTGCAAACGTCGTCGAAATGTTCGTGCAGATGGTTGTTGTCTCGCAAACGTCCCCATCTGTTGACTAAGGGACCAAGACATGGGTGCACGATCCGTTACAGCGATGCGGATAAGATGCCTGTCATCTCCACTGCTAGTGAAACGGGGCCGTTGGGATCCAGCACGGCGTTCCGTATTACCCTCCTGAACTCACCGATTCCATATTCTGCTAACAGTCATTGGTTCTCGACCAACGCGAGCAGCAATGTCGCGATACGATAAACCCCAATCGCGATAGTCTATAATCCGACCTTTATCAAAGTCGGAAACGTGATGGTACGCATTTCTCCTCCTTACACGAGGCATCACAATAACTTTTCACCAGGCAACGCCGGTCAAATGCTGTTTGTGTATGAGCAATCGGTTGGAAATTTTCGTCATGTCAGCACGTTGTATGTGTCGGCACCGGCGCCAACCTTGTGTGAATGCTCTAAAAAGCTAATCATTTGCATATCACAGCATCTTCTCCTTGTTGGTCAAATTTCGAGTCTGTAGCACGTCATCTTCGTGGTGTAGCAATTTTAATGGCCAGTAGTGTATGTCACATTCATTTTTTCTGTAAGGCCAATTTTGCACGGAACGATCGAGAGTACTAAATACTGCGTGCAGGTACCATTCGCTATACCTTAGGTACTTCTGTAGGTGAGCCTGTGATAGTTCTGTGGCTTAGATGATAACAAGTGTTCTACATCGCATTGTTCGTATTGTTACATCGCATTGTTCGTATCGACTTTCTCTACACTACTGTCGTAGGTTGTAAACAGTTATCGTTTTCCCCCTATTGATAAACTAAGCTCATCGGAAAAGAAATTGGTCATATGCTCAAAATAGCACATCGGTCGCTTTAGATCGCTGTAGGTGATGTGGAACTGGTATCAGGCGATCACGTGACCCTCACTGCTGATATTAGTTGTGTCAGTAAAATGGTATGTAAATCACTTTGATCATGTTGAGCACTACAGCTGACAACTTAAGCTGTAAAATTGCGCGTCAGTTCTTTTAATGTACAGATATGTAGGAAATTCAACACCACTCGTATTTTGTTTCTTAGCAACACACGAGAACAGTTACTAAGTTCAGTTTTTAAATTCTCCTTTTGTATGGCAATACGTTGTCCGTTGTAATTACTTTTATTATGAAGTCGTGATCATTTCGTATGATCACTATTACTGTTTATGCTATACACTGATCACAGAGAACATTGTGACCACCGACCTGCTATCGATGTAAACCCGTCCAAGCGATAGCAGCGTCACCTGGCGAGGAATGACTGCTAGTCAGACACAAGCACGGTGCATGTAGTATCAGTGAGGGTGCTATCCGTGTTAGAATGGGGAAGACGCACGATCTGTCTGAGTTTCACCGAGGACGGATTGTGATGGCCCGAAGGCTCAGCACGAGCATTTCGGAAACTGGACGGCTTGTCGGGTGCTGTGGTGAGTATTTCAAAACGTGGTGAACCATGGTGAAACCATTTCCAGACGTCGTGGGCGGCCACCCCTCATTACTGATATCGTACGTCGTAGGCTGGGTAGGCTGACTAAACAGGAAGGGGGCGAAATGTGGCGGAACTAACATCAGACTTTAACGCTGAGCAGAGTACAAGCGTGTCTGTATCACAGAGTGCACTGAACACCCTTAACGGTGGCCTCCGCACCCATGTGCCAATGTTAACACCGACATATGCAACTACGACTTAAATGGGCACGTGACCATCGGTACTGGACGTTGGCACAGTGGCAGAGCGTTACATGGTCTGACGAATGCCGATACCTTCTTCATCACGCCGATGGGAGGACGCGAATCCGTGG
Organism: Schistocerca nitens; assembly: GCF_023898315.1. Taxonomy (NCBI): domain Eukaryota; kingdom Metazoa; phylum Arthropoda; class Insecta; order Orthoptera; family Acrididae; genus Schistocerca; species Schistocerca nitens. Next base: position 363,984,319 of record NC_064621.1, read on the forward strand.
TCTTCTAGGGGAGTAGCTCCTTCACACCTCTACTGCGGGATGGAGACAAGCTGGCGGCGACCCCATTACGCTCTGGGGAACATTCATATAGGCATCCACTGGTCCAGTGGAGCATGTGCAAGGCACGTTGACTACGAAGGAGTTTCACACACTGCTTGCACACCACGTAGGCCCCTTGATGGAGATCATGTTTCCCGACAGCAGTGGCTTTTTTCAGCAAGATAATGCACCGTGTCACAAGGCCATTGGTGTGATGAAGTGGTTCTAAGAACACAGCAGCGAGTTCCAATTAATTTGCTGGCCCCTCAAGTCTCCAGGTCTGAACCCAATCTAGCACATCTGATCGAACGTGGTGATTGAACGTGGTGTCAGAGCTTATCGCCTTCCTCCCCAGGTGCCAACTCCCTACGAAGGCATGATTGCTTCCATGCCGCTGTTATCCGTGCCGAAGGTGGACATATCGACTGTTAGGCAGATGGTCACAATGTCCTGGCTGGTCAGTGTGTGGTATCTAATCATTGCACAGTCGATCATATAATAAGTGGTATGGCTTTATCCACCTAATGACGCTGCCACTTTTTGTACCCAATGGCATCTGTTCTCTTCGGCTGTAAATAACTGTAGCGAGTTTAACAAAGCTCACTTGCAATTTTATTAGCAACATACGACGAGAACCACCAGTCTGGTAACTTTAGCTCGTTTACATTTTCAGTGACATTTCAACTACGTTATTTATGACTTACGATCGGTTTACAAGATCTTCTTTAGCGTTCCTGATGTACTTTACATAATTAAATTTGTAATTGCATTTTATAATTATTCATTTGCTGTCCCAACTATCAAACGTCTATACAGTTCGGTGAAAGCATTGTCACCTGTTCCCTCGTTATTGTGTATAAGTGTTGTTAACATTTGTTCGCATCTATTTCGCAGTTGCTTTGATTAATTATGTGGTGATTTTTTATTCTTTACTATTACTTCTGTACTTGTAGATAATAGTAGCACGTTTATGATAGCCAGGTTTCAATTGTCAATACACGACTGAAATAACCTACTTTAGTTATTTTAGCTCTCCACATGTTCAGTGTCAACACGATTTTTAGTAATAACTTTTATTTATTGCTCACGATCACTGTGTGAAGACATTTATTTTTTCTATGTTGTACGCAGTTACTTGATAATCATTCTGTAACCAGACATTCACTTTTTCGTCTGCCTAACATGTGTGAATCCTTTGGCATCTCTCCTTCTATTGCTTAGTAAATTCAACACATCTGTCGGAAATTTAACACATCTCGCTTTTAACTAGTTAGCAACACACGAGGGGTACCCAGTTTAGTCTTTGGATTTTTTTATCTGCTCAATGAAAACACGTTGTTTGTTGTAACTGCTTTTATTCTGTAGTCATGATCATTCCGTATTATCATAATTAGTCGTTCCGTTATGTTTCATGACTGCATAATCGATTGTGCTAGTCCTGCAAGGTTCGCAGAAGAGCTTCTGTGAAATTTGGAAGGTAGGAGACGAGGTACTGGCAGAATTTAACCTGTGAGGACGCGTCGTGAGTCGTGCTTTGGTAGCTCAGTTGGTTGCCGGCACGGTAGTTCTGCGTGTTCGGTCAGAAGGTTAGCTGCCCCCTGTAATAAAAAAAACTGAGTGAATGGATCAACAATGAACTTCAACCGGTGTCCTGGGACGTCCGCTCCTAGCAATTACAACGAACAATAACGATCAAAATGGGATTAAAAAAAGTTGGTGGAGCACTTGCCTGTGAAAGGCAAAGGTCCCGGTTTCGGGGCTCGGCATACAGTTTTAATCTGCCACGAAGTTTCATATCAATGCACACTCCGCTGCAGAGTGAAAATCTCATTATGGATTTATACACATCTTCAAAAATGTCTCCAATAGGGTTCAGATAAGTTGATCCAATAGTGTAAGAAAGTGACGAATTTTTTTAAGTAGCGTCTCTTGTGATAACTTTGTGTACATTTTAGCGTAGGCTACGTGAGCATGACATACATCCGTTTAGTGACAATCATTGTTACACTGCGCAGAATTAGTTTCTGTCCAGATCTTCTCTGTGTCAATCTGTACCTTAAGGCCACCGTTCTTTCATGGTGACATCTACTGGACACGAAGAATGAAGAAATACGTAGCTCTCCGCAACAAGCCAGGTTCTGTTACTCTGATAACAAAAAATATGTTGTTTCAGGCAAAATCTTTAAATATGAGTTTACAATCCTCATCACTCAAGTTTCTTCCCAGCAAATGTCGTATTTCTCCTCAGTACGGTACATGCGACTGACAAGGAATGCATGTTCCGGTTCTTCATTATTAATAAAAAAAACACCTTCTTGGGGCCGGACGAGGGTACGTGGGCACATGCTGAGAATTTAAGTTCTGCATTGTTGCTGGATCAACGCCTGATAGGTCGGCTACATTACTACGTGCGTCTCGAATTAGGAATGCGCCAAGGTCTGAAATAATTACGTGTTAAGAGTGTTCTTCGTGGAATTCGTTCGGTCAATATATCGACGAGGAGCTTTAGTTAGAAATATGATTTTGCCCTGCTTCTTAAACGCCTCACTTTACCTGCACCGACACAGCGTAATACTTATGCCGTTTGAGGGGAACATATTACAAGATTTCTTTTATTTATTCTGATCTATTTCAAAATCAATTCTTGGTTGTCCTTTTGCGTAAAAGTACATCAAGTAATCACTATTAAGTAGTCACGACATTTAAATGTATACTAAGTATAATGATTCGCTATTCACGCTAGAAGCTCGTTGGAAACTAGATGGACGTACTTGAAGGAGTGTCATAATCTATGTAGCCCTTGTGAAACTTGTCATCAAAATTATTTCACATCTCTGTAGCAACAGTACTATCAGTAACTATAGTAAGCCCGCCCGGTTAGCTGTGTGATCTAACGCACGGCTTTCCGGATTGGAAAGGAGCGTCTGGTCCCCGGCACGAATCCGCCCGGTGGACTTGTGTCGAGGTCCGGTGAGCCGGCCAGTCTGTGGATGGTTTTTAGGTGGTTTTCCATCTGTCACGGCGAATGCGGGCTGGTTCCCCTTATTCCACCTCAGCTACACTATGTCGGCTACTGTTGCGTAAACACTTTCTCCACGTCCATAGTTGCGAATATGTTGCCAGTTCAGGTTTTTGTGCAAAAACGTTCTTCTCCGTTATGTCCATAAATATTCAGTGGGTGGCCATATCATTCGCTTAAATTTTCCAGAAATTCTTCGAACCAATCGTGGACAGTTCTGGCCTGGTGACACGGTGCTTTGTCAGCCATGGAATTTCCATCGTTGTTTGGGAATGTGAACTCCATGAATGGTTGCAAATGCTCTCCAAGTAGCCGAGCATAACCATTTCCAGTCAATGATCAGTTCATTTGGACTAGAGAGTCCAGTGCGTTCCATATAAAACAGCCCACACCGTAATGGAGCCGCAATCAGCTTGCATAGCGCCTTGTTGACAACTAGGGTCCATTGTTTCGTGGGGCCTGCGCCACACTCTAACCCTGCCATCAGCTCTAACCAACTGAAATCGGTACTTATCTGACCATTCCACGGTTTTCCAGTCTTCTAGGTTCCAACGTATATGCTGACAAGCCCAGGACAGGCGCGACAAGCGATGCCATGCTGTCTGCAAAGGCCGTTGCATCGTTCAACTGCTTCCATAGCCCATTAACGTCAAATTTCACTGTACTTTCCTAAAAGATACGTTCGTTGTACGTCCCACATTGATTTCTGTGGTTATTTCATGCAGTGTTGCTTGTCTGTTAGGACAATTCTATGCAAACGACGGTGCTCTCAGTCATTGGGTGAAGGTCATCGGCCATTGCGTTACCTGTGGTGAGAGGTAAGTCCTGAAATGTGGTATTCTCGGTGCTTTCTTGACACATTGGATCTCGGAATATTGAACTCTCTAACGACTTCCGTAATGAAATGTGCCATGTGTTTAGTTCGAACTACCATTCCGCGTTCGAAGTCTGTTAATTCCTGTCGTGCGGCCATAATCACGTCGACTCCTTGTAAACCTTGTGTCCGAGATACTACAGACATCTGCATAAGTTCATATCGCTGTCTAACGATTTTTGTTAACTCCGTGTGTGTCTGAGGGAACAGTAAAGTTGTCATACATTCAGTCTCCGTGTGCTACAAATAGGGATCCAGCCAATTACCTTGTTGTTTGAAACTTGTGATATATTGCATTTATAGGGTGCAAATAATTTCTGCTACGACATTTTTCTAAGAAATGAAAAATTTAAGTGGTTTGAACAGACAACACTTACTAAATTTATGTGTATGTACCTCCTTTTCTCGGTGTAATGCAGCAGCTCGACGTGACATGGACTCAACAAATCGTTGGAATTCTCCTGTGGAAATATTGAGCCATCCATCCATCCATCCATAAAAGCGAAAGTGTTGCTGGTGCAGGATTCTGTGCACGAACTGACATCTAGATTATGTCCCTTAAATGTTCGATGACTCTGGCTCTGAGCACTAAGGGACTTAGCATCTGAGGTCATCAGTCCCCTAGAACTTAGAACTACTTAAACCTAACTAACCTTTGAACATCACACACATACATGCCCGAGGCAGGATTCGAACCTGCGACCGTTCCAGACTGAAGCGCCTAGAACCGCTCGGCCACACCGGCCGGCAAATGTTCGATGGGATTAACGTCGGGCCATATAAGGATCTCGCTCCATCTGCCGCCACCAGCAGCCAGAATGGCGGTGTAAGCCGGAAGGTGGTCCGAGGAAAGGGCCTAAACGGTTGCCAACAAATAAAAAATCTGAAAACTCGATCGAGACTGTTTTCATTGATTGTTAAAAAAAATGGTTCAAATGGCTCTGAGCACTATGGGACTCAACTGCTGAGGTCGTCAGTCCCCTATAACTTAAAACTACACTCCTGGAAATTGAAATAAGAACACCGTGAATTCATTGTCCCAGGAAGGGGAAACTTTATTGACACATTCCTGGGGTCAGATACATCACATGATCACACTGACAGAACCACAGGCACATAGACACAGGCAACAGAGCATGCACAATATCGGCACTAGTACAGTGTATATCCACCTTTCGCAGCAATTCAGGCTGCTATTCTCCCATGGAGACGATCGTAGAGATGCTGGATGTAGTCCTGTGGAACGGCTTGCAACGCCATTTCCACCTGGCGCCTCAGTTGGACCAGCGTTCGTGCTGGACGTGCAGACCTCGTGAGACGACGCTTCATCCAGTCCCAAACATGATCAATGGGGGACAGATCCGGAGATCTTGCTGGCCAGGGTAGTTGACTTACACCTTCTAGAGCACGGTTGGTGGCACGGGATACATGCGGACGTGCATTGTCCTGTTGGAACAGCAAGTTCCCTTGCCGGTCTAGGAATGGTAGAACGATGGGTTCGATGACGGTTTGGATGTACCGTGCACTATTCAGTGTCCCCTCGACGATCACCAGTGGTGTACGGCCCGTGTAGGAGATTGCTCCCCACACCATGATGCCGGGTGTTGGCCCTGTGTGCCTCGGTCGTATGCAGTCCTGATTGTGGCGCTCACCTGCACGGTGCCAAACACGCATACGACCATCATTGGCACCAAGGCAGAAGCGACTCTCATCGCTGAAGACGACACGTCTCCATTCGTCCCTCCATTCACGCCTGTCGCGACACCACTGGAGGCGGGCTGCACGATGTTGGGGCGTGAGCGGAAGACGGCCTAACGGTGTGCGGGACCGTAGCCCAGCTTCATGGAGACGGTTGCGAATGGTCCTCGCCGATACCCCAGGAGCAACAGTGTCCCTAATTTGCTGGGAAGTGGCGGTGCGGTCCCCTACGGCACTGCGTAGGATCCTATGGTCTTGGCGTGCATCCGTGCGTCGCTGCGGTCTGGTCCCAGGTCGTCGGGCACGTGCACCTTCCGCCGACCACTGGCGACAACATCGATGTACTGTGGAGACCTCACGCCCCACGTGTTGAGCAATTCGGCGGTACGTCCACCCGGCCTCCCGCATGCCCACTATACGCCCTCGCTCAAAGTCCGTCAACTGCACATACGGTTCACGTCCACTCTGTCGCGGCATGCTACCAGTGTTAGAGACTGCGATGGAGCTCCGTATGCCACGGCAAACTGGCTGACACTGACGGCGGCGGTGCACAAATGCTGCGCAGCTAGCGCCATTCGACGGCCAACACCGCGGTTCCTGGTGTGTCCGCTGTGCCGTGCGTGTGATCATTGCTTGTACAGCCCTCTCGCAGTGTCCGGAGCAAGTATGGTGGGTCTGACACACCGGTGTCAATGTGTTCTTTTTTCCATTTCCAGGAGTGTACTTAAACCTAACTAACCTAAGGACATCACACACATCCATTCCCGAGGCAGGATTGGAGGAGGAGGAGGAGATTAGTGTTTAACGTCCCGTCGACAACGAGGTCATTAGAGACGGAGCGCAAGCTCGGGTGAGGGAAGGATGGGGAAGGAAATCGGCCGTGCCCTTTCAAAGGAACCATCCCGGCATTTGCCTGAAGCGATTTAGGGAAATCACGGAAAACCTAAATCAGGATGGCCGGAGACGGGATTGAACCGTCGTCCTCCCGAATGCGAGTCCAGTGTGCTAACCACTGCGCCACCTCGCTCGGTGGCAGGATTGGAAGCTGCGAGCGTAGCGGTCTCGCGGTTCCAGACTGTAGCGCCTAGAACCGCACGGCCACTCAGGCCGGCATTGATTTTTAAGTTCTGCCGGCCCTTCTGTGCCCCGGAAGTGTAATCCAAGACTCACTTCACAAACCGTCTACCAACGACAGAGCATGCTTTTCCCGCCAGCGCGATTTCACCACCGTATGAAAACAAAGAGAAAAAATATATTAACTGCTCCAAGCAATCGGCACGGAGGGCCACCAGCCGCGCGATGAAGTCACAGTCGCTATCATTTTCTGGAACGCTTTAGCCGGATCCTATGCTTCTGCACATCCAGAATAGCAATTATCTGAATTCCTTCACAACAGCCGGCCGAAGTGGCCGTGCGGTTAAAGGCGCTGCAGTCTGTAACCGCGAGACCGCTACGGTCGCAGGTTCGAATCCTGCCTCGGGCATGGATGTTTGTGATGTCCTTAGGTTAGCTAGGTTTAACCAGTTCTAGGGGACTAATGACCTCAGCAGTTGAGTCCCATAGTGCTCAGAGCCCTTTGAACCTTCACAATATTAACGAGATTTTGTTGTCACCTTGTGGACGTGCTATACTGTTCGCAGACTAGAATGGTGGAAACAGTGAGGGACTGCATTTTTAGCACCACAACTGCATTCTGCCGTATTGTTCTAGGCCGATATGGTCTGTAGCCCGGCGCCTGTCCGTCCTCTCACACAATGCCCGTTTCTCCTGCTTGCTCACAGCCACGAGTTCACGGCGAGGCTTATGAAAGAACACCGCCACCTACGTCCCATGACCTATGTGGGCCGCGCGGAGTAACCGCACGGTCTAGGGCGCCTTGTCACGGTCCGTGCGGCTTCCCCCATCGGAGGTTCCAGTCTTCCCTCGTGCATGGGTGTGTGTGTTGTCCATAGCGTAAGTCAGATTAAGTAATGTGTAGGCTTAGGGACCTATGAACTCAGCAGTTTGATCCCATAAGACCTTACCACAAATTTCCAATTTGACCTCTGTCGCAGTTCCTTTCTCCCTCATGCTCACCTGCCCTGGACGACTCAGCGTCCTCTTGTACACATCACAACTTGAATACCCACAGAGACAGAAAAAGCACAGTACTGCCTCTGCAATCAATACCACATCCGTTTTTACGGTTCTAAGTGCATTTGGCCCCTACAATCACCACCATGCCTGTTCTTATGATCCTAAACGCAGTTTTCCCATTCTACACGACATTAGCATACTATTCCGTTCCATTTCGACTTGTGGGTGAGAAGTGGCTAACCGGAAGGAGCTTCCACCTCTCAAGTAAGCTATCATTTCCTGACCAGAAAGTCAAAGTGCCTAATACGCACAGTCGCCAATGGAAAATCTGTCAATATGTCTCGGAGGGGCATTTAAAGCTTATACCAAGTTCGCATTTATACGGTGAGGAGCACGGGGAGTTGCTGCCAGATTTACATACACCATAGCGACGTCACACGAACATTCGACCGCTGTCGGAAGACACACAGTATCAGAGATCTGCCTCGTAGTGGTCTTCTGAATGAATAACACCAGCTGAAGGTCGCTGCCTGCGAAATGTGGCTTGTAGGGATCAAGAGGAAAATGCAACAGAGCTGCACCCTGCTTTTTTTTTTTGGGAAGGCTGTGCAGATCCAGACTGTTCACAACGATCCCCACATAATTAATTTGGCGTCTCGGCGTCGTTTGCAAACAACAGTACAAACCCTGACAGTCTCCTCCTTTTTGCATTGAACTAAACTCAACGCCTACGGAGGTTGGACAAAAATATGGAAACACGATGGATGCTTGAACATAAATGAAGATGATAGCCAAGTAGGCTGCGTTCTTGTATTTGACCTCAAACAGCAACTACGCAATGTCCTTAATACGTCGCAAGTGTTAGACGTGGCTAGAAGTTTCTGTGTAGCTGTGAGTGCATTATTTCGGAACTAACTGAACTCGAACGTGGGCAAAATTTTGGTGCTCGTATGGTTGATGCTTCCGCAACCGAAGGGAGCCAAACACTGTTTTGTTTGTGTAAAATGTTTCCGATGTTTACAAGTGTACAACAAGTTGTATGTGATGTTTAGTGTGTGTGAGATTCTGCACAAATGGACCATAAGGCAGCTGTAAGTACAAATTCTTCTAAATTTCGCCACTAACTTCACAAAAAGATCGAAAACCAACTAAAAATCACGTGTTTTCTTATATATTGCAGTAAAGTCAACGAAATGAAGCAGACTCTCACACATCGACATCATCACATAGAAATGACATAAAAAACGTACTTTAAATTGGGAATCATTTCCCGAAACGTGTCGTGCGCAAAATAAAATGAATAAAACCGTGAATGGTAGCAGATGAGTTATTTATAAACAAACCTATGAGATCCTGTAATTCTTCTTCACTTTCTCTGACGCATATCAGCAGCGAATCGTTTCATTGATATCCTTTTAGCTTGAACCTTTCTTTTATTTCCGTCATTGATTCACATACTGAACGCTAGGGGCAAAAGCCTACGCCCCTGTCTCATACCCCTTTTAATCCGATCGAAAATACATTGATATCTGAAAGAACATTGCATCCCGTTTCTGAGAAACACAGCAGTGCAGTACCATATTTATCCGCCAACATTGGGCAAGCGACTTTCCAATAAAATATTTCCTTGTACGGGGATATACATATGAATGTACCAGTGCAGGTTACAGACACGTGGTTGACGACGGATGGAAGCTTGGATCTGGCTATGTGTCATGCTTGGATAGGCCAATTATGTACTAATAAAGCGCAACGCTGTCCTACGGTGTAAAAACTGGTAAGGCGACCGCTCGCTAAAAGCGGCAAATCCGTATTCAAGACGAGGTCCAGCGCCAATTTTCATTGTCTTCATTCCATTATACAGCTGATTGTTGTCAATACTCACAACTGTGAATCCATTTCATGAATTTTACAACGGCCGCAGTTGTCGAAGTGCCTTTTCTTTTGGACATGCATGCATGTCCGAATGAACACTGCATCGTATATCTGAAAAATGCAGGTACTGCAATATCGTAAGCTGATCGTCACATCCATTGCTCTTCCTCATTCATCTATATATTATTCTTATCAGGAACCTGGATGCGTGAGCTGCTAAGATTGTGCGATATTCCTCGCACTTGTTGGCTCTTGCAGTCTTCGGATTTGTGTGGAGGATGTTTTTTCCGGAAGATGTGGCGTATCGCCAGTCTCATTCATTCTAAACAACTACATAAATAGCCGTTTTGTTACCACTTCCCCCAATGATTTTATAAATTTCGGTTGAATGTTGTCTATCGATTCTGCCAAATTTGATCTTAAGTCATAAAAGCCTCTTTTAAATTTTGATTCTGATACTGGATTCCCCATCCCTTCGCTACCGATTCCTGGTTCTTCTTCTATCACGTGATCAGACAAGTCCTCCCCCTCAAAGAAACTTTCAGTACCCTATACTCTTGGCACCTACTCACTCTCTCCTCTGAATTTCACGGTGTAATTTCCCATTGCATTCTTAATGTTGTTGTCCTTGCTTTTAATTTCACCAGTTGTTGTTTTGACTTTTCGTTATGCTGAGTCAGTCGTTCCGCTAGCTTCCATTTATTTCATTTCTGAGTGAACTGTATTTCTGTATTCCGTAATTTCTCTGAACTTTTTGTACTTCCTCCTTTCGTCGATGAACTGGAATATTTCTTGTGTTACCCATGGTTTCTTTGTAAAAATGGTTCAAATGGCTCTGAGCACTATGGGATTTAATTTCTGAGGTCATCAGTGCCCTAGAACTTAGCACTACTTATACCTAACTAACCTAAGGACATCACACACATCCATGCCCGAGGCAGGATTCGAACCTGCGACCGTAGCGGTAGCGCGTTTCCAGACTATAGCGCCTAGAACCGCTCGGCACACCGGCCGGCGTTTCTTTGCAATTAACTTCCTTATACCTAAGTTTTTCTTTCCAATGTCTGTGATTGCCCTTTTTAGAGATGTCCATTCCTCTTCGGCTGAACTGCCTACTGAACTGGTCGTTATCGCAAATCTCTTCGTTCGTTTGCGGTTTGATTCTTGTTGACTACTCTGTTAAACTTCAGCGTACTCTTCATCATTACTAAGTGTGATCTGTGTCTGTATCCGCTGTGGGTACGCCTTACAATCCAGTATCGATTTCGGAATCTCTATCTGACTACGATGTGATGTAAATGGAATCTTCGTGTATCTCCCGGCCTTTTCCAAGTACACCTCCTCCTCTCGTGATTCTTAAACTCAATATAGCACTGATAAACCCTGTCAGCGCCGAAACGTCATAAAGAAGCTCTATACACAGGAAACTGAAGGGCGAACAGGAATTCCAAAACGATCCGTCACTGATACAAATATCTGTAACTGAAAAACGTGATATAGAAGCCACAAAGAAATGACAGAAAATGATTCGGTCGGATAAGTCTCTTTTCTCATTGTTTCTAGGTTCTGGTCGAATTTGCGTCCCAAATGAAATATCTACGAAGAAACTGCAAAAAGGTGGGAAGTTAAGGAGATCGGACCTGGATAAACTGACTAAACCAGAGGTTGTACAGAATTTCAGGGAGAGCATAAGGGAACAATTGACACGAATGGGGGAAAGAAATACAGTAGAAGAAGAATGGGTAGCTCTGAGGGATGAAGTAGTGAAGGCAGCAGAGGATCAAGTAGGTAAAAAGACGAGGGCTAGTAGAAATCCTTGGGTAACAGAAGACATATTGAATTTAATTGATGACAGGAGAAAATATAGAAATGCAGTAAATGAAGAAGGCAAAAGGGAATATAAACGTTTGAAAAATGAGCTCGACAGGAAGTGCAAAATAGCTAAGCAGGGATGGCTAGAGCCGGCCCGTGTGGCCGAGCGGTTCTAGGCGCTACAGTCTGGGACCGCGCGGGCGCTACGGTCGCAGGTTCGAATCCTGCCTCGGGCATGGATGTGTGTGATGTCCTTAGGTTAGTTAGGTTTAAGTAGTTCTAAGTTCTAGGGGACTGATGACCTCAGAAGTTAAGTCCCATAGTGCTCAGAGACATTTGAACCATTTGAAGGGATGGCTAGAGGACAAATGTAAGGATGTAGAGGCTTATCTCACTAGGGGTAAGATAGATACTGCCTACAGGAAAATTAAAGAGACCTTTGGAGAAAAGAGAGCCACTTGTATGAAAATCAAGAGCTCAGATGGAAACCCAGTTCTAAGCAAAGAAGGGAAAGCAAGAAGGTGGAAGGAGTATATAGAGGGTCTATACAAGGGCGATGTACTTGAGGACAATATTATGGAAATGGAAGAGGATGTAGATGAAGATGAAATGGGAGATACGATACTGCGTGAAGAGTTTGACAGAGCACTGAAAGACCTGAGTCGAAACATGGCCCCGGGAGTAGACAACATTCCATTAGAACTACTGACGGCCTTGGGAGAGCCAGTCCTGACAAAACTCTACCATCTGGTGAGCAAGATGTATGAGACAGGCGAAATACCCTCAGACTTCAATAAGAATATAATAATTCCAATCCCAAAGAAAGCAGGTGTTGACAGATGTGACAATTACTGAACTATCAGTTTAATAAGTCACAGCTGCAAAATACTAACGCGAATTCTTTACAGACGAATGGAAAAACTGGTAGAAGCCGACCTCGGCGAAGCTCAGTTTGGATTCCGCAGAAATGTTGGAACACGTGAAGCAATACTGACCCTAAGCCTTATCTTAGAAAATAGATTAAGGAAAGGCAAACCTACATTTCTAGCATTTGTAGACTTAGAGAAAGCTTTTGACAATGTTGACTGGAATACTCTCTTTCAAATTCTAAAGGTGGCAGGGGTAAAATACAGGGAACGAAAGGCTATTTACAATTTGTACAGAAACCAGATGGCAGTTATAAGAGTCGAGGGGCATGAAAGAGAAGCAGCGGTTGGGAAGGGAGTGAGACAGGGTTGTAGCCTCTCCCCGATGTTATTCAATCTGTATATTGAGCAAGCAGTAAAGGAAACAAAAGAAAAATTCGGAGAAGAAATAAAAACGTCGAGGTTCGCCCATGACATTGTAATTCTGTCAGAGACAGCCAAGGACTTGGAAGAGCAGTTGAACGGAATGGACAGTGTTTTGAAAGGAGGATATGAGATGAACATCAACAAAAGCAAAACGAGGATAATGGAATGTAGTCGAATTAAGTCTGGTGATACTGAGGGAATTAGATTGGGAAATGAGACACTGAAAGTAGTAAAGGATTTTTGCTATTTGGGGAGCAAAATAACTGATGATGGTCGAAGTAGAGAGGATATAAAATGTAGACTGGCAATGGCCAGGAAAGCGTTTCTGAAGAAGAGAAATTTGTTAACATCGGGTATAGATTTAAGTGTCAGGAAGTCATTTCTGAAAGTATTTGTATGGAGTGTAGCCATGTATGGAAGTGAAACATGGACGATAAATAGTTTGGACAAGAAGAGAATAGAAGCTTTCGAAATGTTGTGATACAGAAGAATGTTGAATATTAGATGGGTAGATCACATAACTAATGAGGAGGTTGTTGTTGTGGTCTTCAGTCCTGAGACTGGTTTGATGCAGCTCTCCATGCCACTCTATCCTGTGCAAGCTTCTTCATCTCCCAGTACCTACTGCAACCTACATCCTTCTGAATTTGCTTAGTGTATTCATCTCTTGGTCTCCCCCTACGATTTTTACCCTCCACGCTGCCCTCCAATACTAAATTGGTGATCCCTTGATGCCTCAGAACATGTCCTACCAACCGATCCCTTCTTCTGGTCAAGTTGTGCCACAAACTCCTCTTCTCCCCAATCCTATTCAGTACCTCCTCATTAGTTATGTGATCTACCCATCTAATCTTCAGCATTCTTCTGTAGCACCACATTTCGAAAGCTTCTATTCTCTTCTTGTCCAAACTATTTACCGTCCATGTTTCACTTCCATACATGGCTACACTCCATACAAATACTTTCAGAAATGACTTCCTGACACTTAAATCTATACTCGATGTTAACAAATTTCTCTTCTTCAGAAACGCTTTCCTTGCCATTGCCAGTCTACATTTTATATCCTCTCTACTTCGACCATCATCAGTTATTTTGCTCCCCAAATAGCAAAACTCCTTTACTACTTTAAGTGTCTCATTTCCTAATCTAATACCCTCAACATCACCCGACTTAATTCGACTACATTCCATTATCCTCGTTTTGCTTTTGTTGATGTTCATCTTATATCCTCCCTTCAAGACACCATCCATTCCGTTCAACTGTTCTTCCAAGTCCTTTGCTGTCTCTGACAGAATTACAATGTCATCGGCGAACCTCAAAGTTTTTATTTCTTCTCCATGGATTTTAATACCTACTCTGAATTTTTCTTTTGTTTCCTTTATTGCTTGCTCAATATACAGATTGAATAACATCGGGGAGAGGCTACAACCCTGTCTTACTCCCTTCCCAACCACTGCTTCCCTTTCATGTCCCTCGACTCTTATAACTGCCATCTGGTTTCTGTACAAATTGTAAATAGCCTTTCGCTCCCTGTATTTTACCCCTGCCACCTTTAGAATTTGAAAGAGAGTATTCCAGTCAACAATGTCAAAAGCTTTCTCTAAGTCCACAAATGCTAGAAACGTAGGTTTGCCTTTTCTTAATCTTTCTTCTAAGATAAGTCGTAAGATCAGTATTGCCTCTCGTGTTCCAGTGTTTCTACGGAATCCAAACTGATCTTCCCCGAGGTTGGCTTCTATTAGTTTTTCCATTCGTCTGTAAAGAATTCGTGTTAGTATTTTGCAGCTGTGACTTATTAAACTGATGGTTCGGTAATTTTCACATCTGTCAACACCTGCTTTCTTTGGGATTGGAATTATTATATTCTTCTTGAAGTCTGAGGGTATTTCGCCTGTTTCATACATCTTGCTCACCAGATGGTAGAGTTTTGTCAGGACTGGCTCTCCCAAGGCCGTCAGTAGTTCCAATGGAATGTTGTCTACTCCGGGGGCCTAGTTTCGACTCAGGTCTTTCAGTGCTCTGTCAAACTCTTCACGCAGTATCGTATCTCCCATTTCATCTTCATCTACATCCTCTTCCATTTCCATAATATTGTCCTCAAGTACATCGCCCTTGTATAGACCCTCTATATACTCTTTCCATCATTCTGCTTTCCCTTATTTGCTTAGAACTGGGTTTCCATCTGAACTCTTGATGTTCATACAAGTGGTTCTCTTATCTCCAAAGGTCTCCCTAATTTTCCTGTAGGCAGTATGTATATTAGCCCTAGTGAGATAAGCCTCTACATCCTTACATTTGTCCTCTAGCCATCCCTGCTTAGCCATTTGTATTCCTTTTTGCCTGCTTCATTTACTGCATTTTTATATTTTCTCCTTTCATCAATTAAATTCAATATTTCTTCTGTTACCCAAGGATTTCTACTAGCCCTCGTCTTTTTACCTACTTGATCCTCTGCTGCCTTCACTACTTCATCCCTCAAAGCTACCCATTCTTCTTCTACTGTATTTCTTTCCCCCATTCCTGCCAATTGTTCCCTTATGCTCTCCCTAAAACTCTGTACAACCTCTGGTTTAGTCAGTTTATCCAGGTCCCATCTCCTTAAATTCCTACCTTTTTGCAGTTTCTTCAGTTTTAATCTACAGGTCATAACCAATAGATTGTGGTCAGAGTCCACATCTGCCCCTGGAAATGTCTTACAATTTAAAACCTGGTTCCTAAATCTCTGTCTTACCATTATATAATCTATCTGACACCTTTTAGTATCTCCAGGGTTCTTCCATGTATACAACCTTCTATCATGATTCTTAAACCAAGTGTTAGCTATGATTAAGTTGTGCTCTGTGCAAAATTCTACCAGGCGGCTTCCTCTTTCATTTCTTAGCCCCAATCCATATTCACCTACTACGTTTCCTTCTCTCCCTTTTCCTACACTCGAATTCCAGTCACCCATGACTATTAAATTTTCGTCTCCCTTCACTATCTGAATAATTTCTTTTATTTCCTCATACATTTCTTCAATTTCTTCGTCATCTGCAGAGCTAGTTGGCATATAAACTTGTACTACTGTAGTAGGTGTGGGCTTCGTATTTATCTTGGCCACAATAATGCGTTCACTATGCTGTTTGTAGTAGCTTACCCGCATTCCTATTTTCCTATTCATTATTAAACCTACTCCTGCATTACCCCTATTTGACTTTGTGTTTATAGCCCTGTAGTCACCTGACCAGAAGTCTTGTTCCTGCTGCCACCGAACTTCACTAATTCCCACTATATCTAACTTTAACCTATCCATTTCCCTTTCCAAATTTTCTAACCTACCTGCCCGATTAAGGGACCTGACATTTCACGCTCAGATCCGTAGAACGCCAGTTTTCTTTAAATGAGGAGGTATTGAATAGAATTAGGGAGAAGAGGAGTTTGTGGCACAACTTGACAAGAAGAAGGGACCGGATGGTAGGACATGTTCTGAGGCATCAAAGGATCACAAATTTAGCATTGGACGGCAGCGTGGAGGGTAAAAATCGTAGAGGGAGACCAAGAGATGAATACACTAAGCAGATTCGGAACGATGTAGGTTGCAGTAAGTACTGGGAGATGAAGAAGTTTGCACAGGATAGAGTAGCATGGAGAGCTGCATCAAACCAGTCTCAGGACTGAAAACAACAACAACATATATCTACATCTACATATACTCCGCTAGCCACCAAGGCACCACTAACGCTAAAGTCATATTCCCCCCCGTCGTTCCACTCGCGGATCGCGCGAGGGAAACCGACTGTCTGAATGCCTCAGTACGAGCTCTAATTTCCCTTATCTTTGAATGGTGATCACTGCGCGATTTGAAAGTTGGTCGTAATAATACACTATTGGCCATTAAAATTGCTACACCAAGAAGAAATGCAGATGATAAACAGGTATTCATTGGACAAATATATTATACTAGAACTGATATGTGATTGTCCATTATGATTATCCGGGCTGTTATGCCGTGGTCGGTTGATGAATTTTGTCTCAATTCCCAACGTTTCGTCCCCGTCTGCGGGAGACATCTTCAAGGGGGTCTGTAGCTCGATGGAAGGTCCAACACACCCGCTGGCACGCTACTGAATGTTTCTAGGTTCTTGTCGAATTTGCGTCCCAAGTGAAATATCTACATCTACATATATACTCCGCTATCCACCAGGCGGTGTGTGGCGGAGGACACCATTCACGCCAAAGTCATATCCCCCCCCCCTCCTCCTCTGGTCAGTCAGTAGCGAGCCAGCGGGTGTGTTGGACCTTCCATCGAGCTACAGACCCCCTTGAAGATGTATCCCGCAGACGGGGACGAAACGTTGGAATTGAGACAAAATTCATCATCCGACCACGGCATAACAGCCAGGATAATCATAATGGACATGACATTTCCGGCCGTGAAAGTCTACACTTTAGTATGACATGTGATTACATTTTCACGCAATTTGGGTGCATAGATACTGAGAAATCAGTACCCAGAACAACCTCCTCTGGCGCTAATAACGGCCTTGATACGCCTGGGCATTGAGTCAAACAGAGCTTGGATGGCGTGTACAGGTACAGCTGCCTGTGCAGCTTCAACACGATACCACAGTTCATCACGGGTAGTGACTGGCGTATTGTGATGAGCCAGTTTCCCGGCAACCATAGACCAGACGATTTCAATTGGTGAGAGATCTGGAGAATGTGCTGGCCAGGGCAGCAGTCGAACATTTTCTGTATCCAGAAAGGCCGGTACGGGACCTGCAACATGCGGTCGTGCATTATCCTGCTGAAATGTAGGGTTTCGCAGGGATCGAATGAAGTGTAGAGCCTCGGGTCGTAAAACATCAGAAATGTAACGTCCACTGTTCACAGTGCCGTCAATGCGAACAAGAGGTGACCGAGACGTGTAACCAATGGCACCCCATCCCATCACGCCGGGTGATACGCCAGTATGGCGATGACTAATACACGCTTCCAATGTGCGTTCTCCGCGGTGTCTCCAAACACGGATGCGACCATCATGATGGTGTAAACAGAACCTGGATTCATCCGAAAAAATGACGTTTTGCCATTCGTGCACCCAGGTTCGTCGTTGAGTACACGATCGCAGGCGCTCCTGTCTGTGATGCAGCGTCAAGAGTAACCGCAGCCATGGTCTCCGAGCTGGTAGTCCATACTGCTGCAAACCTCGTCGAAGTGTTCGTGCAAATGGTTACACGAGGCATCACAACAACGTTTCACCAGGCAACACCCGTCAACTGCTGTTTGTGTATGAGAATTCGGTTGTAAACTTTCCTCATGTCAGCACGTTGTAGGTGTCGCCACCGGCGCCAACCTTGTGCGAATGCTCTGAAAAGCTAATCATTTGCATATCACAGCATCTTCTTCGTGTCGGTTAAATTTCGCGTCTGTAGCACGTCATCTTCGTGGCGTAGCAATTTTAATGGCCAGTAGTGTATATGCTCTACATCCTCGGCGAAGATCGGGTTCTGGTATTTCGTGAGCAGTCCCTTCCGTTTAGCGCGTCGTCTATCTGCGAGTGTGTCCCACTTCAAACTTTCTATGAGATTTGTAACGCTCTCGCGATGGCTAAGTACCAGTCATGAATCTTGCCGCTCTTCTTTGCACCTTCTAAATCTCTTGAATCAGACCCAACTGGTAAGGGTCCTATACAGATGATGATCTGGGCAGCAAGGTAGCGTTACTGCCCAGAATGATGTGACCATGTTGGCTGAGCAGGTTCCTCTCATGGTACGTTCCCCATTGTGTTAGAAGACGACGGGGCCATGTACATGCAGCTCTCATCGTCAGTGGCTGGTCTTCTGACCACGAGGACGAATCGTAGTTCCTCCTCTGACCACCAGAGTCACCCGATAGGAATATTATTCAGCCTTGGCAGTCTGCTTTGGAGAGGGAGGTCGCTATCCACTTCCATCATCATTTCCTGAACTTGTCGCTATTTTGCAGGAATAATGGTATAAGACTCCCTTGAAACCGCCCAGGACTCGCATTTACTCATTCCGAGGCGACTGGAAGCTGTTTTGAATGCCAACGGACTTTCACGCAGTGTTAAGCATGGTAATGCGTGATGTCCCTGATGTTTGCATGTATTTGTCCATCAAAAATGGTTCAAATGGCTCTGAGCACTATGGGACTCAACTGCTGAGGTCATTAGTCCCCTAGAACTTGGAACTAGTTAAACCTAACTAACCTAAGGACATCACAAACATCCATGCGCGAGGCAGGATTCGAACCTGCGACCGTAGCGGTCTTGCGGTTCCAGACTGCAGCGCCTTTAACCGCACGGCCACTTCGGCCGGCATTTGTCCATCACCTGTAGATGTTTGACTTCAGTAACATGTCCTGAAAATATTTCCCTCTAATACGAATTTTTCCCCGCGAGTTATTACTAATGCAATCTGTTAATAAATTTAAAGATAGCAAGTGCTTTCATAACGCAACGAAAAACGTAAGGAGAGGTTGCACGAACATCTGAAAAGAATCCAAGGCAACGATTACATTTCGTAAACTCCTAGCGTCAGTGTGAGTGTGGCGTGGCTTTCAGGTAGATCACGAGCAATGGGGATGTATGACCTCACTTTGGAAACCTAACGCCTGTGCATCAAACGAACATGCAACAAAACAGTCACGTCGAACGTAGTATGGAGCAGCACGAAGGTTGGAAGACTCGCCAATATTTATTTACATTGTGGCATATTAAGAATTCAAAATATCTCTGTTGGTGTCAGTTCTCCTTTTGACCGATAATTCCGCTGAAGGCAGAATGCATGAAATTATGTGATCTCTGATCGAATACCGTCTCAAGTATGAACACAAGAAAAGTTCAAAAACCGTGCATGTCTTAGAAGTGACTGGGAGATCAGAAATATCGAAGATGCTTTAGAGGAATTTCCGATTATTAATAAGAAATTCAGTAAGCCGTGACGAACAACAAACCACTTGTCCCAGTGTGGACCACGGGGTGTACGATTCAGCGATATATTAGAATCAGAACAAAAGGAAGTTCTGTCACTCTAGACGTCTCTGCGCAATATGAAAACAGTAGGAATGTGACGAATGTTGTACGCTAATCTCACAGATGAACAACTGAAATAGCAATACTTAGCCGCAACCTAGAACAAAATCTCTCTTTCAAAACAAAAGTTAAGTTGAGACACTACTGGAAGTATATCTGTAGTCCTGAAAGAGTTGCAAACAAAATATTATCTTGAAAGTTGGACTTCATATCTTTTTTGTTTTTCTTTGGAAAGTTGCCAACTGATTCTGCTGTTGAGCGCATACACAAACTCTGAGTCTGAGATATTATTATTGCGAGTGGTAGCGAGCGAACAGTTGTTGTTAGTATTCGGACGTAGAGGAGATATTGTTATTTCGAGTGGTAGCGTGCGAACAGTTGTTGTTAGTATTCGGACGTAGAGGAGATATTGTTAATTCGAGTGGTAGCGAGCGAACAGTTGTTGTTAGTATTCGGACGTAGAGGAGATATTGTTATTTCGAGTGGTAGCGAGTGAACAGTTGTTGGTAGTAGTCGGACGTAGAGGATATATTGTTATTGCGAGTGGTAGCGAGTGAACAGTTGTTGGTAGTAGTCGGACGTAGAGGAGATATTGTTATTGCGAGTGGTAGCGAGTGAACAGTTGTTGGTAGTAGTCGGACGTAGAGGAGATATTGTTATTGCGAGTGGTAGCGAGTGAACAGTTGTTGGTAGTAGTCGGACGTAGAGGAGATATTGTTATTGCGAGTGGTAGTGAGCGAACAGTTGTTGGTAGTAGTCGGACGTAGAGGATATATTGTTATTGCGAGTGGTAGCGAGTGAACAGTTGTTGGTAGTATTCGGACATAGAGGAGATATTGTTATTGCGAGTGGTAGCGAGCGAACAGGTGTTGGTAGTAGTCGGACGTAGAGGATATATTGTTATTGCGAGTGGTAGCGAGCGAACAGTTGTTGGTAGTAGTCGGACGTAGAGGAGATATTGTTATTGCGAGTGGTAGCGAGTGAACAGTTGTTGGTAGTAGTCGGACGTAGAGGAGATATTGTTATTGCGAGTGGTAGCGAGCGAACAGTTGTTGGTAGTAGTCGGACGTAGAGGATATATTGTTATTGCGAGTGGTAGCGAGTGAATAGTTGTTGTTGGTATTCGGACGTAGAGGAGATATTGTTATTTCGAGTGGTAGCGAGCGAACAGTTGTTGTTAGTATTCGGACGTAGAGGAGATATTGTTATTTCGTGTGGTAGCGAGTGAACAGTTGTTGGTAGTAGTCGGACGTAGAGGATATATTGTTATTGCGAGTGGTAGCGAGTGAACAGTTGTTGGTAGTAGTCGGACGTAGAGGAGATATTGTTATTGCGAGTGGTAGCGAGTGAACAGTTGTTGGTAGTAGTCGGACGTAGAGGAGATATTGTTATTGCGAGTGGTAGCGAGCGAACAGTTGTTGGTAGTAGTCGGACGTAGAGGAGATACTGTTATTGCGAGTGGTAGCGAGCGAACAGTTGTTGGTAGTAGTCGGACGTAGAGGAGATATTGTTATTTCGAGTGGTAGCGAGCGAACAGTTGTTGGTAGTAGTCGGACGTAGAGGAGATATTGTTATTGCGAGTGGTAGCGAGCGAACAGTTGTTGGTAGTAGTCGGACGTAGAGGAGATATTGTTATTGCGAGTGGTAGCGAGCGAACAGTTGTTGGTAGTAGTCGGACGTAGAGGAGATATTGTTATTGCGAGTGGTAGCGAGTGAACAGTTGTTGGTAGTATTCAGACGTAGAGGAGATATTGTTATTGCGAGTGGTAGCGAGCGAACAGTTGTTGGTAGTAGTCGGACGTAGAGGATATATTGTTATTGGAGTGGTAGCGAGTGAACAGTTGTTGGTAGTAGTCGGACGTAGAGGAGATATTGTTATTGCGAGTGTTAGCGAGCGAACAGTTGTTGGTAGTAGTCGGACGTAGAGGAGATATTGTTATTGCAAGTGGTAGCGAGTGAACAGTTGTTGGTAGTAGTCGGACGTAGAGGAGATATTGTTATTGCGAGTGGTAGCGAGCGAACGGTTGTTGGTAGTAGTCGGACGTAGAGGAGATATTGTTATTGCGAGTGGTAGTGAGCGAACAGTTGTTGGTAGTAGTCGGACGTAGAGGAGATATTGTTATTGCGAGTGGTAGCGAGTGAACAGTTGTTGGTAGTAGTCGGACGTAGAGGAGATATTGTTATTGCGAGTGGTAGCGAGTGAACAGTTGTTGGTAGTAGTCGGACGTAGAGGAGATATTGTTATTGCGAGTGGTAGCGAGCGAACAGTTGTTGGTAGTAGTCGGACGTAGAGGATATATTGTTATTGCGAGTGGTAGCGAGTGAACAGTTGTTGGTAGTAGTCGGACGTAGAGGAGATATTGTTATTGCGAGTGGTAGCGAGTGAACAGTTGTTGGTAGTATTCGGACATAGAGGAGATATTGTTATTGCGAGTGGTAGCGAGCGAACAGTTGTTGGTAGTAGTCGGACGTAGAGGATATATTGTTATTGCGAGTGGTAGCGAGCGAACAGTTGTTGGTAGTAGTCGGACGTAGAGGATATATTGTTATTGCGAGTGGTAGCGAGTGAACAGTTGTTGGTAGTAGTCGGACGTAGAGGAGATATTGTTATTGCGAGTGGTAGCGAGTGAACAGTTGTTGGTAGTAGTCGGACGTAGAGGAGATATTGTTATTGCGAGTGGTAGCGAGCGAACAGTTGTTGGTAGTAGTCGGACGTAGAGGATATATTGTTATTGCGAGTGGTAGCGAGTGAACAGTTGTTGGTAGTAGTCGGACGTAGAGGAGATATTGTTATTGCGAGTGGTAGCGAGTGAACAGTTGTTGGTAGTAGTCGGACGTAGAGGAGATATTGTTATTGCGAGGGGTAGCGAGCGAACAGTTGTTGGTAGTAGTCGGACGTAGAGGAGATATTGTTATTGCGAGTGGTAGCGAGCGAACAGTTGTTGGTAGTAGTCGGACGTAGAGGATATATTGTTATTGCGAGTGGTAGCGAGCGAACAGTTGTTGGTAGTAGTCGGACGTAGAGGAGATATTGTTATTGCGAGTGGTAGCGAGTGAACAGTTGTTGGTAGTAGTCGGACGTAGAGGATATATTGTTATTGCGAGTGGTAGCGAGTGAACAGTTGTTGGTAGTAGTCGGACGTAGAGGAGATATTGTTATTGCGAGTGGTAGCGAGTGAACAGTTGTTGGTAGTAGTCGGACGTAGAGGAGATATTGTTATTGCGAGTGGTAGCGAGCGAACAGTTGTTGGTAGTAGTCGGACGTAGAGGAGATATTGTTATTGCGAGTGGTAGCGAGTGAACAGTTGTTGGTAGTAGTCGGACGTAGAGGAGATATTGTTATTGCGAGTGGTAGCGAGCGAACGGTTGTTGGTAGTAGTCGGACGTAGAGGAGATATTGTTATTTCGAGTGGTAGAGAGTGAACGGTTGTTGGTAGTAGTCGGACGTAGAGGAGATATTGTTATTGCGAGTGGTAGCGAGTGAACGGTTGTTGGTAGTAGTCGGACGTAGAGGAGATATTGTTATTGCGAGTGGTAGCGAGTGAACGGTTGTTGGTAGTAGTCGGACGTAGAGTGGCATGGAGAGGAGCCGCAGGAGAGGTCGTAGCCTGCCCTCACCGTGCTAGTAGCACCAGAAGAGATTTTGGTATTAATCGAGGATTTTTGGAAGCTGAATTTGCGGTTGCTTGATTGCGCATTGGAGAGACATTTTAGATTTGTGTTTAAAAGTTTTATTGCCGGCTGGGGTGGCCGAGCGGTTCTAGGCGCTACAGTCTGGAAGTGCGAGACCGCTACAGCCGCAGGTTCGAATCTTGCCTCGGGCGTGCAGGTGTGTGATGTCCTTAGGTTAGTTAGGTTTAAGTAGTTCTATGTTCTAGCGGACTGATGACTTCAGAAGTTAAGTCCCATAGTGCTCAGAGCCATTTTTTTAAAGTTTTATTGATTCCTATCATTTTTTGCACTGCTTAAGGCTTGTTGACTAAACCCCTCCTGGTCTTTTAATTTCCATAAAAAATAAAAGAAAGTAATAGCTGCATCAGTAGTGCATGTGGGCTTAATTAATTTATAATGCAAATAATTTTAATTTTATGATTTAGTAGCTGTCTGTCCGATTACGAAGTCTCGTAAACGGTTGGCCCTTACTAGTATTATTACGCTATCTGACTGCATAGAACAACAACAAAGAATGAAATGGAAATTTTCCCTAACACAATTAATTAATTAAGTCCCCAGCAACTATAAAACCTACGAAACCAAAGCACAAGTGTAACTGTTCTGTGTGTGGATGTATGACTCAACGTACGCATCTGGCACGGTTCTTCTTCAATAACACAAGAAATTTTAAATATCATTTATACTGAATTAATTAAAGAAAATAAAAATACCATAATTACTCAAGAAAACCAGAATTACACTCTAATACAAGAACACAAGCCAGATGCTTTGTTGACTGAACCTGTAATGACGCATTATTTAAAACATGGAAATAATGAAAAATAAATCAAGTTTCGTTACCTTCATATATTGACCAAAATCACTCTAATCATTACAATATATCTCCACACCGACTCGCTATTACCACATCTCAACAAGAACTTTTCAGTATCACATCTCAGCAAGCACTCTCTACTAGCACATCTCAACAAACACTCTCTGCTACGAGTTCTTAACAAGCACTGACTACCACGAGCTCTCCCCAAGCACTGCCCACTACGACATCTCAATAATCACTGCCAGTGGAGGCGGCGGAACAATACTCTCTAGCGCGATCTCTGACGCTGTGGCTCAGTGTAGCCACCTTTCAGTAGTTGTGATAATGCATTGCACTCTGCACAACTCGCAGTATTTCTTTTGAATTATTTTAACACATTGCTGGATGCCATATATTTATGCAGCTGCGGCGGCAAGACGAGGTAAGTTGTCTGTTGCGTACAGGAGCATTGCAGTATAGTTGTTAGGAGACAAAAAAATCGCAGTCAGATAGACAAAAAAAATCGCAGTCATAAATAACAGAATTTATTTTTCGTGATTTATAGGTAGATTAGATTCTGTGTTTGTCCTCTATCAGTACACTATAATATAAGTTGTACGGCCACATATCAGATTTTATGATAACGATGATAAAATTTCACTAGATTGCTTTGCAGTTTTTTCAGAAAAGGTGTAGGTAACGACAATATTGTCAGTGATAGAGCTTTACACATTTCCGTACGTCTTTCACCAGGCTAATAACAATTACAATTTTTGACATGTAAAACTTTCAATGTCAAGTTGCTCTAGCATAGCCTTGACCTCACCACAATATTTTTAGTTTGCAGCATGGGAATAGCCATGGGAACGTACCTTCAAAGCAGTACATAGCGTCCAAAAGCCAGCTTCGATAAGTACGAATAAAAAGGAACAGCAAATCGTCAATAGAACCCCGGAAACAGATGAGTCTTTGTCTCCAGTACAAGAGGCCATGATGAAAGGCGGCAGTCACTCGACCTTTCATTAGCTTGTGTAATTTTCTCAATTTCAGCAGAGTGTCTATCATCTCATGGTGTTTACTCATACTTCTATCATCTCAGAGGGAAGATCGCGCTGGTAAGCGAGTTGACTGTTTTTATCTTCATATTCATTACGTTTGGCCTTCAACATCCTATGTACCTTTAACCGTTTTTCCTAAGCATGGATGATTGCTAGACTGTGTGATTGGGTATTTAATAACGAATCCATTCACATTGGTAACATAAAATAAATTTTCTTGGTTCAGCTTTGCAGCAGGGCCTGGGAAGAGCAGCTGATTTTAATTTACAGAAGCCTCCTTGAGGCGCCAGTCCGGCAGGGCAGTTACCTACTCAGGCTTTCTTAACGCATGGCCTCGCGATTGGTTCCCCCAGGCCGGTGCACGAGGCAAGCACTTGTTCAAATTTTAGGCATTGAACTCATCGAAAATTTTGAGCAAAGGAGACAGGCGTTGTTCCTCCTACATTCTGACTGGAGAAGACGTTTGATACCACTGAGAAAATCATTTTGTGGATTCGTTACTTCGCCCCCTCCAAGTTATTTTCTGTCTATGTTCACAGAAGCGAGGCAAGTTTTGTGCTGAGTAACAGTCGCTGTTCTGGTGATTATCACATGCCGCTTGTGTGCGCACTTGGACGGTGATCCTGGAAGGGAGTTAGTTCAGATTTTCGTATTTGGAATCTTCTGTAGTTTTTAAAGGCATTTGTCAGAAGCGTTATGGGTTTCTCACGAGTTATAACTTTGCCACCATTTAACGAGATTCACATGGGGCCGACTTTATTATCCGCTCACAATTCACTTCACTCATCGTGACCCCAACTACATTTCATGTTCCTTATCACTGCGAGACACAATTCAGTTTCGACGACTCAACTCTTATTAGAAAATGGCGAGTTTTGCTATCGGTTATTCTTGTGACTGTGGCGCCTTGCCACGGTTCGTGCGTGCTCCCCCCGTCGGAGGCTCGAGTCCTCCCTCGGGCGTGGGTGTGCATTGTCCTTAGCGTAAGTTAGTTTACGTTAGATTAAGTAGTGTGTAAGCCTAGGGAGCGATGACCTCAGCGGTTTGGTCTCATAGGAACTTACAACCACCACCTTTGAATCTTTGTGTGTAAGAATATGAGCGTCCTTGTTACGTTCCTTAGTAAACCTAATTCGTGTTAAAATGTGATGTTTAATATAGTGACAAACAGTTTCCCGTTACGGAAACATTGTGTTGGGATTTTATACGTATTAAATGTTACTGAAGGCGACAAGTACGCCCCATTTTGTAAATAAACAACAGTTTCGAATCAACTTAGTTCAAAAATGTTCAAATGTGCGCGAAATCTTATGGGACTTAATTTCTAGGGTCATCAGTCCATAAGCTTACACACTACTTAACCTAAACTATCCTAAGGACAAACACACACACCCTTGCCCGAGGAAGGACTCGAACCTCCGCCGGGACCAGCCGCACACTCCATGACAGCAGCGCCTTAGACCGCTTTTCTTTTCTTTTTTTTTAACTCAGTTTTTTTATTACAGAGGCCAGCTAGCTCTCTGACCGAACACGCTGAGCTACCGTGCCAGCATTTTTTAAATATCATTTTGTTCGTTTTCGGTCGTTGCATCTGCTCGTGGCGGACGTCGCAAGACTCCCGTTTCACTTCGTTGGTGATGCATTAACTCAGTTTTTTTTTATTACAGGGGGCAGCCAACCCTCTGATCGAACTCGCTGAGTTACCGTGCCGGCTATCTCATTTTGTTCGCTTTTGTTCGTTACATCTGCTCGGGGCGGACATCGTAAGACATCCGTTTAAGTTCGTTGTTGATCCATTAACTCAGTTATTTTTTTTATTACAGAGGGCAGCAAACCCTCTGACCGAATTTCTTTCTTTACTGAAATAATGCAGTTTCTATGTCTCATAAGTTCATCGAAATTTCTGTGTCGAAACCACATTTTGTGTGTGTTTTAGGAGAGGTCGTAGTTTTATCTGTGGTTAGTATGTGTGTGTGTGTGTGTGTGTGTGTGTGTGTGTGTGTGTGTGTGTGTGTGTGAAATAGTCGATATCTACGATAAGTTACCAAGGGATATAAGACTTCTTTTTAAATCCGTCCGAGATTTGTCGGTTGATACTCTAAGCAGTTTGATATGCGTAGTCGTATTAGACTCAAAAGTAATTTGACATGTGTAGTGAAAGATGTATTAGTGTGCCGTGCAATGAATATAAAGGAGGATATGAGTGTTTTGCTAATGGAGGCTGGGCACTTAAGTTATTGTGTGGCATAAACATTGCCCTCGAGCTTTCAGATGTGCCGGCAACTCTGCACAAAAAGGACCACACAGGAGGAGGCAGCCTTAACATGGTTAACAAATGGTTCAAATGGCTCTGAGCACTATGGGACTTAACATCTGAAGTCATCAGTCCCCTAGAATTTAGAACTACTTAAACCTAACTAACCTAAGGACATCACACACGTCCATGTCCGAGACAAGATTCGAACCTGCGACCATAGCGGTCGCGCGGTTCCGGACTGAAGCGCCTAGAACCGCTCGGCCACACCGGCCGGCAACATGGTTAACAGTCGGCCCACGTTGGCAGTTCAGGTGGTGTGTAGTGCTTCTGAACCTGCCGGTAAGGAAACTGTGCCAGAAGCAGGCACACCTTCTGCAACCGGATTTGATTTTCTTACGTTCCAAAATCTTGTGTTACGGCAATTTCAGCCTCTAGAACAGAGGTCTGAGACACACAACGTTGATTTAAATGAGTTAAGAACTGTGTTACGATCAGAGGTTCAAGCACAGAGTAAGGAATTAGGTCAAAGGATTGAGACTCACAACATCAAAATTGACGAATATATAGAAGAAAATAAATGAGAAAATGCGAGAAGTACGAACCAAATTACGCACAATTATACAATGGCACAAAGAGGCGATCAATAAAACAAATAAAGTGGAGGCAATCCAAACTAAAATAAGTGAGGCTGTAGAAAGAGATAGAAGGAGTGTTAGAAGGAGAGTTAGTCGCAAGGAGCAGCCAGTCGATCCGTCACAGCAAAGTGAGCTCGTCAGTAAAGTTACAAAAGGACAAATGACACTGCTGCAGAATGACTTTGGACAAGTCCTGCAAAATGATGAGGTTATGAAGCAATGAAACATGACAGTAAATGAGGTGTCAATGTAAAACAAGTGACCACATCCATGGAGTATTTGCCGTTGTATGCAGGAGGATCGGACCGATCTTGCACTTTCATGGTAGGAGACACAACTGAGATTCAGTCACTGCAGAACTTTAAACAGGCGCCAGTAGAGATTAATAACAGGAAACAGGAAGAATTGCATGTGTTTCAGTGGGCCACGGACCAACAACAGCCGGCCGGAGTGGCCGAGCGGTTCTAGGCGCTACAGTCTGGAACCGCGCAACCGCTACGGTCGCAGGTTCGAATCCTGCCTCGGGCATGGATGTGTGTGTTGTCCTTAGGTTAGTTAGGTTTAAGTAGTTCTAAGTTTTAGGGGACTGATGACCTCAGAAGTTAAGTCCCATAGTGCTCAGAGCCATTTGAACCATTTTGAACCAACAACAGACTACTGACGTAATGATAATAATACTGAAGGTCGGCCTGGAACAAAAGGATCAAGAAATGAAGAGGAAGAATTTGAGACGTAATGACATATCTATGTCAGCTCTGAGGAGCTCCAGCACAGAATAAAACAGACAATGAGGCCACCACAATCAATTTCGGTATGGACGAGGTACGTCGTTTTTATGTCCTTACGATAGTACGCCCTTTTCCCTGACCCGACAACTTTTGCACATACGGTTATGCGGCTGACGGAATTTTATGATACACTGACAGTGTCTTGGAACCATCTCCTAAAAATGAATTTTGCATGTGGGTCCTAACGTGACGAGTCGCTCACAAGGGTGTGTGTTTTCGCGAATCACTGTCAGACACATGAGGACTTTATGTGCGCATTTTTGTTTGAGTAGTACGTAACACTGTGTAAGAATGAGCATCCTAATTTTAGAGCTATACAGCGAATCAAACTTACTTACCTTGACAGACTACTTCAAAGAAATGATTAAAAGGAATCGATACCTTGATGTGCCATATGATCCATCAGAACACTTCCAGATATGAAACTTGCTGATAGATTAAAACTGTGTGCCGGACCGAACTCGAACTCGGGACCTTTGTCTTTCGCCAGCAAGTGCTCTACCGACTGAGCTACCAAAGTATGACCCGTACTCAGAGCTTTACTTCAGCCAGTACCTCGCCTCCTAGCTTCCAAACTCTACAGAAGCTCTCACGCGAACCTTGCAAGACTAACGCTCTTGGAAGAAAGGATATCTCTGAGATTTGGTTCAGCCACAGACGGTGGATGTGATCACTGGGCTGTGTACGAACGATGTGCAAGCATTCCAGTCCTTGCTCCAGCAGCTGAGGTGCAATAGCGTCAGTGAGGCAAGAGTGCCTGCCCCATCCCAGGATAACGTTACATATATATAACATCGTTTGTTAGAACAAAGGGGTTGACAACGACGTCACTGACAACAAAGGAATGGGAACAGGTGGCATCGTAATAACCAGACAGTTTGATGGTCCCCTCATAGTAGTAATAATGGGAGACAAGAGGCTGCCACGTATGGTAATCAAATGGCTCTGAGCACTATGGGACTCAACTGCTGTGGTCATATGTCCCCTAGAACTTAGAACTACTTAAACCTAACTAACCTAAAGACATCACACACATCCATGCCCGAGGCAGGATTCGAACCTGCGACCGTAGCAGCCGCGCGGTTGTATGGTAATCGAGAGAGGCACAATGCACTTATATAAACCGTGCAAGTGTGTGCTGCAGATTCAAAGAATAACAGCCTGAGTATGAGCAAGGGTAACAGTAGAGACTTACTAGAAAATAGTAGGCCTGATAGTATTACACAAAGCGAGAAGCTATCCAGCATCCTGTATACTACTTTGAGTAACTGAGAGAAATTATTCTGAGAGAGGGGAAGTCCTAGAAATTCCAGGCTACCCTGCACTTAGCGTAAGGGTTAGTGATAGAGAAATCTACTTTAACCTCGGCACCTGTAGTCTAGTGTTAGCCATGAGCGCCAAGGAGTCATTAATGGTTTATCACATGGAGCAACCGGGATGGCAGTTGTGCTGGTCTTGAAGAACAAGCGGCGTATGGATAAATTTAGAGAAGTAGTTAAGTTCCCACCCACCGGGAGAGAAAGGTACAAAGAGATCATGTGGATGGATGTCGGCTGAAAGTATTAGAAGGGCTGCAATAAGAAGGATAGTGAACCGGAAAGGAAAACCTCAAAACGTACACCTGGACATGAGGACAAGGTAGGCTACTTATTAAGGCTCATCGATTCTCAGACAAGAGAAAGGTCCTCTGAAATAAGTTTCATGATGTTTATTATGATCTATTATGGGTGCACAGAGTGCTTCACCAAAACTGGATTGAGATAGAATGTTCACACAGAGAGGGATCTAGTGGGATTCATCATATTTTAAGAAACTTGAAGAGTTGATCTATACATGAGGATCTGATAGGCTATCGTTTCAATTAACTTCAGCAGACTTTGCCAGAACCGTTATGGGTTTGTCACAAGTCATAATTTTGCCACCATTTAACTAGATTCTAATGGAACTGCTTTGTTCCCTACCCACTGACAAATCACACGGCTAATCAGGATACCGATTAAATTTCGTGTTTCTTTCCGCTGTGAGTCAAAAGCTAGTTTCGATGACTCAACCCCAGCTAGAAAATGGTGAGTTTTGCCTTTGATTATTTTCTGAATATTTGAAACTTTGTGTGTGGGCACATGAGCGTCCATGTTGCATTCCTTAGCTAACTTAATCCTCATTAAATAATGATGGTTAATATAATGACAAACAGCTTCCCCTTATGAAAGCATACGTGTTAAATTTTACTGAAATCAAGGAGTATGCTCCACTTTGTAAACAAATGACAATTTGGTGTTAACTTAGTCCATTGCCAATATGGCACCACAGTCCTGTAGTCATTAGCCTCATGTACGCTGTTAGAGAAACATACGAAGAAGCATTCAGTAAAGTTCAATTCCTGACCGGTTGAATTCAAGTCCGAATTTCTGTCGCGCAGTTTCTTTTTGATAGAACGTAGGACGAAATTCAATTAATGATTGTGAGGCTGCAGATGACTTGTCATTTAGTGGAAGTTAGAGAACGATAAGCTCTGTTGTGTTCAATAGGAAGCTCGTCGCAACGGAGAATTACAGGGTGTTTCAAAAATGACCGGTATATTTGAAACGGCAATAAAAACTAAACGAGCAGCGATAGAAATACACCGTTTGTTGCAATATGCTTGGGACAACAGTACATTTTCAGGCGGACAAACTTTCGAAATTACAGTAGTTACAATTTTCAACAACAGATGGCGCTGCAAGTGATGTGAAAGATATAGAAGACAACGCAGTCTGTGGGTGCGCCATTCTGTACGTCGTCTTTCTGCTGTAAGCGTGTGCTGTTCACAACGTGCAAGTGTGCTGTAGACAACATGGTTTATTCCTTAGAACAGAGGATTTTTCTGGTGTTGGAATTCCACCGCCTAGAACACAGTGTTGTTGCAACAAGACGAAGTTTTCAACGGAGGTTTAATGTAACCAAAGGACCGAAAAGCGATACAATAAAGGATCTGTTTGAAAAATTTCAACGGACTGGGGACGTGACGGATGAACGTGCTGGAAAGGTAGGGCGACCGCGTACGGCAACCACAGAGGGCAACGCGCAGCTAGTGCAGCAGGTGATCCAACAGCGGCCTCGGGTTTCCGTTCGCCGTGTTGCAGCTGCGGTCCAAATGACGCCAACGTCCACGTATCGTCTCATGCGCCAGAGTTTACACCTCTATCCATACAAAATTCAAACGCGGCAACCCCTCAGCGCCGCTACCATTGCTGCACGAGAGACATTCGCTAACGATATAGTGCACAGGATTGATGACGGCGATATGCATGTGGGCAGCATTTGGTTTACTGACGAAGCTTATTTTTAACTGGACGGCTTCGTCAATAAACAGAACTGGCGCATATGGGGAACCGAAAAGCCCCATGTTGCAGTCCCATCGTCCCTGCATCCTCAAAAAGTACTGGTCTGGGCCGCCATTTCTTCCAAAGGAATCATTGGCCCATTTTTCAGATCCGAAACGATTACTGCATCACGGTATCTGGACATTCTTCGTGAATTTGTGGCGGTACAAACTGCCTTAGACGACACTGCGAACACCTCGTGGTTTATGCAAGATGGTGCCCGGCCACATCGCACGGTCGACGTCTTTAATTTCCTGAATGAATATTTCGATGATCGTGTGATTGCTTTGGGCTATCCGAAACATAAAGGAGGCGGCGTGGATTGGCCTCCCTATTCGCCAGACATGAACCCCTGTAACTTCTTTCTGTGGTGACACTTGAAAGACCAGGTGTACCGCCAGAATCCAGAAACAATTGAACAGCTGAAGCAGTACATCTCATCTGCATGTGAAGCCATTCCGCCAGACACGTTGTCAACGGTTTCGGGTAATTTCATTCAGAGACTACGCCATATTATTGCTACGCATGGTGGATGTGTGGAAAATATCGTACTGTAGAGTTTCCCAGACCGCAGCGCCATCTGTTGTTGAAAATTGCAACTACTGTAATTTCGAAAGTTTGTCTGCCTGAAAATGTACTGTTGTCCCAAGCATATTGCAACAAACGGTGTATTTCTATTGCTGCTCGTTTAGTTTTTATTGCCGTTTCAAATATACCGGTCATTTTTGAAACACCCTGTACAAGCTATGTGGCAAGAGTGCGTCCTACCGAGGAACAAATGGTCAATATTTATGAAAGCAGAAGTAACAAAGTACAAAATGCCACGATTCTTTTAGTAGAGTATTTATTCAGATTTCATGCTTTGCTGAAATGATGTTGCCATCTTCGGATCGTATGCACTACATTTCAAAACGTCTCGTCCACGTCTACAATAATTTTTGTCACATAACAAATAGACATTCCAAGAAATGCAAGGCGTAGTACCCTGATCAGTCAACACACTGTTACCATCGACCTACTATCGATATAAACCCGTCCATTCGTTAGCAGCATCACCTGTCGAGGAATGACTGCTAGTCAGACACACGCACGGAGCATGTACTATGAGTGTGCGTGCTGTCCGTGTGTAGAATGGGGAAGGCGCGCGAGATATCTGAATTTGGCCGAGGACACGATGGTCCGGAGGTTCGGCACAAGCATTTCGGAAACTGCACGACTTGTCGGGTGGTGGAGGAGTGCTGTGGTGAGTGTCTTCAACACGTGGCGAAACCAAGAAGAAACCACGTCCAGACATCGTTTGGTTGGGTGTATACCTCTCATTACAGATGTCAGACGTCGTAGGCTGGGCAGACTGGTAAAAGAGGACAGGCAGAGGACTGTGACAGAACGAACACCAGACTTTAATGCTGGGCAGAGTACAAGTGTGTCTGAACACACAGTGCACCGAACACTCCTGACGATGGACTACCTCAGCAGACGACCCATGTGTGTGCGAATATTAACACCACTACATCGGCACCACGTGACCATCGGCACTGGACGTTGGCGCAGTGGCGTAGCGTTGCGCGATCAGATGAATCCCGATACTTTGTTCACGCCGATGGGAGGACGCAAACCCGTTGTCTACCAGGGGAAGAGCTCGTTGACATCTGTACTGCGGGGCGGAGACAAGGTGTCGGCGGCTCCATTATGCTCTGAGGAACACTCACATGGGCATCGACGGTTGCAGCGGAACTCGTGCAAGCCACCATGATGGCCAAGGTGTATCTTACGCTGGCTGCAGACTACGTATACCTACTTCGTGACGATCATGTTTCCCGATGGCAGAGGCGTTTTTCGACAAGTTAATGTGCCATGTCACAAGGTGAGGAGTGTGATGGAGTGGTTCGAGGAACACGGTGGCGAATTCCATTTGATGTTCTCGCCCCACAAGTCACCAGATCTGAACCCGATCGAACACGTCTGGGATTTGATGGCACTTTGCGTCAGAGCTCAAATCTCCCCTCCCCGGAATTCACGAGATTAGGTGACTTGTATGTGTAGATTCGTTGCCAACTCTCCCCCCCCCCCCCACCGGCTTATCATGGCCACAGTGCTTCCATGCCGCGACGCGTCGCTGCTGTTATCAGTGCCAAAGGTGGGCAATCCGGTTGTTAGGTAGGTGGCCATAATGTCCTGGTTGACCAGTGCAATACCGGCATGTCAAAGCCAAATCAACTGTTACATACAACATCACATACAGTGCACTGAATATACAGCATGAAAACTTTCTTTAAAGTCATTTGGGAAGGGTCTGTTCCTGCATTGCAGCCGTTCACAACAATTAAACCGTATAGCTCACAAGGGAACCTCCCCATCGCACCCCCCACAGATTTAATTACAAGCTGGCACAGTGGATAGGCCTTGAAAAACTGAACACAGATCAATCGAGAAAACAGGAAGAAGTTGTGTGGAACTATGAAAAAAATAAGCAAAATATACAAACTGATTAGTCCATGCGTAAGATAGGCTGCACAAAGGGCAATGTAAGCTCTGAAGCGCCGTGGTCCTGTGGTTAGCGTGAGCAGCTGTGAAACGAAAGGTCTTTGGTTCAAGCCTCCCTCGTGTGAAAAATTTTTTATTTTCAGACTATTATCAAAGTTAAGGCACTCAAACATAATCAACTTCGCTCTCCAAAATTCCAGGACATGTTCAGATTTGCTTGGACACATGCAGGATTTGACGGTCTACACACGGAAAATTTTGAAAACGTTAGAAACATATGTTTTGACAGAGCACAGGGAAAACTGTGCGACTGAGAAACTGTTGCAGTCATTTGTTGCAGTTCATGTGACAAACTCTTATGTTTTCATCACTTTTTTGGGAGTGATTATTACATCCACAAGAAAACCTAAATCGGCAAGGTAGAAGAATCTTTTTACCCATTCGCCAAGTGTACAAGTTAGATGGGTCGACAACATATTCCCGTCAGGTGACGCGCATGCCGTCACCAGTGTCGTATAGAATATATCAGACGTGTTGTCCTTTGGAGGAATCGGTTGACGTATGACCTTGCGAGCAAATGTTTTCGGTACCCACTGGAGAGGCACGTCATTTCGTCTACTAATCGCACGGTTTTGCGGTGCGGTGGCAAAACACAGACACTAAACTTATTACAGTGAACAGAGACGTCAATGAACGAACGGACGGATCATAACTTTGCGAGAATAAAGAAAGTAAAATTTTCGCTCGATGGAAGACTTGAACCAAGGACCTCTACCTCCAGAGCCGCTCACGCTAACCACGGGACCAGGGCGCTCCTGAGACCAGCATATCCTTAATGTTGCTTATGTTGCGCATGGACTACTCAGTTCGTATATTTTGCTTATTTTTTTCGTAGTTCCACACAACTTCTTCTTGTTTTCTCGATTGATCTGTGTCCAGTTTTTCAAGGCCTATCCACTGTGCCAACTTATAACTAAATCTGAAGGGGGTGCGATGGGGAGGTTCCCTTGTCAGTAGGTGAGTGCAGACTAAGCGGCTGCCCCTTTGGAACAGAGCGGTGGGCTCGCCCATCGCTGAGAACGAGCGTGTGTTTCTGTGTAACTCATCCACTGCAGCTGTTAACTAATCTAAAACGTTTTTCGTTATTTCGTCCAGTCAGTGTCACACTCCAAGTCCAAAAATTCAGGGTTCAAGCCCCAGTAACTGTAGCACCTAATCTCTCATTTATCACTTCATCACAATTTGCAATTAGTTTTTAATGTGAGAAAGTATGTACAGTTGTTTAGGGCCCACGTTAAAACCTCGGTCCCCTGATAGATGGCAAGCTAAGCCATTTCACAGATCTAGGAAGGCTAGAGCATTTTACGTCCGAAGGGACGATGCCTAATAAAATACTGTGCTGCACAAGCCACCCTCAAGACGGGAGTTGCTTAATACTTATTGTCATCAAGTAATCACGTATTTTTAACCACAAATTCATAGTTTTCTTTTGTAATTGCTTCTTCTCAGACCATAAATAGCGTGAGAGGAATTATTTTTAACTAACATCTGTAAAAGGACAACAATGGAATGTTAGCAATTTTCTTAATAAGTACCACAGCGTACGAAGGATGTTTTATTTAAATAATATAAATACATTTTTGTCATTTTTATTTTGACTCGTCCCCCAACAAGGAGACGTCGTTACGATCCCCTGGTTTTGTTAAAAGGGTGGTGCAAGAAAGGCGTCATTTGTTCGAATATCTTGTCGTAGACGAGCTCCCTAGCATGGATTCCCCAAATGAAATCCAGATGCGACCACTCGTCCATATCTACGCGAAATAGTCCGATGGGGTTCTTCAGCTCCTTATATGCTTTCTTCACATCCTGCAAAATAAAAATACAGTTATAGTGTTGTTTCGTAAGGCAATGATTAAGCGCGGAATTAAAATGATAAATTCTGAATATAGAACAAATGAGCAAATATAGCAGTTCTGCATAAGCCTCTGTTTATCGATCTTAATGGATTGGTGTATTGTGGAATAATAATTTTATCGACATTTAGATCTACAAGAAAATTGTCCTTTGCTATTTAATATGAAGCAGGTTTGTAGAGCGAATTACATTGTTTCCTTATATGAGGTTCACTTTTACCAATAATTCATCCGTCATGTTACTGATAACGGTGGGAACAGCATCAGAGATCATGACTTGTAATGGAGACAGTAACACTTCAATTGATTCATATGCATAGCCGCATCTTTTCCAATATTGTAACACATAATTTCATAGTTTGTATGTATCTTTTAGATTAGTAGCATTTTACGTGCTTTTGAGTAGAAATAAAGAGTAACAGTTTATTTTTCTCTTTTCGTATTTGCGATCGTTAGTATACAGTGAGTTAACTTTGTAGTACAGCTTCACGTCACCGAAAACTTCAGTGACGCCTTACCTACTTGATTCGCTGAGCCTTTACAAATAGTAAACAATCATACAGATGTAACTGTAGAGCGGGAAGGAGACAAACATCGCTGTTCATAATGTGTGTATGTATCTCCACCTTGAGGAGTGTGACCGAGGGTCACTATCTTGTCCCACTTTTCCTCTTCATTAGATGGTTCCTTTGAAAGGGCACGGCCGATTTCCTTCCCAGTCCTTCCCTAACACGAGCTTGCACTCCGTCTCTAATGACCTCGTTGTCGACGGGACGTTAAACACTAACCACCACCACCACCTCTTCATTTCACGAATGACGTGCAGAAAATTATTACTATCGGCACTGCTCCGTACGAACTCTTCTTACTCTAATTATCTCGGCTCGATCATATCGCGAGGCGAATGTGGAAGTAATACATTACCCTCTCTCATTAATGTGAGCACATGTCAAAAGCCTGAATAGCCATCTGTTGCATTTCGGACCGCTGCGTGATTTTTACGAAGAGTGTCACTGAGGATTTGGAAGCTACCGACGGAGTTGTGGAACCATGCCGCCCCCAGTGCCCTGGGCAGCTTCGCTAGGTTTCTCTGATGAGGATTCATGCTACGTGCAGCACGATCGAGGTGGTCCCACATATTCGCGATTGGGTTTTAATCCGTGGAGTCTGGCGACCAAGGGAGTACGGTAAACGCATCCTGGCGCTCTTCGAACCACCCAGGTAAGACATCGTCCACTAATTGGTTTACGTCTTCATGGACTCGAGGACGAAATTCGTCACTAAGTTCTTGGAGACAAACAAAAATTGTGGGTAGTAGTTTTCTGGAATGTATTAATCCGTGTCAGTTGTGATGATAAAATCTATTTTTAATAAGATTTGGAATCATTATATTTATCGCTGTCGCCTTGAATTACGAGTTACCTACTGCTTCTAGACCTAACGTACTTACACAAAGTACTAAGTGCAATTAAGATGTCAAAATTCAGTTAGAGATTATTGTGCCCTTAGTGATGTCCCAGGTAACAAGCAAACACTATGTTCTAACTTATACATTTCGCATTTATTTACATCCCTGTATTTTGTATTCTTATTTCTCATTAAACTTCTCTTCATCAACAGGTAAATGTAAATATGACTGTCGAAAGTTACAAATTACAAGCAATATTGCATGGATATGTGTATACAAGGCTGTATCATAAATTCCTGATTATTATTTCACGTCATTCGGTTGATTTTTAAAGATGTTTTCTCTTCAGTCCCACGACTATTCTTATCCCAACGACTACACTTATTCCAAACAGTGAGATTATTTAAAAATATAAAAGTCCTACAGTTTCGCAAGGGTCCCCTGGTGAATTAATAAAAGAGGAAGGAAACTATGCTAACACTAATAAATTAAAAACTTAATAATTCATTATTCGTATACAATAAATATAGAATCTAGCTGATCTGCTGCCTACGTCCACATAATATGCCTTTATGTGCTTGTAGCCCTCGAAAGCGGACAAATTAACACGAAAAACTGAGTTTTTCAACCTCAGTTCTGATTAATCGTAATGCTCAAATAGTGGTAAGATACGTCATTTTTGAGCATAGTTTCAAAAAATTAGAATCTGTAGGAGAATACTGGTAATTTGTTGTAAAATTCAACCACTTATAACATTTCGAGAAAAGGTGTGAACGGATTAAGTTTTCTTTTATTTGCCTATTTAATTTAATATCTTGCTTCTTTGTGGAATCTTCAAACTGAGAGAGTCAACATTAATTGTGAGGTGGAAAGAGCCTCCTCTTGAGTGTCAATGTTGCCATTGTCTTTGCTGTGCCGATCGCTGTCTCCCGTTGAGCGCATCAGTCAGGTGTCCGACCGCGCCAGGCGCCGTTCCTCGCGATGTCTCCGCGATATCTGTTTGCGCGTCTGCATCTCCATATCCTAATGAGGATTATGTGATGGTTAGCTGGCATTCATTATGTCATTTACATTTTCCTTTACAAATTATTGTTTCCATAACGTTGCTCAACCCAGATTAGGTACTAACATCTTCTTACTCAACAGCTTCGGATATGTCATAGACAACAGAATCCACTACATCGGAAGTCATGTTTCAAAATTTGTATTCTTTGCATCGTTACTGTCCTTTCAGTTTCTAGCAGTTTGTTGAGGAGCTTCACCTGCACCATCTTTTTCAGTTGTCCATACGACAGGCTTTTCTCTTGCTGTGCTACTAAGTAGTTAAAGCGAATATATTTGTCTATAGATTTGACATGCACATTTAATAAATTTACAAGCTGTTCCTTCTTTGTTTTTCTCCTTCGACATTTATTTCCTTCTTTACTGTGTTAAGACTGGAGACGTTGTATCGTATTTGTAGTTCGAACTGAGTGAAATCCGTAATTGGCGCTCGGGACCTCGCATCGCAAATTTTCGCTCGAGCAATCTTCAGTAGTGGAATATCATACGAGTCCTCTTTGTGAGTAATCATGCATAAATTCAGTATCTTTCTTTGGAGCCAACAGACTTCACTGCGCATAAATCGCCTTAAGGCGTAACTGTAGTACAGTAGTACACATCGAAACATACATAGAGACCTGCTGCCTATCATCTGCTAAACACCATACACTTATGAACCAAAACATAATGACCACCTGCTTAATAGGTTGTTTGTCCGTCTTTGGAACGAAGTACATCACTGATTCTGCGCATCAGGGATCCGACAGTTCGTTGCTAGGTTAGTGGAGGTACGTGGCATTAGATGTCTCCGCACAGGTCATGTAATTCGCGTAAATAACGCTGATATGTGACTACAGGGTTATAAACACAAAGTCAAATAGGGGTAATGCAGAAGTAGGTTTAATAATGAATAGGAAAATAGGAATGAGGGTAAGCTACTACAAACAGCACAGTGAACGCATTATTGTGGCCAAGATAGATACGAAGCCCACACCTACTACAGTAGTACAAGTTTATATGCCAACTAGCTCTGCAGATGACGAAGAAATTGAAGAAATGTATGATGAAATAAAATAAATTATTCAGATAGTGAAGGGAGACGGGAATTTAATAGTCATGGGTGACTGGAATTCGACTGTAGGAAAAGGGAGAGAAGGAAACGTAGTAGGTAATATGGATTGGGGCTAATAAATGAAAGAGGAAGCCGTCTGGTAGAATTTTGCACAGAGCACAACTTAATCATAGCTAACAATTGGTTTAAGAATCATGAAAGAAGGTTGTATACATGGAAGAACCCAGGAGATACTAAAAGGTATCAGACAGATTATATAATGGTAAGACAGAGATTTAGGAACCAGGTTTCAAATTGTAAGACATTTCCAGGGGCAGATGTGGACTCTGACCACAATCTATTGGTTATGACCTGTAGATTAAAACTGAAGAAACTGCAAAAAGGTGGGAATTTAAGGAGATGGGACCTGGATAAACTGAAAGAACCAGAGGTTGTACAGAGTTTCAGGGAGAGCATAAGGGAACAATTGACAGGAATGGGGGAAAGAAATACAGTAGAAGAAGAATGGGTAGCTTTGAAGGATGAAGTAGTGAAGGCAGCAGAGGATCAAATAGGTAAAAAGACGAGGGCTAGTAGAAATCCTTGGGTAACAGAAGAAATATTGAATTTAATTGATGAAAGGAGAAAATATAAAAATGCAGTAAATGAAGCAGGCAAAAAGGAATACAAACGTCTCAAAAATGAGATCGACAGGAAGCGCAAAATGGCAAAGCAGGGATGGCTAGAGGACAAATGTAAGGATGTAGAGGCTTATCTTACTAGGGGTAAGATAGATACTGCCTACTGGAAAATTAAAGAGACCTTTGGAGATAAGAGAACCACTTGTATGAACATCAAGAGCTCAGATGGAAACCCAGTTCTAAGCAAAGAAGGGAAAGCAGAAAGGTGGAAGGAGTATATAGAGGGTCTATACAAGGGCGATGTACTTGAGGACAATATTATGGAAATGGAAGAGGATGTAGATGAAGATGAAATGGGAGATACGATACTGCGTGAAGAGTTTGACAGAGCACTGAAAGATCTGAATCGAGACAAGGCCCCCGGAGTAGACAACATTCCATTGGAACTACTGGCGGCCTTGGGAGAGCCAGTCCTGACAAAACTCTACCATCTGGTGAGCAAGATGTATGAAACAGGCGAAATACCCTCAGACTTCAAGAAGAATATAATAATTCCAATCCCAAAGAAAGCAGGTGTTGACAGATGTGAAAATTACCGAACTATCAGATTAATAAGCCACAGCTGCAAAATACTAACGCGAATTCTTTACAGACGAATGGAAAAACTAGTAGAAGCCGACCTCGGGGAAGATCAGTTTAGATTCCGTAGAAATACTGGAACACGTCAGGCAATACTGACCTTACGACTTATCTTAGAAGAAAGATTAAGGAAAGGCAAACCTACATTTCTAGCATTTGTAGACTTAGAGAAAGCTTTTGACAATGTTAACTGGAATACTCTCTTTCAAATTCTAAAGGTGGCAGGGGTAAAATACAGGGAGCGAAAGGCTATTTTACAATTTGTACAGAAACCAGATGGCAGTTATAAGAG
The DNA here is from genome assembly GCF_023898315.1 of Schistocerca nitens. Lineage (NCBI taxonomy): Eukaryota > Metazoa > Arthropoda > Insecta > Orthoptera > Acrididae > Schistocerca > Schistocerca nitens. The sequence goes on from NC_064621.1 coordinate 364,026,080, forward strand.
TCGAGGGACATGAAAGGGAAGCAGTGGTTGGGAAGGGAGTAAGACAGGCTTGTAGCCTCTCCCCGATGTTATTCAATCTGTATATTGAGCAAGCAGTAAAGGAAACAAAAGAAAAATTCGGAGTAGGTATTAAAATCCATGGAGAAGAAATAAAAACTTGGAGGTTTGCCGATGACATTGTAATTCTGTCAGAGACAGCAAAGGACTTGGAAGAGCAGTTGAACGGAATGGATGGTGTCTTGAAGGGAGGATATAAGATGAACATCAACAAAAGCAAAACGAGGATAATGGAATGTAGTCGAATTAAGTCGGGTGATGTTGAGGGTATTAGATTAGGAAATGAGACACTTAAAGTAGTAAAGGAGTTTTGCTATTTGGGGAGCAAAATAACTGATGATGGTCGAAGTAGAGAGGATATAAAATGTAGACTGGCAATGGCAAGGAAAGCGTTTCTGAAGAAGAGAAATCTGTTAACATCGAGTATAGATTTAAGTGTCAGGAAGTCGTTTCTGAAAGTATTTGTATGGAGTGTAGCCATGTATGGAAGTGAAACATGGACGGTAAATAGTTTGGACAAGGAGAGAATAGAAGCTTTCGAAATGTGGTGCTACAGAAGAATGCTGAAGATTATGGTTCAAATGGTTCAAATGGCTCTGAGCACTATGGGACTCAACTGCTGAGGTCATTAGTCCCCTAGAACTTAGAACTAGTTAAACCTAACTAACCTAAGGACATCACACACATCCATGCCCGAGGCAGGATTCGAACCTGCGACCGTAGCGGTCTCGCGGTTCCAGACTGCAGCGCCAGAACCGCGCGGCCACTTCGGCCGGCTGCTGAAGATTAGATGGGTAGATAACTAATGAGGAGGTACTGAATAGGATTGGGGAGAAGAGGAGTTTGTGGTACAACTTGACAAGAAGAAGGGATCGGTTGGTAGGACATGTTCTGAGGCATCAAGGGATCACCAGTTTAGTATTGGAGGGCAGCGTGGAGGGTAAAAATCGTAGGGGGAGACCAAGAGATGAATACACTAAGCAGATTCAGAAGGATGTAGGTTGCAGTAGGTACTGGGAGATGAAGAAGCTTGCACAGGATAGAGTAGCATGGAGAGCTGCAACAAACCAGTCTCAGGACTGAAGACCACAACAACAACAATGCGTGCGCGATGATAACGCCCGTTAGCGACCCAGATGCGTTCCATACAATTTACATCAGGCGAATTTGGTGGCCGAAACATCAGTCTGAGTTCACTATGATGCTCCTCAAACGACTGTACACGGCTATGGCTCCAAAGTGTGGACAATTATACCAGTGAAAGACGATATCACCATCCGGGAAGACATTCAGTATGAAGGGATGCAAGTGGTTCGCAGCTGTCAGCATGTCTTCAGTTACCACCACAGGTCCCATACAACTGCAGGGAAATGTCTCCGTAGCATCCTACTGCTCCCACCACCCTACGTCCGTGGAGCGCTGCACGATACGAGCCGCTGTTCAACTCTGTGACGGCGTTTGTGGAGACGACCATTGACCTAGTGTAGCAAAAATGCTAGTCACCCTCTGGGCTGACACGTTTCCATTTATCGGCGGTCGAATCCCCATAGTCTTGTACCTACCGCAGTCGTAACTGACGATGTCGTTGGGTCAACACGTGAACACGTAGGGGTGGTCTGCTGCGGAGCTCCATGTTATACAATGTACGATGATCGGTGTGCTCCGAAACACTTGTTCGTGCAGCAGTATTGTGTTCTTTCGGCAGAGATTCCATAGAACATGTCTATCTTACTTTACAGAGCAGACAAGCACTCGAACCTCACGTTCTGTGAAGAGTCCTGAACGTCCAGCCATTAGCGCCTAGTGCTACTTTCACCATCCTTCTACCTCTCTCCGAGATGCTCACAACAATAACACGTGAACAGTCGACCAGTTTCGCCATTTTCGGGATAATTGTTCATAGGCTCTGCGCAATAATAATCTGTCTTTGTCGAAGTCGCTTATCCCAGTGGGTTTCCCCATTTGCAGCCCGTATCTTCGCTAGGATGATCCCCCGTCCGTGTCTGCTCCGTTTACATCAGGGCCGGCCAGAAATTCTCCACGCGTGCGGTACTCCTGCACATGTGCAACTTCCGGGTCACAGTGTGCACGCCGCAGCCGTCAGCATTCATGTAGTGCATGTTTCTACGCACAGATGTCGCTTTATCCACTTGCAGGGATACTCTGTACCGGCGCATTCTAGTGCTCTTTCCACAGCTTGCAAGCCAACCGTGCGAAGGTATTTCGCGTATTAAACATTTAAAATACTGTCACAGTCTACTCGTTGAGACGTCTACTTTTATGTTAACAGTTTAACCCAGTAAAACAAGTAATGCAGTTAACAACCGTGGGTTTTTATTAAGGCAGCTTGACTGACGGCACGTAAGTACGCGTAATGTTTTTGATCTAGTATTTAAGAAAGAGAGCACTTAGTGACTACCAACGAACCTTATTCATGATTTCAAATAACATTAAACTAATGCAAGGTTTCCTATAACTAATTCTCGGTGTCCTCAGTTACATCCACATAATTTCTGTCTCGCTGACCTCTGAACAGAATGATAACCGCAGACTTCTCGATGATCACCTGTTATTTCAATACCGTTATTGCTATATCTTTCATCAGTTCCGTCTGAAATCTGCATAATAACCGACAATTAGATGAATGTTATGTTTTATCGACTTCAGCTCAGCGTAGCACTTCACACATTAAAAAAAAACCTAAATGTAAGTATACATTACAAGAATCGGTTTAATGACCAACTTTCCTAGTAATAATGTAACATGGAGTAGAATGAGGCAATAATGCACGGTTAGTAAGCAATAATTTTTATTATGAAAGGAAAAAATCCAAACACGTTCATCACTGGTCATGAGAAATGATAATCGAGTTGATGTGTCCCATCCATTTTCTTCAGGACATTTAATTTTGCTTGCCGTTCTTCACTGTTGAGTACACTACACTCGTCTTTGTGATATGTATTGTAGTGTCTTTCAATTGAAAACTTACGCTGGCCGCCTATTATTCGGCGGCACAGCAAACACTGTGAGTTTTCACCAACGGCTACAAAAAAATAATTGCAGTTCCCAGTCATTTTCAAAAGACTGAGAACATAGAGCTCCCGTCCTTTTCTTTTTCACAGCACCTGCCATTTCTCAGTACTTCTCTGTTAAGGTTACGGTTACCAGGGGTAAACGAGACTGGGTATGTGGCGCTCTTGCTTGTACCACATAAACAGGGAAGTGGACACACGTCTAATAACAGATGTCGCTGTCGCCCGCTGTCGCACACGTGCGCACATGTGCAGCACTTCCGCACGTCTGGACACTGTGCAGCGTTTGGCCGGCCCTGGTTTACATACTTTTGTTACCGCGTCACATGTCCGCAACGCCACCTGGCGGCATCCATCGTCACGGTGGGCAGTGGTCATAATGTTGTGGCTGGTCTGTGTAAGAGATTCTTACGAAACACAGGACGGAGTGAGCTAGGACGATCGCAAATGCAGATACGAGCTTCCGCATTTGCAAATGTGGTGCGCTTGCGCAAAGTTGAACACAAAAGTGTATCGTGTGGTGGCAGATATACAGAGTATACAGAGCGCTCGTTGTGTGAATCTCGAGCCTCCCTTCAGTTGTGGACATCAGTGTAGGATTCGCCTTGAAATGACAAAGCTTATCTGCTAAAAGATGGAACTCACCTGCTCGCGGGCCAGACAGTCGTTGTTCCCGTAGTACAAGGCGACTGGCGCAGTGGCGGCGGACAGCCGGTAGTCCGGAGGGACGCGGCTGCCGTAGCGCTCGCGGTTCGCCGTCGGACCGAAGTCGAACTGCCGGAAGTGGCCTGCAACACCAACGCCAAGCGTCTCATTTCGGCGTATTTGTACTCGCGGATGATGCCGAGTCGCGACCAAAATTAGCAAAGTAGTTACCAAGCCTTCCAGCAACGTGTGCAGGCGTGATCATGGGGAAAGTGAGGGGCGTGGGGGGTGGAAGATGCGGAGAAAGCGACATGGACACACGTGTGAATAAAAGCGCATAGTGTCCCTCTAAGACCACCCAGTTCGGCCTCGGTGGCACCTGCGCACCTTTGCTGACCACTTTAAAAATGTACCTGTACAGAAACAGCCAGTCACCGGTTACTAGGCGCCGGTGTGAGAGGCAATCACTTCGACACTCCTGAGATGACTGGCGCTCTCTCTCTGAACTGCGCGCCTGCTCTCCGCATGTGAAATCCAAGGAGTGTCGAAAGGGATACCTGTCACACCGGCGCCTGGTGCTCATTAACTGACTATCTCTGTACTGATATGCTGGGTCATCGGAAAATCCCATTACAAACTTCTAGGGCTTGCAGAAGGGAATGACTACATAATATACTGAATAGGACCCCATGTCCAGAAACGAACCGTTTCCACGCTACAGCCTTTAGAGTAGTCATGGGGGGAGGGGGGGGGGGGTGGCTGCTTACGTCGTATTGGCCAATGTCACTTGACGTCCATCCTCTCTCTCTCACCTGGCTTGAGCCTCAATCACGTGTCTTAGTGTTAGAGCAACATGGTTGAGTACATCTTTGCAGAATATACCGACATGATACTTCTGACTACGGGAGCTCGCGATAATTGAAGAGCTGTTCTGCCCTGAACGAGAAAATGGTTCAAATGGCTCTGAGCACTATGGGACTCAACTGCTGTGGTTACCAGTCCCCTAGAACTTAGAACTACTTAAACCTAACTAACCTAAGGACATCACACACATCCATGCCCGAGGCAGGATTCGAACCTGCGACCGTAGCAGTCCCACGGTTCCGGACTGCGCGCCTAGAACCGCGAGACCACCGCGGCCGGCCCTGAACGAGAAATTGGCCATAAATACTCTGCTTGGAATCGAACTGCGAAGCCATCCGTACCTGATGACTCATTTGTTTTCAACTCTCTCAGTTGCTTCTCTGTGCCAGAGGTGCCAATTACTATGTTCTCCAGAAGGAAGTACGTGCGACGGCCAAACGACGGTATGTTTGTGCCATCCTCTTGCGTGTATGATTTCGTAAACGCTATATTTAAAACTTCAGTTTTCCTTTTGCTGTCTTCTATTGCCACACCAGACTGGCCAAAGAGGAGCTGAGCAGAACCCTTCGATCCACTTAGCGATTTTACATAGGACCAGAAGTTTCTCATGTGCTCGCCAAGACCTTTTGCTAAGGTATGACATGGAAGTTGTTGTACGCTTCCTATGTCGATCTTTTTACAGATACACGAATTTCTATCAGCTTTTGCTTGTCGTCAATTGCGCGTTCTTCCTTGAACCGAAAGTGCAACAGTCCCTGCTTCCTCAGCATTTTCAGCATTTTGATGTTAAACCAGGATGGGTCTTTTCCGTTCTTAATCCACTTACTCAGCATATACCGGGTGATCAAAAAGTCAGTATAAATTTGAAAACGTTTGGTGATGAAGGCTCGTTCTCCTTGTTTCCTTGCAGAAAATAAAGTACCGGGTGATCAAAAAGTCAGTATAAATTTTAAAACTTAATAAACCACGAAATAATGTAGATAGAGAGGTAAAAATTGACACACATGCTTGGAATGACATGGGGTTTTATTAGAACAAAAAAAAGACGAAGTATTGCTAGACGCGTGAAAGATCGTTTGGTGTTGATCATGTGATCAGCCGCCACTTTCGTCATGCTTGGCCTCCCAGGTCCCCAGACCTCAGTCCGTGCGATTATTGGCTTTGGGGTTACCTGAAGTCGCAGGTGTATCGTGATCGACCGACATCTCTAGGGATGCTGAAAGACAACATCCGACGCCAATGCCTCACCATTACTCCGGACATGCTTTACAGTGCTGTTCACAACATTATTTCTCGACTACAGCTATTGTTGAGGAATGATGGTGGACATATTGAGCATTTCCTGTAAAGAACATCATCTTTGCTTTGTCTTACTTCGTTATGCTAATTATTACTATTGTGATCAGATGAAGCGCCATCTGTCGGACATTTTTTGAACTTATGTATTTTTTTGGTTCTAATAAAACCCCATGTCATTCCAATCATGTGTGTCAATTTGTACCTCTCTATCTACATTATTCCGTGCTTTACTCAGTTTTCAAATTCATACTGACTTTTTGATCACCAGGTACTTCTCGAGAGTGCGATTTACAGTCCGTTTAAACTTAGTGCGATTTACAATCCGTTTAAATTTGACCCATAATTCGTCTGCGTTCGTCATATTGGAACTAAATGATGTACATTCATTGTCTAAGTGGGATACCAACAACTGCCTATCAGCACTTTCTAGCAAAACTGCTTTCCTAGCTTTCTAGGTGGATTTATAAACTTTAGTAACCATCGTCACTTTGATGACATTATGATTACTAATACCTGTCTGACAATGTCGATAAGATCAGGCTTGTTTGTATCTGCTAAGTCCAAAATATTTAAATTGCATGTAGGCTGTCGAACTAGCTGTTCGAGACAGTTTTCGAAAAACATGTTCAGAACTACTACACAAGACTGTCCATTACCTACAATGAAACCATATACGTCCCAGTCTATACTTGGTATGCAAAGGCGCCTCTAACTAATACTGTATGATCTGGGTATTTCTGTGCCACTGAGCGTAGACTTTATATGAATGATTTTAAAACTGTCACCATGGAATCGGATGGCCAGTAAAAATACCCGATAATTAATTTGAGTTCACAAAGACTTGTTACATGCATCCTTAGACTCAATTTCAACCTCAAAATAAAAAATATTTTAGTCGATAGCGATCAACACTCTGCCCTCCTGGAGTATCTAATCTGTCTTTCCGATATACGATCCATACCTCGCTTAATATTTCAGAGCTTTCTTTTGGGTTTCAGCCATCTCTCGGATCCGAGAGTAATTTGAGCTTGATAACTTCCCTGGCGGGCAGTTAATTCAGTCAACACTTTATTATGTTCAAAATGTTCAAATGTGTGTGAAATCTTATGAGACTTAACTGCTGAGGTCATCAGTCCCTACGCTTACACACTACTTAACCTAAATCATCCTAAGGACAAACACACACACCCTTGCCCGAGGGAGGACTCGAACCTCCGCCGGGACCAGCCGCACAGTCCATGACTGCAGCGCCTCAGAGCGCTCGGCTAATCCCGCGCGGCTTTGTTATGAATACCTCGACAGTTTGCTATTAAGATTTTAACGTTCAAAGTATTTTTTCTTTGTACTGTGTCTGATTTCAGTTTCTGTGTATCAGATGCCGAGCGTTCATCAGAGGACCTCGTATCACCACCTAACATAAGAAACTCCCATGTGTAATCTATAAGAATTCTGCTAGCCCCCAGCTGACACTGAGCGCACATTGGACTTCTTTTCAGCCCTGTTCGGCGCTTCATAATACGCCCAACATTGGAGTTACCGATGACTAGTGAACTCCTGTACCCGTGTCCAAGCTGAGACCCTGCTAAAGGAGTGACCACCTGTCCACTCACAGGGTGAATGGCCGAGGACCAGATGGCCCGACTCCACGTTGACTCTCCCCCTCAAGCAACGCATCTACATGTACATGGATATTCCACAAATCACCCTTAAGTGCCTGGCAGAGGGTTCATCGAACCACCTTCACAATAATTCTCGATTACTCCTCTCTAGGACAGCGCACGGAAAAAACGAACACCTATATTTTTCTGTGTGAGCTTTGATTTCCCTTATTTTATTATGATGATCATTTCTCCGTATGTACGTCGGCGTCAACAAATTATTTTCGCATTAGAACTAAAAAGTTGGTGATTGAAATTTCATGAGAAGGTTGCGTCGCAACGAAAAACGCCTTTGTTTTAGTGGTGTCCATCCCAAATTCTGTATCATTTCCTTGACTCTATCCCCTATGTCACGATAATACAAAACGTGCTGCTCTTCGCTGAACTTTCTCGATATGCGCCGTTAATCCTCTCTGGTAAGGGTCCCAGATTGCACAGCAGTACTCCAAAATAGGACGGACAAAAGCAGTGCAGGCAATCTCTTAAGTAGACCTGTCACATTTTCTTAGTGTTCTGCCAATAAAACGCAGTCTTTGGTTTGCCTTCCCCACAACATTTTCTATATGTTCTTTCCAATTTAAATTATTCGTAATTTTAATTCCTAGGTATACAGTTAAATTTACACCCTTTAGATTAAACTGACTTATCGTGTAATCGAAGTTTAACAGATTCCTTTTGGCACTTATGTCGATTTCCTCACACTTTTCATTATTTAGGGTCAATTGCAATTTTCTCACCATTCAGATATCTTTCCTAAGTCGTTTTGCAATTTGTTTTGATCTTCTTTTTTCGATGAGTTTACTAGACGATAAATGACAGGATCATCTGCAAACAATCTAAGACGGCTGCTTAGATTGCCCCCTAAATCGTTTATATAGATGAGGAACAGCAGAGGGCCAAAAATCACTTCTGTTTCACTCGATGACTTTCCGTCAGTTGCTACGAACTGTGAACTCTGACAGGAAATCACGTATCCAGTCACATAACTCAGGCGATATTCCATAAGCACACAATTTATCTACAAGCCGCTTGTGAGGTACAATGTCAAAATCCTTCTGGAAACATTTAAACACGGAATTAATTTGGAGTAGCTTGTCAATAGCACTAAATACTTCGTGTGTGTTGAGAGCTAGTTGTGTTTCTCAAGAACGATGTTTTCTAAATATTTATTGATTGTGTGTCAATAGGCCGTTCTCTTCGAGGTAAATATACAATTTACGTTCCAAAATTCTGCTGCATATCGACGTTAATGATATCGGCCTGTAATTTAGTGGATTACTCCTACTACCCTTTTTGAATATTGTTGTGGCCTTTGCAACTTTCCAGTCTTTGGATACGTATCTTCCGTCGAGCGAGCGGTTGTACGTGACTCTTAAGTATGGAGTTACTGCGTCAGTATACTTTGAAAGGAATTTAATTGGTACACAGTGTGGACCAGAAGCTTGCCTTTGTTGAGTGATTTAAGTTGCTACACTACTCCAGGGATATAGACTTCTAAGTTACTGATTTTGGCAGATGACCTTGATTCAAATTCTTGAATATTTACTTCGTCTTCTTTGGTGAAGGAATTTCGAAATTCTGTGTTTAACGACTCTGCTTTGGCAATACTGTCGTCGAAAGTATTTCTATCGCTATCGCGCAGCGAAAGCATTGACTTTGTCTTGCCTCTAGCATACTATACAAACGACCAGAATCTCTTTGTATTTTCTGGCAGGTTTCGAGATAAAGTTTCATCGTCGAAACTATTATAACCATGTCGCATTGATGTCCGCCCTAAATTTCAAGCTTCTGCAAGAGATCTCCAATCTTAGAGACTTTGCGTTCGTTTAAATTTGGCGTGCTTTTCTCGTTGCCTCTGCACAGCATTCCGATCTGTTTTGTGTACCAAAAGGGATCAGCTCCGTCGTTTGTTAATTTATCTGGGATAAATCTCTCAATTACTGTCGTTACTATTTCTTTTAATTCAAGCCACATCTGGTCTACACTTACGTTGTTAACTTGGTAGGAGTGAAGATTGTCTCTCAGGAAGGCGTCAAGTGAATTTTTATTCTCTCAGGAAGGTGCCAAGTGAATTTTTTTTCTCTGCTGTTTTGAATAGGTATATTTTTCGTTTACTTTTGGAGGATTTGAGGGTCACAATATTCAATCTCGCTGGGACAATCCTGGGTTCACGAATCCCTGTATCCGTTTTGTTGTTCGCTATTAGCTCAGATTATTTGTTGCTAAGAGATCAAGTGTTTCTTCACAACTGTTTACTATTCGTGAGGGCTCATGAAGTAACTACTCGAAATAAAGTTTATAAAATGCGTTTAGCACATTTCAGATGATGTTTTATGCGTACTTCCGTATTTAAACACGCATTTTCACCAACATATCGAGGGTCAACTGAAGTACCACGAACTAGAATTGTATGAGTCGGGTATGGGTTTGAAATTAATTTCATTTTCTTTGAATTTCTCAGCAACTCTATCACCTGAGTCGATAGGTCGGTAAAAGGATCCGATTGCTACACTACTGGCCATTAAAAATGCTACACCAGGAAGATGACGTGCTACAGACGAGTAATTTAACCGACAGGAAGAAGATGCTGTGATATGCAAATGATTAGCTTTACAGAGCATTCACACAAGGTTGCCGCCGGTGGCGACACATACAACGTGCTGACATGAGGAAAGTGTTCAACCGATTTTTCATACACAAACAGCAGTTGACCGGCGTTGCCTGGTGAAACGTTGTTGTGATGCCTCGTGTATGGAGGAGAAATGCGTACCATCACGTTTCCGACTCTGAAAAGATCGGATTGTAGCCTATCGCGATTGCGGTTTATCGTATCGCGACATTGCTGCTCACGTTGGTCGAGATCCAAAGACTGTTAGCAGAAAATGGAATCGGTGGGTTCAGGAGGGTAATACGGAACGCCGTGCTGGATCTCAACTGCCTCGTATCACTAGCAGTCGAGATGACGGGCATCTTATCCTCATGGCTGTAACGGATCGTGCAGCCACGTCTCGATCCCTGAGTCAACAGATGGTGACGTTTGCAAGACAAAAACCATCTGCACGAACAGTTCGACGACGTTTGCAGCAGCATGGACTATCAGCTCGGAGACCATGGCTGCGGTTACCCTTGACGCCGAATCACAGACAGGAGCGCCTGCGACCGTGTACTCAACGACGAACCTGAGTGTACGAATGGCAAAACGTCATTTTTTCAGATGAACCGAGGTTCTGTTTACAGCATCATGATGGTCGCATCCGTGTTTGGCGACATCACGGTGAACGCACGTTGGAAGCGTGTATTCGTCATCGCCATACTGACGCGATGGTATGGGCGCGATGGTATGGGGTGCCATTGGTTACACGTCTCGGTCACCTCTTGTTCGCACTGACGGCACTTTGAACAGTGGACGTTATATTTCACATGTGTTATGACCAGTGGCTCTACCCTTCATTCGATCCCTGCAAAACCCTACATTTCAGGAGGATAATGCACGACCTATGTTGCAGGTCCTGCACGGGCCTTTCTGGATACAGAAAATGTTCGACTGCTGCCCTGGCCAGCACATTCTACAGATTTCTCACCAATTAAAAACGTTTGGTCAATAGTGGCCGAGCAACTGGTTCGTCACAATACGCCAGTTACTACTCTTGATGAACTGTGGTATCGTGTTGAAGCTTTATGGTCAGCCCTACCTGTACACTCCATCCAAGCTCTGTTTGACTCAATGCCCAGGCGTATCAAGGCCGTTATTTCGGCCAGAGGTGGCTATTCTGGGTATTGATTTCTCAGGATCTATGCACCCTAATTGCGTGAAAATGCAATCAAATGTCAGTTCTAGTATAATATATTTGTTGAATGAATACCCGTTTCTCATCTGCATTTTTTCTTGGTGTAGCAATTTTAATGGCCAGTAGTGTATTATAATCCGATTGCCAAGAATGACCTCTCCCCATACTGGCTCACACTAACTGCCTGCTTCAATTTCGCTACAAGATAAACTACTTCTAACAGCAGCAACCACGACAGCGCCAACTGTGTTTAGCCTATCCTTTCTGAACACCGTTGGGTTGTTTGCAAAATTTCCGCTGAACTTACCTCCGTCTTTAGCCAGCTGTCTGCGCCTGTTACGGTTTGATCGTCAGTGCTTTCTATTAGCGCTTGGAGCTCTGGTACTTTCCCAACACAGCTACGACAGTTTACAACGGTTATACCGGAGGTTCCTGTATATACACTCCTGGTAATTGAAATAAGAACACCGTGAATTCATTGTCCCAGGAAGGGGAAACTTTATTGACACATTCCTGGGGTCAGATACATCACATGATCACACTGACAGAACCAAAGGCACATAGACACAGGCAACAGAGCATGCACAATGTCGGCACTAGTACAGTGTATATCCACCTTTCGCAGCAATGCAGGCTGCTATTCTCCCATGGAGACGATCGTAGAGATGCTGGATGTAGTCCTGTGGAACGGCTTGCCATGCCATTTCCACCTGGCGCCTCAGTTGGACCAGCGTTCGTGCTGGACGTGCAGACCGCGTGAGACGACGCTTCATCCAGTCCCAAACATGCTCAATGGGGGACAGATCCGGAGATCTTGCTGGCCAGGGTTGTTGACTTACACCTTCTAGAGCACGTTGGGTGGCACGGGATACATGCGGACGTGCATTGTCCTGTTGGAACAGCAAGTTCCCTTGCCGGTCTAGGAATGGTAGAACGATGGGTTCGATGACGGTTTGGATGTACCGTGCACTATTCAGTGTCCCCTCGACGATCACCAGTGGTGTACGGCCAGTGTAGGAGATCGCTCCCCACACCATGATGCCGGGTGTTGGCCCTGTGTGCCTCGGTCGTATGCAGTCCTGATTGTGGCGCTCACCTGCACGGCGCCAAACACGCATACGACCATCATTGGCACCAAGGCAGAAGCGACTCTCATCGCTGAAGACGACACGTCTCCATTCGTCCCTCCATTCACGCATGTCGCGACACCACTGGAGGCGGGCTGCACGATGTTGGGGCGTGATCGGAAGACGGCCTAACGATGTGCGGGACCGTAGCCCAGCTTCATGGAGACGGTTGCGAATGGTCCTCGCCGATACCCCAGGAGCAACAGTGTCCCTAATTTGCTGGGAAGTGGCGATGCGGTCCCCTACGGCACTGCGTAGGATCCTACGGTCTTGGCGTGCATCCGTGCGTCGCTGCGGTCCGGTCCCAGGTCGACGGGCACGTGCACCTTCCGCCGACCACTGGCGACAACATCGATGTACTGTGGAGACCTCACGCCCAACGTGTTGAGCAATTCGGCGGTACGTCCACCCGGCCTCCCGCATGCCCACTATACGCCCTCGCTCAAAGTCCGTCAACTGCACATACGGTTCACGTCCACGCTGTCGCGGCATGCTACCAGTGTTAAAGACTGTGATGGAGCTCCGTATGCCACGGCAAACTGGCTGACACTGACGGCGGCGGTGCACAAATGCTGCGCAGCTAGCGCCATTCGACGGCCAACACCGCGGTTCCTGGTGTGTCCGCTGTGCCGTGCGTGTGATCATTGCTTGTACAGCCCTCTCGCAGTGTCCGGAGCAAGTATGGTGGGTCTGACACACCGGTGTCAATGTGTTCTTTTTTCCATTTCCAGGAGTGTACATTGTTCCTGTGTTCGACCTGCATCCTGTGAGACTGAAGCCCTTCTTGTGTTTCCCCGAGACACTCTAACCTAAATAACCGCCCAGTCCACGCCATTCCTACCTGTATAGCTGTCTCCTGCGTGACGTGGACTCCTGACTTATTCAGCGGGACCCAAAACCCAACCACGCTATGGTGCAAGTCGAGGAGTCTCCAGCCTACAAGGTTGCAGGACCGTCTGAGCCTCTGCTACAGACCCTTCACTCGGCTCCGTACCAGAGGTTCGCAATCGGTCCTGTCGACTGGGCTGGAATTCGTGAGCTCTGCTTTCATTTCACAAGCAAGATTGGCAGCCTTTACCACTTCTGTTAGCCGCTCAAAACCAGAGAGAATCTCCTCCGACAAAAAGCGACAAACACCATTGGTACCGATGTGAGCCACCACCTGCAGATTTTTGCACCTTGTGCTCTTCATGACATTCGGGAGGACCCTTTCCAAGTCTGGAATGACTCCACCCTGTACGCACATGGAGTGTACATTGGCTGTCTCCCCTTCCTAGCTTTAATGTCCTTAGGGGTGTCATTACGCGACTAACGTTGGAGCTCCCATCTACCAATAATCCCGCCCTCTGTGACTGCCCGGATTCTGCAGGCTGAGAGGTTTCCTCTGAAACAGGACAACCGACTGCATCCGCCTGAGGGACAATGTTAGCCACGGACAGCATCTGGAACCTGTTTGTCGGATTAACGGGGAAGGCCTTACGTGCGGCCCATGGGAAGTCTTTCGCCGATTGCCACGCAAATATGTTACAATGTGCCACCCACCACGTAGTAACAGCAGATCCCCCATGTTTGGCACACTGCAAGGTGCCCCTGCAGCAAAGCCAATGCGTGAAACAAGGCCTGAGGTGTCCCGTGCAGTGCACCAGACTCTCCACCACCTCTACACCCTGAGTCAGAGACTTGGAGATGGCTTACTACAGCCAAAAGTGTCTTCTGATGTTCATGAACTGCAGCCAGCTCCTCCTGCATCCGCATCCACCGGGCATATATCCTATGTTAGAACTACCAACATAAGAATTAACAATAAAAGTACGCAGACAAAGCCAAACTTTTAACTTGAGTCTCTCCTGGTGTCTCCGTGACGGAGGCCGGTGCCTTTCTGAGCTGTGTAGATGGCCATTCAAAACATAGGAGTGGGAACTGTGCTACAGATTGCGCGAATCTTCACTCTGCAGTCACTAAAACGCGAGATTACGCCTCTTCACTACAAAACCAGGCAAATAATTTAAGAATTAAATTACGAAAGAAAAAGCTAAATATGTAACTTTCTACCCTCCTGATGTGGCACCAATGGCAGTTAGAGCCTGTTTCAAGCAAATGTTCAGTCTTCCACTAACGTAGGCAATATGTCCTTTTTATATGCTCAAAGTATCACCAGATGCACACAAAACATTAGATTTTGATTCAGGGAAGGAACAAAATGATTTCAGGAGTAGTAGTAATACTATTTGGTAATTCCTAAACGAAAATTTGCATGGCTCACATGGCTCTAAGCACTATGGGCCGTAACTTCTGAGGTCATCAGTCCCCTAGAACTTAGAACTACTTAAACCTAAATAACCTAAAGACATCACATACATCCATGCCCGAGGCAGGATTCGAACCTGCGACTGTAGCGATCGCGCGGTTCCAGACTGTAGCGCCTAGAACCGCTCGGCCACCGAAAATTTGCAACTGGGGGTCATGAGATATGAGAAAGTTTTTCCTTGACGTGGTTCGAGTTAAATCCGTGCTGACGACACTGAGAACTAATTCAACCTAGGTTAATATGCTGAATAATATGTATGCCCCACAACTAGGAACCAATTAAATTTCTTCATGGGTTAGTAACTTCTTATCGTTGATTTATTGTAGTGAAGCTTTGACACGACTGCTCAAAAAGCATGAGCATTGGTACTGGTCCAGAGAATGCGAGCAAGCTTTTGAACAGATCAAGCAAGCTCTTTGCAATGCAAAGTTATTATACCACTCAGACATGAGTTAGGATTTTCCCTCTCAACAGCTGCATCAAATATTTTTCCAGCAGTGTACCTGCTTCACATACGTCCAATCAATGGTAAATCAACCATTCGTACAATCGGTTTCTCAAGCAGGATTCTAACTAGTTGTGGCAGATCGTACTCCACCAACGAGTTAGAAGCTTTAGCTATACTGATGGCTTTCAAGAGATTTCACTGTAACATATACAGCCATCATGCAAATGTGCATGTGACCACCAAGCTCTCAGTTTTTTATTACATTGCATATTATTGCATGCAAGACTATCAAGGTTGTTGCTAGATGCACATGAGTACAGTTTTAACACTATTCATGTCAGGGGCCAAGATAATGTAGTGGCAGATGCCCCACCTAGGCTGCCTGAGGAACTAGGAGACATGATCGTGAATGTGATATTCAGCTGTATTTAATGAAGGATGTGTCAAATAGGAATTGCTTCTTGGATCTACACAAAACTGTGGCACAGATGCAAGATACTGATCTCTGCTGGCTAAAAGTGAAACAACATTTACTTAATGATCCATCTGAGAACTTAAGCACTCATTATAGGATCCGCACTGGCGTGTTATTCTACAAGAGACATCCTGAGTTTAAGGCCTATTATGTTTACATACCTACTGAGGCAGAAAATAAAATCATATGGCATGCTCATTGTGCCTGGGGTCATTTTGGAGAGATCACGTGTGCAAAACAGATTAGAATTAGTGTCTAAAGATAGATGGTGCAGTAATTATTTACAACTCATCTGGTTTGTCAGAAGACAATACCTTCATATACATGGAGGAAGTGTGAAGTGCATCGTATCCTACCTACAGAAGCGTTACAAATAGTGACTTCTAACATCTGTGGACACCTATCAAGACGCAAAACAGGCCTGAGGTATTGGTACTGTTATGACTTTTTTCTATATATGTTACAATGTATGCAACACATACTGCTGCAAGTGAGCCTAGCATCGGAAGGAATTCTTTCAGAAAATGGCATTACTTTCACTGGTGATAAGTGGAAAGATTTTCTGCAAATAACTTACTTTAAGCATACATTAATATCTAACTACCATCCTGAAGCTACTCCTGCAGGGTGTTTTTAGAAACCTAAATAAGTATATGAGACCTTACTGCAACCACAAGCACAATACATTTAACCAGTATTTAGGAACATTTGAGGAAGGAATGGATGATTTGCCCCATACTTCCTCAGACTGAACTCCTATGGATCTTGTGCTAGACTAGCCTGAGTATAATGAATGGTGTTCTCTCATTCAAAGCTTCTGTGTGATGAATCAGTGTGGGAGGAAGAAATGAGGCTAGCTGTTATTACACTTACTGATAAAGCAATACAAAGTAAACAATATTGTGACAGCAAACAAAGACTAACATACTGATGTCAGATGGGTGACAAAGTACTCATATGATATCATCCCAAATCATCTCCGCAAATTAAATGTAATAGGAGGTGGCAGCTAATACATTTTGGTCCATATGTGGTAGGCAGTATACATAACCCTGGACATTGTCTTTTGGTATACCCAGAGTCTAGTTGGGTTAAGGGATTGTACACTTACCAAGATTTAAAAAACTTATATGAATAGTGCATAGGCTTACACATGCTGTTCAACCTATATATAACACTCTGTGATAGCTGAACGCTATTATGTTCTGTGTGACATGTTAGCTTCAGAGACAGAATTACAGTCGCAGTTCAGTTAGAAAAACTGTTGGGCACTACAGTGCAGAACCCAGCATTCTTTGAGTATCTACATGGTTTAGGATGAGTTGATGGACTTTTTGGTTTGGCAAATTTTTTAGTTTAATTTGGGTGGGTTACCTAAGTCAATGAAATGTCCGTACAAGACTACTGTCCAGTTTTGAAATCTCTCCAACTTTTCTGTACTTCTATATGTATCTATTTTAGCAAATCCTCATTAGCTCTGTGCAGAAACTATATACAACATAATGATGAAAAGAAAACTACATGTTTTATCAGTGATCTGTATATGAAATGGCATATCAATTCAGGGTATTTTTCGGACTTACTCTTGCATATAATCCATCTTCAAAACTAGACGGGATTTTAGTGCGCCTGTAACAAATGCTACAGCACTGATAATTATTGCACCATACTATTCTCAAACCACCGGTATTCTCGAATCACGCTTTCTGCTACCAAGTCGCTCACAAAGAAACAACTCTCCTTCAGAAAGGAGTGAATAAAGTATAGCAGTGGTACCATCGTATGAATTTCTGTGACCATACATCGATGCTCGTAGAAAGGACGAGATCTCTTGCATCGCCCTTCGCCACAACAGATATCAGTAATCTCAAACATTCAGTATCGGATAAAGAATACTAAGAGCAGAAAAGCCGAACAATGTCCTACTACAAAAAGACCTAGACACCTGTCTAAACTAATATGCAGGCCGATTATTATTAAAGTTGAACTTCAAAAACGCTGTAGAAATAACACCACGGATCAGAATGACGTCAAATTGCAACGGAATATTATCGGAGGAGAGGGAAAACGTATGGCAGAAGAAAAAACAGTGTGAAAATAGATCAAGAGATGGCGCTGTATGTGTCAGAATACGCAAATGAAAACACCTGTCATGTGCACGATCCATTGAAGTTGGTATAAACACGCCGGGTACACGGCTTTTCCTCCTTTCACGTCTGCGACGTTCGCCATGACGACCTCAATTTGGGATCGTGCTCTGCTTGTAATGCTGTTTTACATGAATGATGACTGTTCACACGTCGCTCTGCAGAAGTTCCGGACACTGAAGGTTTTGAAAAAAGGCGTTAGTCCGATGACTGCAGTGGATCTGGATAAAATGATTCGGAAATTAGAAAAGACGGGTTCTTTGATGTGCAACCTGTTAGAGGCAGGAAACGAACTGATTCGACGTCAGTGGAAGCAATGGCTACAGCAGTGCAGGAGGAGACGAGTGGTGGTGTGCAAACATGTAGTGCACGGAGAATTGCCCGAACATTGGACATAGCCGTGAGCACGGTGCGTAAAATCCTACGAAACATCCTTCTTCGCTATCCATTCAAAATCACCCATGCCCGCGAGTTGCTTCCAGTTGACCTGCCAGCTTCACCTTTGCTTTAGAATTTCTTTCTCGCGTGGAAGAAGGCAACGGTTAGCCGTGGAAGATTTTGTTGACAGACGAAGCCCACTACCATCTGAAGCATATGTCAATACACAGAATTGTCGAATATGGGCAACGGAAAACCCACAGACGCATCAACCAGTACCACTTCATCCTGAAAAGGTCACTGTGTGGTGCGGGTTCACGGCATCATTTATCATAGGGCCATATTTTTTCGAAGAGACATGTGCTCCCGTCCTGTTATCTGTGCCGTCACTGGTAAGCGCTTTCAGTGTCTTTTGCGCAACCACGCCATTCCAGCTCTCCAACAGCGTGGATGTGTGGATGGGATCATTTTTATGCAACATGGCTTACCTCCGCACATTGAAAATCCAGTTAAGCAGCTACTGAAGCGCCGTTTCGGAAATGCTAGAATAATCAGCCTCCATTTCCCTACAGCCTGGCCGATCACGTGATCTTAATCCGTCTGACTTCTGGCTGTGGGGCTATCTGAAAGATGTTGTGTTCAGTGTTCCGATTGCAAACCTAGCTGCATTAAAAGCACGCATTGCGCAACACATTCTGAACGTGTTCCCGGAAACACTTCGAGCAGTTGTGGAATATGCTGTTTCTCGATTTCGACTTGTTGCAGAAAATGGTGGACAGGATACTGAACATGTTTTGCGCCAGTCACACGGAAATTCATAATCCGATTTGATTTTGATTAATGCTTTTTATGCGGTTTTTGGCCTCAGGATAGTTAAAAACCGATTTTTCCCATGCAATGTGATATGACCTTGCCGTGGTGGATGGTCTTACGTAACTAACACCATCACACCTGTACACCCATGCACACTGAGTAGTACATTTTGTTTAGCGTCAGAAGTAAACCTTAGGCATTGTTATATGAATCATTTGTCATTTGTAGTCGATCACTATTAAATCATGATACTTACAGCGCCATCTATTGCTACATTTTGAAAGTGTTTATTTTTCTTCTGCCATACGTTTTCCCCCTTCTCCGATAATATTCCGTTGCAATTTGACGTCATTCTAACCAGTGGAGTTAGCCAAAATGAGATTTTCACTCTGCAGCGGAGTGTGCGCTGATATGAAAGTTTCTGGCATATTAAAACTGTGTGCTGGACCGAGACTCGAACTCGGACCTTTGCCTTTCGCGGGCAAGTGCTCTAACAAGTGAAGCTGTTAGGACGGGGCGTGATTCGTGCTTGGGTAGCTCAGTTTGTAGAGCACTTGCCCGCGAAAGGCAAAGGTCCCGAGTTCGAGTCTCGGCCCGGCACACAGTTTTAATCTGCCAGGAAGTTTCAGTGGAGTTATTTCTACAGCGGTTTGCAAGTTTAGCTTTAATTACAATCGCCCTTTATATAGGATTAAGAAATACATGTTTCGTAACCAGACATTAATTTGAGTGAGACTTTTCTGTCAAAGATTATTGGCAAAGTGTCGAAACACCCCTTAGGGAAACTACGTAGCTAATAAAGTGAAAGGTGAACATCGTCAAAAGGATGAGAACTTATCGAAGTATGAACACAATGGCACACCGCCCCCAGCCTCAATCATGGCTTCAGTTCAGCGAGGAAGTTTCTTCAGGAATATTTTATCCAACTGAAGCAACTCTTTCATGATCTGATCCCTTAGAGCTATCGTACTGTGAGGATATTGACTGTTACATTGCACCCACATCGCAATCATCTGTTTGTCTGCACGTGTAGATCACAACTACCGATTGCCGTCCCGTTAGGATAATTCGTAGTCCGTTGTTTTTCTTGTCTCAGACTGTACATAAACTTGGTTATATATTTCGACGATGATTTCGTTTATGGAAGTACTGATCATGCCCAACATTTTGGTACTTAAAAATGGCCATAGGCCAAAATCATGATTGTACAATAGAGTAAACCATCTATAAAGTCAAATGGCGGAACTTCCATATAAAAAGAATTACGTCATTGTAGCCCCAAACTATTGTAAAATTATCACAAGTTAGTCAACACACACACACACACAAACACACACACACACACACACATACACACACACACACACACACACGAAACTAACTAGCTAGCCATCTTCATTCACGGTGTGGTCTTGGTGACATCCAAACACGATACCTTCACTCTGACATTCTGTCACGTCTCCACGTCGATTGACGTTACTGCATTGAGTCCATACAGTCGACTAACACATACACATCAGAGTCCATTCAACCGACTTGCATATATACATCACTTTTTTACTACGACCTGCATCAGCCGTGCAGCGCTCGAAGGAACCAGTGTGCTCTTTGATGTGGGTGAGTAATATTTTGCTCCATGAGTCTATCTGACAACATATGTGTAACTTGTAATAGCAAAGCATTCAGTTGTTGACAACACATGCATCAACGTCTATGGAGAAGGCTAGCACTGACTCTCACCTCCATTTCGGATCTCCTGGGCGTAGTGGTCGAGCTGCCTGACAGACGCTCCTGCCGGCGAGTGCGCCAGGTAGACGGGCAGCATTGTCTGCAAAGTGGCAACACAAAATATTTCCTTACTCCAAATATGCCTCGGTCTCGACATAGTTTAATACTGTACCAGTGACTCGTTATCGGTCACTCATTCTGCTTTCTCATGAGGTATTTCAAGTGTAAAACAGATAAACGTTCAGCAGCAGATTATATATATACTCCCGAACAGGCCATGAAGGCCCAACGGTACCGACCGATCGCCGTCTCATCGTCAGCCCATAGGCGTCACTGGATGCAGATGTGGAGGAGCATGTGGTCAGCACACCGCTTTCCCGGCCGTATGTCAGTTTCAGAGACCCATTTATATATATATATATATATATATATATATATATATATATATATATATATATATATATATATATATATATAACATCGTGAGTCAGCTGCCCATACTGACTTCTGTTTATGCAACTCACAATGTTACATCTTACCTTCAAAAATCAAGTGCGAGATTTTCATATTCTCTCGCTCGCTCTACGTGCAGGATCTTTTTGTAGGAAATTTAATTTATTTAAAGTTTTGAACGCGGCTGCATGGTCATCAAACGTTCACAAAGTGAAGTTAACAGTAATAGCAGCCTCGCTCACAAAAAAGGAGTCTTCGGACCCAGGTTTCGGCACTGCTATGTGTGCCTTCATCAAAAATAAAACTCTCAAATTGTCCTACAACATAACTACAGCAAAGAAAAAAATTTATTAATTGTAAGTACTAGCTAGTAGTGCAAAAAAGGAACATTACTTATATGTCACTTATTAAACTAAAAATCAAGCGATAAAGCTTTAGTCACAAAACTTGTAAAGCAGAATACAAAAAAAGGCAAGCCACTATGGGCTGCTCACATGCGTCGAGCTACGGTAGCATCAGACTGAGGCGCAGGCGTTAACAATTGCGGGCAGGTGAACATTACACCAAGAGTGCCATCAAGTAGCCGCAAATACTAACACACTACTTAACATTCAAAATGTAGACAGGCAAATGTTACGATGAACATTATATTGTACACGCAGTGGAAGACAATAATTTTATCTGACATCAGCAGACACGGTAACAAATTATCTACATGAGAGCTTATAAATACAGTTTAAGGGCTGTATGCACCATTTTAGAAATACCAGAGGAACTGATTAACTCAGCGAGCAGAAAAGAATGTCATAACATGAAATGCAGTTACTATAATTTTTTTAGAAACAGGAAAATTATGAGTCGACTTACATAGAAAAAAATATTTCGCAAACTGCACGAGAGAACACGAGATCAAATATCAAGTAACGGCTTTATACCATTGAAGAAGCCTTTATTACGTTATTTCGGGGTTGCTGTATCTTAACCAGGGATGGTTTAGAGTTGCGGGACGTAGAAAAAGAGCCGGGAGGACGCATCGTCAAAGGCGTTCTGAGTGGAGTAACTCTTAAATCTCTACGCTCCCTCCAGGTCAAATAACAGAGCTGCAAGGACAAAGTTTTTTACTGAAGATGTCCCGTATTATCTGAGGTAGGCGAAAGGTGAGATCATCATCTCAGGAGCCGGCCGTTGTGGCCGAGCGGTTCTAGGCACTTCAGTCCGGAACCGCGCTGCTGCTACGGTCACAGGTTCGAATCCTGCCTCGGGCATGGATGTGTGTGATGTCTTAGGTTAATTAGGTTTAAGTAGTCCCATAGTGCTCAGAGCCATTTTAGCCATCATCGAAGGAGATTTTAATTCCGTCCTCAGCTGCCACAATATGGCCTCCAGTGGTCATAATAAACCGCTTACGCGATCGTTATTCAAACTCTGTATGTTTTTTTTAGTATTAACGAATATTCTTATAATAAAATAGCACACTGGTCTTATAAATAAATCTGTACGTATTCTGACCACTGGAGGCTATATTGTGGCAGCAGTTTTCGCTACTGCCGTTGAGTGAAACTGAAGCACGAAGATCGACTTGCAAGCCACCGGACATTCGCTGCCTCTTCTGCGTACCGTCTCTGCCACGGTTTCTGTGGTGGGCCTCGCTGTAGTGCAACTGTAGATTCTGGCAAGCCATTACTATTGTAACTAAATGCAGTTGTCTCTGTTGCAGAAAGTACATAGAAATGCCCACAGGGGCAGTCCGCACACGATAGGGATTACAGCATGCCTGTCATTTAGTTTCTTTTACTTAAATCAATTATGATAGGATAAGACACGTCAAATGTATATATACGTAATTTGTGTATTTATTGCTGTATGTATTTTTCTTATAAATTCGACTAAACCAATCAATGTTGTATATCTCACGCGTGACTGTTCATCAATGATGTAATGCTGTGGGCGATGGTCGGAGCTTACATTATATAATCTCGTCAAAAGCTGCTTAATTCAGCAGTGATAACCATACTTTTATGGATCTCTCTCCATCTGCTAGTCATGATGGGTATAGCACTTTTTAATTATTTTAGCTCATATTCTAGACGTTATTTAGGCGTATTTTCATTCCTCTGTATTGAATACGCGCTGATGCCAGGCCAGCCTTCAGGGAAGTTTTACGGCCCAAATACGACAACTGCGTCGTCTCACCAGGGAAGATCATTGCAACGATGAAAAGCCTGACGATAGTCTGAGGAAGGGGCCGAAACCGGATTCTAACAAATTAAAACTCTGAAAATACGATCGAGACTGTATTTATTTTGATTTACAGCATTTTGTACTGATCGCTGTGCTCCAATTACAGAATGCTTTCTAAAATTTTACATTATTGTCCAGTACCGAGGGCGCTGATGTAGCGCCTCTGGCTGGGAAAATGTTACGATTGGTGTGTATCACAAGGTGGCGGTGGTTGGTGGAGGGGGGTGGGGGGTGGCTGGTATAGCGCCTGTAGGTGTGTCACTGATATCGAAGAGTTTTTGAAGCAGGACCACTGGACAGATCCCTCAGAGCGAGAGGAAGTATTTAAGAACTACACTCCTGGAAATGGAAAAAAGAACACATTGACACCGGTGTGTCAGACCCACCATACTTGCTCCGGACACTGCGAGAGGGCTGTACAAGCAATGATCACACGCACGGCACAGCGGACACACCAGGAACCGCGTTGTTGGCCGTCGAATGGCGCTAGCTGCGCAGCATTTGTGCACCGCCGCCGTCAGTGTCAGCCAGTTTGCCGTGGCATACGGAGCTCCATCGCAGTCTTTAACACTGGTAGCATGCCGCGACAGCGTGGACGTGAACCGTATGTGCAGTTGACGGACTTTGAGCGAGGGCGTATAGTGGGCATGCTGGAGGCCGGGTGGACGTACCGCCGAATTGCTCAACACGTGGGGCGTGAGGTCTCCACAGTACATCGATGTTGTCGCCAGTGGTCGGCGGAAGGTGCACGTGCCCGTCGACCTGGGACCGGACCGCAGCGACGCACGGATGCACGCCAAGACCGTACGATCCTACGCAGTGCCGTAGGGGACCGCACCGCCACTTCCCAGCAAATTAGGGACACTGTTGCTCCTGGGGTATCGGCGAGGACCATTCGCAACCGGCTCCATGAAGCTGGGCTACGGTCCCGCACACCGTTAGGCCGTCTTCCGCTCACGCCCCAACATCGTGCAGCCCGCCTCCAGTGGTGTCGCGACAGGCGTGAATGGAGGGACGAATAGAGACGTGTCGTCTTCAGCGATGAGAGTCGCTTCTGCCTTGGTGCCAATTATGGTCGTATGCGTGTTTGGCGCCGTGCAGGTGAGCGCCACAATCAGGACTGCATACGACCGAGGCACACAGGGCCAACACCCGGCATCATGGTGTGGGGAGCGATCTCCTACACTGGCCGTACACCACTGGTGATCGTCGAGGGGACACTGAATAGTGCACGGTACATCCAAACCGTCATCGAACCCATCGTTCTACCATTCCTAGACCGGCAAGGGAACTTGCTGTCCCAACAGGACAATGCACGTCCGCATGTATCCCGTGCCACCCAACGTGCTCTAGAAGGTGTAAGTCAACTACCCTGGCCAGCAAGATCTCCGGATCTGTCCCCTATTGAGCATGTTTGGGACTGGATGAAGCGTCGTCTCACGCGGTCTGCACGTCCAGCACGAACGCTGGTCCAACTGAGGCGCCAGGTGGAAATGGCATGGCAAGCCGTTCCACAGGACTACATCCAGCATCTCTACGATCGTCTCCATGGGAGAATAGCAGCCTGCATTGCTGCGAAAGGTGGATATACACTGTACTAGTGCCGACATTGTGCATACTCTGTTGCCTGTGTCTATGTGCCTGTGGTTCTGTCAGTGTGATCATGTGATGTATCTGACCCCAGGAATGTGTCAATAAAGTTTCCCCTTCCTGGGACAATGAATTCACGGTGTTCTTATTTCAATTTCCAGGAGTGTAATTACGAGTGAAAAGAATAACAGGTAACTGAAATTCGGCTACATTTCCCTATCATGACGTCTTTAGACGCGACCAAAGCCAAGCTACCATAGGTTTCCTACTGTTGTAAATAAACTTTTCCGAATTGTTGATATGTAAGGAGATGAAGCAGAAGGACAGTACGCACACTGCGGAGTTCACACAGTCCAGTATCGACAAGGAATATGGCAGTGCACGACCCATTCTGATCATAGGTCAGTTTTTTTCCATATAGATGAAGACAAAGCTTGATCCACGTAACATGTATTTTTCTTGTAAGTTTTCGGCGAAAAATAGTGAGTTACTGGTATAAACTGTTAGAAGTTGATGTGGAGAGGATTAGATAAGAGCAGACCAGACCGTAGTCGTAGAATGCCATGCTGATATCAGTTCCCTTCCAAGTAATGGAACCAAAAGCTGCTACCCAAAAATAACTTATCTGATGAAGGATAAAATGAGCCACTAAGAAAGACCTCTGTGTAGAACCAAATGCTAGTGAAGTCGGACAGAAAACGCAAATGTTGCAAAGAACAAAGTGACACCGTTAGTGGGAGTAGAAATGCGAAGTGTACATGATTTTAAATAAACTAGAGATTGTGTTTGTGTGCGGCTGATCCCGGCGGAGGTTCGAGTCCTCCCTCGGGCATGGGTGTGTGTGTTTGTCCTTAGGATAATTTAGGTTAAATAGTGTGTAAGCTTAGGGACTGATGACCTTAGCAGTTAAGTCCCATAAGATTTCACACACATTTTTTTGATTGTGTTTGAGCAAAATTCGAGGGCGAAATTTTCCGTAGAAACGAGGAAATTGTAAATGGTAACAGTAAAGTTACAACGTGACTTACGTTAGAGGCAGCGATAGAGCGTCAGGACGAATCAGGCCATAGACAAAGGTGGTCAGCGCTCGCCAGAGGAGTGTCCAGTCAGCAGCTTTTCAGCTGCCTCGGTGTCGACAGATCACACGTGCTGATGCCAGGCCAGCCTTCAGGGAAGTTTTACGGCCCAAATACGACAACTGGGTCGTCTCACCAGGGAAGATCATTCGACGCCACCCACTAACGTCGCCTTTACCGTGAAATCAGAAGGGAGCAGCAGCATTTAAACGTGAATGAACCAGATCGTCGTGTTCGAACAGCCCGGCAGTTCTGTAATGTCGAGCCTGTGCTACTCAGCGTAGCGCTGATGGCGTGGACGCATCTCCCACCGCCGAGCATATCTGGGCCCCAGGGCAGTCCCGCATTTTGCCACCATCCTGGGAATACGATGTGAGGGTCCAGCCACCTCTGCCCTCACCTGTACGAAGAAACACCGTACCGCGCCAGAGAATAGGGTACACTCAGAATACTGTCTAAACTGAATAAGTTAACGAAGAACTGCTGTACGATCACGTGAGTTGTCTACAGCTCCCCACACGTCACACCTGTCTGCTAAACCGCTTATAAACCTTACAACGCGCGCAGAAGATTCGTGTGCATATTCGCAAGCAAGAACTACTCGTGTTCCACTTCTGCCCCGTTACATTTTGGTGTCAGAAGTGGTATTGGTTTGAAGACTGATGAATCAATGACGATCAGGAGAGTACACATACTGGCAGAAGACTTTCAAGCAGCGATTCAACTGGGGCAGCACGATATGCGAGTAGCAGCCTGATTTTTAGAATCCACTCGTGAGCTTCCCTACATCCTTTGAATTGATCTTTCCTTACTTTTCTCATAATTTTGGGTTTGCAGTGTTTGGTAAGAGACTGTGGGCCGCATCGTTAGCGTCTGTAATATGCAGCCAGTACAGTTTAACAGTGCACTCTGCACTATGCCCTGAATCACATCCCGTAGTTTGTTTGGATTGCCACAAAAAAGGGCGTTACGCCAGCCAGTGCAGACTCAGTGACTCAGGCGAGGAAAGCCTTGGGTGCCCCGAAAACTTAGGTAATTTTGTAAGGATAAACTAGAAGAGAGATAAGAAATTTTTCTGTAAACACGAAATGTAAATGTTCATGGATGTAAAAGGACGATAGAAGTAATAAATATATTAATTATCAAAGATGGGCGCCATGTAGGATGTAGGATCATGACTAAGTCAGGAACATTATGAGGTCCGCAGGGAAAATGGTTAACAGCTACGACTCATCCCATTAAGATAGGTTTGAGCCATGGTAGAATGCTGAGAAACTACAATTTGAATAACACTAACCACCCCTATTTTGATAGTTTAATAGTAACTAACGTAGAGTCTGGATCGAGAATTCGAGAATCTGTTTCTGAAGCTCCATATGTTCTTGTGATGCCAGCGAAATTTGGTGAACTAACGTCTGAGCCGCGCGGGGTAGCAGTGCAGTCTGGGGCGCCTTGCCACGGTTCGCACTGCTCCCGCCGTCGGAGGTTCGAGTCCTCCCTTGGGCATGCGTGTCTGTGTTGTCCTTAGCGTAAGTTAGTTTAAGTGGAGTGTAAGCCTAGGGATCCATGACCTCAGCAGTTTGGTCCCGTAGAACTTACCACAAATTTCCAATTTCCAACTAACGTCAGACCACGCCAAAAGATATTTGATACTACGGGAGAAAAATCTCTATTATTGTTAGATACTCGGGGTAGTCAGTGTGAAAGAACCGCTTTGAGCGTAGTACCTGAGGACAACGAACTTATTCATCTGATGATATCAGAAGGCTCGATGGAATAGGTACAGCCATTGGACCTATTCGACTATTGATGTTGGAAGAATTCTGTGAAAAGCTTTTCATATCTAGTTCCGCTCAAACATTGACATCAGTCACCATTAGAACCACAATATAATCAAGCTGCGGTCACTAGAACGTAATCCATTCTCTTCGCCAAGATTTTCAAATGTACTGAAATGTGTCTCGCACAAATCAGGATGTTTAGCGGATCGCCCCCCACAGGTTGACATCCTGCTGAATTATGTTTTATATTGTGTTGTCCGTCGTATGGACCATGTGAAGAAATTTCATTCATTCTATATTTAAATTGCAATAAAACGTTATGTTTTAAGGATTTCTTTCTATCGTAATGATTTTTGTATCATAAGAAGTTACTTATTACTTTCCGTAAAAAAAATACACATACGTGAAACGATAAACTGAAAAAACAGAAAAACATGAATGCAAAACGTAAAATAACAATTTACAACATAAAACAAAAATAAGTAAAACAAAATATTAGAATAATAATTATTCAATTAGATTTTTTGAAGATACTCCAACAGCACGTTGTGTTTAGCTAATTTTCTAATAATTTTATTTCAGAAGCCAGCTTTGTTACACAGGAGTGGATGAGGCGTGAAGTTGATTATGTAGTTGTCAAGAACGTTAATTACATTTCAGCTTTTATATGTAACACATTTTCTTATATTTCATGGTTTTGAAGACATCCCGTCTAAACCTAATGTACTAAATTATCTTTTGCGGTGTGTTCTACCCCTTAAAAGTGAAAGTTGACAAAAACGAAAAATACAAATTGCGTTATTTTGACTCCTCCTCATACCCGCCTAATTTTATCAAGATAGTTTATTTACACCAGGTAATGTTTCCTTGTAAGTATCTATGGCCAGAAAACTTGTTTATAACATATAGTGATACTCATGAACCTTCCTCATGAATCAAATGGTTCAAATGGCTCTGGGCACTATGGGACTTAACATCTGAGGTCATCAATCCCCTAGAACTTAGAACTACTTAAACCTAACTAACCTAAGGACATCACACACATCCATGCCCGAGGCAGGATTCGAATCTGCGACCGTAGCGGTGACGCGGTTCCAGACTGAAGCGCCTAGAACCACTCGGCCATTGCGGCCGGCTCCTCATGAATCAGTCTACCTATAAGTGAAAATTATTCCTGAGATTATCCATCAAATAAAGATAGAAAAACGCATCAGAGGCCTGAAATTTATAATATGTTTAGATTCTTGTCAACTTCGCTGTTGACTTGAAGTTGCGGTGTCTGTTTACTGACCTTCCCGCCAGACAACCATTTCTCTGTAACTGAGCAGCACGTAGATCACACCGTAGGCACAAGATATCATTCCATACACCAACTAAATGTGGAACACATAACAATATGTATAGCACCCACTGATCATTACTATAAACATAAACTCTATAAACAAACTCTCCTCGTGTATCTTCCTACCTATTACTGAAAACTGAAACGAAATTCTTACGGTAGTTCCTGACATTATGCATAAAATACGGAGAGAAACACGTGGCGGAGGCTTTTATTTATAATATTTATAGATTTTTGCGGTATATTGCTATATATGAAGCTTACTGTGTCACAACTATTTGTTCTTTGCTGAATTCATTAATTTTGCTTATTAATCTGCATTTACACGTGACATTTGTCAGAGCTTATTTCCTCAATTTCTTATTGATCTAATTTCTCTCGCCAGTATTTTAACCTCTCAGTTAGCCATGTGTTATATAAGTTGTTATGTTATAAGTAGCGACCGTGGCAGAAAGTTGTAAGCTGTCATATTTAAATTGAGATAAAAATGCTTTAACAACTCTTTTGTAATTATAAATCTTTATATTTCTTTTTGTATTTAATGTACAAATAAATATGGAACACATAATAACTGACAGACATTACCTGTTGTAGCTTTTCTTAATATTCCTTTTCATTTACCTATGCATGCGTAGAGGGCACTTCCCTCTTACCTTACCCTCACCACAGTCTCGTGGCGTGACAGCAGTACACGCATGCTGCCATGGGGAGTCGAATTTGTCTGCAACGAAGTCACGCCACAAATGTGGGTGGAAGACGACTGTGGAGATTTACGTCACATTGACGTCTGGAAAAGAATATAACGCTACCGTGCGATCTGAGAAAGAAACTGCAATGTACTGGGGAACATTATAACAATGCAGAAATGAGTTTCTGGGTGAGCTGTCAGTTACCTAGAACCACCAAACAGTGAGACCAATTCTAAATTATTAATCCCGCGTTTGGCGTTCTTATCAAGTTGGCATGACAGACATCGAACAAATTCAAAAACGGGCTGTTGTTATTGCAATATTCTATACCACACATTACTCAAGGGTAACATAGATGCCCAGCGAATTCAAAATGCGAATGTATGAAAGAAAGGCACAGCGCTAAATTCAGCAACCCACCTCGTTGATTTCCTTTCCGTTGTAACCAGCGATGAGGATGATGGCGTTGTTGCACACATTTTGCGCCAAAGAGCGGTCGCTACAGACAATGTCGGTTGCCCTCTTCGTGATCTCATTGGTGGGCTCGAATTCGTCTACTCCTAGCATCTCCAACAAGACCTGAAGATAATTGAATACGAATTTTAAGTATCTGGGTGATATGAAATAAAGCGATAATGATGAGACAAAAAGGCCACACAGTGTGGGAATGAACTTTAACACGCCATTGCGGCCTGCGTTTTCTACAGGTGATGTAATCGCAGGATAACTAGAAGCAAGAATCCCTGCTGGGAAAAGATAAAGGCAATAACTGTTGAGTCATTTACTTACATATCGCAATAACATAAGGGCTCTGGCATATGAACCAAGCAACAATAAATAATTACATACCGACGCCATAAAAAAACAGCAGTAACGATCTGACATAAAACAATTTTCAAAGACAACAAAGCAGAAAATTGGAAATGAAATGAAATGTGTGTGAAATCTTATGGGACTTAACTGCTAAGGTCATCAGTCCCTAAGCTTACACACTACTTAACCTAAATTATCCTAAGGACCAACACACACGCCCATACCCGAAGGAGGACTCGAACCTCCGCCGGGACCAGCCGCACAGCCCATGACTGCAGCGCCCTAGACCGCTCGGCTAATTCTGCGCGGCAGAAAATTGGAGAAAGAGAATAGCACAAAGTTAATTTGAAGCAGTTCGCCGGCCGGTGTGGCCGTGCGGTTCTAGGCGCTTCAGTCTGGAACCGCGTGACCGCTACGGTCGCAGGTTCGAATCCTGCCTTGGGCATGGATGTGTGTGATGTCCTTAGGTTAGTTAGGTTTAAGTAGTTCTAAGTTCTAGGGGACTGATGACCACAGATGTTAAGTCCCATAGTGCTCAGACCCATTTGAACCATTTTTTTTTTTTTGAAGCAGGTCATATTTTAGATATCCGTGCGAAAAAAATTCACAAACACACTGATGTGCCAAACCAATGTGAGCACCGCCCATCTAAGTAGGGGACTGATGACCTCAGATGTTAAGTAACATCGTGCTTAGACCCATTTGAAGCACCGCCCATTGTACTCCGCCCGATTACACTGCGGGCACGTGACCCACTAAGGAAAGTACACAGTCTACTCACATTACTGTGACCACCGCCTATGCTCGAAGTCAACGTGCGATAACCACACATAAAGGGCAGGTGGCAGCACTGGCTGTGGAGGGTATACAAAGCGTGTCCAAGGGACGAGGAAAACAGCGCAGTCGTTATCGTAATGAGGAAACGGAGCGATTTATCCGAGGTCACAAAGTTTGTGAACTGTTCGCATGCAACCGTGGTTAAAGTACGCCGTGCATAGCAAAATGGCTCTATTCACAACCGGTGCCCGAGACAACTGTGGTACTCCATGGGGCCCAGATGACAGAGGTGGACGACAAACGTGGAGACGTGAATGGACGTACAAAAAATGGTTCAAATGGCACTGAGCACTATGGGACTTAACATCTGTGGTCATCAGTCCCCTAGAACTTAGAACTACTTAAACCTAACTAACGTAAGGACATCACACACATCCATGCCCGAGGCAGGATTCGAACCTTCGACCGTAGCGGTCACGCGGTTCCAGACTGAAGCGCCAAGAACCGCACGGCCACACCGACCGGAGGACGGGCGTACAGACGTCCAACTGTTTCCAATGAAAAACAACTCACAGTTGCACTAATTATGTCTACACTAGATTTAGTATAAACATAATTAGTGCAACTGTGGGCTGTTTTTCATTCGAAACAATTTCGTAAAAGTTGCTGCCACGATGAAAATAATGAGATGTCCAACTGCTGAGCAACTGACCGCCCCCATGAACCGAGGGCCTACTAACAGCGTCTCCGCAACGACAGTTCAGCGAACGTTGCTGCGTATGGACCTCTGCGGCAGACGCCTGGTTCATGCACCCATGCTGACTGCAGTTCATCGGCGACGAAGGCTGGAATTTTTCAGTGAGAGGCGACAGGTGGTATTTTCAGGTGTACCACCTATTGTGCCCCATCGGACAGTAAGGTGTGTAACGTCTGAAAGCAACCACACTGCAACAATCATCGGAAGGGACCAGGCCAGAGGACGGAGCGTTATGGCATTCTCTGTGTGGTCCCTGTATCAATACAAGTATGTATCTATCCTTACGAACTATATTCAAGGTTTTGACAGGTGATCACATAGTGTGACTGGACAGTGTAAATAAAGCTACTGGATTGTTCGATTTGGCCTCTTACTCATTTATCATACCCTTCGTGAGTAAGATGAAGCAGCCCGCCCGGTTAGCCGTGCGGTCTAACGCACTGCTTTCTGGGTGGGAAGGCGTGCTGGTCTCCGGCACGAATCTGCCCGGCGGATTAGTGTCGAGGTCTGGTGTGCCGGCCAGTCTGTGGATGGCTTTTAAGGCGGTTTTCCATCTACTTCGCCGAATGCGCGCTGGCTCCCCTTATTCCGCCTGTTACACTATGTCGGCGATGGCTGTGCAAACACTTTCTCCACATACGCGTACACCATAATTACACTAGCACGCGAACATTGGGGTTACACTCGTCTGATGTGAGACGTTCCTGGGTGGAGGGGGGGGGGGGGGGGGGGGAGGGCGGTCCAGTGGGGGCCGAACCGCACAATAACCCTGGGTTCGGCGTGGGGTGGCGGTGGGGTAGTTGGACTGCTGTAGCTTGTTGTGGGCTTGTGTACCACTGAGGCTACAGCGGGGACGAAGCCTCTCCGTGTTTTCTAGGTCCCCAGTTCCATATAACACAATACAAGATGACGCAACTGACAATGTAAAATGGTAACAGCGTTTCCAGAATTTAAAGGTTAAGCACAGTGCACAGATTATAAAGTATGTATAGAAACGTATGCATTCGCGACCGTTGTCAATGAGGTTAAAAGTTGCGTACTTATAGTGCGTCTTCCGTGCACTATATTTCTATCACATATTTCAGCCATCTTCAGGGACCTGGCTGGAGACTGTAGTGCACAGTGCCGTAATGTAGAAGACTGGCTTTTCAGTGATGTGGCCGTGATTGATGGAAGCGTGCAAGCGGTTTACCAGTTGCTGGAAAGCAGTGCTTGAGCGGCAGTGAAGGCTTGACATGTTAACCTAACTACAGCTTACTGCCAGCATGATTTCTGTGGCGGTGAAAGCGACCAAATGCAGCGATATCTGTGCACATTCCGTTACTGCGTGTTCTTTAAACAGCAGTGTCAGTTTAATGACATCACGCTCACATCGCATATTTTTCTCCTCTGAGAGCGCACTTTTCTTCTTCTTTTTTGAATAATGTAGCCAACTGTAGCCTTATACAGGATCAGTGTGAAACAAAGAGTTATCCTCACGAAAGCAGTGCCATTACAGCTTATTTTCAAATGTACAGTATATGCACATGTTGTGTACATAGTTCCGCGTAGTCAGCGCGTACACAACTTTCCCAATAGAGCGCACCCCGCTAAGCACAACAGCGCAGGCGCAGCGCTCGTCCGTCTCCGCACTACGAGATGATGCTGTCTTAGAGACGGACCAAATTCTGCTTCCGCCGATCCGCGTATTAATATGTAACGCAGCCAATGAGATTGCTGCTAACGTAGAACCTTTTCTCCTCGCGGATCACACTCGCGCAGTGATACCTGAACGCTCGAGGTATTATAACGAGTGTACAGACCTCCGATTAGTCAGTCTGCATTTGTCTGCATTAGTCTGTAGTCAAGTTTCAGTCTGCGCCTAATAAGATTATCATATTCCTGTACATAGCCATGAAGATAAATGTATAGACACTTTGTCAAGTATCAGAGATATGTGAGAATAAGATTAACGTACGAGTACCAAGACCAAAGGAACATCAGATTGTCAATTGTAAACAGCATCCAGAATCAAGTTACGTAATGTCTATGATTTTTATTATTTTAATAAATGTGTGTGAAAATTAATCAAGTTCTGTTTAAAGTTGGTCACCGTCAATCTGCTACTCTAAGCGTGGAAGTGGCATTTCTACCGTCTGACCTAACGGCAGAAGATAAACACGCCACGATAAGACCACGAGACATATTGCTGACAATCGCCTACTTCGTTAGAGCGACAAGTCAAATAATCTGATGGTGTGTGTACCGAAGGTCTTACAGTACGCACACCACAGCACAATAGTGCAGAATTCTATGACGAATTCTGAATTGAACCTTATCCACAGAAATACGTCTGGATGCTCACCGTCAACGGTCCTTCAAATTCTGAAAACAGCTTCAGTAATGGACTGGTGATGTGGCCCATGTAGGCCACCGGCGCCATGAGGAATGCAGCCCTGATCTTTTTGTTGTACTCAGGCTTCTCGGACATCATGACGAAGAACATGGTGGTGCCCATGGAATGGCCCATGTAGAAGAGCTCTCGATGTCCCGTGGTGTATAAGATGTGATCGATCATAGCTGGGACGTCGTACACCCCTTGCTCGTGCCAGCTGTAACCGATCAGAGCAGGGAACATTCCTATCAGAGCATTACAGTTACTATCTACAGTTTATTATCTCTAAACAACATGCAATTAACAACTTTCAGGATATCTGGCAAAGCAAAGTGCAATAAAATGTGCTTCATTTGTATGTAACAAAATGCCAGCAATTTGGTGTCTGTATAATGTTCATTTTCCGCAAGGGATGATCTAATAAGAAGTGGGAAGTAACAGATTACATCATAATTACTAAGCGAATCACGTAGGACAGACCACAAAATCCAAACCGAAAGTTCGCACCATGCAGCTGCTGGTATTACTTCCCTTACGGTAACAATATTTATGATCCGTTTTATGCCGATCAAAAAAAGTAGTCAAAAAGTGCGCTGCTTCAAAGTCTGCCATCCTCTGGACTAAAAAAATGCTGACTAATCCCTAAATGACATAACCAATATTAGGTCTCTGCTCGCATTCGATCTCAGGCTCTTAAGACTGAGAATCGCTCGGGCCTGGGATGAGACTGCTGTGAACACAGCTCTGTTGAGATTTAACACTCTTTAGGTATCTCACCACAAGCTTCAGGCTCGGGCGGACTGTAATGCATCCAAGGCAGGGTTTTTGAAATCTCTTCCGCCACGTGCAACCCTATCGGAGACAAGGAACAAGCTGTTGCGAGGTGGAAACAGTACTGTGAAAAGTTGCATTCTCGGGTTAACAAGAGTACGAGACATCAAGCAGTTGAGAAGCTTACACTGGAGCATGCAATCTTACGCAGAGAAATAGAGAACGCAATGCAACTATAAAGCCCCTGGTCTAGGCAGTATATCTGGTAAGATGGTGAAGCAGATAGGTCAGGAAGGTGTTCATGTGCTGTATTCAGTGTGTACTAGTATATTGCAAACTGGGGAGTGGCCGTTAGACTGGTCGAAGTCTCTCTTCATCCCGTTGCACAAGAAAGGGTCAATCAGAAACTTCTCCAACTACCTAACCATTGCTCTCATACCCAACGCAAGTAAAATTGGCTCTACATCTTGAACCAGCGTTTGAAGCCAGATATTCAGCTTCGCATGCCCACAAAACAAGCAGGTTTTGCATAAGGAAAATAAACACGAGAACAGGTTCTCAATAAATAAATCTCTCTTCAACTACTTGCTTGACTATAGGAAAGGTTTTGACTGTTGTCTAGGAGAAGTTGTGGCAGGTGCTTGAAGACTTTGGTGTTCCACCACACTTGACAGCATTGATCAGAAGTCTATTCCATAACCACCTTCGCAGCTGTGAGTACAAGCGCTGATACGTCTGATTTCTTCAGTACATCAAAAGATGTCAGATAGGGTTGTGTTCTACATCCACAACTTTCAACATCTATGCAGAACATGTCATTAGCAACGGTCTTAACGGTTGGACTAAAGGCGTCTCCATTGGTGATAGAACTATTAAAATCCTTCGATTTGCTTATGAGCCGTGATTTTAGCTATCAGAGAAAGAGGAACTAGCTGAGCTATTAACAAAGGTAAAAGACCTTAGCCTATCATATGGGCTGGACCTCAATCTCAGCAAGTCCAAACTCATGATAACTGATCGAGAAGTACAGGTTCAATTGACAGGTCGATTAAAGGAAGTGGAAGGAGTACATTCTTTCTTCTGTCTTGGGTCATTTGTGGCACGGGAAGCTGTGGAGATAAGACGGATCATGATAGGGCTAGCGGCTATGAAGAAGCTCACAAAGATCTGGCAGAGCAGAGAAATAGCGAACACCACAAAGTTCCAGCTTGTTGAAACACTCGTGTTTTGCGTCTTCTTTTGTGGCTATAGGACTTTGGCCCTTAAGGCCAGGGATAAACAACGCATCAATGCGTTTGAGCTTTGGTGCTGGCGTAGGATGCTGCTCATAATATGGACGGAAAGAAGAACAAATATTTCCGTTATTGAACAACTCAGTATCTTCAACCGCTTCTCACGCGTGTCAACCAACATATTCTTCCCTTCTTCGGCCGTATAACAGATGGAAAAAACCTAGATAAAATACTCATGGAAGGGAGGGTAGAGGGCAGGAGACCAACGGAAATAGGAGGGGACAGGTGGACTGACCAAATCAAGAAGATCTCTGGATTACCTCTTCAGCAGGCTCTAAGATACGCTGGTAAGCGTCCAGGATGGAGGCGCTTATTTCAGGGCGTCACGACGCTCAGCAGTGCAAGATGCTGAAACGTCGGTATTCTGTCCCGATTGGATGAATATTTAACTATAGAGTAACACAGCAAATAGATAAATCGTAAGCTGTAATGCAAATAAGAAAATTAAAACATAGTCGTAGTAGATATTGCAGAAATCACAGATTCAACAGAAAAGTTGGCCTTAAAAATAAAAGAAAATACATTTCACGGAAATTTATGTTGTTGCACCAAAATGCTCGGATTCTGATGAAAAGGTAACATGACCTCTATAAAGAGTTTCAGAAACTAATGAACGACAGTGAGATGGAAATCGAAGGTGTAAGGAAGAATTAAAATACAAACTAAATAACGACTCTTCTGCGGAAAACTATGTGTACGATGGCAGAAATGACAGAGCTAATACGTTTGTCCTTAAAATATTGCTCCAGGAGAATACAAATAGAAAATGAACTTTGTGAATACCAAAGGTAACTAAAAGTAAAACTGACTTTTTTATCAAACAGTTACGACATAATATAACATGTGTCAGTCCTAAACCACTTGCGAGTAGATAGTGATAATGAACTCATGAGATAGAAAGAATAAATATCTGCAAAGCTAGAAAGAAGTATATCTCATTGTCCAAAAATTTAGCATGTTAGAAAAATGAGAATTGTACACTAAAACTGGCAAATATGTCTCCATCCTTTCATGGAATGTATTTCAAATATTCGTTACTGGACCTATCTAGAAAGTTTTAAATGCCTTATGTTGGCAACCAGCATTCAGAACAGCTAAGAGAGTCTGTACTGATGAATACATTGATCTCGTACGCTATGAGCCTACTATGGTCAGGTATGTAGTGTGCTATAGCCTTTAAAATAATAGCAATGAGTGTCAGTGAGAAATGAGCACACGTTAGTTGTTATGCTTATATTAGCATTTGCTGCATTAAAGACTACTTTACTGTTGGAGAGAGAAGCTCTTGTCACTACAAAATTGAACAGTTCATCATCTGACTAGGTAGGGATGTCAAGATAGCGAAGGCTATCGGTGTGACAGTGACGTGCAGCATTGGCTACTAAGTGTGATGTTAGTTTGATACACTGAATGTGGAAATATACAGGATTATGCAGCTTTTCTGTTCATCTCAGATACTTCCTAAATCGTTTAATATATCGTGATTCTGCTTACACCCAAATTAGTTGTGGAAATGTCCTCGATAAAAATTTAGACTCTTGTCATAGCGATATTAATTACAGACATATCAATATCAACTTCGCTTTATCAAACAGAAATATAGTTATTTCTGCTACTGATATCTCAGTTCTAAAGGAGATTAATTGAATATTATTAAACTCTTAAAAACCTGATTACTAGATTTGTAGCATTTAAAATAATTATAACTTAGAAATTAACTGTTTTGAACATGAAATTTATTGCTGTCTTATTCAGAAGTGGGTGTTGTTCTACTGAATTACCGCATCAGGTTGATGGGGCACTCCAGATTAACGCTGCTGACAGAGTCTGCTTACAGAAGCAGAATAGTGGAGGAACGCCTAATTTAAAAGTGATGTTAGTCACTCTTGGCTACTTGTGGTAGGACTGACACACCAACTGGAAGGCAAAGGACTTGACATCTTGGGATGATCACCAGTTAACTGCAGTAACAGTTATGCTATTGTTTATGCCAGAGCGTTCAAAAACCGTTGCGCATCATACGTTTGAGTTACCGTTGTAAAACAGAAAATTGAGGTATAACACAGTCTCACCAGCTGCGACATAGTCGCGTATTTGAAGAGTGATCCAATACTGCCAAATGGTTTTTTATTCCAGTCTATGATCATAATATCAATTCTTTTGACGATGACCTTATCACTTTAGGACATGGTATAGAAAAGACCTGAGTATGGTCATTATGGACTGAAACCAGTCATCGTCAAAAGAATTGATATTGTGATCATAGACTGGAATAAAAAACATTTGTACAACACAGTGTCATTAGTTTGCAAAATTATGTCAGCAACAGCAAAACCAATGAAGTCATAAAAGAACACAAGAAGGGCTTCAGTCTCACAGGATGCAGGTCGAACACAGGAACAATGTATATACAGGAACCTCCGGTATAACCGTTTTCAACTGTCGTAGCTGTGTTGGGAAAGTACCAGAGCTCCAAGCGCTAATAGAAAGCACTGACAATCAAACCGTTACAGGCGCAGACAGCTGGCTAAAGACGGAGGTAAGTTCAGCGGAAATTTTGCAAACAACCCAACGGTGTTCAGAAAGGATAGGCTAAACGCAGTTGGCGCTGGCGTGATTGCTGCTGTTAGAAGTAGTTTATCTTGTAGCGAAATTGAAGCAGGCAGTTAGTGTGAGCTAGTACGGGCAGAGCTCATTCTTGGCAATCGGAATATAATACACTACTGGCCATTAAAATTGCTACACCAAGAAAAAATGCAGATGAGAAACGGGTATTCATTCAACAAATATGTTATACTAGAACTGACATGTGATTACATTTTCACGCAATTAGGGTGCATAGATCCTGAGAAATCAATACCCAGAATAGCCACCTCTGGCTGTAATAACGGCCTTGATACGCCTGGGCATTGAGTCAAACAGAGCTTGGATGGCGTGTACAGGTAGGGCTGACCATAAAGCTTCAACACGATACCACAGTTCATCAAGAGTAGCGACTGGAGTATTGTGACGAGCCAGTTGCTCGGCCACAATTAACAAGACGTTTTCAATTGGTGAGAGATCTGGAGAATGTGCTGGCCAGGGCAGCAGTCGAACGTTTTCTGTATCCAGAAAAGCCTGTACAGGACCTGCAACATGCGATCGTGCATTATCCTGCTGAAATGTAGGGTTTCGCAGGGATCGAATTATAGGTAGAGCCACGGGTCGTAACACATCTGAAATGTAACGTCCACTGTTCAAAGTGACGTCAATGCCAACAAAGAGGTGACCGAGACGTGTAACCAATGGAACCCCATACCATCACGCCGGGTGATACGCCAGTATGGCGATGACGAATACACGCTTCCAATGTGCGTTCACCGTGATGTCGCCAACCATGGATGCACCAATCATGATACTGTAAACAGAACCTGGATTCATCCGGAACAATGACGTTTTGTCATTCGTTCATCCAGGCTCGTCGTTGAGTACACCATCGCAGACGCTCCTCTCTGTGATGCAGCGTAAAAGGTAACCGCAGCCACGGTCTCCAAGCTGATAGTCCATGCTGCTGCAAACGTCGTCGAACTGTTCGTGCAGATGGTTGTTGTCTTGCAAAAGTCCCCATCTGTTGACTCAGGGATCGAGACGTGGCTGCACGATCCGTTACAGCCATGCGGAAAAGATGCCTGTCATCTCGACTGCTAGTGATACGAGGCCTTTGGGATCCAGAACGGCTTTCCGTATTACCCTCCTGAACATACCTATTCCATATTCTGCTAACAGTTATTGGATCTCGACCAACGCGAGCAGCAATGTCGCGATACGATAAACCGCAATCGCGATAGGCTAGAATCCGACCTTTATCAAAGTCGGAAACGTGACGGTACGCATTTCTCCTCCTTACACGAGGCATCACAACAACGTTTCACCAGGCAACGCCGGTCAACTGCTCTTTGTGTATGAGAAATCGGTGGGAAACTTTCATCATGTCAGCACGTTGTAGGTGTCGCCACCGGCGCCAGCCTTGTGTGAATGCTCTGAAAAACTGATCATTTGCATATCACAGCATCTTCTTCCTGTCGGTTAAATTTCGCGTCTGAAGCACGTCATCTTCGTGGTGTAGCAATTTTCATGGCCAGTAGTGTACATATACGGTAGGCTATTGTGTGAACTGCTAACAGTCGCACTGTTCTCCTTGTTACATTTCTAGCCCGCGATGTACATGGACTTTGTAGTTCTTGTTATGGCCGTTGATTCAGTGTTCGGCTGTCGACGAACTTGGATTTGTTTGCACTCATATCGGGGGGTAGAGATAAAAGTGATCCCTCCACTCCACAGCATATCTAATTTCTCTTGTTAGTGAAATACATTTATTTTTTCACACTGAATAGCACTCGACGCACAACAGAATGAGAGCTGCAGTTCCTCTGTGTCTCTAAAAGGTATCGTGGCTGTGTATATTTCAGTTTCCTCGTTATCTGACGTCAATGTTTTCCTTATTGGACTTTGAAATCAGGAATTATCGCATAGTACAGAAATTGGTCTCATGTAGAAACAGATAAAGTTTAAGTTTTAGGTACTGTAAATATTCCAGAACTATTAACAGGATTTTAAAGAACGGACATCGTTGAATTCACCTCCCTTACAGCTAAGACGAGATTGCTATCGTTCTGTTTGAAAAAGGGAAGGTGATACCGATATGTCTGTAATTAACATAGTTATGAATAGACTTCACATTGAACTGCGTAACTAGATGACCCTGTGTCATTCACTCACCGTAAGAGACACATGGGACGTATGGAAAACACTGGCGAAAAGAAGGGTCTGGATGATAGGAAATATGTTAAGACATCAGGGAATAATTTCCAAAGTAAAGGGAGCTGTAGAGGGTAAAACCTGTAGGAGAAGACACGGATTGGAATACACACAAGAAATAATTGATGTTACAGGGTGCAAGTGCTACTCTGATACGAAGATGTTCGCACGGAGAGGAACTAGTGGCAGGCCGCATCAAACCAGTTGGAACACGTGGAAAATGAAAGAAGAAGCCTGCTGCATCGTTTGTGAAGTCGCAAAGGCATTGAGTTTTTCATGTGCCGCCATGTCAACGGGATACCAGAGTACTCTACCTGTGATGGGCGAAAACTACTGTCACCAGAGTCAACTACTGTGGGCACAACCTGTTGACGATAGGGTTCAAATTCAAAATGGTTCAAATGGCTCTGAGCACTATGGGACTTAACATCTGAGGTCATCAGTCCCCTAGACTTAGAACTACTTAAAGCTAACTAACATAAGGACATGACACTCATACATGCCCGAGGCAGGATTCTAACCCGCGACCGTAGCAGCAGCACGGTTCCGGACTGAAGGGCCTAGAACCGCTCGGCCACAGCGGCCGGCTGATGATAAGGTTCGCCATCGACTGTTGCGCATTGAAAACCACGTAGGCAGACCACAGCGTTACGCAGAAAAAAAACCGCCACTCCACAGGTTTATACCTCATAGCCGCGTGTCACAGAAGACAGAGGACAGAATAACACTAAATTCAGAAGAAGAAATTCAAAAGCCCAAGATCGCTAGTTTATTTCTATAACCGCTTTTGGTAAGGCTATGCTACCAATTTCGGATCATATGCTCTACGATTTCACATAACCTCCTCCATCTATCCTCTGTATCGTCTTACACCATGAATATGCAAGTGAAGATCATGAAAATCACTGGATACCCGCATGTCAGACTTACAGTAAACAATATTTACAAAATATAGGATAGTGCGCCGAATGCAACTCGTGCACACTGTACAGCCAATTACAGACTCAAAATAGTCTTACAGAAACCGGTTATCAAAATAAATACTATACCAGCGATCTTGGCTTTTTGAAGTTTTCCTTCTAAGTTCATTACACTGCAGATCGCCCGCATTCTAGTACAGTCTCATCAGGCATTTATGCCTCCCTGTATTCGTAGTGGCATACTATCCGCAAGTTCATCAAGCTACTGTTGGTCCAGATTGTTCCACTCCTCAACGGCGATTCGCCGTAGATCCCTCAGAGTGGTTGATGGTTCAAATGGTTCAAATGGCTCTGAGCACTATGGGACTCAACTTCTTAGGTCATCAGTCCCCTAGAACTTAGAACTACTTAAACCTAACGAACCTAAGGACATCACACACCTCCATGCCCGAATTAGGATTCGAACCTGCGACCGTAGCGGTCTCGCGGCTCCAAACTGTAGCGCCTAGAACCGTACGGCCACTCCGACCGGCGTGATTTGTGGGTCACGACATCAATAAACACCCATTTTCAATCTATCGCAGGCATATTCGATAGGATTCATGTCTGGAAAAAGAAGCTGGTTACTCTAGTCGAGCGATGTCGTTATCCTGAAGGAAGTCATTCACAAGATGTGCACGATGGGGGCGCGAATAGTCGTCCATGAAGACAAATACCTCGCCAATATGATGCCGATATGGTTGCATTATCGGTCGGAGGATTGCATTCACCTATCGTACAGCCGTTACGGCGCCTTCCATGACCACCAGCGGCGTACGTCGGCCCCACAAATGCCACACCAAAACAGCAGTGTACCTCCACCTTGCTGTACTCGCTGCACAATGTGTCTAAGCGTTAAGCCTGACCGGCTTGCCTCCAAACACGTCTCCGACGATTGTCTGGTTGAAGGCATATGCAACACTCATCGGTGAAGAGAACGTGATGCCAATCCTGAGCGATCCATTCGGCATGTTGTTGCGTCCATCTGTACCGCCCTGCATGGTGTCGTGGTTGCAAAGATGGAGCTCGCCACGGACGTCGGAAGTGAAGTTGCACATCATGCAGCCTATTGCACAAAGTTTGAATCGTAACACGACGTCCTGTTGCTGCACGGAAAGCATTATTCAACATGGTGGTGCTGTTCTCAGGATTCCTCCGAGCCATAATCCGTAGGTAGCGGTCATTAATTGCTGTAGTAGCCCGTGGCTGACCTGAGCGAGGCATGTCATCGACAGTTCCTGTCT
The DNA here is from genome assembly GCF_023898315.1 of Schistocerca nitens. Taxonomy (NCBI): domain Eukaryota; kingdom Metazoa; phylum Arthropoda; class Insecta; order Orthoptera; family Acrididae; genus Schistocerca; species Schistocerca nitens. Next base: position 364,069,803 of record NC_064621.1, read on the forward strand.
CTCTGTATCTTCGGTTTGGTCCACTCCGAGACGATGGACACTTCCCCTGTTGAGAGCCCTCCCTGGCACAAAGTAACAATGCGGACGCGATTGAACCACGGTACTGACCGTCTAGGCATGGTTGAACTACAGACAACAAGAGCCGTTTACCTCCTTCCTGGTGCAATGACTGGAAGTGATCAGCTGTCGGAGCCCCTTCGTCTAATAGGTAGGTTTAGTGACATCAAAATGGCTCAAATGGCTCTGAGCACTATGAGACTCAACATCTGAGGTCATCAGTCCCCTAGAACTTAGAACTACTTAAAACTAACTAACTTATGGACATTACACACATCCATGCCCGAGGCAGGATTCGAAGCTGCGACCGTAGCAGTCACGCGGTTCCGGACTGAAGTGCCTAGAACCGCACGGCCACCGCGGCAGGCTTAGTGATATCTCTGAACAGTCAAAGGGACTGTGACTGTGATACAATATCCATAGTCAACGTCTGTCTCCAGGGATTCTGGGAACTGGGGTGATGCAAAACTTTTTCTGATGTGTGTATTTTGTTAATTTCCACCTCAGTAGGGAGAAATGGCCAGCATAATAAAAATAAGAGAATCCGAGTTCACATGTAAAGATTTAGATGATCATTCCCACGTGCTGTACGAGACTGGAACGCTCAACTTATTGTCTGAAAGTGATTCTGTAAATTCTCTGCCAAGCACTTAAGAGTGCAGTTTGTCATGCAGATGTAGACGGTACAAGTACAACGATGAAATGCTCTTGCTAACAGGAGAGAGGAAGCATGAGTTGATGAAGCGCCCGTGGTAACAGGACAGAAGAGGCATGGGACGGAGGTATCCTCAGTCAGAGGAAGTTTTAACGAGAAGAAATACAGGTAGGGTCCTCAAACATTTGTCATTACTTCTGATCGATGAACAAGACAGTAACACACTGCACAATTGTGTGCTTCCCCGTTTGTTTGCCTTCAGCAACCCTAGGGTGATCTGTGCTATCATCAAGACACTGCACCTTCAGAACTGTGCCCCGGGCAGAAACTCGGGCCATGAAACCTTACCTTTCGAAGGGTTTCCTCTTACAGACAGACACCACCCACGACTCCACCACTTCAAAGCTTTAGTTCCGTGAGTACCTTTTTCCTACCTTAGAAACTCCACACATGTTCTCCTCAATATCCAGTGGGACTAGAATTCCTGGAAGATAGAAAGTGAGGGGAGGTCCTGATTCATTCCTGGACAGTTCAGTGAGAAACAGCATTGCCAGAGAAAGTAAGGTTCCGGGTTCGAAGCTCTGACCGGCACGTGCTTTCTATCTGATAGGACATTTAAACAGATCACAATGTTATTGAAATATTCCTCTAGGCTGCAGCTAAACCATAATTTCGAAATTCCTTTGTTCCAGAAATCCTATTCCAGCAAGGCCAACAGGAGAATTTTTGTGAAATTTGAAAGATAGAGGAGAGGTAGTGGTAGAAGCAAAGCTACGATGGAGGTTCATGTGTCCTACCTGGATAGCTCAGACGGTAAAAAAACTGATACAAAGAGCGAGGTTCTGGATTCTGTTCCTAGACTGGCACGTTGTTTCAAAACAGAGCACACTTCGCTTCAGAGAGAAATATTATTTCAAGATACAACATCACCTCACCACTTCTGAATTGTTTCAAACCATTTGAGAGGATTACCTCATGACTTATATGGCATCCCAGGTCAACTGATCTGAGTCTTATTGAACACATCTGGTTCATCATCGAGAGAAATGTGCATTTCCAGCAAAAAGGAGTTGCGGGTGGTGCTTGAGGGGTCATTAATGAGGACAGTTCCCTAAAGCGTTAGGTGTTTCACGGCGTGCTATGATGCCATAAGGAAAAAGGGAGGGGGGGGGCGTCTTCGTTTTGTTAGAAGTCTGTAACTCAATCAGTTAAGATTAGCTTTTCCCGATGGCGGAACAGGCTATGCACCACTTACCTGAATTTCCAGAATTTGGAATGTTTCGTGTTCAGACGGACGTGATGCCTAGAGTAGACGTTACCGCGGCCGTTCCCCAGCCAGACATCGAAACCGGAGTCAGCCAAGAGGTACGCTAATGAGAAAAAGGAAGAGAGGTTAATACTTTCGAGGCCATCATGCAAGCAACTATCTTTTAATATAATCTTATCACGCTCCAGCCTAGTCAAGTGGTATAAATACTACAAACTTTGCTCACTAGCGATAATCACACGGCTTACTACGCTATCCTTACAGAGCCACGCTTCCCATCTAAATGTCATTTCTACGGAACTAAAATGAGCATTGCTTCCTCTCCACGTCTACTGCAAGCGCGTCAAGCTCTTGATGTTGGGTCTTTCGCAATGCTTATTTTCTAAACACCGTCTTCATAGAGATTTCTGCGTTGTTTTAACACTATCTCAGAAATCTTCGTGGAAATTTCATCCTACGGTTGCTGTTCCAGCCATGTGCATTTTAAAACTACTTCAAAAGTTACTTGTCCGTCTTGTAACTTTGAGATGCTGGGTTGGTTAAATTCTTGTACTGTTTGCAACTGCTATTCAAGAGCTAAATGAATGGTCTGTATAACTGCAGTGAATGTATAACGCCAAATGCTCCGCTGATTCGTCAGCATATACCGTTTGCCATAGTTATGGCTTCTCGGTAGACAACGGATGTACCCTCTCGGAATTTTAGTAGCAGACTGCACCATGCTGCTTAACACTTCGCATGCAGCGCCGTCTCTGGAGTTGGATGAACGTCTTACGGTCATTATGACGGTCGCTAAACGGACTCTTGGCAAAATGTGGTGCAGTTTTATGGCTCTTTTCCAGTCCCTGTAACATAACTGTCTAAGAGTGCCGAGCGATATTAAATTATTTGTCGAACGACGACTGTCAAAAGTACCTCCTTCAAGGGCGGACTGTACTTCCTGAAGAATTTTCCAATGACTCTGTCTGGTATCTGCCTTTCCTGATTGTTTTTGCATGGTTGTTCCATTTTAATTCACCTACTCCCAGATTTTCTGTGGGAGTAACTGTTTGCAGTGATTGCTGGAAAATCGTGCCATCATCTCTACACGAGGAAGTCCTGACTGGCGACGCGTACGCAGATGTCCAGTGCACACTGGCGGCTAGCAGCGTGCCGCAGGGCTGAAGTGTCGGCTACAAACTACACGGAAATGGAGAGGACGGCGTACCCGACGTTTCACGAAAACAAGCTACACCCCCCCCCCCCCCCAAATGGTACAAATGGCACTCGTGTTGCAGCATAAAAGGAGGAAGGAAAACTAAATAGTCAATAATACGAGGGCTATCCACAAAGTACATTACGTTTTCGTTTGTGTCCGTTAGGGGCGGGGCTAGCGCGGCCATCTTGGTGTCATGGCATTCCGCCGCTCAGTCGGCATCCTGCCGTGCTAGTGAGAGGTTCGTGCTCTACTCCGTTGAGTTACTGTGACAGTTTGAAATGTCACCGTTAATTGAAAATGCTTCGAAGTGTGAAGTGCGTGCTGTAATAAGGTTTCTGCCTGCAAAAAACTGTACACCGATAGAAATCTATCGGCAGCTTTGTGAAGTGTATGGGCACAACACAATCACTGAAGGTGGAGTGCGTCAATGGGTCATAACATTTAAAAATAGCCGAACTAACATTCACGACGAAGAGCGAAGTGGGAGACCCAGCATAGTGACTGCCGAACTCGTCGAAAAAGTCGATGCCGCGGTCCGTGAAGACCGTAATTTCACATTAACGGAACTCTCTATGAGTTTTCCACAAATTTCACGAAGTTTGTTGCACGAAATCATTACCGAAAAGCTTGGTCACCACAAGTTTTGTGCAAGATGGATATCAAAAATCTTGACAGAGATTCACAAAAATCAGCGAATGGCTGCAGCGTTAACGTTTTTGGACGTTTACGAGAAAGATGGCGACTCATTACTGGATCGCATCGTTACTGGTGACGAAACATGGGTTAAGCATGTGAACTGCGAGACAAAATTGCAGTCAATGCAGTGGGGGCACACAAATTCCCCCCAAAAACCCAAGAAATGCCTGCAGACAATGTCGGCAAGGAAGGTGATGGCGACTGTCTTTTGGGACAGAAAAGGTGTGATTTTTGTGGATTTCCTGGAAAGAGGCACTACAATAAACTCTCAAAGGTATTGCCAAACTCTGCACAACCTCAGAAGAGCAATACAAAACAAGCGCAGGGGAAAGTTGGGCTCAAAGATCTTGCTGATTCACGACAACGCCCGGGCCCACACGGCAAATGCCACCGTGAAGTTCTCGAATCTTTTAAGTGGGAGTTGTTTCCTCATCCGCAGTACAGTCCCGACCTGGCACCGAGCGACTTCCACTTATTCCCAGCAATGAAGAAGTGGTTGGCTATGCAGCGTTTTGATGACGACGCATAACTTCAAGAAGAGGTAACCACGTGGTTGAAGGTGCAGGCGGCCGAATTTTACGACGAAGGAATTTCCAAGCTCGTCCATCGCTACGATAAGTGCCTTAATTTAAATGGCAACTATGTAGAAAAGTAGTATTTAAGTGTGGCTTTCATCTGTATATAATAAAAGAAATTTCCAATACTTTATTTATTTTTAATTCCAAAACGTAATGTACTTTGTGGATAGCCCTCGTACATTGGTGTGCAAAATTTAAAGATGAAAGTGACTTTCTCATAATGCGTCACTGCCAAGTAATATAGCTCAGTGCAGTTTGGACTGTACATAGAAATACTACAGTGTAGTACAGAATATAATGGACAGAAATACGTAATGAGACGAACAGAAACGATGCTTTTATTCGAAGACAATAATTATACCAACGTTTCCGCTATTTATGATGGTACTCTGGACATTAAAAATGATGGGACATAGTGCTTAATAGCGTTGAGTGACCACCGTGGATGCTAATGCATGTCCTGTAACGTACCAAGTTGCTAAGGAGTTCTTGTGGTTCGGGGCTGCATTCCTCCACCAATGAGTTTGATAACTGCTGGACGTACCCTCATATGGGAAGAGGTGGCAACACATAATGCACACAAGAACGTTGTCGAACATGAGCATTTTGTCATGCTGTAGGGAGGCATAACGCTGCTTGGGCGTGCTGGTCTCCAAACCTTTAAACACGGTACCATCTCCGGTCAATGTTATTGTCCTTCCCCGCGTGCCTCTTTTCAGAGGTGCATTCAGCCATGACTTTATTTTTCTGGGTGACTATCCTCGACCGATTCGAACAGCGCAGGTAGATGAGTTCTCGGAACTACAGAATTTCGACAACGGGACTGGCCTCTTTCCTCTCCCCTACCCAAATTCCATTGAGCACCAGCTAGGTGCGTTGGGCAGACGTGTTGTAGCAGTCCACATGTACCAGTGACCGTCCAGCAGTTCTGAACCGCGCTGGTGGTGCAAAAGAACGCCCAACAACTTCTTATCGACCCTATTACCAACATGTAGGCATGGTGCAGAGCATACGTGCTGTCCGTGACGATCACACACCCTGTTAAGGACCATGTCCCGTCTTTTGTAATATCCAGTGGACCATCACAAAATGCGATGATTTCAGTGTAATTATTTTCTTTGAGTGAAAAGTGTCATTTGTTTTAGTTATCTCCTGTACTGTACTGTAGAAGTTATTTCTATGTCTGGTCCAAGTTTCACTGAGCTTTGTTTCTTGGCAGTGACACGTCATGCGGAAGTTACTCTAGCCCTTAACGTTTGCACACGATTGTATAGGCTCCATAACAATTGAAAATTTGTGTAACTGCGTGTGACTAAATTAAATATATTCTATAGACCTTGTTTCAGCTAGCATTTCTTTGTTTTGATAGGAACAAGTTACGATGCTTACTTGTCACTATTTTATTTCGTACCTACACTGCTCGTAGAGGCAAAGCAACTGTAAACTGTAGTTCTTTATGCTTATTCTCATATGACTGTTAACTGTGGTTTTTATTCAATATTTGTGTGGACGATTCTGGCTTACCAGACTGACATTTCACTCTGGAGTTCACGCTGATTTGAAATTTCTTATGAGATTAAATCTATGTGCAGAACCAGGGCTAGAATCTGGGACCTTCGCGATTCGCGGGGAAGTGTTCCATTGACTGAACTATCCAAGCACTAACAGCTTTCATTCCGTCAGCATTTTTCCCCGTATCCTCCTAACTTTACAGAAGGTTCGGTTCCGGGGCAGACAGGCAGTTTTAATCAGCGAGGAAGGTTTTAATCAGGGCACGCTTCACTGCAGAGTGAAATTTCATTCTGGTGACAGTTCCCTAGGATGCAGATAAGGCATTTATCTCCAGTATTCTTTCTTCTCTCCACGCGAAGATACCTAGGACAAATTCTGTGTGAAGTTTGGAAGGTAGAAGAAGAGGTACTGGCCGAAATAAAGCTGTGACGGTGAGTCGTAAGTCGTATTTCGCTAGCCACGTCGGTAGAGTACTTCGCACCGAATAGTGAAGTTCCCATGTTCGCGTCCCAGTCGGTCAGATTTAATATTGCACGAAGTTCCAGATTCTGGTTTTGCCCTTAGATACTGGTCTGGGTTCACTTCACTTGCAATCGTAACATTCTTTCTGTATGGCGTTTTCGGCCATCGACATAGAAACGATCTTGAATTCAGCATGCTACATGGTTCAGAGCAGTGACACAAAAGTAAGTAAACAGTTCGCTGTAGGATACTTCAAGATCCAGGAACCCCCTGGGCAGAATCACAGAGTTGATGATTTTATGCGAAATTTCAAAATACACACATCAAAAAAAGTTTTGCATCACCCCAATTCCCAGAACTCCTGAAGACAGACGTTGACTGTGGATATTGTATCACCGACACATTCGCTTTGACTGTTCAGAGATGTCACTAAACCAGTCCAAAGATGGAAACAACCATACATGAGCAGCGCCTATGAGACGGAGGGGGTCCGAGAGCCGATCAGTTCCAGTCATTCTACCGGGAAGGAGATACACAGCTCGTGTTGTCTGTAGTTCAACCGTGCCTAGACGGTCAGTACCGCGGTTGGATAGCGTCCGCATTGTTACTTTGTGCCAGGAAGGGCACTCAACAAGGGAAGTGTCCTGGCGTCTCAGAGTGAACCAAAGCGATGTTGTTCGGACATGGAGGAGATATATAGAGACAGGAACTGTCTATGACATGCCTTGCCCAGGCCGTCCAAGGGCTACTACTGAAGTGGATGACTGCTGCCTAAGGATTGTGGCTCGAAGGAACCATGAGAGCAACGCCACCATGTTGAACAATGCTTTTCGTGCAGCCACAGTACGTCGTGTTACGACTCAAATTGTGCGCAATAGGTTCCATGATGCGCAACTTCATTCCCGTCGTCCATGGCGAGGTCCATCTTTGCAACCTAGACACCACGCAGTGCGGTACTGATGATCCCAACAACATGCCGAATGGACCGCTCAGGGTTGCCATCACGTTCTCTTCACAGATGAGTGTCGCATATGCATTCAACCAGACAACCATCGGAGACGTGTTTGGAGACAACCCGGTCGTGCTGAACGCCTTGGACACACTGTCCAGCGAGTACAGCAAGGTGGAGGCTCCCTGCTGTTTTGGAGTCTCATTTTGTGGTGCCGACGTCCGTCGCTGTGGTCATGGAAGGCGCCGTAACAGCTGTATGATATGTGAATGCCATCCTCCGACCGCTAGTGCAACCATATCGTCAGCATATTGGCGAGGTATTCGTCTTCATGGACGACAATTCGCGCCCTCATCATGCACATCTCGTGAATGACTTCTTCAGGATAACAACATCGCTCGATTAGAGTGGCCAGCATGCTCTGTTGACATGAACTCTATCGAACATGCCTGGCATAGATTGAAAAGGGCTGTTTATGGACGACGTGACTCACCAACCACTCTAGGTTTCTACGACGAATCGCCTTTGAGGAGTGGAGCAATCTGGACCAACAATGCCTTGATGAACTCGTGGATAGCATGCCACGACGAATACAGGCGTTCATCAATGGAAGAGGACGTGCTACTGGGTATTAGAGGCACCGGTGTGTACAGCAGGCTGGACCCCCACCTCTGAAGGTCTCGCTGTATGGTAGTATAACATGCAATGTGTGGTTTACATAAGCAGTAGAAAGGGCGGAAGTGATGTTTATGTTGATCTCTATTCCAATTTTCTGTACGGGTTCCGGAACTCTCGGAGCCGAGGTGATGTGAAACTTTTTTTGATATGTGTATATACCAGGCTAGTCGAGTTGGACTGACAGATCTATCTGTTGTCGGGTGCAGCAGGCGTAACGGGTCCCGTGAAGCTTTCCAGGCTTGCGGAAAATCGAGCTGACCTGCTTTGACCACTGTGCTTTAGTACACACGTGTTTCCGTTACGGCCGACTGAGATACTTTAACGGTAGCAGCTCAGTAGGGGCAGACAGACAGTAAGGAGGATTTGTACGCCTCTACTCCAGACCCGGTCCTACCCGTCCTATGCGTAAGCGCAGTGCTGAGAGAAGCGGCGCGTCAGCTGGGCAGTGGCGAGTGCTCACCGAGCGCCTTGGCGGGCCCGTTGACGACCCAGTCGTCAGAGCTGGAGAGCAGGCCGTGCTGCACCAGCACCGGCGGCATCTCGACTGGACGGTGGCGCGGCGGGATCCGGAACAGCCGCAGCACGTAGCCGTCCTCCGTGACGGCGTAGTGCTCCTCCACCGGGTAGCCGTGCTGCTGCAGCATCTGCGCCTGCCACACCAGACACCGAGGCAGCGGGTTACAACTGACACTAGGCTAGTGATTTGGGACGCTCATAAGTGGATCCAACAGTTCCCCACTGTCGGTTACTGAACGAAGAATAAGCTTACCCAGTGTCATCCCAGGACTTTCTCGCAGGTACAACTCAAATGGTTCTTTAATGGACGAAATGACAATCCTAGGAATAAATTACGATCGTTCGAATCCCTCGGTTCCGACATAAATTTTCCGAAGCTGTAAGTAGGATGTTTGGGTTTTTATGTTGGTAACACCAGGTAGCGCTCTGTATGAAAATCACTGACTGTACTGCGTGCAGTCTGTGGCTGGTTGGACTCCTTGTTGGAATATTCGAATATTCACTCGTATTGTTGGGCAGTTGGATGTGAACGCCGCGTAGCGTTGGGCAGTTGGAGGTGAGCCGCCAGCAGTGGTGGATGTGGAGAGAGAGATGCCAGAGTTTTGAGAGGTTACTATAAGTGGGCGATTTGGACGTGTGTCCGCCAGAAAAAGGAAATTTGTAAAGATGAAGGTAATGAATTTATATATATATATATATATATATATATATATATATATATATGATGACTTTTGAACACTATGAAGGTAAATACATTGTTTGTTGTCTATCAAAATCTTTCATTTGCTAACTATGCCTATCAGCAGTTAGTGCCTTCAGTAGTTTGAATCTTTTATTTAGCTGGCAGTATTGGCGCGCGCTGTATTGCAGTAGTCCGAGTAACGAAAGTTTTTGTGAGGTAAGTGATTCATGAAAGATATAGGTTATTGTTAGTTAGGGCCATTCTTTTGTAGGGATTATTGAAAGTCAGATTGCGTTGCGCTAGAAATATTGTGTGGCAGTTTAGTGATGATCAGAATAAGTAAAGAGAAAACTGTCAGAGTACGTTCAGCTTTACTCAGCTGTCTCTGTATCAAATAACGTAGAAGTTTACCAGCACAGTAGTGCAGTCCGTGATTTTCACATAGTGCGCGACGTGGAGTTACCAACATAGAAATCTAAACAGCCTACTTACAAAGGTTTCCCCTGGATGTAAGGCGAATGCCACAACTGGTGAGTTCCTCCCATTTATTCTCAACTGAGTATCATCCATTTGCCCATCAGCTCGTCTGATAACTGGATGAATAGAAACGCGACCCTCTAATGGTCTGGATCTACAACAGTTTGCTCCACTCCTTCGAATGCAGAGCGTAAAGACTACTTCAAAAAATAAATTGTAACGGTGACGACAACACCCAACACTCTGCTCCGTTCAGTAACACATACACACTCCAACAACACAAATACACATTTTACACATACACAACATTTTAATTTTTGGCTGGGACATCGTTCTCATCGAAGGATGTTGTCTCGGAAATAAATTAATATAATTCCAATCCCACAGTTCCGACTAAGATTTTCGGAAGTTTTGCCTTGTTTGTAAACTGTGTGCCGGAACTGGTAAGTCCCTCCAATCTATTTCCAAATGGGCTCCCCCTTTTGCCCCTCCGTACCAGCTTGTCTGATAATTGGATGAATAGAACCATGATTCATCAATGAGCCGAATTTCGAACAGCGCACTCCAGTCCTAGCAGTGGATAACTAAAAGAATAAAAAGAAGGAAAAAAAAGAAGATACAAAGTTAGTTTCAGATGTACCCGAGGAGGTACGTATTAAATGGACGTTAGTATTTACATACGGAGCAGAGAGGGATTTCCATTGTTTAACGTTGGGGAGAGAGTGGATATGTAGGTGGAATACATATGAAGAGTGGAAATCTCGAACATGCTGAGTGCCACTTCTTCACAAAATGCATTATCAATGCTATTGTGTTCTCGGTTCTCTACCGAATGCCCTTGAATTCCTCCAATTGCTAAACGTTTGACAAAATGTTTCAAACACTCATTGCTTGATGGCTCATGGCTTTTACGCCAAGCAGTGTTTCCCTCTAGAGTTCCAAATGCCTTGTGTAAAGGTATTTTCCTCCATTTAGTTGATGCAGTATTTATGATAAGCAGAATTCATTTCAGCTTTAGTTTGTATTCAATAATATTATCCGTAATGTAAGGAGAAAATTTGGCTTTACAAACTAGTAAAAGCATTTGGAGATGTAAACAGACAAAACAATTTGTGTCTGTAAAATGTTAGGAAAAGCCATTTATTGCTCAACAGCACAGGACTTCTACAGTAAACTTTGCAGCATCTGATTCTAAGACTGGAACTGTGCAACAAACATAACTCAGTACTAAAAGACTTTTTTAATTCAGTTTTGTTATTCTCTTGTAAAAAAAATTAGAAAATGCTGGTAACGATTTTTTATTATACATCTACTATTTAGAACAGTACTGCTGTATTAATGTACTTGTATCATCATAACCAAAAAATGGTGTCTCTTTGTTAATCACATCTGCAACAACTTTTTTATTGGCGCTTGAAACGAGTTAGGTATCTGGTATGCCGCTTACAAAGTGCTTAATAAATTATTTATTTTCTAGTTTGTCTAATTTTTTTCCAGTGACGAGGTGAGTAACATAATTCTGCAGTATCACAATACTTCTCAATGTTTTGGATAGAAATAAGTTATGCAGAAAAAAAGAGACATTGTCTTTTTCATTAGCCTGATAAATTTGAGATTAAACACCTAAAACATAGAACTCTCTAGTAACATTATAGGAGGAGAGGTGGAAGTCTATTTGGAAGACATGGGTGATCCAGTATTACAGTCATAGTTTGACAGAGTTTTAGAAGAGATCAAATAAGGCAGAAAGTCTAAGTAACTTTTCTTCGGAATTCCTACAATCAATGGGAGAAATAGCATGCTAATACTATTGTGCGTACAATCCATAAGACTGGCAACATACCATAAAACTTTGCCATAAATATTGTCCATACAATTCCAAAAATATAAACCGCAGATAAGTACGAAATCCTTCGTAAAGTCATCTTAATAGCTCATGGATCCACGTTTCTAACAAGAATAACATACAAACCAATGGAATAGAAGCTCGAGGCTCTCTTAGGCGAGGGTCTGTTTGGGTACAGGAAACGTAATGACACCAGAGAGGCAGTTCTGACGTTGCGCTTGATAAACCACCGTCAATTTTGTCGCCCTAGGAAACACGTTGGGCAATTTAGAGTGCTTAAGGATGTTCGAAACTCTCAGAAAAGTAAGTGTAACCTAAGGGGTAAGACTGGTAATATAAAGCACAATACGTGTAGGAACCAAGAAGGAACAATAAAAATGGAAGACCGAAGAACGAAGTACTTGTATTACGAATGTTATAAGACAAAAATGAAGTATTTCTCCTCTAGCGTTCAACATATGCATTGAGGACCAATGACGTTAGTAATAGAAATGATCAGAACTGGGATTGAAATTCAGGCTAAAAGAATATCAAAGATAAGACTCGCTGATGGCATTGTTATCCTCAGTGTAAGTGAAGAAGAGATGCAGGTTGTGTTGAATGGAATGAACAGCCTAATGAGTTCAGATTATGAATTTTGAGTGAACAGAAGGAAGATGATGGTAACGGGAAGTAGCAGAATTGGGATTAGTGATAAATTGACGTCAAAATTGGGGACCACGAAGTGAAGCAGTTCTACTACCCTGAAAGTAAAATAACATACGAGGGACAAAGCAAGACCACAGGAAGCGCAGGTAAAAAAGACATTTCTGGTCTAAACAAGTCTGCTAGTGTCAAACACAGACCTTAATTGGAAGAAGAAACTTCCGAGAATGTACGTTTGGAGCACAATAGTGTACAGATGTCACTCATGGACTGCGGGCTAACAGGGAAAGAAGAGAATCGAAGGATTTGAGAAACGGTGTTATGGAAGAACGCTGATAGACTGGTAAGGTTCTCCATAGAATATACAATGAAATATGTGGAAAACACTTACAAGAAGAAGAGACAGGTTGCTAGGACATATGTTAAGATATCGTAGTACCGTAAAAGTCGGCAACTTTGAGACGCTTTCAGCACTTTTTGTGACATAAGTTACATAGATATGAACTAAGACACCTAATTTACGGTATATGGAAGTTTATAGCCTTTATCCTTTAATACTGACTCAAATAATGTTTTTATGTGCAATGAGGTATTCGGAATATGGAATATTAATTGTCACATTGTTACCCTGTGCTCAGGACAGAATGGTGACATGAAGTCTAAGACAGGGAATGTAGCATTAAATTCACCTATTACAACGATGGGATGACCCTGTCTTACTTTGTAACGGCCAGTTAAAACTTTATTAAAACTTTGCCATGCTTTATGAGTTTTATCTATACACATAATAACATTTGTCACAAAGTTAGCCGTAATTTTACTGGCTTGCTTGAAATCCTAATAATTACAGACCTATTCTCAATGGACTAAAATGAGAGTGAAAAAAGTAAACTGCATTATGCACGGTTATACACTTATTTAGGCATCCGCTAATTGGAACAATATAAAAAAACTCAGCTTACAACAGATTTAACACAAAATCCTGTAAGCGAGGTAATTAGTTCAAACTGTTAGACATTTTCTTATAAGTTCAGTGGTATCAGAAAAAAGAAAGTTGTGATATATTTAATGCAATATTCTGATTAAGTGCATGTTATATTTCAAGAGTTATTACGCGAAATAACACTGTCTTTTTTTATTAAACCATTCACAAACATTCATAATTTCGTTAGCGAGACTTGTTTTCTACCATTTCAGTTGCCGCATTTGTTTATGCAGGTATTTGTGCTGTCACAAAGTTACCCTTATAATGTATGGAAATAACTGATTTTGTTTTTCAATGGCTGCAATTGATGGTAACTTACCTTCCATTAGTCAGCTCTTCGAAAAGTAGTCAGCAGCGAAATGTTTCTAAGAAATCCACAAACACACTTTTCCACCTCACAACAAAATGGCTTTGTGACCATTGATCTGATTAAACTACAATTTGCTTGAGGCATGTGGGTCTCAACCTTATCTTCGATAATGATAGAAGCTGTAGAAATGAATTAAAATTTGCATCAGAGCCAGGTCTTTTACCCAGGTCTACTGCTTATAAGGCAGACGTACTATCCATTACAGCGCAGTAGAGGTATAGCTAGCGCGTCTTAATGTACTTCACTAGTCCATCGCTGTCCCCATCAGAAACTTCAGCCCAGTTTCCAATACCGGAGAGCCTCGGGAATGCTGAAAGTTTAAGGAGGAAAAAATGGGCTGAAGGGGAGAACTGAAGTTAGTGTTGGGTGAGGGGGCGGGGGGGGGGGGATAAGGCCACTGGGCTAGGATACTCCACGCAGCTGTGTTAGCTGTACCGATGTGGTGGTATAATGGCTAGTTTAGCTGCCCAGTTAGCAGGATACTCAGGTTCAAGTCCTAGCTGTCACAAAATTTCTAATTCATTTCTTCAGCTTCTCTTTCTGACCAGCTCATTTGTAACTTCTTAAGTAACAAAAATTTTACAGTGAAAAACTTTTAATGCCTACCGCAATTTTCCTATCACAATTACGGTATGATAACTAGTCTCGATTGCTATCTAGAACTGTCCTTAGATCTGTAAATAAACGGAGGACGAGTAGCCGTAGAAAATTATGTAAAACCAAATAGGGTATAAAAGCGCTTTGTAACAGCTGACCAAAACATATAATGGGGAGCCAATTCCAACAGTAAAAGTAATTGTTTGACAAATCCATTTAACAGTGTAATACAAAATATGTTACCAATAATACGATATCATACAATTAAAAGTGTAAAAAAATGTTGAATATGCATTGTAAGGTGTCATTAGCTGTAGTCATGCAATGACATGCATTCATAGTACCAAGAGAATGATAGTACGTAGCTTAAAAACATCACTGTGAGCAAGCCAGGTTGTAGGCCTGCCGAAAGAATTTTAGACAAGAAATCTTAAAAAGCTTGTATCTACATCCAAGCAAAAATAAAGATAACAATGGCATGAAGTTAAAATTAAAATCAGGGATACTATATTACATCGTTAACTGGCAACATGCAGTATGTAGGAGGCAAAACCTATGTAATTGCAATAATTCTGGATTAACATCTAAGAAGATTGTAAGTCCAAATAATTTTAAAGGTGCAAAAATACCTAAGGAATGAAGTTAAAAATTAAAAGGAAGGGAAGATACCTTCTATAGCTAACTGGCGATGTGCTGCACTTAAAAGACGGACCCTACGTGGGAGTAAAAACGGAGGGGAGACAGAAATTAGTTTATATACAAACAATAGCTGAGAACGTACGGCGCAAGTAAACGTTAGGCTGACATGAAGATGTTGGCACAAGAGAGGAAGTCGTAGCAGGCCGCATCAAACCAAACCAGTCAGAGAAACGATGACTCCCATCCTGCCTCCCCAATAAAACTCTTTACAGTGTATTCACAATGAGGGAAATCAACGGTGGTACATCATAAGCACCTTGATTGAAGAGCTAGCAGGCGAATAATCGAATATTTACACTCTTGTTGGATCTGTTGATTAAAATTTAATCCTCAAGCGAGCTTATTTTTAGTATCGTCAGTATAGAAAAGAGCCATTCGTAAAAGGTGAAGAATGCTGTAAGTGTACGACTGCTACTGGATGTGTCTAATATAATTGGAAATTTTCAGGTGGAGATCGCGTCACAGCAGAGGATGTGCACGTCACCTTTCGGACCTTGGGAAAAGTCGTCGAATGTATATTTCAAAAAAACGTAATTGGAAATGATAACAATATTAGAAAAAATTGTGCTTAAATAATCACACCACTACGATAAAAGGTAACTTGTTTTTATTCCCAGTCAATACAAATCTGTATCAGAAAGGTACATGCTATATGGAAATAAAACTATTCAATTAGGTGCCAAATAGTATAAAAAATATACTAAATGTTAATGTATTTGAAAGATCTATTACAGAATAACTATAGTACCACTGCTTCCATTAAGTATGTGAATACTTGAACTATAGTAAATGTACTGATTTGTAACTGTGGTGTATAACATTTATAATTATATGTAACCTTGAAAATTGTTCTCTGTAATGACTAGGGTTAAGTCCAGCCTTATAGTGAACATTGTACTACACATGAAAAAATGACTAAACAAATAAGTAAATAAATAAATTATTGACATGAAGGGCATGCGAGCATCACCCCGATTTATTGCACAGTCTACAATGAATGCAGACCAAGTGGTGACGAGATGGCTGTTTGTTTCTATGTCACAACGAATACAAGAGTGTATTTGTGCTCTTGGGTGTCACACCTCACACTGATATTGATCATGTACACCAACTCCGAGTTGAATGAAGTTTTAATTATTTAACAAGTATTATGTGATACCATAGTCGACTTAATGGTCTTGAGAGATTCAGCAACTGTATAGATATACATTTTTCATTTATCGTTCCGTCTCAGGTGCACTTGTTCAATTGGATTACATGTTTCGATCATTCTGGAGTATCTTCAGATCTGAAGCTGGAGCAGTAAATGAGAATTAAATATTATGTGATGAACGTCTCTTCAGAGGTTGATAAATATCAGAGCAACAAAATTTTCTCGTGCTTCCGCCACCTAATGTGATTACATATCCACCAGCTTCTCGACCATCGTCGAGTGGTGGCTGCCGCACGATTCCCGCTTTTGCCCTTGTATAGCCGTGCTATCGCCTCTGGCGTCACTGGTGCTCACTCCAGGGCGGTATAATTTAATGTTTCCGTTGCGCGACCCCTCCAACCTCCAGGTAGACGCGTCCCATGCTAAGCTTAGCTGCAACACACCGTCTTTAACGAGAATATTATCAGATATCTTTCACTCTATCGTCTCGTTTATTTCGCTTTCCCAGAAACCATTTGTCCATTTAATGAAAGATATTTCATCTAACGCAATTCGGTGACTGTTTCCTGGAGCGTGTTCTGCTACCGCTGATTTCTATGGATACTTTAGGCAAAGACACAAACAAACGCAACACCAAAAAGGCAGGGTTCTACGTGTACTCCTCGGAAGGACTTCTGCTTACGTCCCTTCTGTGAAATAGCTTAAGAAATCTGCCGTTTCCACTAGTCGTTATCCCTGAATACTTGCTTTAAGTCACTCAGTCTGTAATGCCACTTCCGCGGACGAGAAATGAAAATCAAAAATTATCTCAAAAATTCCCAAAGATTTCCCCAAAACAAGTTCCAAATACCATGAAAAATGAACAAGCAAACAAATTTCCAGTTAACACTATTATTTGGATATTAACTAGTAACTGAATCAAAAAGCTAATACTTAGTAACTTATTAACATACGAAAGAAAGATAGGATTCCAGTAAAATCAAACTCAAAATTCAAAATCATAATTATAATTAAAATTCGGAAAGTAGAGCCAACGTTCCCAAAGGATACTCCGTGTGAGTACACTTTGAGATTCGTGGGTAATGGCTAAGGATAATTCAATCCAATGTCACTACGTTACGAGAGTTAGCCGAAGTAGGTTATACTTTTGAATACTCGTATATATAGGCGCAATTAGATTGTTTTTTCAGAGTTGATTATTACGATCTACTACGACGCAGTGAAGCGATACTTTGATTTCAAATATTACGTTATTTAGAATTCAGATAGAGGACTTGCATATATTAGACAGAAGTGACTTTTAATTAGATAAGCTGAAGTTAACACTATTTAAGAAGTGAAGACAGATAGACAATTTTATTCGTAATAACTTATGGACTAAGGAACTTGGCGATAGTTACGAAGCATATAATTTATAATTCCCCCCAAAACCTGGGAAAGCTTCTTCCTCACGGCTCTGTCAGGAAGTGACTAATATTGTGTAATAAACCAGCATATCGTGTCAATCCACGCATTTATCATTCAGGTTTTACAATATTATTTACAGAGATAATGTGCTGCGATATTATTTGACTGAAGCGCTCGGCGCTTATATAGAAACTCTTTGACGTTAGGAGTTAGTAAAACTCTTACGGCTGATTATAGCCGGCCGGTGTGGCCAAGCGGTTCTAGGCGCTTCAGTCTGGAACCGCGTGACCGCTACGGTCGCAGGTTCGAATCCTCCCTCGGGCATGGATGTGTGTGATGTCCTTAGGTTAGTTAGGTTTAAGTAGTTCTAAGTTCTAGTGGACTGATGACCTCAGATGTTAAATTCCATAGTGCTCAGAGCCATTTGAACCATTTTGAACTGATTATAGATTAGAGATTACAACCAGTCTATAGGGAATTTGGTGTCGCTGGAACTAATTTGAACTTGTCATTAATATTTAAATAGCAAATGATAAACCATCGATTATAAACGATTTAATTACGACATTTGGTGAAGTAAATATCTCGCACAAGTCGAGATTTCAGTTCATCGATGTTCTGTTTGTAACGTCGATACCGATACGTAAGACATAACACTCTCATTGCTCTACCGCTGAGTATTAGCCAAGACCGAAGATCCGAAGGGACGTTACAAGTTCTTGTAGCAGTTCTCGACGTATCTAACACCTTCCGCTCTATGTACGAAGGTCTTCGGAGTAGACCGTTTCTGTGATCAGTGGTAACAGCTGGTAGCGGACTGTTGCTTCATCGTGTAACATCATTTCCGACAGCGTAACAGATCTAGTGGGTAACGTCGTAAGCTTCGTGAGACTGTTCTCCGACGATGGTGGTGTCTATAGCAAAGTTGAAACGCCAGAAGACTATGGCGAAATTCAGAGGAGCAACTTTTGGTTCAGGAACTGGAAATTCACCCTGAACATAAATAAATGGAACGTGTTGTGAATAATTAGCTGAAGAGATCCATTACTGTTCCACTGCGCTATTCGCGATGAATCATTGGGAAAAATAACAAACGTAAAGCAGTTAGGAGTAACCGCAAGGAGAAGCCTAAAGTAGAATTATCATATAAAATTAGATGTAGCAAAGCGAGATGCCTCGCTAAGATTCATTGGAGGAATATAATTCATGCTCGGAAGACGTGGTTTACAAAACACTACTTCGACCGCATCTTGGGATATTTATCAATTTAGGATCTACTAGACTGGTTTAACAGAAAATGTGCACATCGTGTTTCATCGTGGGATCGTTCAGCAAGTGAGAGAGTGTTAAGGAGATGCTCAACAAACTGCAGTGACAGGTGCTGCAAGAGAGGAATTGTGCGTCTGGCAGTAGTTTACTGATGAAATCCTGATAAAGTACTGTCTTAGAAGAGTCGGCCGCATCTTTCTTCCGTCCTCAAACGTCTCACGAAGAGACGACAGCAAAAAAATTAGAGAAATTAGAGGTAATATGGGGGTGAATAAGCATGTTACAAACTGACACACTGTGACTACAATTTATACAAAACTAAGACACCACCAAAAAATTACGTACTGTTCTATTAGCGGTTTAAGCGCAGTCTGAGTAGATACATTGATGTACATAAACAAATTTTTCGTTCTAAATCACATTTGTAAACACAATTCAAACAAGTCAAATTGTATCCAAATGTAAAGAGGTTACATTTCTACACATGCACACCTGTTATTTTATAATGACACAAAAATATTACATTATTATTTATACGTAAACGTCATTTGTAAAACAATTATTTGTGCAGTTATCAGATCAGACCTTACATTAAGAAGCCGTTACATCATTAAGTATATGTTTCTTTAAGAGAAATCAAACTCTTAAAATCGTTGAAAAACTGTCGCTATTAAATTCTGTTTGTTCATTTAAGATGGTTTCTGAAAATTTCGCCTTGTCTAACATTATTTGTAATTGTTCTAGCAGATCAAGGTTTCTACTGGCCTAACTGTACTCGACACAGAAAATAATTATAGGAAACAATCTCCTAGAACAATCAGAAATAATCATTTTAATTGATACAAATGGGGGCTCCCGGTGTAATATTCCTACACATAGAAGGAAAACGTGCAAAGCACCTTCAGTTAGAAATTAAGAAACTACTTAACAAGGATGAAAGATATATGGTTCACAGAACGAGATTTTCACTCTGCAGCGGAGTGTGCGCTGATATGAAACTTCCTGGCAGATTAAAACTGTTTGCCGGACCGAGTTCGAGACTCAAATTAACACCATTTCAGAATATGAGCGGTTGGTTTATTTCCAAAACATATAGACAGATGATGAGAAAAATATGAGAACTGCAACTACTGACGAGTATGTTGATTTTATAACAATGGAAGAACTAAGATAGGGTTAAAACATCTAAAAACAAAAGAACGCCCAGGATAGTACAATCTCAATGTGGAATTATTTAAATATGCTGGAAAATCGTTACTCATAAAACTATTGAATTTTGTAACTGCTTGTAGGAAATATAGCAACGTGCCAGAGGACTGGCAAACAGCAGTTGTTATCCCATTATTTAATAAAGGGGATAGCAGAAAATGTGACAGCTGCCGAGATATTAATCTTCTGAATTCTGGATGCAAAATACAGGGTAATAAGTTAAACTTTCAAACCGCTGCAGAAATAACATCAATGATCGGAATGATGTCAAATTGCAACGGAATACTATCGGGAAAGGAGGAAACGTATGGCAGAAGAAAACTAATTAGTTATAAAATGTAGCAACAGATGGCGTTGGAAGCATCCTGATTTAATAGTGGTCGACTACAAATGACAAATGAATCATACAACAATGCCTACAGTGTACGTTTGACATTAAAGACAAATGAATCATACAACAATGCCTAAAGTGTACGTTTGACATTAAACAAACTGCACCACTCAGTGTGCTCGGGTGTCCAGGTGTGATACTGTTAGTTACGTAAGCCCACCCACCACGGCAAGGTCATATCACATCGGATGGGAAAAATCGGTTTTTAATTGTCCTGAGGCCAAAAACCGCATAAAAAGCATCACTCACATCTGTTTTTAAGTGTCCTGAGGACAAAAGTGCATAAAAATCGTCGATCAACATCAGATAATTTCCGTGTTACTGGCGCAAAACATGTTCAGTATGTTGTCCCTCGTTTCCTGCAACAACTCGGTTCTAAGCGCTACAGTCTGGAACCGCGCGACCATTACGGTCGCAGGTTCGAATCCTGCCTCGGGCATGGATGTGTGTGCTGTCCTTAGGTTAGTTAGGTTTAAGTAGTTCTAAGTTCTAGGGGACTGATGACCTCAGCAGTTAAGTCCCATAGTGCTCAGAGCCATTTGAACCTGCAACAACTTGCAATCGAGGAACACCATGTTCCACAACTGATCGAAGTGTTTCCGAGGTCACGTTCAGAATGTGCTGTGAAATGAGTGCCTTCAATGCAGCTAAGTTTGCAGTCAGAACACTGAACACATCTTTCAGATAGCCCCACGGCCATAAGTCACACGGATTAAGATCAGATGATCGAGACGGCCTGGCAGTAGGGAAATGGAGGCTGATAATTCTAGCATTTCCGAAAAGGCGCTTCAGCGGCTGCTTAACTGGATTTTCAATGTGGGGAGATACATCATCTTGCATAAAAATGATCCCACCCACACAGCCACGCTGTTGGAGAGCTGGAATGACGTGGTTGCGGAAACGACACTCATAGCGCTTACCAGTGACGGTACAGGGAACAGGACCGGAAGCACCCGTCTCTTCGATTAAATATGGCCCTATGACAAATGATGCCGTAAACTCGCACCACACAGTGATCTTTTCAGGATGAAGTGGTACTGGTTGATTTGCGTGTGGTTTTTCCGTTTATCATATTCCACAATTCTGTGTATTGACGTATCCTGTCAAATGGAAGTCAGCTTTGTCTGACCACAAAATCTGCCACGGCCAATCGTCGTCCACTTATATGCGAGCAAGAAATTCTGAAGCAATGTTCTCTCTAGCTGGCAAGACAACAGGAAGCAACTCGTATACGTGGGTAATTTTGAATGGACAGCAAAGCAGGATGTTTCGTAGGATTTTACGCACTGTGCTCACTGTTATGTCCTATTTTCGGGCAATTCCCCTTGCACTACACGTTTGCACACCACCACTGATCTCCTCCTGCACTGCTGTGGCCACTGCTTCCACTGACATCGATTCATTTCGTTTCCTCCCTCTAACAGGTTGCACACCAAAAGAATCCGTCTTTTCGAATTTCCGAATGATTTTCTCCAGACCCACGACAGTCATCGGACCAACGCCTTTACAGACTTTAGAAGCAGAGCGCGATCCTGCATTGAGACAGTCGTGGCGAACATCGCAGACGCGAAAGGAGGAAAAGCCGTGTAACCGGAGTGTTTATATCAACTTCAATGGGTCGTTCGCATGACAGGTGTTTTCATTTACGTATTCTACACATACAGCGTCATCTTTTGATCAATTTTCACAATATTTTGTGTGTGTGTGAAATCTTATGGGACTTAACTGCTAAGGTCATCAGTCCCTAAGCTTACACACTACTTAACCTAAATTATCCTATGGACAAACACACACACCCATGCCCGAGGGAGGACTCAAACCTCCGCCGAGACCAGCCGCACAGTCCATGACTGCAGCGCCCAGACCGCTCGGCTAATCCCGCGCGGCACACTATTTTTTCCTTCTGCCATACGTTTTCCCCCTTCTCCGATAAAATTCCTTTGCAGTTTCCTGTCATACTGACTAGTAGTGTTATTTCTTCAGCGTTTTGAAAGATTATCTTTCATTACAAACAGCCTGTATTTACAAAACTAATTACAAAGACAGTAAAGGTATTCTTGGAAACGTTTTTTACTGAAGAACAGAATGGGTTTTGGATGGGAATATGCCGCTTAACAGTGGTTTTCCAGTCCACCAAATTATTAAAAAACTCAAAGAATACAATAATACCACACATATTGCCATTATTGACCAAAAGAAGATTCTTGGTAAAGTTAACAGAGTTAAATCATGGGAAGTTTTAGAAGT
Source organism: Schistocerca nitens (assembly GCF_023898315.1). Taxonomy (NCBI): domain Eukaryota; kingdom Metazoa; phylum Arthropoda; class Insecta; order Orthoptera; family Acrididae; genus Schistocerca; species Schistocerca nitens. The sequence continues at coordinate 364,092,348 of NC_064621.1, forward strand.
GTAGTTCCAAGTAACGGCGTACACAAGAAAATCAAAGTACGAAAAGGAAGTCTGGTTTCGAGAAACATCTGTCAAGGAATGAAACGAGGGTGTCCTTTATCACCCATATTATTTAATATAGACATAGACGACCTCATAAAGACATGGCAGAACACAGTAGTACACCATTATAAGCTTAATAACGAAGTTATGAATACATTCCTGCATGCAGATGTTTAAATAATTTTAGTGGACTCAGAAGATAAACTTCAGAGAGCAATTTGATCCTTGCACAAGGTAGCAAATGATTGTAATGTGACAATATCTAAAGGACAAACTAAAAAAATGGCATTCCATTTTAAGGAGCACTTAGGGCCAAAAATAATAATTAATGATAAACAACTGAAACAAATAAATGGTTTTAAATACCAAGTTCACTGAGGCTTCATTTATCACACAAAAAGATCAAGAACACAAACTGCAAAAATTACAGCAGCTGGTAGGTACTATAAATCGCACTCTCCCCGGAAAAGTTAAAAAATAGACAGTATGATGTGACTGCAGGGCCTATTCTAATGTATGGATCAGAGACTTGGCCTCTAACCGCCTGTCAAAGTAGGAGGACTGAGACACAGAGATGAGACTCTTAAGGCCTCTAGCTGCTTAGAGACTCATAGAGAGAATAAAAAAAAGTGAAATAAGGAATGAACCGGGTGTCAAAAGCATACCACAGAAAATACAGTAGTACAGAAATAAATGGCTTGGACACATTCAAAAAGATGTCAGAAGAACGAATATCTAATTAATACACAAATATACACCACAAGGGAAAAGGCATTTTGGGCGTCCTAAGAAGCGGTGGAAACATTAGCTGTATTCTGTTTGAAACTCCAACAGGCAAGGATACCTAAACTAAAACTGGATATGATGATGACGAACAAACAGATGTGTGTATCCTCACATTCATTACTGAATGAACAAACTCAGTTCAATTATTCGCACATTTAGACAATTTTTCAATCCCTACATGCAAGAATAACCGTGATGCCTTCAACCATATAACATAAAATTCCATTCCTGTGCATAGATCTACACCCATGTATATTTAGTCGTAGTTACTGTAAATGCCGTTCTAATGAAATCTGCCGGCCGGGGTTGTCGAGCGGTTCTAGGCGCTACAGTCTGGAACCGCGCGACCGCTACGGTCGCAGGTTCGAATCCTGCCTCGGGCATGGATGTGTGTGATGTCCTTACGTTAGTTAGGTTTAAGTAGTTCTAAGTTCTAGGGGACTGATGACCTCAGATGTTAAGTCCCATAGTGCTCAGAGCCATTTGAACCATTTTTCTAATTAAATCTGTATATTCTAAAGTAATTTTCTCAAAATTATCAACACAGATAACTTTTACAGTTTAAGCTAAGAATCAACAGATCTAAAAGCTGACATATTTAGCTTTTCTTGGTTCTCATCTTAGAGATCAATTATGTATTGGAAAATAGGCTTATAACCCGAAGCATGTTTGTAAAACAAGGCTAAAGAAGTATTTGGCGTAGTTAATACAATTAGAAATAATATTACACTAAGGAAATTCTCCGTAAACATGTTAAATGAAAAAACAATGTTTAACTTTTACAAATGACTTTTTTGTATAGATAATAATATAACAACTTTGTATCATCTTAGAAAAAACATCTGTGTACATATAGAATTGTAGCATCTTTACATTTGGATTGTGTTTAGAAATGTGCTTTACGACGAAACCTTTGTATATCTACGTATACGTCTATTCATACTGTGCTTGAAAACCGTATAACTACTATCGAAAACGGTGATTATTTTTTGTTGTTGTCTTATTTTTATAAAATTTCACAGTGCGCCACTTTCTAATATACCTACGTACTCTTAACATGATCAGCAGTAATCTAATTTCGAAAAATGATTTAGAGCGATGAAGCATCCGAAAATGAGTAGTCACGGCTCTAAATGTATCATGCATTGAAATGAAACATCACGATTAGTTACTGAAGGTGGTTTGTTATTTTACGGAAAAAATACTTTCACAGAAGCACCACTGACAGCAATGGATAATATTAATAAATATTCACTTGCCTTTTAAACAATAAAAAGTCAAGTAGACGATTGGTACTCCTCACTTCTTACAATGTTTTCTTTTTATATTCGTCTTGCTCTAAGCCACAGAGTTCCTATTTTTATCTTTTCATTGCTTCCATACGGCGAATAGAACTAGTATTCTCAGGGCTTTTTTCCGGTAATAATGGCTACTAATTACGAGCATTTCGACGAAGTTTGTCATTTCCATCAATATTAATTTTTTGCAAAATGTTTCCACCAAGTCCAAGAAATTGTAGTCATTCTTGTATTTCTTTTTAATCTTATTTGTTTTTCCAATATCTCTACCCTAGGAACAGACAATGAAACGTAGTAACCAGAAAAAAGCCTCTTGCATGTGGTAACATGCATCGGAACTTGTGTCAGTGGGCTAGCAAAAGAACTGTACTCCACCTGGCGGTGCTCTTTGTTCAAGCGGGTTCTTGCACTTCCCTCCTTAACTTCGATCTCTTTTCTTTTTTCCTTGTAGTGCATTGTCGACCACTCGGAACTCAGTGCAGATCTATGTGCATGGGAGTCGCGTGATACACGCCATACTGTACGATAGTGTTGCATGTGTTGCATCATCAGGCCAAAAGCCTTATGACATCTTGTTGAAAGGTACCATCAGAGAGACCTCGAAGACATGGCACATCCACCAGCGTAAATACATTAGAAATGTAATAGCTGCTGCCGAATTACTGGCTAAGTGCACATACCCAGCTGAGCCAAAACATTACAATCGCTTCCTTAAATTAGTTAGTTACAACAGTTGTTGTTTGTTGTGGTCTTTAATTTGACTACATTCCATTACCCTCGTTTTGCTTTTGTTGATGTTCATCTTATATCCTCCTTTCAAGACACTGTCCATTCCGTTCAACTGCTCTTCCCAGTCCTTTGCTGTCTCTGACAGAATTACAATGTCATCGGCGAACCTCAAAGTTTTTACTTCTTCTCCATGAATTTTAATACCTACTCCGAATTTTTCTTTTGTTTCCTTTACTGCTTGCTCAATATACAGATTGAATAACATCGGGGAGAGGCTACAACCCTGTCTCACTCCTTTCCCAACCATTGCTTCCCTTTCATGCCCCTCAACTCTTATAACTGCCATCTGCTTTCTGTACAAATTGTAAATAGCCTTTCGCTCCCTGTATTTTACCCCTGCCACCTTCAGAATTTTAAAGAGAGTATTCCAGTTAACGTTGTCAAAAGCTTTCTCTAAGTCTACAAATGCTAGAAACGTAGGATTTCCTTTCCTCAATCTATTTTCTAAGATAAGTCGTAAGGCTAGTATTGTCTCACGTGTTCCAACATTTCTACGGAATCCAAACTGATCTTCCCCGAGGTCCGCTTCTACCAGTTTTTCCATTCGTCTGTAAAGAATTCGCGTTAGTATTTTGAAGCTGTGACTTATTAAACTGATAGTTCGGTAATTTTCACATCTGTCAACACCTGCTTTCTTTGGGATTGGAATTATTATATTCTTCTTGAAGTCTGTGGGTATTTTGCCTGTCTCATACATCTTGCTCACCAGATGGTAGAGTTTTGTCATGACTGGCTCTCCCAAGGCCGTCAGTAGTTCTAATGGAATGTTGTCTACTCCCGGGCCTTGTTTCGACTCAGGTCTTTCAGTGCTCTGTCAAACTCTTCACGCAGTATCTTATCTCCCATTTCATCTTCATCTACATCCTCTTCCATCTCCATAATATTGTCCTCAAGTACATCGCCCTTCTATAAACCCTCTATATACTCCTTCCACCTTTCTGCCTTCCCTTCTTTGCTTAGAACTGGGTTGCCATCTGAGCTCTTGATAGTCATACAAGTGGTTCTCTTCTCTCCAAAGGTCTCTTTGATTTTCCTGTAGGCAGTATCCCCTAGTGAGACAAGCCTCTATATCCTTACATTTGTCCTCTAGCCATCCCTGCTTTGCCATTTTGCTCTACCTGTCGATCTCATTTTTGAGACGTTTGTATTCCTTTTTGCCTGCTTCATTTACTGCATTTTTATATTTTCTCCTTTCATCAATTAAATTCAACATTTCTTCTGTTACCCAAGGATTTCTATTAGCCCTCGTCTTTTTACCTACTTGATACTCTGCTGCCTTCACTACTTCATCCCTCAGAGCTACCCATTCTTCTTCTACTGTATTTGTTTCCCCCATTCCTGTAATTGTTCCCTTATGCTCTCCCTGAAACTCTCTACAACCTCTGGTTCTTTCAGTTTATCCAGGTCCCATCTCCTTAAATTCCCACCTTTTTGCAGTTTCTTCAGTTTCAATCTGCAGTTCATAACCAATAGATTGTGGTCAGAATCCACATCTGCCCCTGGAAATGTCTTACAATTTAAAACCTGGTTCCTAAATCTCTGCCTTACCATTATATAATCTATGTGATACCTTTTAGTATCTCCAGGATTCTTCCAGGTATACAACCTTCTTTCATGATTCTTGAACCAAGTGTTAGCTATGATTAAGTTATGCTCTGTGCAAAATTCTACAAGGCGGCTTCCTCTTTCATTTCTTCCCCTCAATCCATATTCACCTACTGTGTTTCCTTCTCTCCCTTTTCCTACTGACGAATTCCAGTCACCCATGACTATTAAATTTTCGTCTCCCTTCACTACCTGAATAATTTCTTTTATCTCGTCATACATTTCATCAATTTCTTCATCATCTGCAGAGCTAGTTGGCATATAAACTTGTACTACTGTAGTAGGCATGGGCTTTGTGTCTATCTTGGCCACGATAATGCGTTCACTATGCTGTTTGTAGTAGCTAACCCGCACTCCTATTTTTTTATTCATTACTAAACCTACTCCTGCATTACCCCTATATGATTTTGTACACTCCTGGAAATTGAAATAAGAACACCGTGAATTCATTGTCCCAGGAAGGGGAAACTTTATTGACACATTCCTGGGGTCAGATACATCACATGATCACACTGACAGAACCACAGGCACATAGACACAGGCAACAGAGCATGCACAATGTCGGCACTAGTACAGTGTATATCCACCTTTCGCAGCAATGCAGGCTGCTATTCTCCCATGGAGACGATCGTAGAGATGCTGGATGTAGTCCTATGGAACGGCTTGCCATGCCATTTCCACCTGGCGCCTCAGTTGGACCAGCGTTCGTGCTGGACGTGCAGACCGCGTGAGACGACGCTTCATCCAGTCCCAAACATGCTCAATGGGGGACAGATCCGGAGATCTTGCTGGCCAGCGTAGTTGACTTACACCTTCTAGAGCACGTTGGGTGGCACGGGATACATGCGGACGTGCATTGTCCTGTTGGAACAGCAAGTTCCCTTGCCGGTCTAGGAATGGTAGAACGATGGGTTCGATGACGGTTTGGATGTACCGTGCACTATTCAGTGTCCCCTCGACGATCACCAGTGGTGTACGGCCAGTGTAGGAGATCGCTCCCCACACCATGATGCCGGGTGTTGGCCCTGTGTGCCTCGGTCGTATGCAGTCCTGATTGTGGCGCTCACCTGCACGGCGCCAAACACGCATACGACCATCATTGGCACCAAGGCAGAAGCGACTCTCATCGCTGAAGACGACACGTCTCCATTCGTCCCTCCATTCACGCCTGTCGCGACACCACTGGAGGTGGGCTGCACGATGTTGGGGCGTGAGAGGAAGACGGCCTAACGGTGTGCGGGACCGTAGCCCAGCTTCATGGACACGGTTGCGAATGGTCCTCGCCGATACCCCAGGAGCAACAGTGTCCCTAATTTGCTGGGAAGTGGCGGTGCGGTCCCCTACGGCACTGCGTAGGATCCTACGGTCTTGACGTGCATCCGTGCGTCGCTGCGGTCCGGTCCCAGGTCGACGGGCACGTGCACCTTCCGCCGACCACTGGAGACAACATCGATGTACTGTGGAGACCTCACGCCCCACGTGTTGAGCAATTCGGCGGTACGTCCACCCGGCCTCCCGCATGCCCACTATACGCCCTCGCTCAAAGTCCGTCAACTGCACATACGGTTCACGTCCACGCTGTCGCGGCATGCTACCAGTGTTAAAGACTGCGATGGAGCTCCGTATGCCACGGCAAACTGGCTGACACTGACGGCGGCGGTGCACAAATGCTGCGCAGCTAGCGCCATTCGACGGCCAACACCGCGGTTCCTGGTGTGTCCGCTGTGCCGTGCGTGTGATCATTGCTTGTACAGCCCTCTCGCAGTGTCCGGAGCAAGTATGGTGGGTCTGACACACCGGTGTCAATGTGTTCTTTTTTCCATTTCCAGGAGTGTATTTATAACCCTGTAATCACCTGACCAAAAGTCTTGTTCCTCCTGCCACCGAACTTCACTAATTCCTGCTATATCTAACTTTAACCTATCCATTTCCCTTTTTAAATTTTCTAACCTACCTGCCCGATTAAGGGATCTGACATTCCACGCTCCGATCCGTAGAATGCCACTTTTCTTTCTCCTGATAACGACGTCCTCTTGAGTAGTCCCCGCCCGGAGATCCGAATGGGGGACTATTTTACCTGCGGAATATTTTACCCAAGAGGACGCCATCATCATTTAATCATACAGTAAAGCTGCATGTCCTCGGGAAAAATTACGGCTGTAGTTTCTCCTTGCTTTCAGCGTTCGCAGTACCAGCACAGCAAGGCCGTTTTGGTTAATGTTACAAGGCCAGATCAGTCAATCGTCCAGACTGTTGCCCCTGCAACTACTGAAAAGGCTACTGCCCCTCTTCAGGAACCACATGTTTGTCTGGCCTCTCAACAGATACCCCTCCGTTGTGGTTGCACCTACGGTACAGCCATCTGTATCGCTGAGGCACGCAAGCCTCCCCACCAACGGCAGGGTCCATGGTTCATGGGGGTTTGCTCTTTCATTTCACACTGTGATATGGATTTCACCAATAGTCCTTGGGTTAGTTAGGTTTAATTAGTTCTAAGTTCTGGGCGACTGATGACCTCAGAAGTTAAGTCGCATAGTGCTCCGAGCCATTTGAACCATTTGAAAATCGCAGTGATGATAGTCCCTTGTGGTGGCCATCGTAGAAGTAAGATAAGAAAATTGATTGAAACAGCGCAGTTGATGGCAGTTTAGTAAAAGACCCATATATGCAGTCTAGTTTTTAAGTATATATTCTCCCATGTATAAATCAGCAGTGTCTGCTTTCATCAAAAGGAGGAGATACATAAATAGGACAGGAAAGGAAAAAACGAGTACACTATGGGAACGACTGATGACAGAATCTAGTAAGGTGAAAAGCATCATGTGTGAGAATCTTGAAGTGTGCGTTTGACATGGGCTCATGCGTTTCAATGGCCAGTAAAATACTGTATTCTGATTTGCTCTTTCATTTCACACTGTGATATGGATTTCACCAATTTGGATTGTGATGTCATAATGGTATTACAATAAAGGGGTTGTGGCTGTGATGTTATGAAAAAAGTTTTGACTTGCGCACATGATATCACAAATCTGACAAAGTGTTTCGCTTGTTGGAACGAGTCTTGACTTGCAAGCGTTGATATTTCTCAATTTGTTGACCAATTTATTTTGCTTGTTGGTAAATGTCCAAACTTGCCAGAACAAGTGACAACTTGCTTAGTCAGTTATATGTGGGGCTGTGTGTTACAATGTTGTATAAAATGGTGATATAAGGGGCAATGGACAGTGTCTTGAAAGGAGGCTATACGATGAACATCAACAAAAGGAAAACGAGGATAATGGAATGTAGTAGAGTTAACTCGGGTGATGCTGAGGGAATTAGATTAGGTAATGAGACACTTTAAGTAGTAAAGGAGTTTTGCTATTTGGGGAGCAAAATAACTGATGATGGTCGAAGTAGAGAGGATATAAAATGTAGACTGGCAATGGCAAGGAAAGCGTTTCTGAAGAAGAGGAATTTGTTAACATCGAGTATGGATTTAAGTGCCAGGAAGTCGTTTCTGAAAGTATTTGTATGGAGTGTAACCATGTATGGAAGTGAAACAAGGACGATAAATAGTTTGGACAAGAAGAGAATAGAAGCTTTCGAAATGTGGTGCTACAGAAGAATACTGAAGATTAGATAGGTAGATCACATAACTAATGAGAAGGTATTGGATAGAATTGGGGAGAAGAGGAGTTTGTGGCACAACTTGACTAGGAGAAGGGATCGGTTGGTAGGACATGTTTTGAGGCATCAAGGGATCACCAATTCAGTATTGGAGGACAGCGTGGAGGGTAAAAATCGTAGAGGGAGACCAAGAGCTCAATACACAAAGCAGATTCAGAAGGATGTAGGCTGCAGTAGGTACTGGGAGATGAAGCAGCTTGCACAGGATAGAGTATCATGGAGAGCTGCATCAAACCAGTCTCAGGACTGAATATCAGAACAACAACAACAACAACAACAACAATTACAATGGGGCAATTTTGCTGTAACACATATACAGGGTGTTACAAAAAGGTACGGCCAAACTTTCAGGAAACATTCCTCACACACAAAGAAAGAAAATATGTTATGTGGACATGTGTCCAGAAACGCTTACTTTCCATGTTAGAGCTCATTTTATTACTTCTCTTCAAATCACATTAATCATGGAATGGAAACACACAGTAACAGAAACTACCCAGCGTGACTTCAAACACTTTGTTACAGGAAATGTTCAAAATGTCCTCCGTTAGCGAGGATACATGCATCCACCCTCCGTCGCATGGAATCCCTGATGCGCTGATGCAGCCCTGGAGAATGGCGTATTGTATCACAGCCGTCCACAATACGAGCACGAAGAGTCTCTACATTTGGTACCGGGGCTGCGTAGATAAGAGCTTTCAAATGCCCCCATAAATGAAAGTCAAGAGGGTTGAGGTCAGAAGAGCGTGGAGGCCATGGAATTGGTCCGCCTCTACCACTCCATCGGTCACCGAACCTGTTGTTGAGAAGCGTACGAACACTTCGACTGAAATGTGCAGGAGCTCCATCGTGCATGAACCACACGTTGTGTCGTACTTGTAAAGGCACATGTTCTAGCAGCACAGGTAGAGTATCCCGTATGAAATCATGATAGCGTAGGTGGAAGAACATGGGGCCCAATAAAGACATCACCAACAGTGCCTGCCCAAACGTTCACAGAAAATCTGTGTTGATGGCGTGATTGCACAATTGCGTGCGGGTTCTCGTCAGCCCACACATGTTGATTGTGAGAATTTACAATTTGATCACGTTGGAATGAAGCCTCATCCGTAAAGAGAACATTTGCACTGAAATGAGGATTGACACATTGTTGGATGAACCATTCGCAGAAGTGTACCCGTGGAGGCCAATCAGCTGCTGATAGTGCCTGCACACGCTGTACATGGTACGGAAACAACTGGTTCTCCCGTAACACTCTCCATACAGTGACGTGGTCAACGTTACCTTGTACAGCACCAACTTCTCTGACGCTGACATTAGGGTTATCGTCAACTGTACGAAGAATTGCCTCGTCCATTGCGGGTGTCCTCGTCGTTTTAGGTCTTCCCCAGTCGCAAGTCATAGGCTGGAATGTTCCGTGCTCCCTAAGACGCCGATCAATTGCTTCGAACGTCTTCCTGTCGGGACACCTTCGTTCTGGAAATCTGTCTCGATACAAACGTACCGCGCCACAGCTATTGCCCCGTGCTAATCCATACATCAAATGGGCATCTGCCAACTCCGCATTTGTAAACATTGCACTGACTGCAAGACCATGTTCGTGATTAACACTAACCTGTTGATGCTACATACTGATGTGCTTGATGCTAGTACTGTAGAGCAATGAGTCGCATGTCAACACAAGCACCGAATTCAACATTACCTTCCTTCAATTGGGCCAACTGGCGGTGAGTCGAGGAAGTACAATACATACTGACGAAACTAAAATGAGCTCTAACATGGAAATTAAGAGTTTCCGAACACATGTCCACATAACATCTTTTATTTATTTGTGTGTGAGGAATGTTTCCTGAAAGTTTGGCCGTACCTTTTTGTAACATCCTGTATGTATAGGGGTAATTTCTTACGTTAACCATGACAGCGGGCAATTTTTTACAATTTCGTCTGACAAGGGTGATGTATAGGGCAATTTTGCTGTTACATGTATGAGAGCCATTTTTACAACTTTTTTTGTAGCATATCCATGTACAGGGTACGTCATTACAACTTTTGCTGTAATTTAGAGATGCATGGGGCAGTTTATCCCAATACTGCTATAACATGATGATGTATGGGGCAGTCTGTTAAAATTTCGTTTGAGGCATAGCGAAAGATGTGAGATCGTAAGTAGACCTTATGGCATCTGGCCATGTGCATTGACACAATCTCCAAGCACATCATGTTTCCCTGAGTTGAGATAAATGTGTGTTTGAGGTAATGACAATACTACATCAATTGAGAAACAATCCCCACCTACAAACTGACCATCATTGCTCCAGAATGGTATTAACCGTATGTTCAAGATAAATGAAAGTCACTCATTGCACACACACACACACACACACACACACACACACACACACACACACACTAAGCATATGTTATTTTTATACTGGTGCGGTTCTAGGCGCTACAGTCTGGAACCGAGCGACCGCTATGGTCGCAGGTTCGAATCCTGCCTCGGGCATGGATGTGTGTGATGTCCTTAGGTTAGTTAGGTTTAATTAGTTCTAAGTTCTAGGCGACTGATGACCTCATAAGTTAAGTCGCATGGTGCTCAGAGCCATTTTTATACTGTTTTAAAAAACAAAAGTTGACACCCCCCTCAATAGCTGACACCTCCCCAGTAGCTGAAACCGCCAATAGCTGACATCCTCACAGCTGACACCCCAACAGCCTACACCCACTGTACATACATACTGTCTTGCTACCTGAGATACGTTAAATGACATCCATTGAGAAATTATGGTACATATATTATCTCCAAGTGTTTGGATGAATGATGGTCACCATCAGTGTCCCTGATCATTTATGGGGTAATGGCGGCCATCCTTTAAACTGGCCATCATTGCCCCAGTTGCGTTCTGGAAAATGGTAGGCACCATATCAACTAACCACCATTGCTCCAACCAATACGAATGGGGAAGGAGGAGGGGGGACCTGTCAACTGACCATAATAACCCAATTGCATTCTGGGAAATGTCAGTCACCACCTTGATAACTGACCAAAATCGTTCCCCCTTCCCAGTGTCAGTTGGGGTAATAGTAGTCACTTCATCATCACCCATCATTGCCTCAAATGCTTCAGTTGTAATGGTAGGCAATGTACGTCAACCAGTCTGGTCTAAGTTTAGCATCTTTGATTAGTAATCAAAACATTCTTGGTCCCAGGTTCTAACCCCACCATTGCTTAAATTCTGAATAAAAATCTTCAGCAATGCCAGCTGAAGATTTCTGCCATAAGATGTCACCCTCATTCTGCCAATGGCCTTGTCAAAGAGTGTGGAAAATCAAACAAAGGTTCAGGGCACTCTCTTGGTTTTGGCGGGAGGGAGGGGTTGTAAAACTGATCCTATTAGGCGAAAGAATCAGCGGTGATCAACAGGACGAAGCTGTAGGAGGCAATGGAAACCACTGTGTTAAAGACACAGGTCCTGTGACTTTTAATTGAAAAGGTGTCATGATCATTTCTCCAATGGCAAATGGACTAGTCCGCCCATTCGGATCTCCTGGAGCAGACTGCCAAGGAGGATGTACAATGAGAAAAAGATTGAATAAGCAACGAAAGGATAACGTTCTACGAATCGTCGCGTAGAATGTCAAGTTTGAAAGTGGTGAGAAGCTAGAAAATCTGAAAAGGGAAGAAAAGTGAAATGGAAAAAAAGCAATGATTTCTGGGCAGACGAGTACAGAGTAATACCAACGGCAGCAGAAAGTGTTATAATCGGAGTAGGATTCGTTATGAATAGGAAGGTATGGCAGAGAGTGAGTTACCGTGATAGGGTTGTTTTCATCATAACCGTTAGCAAACGAACACCGATAACAGTAATTCAGGTACACCTGCCGACGTCGCAAGCACAACATGAAGAGATAGAGAAAGTTTATGAAGATATTGAATGGGTAAATCAATATACAAATGGAGATGAAAATCTAAAAGTCATTGGGAATTGCAATGCGGCTGTAGTGGAAGGTGTAGAAGAAAGAGTTATGGGAGAATATGAACTTCATAGTAGGAATGAGAAAAGAGATAGAGTATCTGACCTTTGCAATACATTTCAGATGGTAATAGCGAATACTCTGCTCAATAATCACAAGAGGAGATGGAATACATGGAAAATGCTTGAAGACACGGCAAGATTTTAGTTGATGACATGATCAGGCAGAGATTTCGAAATCAGATACTGGATTGCAATGCGTACCGTGGAGCAGATACAGACTCAGATCACAATTTATTAGTTGTGAAGAATAGGCTGAATCTAAAAGACTAGTCGGAAAAAGAAAAGAGTTACGAAAGTACTAGGGAATGAAGCGATAGACTTGAATAGCTCAGTAGGCAGTTCAGTTGAAGATGAATGGATGTCTCCAAAATAAGAGCACTCACAGAAGTTGGAGAGAAAAACGTAGGTACGAGGAAGGTAACTGCGAAGAAACCATGGGAAACAGAAGAAATACTTCAGCTGATGATCAAAGAAGAAAGTATAAAAATGTTCAGCGAAATTCAAGAATACAGAAATACAAGTTACTTAAGAATAAAGTAAATAGGAAGTGCATGGGAGTTAAGGCGAATTGGCTGCATGCAATATGCGAAGAAATTGAAAACTATATGATTGTTGGAAGGACTGACTCACCATACAGAAAAACCAAAACAACTTTCGTATACTTAAAAGCAAGGGCAGTAACATTAAGAGCTCTATGAGAATTCCATTGTTAAGTGCAGAAGAGAGAGTGAATAGCTGGAAAGAGTACATTAAAGGTCTCTACGAAGGGGAGGACTTTCTGGTGAAGTGATAGAAGAAGAAACAGGTGTCGACAAGGAGGAGATAGTGGATACAGTATTAGAGTCATAGTTTAAAAGGGATTTTGAGAACTTAAGATCAAATTAAGCAGAAGAAATAGATAACATTCCATCAGAATATCTACAATCATTGGCGGAAGTGGCAACAAAACGGCTACTCGAAAATTGTGCGGAATGTAAGAGACTAACGACAGCCGGCCGCTGTGGCCGAGCGGTTCTACGCGCTTCATTCCGGAACGGCGCGCCTGCTACGGTCGCAGGTTCGAATCCTGCCTCGGGCATGGATGTGTGTGATGTCCTTAGGCTAGTTACGTTTAAGTAGTTCTAAGTCTAGGGGACTGATGATCTCAGATGTTAAGTCCCATAGTGCTTAGAGCCATTTGAACCATCCTTTTCTTTTTTTACTGACGACATACGATCAGTCTTTCGGAAAAACATCAGCCACGCAATTCCGAAGGTAGCAAGTGCGAGAATTATTGCACAATCAGCTCATGCGTCCACGTTGCTGACAAGAATGATATACAGAAGAATGGAAAACTGACAGTCTGTTAGATGACGACCAATTTGGCTTTAGGATAGGTAAAGGCAGAGAGGAGGCAGTTTTGATGTAGCGTTTGATAATGAAAGCAAGGATGACGGAAAATCAAGAGACGTTTAAAGGATTTAGCGACCTAAAAAAATCGTTAGACAGCGTAAAATGGCGCAAGATTTTCTAAATCCTGAAGAAAATAGAGGTAACCTACAGGGAAAGACGAGTAATATACAATACATACAAGAAGCAAGAGGGAGCAGTAAGAGTGAAAGATCAAGAACGAAGCGCACGGATTAAAAAGAGTGCAACACAGAGACATAGTTCTTCCCCGCTACTGTTCAACCTATATATATTGAAGAAGCGATCACGAGAATAAAAGAAAGGTTCAAGAGTGGGATTAAAATTCAATATGTAAGGATGTCAGTGTTAAGATTCGCCGATGTCATTGCTATTCTCAATTAAAGGGAAGAAGAATTACGGGGTCTGCTGATTGGAATGAACAGTTTAATAACTACATAATTTGGACTGAGAATAAATCGAAGAAAGTAATGAGAAGTTGCAGAAATGAGAAAAGAGAGAAACTAACATCATATTTGGTGATCATGAAGTAGACGAGATAAGACATTTTGCCACCTAGGCAGCAAAATAACCTATGATGGATCGAGGAAGGAGGACATAAGAAGAAGAGTAGCACTGGCAAAACGTGCATTAATGGCCAAGGAAAGTCTACTAGTATCAAACACAGGTCTTAATTTGAGGAAGAAATTTCCCGGAATGTTGATTTGGAGCACAACATTGTATGGAAATGAGACGTGGACTTTGGGAAACCAGAAATCTGGAATAGAAGAGAACAGAAGCATCTGAGATGTGGTGCAACAGAATAATGTTAGGAAGTAGGTGGACTGATAAGGCATGGAATCAGGAGTTTCTTTGCAGTGTTGGCTAGGAAAGGAATAAATGAATAAACCCGACAGGAGGATGGGTGCGTATGATAGGACGTCAGATAAGTCATCAGGAAATAGCTCCCATGGTAGTAGTGGGAGCTACAGAGGACAAAAATTGTACAGAAAGACAGATTCTGATACATCCAACAAATAATTGAGGACGAAGTTTGCAAATGCTATTCCGAGATACACAGATGACAGGTGACTCAAAAAAGAAAAAAAAATCTGGCATTCTGACTAGTTCTCACTAGTTCAGTCTTGTTCTGATTAGTTCTAATTAATCCTAGTTAGTTCTTACTTGTTCCAAGAACCACCTTTATCAGGGTAATGGTAATCACCTTGTCATACTGACCATCTTTGCCTCAATTAGTTACAATTTCGTTTAATAATGTTGATGTATGAAGGGCTAATTTGTTACAATTTTGCTGTAATCTGCGTTGGCAGGTTTCTACAGATTTTAGCCGGATTTTGACAGATCCTCTGACCACTGTTCGCCCAGTCTATTACAACATTGTGATGCATGGAGCAATTTGCTACAATTTTGCTGTAAAATGACGATTAGGGGGTGAAGTATTACGTAGTCTCCACTGTGCTATAGCAGAAGATGACAAAAATTTTGTACTACAAGGTAAATTTTTAATAACCTAGCGTGGGAGTCACTATGTTACTTGGGTGCCT
Organism: Schistocerca nitens; assembly: GCF_023898315.1. NCBI lineage: Eukaryota > Metazoa > Arthropoda > Insecta > Orthoptera > Acrididae > Schistocerca > Schistocerca nitens. The sequence continues at coordinate 364,107,525 of NC_064621.1, forward strand.
TTGGAAAGTAGTTGGAAAGCATAGGAACCAACGTTTTTTCCTGCACAAGTGTGTCCATCTTCTGGTCATTGAAGCTTTATGTATTCTTCACTGTGGGACATCATGATTTACCGTTATCAGTAGAAGGTGATAACATTTTTTACTGCCAGCCAGGGTGGCCGAGCGGTTCTAGGCACTACAGTCTGGAAACGCGCGACCGCTACGGTCGTAGGTTCGAATCCTGCCTCGGGCATGGATGTGTGTGATGTCCTTAGGTTAGTTAGGTTTAAGTAGTTCTACGTTCTAGGGGACTGATGACCTCAGAAGTAAAGTCCCATAGTGCTCAGAGCCATTTGAACCATTTTTTACTGCAAGACAAAATTAATACCCCGGCCATGGGGTCACTGTAATATTTGGCTGACTTTGATATCGGCTTAAGCTGAACTAAAGAGGGTTGTTAAGAAATTTAGGTAAGACGATAACATTGTTTAGTTTGGCATAAAGATAAAACTGACCTCATCGAAGACAATGTTATACGACGAATTTCTATGTGTTTTGACAAATTTAAACTTACTGACTAACCTATAAGTTATATCTGTAATGCCACTACGTGAGTCATTAATATATTGATAAGCATTACAGATAAATTAGATGCGGAAATATTTAATTTGATAATTCATTGTGCGATGGAAAGTTTGATACGGTTATCGAACTTAGGTCATCAACAAGAGCTATCAACCATGTAAGTTGTATCATTAATGTCAGTATGCGAATCATTTGTAGTTTTCTTTAATGTTACTCACCAATGAAGCTACGACAATAGTGCCACATGCATTCTGTACTTGAAATCTTACATTTTTTGAGAAATAATATAATTTTATTTTGGTACAAAGTTTTGAGTGTCTTTCACTATTGCGTATTATTATAAACAATCTGCATGTGTTCTGATAATCTGTAACTGTCTGATAAATAATTTTATTCTGGTGCAAACGTTGTATTTTCAAGATATCGAACTTCTATCTCTCTGTTTAGAATCTTGTCCCTCTTTAGCTTATGGCCTTGTTTACATTCATATTCCATGCGTTATGATGTATTTAATTTGAAGATCCACTCTGCTTTACATAAAGATAAAAATTAAATGTGAAGTGGTTGCAACAATTAAAATGTGGACATTGCATTGTTACATTCAATTTTAGTGTCTACAGTCACTTCTTAGGCATCAATTTTGACGCATCGTTGGATGTGGGAATACTACTGACAGGCACTGACCTACATAAAAAATTTTAATACTTTTGCAGAAATATGAGATGTTGCATTAACTCTGTGACACTTGACAAGCACTTTTTTTTAAATTTATATGTGAAAATATTTAAGTGATGTGATTGATTGATTCGTTTTAATGGGTGCTACCATTTAAAGAAATGAAGTGTAGCCTCTTGTATTGTGAATAATGTCATAGATAAGGGGGATGTCGCCTGTAGGTAGCGCACTGACATGCTGACATGATGTCGCAAATGTAAACAAAGGGATCAGAGTCGGCAGAGCCTTACTACTAGCTTCATTCCTCACATTTCCATAAACGTTAGTTAAATGTGCGTAAACTGCGATAGTGAGGACTTTTTTCATTCAGGAACCGTATTACACTATAACCTCACACTTGGCGAAATAGTTAATTTTGTCACAAATTTTAAAATCACTCAATTGGACAGTAAACAGCAGTTTCTGATCGCTTTTAAGGTGATGGAAATATAAAGAGCTTAAAAAATTGTATGGCAGATATTACCAACTGAAGAATTAAACTTGCCAAATTTTTTTGTTAAAGCAAATACCATCATAGTGTGTACTCTGCAAGAAAAGTACCACAATTGCACCTAGTACACTCACTAGAATTGCACAAAACATTATGTGAAGAAACTTCCCTCGCGCAACTGTCATGTCTTGCGGAATGTCGTCTTATTATATATACAGGGTGCTTGTTTTAAACTGAGATAACTAAATAACTCGAAAACGACGCATCGTACGAAAAATGTTGTACGTGAAAAGATAATATTAGTAAAGGCGATATCTGACTGTGCCACAATTGGCCACCTTCTAACAAACTCTCCAGAGTCAGCTGTATTTTCAGGTTCACTGCATTGCATGGAAACACGCTGAAATCAGTTACCTTGATGACGGGGTTCGAGAGTGGCCACCGAAATCAAGTATTCCAATGGTTTGAGGGTTCACTAAAATCAACCTTGTAGAGAACAGAGACTATGTCACCATATAGGTAGCTCATTTACCGTAAATGTCAACGTCTAGCCACATTGTTTTGTACTGTACAATCACATCTGCAACACTCAAATAACGTCTGAACATACATATCGATCGTTAGAGCAGAGGTTTACATTTATATCACACATGAAATGTACAATCAAATGCGTCGATTCTTAATTGCAAAAAGAGGAACACTTGACATCTGTTGATTACAGCACCATCTATTAGGAATTATAAACATTAGTTTGGTACGTCGTGCGGATCTTTTGGCGTAGGATCCGAATACAAAATAAAAATAGGGGGGATGGGTTCCCATTTGAAAATACTAAGTTGATCCCAATGACTCAGGATGGGTGGTTAAGAAGTGGTGAGTTGCACTACAGACAAATATCCCCTTTACTAACATTAGTTTCTCACCTAGAAAAAGAGACTAAGAAGTAAATGGTATGAATATTAGCGATTTACAGACCATACAGTGGTCGAACTTAATTACTATTACTGTATGGAACTTGTATGAAGATTAGCTGCTGTAAACAAGAGAATGTTCCAACGGCGCGATTGGCTCTGGCGCTGGAACTCACAGTGTCCAGGCGCTCTGGTTCCTTGGCCAGCTGGTGGTTCTTCTCCACCGCCTGCGGGTGTTTCTTCTCCGTTGCCTGCGGATGTTTCTTCCCCACTGTGTTCACAATCGATGCCAGCGACAACAGTCCCATCAATGAGACCGCCTCGAACAATTGCCACCTCATATCCACAATCTGTCGGAAGCTCTTCCTGTGGCGTACTGCCGATCCTGAAAGGTTTGACAAACAGGTTTAGGTCACAGAGAGCTAGTTCTCTAGTGTATTTTGTAGGTGTTCACTTGTTTTGACAAAATGACCTACATAGAACATTAGTTACAAGACCAAGGGAAGAAGAGAGATTAGAGTTTAATGCCCCGTCCACAATGATGCCATTACAGATGCTCAACAAGCTATGATTGGTGAAGACTATCGATCGTACGCTTTCAAAGGAATCAGCCGAGCGTTGACCTTAAGCGAATTATCTGCATTTGAACTGCCGTCTTCCACAACGTGAGTCCATTGTCCTATATTGCGCTGTCGCCCTCGGTGGCAACAACACAGGATTCACTCAGCCCGTTCACAGTCGCTGCTTCAAAGCAAACATTGTGACCTGTTTACATCGATAACGATGCAGTATGCAGAAATTCTGAAATAAGTCCTTCACGTTCCCTATGCACAGTGTGTCAAGTGTTTATTACATGTAGTTCTTTGGTGCAAGGATGCCCATACGCAGGACAAAGGGGGGCCGCACCTTAGCTCTCAAGGAAAGTGGAAAAAACATAGTGTATTAAAGTAAAGGAATCATATTTCAAATACTTTCAAACCACACTGTGACATTAAATACATGTTGCATGATCCATTTGTCCAAAAAAATTTTTTTTCGCAAATTGTTCTGAAAGGAATAATACCCATATTTCTTTATAAAATTCTTTTCAGTTTATAGATTTAGATGTGATATCAGCTGGCATTATTCAGGCAGGTACATGTGTTTGGTCTATATGTGACATATGACTCCGTAATCATTGCATAATAAAGAATAGCGATAGTGTATAAATGGTGGTCAAGACAGATAATTATACTGATACGTGGTCGGGATAACAAATAAACATATTTTCTTAATAGATAACAATTTTAGTAACCAATCATCGATTCGAAGGTAACAATATCACTATAGATTTTCGTTGTTTGTAGCCATCTTCAATTTCTGAAAATTATATCTCCACACAATTTTCCACGTATCATTCTACTACAATTTTTGCTAATTTTCATCTCTAATTGCCTGATAACTGTTCTAGCCAGTGACCCAAACCATTGAAGCACACACCAGTTGCAGGTTGAGGTGCTTTTGTTACTCCCTTTTCTTCTTAGACGTCTTCTTCTTCTTTTTCTTCTTCTTTTTCAGTTGTACTGGGAAGTACGATGGTTGACCTCTGTTTAGTGTATCGTCCTTTAATCTATCCAAAAGATCTGCCACAATTTAGCATTCAAAATTAAGCAGTGGCTGATACGAAAGGATTGTCTATACACTGCCGTTTACCCAAGAGCTGTACGTTGCTCGTGACATATTGATCGAATGAAACATTATTCTGATAGAAAAGCGATGACCATTGCTGTTGGCTTGATGGAGCTTCACCAGCATATCAGACAGATTAACGCCTCGTGTCTATGCACTGTACTGTTGTATTAATGTAAGCCAATCGATTTTCAGTTTAAAATCAAAAGTTCAAAATATCATCTTCGTAACAAGGATAGCATCTAATCGATATTCCATTTCTCGCTATATACTGTGAAGCCTATGTGGGGTTACCAACACAAGCATATTAGAAAACAGTATTTTGTCTTCTGGACTGGTTTTCGGCTAAGGAATCACATTGTCAAAATGTTTTACATAACCCTGTAAAAATAAATCCATGGATGTCAGATCTAGATATCTTAATGTGCAAGAACAGAACACATTGTCGTCATGCCCAGTTCAACCGGACAACGATTTGGAAGCAATTTACAAATGTGTAATCCTCTATACCCCAGAGTGGCTGAACTCAATCTTGCTGAAACATTTCCTGCATGGAATCTCTGTCAAGCCGTGGATCCACCATTTCTCAAGCAATTCGATGCATATGTTTGTTAAAACACGTGGCCAGCCAGTACTTTGTCCACGGAAAAAATTAATATTTCTTCAAACTGCCGATGCCATCTTCGTAGCCGGCCGGAGTGGCCGTGCGGTTCTAGGCGCTACAGTCTGGAACCGAGCGTCCGCTACGATCGCAGGTTCGAATCCTGCCTCGGGCATGGATTTGGGTGACGTCCTTAGTTAGGTTTAATTAGTTCTAAGTTCTAGGCGACTGATGACCTCAGAAGTTAAGTCGCATAGTGCTCAGAACTATTTTGAACCATTTGCGAATGTTGTTGGCATTTGGAGATGCTTCATTGTGTGGCTACAGGGAAGAAGGACTTTATTTCAGCATTTCTGTAAATCACATCTTCACTGCAGTGTGATGACAGAACGACGAGTGTTAAATTCTAATAGGCAGATCGCCTTGTGTACGGACCCACCATATTCAGATATGACTCGAGACTTTTCACTTATGCATCACCATGCATGCAGCGGCTTCCGATCCACTGCGCATGTGCAACGATCTAAATTTTGAACTTTTTTATATATTCTCTGTAATGTTTGTTATGTGTCGCTATGCATTGTGCGGCAACAAACGTGAGAGTAGAAGGTGGCTGGTGATATTGAGGGTATAAATTTCTGAAACGTTTCAATAAAATTTGTTAAACAGTGTAATAACTGAAAGCGGATACACGAAAAGAAACAAACAAGTAAACAGCGCTCAGTTTATCAAATGACATTAGAGCTCCAATACAACAATATAGTACTCCATGATGTATTTGCTAGACTGTAAATAATCAAGTTTTCCATAAATGGACACGCCGCGCGGAGTGGCCGCGCATTAGAGGCGCCATATCACGGTTCCAGCCCTCCCTCGGGCATGGGAATGTGTGTTGTCCTTAGCGTAAGTTAGTTTAAGTAGTGTGTATGTCTATGGGGCGATACCTCAGCAGTTTGGTCCCATAGGAATTCACACACATAAACGGACACGAATAAATATAACAAAATAACAAAACATTAACCTAAGATAATATCACAAAGTATCAACCCATCTGAGAACAAAAACCTTACAACAGAGTGGCTCGAAATGATACACCGAAATACAAGGAACGTTCGATAAGTGTTGCAGCAACTTTGTTCTGAAAGAAGGTTAGATTTATTCATGATTCCAATACACTATATTATTCCTTACTCTATTGGCTACAAAACCATATTTTTCAACACAATCTGCGTGCAATGCGACAGCCTTCCGCCACCTTACTGGGAGTACCTATGTGCCCGCATGGTACCACTCTACTGGTCGACGTCGGATCGAACATCTTGCTGCACGAGTAATCTCCCCATCATCCCCGTGCTGCCTCCCGCTGAGAGCATCATTCAGTGGACCAAATAGATGGAAAGCCGAAGCTGCGACAACCGAGCTGTAGGGTGGATGAAGAAGAACAGTGCGATGAAGTTTTGTTAGCTCCACTCGGGTCCAGAGAGTTGTGTGAGGCCTTGGAGAAGTTTGTTTGCGTTTTTGTGGCGACGACACTGCAAGAGTCAGAGCTGTGTGCGGCCAGCAGGCACGCGGGAGGTTGGATATGTTTGCTCGACCTTGCCATCTACATCTACATCTACATGACTACTCTGCAATTCACATTTAAGTGCTTGGCAGAGGGTTCATCGAACCACAATCATACTATCTCTCTACCATTCCACTCCCGAACACCGCGCGGGAAAAACAAACACCTAAACCTTTCTGTTCGAGCTCTGATTTCTCTTATTTTATTTTGATGATCATTCCTACCTATGTAGGTTGGGCTCAACAAAATATTTTCGCATTCGGAAGAGAAACTTGGTGACTGAATTTTCGTAAATAGATCTCGCCGCGACGAAAAACGTCTTTGCTTAAATGACTTCCATCCCAATTCGCGTATCATATCTGCCACACTCTCTCCCGTATTACGTGATAATACAAAACGAGCTGCCCTTTTTTGCACCCTTTCGATGTTGGTTGGTTGGTTGGTTTGGGGAAGGAGACCAGACAGCGAGGTCATCGGTCTCATCGGATTAGGGAAGGATGGGGAAGGAAGTCGGCCGTGCCCTTTGAAAGGAACCATCCCGGCATTTGCCTGGAGCGATTTAGGGAAATCACCCTTTCGATGTCCTCCGTCAATCCCACCTAGTAAGGATCCCACACTGCGCAGCAATATTCTAACAGAGGACGAACGAGTGTACTGTAAGCTGTCTCTTTAGTGGACTTGTTGCATCTTCTAAGTGTCCTGCCAATGAAACGCAACCTTTGGCTCGCCTTCCCCACAATATTATCTATGTGGTCTTTCCAACTGAAGTTGTTCGTAATTTTAACACCCAGGTACTTAGTTGAATTGACAGCCTTGAGAATTGTACTACTTATCGAGTAATCGAATTCCAACGGATTTCTTTTGGAACTCATGTGGATCACCTCACACTTTTCGTTATTTAGCGTCAACTGCCACCTGCCACACCGTACAGCAATCTTTTCTAAATCGCTTTGCAACTGATACTGGTCTTCGGATGACCTTACTAGACGGTAAATTACAGCATCATCTGCGAACAACCTAAGAGAACTGCTCAGATTGTCACCCAGGTCATTTATATAGATCAGGAACATCAGAGGTCCCAGAACGCTTCCCTGGGGAACACCTGATATTACTTCAGTTTTACTCGATGATTTGCCGTATATTACTACGAACTGCACCCTTCCTGACAGGAAATCACGAATCCAGTCGCACAACTGAGACGATACCCCATAGGCCCGCAGCTTGATTAGAAGTCGCTTGTGAGGAACGGTGTCAAAAGCTTTCCGGAAATCTAGAAATACGGAATCGACTTGAGATCCCCTGTCGATAGCGGCCATTACTTCGTGCGAATAAAGAGCTAGCTGCGTTGCACAAGAACGATGTTTTCTGAAACCATGCTGATTACGTATCAATAGATCGTTCCCTTCGAGGTGATTCATAATGTTTGAACACAGTATATGCTCCAAAACCCTACCGCAAACCGACGTCAATGATATAGGTCTGTAGTTAGATGGATTACTCCTACTACCCTTCTTAAACACTGGTGCGATCTGCGCAATTTTCCAGTCTGTAGGTACAGATCTATCGGTGAGCGAACGGTTGTATATGAGTGCTAGGTAGGGAGCTATTGTATCAGCGTAATCTGAAAGGAACCTAATCGGTATACAATCTGGACCTGAAGACTTGCCCGTATCAAGCGATTTGAGTTGCTTCGCAACCCCTAAGGTATCTACTTCTAAGAAACTCATGCTAGCAGCTGTTCGTGTTTCAAATTCTGGAATATTCCATTCATCTTCCCTGCTGAAGGAATTTCGGAAAACTGCGTTCAATAACTCCGCTTTAGCGGCACAGTCGTCGGTAACAGTACCATCGGCACTGCGCAGCGAAGGTATTGACTGCGTCTTTCCGCTTGTGTAGTTTACATACGACCAGAATTTCTTCGGATTTTCTACCAAATTTCGACACATGATGATAGGCGCGTCGCACAAGGACTCACTATGGTTTGTTCACCTCCAGCTCTCTGTAGACATTCTGCAAGCGCCTGTGAATATCTGCGATGCTCTGGTTTTCTGCCTAAAGAAACTCACAGCAGTCTGCTTGGAACATACCACGGTTACAGGCGCCATTTTGAAGACAATGTATAGAGCCGCCACTTCTCGGAACTTCACGAAACTACAGAGGCTGAAGCGTGAATATTCCACTATGTCCCACAACAACTTCCATATTTATTCCAACTGAAACTGGACGAGAAAAAAAAAAGTTGCATCACTTATCGGACGCCCCTCATAACTACGCACTCATCAGTAGGAGAATGCAATGATACGCAATAAAAGATCTCATTCCAGTACCTAGTCATAAAATACATCCAACGAAGTACGACATTACAACCTAACACTAGACTGGCACCCACGTAGACAGACAGAATCAACAGTACGACCAATCCAAGGTGGCTATAATTAAACTTCCGCAACTTGAGCCAGAATGAATGCTTTCACGACCGGATGATATAGCTTCTGGTAAACCTTTCGGGATGTGAGGTCGTGATCCAAGATACTCTTCTGTTCCTGACGTTTCGCCTAGGACTGCACTGGACATCCTCAGAGGCGGGTCCTCCGCTGAGTCTTGACCGGTCGGACGTCGGAGAGTGACATAAATATTGTAGGAAAGGGCGCGTGGTCAAAGTATCACGCCAGAGATAAAACTTAATTATTGATTGTCTTATTGTCAAAGATAAAACCATCTAGCGATTCTGCAGAGCTACTGCCCATATGTCGCTAAGTTTCATTGCCTCCTCTTTCCTATTAAAATTGTCCTGATGTTTATAAATTTCAATGGGTTCTCTACAAAGTCGAGGATAATAATCTGACGTTGTAGATAAAATTTCTGCTTCAGAAAACTCCACTTCGTGGTTTCCTGACTGAAGCGCATGCTCTGCTACAGCTGATTTCTCTATTTTTCTTAGTCGGTAAAGACTTTCGTGCTCTTTTAGCCGGGTATTTACGTTACTCTTGGTAGTTCCAATATAAGCTTTCCAAACGTACACGGAATTTTGTATACACCACATGTCGAAAGAGGAGGGCGTTTATAGTTCACAGATCGCAGTCCTTGACTTATTTTCTTTATTGGTCTAAACATCGGTCTGATGTCCCATGATTCTGTAAAATCTTACCGGCGTGCCCTTCCAGACCCGTCTCCGATCCAGAAGTTGCGCGCGCAAATTCAAGCGGCCCGCCAGAGATGGTGTCGCCAAAGGTATTCTTAGTTTGCTTCCGTAAGACCGATCAAGAGAGATAAACAAAAACTGGACACGGGGCGGTAGTGAGGATCGAACCCCAGCCAAAGGCTGAACGGTTTCGTGCTCTTATCATCTACGCTGTGAGAACAACCGATACTAATTGCATGTGGCGGGCTGCTTGAATTTGAGCGCAACGACCTGATTAGCCAACTTCAATGCTATTTAACTCGGAAACAGAGCAACGTATCGAACTTTTTTCATAATAGTTATTTCTCAGCTCAACCTGCCCTGCAACACCCCTACAAGCTTTCCATGCTGTTTCTAACGACCCTGTATACACATCAGCTGTCAAACAAATGACGCAAAGATTGACACAGAAACATCGTCATGTAGGTCTACAACCCATGAAACATTACCCTATTTGTCTGTCAGTCCTTGCGTCATATGTTTGACGGCTGATATGTACATTTTACAGCTGCCATTCCCTTGCGTTGCTAAAAGACAACTGAGAAAGGGTCTTATTATCCTTGACACTGCTGTTTAGGCCTACTAAAAGTCATTGAACTATCAATTTTCCATTGGCAAGTCGGTTTTCGCCTTTGTTTGCAGAACGCAGTGAATTCAGACATAATTTGGCCCGGTTTATTTCTATTTTTCTGATAACCACATACTTAACATAATGTAATTAAAACTAGATTTGAAAGGAAAGTAGAGGTACTGGCGGCGGTTTCCATTCTGCTTCAGCCTGATAACTGTGGTCCTCAAGGACAGATCGAGCTGTACTCTCTTCTCTGTCCATTTTTCGCATGTTTCTATGTAAATCAGGTGATACTGAGGAAACTAATTAGGAAATATGACAGTAGAAGTAGTACACAAGTTTTAGCCCACCCAGTTAGCCGTGCGGTCTAACGCATGGAGCGCCTGGTCCCCTACATGAATCCACCTGGCGGACTTGTTTCGAGATCCGATGAGGCGGCCAGTCTGTGGATGGTTTTTAGGCGGTTTTCCATTGCCTCGGCGAATACGGGCTGGTTCCCCTTATTCCGCCTCAGCTACACTAATATCGGCGATTGCTGCGCAAACAAGTTCTCCACGTACGCGTCCACCACCATTACTGTACCACACAACCATGTACAAAAACAGATCTTCGATGCCTTATCTTTCCAGTCTCCCGCCACCTACCACTGACCATCTGGCCACAGAGGAGCATTCCCCTCATAACTCATCACCACCCAGGACCGTAGCAACTGAATTACATTCTCCACCAGGGTTTCGACTACCTCTCACCGTGCCCTGAAATGAGAAATGTCCTGCCCACTGTCCTTCCCATCCCTCCCACAGTGGTCTTCCACCATCCACGAACTACACAATATACTACTCCATCCCTACACAACACCTGCTCCCAGGCCCTTACCTTAAGGCTAATATCCCTGTAATAGACCTAGATGCAAGACCCATCCCATACATCATCCCACCATTACCTAATCCAGTCTGATAACAACCATCACCCATCCCATCAAAGGCAGGGCTACCTGTGAAACCAGTTCTGTGATCTACACGCTAAGCTGCAACCACCGTGCTGCATTGTATGTGTGCATGACAACCAACAAGCTGTCTGTCTGCATGAACAGCCACTCATTACCTGTGGCCATGAAACAAGTGGACCACCCTGTTGCTGAGCACACTGCCCAACATGACATCCTTCTTTTCAATGAGTGCTTTACAGCCTGTCCTGTATGGACCTACCCCCAATAACACCAGCTTCTCTGGATTGTGCAGCTGGGAACTCTCCCTGCAATATATCCTACATTTCCATAACGCTCCTGACCTCAACCTTCGTTAGTCATTGACCTCATTCATATAACCCCTTCCCTGTTCCTATTCCAGCACTACACAGCCCTCGTTCCACCAACACACTCAGACTTTTCCCTTCTCTCCTTTTCTACTAACCCCCCTCCCCCCCCCCCACTTCTCCCCTGCCACCATCTAACCTCCCAACAGCATCTAGCTGCCCTATCCTCTCTTCACCTCGCCCCCGCATGCTCCCCAGCACACTTCACTGTCCCACACCCCTACCCTACTAGTGCTCCTCCTCCCCACCCCAGCCTCCTCCCTACTCCCACCCAGTTGCCACTCCCATCATGCACTACTACTGCTGCTGCTCACAGTGTGGCTTCAGCTGCCAGAGACTGCAGCATGTGTGTGTGAGTTTCATTTGCTTTAGTGTCTATGTGTCTCTATTTTTGACAAAGCCCTTGTTGGCCAAAAGCTTATTTGTGATTTTTTGTTGTGTCTATCTGCGACTCAGCGTTTCCGCTATATGGTGAATAGTAACTTTTCTTTTCATAATAATGGTGTAACATATCAGTCATTGATCCCCTTTCCAGCAGGTGATTACAAAAAGTATACAACTTGAATATCACTAGGGGGAGACAACAAAAAGATACATCATCTTTTATGCTCTCGCTTCATTATACAGGGTGCTTCCATAAGAGCGAGCAAAAATGTAACAGGACATCGAGAATCCTCCACTGAACAATTTTAGGTAGGGAATCTGGAGTCGTAGAAGCCACCTTAAGGAGATATTGGAGTTGACTTGTTTACCACTTCACCTAACATTACTGTTTTCCAGCTCATTAACAACTAAACTGTGTAGAACTTTACATGTACTGTGCTGTTTATTTATTTGCACATAACGGGTGATCAAAAAGTCAGTATAAATTTTAAAACTGAATAAATCACGTAATAATGTAGATAGAGAGGTACAAATTGACGCACATGCTTGGAATGACATGGGGTTTTATTAGAACCAAAAAAAAAAAAACTTTCAAAAAATGTCCGACAGATGGCGCTTTATCTGATCAGAATAGCAATAATTAGCATAACAAAGTAAGACAAAGCAAAGATGATGTTCTTTACAGGAAATGCTCAATATGTCCACCATCATTCCTCAACAATAGCTGTAGTCGAGAAATAATGTTGTGAACAGCACTGTAAAGCATGTCCGGAGTAATGGTGAGGCATTGGCGTCGGATGTTGTCTTTCAGCATCCCTAGAGATGTCGGTCGATCACGATACACTTGCGACTTCAGGTAAGCCCAAAGCCAATAATCGCACGGATTGAGGTCTGGGGACCTGGGAGGCCAAGCATGACGAAAGTGGCGGCTGATCGCACGATCAACACCAAACGATGCGCGCAAGAGATCTTTCACGCGTCTAGCAATACTTCGTCTTTTTCTTTTTGTTCTAATAAAACCCCATGTCATTCCAAGCATGTGTGTCAATTTTTACCTCTCTATCTACATTATTTCGTGGTTTATTAAGTTTTAAAATTTATACTGACTTTTTGATCACCCGGTACTTTATTTTCTGCAAGGAAACAAGGAGAACGAGCCTTCATGTCTTCTAAGTGGCCATCTGAAGGTTCGCGCAAAGAGTTCTACCTGAGTTGTTTCAGAATGTACCCTCGGCTGTTCATGAGAGTATGGGGCTACAACATTATGTGCACACCTCACTTCAGAACGTATGTCCGCAACCATCTCAATGCTGTATTCCCTGGTTGCTGGATTGGAAGGGGAGGTTCTATTCCGTGGCCTGCGAGGTCACCTGAATCCCCTTGATTATTGCCTATGGGGACACCTAAAGTCACTTGTGTACGAGACCTCTTTGGATATGGAGACGGAATTAGTCGCCACAACTGTAGCTGCCTGTGATGTGATTCGAAAGACGCTAGGTTTATATGTCAGGGTGCTTCAGAATCTTGTTCGTCGGTGGCCAATGTCATGCTGGCTTTGAGGTTGATAACTGTCAGTTTCAGCTCATTTTGTAAGATACAGTACAAATGGTATGTTCATTATGTCAATGATGCTGTTTGCAGTTAACTGTAACGAATATAAATAAAAAAGTACACAGGAATGTGATTTTATTCCTGCTATCTCCATAAGCTGGCTTCTCCTACCCCAGGTTCCTTACCTGAAATTGTTCAGTGGAGCATCTTCTATGACATGTTCAATTTTTTCACGCTCTTACGGAAACACCCTGTGTAGTGAAGAGATATCTCACGTTTAATCAAAGGCACTTGCACAATCTGGTATCAGAGTATTTCCGATTTATTCTACTTCCCTCTTACCATCTAAATACAGCAGAAGGATTCGCATAGAATAGTTTCGAATCATGTGAAGATTATTGGTGTGAGACAGTGACTTTCACGAATGGTTTTCAGTTTAGTAATGGCACAGAAGAATATTCAGATCATTAGAAATATCGAATACAGAAATCCATGTTACTCCTTAAGAAACAGTTGTATAATGTCATCAGGAGCCAACATAAAAGATGTCTCAGAAATGTTCAAATTTCAAGGGGTTGTAGAGATTGTATTGAACAACAAATCTTAGATAGGAACCCATGTCTAAAGATATCATCCAACAACGCTACAGAGTGTCGAAGTTGTAGGCGCAGATAACTGTTTCGGGCACTGTGTTTCTAGCTGCAGTTTATTTTTCTTCTATATGCCAAAAAACTTTGGAAATTTTAGAGTGTTCCAGGGGAAAAATAAACGTCAGATGGGAACACGTGAGAGAAACTGTCGTCCACTGAGGCTACAGAGCATCTGATTCATAGGAGACACGGCCTTTCTACACAGCAGCTGGCTCCATCTTCTCCACAGGCGATCGTGGCGATTTTCGCGGTCGCAGTAACAAACAACATCGCGAGACGTACCGCCTATGGTCTATCAGCGGACGCAATCACATTTGTCGGCGATTTGGTGGCCTAGTGGCAAGTGGCGGCACCTGTAACTGCGACGCTCTGTTGGGCTGGATGACGTTTTCTTGAATCATGTTTATATCCTCAATTTTTTGCTGAAGACACCCTATACAACCCGTTGAAGTTTGTCGCAACATGTCGCTATGTACAGGGACACCCTGTACATACCTGATTAATAATATGCTGGTCCACCTTTGTAACGCAGTACAGCAGCGATCCTGAGTGCCATGGAAGTAACACATCCTTTGTAGGTTTCCGGAGGTATGTTGCATTAAATGTCTACCCACAGGTCACTCAGTTCCCGTGCTAGTTAGTTGATGCAGGGCTGGTGCCTGATAGCGTCCTGGATGAGGGTCACCAGACACAGTGCCGACGTATTTGGTGACCGAGACATCAACGTGAGTTCACAATCATGCTCTTCAAACCACTGTAACACGTTTCTGGTCTAGTTATACAGACAGTCATAGTGCTAGAAGATGTCATCGCCATCCGAACACGAAGCACAAAGGGCTGCAAGTGGTCCACAGTAATGTTCAAATGGTCTACAGCTGTCATGATGCCTTCGATTGGTACCAAAATCGATATTACATTACAAGAGAATGATCCTCAAAGTCTAATACTACCCCTAACAGCTTGAGTAAGTGGCGCAGAGCATGTTTCGAGCAACCGTTCGCTTGGAAGATGGAAAATCCAGACAAGACCATCGACCTGTAGTCAGGAACGTCATTAATCCAACCAGCCGAAACGGTTCCACTGATCCACAATCCAAACTCAACTATCCTTTGGTGACAGCAGCTGAAATTACCGATGTCGTTCGGTCGAGGATCACATATCTATGGGCGTATGAAATGCCAATTGTATCTAATTTAAACTAATAAATAAATTGATGTTACATATCAGTTGCACTACCACGCCATTCCAACCCTTCAACAGTGTACAGTTGTTCCTCGATTTGAGTCATAGATGCCCACAACGACAGTCTCCATGGAGATAAATCTCCTTTACAAGAAGATGACTGCAGAAACTGCGGACACTCGAGGGTATGAAGAATGATACTGGCCCAATGTCGGCAAAAGGTCTGGATAAAATGATTACAAAATTCGAAAAGACTTTTGTGCTATGTGGCAGAGAAGAGAAAACAGTTGTTACGACGACTGTTGAAGTTGTGACCATAGCACTGCAGGAGGGGCCGAGCGATGGTGTGCAAACATGCAGGGCACTGGGAACTGTCCGAACATTGAATAAACCTGCGAGCACGGTACATATAATCCTACGAAACATCCTGCATTGCTATCAGTACAAAATCAGCCCTGTTCAAGAGTTGCTCAACACTGACCTGCCAACAAGACAAACCTTAGCTCTGGAGTATCCTGCTCGCATGGAAGTGGACGGTAAACGGCCATGGAACATTCAGTGGACAGACGAAGTCCATTTCCATCTCCAAGGACATCCCAATACGCATAAGTGGAGAATATGGACAACGTAAACTCCGCACGCACATTAACCGGTACCACTTCATTCTGCAAGGGTGGCTGAGTCGTGCGGGCTGACGGCTTCGTCTATCGTAGGGCCGCATTATTTCCAGGACATGTGTCCTGGGGCTCCTGTTAGCTGTGCCGTCACTGGTAAACGCTAAGTGAGTTTTTTGCGCTCCAACGTAATTCCACACCCCTTCAACAGCGTGGACGTGTGGGTAGGATCATTTTTATTCGAGATAGCGATCCTCCGTTGATTGTTCAGAGGCATTTCGAAAACGTTAGAATTACCACACGTCATTTCCCTATAGCCTGGCAGTGCAGATCATCTGATATTAGTCCGTATGACTTCTGGCTATGGGGTTATCTGAAAAATTTATTATGTGTTCCAATGACGATCGTAACTGAACTAGAGACACGAATTGCACAACGTGTTCTCAGTGTGACCCCCGAGACACTCCGGTCTGTTAGGGAACAAGCTGTTACTCGATTTCAACTTGTGGTAGAAAACGGTGTACAGCATACGGAACATACAATTAAAAACCGATGTCATTTTTGCTTTTTGTGTGGTTTTCGGAACCAGGACAATGAAAAACCGATGTCATTTTGCTTTTTTGGCATCAAAACAACTGAAAATCTATTTTTCACAGAGGATGTGATATGACCTTGCTGTGGTGGATGGGCTTACCTAACTAACAGAGCCGCAACTGTCGACTGCCGAACGTCTGCAGTTGTCTCACTGAACAGTACGGATGGTGTAGTGTCCAATTCGACCGCAATCTGTTGGTCATTTTGTACATTTGTTTGTTGTTGTTGTTGTGGTCTTCAGTCCTGAGACTGGTTTGATGTAGCTCTCCATGCTACTCTATCCTGTGCAAGCTGCTTCATCTCCCAGTACCTACTGCAGCCTACATCCTTCTGAATCTGCATAGTGTATTCATATCTTGTTTTTACCCTCCACGCTGCCCTCCAATACTAAATTGGTGATCCCTCGATGTCTCAGAACATGTCCTACCAACCGATCCCTTCTTCTAGTCAAGTTGTGCCACAAGCTCCTCTTCTCCCCAATTCTATTCAATACCTCCTCACTAGTTATGTGATCTACCCATCTAATCTTCAGCATTCTTCTGTAGCACCACATTTCGAAAGCTTCTATTCTCTTTTGTGTAAACTATTTATCGTCCACGTTTCACTTCCAAACATGGCTACACTCCATACAAATACTTTCAGAAACGACTTCCTGACATTTAAATCTATACATGATGTTAACAAATTTTTCTTCTTCAGAAACGCTTTCCTTGTCATGGGCATTTTATATCCTCTATACTTCGACCATCATCAGTTATTTTGCTCCCCAAATAGCAAAACTCCTTTACTACTTTAAGTGTCTCACTTCCTAATCTAATTCCCTCATCATCTCCCGACTTAATTCGACTACATTCCATTATCCTCGTTTTGCTTTTGTTGATGTTCATCTTATACCCTCCTTTCAAGACACTGTCCATTCCGTTCAACTGCTCTTCCAAGTCCTTTGCTGTCTCTGACAGAATTACAATGTCGTCGGCGAACCTCAAAGTTTTTATTTCTTCTCCACGGATTTTAATACCTACTCCGAACTTTTCTTTTGTTTCCTTTATTCCTTGCTCAATATACAGATTGAATAACATCGGGGAGAGGCTACAACCCGTCTCACTCCCTTCCCAATCACTGCTTCCCTTTCATGTCCCTCGACTCTTATAACTGCCATCTGCTTTCTGTACAAATTGTAAATAGCCTTTCGCTCCCTGTATTTTACCCCTGCCACCTTCAGAATTTGAAGGAGAGTATTCCAATCAACATTGTCAAAAGCTTTCTTTAAGTCTACAAACGCTAGAAACGTAGGTTTGCCTTTCCTTAATCTTTCTTCTACGATAAGTCGTAGGGTCAGTATTGCCTCACGTGTTCCAACATTTCTATGGAATCCAAACTGATCTTCCCCGAGGTCGGCTTCTATCAGTTTTTCCATTCGTCTGTAAAGAATTCGCATTAGTATTTTGCAACTGTGACTTATTAAATTGATAGTTCGGTAATTTTCACATCTGTCAACACCTGCTTTCTTTGGGATTGGAATTATTATATTCTTCTTGAAGTCTGAGGCTAATTCGCCTGTCTCATACATCTTGCTCACCAGATGGTAGAGTTTTGTCAGGACTGGCTCTTCCAAGGCTGTCAGTAGTTCTAATGTAATGTTGTCTACTCCGGGGGCCTTGTTTCGACTCAGGTCTTTCAGTGCTCTGTCAAACTCTTCACGCAGTATCATATCTCCCATTTCATCTTCATCTACATCCTCTTCCATTTCCATAACATTGTCCTCAAGTACATCGCCCTTGTATAGACCCTCTATATACTCCTTCCACCTTTCTGCTTTCCCTTCTTTGCTTAGAACTGGGTTTCCCTCAAAGCTCTTGATATTCATGCAAGTGGTTCTCCTTTTTCCAAAGGTCTCTTTAATTTTCCTGTAGGCAGTATCTATCTTACCCCTAGTGAGATAAGCCTCTACATCCTTACATTTGTCCTCTAGCCATCCCTGCTTAGCCATTTTATACTTCCTGTCGATATCATTTTTGAGATGTTTGTATTCCTTTTTACCTGCTTCATTTACTGCATTTTCATATTTTCTCCTTTCACCAATTAAATTCAATATTTCTTCTGTTACCCAAGGGTTTCTACTAGCCCTCGTCTTCTTACCTACTTGATCCTCTGCTGCATTCACTATTTCATTCCTCAAAGCTACCCATTCTTCTTCTACTGTATTTCTGTCCCCCATTCCTGTCAATTGTTCCCTTATGCTCTCCCTGAAACTCTGTACAACCTCTGGTTCTTTCAGTTTATCCAGGTTCCATCTCCTTAAATTCCCACCTTTTTGCAGTTTCTTCAGTTTTAATCTACAGTTCATAACCAATAGATTGTGGTCAGAGTCCACATCTGCCCCTGGAAATGTCTTACAATTTAAAACCTGGCTCCTAAATCTCTGCCTTACCATTACATAATCTATGTGATACCTTTTAGTATCTCTAGGGTTCTTCTATGTATACAACCTTCTTTCATGATTCTTGAACCAAGTGTTAGTTATGATTAAGTTATGCTCTGCGCAAAATTCTACAAGGCGGGTTCCTCTTTAATTTCTTAGCCACAATCCATATTCACCTATTATGTTTCCTTGTATCATTAAATCCCCGATCATTTCAAGTAAGAGTGTCGATTTACAGCGCTCTTCCTACATTATTCCGTGAAGTAAATAGTTTTCAAATGTTAATGGACTTTTATGTCACCCTGTATATCACGTTTCCAAATGTACGAAACTGAAGTAGTTCTCCTAGAAATATGTCTCGTTTAGAATGCTTTTCATTAAGAAAAATACCCGCAATGAAGACATTACTGCCTTGGTAACGAGATTTTTGTTAAGTGAGTGGCATTAGATTTATGTCATTAATGGCACTGAGAAGCACTGCAGTGAACGAAGGCATTTTTTACTCCACGTTATGTCCCATTGTAAATCACTGGAACTGGCAATTAAATTTGCAAGCATTTTAAATGGAAGTAATTCCAGATTCAGCTAAACGATACTCTAATGGAGGACTACAACTGCTCCTTAAAGCTGAACATTATACAAATTACACGGCAGCCCGGGCAATTCATTTACCTTTTAATAACTGTCAGTACCTTCATGCAGGCGGTAACCACATGAGAAACTAGCTGTGAATGTACTGCATTCAATGTATTTAAGTACATTTATGCATATTTGAATTCTGAACGCTCTATCTTGCTCAATCAAATTCATAGTCTGACGTAATTCTTCAACCATATCATATCGCACACTGGGGATCGCAGCCAGATGTGCATGTTTGCATTCTTATTGCTATCAAACTTTTAAGATAAAGTCCCTATCTTCTGAGCAGGACGAGGCGAAAGTCGCTGAGAAGAGTGTTAAGAGGTGACATCCGATGCAGAACTTCCTCTTACTCAAGACTTATGCGAGTAGTGAGGAGGTACAGGTACAGATGTAGCACTACACAGGAAAGGCAGAACTTACAGACTTTCTTTGGTCTACAGATTAGAGAAATAATTGTGCTATCCCTCACAACAAATGCAGCTTAAAGCTTTGCGTCTACCCACTCAATTCGAAACGTTTCGAGACCGGTTTAATAAAAATATAGAACCGTTGATATGATGGTTGTAATGCTTCAGTTGTTGAACATACTCTCCCCTCTCCCCTTCCTCACTTGACAATTGATTGCAAAGCACAAAACACTCATGTGACCACGTGAAACTGGCAGAAAACTCTTTCTTTGGGATGTTGTTCAAATCACGCGTCACTTTGGTTTGAATGTTGGTTATGTTGTAAAAGCGTTGAATTTTCATGTGAATTTCTGCATTTCGTCGGTTTCTGCTAGTTTCACGTTATGTCCCACTGTACATCACTGTAAGTGGCAATTAAATTTACAAGTATTTTAAATGTAAGTAACTCGCGATCATTTTTTTCTAGAGAAGAATTGTCTGCGTTTTGCATTTCAATCAAGTCGCGGCAGGCGTTCACGCATCGTAGTTTTAATACGGGAGTCAAGATGTGTGGGAACAAATGTTGCACACACCTTTTATTTCTTCAAAACATTCCGGAGAATGTCTTGAACGCTTGACTTAAGAATGTTGCTCTATTTCAATTTGTGACACAACAACGCTGACACACTACGGTCCCAAGTCAACTGTTTAACACTACCTGCACAAACCTGATTGGTCGAATGAACAGCTGTTGTTTATAGGTAACAGTTTAAGCTGACACCGTTGTTACTCCACTGATGCCGCCTATGCGGCAAGAATAACATTACTCTCGGAACGTTTTGAGTGAACAGTGTAGATCCCGATAGCCAATTCTTCACAGTAGCGAAAAGTGGTTTGAGAGTTGTAATGGAACAGTGATATACTCTCTCGCATCTTTACTTTTGAGACATACGCCTACAAAAAGTTACTGCGCATGGGACGTGTGGAAAAGTTCGCAGCAGAAGCAGACATACGGCGCTATGTAACGTAACAAAAGTGACGTATAGGGGCACATTTGCAAATTAAGAAACATATACGTAATATGTTTCGCGACCTTAATTGGACTGTACACGTAAAACAAGTAGTAGGAAAAGCAGATGCCAGCGTGGGAGTCACAGGAAGAATCTTAAAGAAGTGTTACTCATTCACGAAGGATGTGACTTACAAGGCGCTTGTTCGACCGATTCTTGAATACTGTTCATCTATCTCCAATCGTAACCAGGTAAGACTGATAGAAGAGATCGAAAAGATCCAACGAAGAGCGCAGCGTTTCGTCACGGGATAGTTTAGTCGGCGCGAGAGCATTTCGAAGACGCTGAAACTCCAATGGCAGACGTTACAAGAGAGGCGTTGTGCATCACTGTAAAGTTTACTTTTGAAATTTCGGGAAAGCACTTTCCGGGAAGGATCAGGCAACATATTACTTCCCCCCAGATACATCTAGTAAAATAACCACGGTGAGAAAATTCGAGACGTCAGAGCTAGAACGGAGGTTTACCGACGAGCATTCTTCCCACACGCCATTCCCGAGTGAAGCAGGGAAGGGAGATTCAGTTAGCGGTAGCAGAAGTGCCCTCCACCATACACCATTAGGTGCCTTAGAGAGAATGATGTAGATTTAATTTGAGAACTGTAATAAATGTTGATTTGTGCGTCAAAACAAAATAGTTTTTTCGTAATACAAAATTATTCAAAACATTTTTTAGAGTGTTGAAAGCGTTCACAAGGCAAGGATTACTTGATATTATGTGTTTTATTACTGTGTAAAACATTACAATACGCGTTTCGATTTCATACTAATCGTTAGACG
This sequence comes from Schistocerca nitens, assembly GCF_023898315.1. Lineage (NCBI taxonomy): Eukaryota > Metazoa > Arthropoda > Insecta > Orthoptera > Acrididae > Schistocerca > Schistocerca nitens. The sequence goes on from NC_064621.1 coordinate 364,129,338, forward strand.
ACCATTTGCAATACATATTCATTAGTACACGAAGCTTAAAGTAAATTCCGAGACGTCAGTAGTGTGAAATTCTGCAGTTCGAATATCTTGTGAGTATTAGATGCCTCAATCCGCTTGAAACTTCACTTTCTAGACTCCCACGTCAGTTATTTCCCAGAAAATCTAGAGGCTGTGAGTGAGCAAAGCGGAGTAAGGTTCCATCAAAAGACTAAAGAAATGGAACGGCAGTACCAGGACGTATGGATTGTCAGCTACGTCAGTGCACATCACAAGACACTACGCAGATCTGAGAGACGTTAAGATTTAACCTTTTGTATTAGACCTGAAGAACTTAATTCTTCATTATAATCTTAACAATACCTTATTTTATCATTTTTAATAAAGATTTTTTAACTATATGTGTTTCGTATAAATTTTCTGGATCTTCGCCTTTACTTTCTGATAAAATATTATGTGATAGAGGAAGACCCTCAGAATTTCTGAACACAGGGCCTATCGAACGACAGTAGAGTCACCTAAAATTATTACGAAGAAGTTGCGAAGAATAAATTTGTAGACCTTCCAGAAACAGCTAAATTGCACCTTCCAAGGAGTTTTATTGCTCGTTTTTTTTTTTTTCTGTAAGACAACTAAACACACCGAAATACGAAGAACCTGAACAACTATCATTGCACGAAAACTGGGACAGACTGCTGATTTTTCGATACGCAACCACACACAACTACCAGTCGAATGGTTTTGTTCCGTAGTGGAGAAAGGCTATAATAGCCTCAGTAATTACAGCTGATTTCGATATTTTAGAGGTACGGCGGAAAGTGGTACCACTGCAGGGACGCCGCCTAAAATGGAGAGTTCACACATGCAACTGCGGTGTCGCTGCAATACGCCACGAACAGAGGCGTCACATTTGGTGCATTAGTGAATGCTGCATTATTTTCAAGGAGATGTGCCTTAAGGCCTCCTCTCACAGGACGTGAAAACCTTCGTGGACGAGGAGCTGGTGACTTCACAGCGTGAAATTCCACGTTCCACTGCACTGCGAAGCGTGAAAGGAAGAATCCGCCACGTCAGATTTTTAACTCGTGGAGAGGAATGTGGTACCGTATGTGAGATGAAGCAGCGATTTTGCGTCACCAGCAGATCTCAGGAGAAGCTATTTTGAATTAATTTATACAGAGTTGAACTCTGTATTTAGCGATTTTTATATTATAGTGTATTTGTTATAAATATAAGCTATTACAAAGTACCAACACAATGATGTTTCTCGAAAATGCGTCGTTTTAGAAACGATATGTTGCAGTAAAATTGTGTGCTCTGAGAGTATACCGTTTTAATGCTTCGGCAGAATTATGAGTTATCGAAAGGGCGCCTGTTTTGGTACAATTTTTCATAGCTAAATAACAGATAATGACATCATTAGTTACGGTCTTTACGTATTGTATTACATAACTATAGTTTAGCTGTTAGTGTCACAAACTGTAAAGATAAAATCGCATGTTTTAGTCTATCCACTTTCAAATCTTTTATTCACTCCCTGATTTCTAAAAGATTGTAGGCCTTTCTTATTAATTTAGTACAAATATTATTTGCAACAGTAAAAGTCATTTACTATAAATAATGTATTTTTGCGTAGGCTTCCGCGGCCAGAGTCAGGCGACATAAAAGTTTTCTGGGTACTGTACTGCGTCATATTGTATAAAACTACTGCTGGAGAAACCGAACGTTTCGGCCACTCACTTGCCATGTCCAGTGCGCACCCAGTTAAGTTCCGTCCATTGTCTTCAGTTTAATTCAGTTTCCGCAATGTTGATGTTTTCTTTAATTAATTTTAATGGCTTTTTGTAGAAAACAATACATCCATTACAATTACTTAGGTTAGCAACTCCAATCAAATTTTAAAGAGATAGCTATTTTGTACATACATAAAATTACCAGTTATTTTGTACATAGATAAAATTGCAAATTCAGTATTTAATATGTCAGAGCTTCATATCTGCTCTTTGTGGCCAACGTACTGTTAAACCGTTAATTGTGAGACTGCTCTCATTAATATTTTAATATTTATTGGCATGGGAATCTTCATTCTTGCGAGGTTTTCCTACAAGTTATTTTGATGCTAAACGTATTTGGAACATCCCTGTGCGATATGGTCAAGATTTCCATCGTCTTCTGGATGAGAGAGACTCGACTCGTATTCTGTAATATGTGCGGAACACATGCTTATCCCAACCTTATTCTAGTGGCATCAGTTACTAGAATAGGGTTGGAACAAGCATCAGTAAATTTTTCTGGCTGTAGCAAAGTTTGTAAAGTGCACTGAACTGAAACGAACGAGAAGCCTTTTTCCGCTGCGATATTTGCCACTGCGTTTCCCTTTAACTCAAGCCTCTTTTTTTTTATACGTGTATAAAGTCGGAATATGGAATCTGCGTAAATAGCGGGTTCCCTTCTTTGGTACTCTGTTTAACAAGACCACTATTACTTCATTATGACGAATACCTGAGTGTCCTTTTACCCACATTAGATGTTATGCTTGCAGCTGTGAAACATTTCTTACAGCTGTTCGTTTATTGTTTGATTCCAGTCACGCGTCCATTGATCACTTAACTCATAACCGTCGTTTTGAAGTTTATCAGGCAGGCGTAGCTATGCTTGTCGGGACTTTTGACGTCTACGGTTTAGTTGTGGAAGATCTTCGTGGACTGGCAGGCCTCGCTTTTTAACAATGTTTCGTAATTCGCCTAGGAGAGATTCTTTTCTACGCACCTCCGCAGGTAACACGCTATACAACACCGGAAAGCCAGTATGTAGGTGCGAATTATCCCAGAGATCAGTCTCGCGGTGTTGTTCAATTGTCTGTCAACAAGCTGGGAATGACAGCTCTTCATTCATACCGGGGCACACAAAGAATGCTAGAACAAGCGATGAGGTGCGAAGAATTTCAGCAGTTGTTCTGCAAATGGTTCCACAGGTTCTATGAATTATATTACTATGAACTGATGTTTTATTTCGAGCTAACATTTTTGCTACGATATTCGTACGGTGTTTTCCATACATAAAAGTGCGGTCAAATGTCGTCTCTAAACACTTGGCATGCTTTTTATGATTCAGTTTAACCCCGCCAAGCTGCACACTCATTCATATATTTGCCACCTTATTATTAAGCTGAAAGTCGAGACCTCAGTTTTAGATGGATTACGTTTAAGTCTCCATCTCTTGACTTATGTATGTAGTACAGTAAGAATGTCGACTGAGTCTAGGGCGCTGCAGTTATGGAGTGTGCGGCTGGCCCCGCCGGAGGTTCGAGTCCTCCCTCGGGCATGGGTGTGTGTGTGTTTGTCCTTAGGATAATTTAGGTTAAGTAGTGTGTAAGCTTAGGGACTGATGACCTTAGCAGTTAAGTCCCATAAGATTTCACACACATTTGAACATTTTTTGAATGTCGACTGAGAACTAGTACTGTTGCAACAAGAAGTTTGTAAAGTACTGCCATAACTATAGCATTTGCCTAAAAAAACTTTTTTTCCCCTCTATTGCTGGGAGATCGGCTATATAGGACGTAACTGGTGTTAAGTTCAAATATTTTTGTATGTGATACCAGTTAATACGTACACACATCGATGTGCTGGTGGTTTTTTTCTCCCCACAAAAAAATTGTTCAAATGGCTCTGAGCACTATGGGACTTAACATCTGAGGTCATCAGTCCCCTAGACTTAGAACTACTTAAACCTAACTAACCTAAGGACATCACACACATCCATGCCCGAGGCAGGATTCGAACCTGCGACCGTAGCAGCAGCGCGGTTCCGGACTGAAGCGCCTAGAACCGCTCGGCCACAGCGGCCGGCTCTCCCCACAAACGCGTCACATAACTTAGTACCTGATGTTTTCCGCATGGTCGTATCTGCACCGCTAAGTGGACTATACCTGTTTTGCGTCCACGTGTTTACACTTCAAAACACTTGATTCGCTGTTCAGGGGAAAATAAGCGTTAATGGTTTGCTCTTGCTACATGTACTTGGAGGTACTAAGCAGCCTGAAAACATACTACTCCTAATAGCTATAATTATTAGTCCGCAAAGAAATACTGTCGTATTGTTGTTCGATACACTGTTCTCAGTCACCAATAAGAGTATCTGTACCTATACCCATTACAGGTTGAACAGGAAGGGTACCAAGACTGAGCTTGTAGGCGTCCATTATTGATAATCCTGGTGTTGCTCGTATTATGATCAAGCATGACTTGAAAACATCTGTTACTGAGCAAAGTCTGCTTAAAATGTGCCGTTGTTTGACTGGGTATAACACGTGTATCACTTGCACAGAGATGTGCAAGATGAGTATGCAAAGAAATAACGTAATGGAGCTTACCATTGTTTGTCAAGATATAAAAATTTTTGAGCAATATAACATTGCAGTTATTATTCTGCGAGTGAGTTCATAAATATAAATAGAATAACGAAAATTAGCAATGTCAGTGCTGAAAATCGTCTGCCATTACTCGAATCGGAAGAGAAACAGACCGCGACGGAATTCCTATTAGATGCTAGATTGAATACAGAACAGAAATAAGCCCTTTCCAGTTTCATACTTATCGAGAATCTCTTGGGTAGAGAATAATCCCGTGTGAATGGAAAAGAGTGCAGTTCACATCCGTTTCTAAACAGGGTACAAAAACTTGAGCACACAATATTATAGGCACCATCTGTTACGTCTGTCTACTGCAGGAGCCTGGAGGGTATTATAAACCAGAACATTATTGCTTTTCTGAAGAAAAAGAAGCTTTTCTGAAGTAATTGGATTCGAATAAGGAAAAGCGAGTCGTGTGGAACACAGTTCACTATTGACACAAACGTTACAACAGACCTCAGTGAATGATTACTTTGCAACTTGCTAGATTCCCTAGAGCTATCAGACCCAATTTCACGATGTCGACAAACAAGATGTAATTATAAGGTGTATCTTCTCAAATATGTGATTGTCTCGAAGAGTATTTGACTAATAGCATCCAGAGCGTTTTACTAAATGACGAACAATCAACAGGCACAGAAATATCTTCAGCTGACCTCAGGGAGAGTATTAGGACACTACAGCTAATGACTTCGATATACGTAAACGATATGTCATTTGCGCTCAACAGCACTTTGCAATTGTTCTATACTGCGCAAGCCACCTTACAGTGTGTGGTGGAGGGTACTTGTAGTACAATTATTTTTTCCTTGGAATTCATGGTGAAGACCTTCAATTGTATTTTGTATAGTACAGCGCTACTAGTTTGGGTCATAGTTCATTTTCAAGCTTAGCAGGGGTAAATGGGAGGAAAATTATACCATGATGCAAATGATTACAAATAGCTGCCTGAAGCCAGCCATAGTTCATAAAATTGTCAGCAATATAAATAGTTGCACAGGGAAATTGTCATCAAGAAGGCTTATTCACATCGGAAGTCTCCTTGTTATGCTGACAGTTTTATCTACTATAGCTGACCTGGAACAGCAGTTTGTAACCGTTTACATCGTGGTGTAACATTCCTGCCATGTACATTTGCTAATATCTAAAATGGTCTATGATCCAATCTAGTAGCACTGAGCAAAATAAAAGACAGCTGAAGGTTTCCAACATAAATTTCAACGATTATGTAGCAGCTGGCTTTCCTCACCATATGCATACTAATTTTCCATTTCCTGTTCCATTCGCGAACGGAGCATGGGAACAATGACTGCTGGTAAACCTCGGTATTAGCTCCAATTTCTCAGATTTTCTCTTTGTTGTCATATCGCGAGACGGGTATGGGAGGGAGTAATACGTTGTTACAGTATCTACGGAACGTACTTTCTAGGGAATTCAGTAGTAAACTTCTCCATGACGGATAATGCCTCCATTGTAGCGTCTGCCACAGGATTTAGTTGAGCATCTTCGTAATGCTCTCACACCGACTGAATGATTCCTTCACGAAACGCGCCAATCTTCGTTGTATCTTCTCTACTTCTTCTATTAATTCAACTTGATAAGGGTCCCTGGCTAATGAGAAATACTCAATAATCCTCTGAACAAGTGAAAGCCACTTCATTCGTGGATAAATTACATTTCCTGAAGATTCTTTTAATGAATCCCAGCCTGGCATCTGCTGTCGCTACTACTTATTTTTATATGATCATTGTAGGACTCTCCGAATGGTAACTCCTAGGCATTTTGTGGTAACTCCTAGGAATTTTACGGCATTTGCTGTCTCGAGTGATTTGTCGCGAGTAGTGTGGTCGTAAAGTGGTGGATTACTTCGACTAGCTTTGCGCACTATGTTACATTTACTTTCGTTCAGGGCCAACTTCCAGTTCATTCGTTGCCGACAGGGAAGTCTCGTTGTTGGTTGCAAGTTCTTGTAAAACAGTATTTCCACTTACGGTGCAGAAATAGAGTTATGACTCAGTGTGGACAAATGCAAGGCAAAGACTATAACAAAGGGAAGAAACCCAATAGTACCTGACCACAACATGAGCCTGCCATGTCATTTACGTGTTTAGGATTAGTACTACGAAAATTTATGAAATGACTAACACTAGAAATCAATTGCAGGAAAGGCGAATGGATGGCTGAACTGTTGACAGGCATCGGGGATAACGTGATACGTACACTGAAGAGCCACAGAAACTGATACACCTGCCTAATATCGCGTAGAGCCCCCGCAAGCACGCAGAAGTGACGCAACACCACGTGGCGTGGACTCGACTAATGTCTGAAGTAATGCTGAAGGGAACTGACATCATGAATCCTGCAGAACTGTCCATAAATCTGTGAGAGTACGAGGGGGTGGAGATATCTTCTGAACAGCACGTTCAAGGCATCCCAGATATGCTCAATAACGTTCATGTATGGGTAGACTGGTGACCAGCGAAAGTGTTTAACTCAGAAGACTGTTCCTGGAGTCATTCTGTAGCAAAGCTGGAAGTATGGTGTGTCGCATTGTCCTCCTGGAATTGCCCAAGTCTGTCGGAATGCACAATGGACATGAATGGATGCAGGTGATCATAAAGGATGCTTATTTACGTGTCACAGGTCATATTCGTGTCTAGACATATCAGAGGCCCCATATCACTCCAAGTGCACACGTCCCAAACCATTACAGAGCCCCCACCAGCTTGAACAGTCTCCTGAGGACATGCAGGGTCTATGGATTCATGAAATGAGACCACGCAACATGTTTCATCAACAGTCCAATGTCGGTGTTGATGGGCCCGGGAGAGGCGCGAAGATTTGCGTAGTGCAGTCATCAAAGGTACATGAGCGGACCTTCGGCTCCGAAAGCCCGTGTCAATGTTGTTTCGTTGAATGATTCGCACGCTGACACTTGATGGCCCAGCATTGAAATCTGCACCAATTTGCGGAAGGGTTGAACTTCTGTCTTGTTGAACGATTCTCTTCAGTCGTCGTTGGTCCCGTTCTTGCAGAATCTTTTTCCGGCTGCAGCGATGTCGGAGATCTGATATTTTACCGGATTTCTGATATTCACGGTACACTCGTGAAATGGTCGTACGGGAAAATCCCCACTACATCGCTACCTCGGAGATGCTGTGTCCCATCGCTAGTGTGCAGACTATATCACCACGTTCAAACTCATTTAAATCTTGATAACCTGCCATTGTAGCAGCAGTAACCGATCTAACAAATGCGCCAGACACTTGTCTTATTTAAGTGTTGACGACTGCAGCACCGTATTCTGTCTGTTTACGTATCTCTGTATTTGAATACGCTTGCCTAAACCAGTTTCTGTGGTGCTTCAGTGTAGAATAAACCAGTTAAAAATCAGTAGTGCGACTTATTCCGAACTCCTGCTGAAACATTTGGGATAGTTACAGGTATGCACACGGCAGGCTTCTAACGAATGCAGAGACGTACTGTAACACATCAGTATACCCTACAAAAAGGTTTAAAGAAGCTCAGGGATCGTAAATATTAAAATCTGGGAGAAAGGCGACGTGGCTTTTGCGTGACCGCCTGTAGAGGATCTGCTTTGGAGGAGTATGAGAGTTAGATAAAAGATCGATATGCAAAGGGAAACATGTGATTCTTGAAGCTTCCCGGCGTGCTCAATATTCTATGATATTTTGTGACTGCAGCCGGAACATGTTGACTTCTTGCCACAATATTTCGGCTGGCAACTGTCCAGCCATCTTCAGGTGAGTGTCCTCCACCTGAAGGTGGCTGGACGGTTACCAGCCGTAATATTGTGGCAAGAAATCAACATCATCCGGCTGCAGACCCCAAGCCTCACAGAATATGGGGAAACATGACTGAACCCATTCTTCCCTCACTGCATACCGAAACGGAGACAACGTCTGATCCGAAATCGAGTACCAGTTATGAGAGCAAGTTCGTCAACAAACATCTTTTCGAGTTGTTTCGGAGGAAAGTAAGAAAGGGTGTAACGATCGTCCTACGACAAGACATTAGACACGGAGCACAAAACCATATGACTAGGACCTAAAGCGATTTAGTGAAAACGCGGAAAACTCAAGCAGTCCGACAGGGAGATTTCATCAGCCGAAAAGCGTGGCAATCACTCAACCACCTCGCCTGATGTGTTGGATTGTTCCAGTGGCATATTTACAATTTTTTTGTGGGGGGGGTGGGGCTATGCCTTTCATTTTGTAGTAGCTGAAACTGAAAAATTAATTTTTTGATCCATACTAATTTAATGTCCAAAATTATAAAAATAAAGTGTTTCATTGTTTTATATTTGTTTAATAATAACACTTATGACATCACGAAAACAATTTATTGAGGTTACGAATTACATCACGATATCAGGTGATGAACTGTAAATAGTTTTAATAAAACATAATCCAGTAGCTAAAAAAAAATTATGTGCCGATTCTATTAACTGCCTATTTTTATAGTCCAGGCCAGTGTCCATTTATTATGAAGAGTATAAAATGTTTGTGTCTGATACCTTAATGCGCATAAAGAGAACAAATGTTTAAACCATTTACTAAAAATTTAAAGTACAAAAGGAAGATGACGGTATCTTTGTTTTGCCTTATCTCTGATTACAGCTTGGGCATAAATTTTTTCTTCTCGGCGAGTTGTATTCATCGGGTATTCTCGATTCTGATTCTCTTAAGGGTGGAGAAACTACGTTTATTCGTACCCGATGTCACTGGTAGAGTTGGCAAGAAGTTTACGAAACACTTTAGGATAGACTTGACGGTCACTGACAGACAAAGCTTCCATTGCGTTTTGAGCCAACTGCTCCAGTCAAGTCAGATGTTGATAAAAGTGTCTCAGATCAGCCGTTGTTGTTGTTATATAGACGACCAACGGATATGAAGCATACAATGAATGGAGTTTCGTAACTCCGTCAATGATACGTATCTCTTCAGTTTTTCGTGGTAGAGGACAATTAAAGTTGTTAGCAAGTTCACAGTGCGTCAAGAACTGATCCTAAAGTGACCTAATGAAGGCATCCAGAAAGGGTATGAACTTGAACACTTTCATATAACCCTCAACATCAACACTGGTATCCCGATGGCTCCATTGACTGAAACTAATTCCTTGACTTCTAAGACTAGACGGCTGAAAGTATCGTCAACATTTTCTCTCATTGCCAGCAGTTCACTTTTGAGATCCCCGGCAACGCTGATTCACTCTGCAAAATCTTTATATTGGCGCTAAAGCTGAGGGTGGAATCAGCCAGCGCAAATAGTTCAGAAAGTATAGCCGAGCAGACGACAAAATCTGCTAGTGATGCCTGCTAACAGATTCAGGGCAGCGTGGGATGTGGTCTTGCTGCCAAATTCTTGAATCTTCCCCAGAGCTCAAACAAAACAACCACGTATTTCCTTGAAGTCTTTTGCCCTGCGAAGACGCTCACTCCTCTAATGAGTGCCATACGTTTCATACTCCTGTCTCAAACATCGGATAATGATTGAAGGGCGTCATTTAGTATTTGCCTACATTTTAGTGGCCCAAAGAAATTAAGTACTACCTCTATTTTCAGTATTCCTAGTGAATTCCTGGTATGTGGAATATTGCATGTGTAGGTGACTACCAAATTGAAACTATAAACTGCACGATGAGAGTATAGAGCTAAACGATAGTACTGTTGTACGAATGCATCAGCCCCACGAGCTTTTCCCGACACGCATGCAGCACCATCCTAGCTCTGTCCTCGCCAAAACGACATACAAACACCAAATATTACAAGTTTCCAGTTATAGATCCAGCTAATCCTTTGCCCTTCATATCAAACATTGAAACAAATTGGAGGAAATCTTCACGAATCTTGCGATATGGGGAAATATAACGGACACAAAGAGAGATTTGCTCTATTTCAGCAACGTACAAAGTGTTATCTGCAAGAATCTGAAAGCTTTGGCATCATTAACACGCTGCACAAGCCTTCCCAGGAGTTGGTTAATGAGGCAAATGAAGATCCGATTTTGGATTGTCGCACCAATTTACTTGTCGCGTTTACCAGTTCTTTCCAGATTTACTCGTTTTTGTCATCTTTCGTGCAATATTTTAGAATGGCGCGAAAGTTAACCATGTTGTTGCCATATTGTTTGCCAGCTTTAATAGACCCGAAGCCCCTGTGTCCCCTTAATGCAATCTCTAAACCTCCACAGAGAATCACCGCCTCAATGATAGGGACTTTTTCTTTTTTTTTCAGTTGATCCTCCAAGCCTTTGTCCAGGAAATGTTTGATATCTTCTGTCTTGTTCATCTGCATGTGAAGAAAATTGTCACCATCGGTTACAGCAGCCTTGTGGCGAACGTTGATCGCATGGATGCAGAATATTCAAGGGCATCTTCTACTTCGGAAACTTGGTGCTTAGCATATCTCCAACATTTTTATGACCACATTTACCCGATCTTGTACTGTTAGCGAAAAACGCACATTACTTACAGAAGGCACTCTTTGGAAGAGTATACTAACCAAAAATATTTCTCCATCCAAATTAATTTGAACTTACGAAATTGGCCACTTTGCAAGGTTAGGCGAAATTTGTTAGTTGCGTCGGGCACAAAAAGGTTTTTGAAATAGTGTAGCTTCACGTGGTCATCTACTTTTTCTTTATTTGATAGCAAACAATCACTTACGTGCAACTTACAGCCTGGTGGTGGATTGTCAGAGCTTGATGTGTCAATGGAAGGTGTCGATTTCGGTTCAGGAGCAGTCAAATGTGATTTTGAATTAGCTTTTTTGTTTCCATTGTTTGAAAACAGCAGCGGCGACAACTGTGGAGGATAATCCATTTTTCCGGCTTTAGAGGGCAGAGTTTCTTCTAAACGTGGTGTTTTGGAGAAGTAGTTCACGATGTTTCCAGTATTTATTTTGCGATGCGTTGTCTTAGCTCTTGATTTTGAGACTTCACGATACCAGCTTCAATAATACTGGTTTTCACAAAACTATCATATCAACAATTTAACAACTGGTAACGCAGAGAATCGTGTACGAAACAAATTAGAAAATTTCCTGGTCAGCACATGTTCCGATAATGTGTCCACCACCTCTATAATGCGCATTATTTTTGTATTCATAAAAATGTTCCGATACTGAGCTCATAAGCTTTGTATTTAATTCACCATGGAGGTTAAATTGATACTTGTTACTAAAAGAGAATTGGAAACATATAATGTTGCTATGTAATGGAGAAGCTTGTTTAACTGAATAAGCTATAATGCTTTAATAAACTATTTACTATCAACCAGTCTCAACGTACAACCACACCAGCTGTAGGCGGTTCTGTTTTGCTCGGAAAGTTGTTCGGAATCAGTCGTCGTTGGCATAATGTAACAGCAAACCTGCCTTTGAAGCAGAGTGTTGTTAACCCTAGTTTTCTATCCATAATATTACTACATTGTGTGCATGTGTGTAAGACAAAGATGACTATCATTTCACATGTCGGGTGACTTAAGCCCGGAAGTCCCACCCACACCCCTCTTATACACGCAACTGGTCTGTTCCTTACGATACCGTCGTATGGCCACCGAAGTGAACCGATCTTCAGCCACTAGATAGTTCTTTGTGTGGTTCCAGTCGACGTAAAACAAGCCTGAACAAGAGAATGAAATTGCTTTTTTCGCTTTTTAATAACCCTCGTGCATGCTGAAAAAGATTATGGAGACCAATTGCTATTAGCAGCACAACATTTTTTAGATACTTAGTGTACTGAAGTTGGTGGCTTTAAGGAGCATGAGTTGAATAGGTAAAATGAAAATAAGACATCAGTCTACCGCTATAAACACTAGACTTAGAGGTTAAAATAACTATTCACTTAGAATCTACAAGTCTTCCAGGTGACAGAACAAGGTGTCGCAGTGGTTAGACAGTTGATTCATCTCGGAAGGAACGGAACAGAAACCCCCGTCCTACCGTAAGATTTAGATTTTTTATGTTTTCTCTAAATCACATTTTTGTTCATTCCAGGGGTGTGCTCCGGCTGTAATGATCTCGTCGTCGACAAGGCGTTTAAAACCTTATATGTTTTCTCCAGTTAGATCAGTAACAGGTTCTTCAAGTCAAACTGCAGTAGTTTACTGTCATTCCCATTCTTGATAGTTTGAGACAGCTGTATCTGGGAAACGACTGAGAGCAGAGTACAGGGAAAAATGAATATGGTGATTACAGACGGATAAACAAAGCGATACGTCGATAAGAATTACAAAGACTGAATAGAAAGTTGAATTATTTTACATACTTTGTAGGTGTTGTACATGCGATGCGTTGGTCACATGGACATTATCTAACCAATAATCCATTTCACTCTATAGATTCTGTAGAATGTGTGGAGTCAACGATGTGACCGCATTGGAAATGTTTATTTTGAGTTTGGGAATTGTTTTTGGTTAAAGAGGCACTTACAACAGTATATTGATAATTTTCACTTATGGACCGTCTGACAGCAACTGAATAAAACACAATTTTAGTGCCATACACGTTTCGCCTTTATTTTCTGCAAGGCATCATCAGTGGCCTGGAATATGTACATATGTTAGCTATTTTATTTACATTTTTGTCACTGTGCCTATAGGTTATAAACAGTTCTAGTGGTTGGTATTTCCTATTAAGTAGTAATGTTTTGAACTGTACTTACAGGTTGCGTAGGCAGTTTCTTACATATTACGCTCCTGTTGCATTTTTGGTGTTGTTCTTCTTCCTATGAGCGCCAATTTGCTGTTTTTTCGCATTCCACAGCACTAAGCACTGAGCGCTTGTTTTAATGCAATGTTTTGGTTTCTGTTGCCGACTGTCAAATGTTTTTGCCAAAGATCGAATATTACTGCCAAACTTATGAGTAACTATTGAAGTATCTGTGGTCTGTTCGTGTATGCATTTGTGTGTGTGTGTGTGTGTGTGTGTTTTGGTGTCGTATTAATTTAATTTAATATTATTTTATTGTATTTATTTATTTTTGTTTTTGTCCTGTGTATGTGTGTGTGTGTGTTCACACACACACACACACATACACAGGACAAAAACAAAAATAAATAAATACAATAAAATAAAATTAAATTAAATTAATACGACACCAAAACACACACACACACACACACACACACACACACACACACACACACACAAATGCATACACGAACAGACCACAGATACTTCAATAGTTACTCATAAGTTTGGCAGTAATATTCGATCTTTGGCAAAAACATTTGACAGTCGGCAACAGAAACCAAAACATTGCATTAAAACAAGCGCTCAGTGCTTAGTGCTGTGGAATGCGAAAAAACAGCAAATTGGCGCTCATAGGAAGAAGAACAACACCAAAAATGCAACAGGAGCGTAATATGTAAGAAACTGCCTACGCAACCTGTAAGTACAGTTCAAAACATTACTACTTAATAGGAAATACCAACCACTAGAACTGTTTATAACCTATAGGCACAGTGACAAAAATGTAAATAAAATAGCTAACATATGTACATATTCCAGGCCACTGATGATGCCTTGCAGAAAATAAAGGCGAAACGCGTATGGCACTAAAATTGTGTTTTATTCAGTTGCTGTCAGACGGTCCATAAGTGAAAATTATCAATATACCGTAGTATTACGCGCAACTGAGGAGGACAGGACCACAAATGTTGAAGGCACTTACAAACTTTCTTTTCTTTAATCCCATAAAAAGATATCCATGAGTGTCAGATCCAGGGGGCTAAGGACAGAATAAAACAGAATCCTGTCCAGTTACGACCGATTTATCTGTTTGAAAGTTGTACAGTAATATCAGAAATTGAGTCCGCCTTGATGCAAAACACCTTGTTATTCGTTTATTTCTTTATTATCCCAAACTAGTTTCGGCCACCAATATCACCATCATCAGTGGGGTTTTTTAATCTAAAACATGCAGAAAAATACCATGGTTATACAAACGAAGTAAAACATTATTACATTTTTACTATTCGTCTTTTGAAATATAGTTTTCTATGGATACTTTCATACTACCTTACTTATTGTATGTTACAGCATCTTTTAAGCAATTATTGGCGCTGTTTGCAACATATTTTCTGTGCTCTTTTTTTCCTGTTGCCGTTTTTTTTACTTAGCGAACATCATGTCATCTGCAACCATGTGAGGGGCAGTTATTAAACAAAATACTAAAAGGTGAACTTTGTATGTCAACAATATGTACTTGGGGTTGTGGTAGTATTGTGGAAAGCAGTTATTTAGTGCGTAGTGAGCTGTTACTTAGCTATTCGTGTACTCACGTTCGTTGGATGGTATGTGGCTGATGTTATACACATAAAAACAAAACTTTCGCTCTTTGTTTCTGATCCAGGATATTACTAGTTTGGGATAATAAAGAAATAAACGAACAACAAGTTGTTTTGCATCAAGGCGGACTCAATTTCTGATATTACTGTTTTTCTATGCAAACGCGGACCAAATGGAAGAGTTCCAAAATAAAATCATTGTTTGAAAGTTGTTGACTTAAAAATATGAAACTACTATTCACTACACTTTCGCAAAGATCGAAATTTTGTACTTTCTTTTATATTTTCTGTAATTCTTATCGATGTGCGCTATGCGTTATAACCGTTCGTAATAACTACATATGTAAAGTTCATGATGATTACCACGTCATTACGTACGAATTCATCCTTAAATACCCCTCTCAGGACGAACTTCAGGAGTACCAGGATGTTACGTCATATCACACTTGAATCACAACTTCGTAGTCGCTAAATTCGATAAGAATGGTGGGGTTTTTGATAATAGCAAATCCCACTGTAAGATTTCCAAACTACTAGATGAATTGAAACTTCCTGGCAGATCAAAACTGTGTGCCGGACCGAGAGTCGAACTCGAGACCTTTGCCTTTCGCGGGCAAGTGCTCTTTTCTTTCAGAAGTGCTAGTTCTGCAAGGTTCGCAGGAGAGTTTCTGTAAGGTTTGGGAGGTAGGAGACGAGGTACTGGCAGAAGTAAAGCTGTGAGGACGGGGCGTGAGTCGTGCTTGGGTAGCTCAGTTGGTAGAGCATTTGCCCGCGAAAGGCAAAGGTCCCGAGTTCGGGTCTCGGTCCGGCACACAGTTTTGATCTGCCAGGAAGTTTGATATCAGCGCACACTGCGCTGCAGAGTGAAAATCTCATTCTGGAAACATCCCCTAGGCTGTGACTAGGCCATGTCTCCGTAATACCCTTTCTTTCAGGGGTGCTAGTTCTGCAAGGTTCGCAGAAGAGCTTCTGCAAGGTTTGGAAGGTAGGAGACGAGGTACTGGCAGAAGTAAAGCTGTGAAGACGGGGCGTGAGTCGTGCTTGGGTAGCCCAGTTAGTAGAGCACTTGTCCGCGAAAGGCAAAGGTCCGGAGTTCGAGTCTCGGTCCGGCACACAGTTCTGATCTGCCAGGAAGTTTGATATCAGCGCACACTCCTCTGCAGAATGAAAATCTCATACTAGATGAATTGTTTGTACATTTCTACAGAGGTAAAATAGTTATATTACGATGTGCGCATGAAACTGTAAGGACTAGAGGAACTAATCTCTGGGTGACTAACCTGCTGAGAAGACAACAATCCTTGTTGCAATGGTCGGCGACGGTGCCAGAGATACTGCTGTATCCTCAGTGCGGCGTCCGGTAACTACAGAAGTTCTCGTGTTTGCCCAGCGGGTTGTCAGGTCCTGGACGGCAGCCTTGCGGCGCGCTGACAGACGCACGAGATAGCGGAGAGTGGATTCCGACGCGCGCCGCACGGAAAGACACAACAACACGCCGCCTGTCGCCGGACTTAAGTGCGCTGGTTCCGTGAAATCCGTCTGCAACGAATCATTTGGCAGGAATCCTAGAAACCCGTTGTTGCCTCAGAAGCGTCCAGAAGATATGCTTTCCTTACAGGACATTTTGTGTACAAACTAACTTGGCAGTTCGAGGAGTGCAAATTTCTACAAAATCGAGACAGCAAGATCGTGGAAAGGACAGACGCGGAAATGTGACGTGAACGAAAGAAATAACTACGACTGACCACCACGCACGATGACTTAACAATAAAACTTACAGTAATATCGGCCATTGAGGTATTATGGAACAATATTTAAAGGTAATCATAGAAATTAACACACTTTCGTAAGTGGAAGGAACTAACGAGAAGTGGTATTGTAACTCTGCCGGCCCTTACCAAATTGGCAATCGCCGACAATGTCAACCTTCTGTGAAGGGTTTAGCCTGACCGTGACAGTACCTGATCACAAAGAATCGTACTACAATTTTGTAATCGTGGAATAAGTGAATCAGTAAAACAGCAAAGCAAACAGGTTTTGAACTGCCGTTCTACTAATACGAAAGTAAACTGTAATTATGTGTACATACTGTCGCCAGGCTAATTAGGCAATGCGGTATCCAGTTTTATGGCAAAGCGGAAATAAACTTCACCTAAGGAAACTAACCTCACTTGATACCCCAGCTAATCTCTTGTAAAACAGTTACTCCCAATATTATAGTTAACTTGCCATAGAAAACAGCACAACAACTAATACTTATGCAGAACATAGAATGGCCAATAAATGTAGCAGTACACACTGTGTCACAACAACACTTGCTATTGGCAAAAAATATTACCCAGTAAAATGAACAAATGCGGAATAACATATGATAACCTACTAACAAAGTCTCCCTGACAGGAGCATGAACTATTATTATTTTAATTCACTATCTAAAAAGATCATCATTTGAAATAGTACTGATTACTATCGGCTTCAGAAATTTGCACATGAAGTTACTCTATACAAACGGGCAGTACAGCTAATTTATAAGAATAAATGATTGTACTGATTGCTACACTTGCTCAGAATGAGCGTTTACTTTCATTCCTGCGTCTTGCATTACTACCAGAGTTGCTCCCTTTTGATAGTATCATAAGCTTATCCACATCAAGAAACAGCTGGTGGACATCGATGTCATAACATTTTTTTAGGGATCTGTCTGATAGTAAAAATCTGATCTGTAGTCGATCTATTACTTCTGAAACCACACTGGTAGTCTTCTAGACACTCTTCTACACATGTTATGAGTCGTCCCGCCATGAATTTCCCTAATACTTTACGTACTATACAGAGCAGTGCAATTCCTCTATAATTCACACAGTCGTCTTTGTCATTTTTCTTATGTACAGGGCAAAGTATTGCTGTATTCCACTGTTCCGGCATATTTTCTTTCCGCCACATTTCCACTATAATCTAATGAAAAACCGTCATTAGTTCTTCTCCGCCACATTTCAATCGTTTCTGCTGTAATATTATCTTCTCCCGGAGCTTTATTGTTTTTAAGAGTCTTGATACTAGCTTAAACTTCTTCCAGTGTAGGTTCCTCGACAGATTCCTGGTACTCTTATTCTCTGTTTACTTCCTATTGCACCTCTTCTACCTAGCAGCATCTACTTCACCTTCGTTTTTCGATTCTGTATTCAATAGTTCACAAAAGTTCTCCACCCACCTGTCTAAAATCTGATCTTTTCCTCCTACCAGATTTCGCTCCTTATCTTTACAGAAGACAGTTTTGGGTTGGAACACTTTCTTTATATCTTTCACCCTCATATAGAATTTCCTTGTTTCCTGAGAAGTCTTACTCTCTCCACCGTGTTTCGAATTCTCTCTTTTTCCTCCAACATACTATATCTGTTTCCTTTCTCTTCTCCTGGTATTCTTCTACAGTAATTCTTGTTCTCCTCTGTGGCATTCTTTTTCTTACCTCATTCCTTTCTTCTATCTTCCTCCTACAATCTTCATCAAACCAGACCTGGGATCTGAATTGCTTCTTTCTACCCAGTACAGTTTCAGCTGTCTCCTGTATTATATCTTCGACCGTTGGCTTCATTAAGTCTATTTGTCATAATAATTTTATACTGTTTTCTGTAATTGGCTATCCTCTGTCTGTATTTGATTCTTACCAAATAGTAACGACTATCTCCATCTAAAACGTGATTCCTATCCACTTCTAATATATTTGAAGCTTATCTCCTATCTACGAGTATGTGATCAATCCGATTTTCTGTAATCCCATCTGGGGAGCACCATGTAACTTTCCTTATATAATTCCTTTGCATCCATGTGCTTTTAATAATCAAGTTGCTGCCTTTGGCAAAATCAGTTAGTCCGGTATCATTGTCATTAGAAGCTTCATGCAAACTCTCCTTACCAGCTGCTTTCCTATGTGCAATTTCTCTTCCGTCTTGAGCATTGAAGTCCCCCCAGACCATCTTAACATCATGCTTTGCTACCTTGCTATTTCCTGTTCCAGTTGTTGATAGAATATATCTTTTTCCACCCAGCTCTGCATCTTCTATTACGGTATACGTACGTATGAAGGACATATTGAAGAAGCGGGCCTTAATTCGTAGTGCGCAGATTCATTCACCAACAGTCTTAAATTTCAAGAATTATGAACCAAAAAACCTGTGCCCCCATATCCTCTGCCTCCATAGCTGTAGAAAAATGTGTGTGTCCCAGAAGCTAATATTCCACTTCCTTTCCATTTCATCTCTTTTATTGCCACCAAGATCACATTATATTTCTTTATTTCCTTTTTCAGATTCTGTAGTCCTACAGTATTGTTCAGTGTTCGCACATTCCATGCCGCCAAATACCAATTCATATGCTGGTTTCGTTGCCAAGGCAGTTTATCCGTTACATCCGTCCGTCTTCGTTTGTCCTCCGCAGGCCGCGGTGGCCTTGCGGTTCTAGGCGCTGCAGTCCAGAACCGCGGGACTGCTACGGTCGCAGGTTCGAATCCTGCCTCGGGTATGGATGTGTGTGATGTCCTTAGGTTAGTTAGGTTTCAGTAGTTCTAAGTTCTAGGGGACTGATGAGCTAAGTTGTTAAGTCCCATAGTGCTCAGAGCCATTTGAACCTTTGGTTCCGCAACCAGCTCTTTTTTCCGGGGTAGGGTTGTTAGCCCTACACCCAACCCTCCTTCTTTATCCAGGCTTGGCGTTAGCACTGGGATTTCTATGGTATCTCCCAGTAGCGCCAAAAACGTTTCGTAAATATAGCAAACTCTCAATTATTAGGGCTCAAACGGTCTAAAAACTCCATGTTTAACAGAAAAACACGAATAATT
Organism: Schistocerca nitens; assembly: GCF_023898315.1. Lineage (NCBI taxonomy): Eukaryota > Metazoa > Arthropoda > Insecta > Orthoptera > Acrididae > Schistocerca > Schistocerca nitens. The sequence continues at coordinate 364,148,894 of NC_064621.1, forward strand.
CAAAATACGCATGTTGTTACCGGAATCTGCCGTTTGCTATATTTTAAAAAAGAAATACCACATCTCACTTTGCAAGTTGACTACATCACTAACGTAGTGCTCGCTGGAAACTGACAACTTACCTACAAAATAGCTCTTAAACCACACTGTACTTGTATCACTTCCTTGCAATTTGGGGAAATTGTGTCAGTTATTATTCGTTTCTGTTTTTCATTCAGTGTTTTTGCCTGAACATGGTTCTCATTTCCAGAGAGTTGAACATCGGTACAGTCAAACGAATTTATCCTGCATAGTAGCATAGAACGATGCTTCACAGGCGTCACTATTTAACCACATCTGTGAGTCTTCTCTACCAGAAATTTATATTCTAAACGAAAATACCTAGTCTAATTGTAACAGGAAAGTTGTTGATTAGTTTCTAATTTTTTCAAAAATCTCCAGGTTATGCAGAGGTAATGCGCGCCCCGATAATAGGGAACTTGATATACTGTTAACTAGTCCGGCAGGACAGTGAAATTCCATGTCTTTTTTTTTCAATACGCAATACGACTCTCGCCAGTAAAACACAAGCTATTAATTTAAACACGATGTTGCTTTATCAGGGACAAGCAGCAGTAGTTGAATATACTACTTCAGTTACTGTTATACTTTTTGAATTAACTTTACTGCTCCAGCTATTGTAGCGCCACAAAACATGAAACGGTGAACTCAGTAATAACGTACACTCGGGAAGCTCAAAAGTGAAAGTGACTCTGAGTTGATCAGAGATACAATACAAACTAGCCTTTCGAATAGCGAGAACAGCCAGCGATGCAGCGAATACCTTAGTGATACCGAGACCCGGGACGGCGCTGTCGAACTTCCAAGCAGTCTTCATGAGCAATTACAATGCAAGCTGTCCATCCTACCAGCGAACGGACGCCGCGGGGTCTTAATTAAGCTCCGGTTTCACTGCCGGGGCGCCCTCTCCTGGAGCTCTCAGAGGACTGCTTTAGAACTCAGTGCAGACTGACGCGTGTTTTCTCCAAACAATGGCCACATTTCAGACTGACAGTTGCTTGTTCTGGAACTTAGCGAAAATATCAAGTTTCACGCTCTGTTTTCAATCCGCAGTGCTTCGGAAGAATTGCGTAGATTAATAATGTTGTAACATAAGTATAAAGTTTTGCATTGTGCTTCAATTTTACAGTGCTTTCTCAACATCGGTTTATACCAAAAAATTAATCGAGAGGGTTGGTGTAATGACTCGTTACGTCCGTGTTGGTCTAAAATGAGTTACACCATATAGAGTGTCGACCTACAGTAACAGATTCTGCATCTTTTGGTACGAAAACGAAACATGTGAAATTCTTCGCAGAGGATATGACAAATGGCAAACAATGACAAATGGCAAACACTAGATATATACAGGGTGGTCCATTGATCGTGAACGGGTCAAATATCTCACGAAATAAGCGTCCAACGAAAAAACTACAAATAACGAAACTCGTCTAGCTTGAAGGGGGAAACCAGATGGCGCTATGGTTGGCCCGCTAGATGGCGCTGCCATAGGTCAAACGGATATCAACTGCGATTTTTTTAAAAATAGGTACCTCCATTTTTTATTACATATTCGTGTAGTACGTAAGGAAATATGAATGTTTTAGTTGGACCACTTTTTTCGCTTTGTGATAGATGGCGCTGTAATAGTCACAAACATATGGCTTACAATTTTGGACGAACAGTTGGTGACAGGTAGGTTTTTTTAAATTAAAATACAGAACATAGGTACGTTTGATCAATTTATTTCGGTTGTTCCAATGTGATACATGTACATTTGCGAACTTACCATTTCTGAGAACGCATGCTGTTACAACGTGATTACCTGTAAATACCACATTAATGCAATAAATGCTCAAAATGATGTGCGTCAAGCTCAATGCATTTGGCAATACGTGTAACGACATTCCTCTCAACAGCGAGTAGTTCGCCTTCCGTAATGTTCGCAGATGCATTGACAATGCGCCGACACATGTTGTCAGGCGTTGTCGGTGGACCACGATAGCAAATATCTTTCAACTTCACCCACAGAAAGAAATCCGGGGACGTCAGATCCCGTGAACGTACGGGCCATGGTATGGTGCTTCGACGGCCAATCCACCTGTCATTAAATATGCTATTCAATACCGCTTCCACCACACGCGAGCTATGTGCCGGACATCCATCATGTTGGAAGTACATCGCCATTCTGTCATGCAGTGAAACATCTTGTAGTAACATCTGTAGAACATTACGTAGGAAATCAGCATACATTGCACCATTTAGATTGCCATCGATAAAATGGGGTCAAATTATCCTTCTTCCCATAATGCCGCACCATACATTAACCCGCCAAGGTCGCTGATGTTCCACTTGTCGCAGCCATCGTGGATTTTCCGTTGCCCAATAGTGCATACTATGCCTGTTTACGTTACCGCTGTTGGTGAATGACGCTTCGTCGCTAAATAGAACGCGTGCAAAAAACTGTCATCGTCCCGTAATTTCTCTTGTGCCCAGTGGCAGAACTGTACAAGACGTTCAAAGTCGTCGCCATGCAGTTCCTGGTGCATAGAAATATGGTACGGGTGCAATCGATGTTGATGTAGCATTCTCAACACCGACGTTTTTGGGATTCATGATTCTCGCGCAATTTGTCTGCTACTGACGTGCGGATTAGCCGCGACAGCAGCTAAAGCACCTACTTGGGCATCATCATTTGTTGCAGGTCGTGGTTGACGTTGCATATGTGTCTGAACACTTCCTGTTTTCTTAAAAACGTAACTATCCGCCGAACGGTCCAGACAGTTGGATGATGTCGTCCAGGATACCGAGCAGCATACATAGCACGCGTCCGTTGGGCATTTTGATCACAATAGCGATACATCAACACGATATCGACCTTTTCCGCAATTGGTAAACGGTCCATTTTAACACGGGTAATGTATCACAAAGCAAATACCGTCCTCACTGGCGGTATGTTACGTGATACCACGTACTTTACGTTTGTGACTATTACAGCGCCATCTATCACAAAGCGAAAAAAGTGGTCCAACTAAAACATTCATATTTCTTTACGTACTACACGAATATGTAATAAAAATGGGGGTACCTATTTTTAAAAAAACGCAGTTGATATCCGTTTGACCTATGGCAGCGCCATCTAGCGGGCCAATCATAGCGCCATCTGGTTTCCCCCTTCAAGCTAGACGAGTTTCGTTATTTGTAGTTTTTTCGTTTGATGCTTATTGCGTGAGATATTTGGCCCGGTCACTATCAATGGACCACCCTGTACACTCATCATCTCTGATGCTGTTCCCAGCGTTATCAGTAACATGACGGATGAATTATTGTTAAAAGTGAACCTCAGATAAGGAAACAATCTAATTCGCTCTACAAACCTGCTTCATATTAAATAGCAAACGACAATTTTTTTGTAGATCTAAATGTCGACAAAATTATTATTCCACATTACACCAATCCATTAAGATCGACAAACAGAGATTATGCAGAACTCCTATATTTGCACATTTGTTCTATACTCAGAATTTATCATTTTAATTCCGCACTTAATCATGGCCTTGCGAAACAACACTATAACTGTATTTTTATTTTGCAGGATGTGAAGAAAGCATATAAGGAGCAGATCTCCATCGGACTATTTCGCGTAGATATGAACGAGTGGTCGAATCTGGATTTCATTTGGGGAATCTGTGGTGTCACCGCCAGCCACCACACTTGCTAGGTGGTAGCTTAAATCGGCCGCGGTCCATTAGTACTTGTCGGACCCGCGTGTCGCCACTGTCAGGATCGCAGACCGAGCGCCACCACAAAGCAGGTCTCGAGAGACTGACTAGCACTCGCCCCAGTTGTACGACGACGTTGCTAGCGACTACACTGACGAAGCCTTTCTCTCATTTGCCGAGAGACAGTTAGAATAGCCTTCAGCTAAGTTAATGGCTACGACCTAGCAAGGCGCCATTTGTACCATTGCATGTATCTCAAGATAGTCTCACTTGTATCATCAAGAATGCTGTATACCACAGGACGATATAAAAGTTAAGTGTTCTAGTAGCTACGTTCTTTTCTTTATCACATTCATTACGAATCCTGTTCCAGGCTTCGCGCCAGTCGGCGTGTGTATACGTGTGCCCTTTCGGCTACCCGTCACTGTGGACTGGCTGCCTTGTCAGTCCACTACAGAATCTATGCAAGGGAGCTCGTCTACGTGAAGATATTCGAACAAGTTACTCCTTTCTTGCACCACCCTTTGAACAAAACTAGGGGATCGTAACGATATCTCCTTTTTGAGAGGTGACTAAAAACAAAAATGACAAAAATATATTTATATTATTTAAATTCAACATCTTTTATTGTACGCTGAGGTACTTATTAAGAAAGTTGCTAGCATTCCATTGTTGTGCTTTTACATATGTTAATTAAAAATAATTCCGCTCACGCGATTTATGGTCTGAGAAAAAGCAATTACAAAAGAAAACTATATGAATTGGTGGTTTAAAATACGTGATTACATTTACGACAGTAAATATTAAGCAATTCTCGTTTTGCAGGTGGCTTGTGCAGCACAGTATTTTATAAGGTATAGTCCGTTCGGATGTAAAATGCTGTAGCCTTCCTCCATCTGTGAAGTGTCTTAGCTTGCCATCTATCAGGGGACCCGCATTTTGACTTGGACAGCGAACAAAAGTACACAATTTCTCACATTAAAAACTAATTGAAAATTGTGATGAAGTGATAAATGGCAGATTACGTCCTAAAGTTACTGGGGCTTGAACCATGAACTTTTGAATATATATCCCAACAACAACAAGAGGTTCCCGACATAAACGAAAGTTGGTAGGGGTGTTTCTACACCTGAAAGATGATGTCTATTCAGATTTAGTCCCAGTTTCATTAGAGTGGCGCTAGTAACGCCACTACGAAGATGCAAATGACGTTTGCTTTAAATACGCCCTGTAACGGTCGAAAGCATTAATCACCTCTGAGACTGGACGTAGTGAGCTGATGTTAATCAAGAATACATTTAAGGCAACAAAGACACCATTATCAGTACCTCTCTGAGTTTGAAAGAGGTAGTGTAGCAGGGCTACGGGAGGTTGGATGTTCCTCCTGCGATACAGAACGTGACTGCTGGCAGCGGTGGTCACGAGAATGTACGGTAGCAAGACCTGGCTCCTGATGGCCACGCGGCACTACAGCAAAGAAAGACCACCGTGTTCGGCGTCTGCCTCTGGCGCATCGTACTGCATCTGCAGCGTCAGTTTGAGCAGCGGTTGACACCTCAGTGACACAACGAACTGTTACAAATCGGTTACTTCAGGGGCAGCTCCGAGCCAGACGCCCTGTAGCGTGCATTCCACTCACCCCAAACCACCGCCATCTGCGACTTCAGTGGCGTCAAGCGTGAGCTCATTCGAGGGTAGGGTACAGGTTGAAAGGTGTGCACTTCATTCACCATTCAGTGCTCGTATTTCATATTTCTGTTCCCAGCATTCTGGTATTCGGTAATATAATAATTCAGGCCCTGTTAATAATTTCTGTGGGTTGCCTAATTTATTTGACGAAGTTGACAGTTTGTCTCACACTGATCTGTGAGAGGAGCTTGGCGCTGGGAATTTTCTTTATTTATGGGCGAGGGCAGCAGTCCTCCTAGCAGCCATGATGGCTTCCCGTTTCCCATCCTTTCTCCGATCGCCAGGGTAGCACGTGGTGTCGTTTGAACGTTCAGTAGTGGCCAAGGTTTCTCCTGTTCTCAGTTCCCCAACCTGTCTTCCCAACCTTGTAACTACTATTTCTGCTCGATTTTAACGTCGCGAAGTCGCCTCCCTGTAAGATTGCGACCCTCTGATTGGCCAGTTCAGGTGCGCGCCCGCTTTTTGCGGGTGGGCGCCAACCGCCCTCCGCGGGTGCATAGTGGACAAAGGGGCAGTAGGGCAGTTCTAGTGTGACCGTGCCTGAGACCGGTGGTGCTGCTTCCTAGAGATGAAGTTCGGTAAGTATGAGTGCCGACGTGCAGTGTAGCTTCGCTCCCTGCGGCCCGAAGGGAACCTTATAGGTCATTTTACTGATGTGCGTTCCTTAAATTACGGTTTACGCAGTTTTTCCGGGTTATAAGACTGTGGGTTTTCCTTGTACAGTTGGGTATAATGTGCGAGATGCGTTGGTTAGTCACAGTAGCTCGCAGTACGGCACTTAAGTGTATACTTTCATGCTCGTTTTTCCGCTTCTTCTGGCAGTAGCTCTTTCAGTTCTCCCGTGCAAAATCCGACTCAGAATTTACGTCTTCCTAGCTTGAAAACTTATGCCCTTTCTCCTACGCCACGTGGTGAGTGCCTGGCGCCCCTTTATGTTTCGTTAACGTAGTCGGACCGCGAACCAAAGTTATCTAGTATCGCCCGTACAAATAGTTACGCGTCTTGCTGGTTTTATTCCTTTACTACAGGAGGCTACTTAGCGACTCTCCCTCACTAGCATCTTTCTTAGTCTTTGGCTGATTCATGGTGGTGGTCGTTGCATGCCTTGCAACACCTTCCTTTAGTAAATTGGACTTATTTTGATAATACGGCGATCGTTCCTAAAATTCCTTTTCTCCTGCTATCGTGGCTTATTATGAACGAGCGTTGGGGCAGGCTGCTGAACTCAATTCTTTCTTCCCCCACCGCCATTTGATTGTATAATTGTTCAATTTTCAACTGTTAAATAAATAAGTCCTTTAATCTTTACATTCTCCCTTTAATTACATAAAATCACCCTTAGTGTCACAGTAGAATAATGCAGAATTATAACTGTTGCTATAAGGTCGTGCAGGCCTCGCGCCATTAGTGATAGGATAAAGATTCAATATCGCGCGCCTGGCACGACTATTGCACGCATGACACCGATAATAGTAATAATAATTTTCATCTAGCCCCCATTGATAAACTGGGAAATGTTCACGACTCAGTGTGAGTACGTGAGCACTAAATCCACTTGATATGGTGGAAGTAGTGGCCTCTGTTTTACCTTGCTGGTTTAGAAAAAAAAAATATCAAAATTACAGCCCCTACAGCAAGGAATAGTAACCTGTAAAGATAAAACGAGCCACCGCTTTTAAGGTCTATTGAGTTTTCTGGCGAAAACTGGTTCGGTCTCGGTGCCTGTGTTAGAAGTAGGCTAGTTGATGGCATGCAACCAACCGGTCTGAGTGCGGGACACACTGGACCTACACCTGGAGTTACGGTCAGATGTGCGATTTCTTATCACAGCAGGAGCACTGTTGTAGTTATTTCACCAACCCTGACTGCAAATTGTACGCCAGTCTGCAGATTCGGCCTGTTTTGCAGCAATTCAAGAACTGCATTCCAGGGAGTGTTTTCCAACATGATAAAAGTCGCCCACATACCACTGTTGTAACCCAACAACGCCTTGGCTTGACTGATCACCGGATCTATCTCCAATCGACGTCATATGGGACATCATCGGACGCCACCACCAGAGTCATCCTCACACAGCATTAAAAGTCCGTGACCGACGAAGTGCAACACGCACGGAGCTCCACGCCACAAATTGACATCCTACATCTGTACACACGTTTGAATGCTTGCATTCAACATTTGGTGGTTACACCTATTATTAATATACCAAAATTTCACATATGCAAAGTTAATCACTTAAATGTGTTAGCTACACAATTGTACTCCCCAAATTCGAATCGAGAACAGCTGCCAACATGAGTAACATAGAACTAAATATCCTCAGAGTACTGAGCAAATTAAATCACTTAATAAAAGCAAGTCTTCTGGTCCAGACTGTATACCAGTTAGGTTGCTTTCGGAGTACGCTGATGCACTACCTCCATACTTAACTATCATATACAACCGTTCACTCGACGAAAGATCCGTCCCCAAAGACTGGAAAGTCGAACAGGTCACACCAATATTCAAGAAAGGTAGTAGGAGTAATCTACTAAATTACAGGCCAAATCGTTAACGTCGATATGCAGCAGGATTATGGAACATATATTGTGTCCAAACATTATGAATTACCTCGAAGAAAACTGTCTATTGACAAACAGTCAATATGGGTTTAGAAAACATCGTTCCTGTGAAACACAACTAGCTCTTCATTCACATGAAGTGTTGACTGCTATTGACAAGGGATTTCAGATCGATTTCGTATTTCTGGATTTCCGGAAGGCTTTTGACATTGTACCACATAAGGGTCTTGTAGTGAAATGGCGTGCTTTTGGAATATCGTCTCAGTTATGTGATTGGATTTGTGATTTCCTGTCAGAGAGGTCACAGTTCGTAGTAACTGACGGAAAGTCACCGAGTAAAACAGAAGTGATTTCTGGCGTTCCCTAAGGTAGTGTTGTAGGCCCTTTGCTGTTGCTTATCTGTATAAACTATTTGGGAGACAATCTGAGCAGCCATCTTAGCCTGTTTGCAGATGACGCTGGCGTTTATCGACTAATAAAGTCATCAGAAGATCAAAACAAATTGCAAAACGGTATAGAAAAGATATAGGAATGGTGCAAAAATTGGTAGTTGGCCCTAAATAACGAAAAATGTGAGGTCATCCACATGAGTGCCAAAAGGAATTCGTTAAACTTCGATTACACGATAAATGTGTCTAATCTAAAAGCCACAAATTCAACTAAATACCTAGGTATTACAATTACGAACAACTTAAATTGGAAGGAACACACAGAAAATGTTGTGGGGAAGGCTAACCAAACACTGCGTTTTCTTGGCAGGACACTTAGAAAATGTAACAGATCTACTAAGGAGACTGCCTACACTACGCTTGTCCGTCCTCTTTTAGAATACTGCTGCGCGGTGTGGGATCCTTAACAGGTAGGACTGACAGAGTACGTCGAAAAAGTTCAAAGAAGGGCAGCACGTTCTGTATTATCGCGAAATACCGGAGAAAGTGTCAAAGAAATGATACAGGATTTGGGCTGGACATCATTAAAAGAAAAGAGTTTTTCGTTGCGGAGGAATCTTCTCACGAAATTCCAATCACCAAACTTCTCCTCCGAATACGAAAATATTTTGTTGGCACCGACCTACATAGGGAGAAACGATCACCACGATAAAATAAGGGAAATCAGAGCTCGTACGGAACGATATAGGTGTTCGTTCTTCCCGCGCGATATACGAGTTTGGAATAATAGAGAATTGTGAAGGTGGTTCAAATAGGTTCAATTGGCTCTGAGCACTATGGCACTTAACTTCTGAGGTCATCAGTCCTCTAGAACTTAGAACTACTTAAACCTAACTAACCTAAGGACATCACATACAACCATTCCCGAGGCAGGATTCGAACCTGCGACCGTAGAGTCGCGCGGTTTCAGACTGTAGGGCCTACAACCACTCGGCTACCCCGGCCGGCGAAGGTGGTTCGATGAAACCTCTGCCAAGCACTTAAATGTGATTTGCAGAGGATTCATGTAGATGTAGATGTAGATTTCATTACTCTACATTAAATATTTTATGATGTTGCAATTTTTTTCCGTCAGTGTACGTGGTAACACATACATATTGCTGAAGTATGTAGAACCCATACGATGCAGACCTACAAGGGTCCTTAAGCGCTCAATAATATTTTGTCAATATAATGCGCGGGGAACGGCACAATATTAGGGGGCAATATTTATGCCCGGAACGCGTCACTTAGGACTCTGCCTTCGTAGCGAACGTGTCGACACCCCATGATGTAGAACTTGCATGTATTGCGATCTCAGTCAAAAGTATTGCAAAAAGGAAAGAGAAAGGAAGCGACGGGGAAGCAAAGTGGCTGGGAAGGTGCTCTACACACGGTCGTACTAACATCGAAGAGAGCTTGCGGCAGAGGCAGATGGGTATCGGGATTTTTTGAGGATGAACGAGAAATCTTTCAACGAATTGGTCAACTTCGTTACACCTTAAGTGCAGAGAAAAGATGCTGTTAAAATAAGCGCGGTATTTTACTTTCCATAATGCTGAAAGCGACCTATAGACCTGAAAAGAGTAACACATTATTGTGCTCGGTCGGTAGGTAGTGCTTTTACGTATTTCTGCAATAAAAAGTTCAAGCTTCTAAAATGAACAGATAAGTAGTTGAAGTGTTGTTTCCCTGCACTTGAACACTACACTGAATACTCTTTAACACATGACTCCTTCCACCTTTCCTTCCTGATGTATCATATTCGTCAGTTGTTAACATCTTCACAGATCATGAAGTCTCAGCGGGAACTGCCGTGTATTGCGCAGTATCACCTTCACACGGCACAATACATTGCGCAATTCTCTGAGGTGACGAAAGTCAAGGAAATACCTCCTCATACCGGTATCTTAAACATGGATGCGAATCAGCAACTGTATAAATCTAAAAAGGCTCATAAAAATGAGCCAATCAGTTGCAAAACAAAGGTTTATTAGCGCTTGGCCTAGGTTTAGATATTTTTAATAATATCTTCTTCAGAATGAGTGAGCCATTTGATGTAACAAGGCTACTAAACCTTTGTTTTGCAACTGGTTGGCTGATATTTTTTCAGCCTCTCCTAATATCGTGTCGAATCTCCTTTTGCGAGGCGTACTGTAGCAACTCGACGTGGTATTCAACAAGTCGTTTGTGAGTCGTGCTACCTGTACATTTGTCCGTAACAGCGAAAGTGTTGCCGGTGCAGGACGTTCTGCACGAACCGACCCTCGATTATGTCCGATGAATGTTCGATGGATTCATGTCAGGCGACCAAATCAATCGCTCGAATTGTCCAGAATGTTCTTCAAACCAGTCGCGGACAGTTGTGGCCCAGCGACATTGGCATTGTCCTCCATAAAATTTTCATCATTGTTTGGAAACATGTGGTCCATGGAAGGTTGAAAGTGGTGTCCAAGTAGCCGAACATAACTATTTCCAGTCAGTGATAGGTTCAGTTGGACAAGAGGATCTAGTCTATTCCGTGTAAACACAGACCACACCGTTGTGGAGCAACGCTAAGCTTGCAGTGTCTTGTTGACAACTTGTGTTTTATGGCTTCGTGCGATCTGCGCTACACTCGAACCGTACCGTCAACTCTTATTAACTGAAACTGGGACTTATCTGACAAGGTCACGTTCACTGTCGTCTACGGTCCAGCCTATATGGTCAAGAGCCCAGGAAAGGCGCTGTGGAGAAGGTCGTGCTGTCAACAAAGGCACTCGCATCGTTCATCTGCTGACATAGTGTCTTAACGCCAAATTCCGCTGCACTATCCTAACGGATACGTTCGACCTGTACCCCACATTGATTTCTCCGGTTACTTCACGCAGTGTTGCTTGTCTGTTAGTACTGGCATCTCTACGCAAATGCTGCTGCTCTCCGTCGTTAAGTGAAGGCCGTCAGCCGCTGCCTTGTTCGTGGTGGGAGGTAATGCCTAAAATTTGGTATTCTCAGCACACTTCTTCACACTGTGGATCTCGGAATATTGACTTCCTAACGATTTACGAAATGGAATGTACCATGTGTCTAGCTCCAACTACCACTCCGCATTCAAAGTCTGTCAGTTCCCTTCAAACGGCCGTAATCACGTCGGACACCTTTTCAAGTGAATCACCTGAGCACAAATGACAGCTCCGCCAATGCACTGCCCTTTTATACCACCATCTGTATATGTGTATATTGCTGTCCAATGACTCTTTTCAGCGTATATTGAGAGGACATAAATATCTTTGGAACTCACATGTCTCCTAAAAACATATTGCTACCATATATTGCGCAAACCATCAGTACCTCTCACAGATCGTCAATATTATTGCGAAATAAATGTGAGATTATTAGGGCCCTTTATCATGGGATACTGGATGTGTACAAGAAAGGGTGGCAAGAACGACCACAGGTTTGTTTGCCCGCACCAGGGTCCCACGGGGATGTTCAAAAACGTGAATTGGCAATCGCTTGCAGGTAGATGCCAATTATTCCACAAAAGCCTAGTTTTGAAGTTTTAAAGAGCAGCATTAACTGAAGAGTCTAAATACACTGCTGGCCACCGTAAATGCAACACCAAGAAAGACAAGAGGTAGCACAACAAAATTTATTTTGTAGATAACATGTTGACCAAGTATCAAATGATTACGTTTCCAGACGTCTGTGACATGTGGTTCCTGCCAGAATCAATAGCCAGAGTAGCCGCCATTGTTGGAGATCACCGCTGCCACACGTCTCGGCATTCAGTCAAAGAGACGTTGGATGTGTTCCTGGGGTACAGCAGCCCAAGCAGCTTCCACACGTTGCCAAAGATCATCTGGTGTGGCAACTGGGGATGTAATCTGGGTCACTCGTTGAGCAACCATGGACCACATGTTTTCTATCGGCGAAAGATCCGGAGAGCGAGCCGGCCAGGGAAGCAATTCAATCTGGTTACTGACGAAGAACCTTTGGACAATGCGTGCCATGTGTGGTCGCGCATTATCCTGTTGAAATATGGCTGTGGCCGAGCCCTGAAGGTAAGGAAGGACAACTGGCTCCAGCACCTCGGATATGTAGCACTGGCTATTTAAAGTACCGGCAATGCGTACTAGAGGCGTGCGAGACTAATATCCAATACCGCCCCATACCATAATACCCGGTGCAAGACCAGTGTGGCGATGCATTATGCAGCTGTCCAGCATCCTCTCTCCACGGTGTCTCCACACTCGAATCCGACCATCGTGGTGCTGCAGACAGAAGCGTGGCTCGTCAGTAAAGACAACGTTATTCCATTCAGCCGTCCACATCCGTCTGTCATCACACCATTGGCGACGGAGACGTCTGTGGTTCTGCGTCAATGGTAGACGAAGCAATGGACGTCTTGCGGACAGACCACTCTGCTGTCAACGGCGTCGAATGGTACGCGCAGACACTGGATGATGCGTTACAGACGCAATGTGCTGTGCTATGGTTCGGGATGTCACTGAGCGATCCGTCACTGCCATGCGCACAATTTGCCTATCAGCACGTGCAGTGGTGTACCGAGGTGAATGCGATCGACCAGGTCGGTCCGTCGTACCCTCCTGCATCCAACGGTCACCTATCCGCATTACAGTTGTTTGGTTTCGTCCAACACGACTAGCGATTTCTCTGTATGATAATCCACAATCTCGGTAAGCCACTATCCTTCCTCTGTCGAACTCGGATACTTGATCAAAAGATGTTCGCTGTTGTCTACGAGGCATAACTTATCGTCTTGTGAAACAACCACAAGGTAAACACACGTGCCGAACGTACACTCGTCGAAATCGCCAAGCCTTAAATGGCGCTATGAGGTGGCGCCACAGGCGCGCGTCATGTCCGTCTGCGCTGAAATTCTAATCAGTTGCATATCTCATCGCTGTAAACTCATGGTGTAAATTTCACTTGATTCGGATGCTTCCTTCAGGGTGTTGCATTTACGGTGGCCAGCAGTGTATATTCTTCAAATGGTTCAAATGGCTCTGAGCACTATGGGACTCAACTGCTGTGGTCATACGTCCCCTAGAACTTAGAACTACTTAAACCTAACTAAGCTAAGGACAGCACACAACACCCAGTGTATATTCTTCCACCTCCTACGTATCGCACCCTCAAAGACGATATTAGACTGATTACAGCGCTCACAGCGGCTTTTAACCCTTTGACTAGCATCGGGACGCAACTGTCCCTTGACAAGTTATCAGAGAACTGTTGCAATGTTACCGCTGTGTATCAGTGCCCCACAGGCAAAGGTAAGCCTACTAACGGTTAACAGTATTCTTATAATTACAGACTGCACCTGTCGGTAGCGCTGTCCTCATCCGGCCGCTGTGGCCGAGCGGTTCTAGGCGCTTCAGTCCGGGACTGCGCTGCCGCTACGGTCGCTTGTTCGAATCCTGCCTCGGCCTTGATGTGTGTGATGTCCTTAGGTTAGTTAGGTTTTGTAGTTCTAAGTGTAGGGGGACTCAGGACCTCAGATGCTAAGTCCTATAGTGCTTAGAGCCATTTGAAACATTTGTGCTGTCCTCAAGTTTCATAGTTACCCTCGTCTCCGTATTATCACACTGAATTAGTTTGCACCTGCAGATAGGCCACACAACTGCCAGATCCGCAAAGCGGGCTGCCATCGCGCCTTCCTGACACATCACGTCAACGCCTTGCACCGACTAATCGACGCTTGCCACATCACAAACGAAGCCCATATTGAGCACTTTTATTGTGAGTTACAAACTTGGCGATATGCTCTGTCCAATGATGTGTGTCTGTTTTCAATATGTCTTAGTTTTTCCACAGTCGTCTTCTGAAACCCTGGAGATTAATTCTATGTACTACCCCACACCACCAACCAAACCCCTTCGGAAAACTAAACAGTGGGAAATGATTTTTTCACACTGCTACTTCTGAATAAAACATTAATTACAATAAGCCTACATCAATATTTTTGAAATAAAACTGGTACTCAAATGGGTAAATAATCATTCTTCTAGCGCTTCACAAAGCACAGGAATGGGAATAACATTAGTAGGTGGTGCAGTGGAGACTTGGAAAATCTGCCAGAGAAAATCAATGTGGACATCCCGCACAATTTTAACGAAAAAATATTTCTAATTGAAACTAAAACTACTTGCAGGTCAATCAGGTACATGTGGAAGGGCTCTTTCAACTTACATGGTAAACAGTCTCGAAAACTGCTCAAAAATACGCTGAAGCGCCAAATAAACTGGTATAGGCATGCTTATTTGTCGTCGGCAACGCCTATATAAGGATGTCTGGCGCAGTTGTTATAACGGTTACAGCTGCTACAATGACAGGTTATCAAGATTTAAGTGAGTTTGAAGGTGATGTTATAGTCGGCGCACGAGCGATGGGACTCAGCATCTCCGAGGTAGCGAGGAAGTGGGGATTTTCCCGTACAACCATTTCATGAGTGTGCCGTGAATATCAGGAATCCGGTAAAACATCAAACCTCCAACAACGCTGCGGCCGGAAAAAGATCCTGGAAGAACGGGACCAATGACGACTGAAGCGAATCGTTTAACGTAACAGAATTGCTACCCTTCCGCAAATTGCTGCAGATTGCTGGGCCATCAACAAGTGTCAGCGTGCGAACCATTCATCCTTCATCGGTATTGAATTTCAGAGCCGAAGGCCCACTCGTGTACCCTGAAAACATGTTGCCTGGTCTACGAGTCTCATTTCAAATTGTGTAGAGCGAATGGACGCATACGATTATTGAGAGAACCTCACGAAGCCATGGACCCTGCATGTAAGCAGGGGACTGTTCAAGCTGGTGGAGGCTGTGTAATGGTGTGCGGCGTGTGCATTTGAAGAGCTACGGGACCTCTGATATGGCCAGATACGACTCTCAAAGGTGACACGTACATAAGCATTATGTCTGATCACCTGCATCCATTCATGTCCATTGTGCATTCCGACGGACTTGGCCAATTCCATCAGGACAATAAGACACCCCACACGGCCAGAATTGATACACAGTGGCTCCAGGAACACTCTTCTGAGTTAAACACTTCCACTGGCCACAAAACTCCCCAGACATGAACATTATTGAGCCTTGCCACGTGCTGTTCAGAAGAGATCTCCACCCCGTCGTACTCTTACGGATTTATGGACGGCCCTGCAGGATTCATGGTGTCACTTCCCTCCAGCATTACTTCAGACGTTAGTCGAGTCCATGCCACCTCGTGTTGCGGCACTTCTGCTTGCTCGAGGGGGCCCTACACGATATTAGGCAAGTGCACTAGTTTCTTTGGCTCTTCAGTGTAGTACCACGCAGGAAGAATTTAATCTTTTAGATGACAGTGAAAGAGCCAAAAATTACAACTATCGACAGAAAGAAGTCATTGTAAAATGTTCGAAGTAACGAAAACGTGGCTCGTCGGACCTATGAAGTGTTTCCACGGATCAGCTGTCCAGGATTTATGCTTCTGACACCATGTTTTACGCTTCTTTGCGTTCGTTGTCGTCGCTAATGGTTTCGGTATCGCAGCTCGTCCATGAATATTCGCTTTATGGAGTTCTCGGCGGATAGTGCCGATAGATACGGGGTCTCGTAGATAGCTACTGAGCTCTGCAGTTACTTTGGCCACCGCAGTTTTGTGTTGTTTTGACACAATTCGTGTTAGCGTACGACAGTGTCTGCCATTTAGTTTTGATTTGCGCTCACTATTAAGTTTACACGATGATGTCTTTCCGTGTTTTGTGTAGGCTGTCATGACTGTTGAAACAGTTTCTCTTGAAACAATCATTAAGTTCGCAATCTTGGTTACTGACGCTCCAGCTAATCGGGCCCCCACAATCTTTCCTCTTTGGAACTCTGTTAGGTCTTTTATTGCACGTCGACCTCGGCCTGTGAATGCAAATACGAAGTGTGCACCGCTCGTAAACAACCTGCACTGCACCATCAAACACAACCATCCCATTACTACCACTTTCAAATTCATCAAGTATGTCGACACAGATGACCATCAAAGGGTACCGCCAACTACATACGAACATTGGGTCCAGCACGAAAACATTGGAAGATGTCGTAAAAGTGATATGCCATCAACGATCGGTTCTATCTGTACGCGTTGCCTCTTTCTGTGTTGAAGGCTTCTGTCCAGTCGCTCACTGACCAGTGTGGTGTGACAATAGAAGATAGCAAAAGGAGATGTGAAGTTTCAAATTTCACGTTTACGAAAGTGGTCACGCAGGAGGCCATTGCACGGACTCCTACATGAAAGACATAGTAATAGGCATCATGGAGAAGCAATTGAATGAGTTCAAAACAAATAAGTCTCCAGGTGCAGATGGATTTCCATTTAGGTTCTACAAGGAGTACCCCACAGCGCCAGCCCCTTGCTTAGCTTGTTTCGCCCAGAGAAAAGTCCCAAGCGACTGGAATAAAGCGTATGCAACTCCTGGATGTAAAAGGGTAAAAGAACGGACCCGCAAAATTACAGACTAATATTCCTAACATCGTTTTTCTCCAAAATTCTCGAAGACATTCTCAGTTCGAAAATGATAATTTTACTTGAGACATAAAAGCTTCTGTCCACAAATCACCATGGTTTTAGAAAGTAACTCTCGTGTGAAACTCGTTTTGCTCTTTTCTGACATGATATCTTGTAAACCATGAATGAAGGACTTTGCCTTTTTCTGACATGATATCATGTAAACCATGAATGAAGGACAACAGGCAAATTCCTTGTTCCTAAATTTGCATAAAGTGTTTCAACCGGTGCCCCACCGCTGTCTGTTAAAGAAGGAACGAGCATACGGAATAGTTTCTAAGATACGTGAGTGGCTCGACGACTTCTTAAGTAATAGAACCCACTACGTTTTCCTCAACGGCGTCTGTTCATCATCGTCAAGTCCCCAGGGATGTGTCATAGAACTGCTATTATTCTCTACATACACAAATGATATGGCGGACAGGGTGAAAAGCAGTCTGCTGCTATTTGCTGTTGATCCTGCAGTGTACGGGAAGGTGTTGTTGAGTGACAGCCTAGGCTAGAAGATAAGTCAGACAAAATTTCTAGTTGGTGTGATGAATGACAGCTAGGTCTAAACATAGAAAAAAATGTGAGTTAATGCAGATGAGTAGGAAGAAAAATCTTGTATTCGAAAAAAGCAGTAGTAGAGTGTTGCTTGGCACAATACTAGGCGTAACTATCTAGGCGTAACGTTGGAAAGCGATATGAAATCTAAAGAGCATGTAGGAATTGCAACAGAAAGGCGAATGGTCGACTTCGTTTTACTAGGAGAATTTTAGGTGTGAGCGACTCATTTTTGAGCATTGCTCGAGTGTTCGAAATCCGCACATGGTCTGATTAGAGGAAGACATTGAAGCAGTTCAGAGACGGGCTGCTAGTTTTGTTACCGTAAGGTTCGAGCGACATGCGAGTGTTACGAAGATGCTTCGTGAATTCAAATGGTAACCTCTGCGGGAGAAGGTGACGTTCTTTTCGAGGAACACTTTTGAGGAAGTTTCCAGAATTCGCATTTGAAGCTGAGTGTAGAACCATTCTACTAACGCCAATGTACATTTCGTATAAGGACCACGAGGATAACAGAAACTAGGGCTTTCTTGCTCTGTTTGTGAGTAGAACAGGAAAGAAAATTACTAGTAGTCGTACAAGGCATCCTCCATCATGCACCATATGGTGACTTGCGGAGTATGTGTATAGAAGTTGACGCAGATGTAGATATAGATGTAGTTACCTATATTCTTTATCAACAGCTTGCTCTTGTGCTCAATTCGTCAGTCCCTGGTCAGGAGGACCTACTCCTAGACATTGTGATGTACTGTATAAACTAATTCTGTGTATTTTACGCTGCGAAATGTTCTGAAATGACACTCTATATATATATATGGTGATTTTAATAATCTCTTCTCATTTTTACTTTGTGAGCAGTTAGGTAATTCAGTCTCGCAACAAAATTTGTGTGATAAACTTATAATTTACGTCTTTAATGCTAGAACCAAATACTGTGACTTAGTCGTAGGTAACAGGTTTGTGGTAGCCCATCTAACGCGGCAGATGAAGCGGAAGGGATGTTAGGTCCATGACCCCAGCTCCGCTTTAACCCCAGAAAAAAAATCCCAGTACTTATTTCGACAGCAGGGTGAGTGGACCTACGGCAATCCTGGAGGGACTGGACCTATGAAAAATTCACATCCCTACGTAGGTTGGAACCCGAAAAAACTGCACGATCGGAGTCCAGTGCTCCACCAATTTTTTTTGTTTTTGTTTTTATTTATGTATTTATTTATTTATTTTTTAAACATGAATAAAGTAAACGACAATCCTAGTCACGGGCGGGTGTGAAAATGAAGTTATCATCTGCATCACAATCTCTGCAGCACGCGGTGTCACATCATAAATCTGGCAGAAAGCCATATAATCGTGACCGTTTCTGCCATTGTGAGCAGCATGTATTTCTCCTACGTCGACCATTCGACGGACCATTATCTGAGGCGCTTTCGGTGTTTAACATCGTTGGTTTTTTTTTTCACGTTAACATAATCCAGTTATAACTGGCGCCAACAGGTAGGGACCAGTTTTCTTCTCAGTGTGCAATATGCCAATATATTTGAACCGCGCAGTACTGTCTCTAGTCGTTCTGCTGCAGGAGTCTTCTCATTTCTGGGACACCCCAGCTGTCGGGCGGATTGTGAAAAACTCTTCCTAAAAATTGGAAAAGTAAGTCCTGTATTTCGTATGACTCCGTATGAGCTCGTGTTGTTCTTGTAAATATATCCAATAATCCATCACGGACTTAATATCGTACGAATACAAATGTTTCGTCGCATGTCCAGCGATCCGATTGACCGCATACGCCTTTTGTTTGGGAAAATAGGTCTTGTCCGGTATAAAAAGTACATCCGATGGATTTCTGTGTAGTTCGTGCGCCGAAGGAAGGCCAGTATTCGACGCGTCAGCATCCAGACGTCCCTCGCTGCGCCACACACTAAACCATGTTCTTCCGTTGGTAACAGTCCACAGTTTGTGCAAAGAGGAGAATCGACCATGTGAATTGTGTGTAAACGACTCCTGGTCACACGTTTACGGTTTATAAGAATATACCACATCCATCTCGCTGCTGTTGACAGTAATGGAGTATGCACTGCTCACCAAATATGGTTCCACGTTCTCGACGGGTATTTGAATTCCATTATGTTGCAGTCATGGTGATCCATCAAGGTCTCCCGAGTCGTGGGTATTCTCGTCGACCCATTAGACCACCACGACCCTAAATAACTAACCTATATTTTTCCATTCATTTTCTGATGAAGTTGCAGTCTGAGGCGCCCCGCCACGGTCCCCCCCCCCCCCCCCTCCCACCCGTCGGAGGTTCGAGTCCTCCCTCGGGCATCGGTGTGAGTGTTGTTCTTAGCTTAATTTAGTTTAAGTTACATTAAGTAATATGTAAGACTAGGTACCGATGACCTCAGCAGTTTGGTCCCATAGACATTTACAACAAATTCAAATTTTTTCTGATGAAGTGTATATATGGACTTCATTGGTTTTTTACATCAACCCCTCATTTCCTTTCGTGATAGATACTTAAAGATTATTTCCGTTTTTAATGTCTGTATAATTATTCACTAATTAATAAAGTTTTGAATATTTCTGCTACATGAAATGTGTAATACTAAAAAGTCTGGGTTGCATTTTGAATGCCTAAGTACCTTTCGTCGGGCCGGGGTTTACCTAGCAAGTCTTGAAAGTATTTCTACATTACTTGAATTTCCACAGTCGCCGTAATCTGAAAGAGTTGCGCTGGAACGGTGCAGCTCTCTGCTGTTCCGCCCCTCTGATGCTATTAGACTCCGTCATTCTCTGAAATGTTCTACACTCCTGGAAATTGAAATAAGAACACCGTGAAGTCATTGTCCCAGGAAGGGGAAACTTTATTGACACATTCCTGGGGTCACATGATCACACTGACAGAACCACAGGCACATAGACACAGGCAACAGAGCATGCACAATGTCGGCACTAGTACAGTGTATATCCACCTTTCGCAGCAATGCAGGCTGCTATTCTCCCATGGAGACGATCGTAGAGATGCTGGATGTAGTCCTGTGGAACGGCTTGCCATGCCATTTCCACCTGGCGCCTCAGTTGGACCAGCGTTCGTGCCGGACGTGCAGACCGCGTGAGACGACGCTTCATCCAGGCCCAAACATGCTCAATGGGGGACAGATCCGGAAATCTTGCTGGCCAGGGTAGTTGACTTACACCTTCTAGAGCACATTGGGTGGCACGGGATACATGCGGACGTGCATTGTCCTGTTGGAACAGCAAGTTCCCTTGCCGGTCTAGGAATGGTAGAACGATGGGTTCGATGACGGTTTGGATGTACCGTGCACTATTCAGTGTCCCCTCGACGATCACCAGTGGTGTACGGCCAGTGTAGGAGATCGCTCCCCACACCATGATGCCGGGTGTTGGCCCTGTGTGCCTCAGTCGTATGCAGTCCTGATTGTGGCGCTCACCTGCACGGCGCCAAACACGCATACGACCATCATTGGCACCAAGGCAGAAGCGACTCTCATCGCTGAAGACGACACGTCTCCATTCGTCCCTCCATTCACGCCTGTCGCGACACCACTGGAGGCGGGCTGCACGATGTTGGGGCGTGAGCGGAAGACGGCCTAACGGTGTGCGGGACCGTAGCCCAGCTTCATGGAGACGGTTGCGAATGGTCCTCGCCGATACCCCAGGAGCAACAGTGTCCCTAATTTGCTGGGAAGTGGCGGTGCGGTCCCCTACGGCACTGCGTAGGATCCTACGGTCTTGGCGTGCATCCGTGCGTCGCTGCGGTCCGGTCCCAGGTCGACGGGCACGGGCACCTTCCGCCGACCACTGGCGACAACATCGATGTACTGTGGAGACCTCACGCCCCACGTGTTGAGCAATTCGGCGGTACGTCCACCCGGCCTCCCGCATGCCGACTATACGCCCTCGCTCAAAGTCCGTCAACTGCACATCCGGTTCACGTCCACGCTGTCGCGGCATGCTACCAGTGTTAAAGACTGCGATGGAGCTCCGTATGCCACGGCAAACTGGCTGACACTGACGGCGGCGGTGCACAAATGCTGCGCAGCTAGCGCCATTCGACGGCCAACACCGCGGTTCCTGGTGTGTCCGCTGTGCCGTGCGTGTGATCATTGCTTGTACAGCCCTCTCGCAGTGTCCGTATGGACAGTATGGTGGGTCTGACACACCGGTGTCAATGTGTTCTTTTTTCCATTTCCTGGAGTGTATATTTATACAGTCTCGCTATAGACAGATGTGACTACGGGGTAGGTGCAGTAGTACATTCCTATGATTCTTGAACGCTGGTGTCAGACTGGGGGAAATTACCGACAACATTAAAAGAGTTCCGATGAAAAAGAGACCTATTCAAATGGAATTGGCCCGTGCGCAGGCTCGAACTGGACTCATTCATCAATGGAGACGACTGTCTAGGTATGAACATGTGAACGCGTATACATCCCAGTAAAGTTCATTTCGGATGGAAAATCTCATTTTTTCGCACACTTTTACTTATTTAATCTTCTTGTTGCATTTATTAAAATTTAATTACATTTAAGATGACTTTTATACGCCTTAGCGCATGAATAAAATTCTATCTTTAAAAAATACCACCGTGGTGGCTATTCAACAATAGGAAAATTTCTCCATTCTCCTCCTGGAGACAAAAATCACAGTCTCCGTTACACCTCTGCTTCTCATCCCAATAACGTCTCCGAATACTTCACATTGTAAAGAACTTCTTTCTCGAAGTTGATGATGTTTCTCTGACTGTTGTGCTAATGTTGTTATCTTTGTCCATGCGCTCAGCACTTTATTCGTTTATCTACAGTTCTCACAAGAAATATTTAGTAAAATTGTCACTATATTTCATGACAGTTGCACTTCTCATTGTCTACATACAGATGTGTTATTACACGTTCCAAATACAAAATCGTTGCTCACAATTACAGTTATAAGTCTATTCGACTGGTGACACCACGTACTGTACATGACATTGGACATAACTGTATGTCATTCTACAGAGTTTTAGCAGAGATGGCTACTAATAAAGACCAAAGATTCCACTATATCTCAATCGCAAGAAATACCCAACCAATATCGTCACAGCAAGCGCCCAAAAACCTGTTTCATATTATGAATTTTTTGTTTGTGTAGTGGACTGCAAGTAGTAAAGAAAGAGACAGGTTAAAACTTAGTTGCGGAAGTTACCGCTTTGAGTTTGGGAACTGAATGACACACAGTTTCAGATTATCACCGAGTTTCATTAACATGATCAAACATTTAATTCCGCAAATGTCTCTAAAATTTTTTTAAGTTTATGAAAGGTTCTTGTAAATTTTTTCTCTGTCTCGTTACGAGCAGAAGGCTGGAAGATAAAACAGGCAACATGCCAGTCCTGACTGACAGTTGCTCGGTATGAAATGGACCTAAGCAGGAGGCTTGTTGATATTTATCAAGTGCTCTAGAAACAATCGTCCAAGACTTCACCCTTTATGAATATTACACTGGAAGATGACGACAAAAGGCGAAATTGTATTTTGGACTAAACTCAACCAGTTTCTACATCCACCATCACGATTTAGAAATTTAAAAGTTCTTGCTTGATCGCTGGGGTTCCTTCAAGCAAAGTCCTGACAATACATTCGTCTTCCAACTGCGACACCAATCCGTGTCTATTAGTCTTGGTCAGGACAACACACTAATAACTGTTAAATGAGTAAAATAATAATTTATCTCCTTGGGAGTCCCCCCCTCGCCTCCCCCTCTTAGACTAGAGAGACCAGGAGAAACAGAGGGAGTTAAGGAATATAGTGTTGAACCGCCATTGACACATAAACGACATTTTAAATCAGCAGACGTGAACAAAAAAATTACTCTCGTGTTCGACTGCTTAGCCAGAGGTATGAACAAATATTTACTGGAACGCATCTAAGGCTCAGTAAACTTGTCTGTACACTCAAAGCAAACACATACCACGAGACTCTTAACATCGTTGTCTAGTGCAACGTTTCTTATCTATTCCGAGGACTGGTTGAGATAGTGAGTCTCCTATGTTTACAGGCCGGAGGTTCTCTTCCACTGACAGTCAACATAATGGAAGGTCAGCACTGCTTGTGTTCTGTCCACAACATTTCAAGGGGACACACTCGCTGAGATTCCATTTGATGAGGCGCCTAATGAATCAGCACAAACACTTCACTTCACATTGTTGGTATGAAAATGGTATTGCATGTTGTCATTAATATTCTTCCAAAATTGTCTCAACAAATAGAAAATCTAGTTGGATACTGAAATTTAATACGATAACAATAGACTCAACAAGATACTATTTCCTTAAATCCAAGCCATTTATAAATCCTTCGTTAACAGACGAGATAGTGCATTTAATTGACGGAAGGTGAAAATAAAAAAAATGCAGGCAAAGGAATTATCCACGTCTAAAAAGTGAGATTGACAGAAAGCGTAAAAATGACAAATCAGGAATGTCTAGAAGAGAAATGCAAAAACAGCCCTAGAAGCACACACGACTACGGGAGAGATAGTAGTCAACTACGGGAAAATTAAAGAGGCATGTGGAGAAAAGAGAATTGGTTGTATTAAGAGGGTACAGGGGGGAGGCCGCGACGTTGTGATCACAGATTTGCTTCAAAATTTTTACGACTTTAGTAGCTCATAAAAACAACGTAATGTGCAAGTAGTAAGGTGCACTACTCTGACAATTCCTAGAAAATCGGAAGAGATGTTTTACGAATCTGTTACGTAAGTAATGTATCTAAGACCAGCCGCTGCGCGGTAGAGTTCGTGATGGTCAAGTGGCAGTTCCAAAGGGTAAAGTTTGCCGGCACGGTAGCTCAGCGTTTTCGGTCAAAGGGTTAGATGCCCTCTGCAATAAAAAAAACTGAATAAATGATCAAAGACGAACTTCAACGGGTGTCATGGGACATCCGCCCCGAACAAAACGCAACAAAAAATACCAAACGAAATAAGATTTAAGAAAAAATTAATTAAAGAAAAGTGTTTAGCGTTTGAGCCTAGATAGACGAACTTCTGCAAAGCGCCGGTTCGACTTCCCGCTCAAACTTAACTTTTAATCTATATTTTTTTTCATCACTGGTCATATTATCTAACTTAAATGACATTTGAGTGGTAATATAATTAAAAAGACGACTTGTATAGGCATGAAGTTTTAGTGGCTTTCATGTTATTCGACTACTTACTATTTTTAACTATTTATAATTACATCGGGTGATGCTACGGGAATTAGATTAGGAAATGAGACACTTAAAGTAGTACATGAATTTTGCTATTTGGGGAGCAAAATACACTACTGGCCATTGAAGTTGCTACACCACGAAGTTGACGTGCTACAGACGCGAAATTTAACCGACAGGAAAAAGATGCTGTGACATGCAAATGATTAGCTTTTCAGAGCATTCACACAAGGTTGGCGTCGGTGGAGACACCCACAGCGTGCTGACGTGAGGAAAGTTTCCAACCGATTTCTCATACACAAACAGCAATTGACCGGCGTTTTTCCTGGTGAAACGTTGTTGTGATGCCTCGTGTAAGGACGAGAAATGCGTACCATCACGTTTCCGACTTTGAAAAAGGTCGGATTGTAGCCTATCGCGATTGCGGTTTAGCGTATCCCGACATTGCTGCTCGCGTTGGTCGAGATCCAATGACCGTTAGCAGAATATGGAATCGGTGGGTTCAGGAGGGTAATACGGAACGCCGTGCTGGATCCCAACGGCCTCGTATCACTAGCAGTCGAGATAACAGGCATGTTATCCGCATGGTTGTAATGGATCGTGCAGCCACGTCTCGATCCCTGAGTCAGCAGATGGGGACGTTTGCAAGACAACAACCATCTGTACGAACAGTTCGACGACGTTTGCAGCAGCACGGACTATCAGCTCGGAGACCGTGGATGCGGTTACCCTTGACGCTGCATCACAGACTGGAGCGTCTGCGATGGTGTACTCGACGACGAACCTGGGTGCACGAATGGCAAAACGTCATGATGTTGAATCCAGGTTTTGTTTACAGCATCATGATGGTCGCATCCCTGTTTGGCGACATCGCGGCGAATGCACATTGGAAGCGTGTAGTCGTCATCGCCATATTGGCGTATCACCCGGCGTGATCGTATGGGATGCCATTGGTTACACGTCTCGGCCACCTCTTGTTCGCATTGACGGCACTTTGAACAGTGGACGTTAAATTTCAGATGTGTTACGACCCGTGGCTCTACCCTTCATTTGATCCATGCGAAACCCTACATTTCAGAAGGATAATGCACGACCGCATGTTGCAGGTCCTGTACGGGCCTTTCTGGATACAGAAAATGTTCGACGGCTGCCCCGGCCAGCACATTCTCCAGATCTCTCACCAATTGAAAACGTCGGTCAATGGTGGCCGAGCAACTGGCTCGTCACATTACGCCAATCACTACTCGTGATGAACTGTGGTATCGTGTTGAAGCTGCATGGGTAGCTGTACCTGTGCACGCTATCCAAGCTCTGTTTGACTCAATGCCTAGGCGTATCGAGGCCGTTATTACGGCCAGAGGTGGTTGTTCTGGATACTGATTTCTCAGGATCTATGCACCCAAACTGCGTGAAAATGTAATCACGTGTCAGTTCTAGTATAATATATTTGTCCAATGAATACCCGTTTATCATCTGGAATTCTTCTTGGTGTAGCAATTTCAATGGCCAGTGGTGTAATTGATGATGATCGAAGTAGAGACGATATAAAATGTAGACTGGCAATGGCAAGGGAAGCGTTAGAGAAATTTGTTAATATCGAGTATAGATTTAAGTGTCAGGATGTCGTTTCTGAAAGTATTTATATGGAGTGAAGCCATGTATGGAAGTGAAACGTGGACGATAAATAGTTTAGACAAGAAGAGAATAGAAGCTTTCGAAATGTCGTGCTACAGAAGAATGCTGAAGATTGGATGGGTATATCACGTAACTAATGAGGAGGTATTGAATAGGATTGGAGAGAACAGAAATTTTTGGCACAACTTGAAGAAGGGATCGGTTGGTAGGGCATATTCTGAGGCATCAAGGGATCACCAATTTAGTTCAAAATGGTTCAAATGGCTCTGAGCACTATGGGACTCAACTGCTGAGGTCATAAGTCCCCTAGAACTTAGAACTACTTAAACCTAACTAACCTAAGGACAACACACACATCCATGCCCGAGGCAGGATTCGAACCTGCGACCGTAGCGGTGGCGCGGTTCCGGACTGTAGCGCCAGAACCGCTCGGCCACCAGCGGACCAATTTAGTATTGGAGGGCAGCGTGAAGGGTAAAAATCGTAGAGGTACTGGGAGATGAAGAACCCTGCACAGGGTAGAGTAGCAAGGAGAGCTGCATCAAACCATTCTCTGGACTGAAGACCACAACAACAACAACTATTTTTAATTAAATTGAATTGTGAAAACAAACGTATTTATAACTATCGACAAGTAAATGAATACACGCATAGAATTTTCCTGAAAATGTGTGCCTGTCGTGATTTGCGAAATACCTTTACATGCAATCTGGTAAGGTACTCAGAATTACTTTGCACCTCGACGCTTCGAGCTGTAGACACAGAGGCAGGCCCAATTTGGCAGTTAACCTGCGAAGCGGTGAAGCGTTGCTAAGGTAGCAAGAACGAATAATACAGGTGCAAAATTTTTGCCTATGACAGCATTTGCACTTATACTACAAAAATGAAAGTTAGAGCAGGAGTCGAACCATTGTCTCATACACATTCCTCTTACGAAGCTCGAGTGCTAACCGCTTTTTTCTTTTTTTTTCATTTTATTCGTTATTGTTCGCTGTATTTGGTTGTAACAGACGTCATGTGACATCCGTTGAAGTTCTTTGTTGATCCCTTCACTCAGCTTTTTTTACTTTTATTTTATTTTATTTTTTATTACAGAGAGAAGCCAGCTCTCCCAGTGAACACGCTGAGCTACCGTGCCGGCAGGTTGACACCACTACCTTCATACACCGTTTGACCACCATGAACTCTAACGTACACCCCCTACGCACAGATACATAGTCATATAATAGATGCGTAAAACTTCTCTTTCGATTTTCTCGGGATTGCCCGGCCGAAGTGGCCGAGCGGTTCTGGCGCTGCAGTCTGGAACCGCGAGACCGCTACGGTCGCAGGTTCGAATCCTGCCTCGGGCGTGGATGTGTGTGGTGTCCTTAGGTTAGTTAGGTTTAACTAGTTCTAAGTTATAGGGGACTAATGACCTCAGCAGTTGAGTCCCATAGTGCTCAGAGCCATTTGAACCATTTTTCTCGGGATTGCCAGAGTAGCGCACCTGGCTACTTGCACATTTGAAATGCGGAAGCAATGCGCAGAAGGGCTATACAACGGAAGCGAAATGGAAGCCAATATTATAGACGTCGAAGGGGATGTAGATGAAGATCATATGGGAGGATGACATTACGAAGAGGCTCTAACAGAGTACTGAAGAGCTTAAGTCGAAACGAGGTCCCTGAAGTAGGCAACCTTCCCTACGAATTTTTGAGATCTCTGGAGGAACAAATCGTGCCAAAGCTATTGCACCTCATGTGCAGGAGAAACGAGCGAGACGAAATATTCCTAGAGTTCAAGAACAGCATAATAATTTCACTTAGAAAGTAGGTAGTTGCTGATATATGTGAATACTACAGAACAAAGTAAACCAAAGGTAACTGAATGTAGTCAGATTAAATTGTCTGGAAAATAGCCTTGTCCGAAAGTGGAACGTGGGCAATAAATATTTCAGATACAATGGAATAGAAACTTTTGAAGTGTATGCTGCATAATAATGTTGAAACTTAGATGGATATATCGGGTCATTAATGAAGAGAAATTTGTAGCACATTTGTGTAAAAGAAAGGGACGCTTGATTGGACATATTCTGAGGCATCAAGGAATCGTGAGTTTGGTAACGGATGAAAGTGCGATGAATATG
This sequence comes from Schistocerca nitens, assembly GCF_023898315.1. Taxonomy (NCBI): domain Eukaryota; kingdom Metazoa; phylum Arthropoda; class Insecta; order Orthoptera; family Acrididae; genus Schistocerca; species Schistocerca nitens. The sequence continues at coordinate 364,177,384 of NC_064621.1, forward strand.
AATTGTACAGTAAAAATAAGGTTTGACTATAGTAAGCGGTTTCAGTAGGATGTGGGCTGCAATAGTCATGTAGAGATGAGCAGGTTTGCACAAGACAGACAGGCGTGGAGAGCTACATGAAACTAGTCTTCGGATTGAAAACCACAGCAAAACCATAGTCCACAAAACTAAGAGGTCTCATTTAACAATACGCAAATTGAGAACAAAGACTGTTCGCCCTTACCCACAACCTACTTGTCATTTACAATATTTTTCTTATGATTTCTCTTTCTGTATACGAGATTATAACGGAAAGAAGGTATGAGAGATGAGCAGTGTAGTGCATTAAAACGGACGTGACCTCGTAAAGGGTCCATCTCACCATCCACATAAATAATTTTAGGGACTTTTAGAATAACTTTAAATTATGGGCACCTTTCGCGGATATTAAACCCCGAACCTCACTAAGACGATTTCAGAGTCTTTACAACAACGGTACCTTCACTCGGAATGTGTACAGATTTAGCCTTATATCTTCTTCCGCTACCATGATCTAGGGGTAGCGTCTTCTACTAGTAATTAAAACGTCCTCGGCCCTGGTTTCTAAGCCTCCCACCCCATAAATTTTGAATAAAGATCATCAGGAATGGCAACCGAAGACTTCCGCCATAAAAAGTCACACTCATTCTGCCAACGGCCTTGCAAGGAGGATAGGGGAGCAGACAGAGATTCAGCCCTTTCTTGCCCTGTGGGTGGGAAACTACCCCAAAAGGTGGAAGAACCAGTAATATTCAAAGTCATGAGTACGCAGAAGGCAACGGAAACCATTGCATGAAAGACATACAGTGTGTAGTCACAGGATATGTGGCCTGTCACTAGAAGTGTCATGATGACCTCTCCATTCGCAAGAGATTCCATACTAGTCCCCTATTCATTAAATGTATTCGCAATTGCGAATACGGACAAAACTGTAGAAAGGAATGATGACAGTGAAAATTTGTACCGGACCGGAACTCGAAGCCTGATTTGCCGCTAATCGCGGCCGGCCGCCTTACCATTTGGTTACCCCTGCACTAGGCGCGGTCAGACCCGAATTCCATATGTCGCCAGCCATGCGTCTACCATCTGTACTAGTACATCCATTACGTATATTGGCTTACAGGTGAGGCATTTTATTTGAAAGGCGCTTGACCAGTGTCGGCGGATGAATACGATATTGCATTGCCTGTTTTATTGTGAATTACGGTGTAAAGTTCCTTCGGCCAGCATGCATGTTCAAAGGAATGGGCACTGCGGCTACTACTGTAACGGCTGTATGTGAGCCGCTACACGGCTTGTTACAAGCGTCACATGCTCAAAACACACCTGGGTCCCTTCCGACACTCAGGATATTTTAATTCGGAATTATGTTATACAGGGTGATTCAAAAAGAATACCACAACTTTAGGAATTTAAAACTCTGCAACGACAAAAGGCAGAGCTAAGCACCGTCTGTCGGCGAATTAAGGGAACTATAAAGTTTCATTTAGTTGTACATTTGTTCGCTTGAGGCGCTGTTGAATAGGCGTCAGCGTCAGTTGATGCTAAGATGGCGACCACTCAACAGAAAGCTTTTTGTGTTATTGAGTACGGCAGAAGTGAATCGACGACAGTTGTTCAGCGTGCATTTCGAACGAAGTATGGTGTTAAACCTACTGATAGGTGGTGTATTAAACGTTGGTATAAACAGTTTACAGAGAATGGGTGTTTGTGCAAAGGGAAAAGTTCTGGACGGCCGAGAACGAGTGATGAAAATGTAGCACGCATCCAGCAAGCATTTGTTCGCAGCCCAGGAAAATCGACTCGCAGAGCTAGCAGAGAGCTGCAAATTCCACAATCAACTGTATGGAGAGTCCTACGAAAAAGGTTAGTTATGAAACCTTATCGTCTGAAATTGGTTCAAGCACTGTCTGCAGCTGATAAGATTAAAAGAATCGATTTCTGTGATTTTATCCTTGCTCAAATGGAAACAGATGAATCTTTCGTTTCAAAGATTGTGTTTAGTGATGAAGCAACTTTCCACACTAACGGGAAAGTCAACCGTCACAATGTCCGTATATGGGGCACTGAGAATCCGCGGGAAACAACTCAATATGAACGTGACTCGCCTAAGGTGAACGTTTTCTGTGCCATTTCAGCCAATAAAGTTTTTGGTCCCTTTTTCTTCGAAGGTGCTACTGTAACTGGACTACAGTATCTGGAGATGTTAGAGAATTTGCTGTTCCCTCAGCTCGAACAAGAAGCACAACAATTCATATTTCAGCAGGATGGAGCGCCACCACATTGGCACTTATCTGTCCGTAACTACCTGAACGTTAACTACCCGAGGCGATGGATCGGCCGCCAGGCAGCCCGTGACAGAGCACTTCATCACTGGCCTCCAAGAAGCTCTGATCTTACCCCCTGCGATTTTTTCTTATGGGGGTATGTTAAGTATATGGTGTTTCGGCCACCTCTCCCAGCCACCATTGATGATTTGAAACGAGAAATAGCATCAGCTATCCAAACTGTTACGCCTGATATGCTACAGAGAGTGTGGAACGAGTTGGAGTATCGGGTTGATATTGCTCGAGTGTCTGGAGGGGGCCATATTGAACATATCTGAACTTGTTTTTGAGTGAAAAAAAACCTTTTTAAATACTCTTTGTAATGATGTATAACAGAAGGTTATATTATGTTTCTTTCATTAAATACACATTTTTAAAGTTGTGGTATTCTTTTTGAATCACCCTGTATTATTATCCTTAGTATAGTCGGCAAATGTGAATGCGGGTCGTCAGCTGACGTATGCGTGGCTGTCTGCTGTGGGTTCTCTGAATGTGGAGATGCAGTTTAGCCAACCATTGTATCAAGTAGAGTGCGACTGCACTGGACCAGAGAGACGTAAGTTCCCCGCGCGATAGCAGGCCGTCTTAGGTTGGCAAACAGCCGCTGTGCAGACTCTCTGAGCCCTTCCGGCCACCGTGTGTGGATCCCAGACGAGGGGAGACGGTCAGGCATTCCCTTCTGAGACTCTGATGAGTATAGACGCTCTGCATGATGCCTCCTATAGTCAGTTAGGACAGATAATCAGGTTGCATAAAATTGCTATTTTTCTTTTGGTATCACTGATGACGGGCCAGCATTCCATATAACCGTACCATTAAATAAAGGGAGTGATCAAGGAGATATTTTCATGATTTTATTAAATAAAATGATGTTAAATAAAATTCTTTGTCTCACAGCAACATCTTATTTCCGTTACCATTCCAGTTAAGTTATTCAAACTATCAACTTAAAGTTAACCCATAATCAGAAATTTTGTAGTGATATTTGCTCATGCAAACGGTCGTAGGCGTCTTTCCCAAAGGATACAGGTTCTATTTTCAAGTTGAGGATGCCTGCCAAGGCCTTGCAGAAAGCAAGTATCATGCACTACAGCCTTTATGAAATACATTAAATGTACTCACAATTGGGAATATGGACAACCATCAACTGTAAATCTAATGTCTCACCTATACGGCAATATGCAGAATGGATGTACGGGTAAAGGTGCATGGTTGGCGACGTCTGAAAACTTGGGTCTGGCCGTGGGTCGTGCACGGATAGCCAAATGGCTTGGGATCCTGGGTGGCTGTACCCACAAGTTTGCGGGGCGCGAATACCATTTTGTTTGTTTTCCCAAGAGGGTGTTTTTAATTCCGCTTATGTTTTGTTTGTTATTGATGCTAATTGCACATCATTATTTTTCGCCTGGCGGGCATCCTACGCGATCTAAATAAATTTAAAAAAAATAATCAGAAAATATAAAAATTAAAAACAATCAAAAAAGTCTTTAAAAATGTAATGTCGTAATTAAAACGCCTCAAAAAACATAAAAAATTTAACAAAATGATAAGGTGGCCGCTCGCGATAATTTGGAAATCTGGGTTCGAGTCCCAGTCCGGCAAAAATTTCCATTGTCGTCATTCTATGCTACACTTGATGGTTGTCCATATTCGCAATTGAAAATACATTCAATGTATTTCATAAAGGCTTTAAACTCCGCAGTGCCTGGTCCTTTGGATTTCCAAAGGAACTTTGCATCGTAATTCAGAATAACACAGCCACTGCAATATCGCATAGTTCCCCTTTCGGATCTCGCAGAAGGAACTGCCAAGGGAGAGGTGATCAGGATAAAAAGTCTGAATAACCAGCAATAGGATAACGTTCTACGAGACAGGACATGGAATGTCCTAAGTTTGACTTGGTAGAGAAGCTAGAAAATCTAGATATAGCGGTGGTCAGGGATGTGGAACGGAAAGAGTACAAGGATCTCTGGTCAGATGAGTATAGGGTAAAATCGACAACAACGGAAAATTGTATAATGGGAGTAGGATTCGTTATGAATTGGAAGGTGGGGCAGAGAGTGAATTACTGTGAGCAGAACAGTTATAGGGTTGTTAACATCAGAACTGATAGCATAACAAACCGACAACGACAATTCAGGTACACATGTCGACGTCGCAAGTTGAAGATGAAGAGAGAGAGAGAGAGAGAGAGAGAGAGAGGAAGTATATGAGGATACTGAAAGGGTAATTCTGTACGTAGAGGGAGATGAAAATCTAATAGCATGGGGGCTGAAATGCGATTGTAGGGGCAGGAGTAGAATAAAAGGTTACGGAAGAATATGGGCTTGGCACAGGAATGAGAGTGGAGGAATACTAGCTGAGTTCTGCAATAAATTTCAACAAGTAAAAGCGAATGCTCTGTTCAAGAATCACAAAATGAGGAGATATTCTTGGAAAAGGCCAGGAGATACGAGAAGATTTGAATCTGGGCAGATGTAAACACAGACACCGTTTAGTATTTGTGAAGAGCAGGCTGAAGTTTAAGAGACTAGTACGGAAAAATCAATGCGCAAAGAAGTGGAATACGCAAATACTAAGAAATGAAGAAATACGCTTGAAGTTCTCTAAGGCTATAGATACTGCGATAAGGAATAGCCGAGTAGGCAGTTCAGTTGAAAAGAAATGGAGCTCTCTGAAAAGGGCAATCGCAGAAGCTGGAAAGAAAAACATAGGTACAAGAAACCATGGGCAATAGAATAAATACCGTATGGTCGATGAAAATACGAAATACAAAAAAGTTCAGGGGAATTCAACAACAAAGAAACACAAGTCACATAGGAATGAAATAAATCGGAAGTCCAGGAAAGCAAAGGCGAAATGTCTCCATGAAAAATGTGAAGAAATCGAAAAAGAAATGATTGTTGGAAGGACTGACTCAGCATACAGCAAAGTCAAAACGACCTTCGGTGACATTAAAAGCAAGGATGGTAACATTAAGAGTGCAACGGTAATCCCACTGCTAAATGCAGAAAAGAGAGAAGACAGGTGGAAACAATAGCGCCAGACACTTGTCTTATATAGGCGTTGCCGACCGCAGCGCTGTATTCTGCCTGTTTACATATCACTGTATTTGAACACAAATATTATACCAGTTGCTTTAGCTCTTCAGAGTATAACATTTTGTGCGACTGTATCTGGTGACTGTTCTCGTTATATTTCACGTAAAATTATAAAATATCGATTTCTCGCCAATTGTGTGTTGTTTTATAAATCATGACGTAATATTTTGATATAAAATTGTAGATATTTCCAGTAATTTTTTGACAGTTCACACCATAGATGTTTTATTTTTACATGGTGTGAACTGTCCAAAAATTACAACTTCAATATTATATCAAAATATTACGCCACACTGTATAAAACAGTGCAAAATCGTCGTGAAATCGATATTAACGAGAACAGTCAGCAGACACAGTCACACCAGATTTTATAGGTACGTCGTGACAACATAGACGTACTTCAAAATGGGAATCTTCCGAAACAGGTGTCATAATAATCAATAAATATTTCAAGGGGGGATGCTGATGAAAAAAAAACACACTATTTCAAAAAATGCACCAAATCCACAGTTTTGGAGATATGTCAATAAAATTTTCTACCACGCTTTACATGAAAGTAACTGTGGTGTCACAGCCAGACACCACACTTGCTAGGTGGTAGCTTAAATCGGCCGCGGTCCATTAGTACATGTCGGACCCGCGTGTCGCCACTGTGTGATCGCAGACCGAGCGCCATCACACGGCAGGTCTCGAGAGACGTACGAGAACTCGCCCCAGTTGTACGACGACGTTGCTAGCGACTATACGGACGAAGCCTTTGCTCTCATTTGCCGAGAGACAGAATAGCCTTCAGCTAAGTTCAAGTCTACGACCTAGCAAGGCGCCATTAGCCTTATATAGCTTGTATCTAAAGAGTCTCACTTGTATCGCCACAATCTCCAGATGCCTCATCAAGAACGATGTATACAAAGGAAGGATTAAAAGTTAAGTAGTCCAGAAGATACGTACTTTTCTTTATAGCATTCATTAAGTCTCCTGTTTCAGACCTCACTCCATCCTTCGTGAGTTAGCGCGTGCATCTTGACCGCCTCTTTCAATTAGTGTACGTAGTGTTGGCAAGTCTGCCGACACTACGGTAACACATATACATTTGATTATATATATATTAAACTTTTTTAAATGAAATTTGAAGTCTTATTTTCAAAAAATAATGTATGTTCCTCTTTCTAAGAAAGTATTCAAGAGATTTCTACTAACATTTCTCTGTTTCATCTCTTTATATGTTTTAAGCTTCTCTCATGAGGTCTTTGGAATAGGTCAAACTGGAGAATTTTCATAATTTTTTAATTATAATTCCACAAAGTAGAATTTTAAATTCATGGAAAATTCCAAGCACTTTGCCCCATATCTCAGCTTGCAATCATACTTTCAAAATTTGCTCTTGAGACAACGTTTATTAGGTTTACAGAAATATGTGTACAAAATTTCATAATTCTATCTTTCATAGAATCTGAGGAAAAGGTACATAAACTTTAAAAAACAAACTTTTCAGGAAACGCAATTTAAAGTTCAACCTAACTTTTTTCCTTATGTTACTTGTTCAGAAGGCACCACATTTGTACCCTGGGTCGTTTTTCCCTTCAAGGCTTCTCTTCTGGATTCTTGTTGTTTGTCTCCTTTCCTTTACCAGGTCTTCAACTGACTTTTCAGCTGCCGAAACGCGCTGTAAATCTATTTTTCTCAGGATGTCTTGAGTAAAATTTCCTATCTTGAAGCCCATTCTTTCTAATACCTACATCCTCCCGACGTTCCCATCATTAAATGCAATAACTGCATCATAAGTTGCAATGCTGATAACTGTAGCAGATGCAAATGAGTGTATGTATCAGGGCCTTCTAGATGTATCCCGCACACGTTGGTTGAAAGCAATACACAGAATCGTTGTTCACTGAGCTGGTATTGAAGTGACGCTTCAAAACGTGGGCGTGGCAGGGAGGCCGCGTCACACTTTTAATTGATTTTCAGGCACTTCGGACGCGATTTCAACATTGAAACTTTGGGAACTTATTGTCCATGAGTTGTACTAGCAAACAGAGAATAAATCGATAGTTGACATTTTTGGTCAATTTCATCAACGTCCCCTCTTAAGTAGTGATATTGGAACCTTACTTACCATGTCCTAAACTCGTTAATTTTCATCATATAGTTATCTGTTTAGCATTGCGATATGGCAGGCTGGTCAAATTGTGCAGTATCCAGATGTGTAGGGTATTCGGGTGCGACAGTGGTCCCATGTTGGACTGCATGCAAACGTGAGGGCGCGCGTACTCGTCGTCAGTGTTCCGGCTGACCACGACGGACCGCTGCTAGGGAAGATCTCCTACTGTGCAGCAAGCACTTGCGCCCGACCACTGATAACAGATAATGGGCTTCTTGCAACATTCTGTGTCATATAGCATCCTTAGTCGGAGTCTAACAGCAGCCGAAGTATGGAATTACCGTCCAACGTTTACACCGCTGTAGACGGCACAACGCAGACCGCAGCGTTTGGAGTGGTGTCATAACCGGGAAGCTGATGGCGTCGGCAGTGAATTTGGAGCCGACTTGGGGGGGGGGGGGGGGAGGTTCCATTCTCCCAATGTTTTGGAGAAACACAACTAAGTGAAACAAATACAGCTTTTCTTCATAAGAAAAGTTAGAAGAAGTGGATACTTTAAAGACTGAAGCTTTTAATGTGGACCGTTGCTCTTGCCTCGGGTGCCCTACTGTTTGTCAGCATAGCCGGCGAGGTTCATGTCCCGGTACGGCACAGAGTTTAGATATGTTAGGAAGTGTCGAACCTGCTGTTGCGTACACTTCAGGGCTCTGACAAGCAGAATGCATGGCGACTCCTGGCACATGATCTTGAGCTTCCGTATCGATGACGCACTGAGCAGGAGGTGGTGGATCTCAGGTTGAAAGTTTACGTTTGTCTCTTGGTGAGATCAATGAGTAGGTAATACTAATGTCCCACGCACTACTTTACCGTCCAAATGTTAAACATAATTAAGAAATGGGAGAGTCTTTTATGAAGAATAAATTGGAGACCAAGGTACAGTCTATTACGGTGTGATTACATTTTTCGTACAACACTGACCACTGCTGATTATATATAACCTTAATATTGATATTACCTGTTTTGGATAGTGTTGTGCGCCAAATATTATTATGCTGTTTTAGACTGCACCTCGTTTTGTCACTTCTCCAAGAAATACACTCAGCTGCGGGATCATCAGTGCCCTTACGAAAATAATTAGACGAACCTGAATAAAATGTAGATAATATAATAAATGGTATGCGTGGTAGGACCATCAGTTACAAAAAATATGGATGCAGTGGCCACTTTGATAAACCATTAAACACTTCTCCTCACCACTTTAAAGCGACCAATCTGCAGGAAAATTAGCTGCCAACTTTTGTCTGCATATAAAATACGCTCAACTAAAATGTGGCGCACTGTGATCCATAAGTACCATACATTGGAAGATCGTTTCAATGTGAAAGTTCCCTGTCACGTGAAGTTAAGTGAGTAACATCAGATAATTAGACTTTTTCGTGATATTTCAGCACTTGTATTTATTTTAATACAAATCGCATGAATATTTGGTGTGAAGAGCAGAGAGAGAGAGAGCTTTCAATGTATCATGAACAGTGATTCGTTTCCCGCATGTACTCTGGTTTTCGTTATGGTCGAAGATGTCACGTCAGCTGTGTTTCAGTACACCAAATGACTGTCGAACTGAGAACAATCTTTGATGACTGGTCAAGTGGGTTATCTTAGGCTTTTATGTTAATGACTTACGGTGGGACGGAGAACAAAGGCCTTTGGCACAGACCCACGCAGATTCTCGTGGAGAGATTGAGTCGGAGACACTATCTGTCATGCACCTCGCCACTGACGCTGGAGTATCTGTGTGATATGTTGCTTAGGCAGAGAGTGAGAATTAACATGTCGCCCCTCAGCTTAATTACTGGAAAGAGTTCCGTAAATAAATTCATGAAATTTTAATTAAAATCGTTTGAGACAAGCGTCTTCAAAGCCCATGTGGCCCTCAGCCAACTAGTCAGTTTTAGTATTACTTTATCCATGCTTTGTCTTTATTATGATATGTTTCCGTAAATACACTCCTGGAAATTGAAATAAGAACACCGTGAATTCATTGTCCCAGGGAGGGGAAACTTTATTGACACATTCCTGGGGTCAGATACATCACATGATCACACTGACAGAACCACAGGCACATAGACACAGGCAACAGAGCATGCACAATGTCGGCACTAGTACAGTGTATATCCACCTTTCGCAGCAATGCAGGCTGCTATTCTCCCATGGAGACGATCGTAGAGATGCTGGATGTAGTCCTGTGGAACGGCGTGCCATGCCATTTCCACCTGGCGCCTCAGTTGGACCAGCGTTCGTGCTGGACGTGCAGACCGCGTGAGACGACGCTTCATCCAGTCCCAAACATGCTCAATGGGGGACAGATCCGGAGATCTTGCTGGCCAGGGTAGTTGACTTACACCTTCTAGAGCACGTTGGGTGGCACGGGATACATGCGGACGTGCATTGTCCTGATGGAACAGCAAGTTCCCTTGCCGGTCTAGGAATGGTAGAACGATGGGTTCGATGACGGATTGGATGTACCGTGCACTATTCAGTGTCCCCTCGACGATCACCAGTGGTGTACGGCCAGTGTAGGAGATCGCTCCCCACACCATGATGCCGGGTGTTGGCCCTGTGTGCCTCGGTCGTATGCAGTCCTGATTGTGGCGCTCACCTGCACGGCGCCAAACACGCATACGACCATCATTGGCACCAAGGCAGAAGCGACTCTCATCGCTGAAGACGACACGTCTCCATTCGTCCCTCCATTCACGCCTGTCGCGACACCACTGGAGGCGGGCTGCACGATGTTGGGGCGTGAGCGGAAGACGGCCTAACGGTGTGCGGGACCGTAGCCCAGCTTCATGGAGACGGTTGCGAATGGTCCTCGCCGATACCCCAGGAGCAACAGTGTCCCTAATTTGCTGGGAAGTGGCGGTGCGGTCCCCTACGGCACTGCGTAGGATCCTACGGTCTTGGCGTGCATCCGTGCGTCGCTGCGGTCCGGTCCCAGGTCGACGGGCACGTGCACCTTCCGCCGACCACTGGCGACAACATCGATGTACTGTGGAGACCTCACGCCCCACGTGTTGAGCAATTCGGCGGTACGTCCACCCGGCCTCCCGCATGCCCACTATACGCCCTCGCTCAAAGTCCGTCAACTGCACATACGGTTCACGTCCACGCTGTCGCGGCATGCTACCAGTGTTAAAGACTGCGATAGAGCTCCGTATGCCACGGCAAACTGGCTGACACTGACGGCGGCGGTGCACAAATGCTGCGCAGCTAGCGCCATTCGACGGCCAACACCGCGGGTCCTGGTGTGTCCGCTGTGCCGTGCGTGTGATCATTGCTTGTACAGCCCTCTCGCAGTGTCCGGAGCAAGTATGGTGGGTCTGACACACCGGTGTCAATGTGTTCTTTTTTCCATTTCCAGGAGTGTATATTGTTTAGGAAATTAGTTAGCCAAGAAGTTGGTTGGAGTTTCTTGTCACGTTCCTTTGTGTGAGTTCTCATGCTGCTATTGTAGTTGCTTTTTCGGCGCGTATTTGGTAACTATTCGGGAATTCGTTACAGTGAAATGTGTGACGTGCTCATAATATCATAGAGAGGAAATTATTGGTAGAGTCGAGATTTTGCGTAACACGTGATAGTGAGCCACAAGTTCTTTGTCTCATCAGGTAGTGAACAATGAGACCACAGTCCGTGCAGGTTGTACGAAGTAAAAAATGCGCTCTCATGCGGTTCCGGGTTAGCGTTGAGGTATTCATATTTTGACTGTGAGAAACCAAGAACTTTGTGGCAAGTGTTTGCAGTATACGACGGAGTTGGAAAGGTCACCGTATTGCATTGACTTTACATTACGTATCGTGTAATTTCTGTTTCTAATTCAATTTCTTCAGTACACAATCTAAGTTAGAAACAGACTTTGTGAGTATTGGCTAGAGGTTACCTTGTTCGTGAGTGCTTCGTCATGAGACGAACTATGTGCAAGATATGGCGAACACAGGTGCCCTTAGCTTAAAGTAATTCGAATATAAATTTTACTGCATTTGAATAATGCACCCGTATTTCATTCTCTTGTGTTTCAGTATGTGTACTGAAGATTTATGTCACACTTGTTCACCACATGCCACCTGTTTACGCAGCTTCGACTCCTTCTCGTTAACACGGACCTTATGTCTCAAGATTAATCATAATACCAGCTGGAGAACTAAAAATAAAATATTTGAATCAAATGGCATGAAATCTCAATGAACACGAGGTATGAGCAAAATAGTCCATTGTACTTGGTCTACAACTTTGCTTCCTCCGTTTTTCTCGAAGTTCGGAGCTTTATTGTGAAAAACTTAAAAAATACGATTCATAGAATTGCCCATCGCTGGCCACTACATTCTCCCAACTTTCGGATAGCATAGGAATCCCGTGGCGAAAGAACTGGGCGTCTTTTGTGGGGATCCATGAATCGATTCAATTTTGCACATGTTCATATGATCGGAAGTGCTGGTCAGCCAGACTGTATGCCAATGATCGAAAAAGGTGGTAGTCAGAGAGAGCAACGTATGGAGAATACGGCGGGAGGATAGGACTTCTCATTTCAACGTTTCCATGTATATTTTGACGGGTTTTGCGACATGGGTTCGAGCACTGACCTGCTGCAAAATTACCTTTACGTGTCTATCGCTGTATTGTGGCCGTTTGTGTTTGAGTTCTGGGCTCGAAAGCATGAATTGCTTTCGATAATGATGTACTGTGACTGTCTTTGTTTGTTTCAGTAGCTACGAAAACGTTCTGTCTTCCCCCAACCATGCAGGTTTTCGACATCAAAATCACCATTCTTTAGGCGTTGAAAACATTCTCTGCACGTTATTCCACTAATAGTTCCCTCACCATTGATCTTAACCAGCATTTTAAGAGCCACAGCCGCAGATTTGTTCATGTTAAAGCAGAAAATTAAAACTTCCCGCAAATGGCGAGAAATGGGTACGTAAGTTGACGTACTTAATCGAGAATAACCTTATGATGCAATCACAAATCGACTAATATTTTTATGTCATTATGTTTACAGATGCCTAAGCTTATTACACTCCTGGAAATTGAAATAAGAACACCGTGAATTCATTGTCCCAGGAAGGGGAAACTTTATTGACACATTCCTGGGGTCACATGATCACACTGACAGAACCACAGGCACATAGACACAGGCAACAGAGCATGCACAATGTCGGCACTAGTACAGTGTATATCCACCTTTCGCAGCAATGCAGGCTGCTATTCTCCCATGGAGACGATCGTAGAGATGCTGGATGTAGTCCTGTGGAACGGCTTGCCATGCCGTTTCCACCTGGCGCCTCAGTTGGACCAGCGTTCGTGCTGGACTGCAGACCGCGTGAGACGACGCTTCATCCAGTCCCAAACATGCTCAATGGCGGACAGATCCGGAGATCTTGCTGGCCAGGGTAGTTGACTTACACCTTCTAGAGCACGTTGGGTGGCACGGGATACATGCGGACGTGCATTGTCCTGTTGGAACAGCAAGTTCCCTTGCCGGTCTAGGAATGGTAGAACGATGGGTTCGATGACGGTTTGGATGTACCGTGCACTATTCAGTGTCCCCTCGACGATCACCAGTGGTGTACGGCCAGTGTAGGAGATCGCTCCCCACACCATGATGCCGGGTGTTGGCCCTGTGTGCCTCGGTCGTATGCAGTCCTGATTGTGGCGCTCACCTGCACGGCGCCAAACACGCATACGACCATCATTGGCACCAAGGCAGAAGCGACTCTCATCGCTGAAGACGACACGTCTCCATTCGTCCCTCCATTCACGCCTGTCGCGACACCACTGGAGGCGGGCTGCACGATGTTGGGGCGTGAGCGGAAGACGGCCTAACGGTGTGCGGGACCGTAGCCCAGCTTTATGGAGATGGTTGCGAATGGTCCTCGCCGATACCCCAGGAGCAACAGTGTCCCTAATTTGCTGGGAAGTGGCGGTGCGGTCCCCTACGGCACTGCGTAGGATCCTACGGTCTTGGCGTGCATCCGTGCGTCGCTGCGGTCCGGTCCCAGGTCGACGGGCACGTGCACCTTCCGCCGACCACTGGCGACAACATCGACGTACTGTGGAGACCTCACGCCCCACGTGTTGAGCAATTCGGCGGTACGTCCACCCGGCCTCCCGCATGCCCACTATACGCCCTCGCTCAAAGTCCGTCAACTGCACATACGGTTCACGTCCACGCTGTCGCGGCATGCTACCAGTGTTAAAGACTGCGATGGAGCTCCGTATGCCACGGCAAACTGGCTGACACTGACGGCGGCGGTGCACAAATGCTGCGCAGCTAGCGCCATTCGACGGCCAACACCGCGGTCCCTGGTGTGTCCGCTGTGCCGTGCGTGTGATCATTGCTTGTACAGCCCTCTCGCAGTGTCCGGAGCAAGTATGGTGGGTCTGACACACCGGTGTCAATGTGTTCTTTTTTCCATTTCCAGGAGTGTATATTACACCTATGACCAACCACCTGAACCACACATGCCGCCACTGTCGTCTATTGCAAAACGGCGGAAGCAAAGTTGTAGACCTTATAGGATTACTGGTTACAAAGCGTGACAGCTTTTGGTTCGGCACGAAGCTCGCAGTGATCAGGAACACGGGTCGTGGAAGTTTGCGTTGACTCCAAAGGGCTGCTCGAGTATTTAAAGTGTGGGTACATGCACAATAGAGCCGATAGTACGGTGATGTCATACAGTTAGAAACGTTATCAGTGTGCTCATTTTTGTTGTAAACAACATTAAATAAAAATCTTTCCTTTTAGATATTCATCATAGATTTACATTCATTATCAGTCTGTTACGTTTGTCTGTATAACATTAGTCACGCTGTGTCCTCCGGGAGATACGAGGGACAAACACAGAGAAGGCGCCAGACGACAAGGCCAGCCTCCAGATAGACGGAACATGGCTATGGTCAGATGACACAGAGCACGCACTAAACACTGACTGTTTTATGCTTCTGTCTTACGTCACCCAAATACAATACGCAACAGAATTTAAGGATCACTTCTTCGAACCCCCAAAATTGCCTCCCATTCCGACGCGTAAGTTTGAAATGTGGCTCAAATGCGCGTACTACATTCCCCTGTAATGGAGCAAAAGCGATGCGCCCTGCGATGTCACCCTTGGATACGGCGACGCTTCTAATAGCAAGGTGCCGAAACATGCGAAAAAAAGGCCACAGCTCGGAAGTTCACGTGAGCTGCGAGGTGAGTTAATGATGTCGCATTGGCATCAAATTTCAGCACAGTTCTTCCCCAACGCCAGCGTGTACGTGTCACACGATAAGAAGGTCGTCACAGCCCCCGTCACCCACATTTTACCCCTTCTTTTGATGTTTCTGGGAAAGAGATCAGAACTGCGACAGTCGGCCTTGAAATCACTGTTTTGTTATCGGTGGCCAAGGAAAACATTTCAGATACACCGCCGCTCAGAGTGTATTGCCACCTTGCTGTTTGAAGCTAAGCGCGCACGAGGTTGACGCTGGAGAGTGCAATGCTTTTGCACTGTTACAGGGGAATATTTTAGGCACGTTAGAGCCAAAATTTCAAACTTAAGCGCCGCAATGGTAGACAGTTACGGGGTACAGAAAAAGTGATCGTATAAATTTGTTGAGCAGTGTAGTTCTCAGGTGGATATTCATCCGCCAAAAGCGGACAAAGGTCGACCCATGGCTCTACTCAGGCAGGGAGAGTATCGGCAGTTGCCAGAATGAGATTTTCACTCTACAGCGGAGTGTGCGCTGATATCAAACTTCCTGGCAGATTAGAACTGTGTGCCGGACCGAGACTCGATCTCGGGACCTTGGCTTCGAGTCTCGATCCGCACACAGTTTTAATCTGCCAGGAAGTTTCATATCAGCGCACACTCCGCTGCAGAGTGAACATCTCATTCTGGAAACATCCCCCAGGCTGTGGCTAAGCCATGTCTCCGCTATATCCTTTCTTTCAGGAGTGCTAGTTCTGCAAGGTTCGCAGGAGAGCTTCTGTAAAGTTTGAAAGGTAGGAGACGAGGTACTGGAGCACTTGCCCGCGAAAGGCAAAGGTCCCGAGTTCGAGTCTCGGTCCGGCACACAGTTTTAATCTGCCAGGAAGTTTCATATCGGCAGTTAGTTCAACAGTATCGACACCGTCCCTCAAGACAGCCTCAGAACTTCAGAAACTAACTGAACAGCCTGTGTAACTCATTGTTCACTGGATTCAGGCGTAGACCAGAGATTAAAGTTAGAACAGTGCAGGTTAACTCTTAACAAAATTGCCATTCAGCGCCTTCATTCTCCAGATAAGTAACGTATGTTTTCTCTTCATAAGTTATGGCAAAATGCTGCTGCTTTGTGTTTCTGTGGTGAGCGTACTGTAAGACCTTCAGTACATACACCATCAGATTATTTGACTTGTCGCTCTAACGAAGTAGGCGAGTGTCAGCAATATGTCTCGTGGTCTTATCGTGGCGTGTTTATCTTCTGCCGTTAGGTTAGGCATAGAAATGCCACTTGCACGCTTAGAGTAGCAGATTGACGGTAACCAACTTTAAATAGAACTTGATTAATTTTCACACACATTTATTAAAATAATAAGAAGCATAAAAATTACTTAACTGGGTTCTGGATGCTATTTACAATTGACAATCTGAAGTTCCTTTGGTGTTGGTACGTTAATCTTATTCTCACATATATCTCTGATACTTGCCAAAAGTGTCTATACATTTATCTTCATGGCTATGTGCAGGAATATGGTAATCTTGTTAGGCGCAGACTGAAACTTGACTATAAACTGGTACAGACAAATGTAGAACTCGTACAGACTGGTACAGACTAATGCAGACTGGTACAGACTGGTGCAGACAAATGCAGACTCACTAATCGGAGGTCTGTACACTCATTATAATATCTCGCGCGTTCATGTATCCCTGCGCGAGTGTGATCCGCGAGGAAAAAAGGTTCTACGTTAGCAGCAATCTCATTGGCTGCGTTACATATTAATACGCGGATCGGCGGAAGCAGAATTTGGTCCATCTCTATGGCAGCGCCATCTCGTACTGCGGAGACGGACGAGCGCTGGGCCTGCGCTGTTGTGCTTAGTGGGGCGCGCTCTAGTGGGAAAGTTGTATACGCACTGACTACGCGGAACTATGTACACAACAGTTTCCTTCGCTGTTGTCAAATTCAGTCTAATCTTACATGGTTCTATGACGAGCGGTTTGCAAGCATGCCACCTCAATAGAGAAACTACTTTCTCTGTAAGTCCATCTCTATACAATATGGCTGCGGGACATCGGCTGTTAAAACCAAAGCATCAATCAAAACACCTTCGGAAGTCTACATTTGCAGTTTTATTTTATTTGTTCTACCAGTTTTAGTGTTATATTACGTCATCTTCAGGCCCCCTGTAAAGTGATGATTGAAGGGATCACTTTGTTCCAGTGACTATATGCTGGCCTCTACTTGGATTGTACAAGACATGGGATTCTTCCTACGCGCCGGTCTGGGGTGTCACGGATAAAGCCTTACCAATGCTGAGAATCTAATGTTCACTCCAATCTTTGCCCATGAATTTTTATCGATTTACTTACGTTCGTCTTGAACTTTATTTTCATTACCAGGCAGCACAAATAAAATAAAACTGGAAGTTTAGAGCCTGACTCAGCTTTGATTTTACGTTTGTTTTAAACTACTTTCGGTGATAGGGTTCTCTTCCTGCTACGTTTATGTTCGACACCAAGTCTATTTGGTGAACACAACATAACTGGAAATAGAGAAAAAGAATATATAAAAACCTGGCGACAAGTACACAGGAGTAAAATCCTTGCAACGAGACAAATAAGTGAAAGTGAAATTATCTGTGCAAAACAACAGATAGATTGCAATTATTATAGTGTGGTAATGTTGATGTCTTTTGTTTATTCTGTTCTGACTGCTAACCCTATTTTGTGTTCAGGAATTTCGTATACTGTTCAAAATTTATTTTTCATTAATGGTTCAAACAGCCTTTTGCACCTCATATTGCTACTCCTCCAACAACTCCTTTCAACAAAATAACTTTTAGTGTTATGCCTATCAAAAGTAGCAAAAACAGATCTTCGAAAAATTTTAAGATACTGCCACCAACACTTCTGGTTTTCAACTTGGATTCCTGGCATAACTATGCATCCAGACTGAAATTGCATTTCATAATGCACAAATTATCTGATTATTTTCAGTGCAAAGCTTTTCTTCTTGCTAAGATTGACGTAGAAATGTTTCAATTGATTGAAGAAGTATGCACCGAAGTAGATCTAGTGACACTTTCATAAACAAAGGATTAAGATAAGCTAGAGTATTATCTCAAAGATCAAGTGCATATAGAAACATGCAGGTACACATTTATTCTGTGTCTTAAAAAAGCCAATCAAGGTTACAAAAATTACACTACTGGCCATTAAAACTGCTACACCACGAAGATGACGTGCTACAGGCGCGAAATTTAACCGACAGGAAGAAGATGCTGTGATATGTAAATGATTAGCTTTTCAGAGCATTCACACAAGGGTGGCGCCAGTGGCGACACCTACAACGTGCTGACATGAGGAAAGTTTCCAACCGATTTCTCATACACAAACGGCAGTTGACCGGCGTTGCCTGGTGAAACGTTGTTGTAATGCCTCGTGTAAGGAGCAGAAATACGTACCATCACGTTTCCGACTTTGATAAAGGGCGGATTGTAGCCTATCGCTATTGCGGTTTATCGTATCCCGACATTGCTGCTCGCGTTGGTCGAGATTCAATGACTGTTAGCAGAATATTGAATCGGTGGGTTCAGGAGGGTAATACGCAACGCCGTGCCGGATCCCAACGGCCTCGTATCACTAGCAGTCGAGATGACAGGCATCTTATCCGCATGACTGTAACGGATCGTGCAGCCACGTCTCGATCCCTGAGTCAACAGACGGGGACGTTTGCAAGACAACAACCATCTGTACGAACAGTTCGACGACACTTGCAGCAGCACGGACTATCAGCTCGGAGACCATGACTGTGGTTACTCTTGACGTTGCATCACAGACAGAAGCGCCTGCAATGGTGTATTCAGCGATGAACCTGGTGCACGAATGGCAAAACGTCATTTTTTCGGACGAATCGAGGTTACGTTTACAGCATCATGATGGTCGGATCCGTGTTCGGCGCCATCGCGGTGAACACACATTGGAAGCGTGTATTCGTCATCGCCATACTGGCGTTTCCCCCGGCGCCGTGATATGGGGTGCCATTGGTTACACGTCTCGGTCACCTCTTGTTCGCATTGACGGCACTTTGATCAGTGGACGTTAAATTTCAGACGTGTTACGACTCGTGGCTCTACCCTTCATTCGATCCCTGTGAAACCATACATTTCAGCAGGATAAAGCACGACCTCATGTTGCAGGTCCTGTACGGACCCTTCCGGATACAGAAAATGTTCGACTGCTGCCCTGGCCAACACATTCTCCAGATCTCTATCCAATGGAAAACGTCTGGTTAATGGTGGCCGAGCAGCTGGCTCGTCACAAGACACCAGTCACTACTCTTGATGACCTGTGGTATCGAGTTGAAGCTGCATAGGTAGCTGTACCTGTACACGCCATCCAAGCTCTGTTTGACTCAATGGCCAGGCGTATCAAGGCCGTTATTACGGCCAGAGGTGGTTGTTCTGGGTACTGATTTCTCAGGATCTATGCACCCAAATTGCGTGAAAATGTAATGAGATGTCAGTTCTAGTATAATATATTTGTCCAATGAATAACCGTTTATCATCTGCATTTCTTCTTGGTGTAGCAATTTTAATGGCCAGCAGTGTGGATAACACAATTATAGGGGCACAGTGGAGACTGGAAATTTATGTGCAGAAATGGGAACTGCAATAAGTCTTACGCTGACTGCCTCATCTGCGAGATGCTCATTAAGGACCCGCCCGACAAAAAGTTGCAGAAAGACTTTCTCAGTTTAACCAATCCGTCATTGCAAAAATGTTTGCCTTTAATGTGGGTACACAAACACACTCTTTCCTCAGACGACGCGCTCCAGTACGAGAAGGCGAGTGCGTCAGCGCTGCGTAAACAGCAGACCACCCGGACACACTGTGAGAGCGACCACGCGCAAGTCAGAGGGCAAGAGAAGGAAACATCGGCTCGAAAACACATTCAACAGAGCAAAATTACATTCTTGTGTGCTTTTCAATATTAATCACAAACATGAAGAGCGTTTCTTTTGAAATGCGCATATTGCACGAAGAAGCGTTTAAAATCAGCCGACATAATAAAGCACTAAAGCACTCAAAAGTGATTCATTATAAAAATACTGGTAACAGAAATAAAGTTCAAGGCGAACGTATGTAAATCAATAAAAATTCATGGGCAAAGAATGAACATTACTTTCTCATCTAATGGCAAGGCCTTATCCGTGACACCCCATGTCAATAAGTTTGAAATTGACATCGGTTCTTCCATTCCTGTCATTCACCTGTAAGCACACAAAAAAATTGGTATCACTAAAATCACCTGACTTTTAGTTTTCTGTTCAGCTACAAAGACCAGCAAATTCTAGTAAAAGAGGAGTTCGCAAAACTTGTTGCACACAAGAAAATTACGAAACAGGGCAGAATTATAGTAGCTAATTCGCACAAAGCAACTAAATTATTTAAATTTTATTTATTGAACACTGACGTTCCTACGGAAGATTTGCAAAAACTGTTGCAAAAAATATGGTACTGTTTTATCTGAAGCAAAAACTAGCAATGAAAACTACCAAGAGCACATCACGTTGAAGTCGAATGCTGTGCCCAAATTCTGTAAAGCGCGTAACAGTCCATTAGCATTAAAGGACAAAGTGGAAAGAATTATTTCGCCTAGAACAGAATGGCACTATAGACTCAGTTACCAGTAGCCAACCGGCAACAGCAATCGTTCTAGCACAAAAACCAAAGGCACATTACGAAATTGTGATGCCTTCAAAGCAACAGTTAGTGAATAATCAATCAGTGATTCATATACAGTTCCGAAGTCAAAAGAATTAATGTGTAAAATAGCTGGAGCCGTATATTTTCGAATCTAGATTTGAAATAGGCCTATCTCTGGGTGAGGAAATACACAAATTTTTGCTCATAAATACTCCGTTTAGATTTTATCAGTACAATAAAATTTCATTTGGGACTGCCAGTGCACCAAGATTTCTCCAGCGATACTAGGACCAGTTACTTAGAAAAGCGTCTAACGCTGTGGACTGCCTGGATGATATCACCGTCTCATGGAAAACTCCTGAACAACTATTATGTAATTTGGAATGCATGTTTAGGATTTTGCAAACAACCAATTGAAAATGTAACAAGGAAAAGTACATATTCTTCCAGCAGGAAGTCAAGTATTTACGTCACATTCTGTCAAAAGGCACCAGCCAACACCACAACACACTGAAGAAATTAATAACACCCTGTCTCGCAAAGATCTCAAGGAATTATGTGCTGTTCTAGAGCTTATCACTTACTACAGAAAATTCTTTCCAGGTGCAGCATCCTTAAGCGAACCACTTCACAAACTTCCGCGAATTTCAATGCTGGCCCATCAATAAGTTTCATCCTGCGAACCATTCAACGACATATCATCGATATGGGCTTTCAGAGCCGAAGGCCCACTCGTGTACCCTTAATGACTGCGCGACACAAAGCTTTACTCCTAGCTTGGACCCGTCAACACCAGCATTGGGCTGTTGATGACTGGAAACATGTTGCCTGGTCGGACGAGTTTCGTTTCAAATTGTATCGAGCGGATGGACATGTACGGGTACGGAGACAATCGCGTGAATCCGTGGACCCTGCATGTTAACAGGGTACTGTCCAATCTGATGGAGGCTCTGTAATGGTGTGGTGCGTGTGCAGTTGGAGTGATATGGGACCCCTGATACGTCTAGATACGGCTCTGACACGTGACACGTACGTAAGGATCCTGTCTGATCACCTGCATCTATTGATGTCCGTTGTGCACTCCCACAGACTTGGCCAATTCCGGCAGGACAATACGACACCCGATACGTCTATAATTGCTACAGAGTGGCTCCAGTAACACTCTTCTGAGTTTAAACACTTCCGCTGGCCGCCAAACTCCACCAGACATGAGCATTATTGAGCATATGTGGGATGCCTTGAGACGATGTGTTCAGAAGAGATCTCTATCCCGTCGTACTCTAACGGATTTATGGACAGCCCTGCAGGTTTCATGGTGTCAATTCCCTCCAGCATCACTTCATACATTAGAGTCCATGCCACGTCGTGTTGTGGCACTTCTGCGTACTCGATGCTACCCTACACGATATTAGGAAACTGCCCATCATTGTATTTTTATAGAAGTTACCAGGGTACAGCCCGATACGGCTGAAAGCAAAAGCTTTAAAAATCAGACGCAGTCCTGCATGTGTGTCTTGTTGTGGTGGGAAAAGCAATTGCAGCCTCCCGCGTGTGTGGCCGACGAGGAGACGTGACGGCCGCGCTAGGCTGGACCTAGCGGTGGGACACGCCAGGGCTGTGGCATTCGGCAAGAGGTGGAGGCAAGGTTCAGCAGATGATTATGGTACGCAGTCTCAGCGACTGGCGGACACTAAGAGCTTAAGCAATTCCACGGCTGCAAGAGATCAGAAGGTAAATTCGTGCTCTGGCTCAGCAGCTGGAAAAGTCCGATGCGCGTAGCCGTTGGTGAAGAGCATGAAACGGATGACTTGCTATGGCGGAAGGCACTGACTGTAGAAAGATAAATTCAATAGAAACTGTTCCCAGACAATTACAAACAAAAACTAAAACACCTACAAAAAGGAAAAAGTGAGACGAGTGCATGCGTCAAAACGCGTCCTCCATGAAGCAAGTAATTTTTAGTTATTCAATATCAAAGGCTTTAAAGTTAATATGAACTTTAAAAATTAAGACCTCCACGACACTTTGTGTGATTTTTATAAATTAAACGTCTATAGATAGAACTCGTAGAGTTGTGCGAAACCATTCTAGCGGAATATTTAAAAATATTATATTTTTATATGATATGCCAGAATATGTATTCCAAGTATAAAATCGCCGGTTTTACAAAAATGATTAATTACATAATAATAGTAGCGGCAACATATTACCTTAGACTTAGTTATTTACGCACAAATGCATTTACTGTTATTTGTTTACGATTTATTAACAGTAAAACAGCGCAAATAGCGTTTACACTTACAAAACTTTGCTCAGTAACGGAACTAATGCACTCAGTAAAAAAAGCGGAAAGCTGTACGTAAGTGTAAAGTAAGTGCAAGGGCATAAAAGGTCAGCGATCATCTCGTCTGGGGTCATTCTTTTGCCAGGGCAGGAGCAGTAGCGATCCAGTTCCTATCGTGTTCAGTAATTTTAGAAGTACGAGTCGTGGGCTTGTGATATTCACGCATGTCGGCGGCGAATACTTAGAGAATCTACAGACATTAAGTCGTGTGGACTTAAGAACATCTTGGCGAGTTACCGAGAATGCGTCCTTACAATTCACTCGAAGTGAAAAGAATTGAAATCTGAAACATCTACGCGAGTTTGTAAGTGTAGAACTCTAAATTTCAGCACACATTATTGAGCTTAGAACAATTTTCAGTAGTTTAACGGAACTACTATTAGTAGTATACTGCTTGGTCTTCTAATTTAAAAGCTTTAGTGGTGTTATTATGATGGTTCTACTTGAAAAGGAATCAATAAACTTCGACTTATTTGACCCAAAACTGTTATGAGTTGTAAACATTATTTGTTTTCCTCTCCCTAGAAAAATTCTGCCTGTACATTATTGTTTTATTTCGGCACTGTTGTGTGACTAATCATCAACATATTGCGACTAATGCGGTGGTTGACCCCTACACAGTAAATGTAGCCAAGTAATCGAAACCAACTACACATTCTGAAACCCACGAACAGTTGAAACCAGCATACGTTCATTTTATTTCATTACCGCCCACCCCCCCTCTCTGCCCATCTTCTCTCACTTTTGTACGTTTCCACCTCCTCTCTCTGTCCGTTTCCTCCTCTCTGCCATCTGTGTACATCACCTCCCTTCCCCTGTCTGTATGTTCATCTCCTCCTATCCCTCTATCCCCTTCTCTCTACACGTTGTCACCACTACCCCAGTAGGAGGTTGCTGGTTCTTACCACCATACTACATATTCCAGAGTAGTAAGTAGTAGTATGTGTATCAGATTTGGCTGAAATGGATCTGGAGATTTAGGAAGAGCCTCCTACCCATGAATGTGCCTACATACCCACATGTCACATATTTAAAATACAATTTAATGCATTTTACACATATTTGTACACATATTTTATCTCTAGGGAATAAATTGTACTTAGTGGTAATTCAACCAACAGAATCTAGGGACATAATTCTGACTGGAGAGAAATCAAGTATGTTTCTCGAATACGTAAATGATCTACCGTCTAATGTACAACAAGTAGAATTAGTTCTTTTTACACACGACACCAGTTTTGTGGTCACTCCCAGTATACATACAGAAATGGAAGAAATGGTGAACAAAGTTCTCAAAGGTATCATTGACTGGTTTTCTGCGAATTGTCTCACCCTGAATTTCACAAAGACACATCATATTCAGTTCTTCACCTCTAGGTTTACTGCACCAGTGGTAAGAGTAACACATGGTGATGAAATAATACATAGGGTGGAAACTTCAAAATTCTGAGGTGTCCATATTGATGAGAATTTAAATTGGAAAATACACATTTTGGAACTCCTAAAACAACTTAGTTCAGCCACATTTGCACGTAGAATCAGAGCAAATTTTGAGGAGAGAGAAATCATTAAGTTGACATATTTTGCTTATTTTCCATTCAGTAACGTCATAGGGAATAATATTCTGGGGTAACTCAGTTTTAAGGAAGAAGGTCTCCATTGCCCAAAAACGTGCTGTAAGAATAATATGTGGTGCTCATCCACGATCGTCTTGTAGACATTTGTTTAAGCAGTTGTGCATTCTGACTACTGCTTCACGGTATATTTATTCCCTCATGAAGTTCGTTGTAAATAATCCACTACAGTTCAGAATGAACAATGAGATAAATAATTACAATACTAGAAGAAAAAATTACTTTCACTATTCAACATTAAGGCTGTCTTTAGCACAGGTGCACAACGCTGCAACAAAAAATTTTGACCACTTACCTAGTGATATAAAATGTCTAACAGACAGCAAGGTAAAATTTGAAAATCAATTGAAAAAGTTCTACTTGAAAATCCTATTCCGTAGAAGAATTTCTGTATTTGTAATGTGTAAAAGGTGGTGGATAGAAATTGCTAACTCAATCTGTATATCTTGTTTTCATTTCGGAAAAAAATAATAATTATATGGTGAGGTTTAGAGTACAAATACATGTACAAATTAATTTGCAATATGAATGTAAAATGACTGGTTCCACATCATGACGATCCATGAAACATGAAAGTAACTAACAATCTAAGTAACCCGAGTTTCGTTTTTGCTCAGCTCAATGTTTATAATGTAATGTCCCCTGAACTACGTTTAGTTCAATGGTATAATTTTGTAGGAACATTCAATGGCATATGTGAATACCTTCTACGAAATGTGTTCCGAACAAAGTTAGTAAAAAAATGAAGCAACTTATTTAAATGTCATGTATAATGCAGCAGCTTTTCAAGTATTTCAGTGTTTATTAAGTCATATCTCCTGCACTAAGAGTCATACAATGATATAAATTTTTGCAGGTACATTCAGTGGTGTATGTGAATAGTGTCTGCAAAATTTGTCGCGAATACAGTTAGTGATAAAGAAGTAGTAAATTAAAACATCTTGTCTTATGCGGCATTTTAATGCATGCAAAGCGAAAATGCAGTAAGTGATAAGCATTATCCTTTTATCATTTTGTGGGGTTTGTCAAGTACAAGAAGTACTGTAAAAGTTTGAAATTGTGTGTAAGTTTGCGCGAGCAACTAAGTGCTCTCATTCACAAATACTGGTTGAATAAAGTCTTGTTATTCGCGCGTCGTGGACTACACTTCTTTTTCACCCCCTCCACCTTCCCTTTGATAGGTTGTTGGATCTTACCCCACAGTGATTCCTCCCACACAGTAGATGATATGTATACAAAGTGTGATTGAAATCGGTCCAGTAGTTTGCGAGCAAACGTGGAACGTCAGACATACCGGTATACACGTACATAGGATCATCGATTTTCATAATATGAGCAGATTCTAGACAATTAAGTCACAAAGTGTAAAGTATTTGCAAACAACTGAAGAGTGTCGTTGTTCACATTGTTATGTACATGCAAACACGAATTATTATCAACATATCTCTGACTGTATCACTGAGAGACTTCAGTAACATTACTAAACTAAAATCTACTTCTTGTGTAAAAGCATGTTTATTGGCAGTACCTCCCCAGTACTTGTAATCTTTATTACAGTAGTGCGCCACAAAAAAATATTCTGAACATGCTCATACAACAACATTCAAGAATTAGTGCTGGCCACACACACACAATTAATAATTATTATACACATTTGGCTACTTTCATTGAAGGATTTTAGAATAAACGTGAGTGTATTTTCTAGTTTGTGATATCTTATTTGGAACTCGCCTTGCAAGTTCTGGCCACACACATACGATCAACAATTATTAATGTGCATTTAGCTATTTGCACTGAAGGTCTTTTGGACAAACGTGAGTATATTTTGTAGTTTGTAATACGTTATTCGGAACTCGCCTTGCTACCTACGTACTTAAAATTTTCTAATATGGTCTGTTGCAATGTAGACAATGAACGATTGTAACCTACGTATTGTTGAAAGGTGAGTGACTGATGCCAACGGTGTCCTGCTCTGGGTGGGGAATGGTGAACATGCATATGCGCCACACTACGCATTTTGTAATGCGCCATATACAAGTATAGGCAACAGGGTCGAATAGCGTAATAAAAGCAATACCAACATACCGACCACACAATAGGGGCGCTTACAAGACGGAGGATAACAGATTTCACATACCCCAGTAGCTGGTTGTAACAGCCTAAACATACACGTGAGGGCTGCAGGTAGATATACGAGGGCAGTTCAATGAGTAATGCAACACATTTTTTTTCTGAAACAGGGGTTGTTTTATTCAGCATTGAAATACACCAGGTTATTCCCCAATCTTTTAGCTACACAACATTATTTTTCAAAGTAATCTCCATTCAATGCTACGGCCTTACGCCACCTTGAAATGAGGGCCTGTATGCCTGCACGGTACCATTCCACTGGTCGATGTCGGAGCCAACGTCGTACTGCATCAATAACTTCTTCATCATCCGCGTAGTGCCTCCCACGGATTGCGTCCTTCATTGGGCCAAACATATGGAAATCCGACGGTGCGAGATCGGGGCTGTAGGGTGCATGAGGAAGAACAGTCCACTGAAGTTTTGTGAGCTCCTCTCGGGTGCGAAGACTTGTGTGAGGTCTTGCGTTGTCATGAAGAAGGAGAAGTTCGTTCAGATTTTTGTGCCTACGAACACGCTGAAGTCGTTTCTTCAATTTCTGAAGAGTAGCACAATACACTTCAGAGTTGATCGTTTGACCATGGGGAAGGACATCGAACAGAATAACCCCTTCAGCGTCCCAGAAGACTGTAACCATGACTTTACCGGCTGAGGGTATGGCTTTAAACTTTTTCTTGGTAGGGGAGTGGGTGTGGCGCCACTCCATTGATTGCCGTTTTGTTTCAGGTTCGAAGTGATGAATCCATGTTTCATCGCCTGTAACAATCTTTGACAAGAAATTGTCACCCTCAGCCACATGACGAGCAAGCAATTCCGCACAGATGGTTCTCCTTTGCTCTTTATGGTGTTCGGTTAGACAACGAGGGACCCAGCGGGAACAAACCTTTGAATATCCCAACTGGTGAACAATTGTGACAGCACTACCAACAGAGATGTCAAGTTGAGCACTGAGTTGTTTGATGGTGATCCGTCGATCATCTGGAACGAGTGTGTTCGCACGCTCCGCCATTGCAGGAGTCACAGCTGTGCACGGCCGGCCCGCACGCGGGAGATCAGACAGTCTTGCTTGACCTTGCGGCGATGATGACACACGCTTTGCCCAACGACTCACCGTGCTTTTGTCCACTGCCAGATCACCGTAGACATTCTGCAAGCGCCTATGAATATCTGAGATGCCCTGGTTTTCCGCCAAAAGTAACTCGATCACTGCCCGTTGTTTGCAACGCACATCCATTACAGACGCCATTTTAACAGCTCTGTACAGCGCTGCCACCTGTCGGAAGTCAATGAAACTATACGAGACGAAGCGGGAATGTTTGAAAATATTCCACAAGAAATTTCCGGATTTTTCAACCAAAATTGGCCGAGAAAAAAAATGTGTTGCATTACTTATTGAACTGCCCTCGTATACTGCGACAGGTAAATTTCATAGGTTTGTTCTACAACTCACTTTGCATCTTCTAAAGATGTTCCTCTCACTTCAGAAGATAAAACTATGTTTTGGCTTCGTTTATGAAGAGGTGCTGCAACTGAGATGACTGTAAGGAAATATGGAACTACCATTCAGTACGGAGCACACAAATTTTGTTCCAAAGGATGTCTTTTTACTGAGTGCTGTACTTCTTGACACAGCACTTATAACGTTATACACCAGGTATTACACAACATGTCACTCATATAAAACAGTACTGGACACTCGTGACTATTAGTAATGTCAAACAGAGTTCATAATCAGGTCATCATCATCAGTTATCTGCTATATTAGCAGGTCCTTTGTCTCTCCATTTTCTGCGATCCATTGCTTCCTTCTTAAGGCTGCTGTATGTTGTACCGTCCATCATGTCATCCAGTATCTGGAATCTCTTCCTTCCTCGCTTCCATTTCCCTTCTACATAAGCTTCTAAAACTGTTTTTATCAGTCCGTCATTCTTTCTTAATATATGCCCAATCCAATTCCTTTTTCTTCTCTTTATTACATCTAGTAACTGTCTTTTCTCTCCCACTCTTCTCGGTACCTCTTCATTTTTTACTCTGTCCATCCAACTTATTCTTTCCATCCTCCGCCATGTCCAGATCTCAAAAGCCTCCAGCCTTTCCGTGTCTTTTTTCCCCATAGTCCATGTTTCAGCGCCATATAGAAGAACACTCCATACAAGATATTTTATGAGTCTCTTTCTGAGTTCTCTGTCCAGACCGCTGCAGAAAATTCTCCTTTTCCTATAAAACGCCTCTTTTGCCATTGTTATCCTTGTTTTAATTTCTGTGGTGCACTTCCAATCGGTGTCTATCCTGCTTCCAAGATACTTAAAATTTTGCACCGGATCTAGTATTTCTCCATTCAGCATAATTTTTATTTCCTTATTTCCTCCTAGTGCCAATACTTTTGTTTTATTTGCGTTAATTTTCATTCCATTTTTTTTCCGTTAGTTGCAATAGTGTCCACCAAATCCTGTAATTCTTTTTCCCCTGTGGCTAAAAGGACCATGTCATCAGAAAACCTCAAACACCCTACTCTTCTTCCTCCAATTTCTACTCCTTTGTCATCTAATGAGCATTGGTCAATCATATTTTCCAAATATAGGTTGAAAAGAGTAGGTGATAGGCAGCATCCTTGTCTTACTCCTTTTCCTAGTCTGATCCAGTTTGTACTTTCTCCTCTCACTCTAACTAAAACTTTTTGATTAATATATAATGAGTTTATAAGTCTTCTGGTTTTCCAGTCCACTCTCTTTTCCCTCATTATAGTCGCCAGCTTGTCCCAAACCACATTGTCAAATGCCTTTTCTAGATCGATGAAGCACATTTATAGGTCTCTTCCTTTTTCAATAAACCTTTCTCCCAAGATTCTTAGGAGCCCTATTGCATCCCTGGTGCCCGTATTCCGTCTAAAGCCAAACTGCTCCTCGCCAAGATTCTCCTCCATTACTTTTTCAAGTCTTTTATTAATTATTCTGAACATCACTTTGGCTGCATGTGAAATGAGGCTGATTGTCCTGTGCTCGCTGCATTTCTTGGTTCCTTGTCTTTTCGTTAATGGAATCATTACTGTTGTCAGAAAGTCCTCAGGCCATTCACCACTGTCATATATTTTATTACATAACCTCAATATTTCTCTTATTCCATCTTGGTTCAAGCATTTTAGTATTTCTCCCGGTACTGTATCTGTACCTACCGCTTTGCCATTTTTCATTGCAGCTATGGCAGACTTTACTTTTTCCATTATGATGGTTGGTCCTTTTTCGTCATCACTTACACTGTTGTGTGATTCAAGTTCCAGAGTTTCTGGTTTGCTTTTTTTGTCATATAACTCTTTTAGATATTCTTCCCATCTCTGGAGGACATCGTCACGATCTTTATACACTACCTCTTCGTCTTTACTCAAAATTTCCATAGTAGCACTTCCTGCTCTGTTTTGTTCCTATGCCATAGTCTTTACTCTGTTGTATAGTAAGTCGTATCTTCCCTTCCTGTCCAGTTCTTCAATTTCACCACATTCAACTTTTAGCCATTTTTTCCTAGCCTGCTCTGTTTCTCTTCGCAGTTCATTATTTAACCTTCGGTATATCTTTCTTGCATCTTCAGTGTTCTTGTTTTCCTATTTTCTTCTCTCCTCCATCTTGAAAATCATTTCTTGTGTGACCCATGGTTTTTTTTATCTTTTCTCTTTTACATATACTATATTTTGTTGTCCTGCTTTAATGAGTCCTTCTTTCAGCATATTCCAGTACTCGTTGGCATTATCAGGTGGTTCTTTGTCTCGTAATGTGTTTAGAAACTCCCCAGACAGCATTTCTGTAATTTGTTCTTTGTTGGATCTTATCTTCTCTAAATCCCACTTCTTCACCATGGTCGCCTTCTTTATTTTCTTCATTCTTATTTCTATTTCTGCCATAAGTAAGTTGTGGTCACTATTAATATCTGCACCTGGTAATCTGTGCATCTTCTTGATTCCATTACTGTATCTTTCTTCTACCAGTATAAAATCGATTTGGTTTCTGTATTTATCCCCTGGTGATTTCAAAGTGTAGAGCCTCCTCTTGTGGTCCTTAAACCACGTGTGTGCCGCTATCAGCTGCCTTTCCCTGCAGATGTCAATTAACCATTCGCCTCTGTCATTTCTCTTTCCAAGACCATGACTGCCTACTATGTTTCCCTCTTTCCCTTCTCCCACAACGGCGTTCCAGTCTCCCATTACTATTTTGCAGCATTTTTTTATTTTCGTCCATTATTCTCTCTATTACATTCTACGTTTCCTCTACAATTTGGTCATCATGTTCTGAAGTTGGCATATACACCTGGACAATCAGTAAATCTTTTTGTGCTCCTTTCAGCCTTACACCAATTACTCAATCATTTGCATAAGATACATATTCCACACAGTTAGCCAATTCCTTTGTCATAATCATTCCTACTCCATTCATTCCTTTTATTTCTCCTCCTGAGTAGCACAATACATATTCATCTGACTGCAACTCTCTATGTCCATTCCATCTTACCTCAGCAACTCCTACAAGGTCCATATGATTCTTTTCCATCTCTCTTTTAAGGTTTTCTAGTTTTATTGCTTGTAGCAGAGTTCTAACATTCCAGGTACCAATTCTCGTTTTTATTTTTTGCCTCCTTTCAAGTCTCCCCCCCCCCCCCCCCCCCCGAAGATCCGAATGGGGGACTATTTGACTATTTTACCTGCGGACACTGATTTAACATGAGAGGAAGCCATTTTTGTGGATAAAATGGAGACTGCATTATGCAGGGAAGATAATCTGCGGTGGTATTCCGTTGCCTTCCGCATAGTCAGGTATTCGGTACCAACAACTAAGATAACTTTAGCGTAAAAGTTCAGAAAGGTTAACGTAATTTCACAGTGTAATTTTGCAGTGACTTTACATTCACGACTGCTCTCGGCTATGGACGCCATCCGATACTTTTTAATGCAATGAATCACTTCCTCAACAATGACTATTAACATAGGCGTTCTGAGCGTGGACAGATTTCTGCCCAGACTAGCAACTTACCGAACGCCCGCTTAGATGCGGATGCCACAAGAGACTCTCTGTCTCGAGCCTTTTAACCAATCACAGCCCAGAAAATTCGCGCAGCCATATATGGCGGTACTTCATTCAGCCAATAACAAGCGAGGACGCCGTTCACAGGTGGACTATAGCTTCATAACTCGTCACCAAGACGCCACCGATGTCCTTTACCCACGAAGTATGTCTTGTGGCATATTGCATTAACATTTACTCAATATCAGTTTAACATAAGTATTACAAGCTTTGTCGTTATCTGATAAAGACAGCGCACGCCAGAAACGACGGCTGCACGGAGGGATCTCCTGGCGTTTTTCGTTAGTAAAAGTGACACAAAGTCTCCTAGCAGACCTACTTTTGCTGTGTCCATCAACCTCAAAACACGGGTCCATCCCCATGGAACACATAGAAAGCAACAAAGGTGCTACTCTCCAATCGCGTGGTTCCAGACTGAAGCGCCTAGAACCGCTCGGCCAACCCGGCCGGCGAGCGTCTTGAAAGTTGGAGGAAAGAAATACAAGTGTGGGGCTAGAAATCACAATACTGCATTAATCAACTCCTAAACATGGGAAAAAGGCTGAAAGGCACTTACGAAAAAGTGACTACGAGAACATTACAACAGCGGGAAATGACGTTCCGAAGAATAAAATAAAATGAAAAAAATTACACTAGCGGCAAGAATAGACACCGGGGCGGCGAATTAACAGCTGGAGCTCAAGGCAATCCCGCTATGGCACCGACAACCAAAAATAGTAATAATGAGCACAAATTAGAAATATACAGAAAACACATCAGACATAATTATTAATGTATATTCTTGCCACAGAAAATCATACAAATACGCATGTTTTAAAACAATGATTAACAGACTAAGAAATCTACCTTCAGAACATAAAGCCATACAAAAAGAATTCACAATTCTTACTTACGCAGTTCAACAAAATGACTTCGATCCAAGCACAGTGGAAAATCTGTACGTAAAATGCAATAAACCTAAACCCATTACGATTCATAACTACATAACATTAACAAATGAAATGCCTAAACTTACAGAGGATATATATATCCAACGAACTGAATGCATTACTAAAGAAGACAACGGTCAAATTCGCGTACAGAAGCGGAAACAAACCCAAGACACTGACACAGTCCGATAAAGCATAATCATTATTATACGCACAACCAGGCGTACGTAAAATCTGTTGTAAAGGACAAATAGGCAGATTGGGTACAGAGAAGAACAAGAAATAGCAAGACATACCAATCCACGATCTTCAACCACTTTAGAACAGAAAGACATATAACAGACACAATGAATATCTCACGTATAACACCAAAGGAATTTAAAGCGACGTTTTGGATAAATCGAAATCTACACTCCTGGAAATTGAAATAAGAACACCGTGAATTCATTGTCCCAGGAAGGGGAAACTTTATTGACACATTCCTGGGGTCACATGATCACACTGACAGAACCACAGGCACATAGACACAGGCAACAGAGCATGCACAATGTCGGCACTAGTACAGTGTATATCCACCTTTCGCAGCAATGCAGGCTGCTATTATCCCATGGAGACGATCGTAGAGATGCTGGATGTAGTCCTGTGGAACGGCTTGCCATGCCGTTTCCACCTGGCGCCTCAGTTGGACCAGCGTTCGTGCTGGACTGCAGACCGCGTGAGACGACGCTTCATCCAGTCCCAAACATGCTCAATGGCGGACAGATCCGGAGATCTTGCTGGCCAGGGTAGTTGACTTACACCTTCTAGAGCACGTTGGGTGGCACGGGATACATGCGGACGTGCATTGTCCTGTTGGAACAGCAAGTTCCCTTGCCGGTCTAGGAATGGTAGAACGATGGGTTCGATGACGGTTTGGATGTACCGTGCACTATTCAGTGTCCCCTCGACGATCACCAGTGGTGTACGGCCAGTGAAGGAGATCGCTCCCCACACCATGATGCCGGGTGTTGGCCCTGTGTGCCTCGGTCGTATGCAGTCCTGATTGTGGCGCTCACCTGCACGGCGCCAAACACGCATACGACCATCATTGGCACCAAGGCAGAAGCGACTCTCATCGCTGAAGACGACACGTCTCCATTCGTCCCTCCATTCACGCCTGTCGCGACACCACTGGAGGCGGGCTGCACGATGTTGGGGCGTGAGCGGAAGACGGCCTAACGGTGTGCGGGACCGTAGCCCAGCTTCATGGAGACGGTTGCGAATGGTCCTCGCCGATACCCCAGGAGCAACAGTGTCCCTAATTTGCTGGGAAGTGGCGGTGCAGTCCCCTACGGCACTGCGTAGGATCCTACGGTCTTGGCGTGCATCTGTGCGTCGCTGCGGTCCGGTCCCAGGTCGACGGGCACGTGCACCTTCCGCCGACCACTGGCGACAACATCGATGTACTGTGGAGACCTCACGCCCCACGTGTTGAGCAATTCGGCGGTACGTCCACCCGGCCTCCCGCATGCCCACTATACGCCCTCGCTCAAAGTCCGTCAACTGCACATACGGTTCACGTCCACGCTGTCGCGGCATGCTACCAGTGTTAAAGACTGCGATGGAGCTCCGTATGCCACGGCCAACTGGCTGACACTGACGGCGGCGGTGCACAAATGCTGCGCAGCTAGCGCCATTCGACGGCCAACACCGCGGTTCCTGGTGTGTCCGCTGTGCCGTGCGTGTGATCATTGCTTGTACAGCCCTCTCGCAGTGTCCGGAGCAAGTATGGTGGGTCTGACACACCGGTGTCAATGTGTTCTTTTTTCCATTTCCAGGAGTGTATATACCCACAGACAGACATTGATAAAATGTTTAATGAACAACCGGAGCTGAAACAAAAATTATCTATGTAACTTTATTGAAATCATACAGCTCGATTCCGGATCATCGAAACAAAATAAAAACAAAGATAAACACACTAAGAAAACATAAATATTATACTGCCACGCCATAGGTTACTTCGGCACAAATAGATACAGGAATTTTAATCATACACCATCGCTGGATTTACTGTCAATCGTAGCTGTCAAAACTACAACAGTATATACCACCGATACAAGACCTAAGCTGACATTTACGAACAACAGCACTGATAAATAATGTAAATGGCTAACGAATAAAATTAGCCTGAAA
This sequence comes from Schistocerca nitens, assembly GCF_023898315.1. NCBI lineage: Eukaryota > Metazoa > Arthropoda > Insecta > Orthoptera > Acrididae > Schistocerca > Schistocerca nitens. The sequence continues at coordinate 364,212,149 of NC_064621.1, forward strand.
TTGAAGTCTCTTACTTACAAGGAAACCTCCACATCGCACCTCCCTCAGATTTAGTTATAAGTTGACACAGTGGATAGGCCTTGAAAAACTGAACACAGATCAATCGAGAAAACAGGAAGAAGTTGTGTGGAACTATGAAAAAAATAAGTAAAATATACAAACTGAGTAGTCCATGCGAACATAGCCAACATCAAGGAGATTGGGAGTTAAGGAACGCCGTGGTCCCGTGGTTAGCGGGAGCAGCTACGGAACGAGAGGTCCTAGGTTCAAGTCTTCCCTCGAGTGAAAAGTTTAATTTTTTAATTTCAGTTTATGTGACAAACTCTTATGTTTTCATCACTTTTTTGTGAGTGATTATCACATCCACAAGAAAACCTAAATCGGGCAAGGTAGAAGAATCTTTTTACCCATTCGCTAAGTGTACAAGTTAGGTGGGTCGACAACATATTCCTGTCATGTGACGCAATGCCGTCACCAGTGTCGTATAGAATATACCAGACGTGTTTTCCTGTGGAGGAATCGGTTGACCTATGACCTTGCGATCAAATGTTTTACAGTGAACAGAGACGTCAATGAACGAACGGACAGATCATAACTTTGCGAAAATAAAGAAGGGAAAACTTGAACCATTGACCTCTCGTTCCGTAACTACTCACTCTAACCACGGGACCACGGCGCTCCTGTGCTGAGGTTCTGCTTGATATTGTATATCTTGCAAATGGACTACTCGGTTTGTATATTTTGCTTATTTTATTCATAGTTCCACACAACTTCTTCCTGTTTTCTCGATTGATCTGTGTTCAGTTTTTCAAGGCCTATCCACTGTGCCAACTTATAACTAAATCTGAGGGGGGTGCGATGGGGAAGTTCCCTTGTTAGCAATAAGGTTGTAAGATAGCGATAGCGCCATGATGCAATAGGAATGTAAGTACTAACACACAATCAAACAAAATTTTTATTAGTTATAACTTTGCAACTGTTTCAAAGCACGTTGCCTGCAGATAGCTTGGAGATGGCTACAGGGCTGAAATAGGTCTATTGCTACCGTATAATCTATGGCAATAAAACAACATCAATTATGGCAGCATTTTGGTTCAACACTATTATTACAATGTCATTAGAAGATTTTTAGACAACATGTTTGTGGAGAGAAGCAGCGATTTGTATGATTAATCAATAATTCAAAAACAGTCTTATTCGTATTATTATTATCATACCGACAACCGGTTTCAACCCGATGTCGGGTAAACCGGTTGGCGGTATAATAATAATAATAAATGCGATTAAGACTGTCTTTGAATTATTCATTGGAAGATACCTACAACTCTGCAGGCCTGTGAGAAAATAAAATAAATCTTTAGAGAGCGTTTTCCCTTGTGGCCCACTTATGTATTATATTCTAGAACTTGAAAGTAGCTTCTGCCTCTTTCCAATCACACAACCTGAGCCAAATCCGCTGAGCTACGTCCTCCGCCCCACCCTTACTAGAGGGACTCTTAGCTGTTTTATTCACGCACGTGCCAGTGCCGTGCTCCCTCGTGCTAACACCACAGGAGGACTGAAAAAGCATAAACATCTTTGCTATTTCGGATCACGTTCTAATTTCGTCCAATGCTTCCACCCTATACAGCACAGCAAAAAGGTTATAAGGGGTCCAAAGAGGTCAGACCACGTTCGATGGGGTTACAGCTTTATTGCTCGTTGAGAAATGGTTCAAATGGCTCTGAGCACCATGGGACTCAACTGCTGAGGTCATTAGTCCCCTAGAACTTAGAACTAGTTAAACCTAACTAACCTAAAGACATCACAAACATCCATGCCCGAGGCAGGATTCGAACCAGCGACCGTAGCGGCCTTGCGGTTCCAGACTGCAGCGCCTTTAACCGCACGGCCACTTCAGCCGGCGCTCGTTGAGAAGAGTTGAATCATCTTGTGGGGGGGGGGGGGGGAGAAAACATCAGCAATGTCAAAGGTTGTCTAGAAAATCGTTCTGTTGCACATCGCACTGCAACTGTCGTTTTCGGTCGCAAAATGTGTATAAATAAAAGCCCAAAGGGAAGGAGCGGTTCAATTAATTCCTTTCACATCAGCTCTCGGAGAGCTTTTCATGTCTATTCTTAGCGATGATTTGTCTAGTATATTTTCCCTCAGTCACCCACAAGAAAATCGCGAATCTGATTTCATCGCAGAGCAGAGGCGTCTAGAGAAGCGGTGAGGTGTGGCTAAAGGGATGGTAGGGGTGGGGAGGGGGGAGTGGCGAATGACGACCATCCTATCGTGTGACACGTCCACAGTGGTGTTTTACACATTGTGGTGTTGGTGCCACCTTAAACCTCACATCAACTTCTGACCTCTGGCCTTTTCTTCGCTTGTGTCGGCGCTTCTTTGTTTGGAGAGTCGCCGAGCCTCAGGTGACGTGGGAGAGAGCCACAATTTTGCACCATTACAGAGGAAGCTCCATGGCACCTTTGAACCAAATTTCCAACTTCAGCGCTGCACTGGGGCAAAATTACAGGGCTATAAAAAAGTGACCCGTTAATTCTTTTCCACAGTATGTTAGAAGCTGAATGTGGTGTCTGTAGTACATACACTATTACTACACTCATGTTCATAAATTAAGGATAATGAAGATACATGGTGAAACAACGCTCTGGTGGGCGGTTTGCGGGTTTAAATCACCTCGAGGTATGACCATGCGGTGCATTTGACCTGCGGTCGTCGCACGGTGGCTCTGGCAGCAGTCCACATACACAGAGGTGTGATGGTGCACGTCAGAGTACGGTGCAGCGAGTAAGTGTGCAGACGTGCTAATGGTGACTGTGTGTTGAAAATGGCTCAAAGAACGCGTATTGACGACGTTACGAGGGGTAGAATACTAGGGCGACTGGTGGCTGGTCAAACACAGCAGGTCATAGCACGGGCCCTCCGTGTGCCACAGAGTGTGATCTCAAGATTATGGCAACGATTCTAGCAGACAGGAAACGTGTCCAGGCGCTACAGTACGGGACGTCCACATTGTAGAACACCACAAGAAGACTGATATCTCACCATCAGTGCCCGCAGACGGCCACGGAGTACTACAGATAGCCTTGCTCGGGACCTACCGCAGTCACTGGAATAGTTGTCTCCAGACACACTGTCTACAGACGACTGAACAGACGACTGAACAGACTTGGTTTATTCGCCCGGAGACCTGCAAGGTGCATTCCACTGACCCCTGGTCACAGGAGAGCCAGTAAAGCCTAGTGTCAAAAACACAGTACATGGTCATTGGAACAGTGGTCCCAGGTTATGTTCACGGAGGAGTCGAGGTATAGTCTGAACAGTGATTTTCGCCGGGTTTTCATCTGGCGTGAGCCAGGAACTAGGTACCAACCCCTTAATATCCTTGAAAGGGACCTCTATGGAGATAGTGGTTTGATGGTGTGGGGTGGGATTTTGGTTGGTGCACGTACTCCCCTGCATGTCTGACAGATGAACTATAACAGGTCAGGTGTATCGGGACGTCATTTTACACTAGTATGTCCACCTTTTCAGGGGTGCAGTGCGTCCCACCTCCCTCCTGATGGATGGTAACACACGGCCCCACCGAGCTGCTATCGTGGAGGAGTACCTTGAAACAGAAGATATCAGGCGAATGGAGTGGCCTGTCTGTTCTCCAGACCTAATCCCATCGAGCACGTCTGGGATTCTCTCGGTCGACGTATCGCTGCACGTCTTCAAACCCCTACGACACTTCAGGAGCTCCGACAGGCACTGGTGCAAGAATGGGAAGCTATACCCCAGCAACTGCTCGACCACCTGATGCAGAGTATGCCAACCCGTTGTGCGGCCTGTGTACGTGTGCATGGTGAACATACCCCATATTGATGTCGGAGTACATGCGCAGGAAACAGTGGCGTTTTGTAGCACATGTGTTTCGGGACGGTTTTCTCAACTTATCACCAATACTGTGAACTTAGCGCCAGTTTTGTGTAGCGCCACGTCGTGTGGCACCACATTCTTGGATTGTCCTTTATTTATGAGCATGAGTGTAGAGCAAAATTTTCATCCGGCAGCGAAAAATGGACGGAAGATTAGGGTTCATCTACAGTCAACGACGAGGTCATTAGAGACGACGGAAATAGAGAAGGTAATTGGCTATGTCGTTTTCAGAGGAACCACGCCAGCATTTACCTGACGCGATGCAGAGGAAGGACGGTAATGCTAAATCTGAGTGCCGGGCGGAGATCTAAACCAACATTCTCTCTGTTCAGTAGCTAAATATACGATACAATATAACTGCTATACCGTTTCTTCGGGGAGTGTCCGTCCAGCAACACATGGAAGAGAATGATTCCGAGCAGTCTGTATGCGTCAAGTTACTAATATTTGAATCGGATCGCAATTTCAGCAAAATCGTTATCTGTGGAAGCTACCGACTCAGGTTCGAGTCCTTCTCTGGCGCACTGTTTGAATCTGGCAGAAAGTCTCGCTGCAGCGTACGTTATAGGACAAAGGCCAAGTTTTTATTTACGCTGCAAACATATCCGTGTTTCGTGGTTGTCTTTGTTTTTTAGCTTTGCTCTGAAGGAGCGCTGTCTTCGCTGACAAGTCATTAGTTAATGACTAGTGGGGCTACCTAATTACTCATTCTGGCAAAGTGAGCTCGCAAACCATCATCCATGCTCCGAATAACGGAGCTGGATCTATACTTTAAATAATGGAACCCGGAGAGCGTTAATTACCCTTTGACACTCACCAGCTTTGCCTGTCGCTAATTACCCCGCAATTAAGGCCTAGCTAGCAGGAGCAAGAAGCAGTCTTGTCAGCCACATAAGGGTCGCGAGTCGGAAACAACGAGAAGCGTCCATTCACCCTGTCTACCACACCCCTACCAGAAAACAAAGCCCCTTGCAGCTTTCTGCATCAGTCCACCAGTGTTCGATAGCTGATGCATCTGCTGGTACCGTGGGACTGCAACAACTTGCATTTAAGCTCACAGTGACATCCACCTACGTCTACCTTTTTTATAAGGACCTCACGTGAACACACAATAGTGTATTCTGCTTACCTCTATGACCTAGAGAAGTTTCCGAACGTATTTCTAAGGGTGCGAACCTCCACTATTGCGATATAATCCAACGCAGCATACGTAAAACGGTCAGAACTAACCACGAATTCTTGTGTGCTTTACACCTGCAGCATCATTCTGTTTTACCACGCCATTGCTTCGTACTTCCAGTACAATGATGGTTACGTGGCTATCGGACGCTATACCTGTTTCGTCGGATCCTCGACGTGCATTCAAAGCAGTACCTCGAATCAGCGATTAAGTAACTACCATCACCGCAACACATAGTCTCATTTATCCCAGCAGCATCCGACCAAAAACCTAAAATATTCGCAAACTCATTTTCTCCCGCTGTCATCTGCTCTTGGAACACTCAACCCTGGACAAAAATACTCTCCGTGGGTCATCTTGTAACGTTCTTTAAAAGTAAGTAATGAGAAAGCTTTACGATTACGTTGAATGAAGTGTGATCTGTGGAATGGATACAGAACTCGAATTGTGGTGCTGCGCGTTGTAACTCTAAGTAGCGTGCTTATTCTTTGTTATTGTTAGCAAAATTTTACACAAATCGATGGGGCAATGCAGCTCCCAGCACCAACAACGAAATACAGACACTGCAAAATACATTCAGCCCCTTAGGCACTGAATCATCTGGCACTGTTCGAAGGTGATGACTATGGTCATTGTGCACATAACAAATAAATTAAATTATCTTACCTCTTTAACAGCATCGTTGTAACGCGATGTATTCTGGTCTCTCATAAAAATATGTAAATGCTAGCTACAGGCTCAGCAGTGTGCAATACTGGCGATAATACTTCAAATGCACATTAAATTCATTTGGCTGCTAAACTAGAACACAAAAGAAAATCCATGTTCTTTGAAAAATATGACCTGGACTGGGAGGCCGTACTGATTATGGTAAATTACTAACACTCAGTTTTTTTAGCAAGATTATATTGCAAGTTAATTTTGGGTTTTCAAAAAATCTGACACTTGAAGTTACATTACTCGCAACTGATTCACAAACAATGAGATTTAAATACCAAGTATTATCTTAACTTCAATAATCCATTTGTCAAAACCGTTTACGTACATTCTGGGGTTACTCAACAATTACAAATTATCAGCCAACCCATCTATACTAACGCGCTGGTGAAAACAGAAATCATAATTATTGAACATCTTTACTTTGGTTGCATGAAGACTTGTGCTTCCATATTCAACAGTACTGACATACCTACATCAATCTAACTCTTGGTGGCTTCACACGGCACACGCCAAAAACTGCGTACTCCATCATTTTTCCCTCACAGACAGCTGCCTACAACTGAGCGACAAGCGCTCTCCTACTCCAACAAAGCAGTATCTTGGGCTCCGCGGTCGCGCACAGTTAGCGATCCGCTTTATAAAGCCTGTCAGAGGCATTCATCGTTTATAATATCCTAGCTTCATTTTAATTTGTTAATATTTTTATCTTATTCTGCTGCCACATACAAGTGTGCCCCCAGTACACTCCTTTCAATGTAATTGGGCTCAAATTGCACACAAGGCCTTTTTGAACAATAAATACAATATTGCTTCAAAATGTTACAATTTACTATAAACTCACCTGTTAAATGAGTTCTTCCACGTGTCGCACTTAGGTGCAATATGCACTTATCTCTGCAGTGATTTACTAATTCTTTCGAATATTCCCGCTACATATTGCAAATCCTGATAAGACTGTACAGTTTTCTGTTCCAGTTCTTGAATCGTATCAATTGTCGTGCTGTACACTTCACTTTTCAGATGTTACAACACAGAGAAGTCCAGAGGACAGAGTCCACGGTACAGGCGCTGCTCGACCTGCCGGTCTTACACCGTACTGGCGTGATAGATGTCTCGCTTCAGCAGCAAACTGTGTGGGTACCCATCATGCATGTAGCACATTCCGCAACCATCGGCCATGGATGAAATTTGAGCATAATTAAATGGGGACTTAATCGAAAAGTTAACATTTCAACACATATGTACTAACCATGACAATATTTCATACTGCAGCGATCTGGAGTGAGTGGGTCTGCTACAGTGTAGAGGTGGTGGAGTCGCGTGGTGTCGAGGCGATGGTACTTGCCAGTGGTGGCTGAGATAACTCGATTGCAAGGTAGAACAGCTTCATTCAGTCTTGTGCGACTACACCGACGGAAATAATTCCAACACCAAGAAATAATCAAAGTAGAGTAATGAAATTTCGGGAATACATTTGTCTACGTAACATATTTAAGCGATTAACTGTGCAAGTTCACAGGTTTAATAAAAGCGCCAGAAAAGCCATTGCAGATTTTAAATACAGGTACATTAATAACTGTGCAATCGCTAGAACATCGAATGCAGCCACATAAATATACATGCATTGTATGGTAAACCTATCGAATGTAACTTTGTGAGATGGAGCTGCACTTGGTTCGTCAATACAGGGACGACTAATGCTCGTTGTGGGTGACGCCGGAGTTATCGTCCGAGGATGTCCCATACGTGCTTGAATGGAGACAAATCTGCTGATCCAAGAGGCCAAGGCAACATATCCACTCTCTGTCGAGCACGTTGGGTTACAACAGCAGTATGTGCGCGAGCGTTATCCTGTTGAAAAACACCCCCTGGAATACCGTTTATGAATTGCAACACAATGCGTCGAATGACCAGACTGTCGTACAGATTTGCAGTTGGGGCCGTGCAATAACGACGAGAGGTCTCCTGCTGTTCGTAGGAAATCACACCCAAGACCGTAACTCCAGGTGTAGGTGTAGCGTGTCTAGGCCGCAGACAATTTGACTGTAGGTGCTACAGTGGCCTTTCTAACCAAAGCAGGGCCATCACTGATCCGGTTTGCATCGGAAAACACAGATCTCCACCCTGCCCTTCAATGTGCTCTCACGTGACGCCAGTGAAGTCGCAAATGACAGTGTTTTGGGGTCAGTGGGATGCACTCTACAGGGCGTCTGGCTCGGAGCTATCCCTGAAGTAATCGATTGGTAACAGGTAGCTATGTCGCTTTAAATGCCCAACATAGGATGGACAAAGGATGGGAGACGTGGAATGGCGAACTCAGTATGAGCACATCATTTTTCTTTAAGAAATTACGAATTTATTTCAAAATATGCCAGTAGTCAGAATGATAATTAAGACCACAATGTTCTCTTCCACCTGATATACAGGGTGTTACAAAGAGGTACGGCCAAACTTTCAGGAAACATTCCTCACACACAAAGAAAGAAAATATGTTATGTGGACATGTGTCCGGAAACGCTTACTTTCCATGTTAGAGCTCATTTTATTACTTCTCTTCAAATCACATTAATCATGGAATGGAAACACACAGCAACAGAACGTACCAGCGTGACTTCAAACACTTTATTACAGGAAAAGTTCAAAATGTCCTCCGTTAGCGAGGAACCTGCATCCACCCTCTGTCGCATGGAATCCCTGATGCGCTGATGCAGCCCTGGAGAATGGCGTATTGTATCACAGCCGTCCACAATACGAGCACGAAGAGTCTCTACATTTGGTACCGGGGTTGTGTAGACAAGAGCTTTCAAATGCCCCCATAAATGAAAGTCAAGAGGGTTGAGGTCAGGAGAGCGTGGAGGCCATGCAATTGGTCCGCCTCTATCAATCCATCGGTCACCGAATCGGTTGTTGAGAAGCGTACCAACACTTCGACTGAAATGTGCAGGAGCTCCATCGTGCATGAACCACACGTTGTGTCGTACTTGTAAAGGCACATGTTCTAGCAGCACAGGTAGAGTATCCAGTATGAAATCATGAGAACGTGCTCCACTGAGCGTAGGTGGAAGAACATGGGGCCCAATCAAGACATCACCAACAATTCCTGCCTTAACGTTCACAGAAAATCTGTGTTGATGACGTGATTGCACAATTGCGTGCGGGTTCTCGTCAGCCCACACATGTTGATTGTGAAAATTTACAATTTGATCACGTTGGAATGAAGCCTCATCCGTAAAGAGAACATTTGCACTGAAATGAGGATTGACACATTGTTGGATGAACCATTCGCAGAAGTGTACCCGTGGAGGCCAATCAGCTCCTGCACACACTGTACATGGTACGGTAATAACTGGTTCTCCCGTAGCACTCTCCATACAGTGACGTGGTCAACGTTACCTTGTACAGCAGCAATTTCTCTGACGCTGACATTAGAGTTATCGTCAACTGCACGAAGAATTGCCTCGTCCATTGCAGGTGCCCTCGTCGTTCTAGGTCTTGCCCAGTCGCGAGTCATAGGCTGGAATGTTCTGTGCTCCCTAAGACGCCGATCAATTGCTTCGAACGTCTTCTTGTCGGGACACCTTCGTTCTGGAAATCTGTCTCGATACAAACGTACCGCGCCACGGCTATTGCCCCGTGCTAATCCATACATCAAATGGGCATCTGTCGACTCAGCATTTGTAAACATTGCACTGACTGTAAAACCACGTTCGTGATGAACACTAACCTGTTGATGCTACGTACTGATGTGCTTGATGCTAGTACTGTAGAGCAATGTGTCGCACGTCAACACAAGCACCGAAGTCAACATTACCTTCCTTCAATTGGGCCAACTGGCGGTGAATCGAGGAAGTACAGTACATACTGACGAAACTAAAATGAGCTCTAACATGGAAATTAAGCGTTTCCGGACACATGTCCACATAACATCTTTTCTTTATTTGTGTGTGAGGAATGTTTCCTGAAAGTTTGGCCGTACCTTTTTGTAACACCCTGTATAATAATGAACAGCAAGTTTCGTTACATAAGCAGTCCTTAAAACAAGACGAAATCAATTTAAACATCATGCTTCATTTACAGAAGCAAATTTAAAATGAACAAACAATAATTGAAATAACTGCTGTTTATCACAATAAGTAGGACGAAGCCAGCCTTACTCCCACAGGGGCCACTCTTAAGACTCAGTAGACAACAAGTTAAAGTAACCCAAAATTTTAAACGGCCGTAAGGCCCTTAAATAAAACCCACACAAGTATAACACTGGAATTAAGTAAAGCTTCCTAAATTAAATTACTCAACAGCCAAGAATAAGAACCTATCCTCCGAGAAACAAAGCAAATTAACAACTTTAAGTCTGGAAATCTTCGGATGAGTTAAAATAAGTCTGCAACCAAGTTACGGCAAGCTGACTATCAAGAGCAGTGAATTACCGATGGAATTCAAACGTTCTGAAACTTACGTACAGTAAATTATCTTAAACTCAAGTACAGAAATACGAGGGATGGAACTTCGATAGTGGCAACTATTTATTCACAACCGATACAAAAGTGTTACACGTTTTCACCTGTTACTGTCTTTCAGTCACCAGCGTTGTGTAGAACCCGTTGGCGTGGAAGGCGTAACATACCGTTAGCAGAGCCTGTTCTGTCGATGGTGCGAATGGAGCGGTCTACTGCCTGTCGAATCTCCGGACAGTTCTGAAGCGAATGCCACGAAGTGGTTCCGTCATCTTCGGAATCAAATCAGAGTCACAAGGATTTAAGTCCGGGGAGTATAGTAGATGGTACAGTACTTCCCAGTACCATCGACCGAACAGAGCACCCACAACTTGCGCTGTATGCGCCCGTGCATTGTCGTGCAAAATGATGGGTGGGTTGCGCAGAAAGTGTCACTGCTTCTTTCGCAAAACTTTTTTTTTTTGGAGCACCACCTGCGAACAGCTCCCTTTCTCTCTCTCTCGCATTTCTTTTTTGTCATCTGTTCGGTTTGATGCTGTGCGCCGCGAATTCCTCTCCTGTGTCAACCCCTTCAACTTTCATCTCGGAGTAGCACTTGCAACCTATGTCCTCAGTTATTTGCTGGATGTATTACAGTTTCTATCTTCCTCTATAGTTTCTGTCCGCAACAGATCCCTCTAGTACCATGGAAGCTTTTTTGTGATATCCTAACAAATGTCCTATCATCCCGCCCCTTCTTCTTCTCAGTGTCTTCCACATATTCTTTTCCTCTCCCATTCTGAGCAGGTCCCCCTCATTCCTCACCTTATCTGTCCACCTAATTTTCAACATTCATCTTCAGCACCACATCTCAAATGCTTCGATTCTCTTCTGTTCTGGTTTTTCCATACTCCATGTCTCAAAAGCATCCAATGCTGTTCTCCAAATGTACATTCTTAGAAATTTTCTTCCTCAAATTACGGCCTACTTTTGATACTAGTAGACTTCTCTTGATCAGGAATGCCCTTTTTGCCACTGCTAGTCTGTTTTCTACATCCTACTTGCTGCGTCCCTCATTAGAAATTTTGCTGCCTAGGCAGTAGAAATTCCTTAACTTCCTCTACTTTGTGACCATAAATCCTGATGTTAAGTTTCTCACTGTTCTCACTTCTGCTACTTCTCATTACTTTCGTCTTTCTTCAATTTGCTCTCAATCCTTATTCTGTACTCATTATACTGTACATTCCATTCAACAGATCATGTGATTTTTCTGCACTTTCACTGGGAATTCCAATGTGATCAGTGAATCATATCATTGATATCCTTTCAACTTGAATTTTAATTCCACTCCTGAACCTTTCTTTTATTTCCATCGTTGCTTTTTCGATGTACAGACTGAACGGTAGGCACGAAAAACAACATCCCTGTCTTACATCCTATTTAATCAGAGCGAGAGCTTCGTTCGTGGTCGTCCACTCTGATTATTCCCTCTTGGCTCTTACATATATTTTATTTTGCCCATCCTTCGCTATAGCCTACTCCGATTTTTCCAGGAATTGCGAACATCTTGCACAATTTTACATTGTCGAACGCTTTTTCCAGGTCTACAAATCCTGTGAACGTGTCCTGATTTTTCTTTAGTCTTGCTTCCATTATCATTTCAGCTAGATAATGCCGGACCGCACACGCCCGAGTTTCTATGGTTCAAATGGCTCTGAGCCCGATGGGACTTAACTTCTCAGGTCATCAGTCCCCTAGAACTTAGAACTACTTAAACCTATCTAACCTAAGGACATCACACACATCCATGCCCGAAGCAGGATTCGAATCTCCGACCGTAGCGGTTGCGCGGTTCCAGACTGTAGCGCCTAGAACCGCTTGGCCATACAGGCTGGCGAGAGTTTCTACTGCTTGTCTTCTTGCTTGCCGAATGGTATACCTTGGCTAGTAAGATCGCCGCATGTCTCGTAGTTGAGAACGTTTGGAGCATTCTGGGCACGGCCCTCCAACCATCTGGGGATGTTGACAATCTAACCCGCCAATTGGACAGAATGTGACACGACATCCCTCAGGAGAACATCCAACAACTCTATTAGTCAATGTCGAGCCGAAGAATTGCTTGTGTGAGAGTCAAAGGTGAACATCGCGTTATTTACGTGCTCAATTTGTGGGTCTTTCTCTTGAATAAATCATCCAAAAATTGAAGTTGTAATCATTTGCAGCAGGATTTTAGAACATATATTGCGTTCGAACATTATGAATTACCTCGAAGAAAACTATCTGTTGACATACAATCAATATGGGTGTAGAAAACCTCGTTCCTGTGAAACACAATTAGCTCTTTATTCACATGAAGTGTTGAGTGCTATTGACAAGGGATTTCAGATCGATTCCGTATTTCTGGATTTCCGGAAGGCTTTTGCCACTGTGCGACACAAGCGGCTCGTAGCGAAATTGCGTGCTTATGGAATATCATCTCAGTTATGTGACTGGATTTGTGATTTCCTGTCAGAGAGGTCACAGTTCGTAGTACTTGACGGAAAGTCATCGAGTAAAACAGAAGTGATTTCTGGCGTTCCCCAAAATAGTGTTATAGGCCCTTTGTGGTTTCTTATCTATATAAACGATTTGGGAGACAATCTGAGCAGCCGTCTTCGGTAGTTTGCAGATGACGCTGTTGTTAATCGACTAATAAAGTCATCAGAAGATCAAAACAAACTGCAAAACGATTTAGAAAAGGTATCTGAGTGGTGCGAAAAGTGGCAGTTGACCCTAAATAACGAAAAGTGTGAGGTCATCCACATGAGTGCTAAAAGGAACTCGCTAAACTTCGGTTACACGATATTTGGTATTCATTGCTTATTGTATATTCATGACACAATAGAGATCCCAGTATATAGAACTAGGAGTTCTTACAGAGGTAACCAATCATTCTTAGCATTTACAGACAGAATTTGTCTGTGTCGCAATGTTTGTTATTCCTTTATGATCCGTTTCGGTCATAGTCATCATCAGATCAAAGTAAAACCTGAAGCGTAGATATCGTGTGTCATATCGACAACTGTACTGTATTAACAAGAAACTGTACTGTAAATAACAGTGGTAAGTTCCAAGTTGAAGTCTTGTAAACACCACAGCTGTGACGAAGAAGCAGCTCCAATGACAAGATCATAGTCCAGTATGTGTTACGCAGGCCCGCCCGGTTAGCCGTGCGGTCTAACGCACTGCTTTCCGGGCGGGAAGACGTGCCGGTCCCCGCACAGTAGCCCTGGGTTCGGTGTGGGGCGGCGGTGGGTTGGGTGGACTGCTGTGGCCTGTTGTGGGGTTGTGTAGCACTGAGGGCTACGGCAGGGACGAATCCTCTCCGTCATTTCTAGGTCCCCAGTTCCATACAATACAACCTGTTAAGCATCGCTCACAGTGACAATATTATCACATCCCGTATTTTATATATGGGGAAAAAACTTTCTCTGATTTTCAGGCAATGTTGAGACCAGTGTAAAACTTATTCTGAAATTACGTGTTGCCTCATGACTCATCCACACTTTGATGTGAGACGTTAATGTGTGTCAGACTGGCTGGTTCAACCTATAATTTTTTATGATCAAGCAGCTTTATTAATCTGTTCGTATCTATGTTCCTAATGTGCTGACATCAGGTAAGAAGCAAGATTACGGTTCATCTTTCCCGTGAATACGACTTAAATACTTTAAGAGATTTTGTTGCCTTGTAAATTAGAATTAGAATTGGGAAAAGTGTGAATATTCTGCACCCGCGTGTTACCTAATAATTTTCATTTGTTTTTGGTACATTTACGCATTTTTCATATGTCACTTATACTTGTTGCTTTGCATACATTCTGCGCGTTGATGACTCGACAGGTGAACATTTACAAAATACCGGTTCGAGTGACTGCTGAGTACTGCTCATCAGCCTGTAACCGTTATCAGTTTGGATTAACATGAGGGATGAAGAAGATCCAATGAAGGGTGACGCTCTCTGTCATGGAATCGTTTAGTATGTGGGAAAGCGTTACGGAGATACTCAACAAACTCCAATTGCAGATGCTACTAGAGAGATATATGTATCCTCCCACAGACATCTCGGTCAATGACTAAGACGAGATAATCAGAGAAATTAGAACAAATACCAGGGCTTACAGACATCCTCCTTCCCACCAACCATAGGCGAATGAAACAAGGTCAGAAAATTACAGCGGTATCAGAAGTACTCTTTACCACGAACTGTGAAGTGCCTTTTTTAGGACATCAATTAGTCAACATACAAGGCATAGGACGCAAATCATCCATTATTCATGACTGAACCATGTCCATACTTATACGATATGATGTGAAATCAGTGGTTTTCGAAACGCGTCATGTCCACAGAAAGTAAAATAAATGTTGCATTTGCGTTGGTTACTTGTGAGTTCATAAATTCGACCCACACCTTTTCACACAAATCTTTGGAAGAGACCAGTCAGTAAGTTAACATATTTTGCGTATTTTCATTCAATAATGTCATATGAAATAACGTTGTGGGATATCTCAAAGAAAGCCAATGTTCATTGCTAAAAATAGACCGTAAGAATAATATGTGATGCTCAGCCACGATCATCTTGTAGACATATGTTTAAGGAGTTAGGTATTTTGACTACTGGTGCATAATATATTTATTCCCTCATAAAGTTTGTTGTAAATAATCCACTGCAGTTAAAAAAGAACAATAACTCACACACTTACAATACCACAAGTAAAAATGACATTGATTATTCCACAATAAGGCTGTATTTTGCGGAAAAATCGGTACACAATGCTGCGCCACCTATATATGGTTTAGTACTGGGTTTTGTCTTTAAATCTGTGTGTGATGCGGCACCTTCTCTTTCAAAACAACGGAGGGGTCAACAGGGCACCTACACAATTTCCTGCGCATTAAGTTGGTGCCATACGAACTGTCTTGATTGTGCTAAACTCTGGTTGTAGTTGATGGTAAGTGGTGCTCGTTGTTGCTAGACGATTTATCTATTCACTCTTTCTTTTCTCCATAACTGTCGTCAGCGCCTCCGGGTTTGTGATGGGCGCCGGCATTGTCACGACGTACGTAGGTTGGAACACCACGTCCTGGCAAACTCTGTCATCATGAGAATATTTCAAGAATATCGTGTTCGACTGGTTAAGATTCCAACAAAGTCAACATTTTTCTGCACCTTCATGCTAAAAAAAACTTTTGAAAGTTTGATAACGAAGCAGCATCTTACATCTGCGCCATAGGTGCGAGCAGGAAAAGGCCAATGAAAATGCCTACATTATGCTCCTACTTATGAGTGGCTGGAAGGCCTCAGTGTTAAATAGCTCCGTGTAGAATTTTTGGGACCTCGTGAAATCGGGAAGCTGTCGTGACGTGTAGAACCTGTGTGTCTTCTGGGGCGAAGGTTGTGCTTTCTTTGCCTATCTCAGAGGTCTGGAACAGAACATCTTTCGTGATAAACCGAGCAGTCTCTTGCACTACGTAAAATTGAGAGATTCCAAAAGTGTCTTCCCGTATGCGGACATGGATTTCGGGTGGAGACAGCCGGCCGAAGTGGCCGAGCGGTTAAAGGCGCTACAGTCTGGAACCGCACGACCGCTACGGTCGCAGGTTCGAATCCTGCCTCGGGCATGGATGTGTGTGATGTCCTTAGGTTAGTTAGGTTTAAGTAGTTCTAAGTTCTAGGGGACTTATGACCACAGCAGTTGAGTCCCATAGTGCTCAGAGCCATTTTTTCGGGTGGAGGCAGTCCTGTTTCCTGGTCGAGTGTTGTTGCTTACCCTGCACGCAGGCACCGACCTCATATTAGGTTCTGAAGTCAAATAACTCTCCACAGTGGTGTTCAGATGAGACAGACTTGAGAAAGTTTTGACGATAAATATAATCTTCTGGTTGGAGAAGTATTATCTGCCCAGATCGCATGAATTACATATGTGGACGACTAGTTTCTTCAAACTGTGATGACCATCTTCAAGTTTGTAAGAATATTTTCCCATTTACAACAATATTTTCAACGGTTTTTTACGCTCTGGTGGTCAACCTACAATTAGAAGAATATTTTTCAAAATACGACAAAAGTCATGGGATGGCAATATGCACATATACAGATCCGCGTACACAAGGTATAGAATGGCAGTGCATTGGCGGAGCTCTCATTTATACTCAGGTGATTCATTTAAAAGGCTTCCGACGTGATTATGGCCGCAAGACGGGATGTAATAGATTTTGAACACTGAACGGTAGTTGGAGTTAGACGCATGGGACATTCTGTTTCTGAAATCATTAGGGAATTCGATATTCCGAGATCCACAGTGTCAAGAGTGTGCTGAGAATATCAGATTTCAGGCACTACCTCTCACCACGGACAGCGTAGTGGCCGACAACCTTCACTTAACGACCGAGAGCAGCGGCGTTTGCGTAGAGTTGTCATTGCTAATAGACAAGCAACACCGAGTGAAATAACCGCACAAATCAATGTGGGACGTACTATAAACGTACCCCTTAGGACAGTGCGGCGAAATTTGGCGTTAATGGGCTATGGCAGCAGGCGACCGACGTGAAAGTCATTACTAACAGAACGACATCGCCTCTGGCGGGCTCGTGGCCATATCAGCTGCACCCTAGACGACTGGAAAACTGTAGGCTGGTCAGATGTGTCCCGACTGCAGTTGGTAAGAATTGATTTTAGGTATTTGAGAGTGGCGCAGACCCCTCGAATCCATAAACCCAAGTTGTCAGCAAGACTGTGGAAGCTGGTGATGGCTCCATAATGGTGTGGCCCTTGTTTACGTGGAATCGGCTGGGTCGTCTGGTCCAGGTGAACCAACTGCGACCCCTTCCAGTCATTCGTGGACTTCATGTTTCCAATCAACGAAGGCATTTTTGTGGATGACTATGGTACATTTCACTGAGCCACAAGTGTTCGCGATTGGTTTCAGAAACATTCTTTATGAACAGTTCGAGCGAATTATTTGGACATACAGGTCGTCCATCATGAATCCTGTCGAATATTTATTTGACACACTCGAGAGGTCAGATGGTACACAAAATGCTGCACCAGCAACACTTTCCCGATTATGGACGGCTACTGAGGCAGGATGGCTCAATATTTCTGCAGAGGACTTCCAGTGACTTTTTGAGTCCGTGCCACGCCGAGTTGTTGACACAGAGCAAAGAAGGTCAGTTACGATGTTAGGAGGTGTCCCATGACTTTGGTCACCTCGGCATGTGTGCGTTACATACCCTTAATGTACATCAGTTTAGCGTCAATGTATATTGTGCACTGTCAACTAGTCCTGAATACATATGAACTTAATTGTAATATAAATAAAAATAATTATGAAACATTCAGCGGCAAAAGTACAATAAAACGTTTCGAAGGTAAGATTCACATTCCTCGATGGTGCAGACGCATTAGTGTCGCAACATACATCAAATGATAAAATCGTACATGCGGTACACGTTCGAAAAACTTGTAGTTAAAACACATTTTGTGAACAAAGTGTTACTTGCTCTGTTCATGCTGAGAGCTGGCGGCACACTGCCCACCAGTAGTGAACAGGAATGTATCGTGTTACCACCACATTGCAGCAAGCTTCTACTTAATAACTAGGTAAACCTAATGTGCACACGTTCCCCATGTTTGTATAATATATACAATGATGACAGTACTCTACACTTGTAAGACCTTTTTTAAAATATTTAAAATAATTTGAAAAAGGTTTTCCATTAAGAGTCAACAAATGACCTTGCAAATCCTGTAAATAGGCGCACCATTTAAAAGCAGACAATCCAAAGTACTAGCTGTAAGCGCACTACATACAGTGGTATTTAACTGTTGCGTGGTAAGGGTATGTAACGCACATATTTTCAAAAATATTCTTCTAAATGTACGTTGAAAATACTTTTGTAAACATAAAAAAATTATTACAGG
The DNA here is from genome assembly GCF_023898315.1 of Schistocerca nitens. Lineage (NCBI taxonomy): Eukaryota > Metazoa > Arthropoda > Insecta > Orthoptera > Acrididae > Schistocerca > Schistocerca nitens. The sequence continues at coordinate 364,230,369 of NC_064621.1, forward strand.
TCTCATGATGGCAATTACACTTTCAAATGGCTCTGAGCACTATGGGACTTAACATCTGAGGTCATCAGTCCCCTAGAACTTAGAACTACTTAAACCTAACTAACCTAAGGACATCACACACATCCATGCCCGAGGCAGGATTCGAACCTGCGACCGTAGCGGTCGCGCGGTTCCAGACTGAAGCGCCTAGAACCGCTCGGCTACACCGGCCGGCCAATTACACTTTGCCGAAGCTGGTCGCCCCTATACGTAATTCATGCGATATGGGCAAATAGAATTGCTGCAACCCCAAAGTTAAATTTTCATAATAAGAGATCCCTCTCCTGCCGACAACGTCAGGTAAACCAATAAATTATGTTCCCTTCGTGAATATCTAAGTGAGGTATTTTTGCGTGATTCTTCCCCAACTGAAATTGAATGTATTCCCCCTTATCGCTTATAGGATCCATCTGATGGCAGTGTGTGAACTGTTAAAGGTGGACATATTCCACAACCCCGTGGCTCTTGATTATTGACTCGGGTGTAGCGAAAAGTTTAACCGTATCTCGCCGGTCAAAGCGCGGCTGGCGCCCCTTATTCACACTGATTTTTACGTGTGTAGCAGAGCGGAGAATTAATCCGGGTCGGTCAATAAACTTTTCCCATTAAATCAGCGGAGCTGCTCGCGTAATTTGTCTGGCGAGCCGTGCAGCGCCACGAGTACATGGGGCCTGGGCAGGGCCGCGTGTGTGATGTGGCGCAGCACTGCGGAAGCTCCGGGGCACGGAAGGAAGATTACGTTTCACTTATCCCTTCTCGCTATGGGACTTAACATCTATGGTCATCAGTCCCCTAGAACTTAGAACTACTTAAGCCTAACTAACCTAAGGACATCACACAACACCCAGTCATCACGAGGCAGAGAATCCTTCTCGCTAGGAAAAGCGAATTTCATACGTGCGGTCTGTCACAGGAAGCGTGATTTATTCACATTGAAGCACCAAAATAAATCAAAGCTCTAACCTGTTTACGACATTTTAGTAATTTAATACAGTGACGGAAAAAAATACCCACACAAAGGAGGAGCTGTGCGAGATAAACAAAGTTCGTAAGGCGTCTTTCTACACTCCTGGAAATTGAAATAATAACACCGTGAATTCATTGTCCCAGGAACGGGAAACTTTATTGACACATTCCTGGGGTCAGATACATCACATGACCACACTGACAGAACCACAGGCACATAGACACAGGCAACAGAGCATGCACAATGTCGGCACTGGTACAGTGTATATCCACCTTTCGCAGCAATGCAGGCTGCTATTCTCCCATGGAGACGAACGTAGAGATGCTGGATGTAGTCCTGTGGAACGGCTTGCCATGCCATTTCCACCTGGCGCCTCAGTTGGACCAGCGTTCGTGCTGGACGTGCAGACCGCGTGAGACGACGCTTCATCCAGTCCCAAACATGCTCAATGGGGGACAGATCCGGAGATCTTGCTGGCCAGGGTAGTTGACTTACACCTTCTAGAGCACGTTGGGTGGCACGGGATACATGCGGACGTGCATTGTCCTGTTGGAACAGCAAGTTCCCTTGCCGGTCTAGGAATGGTAGAACGATGGGTTCGATGACGGTTTGGATGTACCGTGCACTATTCAGTGTCCCCTCGACGATCACCAGTGGTGTACGGCCAGTGTAGGAGATCGCTTCCCACACCATGATGCCGGGTGTTGGCCCTGTGTGCCTCGGTCGTATGCAGTCCTGATTGTGGCGCTCACCTGCACGGCGCCAAACACGCATACGACCATCATTGGCACCGAGGCAGAAGCGACTCTCATCGCTGAAGACGACACGTCTCCATTCGTCCCTCCATTCACGCCTGTCGCGACACCACTGGAGGCGGGCTGCACGATGTTGGGGCGTGAGCGGAAGACGGCCTAACGGTGTGCGGGACCGTAGCCCAGCTTCATGGAGACGGTTGCGAATGGTCCTCGCCGATACCCCAGGAGCAACAGTGTCCCTAATTTGCTGGGAAGTGGCGGTGCGGTCCCCTACGGCACTGCGTAGGATCCTACGGTCTTGGCGTGCATCCGTGCGTCGCTGCGGTCCGGTCCCAGGTCGACGGGCACGTGCACCTTCCGCCGACCACTGGCGACAACATCGATGTACTGTGGAGACCTCACGCCCCACGTGTTGAGCAATTCGGCGGCACGTCCACCCGGCCTCCCGCATGCCCACTATACGCCCTCGCTCAAAGTCCGTCAACTGCACATACGGTTCACGTCCACGCTGTCGCGGCATGCTACCAGTGTTAAAGACTGCGATGGAGCTCCGTATGCCACGGCAAACTGGCTGACACTGACGGCGGCGGTGCACAAATGCTGCGCAGCTAGCGCCATTCGACGGCCAACACCGCGGTTCCTGGTGTGTCCGCTGTGCCGTGCGTGTGATCATTGCTTGTACAGCCCTCTCGCAGTGTCCGGAGCAAGTATGGTGGGTCTGACACACCGGTGTCAATGTGTTCTTTTTTCCATTTCCAGGAGTGTAGATCTGAAAGATGACACCTAGTCCAATTTCACGCCATTCTCACAAGCGTCGTGGTAGTAGTCCCATTGTGAGTATGCTTTTTATTTATTTATTTATTTATTTCTTACAGGGTGAGCCCCTCCACGCCGACATCGGCATGATGGCAACTCTGCATAAAGGTTTGTTTTCACTAAAGTGACGCCTCGCAGGATGTGAGTACTGTGATGTTTGCGTACGTCTGATTAAGGTTAACCATTAATACGTGCTCATCTGGATATACTACACATTGGGTCGAAAGTTGAACGTAGAGTAGTGAAGGGCTGAAGGAAAGAAGTGCCAAGGCAAGAGCAAAGGGAAAAAAAAACCTCTACGATAGTTGGGTCGGGTTGTAAGAGCAGTAGCGGTTTTCTTGCTGCCTGCGACAGGTCATGCAAGGGTAGACTTTGTTAGTAGTTGGTATCATGCAGGTCGATACCTTTGAGGTTATGCGGTGGTGTTACTCGGCGGCTACCACTGGGAGCCGGTGTTGATTTCTCGGTCAGCGTCAACATATCTGTATCAGTTAGGTTCATCACCGTTTTGTGTCCGATAGGTCATATATCAGATTCGCAGTGTATGTTGATGTTGGCGATTTGTTTGTGCGTCAGCGTGCGAGCTTGTCGGTTTTCCTGCTGTAGAATAATGTTGGTCGGCTTTAATAGCTGCATCATGAGAATGCAAGTCAGGTTTTCCTTAAATACACGCTGTAATGGTCGTGAGCGAATCCACAATTCCCTTTCTTTCCAGTCCACTCCTCTCCACCCACATCCTAAGGCTTGGTCGGGAACGGCATACCTCTTCACTCTCCCGAATTATTCCTCCAAACATCCACCCACTCAAACACCCTCTTAGGCACTACTCCAACTGCTATGCTCGCATGATACCCCTCTTCCTGGCAACCTAGGCCCACTCATCACTTCACTCATGTAAGTCAACATATCGGCTATTTACTTTTTTAATTTGTGCAGTTGTCACTCTGTCTTTTATCTTTTATGAAACATTCATTTGCCTTGTCATCTGTGTCAATCTTTCTCCTAATACCAAATCCGCCTTTTACATTCCGAATTATGTAACTGAATATATGTCTTTTTATTATGTAATGTGAATGCTATGGTAATGCCAGAGAAGGTGCCTATACGAAGATTTAATTTTCAGAAGGCCGGCTAGGATAGATTCACCAACGAGCTCGACACAGAAATTGCCAAGATCCGACCACAACCTGAGACGTACGATGAATTTGTCAAATGCGTCCTGACAGTTTCAAGAAGAACCATCCCAAAAGGCTGTAGAACAAGTTACATACCAGGACTCACTGATGACAGCAAACAAAAAATGGTTGAAATGGCTCTGAGCACTATGGGACATAACTTCTGAGGTCATCAGTCACCTAGAACTTAGAACTATTTAAACCTAACTAACCGAAGGACAACACCCACATCCATGCCCGAGGCAGGATTCGAACGTGCGACCGTAGCGGTCTCGCGGTTCCAGACTGCAGCGCCTAGAACCGCTCGGCCACTCCAGTCGGCCTGATAGCAAACAGCTAATGAACCGCTACAAAGACCTTTTCGAGGTAGACCTATTTGCTGATGACAGTATCGAGTTTGGTGAGGAATTGGTGCAAACTACCTCAGCAAATCGCAAAGCTAAGTGGACCTCGTTGGTAGAGAACCTTGACATGAAATTAAATAGTAGATGGGCTTGGAACCTCCAGAAAAACCTGAGCGGTGACCCAACGAAATATAGAAACGTCACCGCAATAGCAGCAGACCAGATTGCTTCACAGTTACTAATGAATGGGAAGACTAAAGGTCGGAGTGCACGGGAGCAACTGGAACGAACCCCAGGATTCGAGAAGCATAACCTACGAGAACCATTCATCTTGGATAAACCACACTCTGCCATCTCCACCTTGAAATTGAACAAAGCTGTGGGCATCGATGACATAAAAGTAGAACAGATCAATGGCTGCTTAGAATGTTTAATGAATGTGTATCAAGATTGTATCCTCTCAAGCTCTGGAGGAAAGCTCGTGTCGTTGCACTACTTAAACCTGGTAAGGAACCAAACGACCCTAAAACCTTTGGCCCAGTATCACTGCTTTGCCCCTGTTTCAAGATCTTCGAGCGTCTTATCCTTAACCGAATTAGAGGCATCCTCAAAGAAAAGTCCATCCTTCAACAAGCTGGCTTTCAACCTGGAAAGTCGTGCTGCAGTCAGATTCTGAACCTCACTCACCACATCGAAGATGGTTTCGAATAGGGTAAGATAACAGGAGTTGCCTTTGTCGACCTAACAGCTGCATACGACATTATCAACCACAGGAAGCTGCTGAGAAAAATTTACCAACTCACCAAAGATTACCAACTAACATCCCCTATTGGTACTCTCCTGCAGAACAGAAGATTCCAAGTGTCTCTCCATGGTAAGAAGAGCAGATGGCGAATACAGAAGAATGGCTTACCTCAAGGCAGTGTGCTCGCCCCTGTGCTCTTCAATGTTTACAATAATGACCAGCCCATATCGGAAAATCTCAGGCTTTTCATCTATGCTGACGATACTGTAGTGGCTGCTCAAGGAAAGACGTTTGAAGAAGTAGAGGAAAAGTTGACTTTTGCACTAGATACGCTTCGCCCCTACTACAAAGCCAATAATCTAAAGCCAAATCCCAACAAGACTCAGTTGTGCGCATTTCACTTGAAGAATAGAGAAGTTCGGCAAGGCAAACGACTGGAACATCGTTCAACACCAGTATATCTGGGTGTTACCCTTGACCGAATACTGACCTTCAAGAAACATTGCCATAACACCAGGCTGAAAGTTGGTTCAAGGAATAACATCTTGAGGAAGCTCACATCCTCCACCTGGGGATCAAGTCCTCCTGTCCTGGGGAGCCGGCCGGTGCGGTCGTGCGGTTCTAGGCGCTTCAGTCTGGAACCGCGTGACCGCTACGGTCGCAGGTTCGAATCCTGCCTCGGGTATGGATGTGTGTGATGTCCTTAGGTTAGTTAGGTTTAATTAGTTCTAAGTTCTAGGCGACTGATGACCTCAGATGTTAAGTCCCATAGTGCTCAGAGCCATTTTAACAATTTTTTTGTCCTGGGGAATTTCGGCTCTTGCTTTGTGTGTGTCCGCTGAAAAGTATGCTTCACCTGTGTGGAGTGCATCCACTCACACCAAACAGGTTGATATTGCAATCAATGAGACCGCCTGAATCTTGTCGGAATGTATGAAGCCAACTCCAGTCGATAAAATCTACCGATTGTGGAATTGCTCCCCCCAATATTAGAAGGGCTGTTGCTGCTGATGTAGAGAGGGCTAAGCAAACTTATGATCCCGATCATCCACTGCATGATCATCAGGCTGTAGTCCGTCGACTCAAGTCGAGAAAGAGATTCATTGCCAGGACTCAACCACTAGAGGGAGCACCAGAGTCTAACCGCATCACCAGGTGGAAGAGCGAGCTACCACCTGATATCCCTGTAAAAGAAGAGCTAACTCCAGGAAACGACTTGCCCTACCCTATTTGGAGATCGCTCAGTTGTCTTAGGGTGGGCATTCCTCTATGCAAGACCAACATGCGAAATAGGGGTATTCTCCCGGCTGATGGAGATACATACTGTGAGTGTGGAACAACTGAAGACCCGGCTCACCTGCTAATACGTCCTCAACTTGAACAACCCTGCACAACACAGGACCTGATCGCGGGAACCAACAGGGCCATCGGAGTTGCTATCTTCTGGAAATGCTGACCGGACACGGAAATGAAATGAATAAATTATGTAATACATTCATTTTGTCAACCACCCTCCAATTTTCTAATATATTTTAAACTTTGGCTGAGGAGCAGCGACATGTATCAGCTCACAGCCCACTCCTCGCCTTTACAGGGTGAGGGGAATGAAATAACTATGAAGGAAAAAAGAAACAAATACAGTCGTGAGCGTTAGTTACCTTTGAGATTGAACGTACGATTTGATACTACAACTCAAAGTTAAAGCAACTGGAACAAATTTAAATGTAATGAAATTCTGTATATTTAGTTTTAAGTATGCAGCAACACAATTTGTGGGTTTCGCTACTTTTTACAATACTGACCCTTGAATGTAGGAAGAAGTATTTGCCATCAGAATTAATGTACGAGGCCTGTTCAGAAAGTAAGCTCCGATTGATTGCCAAATTGAAACCACAGTGAACATCAGAAATGTTTTACTTGTAACAATTAGCTACACCTTTCAGCTACTCCTCTACGTAGTCGCCGTTCTGACTTAGACTTTTGTCATAGCGTTGTACCAACTTTTCAATAGCCTCATCATAGAAGGCAGCCGCCAGTGCTTTCCGCCAATTCTCCACGCTGGCCTACACCTCGTTGTCTGTGTCAAAATGTTGTCGTCAAAGACAGCGGTTCATGAGACCAGAGATGAAACTCAGGGGGAGACAATTGCGGACTGTATTGTGGGTAATCTAACATTTCCATTTGCAAACGATGCAGGAGCATCTTCATTGCCCCTGCAGAATGCGGCTGAGAATTGTCTTGAAGACGAAACAGCACGACAGTTATGTAATGTTAGCTGCATAGCTTCAGGCGAAATTTCTCACCAGGCCCTCGTACTTGGCGGCAGACACTATTTTCTAGACATCTTTACGCACTCACTGCGAGCTCAGAAATGAGAAGAGCGACGTGATGCTAACTGGGGTTATACTAGAGACACTACCCAACACATCTGTGCAAAGCTTTATCGGATTTTCATAGTCGTTTCCATTTCGCGACCGATCGGAGCTTACTTTCTGAACGCCCCTCGTATAAGTTGATTAGGTATAACCGATTGGTAATATTTTGTGTGTTTTGTAATCCTGATACAGAGAAGTTAAATTTTGGTATCTATTTTGCCAAACGATGTCAGACTTTTTCTCATGTAACAATCCAAGTGTTTTTAATTACGACAGTAACAATGAGCGTATGGCATTGGTGACCGGGAGACCCCTCACGGGGCGGTTCAGCCGCCGCTCCACAAGTTCTTTAACGCCACTGCGTCGACTTGCGAGTGAATGAGGATGAAATGATGATGACACGCAACACCCAGTCATCTCGAGGCAGAGAAAATCCCCGATCCCGCCGGGAATCGAAGTCGGGACCCCGTGCGCGGGAAGCGAGAACGCTACCCTGAGACCACGAGCCGCGGACATTACCACAGTAAATGAGAATTGTAGAACAGCTGGGAAGGTCATTGATTTTGAAGTTAATGTAAAATGTTTCATATCAGATTTTGTGAAGAAGAAACTTTATTTTGAATACAATTTTTAAACTGGACCATTTGGTCTTAGGATATCCCCTTATCAGTACCACATCCTCTTCTATGTCGTGTTAATTAAATCCAATGAATATTTTTCTAAAACATATCATTTTTCAATAAGAATCAGAAAAATACACTACTTGCCATTAAAACTGCTACACCACGAAGATGACGTGCTACAGACGCGAAATTTAACCGACAGGAAGAAGATGCTGTGATATGTAAACGATTAGCTTTTCAGAGCATTCACACAAGGTTGGCGCCGGTGGCGACACCTACAACGTGCTGACATGACGAAAGTTTCCAACCGATTTCTCATACACATACAGCAGTTGACAGGTGTTGCCTGGTGAAACGTTGTTGTGATGCCTCGTGTAAGGACGAGAAATGCGTACCATCACGTTTCCTACTTTGATAAAGGTCGGATTGTAGCCCATCGCGATTGCGGTTTATCGTATCACGACATTGCTGCTCGCGTTGGTCGAGATCCAATGACTGTTAGCAGAATATGGAATCGGTGGGTTCAGGAGGGTAATACGGAACGCCGTGCTGGATCCCAACGGCCTCGTATCACTAGCAGTCGAGATGACAGGCATCTTATCAGCATCGCTGTAACGGATCGTGCAGCCACGTCTCGATCCCTGAGTCAACAGATGGGGACGTTTGCAAGACAACAACCATCTGCACGAACAGTACGACGACGTTTGCAACAGCATGGACGATCAGCTCGGAGACCATGGCTGCGGTTACCCTTGACGCTGCATCACAGACAGGAGCGCCTGCGATGGTGTACTCAACGACGAACCTGGGTGCACGAATGGCAAAACGTCATTTTTTCGGATGAATCCAGGTTCTGTTTACAGCATCATGATGGTCGCATCCGTGTTTGGCGACATTGCGGTGAACGCACATTGGAAGCGTGTAGTCGTCATCCGTCATCGCCATACTGGCGTATCACCCGACGTGATAGTATGGGATGCCGTTGGTTACCTCTTGTTCGCATTGACGGCACTTTGCACAGTGTACGTTACATTTCAGATATGTTACGACCCGTGGCTCTACCTATCATTCGATCCCTGCGAAACCCTACATTTCAGCAGGATAATGCACGACCGCATGTAGCAGGTCCTGTACGGGCTTTTCTGGATACAGAAAATGTTCGACTGCTGCCCTGGCCAGCACATTCTCCAGATCTCTCACCAATTGAAAACGTCTGGTCAATGGTGGCCGAGCAACTGGCTCGTCACAATACGCCAGTCACTATTCTTGATGAACTGTGGTATCGTGTTGAAGCTGCATGGGCAGCTGTACCTGTACACGCCATCCAAGCTCTGTTTGACTCAATGCCCAGGCGTATCAAGGCCGTTAACGGCCAGAGGTGGTTATTCTGGGTACTGATTACTCAGGATCTATGCACGCAAATTGCGTGACAATGTAATCACGTGTCAGTTCTAGTATAACATATTTGTCCAATGAATACCCGTCCATCATCTGCATTTCTTCTTGGTGTAGAAATTTTAATGACCAGTACTGCATTAATCAGAAAAGTGTTAATGTTTGTAACAGCTTCAAAGCGGGCAGCATTGCACAGCGCTGAGATAATATCGAGTATTTTCACTGAACATTTGCAGGATTATTCATTATCAGCCAATCTACTGATATTATTTGTTTGAATTTAATTTACGGCCGGTATTGCACTTCGCCGTGGCAAGATTGAATATTTTCTATGCCCACTGTGGCGAGAACAGAATACCGTTGAAACTCTTGACCTAAGGAAAATTCATATGATTGTTTATTAGCACGGCGTATTTTGTCTGTTTTTTGCACAGGGCCATAGAACTCGGTGCTCACGAGACTGGGTAAAATTTCAGAGGGATTGATTTTATTATATTCATTGCATACTGTTTTTCCAGACTAAATTGTTTAATTTTTTTGGATTACAGTAAAACTACTTATGCACACCCTGCACAACAACACATCACACAGTAAATCTGCATAAGAAAAACATTACGCATTGCGTATTCATTAACAAGAAAACACATATCTTTATAAAGAACGTTACAAGCTGTCTGCGACCTAGACACACTGGACCTACACTGGGAGTTATGGTCTGGGCTGCGATCTCGCATGACAGCAGGAGCACATTCGTGTTTTTATCCCTTAACGTGACTTAAAATTCGTACGTTAATCCGGTGATTCGACGTGTTGTGCTGCCGTTCATGAACAGTATGCCAGGAGGTATTTTGTAACGGGATGACGCTCGCCCCCATACCACTAACGTACCACTACATGCTTCACAGACTGTTGAGAATGTTGCCTTGGCGTGGTCCGTCACCAGATCTGTCGCCGAGCGAGCCCGTATGGGAACTCACCAGAGGACAACGTCAGCGTCATCCACAACCAGTGTTACCCCTCCCTGTATTGACCGACCGAGTGCAACAGGCATGGAACTCCATCCCACACACTGACGTGCGGCACCTGTGCAACACAACGCATGCACGTTATCACGCTTGCATTCAACATTCTGGCGGTTACCTGGTTATTGCTGTACCAGTATTTCACATTTGCATTGGCTTTTCTCGCTCTTACATTAACCTGTGAACTTGCAACGTTAATCTCGTACATAAGTCTCTTAGATAAATGTATTCCGGAAGTTCCATTACACTACATTTACTATTTCTAGGTGTTGGTTCTTCTTTCCATTAGTGCATATTGTATCATATTATAAATGATAGGTTGTTAAAAAATTTCCTATACTCTTACAGGAGATAACACTGATTAAACCCACAATAATCGTCCTACATATCTCATTCTGTAAACCGAGATATGAGCCATTCTCATCTGTGACAGTCATCTGACTGTTGATGCTACAGGAGGTGTTAAATCTGGTTAACACTCATTCTTGCAGAATCTTCAGCCCTCCATCGCAAATAGTAACGAACTCATGCGAATACGCCTGCCTCCCTTGGAAGTGGTCACATGCATGCGACACAAGACCTTGTAACGTGTGCTCGTTGTCCACGGAATACGCTGTTGCCTTCCAGTGCTCGCGTAGCTACAAACGCTATGTCAGTTCATTTCAGGGCCCTGCTACTGGACCTTCTCAAACAATCCATCGCTCCCTTGCCAGTGTCTCGTCTCCCACCTTCCAAACTTTACAGAAGCTCTCCTGCGAACCTTGCAGAACTAGCACTCCTGAAAGAAAGGATATAGCGATACTTCTGCCAGTACCGGGCGTGAGTCGTGCTTCGGTAGCTCTGTTGGTAGAGCGCTTGCCCGCGAAAGGCAAAGGTCCCGAGTTAGAGTCTCGGTCGGGCACACAGTTTTAATCTGCCAGGAAGTTTCATATCAGCGCACACCCCGCTGCAGAGTGAAAATCTCATTCTGGAATCCATCGCTCATTAAACGTTTGTGTTGGACGGTAATGCATGAGGGTCCAGAAAGATGTAGACACTCTTTGATAGTCAATACTGACGGAACAAAATGACATTCAGTTACAATTATTACACGGAGGGAAGGTTATTTTATGTGACTCTAATTGAGCCCCGTTAGCAGCCAAACAACGTCGATGCCTCTGAACTGTTGACCGAATTACGGCGCTGTCAGTACTGCCGGTACGATAGCCGCACAGGACGCCGTGATGGTTTCTTGTAGATCGTTCGATGTAGCTGGCTTCTGTCGATAAACCTCATCTTTCGAGGTCCTCCGTACATAGAAGTCAAGAGGTTTAAGGTCTGCAGACCTTTGTAGGTACTCAGCAGCTCTTCTCCAACATATCTATCATCTAGGTAGATTTTCATCCAAGTAGGCTCTACATCTCTATGGCAGTGAGGCGGAGCGCCATCTTTTTCTAGGTTAAATCTTTCCTTTCGAAACACTTCTCGGATGGCAGGTAAAAATAGATGTTTGCAGCATGTAAATATACACTTTCAAAGAAGAACAGGCCAATCAAATCGCGCGATGACAGACCACATCACCCATTATCACCAAACATGTTTGTCCACGTGAACGTGAGGATTTTCAGGAGTCCAGTACGCGCAATTTTGGCGGTTTACACCACCGTTCAGTTTGAACTGCGCCTCGTCTGGCCAGATAATCATCCCAGCAAACCGTTCATCCTCACGAAGCATGCCTTCAGACCACTGGTTCCTTCGATCCGGATCGTCCTCGTTCATAGCGTGTAGCGATCTCGGAATGTATACGTACTTTCCACTCTGAAGTCTTCAGAATTCGTCGCACGCTTGATCGGCTTACCCCGCTTTCACGTGCACACTGCTTCACAGATTTGTGAGGTAACTTAGTAAAATGTTGCAACACAGCAGCGCTGGAAGCTGAAGTTTATGTTTTTGATCGGCCAGACCATTCCTTATTCACATCCTGAGCAGCACCGTCGGCTCCTAATTCATCCCGAATACCATAAATTATTGTACGTGTTGGTAGCTGAGTTCCGTACACATTACACCACTGCCGTTGTACCTCCATCATGTTTTCGCACTTCCAGGATCACCTTTATGCGGCCTTGCGTTGCTTAAACGATAATATTACTTCATTCATTGTTGCCCTGTCATCTGCTCGAAAAACCGCGCCAAGATCTGTTGAGCAAACAATTGACTACGCTATCGCGATATGTCATTTTGCTCCAAAGATATAAACTATCAAAGAGTGTCTACATTTTTCTGGACCCCTCTGTAGAATGGCGCGCCGCTGATTCACTTAATGAAAATGAAATGTCGTGTGGCGAGGGCCTCCCGTCGGGTAGACCGTTCGCCTGGTGCAAGTCTTTCGATTTGACGCCACTTCGGCGATGCCTATATTTAGGGTTCTTGACGATCGCACAATGTCGTTCGTTGAGGTAATACCAAAAATCGGGTACCGTCTTTTCGCCATTACCGAAGAGGTAGTGAACAGCGTGGCCGCTGATCCACGTCACAGAGTTAGTTTTTGCTCTTGGGAAATAAATCTTATCGGGGAAAAGAAGTGATCGGGTAGTTATCCTGTCGGGAGTCGTGCGTGTGAGAAAAGCCAATATCTGACGCACCAAATACCAAACGTCCTTTGCCGACCCGCATTCGAAACGATGTTCATCCGTGTCAATCACTTGGCATGTGGCACACAAGGGTGAATCAGCGAGGTGGATGTGATGTAGGCGGGACTGGCACAACTGTTTCCCATTAACAGTTACGTACCATGCAGATTGCACGTTAGTATCAAGGGTGGTGGCATTCACTGCCTGCCACACCGCGCGCCACTTGGTGTTGGGGTGTTTGCTTTCAATCACATTCGGCATCCTGTTCATTTGCATGGCAGCATAGACCGCCCTCGTCATCATCAAGCGTGTGGGTAGTAGTGCGGTGCGGATGTAGCTTAATTCAAGGAAGAACTGGCTAATGTAGAAGAAAGGTGCTGGGATGTCCGATATCATCACAGGGGGTGCGAGTGAGATTGGTCGTAAGGCTTCCAGTAAGAGACTTGTGAGGCACGTCGGACTTCGTCGCCACAGTTGCAGGTGACAGCTGACGAACAGGGCCTTCGCTCTGTTCTGAACATGACAAAGGCCTAAACCCCCTCTGCTCCTCGGGAGGGTTAGGGACTCGTAACGAATCTTAAATAACATGCCCGTATGAACAAAGGATCCCAAAACCGCCAACATGCGGTGAGCCAGGGTAGGTGGTACGGGGAGTATCTGTGCAAAATGGGGGATACGTGACGCCAAATAGACGTTAGCATATCGTGTCCGTTGCAGGAGGTCTAGATGTCGCAGACGGTGGTCACTTATTCCTGCTCTCAACTGATTCAATAAACGCCTGTAGTTAAGGGCTGTTGAACGCTTCATGTCAGATGTGAAATCAGTGCCAAGACAGCGGATTGTGTCACTGATTCTTAGCGGTGCGACATTCTCGTCGGGTAGGCCTCTGCCTATAGACAGGGCGTGTGATTTGCGGAGATTGAGATGGCTCCCCGATGCCGCGCCGTAGGTCGCCACCCACGCCAGTGCTGCACGAACTTCGTCAGTATTGCGAAGAAGGAGTACCAGATCATCCGCATAGGCAGTGCAGCAAAAAGTGTGTCCACCAAGGGATATTCCAGTCAGGCGTTGTCGGAGGCCGCAGAGGAGTGGTTCCAAGACGAGGGCGTACAATATCGCCGAAAGAGGGCAGCCTTGTCGCACCGATCGCTGGATCTGTATCGGCGGCGTAAGACGGCCATTATATAACACCTTGGACGTCACGCCGCGTAGGAGACGCATCAGTACATTAACTATGACGTCCGGATACCCCATGTGTCGCAGTACCTCCATCAAAAATGTGTGGTCGACTCTGTCAAAGGCCTGGCTAAAGTCGAGTGAGGCCAAAACTCCTGGCAGTTGGCGAGCTTTGGCTAGCGCGATCGTATCTCTATATCGGCACAATGCAGTGCGAATATTATGGTCACCACCTAACGATGCCTGGTCCTGCGACACAACACATCGTACTGATCGCTTTAGGCGTGCCGCCAGAAGCCGGGTGAAAATCTTCAAGTCACTGTTGAGTAAGGTCAAGGGCCGATAGTCGCTGATCCTGGATCCGCCTCGTGGTTTGTGTATAGGCACAATCAGTCCTTCTAGGAAGGCCCCAGGTATCTGCGTCGTGGGAGACATAAGATCGCGGCAAATATCAGTCCATGCTGGTGCCAGCAATTGTTGATACGTCCGGTAAAATTCCAGAGGAAGGCCATCAGGACCCGGGGACTTATGAGCAGCCCCAGCCTGTATTGCTTCAATGATTTCCTCTTCCGTTACATCTGCAGTCAAATCCGCCGCCGCTGTCGGAGAGATCGAGCCATAAGTGAGTTGAGAGACTTCGGCGATCACCTCTGGGGGATGTCGATGTTCCGAGTACAGCCTAGTGTAGTGAGCATGAAGGGCGTTTCCTATGTCGCGCTGGGTATCAAGGCGTCGTCCGTCTTCCGTCGTGATAGCGTGGATCAGTGTCCTGCGTCGGCGCCGTCGTTCTGCAATGACGTGGTACATAGACGGTTCCTCCTGGGCCACTCTGTCGTGAGTGCGCGCTCTGACGATCGCACCCTCAAGGTGGCAACGTGTTAATCTGATGATCTGTGCCTTGGCACGGTTCACCGTCATCTGCCGTGCAGGTGAGTATGGCAGTGTTGTACATTCCCTTAAGATGCTGTAGTAAAAGTCCATGGTATGTCTCTTCCATGCTGCAACATCTCGTCCGTAGCCTATCAAGGTCTTCCGGAGGGCTGGTTTGGCGCAGAGTAACCACCACGACAGTGTAGACCGGTAGGTGCCACGCCGGCGGCTACAAGAGTCCCACGTGTGCTCTATAAGGCGGCGGCATTCCTGAGAAGCGAGGTGGGCGGCGTTCAACTTCCAAGGACCACGGCTGTGCCATACCTTCTGGCGGCCGAGGGTAATAGCGCAGATGTAGGCCTCGTGGTCAGAAAAAGCTGTGGGCCAAACTTCGGCAGCTCTTGTCCCCACCGCTATGGAGCGCGAGATGTAAATCCGGTCGATGCGGCTGGAGGAATGGCTGGTGTAGTGAGTAAATCCGGGCCGATCGCCACAAACATGTTCCCACGAGTCCACCAATTGAAGATTATTAATAACTGTCGTAAGTTCTGCGCAGGGAGAATGATGTGGTAACTGATCCTTAGGTGCTTGGCTACAGTTAAAGTCCCCTCCCATTATCAAGGCGTCCTGACGGCCCATAAAGAGGGGCGTGATTGTATGAGGGAAAAAGGTGGATCGTTCCCGACGCCGACCAGATCCTGACGGTGCATAGATGTTAATAAGTTTGACTCCTTGGATAGTAAGAGCCATGCCTCTGGCGTCAGGGAGATACTCGACGTCGTCTGCGGATATTCCTTCGCGGAGGAGGATCGCCACACCACTGCCATTTGCAGACGCATGTGAGACCCAAGTCTTGTAGCCATAGGGTCCCTTGAAGTCTGTGACATACACCTCTTGAAGGAGCGCAATGTCGATGTCTGCTGCGTTGAGTAGGTCCTGTAGCATCTTTAGTTTATGTCGGGCACGTATGTTGTTGATGTTAATCGTCGCTAGACGGTACGTTTGGTCAGCCAGGTCGGCAACTGGGTTGTGCAGGAGGCCAGGTGTGGGCGGCAGGGGCGGCCCCACAGAGGCTGACGATACAGCCGTAGTCACTGTTGTTGGTCGGTGCTGGGTACAGCCGCGGGAGCATCTCTGCCTTCGGCATCCTCCTGGTGCTGTGGCTCATCCTCGACATCATCCGCCCAAGAATCAGATGCAGCAATTGGTAACTGTTGATGAGTGCTGTCAGTAGAGCACTCGCGCGCATGTTCAGTAGCAGAAGTGATGTTGTCAGACTGAGGCTCAGAAAGTGTATCCGCCGTAGCATCGTGACGGGAAGGGTGAGTTGTGGTGGTAGAGTCCTGATTGTTGTCCGACGCCGGATGTTCGTCCGAGTCACACATCCGAAGCAGGCAATCATCGGATGGCGTATGGCGCCGTTTCTTGCGTTTGCGAGGGGACCGTTGTTTCCGGACATGTTGTTCTGTGTCAGAGTGCGGGCGACAATCATCTGATGCGGTCTCCATTGGTAGGAAGGCAGTGGTCGGGACAATTTCAGTTTCTACTTCCATCTTCTCTTTAGGCTCGTCTTGGAGGCACAATTGATCACCGTCTTGAGGCAAGTCTGCCGATGACGTCGTAGAGGGGGATATGCTGTTCGCCACACTGTCATCGACCACTGACTGCAATAAGGTGTTACGATCCTGGGCAGGAACAGCTGTTGCGGTTGCAGCCGCTGCATAAGTGATGGGGAGTGAAGTAGGCGTCGCCGGGGATGGAACTTCACCAACCGGTGTCTGAGTCAGTCGGCGTTGAATGCAGGCCGATCGAACATGTCCTTCCTGGCCACAGCCGGCGCAAGTACGCGGTTGTCCGTCGTACATGACAATGGCTCTGCAGCCGCCAATTACTAAATAGGATGGCACATGCTTCGTCAGTGCAATCTTAATTTGTCGCACTCCATATAAGACGGGGTACGTTTCAAACGTTTGCCATTTTTCAGCCAAGTGGCTTAGCACGTTGCCGTATGGTTTGAAAGCTGTCACCACAACATCTGGCGGGACTTCGAATGGCAGCTCGAAGACCCTCAGAGTGCGAAGGCCTAATCCAGCGTGGTCGATCGTGACAGTTCCTATGTGACCATCAGAATGCTTGAATTTAAGTCCATGAGCGTGTCGACACACAACATCAGTGCACGCCGTTTCATTGATCATTTTTATGTAGACGACACTTTGTGTTATAGAAAAGTGGATCCCAATGATGTCGTGAGGTGCAATATGAAGTTCTTCCCGGATGAAACGTTCAATGTCAAGTGCTCGAGGTCTTGCATAGTCCGCTTGAAATGTGATCTTAATGGTGGACTTGCGATACGAGTGCGCCATGGCGCTAACGA
Organism: Schistocerca nitens; assembly: GCF_023898315.1. NCBI lineage: Eukaryota > Metazoa > Arthropoda > Insecta > Orthoptera > Acrididae > Schistocerca > Schistocerca nitens. The sequence continues at coordinate 364,247,654 of NC_064621.1, forward strand.
GACACGGACGCGTGACACTCGCCGCAGCGGAAGGTAAACGTAAACACTCGCGCGCGCGGTGCGCTAACAGGGGGACACAGGCACGACGACCTTGCCCCACCGCTGCTAACAGCGGACTACCCCTCTGTAGAATGGCGCGCCGCTGATTTACTTAATGAAAATGAAATGTCGTGTGGCGAGGGCCTCCCGTCGGGTAGACCGTTCGCCTGGTGCAAGTCTTTCGATTTGACGCCACTTCGGCGACTTGCTCGTCGATGGGGATGAAGTGATGATGAGTAGGACAACACAACAGCCAGTCCCTGAGCGGAGAAAATCTCCGACCTAGCCGGGAATCGAACCCGGGCCCTTTGGATTGACAGTCCGTCGCGCTGACCACTCAGCTACCGGGGGCGGACATACACTTAAGGATCAAACGTATCCGGATACCCCTACTTAATGCGGATTTGACCACTAGATGTCACGAGAGGCAGACCCGCCCATATAAAGAAGGAATGGAGTAGTGTGATTTCAATGGATAAGCAGTAACAGCACAATAGGTCCGTAGGTCCGTCAGGAGAACTCAGTGACTTCGAACATGGGCTTGTCAGTGGCTGTCACCTAGTAACAGTTTTTTTTTTTTAAGTTTCTATGGAGCTAAACAGCTAATGTCATCGCATGCAAGGCTTACACACTACTTAATCTAACTTACGCTAAGAGCAACACACACATCCATGCCCGAGGGAGGACTCAAACTTCCGACGGAGAGAGCAGCGCGAACCGTGGCAAGGCGCCTATGACTGCGCGGAAAACCGGCGCGGCAAGTAACAGTTCCCCACCGAGCGAGGTGGCGCAGTGGTTAGACACTGGACTCGCATTCGGGAGGACGACGGTTCAATCCCGCGTCCGGCCATCCTGATTTAGGTTTTCCGTGATTTCCCTAAATCACTCCAGGCAAATGCCGGGATGGTTCCTCTGAAAGGGTACGGCCGAATTCCTTCCCCATCTTTCTCTAATCCGATGATACCGATGACCTCGCTGTCTGGTCTCCTTCCCCGAAACCAACCAACCAACAGTTCCCCCAGCGACAATTCAGCTCTTCTACGTCTGCCCTAGACGACTGGCGGTGACGTGATTATGAACTGGAAACGCGAAGAGACAACCACTGCTAAACCAAAACCAAGAAAATGCATGTACTGAAAGACACGGAAATCGAGCGTTACGGCCGCTGGTTGCATAATACAGCATCAAATCAACGGAAGCAATCACTCGATAACTCGTCAGTACTAGACTGCTTCCAGCAGGCCAGCTAGTACAGCCGCTATGCGTTGGGAGTTAGAAAGAACGAGGTACAATGATCGAGCGACTCTTCATAAGCCACACATTTCTGCAGTCTATGATTTTTTCTGCTGCTTAAGGTGATGTAAAGAGCAATGTCACTGCATAGAAGATGACTGAAAATGAAGGATTTGGAGTCATGAGGATGCTGTACCTTGTCACAATCTGATGGAACAGTTTGGGTTTGCGAATTCCTACAGAGCTTTAACTGCCATCGGGTGCAATAATATGAAGCACAGAGGAGGTGGTGTTACGGTACGGTGCTGTTTTTCGTGGTTAGGATGTGGTCTCCTTATTGCGTTTAACAAAACAATAATTGCGGAAGGATGTGAACACATTAACACATACGGTGGAGGAACAGTTCGGAGACGATCATTGTTCCTATTAGCGTGACAGAACACCCTATCCTACACCAGCGTCTGTGAGCCAATTGCAGAATGATTTGATACTGCCTACAGCTATGATTTTTTCTGCATTTCTGTATAAATTTCCTTTCAAACATTCAGATAAACAGAAATAACAGGAATTCAGTGTACTGGCTGGTTGGTTTGCGAGAGGAGAGCAGGGATCGGACGGGACCAACAGCAAAGTCATCGGTGTCATCGGCTCCATCGGATAAGGAAAGGATGCGGAAGGAAGTCGGTCGTAAACTTTCGAATGAACTACCCACATTTGCCTGAGGCGATTTCGGGAAACCATGGAAAATCTAAAACGGGATTGACGGGCGCGGGTTCGAACCGTTATCCTCCCGAATGCAAGTCCAGTGTGTTAACCATTGCGCCACCTCGCTTGGTTTCAATGTATTAACAGTCGGTTAAAAGGTAAATATAGTAACAAATGCGATAATAGATTATGTTAGGTTTATTAAAAACGTACGTACTACCCGCCAGGGTAGCCGAAAGCGCTATGCTCTGCTTCCTGGACCCGGGTAGGCGCGCTGGCCCCTCATGGAATCCGCCCGGCGTATTCACGACGAGGGCCGGTATGCCGGGCAGCCTCGATGTGGTTTTTAAGCGGTTTTCCACATCCTACTAGGTGAATACTAGGCTGGTCTCCACGTTTCGCCTCAGTTACACAACTCGTAGACATTTGAAAACATTCGCACTATTCCATGGCTTACACTAGACACAGACAGCTGGGGTACACTTATTCCGTTCCGAGGGGTTTGAGATGGCGGCAGGAAGGGCATCCAAACACCCTCTGCAACTAACACTGACAAAAATTGTGCGGCTGTACATTACGTTCTGCATTCTTATATTTGAATGGCGTCCACTGTCTTTGCGCTTGTGAGTGCAACTATCGTACCTGACATAAAACCAGTGTCAGTAACACCGTTGATACGGGTGCACGTCAAAAATCTGTGAAGTATACAAGTATTAACGGTGCGAGTCACATTGGCTTTATGACAACTACGACATTCATACACTACTGGCCATTAAAATCGTTACACCACGAAGATGACTTGCTACAGACGCGAAATTTAACCGACAGGAAGAAGATGCTGCGATATGCAAATGATTAGCTTTTCAGAGCATTCACACAAGGTTGGCGCCGGTGGCGACACCTACAACGTGCTGACATGACGAAAGTTTCCAACCGATTTCTCATACACAAACAGCAGTTGACCGGCGTTGTCTGGTGAAACGTTGTTGTGATGCCTCGTGTAAGGAGGAGAAATGCGTACGATTACGTTCCGACTTTGGTAAAGGTCGGATTGTAGCCTATCGCGATTGCGGTTTATCCTATCGCGACAGTGCTGCTCGCGTTGGTCGAGATCCAGTGACTGTTAGCAGAATATGGAATCGGTGGGTTCAGGAGGGTATTACGGAACGCGGTGCTCGATCCCAACGGCCTCGTATCACTAGCAGTCGAGATGACAGGCATCTTATCCGCATGGCTGTAACGGATCGTGCAGACACGTCTCGATCCCTGAGTCAACAGATGGGGACGTTTGCAAGAAAACAACCACCTGCACGAACAGTTCGACGTCGTTTGCAGCAGCATGGACTATCAGCTCGGAGACCATGGCTGCGGTTACCCTTGACGCTGCATCACAGACAGGAGCGCCTGCGATGGTGTACTCAACGACGAACCCGGGTGCACGAATGGCAAAACGTCATTTTTTCGGATGAATCCAGGTTCTGTTTACAGCATCACGATGGTCGCATCCGTGTTTGGCGACATCGCGGTGAACGCACATTGGAAGCGTGTATTCGTCATCGCCATACTGGCGTATCACCCGGCGTGATAGTATGGGGTACCATTGGTTACACGTCTCGGTCACCTCTTGTTCGCATTGACGGCACTTTGAACAGTGGACGTTACATTTCAGACGTGTTACGACCCGTGGCTCTACCCTTCATTCGATCCCTGCGAAACCCTACATTTCAGCAGGATAATGCGCGACCGCACGTTGCACGTCCTGTACGGGCCTTTCTGGATACAGAAAATGTTCGACTGCTACCCTGGCCAGCACATTCTCCAGATCTCTCACCAATTGAAAACGTCTGGTCAATGGTGGCCGAGCAACTGGCTCGTCACAATACGCCAGTCACTATTCTTGATGAACTGTGGTATCGTGTTGAAGCTGCATGGGCAGCTGTACCTGTACACGTCATCCAAGCTCTGTTTGACTCAAATCCCAGGCGTATCAAGGCCGTTATTACGGCTAGAGGTGGTTGTTCTGGGTACTGATTTCTCAGGATCTATGCACCGAAATTGCGTGAAAATTTAATCACATGTCGGTTCTAGTATAATATGTTTGTCCAGTCCCGTTTATCATCTGCATTTCTTCTTGGTGTAGCAATTTTAATGGCCAGTAGTGTGGTGTCACCGCCAGACACCACACTTGCTAGGTGGTAGCTTAAATCGGCCGCGGTCCATTAGTACATGTCGGACCCGCGTGTCGCCACTGTCAGGATCGCAGACCGAGCGCCACTACAAGGCAGGTCTCGAGAGACGTACTAACACTCGCCCCAGTTGTACGACGACGTTGCTAGCGACTACACTGACGAAGCCTTTCTCTCATTTGCCGAGAGACAGTTAGAATAGCCTTCAGCTAAGTTAATGGCTACGACCTAGCAAGGCGCCATTTGTACCATTGCATGTATCTCAAGATAGTCTCACTTGTCTCATCAAGATTGCTGTATACCAAAGGACGATATAAAAGTTAAGTGTTCTAGTAGCTACGTTCTTTTCTTTATCACATTCATCACGTATCCTGTTCCAGACTTCGCGCCAGTCGGCGTGTGTGTACGTGAGCCCTTTCGGCTACCCGTCTCTGTGGACTGGCTGCCTTGTCAGTCCACTACAAGTAGTGTACTTACAAGCATGTTAATTGGTAACTCATGAGTTCACTGATACCTATAAGTGACTGATGTTCTCAACTAATTAAAGCTCTTCAGAACCATACTGATTCTTGCTTTCATGAATATTAAATAAAATTGACACTTTCTCCTTTTTCGCAATTAGTAGACAGAACTTTTGTATCTGTCCTAGAAAGGTGCAAGCGCTGCTTCAGCTCTTGTCCTGTCCTGGTATACTATGTCAGGAAGTTGAATGTCGACGAATAGCTTTTATCGGTGACCGGAAGCTACAATACAGAGCTGACAGTGAGACCCTGTAGCAAACTCTCACGAACGATTTACTCGTACTACAGCGGTACCTGCTAGATGTAAAGATCCTTTTTTTGTCGTATGCCTGAAAAGGGAAACAGTTTTAATGTCATAGGAGCACCACTTGGTCACTAGCTTGGAAGCTACAAAATCTACGCCTACATACATACTGCGTAAGCCATTATAGGTTCCTGTGCATGAGTCCTTAGTACAAGGCATGTTCAGAAAGCAATTGCACTACATTTTTATAATTTTGTTTGGAACAAGTATATTGGAAAAAATTAACAGGATAATTTTGATACTCTTGTTGATTGTATTTCCACATATCGTCATCCCGTTTATTGCACGTCGTGAACCGTGGCATAAGCTTCTTCGTGCCCTCTTCGTAAAACTCTATCTCCAGCTCCTTCCCCACTTCAGAATTTCTTTCTGCATCTGCTCCTCGGTTGAAAATTTCATTTCGCTCATTTGTACATTCAGAGAGGCGGGACGTGATAATCTGAAGAAGTCAAATCTGGGGAATACGGGAGTGGGGATTCGAAACATCGCTATCAAATCAGTCAAAAATGGTTCAAATGGCTCTGAGCACTATGGGACTTAACATCTATGGTCATCAGTCCCCTAGAACTTAGAACTACTTAAACCTAACTATCCTAAGGACGTCACACAACACCCAGTCATCACGAGGCAGAGAAAATCCCTGACCCCGCCGGGAATCGAACCCGGGAACCCGGGCGTGGGAAGCGAGAACGCTACCGCACGACCACGGGATGCGGACAATCAAATCAGTCCAAGAACGCCTTGGCGGTTAGAGCCGCCATCTCACGGGATGTGAAAACGCACGTGGACGAGGAACTGACGACGTCACAGCGTGGATCTCCACGTTCCACTGCTCTGCGGACATGAATTAAAGAATCTGGCATGTCGGATTTTTGTCTCATGGGGAGGAACGTGGGTCGGTGAGGTGCGGCACCGTTTTACATCTGAAGCAGAACAGAGAAGCCGCCAATTTGTATGGCGTTAAATATCGTAATCGGTAGGTTTTCTTTCTCGTAGAGTACGTGGTATGAATATCAGCTGTTTCAAAACTTCAGCAAAATAAGGAACTCTCAAAAACGCGTCGTTTTAACTAGCATTTGTCATAATAAAATGACAACAAACTACGTATCGGTAGGTAAACGCTCCCTGTAGTTCACGTTTTTAGTGTCATAACTTGTTGGAAAGCCGGAAATATGTGGTCAGTTCTATGGGACCAAACTGCTGAGGTCATCGGTCGCTAGGCTTACACACTACTTAATCTAACTTAAACCAACTTACGCTAAGAACAACACATACACACACCCATGCCCGAGGGAGGACTCGAACCTCTGACGGGGGGAGCCACGCGAACCGTGGCAAGGCGCCCTACACCGCACGCCTACCGCGCGCGGGTAAAACTTGTTGCTACGAAAGTATACCGTTTCATTGCAACAGCAGAATGACTTATTAAAAGCACATTTTTTGGTGCAATTTGCGTATTTAGTATCAAATAGTAAAAGTTGTAGTTACACTCTTTACATGTTCTATGCCACGTTTGGAGGCGTACTTCTTATATCGAAGCTGCAGCGTAGTTGGTAGCGTCCTGAGCTCTCGGGTTCACGTACATCTCCTTCCAAATATTCTTTTTCCTCCCTTTTGTTTCCTAAAAGATTTCGCGTCTTTTTGTTCATTTAATATAAGTATTATCTCAAAAGTAGATTTTTTTAATTTAAATAATGTATTTGGTGCAATTCTTGTTGCAAACGCCAACAACTGGAATGTTGCCCCAGTGGGAAGAAATCTTAACGTGACTGCCAGTCTATGCCTGAAACTAAACACAAGTCACACATTCGAAGTTTTTGCTGTTATGAAACTCTCGCTGGGTTCATAGACTCGCTCACGTTTGTATCTTTCCGGTAAATATCTTTTTCAATGGCGGTGAGCCGATTGGAAAATTCGTCTCTTCCATTCCAAAGAAATTATGAAACGAACTGTTCAAATGGTTCAAATGGCTCTGAGCACTATGCGACTTAACTTCTGAGGTCATAAGTCGCCTAGAACTTAGAACTACTTAAACCTAACTAACCTAAGGACATCACACACATCCATGCCCGAGGCAGGATTCGAACCTGCGACCGCAGCGGTCGCGCGGTTCCAGACTAAAGGACCTAGAACCGCTCGGCCACACTGGCCGGCGACGTCCAAATCAACGTTAGCTGTCTCGTTCCAAGTGCGCACGGCTTAAGGCCGTGTGAGGAAGGGCGTTGTTGTGCGACAAGCACAGTCTCGTGAGCATTCTCCTACTTTTGTTCTGAATGCTTCGTTTGACTTTTTGTGGTCTGACTATTTCTTACGCATAAATAGTCTCTCCAAGATTAGAAATTTGACCAAATAATGCCTTTTCAGTCCCAAAACAATGAGGCGACGATTTTTTTGCCCGAAAGCGTGGGTCTGAATGTTTTGACAGATGGGGAATTGGTGTGACTCCACTGCGACGGCTGTCTTTTTGTTTCAGGCAATTAATGAGCACCTATGCTTCATCTCTAGTCACAGCAAAGCTCACCTTCCAAATAAAGTCGCTCAAGAAAATCGCGGGCGCTAGTGATCCAGTTTTCCTTGTGCTGCGCCGTCAACTGTTTTGGTACTTCTTGTGCAGTTTCCGGTATCCCAGTACTTCTGTGAGTTACTCGTGTAACACAGTTCTGGAGAGTTGTGAATATTTCATCCGCTGACAACCGGTGGTCTTCGCTTTACCATGGAAGTTATTCCTTGATGTCTTAACAGATGTCCTCTCATCCTGACCCCCTTCTTGTCAGTGTTTTCTCTTCTGTTCCGGTCTCACCACAGTCCATGCCTGTGCTGTGCTCCAAAAGTACATTCTTAGAAATTTCTTCCTCAAATTAAGAACATTATTTGATACTAGTAGACTGTTCTTGGTCAGGAATGCCCTTCTTCCCAGTGCTAGTCTGCTTTTTAGGTTCTCCTTATTCCGTCCGTCATGCGTTATTTTGTTGCCCATGCAGTACAATACCTTAACTTCATGTACTTCGCGACTACCAAGTATGATGTAAAGTTTCTTGCTGTTCACGTTTATGCTACTTCTCATTAGTCTTTCTTCGATTTACTCTCAGTCCATACTCATTAAATTGTTCATTCTATTCAACAAATCCAGTAATTCTTCCTTACATTCACTGAAGATAGTAATGTCATGAAGATAGTAATGTTATCAGAGAATCTTATCACTGAATGGCTAACCCTTGAATTTTAATCCCACTCTTGAAACTTTTATAGATTGAACATTAGGGGTGAAAGGGTATATCACTGTCTTATAGCCATTTTAATCCGTGCACTCCGTTCTTGGTCTTCCACTCTTGTTCCCTTTTGGTTTTTGGACATATTGTATGTTACTCGTCTTTCCCTATAACTTAGCCCTATTTTTCTCAGGATTTCGAATATCTTGCACCATTTTACATTGTCGAACGCTTTCTCGAAGTCGACAAATCCTATGAATGTGTCTTGATTTTTCTTTAGTCTTGCTTCCATTATCGACTGGAACGTCAGAAATGCCTCTCTGGTGCCTTTACGTTTCCTTAAGCCAAACTCCTCGTCATCTAACAGATCCTCTGTTATCTTTTCCAGTCTTCTGTGTATTATTCCTCAGTAACTTGGATGCATGAGTTGTTAAGCTGACTGTTCGGTAATTATGGTGTACCAATGAACGCAAAACTCTAATTTGGGTGCGACGAATTGATATTGTGGTGAACGGCATATACCGATTGCGAGACTCGGACGTTCCGTGCTACGAACGCATCTCTGTGTGTTACCAAACCAAAGGTTTGTTTTATGGACTCTTTGTAAAGGAGATGGAGAGATCGCACATGTGAGAAAAGGAGAGAGATCGTATTGTTGTGAGACGCCATTAAGGCATATAGTAAATGTTCAAATAGTTTTTTTACACAGAAATAAAATCCATTAACTAACATCAAGTATTCAAGGTGTGTGTATCTCCATTCTGAAATTAGTTAATTATCACGGTACAGATATTACGAGACGTAGATCGCGCGGAGGTGAAGTTTAGAACGATAGCGCAAACCTGCATTTTCCCCAGTCATAATTCGGCGAGAGATTATCCCCGAATTAATAAACTTGAACTTTCTAAATTGTTGGACCTATCATCCAGACTCATCAAGCAACATAGCAGACAGTTGTGCCGAACGATCTGCGTAGCGAGTGAAGGTTTTACAGATTTCAAGTGGAGCAGATAACGACGAGGAATTTCCGCGAGATCGCCGTTGCGGAATACATCTCTTGCTCTCCTGTGGTATTTAAAACGAAATATGTACATTTTCCAGGTTTTCCGGAGAGCAAAGAGAAAATAAGGAACTGAGCTAAAACAACCAAAACTAATAACTAAACCAATAATTAAAATAAAAGCTCACATAAAGAATATTTATTTGTAATAATAGATAAAGAAAAAATATTTTTAATAAACTAACCAGTAATAATATATTAAATAATACTCGGACTTGTCAGCTCTTGAAATCTTAGGAATTGTTTGAATGATGTTTTTTTCCGAAAATCTGATGACTTATTAACCAGTTTCACACATTCTACACATCAACGTGAGTAATCGTTTTGTTGCCACTTTCCCCAATGATTTTAGAAATCCGATGGAATTTTACCAATCCCTTCTACCTTATATAATTTTAAGTCTTCCATAGTCCATCTAAATTCTAATACTGGATTCACTATCTGTTTCCTGTCGACTCCTGTTTCTTCTTCTATCATGCCATCAGATAAGTCCTCCTCCTCTCACAGGCCCTCAATGTACTCTTCCACATATCCGCCCTCTCATCTGCGTTTAACAGTGGAATTCCCATTGCAATCTTAATGTTATCGCACTTGCTTTTAATTTCAGCGAAGGTTGTTTTGTCTTTTTTATATGCTGAAATTTCAAACGATCCCGTCAATCATTTTCTTTTCGATTTCTTAATATTTTCATTCAGCCATTTCGCCTTAGCGTGGCTTCACTTCCTACTTATTTCATTCCTAAGTGGCTTGTATTTCTTTGTTTCTGAATTTCCCTGAACATTTTTGTACTTTCTTCTTCCGTCGATCAACTGAAGTATTCCTTCTGTAACTTGCGGTTTCCTCATCGTTGCCTTCCGTGTGCCTATATTTTTCTCTTCAGCTTCTGTGATTGATTGATTGATTTTTTTTTTTTTATTTTTTTTAGAGATGTCAATTCCTCTTCGACTGAACTGCCTACCGAGCAATTCGTTATCGCAGTACCTATGGGCACAGAGAACTTAAAGCGTGTCTTTCCATTCCTTAGTACTTCCATGTCCCACTTCTTTGCGCATTGATTCTTTCTGAATATGTAGTTTCTTAAACTTCAAGCTGTTCTTCATCACTGCTAAATTCTGAACTGAGTCTACATCTCCTCCTTGGTACGCCTTAACTGTATCTCTCGGCCTTTTCCAAGTATATCTGCCCTTCTTATCATTGTTGAACAGAGTAGTCGCTGTTGCCATCTGAAATTAATTGCAGAGTTCAATTAGTGTTTCTCTTCTCTCTTTCCTACTACCAAGCACATATTATCCCATAACACTTTCTGCCTCTCCTTCCCCTACAACAGCATTCCAGTCCCCATTTACATACTGAATTACCCTTTGAATATCCTCACGTACTTTCTCTGTATCTTCATCTACTGCTTGCGACGTCGGCATGTATACCTGAACTATAGTTGTCGGCGTCGGCTGTCGATTCTGATGAGAACACTATCCCCGAACTGTTGAGTCCTCCTATTCATAAAGAATCCTACTCCCGATATACCATTTTCTGCTCCCTACACACTCGCTCTGTTCATAACACCTTCGCCCTAAGCCGTTTTGATTCTCGAAAAAATTTCGGTATGTGTTGTTACTTCCGTGAGTAGGAAATGGATCACAGCAGGTGGCTAACGCTTGTCGATGTTTCTTACCGACATCTTTCACGCAGTTGGACTTGGAATGTGAGTTTACGTACTACCGTGTTCCTGTGATGCTCACTCTGGTCAGAGGAAGCCCCCCCCCCTCCTCCTCCTCCTCCACCTCTACCACTCAGTGTTACCAACACTCAAAAATAAAAAAATACAGCCTGTTGTGGTCACAGTAAACTTACTTTCTGAACATGCTTCGTACCACTGCTAGTGGGAGCCTTTCGTATTCCATTCGCATAGGATTGCCCGCATGCTCCTGCTCGAGTCCTAATTTCTCATTAGACCATTGCGGTTCCTAAGCGAGATAAATTGATTATTTCGTCTGTAAGCAACGGTAAGCGTGGAAGCTGGTTTTTTGTGCATCTGTGCACCAAAGTTTCAAAAAACTGTCATAAATAACAAATTTCAAGTACATCCATTGTGACTTTTTATTCAGATAATTCACTGTTTTCATGTATTTTTAAAATTATAAATTCTACCCCAAATTTTATCCTTAAGAATATGCGACTGAGTACCTAGCAATGATTACTTGAGACGTAAATGAACATAGCACAACATACCGTTAACTTAACACTGTTCACTTACAGGACGCGTTCACTACATATCACTACGAAACATCTCGAAAACATAGATTTAAAGGTCCGAATCGTTTCAGTTTATGACTTTGAGATTTGAATTACCAGTTTTCGCAATAATGAAACGCAACATTTCAAAAATTAATCTACAGTATTGGCCATTAAACTTGCTACATCAAGAAGAAATGCAGATGATAAACGGGTATTCATTGGACAAATATATTATACTATAACTGACATGTGATTACATTTTCACGCAGTTTGGGTGCATAGATCCTGAGAAATCAGTACCCAGAACAACCACCTCTGGCCGTAATAACGGCCTTGATACGCCTGGGCATTGAGTCAAACAGAGCTTGGATGGTGTGTACAGGTACAGCTGCCCATGCAGCTTCAACACGATACCACAGTTCATCAAGAGTAGTGACTGGCTTATTGTGACGAGTCTGTTGCTCGGCCACCATTCACCAGACGTTTTCAATTCGTGAGAGATCTGGAGAATGTGCTGGCCAGGGCAGCAGTCGAACATTTTCTGTATCCAGAAAGGCCCGTACACGACCTGCAACATGCATTCGTACATTATCCTGCTGCAGTGTAGGGTTTCGCAGGGATCGAATGAAGGGTAGCGCCACGGCTCGTAACACGTCTGGAATGTAACGTCCACTGTTCAAAGAGCCGTCATTGCGAACAAGAGGTGACCAATGGCACCCCATACCATCACACCGGGTGATACGCCAGTATGGCGATGACGAATACACGCTTCCAATGTGCGTTCACCGCGATGTCGCCAAACACGGATGCGACCATCATGATGCTGTAAACAGAACCTGGATTCATCCGAAAAAATGACGTTTTGCCATTCGTGCACCCAGGTTCGTCGTTGGGTACACCATCGCAGGCGATCCTGTCTGTGATGCAGCGTCAAGGGTAACCCATGGTCTGCGAGCTGATAGTCCATGCTGCTGCAAACGTCGTCGAACTGTTCGTGCAGATTGTTGTTGTCTTGCAAACGTCCTCATCTGTTGACTCAGGGATCGAGACGTGTCTGCACAATCCGTTACAGCCATGCGGATAAGATGCTTGTCATCTCGACTGCTAGTGATACGAGGCCGTTGGGATCCAGCACGGCGTTCCGTATTACCCTCCTGAACCCACCGATTCCATATTCTGCTAACAGTCATTGGATCTTGACCAACGCGAGCAGCACTGTCGCGATACGATAAATCGCAATCGCGATAGGCTACAATCCGACCTTGATCAAAGTCGGAAACGTGATGGTACACATTTCTCCTCCTTACACGAGGCATCACAACAACGTTTCATCAGGCAACGCCGGTCAACTGCTGTTTGTGTATGAAAAAACGGTTGGTACCTGCCCTCATATCAGCACGTTGTAGGTGTCGCCACCGACGCCAACCTTATGTGAATTCTTCTTCCTGTCGGTTAAATTTCGCGCCTGTAGCACGTCATCTTCGTGGTGTAGCAATTTTAATAGCCAGTAGTGTATGAGTCAACACAATATAAAATTAATTATATTGTTACCTTATAACAGCATGTTAACAATATTATGGAACGCCCTTGACATTTCTACCATCAAACTGTCACTTAGTACGCTGCAGTGAAAGGCAGAACTTAACAATGTTTAGTTTCTTAAATAATTATTCATCTTTGCCTGATGAGCAACAACTTTGAAAGCGGGTTTGCGTTCAAAAACATTTTCCGGATCTTTATCTCAGACCACATCAACCTGTGATCTTCACAAATCGTCCCTGAACAGCATTTTCCTGCCACGAACGCCACACTCGTTATTATTACTGGTAGTCATGTTTTTGGCACCTACCACTGTGCACGTGCACACAGCCTGACAAATTTGCATTTAGTGAGAACCTAAATTTATTGATTTGTCGTGAAACTGTCAACTAATATGGATAAAGATAAAACCTGAAGCTTGCCATGGATGCACAAGGTGCAACTATCACGCGCTTGCTGACTTCAGCAAAGCCTTTAACACCGCCGATTATAACGTTTTTCTTGAAAAACTTAGCAGCCTAAGTTTCTCACCAAGTGTATACCTGACGTCTCGCCCTCGCCAGCAAGGCGTCACAATGGAGGCAGGTAGGGTCAGGTGACCCCCAGGGATTAGTGTTACGTCTTGTATTGTACGTAAACGATATGTCATCAGTTTCGACCTGCTGCTTAATATCCCAAGTTCGCTGATGACTTCCAGTTGTATCTAAGTGCAAAATCAATAAACCTGAAAACAACCATCGAGAATCTGTGTGCCCTATCAAAATGAGCGCAGGATACAGGAGTGAAGCTCAATCTATCCAAAACGTAGGCGACCCGGTTGGTCATTCTAGGCTCATTAGCCCGAATAATCTGGAATCCCTAATATCTTTAAACTTACTGCTGAGCAGTTGCTCTTCCAAAGCACATACCTGCTGTTTCTCGTACTTTAGGTACTTGCAGTATGAACGCCTCTAATCTTTTTTTTATATTAGCTCGATGTAGCCATATGGCTGAGCCGTGCATCTCTGCTTTCATGCCCTGCAGCTAATTCGCTGCAGATAATAACTATTGGCTATGATCCTGCTGTCAAATAGTCTGTAAATTGTCTATAATTGAGAGTTAATGAAACAATAAAAATGTAAGATAAAAGATAAACGAATAATTTAATAAAAATGGTTCTATTCTAACATCTGTAATTGATGTAGACGATAGAGAATTGTGATGAATAATGTTTATTCAAGAAAGGACATCTCAAATAAACGGAAAGTAACAGACAGGAAATACCCTTCTCAAAAGCAATAAAGCTACGTTGAGTGCGTCACGAGAATAGTAGCAAAATCCCCAGACTAAAAAGTCATCAATGATACGCAGAAACCAAGTTCATTTCTTAATCACAATACACGAAATATTCACCAGCCGAAAACAGATCAGCGTTTAACATGATGACATACAAATTAATACACGTGATACAAAGAATGTAATTCGTACTCTACCTATCCACAGTTCCGTAACACAAGCCCAAAACAAATCTTAATGGCTGGCCGCTGTGGCCGAGCGGTCCTAGGCGCTTCAGTCCGGAACCGCGCTGCTGCTACGGTCGCAGGTTCGAATCCTGCCTAGGCCATTCATGTGTGTGATGTACTTAGTTAGGTTTAAGTAGTTCCAAGTCTGGGGGACTGATGGCCTCAGATGTTAAGTCCCATAGTGCTTAGGGCCATTTGAACCATTTTTTGAAATCTCAAGGTGCCTGAGATTAGGACTCTTAATTTTTTCTGCATCTGTTACGGAATTGAGGGTAGGTAGGGTACGAATTACATTCTTTGTATCGCGTTTGTTAATTTATAAGTCATCTTGTTGTAATACGATCTGCCGGCCGCGGTGGTCTCGCGGTTCTAGGCGCGCAGTCCGGAACCGTGCGACTGCTACGGTCGCAGGTTCGAATCCTGCCTCGGGCATGGATGTGTGTGATGTCCTTAGGTTAGTTAGGTTTAAGTAGTTCTAAGTTATAGGGGACTAATGACCTCAGCAGTTGAGTCCCATAGTGCTCAGAGCCATTTTTTGTAATACGATCTGTTTTGAGCTGGTGAATATCTATTGTGATTGCGAAAAGGAATTAGTTTCCGCATTTCTTTGATGACTAAATAGTTTGGGGATTTTGCTACCATTCTCATAAAGTTCTCAATGTAATTTTACTACATTTGATAAGGGCATTTTTCTCAGTATTTTAAATGAATGTTGTAGAACGGCTTCCCATTTATCTGAGATTTCGTTTCTTGAATAAGCATTATTCAACATAATTCTCTCTCGTCTACATCAGTCACAGAGCCATTGTTAATAAACTATTCACTTAACTTTTATTTGTATTTCTGTGTATTTTATTAACTTGCAATTCTAGCCAATGCGTGGACAGCTGCAGATCATGAAAGCAGACTTACGTGGCTCGACCCTATGACTACATCGAACTATTCTTTTTAAACATAGCCTTGCTCGTAAAGGATGCTGTTTATAAGAGCAACTATACTAGCAGTAACCGTAAGGTACTGCCGTAACGGCTATCGAGAATCTTAGTATCGACCTATGTGCATCATCAAAAATTGGCTTAGGATATAGGATTGAAGTTCAACGCATCTAAAGTTTAAGAGGTATTCGTTAGTCATTCTAGGCTTATTAGCGCAAATTATCTGGAATCTCTACTATCTTTAAACCTATATGCGTCAGTTATCTACTTCCCTCCTTCAGCAAAGACTCAAGATGAAAACTATATTGGATTGAGAAAACTGCGTTGTGCAAGGAGCCATTAGCCCCTTTCCATGCCCGACGAAAATATAAAATGCTCGTTCCTCTTGACCTGAGAAAGTAATTTGTACAAAACACTTATGCTCCCACTTACTGATTATTGCGATGTGATCCTGTAAGGCCTTTCTCACGAAAGCTCACGGTGCTTGAAACTGGTTATGAATGTTTGAACGGAGAAATAACACAGCCAACCGGTTGCAAATAATTTTTCAATACATTGACCTAGGTTTCGACACATCAGAATGAAGTATCATGAAGTTGTTCCTTTCAAGGTACACATACCAAAGGCTGAACGTTTTTAATTTTTAATTTTTGATTTGAGCATCTCCGCTCTAAACTTTGACTACGGCCGTCTCGGAATGTAGCTTTACGGCTTTTAAAATTTCATTCTGGTGCAGACATCCTTAGAGGAGTCGAAACCTAGGTCAATGTATTACACAGTTATTTGCAACCGGTTGGCTGTGTTATTTCTCCTTTGAAACTTACCGTCTAACGATTGCTGAAAGACAGTCATGTTTAAAACTGTGGTTATGAATGCCTGTGTTCGTTTTATCTGTGACGTTCGAGTCCTTGACCACATTTCACCATCATATGCACAGGTGTTCTGGCTGCGTGCTGTCAAGAGCAGAGATTTCCACGCTATGTCTTCTCTGGCGTCTTATCAATGAACACTGTGTCTCATATCTCTTCTCGATCTTATCGTTCTTGTCTGAATAACACGACAGAAACACTCGTTCGCCTGAGAGAAAAATTTTTGTGTTTCACTCTATCACTCAGCCACCCTCTCTAAGTCCTTCTCAGTAGCTCTGGAATAACCTTCCGCATTTATTGGAGAACTAAATAACATCTACAACTTCAGAAGACAGGTGATGACGTATCTACTAAAGCAACAATAAAGATTACCATTGTCCGTGTACGCACTCGTTACGCTTGTACATCCCTATTTCCAATCTAATACCGAGCGAAGTGGCACACTGCACTGCACTCGCATTCGCATTCAAACCCGCGTCCGGCCATCCTGATTTAGGTTTTCCGTCATTTCCCTAAATCGTTTCAGGCAAATACCGGGATGCTTCCACCGAAAGGGCGCGGCCGATTTCCTTCCCCATCCTTCCCTAATCGGATGGGACCGATGACCTCTCCCCCAAACCAACCAACCAATATAATATTCTTCATTTTCCAGTATTGTTTGCCGATGCAGTTCCCAGAACTCGCTATATCAGCCCCCATCCGTGTCCGATGTCGCTAAGGCACGCTTGTGCGGTAGCGCTCGATCTGGGGATAAGTCGGTTCGAATCCTGGCGATGGGAAAAATTTACACTACCAGTACTTGGCCGACAAGTGCAGGAGAGGTATTGAGGTAAAATTCCTGATCAAGAGACTTTGAACCAGTCCTGGTTCAAATATCAGACCTCCCCGCAGAGTCTCATGAGGTGAGGGCATGTGACGCTGCTAATGATCCGTCCGTCGAATGGGGAAGTTGAGCTGTGCGGCTCTCTTGGCCTATTCACAAGCAGGAGGCTATGTGCCATCACCGTGTTTCACTCTCTCCCTTCTCTCGTCATTCCCATACATCACAAATATTACAATTCTCTCCCCACCCCACTCCCCACTCACACACATAATACTTACATGCCGCACTGCAAATATTGTAATGGATCATGTTGTAAATAAATAAAAAAAATCGCTGTATCAGAAAACAAATTTTCGTAGACCTATAAGCTCTTCTTATATCTGCCACTATCATTATTGTTATTAATGTCACAAGGCAATTATTGTCATTATTATTACCACTACCACTATTAGTGGCAACGGCTGCAGTAGTGTAAGTAATACCATTATTAACTTTGTTAGTTCATAATCAGTATTATTTACTCTAACCTCCACTTGAGACACTCATCTCGTTTTGATACTAGTTGTCTTCCTATAATTGTTGATGTAACAGATACTGTATATGTAAAAGCCTGGTCCGACGTAAGAGAGGGCCTAATGGTCGTAATGAGATCAGATCGAATAAATAAATAAAATAAAATAAAAATAAAGCACACCATTCATCACGTTTTACCTTTGATAACTCTGTTTCTCATCGACTGTGCCTTACCACTGGTTACGGCAGAGGTCTTCAATTGTAGAAACGGTATAATCTTTTGTACAGTACGTCGCAAATGCTTCATATTCCTTAACAGTGTCTCGCTAAAAGGTTCTTTTCTTCCCGCCAAGGATTTCGGTCCAAGCTCACGAAGCATTACCGCAATGATCTCGTACTAATCCAACGACCTGCTAAAATAACTAGCAGCATGCCTCCAAATTGCTTAGATGTCTTGTCGTATACTGAGCAGTTGGATCTCAAACATTTGAGCAGTGTTGTATTTTGGAACACTTCTCACACTTGCCTGTAGCCATCCCTGCAATATAAGTTTAATATACGGGGTGGTCAGAAACAGTCTGCGAAGCTTATAAGAATGTTACAGGGTAGGCTTTGCCGAGAAATAACTTACGAAAAAATTCGATATGTTGCGACGCCCCCGACTTAATTAGCATCGAAGCTAGCCTATCAGGCCGTTGCTCGCGCAAATTAAAGTGTCCTGCCAGATAAAATTGTTGTCCGTTTTTCTCATAGCGTAGATGACAGTGCTCAGCCTTTGCGTCGGGTTCAACCCTTACTACCGTCCCATGTCTAATTTTTGTATTGCTCTCTTATTCGGTTTTAGGAAACCGAACGAAGAACACGTTTGGCGTCGCCGTCTCTAGCGGGCCACTTCAGTTTGCGCTTACAACGGTCTGATTGGCTAATTTCGGTGCTAATTAATACGGAAAAGTTGCAAATAACGAATTTTTTTCTTAACAATCACTTCTCAATACAACCTGCCCTGCAACAACCTTACAAACTTTCCATACTGTTTCTGACCACCCTGTACTTTTTTATTCCATTTTGAAATGATAGCATTTGTTATGATGCTATTTGGTGGTGGTGGTTGATTCTGGAGAGGGGACCAAACAGGCCTAACGCGGATCTGACCCTTCGTCCTCCCGAATGCGAGTCCACTGAGCCACCTCGCTCGATAATGCGAGTTGGTAACCGTTACGTTACGAGGAGACAGATGTTACATCCTTGCTGCCAGTGCTAAATGGCTGGAAGGTGGCCAAAGCGAATTGTCACCGTAGTAAAAGATCAGTTGACACAATTGCTCTTTAAATAAATTTAATTTAGCTCCATTTGTATGAAAGAACTGCTACGCTATTGACAACTTGTGGCAGCCGTTACTAGTTATAAGCACAGGCCCAACACGGGCGTGCGTCTATGTATTCTGAATGTTTGCCGCTGGAGCTATCAACAACTCGCTGTCACAAAAATGGTTCAAATGGCTCTAAGCACTATGTGACTTAACATCTGTGGTCATCAGTTCCCTAGAACTTAGAACTACTTAAACCTAACTAACCTAAGGACCACACACATCCATGCCCGAGGCAGTATTGGAACCTACGACCGTAGCAGCCGCATGGTTCCGGACTGAAGCGCTTAGAACCGCTCGGCCACAGCGGCCGGCTCGGTGTACATTCGGCACCAACTAGCAACTACAAGTACTCTTGACTAGAAGACTGGTGCCCAGTTACCTGCCGATTATAACGTCGTCCTGGCGGTCTCTTTCCCTGCAGTTGACAAAAATTACCACGAAAAAGTAAGGCTTTTCCAAATAAGAAAAACTCTTCCAATATGCAACATGACGATGTACGTAGGAAAAAAAAATATGTTGAGATTTAAAATCGATAACATCTTGTCAATGATGTATTTAATGGTCTATGTGTTGCAGCATTACTCCACTACACACCAATAATCATTACCTAAAATCAAACTAAAGAGAATTATTATCAAGAACCAGTTACGAATTAAAAATATTTTTTAAGTAGACGTTCTTGGCAACTAATACAATTTTTCATTTTCAACAAAGGTGAAAGTTTTAAGACATGAAAGAAACGTAATTCATTTGCAAGCATTACATGTTCCATTCTACCACACAGCCACATACCATGTCATGAAACATCGACCTTGCCTTAGTACATTAAAGAAACTGCAGATTCACTTTTTCTCGACCATTTTTTAGAATTGCATCGATGCTTTTACTAATTGATATTGGAGTTCTGATCTTTACGTACCATAAACACAAAAAAAATCTCACTGCCATGTGGTTCCCTTGTCAGTCACATCGATTAAACATCTTGGCGTAACATTGCAAAAGAACATTTATTTATTTTTTTAAACTGATCTGACTGTGGTCATCAGACCCTCTTTTACATCCGACATTAACTGTAACGGAGACATAAACTCAGTTGTAGTGAAGGCGAACCAGCCGATTACGGTTTATTGGGAGAGTTCTGAGAAAGTCGATCAGCGTACCATCAACACTGTAATAGAATAATACGGGACTGTTCTCATACCTGTCCGCTTGCTCGACCTTCATCCAAATTTAAAGCCCTTCCCCATTGATCGTACTAAATATAAATTCTGTC
The DNA here is from genome assembly GCF_023898315.1 of Schistocerca nitens. Lineage (NCBI taxonomy): Eukaryota > Metazoa > Arthropoda > Insecta > Orthoptera > Acrididae > Schistocerca > Schistocerca nitens. Next base: position 364,267,969 of record NC_064621.1, read on the forward strand.
CGAGTCAACTTGAATCCCATTCCAGTGACTCTTTGACCAAAGTTTCCCTATCAGCCCACCAGGAAACAGTCTCAGATTTTCGCCCAATCTGTCCGACAAATTTCTATGCACATGGAGAGCGGGAGTGGGCCAATCTCACTTTGCGCACTCTTGACGGCTCTCATTAACGTACTGGATTCTGCTTATCAAACAAGTCACATACACTGCCTGACCAAAAAAAAGAAGGTTAAGTTGCTAGAAGGAGAGGCCGGCCGGTGTAGTCGAGCGGTTCTAGGCGCTTCAGTCTAGAACCGCGCGACCGCTACGGTCGCAGGTTCGAATCCTGCCTCGGACATGGATGTGTGTGATGTCCTTAGGTTGGTTAGGTTTAAGTAGATATAAGTTCTAGGGGACTGATGACCTTAGATGTTAAGTCCCATAGTGCTCAGAGCAGTTTGAACCTAAAAGGAGAGGAGGAAACGAAATGAAACTTCACGTCTTGAGATGGTATGCCATTCTATTTCAATGATAACAAATTCAGTTCAGATTTACGAAGCGCTGAGCATATTCCCATCCAGTCCAACATCGTGCCAAATGGGCCAAATGTAGATGCACCATGAGGCCGTTTTCAAAATCTGTCGGGTGCTGATAAAGCTGTCTTACATGAGAATACGGTACCTCCATGTGCTTCAGTGATCACTCAACATCCGACCCTGTTCACGTCCTTATATACCCTACCCAGATAATAGCGCTAACGCTCTCTGGAGGTCGTTCTAGTTGTCACGGAGAACTGCAACTCTAACCATTTACATACCTGCCGATAGTGTGACAATCCACCATGTTTTCTGGATGCTTCAGTTTTCCTGTCCGGAGGCTGTGGATATTCTTTGGCGTGTGCATTCCATGGGCAAGTTGATAGCTCTTATCTATAAGATTTACCACACTGAAACCATCTCCTCAAATACTGCTGTGCGAACAATTGTTTGTTTAGAATCTTGCTCAGCTCTCTATGGATTCAATTACCCAGTTTCTCCTAGTTTAATATCCCTGTAGATGAATTTCCTTAATTAGGATGATACCTATTTGGAAATTACTCTCTATACATTCGCCCGGTTACTGGACGCTACTTCCTGTTTCACCACACATTAAATATGTCTCTCTAAGTTCCTACAGAATTACATGATGGTCACGAAGTAAATGAAGTTAAGGAATTCTACTACATAGGCAGCAAAATAACCAATGCCGGACGGGGCAAGGCGGACATCAAAAGGGAATTCCTAGCCAAAAGAAGTCAATTAGTATCAAACACAGTCCTTAATTTGAGGTAGAAATTTCTGAGAATATACGTTTGGAGCGCAGCATTGTATGGTAGTGAAAAGCACACTGTGGGAAACCGGAAGAGAAGAGAATCGAAGCATTTGAGATGTGGTGCTACAGACGAATGTTGAAAATTAGCTGGACTGACAAGGTAAGGAATGAGGAGGTTCTGCGCAGAATCGGAGAGGAAAGGGATATGTGGAAAACACTAACAAGGAGAAGGAACAGGATGATAGGACATCTTTTAAGCTATCAGGGTCTGGCTTCCATGGTACTAGAGGGAGCTGTAGAGGGCAAAAACTTTAGGGGAAGACATAGATTGGATTACATCCAGCAGATAATTAAGGACGCAGGTTGCAAGTGCTACTGTGAGATGAAGAGGTTGGCACAGGAGAGAAATTCGTGGCGGGCCGCGTCGAACCAGACAGAAGACTAATGTCTCAACAAAAAAAAAGTTCCTATAATGAATAATGCTCCATTTTCGGCCGCCAGTCACTAACTACAAAGAGTGTCAACCTACAGTGTGAACACATCCAAGTCGATTGAGAATTGTTTTCCAAGGTAGCGCCATCAACGTCAATGAAGCAAGCAGTTCTTTATTATGAAACATAAGTGGTTTTGAAACACTTGCCTCACATACCTTCCTCTTTCGAGATCTGGTAAGTCCCGAACTCTTTATTTTCTGCGAATGGCTGCTTATCTTGATACAGCAAAAGATACTCTCCCGCCTGCATAGCGTTGACCCTACTGCATAGGCCATCATATATCGGTTGCTGATCTACATCTACATATACATCTACATGGATACTCTGCAAATCACATTTAAGTGCCTGGCGGAGGGCTCATTGAACCACCTTCACAATTCTCTATTATTCCAATCTCGTATAGCGCGTGGAAAGAATGAACACCTATATCTTTCCGTACGAGCTCTGATGTCCCTTATTTTATCGTGGTGATCGTTCCGCCCTATGTAGGTCCGTGTCAACAAAATATTTTCGCATTCGGAGGAGAAAGTTGGTGATTGGAATTTCGTGAGAAGATTCCGACGCAACGAAAAAGGCCTTTCTTTTGATGATTTCCAGCCCAAATCCTGTGTCATTTCTGTGACACTCTCTCCCATATTTCGCGATAATACAAAACGTGCTGCCTTTCTTTGAACTTTTTCCATGTACTTCGTCAGTCCTATCTGGTAAGGATCCCACACAGTGCAGCAGTATTATTATTATCCTCAGCACCATAGATGTCTAACTTTTTGGCCAAATGCTTTGATTGTATGTATTGTGACCAGATGAAACTACAGTCGTCCGGACACTACTGTGGGTTCTTTGAGTGTTCTGGGAGATGGTTTTGCCGGACGGGTTGGCCGAGCGGTTCTAGGCGCTACAGTCTCGAACCGCGCGACCGCTACGGTCGCAGGTTGGAATCCTGCTTCGGGCGTGGATGTGTGTGATGTCCTTAGGTTAGTTAGGTTTAAGTAGTTCTAAGTTCTAGGGGACTGATGACCTCAGAAGTTAAGTCCCATAGTGCTCAGAAACACTTGAACCATTTTTGGAGATGGTTTATTTGTAATTACAACAGATGAAATATTAGTTCACTTTATTAGGTGAATGGTCCGCCCCTCGTGGTCTCGCGGTAGCGTTCTCGCTTCCCGAGCATGGGGTCCCGGGTTCGATTCCCGGCGGGGTCAGGAATTTTTCCTCCCTCGAGATGACTGGGTGTTATTGTGTCGTCTTCATCATCAACATTCATCCCCATTACGGTCGGAGGAAGGCAATGGCAAACCACCTCCACTAGGACCTTGCCTAGTAAGGCGGCGCGGTTCTCCCGCGTCGCTCCCCTACGCTCTGTAAAGAAGTATGGGACTCATCATCATCATCATTAGGTGAATGAATAAAAAGATTCACTCAACTTGACACAGTTCTTTGCCGCAGAGCAGCGTAGAATATTTACAATTGTCTTTGACTATGAAAGCACCACTTGACGCACACAATAAGAAACTGTTCTCTTGAACTAAAATGTTCTAGTTTAACTGTAGTACACGTACATCTGTAACTTCAGGATCGCTGTTCCTTCACGATTTTGTTGACTGCTGAAACTGAGGTCACAAATTGGGCTGAGCTCTTGCATGCTCGCCACTATACTAAGGTCCGAAAGCCTGGCTCCTCCCTCTTTTCTGGTCATGAAGTATATTTATACTCCACATGCCTTTTCTTTCTTTTCAGATATCGGGCACAAGTACCTATAGTGTGGAAGGATGTGTCCTGACAAGTGCATGGGCTCATGAACGTGCACACACCGGGAAAACCATAAGAAATGCGCAACGGCATTTTCGGCACGATTCCAGAAAGAAGCTCCACCAAAGCGAACGATACCGACATGGCAACAGAAACTCTTCAGAACCGGATCCATTTTGGATGGAAAGAGAACAAATCGACCATCAACAGCACAACAAACAAATGCAGCAGTAGCGGATTCTGTGACCAGATTTCCATAAAATCATTGCGAACAATTTCTGCTGAACCTGGAATTCCATAAACGACTACTCTGACGTACATGAAAAAAGATCTTGAATTAAAATCTTTTAGGCCAACATTCGTAAAGAAGTTGAGTGATGAAGGTACACAGCGCAGACATGAAGCTTCCATAAGATTACTCCATTTCTTTGTGACGCTCCCACATCGGACCAAAGTTTTCTTCTCAGACGGAAGTGGAATTTATCGATCTTATCGGAATACTGGTGTTTTTTTTCTCGAGCAAGTAAAACCCATATTAATATGAAGAGGAAGAGAATAATCCCTCACGTGTTACGATCTAGGCTGCGATGTCCAGTAGGCACCTCAGAGGGCCGTACTTCTTTGATGGTGTTGTGAGTCAACATTCTTGTGCGTGAATGGTTTCTTCCAGAACTTAAGAGACTGTACATTCTTGGTGACGGTTGGCTTCAACAACTTCGCCGCGTTTGAGAATTCTCGAATGAAGTGTTACCCCAGAGGTGGATAGGGAGAGGTTCAGTGAATCTGCCAGCGCCGGTCGAATGACCTTCGAGGAGTCCAGATCTGACGTCACGCAACCTGTTCTCCATACCACTGTTGCGTACCTACTACACTCTCTGCGATCCACCACCCAGACGCTGAACAACCATCACAAGACTGGTAGCAGAGGATCCTGTACTGAGTACTGAGAGGTAATGAACTAATGTTCGGAAATGATACTTTTGCTGTTTTTTGTCGTAAACAAATTACACCTTATAGCAATAACTTAAGTTCACATCAACCGTTCAAAGTGACCAACGCTAACCATAATGCTTACATCGTAACTCTTAAAATTCTGAAAAGCTCTCACCAAAATCCATATTTTCTGATATACCTCGAGACACGTAGCTGTTAACTTGTCGACCAGTTACTTTTGAGTTTCTACGGGGCTATCGTTCACCGACTTCATGTCACCTCGCTGAAGAAATTCCACCATAGGTGCTCCACAGATCATTGTGTAATGCGAAGAAGACCAGTTTACAAACACATTGCTCATTCAAGGTCTTGTACCGCGTGAAGTACTCATCTCCGACCTTTCGTTTCTAAACTCAAAATACTCGGCTTAGTAACGTCTTTCGTCGGTACAATTTTTGGGCTAGTACAATTTTTGCACTAGTGGTATCACGCTATAACCTGATGCAGAGCTTGCAATGTTTCATCACAAACAAAACAGCTCGCAATTACAAGTGCAACCGAAAATATAAAGCTTCGTTCCAGTATTTTAGGAAATTTTGGGAACTGTTTCAAAAGGAACTTCTGTGGACCCACACAGGTAACTTGTCCTTTAATCTGGTTTCACACTACACACCGATGACTAACATATGAAAGATATGCCACAAAAAGAAACACAGAAGTGTTTCTTTTGTTTTTGACCTTATAACCCAGTGATCTTGAAAATTATCAGCATGAGGTTATTTTATCACCGCAACGCACAGGTGTAGCTTATTAGCTTACCCACTTTCTGATAAGTGAGAAACAAGAGACATAGGTCAGTTAATTATATTTCCCTCAGAGATAACTCCACTCTGAATACACTTTTTTCTATCGAACCGGTTACTAATCAACATGCTCTCACACTGAAATGGATTCTGTAGTCAAGAGGACAACGTTTTTGTATTGCTTACGAATACTATATAACAAATCGACTTCTTACCTTCAAACTACTGTCACGTCGAAACTACAATCACGTCCAAATCCAAAGGCAGGGACGCCAATTAAGTACTCGTACAACATTTCGAAACCAAGAAACGTTTATTACTAACACCCTACGTGCAGCCAGAACAGAACTGATCTCCTGGACGGACAGTACAGCTACACTCCTGGAAATTGAAATAAGAACACCGTGAATTCATTATCCCAGGAAGGGGAAACTTTATTGACACATTCCTGGGGTCAGATACATCACATGATCACACTGACAGAACCACAGGCACATAGACACAGGCAACAGAGCATGCACAATGTCGGCACTAGTACAGTGTATATCCACCTTTCGCAGCAATGCAGGCTGCTATTCTCCCATGGAGACGATCGTAGAGATGCTGGATGTAGTCCTGTGGAACGGCTTGCCATGCCATTTCCACCTGGCGCCTCAGTTGGACCAGCGTTCGTGCTGGACGTGCAGACCGCGTGAGACGACGCTTCATCCAGTCCCAAACATGCTCAATGGGGGACAGATCCGGAGATCTTGCTGGCCAGGGTAGTTGACTTACACCTTCTAGAGCACGTTGGGTGGCACGGGATACATGCGGACGTGCATTGTCCTGTTGGAATAGCAAGTTCCCTTGCGGGTCTAGGAATGGTAGAACGATGGGTTCGATGACGGTTTGGATGTACCGTGCACTATTCAGTGTCCCCTCGACGATCACCAGTGGTGTACGGCCAGTGTAGGAGATCGCTCCCCACACCATGATGCCGGGTGTTGGCCCTGTGTGCCTCGGTCGTATGCAGTCCTGATTGTGGCGCTCACCTGCACGGCGCCAAACACGCATACGACCATCATTGGCACCAAGGCAGAAGCGACTCTCATCGCTGAAGACGACACGTCTCCATTCGTCCCTCCATTCACGCCTGTCGCGACACCACTGGAGGCGGGCTGCACGATGTTGGGGCGTGAGCGGAAGACGGCCTAACGGTGTGCGGGACCGTAGCCCAGCTTCATGGAGACGGTTGCGAATGGTCCTCGCCGATACCCCAGGAGCAACAGTGTCCCTAATTTGCTGGGAAGTGGCGGTGCGGTCCCCTACGGCACTGCGTAGGATCCTACGGTCTTGGCGTGCATCCGTGCGTCGCTGCGGTCCGGTCCCAGGTCGACGGGCACGTGCACCTTCCGCCGACCACTGGCGACAACATCGATGTACTGTGGAGACCTCACGCCCCACGTGTTGAGCAATTCGGCGGTACGTCCACCCGGCCTCCCGTATGCCCACTATACGCCCTCGCTCAAAGTCCGTCAACTGCACATACGGTTCACGTCCACGCTGTCGCGGCATGCTACCAGTGTTAAAGACTGCGATGGAGCTCCGTATGCCACGGCAAACTGGCTGACACTGACGGCGGCGGTGCACAAATGCTGCGCAGCTAGCGCCATTCGACGGCCAACACCGCGGTTCCTGGTGTGTCCGCTGTGCCGTGCGTGTGATCATTGCTTGTACAGCCCTCTCGCAGTGTCCGGAGCAAGTATGGTGGGTCTGACACACCGGTGTCAATGTGTTCTTTTTTCCATTTCCAGGAGTGTATTTATACAAACATCGAATATTCCAGAATGTACTAAAAATTACAAACACAAGCTATTTCAAGAACTTTCCAGAAATTAGAATTAGTACATAACAGAAACTTGCTCCTCAACAGGTGAGATCTCGCGCTTTATAGTGCACCACGCTGCACACACCGCAGCGCGCTCGCTTTCTCCTTATCCTTGAGGAACAGCGACCTGTTGTTTCAGAAGTTGGTCGCTGTTTCAGAAGTTGTCACTGGACTCAACTACAGCAACCTCATTTTTTATCTTAGTAGAGTCATTTCTAAGTATTGGAACAGTTGAAGACCATACCCTAATTACGCTAATCTACTTTCACTTCTAGGGAATTCTTCTACGTCATAAAGTAACAGCTATGATCCAGTCCAAGTTCACAAACGGCGCAAGTAGGTAAGACTGTCCAGTGCATTGTGGCGTCCAAAGATTACCCAATCGCCAACGTCTTTTTACTCGGAAGAAGCTCATTTCGAACACCGCTAAGTTCGAATTTCTTAAATTCCATCAGATTTAAGTGAAATTTTACAATGAAAATACCTTTACACATCTAAGAGCGGTTCTGGGTTTGAGTCCCATCATGTTAAAAATTTCTTAAATTTCATCCGATTTAAGTAAAATTTCGGAATGCAAATACCTACATACACAGTTTCGTGTCCAGCCAATTGCCCTAACAGACCCCACTTGTAACGTTTCGAATTCGAGTTGCATCACGTTAAAATTTCTTAAATTACAACCGATTTAAGTGAAATTTCGCACTACCCACATACACCTGCAATTCCTCAAGACGTCGTCGCCCTCCTCACATAGCCGCAGCGCAGTGAATTTTTACCCCTCACTATAATTAAACACAGACTTTATGAACCCTATAGGGTTCCTTTATATCGCTACCCATCACAGTATAATATGTAAGCATATGAGAAATCGATAAGTTTCTACAAACTCTTACTTCTTTCGCGAAATTGCGTCTACATATGACGTCTGCTATTCGAATGGAGCAGTGCGTGCAACACAACACACCAAATCCCACGCTGTTTTGTGAACTAACTCAAATATTACTTTCTGCGAACTGCACGTCCTTATTACACGAAGCAAAATGAGTAGTCATGGTGTAAGTCTTCTTATACAGAACGAGTCAGCAGGAAAGGTACATACTTTCAGGGGTGATAGTATTAGTGATTCTGAACAGAAAACTTCATATGCACATATGAGCCACATTTAATGTACACTGTTATTTATTTTCTGTATTATTCAATCATTGTCATTGTTTGCAATGTACCACAGTAGTACAGAGGAAGTTGAGACGTAAAATTTGCTACAGGACACTTGTGATTCATCAAGTCGGGAAAGTATCTCAAACTTCCCTCCAAAAGCCTAAGCTACAGCGTAGGCGCGTCACGCGAGATTTTCAATGTTCTTGCGATCTCTTCGCGCAAACTAAGAGACAGGATCTTTTTGTAGGAAACTTCATGCAATTTCATTTTTAACTACGACACATTTTCACTGGGGGTGCGGTTTACAATTTATTCAAGAAAAACGTACAAAAGTGATGTTAAATGTGTTCTCTGTAGGAAACCGTTCGAAATGGGGAATATATCCACACGAAGTTTTCGTTCACAACCAGTAATACTGTCATCCCTAAAAGAAAGTACCTTTATTCCTGACTCATACTGTGTACAACAAAATGAGAGCACTTCTTGTGGCGGATGACTGATACTGTATACTATACACACACCTAACCTGTGTTCGATACATTTGGAGGTGACACATGGCGATTTCACGTCATAAGGCTAATCAAATTCATCGCAAATATGCAGGTTTGACTGCGCAAGGATACAATATAGTTTTGTAAACAAAAGCAACAACATATATATAAAGGAAAACATTCATCTGTAAACGGAAGTGAACCGCCCTGAAGAGGACAGCAGCAAGTCGGTCGAAACGTTGGTAATTTAGTTTACAACGACACGTCCCAACACCCAAAATAACAATAATACCAGTTTCACATACTTCGTGACATGTTGGATAACATTTTAGCACATAGACACAAGTTATACTGTAAGTGGGAGATAACGTCGCTCGTCTGTTTTTCTGTATAATCACCATAATCTTCTATACAAAAGCGTAAGTAATAGTAGTCCCACGATATGAAACATGACAGTTTACCGTGCAGACGCATCCAAACAATAAACAATTATTCTATACAATAAGTGCAACATATAACGAAATAATCCACAGGTGAATCGCTGGACGTCAGTGTGCAACGGGTACAATATTTCGGCAAGCGACCACATTGTCACCATCAAATGCTCTGACGAACTGACAGCTTAGGGACTGGCAGTCATTAATCAGAGCACCTTATGATCACAACGCGGTAGTTTGCCAAAGTATTGTGCCTGTTGGAGACTGATATACGGCCGTTCATCCGTGAGCTATTTCGCCATGAAGTACGCCAGGAGAAATTGAAAAAAACAATGATTGATGATTGATTAATTGAGAGGGGTTATGGGGCCAAACGGCGCGGTCATCAGTCCCGCGATTCCGAAGCGATTTTCAGGAGAAAGAGAGTCTGCTAAAAGTGGCCGGACCCAGTCAGGAAAGTCAAATCATAAATGAACATTAAACACACACAGTAAAGGCATAAAAGGTGATACCAAATCTAATAACTGGAAAAAAGAGGGGGGGGGGGGGGAGGCGGTTATAGCGCCACAGACCGAGAGGATTGTAAAAGAAGTGTCCCAACCACGACCAACCTGCCCCTGCTCCAAGACTAAAGAGGAACCTTATATCTGGAAAAAAACCACTTTCAGGGAAGAAACCGAAGACCAGTTCAAGCATCCGTGGATCGTCTACTAATATTACATTTAAAGAATCGGGAAGACAATACTTAGCACGAAGGGCTGAAAGAAGGGGATATTCAACCAATATGTGAGATATCGCTAGTCTGGCTCCACAACGACATGGTGGGGGCTGTGTCGTTACGTAGGAGGAAGAAAATGGGTGAGCCAGGTATGACCAATGTGCAAACGGTGTAAAACAGTGGGCTCCTTCCGAGAGGAGCGGAAGGAAGAGCGCCAAACTGCAGTAGACTCTTTGTTTGTGCGGAGTTTATTACTATGAGCAATAGCTGTCCAGATGGCATTCCACTGTTGAGCAAAGAGAGATTTGACGTACATCCGCTTATTCACAGCTGGAATAATGAAACGAAATGGGGGGGGGGGGGGGAAATAAGTAGCTGCTTCACTAGCCAAATGGTGAGCCAGTTCATTCCCTGGGATGCCCACATGACTTGGGACCCAGACAAAGGTGACTGAACAGGCAAGGGCAGAGAGAAGGTCATGGATAGCAGAGACCAAAGGGCTGCTCATGGAGTCTGAACAAATTAAACCACTGTGAAGGGAGGCCTCAGAAACAAAAATGAGGGCCCTGTGAATGGCTAGATGCTCCGCTGTGAACACACTACATGATCCCAGCAACAAACGGTGCTCGAAGCCAGTACGAGATGTGAAAGCGTACCCCACCTTATCAGTAGTCTTAGAACCATCAGTGTAAAAGTTGATGGCACCCTGGAACTCTGCAAGGATGGTACTGACAAGGCACCGGGAAACCATAGGAGCGACAGAGATCTTAGGACCCTGGAATAGATCAGTCCAAATCCGTGGTCTAGCCACCATCCAAGAGGTGGGATGTGGGGAGGGGGTTATGGAAGAAAAGACAGGGGGTGCAGTCCAGTGAGTGGAGATGGAGATCCCGACAGAGGGAAGTGAGACGCATGCCAACCGGTAATCCCACCCGTGGGCGGGTGTTAGGAGGGAGACATCTCTCAAACACATAGTTCGTGGCGCAATAATTTTTGAAATGACTACAGCAGATGACGCACATAGAAAGTACAATACTCACACATACTTTCTTATCACGAAGCCACAGTAATGTCCCAATAGATAGAAAACTGTGTGTGACGAGAGTTGCCTCAACGAAAAAAGGGACCGTTATACTACAAACTCACTGCCATGCGAGATCTCCCATCACAGATCCTTAAAGCTACACTATTAACACGTACACCAACAGAGGACAGATCAAAACGCACAGAACAAAAGAAGAGTGTATGCGATTTAAATGGAATGTTTCTTTTAAGCACTGAACACAGAGAATATGACCATCTGCTCTGAACAAAATTAGCCGCCACGCCAGTATTGCTGTACTTTGTGACACAAGGAAACAACTACGATCGAAACAAATGGGGAGAGGGAGCAGCATCTGCTTAGAATTTCAATTTATTGAAAACACAGTCACTTGACTGCGCCCTCCATTCAGTCATTACCAACCCACTGGCAGCATCCCTGGTGTTAAATGCACATCTTCCTGTTCCTCAGATGCTCTGTGTGTCTGAAACCTGTTTCAGCTACAGTAAGAGCATTTTACAGTAATAAATTCAGTATCAGCGAATATTTTTGAGATATGAAACCGCATTACCTTGCGTGTTGTTTCTTTCTTGTATACAAATTGCTCTTTTCTTTAAATGTAGACCTTCCCATTCTTTATGTGCTGTGCATCAGAAACCAGTTCCAGCTACAGTAACAGCACATCTATGATAGTAAGTTCAGTACCAGCGAACAGTTTTCGCATTAAAACGTTTAACTGTTTTATTTTATTCGTAGCGAGGAATTTGCAGTTAACACGTTTTAGTTAAATAGATTTTAAAGAGAGACAGAGCTGCCCCAACCACATAATATTCAGTTTTGTATTGCATATCAAAACATAGATAACAGCGATAATACCTATATAGATATGCCCTTAAAATGACAAATATGTTTACCTTGCAATTTTAAAGCTTCGGACACTCACTTTTAAAAAAATCTGACCAACTCTTGATGAACATTAAAGAGTCATTATTTTAGTGCCAAAGCGTAGAAAACTTATATCCCTGTCAGACAAGTGACGGCGATTTTCAGCAGTGACACTTCAACACAGTATCAATGTTTGTCAACATTTAGCACGCGTAGACATTCTTCCATAGTATTAATATGGCCGGCAGATGTCGTGAGGCGACATTCATGAGGTGTCAGGTCAAAGTGAGAACAGTGTTTACGAATATTAGCTAACCTATGATAGCTGTCAAGACATTTCCATGTTACAACTGCGCTGACTGATACAGACCATAAATGCACTTATGGTAGATGAATCACGAACGAAAATAGCTCATGTTCACAAAAACATAAAGTGCACATGACTACAAATTCCAAAAGGGATCATAGAGAGTAAACTACCAGACAAACATGAGCAATGTTATTTACGCCAGTAAAACATCTAGCAACCCTTCTCTAATCTGCATATAAATATAAGCTGACATAACCACCTATCATCATCCGCACAAATGTCAGGACTTCATAGCACTATACTATTAGATCAGCGGAATCATAAGTTCAGAATGTTAATGGCATTGTCATTTTTTCTCGTTCAGTACGTGAATGGTGTGGATTCGGTAGAGTAATAAGCGCTATGAACAATACCTCTTCTCACGAACGTAATTTCTAGTTACTGTTAGTCGCAGACTTGCTTCTGTGACAGTCTATATCCGTCAATTGGTCTGCTACCACAACGATGATGTTAATAAGCCATAATATAGTATCTAACAGAGTTTGAATGAGGGCAAATTCACAGTAAATACAAGACTACTACCTCAGATCTACTAGACGTCTATAGAGCTGCAGTATCTAGTGTTACAGCAACATACATGGCTCATGGGAAACTTTATCTGTTAAATATAATGTCGGAAGGGTAATTAATGTTATTTATAGACATGCCGGTTACTTTTAATAGTGTCCAAAGATCGCTGTCAACTAAGATTAGTGGTACAGGACCTACATAAAGTTTACATTCATTCAGCAACAAGACTGTCTATGTTTTCTACTAACTCTTTCCTCACATTGTAGTGGAATTTGAGTTACGACGAATCTGTTGGCTTATACAAGAATCACTCCTACACAACAAAAATAGGACATACATCTGGCGCACATCAGACTTACATACGTTGTCGTTGACAGGCTTTTCATTCCTCTTTTGGCTCTTTTATTTACTTCATTGACATCATCAGCATCATAATCATCCTCTTATTCTGATGGTAATAAGCCATAATACAGGATCTAACAGACTTTGAATGTATTTATTACCATATGGACTTTTTATTCCTCTATTGGCTCTCTCATGCATATCAGTGACATTATCTTTCTCATAATCATGCTTTTCTTATGACGTTAATAAACCGTTAAATAGGACCTAACGGACTTTGAATTGGAGAAAATCGACATTAAATAGGAGACAATCACCATAAATCTATTCAATGCACATAGACATACAGTCTTTAGAGTTGCAGCACCATATGTGGCTCATGACGGGCTTTTATCTATTGAATGTAATAGTGGAACATTAAATTTAATTTTGGACCCGGGTTCGATTCCCGGCGGGGTCAGGGATTTTTCCTGCCTCGAGATGACTGGGTGTTGTTGTGTCGTCTTCATCATCATCATTCAACCCCATTACGGTCGGAGGAAGGCAACGGCAAACCACCTCCATTAGGACCTTGCCTAGTAAGGCGGTGCGGGTTTCCCGCATCGTTCCCCTACGCTCTGTAAAGAAGCATGGGACTTCATTCATTTCATATCAGCACCTGCTGCTTTCGTACATACATAATTTTCTTTGACTTTTAACTTCATCATCCCAGTCCGTCTTCTTTCTGAATGCGTCTTCTAACAATACCTGCCCAGATGTTTTGCATGCAACACTAGACGCAGCTGGACTACGGTCACCGAAAGAAACAGTTTTCATTTTTCGACAGAACTCCTGTAGCATCATAAAAACTATTCCATTTATGTTAGTGACCTTCCTTAGCGAAGAACAAGCTGTTACGGTTTTTGATGTGTCACTGTATGTTTCTTTTGGTATTATGCATTTCTTTGTCTTCCTTTGTAATTTTTCATGCTGCCTTCACAATATTTATTTATTTATTTATTTATGCATTTATTTTACCTGGCAAGATTAGGGCCTTCAGGCCCTCTCTTACACCTAACCAGGCATACTCAGATTCAACAAATTTCAGTTTCTACAGAACATTAAGGACATATTACATGTTATACAGTATTAATGTTAAGAAAAAAAATAGATATTATAAACGTAGTACAATGATAATTATAATACATAATAAGAAACTTGGTACTGAGTAGTTGTTGTGCCGTAACAACTTGTAACATAATGTAAAAATTTGCTCCATACGTCCTCATTCTTATCTGATTACAGATCACCATCAAATGAAATTGTAACGAACTGCCCCATCTTACAGCAAAAATTGTAACATATTGCCTCAGGTTACAGTGAAATAAAACAATTTGTCCAATGTTAAAGCAAAAACGGTAACAGATTACCTGAGGTTAAAGTGAAATTGTAAGAAATAAACCCACATTACAGTGAACCTGTAACAAATTGCCATATCCTATAGTAAAAAATGTAACAAAATACCCAAGGTTACATCAAAATTTTAACAACAGCAAAACTTGTAATGAATTTCCCCAAGCTACAGTAAAATTTGAGACAAATTGGCCCATGTTATAGCAAAAATTATAACAATTTACCCTAGATTACAGTGAAATTGTAACAAATTGCCCCATGTTCAAACAAAATTGAGACAAATTGCTCTGTGATATAGCAAAATTTGTAGCAAGAGCATATAATAATAAAGCTGTCACATTGGGACCAATCTACACATTCTGATCAGGTTGTATTTACATGTCTGTTTTATCAGGATGTCACATTTTCGGAGAGCCTAAACTTTACAAATTCCTCCATAAATCATTGTGTTATAGAAAAATTGTTATGCTTACGTATTGTAACACTGGAAAAGTTCGAGAAAAAGTTGTCTATTTAATTAATGAGCTACTATTTATCCTTTTGATTACAGTCTCACAAAGTGGAACCCCTTCATTGTGGAATTTTAAAAGGCCATATAACCTAGGGAGAAGAGTACAGCAAATATTAAAACTCATGATAGTGTCCTGTAACAATGAACTTTTCTTCAGGAGGCTATTAGTCTTTCTGTCAACTCTTTTTGTAGGATCTGCACCAATCCTGTGATACGCTGATCGGATTAGTAAACATACACAGATGCACAAAGAAGGGGTTCATCTTCTTCCAGTTGTGTGTAACATTGATGCTCCGACATATAGCTAATACAGTGAAGTATCTTGCTACTCTGTTGATACCACTACCTCAACACCACGTTAAGAACTCGACGGATTTTTACGTAGATTAGAGCCAATGCCTTTAAATGACTCTGGTATTCTACTAAATTTTGATGTGACCTCTCTCTTCATTCGTGTTCCTCTGTCTGTTTCGTTATAGTTAATTAAATTCATGAACCTATTTCAACCTGTGTTGACTTCCACTTACTTTTTATTCAGTGACCAGTAGTTGAACAGTCAGATGGATCTGCGATGGTAAACCCATTGTCACCTATTATAAACCAGTCAATTGTATTGAAAACAGCCGTCATCATAACGAAATTACAGAAGTTTTTTCTCAACGGTTCTGTAAGTTTTTTGTGGTGCTGAATCCGAATTCCGTGTTTGTTGCTTTGTAGGAAGTCGTCTTCATAACGAAAAGCATCAAATTTTCGAACTTTAGTCATGTTTTCACTTTTATATGGGTAACCATGAATTTCCAGAATGTGAGCATTCTGTGCTAAATTAAAGTAGATAAAATTGTCTACATAATGCACTAGTCAGCTCTGATTTTCTGAAATTGGTATCGGCGCTAGAGTGCGCTGATAAACAGTGATTTTTTGGCCTTTCTACGAAAACGTCAAAAACGCCCACGCTCACCTCCTACAACTCGAAAAATATATGAGTTATCAACAAAAAAACCGACACCATATGTTAGTGCATTAAATTTCCTATACAAGGTGTCTGTAACATTCAATTGCATGCTAAGGCTTTCTGTAGACTCACGTTAAATCCAGCTAACATCTTCTGCCATAGACCAGTCACAATCGTCTTTAATACAGTCGTATGTCTCTAAATAAATTTGGTTGCTCTTCCGATATTAAATTTAACAGATAAAGTTTCAATGAGCCACGTATACTGCTGTAACACTAGATACTGCAGTTCTGTTTACTTCCAGGAGTTTTGCGGTAATAGTCTCGTACAAATTGTAAATGATTCCAACCTATGGATGCCACGTTAGCTGTTAAAGGTTAGCTGATATTCGTAACGCTGTTTTTACTTTCACCTGTCGCCTTTTGGCTGTCGTCTCACGGCATCTGCTGGGTGTAGTAATCCTGTGGAAGAGTGTCTATGTTACTGAATGTCGACAAACAGTATATTGGTTCTCCATTGGTAAACAGTATTTTTGAACGAAGTGCTTGAAAGTTTAAGACTGCAATGTAAACATGTCTGTCATATTAAGATTTGATCTATATAGATTATCTACGTTACGACGTACAATTCAAAAGTGAATGTTGTCGTGCATTTGGAGCAGCTGTGTCTCACTTTAACATCTATTTAACTATAACATGTGATCTGCAAAAACTTCGTTATGAATAAAATAAATCAGTTAAACGTTTTCTATGTCAAAACTATTCGATTTTACTATTTTTATTACGACAAAAAAGATCTTACGAGTAGCTGCAATGTACATTTAACGCAAACAGCAGTGTGTCTACATGGAACAGTCCCATCTATTCAAGGAAAAAAAATTTACAAACACAAGTGTTGTCCAGCCCCCACCCAGTATTTATGACAGGCAGATGATGTTCAGATGGCACTGCCTATGGGTTAAGATTTGGAGTATTTTTAATATTAGTTGCATCCATTTCTGTAATTAACGCATCTGTGTTCTGACATACAGTGTATATAGATTCCTTATCTTCACAAGAATCACAATCAAATGTTTGGAAAACCACAGAGCATTTTCAAACCATGTATCACACATTCCTTTGCTAACTTCGAAGCCTCCACCAAAATTTAGGCATACTGTTTGATCTCCTTTGCCGATATAACAGAATTCAGCTTCACCGAGATTTTCTAGATGCTTCTTAATAGCTCTCGACCAGCCATCCAAGGATTATAGCCTCGTCTCAAATATACCTCATTTATTATGAGTGAAACCAATGTAGGTGATGATATCCCGCACATATGCGTTGAACTGCACTGCATTGCTGGTTCAGGAGATGAATGTGGACGTTTTAAAGTACCGTACAGAAACAGCTCGAGATGCAAGATTGTATTCTTCACAAACACTCATTAGTTTTCCTAGTCTTGTGCTTGTGTAGTAGTGCAGTGTTTAATCTGCAGAGCATGTATGTGATCGTTGTTCTTTAGACTGTGGGCGACCGTTCTTGCGTAGGCTGACAGCTCTCTCGTAACGTCGCGATGAGTGATGACAGAGCATGATGCTTTGTGATGCTCTACGATGCTTCGGGGATGCTGCGAGTTGGTTAGCAATGACTGTATGGAGCACGCAATCATGTGACTGTGGTTTTGATAAAGCGAAAGCCTACGCAGATGCAACTGCCTCTGCACATTTGTTTAGCTCCTAGTTGTCTTCTCACGTCACAAAGTAAAGCATTACTGACGTGATGTATAATTTTATGCAGTGTAACTGATCATTTTTTTCTAAGTTTATGTGCTCAATACTTAACATAAACATTCCGTTTAAATAGTAGCCTATACACTCTTTTTTATTCTGTGTGCTCTGATGCGTCCTCTGTTGGTATGCATGCAAATAATAAGTATAAAAGTGGCTGTGACTTTATATTGGGTTGATACATGAGTTCGAAGTGTTATTCGATATCTGTAATAAATACAACAGATACACTACCGGCCATTACAATTGCTACACCAAGAAGAAATGCAGATGATAAACGGGTATTCGTTGGACAAATATATTATACTAGAACTGTCATGTGATTACATTTTCACGCAATTTGGGTGCATAGATCCTGAGAAATCAGTATCCAGAACCACCACCTCTGGCCTTAATAATGGCCTTGATACGCCTAGGCATTGAGTCAAACAGAGCTTGGATGGCGGGTACAGGTACAGCTGCCCATGCAGCTTCAACACGGTACCACAGTTCATCAAGAGTAGTGACTGGCGTATTGTGACGAGCCAGTTGCTCGGCCACCACTGACCAAATGTTTTCAGTTGGTGGGAGATCTGGAGAATGTGCTGGCCAGGACAGCAGTCGAACATTTTCTGTGTACACAAAGGCCCACAGAAGACCCGCAACATTCGGTCGTGCATTATCCTCCTGAAATATAGGATTTCGCATGGATCGAATGAAGGGTAGAGCCACGGGTCGTAACACATCTGAAATGTAACGTCCACTGTTCAAAGTGCCGTCATTGCGAACAGGAGGTGACCGAGACGTGTAACCAATGGCACCCCATACCATCACTCCGGGTGATATGCCAGTATGGCGATGACGAACACACGCTTCCAATGTGCGTTCACCGCGATGTCGCCAAAGACGGATGCGACCTTCATAATGCTGTAAACCGAACCTGGATTCATCCGAAAAACTGAAGTTTTGCCATTCGTGCACCCAGGTTCGTCGTTGAGTACAACATCGCAGGCGCTCCTCTCTATGATGCAGCGTAAGGGTAACCGCAGCCATGGTCTCCGAGCTGATAGTCCATGCTGCTGCAAACGACGTCGAACTGTTCGTGTAGGTGGTTGTTTTCTTGCAAACGTCCCCATCTGTTGACTCAGGGATCGAGACGTGGCTGCACGATCCGTTACAGAGATGCGGATAAGATGCCTGTCATCTCGACTGATAGTGATACGAGGCCGTTGGGATCCAGCACGGCGTTCCGTATTACCCTGCTGAACCCATCGATTCCATATCCTGCTAACAGTCATTGGATCTCAACCAACGCGAGCACCAATGTCGCGATACAATAAACCGCAATCGCCGTAGGCTACAATCCGACCTTTATCAAAGTCGGTAACGTGATGGTATGCATTTCTCCTCCTTACACGAGGCATCACAACAACGTTTCACCAGGCGACGCCGGTCAACTGCTGTTTGTGTATGAGAAATCGGTTAGAAACTTTTGTCATATCAGCACGTTGTAGGTGTCGCCACCGGCGCCAACCTTGTATGAATGCTCTGAAAAGCTGATCATTTGCATATCTCGCATTTTCTTCCTGTCGGTTAAATTTCGCGCCTGTAGCATGTCATCTTCGTGGTGTAGCAATTTTAATGGCCAGTAGTGTACATATAACAGACTTAATATTCTCCTTGACTGTTTACAATAGTCTGGCAACGCTGGGGTAACTTTTCGACTGAGCAATTGTAGAAATTACGTGTTTTTGAGGCGAAGAACTCATCGAACCAAGGTCGGAGCACATTTTACCCAGACAGTAAGTTCGTTCAAGGTAGTTCGACAGACAGCGAAAAAGATGAAACCTGAGGACACAAGATCTGGTGACTAAGGTGGGCACGGAATGATTTCCCAACCCATCTCCAGCATAGTGTTTTCTGTCAGTGTAGCAGAATGCGCGCGGGATTATCGTGGAGTAGCATCAGTTCACGCAGTCTTGCCGGTCGTTGTTCTTGGATTGCGTCTGTAAGACGTCTCAGTTGTTGACAGTAAATATCAGCAGTGATGCGTAAACCTCGAAGAAGCAGTTCGTAGCGCACCACACCGTCGCTGTTCCACCAGATGCATAACATTATCTTTTGTGAATGCGCTCAGGTCTTTGCACGGCGACCTGCTGTTGTTTTATTTGGGCTCAATCATTATTTAGCATAAAGACACCATTTCTCTCACCAGCAACGATATAAGACCAGCCATTTAATGACGAGCAAACAGAGATACACATATAGCCAGCCGCTGATTTTTGTGATTTTGGCTTACAGCATGCGGTACCCAAACACCCGATATACCTTCCCAACTGCTAGAAATGTCGCACGATGATGGAATGATCACAGTTCATCATATCCTGCAGTTCTCGAGTACACTGACGTGACCTTCACCAAACTCCGAAGTTCTTCCTGAACGTGGAAAGTCACTAACATCAAAACGATCCTTCTTAAAACTTGCCGAGCTCTGTCCAGTAGCTTTATCCACGTACATAGTACAAGCGTTTCTGGCTGCCTCCGCTGCTGTCAACCCTGTGTTGAACCACAACAATAGAATATGTCGGAAATGTGCTGATTTCTCCACTTGGCTCTCCAGTATCTAGCGCCCACAACCCCATTCACTATCTCTAAATGACAATATTTGTACTCAAATAGCAGCAGTGAACTACAAACAAAAAATAACAATCGACAAATAAAGTCATAGCTTCCGGAATAACAACAAGCAAATCAAAAACGCTACGAATTTATGCGTCAGCCTAGTATGAGTTCATCGCAATCGATAAAAATACTGTCCCCCTTGGGGTTCAAATCGAGCCTAACTGCGAAATGATCTGGACACTAGCAACAGTCCTTAGTAAACTCAAATGTGATTCTGGCGTAACAGTTCATCCAAAGAAACTCTACTCTCAGTAGCAAGGACATATGCCGATTATGCAATATTATGTGGAGGCGACATTAACCTAGGGGTCATCCGCAAATTATATCACACATTAAGGGATTGAGAGAGGGTCAACAAGAGAGACATCGTGTGACAAGGGGAGAAGGGCGGTGTGACGAGTCATAAGTTTCACGACGTAACGCGTATAAATCTAAAGTATTATAACTCTAAACTGCAAATCTAACAAGAAACTTTACAATATTACCAACTTAATCAATATTATTAAATAAGGTTTAAATTTGTTTGTATCACTTTTTGGCACGGGGCGGCCGGGCAAGTTCACGTTCGCTGTACCTACGGTGTCGCGCCTCGGATTCCTCTGACATACGCAGAAAGGCCAATACCGTCTTTGAGGATTTGACAAAAACCGCAGCTGGCCCGAGTTCGTCTATGTTTAATTGTTTATATCTTTCGGTAATTTAAAAAATCGCAAATTAAACTAACTAAAAGAGAGCATCATTTGTAGCTTTCATTTTTCAAACATTCCTTCTCCGTCAAAATCACTAAAACAGCTAGGGCCAATGGGCGTGAAAGTAAATTCGAATTTTACATTATTTTAAAATTTCATTCTCCCCGCTAAAAATATTTTTAATGTTCCGTGGCAAACTGATACCCGGAACAACCAGTGAGTTATATTCAGTTGTTATTCATTACTTATCATAGAGCAAAGTCGGCAAACGTATCTTTCCGTCTGTCTGTCCACTGTAATCCCGAACAGTACAGGGTCGATTTCAGTGCGGTTTTCACTACCCTATAGCTAGTTTCTTCAAGGCGATTTAGTTCACATTTTGTGTGAAATGACCGTATTCAGCATTTTATGTGTTTACTTTTAATTGCAGGAAGAATCCAAACAAGACGTTCCAGAAGACTCTAAAGAAATTAATATGCAATGAAGTGGAAGTCAGTTATTCCAAACAATGTCTTAAATCAACGCCTAGTCAGAAAACTTCTAGGAATGGCACTGCAGTTTAAAATCTGAGCTCAGTAGGTTGCCGCTACTAGGCAACAGGTAAAAAAAAGTTAAGGAAAATATTAAACAGGAAAAAACATATTGACGAGAAAGATCAAAGCAGCGGAACGAAAGAAAGTCGTGATTTCAAAAAACAAAATATTGTAGAAATTTCTGTAAGTGGTGGTGGTGGTTAGTGTTTAACGTCCCGTCGACAACGAGGTCATTAGAGACGGAGCGCAAGCTCGGGTTAGGGAAGGATTGGGAAGGAAATCGGCCGTGCCCTTTCAAAGGAACCAGCCCGGCATTTGCCTGAAACGATTTAGGGAAATCACGGAAAACCTAAATCAGGATGGCCGGAGACGGGATTGAACCGTCGTCCTCCCGAATGCGAGTCCAGTGTGATTTTTGTAAGTAATTCCAGCTTAGCATCAGCTCTTAAAATTGTAATTACTGTTGGAGTAGAAGCAAATCAGTGAGGTCTATTTCAAATCATAAAGGAGGCTGCAGTTTTTGGTGGCACGGCTGATGATCAACGGCGCACTGAAATTATAAGTTGCTTCAAAACAGTGGACGACTTACAAGCCGACCTTTGCTAACAACGCTACACTATCAGAAGATGAGAGTTATACTTAAGACTCCTTCTCAGACAACTCACAACAAAGGAAGGGAAAAAAAAAACACTTGGTAACTGATTCTGTTAAATTGTGCAAACCAAACTCTACGCCAAATGTAAAGCATAAAGATGGCAAATTCATTATAGCTACGACAATATCAAATTCTTTTTATCAGTGAATAACAAAGCACGTGTGCCATTAGATACTACACCAGCAAATGCTTAAGCACCAGTATTAACGCACCTCCTCTACCGTAAAATTACCGAATCGTGACTGTGTGCTCGCTGAAAAACATAAGCTTTTTCCCTCTGTTTATGCATGTATTGTAATAAAGAAAGACGTTGAAGGGAAACCTGAAACCGTGACACACACTGGGTGCACATTCGTAGCGATTCGTCGCTGAAAACATTCTTTCTCTTACGTGGAGACTAATACCACAGACGTACATACACATTCTGAATTACCTGCTTTCGAAAAGTTACTGAGAACCCAAGACGCTTTCATAAAATCAGTCTTTATTTTTACTTGGGATGGTGGTCCGGATGAAAATCCAAGATAGGAGCGAGTTATTGTTTCACCTGTACAACATTTCAAAGGTTTTGTCTTGGATGCTATTTACACTGCCACAAATGCTCCAAAGAAAACTGCATTTAACAAAAATGGAGCGGCGAATGGCGCCTCTTAGTCGCGAACTTCTGTATTTGTATTTTGTATTAAAACATGACGATTTCGGTTCATACTTTGTTTCTAGTGCTCAAATTACTGACTCGGAGCTAAAAAAACGGAACTCCATTAGTACAGGCATCGTGTTGGCTAATACATGGAGCGAATTGTTTATTGACGATTTCCCTGTTATTGACGAATACAAATGCCAACAGATACCAGACTGGATATCGCAGAGGCGAGGACACTAAAAATGATGCTACATGGTACACAAATCACGTACATGAATCACAATTATTTTTACAAATTGTAAAATGCTACGTTGTCGTATGTTGCGGTGTGCGACTATCTAGTCTGTGGTGATTAATAGGAGTGGGACTGTTTTTATTAAACAGACTTCAGGCGGGTATATACCCGTAGGAAATGGTGACTCTGGAGGTAAACTTGCTCCGCTCTCACTACAGCTGTGGACATCCGAGCGCCATCACATTTGAAGCAAGTTCAATTCCACGGCTATTGTCGCAGTGTCGACGAATACTTATTTAAAAGACCGTGTGACATCTGTGGTCTATATTTTTCATCATACAAAGCCACCAACCGATACATGTAACCGTATAAGAGCCAACAACAGGTTTTGCTCAACACGAAGATACGTCCTCAAAGAATAGCAGCTAGACATTCCAGGCCAAATACTTTGATAAACGATGACGATGCTACATGAAGAAGACGTGGACACATCGAATGTTTCTCACATTATCTAAATCGAAAACGTAGTGACTGCTACGCCACTTTTAAATAACCTAAAGAAAGAGGTTTAAAGTCCATGGAGACAAGATGATTAAATATTGTTTCGTTCGTTTGATTTGTTATGTTTTGTAAATTTTCTAACATGTTTTATTTATTGTTGTTTTTATGAAATAAAGATTTTGTATAGAAATATATAAATAATTTTGGAAGTGCTATTTTAATTTATTGACTTCTAAATTTAAAATTACAAAATAAGTGACGTCACATCAGACGAAGAAAGGGAGGTGGTGGAGTTTACAGTCATGTGTGACCTCCTGTGAGAAGATCGGTGTCAGAGAGCTCCAAAATACCATGGAATTCATGTGATGTAATTCACGCAAGGCACCCTACCGTGTATAGATCATTGCAGGTGATACGGACAGACAATCTTGTGAAGTAGTTATGAATACGTTTTCCGAAAGCTGCCTTGAGCACCTAGTTCGACAACCCACACACATTGGAAATGTTTCAGGCTTTATATCTACAAACAGACCTGACGTCATCGAAAGTGTCAGTAGAGAGAATCACAGCGACGATGGATACTAAAGACAATTAATCCATCATAAAGGCTACGAGAGTATTAATGCTGGAAACAGCTGACAAGCAGTTGTTAGCATCCTACATAGACAATGATAGGAGGTACACTACCGGCCATTAAAATTGCTACACCACAAACATGACGTGCTACAGACGCGAAATTTAACAGACAGGAAGAAAATGCTGTGATATGCAAATGATTAGCTTTTCAGAGCATTCACATAAGGTTGGCGCCCGTGGCGACACCTACAAAGTGCTGACATGACAAAAGTTTCCAACCGATTTCTCATACACAAACAGCAGTTGACCGGCGTAGCCTGGTGAAACGTTGTTGTGATGCCTCGTGGAAGGAAGAGAAATGCGTACCATCACGTTACCGACTTTGATAAAGGTCGGATTGTAGCCTACCGCGATTGCGGTTTATCGTATCGCGACATTGCTGCTCGCGTTGGTCGAGATCCAATGACTGTTAGCAGAATATGGAATCGGTGGGTTCAGGAGGGTAATACGGAACGCCGTGCTGGATCCAAACGGCCTCGTATCACTAGCAGTCGAGATGACAGGCATCTTATCCGCATGGCTGTAACGGATCGTGCAGCCACGTCTCGATCCCTCAGTCAACAGATGGGAACGTTTGCAAGACAACAACCATCTGCACGAACAGTTCGACGTCGTTTGCAGCAGCATGGACTATCAGCTCGGAGATCATGGCTGCGGTTACCCTTGACGCTGCATCACAGACAGGAGCGCCTGCGATGGTGTACTCAACGACGAACCTGGGTGCACGAATGGCAAAACGTCATTTTTTCGGATGAATCCAGGTTCTGTTTACAGCATCACGATGGTCGCATCCGAATTTGGCGACATCGCGGTGAACGCACATTGGAAGCGTGTATTCGTCATTGCCATACTGGCGTATCACCCGGCGTGATAGTATGGGGTACCATTGGTTACACGTCTCGGTCACCTCTTGTTCGCACTGACGGCACTTTGAACAGTGGACGTTAAATTTCAGATGTGTTACGACCCGTGGCTCTACCCTTCATTCGATCCCTGCGGAACGCTACATTTCAGCAGGATAATACACGACCGCATGTAGCAGGTCCTGTACGGGCCTTTCTGGATACAGAAAATGTTCGACTGCTGCCCTGGCCGGCACATTCTACAAATCTCTCACCAATTGAAAACGTCTGGTCAATGGTGGCTGAGAAACTGGCTCATGTCAATACGCCAGTCACTATTCTTGATGAACTGTGGTATCGTGTTGAAGCTGCATGGACAACTGTACCTGTGCACGCCATCCAAGCTCTGTTTGACTCAATGCCCAGGCGTATCAAGGCCGTTATTACGGAAAGAGGTGGTTGTTCTGGGTACTAATTTCTCAGGATCTATGCACCCAAATTGCGTGAAAATATAATCACATGTCAGTTCTAGAATAATATATTTGTGCAATGAATACCCGTTTATCATCTGCATTTCTTCTTGGTGTAGCAATTTTAATGGCCAGTAGTGTAATTTAGTTGCAATGGGATGGACGTAGATGAATTGGCAGAGTTTAAAGTGACCGTAAATCGCGCTATGTGGAATGAGGATGGAAAAGGCACACCGTGGTTTTAAGAAAATTCTGAAAATACGGAGGAAGTAGAGATCGTTACAACCTCGGGTGAAAAAAGAACGTGGGAATGTCGACAGGCAAAAGTTAGTAGAAATTTGCGCGTGTGTAAAAGTATAGCCGCATGAACCACACATCTACCATCGTCATACCTTAGCCAACGATCTTGTTGAGAACCTGTGAAAATTCTGGTCCTACGCAAACTCGCTAAGTGTGTCAAAAGCTTCTGTCCAGTCAGTTATTGACCGTTCTGGTTAGGACGTAAAAGACATCAAAAGGAAAGCATTTTAAAAAATCATTCACGCAGGAGAATCGCACAGATACGATCGTTTGACCATCACACTGACTTCCGTTTGCAGGACATAGAAATAGGATCCCTGGCGTTGAGAAGCAACTGAAAGAGTTGAAAACAAGTAAGTCACCAGGTATGGGCGGAATCCCAGACTCGGGTTTACAGAGGATACTCTACAGCAATGGCCCCTTACTAAGCTCTCAACTGTCTCGAATCTTTCGCCCAGCTAAAAGTCTCAAGCGAATAGAAAAAAGCGCTGGTGATTCCTGTCTTCAAGGAAGGTAAATGAGTGGATCCATATCATTAACTTGGTATGCTGTAGATTTCTTGAACATATTCTAGCGTCTTATATAATAGCTGGCCGGAGTGGCCGAGCGGTTCTAGACGCTACACTCTGGAACCGCGCGACCGCTACGGTCCCACAAATCAACGTGGATTTAGAAAGCATCACTCAAGCGAAACAGCTTGCCCTTTTCTTGCACGATATCCTGCGAACTGACTCCTTAAGGAGCCTACAAGCTCTCGACCATTGCTTCCCTCGCCATCCTCTGGTACTTATTATCCAGTAATCTCTTTACGCCCTCGGCAACAGTGGCCGTTCTGTGACTCATTTGGACCCCAGGACATGTCGGGATTCCGTGCAATGAGCTTGGTGCCCGCCTGGACAAACAGGCCACCAGTAAACCAACTCTGAAGACTGCCTACTGGAGACTGATTCCAATCGGTCTTCCGCTGACTGGCGCACCCTCAGTACATCAAATAAACTACGTATTATCAAAGAGACCTCACTGCGGTCAGCCATACAAGCCACTCGCAGGGACTCCGTTGTCCTTTGCCAGCTTCACATCGGCCATACTTGGCTAACACCTGGTCACCTCCTCCATCGCGAGGATGCTCCTAAGTGTCGCTGTGGCTCCCATATGACTGTCGTCCATGTAGTGTCGGCAGACTTGCCAACACTACGCACACTAATTGCAAGAGGCGGCCAAGATGCACGCGCTAACTCACGAAGGATGGAGTGAGGTCTGAAACAGGAGACTTAATGAATGTGATAAAGAAAATACGTATCTTTGGAATATACTTAACTTTTAATACATCCTTGTATACATCGTTCTTGATGAGACATCTGGAGATTGTGGCGATACAAGTGACTCTTTATATACAAGCTATTTAAGGCTAATGGCGCCTTGCTAAGTCGTAGTCATTAACTTAGCTGAAGGCTATTCTAACTGTCTCTCGGCAAATGAGAGAAATGGCTTTGTCCGTATAGTCGCTAGCAACGTCGTCGTACAACTGGGGCGAGTTCTCGTACGTCTCTCGAGACCTGCCGTGTGGTGGCGCTCGGTCTGCGATCACACAGTGGCGACACGCGGGTCCGACATGTACTAATGGACCGCGGCCGATTTAAGCTACCACCTAGCAAGTGTGGTGTCTGGCAGTGACACCACAGTCCACATCTTATTGGAATGCCCAATTTTAGGCGCTCTGCGGAGGACTTTTAATCTTCCCAGCACCCTGCCTCTGGTGTTGGGTAAGAATACCTCAATGGTTGATATAATATTTAGAAATTCTTCAAATCCATATGTGGCATACAGCAAACCAGTGCTTAACAGTATTGGTTAAAAACAGTCTTGGTTGCAATTTTTTTTATTTTTTTATTTATTTATGTTTTCAACGACGCGTTTCGACTGATTTAGTCATCTTGAGGTCATCTGCATAGAAAACACTTGGATAACACAACGCGATCGCGATTCTTAAATAGATGTATTTGTTCTCTGTTTTCTATGTAGATAACCTCAAGGTGCCTAAATAAGACGAAACGCGTCGTTGAAAATTAAAAAAAATAAAATTGCAACCAAGACTGTTTTTAACCAATACTATATAAATATTTGTTTTTTTTTACGTTTTATTCGTAAATGGGGTTTTTATCACACAGTCTAAGGTTGTGTGTCTGGCCTTCTCTCCCAGGCCCTCAGCCTCCCTCCATTTTAACTCTACCTCACTTTTTCTTTGCTGTTTTTTTTTCTTGGTGTTCTTCTTGTCCCTGCTTGTATTCATTTCGCCTTCTCTTTTAAGCTGGAGATTTTAGTGTGTTGCAGAGTAGCTGGCTCATCCTTTTTTATTCTTGTGATCAGAGAACCTCGGCAATCAGCTATATTATTTTAATACCTTCCACTACTTTTCATTTTAGTGTACGTTTTCCCCGTTTGGTTAACTTTTTTCATTTTCTCTAACCGTGTGTTTCCCCGTTAGTTTTCCGCCCTTTTCCTTTTCCCGACTCCTTCTGGGAATTATTTTAATCTGAGCCTTGTTTGCATATGGAGAAAGGGACCGATTACCCTCTAGTTTGCTCTCTTTATACCCCAAACCAACCAACCAACCCAACCCAACCAACCAACCACCGATGGAGATCTACGTTCATATCATACAGAACGATTCTTATTAACGTTTAAAAACCGCTGAAGAAATGTAAATGACTCTGAGACAAGGAATTTAGTATAAGGCAAAAGGGGTCGCAAATGACGGGAAATACCCGAAAAGTGGATGACAAATCTTGAACATGTGACGTCACCAGTTGAAGTACCTAGGCACACATTCAGTAGTTGGAAGATCTGACCCTCGCCGGTGGAGGCAGAACCGCACATAGCTCCGCTAGACTAGTGCGTTTTCGTTCTTGTATTATTCGGTGTGATATAATAGTTCTCGCAGTAATGATAATACAATACTACCTTGAAGCGATTTACATTTACGAAAAGAGAGTAGCTTAGAGAAACTATGTGTAGCATTGTCCCCTCCCAGCGAAAGTAGGATCGACAAACCCAACGGCTGCACGTGCAGCGAGGTTCGCACCCGCTGAGGGTCACGTGTTCAGCATTTGTCTCCAGTTTTGGGGTATTTGCCGCCGTTTGCGACCCCGTGTGTCTTACATTAAATTACTTGATTCAGCTTCATCTACGTCACTTCTGTGCTTTTTAAATGTTAGTAAAAAATCACCCTGTATATTTCTAGATTTTCGGGAAGCGTTTGAAACGGTGCCTCATTGGAGGCTGTTAAAGAAAGTACGACCAGATGGGATAGGTTCACAGATACTGAGTGCTAGAAGTCTTCATAAGTAATAAAACTCTGTACGTTGTTCTCGACGGCGAGTGTTCATCAGAGACAAGGGTATCATCAGGAGTGCCCTAGGAATTTTATGATAGGACTGTTATTATTTCCTATATACACAAATGATCTGGCGGACAGGGTGGGCAGTTATCTGCGGTTATTTGCTGATGCTGCTGTGGTGTACGGGAAGTTGTCGAGCTTGGGTGATTGTAGGGGGATGCAAGATGACTTAGACAAAATTCCTAGTTCGTGTGTTGAATGGCAGTTAGCTCTAAATGCAAAAAAATGTAAGTTAACGCAGACGAGCAGGAAAAACAAATCCGCGATGTTCGGACACAGCATTAGTAGTGTCCTCCTTGTCACAGTCTCGTTGTTTAAATATCTAGGCGTAACGTTTAAAAGCGATATGAAATGAAACGAGCATGTTGGGAAGGCGAATGGTCGACTTCGGTTTATTGGGAGAATTTTGGGAAGGTGAGGTTCATCTGTTAAGGAGTTCGCATATAGGACGCTGGTGCGACCCATTCGTGAGTACTGCTCGAGTGTTTGAGATTGGCACCAAGTCGGATGAAAGGAAGACATGAAGCAATTCAGAGATGGGCTCCTATATTTGTTACCGATACGTTCGAACAACGCGCAAGTATTACGGAGGTGTTTCGGGAACTGAAATGGGAATCCCTGGAAGGAAAGCGACGTTCTTTAAGAGGAACACAACTGAGAAAATTTAACGAAACGGCATTTGAAACAGAAATATCGTGCTGTCACCAAGGTAAAGACGACGAACATAACATACGAAAAATTATGGCTCATGCGGAGACCTAAAGACAGTCGATTTTCCCTCGCTACATTTGCGAGTGGAATAGGAAAGGAAACGATTAGTAGTGGTACGTGGTGCCCGGAACCTTATGCCATAAGGTGACTTGCCGAGTATGTATGTAGATGTAGAGATAAAAGGATATGGTACGACCCAAAGCAGCGCTTCATCAACTTTTCCATTAGCCCTACTTCCCGCACAGGTGTAAAAAACCAGGCCTGACCTCCCGGTCTGTATGTCACTGATTGGTTCTTGGTACTGAAACGCTGTCAGTTCCTTCTCCTGAGTGTCTACGGTCAGCAAGCGAGCCAGCTGTCCTATTTCTTCAGTCCTGGTGATGAGAAGTTTTGCATAGTCATCCTCTGCATCGTCCAGCTGAAACGGGAACAGTTGCATCCATTGTCGTTTCGGCCTTGCGATCGTTGAGTCCAGTGTACGACGATGATCTTGAGACCACAAGTTAACTATAATCGCCTGCAATTGACTGGCGTCAATAGGACTGCTCTGATGGTTGACACTTTGCAGCGTAATAGTCGACTTCTTTCTGTGCAGTAACGCACAAACTGTCCAGGGTGGCCACGATGAGAACAGACTGCAGTGTTGCCCTCAATATCCTCTAAATGTCTGTTCTTCTGGCGGACGTGTTACTTGTTGGATGAGTCCGTTGTACCAGCATTGGTCGGATGGTGGATTGTCGTTTGACGATGGCGACCTAAGTCCGAGTCTTTATTTTTTTGCCTTAGTTTCTAAATCGGGAAACAGTTTTTTACAAAATATTTTGATTTTACTTACGGTGTATTATGTCACGTTTTCGCTCATGAGGGACGTCATCTGCTTGCACGCTTTAGAGGTATTCCTCCGTTTCGCACTGTTGATTCTGGATTAAAGCCACATTGCTTTGAAGAACTATCAATTTCTTGATGTGGGACACAGCATGTTGAAGTACCAATGCCAACTGCTAGTTTTCCGCCGGCCGGAGAGGCCGTGCGGTTCTAGGCGCTACAGTCTGGAGCCGAGCGACCGCTACGGTCGCAGGTTCGAATCCTGCCTCGGGCATGGATCTGTGTGATGTCCTTAGGTTAGTTAGGTTTAATTAGTTCTATGTTCTAGGCGACTGATGACCTCAGAAGTTAAGTCGCATAGTGCTCAGAGCCATTTGAACCATTTTTGCTAGTTTTCCGCTTGTTCCAAAACTTTTCTCTTCCTCTGCGATTCGTCATTTTAGTGGTATGCTGTTTAATGGTTTTACTATGTATTTTTTTGTGTGTAAGAGAAATGAAGGTGTAGTAATGAAGTTGAAGATCTAAATGTTGAGTAGTGGGAGAGGGGATGGGTGTAGACGGGGTGGGGGGAGGGGAAATATGATTGAACAGTGATTGAGAATTAGTGGAACAAATAGTGAAGTGGGCGTAACGGGTGAGGAGCAGGAGGTGAAATAAAAAGGAGGCAGGGAGAGGTAGAGAGAGAAGGAAGAAAGAGAAAGGAAAATACGTTTTGCGTGATTTTTTCGGCAGTGTTATATAGTGTCTGGCTTCCAATACTTCCTGTATCAGTCCTTTATAGTATGGGTCCAAGACTAACTAGCAATACTCATGATTCGGTTGAAAAAGGGTTTTCTAAACTACCTCCTTCGTATATGTTGACTCTGCTACCGGTCATCACTATCAGTTATCTGCTATATTACCAGGTCCTTTGCCTGTTCATTTTCTGCGATCCATTGCTTCCTTCTGAAGGCTGCTGTATGTTGTACCGTCCATCATGTCATCCAGTATCTGGAATCTCTTCCTTCCTCGCTTCCTTTTCACTTCTACATAACCCTCTAAAACTGTTTTTATCAGTCCGTCATTCTTTCTTAATATATGCCCAATTCAGTTTCTTTTTCTTCTCTTTATTACATCTAGTAACTGTCTTTTCTCTCCCACTCTTCTCAGTACCTCTTCATTTTTTACTCTGTCCATCCAACTTATTCTTTCCATCTTCCGCCATGTCCAGATCTCAAAAGCCTCCAGCCTTTCTCTGTCTTTTTTCCTCATAGTCCATGTTTCAGCGCCATATAGAAAACACAAGATATTTTATGAGTCTCTTTCTGAGTTCTCTGTCCAGACCGCTGCAGAAAATTCTCCTTTTCTTATAAAGCGCCTCTTTTGCCATTGCTATCCTTGTTTTAATTTCTGTGCTGCACTTCCAGTCGGTGTCTATCCTGCTTCCAAGATGCTTAAAATTTTGTACCTGTTCTAGTATTTCTCCATTCAGCATAATTTTTATTTCCTTATTTCCTCCTAGTGCCAATACTTTTGTTTTATCTGTCTTAATTTTTATTCCATATTTTTTTCCGTTAGTTGCAATGGTGTCCACCAAATCCTGTAATTATTTTTCCCCTGTGGCTAGAAGGACCATGTCATCAGCAAATCTCAAACACCCTACTCTTCTTCCTCCAATTTCTGCTCCTTTGTCATCTAATGAGCATTGGTCAATCATATTTTCCAAGTAGAGGTTGAAAGAGTAGGTGATAAACAGCATCCTTGTCTTACTCCTTTTCCTAGTCTGATCCAGTTTGTACTTTCTCCTCTCACTTTAACTGAAACTTTTTGATTAAGATATAATGAGTTTATAAGTCTTCTGGTTTTCCAGTCCACTCTCTTTCCCCTCATTATAGTTGCCAGCTTGTCCCAAACCACATTGTCAAATGCCTTTTCTAGATCGATGAAGCACATATATAGGTCTCTTCCTTTTTCAATAAACCTTTCTCCCAAGATTCGTAGGAGCCCTATTGCATCTCTGGTGACCGTATTCCGTCTAAAGCCAAACTGCTCCTCGCCAAGATTCTCCTCCATTACTTTTTCAAGTCTTTTATTAATTATTCTTAACATCACTGTGGCTGCATGTGAAATGAGGCTGATTGTCCTACTACCGGTATCCAACGTAATTTAGATCTCTCAAGGCGATCACTGCAAGTGCACGTTCTGCTAAAGAGCCGACATATCAGTTAAAACGAAAAAATTAAAGTGCTAATTTAAAAAGCATAAAGATTTTCACGTCGAACTTTGCAATAATATGAAGTGTTTACATCTCTTTCTTCCTTATCAAACCATTAAACGTGTTCCTTTCATGTTTATCTCCTTGTATCGGAGCAGTTCATGAAAGATAGTTTTTCCCCACGAGGTTTCGAAACTGTGATGTGAATCATTCTCTGTGCATATGTGACGAGATAAATGTAAATCTAAATAGTATAGACTCGTGATGCAGCGTGAGATAAGACGATGGGTATTTAATGGGGGAACGCCTTGAGCTGGTGCAGGCACTCACTAGATAGCGACGATGGCCGGCGGAGCTCTTCCTCAGGCGCTGGTGCTGCTGCTGGTGGTGATCGGCGCAACCACGGCGGCACCCGCTGCGGGTGTACCTCTCGCCCATAACGAGGACGAAGACTTGGACACAGTAAGTCCACGATTCGCAACCATTTCTCGACTTCTGTTGGATAGAGGTCCCTTCCAGACTTCTCCACATGTACGATATTTGGCTTCAGGCAAGTACAGATTTCCTATCTCTTTCCTAACGTTACTGATCCTCTTTTATTCAGTCGTGCTCATGATTGTTTTTTATCATAAGGAATACAGCAACCAAAAAAAAAAAAACAAGTTTCGCTACCCATCAAAACATGCTACATTGAATAATGTTAATAATGTGTTGCTGTTCATTCATATTTTGTTGAATGTCTCGTTCACATGACCATTAAGGAGCCCACTACTTTCGCACAATGTGTTACATAGTCCAGTCACATTAATGAGACCGCCGTATATGTTCGAACCCAATGTGCTATAACCTCCCACAGATAGCTGGTGGGAGCACTAGCAGTGGAAATTTCACATACCACTACCGCAACTTGAGATCCACTGAGTGGCGACATCTACATCTACATCTACATCCATACTCCGCAAGCCACCTGACGGTGTGTGTCGGAGGGTACTTTAAGTACCTCTACCGGTTCTCCCTTCTATTCCAGTCTCCTATTGTTCGTGGAAAGAAAGATTTTCGGTCTGCCTCTGTGTGGGCTCTAATCTCTCTGATTTTATCCTCATGGTCTCTTCGCGAGATATACGTAGGAGGGAGGAATATATTGCTTGACTCCTCGGTGAAGGTCTTTTCTCGAAAATTCAACAAAAGCCCGTACCGAGCTACAGAGCGTCTCTCCTGCAGAGTCTTCCACTGGAGTTTATCTATCATCTCCGTAACGCTTTCGCGATTACTAAATGATCCTGTAACTAAGCGCGCTGCTCTCCGTTGGATCTTCTCTATCTCTTCTATCAACCCTATCTGGTACAGATCCCACACTGGTGAGCAATATTCAAGCAGTGGGCGAACAAGGGTACTGTAACCTACTTGGCCGCGCGGGATTAGCCGAGCGGTCTATGGCGCTGCAGTCATGGATTGTGCGGCTGGTCCCGGCGGAGGTTCGAGTCCTCCCTCGGGCATGGGTGCGTGTGTTTGTCCTTAGTATAATTTAGGTTAAGTAGTGTGTAAGCTTAGGGACTGATGACCTTAGCAGTTAAGTCCCATAAGATTTCACACACATTTTTTTGTAACCTACTTCCTTTGTTTTCGGATTGCATTTCCTTAGGATTCTTCCAATGAATCTCAGTTCGGTATCTGCTTTACCGACGATCAACTTTATTTAATCATTCCATTTTAAATCACTCCTAATGCCTACTCCCAGAGAATTTATGGAATTAACTGCTTCCAGTTGATGACCTGCTACATTGTAGCTAAATGATAAAGGATCTTTCTTTCTATGTATTCGCAGCACATTACACTTGTCTACATTGAGATTCAATTGCCATTCCCTGCACCATGCGTCAATTCGTTGGAGATCCTCCTGCATTTCAGTACAATTTTCCATTGTTACAACCTCTCGGCATACTACAGCATCATCCGCAAAAAGCCTCAGTGAACTTCCAATGTTACCCACAAGGTCATTTACGTATATTGTGAATAGCAACGATCCTACGACACTCTCCTGCGGCACACCTGAAATCACACTTACTTCGAAAGACTTCTCTCCATTGAGAATGACATGCTGCGTTCTGTTATCTAGGAACTCTTCAATCCAATCACAAAGTTGCTCTGATAATCCATATGCTCTTACTTTGTTCATTAAACGACTGTGGGGAACTTTATCGAACGCCTTGCGGAAGTCAAGAAATACGGCATCTACCTGGGAATCCGTGTCTATGGCCCTCTGAGTCTCGTGAACGAATAGCGCGAATCACGTTTTGTGCTCCAGCAGACAGATGTTGGCTTGGATGGTGTGAAACGTCTGAAAGCAAAGGTTCCAGGCCCGAGGAGAGAGTGTCATGGTCTGGGGAATGTTTTCATAGCATTCCTTGGGTAATTTCGTTAATCTGGAAGGCATAATGGATCAACACAAGAATGCCTCTATCTTTTGGGACCAAGTTCACGATAGCATCTACCACAGGGTGGTTCGGAGAGGACCAAGACAAGTTTATCGTAATCCTCCGGCCACAAAATCCCCCGGATTTAAAGTTAATTGAGAATCAGTGTGACCACCGCGATCGGGTACTTCGTGCGATTGATCCTCAACCGCTGGCCACAGCACTGGAGTCGGCATTGCTCCAAATCACTGTCGGTACCTTCCAGAACCTCACTGACTCTCTTCCAGCACGTCTCGCAGCAGTTCACGCTGCAATAAGTGATATACAGCCTTTTGACAGGTTATCACATTAATGTGACTGCACAGTGTACTTTAATAAAATCTTTATTAATAGCTCTAGAGTAACTGTGCACTGAATGAATGGCATTATGCTAAATAATGCACACGTCATTGCTACTGTTTCCATTTGATTCTCAGCAAAGCGAGAAAAGCAGAACTGAAAGTGGAATCAGGAACGGACGTTGTTGTTGTTCTGGTCTTCAGTCCCGAGACTGGTTTGATGCAGCTCTCCATGCTACTCTATCCTGTGCAAGCTTCTTCATCTCCCAGTACCTTCTGCAACCTACATCCTTCTGAATCTGCTTAGTGTATTCACCACTTGGTCTCCACGCTGCCCTCCAATACTAAATTGGTGATCCCTTGATGCCTCAGAACATGTCCTACCACCCGATCCCTTCTTCTTGTCAAGTTGTGCCACAAACTCCTCTTCTCCCCAATCCTATTCAATACCTCCTCATTAGGTATGTGATATACCCATCTAATCTTCAGCATTCTTCTGTAGCACCACATTTCGAAAGCTTCTATTCTCTTCTTGTCCAAACTATTTATCATCCACGTTTCACTTCCATACATGGCTACACTCCATACAAATACTTTCAGAAACGACTTCCTGACACTTAAATCTATTCTCGATGTTAACAAATTTCTCTTCTTCAGAAACGATTTCCTTGCCATTGCCAGTCTACATTTTATATCCTCTCTACTTCGACCATCATCATTTATTTTGCTCCCCAAATAGCAAAACTCCTTTCCTACTTTAAGTGTCTCATTTCCTAATCTAATTCCCTCAGCATCACCAGACATAATTCGACTACATTCCATTATTCTCGTTTTGCTTTTGTTGATGTTCATCTTATATCCACCTTTCAAGACACTGTCCATTCCGTTCAACTGCTCTTCCAAGTCCTTTGCTGTCTCTGACAAAATTACAATGTCATCGGCGAACCTGAAAGTTGTACGTCGTCAAAACGATTCTCAGCAGTTCTGAAGTCATCTTTCGAATCCTTATAAAGGACAAACTAAAAAGAGACAACGACCTGGATTGTCTTGATAAACTAAATAAAATTTCCAAAACTACGCTTTCACTGTGTCTGGAAAAATAAAGCTTGCAATTAGTGTGTACTTCCAGTTTTTACTTACGGCAGTGAGACATGAACTGTTGATGCTGTTAATTACAAACTGTTGCTTGTCACCGTAAGGTAAAATAAGCGGGTGGTTCAGAAAACTTGTGATTTGCACTATGCTATGTTAGTATACTACCAAGTGAAGTTTCAAACGCTGCACTGAAGCTGTTGCACATCATAGATAAGATGTGGATTTCCAAAGATGACGTAATTAGGCGATATGCTGTGGTTTATCGGAGCAAAGCGTCAAGGACTAACGGTTGTGATAAGTGTGACTGATTACGTAGATGATGATGAAATAGTGATAATCTGCGCCGTCATTTCTCGCATTACGAACTACTTACTTCTTGAAATCTAAAGAATGATATCTTCACGTCTCTTACAAAGTGACTATCAGACCTGTTTATCACAGATTTTGGTGAGTTTAAAGAATGTTTTAGAGGAACCTCTACAGAGTACCTGCCTAGCTGCTTTTCATGCGATGGCCCTAGTTTCCGAGAAAACCGAAGTTCTATGCGTTCCTCCTATACCAGTAGTATTAAATACGTTTCGACCGACCGAGTGTAGAGTCTGGGCTAAGATCCATGCCTGCCTGCCACGTTGGTGGAATGGGTTCAAACCAAGCCACTGTACTTTTTTTTTTCAATTTCCCGAAAAGAGTATTATCAAATAATATATGTCATGCAAAATTATTCAAAAATAGTCATTTTCACCCTAGTAATTCCATTAATAAATAAATTATTACAGCTAACTTTCTACATTATCTGATCAAAAGTATCCGGACACCTGGCTGAAAATGACTTACCAGTTCGTGGCGCCCTCCATAGGTAATGCTGGAATTCAGTATGATGTTGGCCCACCCTTAGCGTTGATGACAGCTTCCACTCTCGTAGGTGTACGTTCAATCAGGTGCTGGAAGGTTTCTTGGGGAATGGCAGCCCATTCTTCACGGAGCGCTGCACTGAGGAGAGGTATCGATGCCGGTCGGTGAGGCCTGGCACTAAGTCGACGTTCCAAAACATTCCAAAGGTGTTCTATGTGATTCAGGTCAGGACTCTGCGCAGGTCAGTCCATTATGGGGATGTTATTGTCTTGTAACCACTCCGCCACAATCCGTGCATTATGAACAGGTGCTCGACCGTGTTGAAAGATGCAATTGCCATCCCCGAATTGCTTTACAATATTGGGAAGCAAGAAGGTGCTTAAAACATCAATGTATACCTATGCTGTGATAAAGCCACGCAAAACAACAAGGGGTGCAAGCCCCCTCCATGAAAAACACCACCACACCATAACACCACCACCTCCGAATTTTACTGTTGGCACAACACACGCTGGCAGATGACGTTCACCTGGCATTCGCTATACCTACACACTGCCATCGGATCGCCACGTTGTGTACCGTGATTCGTCACTTCACACAACTTTTTCCACTGTTCAATCGTCCAGTGTTTACACACCTTACCCGAAGCGAGGCGTCGTTTGGCATTTATCGGCGTGATGTGTGGCTTATAAGCAGCCGTTCGACCATGAAATGCAAGTTTTCTCACCTCCTGCCTAACTGTCACAGTACTTGCAGTGGATCCTGATGCAGTTTGGAACTCCTGTGTGATGGTCTGGATAGATGTCTGCCTATTGCACGTTATGACGCTCTTCAACTGTCGGCGGTCTCTATCAGTCAACAGACGAGGTCGGCCTGTACGCTTTTGAGCTGTACGTGTCCCTTCACGTTTCCACTTGACTATCACATCAGAAACAGTGGACCTAGGGATGTTTAGGAATGTGGAAATCTGGCGTACAGATGAATGACGCAAGTGACATCCAGTCACCTGACCACGTTCGAAGTCCGTGAGTCCCGAGGAGCACCCCATTCTGCTCCGTCACGATGTCTAATGATTACTGAGGTCGCTGATATGGAGTACCTGGCAGTAGGTGGCAACACAATACATCTAATATGAAAAATGTATGTTTTTGGGCGTGTCCGAATACTTTTGATCACATAGTGTATGGATGTCTATTCAGTTTGTTACAGACTAAATTTCATAATAGTTTTACTAGCTATCACTTGCTGTACTAGAACAGAACTCCTGATGTTATTTGTCGCAAAAGCAACCGAAACATAAATTCTTAGAGCACCATGCACTTCAGGGAAATCTATTGCCTTGCAGGCACTCAGATTTTTCAGAAGCGATGTCAGAAAACACAGTTTGTTTAAATTTAAAAACTTCAATGCGAACGACGTGTATCTGAACATTCCTGTGAAAGGTACTGTACTAGAACAGAACTCCTGATGTTATTTGTCGCAAAAGCAACCGAAACATAAATTCTTAGAGCACCATGCACTTCAGGGAAATCTATTGCCTTGCAGGCACTCAGATTTTTCAGAAGCGATGTCAGAAAGCACAGTTTGTTTAAATTTAAAAACTTCAATGCGAACGACGTGTATCTGAACATTCCTGTGAAAGATGGTGTACTAAATTGATGCAGAATAAATTTTTATGGAATCTTCTCTCTTCTCTACTTATCTTCAGGAAGTCGGCAGCATTTTGAATTTTTTTCGTGAACATTTTAATTTGACTGTAAAGCTAACTTCGCAGGATGGGCAAAGTAGAGTACATTTGGGTGAGATAATTTTTACGATCCAGCTTGCTCGCTTGCCTTTCATTTACAAAGATTTGATCGTAAAACATCTAATCAGTCTGCCCTCCCCATGAATCAGTAATGCAAATTTACTTTTTTTGCCCCCTTTATGGAAGAATGACAGATTAAAAGTTTCGCATGTAGCACTTTCATATATTTCCCTGATTTCGTGAAGGTCAGAAATACATTTCTTTAATTTATGAGTCAAGCCGACAATCCTTTTCTGTTATAGTACTACCAAATTCCCCGGATAGTTCTTGCACCTTTCCTGACGCAGTTATAGTATACTGTGCTGTGAAGAAATGACTAATTGTGTTCGAATTAGATTTTGTTCATTGTTCCACAAGATATCTACAGTAGTGGAAATCAGTGTAAAGGCAGAGATATTTGTAGGAAAATTACGTTGTCTGTTGGAACACTTAGGCACAGTGTGCATGCAATAGTATGAGATCCAGTATACAGAAAAATTCCATCAAACGGTATCGCATTTGATGTCGTAGTACAGGCTATAACAAGACATCAACGAATCAAGTGGTAGAGGGTGGAACTAGCTATTAAGGCAGACGGCTCTGCGGTGTTAGTGTGTGCATACATGCCTGTACTACAGATAGGAAGTAGACATCGTTAGTGACAGGGCGTGTTGTGTACTTAAACCACGATTTTGACAATGCTACGCGGAACACTGTTATCATGTGACGAAAAAGTAAAAATCGGAGCGTACAACGAAATGGGATTCTTTAATCGTCAAATCGCCAAAATCTTGAACAATTCAAGTACACTGACTGATAATATCGTTATATTGGGCGCTTGATGTGGGTAGAACGGAAAATATGGGCAAAGTAGAAAGTTATCTGATGCAAGGAAATGGTTACTTTTGGGCAAAGTAAGGAACACAACGCGTTACTCCTTTCAACTTGTTGCTGTTTTACAGTTACCAGTGATTTCCAGACAGGTACGACAAATTTTGTCACTTGTCAGATATCTAGCATTCAAGACACGACAGCAGAAACCTGTTCCCTAATCTCCCTGAAACAGAGGAAGTTCATTTATGCGTACGATCTTGATTTCGCCACTCAGCAGAAAATGCTGAAGCTGGTGAAGCGATGCTCTCTGCAGATCTAAGTACAATACACGAATACTCCAAGAAGAGGAGATTAATACCAAATCCAGCGAAGACCAAAGTTGGCTGCTTTCATCTTAACAATTGAATGGCCAACGCAAAGCTATATGTCACCTTTAATTATATAGTTCTACACCATCGAGACGCAGTCAAGAAACGACTACAGAAACCTGCTCTAACAAGATAAACAGGGAGGATTGGAGTTTGCTGAAAAACATATGTCATGGACTTCAAATGGGATAAAGTGATCTTCAGTGACGAGAAGAAGCTTACTTTAGATGGGCTACATGGATTTCAATATTATTGGTTTGATATGAGAACGGAGCAGCAGGTAAGAATGAGCAGAAATTTTGGTGGCGGAATAGTTACGATTTTGGCAGCCTTCTGCGTTAAAGATAAAGCACGCATTGTCTGACTGAACACCATAATGAACTCTCAGATGTGTACTGAGAAGCTAGAGGCAGAACTGATTACAATACGTGAGGACCTAGGGGATGAAAGCCTGATGTTTGAAGAAGATAATGCATCTGTGCATGTTTCTGCAACAACTAAAAAATTAGTTTTAAGATAAAAATATCGGTGCATTGCCTTGGCCTGCACGTAGCCCGGATTTGAATCCCGTGATAAGCCTTCGGGGAATACTGCCAAGGCGCGTTTACTACAATAGAAGGCAATTTGAGGCTGTGTTTGAGATGAAAAAAGCGATGGGAGAAGAGTGGGCGACAATTTCACTGCAAGAACGACAACTCCCACCGAAATCAATGCCAAAGAGAATTTTTGAGGTGATAAGGAAGAACGGAGGTTGGAAAAAGTACAAACAATGCAATAATACAGGCTGGAGCAGATAAAAGTGACCCGGAGAACAGAGTTCCAGCATACAAAGAAACACAGCAGAGGAAAGAAATACAGTGCTAACCTGATTATAGCAGATGTTGAAAGGGACCAGCATTGATCTCTTGGCATTTTTAGGTAGTGCACAGCAAGTTACTGAAGGCGGATCGAAGTTGTACTGCTGAAATTGTTGCAGTCTTATCCGAAATGTTCAGCTGCACTTCTTGAAGACTATGAGGGTTGTTGCGATACACCTTAGTCTTGAGGGCTCTCCACACAAAGTATTTGCACGCTGACAGATCAGGTGACCTGTGTGGTCGGCTAGGGCAGCGACCAGTCTCACCTCTGCTAACTACTTTGTCAGGCGTAAAGATTGTGTAAATCTGCTCCAAGGTTCGGCCGGATGTATGGGCAGTTGTCCATCCTCTTGGAAGTAACTGTGGTGTCTTACTCTTCCGTCAATGCTGGCAAATATAGTTTCAAAACGTTGGCAATGTAACGCGCTGAAGTCAGCTTATGGTGAGGACAGATGGGACCAGCAAAACGGCGTGCAGATGCTGCACATCAAACCCCAACTTTTTGATCATGCAATGGCGTTCCGTGGAAGTTATGTGGATTCTCAACTGCCCAGAACTGTGATTCTATGAGTTGACATAACTACTGAGGTGAAACCAGGTTTCATCAGACATAATGAACGGATCCATGTCCAAGCCATTCATTGTTATCTCAGTAAACAGCTACTCACAAAACTGGAGGAGCTGAGAAGCATCTACTGGTTTTAGTGCATGAACAACAGACACTCGATGGGGAATCTTGTGCAGGTCCAAACGGAGTACACGTGTGCATGATCGACGTGATATGCCGGCCTCTTGCCAAAGGCGTCGTGTTGATTTGGTATGACACTGAAGCATTTACTAGTGAACTGCAGCCAAATTTTCTGGTGTACGGGCACGCTTCGGTATTTTTTTTTTTTTTTTTTACATGTTCAAAACAGATAATGTCGGACACCATTGTCGGACTAAGCTCTGCATGGCACTCTTTCCTGGCATTTTGGCACCTCTAAATTTCTCAGCAAACAACTGACCATACCGTTTCCGCGACGTTGTCCACAACGAACGCTCACTGCTCCGTTGTGAGTGCCATCGTACCCTTTGCACTGCTCCACTGACACACACAGCCCACCTGCGTCCTTAACCGGTGAGCATCACGTGCTGGGTGTAGGCCTACACGTTGTGTGCGCGTCACAGTATGTAGTTATATGCATACATTCACAACCAATTGTGTGCACTCGTCTGGACGACTTTCATTTGCCCCACCCTGTACAACAGTTCACTAAGTGCCTCTATACCAATTTACATACAGAAAATCCAAATCTATTATTTTGTTAGTCGTGTTATGAAAGAAACTATATAATTCCGTCATGACTGTTTATGCCTTATACGTATCTACTACTTTCATAGCAAATCCGATACACATTGTTTCAGA
Organism: Schistocerca nitens; assembly: GCF_023898315.1. Taxonomy (NCBI): domain Eukaryota; kingdom Metazoa; phylum Arthropoda; class Insecta; order Orthoptera; family Acrididae; genus Schistocerca; species Schistocerca nitens. The sequence continues at coordinate 364,310,922 of NC_064621.1, forward strand.
TATTGTAAATTACTTTCGTAAAATTCTTTCCTTTATACTGATTTCCACTACTGTGATGTATGTCGATTTGTACTGCCAGCCGGTTTGATCGATATTAATTACGTAATCGAGATTAAAATTATGGATGAATACTTTCGTTTGTGTCTGAAATGCTTTCGCAACTGCTAACACCTCATCCACCGTTGAGAAACCTTTGAACCTATCCAAACATTCGGAATTTTAACTACCAACCATAAACGGAATACACATGTCAGGAAAAATGTCTTTAATAATTGATTTATTAATAAAATTACTGCGGCAAATATAACTGATTTTGAATAATTTTGCGTGACGTTTACTGTTTAATGACATTCTGACCAATGAAATTCATAAAATATGGAGGAACACGGGAAACGTTTGAACCCACCGTCAGCGTGGTGCCTAGAAACCTTACCGCCTGCAACGTTACGAGTATAGAAGGTGGGCATAAAACTTCAATATCGTTTATCTCGGAAGCTGGGGGCTGTCACATGAAAATCCGCTAGCCGTACTCGTCCGACACGTCACTCTACAACATACGTAAGACTCATCAAAATCTGAGGTTAGCGGGTCTGATGGGCCCTTTTTAGATCGAAGTATTCACGTCTTTTCAAACTGATTATTCTTAAGCATAACGTTTTCAGCTATATTTGTTTCCTTCAATTAAGAGCCACAATAAAGTGTTTGCGTAAGATCTAATTTCACACTATATCGCACAAACTCTGTAACATTTCGGCATTGTCAGTAGTTAACAGCAGGTATTCTTCTATACAAAAAATGTAACATATGTATAACTTCCGTATAACTTATTTTGTAAAAATGCAGCACACTGCTTGGCAGATTTGGCTGCCGAATAATGTGGTGAAATGAGGTGGTGTCTTTTTGTTGTTTATTTTTGATACTATGGTCACCGTTGTCAGCAAACAAGACTTTCTGAAACACTATGGCCATTAAAGTTAAACTGTTGAGATCTTCTAGAGACACAGCACTATACACTCTTTTAGTTTTCCAACAAAATGTAGTTCTTTCCAAGTCCAGTATCAAGAGTTATAAAATGACTTTTATCTTAATAATATAAATATTTATATATGTGTTTGGAGAGGGAGAGACTGACTTTTTATTAAGATTTTCACTTTAAGTCGTAACTGGTACCTGAATTTTGGTTGCCGCCTCCTTGAATGATCAGCTTCTGCACCAGTTGGTGACGTATTATAATTTGGAGGAAGTTATTGTTCTTTCAGATTTAAAATACGCGGCTGTTAGTTACTTGGTCGTATTGCGCGTAGCTTTGAGCCCAAGTTTTCGTAGCTTTTCATACCCAAAGGACCACTGTTGTAAGTAAATAAGATAAACAGCAATCTGCATTTCGTGAGAAAAGGAGATTGCTTAGCACACAAACTTCCTTCAAACTACACGTCCTGCTGCATCAAAATTGGTCAGTGGAGTTCAGCACCATACTGTTATACAAGAACATAATTCAGTTACTGCAATTAAGAAACTATGAGAGGTTGTTACTTATTGAATGAAAACCATAGAGAACGTATTTTTCCTTTCCTGTATTTTAGTGAACTTTGTACACTGTCACCTCCTTTTCCAAAAAACAAGGTATTTCTATTCTTCACTTACAGAAAATTTGTATACATCAATGTCTGGCAACTACTACACATACTTTACTCGGTTTTATCACTGAAATAGCAATTTTCATTAAATTTATGAATACGTTCTGAGCGACGGCCTAGCAACACGTCCTCTTTCCACGAGATACAGTTTAACAGTCCTCTGTTTTTTAATAAATCAATTGTCTTTTTTCTTTTGGAGTCCATACTCAAAGATTCACAACTACTATCGTTGGGGGGATTGCGCGCTAAGGAGTTTGTTGCTGTCCAGCTGGACTTCACTTCACTTCAAGTATTTTTTGAATCAAATTTACATTTACGGCATTTACATACTTACTGAGCTTCTCAGAATAAAATCAAGCACAAATTAGTTTAAAAAAAAAGGGCAATGAGGCTCACATAACATTACAGAGTACCTCCTACATTACACGAAATACAGTCTGTGGTAACGTTCCCGACGTAATTAGTTATTGGATTCTATGCTGCACGTAATTAAAATCAAATCTTAGGGTGGTCAGACGCAAACGAAATTTCGAGCTTAACTATCGTAGCTAGTGTAGCCACTGAAATACACTAGTACCTAAAATTTAAAGCAAGATTAAAAGGACACCGAAAGGGTGACAGAACAGGCTAAAGCGCAATCAATAAATAATGGCTGAAAGATTTACTTACGACATTTTTGAGACTAAAGACATATTTTTAAAACAAAGTAACAGGACAAATGACAGTATTTGTCTCGGAAGTAACCACTGACCTTGTTTCATTATTTAACGAACAAAAGTGACGACTAGTTTCGATCAATTTAGTTCATTTTCCAGATTGAACAGTAAAGTAAAAGACAGTTGCAATTACCAGCGTCAGCTGACGTGAGTCGTTGCACCTCATTAAAGAAAGTAACAAGGATAGCAGCTGTTATAGTGGTGTGCAAGTAAGTGTTGGTGGTCGGCGATATGCAGCGGAAAAGGGCAGCATGCCGCGTGACGCCCCAGCCAGAAGCGTCATTCTGATGCGTTTGTCTGTAGCACGTGTTTTGGAGTGTGCGTAGAAGACTTAGCGTTGATTTTAGTGTTAGTTTAGGTACAGTGAAGGAGTTTAATCGCTGCAGTGTTCATTTCGAGCGGTATAAAGTAAAATCATTATTTAAATAAAAATCTGTTTTAATATAATACGTTTTTAAATCGGATTAAAATGTACAAAATCATTTCTGCTAGCCCCATACAGATTTCTAACACCATACAGACACTTCTGAAAATTAGTGACTGTGAATTTTTAATAGTTATGAAATTGCTTGCAAGAATTATAGCGAAAAACGTGGGGCACATGTAATACACAACTGAAGCTTGAACAGTTCACCTCTTATCTACTGCTTGCACCCCATATTTTTCGTTCTAAATCTTACAAATAGTTTTATAGCTATTAAAATTTCACAATCAAAAATTTTCAGAACTGTCTGTATGGGGCTAGGAGTAATTATTTTACACTTTTAAGTCCAATCAAAAACTGTATTACATTAAAAATTTATTTTTATTTAAATAATTATTTTCCGCTCTTTAGTCTTAAATGTGTGAAATTTCTCAGTCGTTTTTAAACATTTTGATGAGATTATATTTTTTTTATTTCTCAACTGCCTTGCTGTAGTGCTAACACCAGTTCCCGTCAGATCACCGAAGTTCAGTGCTGTTGTTCTTGTCTAGCACGTGGATGGGTGATCGTATGGGTCTGCTAAGGTCTGTTGGCACTTGTGAGAACTACTTAAACCTAACTAACCTAAGGACATCACACACATCCATTCCCGAGGCAGGATTCGAACCTGCGACCGTAGCGGTCACGCGGTTCCAGACTGCAGCGCCTAGAACCGCTCGGCCACTCCGGCCGGCTCAGGTGTTACCAACCCTTTTCACCACCACCATCCCTACCAATAAAACAGTCAATAAAGCGAGTTAAAATTGCATTTTCAGCCAGTTCTGGGCTATGTTTAAAATTTCAAGTCTCTATCTCATCGGGAAATTAGTTTCAAATCAACTCCAAAATTTGTACCGAAAATACCGACAGAAAGACAAGAAAGCGACTGAAGAAAAAGTTGTTTAAAATATACATGTTGCGTTAACAAAGGACAATGATAGTTCTCCACAGCACATAAATTTTTCTGTAGAGAGTCAGAAATAGTAGTTGTAGGTACTTCTGGCGTTCACACCAGCGTTGCCAATTACAAGGGTAGGTAACAGTCAGAGCATGTGGTGCGGGACCCGCAAAGTATTTGTCCATCGCTGTATGCAGGTTGCATCACTGGCAGTGATGTGGCATGTTCTCGATTGATGACATGGTTCAGCAAGATTACTGAATGCCTATTACATTCCTTAGTACGAAATTAATGGAAGTCTGGAGGGTCTTTAGTGACGTCTGCGAAACTGCGTTGCGCCTCACAATTGCATTTCAGACATACGTGATAGCATTAAGGTCCGGAGGATTCGCCGAGCAATCCAAGTGTTCTCTGCCTCGTGATGACTGGGTGTTGTGTGATGTCCTTAGGTTAGTTAGGTTTAAGTAGTTCTAAGTTCTAGGGGACTGATGACCATAGCTGTTAAGTCCCATAGTGCTCAGAGCCATTTTTTTAATCCAAGTGAAGAATAGTTTCACAGGCGTAAAATTTATCTACTAGACAATTATCGTACATGTAGAGCAGGGCTAGGCCAACTGCAGCGTCAGATTTTGTGAAAATAACTGATCTTTATACGTCGCGTCATTTACACTACCCCTATAATCATCGTGATGCTTCACCAGATCAGCACCCCATCACCACGATCAAGTTAATCTCTTTCAAAGATGTTTCTACGACTGCACTGGCTGCCACCTTCCCTCTAGCCAAAAGTCAAAGAGTATCGTTTTGGAACTATGTTGACTCCACGATGAACGAATCTATCTACATACAGCCGCAAACAGAACCCATACTACTGGACATCTGCTATACAGGCCATCTGCTATGAGCCCTCGATACACAGTTTAACGGGACGCTGCAACTGCTGAGACCGTTGTAGGCGCTCAGTTGTTTACCGTGCGGATATGGTTCGGATAAGGCCAGATATCGCTCTTATCATCGAGTGATTACACATGGTCGACCTTCTACTGACCTACGACGACTACTCATATCTAGGAACGTGGCAAAGTTTTTAAATTGCACTGTGTAGAATGCTCAACGCTTCCAAGATTACAACCTGTGTTTAGCTTCAGATATTGTAGAATGTAGGCCCCAAATACCGCATTAGAGTCTCTTTTAGCATATGACGACAAGACCTTATTGACGGCATGCCTTATTTTCACATTTTACACCATTTTTTTCATAATCTTCGGTATGTATGTAACTAGGGTTTATAGATTATTTGTCGATAATTGTCATACCTGAATCTGGTGGTTAATGTTTCGAAAAAATTGTTGTGAATATTTATATTAATTGCTGGTCCCGGCAGAGGTTCGAGTCCTCCCTCGGGTATGGGTGTGTGTTTGTCCTTGGGATAATTTAGGCTAAGTAGTGAGTAAGCTTAGGGACTGTCCCATAAGATTTCACACACACACACACACACATATATATATATATATATATATATATATATATATATATATATATATATATATATATATATATATATATATATATATGCCAAAATAAATTATTTTATGGACATTTAGAAGACTTCACGGTTCCATTTAACAATATCAGCGCACATTCCGCTGCAGAGTGAAAATCTCATTCTGGAAACATCCCCCAGGCTATGGCCAAGCCGTGTCTCCGCAATATCCTTTCTTTCAGGAGTGCTGCTTCTGCTAGGTACGCAGGAGAACTTCTGTAAAGGTTGGAAGGTAGGAGACGAGGGACTGGCAGAAGTAAAGCTTTGAGGACAGGGCGTGAGTCGTGCTTAGGTAGCTCAGTTGGTGCCGGCACGGTAGCTCAGCGTGTTCGGTCAGAGGCCTGCCTGGCCTCTGCAATAAAAAAACTGAGTGATAAGATCAACAACGAACGTCAACAGATGTCATGTGACATCCGCTGCGACGGAATACAACGAACCATAACGAACAAGGAAAAAAAGTTGGTAGAGCACTTGCCCGCGAAAGGCAAGGTCCCGAATTCGAGTCTCGGTCCGGCACACAGTTTTAATTTGCCAGGAAATTTCATATTACTGCACACTCCGCTGCAAAGTGAAAATCTCATTCTGGAATATATAAACTGTTACTTTTTTTTTAAGGAACACACCGCCATTTGACTGTATTGACAATACAGTCAAATGACGGTGTGTTCATTTAACAAATATTGTAAGAGTGTTGCTCAGCAACATCAAAAAAATAAAACTGTTAATCATACTACGAAAACAGGTAAATAGTAATTCAATGCTTTTATTTGCTCTCATTTGTGTCCTTAATAGTGGCAATCAAATAGAAAGTTAATTAATTATCTCATATTTACGTAGTTCTACAACTGACATAATCAGATTTTCAGTTCTGTAGATGAAAGATACGTGCAACAACCGGAACTTGAAAATTGTTTTATTTTATTTATTGTTTTATCAAAATATTATGCGTTTTTAGTTGACTGCGCTCATACCTCACTGCGAGGTAACACGTACCTCATTTTAAAATACACTCCTGGAAATTGAAATAAGAACACCGTGAATTCATTGTCCCAGGAAGGGGAAACTTTATTGACACATTCCTGGGGTCAGATACATCACATGATCACACTGACAGAACCACAGGCACATAGACACAGGCAACAGAGCATGCACAATGTCGGCACTAGTACAGTGTATATCCACCTTTCGCAGCAATGCAGGCTGCTATTCTCCCATGGAGACGATCGTAGAGATGCTGGATGTAGTCCTGTGGAACGGCTTGCCATGCCATTTCCACCTGGCGCCTCAGTTGGACCAGCGTTCGTGCTGGACGTGCAGACCGCGTGAGACGACGCTTCATCCAGTCCCAAACATGCTCAATGGGGGACAGATCCGGAGATCTTGCTGGCCAGGGTAGTTGACTTACACCTTCTAGAGCACGTTGGGTGGCACGGGATACATGCGGACGTGCATTGTCCTGTTGGAACAGCAAGTTCCCTTGCCGGTCTAGGAATGGTAGAACGATGGGTTCGATGACGGTTTGGATGTACCGTACTCTATTCAGCGTCCCCTCGACGATCACCAGTGGTGTACGGCCAGTGTAGGAGATCGCTCCCCACACCATGATGCCGGGTGTTGGCCCTGTGTGCCTCGGTCGTATGCAGTCCTGATTGTGGCGCTCACCTGCACGGCGCCAAACACGCATACGACCATCATTGGCACCAAGGCAGAAGCGACTCTCATCGCTGAAGACGACACGTCTCCATTCGTCCCTCCATTCACGCCTGTCGCGACACCACTGGAGGCGGGCTGCACGATGTTGGGGCGTGAGCGGAAGACGGCCTAACGGTGTTCGGGACCGTAGCCCAGCTTCATGGAGACGGTTGCGAATGGTCCTCGCCGATACCCCAGGAGCAACAGTGTCCCTAATTTGCTGGGAAGTGGCGGTGCGGTCCCCTACGGCACTGCGTAGGATCCTACGGTCTTGGCGTGCATCCGTGCGTCGCTGCGGTCCGGTCCCAGGTCGACGGGCACGTGCACCTTCCGCCGACCACTGGCGACAACATCGATGTACTGTGGAGACCTCACGCCCCACGTGTTGAGCAATTCGGCGGTACGTCCACCCGGCCTCCCGCATGCCCACTATACGCCCTCGCTCAAAGTCCGTCAACTGCACATACGGTTTACGTCCACGCTGTCGCGGCATGCTACCAGTGTTAAAGACTGCGATGGAGCTCCGTATGCCACGGCAAACTGGCTGACACTGACGGCGGCGGTGCACAAATGCTGCGCAGCTAGCGCCATTCGACGGCCAACACCGCGGTTCCTGGTGTGTCCGCTGTGCCGTGCGTGTGATCATTGCTTGTACAGCCCTCTCGCAGTGTCCGGAGCAAGTATGGTGGGTCTGACACACCGGTGTCAATGTGTTCTTTTTTCCATTTCCAGGAGTGTAATTCTTAGTGATCTCATTTCCAAAGCAGGCATGTAATTGATGGTGGCGAGTAATAGAAACCAGATATTTGAAGAAACTTGTTGAACTACGAAGTGAAAATTTCATAGCATATTTCTTCGTGAAGAAATCCAAAGATGATACAAACATAAGTTTACCACTGCATCAGTTCCACCCACTCCTTCGAACAAATTCGAAAAATTGAATCGTATTAAGTTGGAGCCTATAACACTGGAAAGTCAGCTACTTTTCAGAACTCAAATACAGAGAACACAATCACACATTAATGTCAAGTTATAAACTGAAACAATGGACATTTTTATAATTGTTATCAGTTTTTCAGAGTAAGTGCCAACCAAGTGTCAGGAAACATTCTGTATCACTAAAGCATCTTTATGAAATGTTTTCCTGAGAACAAAATGTGTAACACAAATATTAGCCAGGCAAAGTTGCATGTAGTTTCAAATCTCGAAGTCCGGTACAGTATCGAAAAAGGTTCTAGTCTAGTATAACAGCGCGAAGACACAGTCAATGCCTTCACTGTATAACGTAGTAATGTTTGTCCTGTCTAGTGGAAATATTCTTTAATGAATATAATTTTTGTAATTAGTACAAGTAAAATTAAAGTTAGTCTTTGGCAAAAATTCTCCTCCGAAGTGTAGGTCCTGTCACTTACAGAAAAGATCAGTAAATTTCGAAGGAAGACTGACCCACACCAGACAGAAACTTAATGCATCACATGTTATAAACTTTATTATTTTAATTCTCTCACATTTAATCAAGGTAAAAGGCATTCAGTGCTCTGATTTTGTAAAACCCTGTGTGTGTAAACGGATTTATCTGATTCAGAATTAATTGTGAAACAGGCACACACTTGGGACTCATTGACATATTTTCTGATGAGAATTGCAAAACTGAGACTACCAGTTGGCAAATTTATTCATTGTAGTGGAGTTGCTTATTAATGTCCCGTCTGACTCTGTGAAATGTATCGCAGCCTGACTGGATACGAACAGAGTGCAGGCACCACACGTCACTACCATGAATTCTTCAAAACTGGTTCAAATGGCTCTGATCACTATGGGACTTAACTTCAGAGGTCATCAGTCCCCTAGACTTAGAACTACTTAAACCTAACTAAGCTAAGGACATCACACACATTCATGCCCGAGGCAGGATTCGAACCTGCGACCACAGCAGCAGCGTGGTTCCGGACTGAAGCACCTGGAACCGCTCGGTCACAGCGGCCGGCCTGTTCACCTCCAATCTCTGCGATGTGCTTACTTTTCAAGTCCGTAAAAAGTTACTTGCTCTTTTTCACCTGCCGTCAAAAAAGCGACCACCAGTGCTATCAAAAGTTACTGCAACCCGCCAGAAAATGCGTAACATCAACATGTCAATGAACTGAATTTCCTCTCCTCTTCTCTAAACAGCTTCCCGCACTTATATTCTCCTGATGCCACTTCTATCACACCGATTGCTGCTCTCACAACCATAGCCTAGCCTCGTGAGGCCCTGAGAAATGCTAAAAAACTGTCCACGAGGCTAGTCGCTGACTTCGCAGCAACAAATGAATCTTTAGTAGATCAGAACTGTTTTGCCATGTTTTTTGGAAAGCTAGGAGATGTTTATCAGCTGAAACATTTCTCTTAACATGATCCTTGTGCCTACCACACATTGACAGATTCCCATCCATCAGAAAGAATCTTTTTCGTCCAAGCCATCCAGAGCAGGCCCATACTATAACTGCACAATAGCCAGCTCACTGCTTTGCAAAGGAGCTTTCTCCCTGACTAGGTAAGGTCGTTTTACCTGTAGCTCTCCACCCCTACAGTACTGTCAAAGGGTGCGCTCACTCGGCTCCCCGCGGATCGATTCGCTGAGCCTTGCAACAAGTCACCCGTCTCATTAACAGCACTTCTCACTTCCGAAACTCGCCTATAAAAGCAAACTGATGTACCCAGTACCATGTTAGATTAGAGAACGTTAAACAGAGGAAATTAAATCAGCTCGTGTAACCACTGTAATCGTATAAATCTCATTACACTAACTCAACGCCTCTCCAGTCACATTATTAAAAATACATAAATTGAAAGAGACTTGCCGAAATGTTTGTGGCTTTTCAGTTTAAATATCTCAATGGTAGTCTGTTAAATCACTAATGCAGATACTAGGAAATTTCTTTTACTCTATTTATATATGCACAAGACAATTACAGTGCCTCAACTGGAAAGCAGTTGTTTCAGATAGCGTAAGAAGTGCGAATCCGGATCATAATCGCACCAGCGATCAGAATTGCAAAGAGCCGTGACAAATGAGGGAAAAGTGAGCTTTTTCAGCATCTGCAGTCTGAAAGCAGAAAGTGGCTAAGAATTATAGCAAAACGTCGTATTCATCTCTTAATATAACTGCCATGGACGGCACGACTACAAAACAGAGATAAAGCAACAGAGTAGTACAGAAAGAACAATAATGTTGTTTATTATATAACTGCCATGGAGAGCACGACTACAAAACAGAGATAAAGCAACACAGTAGTACAGAAAGGAAGTACAAAATCGTAAATGATACGTTATACAGCAAAGGTAATGTTATCGAACAGAGTTACCAAAAATGGTTTTTGGAAATCCTGTTACCAAGGAATATTCAGTATATATCCAGACTTAGAATCAAGAACAGCCTGCAACGTAAGTAATTTGGAAGTAGATGTCCTTAGTGCAGCAAATAAGGTTAAATCACTTAATAAAGACAAACTTACCGATCCAGATAGTCTATCAATTGGGTTCCTTTCAGAGTGCGTTCATCAAACAGCTCCATTTTAGCAATCATACGCAAAACTGCTCGCTCTACAAAAGATCCGTGCTAGTACCTAATAGCTACAAAGTTGTAGAGGACACATCAGCACACAAGAAAGAAAATAGAAGAAACCTGGTGAATTGTAGACTCATATCATGGACATCAATGTGTATCAGGATTTTAGAACTTATATTGAGTTCCAGTATTATGAAATACTTCGAAGGAAACGATCTATTGAAACATAACCAGCGCGGGTCCAGAAAACAATGTTCTTGCGAAGCATGATTGGCTCTTGAAACTTCTTGTCAGATTAAAACTGTGTGCCGGACCGAGACTCAAACTCGGGACCTTTGCCTTTGCCTTTTCAGTCCGGCACACAATTTAATATGCCAGGAAGTTTCATATAAGCGAACACTCCGCTGCAGAGTGAAAATCTCATTCTGAAACATCCCACAAGCTGTGGCTAAGCCATGTCTCCACAATATCCTTTCTTTCAGGAGTGCTACTTTTGCAAGGTTCGTAGGAGAGCTTCTGTAAAGTTTGGAAGGTAGGAGACGAGATACTGGCAGAAGTAAAGCTGTGAGGGCAGGTCGTGAGTCGTGCTTGGGTAGCTCAGATGGTTAGAGCACTTGCCAGCGAAAGGTAAAGGTCCCGAGTTCGAGTCTCAGTCCGGCACACAATTTAATCTGCCAGCAAGTTTCATATCAGCGCACACTCCGCTTGCAGAGTGAAAATCTCATTCTATGATTGGGTCTTTATTCACACCCGATATGCCAAATGACATTATTGTTATTATTATTATTATTATTATTAGTGTTTTCGAAAGAGGATATGAGGTTTCTTCATATTTCTACATTTCTAGAAGGTTTTTGGCACTGTTTCTTACATGTGGCTTCTAATGAAATTGCGTGCCCATGACGCATTGCGTCGGCCGGTAGTGCGATTAGATTTTCGATTTCCTGTAATAAAGTAGTAATTGAAGGGAAGTCATCTAGTAAAACCGAACTAAAACCGAGTTCCCAAAGGAAGCCTTATAAGCTCTCTGCCGTTCTTAATCTCTATAAACAATGAAGCCATCTGAGCAGGCCTCAAATTTACAGATAACCTCGTATTTTATGGTCTCGTTGGGTCATCAGCAGATCAAAACGAACTACAAAATAATTTAGACAAGATATGTGTATGGTTCAAAATAATCGATTGACCCTGAACAAAAGAAAGCGTGAGGTCGTCCATACCAGTATTAAAACAATTCCATTAACTTTCGGTTGTACAATTAATCACAGAATTTTAAAGGCTGTCGATTCAATTAAATATCTAAGAATTACCATATAGAACAGTTTAAATCTGAACCATCCTATAGAAAATGTTGAGAGAAGGCTAACCAAAAACTGTGGTTTGTTGACAGAATGTGTAGAAGATGTAACCTACATTACGCTCATTCGTCCTCTTTTGGAGTACTGTTACGCTGTATGAAGTCCTTACCAGATGTTGTTGACGCAGAGTATCAAAAAACTTCACAGAAAGACGGCTCGTTTTCTATTGTCTTGAAATCAGTGGGAGACAGCTGTAGATATGATGAGGGAAGGGGTTCAATCATTGAAACAATGCTTTTTCTTGTTGCGGCGAGAGATTTTCATTAAATTTCAGTCACGAACTTTCTCCTCCGAAAGCCAAAATATTGTGTTGCCCATCTACATAGCGAGAAATGAACATCGTGATAAAATAAGAGAAATCAGAACGCGTACCATAAGATGTAGGGGTCCACTTATCGCATTTGCATGTTCGAGATTGGAACGGTACAGAAATAGTATGAAAGTGGTTTTAGGAACCCTTTGCCAAGCACTTAAGCGTGAATTTCAGAGCAATCATGCAGACGTAGGCGCAGAATCAGTACTGAGAGTCTGTATGCTCGGACGTGTGAGTGGGCATCTCGTATACGTCGCGAAGCAAAGTTTGTATCAACGAGTGCTGTTGTAAACAGTGCAGTTCATTATTACCGACATCTGAAAAGCTCTCCTTGGATTTGTTCAGGGAGAAATGTGAATAAAACATATCAACTTTCAAACAACGTAAATCATTTGTACCCATTTTGCGAAGAGTAGTAGTTCTGTGCAAGGGGTGCATAACGGTAGAGTAAACAATAGATTAAGTTGCTCCAGATTATTAATGCAAACAATTTCTAAACAACGGGCGAGCAATTAACAACAACAATTATCGATGCATATTTCAGCAAGCCTAATAACAAGTATATTCTGTGACTCAACGTGTCAGGGTCGTAAAAGGGATAAAAAGAATCGTAAGTTAACTACAGACTGTAAATGCTTTAGGTGACTTTTTTTGTTTACGAATGAATTCTAATTCGTGATCTAACGCGCCAGTTCAGTTCACATCAATATGTGTACCTCATGTGGAACTTGTGTCATGTACTCTGTATTCTAACTCCTTTCATATGAGACGTTTTCTTTGTCAGAGATAGTTGTACTGCTGATTTCAGCGACCAGGTTGTCGATAACTTTACCAGGATCTTAGGAAACCCTGTCATTAGCACACCCTCAGATGGGGAAGCCTAATATTTTAAGATCAAGGGCATCGGAAGTTAAGAATTTGTATTACTTTGCAAATTTGCTGGTTATCTGGGTCTCACTGCAGACATTGTACCTGACTGCCAACTAATTTCTACATTCCGCTCTAATGAAATATTATCAGATGCAATTGTCCTGCGATAGTGACCGGAAAAGTAGTTTGCCGAGTGCAAAATGTAAAAAAAGAAATTAATCAACAAAATCATGTTACCCGTCACCTAATTTTGGTACCAGATCAGCCCTCAGAATGCCAATATGTTTTGTAGCAATAACTGTCTTCTCTGCGAAACGTAAGTTTCTGATGGGTCCATCACAATAGAGGAAGCAGCAGCTGATTACCCACCCGCACAGGAAGTGCCCAGCGGATTCAGCACAAACTGGAAGACATGGAGGACACTGAACCGAATAAGGACAGGAATGGCCCCAGTGAAGACAAATACGATTAGGTGGGCTGTTGGAACCACGGATAATAAGTGTGACTGTTGCGCTGTGCAGGATATGGAGCTCCTGCTTGCCTGCCCAAACTGCCCTCACAGGTACAACCCCGACGATTTATGGCTGGACAAGAAAGAAGCCCTGGGCGTGGCCCTATACTGGGCTGAAAGAGTGTGGCCTGGTTTCCGGACACGAAAAGTAAAGTAGAGATGGATCCATCACTCACCAGGCACATTGCACACAGTGTTTACAGCACGTTCTGCATGGTCACGTACATCATGTGGATTCGATGAACAGATGCGAACATTATTTATTTATCTGGTTTAATGACTTGCAGTGACAGAAGCTAAACGTAAAAGAGTTGAAGATGCTTTTGAAGCTCCCTGTGTACTGTCCTACGAGCGATATGCAATTTCTGTGAGGCCTTCTGAATGGACTTCTGTGGTTAGCGCTCGTATACATTCGGTATTTCTATCCTACGTTTTAGGCTAGCGAGTATGGAGTTTCACATACAAACTATGTGTAGTCACGAAGTTGTAAGACTTAAGCGCAAACGACTGAGAGAGCGTTTGCCTTACTGTGATCAAAAGCTTTCTGTACTTGTTACTGTGAACTGGTTTCAATGCATCACTCCACGCTTTGCGTCGTTTTTTCTCGATCTAACTGCCGAAGTCCTTTAAGCTAATATATTACAATATGAGCTTCTCGAGTTGTACAAAGTAAGTTGCTCTACATTCCTTAGAAGTCTGATTATTTATTGAGTTTAGTAAATATCTCTTGGAACATCACATACTTTCAGACTTCATGGAATGCTAAAAAGACCTGTGATGGTCAATGTTACTCTTAAAATAAAGGTCTTTCTACTACAGCTGTCACTAAACATTACTAGCGAAAAAATTATATAATTCTGGAGCTCAATAGTTAAGCGAAGAACTTCAAAAACAACGATAAAGTTGATGCAATTTTGTAAAGATATTATAAAATGTGAAAGCTGCAACTGAATAGTTCCCATTACTTTTGGGTCAACAATCGCATTCCAGGATCTCATCCTTGTTTTTCTTTTAAAATTACGTTTCCGATTGAAATATCATTGTTACCTTATCAGACACGCTAATGTTTCGTCTGAGTAAATTGGCTAGTTGACAGAACTACTGGTCGTTGGACAGTTCTCCACGACTTTCTACAGAACTGTAACAAGGAGTCCAGACTCTTTTCTGACACACAGCAAGAGGAACACTTTTCATATCTATAGTCTGATTAAAATTACTTCTCTGTTGACGCTTAAAAATGCTTTTGGAGTTGATTTCCTTCAGTCAGAGTGTTCAATGTCACGATGGAACCGTTCACCATTATCAAACTGCGGCAGTTCACTGTCAGTTTCTTGTCCGGCTTTGCTTCTTGAAGTGTTTGGAATGGTGAATCCCGATTCCTGGGATTGCCCCTTTTATTTCTCATTTCATCAGACATGATAACACACACACGCAACGGTGCTAACGAAATACATACCTTTCATACACAGCACTAACCAAACACTAACGTTTCCTTTCGCCCGTATACAATTATTATCATCACAGAGATCGGACAACGTTAGATAAGCGTCGTACATGAGGCTGACATTTTTTAATACAGGAAATCATCGTTGCGACTGGTCCTGAAAAATAGTAAATATAAGCATATAACGTATGATGGAGACATAGTGTAGAGTATAAGATGCATTCCTGACGTGTAAGAGATCGTGGTTTCAGATCTCGTTATATGCTTTGAAATATTATATTTCTAGATCTTATCAAAATGACTTGTATTTTCATTTCTATTTAACAAAATAGTTTAAGTGCATTTTTTATTTCTCATAGTTCGTCGTGTCATTTCCATAATCATATTGACTTTTTTATTTGTTCTTACTTTTTATTCCTATCATTATTTATTCGTTCGTAATATGCACGTATCGCCTATAACCTGTCAGCAGGAAAGCATATCGGTTGGTAAAGTGGCAGCTCGTGTAGCCAGTTGAGGATAGTTTCAGATAACCAGTGGAAGCCGAAAATTACATTTTACTTTTAGTAGTCAAATTGAAATTTTCCGCCTTGAGTTTCCTCGTGAAGGATAGCTTTAATCACCGTGAACAAAGGGAGTGTGATTAATAGTTCTGCCGCAGGTTGTTGGCCTCAGTTTTCTCGGATACAATGCACATCACGAGGCTGTGGGTAGGTTAGGACACGAGTTTAAAATCAGAGCCACAAAACGCGTCGCCTGCCGCAGCTCACTCATTGGTCACGTAAAATCAGCGCCGACAAAGCACCTCGCGTTCCCGTCATACGTCTCGGAAGCCGCTTCCAACATTGCTCCACATTACATGTTAAGTATCAGCATTGGTCAAGTGACCTACCATGTTTACAGTGTGATAGTTATTGACCTACATGAAAAAAACGTAAATTATTTACAAACTACGGCGTGCACATACTTTATTCAACATGTAAACGTCACTAAAGATATTCGGATTTAGGTTATGACATGTTCGATATGCCCGCCATCATTGTCGATGATGTGGCGCTGACGAATAACGAAATTCTGCACGGTGCGCTCAAGTGTCGGAACATCGATGCTGTCGATGACCTCCTGAATGGCTGTTTTCACCTCAGCAATGGTTTTGGGGTTATTGCTGTACACCTGGTCTTTAATAAGGCCCCACAAAAAGCAGTCGCATGTGTTCAAATCCGCAGAATATGGCGGCCAGTCGAGGCCCAAGCCAGTGGCCTCAGGGTACTCCAGAGTCAGAATGCAGTCCCCAAAGTGCTCCTTCAAGACATCAAACACTCTCCTCGTTCGATGGGATCGAGCTCCGTCTTACATGAACCACATATTATCGAAATAAGGGTCACTTTGGATAATGGCGATGAAATCGTCTTCCAAAACCGTCATGTACCGTTCGGTAGTCACAGCATCGCGATGAAATCGTCTTCCAAAACCGTCATGTACCGTTCGGTAGTCACAGCGTCATCAAGGAGTATCGCACCTATTTTTCCGTGACTGGACATTGCACACCACACAGTCATCCGCCGAGGGTGAAGAGACTTCTCGATCGCGAAGTGCTGATTCTCAGTCCCCCAAATTCTCCAGTTTTGCTTACTGCAACCCATCCAAATAAAAGTGGGCTTCGTTGCTAAACCAAACCATACTAAATCCCACCACTCCCCGCGGCCAACATTGCAGTTTGAATGTCCCTGCGAGTACCGTTCAGAAGTTATGACGATTTTATTTCATATAGTTCAATAATTGGAAATTTGTGGTAAGGGCTTATGGGACCAAACTACTGAGGTCACCGGTCCCTAAGCTTACACACTACTTGATCTAACTTAATTTAACTTACGCTAAGGACAACACACACACACACACACACACACACATGCCGGAGCGAAGACTCGAACCTCCAACAGGTGGAGTCGCGCGAAGTGTGACAAGACGCCCTAGACCGCTCGGCGTTCAGTAATTATCACCCTTTTATGTGTCCCTCATAACCAAGCTGTTGTTGCGGGGAATGAACCGCCGGACGTAGCAAGCAAGGAGGCGTGTCGTGATCCTCAGTTATTTCAGTGTGCCATCCCCCGCATGCTATCACTTTTCTGTTGAGGTACAGAGTCATGCGTCGATGGGAAGACGAGTGGCTAGAAGTGACACATAATAAGCTACGTCTATTAAAGCGCACTACGCCGTCATGGCGTAGCTCCTTTCAGCCGCGAAGACTGGATGAGGTCCTAACTCGTCCTCGCATACGCCACAGTCGTCTGAGCGCATAGCTTCCTGACCGGTGAGAGGACCCTCCAATGTGTGGTGCTTGCGGCGTACCGATCACTGTGCGCCACATTTTACTAGACTGTGTTAGTGTCAGCGCGTAGCTGCAAATTTGCCGGCAGATCTGCCCTCTATTCTGATACTGAAACGAATGTGGTTAGAGTTTTAATGTTTTGGGATCCGTCCAACTTGCTTCCGAAAATTGGCTCACCCATGTTTTTTTAGTCCGACAATCCATACCCCTACGTCCCTCTGCCGTTGTTTTAGCTACTCTGTTGTTTTACTTCTGTTTTCATCTGTAGCACCTTTCAGTATATCTCCTTTTTTCTGCGGCTTGTGATATGGATCGATTGTCCGGATCAACACGAGTGAAGCAGGAGTGAGAGAGTGAGTGAGTTTGCCAACGTTTCCAGCCCTTTACCCATATATGTTCCTTTTAATATTTGTAAGGTGCTGATAACCTCGCCGTCGAGCGCCCGTACATCCCAAAAACAAGAATAACCAAGCGGTTGCCAGCCGCCGATGTGGCAACGCTGTAGCGGCAAGTGACGGACGTCCAATAACAAATACCTTTAATCGGACTATAGCAGTGGCTCCCAACCTTACTTAGACCTTAGTAGTACCCTCACTCTTCCCCCTTCCCCCCCTTCGTCTGTTGACTTCCCCCGCTTCCCACCCACCCACCCACCCTCCCACACACACACACACACACACACACACACACACACACACAAACAGATACATTATCACCAACTTAAGCACCTAACTTAAACTGTAGAACGAAATACTTTTCTTGGAACACATTTATTTTTAAAATGATGAAAGATTAATGACATTTAGATTGTGTGTGTGTGTGTGTGTGTGTGTGTGTGTGTGTGTGTGTGTGTGTTAGAACTAATGACGAAGGAATTCGTGGTGCATAGCTAGTGCTACTCACAACTCCTTCTCAGATAAGAAAGCTAACTATCGACAGCGATGGTAGACAGTTGTCGCAAAACATACTTTTCCTGCATAGCTCTTCTCCATTGTGGCACTTGCTTCACCTGCCCATTGCAATCCCATTTAAAACCAACCAAGTTTAAATGTGCTCTATGATAACCGTTCGTGAATCACTTGATTGCTGCGCTTCTTACTTCTGAACTGGTAGAAATTGGAATACTTCAGGATGCTAATGCTTTGCGTCTGACCACAGCCGGTAATAGTAATAGTAATAATAATAATAATAATGAGTACAGCGGTGTGGTAGCCCTTACGTAGTTACTGCTTTGTACTACCTACAACTTGGAGAAGATCATTTTCGTTAGATACTTAGAATTTGTTGTGTATATGTCTCACTTTATCTTCAGCGATGTAGGGGCATTGCACAACATATCTGTTTACTGGGTGGACTATGTGAGGGACTTGTAACATCCATCACATTAATGCTACTAACTGAGAAAAAGTATTAATAACTTATAGAATCAGTATTAGAGTCTTACAAAATTCTGATAACAGTAATGATTTTGTGAAAATGATTTAGTTTCGCGCCCGAAACAGACTCGAATCGTTTAGCTTTAACCCCTCAGAAAATTTCATCTTACCCCTCAGGGGGTAATTACCCCCAGGCTTGGAACCACTGGACTGTTATGCTATTACGCACATTTAAGCAGGTATGGCAGCTGACCACTTTGCTTACAATATTCCTGACTATCTAATGTTCACTTACTCAAAGAACTACAACTTTTTCTTGTTCTCTGTCGCGTTTTTAATTATTCCGCATATGCTTAATGTCATTGTGTTGTCTGCAGTCAGAAATTTGAGAACGAAACTTACTGTTCCAGTTCACTGATAGGCCTGACTGCAACGTTGCATAGAACGCTGAACGGCGCATAGCGGCATAGCACAGAAAGTCATACGAGTATGAACTACCTGTAACTTGCCTGTGTGCAGGCGCAGCTCCTGAGGAAGTACGGCTACCCGGTGGAAGAGCACTTCGTGACGACGGCGGACGGCTACATCCTGCGCATGTTCCGCGTGCCGTCCAGCCCCAAGGCGAGTGGGGGCTCCGGCTTCCCCATCCTGGTCATGCACGGACTGCTCGCCAGCTCCGCAGATTGGGTCATCATGGGTCCTGGCAAGGGCTTCGGTAAGTGGCGGTGACCATCGGCTCACCTCTGACTGGCGTATGTGCAGAATGTTGAAGAAACAATGATAATGTTGGCCAAGTTGCAGCAAGTACGTTTGGTATCCTGACCGGATAGCGATGGGAACTGAAATCGTTCAACTTCCCAAGATCGGTACGTATTTCAGAAATTGTAGGCGAAATGGGAAACGCTGAGAGCGACAAAATCGGATACGTTCGTATTTGTCCTGTAAAAGCTGAATGTGCCATGGCTACTAACTTGAGATTGGTTCGAAGTACTAGATAAAACTCCTCGTACTTCAGGACACTTCCACTAGATTTGAGCCAGATTTTGCCAGCAGCAAGAGTTTTTTGCTGCTAGTGCGTTTCTGGTCGAGTCTAATAGGTTGTACGCTGCGTTCTGTTAAGGTAATTGCTGTAATTCAGGTAAAGTTCGTATGCAAAACAGTTACCAGGTTTGCTAAAAAGCTAAAAGTACATTTCATTGCGGAGGAAGATGAACCGTTAACTGACGTTGTGTCTGTACATACCTGTACATGGGACTTGGTCAATTGAGACGTCGTCATTTGTAGTAATGCTGATAGTAAAAATGTAATAACTTACCTAGATATTGACAATAATACTATATTTCTAATTTGATGACAATGCTGTCTTATAATATGTTAGAAAAATGGGTTATAAAAATGTATACTTGAAAATATTACCAGCAGAAGTGATAAATGATGCTAATAAAAACAATTAATAAGGAATAAACAAAAGAAGGACAAAATATGATTTTTTAAGTGTAAACGGTTGACTAAGCTAACAGAATTTCATTTTGCTTAAATTACTTGTTAGTAGCCTGTTCTTCCATGTGGTTCAAAAACGACGTAAACTGATGACGAATAAATATGAAATACGCTTTCAGCCTCTCTTCATCGTCGGGAAAGTGATGGTTTATCAGTATGTCCAACATATCCTGATCCTCTCGGATCAAAAACATATTGCTGACTGTTTAACTGCGTTTCGCAAAAGTCTGAAGCGAATAATTCCCCTTCTTTATAGCCAGTTATTTGTTATTGAAATCCCTGGGCTAGCAGGACAGAACGGATGAGATTACATTTGTGGAAAGGGGCCAAAATAAGTTACTGTCAGTTGCACTCAACATATAAACTTCATTTGTTAAAACACATATCACACAAGCAAGAATCACAAACTCTCAAGGTTTTAACTAAAGACCTCCTTTGATTTAATTTAGATCGGCTGAAGGCCATATCGAAAATCCAAGGCACAAGGCCTAAGCATGGAACTGAGGTACAGGAGTTCTTCTGGAGGTTTCACTTAGTCAGAAAAAAAATTTTTATCTTCAGTACAAATAGACTGAAAGCCTTAGCTTAAAGTTTTCCCATAGAACTCGGCTGAAGGCCCCACACTAATCAAGAACAGTGTTACGACTTAAGACCGAGACAAAGATTTTCAATTTTTAATCTAAGTAGGCTGAAAAATCGGCTGAAGACCGCATATCAACAAAGCAATGTAATGGCTTAAGGCCTAGGAAGAAGAGCTTTCAATCTGAAAAGGCTGAATGCCCTATCCTTAAAATATTTCGTATAAAACTCTGCTGAAGGCCTCGTACTAAAGAAGTTCAAACTTACGACTTAAGGGCAAGACAAGGATTTTCAATTTTTAACTTAAGAGAGATTAAAACTCGGCTAAAGGTTACACACCACGCAGAAAACAATTTTACGACTTCAGGCCTAAAGAGAAGAGCTTTTAACTTCAACTAAAATAGGCTAAAGGCTTTATCCTAAATTTCCCCCCCCCCCTGCCACCCCCCCCCCCCCCCCCCACGCCCGCCCGTCAACCATGGACCTTGCCGTTGGCGGGAGGCTTGCGTGCCTCAGCGATACAGATGGCCGTACCGTAGGTGCAACCACAACGGAGGGGTATCTGTTGAGAGGCCAGACAAACGTGTGGTTCCTGAAGAGGGGCAGCAGCCTTTTCAGTAGTTGCAGGGGCAACAGTCTGGATGATTGACTGATCTGGCCCTGTAACACTAACCAAAATCGCCTTGCTGTTGTGGTACTGCGAACGGCTGAAAGCAAGGGGAAACTACAGCCGTAATTTTTCCCGAGGGCATGCAGTTTACTGTATGATTAAATGATGATGGCGTCCACTCGGGTAAAATATTCCGGAGGTCAAATAGTCCCCCATTCGGATCTCCGGGCGGGAACTACTCAGGAGGCGTGGAATGTCAAATCCCTTAATCGCGCAGGTAGGTTAGAAAATTTAAAAAGGGAAATGAATACGTTAAAGTTAGATATAGTGGGATTTAGTGATGTTCGGTGGCAGGAGGAACAAGACTTTTGGTCAGGTGAATACAGGGTTATAAACACAAAATCAAATAGGGCTAATGCAGGAGTAGGTTCAATAATGAATAAAAAATAGGAGTGCGGGTAATCTACTACAAACAGCATAGAGAACGCATGATTGTGCCCAAGATAGACACGAAGACCACGCCTACAACAGTAGTACAAGTTTATATGCCAACTAGCTCTGCAGATGATGAAGAAATTGATCAAATGTATGATGAGATAAAAGAAATTATTCAGGTAGTGAGGGGAGACGAAAATTTAATAGTCATGGTTGACTGGAATTCGACAGTAGGAAAAGGAAGAGAAGGAAACGTAGTAGGTGAATATGGATTGGGGCTAAGAAATGAAAGAGGAAGCCGCCTGGTAGAATTTTGCACAGAGGATGACTTAATCATAGCTAACACTTGGTTCAAGAATCATAAAAGAAGGTTGTATACCTGGAAGATGGTTCAAATGGTTCAAATGGCTCTGAGCACTATGGGACTCAACTTCTGAGGTCATTAGTCCCCTAGAACTTAGAACTAGTTAAACCTAACTAACCTAAGGACATCACACACATCCATGCCCGAGGCAGGATTCGAACCTGCGACCGTAGCAGTCGCGCGGTTCCGGACTGAGCGCCTAGAACCGCTAGACCACCGCGGCCGGCTATACCTGGAAGAATCCTGGAGATACTAAAAGGTATCAGATAGATTATATAATGGGAAGACAGAGATTTAGGAACCAGGTTTTAAATTGTAAGTCATTTCCAGGGGCAGATGTGGATTCTGACAACAATCTATTGGTTATGAACTGTAGATTAAAACTGAAGAAACTGCAAAAAGGTGGGAATTTAAGGAGATGGGACCTGGATAAACTGAAAGAACCAGAGGTTGTACAGAGTTTCAGGGAGAGCATCAGGGAACAATTGACAGGAATGGGGGAAATAAATACAGTAGAAGAAGAATGGGTAGCTTTGAGGAATGAAATAGTGACGGCAGCAGAGGATCAAGTAGGTAAAGAGGGCTAGTAGAAATCCTTGAGCAACAGAGGAGGTACTGAATTTAATTGATGAAAGGAGAAAATACAAAAGTGCTGTAAGTGAAGCAGGCAAAAAGGAATACAAACGTCTCAAAAATGAGATCGACAGGAAGTGCAAAATGGCTAAGCAGGGACAAATGTAAGGATGTAGAGGCATATCTCACTAGGTGTAAGATAGACACTGCCTACAGGGAAATTAAAGAGACCTTTGGAGAAAAGTACACCACTTGTATGAATATCAAGAGCTCAGATGGAAACCCAGTTCGAAGCAAAGAATGGAAAGCAGAAAGGTGCAAGGAGTATATAGAGGATCTATACAGGGGCGATGTTCTTGAGGACAATATTATGGAAATGGAAGAGGATGTACATGAAGATGAAATGGGAGATACGATACTGCGTGAAGAGTTTGACAGAGCACTGAAAGACCTGAGTCGAAACAAGGCCCCAGGAGTAACAACATTCCATTAGGACTACTGACAGTCTTGGGAGAGCCAGTCCTGACAAAACTCTACCATCTGATGAGCAAGATGTATGAGACAGGCGAAATTCCCTCAGACTTCAAGAAGAATATAATAATTCCAATCCCAAAGAAAGAAGGTGTTGACAAATGTGAAAATTACCGAACTAACAGTTTAATAAGTCACAGCTGCAAAATACTAACGCGAATTCTTTACAGACGAATGGAAAAACTGGTAGAAGCCGACCTCGGGGAAGATCAGTTTGGATTCCGTAGAAATATTGGAACACGTAAGGCAATACTGACCTTACGACTTATCTTAGAAGAAAGATTAAGAAAAGGCAAACCTACGTTTCTAGCATTTGTAGACTTAGAGAAAGCTTTTGACAATGTTGACTGGAATACTCTCTTTCAAATTCTAAAGGTGGCAGGGGTAAAATACAGGGAGCGAAAGGCTATTTACAATTTGTACAGAAACCAGATGACAGTTATTAGAGTCGAGGGACATGAAAGGGAAGCAGTGGTTGGGGAGGGAGTGAGACAGGGTTGTAGCCTCTCCCCGATGTTATTCAATCTGTATATTGAGCAAGCAGTAAAGGAAACAAAAGAAAAATTCGGAGTAGGTATTAAAATCCATGGAGAAGAAATAAAAACTTTGAGGTTCGCCGATGACATTGTAATTCTATCAGAGACAGAAAAGGACTTGGAAGAGCAGGTGAACGGAATGGACAGTGTCTTGAAAGGATGATATAAGATGAACATCAACAAAAGCAAAACGTTACAAACTGCTCCTTTCCTACAATCAGCAAGCAGTAGTACACTCTACTGCATTTCGATGATTTTCGACGTGAATCTTTTGTATCCAGTGCTTTATGTCGAAAAAGGAAAGGCATGATTAAAACATCAAGAAGAATACCGAGCTTCAATTCAAGGAAAGCCGTTTGTAACAAACAAAGGGACGATTGATGATCAGAAGGAATCGCCACGACGTGATGTAAGTTCCAACCAATACAATGTAACTGTGTATTGTACAACATAATTAAATAAACCAAGAAAACAAAATATCGTGTAATTTTGGGGTATAAACTGCATGATCATCCGATCGTACAAAATATTCGTCGCCCAGCACGTTAAGTACTGAAGAGAGAGAGGATAATCTATTTTATTGAAGTGAAGTAGAGGAAATTTTATTTACCGTTGTGTAAATAATGTCAATACGTACTCTTTATAAGTGGCCTAATGCTGTGCACATTCTCCTTGGAAGTGAAGCATGGTACTTACATTTTTCTGCATCGGTCACTTATTTACTTACCATTACTCTTTTCGATGATTCACACCAATACCATCCAAGAAGAGAATTGCTTAGTTGCTTAGCTGGTGTTAGTAAAGAGCACAAACGCCTGGACACAGCAGAAGACCACGGATAATGTAAGTAATTTTGTGTCTTTTGCTGTAGATATTTTTTTAGGAAGGTCTTTTTCAAGTTCAAAACAAGAATTTGTGATAGCAAATTGCAGTTACAGGGACAGCAGAGTCATAAAAAAGACTGCATACTGATACTTTTTGTAAGTTCTCTCCACTGTACGTTATGTTCACACTGTCACTTCAGAGATGTTGTACATGTTGTACATCTGCTTGCTTATCTTTGTGTCCAATGTAAACAAGCATATCTGTAAATGTGACAGTGTAAACATAATGTAGAGTGGAGAGGACATACAATACATACAAGTATGCAGACTTTCTACGACCGTACTGCCCCTGTAACAGTAATTTCGTCACAAATTCATGCTTGTTTTAAGTTTAAAGGTAGCTTTTCTAAAAACCCTCTTTTGTCGTTAGCAGTAGAAGCAGCATAACCTGTATTGCCCTTCGTCTGCTGCTGCGGAAAGGTGTGTGTGCTGTCCACTAACACCAGCTATGTAATTAAACAGTTCTTCAGTTCAATATGATCGTGTGAACAACGGAAACGCATAGTGATAAAAATAAACGATTGACGCAGAAAATAGTTTTGTTTCCATTTATCCACAGTGTAGTCCTCATGATGCAGTCCTCCATGGACGAAATATTAACTTACATCTTCAACTAAACTTTCGTTTTATATTTATTTTTATATTTGTATGTACAACACTATTTCTATCAGACGTTAAAAATGACGTGAAACTGTCATAATTTGTATTCCTTCGAAAAAAATGATTCTTAACGCAAATCTTTCATTGTTTTCCCCTGTTTTCTTACATTTTTACATCGTACTTTGTTTTTACGGTTCCGCTCTATAATTCTGTTAACGAGACCTTCCGTATACTGTCTTACTACGTCTGCTTTTCTGTGAATCTGGGGACATTTGCTCAGCCTCCACAGCCTAGTCAGATCTTTACTTAATATTGTTGGCGTTGCAGCTGCACTCTTACCTTAGTCGTAAGAACCTTTGTGGCGATGTATTCCATGGCTATTACAATATCTCCATAACAGATTAACATAAAGTGTGTCGAAGCCTCAGAACTGTTACAGTGGTCCATTTGGTAAAAATGTGAGCAACAAGCATCCATAACACCAGCGAGAAGTGGACGACTCTTCCGGAGAAATGCTATAATATTCGAAGAGTGGAACATACTGGCACCCGTGCAGAAGTTTACTTTGCCACAGCCGTGTTCTAATCAAACTGCAAGAGATGATTTCGACACAGTTTTGTTGAGGCAGATAAGGGCAACTTTAGTTCTATAAGCATCAACACAAACCATTAAGGCTCAGTTACGAGCTCTGAAAATCAGAAACGCAGGCATAGAAGACTGTAATTAACACTAGGCCTGGTCATGAAAAAACTATGCTGCAAATAACATGTAAAAAAGTGGAATGATGAGTTCTATCTAGTTTGTGCAGAACAGGAAGGTCAACAACTGTACTAGAAGCTTGTTCTATACACATTCACACGTGTACCACCACCACCATCAAATCCACTAATACCAACTATATTAGCACAATCGTCATCAACAGCACCACCTCCACCATCAACCCTTCATCAGTATCAACAAACGTCCACCTCCAACACCAGAATCACTACCAACATTCCCACCATAACATCACAACCAGCACCGATCCCATCACCAGTACCAACGTTCCCTCTAATAACTGCACTACCATATCCATATTAGCACCAACACTAACATAACTCCAACATAAACTTCAATAATAAAACCAGATATAAAATCACTGCCATAACCATCATCAATAAAATATTAATTACTCTCTATATTACACTGGTTTAGTGCAGCAATTTCGTGAGATATTCGCCCTTCTGGATTCACCTGTATGTGTCGTGGACGTTATGTTAAGCATTAGGCTCATTTAGCTATAGTAATCTACTCTAACATTACATCGGCACAAGTAAAATGTTACAGACTGTCTCATAAATGCTTTATAATCTTGCTGTCGGAGTACTATGAGCAAAAGCAGATGTGCATCTCTCAGATCACAGTCTTACAGCCATATAGTAGTAGCAAGCTGACTGTGTAGAACACATTTGTCTACTCCCGCAGCGTACGTGCTGGCTGATGCTGGCTTCGACGTGTGGATGGGAAATTCACGAGGAAACGTCTACTCCAGGAACCACACGACTATTAACCCCGACGACGCCAGCTTCTGGCAGTTCAGGTGAGCCGTAGCAGCATTTACTCTATTTTCTATGCGATCCAAACAGCAGCACCGACAGTAAGCGTGGCAGCGTCTAGCTATAGCTCGTCAACATAATCAGTAGGTAATCCATACTAAAAGTGATTGGATTCACTGGGAGGTTTCACATTTTATCTTGCCACGAAAGTTTAGCTCTTGAAGAAAAAAATAACTATTAATTTGAATTATATATCTTATTGATCAAAGCATAGTGCCATTGAAACAAATGACCCATACATTGCATTTAGCAGTCTAACTCTAGTGATTTTCTCTTTGTACGAGGCGTATTCGGAAAGTAAGGTCCGATTGGGAGCGAAATGGTATCCACTGCGAAAATCCGATGGAACTTTGCACAGATGTATTGGGCAGTGTTTTTAGTGTAACTGTCGATTGTTTTACGTCGCTCGCTTTGGGTCAGAGCGCAAAGCGATCACGTAGAAATGCGTAAAACAACAGCGTCTCCCGCCAACTAAGTGGATCTGGTGAGAGATTTCGCTTGAAGGTATATAGCCCACTGTGCGTTTCTTTCTTCAAGACAATTTTCAGCCGCATTCTGCAGGGGCAATGAAGACGCTCATGTAGCATTTCCGATGGGAACTCTTTGTTCATCCACAATACAGCCCTTAATTGGTTCCCTCCGTTGTTCATCTCTCCTCGTGTGAATCGCTGGCTGCGAAGACCACATTTTGGCACAAACAACGAAAGGCAGACCAGTTTAGAGGATTGGCGGAAAGCGCGGGCAGCTGCTTTCTATAACGAGGGTACTGGAAAGTCTGTACAACGTCACGACAAATGTCTAAGTCGGAGCGGTGACCAAATTCAAATGGTTCAAATGGCTCTGAGCACTATGGGACTTAACATCTATGGTCATGAGTCCCCTAGAACTTAGAACTACTTAAACCTAACTAACCTAAGGACGTCACACAACACCCAGTCATCACGAGGCAGAGAAAAATCCCTGACCCCGCCGGGAATCGAACCCGGGAACCCGAGCGTGGGAAGCGAGAACGCTACCGCACGACCACGAGATGCGGGCAGTAAAAATGGTTTTTGATTTTCACTGTGGTTTTCATTTCGCGATCAATCGGACCTTACTTTCCAACAGCCCTCGTAAATCAGCATTACTGTCGGTTTTGCAGAATCTCTTCGTTCTCAACATTATAGAGTTCGTGATTATGAAAAATTGGTTACTATAGGGAATCTCATACAATACAATATCGTGCAGCTTTTCCACAAAACAGATGCCATGTGGCTACTACCATGACTATGAGTTTTTCGTCGTTTGTTTATTTTAGTTACAATTAATAGTTACCCAAATACACTCCTGGAAATGGAAAAAAGAACACATTGACACCGGTGTGTCAGACCCACCATACTTGCTCCGGACACTGCGAGAGGGCTGTACAAGCAATGATCACACGCACGGCACAGCGGACACACCAGGAACCGCTGCGCAGCATTTGTGCACCGCCGCCGTCAGTGTCAGCCAGTTTGCCGTGACATACGGAGCTCCATCGCAGTCTTTAACACTGGTAGCATGCCGCGACAGCGTGGACGTGAACCGTATGTGCAGTTGACGGACTTTGAGCGAGGGCGTATAGTGGGCATGCGGGAGGCCGGGTGGACGTACCGCCGAATTGCTCAACACGTGGGGCGTGAGGTCTCCACAGTACATCGATGTTGTCGCCAGTGGTCGGCGGAAGGTGCACGTGCCCGTCGACCTGGGACCGGACCGCAGCGACGCACGGATGCACGCCAAGACCGTAAGATCCTACGCAGTGCCGTAGGGGACCGCACCGCCACTTCCCAGCAAATTAGGGACACTGTTGCTCCTGGGGTATCGGCGAGGACCATTCGCAACCGTCTCCATGAAGCTGGGCTACGGTCCCGCACACCGTTAGGCCGTCTTCCGCTCACGCCCCAACATCGTGCAGCCCGCCTCCAGTGGTGTCGCGACAGGTGTGAATGGAGGGACGAATGGAGACGTGTCGTCTTCAGCGATGAGAGTCGCTTCTGCCTTGGTGCCAATGATGGTCGTATGCGTGTTTGGCGCCGTGCAGGTGAGCGCCACAATCAGGACTGCATACGACCGAGGCACACAGGGCCAACACCCGGCATCATGGTGTGGGGAGCGATCTCCTACACTGGCCGTACACCACTGGTGATCGTCGAGGGGACACTGAATAGTGCACGGTACATCCAAACCGTCATCGAACCCATCGTTCTACCATTCCTAGACCGGCAAGGGAACTTGCTGTCCCAACAGGACAATGCACGTCCGCATGTATCCCGTGCCACCCAACGTGCTCTAGAAGGTGTAAGTCAACTACCCTGGCCAGCAAGATCTCCGGATCTGTCCCCCATTGAGCATGTTTGGGACTGGATGAAGCGTCGTCTCACGCGGTCTGCACGTCCAGCACGAACGCTGGTCCAACTGAGGCGCCAGGTGGAAATGGCATGGCAAGCCGTTCCACAGGACTACATCCAGCATCTCTACGATCGTCTCCATGGGAGAATAGCAGCCTGCATTGCTGCGAAAGGTGGATATACACTGTACTAGTGCCGACATTGTGCATGCTCTGTTGCCTGTGTCTATGTGCCTGTGGTTCTGTCAGTGTGATCATGTGATGTATCTGACCCCAGGAATGTGTCAATAAAGTTTCCCCTTCCTGGGACAATGAATTCACGGTGTTCTTATTTCAATTTCCAGGAGTGTATATTTCATATATTGAAACATTAAGGCTATTCTGTCGTAATATTTATACTCACAGTGTAACACGTCTGATAGGAATTATTTAGTGTTTTTTGCCCGCCGTAGTTGTATTTTGTGTACAATTAGGCACGTGACCGATATATTGATACTTATGAAAATGTTCAGTTTTGCATTTAATGCACAGAATATCAAGGTTTTCAAAGTCAGTCAACAGTATCATAAACTGGCGTAAATAACAGAAAATGTCCTCTGTAGTTATCTTGTAAAGGTGTTTTTATTGTTTTAGCTCATCATCAGGTCCGATTTCTATAACAAGTAAAACTGTCGCTTTTCTAATATCTGTTCTTTTTGTAGGTCGCAAACACTTCAAAAAAATTTCACCACAACCAGTAAGAGCTGAGGTTTTTCAGCGCAGCGTGATTCAGTGACAAAAATAAACGTAAACAGCCTTGTGATGGGCGTTTCGAATCGAACCATCTTCACCGCCGCTTCTATATGCCGTGATGCTGTCTTACTCACCACCGACACTCGAACCCCGGCTGCAATTCTCTCCCTAGATTTCGCCGGTGCCTTTGACAGGGTCTCCCACCCTTACCTGCTGGCCGTTATGTCGCGGATGGGTTTTGGGGAGCGCTTCATAAGAATCATCCGGCACTTCTTGGATGGAGCAAATTCCACAATCGTTGTGAACGGCTGCAGATCACGACCAATTCCCATCAGACGATCAGTTCGACAAGGGTGTCCCTTGTCAATGTACACTCCTGGAAATTGAAATAAGAACACCGTGAATTCATTGTCCCAGGAAGGGGAAACTTTATTGACACATTCCTGGGGTCAGATACATCACATGATCACACTGACAGAACCACAGGCACATAGACACAGGCAACAGAGCATGCACAATGTCGGCACTAGTACAGTGTATATCCACCTTTCGCAGCAATGCAGGCTGCTATTCTCCCATGGAGACGATCGTAGAGATGCTGGATGTAGTCCTGTGGAACGGCTTGCCATGCCATTTCCACCTGGCGCCTCAGTTGGACCAGCGTTCGTGCTGGACGTGCAGACCGCGTGAGACGACGCTTCATCCAGTCCCAAACATGCTCAATGGGGGACAGATCCGGAGATCTTGCTGGCCAGGGTAGTTGACTTACACCTTCTAGAGCACGTTGGGTGGCACGGGATACATGCGGACGTGCATTGTCCTGTTGGGACAGCAAGTTCCCTTGCCGGTCTAGGAATGGTAGAACGATGGGTTCGATGACGGTTTGGATGTACCGTGCACTATTCAGTGTCCCCTCGACGATCACCAGTGGTGTACGGCCAGTGTAGGAGATCGCTCCCCACACCATGATGCCGGGTGTTGGCCCTGTGTGCCTCGGTCGTATGCAGTCCTGATTGTGGCGCTCACCTGCACGGCGCCAAACACGCATACGACCATCATTGGCACCAAGGCAGAAGCGACTCTCATCGCTGAAGACGACACGTCTCCATTCGTCCCTCCATTCACGCCTGTCGCGACACCACTGGAGGCGGGCTGCACGATGTTGGGGCGTGAGCGGAAGACGGCCTAACGGTGTGCGGGACCGTAGCCCAGCTTCATGGAGACGGTTGCGAATGGTCCTCGCCGATACCCCAGGAGCAACAGTGTCCCTAATTTGCTGGGAAGTGGCGGTGCGGTCCCCTACGGCACTGCGTAGGATCCTACGGTCTTGGCGTGCATCCGTGCGTCGCTGCGGTCCGGTCCCAGGTCGACGGGCACGTGCACCTTCCGCCGACCACTGGCGACAACATCGATGTACTGTGGAGACCTCACGCCCCACGTGTTGAGCAATTCGGCGGTACGTCCATCCGGCCTCCCGCATGCCCACTATACGCCCTCGCTCAAAGTCCGTCAACTGCACATACGGTTCACGTCCACGCTGTCGCGGCATGCTACCAGTGTTAAAGACTGCGATGGAGCTCCGTATGCCACGGCAAACTGGCTGGCACTGACGGCGGCGGTGCACAAATGCTGCGCAGCTAGCGCCATTCGACGGCCAACACCGCGGTTCCTGGTGTGTCCGCTGTGCCGTGCGTGTGATCATTGCTTGTACAGCCCTCTCGCAGTGTCCGGAGCAAGTATGGTGGGTCTGACACACCGGTGTCAATGTGTTCTTTTTTCCATTTCCAGGAGTGTATTTGTTCGCTTTAGCGCTGGACCCCATGCTGCGTGACATCGGACGGATGGTCGATGGTGTCGCTCTCCCAGGCGTCACCTTTCGCAGTGCGGCATACGCGGATGATGTCGGTGTGTTCGTCGCAAACGCTAGGGACATCGATTCAGTTCGCCGAGTTCTCAACGTTTATGAACGAGCATCCGGGCCATGTTAAATTCCAACAAAACGGTGCTGATCCCGCTGGGACCACGATCAATGACCATCGAACGCCCATGGTACCGAGTTGTGGGGGAACAACGTATCTTGGGCCTCGAGGTGACTGCCTGCCCGCAGCGCATGTTAACACTCACGTGGAGGCGGCTTCTCACGCGCATCAGAGGACTTTGCATGAGCCACCCTGATCGACGACTCGACCTCCATCAACGAATCCAACTGATTAATACTTACATCCTATCACGGGCATGGTATGTAGCACAACTCCTTACGCTACCGAAACAAACTGGCAGAGCCATCTCACAAACAGTATATTGGCTTTTGTGGCAGCATGCACTGTTCACAGTTGATGCACAGACTTGTACACTGCCAAAGGTCGATGGTGGCCTTGGACTCATTGACTTTCCCCGCAAATGTGCGGCCCTCCTGATTCATCGTATCGCCACTTTCGTGAAACAGACCCAGGTGGGACAACAGCGGTTCTTTTCGACCGTTATCGCCCACAATCGGAGCGTGCACCAGTATGTTTGACACATATTCCGTTCCGGATGACGACAGTCAAGGACTATTACCTCAATCAAAGTTACGTCCTAACAGTGGCCACTGACAAGGCACGCACGTCGAAGCGCCTTTACCAGGCATTTCGAGGCCAGCCCACACCACATAAATTAGAGGACAGACGACCGTCGGTCATCTGGCACCACGCTTGGGCTAATATCAACAACCCAGCCCTTCCCACGGAAGTTTCAGCGCTATGGTATCGTGTCGTAAACAATTTAATACCCACTAATCATCGCCTGGCGGCCATCCGCCTACGGCCCTCGGCTGCTTGCGGCCGATGTGGTGACGTAGACACCAGAGAGCACCGTCTCTTATGCCCTCACGTCACAGAAGTGTGGGACCTTGCACGTGTGCTATTAGCGCTGATCGGTGGGACGACACCAGACAATGTGTCAATCGACTGGTTCCTTACCCCTGATATTCAGACCAACCCCCGAACGCGACGTAACGCAATGGTGTGGCTCTTGGGCCACACCATTTTCACGATCTATGACCTTTCCCTCACCGATGCTGTCTCTTTCATGGACTACCTGTGGAGCCAGCATCGCCTGGCGGAATCTGACCGGAAATATGCCACTACCTTTGCAAGATTTCTGAAAGTTGCAATGGTTCATGGTTATCAAAAGGTGTTCCGGGTTGACTAAGGCACCTCGTCCAGGAATTGCCTGAGTTTACCCCTGGAGCTATGTCACTCAGACTTTCAAACTACCCTTGACTTGCCTATACCCTAGATTTGACATTGGCCTTCTGGGCATCACTAGAGTAGACTACTCTATGATACTAATGATATGACAATTGGTAACATGGGAATTGTGTGAACTTTGTATGGAAAATTATTGGGAAATTAGAAAACACGTAATATATCTTAGAGGATTATTACTTCGTTAATTCTATGGGTGATGGGATTATCTCGCCAGTTTCGTTTTCATTTGTGTGTGCTACCGTCCCTGTTTTTAATTTGCCTTCATTTCTGTCTTTATTTATTTCTTCCTTTTTAGTTTCTAAACTCATCACTTTCTTCACACCTGCAGAGAGAGGTGTATTTATGAGTAGTGCGTCGTCGCCCCCTGAGGCATAGCAGACTATGCCTCCGCTTTTATTTTCGGTTTCTGGCAATAAGTCTTGCTACTAACAGCACCTTGCTTTATGTGCTGCTTCGACACTAGAGGATGGCGGCATTTTTGGTGAGGAAAAGGTAGGGCTATAGGGGAGGAAGGAAGCCCATTTTTTTTAAAAAAAAAGTGTAGTATCTGTTCTTATCAGCTTAATATCTGATACGTCCTGCATCTTATAAAAAGAAAAAGCAGTGTAAATTAATAATTAATGGCATCCTTGAAGTAATGTTTGTTAATGTATTAATGTAATGGTTGCCCTAGTTAGTAACTATAATAATAATAAGCACTAGATACGTGAACAAAGAAATACTTGATTTTGTTAAACTTTGTTTAAGGTTTACGGCAAGAACGAAACGAAGTTTAAGCTTTCACTACTCTCCATTTCGCATATTTGTGTACGTGGAGTTTTTCTGATTTACTCACACAAGTTATGCTTATTATGCACTTCATTGTTAAATTGTAGTTTAAGCTCTCGCTACTCTCCATGTCGCATTTTTGTGTACTTGGGAGTTTTGTGACTTACTCACACAACGACTTATGCTTATTGTACACGCCAACGTTAAATGTTTGCTTGTTGTCATGCTTATTTGATTTCGTCACTTTCTCATACAACGTGTTGGTTCAAATAAAAAAAATAAAAAAAGGGAAAACAAAAATAAAAAACCAAAAAAGAAAAAAAGGAAAAGCAAAAAATAAACAAAAAATAAAAAATAAACAAAAAAGGAAAAAAAGTAGAAAACAAAAAAACCTGTCGCTTCCAAAAGCCCTTAGTTTTTCAACAAAGAGCTTTATTAACCGCGTCCGGTTTCTGTTTTAAACATTTTTGTTTTTTTACTTCAGGCAATAATTGACCTGCTTCTTGAGATAATCCTATGTTGTTGAACCTCGATGAGCAATTTGGCTCATGTTACGATAACGGACTAACGGATTGCTGAACATTGTGTTCTTTATAGGATCTGGCGGTAAACCTTAAAAAATACCAAAGGCACTATAGCTTTTCATTTTTCTTGGTGGATTTTAGAGCTAATCCCGCATTTAGATATCAAAATACATTTGTTGCTCCATTCCTTTCTTCAGAATAGGGTATACATGCGTTTCCTGTTGCATAATGTAACCTAAGTTAGTGAATGAACATGTTCTGCAGATGAGAGTCACTGTAGAAATTTCATGAACAAATTAGTGCAAGAAAATGTCTTTCCATTGCAACAATGGCAGACTTTGGCAGTTTTCATGATTGTAGCTACTTGTTATCCGTCCGTATGCGAATGACCGTTGCCACAGACAAATTTCGACTGATAAATTAAGAGTCTGATGGAGACAAACAATCTTGTTTCTACAAAACAACTGCTGAAGGAAATAATCTCACTTCACACGATTTCTGTTCCCTGGAAAGCTATGTCAATCTGGTATTTCCAGAAGTCCACAAATTAGCATTCTTCATCTACTATGGCAATAGGTTTCATATCAAAATCTCATTCCAAAAGCCTATTACTTCTTCTCGTCTTCTAAATCAGGTGTTGGATGAAATCTCGTTCCGTAGTCAGGTGAAGAACTCTAAATCGTTTCCTGGGTAGTCCCACTTCTTGCCGTCCTGTGTGTACAGGAACGATTCCAGTGGTAATCACGGAGGAGATGTTCTCACTAGACACTACAACAAATGCTGCTTTCACTGCATTTTTACTTGCAACTCTAACTGATTTCCAGACGTCCACACTTCTTACTGCCACAATGAAGTGTTTACGGTAAGTCAGAATCAGTGACAAGGAAGTATGAAATGAAACTTCCTGGCAGATTAAAACTGTATGCCGAACCGAGACTCGAACTCGGGAAATTTGCCTGTCGCGATCAAGTGCTCAACCACCTGAACTACTAAGCACGACTCGCGACTCGTCCTCACAGCTTTAAATTCTGCCAGAACCTCGTCTCCTGTCTTCCTAACTTTAAAGAAGCTCTCCTGGCAGATCACTTGTCTGCGAAAGGCAAAGGTCCCGAGTTCGAGGCTCGGTCACGCACACAGTTTTACTCTGCCAGAAAGTTTCATATCAGCGCACACTCCGCTGCAAAAATTTATTCTGGAAGTATGACATAGTTTTCTGACTACGACTAATATAATTTATTTTATTCGATTCTTCTGTCGCATCTACATGATTTTTCATTTTTATGTAACTATGCAAGTTTCATAAAACTCTCGCCTTCCTACAAAACTGAAAAATTTTCGGTTTTGCAATGATATACCTTGCTTTGAGGTCAAAAATATGTTTTTTTTTCGATGAAATCCATTTCTGCCAATACATTTCATCCAAATATTTTCCAGTAAGTATATTGACCTACATCTGACATTCTGTAGCTAATGATCACAAAACGGCTTCCAATCACAAATTTCTGTAGATGTGACAACACATGGCAATAACTGAGCGAGTTGGTACAGTGCTAAGACACTGAAATCGCATTCTTGAGGACTGTGGCCATCCAGATTTCAGTTTTATATCGCTTAAGATAAATGCCTGGGTAATTCATTTGAGGACCAATTTCCTCCCGCATCCTTCATCAATGCAGACTAGTCTTCCGCCTCCAATCACCTCCCCCTTGATGGGATGTTGAACACTGATCTTCCTACCTTCTTAGCACGTGGAAGTTCGAAGGCGCCAAATGTAGCGAACAGAACAGATATTCCGAACAATTCGTACTTCATACCTCTTCGCTTCCACATTGCCAAAAAAAATTAGATGTCTCGATATTTTTTCCTTTTGAAATCCAGGCATTTCTCACGTTCTTTTATTATCCAACTGTTTTAAAAGACTTCTTGAGTATTCACCAGTCGCGTTCGCCTTATTTTAATTTCTTGGTTATGTAATCAATAGGAATAATTACTTTTTCTCCTCAGAGAACACTGAAGGGAATGTTAACATCAGACGACCGCGACTTCGCCTCGTTCGTAGAAACGCACCGGACTTCTCCCTATGTTTGGATTGCTTGTTAGTTTCTCGAACAAATTAGAGCGCAGAATCAGTTGTCGTATTTTTATATCGGACCAAATTCTGAAATTCACTTCCGAATTTAATCAACAAGGCACTACTCATCTTTCACAAGGTTTCCTCAAACTTAATTCTTTCTTCATACACCTTAATCAGTCCGCATCTCGTGGTCGTGCGGTAGCGTTCTCGCTTCCCGCGCCCGGGTTCCCGGTTTCGATTCCCGGAGGGGTCAGGGATTTTCTCCGCCTCGTGATGACTGGGTGTTGTGTGATGTCCTTAGGTTAGTTAGGTTTAAGTAGTTCTAAGTTCTAGGGGACTGATGACCATAGATGTTAAGTCCCATAGTGCTCAGAGCCACACCTTAATCTGATATGAGTATGGTGAAAGGTGTTTTACAGACGTCCATTCCCCCAAAGTCTAACATAATATTTTGCAACTTCTCGATATTTTGGGACGTCTTCTATGAATCATCTTCAAGGCAAATATGTCCACGTTTTAAATAAGCCTTCTTAGCTGTTGAAAACTTAGGAGTCGGCTCCTCGTAAATCTTCTTGAAGTTAGAATTTATTTTGGTTGCATACATTTCAGAGCAACGAATTTTCTTCGAGAGATGCAGCAACTACTGGCAAATTGTAGCTGGTTATTTATTTCAGTCGAGTATGAATTCCGGTAATCATTTGTTGACCGAAAGTTAGTTTAAACAGCACTGTCCATGACTCTTGGAGGTCGTATGTCATTTTGTTCGGTTACCCATCCAGTTGTTGTGGGAATAAGCGGGTTGGACAAAAATGTGACTATAACGAGAAATGCTTGCTTGAACATAAATGCAGGTGGTAGCCAACCCTGCAGGTCGCCCTGTTGTATTTAAGCACGAACGGCAGCTGTGCAATGATCTTAATACATTGCAAGTGACAGTCGTCGTCAGAAGAGTGTTTTATATTTTTATTCCAGTCTTTGGTCACAACATCAATTATTTAAACGATGACCGGTTTCAGTCCGTAATGACCATCCTCAGAACTACAATATACAAATATATACACCCAATGAGCAGTGTGTCTTTCAACATAATACAGCAATACGTATCACAATATATACTGTCATACAACCAGGGAAATGTACAGATAAAATACGGTAAAACGTCCCTTTTTTACACCATGTCCTAAAGTGATAAGGCCATAATGGCATCGTCAAAACATATAAATACAATCAGCACAGCATCGTCGCATAGATCTAAAATAAGGTGTAGAATAGGCCACATCGTCCTCGTAGTCATTATTGCAACTGGCTACTGAAGTACAGTAGCTACCAGAAATCTGTTTGCCTACTTCCTCCCTAGATGTCGCTACTGTGGGCTTGGATGTAGTCATCATTTAGGCAAAAAACATAATTTGATAAAAACACACTAGGTGAAATACATGTAGCAGACTTTTAAAATTATCATAGAAAACAATTATGATACATTAAAAGACGAATACAGTTACCCATATAAAATTATCTGTTAAAAGGAAATATATGAAGAGAATAAGACCGACCCTTTTTGGTGAATTTACGGTCAACATTTAATATACGTAATACATTGCCTGTAGCAACCTATAAATTGCCTGTGAAAGATATAATGTCTATATGACAGCTGAAAAAAGACATATCAGTGATCAGGGCCCTCTGTTGCGTCCGCCGACAGGATGTTATGTAGGCTCGCACCGATCGTAAGAACTTAACCACTAGAGGGCTTCACATACAACGTGATATGTCTCCCACGGTATCACAATTGGTTTCTATGATAGTTATCAATTTTAAAACTCTGCTACATGTATTTTAGCTAATGTGTTTTTATCAGATTTTTTTTGCATAAATGATGACTACATCTAGGGAAGATGTAGGCAAACAGATTTCTGTTAGCTACTGTACTTCAGTAACCATTTGCAATAATGACTCTGTGGGCTATGTGGCCTAAAAAATGGTTCAAATGGCTTGAGCACTATGGGACTTAACATCTGGGGTCATCAGTCCCCTAGAGCTTAGAACTACTCAAACCTAAATAACGTAAGGACATCACACACATCCATGCCTCGGCAGGATTGGAACCTGGTACCGTAGCGGACTCGCGGTTCCAGACCGTAGCGCCTAGAACGATGTGGCCTATTCTACACCTTATTTTAGATCTATGTGACGATGCTGTGCTGATTATATTTATATGTCACTTTAGGACATGGTGTAAAAAAGGTACGTTTTACCATATTTTATCTGTATATTCCCCTGGTTGTATGATAGTATATGATGTGATACGTATTGCTGTATTATGTTGAAAAACACACTGCTCACTGGGTGTATACATTTGTATATTGTAGATCTGAGGATGATCATTACGGACTGAAACCGGTCATCGCCTAATGAATTGATATTGTGATCAAAGACTGTAATAAAAACATTTGACAGTATTGGATCACTGTTTGTACACGCGACTATGTCGCAGTTGATGAAACAGTGTTTTATGTAGTTTTGAATGCATTAGGTTGAAGCTAAGTGAATTCGAAGGTGGGAAAATTGTTGGTGTTCATATAGTGGGTACTTCCGTAACCAGGATGGTGTTTCAAGAGGCATACATACCGCATACAAGGAAAGCAGAGAAACATCATTCGTGATGTCACAACACGGAAGTAACTGAGTCTTGAGTATTCGTAACAGACGGTCATTGAAGAGGATTGTGACGAAAAATAAGTGCACAACACTGCAAAAGTCACTGCAGAACTCGAGATCGCAGTAACGAAACCTGTCAGCGTCAAAACAATCAAAACAACGCGAAGGGAGGTCCATAAGCAGGGAATAAGAGGAAGAGATGGAATTCTAAAACAATAATAAAAATGAAATGATCGTATGGCATTGTTGGCCGGGAGGTCCCATGCGGGGGAGTTCGGTCGCCGTATTGCAAGTCCTTTTTAGTTGACGCCACTTCGGCGACTTGCGGGTCAATGATGATACACAACACCCAGCCCCTGCCGGGAATCGAACCCGAGCCCCTTGCGTGGTGCGTGGAAACGCTACCGCTACGCTGTGGAGGCGGACTGAGATAGAATTCCAAAACAACTTATCACTTATGCAAACCTCCGTACCAAGAAAACGTGGTACCGAAACCATGAAACAAGTACTATAGGGCAAAGGACGAACCCCATTTGGTCGAATGTTGTTTCACACTGTTTCCAACTTCTGGTAGAGTCTATGTCCCAGGAATGACCATGACTGGGATTCGGTGATGATTTGGGCAGCCATATCGTGGTATTCGATGATCTCCATTGTCTCTCTGCAAGGTTGCATCACTGCCAAGGATTATGTCATCATTTTGGCTGATCAGGTCCATCCCATAGTACAGTGTTTGTTCTCCGAAGATCATGTTGTGTTTCAAGTCGACAGAGCCCCTGTTCACACAGCTTCCATCGTCCAGGATTGGTTTTGTGAGGACCAGGATGAACTGTCGCATCTGCCCTAGCCTACACAGCCACTAGATCCCAACATTATTGAGCCTTTGTGGTCTACTTCGGAGAGAAGGGTCCGTGATCACTATCCATCTGCATCATCGTTACTTGAACTGGCCGCTATCTTGCACTAAGAATGATACAAGATCCCTTTAAAAACTCTGCAGGACCTGTATTTACACTACTGGTCATTAAAATTGCTACACCAAGAAGAAATGCAGATGATAAACGGGTATTCATTGGACAAATATATTTTACTAGAACTGACATGTGATTACATTTTCACGCAATTTGGGTGCATAGATCCTGAGAAATCAGTACCCATAACAACCACTTCTGGCCGTAATAACGGCCTTCATATGTCTGGGCATTGATTCGAACAGGGCTTGGATAGCGTGCGTAGGTACAACTGCCCATGCAGCTTCAACACGATACGACAGTTCATCAAGGGTAGTGACTGGCGTATTGTGACGAGCCACTTGCTCGACCACCATTGACCAGACGTTTTCAGTTGGTGAGATAGCTGGAGAATGTGCTGGCCAGGACAGCAGTCGAACATTTTCTGTATCCAGAAAGGCCCGTACAGGACCTGCAACATGCGATAGTGCATTATCCTGTTGAAATGTAGGGTTTCGCAGGGATCGAATGAAGGGTAGAGCCACGGGTCGCAACACATCTGAAATGTAACGTCCACTGTTCAAAGTGCCGTCAATGCGAACAAGAGGTGACCGAGACGTGTAACCAATGGCAGCCCATACCATCACGCCGGGTGATACGCCAGTATGGCGATGACGAATACACGCTTCCTATGTGCGTTCACCGCGATGTCGCCAAACACGGATGCGACCATCATGATGCTGTATACAGAACCTGGATTCATCCGAAAACATGACGTTTTGCCATTCGTGCACCCCGGTTCGTCTTTGAGTACACCATCGCAGGCGCTCCTGTCTGTGATGCAGCGTCGAGGGTAGCCGCAGCCATCGTCTCAGAGCTGATAGCCCATGCTGCTTGAAAACGTCGTCGACCTGTTCGTGCAGATAGTTGTTGTCTTGCAAAAGTCCCCATCTGTTGACTCAGGGATCGAGACGTGGCAGCACGATCCGTTACAGCCATGCGGATAAGATGCCTGTCATTTCGACTGCTAGTGATACGAGGCCGTTGGGATCCAGCACGGCGTTCCGTATTACCCTCCTGAACCCACCGATTCCATATTCTGCTAACAGTCATTGGATCTCGACCAACGCGAGCAGCAATGTCGCGATACGATAAACCGCAATCGCGATAGGCTACAATCCGACCTTTACCAAAGTCGGAAACGTAATGGTACGCATTTCTCCTCGTTACTCGAGGCATCACAACAATGTTTCACCAGGCAACGCCGGTCCACTGCTGTTTGTGGCCGGCCGGAGTGGCCGAGCGGTTCTAGGCGCTACAGTCTGGAACCGCACGACCGCTACGGTCGCAGGTTCGAATCCTGCCTCGGGCATGGATGTGTGTGATGTGCTTAGGTTAGTTAGGTTTGAGTAGTTCTAAGTTCTAGGGGACTGATGACATCAGGTGTTAAGTCCCATAGTGCTCAGAGCCATTTGAACCATTTTGCTGTTTCTGTATGAGAAATCGGTTGGAAACTTTCCTCATGTCAGCACGCTGTAGGTGTCGCCACTGGCGCAAACCTTGTGTGAATGCTCTGAAAAGCTAACGATTTGCATATCACAGCATCTTCTTCGTGTCGGTTAAATTTCGCGTCTGTTGCACGTCATCTTCGTGGTGTAGCAATTTTAATGGGCAGTAGTGTATCCATTCCGAGAGGACTATAAGCTGTTTTGAATACCGTTGGTTTTCCCGCACCGTATTACGCTTGATAATATGTTATGGTTTTTAAGTCCTCAGATTTTTGAACACCCCATGTACGTCGGGACTTCAGTTATCCACAGTTTGCATCCTTTATACGCTTTCTTGTTCTTGGCAACTATTTATCAATAATTCGTCATTCGATACTAGTCCTATAGCGTAATCGCTATCGACCTACTTATTCGTTACCGGAACTGGCCACTATTTTGCAGGAAGAATTTTAGAAGATCTCCTTGAAAACCATGCAGGACCTGTGTTTACCACTCCGATAAGAGTGGAAGTGGTTTTAAAATCCAACTGTTTTCCTACATCGTATTTGGTGTTTTCTTATTTTTGCCCAGTCCGTCTAATATGAGCACCGTGCCACGACGGAACTACACAGTTTACGCGTTAACAAACACTCATAGATGAAGAAGTAATAACTACGAGTAATTCTCCAGATGAAATTGGCACCTGAACTGCATTGTTGTGCGACATATGCCGGTATAACAACAACAAAATTATTTTAGCTTTGGTGTCAACTCTGTGAAAGAATGAAAACGTTTCACGCAGCCGTTACATGTCGTCTCCGTGGTGGCGCTGTCATACTGGCAAGTAATGCTTGCTACGTGTTGCACTCTTATTTAGTCGTGTATACACACAGCACTGGCTCCTTTGTGTCGCAGCTGGCACGAGATGGGCGACTACGATCTGCCGGCGATGATCGACTACGTCCTCGCCCAGACGGGTCAGTCAGACATATTCTACGCCGGCCACTCGCAAGGCACCACCTCCTTCTATGTGATGGCCTCCCTGCACCCAGAGTACAACGACAAGATCCGCGTCATGTTCAGTCTGGCGCCAGTCGCCTACATGAACCACATGACGAGTCCGTTGCTGCAGTTCATATCGCTGTTTGTCGACCAACTGGAGGTGAGTCATCCTTCTGTCAGTCTGAACAGAATGCTACTGATTATTGGTAGATGTTTTCCTTCAAGTTGTTATTATTAGCTATTATTCTTAAGTTCCTTAAGGACAAGCACTAACAGACGAAAAGCAGACATCTATCTAAAGGAAAATCAAAGAAACTTAAGTGATGGGAGCCCGCCCTGTTGGCCGTGCGGTCTAACGCACGGCTTTCCGGGCGGGAATGAGCGCCGTTCCCCGGCACGAATCCGCCCGGCGGATTTGTGTCGAGGTCCGGTGAGCCGGCCAGTCTGTGAATGGTTTTTAGACCGTTTTCCATCTGCCTCGGCGAATGCGGGCTGGTTCCCCTTATTCCGCCTCAGCTACACTATGTCGGCGATTGCTGCGCAAACAAGTTCTCCACGTACGCGTACACCACCATTACTTTACCACGCGAACATTGGGGTTACACTCGTCTGGTGTGAGACGTTCCCTGGGGGGTCCACAGGGGGCCGAACCGCACAATAACCCTGGGTTCGGTGTGGGGCGGCGGAGGGGTGAAGTGGACTGCGGTAGTCGTCGTGGGGTTGCGGACCACTGCGGCTGCGGCGGGAAGGGAGCCCCTCCGTCGTTTCTAAGTCCTCGGTTAACATAACATAACATAACACAAATGATGGGAAAAGTTACAATGCCAACACAAAAATAAGAAAACATTCCGTTTCACTCTCGCTGTGTAGCGTCATACTACAGTCACGTATGAGTAATTGATCGATCACTGAGACCACATGCTATCTCAGGCATACATCAAGCAGCTGTGTTATGCACGATACATTAGAAGAGACGCATGCATACACTAGCCTTAAATATTTTTAGAGAAAAGGCACACCACAGTCGTATCATCAAAGAAATTTATTTCAAACGGC
This sequence comes from Schistocerca nitens, assembly GCF_023898315.1. Classification (NCBI taxonomy): domain Eukaryota; kingdom Metazoa; phylum Arthropoda; class Insecta; order Orthoptera; family Acrididae; genus Schistocerca; species Schistocerca nitens. Next base: position 364,354,696 of record NC_064621.1, read on the forward strand.
GCAACACTTTCATTCCTTGACCACTTTTATGGGTTCTACGATTCATGGGCCGAAAAATGAAAATACTCTTTTGGTTTATAGTGGACCTGAAGATGGCGTAAGTGTTGTGCCAAAACTAGTCGTTTCAAATAACTTTCTTTATTGATGAAGCTGTGGTGACGCGTTAGCCTTATTTATATCATCGCTGCTTGCCGCGTCCATGAGAACAATGGACTTCCATACGTTAAATATTTCGATACATTGCGCCAAATAAGAATGAAAAACATCTCCAATCCTTCAGTCCAAACTGAGGTTTTTGAGAAGTTTTCCTGAAGACAAATGCCGCAACTGGAAATACCTTACCACGTATTTCCATTTTGGGATCCCATGTTCCAATCCCCTTTCCCTGGGGTATTGCTGGGAAGATCCGATCTTTACGATTGGCAGGGATCTTATAATCTGCCTTGATCACTAGTACCAGGTAGAAAGATAAAGAAAACAGGAAATGGCAATGAATAAACATAGCACTGTGACGTAAGAATAAATGTCATAATTCGTATGATAAGTGTTGTGCTAGAACTCTTAAAAACTGAAAGACAGCCAGTGCACAAACGTTGTGCTACATGCATTGATGCCAGCAGGGCCACATTCGAACAAATCGTTAAATTTCACATCCGTTCGTACAGTTTATTGTTTTGTGCATGAATAGTACACTCATGGTCAGCTGAGACGGACACTTTTACAGCGCCTCGTTTCATCCCACATCTACATCTACGTCCGTAATTATACACTGCATGCCACCTTATGGTGTGGGGCAGAGGGTACTTAATGCATCAAATTTGTTCAATGAATTGCCTATTTACAGTTTTAAACTGATTCGATGCGACAATACGGCGCAGAGAAGAGGATAAACAATAAAATTTGAAGACATCATAATCTACAGGCGCATGAAATTGTTGTAAGAATTCTGAAAACCATTAGCAGCCTTCACTTAACTACTGGTACACCGATACATAGCAACAACACGCAGCAAATTCCTACTGGTTCTCTGATCGTGGAACACATATTCCCAATGGTAGCGAAATTGATGAGTGTTCTAAGGCTGGTAGTCCTGCGCTCCTCAAACACAGATCATATGGACGACAGGAGAGCATAAAACATACACACACATACACATACCAAAAAGCGTTTTAGTAATAGTCTTTATATTTGTAAGCAGATCAGTTCCCAAATTTCTCAGTTAACTTTCAGCCTATAGAGTGGCACGGAATCTGAGGGCCTCGAGAACGGGAAGAAGTTGTAAAAACTACTAGCTATAACATAGGATATTCTCCTGTTGCTTGTCTGAGCCCATGCCCACATGGATTGTCTTACGGCATGACCTCCTGCGGGGAACGTTCCAACTAGGAAATGAGATGCATTCACGTGCTGACGGTACAACAAATCCGAAAAAGGTCGTTAGTCCACAGATGGAACCGCCATGACGCGGAAAGTTGAGGAAGGCAAGGCAGGAAGCGAAAGACCCCCCAGTAAGAAAAATATAACAGAAAGAATAATAAGTGATTCTATGGCTGATCGTGAAGGATTAGTGATAGAGGATGAACAAGAAAAATATATAATTTTACATCACATATTTCTGCATGACATCATAAACTCTTAGAGCGTGAAACACTGCCGCATCATGCATGAGGTGTTAATGTACACTCCTGGAAATGGAAAAAAGAACACATTGACACCGGTGTGTCAGACCCACCATACTTGCTCCGGACACTGCGAGAGGGCTGTACAAGCAATGATCACACGCACGGCACAGCGGACACACCAGGAACCGCGGTGTTGGCCGTCGAATGGCGCTAGCTGCGCAGCATTTGTGCACCGCCGCCGTCAGTGTCAGCCAGTTTGCCGTGGCATACGGAGCTCCATCGCAGTCTTTAACACTGGTAGCATGCCGCGACAGCGTGGACGTGAACCGTATGTGCAGTTGACGGACTTTGAGCGAGGGCGTATAGTGGGCATGCGGGAGGCCGGGTGGACGTACCGCCGAATTGCTCAACACGTGGGGCGTGAGGTCTCCACAGTACATCGATGTTGTCGCCAGTGGTCGGCGGAAGGTGCACGTGCCCGTCGACCTGGGACCGGACCGCAGCGACGCACGGATGCACGCCAAGACCGTAGGATCCTACGCAGTGCCGTAGGGGACCGCACCGCCACTTCCCAGCAAATTAGGGACACTGTTGCTCCTGGGGTATCGGCGAGGACCATTCGCAACCGTCTCCATGAAGCTGGGCTACGGTCCCGCACACCGTTAGGTCGTCTTCCGCTCACGCCCCAACATCGTGCAGCCCGCCTCCAGTGGTGTCGCGACAGGCGTGAATGGAGGGACGAATGGAGACGTGTCGTCTTCAGCGATGAGAGTCGCTTCTGCCTTGGTGCCAATGATGGTCGTATGCGTGTTTGGCGCCGTGCAGGTGAGCGCCACAATCAGGACTGCATACGACCGAGGCACACAGGGCCAACACCCGGCATCATGGTGTGGGGAGCGATCTCCTACACTGGCCGTACACCACTGGTGATCGTCGAGGGGACACTGAATAGTGCACGGTACATCCAAACCGTCATCGAACCCATCGTTCTACCATTCCTAGACCGGCAAGGGAACTTGCTGTTCCAACAGGACAATGCACGTCCGCATGTATCCCGTGCCACCCAACGTGCTCTAGAAGGTGTGAGTCAACTACCCTGGCCAGCAAGATCTCCGGATCTGTCCCCCATTGAGCATGTTTGGGACTGGATGAAGCGTCGTCTCACGCGGTCTGCACGTCCAGCACGAACGCTGGTCCAACTGAGGCGCCAGGTGGAAATGGCATGGCAAGCCGTTCCACAGGACTACATCCAGCATCTCTACGATCGTCTCCATGGGAGAATAGCAGCCTGCATTGCTGCGAAAGGTGGATATACACTGTACTAGTGCCGACATTGTGCATGCTCTGTTGCCTGTGTCTCTGTGCCTGTGGTTCTGTCAGTGTGATCATGTGATGTATCTGACCCCAGGAATGTGTCAATAAAGTTTCCCCTTCCTGGAACAATGAATTCACGGTGTTCTTATTTCAATTTCCAGGAGTGTATTAATTGTTGATTACGTCTTTGCTACGAACTCTATTCACAATACTTTTCGCAAACAGTAGTCACATATAACACTGGATGCACCCACAAAATTGTGTCATTGTACAGCATATAGTTCAGGAGACAGAACGTCATAAAAAACTGCGCTGCGTGAAAATGAAACTGCAGGGCGAAATTCGCCAGAGATACAGGGGAAATAGGTGTACAAACAGGTGTAAAATGTGTTACATGTACGCGAAATACAGGGTGACACAGAAAAAGGGATCGTTTCCACAATACAATAAAGCTAGAAGTGATGAAGGAAAGAAATTGCATTCATAGTAATTGAAACATTACAACTTTGCCATTTACGAAACATTGATGGCATTTGTCATTTTTAAACAATTACATCCTTTAGATGGCGTCCTCGTGTACTAATACATTCGTGAAATCTGTTGCTGAGATTCCTCACTGACCGCTGCAGCATCTCAGCTGGGATACTGTGAACTGCGTCCCGAATTCTCTGTTTTAACTCCTCTAGGGTTCTTGGTCGAGTCGTGTAGACTTTGCTCTTGAGGTAGCTCCAAAAGAAAAAATCACAAACGGATAAATCTGGCTATCTAGGGGGCCAGGGAATGTTACCGAATGGTGAGACCACACGATTGCCAAACAATTCTCGCACATATGCCACTGACTGCCGTCCAGGGTATGATGCCGCTCCGTCCCGGTGAAACCCGGCTTCTTGACATTTGGAAAGTTATTCAATGCAGGTGTAAAGAAAGTTCGTAACATCTCCACGTAACGATCGGCATTTACAGCTATTGTGTTTCCCCATTCATTTGCGTAAAACTGCTGTCCGATAATCCCATGTGATGAAACACCACACCATACTATCACTTTACCAGCGTGTAAAGGGTGCTCTGCTCATGGACGTCATTAGGATTTGTGTTTGCCCACTAACGGTAGTCTTGTTTATTCACATAAGCTGTGAGATGAAAATGTGCCTCATCTGACATCCACAACTTGTTTCGAAATTCATCGTCATTGTTTATTTTTCTTATCGTTTGTTGACAGAATCCTAATCGTAATCGATAATTGTCATTTAATTGTTGCACCATCTGTAGTTTATACGGATGAATTTTAAATCAAGAGGAAGAATTCTGTGAACACTCTCCCGGGACATTCCAACCAGTGCTGCTTGCTTACGAATTGAACGCCGTGGGTTCCGTAAGACAGACTGGCGTACAACATCAATGTTCGCTGGAGAACGCATTCTTATTGGTCGACCTGTTGGTTTCTTCTTGAGGGCAGATCCAGTATCTTCAAAGATACTAATCCAACATTTTATCCCTTGTTTCGATGGAACGGCATCATGACGTCCTAAATTACAAAAACGTTGAAACTCCCTCTGTGCCGCTACCAACCATTTTTATGTCTAAAGCACGCTGTTGTCCGTTCCACTGATCCATGATTACTGAAATGGCGGACCATTTACTCGCTGTCACGAACCTGCAGTACTGCCACCTGCCCATGGCTGCTACTACTCATTTCAAACATTCACGTTATTCTGTGTGACCCTGTATATCTTACATGTGCGTATGCTGGCAAAGCCACAGTTAAAAAAATGGAACGTTTACGGTCATATTTGTTACACATGTTAGCTACAATCAGGGAAAGAGGTACTGTAGGGGTAAGAACCACAACCATGAGTTGAGTGTCGTAATGTGGAGAGAGAAGGGGGGAGGAGGAGATGGACAGACAGCAAGAGGGAAGGAGATAGGAACAAATAGGAGGAGGAAGATAAGGACAGAGATAGGGGAGGGAAATGGTCAGAGAGGGTGGAGAGAAGGAGATGGACTGAGAAAAGACAGAGACGAAGGAGCAAAAGATATGCCGAGAGAGGGGGAGGAGAAGGAGATGAACAGACAGAGGTGAGGAATAAATAGACATAGAAAAGGAGGAGGAGGAGGCAGACAGAGAGAAGAGGAGGAAATCCACACAGAAAGCGAAGGGGCGGAGATGAACAGGGAGAGGGGGAGGGGGATGCACAGAGAGAGACAAGAGGAGGAAATGGATTGAGAGTAGGGGATGGTGGAGGTGGACAGAGGGGGAGGGATTGAAGGAGATGGACAGATAGGAGGTGAAGGAGGGGTTGGTCAGAGAGATGGGGAAGGAGTCGATGGGCTAACAGAAGATAGCAGTAATGTACACAACCAGGCAATGGCAAGCACTCACCTTTTAATAGATAAATGGGAGGTAGAGAAACTGATCCAGGATCAAAAGCTAATGAAAACGATGAGCCCTGATCAAATAATGTCTGAGGTACTGGAGGCCTTAGGAAAGGATGCAATAACTAGAATTACAAATCTGATCAACAGAATATATAACACAGGCATAATGGTTACCTTACCAAAATGGCTCTGAGCACTATGGGACTCAACTGCTGAGGTCATTAGTCCCCTAGAACTTAGAACTAGTTAAACCTAACTAACCTAAGGACATCACAAACATCCATGCCCGAGGCAGGATTCGAACCTGCGACCGTAGCGGTCTTGCGGTTCCAGACTGCAGCGCCTTTAACCGCACGGCCACTTCGGCCGGCCGGTTACCTTACCAAAGAAACACAACCCCATCAATGTAAAAATTATAGACAATAAATTTTACATGAAATGTGACCACAATAGTGCTGAGAAGAACAGAAAGGAAAATAGAGGAGGACATCGGAGAAGTTTTCTTAGGATTTAGAAAACGAAGAGGGCCCCGAGATGCAGTAGGGTGTCTGTGGATGATAGCACAAAAATTTTTGGAAATCAACAGAGATATGTATGTTTATTTTGTCGAATGAGAAAAAACATCTGACAGAATCGACTGGGGCTGCCCGGTCTAGGGCGTCTTGTCACGGTCCGCGAGGGCTTCCCCTCGTCGGAGGTTCGAGTCCTCCTCCGGGCATGGGTGTGTGTGTCGTCGATTGCGTAAGTTAGTTTAATTTAGATTAAGTAGTGTGTAACCTTAGGGACCGATGACCTAAGCAATTTGATACCATAACATCTTATCACAAATTAAATTAATTAGAATCGACTGGTATATGCCATTAAATATTCTGAAAGATACTGGTATAGACTGAAAAGATGGAAGGTTTATAAAGGAACTCTATATGAGAAAGAAAGTGGTAGCTTGAGACGTGCAAGACATGCAGGAAGAGAGTCAACGAAGTTCTGGAAGGTACCAATAAGGATGTGGAGCAATGCCAACTCGACTACCGTATCCAGCTGCGCTAGGTTTCTTGGCTGAGGATCCATTGCAAGAACGGCCCGATAGAGGTGGTCCCACAGATCCCCGACTGGGTTTAAATGCGGCGAGTTTGACGGTCAGGGGAGTATGGTAAACTCATTCTGGTGCTGTTTGAACCATGTACGTACACTGCGCGCTGTGTGGCGTGATGCATTGTTCTGATGTTTAAATGCCGTTGTGCCAAGGGAAAAACAAAATGCGTGTAGGGGTGAACATTGTCCCCAAGGATAGACGGATACTTTTGTTGATCTATTGTGGCTTCCAGAATGACGAGATCACCCACTGAATCCCACGAAAACAGTCCCCAGACCATAAAGCTTCCCTCTCTGACGTGACCCCCACAGGCGACTCTTACAGGGCTGTACACGCCAACAGTCATCTGTCTGAGGGAGTATAAGTCGTGATTCACGTCGAAAGACTACCTGTCTCCACTCAGTAGACGTCAAGTTGCGTGAAAATTCCAGCCTCCGTCGCCGATTAACATCAGTTAGCATGGGTGCATGAACAACGTGCCTGTTGCAGAGCCCCATACACATCAGTGTTCACTGGTTAGTCGTTGAGGTGACACTGTTGGTAGCCCCTTGGTTCATCTGGGCGGTCAGTTGCTCAACAGTTGCACGTCTATTAGCCCGTACACATCTCCGTAGCCATCATCCACCCCTGTCAGCTATGGCTCTTAGTGCACCGTAGTATCCCCGGCGTCGGCATTAGATAGCACTGTCTTTTGCGATGCACAGTATACTTTAACCACGGCGTCAGGCGAACAGTTTAGAAACGTAGCCGTCTCGGAAATGCTTCCACCCTTGTCCCGGAAGCCAATGATCATGCCCATTTGGACGTCAGATAAATCGCTCCATTTTCGTTTTACAAAAACGACTGCACTGTTTCCCACATCTGCAGACTTGCTAGTGCTGCCACCTGTCTGTGAACGGTTATTGCATGTTGACATCGAACATAGGCGTTGGTCACATTAATGTGCCTGGATTGTTTATATGCTGAGAAGCTAATTAATAAAGGCCTTGGAAACATCAAAAGCATTTGTAATGGGAGGAGGAAGAATAAAAACCAATAAGGACACTGGTGATATGACTGTGCTATCCGAAACGGAGGAAGAGCTCCAGGTAATGATGGAGTATATTGTAAGTGTGGGTAAAGAGTTCGGAATGAAACTGAACATTGGAAAGATCAAAGTGATGAGAACTGCAAAAGAAGACGACACGATTAATATGTGAGTAAATGAAATGGTATTAGCACAGTTACTGTCGTTTCAGTATTTGGGGAGTCTAGTAACTTCCAGCAGGAGCTGTACAGAGGAAGTGAGACGTAGAATCTGCATGGAAAAGAGGACTTTCAGAAGACTGAAAGATTTGCTATTGGCCAGAAGCATACCATTACACTAAGGAAGAAATTAGCCAAATGTTTGGTGTCTCATTGTTCTAAAACATGGATAGTCAGACAGAAAGAACAAAAATGTTTAGAAAATTTTTAAAGTCGTTATGGAGGAGAATGGAGAAAGAGAAATGGATCAACAGAGTGCAGAGATGAGGATGCGCTGAATGGGGTATGGCAGGAGAGGAGCTTCGTGAGGATGATACAGAAGAGGAAAACATCTTTGATGAAGTACATATTATGTAGGAAGTGTTTACTACAAAGATTCATGGAGGGAAAAATACAAGGAAAACGAGGGAGAGCAAGAAGAAGGTTTGGAATGGTAACAAATGTGAAGGGAGGAAGAAGTTGCAAGCAAGTGAAGGAGGATGCTCAAGATTGAGATATATGGGGGCCCCACATCCAGTTGTTATCTACACGAGCATAGATTTATTCAAAGAAGAAGAAGAAGAAGAATTTTCCTAGCATAGGTGGAAACTATTGGAAGATACAGAATTTCCCTCATTTACGCGCTTGCACAGCCACAGTTTGCAAATTTTTGTTCACAATCGTAGAGCAAAGTGAAATACTCATAATGTTGAGTGCATACTTCTATTTGAAATTGCGTGAATTATGACGTTGTCAATATAATTCTTAAAGCAATTACGTACCACATTTACTTCTCAAACTTTTGGACCGTTTTTTTTGCTTCAAATGTTTCATTTCTTTGAGTTGTAGTTTCTTGGAAGTTAGCGTATGGAATGTACTTATCGTTGATGTAAACAAGTTAATATTATTATTATTATATTTTGTTGTTATTAATATTAAAATCTAGTCATCTGTGGTACTTTATTAGTTGGAGTTCGTCTGTGGTACTTTATAAGTTCGAGTGATGGTAAGTTTTAATTTGGGGATGTGTGTGTGTGTGTGTGTGTGTGTGTGTGTGTGTGTGTGAGAGAGAGAGAGAGAGAGAGAGAGAGAGAGAGAGAGTTGGTGAAAGGGGGGGGGGGCAGTAACAAACTGCCCTCCCCCTCACCCCATCCAGAACCGATTCCTGGGTTTCACATCTGAACGGTCAGCAGAGATCCATGTATGGGGGTTGTCATCTACACCCATAACGAGAGGTGGATCTGTATTCCACGATTGTCCCTGATAGCGAACAAAGCAAATAAAAGTGCCTGTATCATGGGCGACAATTGCTTACAGAGCTCGAAAATGCCTTATGAAGGGGTCGTATTTTTACTAACAGCTGATAAAAACAAAAGTTTTTGACAAAAAAAATCATTCGTCAGTTCAGCTGAACTTTAAGTTAAAGCAGCCATTTATTGAATGCTGTAGATTCAACGTAGTGTCTTTTCAACAACAGGATATATGTCAACATGGATGAATAAATAAGTGTGTCATCAAGAAAACAGTATTTTCAATTTAACGAGTAACACGAGAAGCTACAAAAGTCTATTTGCCGATGATGTTGTTGGATGCAGGAGGTTCCAACACAAGAAAATTATAGTGAAAGTCAGGAGATCGGCGTTTGGTGCAACGGATTAACAGTTGACCCTTACTACAAACACTCATAATACATAATACATTACCCTTATATAGGCAGAGTGACCCGTTATTGTAAAATCAGATGATCCAAGATCAGCTACTGTAACAATTGACTTACGTTAAATATTTTTGTAGAAACAGTAATTCAGTGGAAAATTGGAAGGTTTATTAAAACGCTTTTACCATGGTTTCAACGTTTATGTATATATGAGCCTCTACCTCACAGCTTGCCCTCTTATGCATTTGACTTGTATATTACACACCTCCTACTCTTCCTCCCTCCTTTGTGTCCACTTCATCAACTATATATCTATCTCCTTCTCCGCACTTTCTGTCTTCTCCTCCCCCCTCTGTTTCTCCATCTCCTCTGCCTCCTCTCTCCTCTCTCGAACCATATCTTCCTTCTCCTTCCTCTGTCCACATTCTCCTCCCCCTGTTTATCTTCTCCTCCCTCTCTTCCTTTCACACCTTTCCACTACGCCACTACTGCTTCCATCTGCCTCCTGCATCTCCCCCTCCTCCTCTCCCTATTCATCCTTTTCTGCCCCCCCCCCCCCTCTCGCCCTATCTATACCCACCTGCCTCCTCTCTCTGTTCATCTCTCCTCAGTGCATCTTAACCTTTCCAGCTGTGCCCATCTGCATGTGTAGCTCTGCAAAACAGATCGATACAGCAGCGAAACGTGCATTTCTGGGCCTTGAAAACCTTTTTTCCCCCCTAATGTGCAGGCTGCCTTGCGAAGCAGGTCGATAAAGCACGCCAATACTACTCCAGCACAACATGCCTGTTGTGCAGAGCAGCCATAGACACTGTTGGCTGGAAAACTGTTTCTTGTTCCTGACATTTAGGCCGTTCTGGAAAGCAAGTCGATAAGACAGCCTGCGTCTATTCACCTTTGTCATGTAGGATAGACTATGTTGCAGTGGCTGAAAAACCTTATTTTTGCCCATAGAAAACCACGTTTTTGGCGCTAGGAGGCTATAAAAACCCCCCTGTACTTATACTCGTGCAGTTTGTTGTTTGCGTGCGAAATTTTGGTGAAATCGATCCAACAGTTTGGGACTGGATCCAGGACACACATACTTGCATGCTGCTTTATATATACATAGGAGGGTATATGGACAGGGAGTGGCAACAAATTAATCTAAATGGAATGAGCACTCGAGCTGTCAGCCTCAGTTGTGTGTACTTTGACATCTACGAAATACTAACTTGAGGATATATTTGTAAAATATTCTGTTCATGAAAAATATATCCTAAAGTCAGTGGTTCATAGCTATTACGAAACTCAGTTTACCATACTACCATGGCACCTCAAAATTTCACCTACAACTTCCATTGTGTCCTGCAGAATGGGTCATTATTTGCATAAATATTCCAGCACCGATATTACTCTAAAATAATTTTTTTCTGGAATACTCTACGTTTGCATTAAATGATATTTCATTAATGGCTGTTAAAAATGACTGTTTAAAAGGTAGTACTATAAAAGCCTCACTTGCATGTATTTCAGTTGTGTCTTGCACAGTGAGTCAATATCTGCACAAATATTCCAGTACAAATATTATGCTAACATCATTTTTACAGAGTATTCTAGAATTGCATTATACCGATATTTCATTTATATTTATTAACAGTGACTATTTAAAAGACAGTACCATAAAAGCATCACTTACCTGTACTTTCTCTGATTGCAGTTTCTCGCCGGCTTAATAGGCATGAACGAGTTCCTGCCGAACAGTGAGCTGATGCAGCTGGTGGGAGATATAATGTGCCAAGATGGAGCCTTCACGCAGGACATATGCAGCAACGTAATTTTCCTTCTTGGCGGCTACAATGAGGCTGAGTTGAACACGGTGAGTTCTGATGTGACACCTTGACCTCAACCATATTATCTCTGACAGCGAGGTCAGTCATGTATTAATGCGTGAAAACTTTGCAGTATGCACCTTGGGAATGGCTACATCATACCTAACTGCAAGATAGGAGGAACGGCAGCATCAGACCTAAATATTACATCAGTTTATTGCAGATCGAATTTAATAGCTATCTGCAGTGCAATTACACTGTTAGGTAAAGCCTTGACTACGAAGCTATGCTGTATGTAATTCATAAGAATATTTATGCCCCAGAAAACAAATTGGAAATGCGATCTGAGCACAAATGTTTAACTAAATAGCCATAGCATACACACTTACTTATTGCAGGCACAACAAAAATTAATTTTGCATAGCTAGATATTTAAAAATCAAACAACAGATAATCATTCATCAAGAACCTGTCGAAAAGTTGTATAACATGTATGCCTTTAGGTTACAGCAAAAAGTAATGCTATGAAGATGACCCCTTCTATCTGTAATCACTGAATTTGGAAAGAATTTTTATTCAAACACGTCATTTAACCATATATACCAGAATATATACAGCGGCAGGGAGTGCGTGGAGAGTGTTTAAGGTGTTGGGCCAGTAAAATCTTGATTAAGTTTAACAAACTTTATTTACAGAAACCCAAAAGGCAATTTTAGGCAGCGTATAAATATCAAAATTTTGTGGTAGCTTTTCACAAAATATGATTTAACCATTCAAAACTTTAACAATAGAGACGTTACAAGACATACGTAACTGTTTGAATTAATTCCGAAGTTGTTACAACTGTGAACTACCCAACAAATAGGCAATTTCAGGCAATTACTGGTACATATGAATATCTTTAGACAATCGATTACCATAGTGGCGACGGGACCCATCAAAAACAGACATTTTTAACTGGTCACATAAAATTTTAAAGAGAATGAAATGATTTTTTTAATAACCCTCCATATTAAATTTTAAAGCAAATCGGAAACAAAACAATTGCGCTCACAATTGTTTTGCATACGCAAAAAGAAGCAAATGATGAAATTATTCTTTGAAAATAAACAGCGACACAGCTTTTTTTGCAGCTGTGGTATGGTTAATGGTGGAACTAATCAGACCCCAAAAAGCTTATTTAAACAGCCAAAATAGCAAGTAGTGGTATTAATCCTAACAGTTCCACCATATTATGCGGCCTTTAACACTAACATTTACATAAGAAAACCGCTTCCAGCGGCACTGACAAAGTAAGTGGCCGTTAACCTTCACCTCAAGGAATACACAAACTAGTACTATGACGCCAAAATGAACTCTACACACGTCAATATGTACAGAAGCCTCACAAAGCTTTAGAAGAGGGAATAACACTTATACTTCGTAACCTAAAGATAGAAATGAGCCTAATTCAGGTTTACCAAGAGAGAGATAAATGAAAGACAGTTCAGTACAGATGCCTTAATTTGAATGAGCCATCAAAGTAAGAGCCTACGGAATATCAGGCCAGCTGTGTGGCTGGATTGAAGAGTTTTTAGCAAACAGAACAGAGCATGTTGTTCTCAATGGAGAGACGTCTACAGACGTTAAAGTAACCTCTGGCGTGCCACAGGGGAGTGTTATGGGACCACTGCTTTTCACAATATATATAAATGACCTAGTAGAAAGTGTCGAAAGTTCGATGCGGCTTTTCGTGGATGATGCTGTAGTATACAGAGAAGTTGCAGCATTAGAAAATTGCAGCGAAATGCAGGAAGATCTGCAGCGGATAGTCACTTGGTGCAGGTAGTGGCAACTGACCCTTAACATAGATAAATGTAATGTATTGCGAATACATAGAAAGAAGGATCCTTTATTATATTATTATATGATAGCGGAACAAACACTGGTAGCAGTTACTTCTGTAAAATATCTGGGAGTATGCGTGCGGAACGATTTGAAGTGGAATGATCATATAAAATTAATTGTTGGTAAGACGGGTGCCAGATTGAGATTCATTGGGAGAGTCCTTGGAAAATGTAGTGCATCAACAAAGGAGGTGGCTTACAAAACACTCGTTCGACCTATACTTGAGTATTGCTCACCAGTGTGGGATCCGTACCAGGTCGGGTTGACAGAGGAGATAGAGAAGAATCAAAGAAGAGCGGCGCGTTTCGTCACAGGGTTATTTGGTAAGCGTGATAGCGTTACGGAGATGTTTAGCAAACTCAAGTGGCAGACTTTGCAAGAGAGACCCTCTGCATCGCGGTGTATCTTGCTGTCCAGGATTCGAGAGGGTGCGTTTCTGGATAAGTTATCGAATATATTGCTTCCCCCTACTTATACCTCCCGAGGAGATCACGAATGTAAAATCAGTGAGATTCGAGCGCGCACGGAGGCTTTCCGGCAGTCGTTCTTCCCGCGAACCATACGCGACTGGAACAGGAGAGGGAGGTAATGACAGTGGCACGTAAAGTGCCCTCCGCCATACACCGTTGGGTGGCTTGCGGAGTATAAATGTAGATGTAGATGTAGAGTGGCACTGGTAGTGCCATTGTGAGGATGCAAATGAGATCTGATTGAAACACCCGCCGCAACGCTCGTGAGCGTTAGTTACCTTTGAGACTGGACCTGGTGCGTTGGCGTTAGCCAAGAATGCGTTCTATTCGCCATTATCGTCACCTCGCTGAGTCTGAACGAGGTCGTGTTACACGGCTACGAGAAGCTGGACGTTCTTTCTGTGATACTGCAGAAAGAGTTGGCAGGAATGTAGTCGCTGTATATGTTTGCTGGCAGCGGTGGTCGCGAGAATGTATGGTCACAAGAGGACAGGGCTCCAGACGGCCACGTGGCACTACCGAGGGGAAGACCGTCGTCTTCAGTGTATGGCTGTGGGAGCAATCTAAGCAGCAGTTAGCACCACAGTCACATAACGAACTGTTGGAAATCGGTTACTTGAAAGATAGCTCCGAGCCTACACCCTGGAGCATGCATTCCACACCCCAGACCACCGCCATTTGCGACTTCAGTGGTGTCAAGCGAGAGCTCATCGGAGGGCAGGGTGGAGGTCTGTTGCGTTCCCTGATGGCAGCTGGTTCTGCCTTGGTGCCAGTGATGGCCGTGTGTTTATTAAGAGATGACCCGTTGAGGGCCTAAAACCGACTTGTCTGCTCACTGGATCGGCATTGGAGTTACGGTCGGGGATGCGATTTCTTATAACAACAGAAGCAGTCTCATGTTATCGCACGCGCCCCTACTACAAATTTGTACGTCAGTCTGGTGATTCGACATGTAGTGCTGGCACTCATGAACAGTACTCCAGGTGTGTTTTTCAACAGGGTGTCGCTCGCCTACAAAACACTGCTGTAACCCAACAGGATCTACAAGTGTCGACATATTTCCTTGGCCTGTTCGTTCATCAGATCTGTCTCTAATCGAGCACATCATCGGACCTCAACTCCAGCGTTATCCACAAACAGCATAAACCGTCCCTGTATTAACTGACCAAGTGCAACAAACATGTAACTCCATCCCACAAACTGACATCTGGCACCCGTACAACACAATGCATGCCGTTTGCATGCTTGTATTCAACATTCAAAACCACTTATTAACGCACCAGCATTTAAAATTTTCAATGACTTGACTGACACTTACGTTAACAAGTGAATTCGAAACGTTAATCACTTAAACATATTATGTAAACAAATATATTCGCTAAATTTCATTACTCTAGGTTAATTATTTTCTGATGTTGATTTTTTTTTCTGTCACTGTATGACACTAGGAACAAAAACTATGCCGGCCGTGTGGCTGCGCGGTTCTAAGTGCTTCAGTTTGGAACCGCGTGACCGCTACGGCCGTAGGTTCGAATCCTGCCTCGGGCATGGATGTGTGTGATGTCCTTAGGTTAGTTGGGTTTAAGCAGTTAGTCTAAGTTCTAGGGGACTGATGACCTCAGAAGTTAAGTCCCATAGTGCTCAGAGCCATTTGAACCATTTTTGAACCAAGTGAGCCAATAGACTCAGGAAAGACGTACGATGTACCACGCTTCATCGTGCAAGATACGGTTGCTTACGAAGTATTACGAAAATGTGAATTCATTACGAATGCAGTGTTAGAGATTGGTGAATGGATCTGGCCGCAAGTTTAAAAATGGCCAACTAAATACAATAATGTATACAGTTCGGATGTAGCAGCATCGCCAACGATGTAACGCTTTGTGTCAGATATTAAACGGATTTGATATTATATGAATTATTTCACACGAGCGTAGGTATGTAACAGGACGAAACCGTTTAAAATTTGAAAAGAAAAGAAGCAGATTGTCATATATATATATATATATATATATATATATATATATATATATATATATATGAAGACGGTATCTGTTTGGACATGGTTCGGACATGTCCGAAAGAACAGATACAATCTTCATATATATCCATATATATATATGGATGCCGGCACGGTAGCTCAGCGTGTTCGGTCAGAGAGCTGGTTGGCCCCTGTAATTAAAAAAAACTGATTAGAAGGATCAACAAACGAACTTGACCGGATTTCATGTGACGTCCGCAACGACTAAACACAACGATCAAAAAAAAAAATGGATAGAGAGCGTATGCCATGTAAGCAGGAGATCCCGGGTTCGAGTCCCGGTAGGGGCACACATTTTCAGTCGTCCCCGTTGACTTATATCAACGCCTGTATGCAGCTAAGGGTATTCATTTCATTGTAATTTCTTTCTAAATAAAACTGTCAGAAGGTATTCTGACGTTTTCATAAACAGTACATTGATACCATCAATTGTTGTTGCAGACAATGCTGCCAGTGATCACGGCTCATACTCCAGCGGGATCTTCCAGCAAACAGCTCATCCACTACGGACAGGAGATACGGAGTGGTGAGTACTGTGCTTGAGGAGCAAAGATCTTCTTGTCACTGTCCATGTTCATACTAACACTTGCCCTGATGAGCTCTAGATGAACGAAGAACAATAACCCACGGTTTTGTAAATGACATCGTGATTGCCCTTTACTGTAAAATAATCTGTACTGCAGAGTGCGGCGGATCCAATTAAGCAGTTCTGAGGTGTTATAAAAAAGAAACTGGGGAATATAGGGAAAAGATGTTTTTATTTTCGAAGTTAGTAGTTGATATGGTTTTATATTCATTCAGTGTTCAAAATTATGACCTCAATAAGGCTGTCGTGGGCAGCAATACACTTTTAGATATGATCTCTTAAGTTCTTAACAGCTCGTTCATACATGTCACATTCTATGGGGTCCACTTATTCAACGATCGACTCTGGTAGAGCGTGAGAACGACGATTAAACACATATCCTTCAGGATCCCAGAGAAAGAAGTCACAAATGCTCAAGCCACCGCATAAGCCACCCCACAGGACCCTTCAAAGAGACCACACATCATAGAAATATTTGTCTCTGTATAGGGCGCTCAAGACGAGGTCATCGTCACCTATACTCGACTTTCTCAAACAAGTACGGACCTATCACGCCGTGATACTGCACACCGCACCGTTAGTTTAATTTGGGGGTCATTTTCAACCCAGTAGCGAAAATTTTGTTTATTCACAATTCTACTGATGTGTCACTAATAAAGAAAACTGCCTCTGGAGGAATCTGTGCAAGCATTTCCCCAGATTTCGGGGGTGGCGTATTCTGCTGAGATCAATTCTTGAACGACCACTATTTTGAAGGGATACAAATTAAAATCCAAATCCAGAATCCTTCTCGAACTACAATCTGAAATCCCCAATGCAACAACATGCCTTTGACCGGAACGTCTCGGCGATTGCTCAACTGCGGCTCCCACCAGCTGCACATTTTCTAGTATTCTTACGGATCGGCGTCGGCCATGTGTATCTCTTCTTTACAAGGGAAACTCCCCAGCGCTCCCTCCTCAGGTTTAGTGGTAAGATGCCCCAGTGCATAGTCTGTCGAAAAGTGAACACAGTTCAAGCAAGGAAGAAGGTATATTGAACTCTGAAAAAGCAAAATAGAAACAGTGAACACTCCAAGATTAACAAGTGCAGTAGTAAATAATTCACTGCAGTTCACAAGGATCAATGACGTACACAATCAAAATACTAGAAGGAAACAAATTCATTATTCCACATTAACGTTGTCTTTAGCAGAAAAAAGGGTGTACAATACTGCAACAAAAAGTTCTGATCACTTGCCCAGTGACATAAAATGTCTTTCAGACAGCAAAGTTAAATTTTAAAATACACTGAGAAGGTTTCTCATTGACAACTTCTATACTGCAGAAGATTTTCTACTACTGTAATGTATAAAAGGTGGTGGGTAGGAATTACTAACTCACATCAGCAATCTTTTTTTCATTTTGTAATAAAGTATAAAGTAAAAAGCACAAAAATATTCAGAGTGTAGCTGTATTTACAAATTAATATTCGATATGAACGTAAAATGACTCGTTCCACATCATTAAGGTCTATCGTGCAAAATAATGTATGGAAAATGTAAATAACTAACAAACTCTGGCGACGGTGTCGCCAATGCGTGTAGCCACCCCCTGGACTCGAGAGCGACCTTTGTAAAGGCATTCATGTGGCACCCACAATGCATAGTGGAGGGGAGCGTTTAACGAAGTAGCTGCCTTCAAACTGGGCAACGAGTGCTTCTCATTAGCTGCCTTCTTGTGAATTTTAATAAAATAATTAACGGCTAATGCTATCAAGCTGAAACTTTAGGACAGCGACTCCTGTACCTGGGAAAGTTATTAAAGGCTCTCCTTTCTCAATCCAACGTAATTAAACATACAAAATACGGTCCTAAAGTTTTGATAAATCTAATATAATTAGTAAATCAAACATTAAATTACATGACTAAAGTCCTTTAATTATTTCAAATTAAATGACGTGATAATTTGTGGAAAGTTCTCAATGTTTTGAGTTGCTATGTGGTTACGCATATAATTCTTCTAGACAAAATTTTGAAATGCTTTTTCTACTCATTTACGGTTCCAGCCACTCATTGTCATTCCCAGGATTGGAATTACGTTCATTTCTTCATAACAATACAGTTTCCACGATGTTCTTCCTTGCAGTAAGGCTGTTGTAAGTCGTTTGAAATGCTGTCATTTGAAAAGGTAGATTCTTGGCCTATGTTGAAAAGACGAGAATGCTACTCATTCAACCAGGCCTGTTTTCCACGATTTCTCGATCTATCTAAGATTTCAGCTATTTTTATTTTAACGAACAAAAGGTGACAAGAAATGTATTAATAAGTAGCTTACCCCCTTTGCAAATACTATCAAAATAAACTATGGTCATCTCCATTTTCACAAAGTGTTGCGCCTTATCTTGTTCTTACCGGAGATGGTATTCCTTGCAGGACACTTCCGGCAGTACGATCATGGCATGATCGGCAATACGCTAGAGTACGGCAGCATGTCACCTCCGGACTACGATCTGAGCAAGGTCACCGCCAAGGTGGTGCTGCACTATAGTAACAACGATTGGTGCGCCGGTGTCAAGGTAAGAGATGCCTGTTTGCATTGGATCAACAACACTAACCTGAAAAATACTATAAAGGTATCCACCTACTCGCCAAGTTTCCCTGTCTTACTTAGAGTCACTAATGCAACGTTAGAGCGGAGGTGATGTACTGTTGTCTCAATCATTTGTGTTGAAGCGATTTTCAGTCTGAATACTGACTTAATGCAGTTCTTCACGCTAGTCCAGCCTGTCCAGGTGACTCTATTTTTGGATAACTGCTGCAACCTACATCCATTTAAATCTGCTTACTGTATTCAAGCCTTGATGTTTCTCTATTATCTTAACTCTCCTCTCCCTCTCACACACCCCACCCTTCCTCTGTTTCACTCTTTACCAAATTGACGTTTTCTTCATGCCTCTGGATGTTCCTTGTCAGTTTACCCATATTTTGCTCAAACTGTGCTATAAATTCCTTTTTGCCCTAATTCCAACCAGTACTTTCTTATTAATTATTCGATCTACCCATATGCAACACGATAATTCAAAACGGACTATACTCATTTTGTTTCAACAATTTACCTTCCACGCTCCATTTCATTTCCAGACTTCCTAACACTTAAATTTTTGTTATATTCCAAAAAAATATTTTTAGAAACATTCTCGCTATAGCTAGTATACATTTTGTACCCTCTTTATTTTGTTTCACTGTGTAAGATTTCTAGCTTAATTTCGATATTCAATGAAAGTGATGTGAGCTCTCTTTTCATTCTATATGTCATTCTTCGTGTCTCTACTCTGGATGTCTTTCAGAGAGAAGTCTTCAGTGGTCGATATGTTACGCCACAAAGGTTCTGAGTGCAAGCAATGTGATCTTCCGTTGTCATTAGCAGTTTCGTTGCCAGTAGCATGCAGTGAGAAGTGAGAAAGGAAGTCGGATGTTGGTCATGCTACTGAGTGGTCTGGAAACAATTTGCAGAACACAAATCTACAAATGCAGGGGATTTTGAATTTTGGTAATATCATTTGGTAAAGATTGCTTACAGATGTGAGAAGATTTTCAAGTAATGTTGCCACTCCATTGCTTCCTCACGTGTAATTTATCATGAGTTTGGCAATGGCAAATAGTTAGCAATTTTCTCTTTATCAATTTTGGTCCGTTAGTTTGACTGTCGATATGAGATCAAGTAAAATTATCTGTTTACATGACTTGCAGTCAGAGCTATAGATGCACCCTTTCTTTACCGTTCTACTAAGTAATTGTATGCCAGAGCTATATTTTAAATTAGAAGTAATCTTTATATATACGTACGTTACCGTCAAGGAATCAGTTTCACTAATCACACTGTAGTTTTTTAATGCTAATGTTTTCTGCATCATTTGGTAAATCAGATATTTTCCACCATCTCCTCATGAAAATTATTCCTTTCTTCATTAACAAAATGGAAAAAAGAATTCTCCAGAAAATACTACCAGGAAAATAAATATACTCCATTAGTGGAGATACATGGAGGATATTCTCTAATTGGTAGATGAAACAGAAAATAATATAGAACAATTATATCCAGAAACAAATGGATTATACGAAAACATAAATTTCACCTTAGAGACCGAACAAGAAGGCCAAATAAATTCCCTAGCTGTATCCATGAGAAAGAAAAATAACCAACGCTCACTCAACATTTACAGAAAAACACCACAAGAGACCCAATATTATCTCAATCACGTAACCACCTACAGGCCTAAAAAGAATCTGCCTTCAGATATATGATCCACAGATTAAATACAGAACCTCTTGACAAACATAACTGTAATAAGAAGCTCGGCATAACTATTCAGATAGCAGAAAATAAAGGATGACAAGACTTTCTAGCAACAAAACTCAATAATAAAATTCAGAAAATCATGAAAATAAAATAACAAAACACCACACAAATCTAGAGACCCATAACATACACCACAAGCACACACACCGACATCATCACCGCTAAATAGCAAGGGAACAACACAAAAACTCGGCAGACGAGCTGGTACACACTCACGTACGGAAACAAACTGACGCAGAATTGGAAACATCCTCAAGAAATAGAAATAGCTTACCAAAGCAATAACCCTATACAGAAATATCTATAAAAGGTATAGCGCACAGATATGTACTAAAAATTTGGTATTTACAGTCAGAATTTATGAAATAAGGTATGAGGAAAAACACAAAAGAGCACGTTAATATGGCACCAGCAACTCTAGATTTACAGAACACATCCGATAAGAAAACCACCACCCTATGCAATGGAAAAGGGTGTGAAATTAGTCAGATGCAGCAACAATAAAGACTTGCTAAACCTTTAAGAACACATCCGATAAGTAAACCACCACCCTACGCAATAGAAAAGGGTGTGAAATTAGTTGGATGCAGCAACAATAAAGACTTCCTAAACCTATAAGAGAACTTTCAAATTCAAATAGAAACAATACAAATGAAACACATGCTAAATGACCAGACAAATATCAGCAACCAGGCGTTATTTAAACCAATAAAACATATTGTAGAGAAAGAACAACCCCCCTAGACACCACAAAATGACATCACAAACTAGACATGCCCTTACTAGATCATCCACTACTTTACCAAAGTAAAGCAATAATTTACACACAATGCAATTAGGACAAGATACCGAAACTTCGTAATAAATAAAGACATTTTATTTAGCGATCTAGACGGTTTTATTCGTACAATATTCACAATAATCACTGGCTCATATCGTAAATATGTTTCCTTTATTAACAACTCTTTTATATTTCTACCGGCAGTATAAGATCGTCTGAAGTGTGTTGGGCCAGTTGAGGCTAGTTTGAAGCACAAAATATTTTAAATGCATGTTCTTCCTTCTTCTCTATTTAACGAACACGGATATAACAACGACATACGACCGCGGCGCTTTGATCAGTTCCATGAGTCTTCAGTGGCTGCAACGACATTGCAATACGATTCTGTCAAATAGTGAATAACCTTCCTAAAAAGACGGCTTGTTACGTTTGTCTTGTGCTGGAGCTGTCTCCTTGCCTTTCCACAACTAGGAACGTTGAGGTATCAGTGTACAGGCATCTTGAGTTACACGATCTGTAAAACTGTTTACTTAATTATAGGTCTCCTTCTTTGAACGAGCATGCGCCAGTGATATAAAAATACTGGTCCTCGTCAGATACGGTGCCAACAGAGCAAATAAACTACGCAACTTTTTTCTTATTCTCCATAGTTCAAATGCCAGGGTGCTACTTGACTCATAGAGCAGCAAGGAAGGCAATAAGACTTTCTTCCAGCAACAGGTCGAATATGAAATAAATTTCACAGTTATCAAATGACACTGTATGGTTCCGGAGATGTATTGAAGTCTCAGACACCTATGATGTACGTATGCATATTAAAGCGATGAATAAAAATTTGAGCCGGCCGCGGTAGCCGAGCGGTTCTAGGCGCTTCAATCCGGAACCGCGCGACTTCTACGGTCGCAGGTTCGAATCCTGCCTCGGGCATGGATGTGTGTCATGTTAGGTTTAAGTAGTTCTAAGTTCTAGGGGACTGATGACCTCAGATGTTAAGTCCCATAGTTCTCAGAGCCATTTGCACCAATATAAACTTGTACCATGGTCGGCTTTCTAACTCAGGTCTGCTGTTCATTAGGCAGACCACTACGCCAACTTGGCACAGTGGCTTTGCACAATTGCACGGACTACCATAGCAAGCCTCCCTGCTCAATCCAAATTCCCATTCGAGCCTCAGCTCACTAGGTACACCCCGTAAACTCGAACAGCATTGCAGAGATTCTCAAACGGTTTTGGAATAGCACCTCAGCATCGAACGAAATGGAGGATCCCGTCTAACACCCATGCAGAGAAAGGTGCATTAATCAATTGAAATTATATAGTTCCAGAGACCTTTCAAGTCACAAACATCTCTGATAAATAAATGCAGACTGAAGTCACCAAATCCTAGTGAGCAGGAAAGTCAGATTCCTACCACAGGCTACGTATAAATTTTCATTTGTCACCTCCTTCTGGATATATACTGCGTAGTTATACTCGCAACTTCACAAATCCTGCCACCAGGAACTAAATTCATTGAAATTTATTGCTGTAACGTATGTCAGTTGATAGCAGCTTTCTCTGCCAAAAACACTTGTCTCAGTCCTTGACGAGGACAGTTTGCTCTTTAACGCAGCGCTTTGAGTGTTACAGTCACCGAAATCAATAATAATGTTAATGAGTTTTACCCAGGAAAATAAAATAAATTACATTCCCTTCATAAATTGAAATGTCTTTTTCTTGCTCCAATCTAAACTTCTTACTGTTTGAGATTTCGACAGTAAAAACGAATAACTATAAATACGAGGGTAATCCCAAGTAAGATCTCCTATTTTTTGTGAGAACATAGACCTGTTGATTTCTACAATGGTTTACATCAGTTTACAGCTTGAACATTTAGCCATTTTTCGACATAATCTCTATTTCTGTCGATGCATTTTTGTAGACGCTGAGATAATTTTTGTATGCCCATGTCATACCAGCTCGCCGCCATGCTGTTCAGAAAATTATGAACCTCTTCTTTCACCTCGTCGTCGGAGCTGAATCGCTTTCCGGCCAAATGTTCTTTTAACCTAGGGAAAAGGTGATAGTCACTGGGTGCCAAGTCAGGACTATAGGGTGGGTGGGTGATTCTGTTCCAGTGAAACTGTTGCAGGAGAGCAACGGTTTGCCGAGCGATGTGTAGGCGAACGTTGTCATGGAGAATGTGTACGCCCTTGTTCAAAATTCCTTTGCTCCGGTTCTGAAACGTTCGTTTGAGTTTTTTCAGAGTCTCACAGTACCTGTCAGCGTTAATTGTGGTCCCAATGGGCATGAAGTCGACCAACAATACCCCTTTCCGATCCAAAAAAAAAAAAAAAACGGTTGTCATGACTTTACCGGCAGACTGCGTTTGAATTTCCGCGGCTTTGGCGAAGAAGGATGTCGCCACTGGCGTTATTGTTGCTTGGTCTCAGGTGTAAAGTGGTATGCCCAGGTTTCGTCACCCGTGACAATTGAGTCCAGAAAGCTGTCCTGTTTGGCTGCAAGGGGGTGAAAAAATGTGCGGGAAGCATGAACTCGTTGCCGCATGTGGTCCTCAGTCAGCATGCGTGGCACCCATCTTGCGCACCTTCCGGTAGTTCAATGTTTCCGTTAAAATTCTGTGAGTGGTGCTTCGGGAAACCTCAGGAACCAAAGTGCAGAGATCATCCAGGGTGATCCGCAGATCTTCACGCATGCTTTGCTCAACCTTCAACACTGTCTCCTCAGAAATTGACGGTCTCCCGCTCCTTTGTTCGTCGTGAATTTCGGTCCGACCAGCTGATACTCTCTGCACCACTTACGAACAGGCACGACTCACCATACACTTCCGTCAATTGGCGATGGATTTCAATCGGTGCAGTGCCCTTTACGTTAAAAAAACCGAATAACTGAGCGCAATGCGCACTTGGCGGTAACATCCAAAGGGAGCTTCATTCTCAACGGCTGCCAAGCCAAGACAGCGCCACAGCGCGGCGTGCGCATGTTTACACACAGCGTGTGAAGCACTCTTCATAACAGCGTGACCAACTGCCACACAAACAGAGTTCTTTACTTATAAAAACATAGGAGGCCTTACTTTTGAGGCCGGCCGGGGTGGCCGAGCGGTTCTAGGCGCTACAGTCTGGAACCGCGCGACCGCTTCGGTCCCAGGTTCGATTCCTGCCTCGGGCATGGATGTGTGTGATGTCCTTAAGTTAGTTAGGTTTAAGTAGTTCTAAGTTCTACGGGACTGATGACCTCAGCAGTTAAGTCCCATAGTGCTCAGAGCCATTTTTTGAACCTTACTTTTGAGATTACCCTCGTAGTAATAAATTAACGTAAAAATTATGACGTGAACTTTTTGCATAATGGGCAGTAAAATGAAAATCGAATACGCACCACAACGTGACCATGTAATCACCACACTTGTTAAGAGATTCAGCCCACTGGGACACGAGACGATGAATTCCTCTTTTGGTAGAACGCGGATAGACAACTGCGCCCCTCTTACACGCCTCATACCACTGAAACCTACGTCCACATATGTCTTCCTTCAGGTCGCCAAAAATGTGAAAATCACACGGTGAGACATCCTGGCTGTACGGAGGACGCTACATTGTTTCCCAACAACATCGCTGAAGCGTAGTATTCATTTGATTGGCAGTGTGCAGGCGGGAGCTATAGTCCAACAGGAGGGTTCCTTCTGACAGGAAAGCAATGCGAGAGCGATTTGGTTGGGAAACACAGCAGCATCCTCTGTACAGCCTGGATCTTTCACCGTGTGGTTTTCACATCTTTGGCGACCTAAACAAACACATGTGTGGACGTCGGTTTTAGTCGTACCCGAAAGCGCAAGAGCGAGTGTGGTTGTAGATCCGTTAGCGGCCAAATATATTCTATGAAACAGGAACTGATTGTCTCCCAGTGGGATAAATCTCTTAACTCGTTTGGTGATTAGGTTTGAATGGATCCATTCCATGGTGCTGTTGTGGTGGGTGTTTGGTTTTCATTTGCCGCTCATATAAATATCGCACATGAAAACAAGACTATATTATTTCAGATTAAATTCACTGAAGATACCCTAATGTGAAAAGCGAACGTGTCTGGAACGTAAACAAATAGGCAGCATGAAAAATGCTTCTCAAGTTATAAAACGAATATTTAGATGGCTACTGCAGACACTGGCCACACAAACAAATTTGTAAAACAAACGACTTATTACCTGTGTAATTTAAGTAACGAAAGTGAAAACATTTAAATTAAAATGATGTCATAACATCAAAGGACAGATGTTCATGGTTTGGTTCAGGAATCCTTTGCCTCTTACACATGTCGTAATTTTGAGTTATGACGACGCAATGTAGATGTGAAAGTGGCGCGCATAGTATTTCTGATTCTACGTTAAAGTGTATTCCTCCATAACAATAGGTTGGTTAGCTCACTACAGGAAAGAAATCAATTTTTAGTTCCAGTACATAATATTCTAAGCTAACTTATTTAATTTTTTTAAATACGAAATTTATGAGATAAAATAATGAAAGAACTGATGTCAGCTTTGTCAGAAGACAAGAAAATGATACATACGGTACACAGCACGCATAATCTTAGAATATGTTAACAATGTAAGTCATAGAAACGTAAGAAAACATAGAAATTTTGGTCAAATACGAAGTGTGTGCAGCTGATGAGACCTGTGTGGCTGTTTTCAGGACGTGGACAGACTGTACGAGGAGCTGCCCAATTGTATAGGCCGCTTCCTCGTGGCCGAGGACTCATTCAGCCACCTGGACTACATGTGGGCGATTCACGCCAAGGAGCTCGTCTACGACAAGGTCGTCTCACTCATGAACCAGTATCTGTGACTTCGTACGGTCGTCGAGAGGCACGCATAGCCTCCAGAAACAAAAACAGTATCTCAGAACGTTCCTGGAAAACTGTAAATCAATGAAATGATGTGAAGACTAAGAATAAAGAAGTTCTGCCAATAAATTTCTTCTGTAATCCTATCCTTGTTCACTTCTACACTACTGGCCATTAAAATTGCTATGGGGTGCCACTGGTTACACGTCTCGGTCACCTCTTGTTCGCACTGACGGCACTTTGAACAGTGGACGTTACATTTCAGATGTGTTACGACCCGTGGCTCCACCCCTCCTTCGATTCCTGCGAAACCCTACATTTCAGCAGGATAATGCATGACCGCATTTTGCAGGTACTGTACGGGCCTTTCTGGATACAGAAAATGTTCGACTGATGCCGTGGACAGCACATTCTCCAGATCTCTGAAAACGTCTGGTCAATGGTGGCCGAGCAACTGGCTCGTCACAATACACCAGTCACTACTCTTGATGAACTCTGGTATCGTGTTGAAGCTGCACGGGCAGCTGTACCTGTACACGCCATCCAAGCTCTGTTTGACTCAATGTCCAGGCGTATCAATGCCAGAGGTGTTTGTTCTGGGTACTGATTTCTCAGGATCTATTCACCCAAATTGCGTGAAAATTTAATCACATGTCAGTTCTAGTATAATCTATTTGTCCAATGAATATCCGTTTATTATCTGCATTTCTTCTTGGTGTAGCAATTTTAATGGCCAGTAGAGTATATGTATCACTAAATTCTTGCTTGAATGAAGTATGAAAATGATTGCTAGCTGATATTTTGTGCTTGTCTGAGTAGTATTTAAACACAGGAATAGAAATGTTAAAGACTGAGGATTATAATGAGTAGCTTTCTCTAGCAGGGGCAATACGGAGAACCCGAGCGAGGTGGCGCAGTGGTCATCACACTGGACTCGCATTTGGGAGGACGATAGTTCAGATCAGTGTGCGGCCATCCTAATTTAGGTTTTTCATGATTTCCCTAAATCTGTTCAGGCAAATTCCGGCTCTTTGTAAAGGGCGCGGCTGATTTCCTTTAACATCGTTGAAACAATTCGGGCTTATGTTTTGTCTCTAATAACCTCGATGTCGACAGCACGTCAAACAGTAATCTTCCATCCTTTCCAATACGGAGGCAGAAGAAGTCGTCATATATGTGAAAAATAATCATATATTAAAAAATATCGACACAGGTAGTTTTTGCACAGAACAACACATGTCATATGGAGTTACTGAACACCTCACTACTGGTCATTACACTTTATATAACGTAATGGGGAAAAAAATGAGGCAAATAATAATTTGTGGTGTTTTCAGTATTATCTTTTTGAAGTAATCTGAGTAAATTCCTGGTATATTACTCAACAATTACAATTCAACGTCAGTTCTAAAATTCCCAACAAGAACTGTGCAGAGCTGTAGCACCCATATAGATAACATTATTGCAAGTAATATGTAGTCAATGTTGTCTAGTTTCAAATGGGTTACTGGACGACTACCATTGACAGTTATCTACAACAAACAACACAAAAGCTCAAAATACAAGCGTTCGTTAGGAAAATAGAATATTTAATGATTTCACGAAAGACACTTTTGGAAGGAAACTGCAAATTTTCAGCGGGACTGAAGTATGCACAGTAGTGGATATGAATGAAATGAAATGAAGTCCCATGCTCCATGACAGAGCGCAGGGGACTTGCACTGCCGTACTAGGTCCTAATGGAGGTGGTTTGCCGTTGCCTTCCTCCGACCGTAATGGGGGTGAATGATGATGATGAAGGCGACACAACACCCAGTCACCTCGGATCCCCGCCGGAAATCGAACCCGAAACCCCGCTCTCGGGAAGCGAGAACGCTACCGCGAGACCACGAGCTGCAGACAGCAGTGGATATACATTCTAAATTTAATAATTTGTAATAAGTAAATTTCTTTGTATCTATATCAGCAGTTTTGGATTAAAAAAGGCATTAAAGTGTCTTGTATGAGGAAGAAGATATTGTACAAGTGGTCACTATAAACACAGATGAGCTACTGCTTTCACGCTACAGGAAATAACGTTCCATAGTACCAAAAGGTTAAAAAATTCTAAATTTTTGCAATTTTCGGAAATTAATATTTCTTAAAACAAAATCAGGAAAATGTGGATAACAGTTATGAGAGAAAATGGGAAACAAATTGGTTTAGTAAATAAAGACAATAATCAACTGTTACAGGATAACACATATGGCAACCACTTTACCTGTTACCTATTTAACTCAAAAGAAAAAACGTGTCATTGTATATGAGAATAATTGCGACAAGCTTTCATTCAGTTTGGCGTTACTACAACTTCTTCCAAAAAAAAAAAAAAAAAACAGAAAAATGCATTAACTCTTTTAAAATAAGAAATTCTCTTCAGGTTTATTGCATTTGAAGCAACATATTAAAAGCTTATTCTCTTTCATAACAGATGGAGTCACTCATATGTATAATGTACCTGTCTCAAATGTAATCTTTCCAGACAACTTAAGTAGGTCTTTCTTTAAGAAGGGTATTAGGATATATGCCAATTCCCATTCAAGACATTTGGTGAACGTAATGTATAAGCACAACTGCAAATATGAGACTAATAATTGGTAACAACTTGTATTAAGCAGGGTCTCTCTGCTAAGTACGCCTCCAAATACTTCGTCATTAAAATATCTGAATAACAAAATTTAATCTGATTTTTTTTATTTTTCTAAAGCAATCGACTGTATAAATCACAATATTGTTTTAGAGAAATGTAAATTTTATAGTTCTCCATGGTACAATGAGTAAGTGGTTCACTTTAGTTTTCAATACTACAAAAAAAGGCCATATTAACTAGTTTTCATGAATAATCTTCTTCTGAGTTGGGCCAAATGACTATTGGTTCAATAATGTGAACACTTACGTGCTTGGTGTGTATAAATAACCTTCCCTCTTCCACTGAAAAAGCAGAAACAGTGATATTTTCTAATGAATTAATCATCATAATCAAGCCCAAAGAAGATTGACTAATAAATTAAATGTTGAGAGAAGTTGCAGGTTAGTTTTCAGTAAATGTCCTATCATTAAAAACAGAAGAAAAGTCAGAACAAGGCAGAACTTTTCACCATCAACATCAACAGTACACAGGGAAGGGAAATTTGAAAAGCTGATTTACCAAATTCATGGGAATACATACTGATCAGAACTTGAATTGTTTCAGTTAATAAAGATCTTCCTAAAGCCTAAATTCAGGAAAAAATTGGTTTTATGTATTGTTGTTGCTTTCGGTGATAAACACATGAAAAAATAGGCATATGTTCTACACTTCTGTATGTTAATGTAATGTGGCATAATTTTAGGAGGTAATTCCACTGTCACACACACTCCTTTGTGCAGAAATACATTTTAAGGGCAATGAGAGGTGCCCATTGACAAACCTGATGTAAGCAACAATTTAAAAAATTAGGCATGGTTACAAAAAGCCCCACAGTTCGTTTACTTCCTTATGAGTTTGATGTGAAGAAAACAGATACAATTTGAACATAGCATAAATGTCAAAAATTTCACCAGCTGTTTACAACTTAATATTACCCTTTCACAGAAAGGATAAAGATATCAGGTAATACAAATGCTTGACCAACTTTCATATGAATTACAAGAACAGTCAGTCAGATATAATCGATTGATAACGCCTAATGTTCCATAAAAGAACTTCTGAAAAGGTAATATCTGCGTGTACTTGTGTGACATTTATTAATGTTGTATCATAGATTAAGGTAAACTAAAAAAAAGTAAATAACCAACACCTGTCCATATTTTACTAAGAACATAAATAATATTCTGAACTTACTGCCACATTCCAGATCATAACACATTGTTATATATATAATCTATTATGTGCACAATAAACTAATATTTAATTCTTATAATAAAATATCTTAAGTAAAAAAAGTGGTAGTATGCTTCCTAGGAGAAATCTATCTCCAAATATAAAATAAAAAAATTGATAGCTAATAATCAGAAGGAATCCAGCATTACCATTGATCTCATTTGATGATGATTATTGGGATCAGACTTGATTACTTTAACCTATCACATTTTATCTGGTGATAATAAACTACTGAACTTTACGTTCTGAAGACAGATGTTAATGTAGTTGGAAGAATGGGTAAACAAGACCAGATGTGATATAGCATGTTCAACAAAATTTCAATCTTAAACAAAAATCAGGCTGAATTAAAATCAGGATACACGTTTTATTACAGAAGAAAGATGAAAGAAAAATGTGGTGTAGCTTTCTGTGGTAAACAGGAAAACTGAAAACAGTACTACAGATATCAAGGATATACTAGACAGGCTGCAAAAGACTTCTTTATAAATAAACAAGAAATATTCCCTAGAGATTATTCAGGTTTGCACACTAACCTACTTACATTCTCAGGGTATGCACAAAGGTTTATTGACATTAATATATGATAACTGTCCCTCCTTCTACATGATGACACTGGGGATTTTAATGTGAGTAGGAAACAAATAAGGAATGATCCTTCAGTGAGAAGAATTGTATGGTACCAGAAAAGACAGAAATCATGCATTAGTGTCATTTTGAGACAAGAGTAACGTGTTTGTTCTTAACACATTCTTCCAGGAGACCAAAGAAAATACAAACAGTATATGAGACTGCCAAGGACGAAAAATAACTCGAAACGAAATTGACTGAAAGTCATCAACGGTCAAGATATTGTACAGGACGTGACAATCCTCACCATCTTCAGAATTTCAGATGACTTTAAACTAGTAAGAGGCTGAGCTGTGAAGGTAAATGCACTAAGAAACAAGTTCATTAGAAATGAGAACTTGTTTTAAGAATAGGCTGGCAATACATGATTAAATTAAGCAACAACAACAGCATCTTGTAATTGTCAAATACGTCGGCATAGACAAAAGTAGGACTCATTTCGTAAAGATTGCAAACAGAAAAACGTAATGTAGGTATGAAGAATGCAAAACTAAAAAATCAAATAGTACATGGCAGTTATTAAACAGAAGATGGGAATTCCGATCACACTGAATTAGAAACATGACAGAATATGCTTATTTAAACAAAACTATTTGATAATGTCTTGGAAAGGATTTGCGAGGACACAGTGAAAATTTTGTAATACAGAAACCATTGAAAACACTGAAACATGGCAGATGGCACAGAGGAAAATTTGTACAGGCATCGAAAGATCTCTTAAAATGTTTTATTAGGAAAACATTAGGCATTAGAGACAAGCGTCCTTTCGACGACACCGACTCTCTGCCTAAAAATCCTAGCTTCTATTCTCATCGAAGAAACATTTTTCAAAAGTCCTCGATTTGCTCACTGCCAGTCAGAGTATTTGATATAATAAAATAATGACTGTGAATACAACGATGACGGTGCTGCTGATGAAGTCGCTTCCACTTTAAAGATTACATAAAATTTTCCGCGGAAAACTGAAAAAAATATACCGAATACATAATAATTGAATGGATGAATTTCAAACATAAGCTTCTTGCTTCAAATTAGACATAATAGCAAAAGGTAGAAATGTTAAAGTGGACTTACTATCGCTTCATTCTGCTAATGTATAATAAGCTATCATATCTTTCCAAATTTATTAATTTGTTGGAGAGTTATAGAGTTGTGTAGAAATAATAAATCCTGTAAATAAGTTAGAATCACAGAGGAGCCAACGAAATACTTACTGAATTGGGACTGCTCCAGGAGTTGCGTGCACCACGACCACCACACTTGTATTAATAACAAAAGAAGGGTCAGCATTGGTAACTGAAGTAGAAATCTTTATTTTTACTGCAAATCGATTTTGATCGCTGCTTGTCAGTCTGCCTTTGTACCTGCCTTAATGACAAGTACTCTTCGTTGATGTGTGCAGATACTGAGTTTGACTGAATGACTATAAATACAACGATGGCGGTGCTGCTGATGAAGTCACTTCGACTTTAAAAATTGTAACTTTCTTTTAAAGAAAGGGTGAATATAATAAACTTTACGATTACGTTGAATGAGGTCTGATCTGTGGTATGGATACCGAACTCGACTTGTCATGTTGCGTTTTTCAACTGCAAGTGTTGTGCTTACTCTACGTTATTGTTAGCAAAACTATACACGAATCGACTTGGCAATGCAACTCCCAATACCAATAACGAAATACAGTCAGTTCAAAATACATTCATCCCCTTATGCGGTGAATCATCTGGCCCTGTTCAAAACTGATAACTTTGGTCCCTGTGCACCTAACAAATAAATTAAACTATCTTACCTCCAGAGCAGCAACAGAGTAAAGCGATATATTTTGATATCACATACAAAAAATATGAATATGCTAATTACGGGCTCAGCAGTGTGTAATACTGTCCATAAAGCGTGAAATGCACATGAAATTCATTTGGCTGATAAACTAGAACATATGGCCTGGACTGGGAGGCAGTATTGATTATGGTGATTTACTAACACTCAGTTTTTTTAGCAAAAGTATATTGCAAGTTACGTTTGTTTTTTCAAAAACATCTGACAATTGAAGCTGCAATACTCACAACTGGTTCACAAACAATGAGATTTAAACAGCAGGTATTATCTAACTTCATTAATCCAACATAAATGTAAACCTCTGTTAACAAATCTTAAAAGCATTACAAAAATGAAATATGTAACTAGTCCAAACCATTTACGTACATTCTGGGTTACTCAACAATTACAAATTATCAGCCAACTCATCTATACTAATGCGCTGCCAAAACAAAAAGTCATAATTATTTAAATCTTTAACTTATTTGCCTGAAGATTTATGCTTCTACGTTCAACAATATTGACATACCTAAATTAATCAATCTCTTGGCTGCTTCACACAGCACACCACAAAAATTGCCTAGTCCATTGTCTTTCCCTCACAGACAGCTACCTACAACTGTGCGCCCAGTGCTCTCTTACTCCAACAAAGCAGTACAGTATCTTTGGCTCTATGATCGCGCACGGTCAGCGATCCACATTATCGAGCCTATCACAGAAATTCATCGTTTATAGTATACAAGTTTCATTTAATTTATTAATATTCTTATCTTAAAAAAATGGTTCAAATGGCTCTGAGCACCATGGGACCCAACTGCTGAGGTCATTAGTCCCCTAGAACTTAGAACTAGTTAAACCTAACTAACCTAAGGACATCACAAACATCCATGCCCGAGGCAGGATTCGAACCTGCGACCGTAGCGGTCTTGCGGTTCCAGACTGCAGCGCCTTTAACCGCACGGCCACTTCGGCCGGCTTTCTTATCTTATTATGGGGCCACATACTCCTTTGACAACCCTCCAGAGGGGTTTAACAAATTTGGTGCATATTTGGAAGTACCTTGTACAAAAATGTGTGGTAAATTTATTTAACTCTATACCATCATTAAACTCGAAAAAATTGATAACACTTAGATGCACAAGTATAAATAATAATCTGGTTATAATCTGAGTAAATTGTCTCATAAAGAAGGTTGCTGGTAAATAAATCATGTAAAGCAGAATCAGTATGCAATCCTAATCACCAACATAATGGTACAGGATTGGGCAAGGGAATGGAAGAGTCATGGCTGAAGCCTATGGGCATGTTGAAGTGACTCTATCATAAAGTCCATATCTTTTATTTGTGCAGGTTCAACAACTAATAGTGACCCATATGGATCGTATTCAAGACATGTGCAGAGGCACAAGAGGTACTCAGCAACAGATTGCTGACAACTGTAGTCGATGACTACCATAATATCAGTAAAGTGATGACCATCATCATCACTGTGCTTCATGAGATTCTTCTGAGATCAAATAATATATATAGTTTCTATGTTGAAGTATGAATATCAGTAGTAAATTGCTCCAATGCCATGAACTGAGATAGGAGACTGGATAATGGAAGGTACAAAAGGTAGCAAAGGTAATGTAGTGTAACATGACCATTTCTACCTATGTCAACTTCGAGTAATCTATCTGATCGGAATAATAACAGTATCCTAATGAAATTACAGACTGGATGAAAATGGTTCAAATGGCTCTGAGCACTATGGGACTCAACTGCTGAGGTTATTAGTCCCCTAGAACTTAGAACTAGTTAAACCTAACTAACCTAAGGACATCACAAACATCCATGCCCGAGGCAGGATTCGAACCTGCGACCGTAGCGGTCTTGCGGTTCCAGACTGCAGCGCCTTTAACCACACGGCCACTTCGGCCGGCAGACTGGATGAAGCAACAATACTTTACATCAGAGTGAATAGGCAGAAGTGAAAGTGAACTATGAATAACACAACATCAAAAAGTGTGGCACCAGGCTGCGAATTAGACATAGAACAACCTAACATGAGCAGAACCTCACTGGTTCATAACACTATACTTTGGCTCTCAGTGACCTTGTATATGCAATATTGTGCTGTAATTACATAAGAAACGTAACAAGACAATGAAAAATTGAATGGTTCCAGATGACCTTGTACTTAGAATACATGTAAATCTTAATGACTAAATAGAATGGAAAAAGAGTCAATCAGAGGCGCCATGAGGTCTTTCTACATACATAAATGCTGATCTTAGTAGCTATAAAATGTTATAGACATCATATTTGTAGCTCAAAGTGGCCCAGTTTTACAAAGACATAATTTCAGCCTTAATAACTAAAAAGTGTCAAAATGTTCTTTGAGGTTCACAGTGGCCTGGTTTTACACGAGATAAATGCTTATCTTAATAGCAAAAGTGAGAGAAAACATGTTTCTGGCTCAAGGTGGCCTAGTTTTACATAGCATAAATATCAAAGCTTAGAGAGTACAATAAAATACCCTTTACCTATAACTTTATATGGCCCTCTGAGGACTATGAATAATTAATAAAGAGAATACTTAAATCGACATGGTTTTTTACAGGAACGAAGTGCATAAATAGAAGTATTACATAAAAGTATGGCTCTGTATGGCCTGCATGAATAAAATTGTTGTTGTTGTTGTGGTCTTCAGTCCTGAGACTGGTTTGATGCAGCTCTCCATGCTACTCTATCCTGTGCAAGCTTCTTCATATCCCAGTACCTACTGCAACCTACATCCTTTTGAATCTGCTTAGTGTATGCATCTCTTGGTCTCCCCCTACGATTTTTATCCTCCACGCTGCCCTCCAATACTAAATTGGTGATCCCTTGATGCCTCAGAACATGTCCTACCAACCGATCCCTTCTTCTGGTCAAGTTGTGCCACAAACTCCTCTTCTCCCCAATCCTATTCAGTACCTCCTCATTAGTTATGTGATCTACCCATCTAATCTTCAGCATTCTTCTGTAGCACCACATTTCGAAAGCTTCTATTCTCTTCTTGTCCAAACTATTTATCGTCCATGTTTCATTTCCATACATGGCTACACTCCATACAAATACTTTCAGAAAAGACTTCCTGACACTTAAATCTATACTCGATGTTAACAAATTTCTCTTCTTCAGAAACGCTTTCCTTGCCATTGCCAGTCTACATTTTATATCCTCTCTACTTCGACCATCATCAGTTATTTTGCTCCTCAAATAGCAAAACTCCTTTACTACTTTAAGAGTCTCATTTCCTAATCTAATACCCTCAACATCACCCGACTTAATTCGACTACATTCCATTATCCTCGTTTTGCTTTTGTTGATGTTCATCTTATATCCTCCCTTCAAGACACCATCCATTCCGTTCAACTGCTCTTCCAAGTCCTTTGCTGTCTCTGACAGAATTACAATGTCATCGGCGAACCTCAAAGTTTTTATTTCTTCTCCATGGATTTTAATACTACTCTGATTTTTTCTTTTGTTTCCTTTACTGCTTGCTCAATATACAGATTGAATAACATCGGGGAGAGGCTACAACCCTGTCTTACTCCCTTCCCAACCACTGCTTCCCTTTCATGTCCCTCGACTCTTATAACTGCCATCTGGTTTCTATACAAATTGTAAATAGCCTTTCACTCCCTGTATTTTACCCCTGCCACCTTTAGAATTTGAAAGAGAGTATTCCAGTCAACATTGTCAAAAGCTTTCTCTATGTCTACAAATGCTAGAAACGTAGGTTTGCCTTTCCTTAATCTTTCTTCTAAGATAAGTCGTAAGGTCAGTATTGCCTCACGTGTTCCAGTATTTCTACGGAATCCAAACTGATCTTCCCCGAGGTCGGCTTCTACTAGTTTTTCCATTCGTCTGTAAAGAATTCGTGTTAGTATTTTGCAGCTGTGGCTTATTAAACTGATTGTTCGGTAATTCTCACATCTGTCAACACCTGCTTTCTTTGGGATTGGAATTATTATATTCTTCTTGAAGTCTGAGGGTATTTCGCCTGTTTCATACATCTTGCTCACCAGATGGTAGAGTTTTGTCAGGACTGGCTCTCCCAAGGCCGTCAGTAG
Source organism: Schistocerca nitens (assembly GCF_023898315.1). Taxonomy (NCBI): domain Eukaryota; kingdom Metazoa; phylum Arthropoda; class Insecta; order Orthoptera; family Acrididae; genus Schistocerca; species Schistocerca nitens. Next base: position 364,391,186 of record NC_064621.1, read on the forward strand.
TTCCAATGGAATGTTGTCTACTCCGGGGGCCTTGTTTCGACTCAGGTCTTTCAGTGCTCTGTCAAACTCTTCACGCAGTATCGTATCTCCCATTTCATCTTCATCTACATCCTCTTCCATTTCCATAATATTGTCCTCAAGTACATCGCCCTTGTATAGACCCTCTATATACTCCTTCCACCTTTCTGCTTTCCCTTCTTTGCTTAGAACTGGGTTTCCATCTGAGCTCTTGATGTTCATACAAGTGGTTCTCTTATCTCCAAAGGTCTCTTTAATTTTCCTGTAGGCAGTATCTATCTTACCCCTAGTGAGATAAGCCTCTACATCCTTACATTTGTCCTCTAGCCATCCCTGCTTAGCCATTTCGCACTTCCTGTCGATCTCATTTTTGAGACGTTTGTATTCCTTTTTGCCTGCTTCATTTACTGCATTTTTATATTTTCTCCTTTCATCAATTAAATTCAATATTTCTTCTGTTACCCAAGGATTTCTACTAGCCCTCGTCTTTTTACGTACTTGATCCTCTGCTGCCTTCACTACTTCATCCCTCAAAGTTCCCCATTCTTCTTCTACTGTATTTCTTTCCCCCATTCCTGTCAATTGTTCCCTTATGCTCTCCCTGAAACTCTGTACAACCTCTGGTTCTTTCAGTTTATCCAGGTCCCATCTCTTTAAATTCCCACCTTTTTGCAGTTTCTTCAGTTTTAATCTACAGGTCATAACCAATAGATTGTGGTCAGAGTCCACATCTGCCCCTGGAAATGTCTTACAGTTTAAAACCTGGTTCCTAAATCTCTGTCTTACCATTATATAATCTATCTGATACCTTTTAGTATCTCCAGGCTTCTTCCATGTATACAACCTTCTATCATGATTCTTAAACCAAGTGTTAGCTATGATTAAGTTGTGCTCTGTGCAAAATTCTACCAGGCGGCTTCCTCTTTCATTTCTTAGCCCCAATCCATATTCACCTACTACGTTTCCTTCTCTCCCTTTTCCTACACTCGAATTCCAGTCACCCATGACTATTAAATTTTCGTCTCCCTTCACTATCTGAATAATTTCTTTTATTTCATCATACATTTCTTCAATTTCTTCGTCATCTGCACAGCTAGTTGGCATATAAACTTGTACTACTGTAGTAGGTGTGGGCTTCGTATCTATCTTGGCCACAATAATGCGTTCACTAAGCTGTTTGTAGTAGCTTACCCGCGTTCCTATTTTCCTATTCATTATTAAACCTACTCCTGCATTACCCCTATTTGACTTTGTGTTTATAACCCTGTAGTCACCTGACCAGAAGTCTTGTCCCTCCTGCCACCGAACTTCACTAATTCCCACTATATCTAACTTTAACCTATCCATTTCCCTTTTCAAATTTTCTAACCTACCTGCCCGATTAAGGGACCTGACATTCCACGCTCCGATCCATAGAACGCCAGTTTTCTTTCTCCTGATAACGACATCCTCTTGAGTAGTCCCCGCCCGGAGATCCGAATGGGGGACTATTTTACCTCCGGAATATTTTACCCAAGAGGACGCCATCATCATTTAATCATACAGTAAAGCTGCATGCCCTCGGGAAAAATTACGGCCGTAGTTTCCCCTTGCTTTCAGCCGTTCGCAGTACCAGCACAGCAAGGCCGTTTTGGTTATTGTTACAAGGCCAGATCAGTCAATCATCCAGACTGTTGCCCTTGCAACTACTGAAAAGGCTGCTGCCCCTCTTTAGGAACCACACGTTTGTCTGGCCTCTCAACAGATACCCCTCCGTTGTGGTTGTACCTACGGTACGGCTATCTGTATCGCTGAGGCACGCAAGCCTCCCCACCAACGGCAAGGTCCATGGTTCATGGGGGGGGGGGGGGGGGGGGGGTGAATAAAATTAGATAAATAGAATCATAGATTCAAAGTATGGTGGGGTACCATATGGGTAAGGACACAATATTTACAGGTTGTATAGCACCGTTGGGGCTTCATAAAACTATCTATTAAATGACCTATATCTCTAACAATGCGCATGTCTACAGGAATGGATATGGGAATTATTGACAAGAGCAGCACTTTATCTGTAAAGAAAATAATTGAAGGTCAATCGTCATTTGTCTTGAGTCAAAAACTGCTATGGCCAAAGTAAAGAAAAAAATGCGATTTTAGTATATGTAAGCATAAAGACAAGAGTACTAAGTGCAATATAGCTTAATGACTAGATAAATTTAACATATTACAAGAAGTCAAGAGATAAATATACAAACATGAGGATGAACAGCAGAAATAGTGGAACTTGGAAATGTGATTATTAACCTGGAAAAAAGGTAGTCATGCATGCCAATATAAGAAGGCAATATCATAAACAATGTTAAAGGACTGGTGAAAAAAAATTTCTTTAGGTGTAACGTCTCGGTGCCAGTCTTCCACAAACATCTCCAATTACTTGGCGCAAGGTAAGACAGATTTTCCTAGAATGAACACAACACATACAAAATACATATTAACATGATAGAATATCATAAAGAAAAACATCAGTATATCAATATAATCCTCATTATTGGAGTGCAGCTCATGGTATGAACTCTTATTGAACATCAATATTCCGTCATTATTTTTAAAAAAATGGTGCAGCTCATTAAATATCCGAACACACAATGCAGAGAAAAATATTCTTAATCAATCTTTATAGGCAATCTGCCTAATTGATCTAGTACACTAAGAGGAAAATGTTTATAAAAGGCCTGCCAGGAAACAGTGAGAAAAGTGTCAGTGGTGTTTGATTGCCTATAAGCTTCTCATGTCGTGCTTTCTATGTAGTGCATTTCCTGCACTTTCATGTGCTTCTAATTATGAGCGTAATGTCTTGTTTGAATACAATAAGCCTTTGGTACATAGGTTCTGCAAAATATATAAAATGGATGAGTATGTGTAATGGACATGAGTTACAGGGCACATTGATTTCTTAAATCTACATAGGTGAAAGCAGGTAAATTAGTAACATCATCAAGTACAAGAGACATAGCAAATTAGAGTATAAGACTGCGGATAAATGATACATGGCAACATCATAAAATGCAAAGAGTGACTAACCTAACAAAAAAATTAAGGTAATACATTAGACAATTACGTAAATGTCAGTAGTAAGACTGTCTTGTCTAGGGTGTGTAATAATGGAAAAGTGAAGTAGCACAGCATCATAAAAAGGCACATTTCATGGTAGCAGTAAAGACAACATAGCATCAGAAATAAATGAAAATAAGATATATAGATGATATATACAAAAAGGACACAAATACTTATTACATAAAAAAATGTTTGAGTCACAGTTTGCAGCTGGATACATGTCAAAATATATGGTGTCTCTTTCAGTTGTTGTTTTCACGCACATGCGTATGAAAACAGAATATGTGCAAGGCCTAGGCTAACAGTAAGAGAACTGACCTGCAAGATTCTCCCTACCGGGCACGTCGCCACCTAATGAAATGCTGAATGATCAAGGAAAAGTAAAAATAAGGTACCAATGGAATTGTATAAGCAAGAGAATTATGTAAGGATGGGAAATGCATCAGGTAAAAAATTTGTGTTGTGTCGTATTATTATGTACCCTCAAATGGAAAGCATATGTAAAAGCTGACAATATAAACACGCAGTTCTGTAAAACAAATTTGGCAATTAGCATAGTTCCTGAAAAATACGAATAAATATTATATTAAACTGAAAGGCGAAAAGATATGTTAATAGCAGTAGTGTAATGTCTTCAGAATACAAGATGTCGAACTGAAATAATAATTTATGTCATCAAAATTGGTGCATGTCAATAGCGTGAATAACGTGGCTGGTTACATACCAAGTTCGTAGAATAAATGCCATAAAAGTGTCTTCTGAAATTCTTGGTGTTGAAATAAGCGTGGGTATAATTTCGTTCATAATCGCATCCATATTCTTGGCGCTAGAACTTACCTTATTGGTATTTCAGTACTTCTGACTATTGCTATCCGATGGAAATGGAAATTCAGTACATATCCAGTATATATTCAGGTGTTGCATAGCTACAAAAGACGTAAAAAATAGACAAATCCAGTCTAGTAGTATCAAAATCGTGTGTAACGTCGCAGTCCGGGAAAGCAAAATCTTGATGATGAAGTCCCATACTCCTTGAATGAGCGTAGGGGAACTATGTGGGAAACCCGCACCACTGTTCTAGGCAAGATCCTAGTGGAGGTGATTTGCCATTGCCTTCCTTCGACCGTAACGAGGGAGAATGTTGATGATAATGAAGACGACACAACAACACACAGTCATCTCGAGGCAGATGAAACTCCCTGACTCCACCGGGAATCGAAACCGGGACCCCGTGCTCTGGAAGCGAGAACGCTACCGCGAGACCACGAGCTGCCCACAGCAAAATTGTACAAAAAGTTATTTATGTGATGGCAGAATCTGCTATGTCGTATTTACATAGCGCAATATAAGTGATCCAGCTCTGTGTTTGGCTTGGCAAAATATTTTTGAGATGATTAGTTTTGGAAATCGATGTATTCAAATAAATCTGTTTGACAATTTGGCGCTCGTGGTATTCAGCTCTGGATGTTTGTCTGCTGATTTGCTGCTGATAACTTGGCGAGTAATTTCGTAGGATCTGTGCACTGCTGTTAAATCCGCTTGGCTTTGCGAGTAAAAGGAAGTAGGTTTGACGGCAGTGGGCATGAGGAGCAGAGTTTTGTTTTGGTCGGCGTAGCGCTACATTGCTTTGAAGTAAGCTGTGGCGTGCCGCTGTGCGGTGCGACGGTATCGCTGGTTTCAATGACGGCATGGGACTTGCCTGTTGCAGATATCACACCTTGTTTGCTGGTTTCAATGACGGCATGGGACTTACCTGTTGCAGATATCACACCTTGTTTGTCCGTGGTCTCTATTTTTTTTTATGGTGCTTAATATGGGTAATAGATTATTCCTCAGCAAAATTTTGCTCAGTATTGACGATGGGTTTTTTAATCGTATGTGAGGTTTGCAATGTGGCAACGTCTGTAATGGGCTCTATGGAATTATTTTCTCTGGCCTTACAAAAATGAAATATCTAACTAGTCTTTTTCTCGAAATCGTTTACGTACATTCTGAGGTTACTCAACAATTACAAAATATCAACCAACTCATCTATACTAACGTGATGGCAAAATCATAATTATTTAAATCTTTAACTTATTTGCCTGAAGACTCCCGCTTCCAACTTGAACAGTATTGACATACCTAAATTAATCTAACTCTTGATGGCTTCTCACAGTAAACCACAAAAATTGCCTACTACATCGTCTTTCCCTCAGAGACAGCTACCTACAACTGTGCACCCAGCGCTCCCTTACTCCAAAAAAGCAGTACAGTATCTTTGGCTCTGTGATGGCGCGCAGTCAGCAATTCACATTATCGAGCCTATCAGAGACATTCATCGTTTATAGTATATTAGTTTCATTTTATTTATATTCTTATCTTGCTCCGGTCTGTAATGGTTCTGTATTTGCGAAACCATTACCACCTGCTAACCCTATTTTTCGATACTGTAGAGTAATGAATATTTTTCTACGTAATGTCTCATATTTTTCACTCTATTCAAATTTGGTTTCATTTTTATATGTATGTACGTCGATATTTTGAGATGCTAAAATCGATATAATATCTAGTGTGAATATCTTTGTACGTATTGTTATCTTTGATGCTGGTTTGTGAGTCAAGTTGAGTAGTCAAGTTTTTGTGTTGAATATGAACAGTCTTGATTTTGTGTTGGAGTTATGGACAATGAAAAATGTAGTGAGTTTTATTAAGAGCAGTAACGGCTGTGAAATTGTATGATGAAGTAATGTTTTGAACATGCAAAAGTATAAAAAATTTAATAAATGTGAACTTTTGAAACATAAATCATCAAATTAATCCTGAAAGATTGTCTTCGTAAGTTCTTCAAGTTGGCGTAATTAACATCTGAGTGCCTTTCGCACCAACAGCGATAGTCATGCTACATGGACAACATTTTTAATTACGAGCCAAAGCCAGAGCGATATCGTCGTTGAATTACAAATACATGATAAGTGATATTATTGTTAATTTTCTTCAGTGACAGTAATCAACTGATGTAGCAATACCTGCCACATTAAAGACGTTTTAGTTGCACAACAAAAAGATCATACTTTGAGTGCACAATGTGATAATTTTTGAACTAATTAACTATTGGTGGAGGTATTGTTATAGGTGTCACATACAAGTGCGCCCCAGTATATTCCTTTCAAGACCACATAAAATTTTCTGCAGAAAACTGAAAAATATCTACCGAATACATAATAATTGAATGGATGAATTTCAGTCTTAAGCTTATTGCTTTAAATTAGGCAAATGGCAAATGATACAGACGCTAAAGTGGGATTACTATCGCTTCCTGCTGCTAATGTACAACAAGCTATCATATCTTTCCAAATTTATTAATTTTTTGGAGAGTTACAGAGTTGTGTAGAAATAACAAAGCCTGTAAATAAGTTAGAATCACCGAGGAACAAACGAAATACTTACTGAATGGGGGCTCCACGAGGAGCTGTGTGCACCATGACGACCACCACACTAATATTAATAACAAAAGGAGAGTCAGCATTGGTAACTGAAATAGAAATCTTTATTTTTACTGCAAATCGATTTAGATCGCTGCTTGTCAGACTGCCTTTGCAACTGCCTTTCTGACAAGTACTCTTCATTGATATGATCCTACCCAGCTTCGCACAGATAACACTAAGTATCAAACGCTAGACTGCTTGGATGGTGCAGCGTTAGTAACTTTCACGCAGAAACACTCGTCATGGATCACCATATTTGTGAATGAAAATAGTATCTAAACCCCAGAGTAGTGCCTGAGATAAGCCCTAATGAACAGACAGAAACCGCAAAGAGGGGCTTTAATTTATGTATGTATAGATAGATTGTGAATTACTGAGGTTATTGTCTTTAGTTATTGTTTTTTTATGATTTAACATACTTTTATTTTTATTTATTGCCTTCTGTATGAAAAATTGAAAACATGCGCGGAAAAATGAGGTAATCTTCAAATGTAAATATTTAGAGATAAGTGTTGCCATCTGTTGTTGGGAAAGGGAACTATCAAAATTGACATTGGTCTCACTCTTCAATATTACTTAGGGGTGAGACCAATGTCAATTTTGACAGTTCCCATTCCCAGCAATAGATGGCATCACTTATCTCACTAAGCTTCTATATTTGAGAGTTAGCCCTTTTTTCCCCACATGTCTTCAGTTCTTCTTGTAGAGTGAGTATACTTTTTTCCTTTGCTGTTAAGGTACAAGAGTGCTATTTCTCTTTTTATTCCAGTGTGGGGTGATATTCTTTTATTAGATGTTCTGTGTATGTGGAGTGGACCAATTCACTCTTTAGTGCCACCACACGTTCTTTGGAGTTCATTAAAATTTCTTCATCAACCTTCTAAATTTAGGGCTGTAGCCATTACATGTTAATCCATATCCACCTGACCTGTTGTAGTTAACTTTCACTACTGTCGCAGTTATTAATTTTAATTCACATTTTGCTGCATCGAAACTCACTGTCCACATCCAAAGTCCATGTCAGAATATGTGTTATCGTTCTTACGTATTAATATTTGCTACGACCTAAGTATGCTTCTTCCTTTTTTTTTTTTTTCGAAGAGGGCGCACTGCACTAAGTGCATCTCAATAGTTAGTTGTAGTCAGCAAATGCGAAGCGCTTTCGAGACAAAGGCAGGTTTACAGTGTTTCCATTGCGCAACAGACAGCAAAAATTAAATAATAAAACAGGGAGCAATGAGTTTTTCCAGGGCCAGTTTATCACTTAAAAAGTTCAATGATTCGCTGCATTGAATTCAAACAGAATTCTTGCCATTACGAATGTTTGAACATACAGCTTACATTGACAGGAAGCAACATTCTTTTGAATAACAATCATTATTTTTATCAAGATAACTTTCAATACTTTCACACAGTTTTTGATAAAATAAAATATCCACACTTTAGGTCCATACACTCTCTTAGCCTCTTCACAACACTCACACATCAAACCATAACTGAATAATTATTTTAAAGTGATTACTTTTACATCATCCAATTATTGTAACGCGAGCAAACAAAATTCTAGAAAACAATTTATATGAGCCGCATCTTTTTGGTTACAGTTTTAAATGAGGTTATAAGTGAGTGCATCACAATCTCTAGCTCTGTTTTATAGTAACAGAAAAGTTATTATGAGTTTTAGGTAACAATTTTATATCTCCGAAAGTACTGAAGGTAATGAACTGAGGTTTTAACAGTATTGTTGTAATAACAGTAAATGTCTGTATATGGAGTTAGAAAAGATCGAATAAAATTTTAATACTATTTATTTAGTTTCATAGGGAGTGAGGGTAACGTACGGATCGCACACCAAGCCAGTCCACTGCTCCAACGCTCAACATCAGCTGCTCGAATGTAGGACAAAAGAACTACTCTCTCTCGCGGCTACTCGGCAACACCCACTCTCAGATCTTTTACGTCACTGTGAAGAATAAAGACTCGGAGTAATGTGCTCCGTTACGCATTTTACACTCTTCATTTGTATTACGTTCCACGTCTTACACAATAACATTTGTGTCATCTCTGAAAACAAAGTTTTTGACTCATCCGACATGTTAAGTGGCAGATCACTGTCATACGCTGGAGCGCAAATCATAAGAACGAAAACAGCTTCCACATTATGTCTCATTACCAAGTAACAAGGCTCAATTAAATTTGGACCATAGATAGAGAGAACTTCTGCAGTATGGTGTAGAAGGAAACTGAAATAAATACACAATGAGACGAATAGAAATGACACTTTTATTGGAGGACAGTAGTTACGCTAAAGTCATTGCGATTCATAGCAGCCCCCTCGACATTACAAAAGGCGGGACATGGTACTTACTAGGGTGTGTCATCACTAAAAACGGCAGTGCGTGCCCTACAACGTGCTCCCATGCTGACCATAACATTGTTAAGGAGATCTTGGGAGCAGGGCGTTCCATTAGTTCACTAGTATGTTGGACAACTACTAGGTTCTGCTTGGTGCATGCGGACATGCTGCAGTAGGTCTCCTCAACGCAACCCACACTTGATCGAGGGATTTAAACTGGGAGAACTGGCAGGTAAGTCCATTCACCGAATATCCTCTCGTTCCAAGAGAGCCTCCGACTATTTAGTATAAAACACTATTTGTTTATGGTTGATCTAAATTTTTTATAATTTTTTGCTTTAAAATTTTCGCATATTGGTGCTATATTTTCTGTATATGTAAACTAAAGTGTGTTATACTGGAGGATGAAGTTCTTTGTATTCTATGTGAGTAATGTATGTAAAATACTATGTACATTGTTTATTATGTTAAATAATTTTCCGACGACATTTTGTATTTAAAAATATGTCTATATACACTGTTGATGTAAATTTGACAATTGTAAGAAATGGTCACGCTTAGGAACAATGTAAGAAATAGGCGTTATGTAAAGGGCAGTGTGGTTTTGTTTGAAACGAAAGTGGCTCTGGGGAGTGGAAAAGATGACAAGGGCGAATTGGCGCACTACCTAGAGCGGGGACCAGAAGTAAGTCACACAGTCTGTAGGCAGTAGTGATTGAGGCAACACTCTTGTGGGACAAGAGAAGCTTTGCCTGCGAACTTACACATAAATGGCCCGGTTGAAGACTGCAAATGGCTCACGGCATAGCTGCGAGTTGTTGGGGTACTGTAGGTAAAACTGAACGACGACTTGCAGGCCGTACTGTGGACAGAGTAGCCGCTATAACTGTTTGCCACACTCGAGCCTATAGATACCAGACAAGGATTTTTGTTTTAATGTTTTACTTTTGTACAGCGTGAACCATTAATTTAAACTGTGTTTTATTAGTGAATAATCATTCTTGAACTTAAAAGAAACTGTTCCATCCTGTTATTTCATGCTAATCATACACCTATGTAGGGGTCAAAAAATGGTTCAAATGGCTCTGAGCACTATGGGACTCAACATCTTAGGTCATAAGTCCCCTAGAACTTAGAACTACTTAACCTAACTAACCTAAGGACATCACACACACCCATGCCCGAGGCAGGATTCGAACCTGCGACCGTAGCAGTCCCGCGGTTCCCAACTGCAGCGCCAGAACCGCACGGCCACCGCGGCCGGCCTATGTAGGGGCCCTTCCTGGTGTTTGATTAATCCGAGTATCCTGTTTTACAGTCTTATGAAGAGAAAAGTTAATGCAAAAAGGCACCATTTATATTGATTTTGTGTAAATAATGAGATATACGTGTGAGGGATTAAATCCTGTAGTAATGAAATTACGTCTCAGTAATGGTCGAGTGTAAAATGAATAGAGTTAATATAAATGTAATTTTGCATCATTAAGTTAAAGAGTTAATAAATATTTTCATCCTGAGCAATAGTTAAAGAAAAGTTGTCTTATTTGTTTTACTAAAAGGTGTAACGAATATTTTAGTAAGAGTAATAACACGTCCATGCTGTAGAACATCACACGAAAATAAATTCAAACTATTCTTGTTTTAAAAGTTTTCTTAACTATTGCAAAGTATTATAGTAAAAGTTTTCTTACGTAAAATTCAGTCAGAGTGAAGCAAAGTTACTACAATCTGTTAAATGACTGTACAGAGTTAGTTCAAGGAGTAATAGCTTTTGAAAGTATATTCCAGTAAGAAAGAGGTTTCCTTGAAGTGAAATGTTCAGTATAAAACGTGTGTGCTTTAGTAGCTAAGTATTTTAGTATTTAAGTTGGTTGGTTATGGAAAGCGCGTTTCTAATGGTCCCGCCTGGCTTTTTTTCTTTTTTTTTTTTTTTAGTCAAATAATTCAGTGTCTGCACCAATAGTGTTTACGTGGAGTAATATTCACTCGAAAAAGCGACTTAAACAGTACCAAGAAAGGAGGCAAAATTCATACAACTGCTTTTCCAATACTTCGCTGTTTCGTTGCCTGAATAGACTGGCGATCGTTAGTACATATTTTAAGCCACTACATGAACTTGGAACTGAGTTGTCCTAGCTTCAATATAAAACTATACATACTGCGATTCTTTCCAACCGCTGAGTAATATCTTAGCAAAAGAATTGAATAGTTTGATTTACTTATCCATTAGACACAACACACGGTCCAATCGTGTAAAAATAGTAACTCTATTGATTGATTCCTCTTAGCAGGACTATCCTCCCGCAGCAGTATTCTAAAAGAGGACGGACAAGCGTAGTGTAGGCAGTCTCCTTAGTAGATCTGTTACATTTTCTAAGTGTCCTGCCAAGAAAACGCAGTCTTTGGTTAGACCTCCCCACATTTGCTATGTGTTCCTTCCAATTATACGCGGCAACATAGAGACAGGGTTTTCTGTTATTTGAGTAAAAGCTTACTAAATTATAATATTAGTTGTAGTGTTATAAGTTTGATGCCATTCATAAAACTGAAGTCAGGGCAGAATGTACCCGTGAAAGAAGCATGTGGGAAAGGAGTACAGGCTCACAGTACCGTTGACCGGTGAGTATCCGTGTACAAAGATTATTCCCATGTGACATTATGCCTCCCCGCACCATAACACCTGGACCACAAAAAAGATCATTTTCGACAAAGTTGGACGTATCCTCACTTGGTGAGAGGTAGGAACACGTAAAGCACCCAGGAACATTGTCGTACATGATCGTATTGGTGGTTCAGATGTTAGGATGTATTGCAGCACATCCACATGCAGCCACAATCATTAAGCAACTGTAAACAACGCTGCTGGGGAAATGGAACGCCCTACCGCTAGTATTCCTCACCAAACTTGTGGTCAGCAAGCGGGCTCATTGCAGAGCATGCATTGCCTTTCGTGGTGATCACACAAGCTATAGAGAACCGTGTCCCAGCGTTTGTCATCTCCAGGAGACCATCATAAATCGCGGTGACTTCAATGTGATTATTGTCTTTGAATTGAAGTGTAATTTCTGTTCGTCTCACTGCGCATTTCTTTCAGTTACCTTTTGTACTATACTGTAGCAGTTCTTTCTGAGTATGGTTCAAGTTTCATTGCGCTGTGTTACTTGCCAGTGACAAATCATGCCAGATTTACTTTCACCTTTAAGTTTTCGACAAGTGTACATCGAGAAAAGCAAAGGGCCAATCAAATGGATGAAATGAAATGAGCGTACGGCATTGTTGGCCAGGAGGTCCCCTTCGGGTTCGGCCGCCAAATGCAAGTCTTATTTCAGTCGGCGCCACATTGGGCGACTTGCGGCCGATGATGAGGACGAAATGATGATGAGGACAACACAACACTCAGTTCCCGAGCGAAGAAAATCTCCAACTCGGCCGAGAATCGAACACGGGCCTACTGCATGGGAGACAAGCACGTTACCACCCAGCTAAGCAGGCGGACAATCAAATGGATAAAACGAGTAGGTGAAATGGAGAAATTAATTTAATATCATTTGGAATATTCGAACGGTAGAGGTTAAGACTTTATAATATTTATTGATAACGTTGGTTACATCTTTTGACACATCTTTATTTTAACAGAGTATTTCCATCTTGATGAATTTGAAGAGAACACCCGCTACAGGTCACACGTAGCGGCTCATCAGACTGACAACTTTGTTGTACACCAGGTCCCTGGCGTGGATGGCCCACATGAAGTCGAGGTGGTTAAACGTGTCCTGTGTAACGAGGAAGCGGCCGATGCAGTTTGGCAGCTGCTTGTACAGTCTGTCGACGTCCTGGAACAGAAGTAATGGGTTTTCAGCAAGCGCGTGAACCATGACATTGAAATGAGCGTCACGGCCTCCAGTCCTAGTTTGCCCGCAGGTTATCAGCTTATTCTGTTGTGCATAATATATATTAGAATATTTCTTGTTGTGTTATAAAGCAGATGACTAAATAATGGGAAGTTGATACATGATGCTATGTTCATGTATTTATCAATCATTACATTTCGTCCTAGAACGAATCAGATCGCTGATTAGAAAATTTCTATAAGAAAGATTAATAACAAACGAAAAGAGGGTTGGGTTGTTTGGGAGAGGAGACCAGACAGCGAGGTTATCGATCTCATTGGATTAGGGAAGGACGGGGAAGTCGGCTGTGCCCTTTCAAAAGAAGCATTCCGGCATTTCCCTGGAGCGATTTAGGGAAATCACGGTAAACCTAAATCACGATCGCCAGATGCAGGATTGAACCGTCACCCTCCCGCATGCGAGTCCAGGGTGCTAGCCACTGCGCCACCTCGCTCGATAACAACAAAAGAAAACTTTGTGAGGGTGTATAAGAATAAATAACACATTACTGAGAAAAATTCTACATCTACATTTATATTTATACTCTGTGAACCATTGTGAAGTGTTTTTGAAAGATATAGCAACTATTTTACTGTACAGTAAGTTTTATTCCACAATCTAGATTTCAGTCTTAAGTCATTATAAAGTGTTACAGGTATTAAAAATTATTAAACTTGAGCAGAACACAAGTCATCGTCACAATATGTATCTTCGGTTATATAAACCAATTTTGTCAAAAGTAAATGTACACTGTGAAGTGCATGGCAGAGGATACATCCCACTGTACCAGTTATTAGGGTTTCTTCCCGTCCCATTCACTTATGCATCACAGGAAAAATGATTCTTAAAATGCTTCTGTGCGTACTGTAATTAAACATATCTTATCCTCACGATCCCTACTGGAGCGATATGTATGGGGTTGTAGTATATTTCTAGACTTATCATTTAAAGCTTGTCCTTGAAGTTTTGTTAGTAGACTTTCTCGAGACAGTTTCCGCGTATCTTGAAGACTCTGCCAGTTCAGTTCTTTCCACATCTCAGTGCCACTCTCCCGCGGGCCAAACAAACCTGTGACTATTCGTGCAGCCCTCACTGTATACGCCCAACATTCTCTGCTAGGCCTGTTTGGTATGGGTCCCAAAATCTTAAGCAGAATTATAGGAGGGGTTGCACAAGTAATTTTTAAGCAATCGCCATTGTAGACTGATTGCATTTCCCCAATATTCTACCAATAAACAGAAGCCACATACCCGCTATACTTACGACAGAACCTATGCGATCGTTCCACTTCATGTCCCTAACAAGCGTAACACCTTAGTACTTGTGCGAGGTGTGACCCACAAATATTATTAGGATGGTGTATAAGTTCGTAGCGTTTTTGTTTTGCATGTTGGTATTCCGGTTGCTGTGTGTTCATTTATCGATTGACGTTTTTTATTTGTAATTCACTATTGCTGTTTGAGTGTACATATCGTCATTTTGACATTTCGAGCTTGTTGATGGACCCGTATACGCTACAAAATGGAGTGCCGAGTGGAGAAATCGGAACATTTCTGACATGTTTTTCTGACTGAGTTTAATAGAGGGGTGACAGCAGCGGAGAGCTAGAAACATTTGCGCCATGAAGGAGGATAATGCCTAAACACGGAGCACGTCAATGAATTGTTTTCTCCTTTTAAGGAGAATCGTTTTGACATTAGAGACCTTACGGATATGATGAAGCTCGTTTAAACGCATTTAATCCACAATGATAGCGTCAGTGTGCTCGAGAACTGGCAAATATGATGAACTGTGATCATTCCCAGTTCGTTCGACGTTTGCGTGCAATGGAGAAGATTCAAAAAGCGGGTGTATGGGTACCACACGCCCTACGCCAAAATCACAAAACTCAGCGGGCGGCCACATGTGCGCATCTGCTTGCTAGTCATCAATTGGCTGATGAACGAGTTCGTCACCACAAAACCACGTGATTTCTACAGTCGCGGAATCCAAAAGTCGGCGATGGCAGATTGTTGTAAGAAGTGAAGGAGAATATATTACTGGTGACTAAAGCCTCTGTTATGTGTATCTGTTATGCTTATTAAACGTACGGAAAAATGCTGCTAATTTATGCACTAATCTAATGCATTCATCGGAGACTATCTCTTTTTCGTTTTGTGAATCACAATCTTTTTGAATATTTAAAGCAAGCTGCCAGTTATTGCACCACTTGGAAATCTTATCTAGGTCTGATTGAATATTTGTACAGCTTCGTTCATAATGTACTTCGTTGCAGATAACTGCATCATCTGCGAAAAGTGTGAGATACTATTAATATTGTCCGCAAAGTCATTAATATACGACATGAACAGCAAGAAACCCAACACACTTCCCTGGGGAACATTCGAAGTTAGTTCTAAACCTGTCGATGGCTTTCTATCCAAGATAACATGCTGCGTCCGCCACACCAATAAATCTTTAATGCAGTCACACATTTCGTCTGATACCCCATATGATCGTACTTTTGATAAAAAAATTCTCAACTAATGCGAGGAACTCTTATAGAAGCTAGAAGGAGCATGCCATAAGCCACAAATCTTTTTTCTATCTAGTGTTCACAGAATGAATATTGCACTTTCTTCCGAATGGGCCAATACTGTCAACAACAAATCCCATAATGGAAATTTGTACAGGGACTGCTGAGTTGGAATTCCGGCACCCCTGAATAACGTCCTGCACGCAGACCACTGACACCGCAGATCAGGCAAAGCGCTCTTTTTTGGCTGAGAGTATTCTTGGTGAGTGTACAGAATTGTTCCAAAATGTACAACAATGAGAGATAACAGAGTGAAAGGAAGGAAAGTGAACAGGTCCCCGTGTAGCACTGTCAGAGCCAGTGGAGATCATTCTTGTAGCGAAGACAGCAGCATTCAGTTTCTGCACAATATTTTGAACTTTATGCATGCAAGTGAGTCTTCCATCTACTCTCAGTCCTAGGAATTACCGGTTCAGAAGTGGTATATACTGATGGCTCTATAATCGACAGACGAACCGTTTCTGCCTACACACGTTTGGGTTCAACGAACTACGATCCCTGCCGAAGGGATGCCGTATATTCACTGCTGAACTGGTGGCCATTACTCGAGCCCTAAGCCATGTTTGTTCCTGCACCGGTGAGGCGTTCTTAATCGGCAGTGACTCCCTGAATAGTCTTCAGGTTATCGACCAGTGCTACCTTCCACACGCAGTGGTTGTGACTATCCAGGATCTTTTTTATGACCTCCACCAAGAAAGATGGTCTTTGTCTTACCTCAGGTCACATTGGGATCACATGGAATGAATATTCTGATCAGTTGGCCAAGTTGGTTACCAGTATGCCGAGTCTGGAGGTGGGGGTACCGGAACTGGACCTTCGGTCGACTGTGCGCCATCAGTTGTTGGAGGCTTGGAACACGGACTAGTGTGCCCTGGTTTCTCCAAATAAACTACAAACCATAAGGGGTATCACGACTGTTTGGCTGTCTTCCCTTCATGCTTGTCACAGTGAACATACTATTCTCTATCGGCTTCACAGTGGCCACACTTGACTGACCCACGGCCACATCCTCCGAAATAAAGTCCCATCGCACTGTCGGTGTGGTGCCCGTATGGCGGTGGTCCACATCTTACTGGGCTGCTCTAATTTGGACACATTACGGAGAAACCTTAAACTTGCTGACATGCTAGCTCTGGTGCTAGCGGACGACCCCAAAGCGGCTGATCTGGTTTTACGTTTTACCCGTGAAAGTGGTTTCAACTCCTCTCTGTGACATTTAACACATCAGCCTCGTCGGCCGCTTGAGGTATTGGAGGGGGTATCCTGTCGCCTTCTCCGATCCCAGAGGCACATGGCTGTTCTCGCTCCTGCCCTTCCCACCTTTTTAATTTTTCTTATTTTTTTATATCTGTCGTTGGTTTACTGTCTCTTTCCTGAGAATTTTTCCCAGTTATCCGTATTACTAGTTTTCTTGTGGTAATGGAGGGTATGGAAGTATCGGTCAGATACAGAGGATGAAAGGGTGTGCCTACCATCGCATGACGTATCCTGGGGGCCTCCAACTGCTTTCTGGACTGAACAGTTCTCCCACATTCATTCTTTTACCCCTCTCTCATTTCTCCTTGCTTCATTATCTTGGTTTACTTAATTATAGGGTACAGTTGGTTCATCGGGATTTTTCTTTTGTATCCTTCCTCTCTGGAGACTATTCTTGACTTGAGGGACAGATGACGTCGTAGTTTTGTCTCTCTAACCCTGCTTATCCACCCATGCTAAGAATTTAAAATCCTCGTCTTCAGTTATTGTTTGACCACGTTACGGATGTAAAATTTCGCTTTTTCAAGAGTTCCGTTAGTTGCTGCGCCGGTTTAACATTTTTTTTTTTTAAGGCTTCTCCAGCCTGATGGTGCTTTTCAATCTGATGTAATTATTCGTTTAGCATGTTAAATATCCACTGTGAACGGAGCTGTGCAATATTGTATAGAATTTGTGCACAAGGCAGAGAAGAATGGTTTCGCTACTGGTGTAAACGAAAAAGTTGGTGCATTCCTTCCCAGTATTTGTATCTTCAGCAGGCGGAAACTGCACTGACTATTGGAAACCAATTATCTTGTTCTTAGTAAGATGTTGTAAAAGAGAAATTTTACAGAGTATTTCATATATATATACCGTCTCTCATGAAGCATACCACTGAGCACCATTCACGTCAGAAACAAATTTTCTTACCACTTTTACCTAGACTGCAAAGCTGCAAATCTGTCTCTGGCCTGAGAACAATACACTCTTGTCAGGAAACCATCTCTAGACTTCAGGAAGTAGCTGATTTCCTTGTATCGTTGCACACAAAGTGCGACCATTTGAGCGGCTCTACTACACTCGATGAAGTTGGAGAAATTCGATCACCTGGACGACTTTCTGAAATTCAATTGTGTATTGCCGTAACTGATAATGAGCTACCGGCATTAGCTAAACGCATGGAGGCGTACCAACAGGTGACTAGTGTATTTCGAAACCTTCGACCAAGTCTTGAACAGCAGAAGAGATCTTGAACTGAATTCAAACTATCGTCAGTACTTACCCAGAAGATTTGAAGGAAGTCCTAGTTGATGGACTGGTGCGGTTTGCTGAGCTGCTCAAAACAGATGTAGCTTCTGTTCTTGACAGCAAAAAGCTTGACCCCCTTGAACTGCAGTTTTATAAACTTTTAATATAAAACTGATTAGAATCGTATTACCCAAATTTATAAATAGCCTTACGCATTTAACTATCTTCGATAATCACCAGCTGCAGTGGAGAACGTTCTGTTTCAGCATTAAAGCACATTAAAAATGAGTTCTGGAACACCATGGGACAAGAACGACTAAACGACTCAAGCATTTGGCCACGATTTTGTCAAAGGTGGAGGGCGGGACAGGGGGTGGGTTCCGATTTGTTAAAGAAGACCCGAAAAAAGTTACGTTATTAATTTATTCTGAAAATTTCCATAATGAATGGTATAAATCCTTTTAGTCGGCAATGATTTCGGAGTTTTCACCTAATAGAGACATAATCTGGTTACTGAGAAGTGCTAGTTACTTAGGAATGCCACTTGGGAGTGGTTTGACAAACCACTAAGAACCAATCATGTTCCAATCCCTCTTCACCCTTAAAGGTCATTTTACACTCATCTTCTTTCAGTCTTGATTTGAGCTGAGAAAGTGATCAGGAATGGACAAATGCAAATTTTTCGGGAGAGTGTGATTATTACCTATAGGGCTTTGGAATAAAGGGAGCTCTGTTCGACAGAGAACCTAGAAAAATTTTGGCGGAGAATATGCAAAAAAAATCCTTGAATCATTCAACCTAACGCTTTCCCAAATTTCCTAATTTAAGTAGACATCTGTCATTTCTTGCAATTTAGAAAGATCTTTTTCTGCAGTAAAAAATATTCCGTCAGGCAAATGCAAGAGCCTGAACGAGGAGAACTTGTATTATTATTTATTTATCCTCTGGCTTTTAGTGCCGAGAGTCTCTGAAGAGATGTGAAGCGCACCTTCGATGTAGCTCTTTTCATCTAAGCAGAGGGGCTGCATCTTTAAGGGAACTGGGATCACTCGTGAAAGAAAACAATTCGGAAGGAGTTGGCCGTGGCCTATGGTGAGGGACCGAACTCGGTATTTCCCCAAATTGAAAATGGAAAACCACAGAAAGCTATTTTCAAGGTCGCTGGCGGATGGTTTCAAACCATCTCGCCTCCCGAATCCAGGGACTGCTAGCTCAGCGGCTGAACGTGCAGGACTACCCCGCTCAGTAGAGAATCCGGAAAAACTGGTTGTTGTACATTATTTTAAAATAAAATTAAGTGCATCACAATAAAAGTTGAATTCTGAGGCTGCATGTTTTTTCTTTAATTGTTAATGTTTAGTCATTTGATAGTGCATGAATGCATGCATATTTAAGTTTGAATTGTGCAGTTATTATAGTATTACAAGAGCGTAAATACATTTTCGACGTGGAAGGGGTAATGCAGGGCGCAGTTGATTCGGACACATTTAAGCAGCCCGCTGAAAATACCTTTTAGAAAAGAACGAACTGTAGAATGTGCTGTCACCACGTACCCCTACCGCTCGCCACAAACCCCTCGCCATCTTTCCATATCTGAAATGATTTTCATGACTGAGTACCGCCTAAGTCACCAGATCAGCGATATTTTGCAATTTAATAGAATATTTAGCAATGTTTTTAAGGAAATGCAGTTATCGACGTTTGGGTGATATTTTTGTTGATCTACTCGATTTTTGGGCGACACAGGCAAGTCCAAGTGTATTTCTATGCATTGATTTTAATTTAATGTTACTATATTAATGTTATGATATTTATGTTAATGTTATGATATTTACCGCTCCGCTGCTTTGTGGAACACCGAAATATTGCAACCCCAAAGCTCCGCCACTCTCCAAATAACCACTCCAGTGCATAGATTAAACTGCTATTGATAGGTAATTAGGTTACTGTAATCGTGGGTACATTATTTTAACACAAGGCTAGCGGACGACTGAAAATCAGTTTCCTCTTATTTCTTGTTACAAACTTAGACCCTATCCATAATCAGAAATTGTACCACAACCGCAGACAGTACAAGAACAATAAACGGCAGCACTTACATTAAATTCAACTGCAAGTAAGAACTGAACTGATTAACAAACCAACTGAGCTCAGGTAGCTGTTCTTGGCTAAAACACGGATAGGCGTCAGCCGTTGGTACTATGGTTATATAGATAGTTTAAATCTGTCGCTGGATTTGTTGACTGTCAATAGTGCGTATCCCAATTCAAAGTTCTTTCAAATTCACTAGGTCTTGCGTAATTTCATTTAAGTGTTGGGGAGGGGGGGGGGGCGGGGGGGTAATTCGGATACGTCCTTGAACGACTTCACCTGAATGAACATAGAACCTGATTTGCTTAGAGACATTGATTTCACTAGAAAAGTTATTTCGGAATGTGCTGTTTAATTTTATATCCTGAAGTTTGAGGCCTAAAGCAAACTAAGGGCCTCTTCTTAGCAATTTGGCACTGCTACTCGTGATTTCAACAAGACGACGCTGCTGCGAAAACAGCTAACAACATTATGGGTCTTGTGGAAGGATTTTTGGAGAACCTAACGCTACTTCGTCCAATGGGCCTTATTCCACGAGACGTTTTTATTTGTGGAGCAGCAAAATCTGTAGTCTAACGCAAACGTCCAAGAACTCTTTGTGGACTGAAATCTGAAATAACTGCGCCCGTGAGATACATGTCTCAGTCACATCTACAGAAAGTGTTTTCCATTAAAATTAAGCGTGCTCGGATTTGCATAGCCACCCTTGGGCGTTACCTCCAACATATTTTGTAACTGCACAGCAACTTTCCTGACACCTCGTATAAGCAGATATCATAAGTACTACAATTATTTTACTAGAAATCGACTTCAGATTTCTGTACATTCCCTTCTCAATTACTATCAAACTTAAGAAGATGTTTAATATGACCATTAGTGTCGACCGGAATTTATGTCTATGATCCTAAATACTCTGATAAATTACAGAAGAAGGGACTAATAAAGTGTTTTTTTTACTTTTTTGTATAACATGTATTTCCAATTTACTGTTTGTTGTCAGTCAGCCACCTATTACAGACTTCTGCGTCAGAATACAAAACTCGTCTCTGAACCGCAGGCAGTTTCGTATATGCTAAACGGAAATTATTTTTACGTCTGATTTTGTGGTTGTGGTTTTTACAGTTCATTTTGAGGTCAGTCTTACTACGAACCACATAATCACCATGGGGTAGGGCTTGTATATTTTAGGACATAAGTGTAAGAAACCCAAGGTTCCGGAATAGTGTTCTGCAAGATTTTCGGGTAAAAACTTTGCACAATAACCTTACTACATGTTCTGTAAAATAAATACTCTTTTGACCATAGCTTAGCTGTGTCTAAGGATAGAACTGACTGTGACTCAAAGTATGTAAAGTAAGCCTGCAATCCTCATTGCAAGTCAATACAGTGAGAAATACTCGTATCTCTAAACAAAATGCAGGCAGGATTGAGCCTTTTGATTGTTTTCAGTGTGCTAGTGCCAACTCAGTTTGTTATCTATACGGACGCCAACTTCACGCATGTCGTCCAGGGTATGCTCATTGATTACTACTTCAGCTACCTATTCATTATTTTTATTTGCTTCGGATTGGACGATATTAGTATTTGCAAGAGTAAGAGTCAAGTTGTCTGCTTCGAATTAGTTGTGAACCTGTTCCATTAGTCTCCCGGCTGAATCTTGTATGGTGAAAGGTATATACACAGAGTAAATTAAATCGCATTTTGTAAGAAAATATTATGTTGAACCAGAGATGGTCAAATGTAGTATCGATTGTGTAGTAGCGTCGCTGCTCAACAGCGGACGCTGATTCATGGTTTTATGAGTAATTTGTTAGAGTTACTTTAGATCGAGAGGCGTATGAAGGACTCTCAAGTGTAAAGACGTGTTGTATCTGATGTGTGCTGGATGTATACTTACTCGTTGCAGGCAATAAGGATTTTTTTATTCGCAAGATACTATGATATTTGCTAACAGTAAACTTGCTAACTTGCATGTTTTACAGGAAACGACAAAGTATAAACTTAAGGGGAACATCCTTATACTTCACACTCATTTATATGCTGTCGCTAATGAAATCTTTTACAGCGTCCTACATGAGTTTTATAGTAATACCAAGAAAGACATGTACTAACGATTTTCTATGTATGCTCGATATAAGTTTCAATTTGATTAGGTAATATTTTGTGAAGTGATAATAATGAAGACACAATGATGTTCTACTAATGATAATACTGATTATATGTGAATGATAAGGTAAAGAAAAGTGATGACACAGAGGTCACACCGTTATAATGTGAAATGTTTGATGACAATTTGAAGTTAATGAAAACACATTAACAGAGGTACAAATACTATTTTTGTAACTATTGTAGAAGAACATGACATTACTTGGTACTCACATGTATTACTCCTTGTATTACAAAGGAGATCTACTTGTGAGTGGTAGTCATGCATGCTCCGCTTGATACACTGCATTTTTCTGAATTAATGATGCTTTTACATGATATTACACTGACATTTAGCACCTGCTGATATTACTTTTGTTTGCGTGAACTATGCCATTAACAATTCCAGCATAATGATTTCGTCATCCTTTACAGGTACAAAGGGCCATTTCCAATCACCCATTTTTTTTTCTTTTGTATGCTTTGCAATCTACGCTTATACTATACGCTTCTACGTTGTTAAGTCACTCTGATTACTTTAACATTTTCATCTCTATGTTAGAATAGTTTTGTGATCACACATTTTTATCTTTCTTTATTTTGACTGACCAGTTTGACGACTATGGACGATAATGATTTTCTTTTGCAGCTGAAGTGCACTTTCCTTTGCCTTATTCCCACTTTTCCCAGTATTTATGCGCATTTCTTACATCTGCTATTAATATTTTATTTTCATTTTCCTGTACGAGATATATTACTAATGTAAAGTCAATATTTGCAACAAATACCATTTTCAGATCTCATGTACTATAGAGGTAATTTATTATATTGGTCTTTCTTGTGAGCTCTGACAGTATATAGACTGATTAATTATGAATTATGAGTCTAAAACGTACTCTATGTACCATATTCTTAGATAATAAACTATGATCACAATTTTTCACTTATATATTGATGGCGCTGTCATAAATAATGCAGCTGTTACCTGCATAGGTTTAGGATTTGATATTAATGTCCCCTACTGTCATACTTTGCAATCTTACAAGCATCTAATGCCTCTTTAAATCCAATTTTCTCTTTATGCTGTTGTCCTTCCCTACCTCATCCACTGAGATGGTCATGAAACGTACAATTATTTTCTTATCTGCAACAATATAAATATATGCAAGCTCACTGATGACGACGGTAATACACACAAAAGAGAGAGCTATAATGGCACCATTCATTGCACACACGACTGTACTAGGCAGCACTTAATATATAACTGGTCGAGTTGTCACTGAGTACCATATCTACTGCTGCCACCAATGAGTCTGCTCACTGTCAAATCTCACTACTTTGACATACCTACTGATGTTCAAAAAAAATTCAAGATAACATGACTTAAAACTATAATTCTGATGTAGTAATATGAACCATTGTCTATAGATCCTCGATTTGCAGACCATCTGGACTGTAACTTTACCTTACCCATGACTTTATCTTTGCCTTTTTCACTCTTTACTTTCTGTTTTAAACTCATGATATAAAAAAAAATGGTTCAAATGGCTCTGAGCACTATGGGACTTAACATCTATGGTCATCAGTCCCCTAGAACTTAGAACTACTAAAACCTAACTAACCTAAGTACATCACACAACACCCAGTCATCACGAGGCAGAGACCCCGCCGGGAATCGAACTCGGGAACCCGGGCGCGGGAAGCGAGAACGCTACCGCACGACCACGAGCTGCGGACCTCATGGTATAGCTACACTATGCTTTGTGTAACAATGGCTATCATTAGTCATAACTATGGAAATGAACGTCATACTTGGTCTCACATACAAGTGCGCATAAGTATTACACTTCTTATAAAGGTTGTAAATACTTACTAGTGTTTTTCTATAACTATGTATTGTGTAACTCAGGTTGTTTTAATTCCCAAGTACTTTGTGAAGAGCCAGTTGCTCATACTATTGTGTTTTTCTTAGATATTAGGCTACATTTTAAAGTTTCATTGAGCACATGAACACTATCATACCTCACTGTTTGTACATTCATGATTCCTAACCACAGATGTTAGATGGTTAAAAAAAATTATTCACAAATTAATTATCTGTTTTATGCTACATTCCCGAACTTTTATCAGTCTGTACTTTTGTAATGTTAAGAATTTGTTGTGTTATTATGGCCAGTTGCCATAACAACCCTGCCAAATTCTTCAGAAGGAGGCAGCTGGGTTATGAAAGGCATATACACAAGATACATTAATTCAAGTTTTGTAAGGAAATATTATATTGAACCAGAGATGGTCAAATGTAGTATCGATTGCGTAGTACGTCGCTGCTCAACAGCGATCGCTGATTCAAGGTGTTATGGGTAATGTGTTAGAGTAATTTTAGATCGAGAGATGAATGGAGAATTCTCGAGTGTATAGACTTGTTGTATCTGATATGTACTGGATATATAATTACTCGCTACAGGCAGTAACGATTTTTTTTATTTGCAAGATACTATGATGTTTGCTAATTGGAAAAGGAATCTCAACAGAAGTTGGAAATAATTAAGGTAATGAAAGTTGTTTTGTTACTAATGCAATGCGCACATTCATGAGTGATGATTGAGACAATGTATAGCACTTACATCCAATGATTTTATAAAGTTAATTGTTAATGTATAATCAGTTTACTGAGTGTGTTAAGTGGGAGCATTGTTAATTTTCAACGAGTCAAAATACGAGTTTTAAAGTTAGTGCCGTATTGTTACTTATCCGAAGTCAATACTAGTTCCCAGATCCATGTCAGTTTTGGTTAACTATTTTTCTCAAGAGGTTATTGTCTCATTCATATTCGATTTAATTAAAATGCACGCTAGCAACAGCTTTGCACAATATCTGCTCGCTAACTATATAATTTAAACTACTAGCGGAGAGCAGTGTGAAGAGTCTTACCATTGAGCATATAAAGGTAAGAAATTTTATTGTGTAAGGGATAGCATTCATTAAGCACAGGGACCATTATTTTCAAACTGATCAAGTTTTATTACCAGGGTCAATTTCAAACTAATAGTATCGTACCACATTCAAGTTATTGGTGTTACGTAAATTCGTGCAGTTTTGGTTTGGTTTAAAGTTAATGACAGCTTCATTACATTTGCATTCCACAGTTAAAAAAGTTCAGTACAGGACAAAACGCATAAGCAACGAGACAAAATACACGGTCAGATGCCATTCCCATTCTAACAGCTGTGTTTCAGACTACTGTCAGTTACGTAATTTCAATCAGATTTCAAACGTACATGTTTCAATGGATGCTTTTGGAGCCTTTCTTCAATATATAATTGTGTCATCAGCAAAAGTCATAATCTATGAAGAATCCGCTAACGCTCCTAGTAAATCATTTATGCACCCCCTTCTTTTTCGGTGGTCAGTCACGATTTTTGTAGCTCTGTCTCGAATTTTTTCGGTGGTAATTCCGAACGCACGTTTCTCCCCGGTTTAACAATTTTCAAACAATTTATCCTCAAGCCCGGTATTAGGCTGGGGGGGGGGGGGGGGGGACAAACCGGCCTACTGCCCTGGATGGCAGTTTCAGGGTGTGTCAAATTCATATTCCTGAAGAAAACACAAAGCACGTAGCATCCAGCACACATTGGTCTTTCGATTGTTCATATAATTTTGAAATGTATCCCTGTTGATTTCTGCAAATTTTTGAACCCTTCTAAGTTGATTTCTGAACGAATCACAAGTTGATTTTTGAATGCGTGAGAAGCGCACGTGATGTATCTGACAGGGGAATCGCTGTCGCATCAAGAAATAAAGAACTTCACCGCAGACAAAAGGGGACGGGGCTATACGAGTTGAGCCAAATAAACCTGAACGGATGAATACCAATCGCTGTTTTTTTATGTGGCTGATTGGGTATGCGAATGATAAGCGTTGTTACAATTATTATCGAAAGCCATAGGCTCAACTACCAGAGTCCAAACAAACGACTAACCGGAATAAAAGATAAGAAAGATTACATATAATCTTCTCATTGTATTCAGGAAAATGAAATTCCGACAGAAAATTTTTGCCAAATCGCTACACTCCTAAGGGTCAGTTGTACAGTTCCCGGTTAGCAGGCGCTTAAGTTTTATTCTCGGAATAGCTCGAAAAGCGCGTTGTACAAACACATAATAACGCCTAACCGGAAAATAAACGTGGAATAACTAAACCGGTGAGTCTTGCAGGGTTCGTGAAGTTAACCAGAGAATAAGTTTTGACAATAGTAGGAATAGTTACAGAATTAGTGATGACAATATTGTTTGTTAGAACGAGGAAGGAGTCTATATAGAAGAATACGACGATTCCAAATTTATATAAAAATTTCGCACTGCTGCTTTTCGATTTCATTTTTGAGAAACTGGAGCTTATGAATGAAATGTGAAACTATTTCCTAACATAAAACTTACTGTTTGTAATATGCCTAATAGGCATTTGATACTGATACTTTTTTAATTATATTCTGTCATATTATTTACGTAAATGAGGTACATAAAAATGACCGTTTGTGCTAAAATAGTCTCACTGTATATTATAAAGGCCTATTTCGTTTTTAACAGATTCTTTCGCAGAAAGGAAGGCATGCCATAAAGGCTATAGCAAGATTAGAGAGAAAAAATGCTGGACCCTAAGAATTGAAGAAATTGTACTGTCTTGCTTGTCTCTTATCTTTGCTGGTTTTATGTTTCCTGTACTTAATTTTATAACACACAAAAGATAAAGTTATTAGCTAATAGGCAATGAAGAGCGCAAAATTTTTTGAAGACTTGTTATTCTCCCGGTCACAAATAATCCCGCCCAGTATTAATTATGAGTCCTTTTTTAAGGGGCGTAGGATGTCAGACCAGCCAACTGGGAGTAGGCACCAAAGGGCATTTTAATTTCCACTCTCCTGAATATAGGTTTGATGGTTTCCATTACAAAATACTCATGTTTGAACTCCATAGAGCGACATGCAGTGACATTCAATAGAAGAATGATGTGTGAAGAGGCGTGGTCCTACTCTTTGGCACACTTAACACCAAATAACTTGTCTTACATTTCCTCAAACAAATATGTTCTATACATCAAACTCTTCAGAAAACTGTCCTACTTCAAACGCTCGACGGCGCTACTACCAAGTTTTTGCGCCAGTTCTGAAATATCGTAGATCAAGGACTGCTCAATTATATATTTATTTCACCCATATCGATATATTTTATTACTAGTTTCATTTCAGTTGGCGAAACTTTGTGTCAAAGAGTTTGTACTCTCACTAATGATTACCCACTTACATTGATGCGCACAAGGCACAAAACTGGTTTCTATCACCACATCCCATCTGAACGTGAGAAACTTCATATTGGATTGTGTGCTACGTAATGTTACACTACATTTCCTTGGTGAAGTATAGTTATTCATCAATAACCATACTTCCCGGCAAGAGTGAGTTCAAAGAAGCGCAAGTGGTCCTTCAATGAACAACTGCAAAAACTATTTCCATTCATCAGTAATATCATAAGCTTAAATAAGTACACATCTGATTCAACCCCACAGGTTACCAAAGGTTGCTCAAATGGTTCAAATGGCTCTGAGCACTATGGGACTTAACATCTATGGTCATCAGTCCCCTAGAACTTAGAACTACTTAAACCTAACTAACCTAAGGACAGCACACAACACCCAGTCATCACGAGGCAGAGAAAATCCCTGACCCCGCCGGGAATCGAACCCGGGCGTGGGAAGCGAGAACGCTACCGCACGACCACGAGCTGCGGACCAAAGGTTGCTCATGCCTGATCTACATAACCAAAGGCCTCTTATTACGGAAATTTACTTGTTTTACGGACTCATTCACAGCTTTCCCTTTTATTCACTCACTGTAAATTGTGTTATTATTTAAACACTACTGGCACAGACATTTACCAAGTAACAATCAAAAATTACAGTCTGATTGTTGACAGATTCATGGAAAACCCAGAGAACTAATGGATGTTCCATAGAACAATGTGAGAATTGAAAGGATGTAGTTACATTTTCCTCGAGTCATACTGAATCTCAACTTTATCTTCGATAGGGACAAAAGCTGAAATAATGAACTGGAATTTGGGCCAAGGCCAGAATTTGAATTTGGTTCTTTCGTTTATTGGGCAGACCTCTACACGAGGTTGGCTATTTTAGCCACAAGGCCAGGTTGATGTAGTATGTAAAACATCCACCAAGTAAGCAGCAGACCCCGGTTCAAGCCCCAGCCTTGGCACAAATTTTAATTCACTAGTTCAGCTTTTGTTCTTACCGAATGTGAGAACTGTTGTTTGGCAGATCATGAAGTTAATGTCTCTGTGTCTGCGTAAATATTGACTTTTCCCTCAGTGTTGACGTTTTCTTGGCACAGAAGAGTGCTCTACATTGGGAAAGTAAACAACTGGAAACTCTGCCTAGATCAGATTACTAAATGGATAGACAGCTACTTGTTTGCAGGATTGCTACCAGAGCGTCCACCAGAGAATGAGCTTGTTCACGCCTGTTTTTCTGTCAACTGTAGTCCTAAGGCTCTGCTGCCTCAGGTGCCAGTTGGTACGGTCAGTTGCAGTCGACGCTTGCGTCTGGTAATGCAAAAATCGCGTCATTACTCTGTCAGGCGCGTTATTTTACGCGCCAGAATGTCCTAAAAAAGTTGCATAAAAAACTGATAAGAGTTTTCCAACTCTGCTAAGCTTATCCAGTCTTGCACGTTGAGGTGCAGCGCATAAATACATCCAGAACGGAAGCGTCTAACTGTTGCTGCCGCAACCATATTGTGTGCGCAGACAAATGGAAACAGGTAACATCCACTTTCTCGAATTTTCGACTGTCTTTTTTTGCTTATAGTTTGTTTACTTTCCTTTGCTTACTATTTTGTTTTTTGTTTTTTTTTTTTATCGAGGAATAGGTGCGGATCGACGGCGCTTACCTGGACGTCGGCGCACCAGTCGTTGTTGCTGTAGTGCAGCGCCACCTTAGCGGTCACCTTGCTGAGGTCGTAGTCTGGCGGGGCGATGCTGCCGTACCTCTGGATGTTCCCCATCATTCCGTAGTCGTACTGCCGGAAGTAACCTGCAACGGTACGCGGCGTTCACGAACTTGTCTGGACGTTAGCTAAATTTATTTTTGCTAAATGAGAATGTTCCAACCTGTTCTGCAGACACGCTTACACTCCACAAATCAATACTACGGGGGGTAGTAACAAAGTTTTAACTTTCGCCCGAAAAAATAAAGCTACACTATTATTTTTTGTTTATATGTAGGTATGCGTCTGCATTCCGGGAACGCGCTGAAATACCCTCGCCTAGGTTTGCTAGGTCCAAAAATATTGCCGCGCGGAGTGGCCGCGCGGTTCGAGGCCCCATGTCACTGACTGCGCGGACCCTCCCGCCGGAGGTTCGAGTTCTCCCTCGGGCATGGGTGTGTGTATTGTTCTTAGCATATGTTAGTTTAAGTAGTGTGTAAGTCTAGCGACCGCTGACCTCAGCAGTTTGGTCCCTTAGGAATTCACACACATTTGAACATTTGAACCAAAAATATTGGGTTGGTCCATAAGTTCGTAGTGTTTTTCCATAGGTTACACATAACAGAGACTTTAGTCAGCAACAATTCAGAGTGTTTAAGAAGTGATGGTCAATAATTCACACATGGAAGGTACAGGCCAAAAGTAGTTAAAAGGCTCCAATAAACAATGTTTAGCAAATCAACCATTGCCGAGTTATCGCACTAATTCGAGTTGGGAACCAGCTGCAAACGCTGCTGGATACCACGGTATTTACATTGGTATCTCAAGGTCTGGGACTGACTAGCTGTTTGTTTACGCAAGCGTACTACTTCCTCTTCCCCCGCCGTGCACTGTGCCGTACCGGCCTCACAATCAGTTACTAAAGAGAATGCACCATGGACAGAGGTTACACCAGTGAAGAGTACGCTTACATGCACTTCATGTATGGCGAAGCGAATGGCAGTGCCCTTGAGGCTGCACGATTGTGTGAAGAAGATTTTGCTCTCCGCAAACAGCCCAACAGGCGTACATTTAGCCAGTTACTTCAGCGCCTTAGAGAAACTGGGAGTTTCGCACACCATGTAGGAGAAGGTCGATCCAGATCCATAAACACGATGCTGAGGAAAGGGTGTTTGCACTATACACGAACGTCCGCATACTTCAACAAGGAGGATTGCTACCCAAGAACATGTTCTGAGTCAAAGCAGTGTGCGGCGGATGTTACATCGGCAAATACTCTATCCACATCATTTCCAGCGAGTGAAAGCCCTACACAATGCAGACTTCCCTCCTAGACAGAATTTCTGCTAATGGGTGCAACAACAATGTACCCTGAAGCCCCAGTTTGTAGGCAGTATTCTGTTCACGGATGAGGCTGGATTTACCCGTGACGGTTTTTATAACTACCGTAACTGCCATATTTGGGCCGATGTCAATCCTAATTCAACACACGTACCACGACATCAGCAGCGTTACTCGTTGAACGTCTGGACAGGACTGCTCGGAGACCGCATAACTGAAACACACTTCCTTACCGCAGAGACAAACAGGACAGCACTATATGCGCATTCTGCGGACTGTACTTCCATCTGGAAGTACCACTGAACCAACACCTGGACATGTGGTTCATGCATGGCGGTGTTCCAGCAAACTTTCATTTAAGAGTGCGCCGACTTCTAAGTGGGTAGGTAGAGGAGGGCCTGTGCCATGGCCTCCAAGGTCCCCGAATTTAAATCCCATGTATTCCTGTGTGTGCGATCATGTCAAAAGCTTGTTCTACGCTACCGAGGTCAACTCTCATGAGAAATTACACTGGCGGATTGAAGCAACCTTCCAGCATTTAAAGAATTCTCCAGGACTGCCTGAGAGGATTCGCATCTCATTTCAGAGACGAGTTCAATGTTGCATTTAGCGCATGGACAACATTTCGAACGCCTGCTCTAACGTTTGAAGATACCATGTGTTCCTAGGTACTGAGGAACCGCAACAGAAAATGTGTTGTATCTCGACAACGGTAGATTTGTGGACCCATGTTTATTGGAGCTTTGTAGCTACTTTTGGCTTGTACTTTCCTTGTCTGAATTATTGACCATCACTTCTGAAACACCCTGTATTTCTCCTTTACTAGTTACAACAGTCTACGAACGCTGGGATAACTTCTCGATTTTGCGACTGTAGAAATAAAGTGGTTTTGAGGCGAAGAATTCGTCAAGCCATTTTCGGAAAGGTGCTTGAAGGTTGTTCGATAGAGAGAGGAAAAGGTTAAAACCCGAGGGCATAAGATTAGGTGAATAAGGTGGGTGCCGAATGACTTCCCAACCCAGTGTTTTTTGTCAGTCTAGCAGAATGCGGGCGGGTGTTATCGTGGAATAACATCACTTGACGCAGTCTTCCTGGTCGTTGTGGCTCGCATTGCGTCTGCAAGACGTCTCATTTGTTGACAGTAAATATCAGCAGAGGCGTTACACCTCGGGTAACCAATTCGTAGTACACCACATCGTGGCTGTTCCACCAGATGCATTACATTATCTGTTGTGGACGCTCGCATGTCTTTGTACGGCGAGTTGCTGCTTTGTTTTGGTTCAACTATTTCTTTCTTTTTCCATATGTTACCATAAAGACACCATTTCTTGTCGCCAGTAATGATACAGGAGATGAATGGTAGGTGTTGTTCATGTGCCAATGGATGACAGGCAAGCAGAGATGCACATGAGGCCACCCGCTGTTTTTTGTGATTTTGGTTTAGTGCATGCAGTAAACATGCACTCGATTTTTGAACCGTCCCCATTGCATGCAAATGTCACACGAATGATGACAGTTCATCACATCTGCCAGTTCTTGACCACAATGACTTGCTGCATCCTGGATTAATCCCTTTAAACTATCTTAATCAAATCCCGAATGTCTTCCTGAACACAGAAAGTTCCTACCATCAAAACGAATCTTCTTAAAACGAGAAACCATTTTCTTGCACTGCTCTGTCAAACAGCATTTTCCTCATACACGGCGCAAATGTTTCTGGCTCTCCGCTGCTGTTGCTTCTCTATTGAATTCAGTCAGAAGGATATGTCGGAAATGTTTCCGATTCCTCCAAAAAATGGTTCAAATGGCTATGAGCACTATGGGACTCAACTTCTGAGGTCATTAGTCCCCTAGAACTTAGAATTAGTTAAACCTAACTAACCTAAGGACATCACACACATCCATGCCCGAGGCAGGATCCGATTCCTCCACTTGGCCTTCCATTTTCTAGTGGCCACAGTCCATTCGCTATCTCCATATGATGAAATGACGATTTATAAACTTAACAGGTGTCATTTGAGTATTAATCTATTGCACAATAATGTCATATCTTTGCTCTCGAGCTGTTATATGTGAGCGAGGAGCGATGTTGTCAGCTGTATCGCAGAGTAAGGTTATCATCTTTGGTGTGCGCATAGGCAGTAGCAGATAGTGGTTAGCTGTATGAAAGTGAGGAAGCAGCTGTAATGTTATGTTTCAAATGTAAAGCCTAAATTTATCGATGTGTTTAATTAAGATGATTATGTAATGACAACTGATCTGAGGAGGGGGAGGAAGTGTAATGGAATCTTTTATTTACGTGAAGAGGAATTATAAGATAATTTTTTTGAAGTCACTTTTTTATTATTTTCACCTACCTTTCTCTTACAATTTTTAATTGATCATTGTTTTTCAATAAGGAAAAGGAACCAAGTGTGTTCCGAAAATACTTCGATTTAGTTTTTAGTTTTTTAAGAATAGAGAACCTCACGAGTGTCTCTGTGTAGATATAGCAATTTGCAGCTTTAGCATAACGGCGCGCAAGACAGAGCAGTACTGTAACGCGTTACCCAGATTTGCGCAGAATGGAGGTAAGGACTAAATATTCTGAGGTTTTTTTTTTTTTTATTCAATGAAATGAAATGTCGTGTGGCTACGGCCTCCCGTCGGGTAGACCAGTCGCCTGGTGCAAGTCTTTTGAGTTGACGCCACTTCGGCGACTTGCGTGTCGATGGGGATGTTATGATAATGAAGACAGCACAACACCCAGTCCCCGAGCGGAGAAAATCTCCCACCCAGCCGGAAATCGAACCCGGGCACCATTGCGGAGCATACGGCCGCGCTGACCACTCAACTATCGAGGGGGACATTTTATTCAAACAGGAATTTGTCATTCAGAGACAATTTCATTTTTCTGTGTTCTGTATCAGTTTTAGTTCTGGGATCCGGGATCAGTTTTGCAAAACCAGGTCGTAGTTTTCATGTCAAAGTTCATTACTCAGGCAGCTTATACCGTTCAAAATTATTGCAGTCAGATTATTCACTTTACCAGTGTTTAAGGCTTGCCTTCTCAGTACGACAGTTCAAATTTGTATTACGATTATTATTAGAAACAGTATATCAGTCAAACTTTCATTATTTAAGGAGAACTGTCAAACTCAAATAGCAACAGTGAACTACAAACATAAAATAACAATCGATAAATGAACCCAAAGCAAACATAATATCAACATGCAAAACAAAAACACCACGAACTTATGCACCAGCCTAGTAGAAAAGCCCAACTCGGCGTTATATTTAGCCAGATATTTTGCACTAACAGCCGGACTGTCTATGGAAATACAGTCAGTTGGTATTTTCAGTCGTTTATTAATTATCAGTAACAGTCAGTTTCATGCGAGGTCAACTTTAAACGTACTTAAACTAAAACGCAATTAGTATACAGCTTTATAATTTGGCAACTAACTGCTCAGTTTTTTTAATTACTGTCTCCCTGCTAAGCGCTCTCTCGAAATTTCAATAGCAAATCTCTCCGTGATGCACAACGCATCTCTTATAACGTGTGCCAGTGGAGTTTGTTGAGCATCTCGGTAACGCTCTTGCGCGACCAAGCTACTTCTTCGATGAAACGCGTTGCTCTTCTTTGGATCTTCTCTGTCGCTTCTAACAGTCCTACCTGGTAAGGATCCCATATTGATGAACAATACTCAAGAATCGGTCGAACAAGCGCCTTATAAGGCACTTTTTACATGGATAAGTTACATTTCCTTAAGAGTCTCCAACTGAATTCAGTCTGGCATCTACTTTTCTTACTATTTGCATTATGTGGACATTCCACTTAAGGTCGCTCAGGATAATTACTCCTAGATATTTTATGGTAGGTACTGTTTCTAGCAGTTTCTCATCAATAGTGTAATTGTAGAGTAGTGGCTTTCTTTTCCCATGTATGCGCAATATGTTACCTTTATTTTCGTTCAAGGTCAAATGCCAGAGCCTGCACCATTCATCATTTCTTTGGGTGTCATTCAGCAAATCGTTATTATGTTCTGCCTTTCCTACTTTCTTATACACAACCACTTCATCTGCGAACAGCCTTAAAGAGCATCGGACACTTTCTACTAGATCATTTATATACATTGCAAACAGTATCGGTCCGATCACACTTCCTTGGGATACTCTGGAAATTAGCTTTACCTCTGTCGATTTTGTTCCGTTAAGAGCGACGTGTTGAGTTCTGTCTGCAAAGAAATCTTGAATCTAGTAGAAAATCTGCTCCTATACACGATAAGCTCGTATTCTTTTCACTAGCCGGCGGTTGGTTGGTTAGCTGGTTAATTTGGGGGAGAGGACCAAACAGCGAGATCATCGGTCTCGTTGGGTTAGGAACGGATGGGAAAGAGTCGGCCGTGCCCTTCGCAAGGAACCATCTCGGCATTTGTCTAAAGCGATTTAGGGAAAATCACGGAAAACCTAAATCAGGATAGTCGGACGCGGGCTTTAACCGTCGTCCATCCGAATGCGAGTAACCGTCAGTGTGAAATGCTTTCCTGGAGTCAAAGAACACGGCCACAACCTGAACGCCGTTGTCTGCATCGCTATGGATCTCTACATCTACATCTAAATCCATGCTCTGCGAGCCACCTGACGGTGTGTGGCGGAGGGTACCTTGAGTACCTCTATCGGTTCTCCCTTCTATTCCAGTCTCGTATTGTTCGTGGAAAGAAGGATGGGGGAACAGAGCGAGCTGAGTTCCGCAAAATTTCTGTCAGCGGAATCAGTGTTGATTTATAGAGATTTTCGTTCTCCAAAAACATCATATATAAACAGATGAACTGCTGACTTATGTCTGGGGCCTATTGGGCTAGCGGTAAAGTGCTTGCTTGGAAGCTAAAAGGAGCTGGGATCAAATCCTAGTTGGGTAACTGATTTATTTTCAAGTCTTTGTTTTAACCTAGCCTTCACCTCCCAACAATGTGAGAAGTTTCTAGAAACAACACGTGGTTGGAATTCAGCGTTTAACTGTACGTCTACTTTCCCAGGGTGGATAACCGTGTTGGGTTAGGGACACGCAAGGTGCTGAAATGGTATCCAATAGACAGACTTAAGCCAGACATTTGAGCCACATAATAAAGTTTGCACGGAACCCTAGAACGCGCGTCCTACTCTCACTGTTTTTTAATCTCCTAATTACCATTTCACACTGCGTTCAGCAGAGGAACAGTAAGGAGACGATGGTTGTCCGTATCAGCATTTCAGTACACCCTGGCATAAAGCAATGTCTGTGAGGCTATGGTTTGGGACAATAACATTCGTAAAGTGGACTGATCTTCCCAGAGTGTGATCTAAACCCAATAGAATACTTTTGGGATT
Source organism: Schistocerca nitens (assembly GCF_023898315.1). NCBI lineage: Eukaryota > Metazoa > Arthropoda > Insecta > Orthoptera > Acrididae > Schistocerca > Schistocerca nitens. Next base: position 364,426,992 of record NC_064621.1, read on the forward strand.
AATAAGAACGTCGTCTTCGCTCCAGACCCCAGCGTCCTAACCCACTTCTTTCTCCGGATTCGACTCTCGAGGAAGAAGGCTCTGTCATTTCTCCACAGTCAATCAGGTGCCTCACTGAAGATGCCTCCTGTAGAGTTCAAGCCACCACCATGGGGAAGGGTGAACTCACCCTGTACTGGTGTCCACTAATGGGTGTCCGGACACTTTTTATCAGGTAGTGTATGCACTCGAAGTCCCCTGTTAGTCCAGCATGATACGGAATCCACACACTTATACAGTTTCTAAGTAAGGGCTGTCCATTCAGTCTTTTTTGTAGAAAAACTGCGAAGTTAGTCTTGTATTAAGGTATGTGATAATAGCAGCTTGTAGAGGCATGAAGGGGAACTGCCAAACAGCTCAATGGTGGGTAAAGTAAATGACAAGAAAAAGTTACAGTTCATTGGTAACCGTAACTCGTTAATCAAACAGATATGAAACGATTTTGTTTCGTGATGAAGAGCATTGTTCATGTTTTGCAACAAGCTGATATTTCAGTGTCTGGACAATAATTTCACGTATGTGTACACTGATTGCGCGAAGCTGCAACACAGACATTTGTCTAATTTTTTAACTATACTGCTTTAGATGTATTATTTCGGACTGATTATATCAATGAAGAAATTGATTTAGTTCCGTGGATTGCTGTTCCATTTATAATCGCTATGTTACTTGTTAAATTCCCCTTAACTGCAGAAATTGAGACATTTACAACCTTCCTCTCAGAACATTGTCAACAAATCATTGGTAGGTTCGAACAATGACAATAAATCCCCGATAATATAGAGCATCGAACTTCCATGTATAAAAAAACTTCACTCTTCCTTTAAGAATGATTTAATGTGTTAAATACCTGACTTTAAGCACGTGAGCAAGAAAATGTTTAGATAAGGCTTAAAGCAAGGGGAAACTACAGCCGTAATTTTTCCCGAGGGCATGCAGCGCTACTGTATGGTTAAATGATGGCGTCCTCTTGGGTAAAATAATCCGAAGATAAAATAGTTCCTCATTTGGATCTTCGGGCTGGGACTACTCTGGAGGACCTCATTATAGGGAGAAAGAAAACTGCATTCTGCTGATCGGAGAGTGGAATGTCAGACCTCTTAATCGGGCAGGTAGATTAGAAAATATAAAAAGGGAATTGGATAGGATAAATTTAGATATAGTAGGAATTAGTGAGGTTCGGTAGCAGGAGGAACAGGACTTCTGGTCAAGTGAATTCAGGGTTATAAATGCAAAATCAAATAGGGGTAAGGTAGGAGAAGCTTTAATCATGGATACAAAATAGGAGCGCGGGTAAACTACTACGAACAGCACAGTGCACGCATTATTGTAGCCAAGATAGACACAAAGTCCACGCCTACCGTTGTAGTACAAGCTTATATGCCAACTAACTCCGCAGATGATGAAGACATTGAAGAAATGTATGATGCGATACAAGACATTATACAGATAGTAGAGGGAGATGAAAATTTAATAGTCATAGGGGGCTGGAAATCGATAGAAGGAAAAGGAAGAGGAGGAACAGTAGTAGGTGAATATGGGCTGGGGGTAAGGAATGAAAGAGAAACCCGCCGGGTAAAATTTTGCATAGAGCATAATTTAATCACAGCTAACACTTGGTTTAAGAATCATGAAAGAAGGTTGTATACATGAAAGAAGGCATGGAGACACTGGAAGGTTTCAGATTGATTATATAATGGTAATACAGAGATTTAGCAGCCAGGTTTTAAATTGTAAGACACTTCCAGGGGGTGATGTGGACTCTGACCACAATCTATTGGTTATGCACTGTAGATTAAAACTGATGAAACTGCAAAAAGGAGAGAATTTAAGGAGATGGGACCTGGATAAACTGAAAGAACCAGAGTTTGTAGAGCGTTTCAGAGAGAGTATTAGGGAACGATTGACAAGAATGGGGGAAACAAATACGGTAGAAGAAGAATGGGTAGCTTTGAGAGACGAAACACTGAAGGCAGCAGAGGATCAAGTAGGTAAAAAGAAGAAGGCTGGTAGAAATCCTTGGGTAACGGAAGAGATACTGAATTTAACTGATGAAAGGATAAGGTATAAAAATGCACTAATGACGCAGGCGAATAAGAAACAAACGCCTCAAAAACGAGATCGACAGGAAGTGCAAAATGGCTAAGCAGGGGTGGCTAGAATACAAAAGTAAGGATGTAGAGGCATATATCACTAGGGGTAAGATAGATACTGATTACAGGAAAATTAAAGAGACCTTTGGAGACAAGAGAACCACCTGCACGAGTATCAAGAGCTCAGATGGAAAACCAGTTATAAGCAAAGAAGGGAAAGCAGAAAGGTGGAAGGAGCATATAGAGAGTCTACACAAGGGCGATGTACTTGAGGGCAATATTATGGAAATGGAAGAGGATGTAGATAAAGATGAAATTGGAGATACGATACTGCATGAAGACTTTGACAGAGCACTGAAAGACCTAAGTCGAAACAAGGCCCCCGGAGTAGACAACATTCCATTAGAACTACTGACAGCCTTGGGAGAGCCAGTCCTGACAAAACTCTACCATCTGGTGAGCAAGATGTATGATACAGGCGACATACCCTCAGACTTCAAGAACAATATAATAATTCCAATCCCTAAGAAAGCAGGTGTTGACAGATGTGAAAATTACCGAACTATCAGTTTAATAAGTCACAGCTGCAAAATACTAACGCTAATTCTTTACAGACGAATGGAAAAACTGGTAGAAGCCGACCTCGGGGAAGATCAGTTTGGATTCCGTAGAAATGTTGGAACACGTGAGGCAATACTGACCCTACGACTTACCTCAGAAGAAAGATTAAGGAAACGCAAACCTACGTTTCTAGCATTTGTAGACTTAAGGAAAGCTTTTGACAACGTAAACTGGAATACTCTCTTTCAAATTCTGAAGGGGGCTGGGGTAAAATAAGGGAGCGAAAGGCTTTTTACAATTTGTACAGAAACCAAATGGCAGTTATAAGAGCCAAGGGGCATGAAAGGGAAGCACTGATTGTGAAGCGAGTGAGACAGGGTTGTAGCCTATCCCCGATGTTAATCAATCTGTATATTGAGCAAGCAGTAAAGGAAGCAAAAAATAAATAAGCAGTAGGAATTAAAATAAATGGAGAAGGAATAAAAACTTTGAGGTTCGCCGATGACATTGTAATACTGTCAGATACAGCAAAGGACTTGGAAAAGCAGTTGAACGGAATGGACAGTGTCTTGAAAGGAGGATATAAGATGAACATCAACAAAAGCAAAACGAGGATAATGGAATGTAGTCGAATTAAGTCGTGTGATGCTGAGGGAATTACATTAGGAAAAGAGGCACTTAAAGTAGTAAAGGAGTTTTGCTATTTGGGAAGCAAAATAACTGGTGATGGTCGAAGTAGAGAGGATATAAAATGTAGACTGGCAATGGCAAGGAGAGCGTTTCTGAAGAAGAGAAATTTGTTAACATCGAGTATAGATTTAAGTGTCAGGAAGTCGTTTCTGAAAGTATTTGTATGGACTGTAGCCATGTATGGAAGTGAAACATGAAGGATAAATAGTTTGGACAAGAAGAGAATAGAAGCTTTCTAAATGTGGTGCTACAGCAGAATGCTGAAGATTAGTTGGGTAGATCACATAACTAATGAGGAGGTATTGAATAGAATTGGGGAGAAGAGGAGTTTGTGGCACACCCTTACTAGAAGAAGGGATCGGTTCTGAGGTATCAAGGGATCAGCAATTTAGTATTGGAGGGAAGCGTGGAGGGTAAAAATCGTAGAGGGAGACCAAGGGATGAATATACTAAGCAGATTCAGAAGTATGTAAGTTGCATTAGTTGCTCGGAGATGAAGAAGCTTGCACTGGATGGAGTAGCATGGAGAGCTGCATCAAACCAGTCTCTGGACTGAAGAACACAACAATAACAAGGCTTGAAATTATTTTTAAAATTTGTTGGTCGTCGCTAAGTGCTGTCATTATCAAACGGTGGATAAGTGTAGTATGGGTAATTTTCGCACCACTTTAAGCAGAAGCTAGTTCGTCACGCATCTCGATATTTACGACGTCATATCTCCTGACGTATGTATGTACAATGCGATAATCTTGCAGGTACATTCACCTGCGTATGTGGTTACTGTGTGCACAGTGTGGTGCGAATAGAGTCAGTAGTAAAGAAGCAATAAACTAAAACGTCTTGCCTGATGCGGCAGTTTTACTGCACGAACAGCAAAAACGTCGTAAGGGCTAAACTTTTTTTCCTTTCAGCAATCTGTGGGGGATATCAGGGAGAAAAAGTTTCATAAAGTGTAAAGTTTGTTGCAAGCCCCTAAGTGCTCTCAGTTTCAAATAATATATTAATACAGTCTGGTTATTTCCACGGCATGAGCTACATTGATTCAAGAGGTATATACAGTTTCTAAATGTAAGACTTGTCTTACTGTGTTAAACCTTTAACATATGATTTTGAATATTTATGAGTAGATTATGACAACAATGTGAATTTTTAAATTTTGTCAATAATTACATGAAATCCTAAATTTTTTTTGCCCCTAGGATCCGTTAGGTAGTGAACCTGCATGTGGGACTGTACATCATGAACCATGAACCCCACGAACCGAGTTAGCAGTTTAGTAATACACAGGATGGTCGGAAACAGTCTGGAAAGCTTGAAGAGTATCGAAAGGGAGGCTGTGGTGTTAAATAATTGTTAAAAAAATCGTTACCCTGCGCCGTTTTACCCAAACCGGCCATCGCGCGCGCAGATTCGAGCAGCCTGCCACAGACAGTGTCGCCTAACTTGTTGTTCGTTTGGTTTCCTCAAACTGAACAAACTTAGCTTTTGCTCACCTACATTAAAATTATTACTTCGGTGAAAGGTACGTTCTAACCGGTAATGAGCGTTTGAACGAGTAACAACTCACGAACCCGCAGACGTCTCTCCATCACCGTATTTTAGCGTGTGCAGATGCTTTAATTCTCACACAATCTTTCCTTTTTTTAGACTTCCGTACCTCGGTCGGTAAAAACGGAACCCTTATAGGATCACTCTGTTCTCTGTCTTCCTGTCTGTCTGTCCGATGGTTAAAAACCCCTTTTGTCGGGAAAGGGTGGAAGTATTAAGTTGATGTTTATGCACTATGCGATAAAATGTATCAATGTATCCGGACACCCCAAAAACATACGTTTTTCATATTAGGTGTATTGTGCTGCCACCTACTACCAGGTACTCCATATCAGCGACCTCAGTAGTCATTATACACCGTGAGAGAGCAGATTGGGGCACTCCGCGGAACTCACGGACTTCGAACGTGTCATACGTCGGTACGCGAGATTTCCATACTCCTAAACATCCCTAGGTCCACTGTTTCCGATGTTATAGTGAAGTGGAAACCTGAAGGGACACGTACAGCACAGAAGCGTACGGGTCGACTTCGTCTGTTGACTGACAGGGACCGCCAACAGTTGAAGAGGGTCGTAATGTGTAATAGGCAAACATCTATACAGACCATCGCACAGGAATTCCAAACTGCATTAGGATCCCCTGCAAGTACTATGACAGTTAGGCGGGAGGTGAGAAAACTTTGATTTCATGGTCGAGCGGCTGCTCATAAGCCACACATCACGCCGGTAAATGGCAAACGACGCCTCGCTTGATGTAAGGAGCGTAAACATTGGACGATTGAACAGTGGAAAAACGTTGTGTGAAGTGACGAATCACGGTACACGATGTGGCGATCCGATGGCAGGGTGTGGATATGGCGAATGACCGGTGAACTTCATCTGCCAGCGAGTGTAGTGCCAACAGTAAAATTCGAAGGCGGTGGTATTATGGTGTGGTCGTGTCTTTCATGGAGGGGGCTTGCACCCCTTGTTGTTTTGTGTGGCACTACCAAGGCACAGGCCTACATTGATGTCTTAAACACCTTCTTGCTTCCCACTGTTGAAGAGCAATTCGGAGATGACGAATGCATCTTTCAACACGATCGAGCACCTGTTAATAATGCACCGTCTGTGGAGGAGTAGTTGCACAACAATAACATCCCTGTAATGGATTGGCCTGCACAGAGTCCTGACCTGAATCCTATAGAACATCTTTGGGATGTTTTGCATTGCCGACTCCGTGCCAGGCCTCACCGACTGACATCGATACCTCCCCTCACTGCAGCACTCCGTGAAAAATAGGCGGCAATTGGTTAAGAAACCTTCCAGCACCTGATTGAACGTATACCTGGGAGAGTGAAAAGGTTTCACAGCACAGTTAAGTGGAAACACCGAAAAGTGTTAATTTGTAACTACAGCACAAGAAAAAAAATTTTTTGCTGTTTGTTATCTGTTTATCCGTCGGTCTGTTAAGACCCCTTTCCTCAGGAACGGGTAGAGGTCTCAAGCTGAATCTTCTGTCACATACTAAGGTTTATGGTCCCTAGGCGGCATAGTATATGTAAGCTTCTAAGTCAATCCAGTAAAAAGATACTACCATTTACGTCACATATTTTGATACTCGCAAATACTCTCACCAAGACCTAAAGGGTATCTCCAGATGGCCTAGAATACTCAAATTTGACAAGAAAAAAGGTTTCACAGCACAATTACAGTAAAACTCCAGAAATTGGGAATCTATACATACATCATACAAAACAAAATTTGTCATTTGTTATATGTCTGTCCGTCCGTCTGCCCCTTTTCCTCAGGAACGGATAGATCTATCAAGTTGAAATTTGTGTCACTTACGTTGGTCCATGGTTGTTTGGTTATGAAAGAAGTTAAGCTTGTAAGTCATTGCAGTCAGAAGATATGGCCATTTATGTCACGTAATTTGACACTTTCAAAGTCACTCATTACAATGTGTAGGATATTTTCCGTTAACCAAGAATCATGAACTTTGGCAAGAAGCAAGATTTCACAGTACAAGTAAAGAAATAAATCACAGAAACGTTATCTGTAGTTATATCACACGAAAACAATATTTCTTTTGTCATTCGTTATCCCTGTTCAAAATTAAAATTAAAATAGTCTTGAAAGTCTTGGAATTCCCGGACTGATATCTTGCCAGTATCATTGTCGATAACAGGGAAAAAATCGTCAAGATTCTTTATTTCCATCATTAATGAACTGTCTATATACCTAATTAATAGAGAAGGTACCGTCAGGGCGCGAGTCCTACTAGCACCAGACCAATACTTTTTTCCAAATGGCTCTGAGCACTATGGGACTTAACATCTATGGTCATCAGTCCCCTAGAACTTAGAACTACGTAAACCTAACTAACCTAAGGACAGCACACAACACCCAGCCATCACGAGGCAGAGAAAATCCCTGACCCCGCCGGGAATCGAACCCGGGAACCCGTGCGTGGGAAGCGAGAACGCTACCGCACGACCACGAGATGCGGGCTACTTTTTTCCTGCTAATTGTTGGGGAGTGTTCCGTTTGTTGCGCTGGTCTGCTTTCTTACGTATTTCTCTTTTCACCTACCTTTTGTGAAAATATTTCGTAAGTACTGTAGTGTCTACACTACTAAGACTAATTGAGTTCTGTAACAAGTTTCAGCTAGTAATAGCGAATACCCTGTTCAAGAATCACAAGAGGAGGAGGTATACTTGGAAAAGGCCGGGAGATACGGGAAGATTTCAATTAGATTACATCATGGTCAGACAGAGATTCCGAAATCAGATACTGGATTGTAAGGCGTACCCAGGAGCAGATATAGACTCAGATCACAATATAGTAGTGAGGAAGGGTAGGCTGAAGTTCAAGACATTAGTCAGGAAGAATCAATACGCAAAGAAGTGGGATACGGAAGTACTAAGGAATGACGAGATACGTTTGAAGTTCTCTAACGCTATAGATACAGCAATAAGGAATAGCGCAGTAGGCAGTACAGTTGAAGAGGAATGGACATCTCTAAAAAGGGCCATCACAGAAGTTGGGAAGGAAAACATAGGTACAAAGAAAGTAGCTGCGAAGAAACCATGGGTAACAGAAGAAATACTTCAGTTGATTGATGAAAGGAGGAAGTACAAACATGTTCCGGGAAAATCAGGAATACAGAAATACAAGTCGCTGAGGAATGAAATAAATAGGAAATGCAGGGAAGCTAAGACGAAATGGCTGCAGGAAAAATGTGAAGGCATCGAAAAAGATATGATTGTCGGAAGGACAGACTCAGCATACAGAAAAGTCAAAACAACCTTTGGTGACATTAAAACCAACGATGGTAACATTAAGAGTGCAACGGGAATTCCACTGTTAAATGCAGAGGAGAGAGCAGATAGGTGGAAAGAATACATTGAAAGCCTCTATGAGGGTGAAGATTTGTCTGATGTGATAGAAGAAGAAACAGGAGTCGATTTAGAAGAGATAGGGGATCCAGTATTAGAATCGGAATTTAAAAGAGCTTTGGAGGACTTACGGTCAAATAAGGCAGAAGGGATAGATAACATTCCATCAGAATTTCTAAAATCATTGGGGGATGTGGCAACAAAACGACTATTCACGTTGGTGTGTAGAATATATGAGTCTGGCGACATATCATCTGACTTTCGGAAAAGCATCATCCACACAATTCCGAATACGGCAAGAGCTGACAAGTGCGAGAATTATCGCACAATCAGCTTAACAGCTCATGCATCGAAGCTGCTTACAAGAATAATATACAGAAGAATGGAAAAGAAAATTGAGAATGCGCTAGGTGACGATCAGTTTGGCTTTAGGAAAAGTAAAGGGACGAGAGAGGCAATTCTGACGTTACGGCTAATAATGGAAGCAAGGCTAAAGAAAAATCAGGACACTTTCATAGGATTTGTCGACCTGGAAAAAGCCTTCGACAATATAAAATGGTGCAAGCTGTTCGAGATTCTGAAAAAAGTAGGGGTAAGCTATACGAAGAGACGAGTCATATACAATATGTACAACAACCAAGAGGGAATAATAAGAGTGGACGATCAGGAACGAAGTGCTCATATTAAGAAGGGTGTAAGACAAGGCTGTAGCCTTTCGCCCCTACTCTTCAATCTGTACATCGAGGAAGCAATGATGGAAATAAAAGAAAGGTTCAGGAGTGGAATTAAAATACAAGGTGAAAGTGAAGAAGAATTAAATGATCTGCTGAACGGAATGAACAGTCTAATGAGTACACAGTATGGTTTGAGAGTAAATCGGAGAAAGACGAAGGTAATGAGAAGTAGTAGAAATGAGAACAGCGAGAAACTTAACATCAGGATTGATGGTCACGAAGTCAATGAAGTTAAGGAATTCTGCTACCTAGGCAGTAAAATAACCAATGACGGACGGAGCAAGGAGGACATCAAAAGCAGACTCGCTATGGCAAAAAAGGCATTTCTGGCCAAGAGAAGTCTACTAATATCAAATACCGGCCTTAATTTGAGGAAGAAATTTCTGAGGATGTACGTCTGGAGTACAGCATTGTATGGTAGTGAAACATGGACTGTGGGAAAACCGGAGCAGAAGAGAATCGAACCATTTGAGATGTGGTGCTATAGACGAATGTTGAAAATTAGGTGGACTGATAAGGTAAGGAATGAGGAGGTTCTGCGCAGAATCGGAGAGGAAAGGAATATGTGGAAAACACTGATAAGGAGAAGGGACAGGATGATAGGACATCTGCTAAGACATGAGGGAATGACTTCCATGGTACTAGAGGGAGCTGTAGAGGGCAAAAACTGTAGAGGAAGACAGAGATTGGAATACGTCAAGCAAATAATTGAGGACGTAGGTTGCAAGTGCTACTCTGAGATGAAGAGGTTAGCACAGGAAAGGAATTCGTGGCGGGCCGCATCAAACCAGTCAGTAGACTGATGACAAACAAAAAAAAAACTGTAGTGTCTTTTTCAGTCTCGCCTCGAATTCCTCTTCTTGGCAGCATCTTCATCTGAGAGTAGCACTTACATCCAACGTCCGTATCTGCCATAAGTGCCCATTTGTCATTTTTAAGGAACTTTTGTAAATCTCGTTTCAGCTTATTTTCATGATTTTTGCTTTATTTTGTTAATTTTAAGAGCACGCATTGAAAGCAATGCACCCGACTCGATAACATTTGTCATGTTTCTTACTTGCGAAAGTGTAACAATACAAGGCACATTTGACAATGGCAATTACGTCCATATTGGCCCATTGTGAAGTATAGGACTAGCTAGTTTTTTGTCAACAAAACACAGCCTCGCATGAAAAACGATTGCTTTTAAGCACATCCCATAGAAGCATAAGGCAAGAGATTTCCTTGTACATCTTTCGTTGCCTTTTGGTCCTATATCAAGCTCTTTGTAATTCAAACATCCTCTTTTTTTCAACTTTCTTCAACATCACATTCAAAAGGCTCTCCGTTTCTGTTTCTCTCTTTTCCTCGCCGCCCAAGCATACGGTGCCAGAATCCTCTTCGTAGACTCCCTTATTGGTTTATCTCTTGTTATACTTTACAGCACTTAGTCGATTCTCTTCGTGTGCCGCTTTGAGATACAGAGCTCCGTGAACCCTACGACCGAACGAAATGGCTCAGTGATTAGCTCACTAGACTGGCATTCGTGAGGACGACGGTTCAAATCCCCCTCCTAACATCCAGACATTGGTTTTTCCACGATTCCCCAAAATCGCTCACGGAAAATGCTCGAATGATTTCTTAGAAAGGATTTCCTTCCTCATCCTTCATTGATTTGAGTTTGTGCTTCCTTCTCCAAAGACCTCGTTGTCGAACGGCCGTTAAAGACTAATATCCTTTCTTTTCGATCCTAAGGACTTGGTTTCGCTGAATCAATGGAGCTGTAGGCTACAAATGACACATATCATCCCCCCCCCCCCAAATCTCTCTCTCTCTCTCTCTCTCTCTCTCTCTCTCTCTCTCTCTCACACACACACACACACACACACACACACACACACACACACAGTAGACAGCCAAAGTAATAACCTCGGTGCTCTATATTCTGTTTGGGAGGACTCAAGTGTCACATACTCACCGCTCTTGATCTCCTGTCCGTAGTGAATCAGCTGTTTACTGGAGGCGCCTGCAGGTGTGTGAGCCAACAGCACAGGCAGCATCGTCTGCAACATACACACAAGTAAACCTCAGCCGCACTACCCATCATTTTATATCACCATTCGCCTTCACACAGGTGTGTGCAACACTGCAGCAAAACATTTTCAAAAGTATTTGACAAGAACTGAAACGGTAACAACTTGCACATTTACAGCACCAAATTAAAGTCTTCCCCCATGACAACTTCCTGTTACCTGAAAGTTTACCTAGTGTCCATTTAGATGACGTTTACCTGTTACAAATAACAATGAAATTTAGGACATATCTTACTTATGATCGCATTAATTGAACTATTCCGTTGATTCTTCGTAGAATAATTTCCACATCATAATAATTATGTGTTAGGCAAATATGTGTTGTTAATCTACTGTCATCTGCGAGAACTGGGAAACAGTGGAATACACAAAATCATTTGTAGTCCTGGCAAATTCTATACAGGCTACTCTGCAGGGCAAAATCCACATCCTTCAAGAAACACCGTAGCAGTTAAATGACTGACAAAAAGAGAGACTACTGTTGAGACCACCTGCCTAAAGTCCACAGTTACAATGTACTACGTGAAGTATTACATCACAATCACAAAGGAATGAAGATGAAGTAGCTAGAAAAAATGGGAATTAACAAAGATATGTCCACTTGACCAAATTTGGTACTGAATAAGCAGAGACAGTGCTCTTATTCGTCACTTCTGGGGGCTATAATGTTAATAATCGCAACCATAACACTTTACTAATTACCCCTCCTACTCAATTGCACCGTTTTTCCTTTGTTTCACTTAGTGTTGTTTGGCGTACCCTGTTAAAATTTTGCTTTGCTTAATTATAGTTATTTCATTTACCTGCTTCATCTCACTTGTCATATTGTACCTATTTGTAATAGTGGGCCTTTTAAGGAGAAGATTATCTTGTTCGATCACCCCTTTGGAACATGTCACCAAATTTTACCATATATTGTGCAACTCCTTTTCCCTTTCGGAATGATTGTTCTAATTTAACATGTACTTCATTATTTAATGTGTCACATATGTTAGGTAATCTAAATTTTTACATCGCATGTTTACTGAAATAAACCCTCAGCTGCTGAACCAAACATCTATAATTATCATCTTCGGAAACCAAATGAGATTCTTTGTAGTTGCTCTGCTTTAAAATCTTTAATTTCGAAAAAAATATCATAACTAAACATATTTATCTTCTTACCTGACGAAAATCGATTTGTAAAGTAATAAATATTGGAGAATATTACATCAATGACGTGTACTTTTTCAGTCAAAATTTCTTGTGATTAATACACTACTAATGTCAGTCTTTCTTATTTCGATTTTCCAAGATTTCCCTAAACGTGAATACGAAAATGGTTTCTTACAATGAGCTATTCCCTATTCGTAATTATTAAGCTGAATTTAACGCCTCGTTCAGACATTATTATTATAATTACTATCGTTGTCCGCTGCCCTTAATTTTTATTCTTTTAATGTAGTGACATTTTCCATGAAGATGTGCCATTTATAGCATCCCTTCTAAAATAAAATTAAAATAAATAGACACAACAATGTGCTGTAGTGCGTTTTCCAAAGGATCTAGGACGAAATTTAAATGTACAGCATTTTAACATCTCTTTATAGCCTTCACTTTGCAGCAAGTGGTTCATGATTTTCCGATAAATTTAAACAAATTCGTTTCCCTTATTTCGGGTGTACACCATGGCTGCTATTACGATAAACCTTAGGTGCAGTAATTAAGAAATTTATCGTTTTCGTATAAAGAACTTACTTTCAATACGGCATGAGCAGCTTGAAAAGGGTAAAGTTGTTTGTACAAGTAATGTGTTCGTTTTCTTAAAATAAGCTATAGCATAAAAATTGTTTTATTATAGTTGGAAGTTTATTCTGACATGTCCCTTATGTTGGAGCCTCTAATTCTTGAGGCCTCTGTAAACGAGCAAACAATTTGCCAAACTCCGCTAGTTTTGTCTAATATTTGGCAGCGTACGGCATTGTTTGACATGTTTGTCAAACAAGGACTGTGTTCCACGTGTTTGGGAGAAATTTTGATTAACAGCCGATTTGACAAGACGGCGTACGTTGTTTGTACTGATGCAACGCCGCTCATGTATAGCGAGAAAGAGTTGTTATTATAATTTATCTCACTCTATCGTGAGTTTCCACAATTGTGGAAATACGATCAAGGTTAAAAACAAAAGAGCACTGGCAATTACCAAAATGGTAGAGGTATTGCTTCTTCCGCATATATATATTACGTAGAAAGGCGTTATGAAGAAAATGAGTATTCTGCGCACAACATACGAGGTGGAATCCAATTTTTTCTGGACTGATGCTGCCATCTGGGAAGTAGGAGTAATAGATCTTTGCACCGCTAGGTGGCGAGAGCTGCGTATCTGATGAGTCAGTGTGTGGAGTGGCATTCAGCTGGGAGGACGTGTTGCGTGTTCACAGTGATTCCCGTAATACTATGTGTTTGGTGTGTGGCGATTTTACGATGGATCCGCCAACAGAACAGCGCATGTGTATCAAATTCTGCGCGAATCTCGTTAAAAGTGCTCCAGAGACCATTGCAATGATTCAACAAGTTTTTGGGGGATAGAGCATGAGCCGCATGCGTGTGTCCCGATGGAAGAGCCCGTGTTCTCCAAGACCCAAAAAAAGCGAGACAGGTGAAGAGCAAAGTGAACATGATCATCGTTTTATTTGATACCAAGAGAATTGTGCACAAAGAATTCGTCCCCCCAAACAAACAGTGGATTCCGCGTACTGCTGTGACCTTTTGCGACAGCTACATGAAAACGTGCTGTGACGATGGTCCGAACTTTGGCATCAAGGGACCTGGCTGCTGCATCACGAAAACGCGCCCTGTCACACGTCCTTGCCCACCAGGACCATTTTGGCAAAAAACAACATGGCGGTTGTACCCCATCAACTGTACTCGCCAGATTTGGCACCTTGCGACTTCGCGCTATTCCCAAAACTGACACTGAAGTTGAAAGGCCGTCGGTTCGACACTCTAGAGAGGATTCAAGAAGCATCGCTGACAGTGGTAAACACCCTCAAAGAACAGGACTTCCAGAAAACGTTGACAGTGGCAGAAGCGCTCGGACGGGTGTGTACGTGCAGATGGCAACTACTTCGTGAGTGATGGTGACCGTTAGTCCAAAGGTAAGGTTTTCAACATATGGCAGCACCAGTCCCGAAAATTTTGGATAACACCTCATAGGAGCAGGAGTGCAATGAAACAAAAAGACCGAAGCTCCACGGTTCTTCCGCGAGCGATGTACATGTTCCCACGTTGTGGCACTTTAGTGAACTTCCATTAACTTCGTCTTTCTAACTAGTTATTAAAAGTTTGGTGGTCCATACGGGGAAAGTTGATGTAATCATTAAGTTTTAAGTGTAATCCTTCTCTAGCAGGTTTTCATTGGTATATTTATTCCTCACTTTCAGCCATTCCCTGGACCAGGGCCTTTCTTTTGTTTTGTTTCTTCATACACCGTGTATGAATATTTTGCGATACGATACACATAGCGTGGCAGTTGCTTCAAAAATGAGGTTAAATTTGACAAATTTTGTTGGTTCGTCGGCGCGCCTCTTCGACAGACCTGTCGACAATCAATAGCGAACTTGGTAATCAAGTTTTAGCGTTACCAGGGGCCTTTAGATACGAGAATCGGGAGCTAGAAACTTACAGAAAAATCTTATCTCTTCAACAATGACCGTCTGAAAGCATGTTTTTTTTTATTCTTACCGTTGCATTAATTTGCAAAGTCTTGTTCTGCGCAATATCAATTTCGCTGCAAACTATTTGCATTGGTTACAGTTGGAATACTGGTTTTCGAAAAAAAATGTGTTTCCGGAGACAAATTTTTGTATACAGCTAGTAAACACAAAATTAAACAGAAGAAACATTTATTTCCTCCTTGTGGAGTTCTGGAACTTACCGTGTTCATCTCATCAGGGTTGTACCCGCCAATCAGGAACATGATATTGCTGCAGATGTCCTGGGTGAAAGCGTCATCGTTGCACATGATGTCTCCCACCAACTGTATGAACTCACTGTTTGGCAGGAATTCATTCAAGCCAATCAGCTGAGTGAGGAACTGCAAACAGACACATCGAGAGGTGACGGATCTTCCCCAGGGCACATGTCCAAAACTAGAATAACCAGAAATTATTCCTATAGATTCAAAGAGGTGCAGAATACCATAAAGGAGCAGACTGTGATTTTCGATTTTTAGCTGGATAAGTCTGGAATCGGCATTATATCCAGCTATATACATGATTCTATAACTGATCAAAAGTATTTCTGGCTATATATTCAGCTCTCTTCTGAGTCACTGACAGTTTAGTAATAAGGAGCTTAGATCATTCTTTCGCTATGCAAGCTTGTACAGAGACTAATAAACCCTATTACGGGCTAAAACTTTCGTTCTAGATGTTAAAACTGTTCCCTTTGAATGTACGGTATTGGACCAGTCGACGGGAATACGGGACGCCATTACAATGTGATATATTCTACACTCCCGTGTGTATCATGCCACGCTGACGGATAAAAACTTCTAACATTTTTCGTATGATGTTATGTGATAATGCTAGCTAAATTTCAACCAAACCAAACATTTCAAATAAATAATATCATGTAGAAAAATAGCTTATTTGAATAAAATTAATGTGACAGTGGTTGCAGACGTACAAAAGAAGAGTCGACTGAAGAATGGGATATAACTCGTCGGCTTTCATCAATGACGTCATATCTTAGTCATAGATATTAATTCGTTTATTTTCGAGATATTGATAATAAATTGGTTATCTTCTGTGGCGAAGCCGTATAATCGTGAATAAAAATAAACGAATATGTTATTAAAGAGATAGATATTGTCTACACTTTTGTTGCTTGTGGTAATTTTAAATAATTTGTGAATTTTTTGAATCATAGCTTTGATAGTGAGAGGTTCCAATTACTGTTTCTTCTGCACTTGATTTGTATCTTGTACTATGTAAGGCAACTAAAGAATAGGATACTAGTACTAGCGAAAGCAAAACAACCGACGTACATAACTCTGGCATTCTGTGCCTCAGCTGAACTACGAAAGTTGTGTCCTATTTTCTAGTTCACCTGTATAGGTCAGCTTAGGTACAGGATACAAGGTTTTTCGCCTTCACTATTACTAGTTCCTAATCTCCAGTTGACCAGTATAGGTCAAACAAAGTACAGGAGACAAATTTCACGTTTGTCGCTTTTTTTCGCCTTCGCTAGTACTAGTATCCTATTCTTCAGTTGATCTATGGAGGTAAGTTGAAGTAATGAATACAAATTTTACGTTTGTCCCTTTTTCGCCTTCGCTAGTACTAGTAACCTAGTCTTCAACTGACACATTAGGCAGAGAAATGTGCCTTGTACCACGCTCTAATTCCCGTGAAACAGAAATCACAAAATATAAAAGACTGATAGCAATAGAGCACGCGTTGCTGCCCAGAATGCAGTGATCATAAGATTTAAGTGTGATTTTTGAGAGATTTAAAAATTCCACCGTTGTTCTACTGATTAGCAGAGGCAGGTGTTACTGAGTGATGAGCCATACCACATGGTGCATATAGGCTGGAGTGCATGACAGTGAAACATGCTTCATGATGCTGCATCGCATACATACGCGACTCCATCCTAGGAATACGAAACTGCAACGCATCTGCGCCGGTTATAAGTCGCACAAACCGAAGTTCTGCGCATTATAAGCAACGCCCGACGCTACGCACGAACCTTAAACATCTAAAATGAATTACGCCTCGAGTTCCTTACGGAGGTTTTCAAGAACATGTGATTCTAAAAGAATCGGAAATTTCGAATAACCACGTAACTCTCTATCTGGAAAACTGGGATTACAACCCATAGGTGGAAAACAACCGACCAAAAATATTGCTTTGAAGAAGTACCATCTGTGTCAAGAACACATCCCCATACCACAAACAACAAGATATGGGAGAAGCCTTGGGGGTACATCAGCAAATCTGACTTTCTGTGTAACACCTAAAACGCAGACAGGACTCATAAATAAAGTATTCTGAGAGGCCATTTCGTAATAAATTTGGTTTCCCTGACGTCGAGTTTGTCGTGTTGCAGGAAATACAGCGCTACATTCGCACAAGGAGACGTCTTCTGTGCTTTGGAATAACAACAACTACACAAACATTAACATATCCTTGTGCCCAATAACAGTCTGTGTCAGATGACAAGCGTAGCTGCCCCATTACGCACCGTGTGACAATAGCAGGGGGTTTTCTCCCAGGCTTAAGCCTAGTTTACACGACGACACTAGGTTGCACGCAACTGAGCTACCGGTCACTGCGCATGCGCGCCGCGAGTTTGCGCAAGTCGTCGGTGAAACTAAACAGTTTCGGCGTGTTGCAACTTTGGCGACACTAGTTGCGTGAGTTTTGACATTATGTGTGTATGTAGAGTGTAGATAAACTGAAATATGAAGTGGGAAACGGAGAATAATGTTCGCCTTTTGGATATCTATGCTTTCCATAGGTGTTTGCGGGATTTCAGTGATGCTGGTTACAAAAATAGCAACATATTGCTGCTCCTGAGACCGTCACGTGCGATCAGAACATAGGTATTTTGACAACATATGAGCTGCAGGGCAAAATTTATTGAGTTAGGAGTACATATATAACTGAATTAGAAAAAGTACAAGCAAATGTAATTATAGCTGTAGAAATGTTCTCGTCTACAAGACTAAAATCCCATCGTTCAAGTTGGCCCACTCTTTTTTTAAGGAATATTTTTGACAGAGGGAAGGCTACGCAGATCAAGAAGCTGCATACTTTATTCAATATTCATCTATTTAAAACGTCACAGCAGTGTTCCCCATTCACATATGTTAGAATTTTGAAATATTGCCACTGTACAGATCTATCTTCAGGAGAGTAGTATGCAGACCGTTATCTTCTTAATGCAGCCTGCTTCGAATAATTACTGTTGTTAATGTTAATAATTATTACTCTTAATTATTATTGGTGTTAATGAAAAAGCGTCATCAACTAAAGCCGCATCTTATAGCATGTCGAGTGCTCTCAATTGTAATGCATGCAATGTGATATGTAATTTCAGTTCTGGCGACAGTGATTCACGCATTACAGTACCTTTATTCCTTATCACATAATTAACTCTATTTAGAGCAACGTGAACAGTTCTGGAGACATTCTAAGTTTAGTAAAAGAACTTCTTAGGTCTTCCATTACAAATTATTTCATCAGGGATGCTGAGCAACCGAGCTGACGTCTTATCTTCATCCAGTCATGAATCGAAACACGTTTCTTATTTTTTTTCTTACGCAGCGATTCCACGCAACAAGCTTTGACTCCATCACAACCTGTGCGACGTGCAGGTGCCAAAACCTTCATTTAAGACACCGCTCAGGAACTCACAAAACAACGAAACTGAAGTATATACTGGTTTCGCCGTGTCTACAGTCGAATTTGAAACCATTTGTGTGCAACCCAGTCCACGCAACGAGTGGCGCAACCCAATGTCGTCGTGTAAACTAGGCTTTACGTAACAGTTTTTCTTTCTGTGTCCTGAAGGCTACACTTCAAAAGCTTTCTGTCTAGTATTTACTAGACAGGACCATCCAAACGCATGGACGACATTACAGATCCGCATCCTGTGTCTCCTAAACAGCAATTAAAGCCCCTTGGAGAGAGGACAGTAGAACTATTTGTCACGGACATCGTGCAAGTGCAGGGATCGAGCAGCCCCATTTCTTTACACAAAAATATTACAGTCAGTTCCCTTAAACTGCGATTCGAAGAAAGTCAAGTCAGTTTGGTATATTTAGCTTCTTGAAGTCGAATGGAAACAGATTCGTTGAAAGGCTTCTGTAAAGGCAGTTGTATACAAGATGCTAGAGCGACCGACTCCAGATTATTGTTCCAGCGTTTGGAGTCCTTATCAAGTATGCATTACAGCAAAAATTTAACAAATTCAGACACGTTGCTAGAACTTTTACAGCCCTTATAGTCCATCACCATTTCTCAACCGCCGTGTCGAGATACGTTGGTGTGTCGCGAGTACATGTCAAGTGTGCTGTGAGATTTTTAACGTCTTCTAATCTTCTGCAGATAAAATATCTGGAACATAAAAAATTCACTGCACGCCATTTGTTTGTGTTCATATGTTCCTTTTCAAAAGTCATCATCGTTCCATCGTAAAAAAGTATTCATGTGCTCTGTGTTTATGCTTTCTTTTTGCATCTAGGAAAAAAAATCACATGTAGAGGTGATGTGAATGTTTGAAAAGTACTTTGTTGGACCACAAAGAAAAAATAAAGATATATTCAAACAGAATTCCGCACCGATGGTTCTGTACAAACTTAATTACATACATAGATAGTTCAGCCATACTGTGAATCAAGAATCTCGACGATTTTTGTCTTTTACCGATGTCGATAATAGAAAGATAGGGGTACCGGGAACTCCTAGACTTTCGAGATCAATTACAAGATAATTTGCGCTGTTTGTTCCCTAACTTGTACTGCGAAACCTTGCTTCTTGCCACATTTCATAATTGTAGGTCAATGGGAAGTACAATAAAGATTCTTATGAGTATGTTTGTGAGTATCAAAATATGTGACATAAACAGCCGGATCCTTTGATTGCAGTCACTTGGAAGCTTAAATATTTTACACCGCCAATGGACAGTAGATCTTAGCACGTGGCATAAATTTAAACCTGTTACCTTTAACCCGTTCCTGAGAAAAAGGGGTCTTAGCAGACGGACAGACAGTCAGGCGGAAAACAAATAGCGAAAAATATGTTTTTCGTTGATATAATTACAAATTCACAATTTCGCATTTTTTACCTTACGTATTCTGTAATATCTTGCTTTTTGCCAAATTTCGTGATTCTAAATCAACAGGAAGTACTCTGCAGGTTTTGATGAGTGAGTTTGCGAGTATCAAAATATGTGACATAGATGACCGTATTTTTTATTGATTTCATTCCCTTGGAAACTTAGAGCTTTTACATTGCCGCTGTATCATAGACCTTAGTATGTCCCATAAATCTGAACTTGATACCTCAACCTGTTCCTGAGCAATAGGGGTCTAAACAGCCAGACAGACAATAAAGAGATGCTAAAAGGGTTCCATTTCTACCGAATGAGAACGGAGGCCTAAAAAGTTTGAGAAAAGGTGTCCACACGAGAGTGTTACATAAATATTTGCGGATATTAAATGGAAATCTTTGGAAGGTGGAGAACGTGGTTCTCGTGAAACACTAATGGCTAAATATGGAGAACCTGTATTCGAAGAAGACTGTGCGATTGTTCTGCTGTCATCATCGCATGTCTCGTGTAGAGATGCTGAGAATAAGATGATAGAGACTGGGTCACTTACGGAGGCAGAAAGACTGTAATCATTCCCTCGCTCAATATGTGGACGGAACAGGACAAAAAATCGATGTGAACGGAACAGGACAAAAAATCGATAATTTTGGTTTGAAATCCCCTCCATCACTCACTGTACAATGTCACAGCGGCTTGAGGAGTGTACATGTAAGTGTAAAAGCCCCAGCCTGAAATCAGTTCAAATGGTTCAAATGGCTCTGAGCACTATGGGACTTAATTTCTGAGGTCATCAGTCCCCTAGAACTTAGAACTACTTAAACCTAACTAACCTAAGAACATGACACACATCCATGCCCGAGGCAGGATTCGAACCTGCGACCGTAGCGGTCGCGCGGTTCCAGACTGTAGCCCGAACTCAGTACAAGATCTTTGGGACGATATAGATTGGCAGTTAAAAGCCACAGTAGCTCCTCTAAAGATCAGGTATCGTCTTCCTTGAGAGTGATAAATAGTTGTCGAAGGAAACATTCTGATTTCAATGGTCATAGCTTAAATGGTCTGCCCCCCCCCCCTCCTCCATCCATCCTCGGACATTAAACGCAACAATATTAGCAGGTAAGGTCATGCACACTATTAGTTTCATGGTTGCCACATTAGATACATGAAACAGTGAGTGTCCGGGGTATCTGGCTACATAGTGACTCGTAACAGCTGTATTTTTAGAAGAAAGAACTCACCGAGATCTGGTCGACGAACTGCGCCACAACTTGCAGCAGAGGGCTGTCCAGGTTGTTCATGTAGGCGACTGGCGCCAGACTGAACATGACGCGGATCTTGTCGTTGTACTCTGGACGCATGGAGGCCATCACGTAGAAGGAGGTGGTGCCTTGCGAGTGGCCGGCGTAGAACAGGTCGGACTGACCCGTCTGGGCGAGGACGTGGTCGATCATCGCCGGCAGGTCGTAGTAGCCGATTTCGTGCCAACTGTAAGAATACGTAACAGCACGATACAGAAAAAACACCGCGAAAAACTAATCTGACGAGTTTTTACTTCTGAGCAGGTAAGTGGTTGGTGTTTGTAGAAACAGAATTGCCTCTACACTTCAGGTAGGCGGAAATGCAGGTAGATGACAAATACGAGGCGTGTTTTTTAAGTAAGGTCCGTTTTGTTGTAGACACTAGCAGTTCGCGCGCATACCGCAACGAGCGCGTGCGTCGTGTGCCGGCATGCCTCGGGAACAACTGTGCTCAGTTTCAACTCTGTAGCTAACCTGTACGATTCTGTTCTGTGCTTTCAAAATGTTTAAGGCTATCAACTCGCCCGCCGCGTGTGAGGTTCGCTCAGTGATACGGTTTTTGTCAGCAGGAAACGTGTCTGCTGCAGAAATTCATCGACAGATTTGCAAAGTATACAGTGAAACTGTTATGAGTGAAAGCAAAGTGCGCAAGTGGGCACGAGAATTCAAAGATGGCCGTGATAACGTCCATGATGAGGACTGCTATGGTCGCCCTTCTTTCATTACAGACGATCTGGTGGCTTCAGTTGAAGCGAAGATTCGTGAGAACAGGCGCTTCACAATAACAGGTCTCTCAAACGAATTTCCTGACGTGTCGAAATCAGTGCTTCACTACATTGTTTCTGAACACCTACAGTTTAGGAAACTGTCCTCCCATTGGGTCCTGAAACTCCTAACAGAGGACCACAAAAACCAAAGATTTGAGTGTGCGATGAAGTTCTTGACTCGCGAAGAAGGTGACAGCTTCTTGAGTCAGAACGTAACTGGAGACGAAACATGGGTTTCGCATACAGAGCATGGAATGGAGACATAAGCAATCGCCTGTAAAGGTGAAGGCCAAACAGACTCTGTCCCAGCGCAAAATCATGGCGTCGGTGTTTTAGGATAGGCATGGTGTTTTGATGATGGACTTCATGCAACGAGGAACCACTATCAATGCAGAAGCATGCTGCCAAACCCTGAGAAAGCTACGCAGAGCGATTCAAACCAAAGATTTGAGTGTGCGATGAAGTTCTTGACTCGCGAAGAAGGTGACAGCTTCTTGAGTCAGAACGTAACTGGAGACGAAACATGGGTTTCGCATACAGAGCATGGAATGGAGACATAAGCAATCGCCTGTAAAGGTGAAGGCCAAACAGACTCTGTCCCAGCGCAAAATCATGGCGTCGGTGTTTTAGGATAGGCATGGTGTTTTGATGATGGACTTCATGCAACGAGGAACCACTATCAATGCAGAAGCATACTGCCAAACCCTGAGAAAGCTACGCAGAGCGATTCAAAACAAGAGACGCGGCATGCTGACAAAGGGAATTATCCTTCTCGATGACAATGCAAGACCTCACACTGCAGGTCAGACCCGCGATTTATTGGACAGTTTTGGATGGGAAGTTTTAGACCACCTACCCTACAGTCCTGATCTTGCGCCGAGCAATTAACATCTGTTCCTCCACCTCAATCAACACCTCAGTGGCAACCGTTACAATGATGACGACGACGTGAAAACGGCAGTGAACTCTTGGTTATCGGAGCAGGCGGCAAGTTTTTATGAAAAGCGCATTTTAAAATTGTTTGAGAGGTATGATACATGTTTCAACATACTTGCCAACTATATCGAAAAATAGAGTGAAGTATGTACTTTCTGAAAATAAATTTACTTTTTTGAAATAACCTTTCGTTGTGTACTTATGTTCAAACAGACCTTACTTAAAAAACACAACTCGTATATATAAAGTAAGGCTGACACTGGCAGAAAAAAATGGACGTACTTGTCGTATTCTTGTAAGTGTGAATGCAATCATCACTAACAATCCTTTTGTGGGAACGCTGTACCACGTCAGTCCAAAAAGTTTTGAGACTGGATTATTACAAACTAGAGAAAAGTTAAGATCGTGGTTTTAATTCTTAAGGAGTTGTAAACTGTCTCTCCTCACTTGAGTACAATGCACAGAATGTTCATACAACCACATGAAACTATTATAAAAGTCCTTCTTTGGGATGTTGTTCAATTCGCGTGTCACATTCGCACCTCTTTCGGTCTGCTGTTTGTCGTTTTGTGGTAGTTTGGTATTGATAACACCTAGTCACGTCATCTATGATGATCTTTCCAGAAAAGAACTGGCCACGTTTTTTGTTGTAATCAAGCCACGGTAGGCGCCCATGTGTCGTTGTTGATGTTCGTGAGTGAAGATGAATGAGACAAACTTTCCACACACACTTTTCTCTTCTTCGTAATGTTTTGGGACTCTCTTGAACACTTAATATAGAGATGTTGCTCCATCGCGATTTGTGACACAGCGTTGACAAATGGCTGCACGTCCACTACTTAACACTGTCTGTTCACGACTGATTAATTGAATGCACATCTGCTGTTTACAACTATTGGTTCAAGCATCATCCGTAATTAGTTTGCTTACGTTGCCTATACGCCAGCAATAAAATCACTCTCAAGACTTTCTGGAGGGATGGTAAAATAAATGTAAATGTCATGTGACTAGGGCCTCCCGTTGGGAGACAGTTCACCGGGTGCAAGTCGTTCGATTTGATGCCACTACGGCGACTTGCGCGTCGATGGGGATGAAATGATGATGAGTAGGACAACACAACACCCAGTCCCTGAGGGGAGAAATCTCCGACCCAGCCGGGAATCGAACCCGGGCCCTTAAGATTGACATTCTGTCACGCTGACCACTCAGCTACCGGGGGCGGGCTGGCGGTATGGTGTACATCTCTTATAGTAAACTGTGGAGAAAAGTGAAGTTATGTAGCAAGTAGTAATTGTAGTACACGGAATGTTCAGAAAGTAAGTGTACTACAGGTTTGTATTTTTTTAGAAAGTTTTTATCTGAAAAAATTAGAGGGTATTGTTGATACACTTGTTGACTATTTTTCTACATAATCACCATTCCATTGATTGTTCCATAAAAACACGGAAGAACTGCCGGATATCAGTAACGTCCTGCCACGATATTTCGGCGCAGAGTCTTCTGGCCATCTTCAGGTGAATGCCACTGTAGTAGTACTGGCGAGTACGCGCTGAGCTCCGCTGTTTAAAGCCGTACTGAGGCGACATTGCGCATGAATTAAACATCACCATTCCATTGAGTTCACGTCCTGAGCCGTGGAACGAGTTTCTTTAAGTCCTCCTTGAAGAACTCGTCCGCCAACACCTTCTTCCACTTCAGACTCTCTTTCTGCTCCCGCTCGTCGGGTGAAAACTTAACTCCACTTGTGTGTGTCTTCAGGGACGTGCAAAGACGTTATCTGAAGGAGCCAAGTCAGGGGAAAGGGGGGTTGGTTCAAAATAGGAATGAAAGCTTCATAATGTTATCACTAACCAAACCATGATGCATTATGCTTCTCTTGTAGCACCTGCCACTTGAGCTTGATGAGCTCTTCATACCGCTACCACACTTACTAAATGAATCCGTGACGAAACGCGCTGTTATTTGGATATTTTCTATTCAGCATTCCTACCCAATAAGGGTCCCAGACTGAGGAACACTACTTGCATTCGAGTTTTACATTAAATTTTTTGAAAACGCTTCTTATTTTGTATGAGATCTGGTCATTGAAATACACTTGACTTCTACTGTTTTCATCATTTGATGTTGCTTCTCTACAGCGTAGCGTAAGTTCTGCATTATTTCTGCGCGTGTGCTACATATATACAAGCATTGTTTCTCATCTCCTATTATAAAAATAAAAATATCTTTATCACCATCATATTATGTATTATAATTCCAATCCCAAAGAAAGCAGGTGTTGTCAGATGTGAAAATTACTGAACTATCAGTTTAATAAGTCACAGCTGCAAAATACTAACGCGAATTCTTTACAGACGAATGGAAAAACTGGTAGAGGCGGACCTCGGGGAAGATCAGATTGTATTCCGTAGAAATGTTGGAACACGTGAGGCAATACTAACCTTACGACTTATCTTAGAAGAAAGATTAAGAAAAGGCAAACCTACGTTTCTAGCATTTGTAGACTTAGAGAAAGCTTTTGACAATGTTAACTGGAATACTCTCTTTCAAATTCTGAAGGTGGCAGGGGTAAAATACAGGGAGCGAAAGGCTATTTACAATTTGTACAGAAACCAGATGGCAGTTATAAGAGTCGAGGGGTATGAAAGGGAAGTAGTGGTTGGGAAGGAAGTGAGACAGGGTTGTAGCCTATCCCCGATGCTATTCAATCTGTATATTGAGCAAGCAGTGAAGGAATCAAAAGAAAAATTCGGAGTAGGTATTACAATTCATAGAGAAGAAGTAAAAACTTTGAGGTTTGCCGATGACATTGTAATTCTGTCAGAGACAGCAAAGGACTTGGAAGAGCAGTTGAACGGAATGAACAGTGTCTTGAAAGGAGGATATAAGATGAACATCAACAAAAGCAAAACGAGGATAATGGAATGTAGTCAAATTAAATCGGGTGATGCTGAGGGAATTAGATTAGGAAATGAGACGCTTAAAGTAGTAAAAGAGTTTTGCTATTTAGGGAGTAAAATAACTGATGATGGGCGAAGTAGAGAGGATATAAAATGTAGACTGGCAATGGCAAGGAAATCGTTTCTGAAGAAGAGAAATTTGTTAACATCGAGTATAGATTTAAGTGTCAGGAAGTCGTTTCTCAAAGTATTTGTATGGAGTGTAGCCATGTATGGAAGTGAAACATGGACGATAACTAGTTTGGACAAGAAGAGAATAGAAGCTTTCGAAATGTGGTGCTACAGAAGAATGCAGAAGATAAGGTGGGTAGATCACGTAACTCATGAGGAGGTATTGAATAGGATTGGGGAGAAGTTTGTGGCAAAACTTGACTAGAAGAAGGGATCGGTTGGTAGGACATGTTTTGAGGCATCAAGGGATCACAAATTTAGCATTGGAGAGCAGCGTGGAGGGTAAAAATCGTAGAGGGAGACCAAGAGATGAATACACTAAGCAGATTCAGAAGGATGTAGGTTGGAGTAGGTACTGGGAGATGAAGAAGCTTGCACAGGATAGAGTAGCATGGAGAGCTGCATCAAACCAGTCTCAGGACTGAAGACCACAACAACAACAACAACATTGCAAGATCACAGGTTACTGTAAGCGTCAGACAAGCCACTGAAAATGTGAAATGCTGGTACTTTAATAAGCGGTGTAGCCGCCAAAATGTTGAATGCAAACAAGCAGAAAACATACACTGTGTTGTACAGGTATCAGATGTCAGTTTGGGAGATGGAGCTCCAAGCCTGTTGCATTTTGTCGGTCAATACAGGGAATATTAATGCTGTTTGTGGATGACGTTGGAGCTGTCGTCCTATGTGCCCCATACATGCTCGACTGGAGACTGATATGGCGACCGAGCAGTCCAAGGCAAAAACGTCGACAATCTGTACAGACAGTTGGGTTACAACAGCGGTATGTGGGCGAGCGTTATCCTGTTGGAAAACACCCCGTGGAATGCAGTTCACGAATGACAGTACAACAGGTCGAATCACGAGACTGATGTACAAATTTACAGTCAAAGAGTACAGGATAACCACGACAGAGCTCCTCCTGTCATACGAAATCGCACCACCAGACAATAACTCCAGGTGTAGGTCCAGTGTGTCCAGCACGCCCACAGGTTGGCTGCAGGCTCTCAACTGGCCTCCTTCTAACCAATACACGGCCATCACTGGCACCGAGGCAGAACCAGCTTTCATAAGAAAACACAACAGACCTACACTCTGCCCTCCAATGAGCTCTCGCTTGACAGCACTGAAGACGCAAAGGCGGTGGTTTGGGGTCAGTGGAATGCACGCTACAGGGTGTCTGGCTCGGAGCTGTCCTTGAAGTAACCGATTTTTAACATTTCGTTGGGTCACTGTGGTGCCAACAGCTGCTCAAATTGCTGCCACAGCCGTATGCCAAACACGATAGTCTTCCCCCTCGGTAGTGGCACGTGGTCGTCTGGAGCCTGGGTCTCAAAAAATGGTTCAAATGGCTCTGAGCACTATGGGACTTAACATCTGAGGTCATCAGTCCCCTAGAACTTAGAACTACTTAAACCTAACTAACCTAAGGACATAACACACATCCATGCCCGAGGCAGGATTCGAACCTACGTCCGTAGCGGTCGCGCGGTTCCAGACTGAAGCCCCTAGAACCGCTTGGTCACACCGGCCGGATGCCTGGTTCTCTTGCGACCGTACATGGTCGTGACCACCGCTGCCAGCAGTCATGCACAGTGGCTACATTCCTGCCAAGTCTTTCTGCAATATCACAGAAGAAACGTCCGCCCCCGGTAGTTGAATGGTCAGCGTGACGGATTGTCAATCCTCTGAGCCCGGGTTCGATTCCCGGCTGGGTGGGGAAATTTTCTCCGCCCAGCGACTGGGAGTTGTGCTATCCTCATCGACTGCAGGTCGCCGAAGTGGCGTCAGATTGAAAGACCGGCACCCGGCGAACGGTCTGCCCGACGGGGGGCCCTAGCCATACGACTAAATAAAACAGAATAAACACCCGGCTTCTCATAGCCCTGTTGCACGACGTCGTTCAAATTTAGATGTTGATAATGGCTAACGTCAGCTCACCACGTCCAATCTCAAAGACAACGAACGCTCATGATCGTGCAATGTGTATTTAAAGCATACCTGATTTTTGCCCTCATAGCAAAGCTACCAGCGCCACTCTTACGCGACTGCCGCAGAATTTGCATAGACATCATCTTTGAGATGTAGAAACACGCCTAAAGACTTTCGTGTAGCACACTGCTTTTGGTGTTGCGATTTTTTTTGCCTCCAGTGTACATTAATAAGACGTTAGTTATAAAACCCACCAAGTGTGAGCTTCGACTGGAAAACAACGAACTCCAATATGGCGTCTCCAAGGTTTCGGTTGTGCTGTAGAGATCCCTTTCGCCTCTTATTTGCTCAACGTTTCGTAACACATTGCAAAAATATCTCAGAACGTATTTTGTATTTCAAACATGGCAGGAAGTGACGTCACAAAACGTGCAACTCCATGTCCACTTCAGCTCTTAAGTCGTGCGTGAGGACAGCTTAGATACTGCTACAGGACGCGCCTGAGCTACCACGTTTACGACACTGACAACTAAGAAAACAACTGTGTTGTAGCCGTTACCGAATGCTTAGTGTACTCATTTATGCTCTGTGTTGTTCGTTTGTTGTTTTTTCTCTTATTATGACTGAGAGAAAAGACTAATTGGTGATTCTTATGAGCATGTCAGTTATGCTTTTGCAGAAGCACAGAACATCGACATAGGCTACCAGCCCCAGAGGGAGATGAAGCTTGTTCCCCCACACAGCTACTGACCCTTTGGACCGTCTCTCGTTTGTTTACACTATCCGCCCCGATAGCTCTACATCTACATCTACATCCATACTCCGCAAGCCACCTGACGGTGTGTGGCGGAGGGTACCCTGAGTACCTCTATCGGTTCTCCCTTCTATTCCAGTCTCGTATTGTTCGTGGAAAGAAGGATTGTCGGTATGCTTCTGTGTGGGCTCTAATCTCTCTGATTTTATCCTCATGGTCTCTTCGCGAGATATACGTAGGAGGGAGCAATATACTGCTTGACTCTTCGGTGAAGGTATGTTCTCGAAACTTTAACAAAAGCCCGTACTGAGCTACTGAGCGTCTCTCCTGCAGAGTCTTCCACTGGAGTTTATCTATCATCTCCGTAACGCTTTCGCGATTATTAAATGATCCTGTAACGAAGCGCGCTGCTCTCCGTTGGATCTTCTCTATCTCTTCTATCAATCCTATCTGGTACGGATCCCACACTGTTGAGCAGTATTCAAGCAGTGAGCGAACAAGCGTACTGTAACCTACTTCCTTTGTTTTCGGATTGCATTTCCTTAGGATTCTTCCAATGAATCTCAGTCTGGCATCCGCTTTACCGACGATCAACTTTATATGATCATTCCATTTTAAATCACTCCTAATGCGTACTCCCAGATAATTTATGGAATTAACTGCTTCCAGTTGCTGACCTGCTATTTTGTAGTTAAAAGATAAGGGAAGTATCTTTCTATGTATTCGCAGCACATTACACTTGTCTACATTGAGACTCAATTGCCACTCCCTGCACCATGCGTCTATTCGCTGCAGATCCTCCTGCATTTCAGTACAATTTTCCATTGTTACAACCTCTCGACACACCACAGCATCATCTGCAAAAAGCCTCAGTGAACTTCCGATGTCATCCACAAGGTCATTTATGTATATTGTGAATAGCAACGGTCCTATGACACTCCCCTGCGGCACACCTGAAATCACTCTTACTTCAGAAGACTTCTCTCCATTGAGAATGACATGCTGCGTTCTGTTATCTAGGAACTCTTCAATCCAATCACACAATTGGTCTGATAGTCCATATGCTCTTACTTTGTTCATTAAACGACTGTGGGGAACTGTATCGAACGCCTTGCGGAAGTCAAGAAACACGGCATCTAACTGTGAACCCGTGTCTATGGCTCTCTGAGTCTCGTGGACGAATAGCGCGAGCTGGGTTTCACACGACCGTCTTTTTCGAAACCCATGCTGATTCCTACAGAGTAGATTTCTAGTCTCCAGAAAAGTCATTATACTCGAACATAATACGTGTTCCAAAATTCTACAACTGATCGACGTTAGAGATATAGGTCTATAATTCTGCACATCTGTTCGACGTCCCTTCTTGAAAACTGGGATGACCTGACCTTTTCCAATCCTTTGGAACGCTACGCTCTTCTAGAGACCTACGGTACACCGCTGCAAGAAGAGGGGCAAGTTCCTTCGCGTACTCTGTGTAAAATCGAACTGGTATCCCATCAGGTCCAGCGGCCTTTCCTCTTTTGAGCGATTTTAATTGTTTCTCTATCCCTCTGTCGTGTATTTCGATATCTACCATTTTGTCATCTGTGCGACATTCTAGAGAAGGAACTACAGTGCAGTCTTCCTCTGTGAAACAGCTTTGGAAAAAGACATTTAGTATTTCGGCCTTTTGTCTGTCATCCTCTGTTTCAGTACCATTTTGGTCACAGAGTGTCTGGACATTTTGTTTTGATCCACCTACCGCTTTGACATAAGACCAAAATTTCTTAGGATTTTCTGCCAAGTCAGTACATAGAAATTACTTTCGAATTATTTGAACGCCTCTCGCATAGCCCTCCTCATACTACATTTCGCTTCGCGTAATTTTTGTTTGTCTGCACGGCTTTGGCTATGTTTATGTTTGCTGTGAAGTTCCCTTTGCTTCTGCAGCAGTTTCCTAACTCGGTTGTTGTACCACGGTGGCTCTTTTCCATCTCTTACGATCTTGCTTGGCACATTCTCATCTAACGCATATTGTACGATGGTTTTGCACTTTGTCCACTGATCCTCAACACTATCTGTACTTGAGACAAAACTTTTGTGTTGAGCCGTCAGGTACTCTGTAATCTGCCTTTTGTCACTTTTGCTAAACAGAAAAATCTTCCTACCTTTTCTAATATTTCAATTTACGGCTGAAATCATCGATGCAGTAACCGCTTTATGATCGCTGACTCCCTGTTCTGCGTTAACTGTTTCAAATAGTTCGGGTCTGTTTGTCACCAGAAGGTCTAATATGTTATCGCCACGAGTCGGTTCTCTGTTTAACTGCTCAAGGTAGTTTTCAGATAAAGCACTTTAAAAAATTTCACTGGATTCTTTGTCCCTGCCACCCGTTATGAACGTTTGAGTCTCCCAGTCTATATATCTGGCAAATTAAAATCTCCACCCAGAACTATAACATGGTGGGGAAATCTACTCGAAATATTATCCAAATTATCCTTCAGGTGCTCAGTCACAACAGCTGCTGAGCCATGGGGCCTATAGAAACATCCAATTACCATGTCTGGGCCTGCTTTAACCGTGACCTTCACCCAAATTATTTCACATTTCCGATCTCCGTCAATTTCCTTCGATACTATTGCACTTCTTATCGCTATAAACACGCCTCCCCCTTCACTGTCCAGCCTGTCTCTGCGGTATACATTCCAATCTGAGTTTAGGATTTCATTACTGTTTACGTCTGGTTTCAGCCAACTTTCTGTCCCTAGTACTATATGGGCGTTGTGACCGTTTATTAATGAGAGCAGTCCTGGGACCTTTCTATAGACGCTCCTGCAGTTTACTATTAGCACATTAATATTGTTATTCCCTGTTGCATTTTGCCTACTCCTACCTTGCTGCGTCTCAGCAGGCGTCTTGTCGGGCCTAGGGAGGGAATTCTCTAACCTAAAAAACCCACATGTGCACTCCACACGTACTCCGCTACACTTGTAGCCGCTTCCGGCGTGTAGTGCACGCCTGACCTATTCAGGGGGACCCTAAATTTCTCCACCCGATAGCGGAGGTCGAGAAATTTGCACCCCAGATCTCCGCAGAATCGTCTGAGCCTCTGGTTTAAGCCTTCCACTCGGCTCCAAACCAGAGGACCGCGATCGGTTCTGGGAACGATACTACAAATAGTTAGCTCTGATTCCACCCCGCGAGCGAGGCTTTCCGCCTTCACCAACTCCGCCAACCGCCTGTACGAACTGAGGATGACCTCTGAACCCAGACGACAGGAGTTATTGGTGCCGACATGAGCAACAATTTGCAGTCGGATGCACCCAGTGCTCTCTATCGCCGCCGGCAGGGCCTCCTCCACATCCCGGATGAGACCCCCCGGCAAGCAGACAGAGTGAACACTGGCCTTCTTCCCCGACCTTTCCGCTATTTGCCTAAGGGGCTCCATCACCCGCCTAACGTTGGAGCTCCCAATAACTAATAAACCCCTCCCCCCGTGTGCCTGCTCGGACCTTGCTGAAGGAGCGGCCACATGTCCACTCACAGGCAGAGCGGGCGATGCCACACGGCCAGCCTCCACATTGACCCTCCGCCTCGTGCGCCGTGAACGCCGCTGAACCCGCCACTCCCCTTGGGGAGATGGTGGCCCAACCGCGCTCGGTACCCGCGAAGATGTCTCGACAGCAGGGACAGCTCAGTGGTCAGCGTAACGGACTGCCATCCTACGGGCACGGGTTCGATTCCCGGCTGGGTCGGGGCATTTCTCCGCTCAGGGACTGGGTGTTGTGTTGTCTTCATCATCATTTCATCCCCATCCGGAGCACAGGACGACTAATGTGGCACCGAATGTAATAAGACCTGCACCAGGGCGGCCGGACCTGCCCCGTAAAGGGCCTCCTGGCCCATGACGCCAAACGCTCATTTCCATTTCCATTTGTTTACACTCGCAGCAGACCGTGTCTGTACTCTACTGTTTGATGTGTGGTGGATGTGTTGTGGACGTACATATGTGTACGAACGGAGCAACACAAGTGGAACGGCAACTGGAAATTTGTATGTAATGCTTCAAGTGTAACACACATGTTTATTTCTGTACGAGTCCTACTCAGATGCTAGGTATATTAGTAAGTATAATGTTTGGCACGAACTCTGCGCCTCACCTAAACTGCCAGAACTCGCTGCTGTTGGGGTCGAACGAGGTGTGGTTCCTGGAGTAGGTGTTCCCGCGGGCGTTGCCCAGCCACACGTCGTAGCCGGCGTCCGCAAGCACGTACGCTGTGGGGGCAGAATACATGAACACTGTAACTGCGCGTAGAAAAGACTTCGATGATTCAGACAAATGTTCAAATGTGTGTAAAATCTTATGGGACTTAACTGCTAAGGTCATCAGTCCCTAAGCTTACACACTACTCAGCCTAATTTATCCTAAGGACAAACACACACACCCATGCCCGAGGGAAGACTCGAACCTCCGCCGGGATCAGCCGCAAAGTCCATGACTGCAGCGCCATAGACCACTCGGCTAATCCCGAGCGGCGATGATTCAGACATATACAGGCTTTGCTGGTGATGACAGTAGTAGTTTCATAAAATTACGCTGGCTGTGTGTCATCAGCAGAGTGCCAATAACAATGATGTAATAACAATAAAATGCTACGCATAATATAGGAGTAAAATACCACAGAATAGCGTATCGTTATTTTTGTATGCCACACCGTTTTTTTAACTTCCAACATTTTGCCACTAAATAGAGTTGTGAATGTGTAAGAATGCACTCGTCTGACGAGTGTAATCGGTCGAAATAAATCAAATAACATGCAACCTGTCAATCTGGGGATGTGTTCAGGACAAAAGTCATTGGGCCTCCATCAGGCGAGTCCTGCATTCGTTATATATGTGCTTCTTCTTGGTCCTAAACTCTGTGGGCTATACTGAGAGGAGGAAGACGGCTTTGCCCAGCAGACAGACTGTCATGGAGAGCGACTCTCTCTCATCCCAGCCCTGCCTTCCCCCATTTTGCTGTCTCTCTCTCTCTCTCCCCCTCCCTCCCTCCCTGCCTCTCTCTCTCTCTCCCCCCCCTCTCTCTCTCCCCTCTCTCTCTGACTGCCATAAGCAGAAAAATTATTTCCTACTGCTAAAACCTTAGTTAATGCTACAAGCAAATGTTCATTTTCTGTTCCATTAACCGACTGTGCACCTTAGAAACTCTACTGTCAGAATAAGAAAAATCTTTAGATGCCTTAAATTAGTGCTGTCTGGTTTCAGAGCATGACTTAAAAATTGATTCAATATAGTATTATACTTTCTGAAATACCTTGTTAAAATTCAAAACGTTTCTTCTCGATGTCTGATTCTCAACCCCTACTACTACAAACATCAAAAGAAGTTTTGCATCAGCCAGGTTCACAGAACTCCTGAAGATACATATTGACTGTGGATATTGTATCCCAAACACAGTTCCTTAGACTGTTCAGAGATGTCACTAAACCAGGTCAAAGATGTAAACAACCAAGCATGAGCAGCACCTATTAGACGGAGGGGGTCCGACAGCCTATCAGTTCCAACCAATCCACCAGGAAGGAGGTACACGGCTCGTGTTGTCTATAGTTCAACCATACCTAGACGATCAATACCGCGGTTTGATGGCGTCCGCATTGTTACTTCGTGCCCGGAAAGCCTCTACACAAGGGAAGTGTCCAGGCGTCTCGGAGTGAACCACAGCGGTGTTGTTCGGACATGGAGGCGATACAGAGAGACAGGAACTGTCGATGACATGCCTCGCTCAGGCCGCCTGAGCCTCTGCTGCAGTGGATGACAGCAACCTATGGATTATGGCTCGGAGGAACCCTGAGAGCAACGCCACCATGTTCAATAATGCCTTTCGTGCAGCCACAGGACGTCATGTTACGACTCAAACTGTGAGCAATAGGCTGCATGATGCGAAACTTCACTCCCGACGTCCATGGCGAGGTCCATCTTTGCAACTACGACATCATGCAGCGCGGTACAAAAGTGCCCAATAACATGCCGAATGGGCCGCACAGGACTGGCATCACCTTCTCTTCACCGATCAGTGTCGCATATGCCTTCAGCCAGACAATCGTCGGAGACGTGTTTGGAGGCAACCCGGTCAGGCTGAACGCCTTAGACACGCTGCCCAGCGAGAGCAGCAGGGTGGAGGTTCCTTGCTGTTTTGAGGTGGCATTTTGTGGGGCCGACGTACTCCGCTGGTGGTCATGGAAGGCGCCGTAACGGCTGTACGATACGTGAATGCCATCCTCCGAGCGATAGCAAACCATTTCGGCAGCATATTGACGAGGCATTCGTCTTCATGGACGACAATTTGCGCCCCTGTCGTGCACATCTTGTGAATAACTTCCTTCAGGGTAACGACATCGCTCGACTAGAGTGACCAGCATTTTCTCCTTACATGTTCCTATTGAACCTTCCTGGGATAGATTAAAAAGGGCTGTTTATGGACGACGCGACCCACGAACCACTCTGAGGGATCTACGCCGAATCGCCGTTGAGGAGTGGGACAGTCTCGACCAACAATGCCTTGATGAACTTGTGGATAGTATGCCATGACGAACAAAGGCGTGCATCAAGGCAAGAGGGTATTAGAGGTACCGGCGTGTACAGCAATCTGGACCACCACTTCTGAAGGTTTTACTGTATGGTGAACATGAATGTGTGGTTTTCATGAGCAGTAAAAAGGGCGGAAATGCTGTTTATGTTGATCTCTATTCCAATTTTCTGTACGTGCACCGGAGCTCTCGGAGCCGAGGTGTTGGAAAACATTTTTGCTGTGTGTATTTTACGTCGATATGTCGATATTTCTTTCGATTTATTGATTGCTGTAAAGACATTCTTAAATGTCGATATATTGAATTACCGATATTTTTAGAAATAGCCTCACTAGTGCATACCGTGATTCATTAATCCGTATCTCTCGTTTCCAGTCATCGGCAGTCCATTGGCGTCGCTCTTTACGCCACCTCAAGCCTCGCTTAGTATTGACGACAGAAATGTGTGGCTTCTGAAGAGGTGCTACACCGTGGTACCTCAATCTTTTTAATTCTCTACGCACAGTCATTGTACTAGACGGACTGCTCGTAGTACTTTTTTAACTCACGAGTGATTCTTTCTGCTGATTTCATGCGCGATGTTACAGCCACCCTCGACAATATTCGGTTGTCCTTGGGCGTTAGTCTGTCAGTCCTACCTGGTCTTGGTTTAACTGTTCATCCGCGGTTCCACTTCATAGTCACATGACTGTTGACTTGGGCAGTTTTAGGAGGGTCAATATGTCCCTGATGGATCTGTTCCTCAGGTGACAACCAATGACTAGTCCATGTTGGAAGTGACTGAGCTACTCTGAGTGACCTGTTCCGCTGTTGGTGCTTCTCTACTAACAACGCAATCTGCCCCCACCCCTCCTTTGATACTGACAGGTTCGCCTCTCTTGACATCTAGCGGTCAATTCCGAATTAAATAAGGGTGTCCAGATAGTTTTGGTCAGATAGTGAACTTGGGTAAGCCAGTTTGACGACTTCACGCCAAGGGATGAGCTGTTTATGGTATTTGGTGCAGAATCTGGTAGTCATTTGAGGAAACAGTAGTGTGACTGTAGACTAAAGGAAACAATTTTTTTTCTAATGTCTAGTACCCTTGTAAAAGTAACGTATGTATGAGTAAAATTACTACAACTACTACTACTTCTGCACTGTGTATTATATCAAGAGGTACCTCTGGACAGAGAAAGAGCGGCAGGGCATCGTGGAGTTGATGAAGTTGTAAGAGGTCCGAGCAGATGTAATTTCGATGTATTGCTCAAAGTTTGTTTACATGTGACCACAGAGAGGGTTCAAAGGGTTCAAATGGCTCTGAGCACTATGGGACTTAACATCTGAGGTCATCAGTCCCCTAGAACTTAGAACTACTAAAACCTAACTAACCTAAGAACATCACACACATCCATGCCCGAGGCAGGATTCGAACCTGCGACCGTAGCGGTCGCACGGTTCCAGACTGAAGCGCCTAGAACCGCTCGGCCACCACAGCCGGCCAACAGAGAGGAGATGAACAGCTTTAGTTGAGATGGCATAAGAAGAACCCCGACAGTTCGTAGCGCTGTTGCCACCTTCAACTCCAAAGCGCTATCGGCCGCTGGCGAAAACAGCAGCTGTCTTCAGAGATGTTGCAGCACTGAGGCGTTGCCATAGAGACATTTACAAAATCGCGTTACATTATTGGTTGAAGTAGGCGCCCGAAGCTCCCACGCCGGGCCCGGTGAAACTGTCGTCGGTCAACTTACGTCGATCCAACTATAGTATGTTGCCAAGCTTTACGAAGTGGTGCAAAAATGGTTCAAAAGGCTCTAAGCACTATGGGACTTAACATCTGGGGT
This sequence comes from Schistocerca nitens, assembly GCF_023898315.1. Taxonomy (NCBI): domain Eukaryota; kingdom Metazoa; phylum Arthropoda; class Insecta; order Orthoptera; family Acrididae; genus Schistocerca; species Schistocerca nitens. The sequence goes on from NC_064621.1 coordinate 364,464,135, forward strand.
ATCAGTCCCATGAACTTAGAACTACTTAAACCTAACTAACCTAAGGACATTACACACATCCATGCCCGAGGCAGGATTCGAACCTGAGACCGTAGCAGCAGCGCGGTTTCGGACTGAAGTGCCTAGAACTGCTCGGCCACAGCGGCCGGCTTTACAAAGTGGTGCTGCGTGCAACAATTGAAGTATGACGACATTACAGTCTGAGTCTGAAGGAGAGCATTTATCACCGTCCTGCTCTATTCATTTCGAGGCATCTGGAGGTAACACCTTCTCATTTGCTGCTGAGTGTTAGTTGAGGGGGATGCGCAGAACGGCTCAAAGGTGGGCTGCCTTCAGACGCTACGAACACGGTACAACTGCCAATTGTGACAAATTGCAGGGTATTGTTTTCCTGTGAGTGCCTAAACACTGCAGGTGGAGCTTACCGAAAGCCTCGCCGGGCCCCATGACGACCCAGTCTGCGGAGCTGGAGAGCAGTCCGTGCATCACTAGGATGGGGAAGCCGGAGCCCCCACTCGCCTTGGGGCTGGACGGCACGCGGAACATGCGCAGGATGTAGCCGTCCCCCGTCGTCACGAAGTGCTCTTCCACCGGGTAGCCGTACTTCCTCAGGAGCTGCGCCTGTCAACACACACATCACACGCCCGTTCTCGTTATGACACCTCAAGTTACCGTCGCTGAATGTTCGTAATGACACTGTCACACATTGTTTTCTTCCAGCCAGAGAACACAGTATTTTGTTCAAGGGATGTACGGTATACTATGTCTGAAATGGGAGCTAGCTCATTTACAAGTTCTGTATACAGATTCTGTCAGACACTGGTTAATTGTTTAAGGATGCTCCTACAAATAGTGGTTTCTCAGTTATCTGTATTACTAAGCGACCATCCAGGGATCGAAATTTGCAGGTTGCGAATCTAACGCCGTCCAGGGGCAACGAAAATAGGATTTCAGTATTTCATATAAATAGTGACCTACACTACTGGCCATTAAAATTGCTACACCACGAAGATGACGTGCTACAGACGCGAAATTTAACCGACAGGAAGAAGATGCTGTGATATGCAAATGATTAGCTTTTCAGAGCATTCACACAAGGTTGGCGCCGGTGGCGACACCTACAACGTCCTGACATGAGGAAAGTTTCCAACCGATTTCTCATACACAAACAGCAGTTGACCGGCGTTGCCTGGTGAAACATTGTTGTGATGCCTCGTGTCAGGAGGAGAAATGCGTACCATCACGTTTCCTACTTTGATAAAGGTCGGAGTGTAGCCTATCGCGATTGCGGTTTATCGTATCGCGACATTGCTGCTCGCGTTGGTCGAGATCCAATGACTGTTAGCAGAACATGGAATCGGTGGGTTCAGGGCGGTAATACGGAACGCCGTGCTGGATCCCAACGGCCTCGTATCACTAGCAGTCGAGATGACAGGCATCTTATCCGCATGGCTGTAACGGATCGTGCAGCCACGTCTCGATCTCTGAGTCAACAGATGGGGACGTTTGCAAGACAACAACCATCTGCACGAACAGTTCGACGACTTTTGCAGCAGCATGGACTATTAGGTCGGATACTATGACTGCGGTTACCATTGACGCTGCATCACAGACAGGAGTGCCTGCGATGGTGCCCTCAACGACGTACCTGGGTGCACGAATGGCAAAACGTCATTTTTTCGGATGAATCCAGGTTCTGTTTACAGAATCATAATGGTCGCATCCGTGTTTGGCGACATCGCGGTAAACGAACATTGGAAGCGAGTATTCGTCATCGCCATACTGGCGTATCACCCGGCGCCATGATATGGGGTGCCATTGGTTATACGCCTCGGTCACTTCTTGTTCGCATTGACGGCACTTTGAACAGTGGACGTTACATTTCAGATGTGTGACGACCCGTGGCTCTACCCTTCATTCCATCCCTGCGAAATCCTGTATTTCAGCAGGATAATGCACGACCGCATGTTGCAGGTCCTGTACGGGCCTTTCTGGATAGAGAAAATGTTCGACGGCTACCCTGGCCAGAAAATTCTCCCGATCTCTCACCAATTGAAAACGTCTGGTCAATGGTGGCCGAGCAACTGGCTCGTCACAATACGCCAGTCACTACTCTTGATGAACTGTGGTATCGTGTTAGAAGCTGCATGGGCAGCTGTACCTGTACACGCCATCCAAGCTCTGTTTGACTCAATGCTCAGGCGTATCAGGGCCGTTATTAGGGCCAGAGGTGGTTGTTCTGGGTACTGATTTCTCAGGATCTATGCACCCAAATTGCGTGAAAATGTAATCACATGTCAGTTCTAGTATAATATATTCGTGCAATGAATACCCTTTTATTATCTGCAGTTCTTCCTTATGTAGACATTTTAATGGCCAGTAGCGTATATATTACGACTTTTGAACACTATTAAGGTAAATACATTGTTTGTTCTCTATCAAAATCTTTCATTTACTAACTATGCCTATCAGTAGTTAGTGCCTTCAGTGTTTAGAATCTTTTATTTAGCTGGCAGTATTGCCGCTCGCTGTGTTGCAGTAGTTCGAGTAACGAAGATTTTTGTGAGGTAAGTGATTCGTGAAAGGTATAGGTTATTGTTAGTCAGGGCCATTCTTTTGTAGGGATTATTGGAAGTCAGACTGCGTTGCGCTAAAATAACGTAGAAGTTTACCAGCACAGTCATTATTAAGCTTCAAAAGGTTCAACACGGCAAGACAACTTCTGTAGTTATAAAATGTGTGAACGTCTTGAGGCAGCGTAACTCTACCCGTGCAAATTCCCAGACTACCTTAATCCAATAATTGATCAGTCAGAAGAATCTATTACATGCAAGCAGTTCTGTGGTAAACCATATTCAATTTTTTAGTGTTCGGATACTAGGAAATCTTACCGGGTGTGTTATGTAACTTTAGCCTACACGACTGAGTTATACGTTTTCCCATCTGTCGCTATCTGCCACAGTTATCATTTTTATGCATTTTCTAAAACTATTAGTCTCCATTCATATTGAATATGATGCTTTCTTTCCAAAATATCTTAAAGATATAATATATTACTTTTTAAAAGTAACTGAAAGAATATAACGAACATTTGATGGAGTTGAGATCTATTTTATTCACTCATAATCTTTTCTATAGTCGGTTATTAGATAATGATCTCATCTGAATGGTGATGGAAGTTCATTAACGGTTGCTTATCAAAAATGCAGCTCTTGTTTTTGGTGCCAGCTCTGCAATACCCTCCAAGCTGTACGGAATCGCTACGGTGATTCACTGGTTTGGGCTCATTGTGTTTCCGAACAATAGCTTAGGTCTTTTCGATTGAAGTAAGTCTTTATGTCGATCAAATGTGTGTCTCTTTACTTTAAAGTTACACTTTTGTTGATTATCGCATTGGTCCAACAACGGTATTTAGTCGAAAACAGCTATAGTCTCTATAGTCGACTGCGATAACGAGCTGATTAATTTTGTGGAAAAGTGCATTCACAGAATCTTACGGTACATTTAAAAATTACATTATCAAGTTGACAATATTACAAAAATCATAGAAGAAACAAAACCACCTAACCAATTAACTGCATAAAGTCTCTCATAAATACCGCCGTATGGAGAGTAACTTAGAAAGTATTGTTTCCATGATAACGTTGTGGTATGTTTTGTCAGCGTACAAACCAAGAAAAAACTTCACTGAAATAATGGTTTCCATGATTACAGCTGTAGCAGACATCTAAAATCATAATGACAGATTACTAATTGCAAAAGCAACATGAACTGATGAGCCTAATGTTTGTGGCGAGCTGGATTCTTAAATCAACGGATGAAACAAACAGAAAAACCGTCAGAGGAAAAGTGTTATCGAAGATAAGCGTGAAAATAATTGCGTTGCTGGTATCACATGGGATTCAAGTGCTTTTTAAGTTCTGGGCTTCGCAGATGAAATTTATCGTAGGTTAACTCGTAAGTCTTGCGAAAACAAACCACTTATGTCTTTTTGCCGACTCATCTGTTTATCAACTAGCTCCACACATCTGCTTGCCACAGATTCATTAATGTGTTATCGAATATTACTTCCTGTCACAAATATTCCTTTTGTTCTGTAACACAAAGGAAAGAGCCGTCGCACGACAAATGCTGGGATGGGATTCCGAATAATACACATAAGCAAGGCAAACACTGAATTTTAAAGATTTAGACTCTACCAGTAACTCCACCCTGATTCTTTAAGGACTCGAACTCCCATGAAGAGTTTCAGACCTCTGTCTGATTACTTTACAAATGAGTTAATGCGTTAAACATTCGACGTTAAGTACGTGAAACCTTTATGGATGAAGATTCAAAACCATAATTATGCTAAAAAAAAGTAACGTATCTTTTCCTCCTAAACTATCTGTCGTGCGCTTATACAATTGTCCAGGTGCATTCAGTGGTATATGTGGGTACTGTCTGCAAAATGTTTGTTAGTAACGTTAGTAGTAGGAAAGAAATACATTAAAATTTCATGCCTGACACTGCCGTTTTACTTCATGAACATTGAAATTACCATAAGCAATAAACATCTTTCCTTTCATTACTTTGTGCAGTGTGCAGTAAGAAAAAGTTTCGGAAAGGTTTGATATTATGCGTAACGTTTGTTGGAATTCGCTAAGTGCCCTCTTTCTCGAATACTGGAAGAACGCTGGGTGGGTAATTTGCTTGCCGTGAAACATTAATACGAGGGCTGGAACTTTAATAGTGGCAACTATTTATTTACAGCTCGTACAAAATAGATACGCGTTTCAAAGTTTTACTGACCTTCAAAGTAGTCACCAGCTTTGTGTATAACCCGTTACCAGCGATGTGGAAGTCGTAGGATACTCTTAGCAGTGCCAGTTGTGTTGACAGTTCGAGCGACGCGGTCTATTGCCCGACGAATTTGTGGCAGTTCTGAAGCGAATGCCGTGAAGTGTTTCCTTCAGTTTAGAAATCGAGTTGAACTTACGCGGGCTTAAGTCAGGGGAGTGTGTAAGGTGTCAGGCAAATCCAACACCTTCCATGAAAACCCTGACATGATAAGCAAATCCAGTAGTATGTCACATAGCTCCGAATAAATCGTGACATTAAATTAACCAAAGTAATACGAGTAACGAATGAGCAAATGGAATACCACAGACTAACTCAAGAATGTCTAAATGCATGTCATACCTTCCCACCGTGAGACAGACGCAGTTCCGAGGGGAGAAACGAGAACAGAAGCCGAGAACAAAACAGTGTTAAGCTGGAAGGCGCTACGATAAGGAACGGACGGACACCCACGTCGCCAGCTAACCGCTAGGACCACCCCCCAACCCATGTTAAAAGCTAGAGCCCTCCAGAAGAACAGTATAGATCTTACGATAACACAAAAAGGGCCACCCCAGCTGCAAGTTTTAGCGTGAGACTTTTCCGCATCTCTGTTACGTCAGGACCACCCCCCATCCCATGTTAAAAGATAGAGCCCTCCAGAAGAACAGTATAGATCTTACGATAACACTACAAGGACCACACCAGCTGCAAGTTTTAGCGTGAGACTTTTTCGCGTCTCTGTTACGTTGCAAACTTTAAAAACATTGCCCCACCACGAAAAGTATAACATTTCTCATTGGAGAGACAGAATTTTTGTAGGCAGAGCTTAAGGTTAACATTGAGACCCTGATTGGTCAGATGAAAACACAGCCAGATAGTTTTTTTTAACCAACTTCGGTAAATTGTAGTAAGGAGAAGTTAGGAGACAGTTGCTTCCGAGACGGCGAGGTGAGCGGAGCTGTGCTGCCCATCGCCCCCTGATGAACACCGACAAGGTAATGAACGCACGCGATGCCGCATAACAGCGCATAAAGCTTCACTCAGAACTGCAGAAGTCTCATCTGTTACACCCCCTTTTTGAGTAATACTAGTGTCGATCGTCAATTAAAGATCATGGTGTTCACATTTGCAACTTGAAGTAAAAATCTGAAACGTGATGATTTTTCTGTTATATAGATATTGAGAAGCCACATCAGCCACTGTAATTTACGAGAAGTTAGATAAGTAATTAAAGATAATTGAGGGTCACTGTAGACCATTTTTATAGTTTTCTCTTTTGTGAAACTTAATATAAACCTAGATTATAGATGTGATATGGCATAGGCCATCCTTCGATTCATTTTAGAACTTGGAAACCCATTCAGGGAATATTCGTTCACATTTTTGTTGAACGCAGTTGGTTTTTACCATCCTGTATTAAAACATTTCCTTTAATCAATAGTGCAATTTATAAACAATGTTTTGTGAGCAGAATAAAATTTCCAGTGGTAATCTTAACTGATATTTCGACGTTATTTTACCAGCTAACTAAAAATAGGAAAGCCTTGAACCCCTTCCACTAAATTTAGTTAGTATTAAGATTCTTTTACAGGGAGTGCAGTGGAGCTGACGCTGAAAGCATTAAGTATTTGGTTATATCATCGCTAGTCTCACTGAACTCTTCTGAACTCTACATGTCATGTGTGGTCTGGCGTCTCCTTACCAGCAACAGGTCCCAGGTTCAAATTAGCCAATTCCCTAAAAAACACGCTCAGAGCGTCGTTGTGTGAAAGTGGTAGGGAAACACGATATAGAACAGACAGACACCATGCAGAATGTTAGAAAATGGCGACCCTGCCAGGATGGTAAAATACCATGATTGAAGATCGACCACATGCCTAACTAGGTCAGAAAAATATCCTGTTAAAAAATTTTCGTAATAAAAAAAAATTTTTTTGAAAGGCATACATAGTCGAAAACAGTAGCTGCAGCGATAGATAGTAAGAAAGTATTCAATAAAAAGTGAGACATTCTAGCAGAGACAATAGCATAATTAAGTTATGAATTTTAAAAATTGTTAGAATTAAGTTTTCTCCTCAATGCAAGCGCACAGGTGACGGATACATCGTTGACAAGTTGGTTCTGACCCAACAAGTAAGTGAATGGATTGTCAAGTCGTGTGTGCAAAAAGTTTATGAAACGCGTGACATCGTATGAGCGTATGTTGACTCGAAGTAGGGCGCGTGAATTGCTTTTAAAACAGAAAATAGGGGATTCGGAAAGATTATCAATGGCAAATCGAGACCTTGACCGAATTGAGGTAGATACCCAGCATGAAAATGGACAGAGAATAGAGGACAGTACAACAGACGATGCAGTATCGCGAGAAATAGGACAGATAACGCACCATAACGAGGATAATGTACGTCAAGGCACAGAAAACATAAGTCAGCATACGACAGAGGAGCAGGAAAGTAGAGAGACAGTCGATGAGGATTCTAACTTCGTCTTGAATACGTAGAACCCATAGTACAAGTAATCAGAGCTCCCTCAACACAGAGTACAAGGAATGCGAGCAGAAACGTGTCACTGCACAGTTCAATGCAATCGGTTGCGAACCAACACTTAGGGGAAAACACAGAGCGTAGGACGTCGGAAGAAAACGCAATAGGACCCACCAATCTGGCAGAATTATTACAATTAATCACGGAAACCATGACAAGACAAAATAAAGAAATTTCGAACCAAATTAAAATTCAGAATGCAGAAACCACGAGACAAATGCGTGAGATTAAAGAACAAAACAAAAAAATTCAGTTACACTTCAGTCATATTGAAGACGAGGCAAAAGAATCTCGAGAAGTGATAGGAAAATAGGAAACTTAATAACAGGTCGCAATCAATTGAGAACAGACATTGACAAGGTACAAGCGGACGTACAAACATTGCGTAATGACATTCAGGACGAGATCAAAACATTACGTAACAACACCCAGGGAGAAGTCAAGAAACTAGAGAAACAGACAAACGAAATTACTAGACAAGCAGCAGGTACAGCGCGTAAAATTGTTGAAAACAGTGCGTTACACAAACGTATCACAAAAGCAGCGCTGAAAAGATATGATAACCGCATAGTCAAAATAGAAGCGCAAACGAAGCGACAATTTCAGAAATTGCCAACAGAGTTGTTGCTAACCATTGAAGAGCGTAGTGAACAGGATCGAACAAGCACAGAGTTGCAACCACATCCGTATCTGTAACAGCACCGGAAAAACAAGCAATTAACGAAGATATTACGCATTTGCGATTCCAATCACAGGCGGAAAGTAACATACGTGAAATCAGACAGCCTGCACAGTAACAAACACGTTTCGAAATTCTTGATGAACAAACGTCATCACAAACACATGCGGAACCACAAATGTAAGTTTCAAGACAGTGTGGATCGTGCAATGAAGCAGCAAGGTTAGCCAGACAAGATACCGAACCAATACCTGACAATGGAAAGCCAGGTCGCGAAGAGTACAGTGCAATGCATTCAGCTACACGTTCACAACCGATGGAAGAAAATTATTGCGTACCACTCCAACGATACTACGCAAGGGTAGGCGAAAGTTACAGTGGACAATATCCAATGGATCTACCACAACCGGAAAGAACGACAGGAGAAATCATCAGAAACAAAAGTGGCGAAGAATCGCGAATTTCATATGGAACTATGACGAAGTACGACAACAATCATTTCCTCACAGTCAGAAAATTTCAACACTTTCGAGAAGGATACTCATTACATCCACGAACTTTTAATGATCAATTCCGAGTAGGATTACCAGAACACTGGACGCTAGCACACAAATTAGACTTTATATGTGCACACATGTCAGGAACAGTCGCAGAAACCATGCAGAATGTTGCAGCGACATGCCAATCGTACGAAGATTTCAGAGAGAAGTTTCTCTCACGATATTGGTCCAGCGAAGCACAGAACAGAGTGAAGTACGAATTATTACACAACCCATATTTTGAAAATTCAGGAGAGAAGAGTCCCGTGAAATTTTTCGAATTAATGGCAAAGAAAAATCAATGCTTAGATGTACCATACAGTGACGGAGAGTTGATTAAATTATGCGCGATGAAGCTACCATTGAAATACCAGCAATCATTAGTAGGTCGCGGAGGCAATGACGTCGAAGCATTTAAAGGTATTCTAAGGGAACTAGAGTTCAAATTTTCGGAAGATGACGCAAGAAAAAGACGAAGCGCACTTGAAAACGGAAGTAAAAAGCAGTGGAATCCACAAGACACAGTACGAAGAAACAATAATTACGAACCGTGTGATAACTTCGCACTAAGAAACGACAATAGATTTCAACAAAGAACCGGTTATGGATTTAGAAGAGAATATGGCAACAACTATAATTCACCCAGGAACGGCAACAACTATTACAGAGGGAGTAACGACAACCGGAATGGGTATTGGAGCGCCAATAGACCGACAAATTATCAACAAAGAAACCAATATCAACAAGCGGATCAAGAAAAGAGAATACAGATAGAAGAGGTGGAGGTAAGACCACCAAACCCCGATAAACGTTCGAATTGACAGCTAAGCGCCCATGCCAAAGAGAATGACGCACCGAACCAGGACAATGGCAGCACCTTGAACAGAGAAGTAAAAACCTTATCACGAGAAGAGAAGAAGAAAGAAACAAAACCGCAGGGACCAGATGGACACGAAGACAGGAAAATAACAATATCGTGTTGGGACGAAATTAATTGGGAGCATACTGACGAGGAAGATGAATTACCAGAGGCATGCACAACGAATGTAGGAGGAAAGAACGAAGTAATGAGTATTGCAGAGCTATTTGAGATGGAAATCTGGGAAAACGAATTCAATGAGGATAATGCGCAGTCGACAGCAGTTGAAAATAAGTTACGAGTGGGCACACAACCCAATGTATATAAGGAAGGAAGTTATGAATCGATAATTAGAGCATTTAGATGCGATTATGTGGAAGTAGCGACGAAGAGGAAGAAGATAGACGAGGACGAGGAAAAAGTAGAGGATGTTGAAGAAAGCGTAAATGAAGGAAGAAATAGAGAAAAGGAAATAAAAGAGAGAAGTAGCAGTCGAAGCTTATCCTACAGAAAGTTCGAATTCACAAGGGAAATTCCTAAAAAGACTCATGTATGATTCAGTGGAGGATTCGTTGATGCAAGAAGAAGAAGAACAGAACCAACCCTTTCAAATTCAACCAATTGTGAAGGCCATGGTAAAGCATATCCCAGTCAATATTGTAATTCAGGGAATATTCGTTCACATTTTTGTTGAACGCAGTTGGTTTTTACCATCCTGTATTAAAACATTTCCTTTAATCAATAGTGCAATTTATAAACAATGTTTTGTGAGTAGAATAAAATTTCCAATGGTAATCTTAACTGATTTTTCGACGTTATTTTACCAGCTAACTAAAAATAGGAAAGCCTTGAACCCCTTCCACTAAATTTAGTTAGTATTAAGATTATTTTACAGGGAGTGCAGTGGAGCTGACGCTGAAAGCATTAAGTATTTGGTTATATCATCGCTAGTCTCACTGAACTCTTCTGAACTCTACATGCCATGTGTGGTCTGGCGTCTCCTTACCAGCAACAGGTCCCAGGTTCAAACTAGTCAATTCCCTAAAAAACATGCTCAGAGCGTCGTTGCGCGAAAGTGGTAGGGAGACACGATATAGAACAAACAGACACCACGCAGAAGGTTAGAAGTGCAGTAGTTGGTATAGTGCTTAGCAGCCCCAACAGTCAAACAAATCAATAACAGCTTGCACTGTACGTGCTTGAGCATTGTCCTGCAAAATCATGATAAGGTCCTGCAGAAAGTGTCATCACTGCTGTCTCTAAGCTGGTCGTAGGTTGTGTTCCAACAGTGTCGTAACAGATACGCTACGTGATCAAAAGTATGCGGATATCTGGCTGAAAATGACTTACGAGTTCGTGGCGCTCTCCATCGGTAATGCAGCAATTCAATATGGTGTTGGCCCATCCCTAGCTTTAATGACGGCTTCCACTCTCGCAGACATACGTTCAATCAGGTGCTGGAAGGTTTCTTGGGGAATGGCAGCCATTCTTCACGGAGTGCTGTGCTGAGGGGAGGTATCGATGTAGGTCGGTGAGGCCTGGCACGAAGTCGGCACTCCAAAACATCCCAAAGGTGTTCTTCAGGATTCAGGCCAGGGCTCTGTGCAGGCAAGTCCTTTACAGGGCTGTTATTGTCGTGTAACCACTCCTCCACAGGCCGTGCATTATGAACATGTGATCGATCGTGTTGAAAGATGTAGTCGCCATCCCTGAATCGCTCTTCAACAATGGGAAGCAAGAAGGTGCTTAAAACATCAATGTAGGCCTGTGCTGTGATAGTGCCACGCAAAACAACAAGGGGTGCAAGCCTCTCTATGAAAAACACGACGACACCATAACGCAACCGTCTCCGAATTTTACTGTTGGCACTACACACGCTGGGAGATGACGTTCATCGAGCATTCGCCATACCCACATCTTGCCATCGGATCGCCACATTGTTTACCTTGATTCGTCACTCCACTCAACGTTTTTCCCATGTTCAATCGTCCAATGTTTACGTTCCTTACACCAAGCGAGGCGTCGTTTGGCATTTACCGACGTGATGTATGACTTATGAGTAGCCGCTTGACCATGAAATCCAAGTTTTCTCACCTCCTGCCTAACTGTCATAGTACTTGCAGGGGACCCTGATACAGTTTGGATTTCCTGTGTGATGGTCTGGATACATGTCTATCTATTACACATTACGACCCTCTTCAACGGTCGGTGGTCTCTGTCAGTCAACAGACGAGGTCGGTCTGTACACTTTTGTGCTGTACGTGTCCCTTCACGTTTCCACTTCACTATCACATCGGAAACAGTGGACCTAGGGATATTTAGGAGTTTAGGAGTGTGGAAATCTCATGTACAGTCGTATGACACAAATGAGACCCAATCACCTGACCACGTTGAAGTCCTTTAGTTCTACAGAGCGCCCCATTTTGCTCCCTCACGATGTCTAATGACTATTGAGGTCGCTGATATGGAGAACCTGGCAGCAGGTGGCAGTATAAAGCACCTAATATGAAAAACGTATGTTTTTGAGGGTGTCCGCTCACCGTGATTTCAACTGTTATTGGCCCCTCCCGCCGGAGATTCGAGTCCTCCCTCGGGCTTGGGTGTGTGCGTTGTTCTTAGCATAAGTTAGTTTAAGTAGTGTGTAAGTCTAGGGACCAATGACCTCAGCAGTTTGGTTCCTTAGGAATTCACATACATCTGAACGTTTTCAACTGTTATTTCACGCCGTGATGCTTGTCTGTTAGCACTGACAGCTCCACGCAAACGCCTCTGCTGTTGGCCGTTAACTGAACGCCGTTGGCCACTGCGATGTCCGTGGTGAGAGGTTTTTCCTGAAATTTGATATTCCCAGGACACTCTCAACAGTGTGGATCTTGGAATATTGAATACCCTAACGATTTCCGAAATGGAATGTCACATGCGTCTAGCTCCAACTACCGTTCAGCGCTCGAAGTCTGTTAATACCCGTCGTGGGGCCATACTCATGACGGAAATGATTTCACATGAATCACCTGAGTATAAATGACAGCTCCACCAATGTATTGCCCTGTTAAATCTTGTGTACGCGATACTACTGCCATCTGTATAAGTGCATATCGCAATCCCGTGAGTTTTATCTCCTCAGTAAAAATGAAGTTATCATGCGGCTTTGTTGACCGGGAGTCCTATCCGGAGAAGTTCGGCCGCTGGGTTGCAAATGTTTACAGGTGACGCCACCATGGGCGGCTTGCGCGTCGGTGACGATGAGGAAAACGCAGGACCCGTCCACGAGCAGAGGAAATCTCCAACGCGGCCGGGAATCGAACCCGGGCCCGCTGCATGGTAGGCAAACACGTTACCACTCAGCTAATCAGGCGGACAACTCTTCATTGTATCGTATAATTAACATTTGGAAAAAATTTAACCTCGTTGCGGTTGTTATAACTCATGCTAAGTGAAATCTATAGGGTAACTAATGTTTCTGACGTAAAACTTTTACATTCAAAGATACAAATATTATTTAAATTCTGTTTGCTCAATAATTTGGAAAAGTATAGAATTTCCGTAAATACTTTAGTATAACATGTTAATCCAGTAGATATGAATCCTGCACTTTATAACTGTAGTTAGAATAAACATTGACGAAAAAAAAGATATAAGAATTCAGTTTTTGGCAAACGGACGGTGGTATCGGAAACTATATTTCACATGGTTCAAATGGTTCAAATGGTTCTGAGCACTATGGGACTTAACTGCTGTGGTCATCAGTCCCCTAGAACTTAGAACTACTTAAACCTAAATAACCTATGGACATCACACACATCCATGCCCGAGGTAGGATTCGAACCTGCGACCGTAGCGGTCGCGCGGTTCCAGACTGTAGCGCCTTTAACCGCTCGGCCACTCCGGCCGGCATATTTGACATGGAAATCGCACAATTTTCGTTTGTTTTACTCTCAGGTGGTAGTACCGTGATGTCATTTTTCAATAGGACAATGTTCGTCCATACGTTGCAAGTGTTCCTATGAACTGTCTGCGTGATGCTGAGGTACTCACGTGGTTAGGAAGATTCCCATATTTGTCCCCAAATAGAAAATATGTGGGACCAGATGGGACGTCATCTTCGTCTTAGTGCCAGTATATGTAGGACCAGTTGCAGTTTTGGGCTGCTTACCTCAGGAGAAGATTCAACAACGGCTTTATGAAACCCTACGCAACGAATTAGTGGATTCATCCAGACGACAGGGGGTGCAACGTCATACGGATAAGTGGCCTCATAATGACAAGTTCTTTGCAAATTTGACTCAATTTTGTACTCCTTGAAATAACATGACGTACCCTCTCAACGTGTGAAGCTTCATTTTGTTTCGACGTCGGCTTCCAGGTGCTTCACTTTTGTTGTCAGTCAGTGTAATTACACTACTGCCTATTAAAATTGCTACACCACGGAGATGACGTGCTACAGACGCGAAATTTAACCGACAGGAAGAAGATGCTGTGATATGCAAATGATTAGCTTTCCAGAGCATTCACACAAGGTTGGCGCCGATGGCGACTCCTACTACGTGCTGACATGAGGAAAGTTTCCAACCGATTTCTCATACACAAACAGCAGTTGACCGGCGTTGCCTGGTGAAACATTGTTGTGATGCCTCGTGTCAGGAGGAGAAATGCGTACCATCACGTTTCCGACTTTGATAAAGGTCGGTACCAGATTGTTGCCTATCGCGATTGCGGTTTATCGTATCGCGACATTGCTGCTCCCGTTGGTCGATATCCAATGACTGTTAGCAGAATATGGAATCGGTGGGTTCAGGACGGTAATACGGAACGCCGTGCTGGATCTCAACGGCCTCGTATCACTAGCAGTCGAGATGACAGGCATCTTATCCGCATGGCTGTAACGGATCGTGCAGCCACGTCTCGATCCCTGAGTCAACAGATGGGGATGTTTGCAAGACAACAACCATCTGCACGAACAGTTCGACAACGTTTTAAGCAGCATGGACTATCAGCTCGGAGACCATGGCTGCGGTTACCCTTGACGCTGCATCACAGACAGGAGCGCCTGCGATGGTGTACTAAACGACGAACCTGGGTACACGAATGGCAAAACATCAGTTTTTCGGATGAATCCAGGTTCTGTTTACAGCATCATGATGGTCGCATCCGTGTTTGGCGACATCGCGGTGAACGCACATTGGAAGCGTGTAGTCGTCGTCGCCATACTGGCGTATCACCCAGCGTGATGGTATGGGCTGCCATTGGTTACATGTCACAGTCAGCTCTTGTTCGCATTGACGGCACTTTGAACAGTGGACTTTACATTTCAGATGTGTGACGACCCGTGGCTCTACCCTTCATTCCATCCCTGTGAAACACTACATTTCAGCAGGATAATACACGACCGCATGTTGCAGGTTCTGTACGGGCCTTTATGGATACAGAAACTGTTTGACTGCTGCCCTGGCCAGCACATTCTCCAGATCTCTCACCAATTGGAAACGTCTGGTCAATGGTGGCAGAGCCACAGGCTCGTCACAATACGCCAGTCACTACTCTTGATGAACTGTGGTATCGTGTTGAAGCTGCATGGGCAGCTGTAACTGTACACGCCATCCAAGCTCAGTTTGACTCAATGCGCAGGCGTATCAAGGCCATTATTACGGCCAGAGGTGGTTGTTCTGGGTACTGATTTCTCAGGATCTATCCACCCAAATTGCGTGAAAATGTAATCACATGTCAGTTCTAGTATAATATATTTGTCCAATGAATACCCGTTTATCATCTGCATTTCTTCTTGGTGTAGCAATTTTAATGGCCAGTAGTGTAATCTCGTGAGGGTTATTTTGTATCTGTTGTCTTTAAAGTTTAACCTACACACGTTCGCAGATATGCAGTGCTGCATATTCAACGAATTAGCTGCTCACACCTCGCAATTCAAAAATTGCTTGTTCGCTGACTGGGCTGAGTCCACAGACCGCGTGTGGCTGGGCAGTTTCCGCCACCCTGCGACTTACCGTGTCCAGGTCGGCGTCCTCCATGTGGTAGGGCACAGCCCCGCGGACAGCAGCGGCTGCCGTGGTAGCGGCGGTCGCCACCAGCAGCAGCAGGATCGCGGGGGAGGCGGCGCCGGGCATGGTGGGCGGTGGTGGCTGGGCCTGCTCGGCAAGTGCCGCGGCCGGCGGGCCGGCCACTTTAAGTACCCGCCGGCTTATCTGTGCTTCGTCTCTGAGGGGGCATCTCGATCGCCCACCACTGATTGCGCAGTCACGTGTGAGAAGCACTTTCTGTGGTGCAGAAAGGTCATTCTAGAAACAGTTCCCCGGCCTGTGGATAAGCCATGTCACCGCGATATCCTTTCTTTCGGGGGTGCTAGTCCCGCGAGGTAAGGAGAACGTCTCTGAAGTCTGGAAGTAGGAGGTACTGGTGGAAGTAAAGCTGTGAGGGCGACTTGTGAGTCGTTGTTGAATATCTCAGTCAGTAGAGCACTTCATCTGCAACTACATCTACATTTATACTCCGCAAGCTACCCAACGGTGTGTGGCGGAGGGCACTTTACGTGCCACTGTCATTACCTCCCTTTCCTGTTCCAGTCGCGTATGGTTCTCGGGAAGAACGACTGCCGGAAAGCCTCCGTGCGCGCTCGAATCTGTCTAATTTTACATTTGTGATCTCGTCGGGAGGTATAAGTAGGGGGAAGCAATATATTCGATACCTCATCCAGAAACGCACCCTCTCGAAACCTGGACAGCAAGCTACACCGCAATGCAGAGCGCCTCTCTTGCAGAGTCTGCCACTTGAGTTTGCTAAACATCTCCGTAACGCTATCACGCTTACCAAATAACGCTGTGACGAAACGCGCCGCTCTTCTTTGGATCTTCTCTACCTCTATCTCTTCTCTATCTCCTCTATCTTGTTCAAGTGATGCAAAGGTATCAAATGAAACCATAAACTTCTAGAGAGCTTTTCAAGCCTCAAATATCTGTGATGCATACTTGCAAAATGAAGCGACGAATGAAACTTTGTACGAAGGCTGGGATTCGACACTAGGTATCCTGCTCAATGGGCAGATGCGCTATCCGTTACGCCACCCTGGCACAGTGGCTTTCCACAACTGCACAGACTATCTGAGCATGCCTCCCCCCTCAGTCCACCTGGGTTCTAATCTCGGCCTTGATACAAATTTTCATTAGATCCGTCTGCGTATACAAGGTGTTCGGGGAGGAAAGGTCAATATTTTACACAGTGATTGTATAAGTAAATCTGAACAAAATGTATTGTATGAACATAGGTCCGCAAATGCTTCGTTAGGGAGGTATGGGTATTGAAAGGAAAGTTAATTCTGCAAAACTGATGTGCGCATCGTGAACGTATACGCAATACAAAAATGGTTCAAATGGCTCTGAGCACTATGGGACTTAACTTCTGAGGTCATCAGTCCCCTACAACTTAGAACTACTTAAACCTAACTAACCTAAGGACATCACACACACATATGGCATGATTCGAACCTGCGACCGAAGGGGTCGCGCGGTTCCAGACTGTAGCGCCTAGAACCGCTCGGTCACCCCAGCCGGCCATATGCAATACAACTGGACCGCAACGTCATTTTCTTGAAAGCAATGTTTCAGAAAAGTGCAGTTTGTAACATCAATATCGACTTAAGTAGGTTTATACTATGTAAATGTGTATCTATGATTATAAAGTGTTTGTTCTTTGTTAGTTAAGGTTATTGATTTGTGTAGAGAAATTTAAAGTTTGTAGTGTATCTATGAAAAACGTTTGATGATATTTAAAATAATGGAATTGTATGAAATATGTACGTTCATAAAGAAAAATTTGTGTCCAGAATGAGATTTTCACTCTACAGCGGAGTGTGTGCTGATATGAAACTTCCTGGCAGATTAAAACTGTGTGCCGGACCGAGACTCGAACTCGGGACCTTTGCCTTTCGCGGGCACGTGCCCTATCATCTCAGCTACCCAAGCACGAGTCACGCCCCCTCCATACAGCTCTACTTCTGCCAGTACCCCGTCTCCTACCTTCCAAACTTTACAGAAGCTCTCCTGCGAACCTAGCAGAACTAGCACTCCTGAAAAAAGGATATTGCGGAGACATGGCTTAACCACAGCCTTGGGGATGTTTCCAGAATGAGATTTTCACTCTACAGCGGAGAGCTTTTGTAAAGTTTGGAAGGTAGGAGACGAGGTACTGGCAGAAGTAAAGCTGTGAGGACGGGGCGTGAGTTGTGCTTGGGTAGCTCAGATGGTAGAGCACTTGCCTTCGAAAGGCAAAGGTCCCGAGTTCGAGTCTCGGTCCGGCACACGGTTTTAATCTGCCACGAAGTTTCAGAAATTTGTGTATTGAAAGCTGGTTCATGCTTAGGGAACTTGTATTGTGAAATATAAAAGCTGTAGGGAAGCCCCTCCGCAACGGAAGTGGCTTGGCGCGAGGTAAAAGGTGGTTTTGGCGGTAGTACTGAGCGGCTCCTTGGTGGGAACGGTACGCAGTCAGTGGCTAGCCGTTGCACGGTATACATCGACTGTGACAAGGGAGGCATTTGGAAGCCGTTTTGTATGGAATTTTGCATCGGATGTGGATTCAGCTGTTGCAAGGTGCTCTTGGCAATAAGGAATGGCTCTAATGCGATAAAAGTCCGTCGCTAAGAAGAAATTGTAAAGAGCATTCAACATCAAGAGCCGTGAGTATAGTTAGCCGCCACATCGCTTGCCACCATTCTTTTTGCCACTGCTACACCAACTTCAAGATATGTATTATAGCATGGACCAGTTAATTTGTGTGCATGTTTTCAATAATAATCCAAGTGCTATAAACCTGTGTTTTGAACCTTAACAATATCCTAATCATAAACCGATGCAGGATCCCATCCTAAGTGTGCAGAAAACCGAGTATCCTGTTTCTAACAAACTAGTGATTTAGTTGTGTGTATTAAATATGCAAAAATTCAGTGCCAAAGTGTATAAATGTTACTGTCTAAAATACCTGCTCCTCATGTGATGAAAAAGGCACATAAATTAAACGTATTTGAAACGTAATTTAGCTTTGATTGCTATCATGAACGATTTTTTTTTTCGTGGTTAATCGAGATCAGTGTTGAGTAATTTGCTTTAAAGGATGAAAATATAAATTATTCCAAGAGGGGCTAAGCGTTAATTTTGGTTGAATTGAACTTTGCTTCTGAAATAATCATAGAGTTCCCTATTGGGATAGTATCAGTTTATGGGTCCCCACTATATTCTTCTCTTATTAGAAAGATAAATGGAATATTGTCGCTATCAAAGAAATCTGATGCATTTCCATAAATGAGGATATAAGCAGTGTAATTGTAGCATTATTTAATTTTATTTGTGGTATTTGTTTGTCAGTTAAGCCAGAAATCGTTTCATGCCCAACTTTAGTTCAGTGTTTCCTGCAGTAACATCTCAGTACTGAATCAAGTGATGATAGTAATTGTAACTGTTATTAGCAAAATCGTGCTTACTATGATTTCTGGTTGGTGAATTAATGGTAACTACTGCTACCTACAACTTAGATCGTCTTGTATTCTTGTGTATCCAATTTGCTATTCAAAGGGAATCTTAAATGAAAGTCACTACGATAACTAATATTCATAATGTTTCAAATTAATATGCCTAATAACGCTGGCGACCGTTTATTGTTTCATTTGTATGAACTTTTCTACTTTCATTTCCCCCAAAGTAAAGCCAGTTTAGTTTTCTATTAATTGCAATATCTACAAAACTACTGTCCGATACCCTTTCTTCCATTAGACAAACACAGGTCAAATACAAAATTCCTCCCAGAGGGTAACACTAGCTTGTGTCACTACAGGCAAGTTAAAAAACGGGTATCTAGTGTTATAAAATACGTTACACGTTTTTACATAATGTTTATTTACTTTGCATTTAGTACATAATGCATTACAACATACATGTTACCTGTATTCAGTTGAAAAAAACGTGCCACGTCTTTTAAAAACGGGTTTAACACTTATCGTACAGATGTAAGTCCACAGAACAGGTTCGACTATCCCACCATGAAAGTCAATGCACTTTTGCGCTCTAGCGATAACATGTTGTGTTGCTTATTCAGTTGTCTGTGGTTGGTTCCTAATCAATTCAGCAGCGCCCATGATGCAGCGAAACAGTTCATCTCGTGTATTTACCTGCACTTTGTGCACTTCTTATTTCATCCAGCCCCATAAACAGAAATCTAAAGGTGTAATTCAGGTGATCTAGGAGGCCAGTTAATATCAACGCCACGGCCAATCCAGCGATTAGGGTAGGTGCAGTTGAGATGGTCCATCACACCTAAGGTAACATGTGGAGGGGCACAGTCTTCGCTTGGCTAAGGAACGTCTTCCAATAGTTCCACAATGAATTTTCCAGAAAATGCAGGTACCTCTCTCCCGTCAATAGCTGACTGATTATAAATGGATCTAACAAAAGTTTACCGATCATGCCGCACCAAACATTTATGGCAAAACGAACTTAGAAATTGCTATCCACTGAAGCGTTTGTATTTTCCCGTGACCATCGACGATTATTGTGTGTGCTGTTTATTCTATGTCGTGAAAACTGGGCTTCTTCAGTCAATAGTTTGTATGGAAGCAAATGACTATTCTTAATTACCCAGTCAGCGAACTGAAGTCGTTTGGCACCGTCACCAATGTGGACATTTTGGACACGCTGTATGTGAAATAGATACAGGTTTTCTGCGTGTAATGTTTCCCATACACGTGTCTGTGGGACATTCATACGCAGGGACATCATTCTTATGCTAGTACTGGGACTTCGGTCAATACTTGCGATAATTTCTTCCTGTTCTTGCAAAGACGAAAAATGTCTACTTGGAAGGGAGCCTGTTGCACGCAAAGTGATATACACTTTGGTAAACACGCTGCGATCAGGTAATCGTCGATTCGGAAAGCGCCTGTGGTATTCTTCTCTTGCAGCGGTAGCACTACCGTCGCAGAAGCCATAAACATACACCATGTCTGCGTATTCCTCACTACTGTAGACGTGTGGCATTGTTAGCAGCGCTTGTACGAACACAGTTAACACCATACACTACACAGCTCACCGATCCGTCGCCGGTACACTACACAATGCAGCTTACACGGCACAACTGCGCAAACAGTGAGTGGTTGTACTACGTACGTCACATGACCACAATACGTGGTAGGTTACATAGCGTATTGCATAACGTATTGTGGCAGCCTGCGGCGACATTACACCAGATGTACTGCAGCGTGTACGACATTCATTACGCCAGAGATTGCAGTTGTGTGCAGCAAATGATGGCCACCACATTGAACATCTATTGGCCTGACATGTCGAGACACACTCTATTCCACTCCGTAATTGAAAACGGAAACCACGTGTGTGCGTGTACCTCACCCATCATGGTAATGTACATGTGCGTCAGTGAAAAAGACCAATAAAAAGGTGTTAGCATGTGGACGTAATGTGCTGTTCCAGTCTCTTCTGTACCTAAGGTCCATCACCGTTCCCTTTGGATCCCTACGTAATTCGGTGCTCTCCGATACACACGATCGAACAGCGGAGGAGTTGTACTCAAGCGTCAACTTTAGGTTACAATATCTCCGGATGTAATTAACATTTTACAATGCAACAAACGGCACTGATTACGTATTTGTTTATATGTTCAGATGTGCTAACAAAACTAACGGGGTTCCATTTAAAAAAAACGTAGGTTTGTGCTAAAAAACATACTTCCGTGCATTTTTTTATGGTTTGTATTAACCAATTACACTAGCCCCTCTCCTCACGTTCGGTCTGTGGAATCGATTCGTCAGTAATTGATGTGGTTTACGAAATATATCCAGCGGTAATGTTAGGTGACTCACCCTGTATACAAGGTTCTCGGAAATTCCCGTTACAATCTTCCACGACTTGTAGAGGGGAGTGAATATATAATATTTTGAATAGGAACCCATGTCCGTAAAAATACCATTCCGTATTGCAGGTGTTTTGAAACAAATTTACTAGGTAACTATGCAACGGAGTAGTCACGTTAGGGGGTTCTTAACGCCGGATCGGCTGATGTCATTGACGTTTATCCTTCCTCTGCGACCTTAATCGAGTGTCGTTCACGTGGCCATGAGTGTTACAGCAACATGGTTGAGTACACGTTTGCAGAATATACCGACATGATCCTTCTGTATGGTGAAGCTCACTGTAATGGGGGAGTTGCTCGTCACGTTTGTCAAAATCGCTATCCACAACGTCCGCCTCCATCGCATACCCTTTTTGCCACAATTACGCACATCCGAATTAGAAGAGTGCGAAAATGTTTAAGTTTCCTTTTTGTTTCTGTGGTATTTAGTGATGCATTCAAAATATTATGTAGCCACTCTCCTCTGCAAGTCCTAGAAGTTTGAAACGGGAATTTCCGAACACCCTGTATAAATGAATTTATTCCCATGGAGAACTTCTGTACCATCTCACGGACTGTTAAAGCGTATCTCTACGTAATGGGAACCATCATGTAACCAGATGATTACACCAAAACATCCCTTCAGAATAAATTAGTATACTTGAACTCTCCTTTACCATTCTTAACCTAAATTACTGCCACTTCGACGGTTTTCCGCGATTTATTGCATAATTTGCTAAATCGTACAGTCGCTGAAGTCATTCCTTTCAGAAAGCTGGAAATCAGTAAAAGAACATTATTTGTTGCCATATACCATCAAGTGTTAATTGTGATCTGTTATCAGTTACGATACGGCGCGTACACTAAAAGCCAGTAAAAAAAATAAAAGCTTTCCAGCGTTACGTCCATTACTACATGAAGAACTGCTACCTGTTAGAATGTTATCTATCCACTAGCATATCGGTGCAGATAATCTGTAATTAAGAAATTTATTTACTGACTGCGAGTATTGTACCTAAACCTTTCTGAAAATGAAGAAATGTGACATGAACCGGAGCACAACCTTCTTGGTTTTGTGAACGAATATTTTTGGAACGAATATTTTTGGCTCATTCCCTCAAAAGTCCTGCGTCCAGAATATGTGGTGATTCTTATAAAGGTTGTGTTGGAAAAAGTCCTCACGGGACGAAGTCTGTGCCGGTACTGGTATCGCCGGCCGATGTGGCCTAGCGGTTCTAGGCGCTTCAGTCCGGAACCGCGCTGCAGCTACGGTCGCAGGTTCGAATCCTGCCTCCGGCATGGATGTGTGTGATGTTCTTAGGTTAGGCAGGTTTAAGTAGTTCTAAGTCTAGGGGAATGATGACCTCAGATATTGAGTCCCATAGTGCTTAGAGCCATTTGGTACTGGTATCCTCCGACCTTTCTTCCTACTTATTTTAGGATCCTGCCTATTCCTTCGCCCTGTTATACGTGTGTATTACATGTTTTTATTTATTTTGCTTGTCTTTCCAGCTCTTTTATGTATTACGTAAATAGCATTTGCCCAAGGAATCATGGCTGATTATTAATTTTGGCACTCCAGCCGTTGTTCATTCTTGTAATAATCTCCTTGCAGTGGTTTCTGTGTAATTTAATGTTGCTGTTAGCACCTTTATCTCTGTACTAGGTGAGTACCAGACATTGCCCGAGTATATATTTGTTCCAGTTCTATTAGTCCATCTCCTCGTTCCCCCTCTCTCTGTTATTCTCTTCTGTTTCCCTCTCTGTCCATCTTCTCCCGCCCCTCTCTCTGCCCATCTGCTATCTTCCTTTTTCGTGTCCATCTGCTCCTTCCACTCTGCCCTTCTCCCCCTCCCCCTCAAAGTCCATCTCTTCCACACCTCTCTCTGTGTCTCCCTTTCTCTGTCCCTTTCATATTCCTAGTCTCTGTCCCCCTCCACCTCTCCCTCTTTCTCTGTCAATTTTCTCCTTTTTTCCTTCCGCTGTCCATCTCCTTCTCTTTCCTTTCTCTGTCCATTTCCCCCCTCCCTCTCTCTGTCCATCGCCCACTCACCCATATCTGTGACCAAAATCTCCTTCCCTATCTCTGTCTCTCCATCTGTTCCTCCAGCCTTTCTGTCTCCACGTTATCGCCCCCACCATAACATGAGGTTGCTGGTTCTTACCCTCACAGTATTTCTTTCCAGATAGTATTACTTGTACCAATTTTGGTTGAAATCGATCCAAGGGCTTAGGAAGAGCTTTTTATCCCTCTCTTTGCCCACATATCCACATTTCACGTTTATTTTTCAAATGTTGTTGCATTTCACACTTATTTGTGCACATGTTTTACCTGTATTTCTAGTGAAGTTCACCCTTAAGTTTCGTTTTCATACAACTCAAAGTTTATGGCGTCATATCTATTGAACTATTTATGGTATAATGAAACAGTTTTGGAGGTACATTCAGCGGCATATACACTACGTGATCAAAAGTATCCGGACGCCTGGCCGAAAATGACTTACAAGTTCTTGGATCCCTCCATCGGTAATACTGGAATTCAAGATGGTGTTGGCCCACCCTTAACCTTGTGGCAGCTTCCACTCTGGCAGGCATGCATTCAATCAGGTGCCGGAAGATTTCTTGGTGAATGACAGCTCATTCTTCACGGAGTGCTGCACTGAGGAGAGTTATCGATGTCGGTCGGTGAGTCCTGGCACGAAGTAGGCGTACCAAAACATCTCAGAGGTGTTCTATAGGATTCAGATCAGGAGTCTGTGCAGGCCAGTCCATTACAACGATGTTGTTGTCGTGTAACCACTCCGCCACAGGCCGTGTATTATGAACAGGTGCTCGATCGTGTTGAAAGATGCAGTCGCTATCCCCGAATTGCTCTTCAACAGTGGGAAGCAAGAAGATGCTTAAAACATCAATGTAGGCCTGTGCTGTGATAGTGCCACACAAAACAACAAGTGGTGCAAGCCCCCTCCTTGAAAAACACGACCACACCATAACACCACTGCCTCCGAATTTTACTGTCGGCACTACACACGCTGGCAGACGACGTTCACTGGGCATTCGCCATACCCACACCCCACCACCGAATCGCCACATTGTGAACCGTGATTCGTCATTCCACACAGCGTTTTTCCACTGTTCAATCGCTCCTTATACCAAACGAGGCGTCGTTTGGTATTTACCGGCTCGACCAAGAAATCCAAGTTTTCTCACCTCTTGCCTAACTGGCATAGTACTTGCAGGGGATCCTGATGCAGTTTGGAATTCCTGTGTGATGGTCTGGATAGATGGCTGCCTATTACACTTTACGACCCTCTTGATCTGTCCACGGTCTCCGTGAGTCAACACACGAGGTCGATCTGTATGCTTTTGTGCTGTACGTGTCCCTTCACGTTTCCACTTCACTGTCACACTGGAAACAGTGGACCTAATGACTACTGAGGTCGCTGATAGGGAGTAACTGGCAGTAGGCGGCAGCACAATGCACCTAATATGAAAAACGCATGTTTTGGGGGTGCCCGGATACTTTTGATCACTTAGTGTATGAATACTGTCTGTGAAAGGTGTTTCGAACAAAGTTAGTAGCAAAAAAGGAATAAATTTAAACGTCATGCATGATGCGGCTGTTTTTCACGAATCTCAGTATTTATGACCTCATATCTCCTGAACTATGCGTTATACAATTATGTAAATTTGCAGGTGCATTCAGTGATGTATGTGAATAGTCTGCAATGTGTGTCGCGAACACATTTAGTGGTAGAGAAGTAATAAATTGAAACGTTATGCCTGATGAGGCACTTTAGCTGCATAAACGCGAAACTGTAGTAAGCAAGAAACATTTTTCCTTTCTTCATTTTGTGGGCGTTGTCAGAGAAAAAGTTTTATAGGCGTTTCAAATTATGCGTTAAGTTTTTTGCAATCACTAAGTGCTCTCTTTCTCAAATACTGGATGTATAAAGTCTGGGATTCGCGAGTCGTGGGCTACATTTCTTTTTCACCCCCACCCCTTTGATAGGTAGACAGTTTTTACACCCACAGTGATTCTTTCCAAACGGTAAATGATGTCTATACTAAGTTTGGTTGAAATCTCTAGCGGTTTACGAAGAGCTGTGGAACCTACATACATACATACTTATCATCCATGTACTGCTTTCCGCGAAGTGCATCCTTCATTGGGCCATACAGATGGAAGTCGGAAGATGCAGGAACCGGGCTGAACGGTGGATGAGGAAGAACAGCCCAGTGAAGTTTTGTGAGCTCCTCTCGGGTGTGCAGACTTGAATTAGGCCTTGAACCGTCGTTTGCATTTTTGTGTGACAAACACGCCGAAGCCGTTTCTTTGATTTCCTGATGGTGGCACAATACACTTCAGAGTTGATCGTTGCACCAAGAGAGAGGAAATCAAACAAAACAAGAGCTTCAGGGTCCCAGAAGACCGTCGCCTTAACTTTTTCTCCCGTATAAAATCAAACACCTGCAGCCGTCGTTTGGATGTTATTTTATTACATGGCAACCTGTTTCGGTGACTCAGTATACCATCTTCAGACCTGTATGCATAAACAGTAATGATAGGGTCGCCAACTTACCGACCATGCAAATACAAAGACAGATTAGAAACAGAATAATAATCAAGGACAATTCTCTACAAGTGAATTCACAGTAGTCGTTTGATAAAAACCAACAGATACATCCATCGTCACATACTTAAAACAGAATTACATATAGTGTATCGCAACGAATTTTCACTCTGTACGTTGTAGAAACGTCCTATTTATTAATAAAACCATTAATTAAATATTCCTTGGTTAGAAATTGGTCAGTTAGGTGATACACTAAATTGCAAAATTCTGAAGTAACCTTCCAGTCTACAAAAATAGCTGCAGAAAATGATAGACATAGGAAAGAAACTACAGAAACATTAGTACTAAGTAAACCAAAGAAATATCCATCTATGTAGATGTAGTCCTTGCAAAAGGACGACATCAACAATATCTAGGTGTCAGTACAGATAGGGATATCAAAATGACAGTATAAATATATCTATATGTTTCGTCAAAGTTATAAAACGCATAGATGAATACCGTATGTCAACATATTTATGTGATGTGCATAAAATGAATGCCTAAGAATTTCATGTAACTATGGGGGTTGAATTGGGAATATTCCACGACAACTTCAGCATTTTTTTTTCAACCGAAATTGGCCGAGAAAAAACTGTGTTGCATTACTCATTCAACGTCCCCTACAGAAAATAATTCTTCAAGCTTCATTCCCACAGTGTGTTCTGAGTTCATTTCCTGATAGTAACGTTAATTTGTCGTTGCCATGATTATTTCACGGATAGGATGCCACAGCCTCATAAAAAATACGTTTCTGTTATATAATCGAAACCCGTATTATTGTCGAATCCGTAGGTTTTGGGGCAGCTATACTGTTTGTTGAGAGCTTCAGTAACTTTAAACTCGTAGGTGTAGATGGTGGTGGTAGGAAGGGACTAGTCGTAAGGCATAACTTGGGAACGCCTGGAGCAATTTCAGCAAAACTTTTATGAACATGACTTACTGTCTGTATGAAGTAACTGCGTAGGGGGTGGGGGCTATAGAGCACCTTGTCACCAAAAGGAGGTGATAAGTTACAATAATTGGAAACAAATGTTGTTATTATTGAATCTATACGTTTTGGTGTTACTAGATTGTTTTGTAATAACTCCAATGACTTTTCACCCCTAGGAGTTTGGTTGGGGTGGAAAAGTGCTCCTATGAGTTTAATATCCAAATACCTTCAGCTTAGTTGGTAGATTGGTGGTCTTCCCGATAGCACTCCACTCCTGCAGATGGGGTAGAGATGAGAATGGCTTGACCTAAAAATAAGTAACTGGACATCTCTAGGTAATCATATTGCCACATCGTAAACACAATCAAGTCCAGCTCTGAAAGTGAGATCCTCACTAAAATACAACACTTAGCGCTGAAAGCACGTTTATTACAGATAACAATTACTGCCAGAGTGAAACCTCCCTTTAGGAAAAATTATGAATGCCTGTGCTGATAAACCCCATACGTTATTTGATTTTCAAACAGCTGAGCAGAACTGAACGTACTCAGACATTTCTCTCTTTACCTATTCTGATCAACACTGAACTGACACACAATATTTTTAGCGCAACGCAATCTGACTTTCAATAATCCCTACAAATGAATGGCCCTGACTAACATTAACTTATACCTTTCACAAATCACTTACCTCACAAAAATCTTCGTTACTCGAACTACTGCAGTACAGCGAGCGCCACTACTGCCAGCTAAATAAAAGATTCAAACTACTGAAGGCACTAACTACAGATAGGCATAGTTAGCAAATGAAAGATTTTGATAGAGAACAAACAATGTATTTACCTTAACAGTGTTCAAAAGTCATAATATATATAGCAGTTCATGACATCCAGTCTTAAAAATTTACGGTCTCTGATGGACACACGTCCAGATCATCCGCTCTCAAAATTCCGCCATCTCTCTCCCCACATCCACCACTGCTGGCGGCTAACCTCCAACTGCGCAACGCTACGCGCTGTTAACAGCCAACTGCCCAACACTACAATGGCGAATATTACCCCAACAATGCAAACCAACCACAGCCTTCACACAGCACAGTGAGTGATTTTCATATAGAGCGCTACATGGCGTTACCAACATAAAAACCTAAACAGCCTACTTACAAGAGCAGAAATGAAGGCTTGGACAGGGAGTGCTGCTAGTCGTATCTTGGCAAACACAGGATGTACCAAAATATGCAAATGCCACAAACATAAAAAGTTACAAACCAAAATAAAAAATAATTTCTGGTGATTGGATTTGACCCAGTGACGCTAACTTCTACTCCACAAGGCATGCAGCACAGCTCGAGACCCTGCTCCCTCTCCGGAAGAAATGCGACCTGCTGTTTCAGAGTTTCTCAGTCGAACCGAGAACACCACACTGGAACTACACTGCGCAACAGAACTAAAGGATCACTTTTTCGAAACCCCGGAATTGCCTCCCATTGCGATGAATAAGTCTGAAATTGGACTTAAAGGTGTCTACAGCCTTCCTCTGTAAGTGTACAAAACCGTAGCGCCCTGCGACGTCACCCTGAGACTCGGTGACTCTTCAAATGTTCAAATGTGTGTGAATTTCTAAGGGACCAAACTGCTTACGTCATCGGTCCCTAGACTTACACACTACTTAAACTAACTTAATGCTGAGAACAACACACACACCCATGCCCTAGGGAGTGGCCGCGCAGTCCGTAACGTACCGCCTCAAACCGCGTAGCCACTCCGCACTGCTGGTGATGCTTCAAACAGCAAGGTGTCGAACGACACGTACGAAAAAAAGGTCACAGCTCAGAACTTCATGTGAGCTATAAGGGGGGTTAATGACGTCTCAACGGTACCAATTTTCACCACGATTCATCCCAACGCCACCGTGGACGTGTCACACGATGAGAAGGTCGTCACAGCCCCTCTTACCCACATTTCACCCTCCTCTTGGGTCTCTGCGATGGAAATCGGAACCGCGACACCCAGCTGTGAGATCACGCGATTTTCTCATGGGTGGCCGACGGAAACATTTCAGACGCAGAGCCGCTCAGAATCTACACGAAAAGGGCTCGTCAATGAAACCACCGCTTCCCTTGGTGCGGTCATTCTCATACATTGCACTGGTCGAAAAGGACAGTTCGCAGTGCGGTAAACAACAGAAAGACGTTCTTAAGGGGGGTAGAACGTCAAAAATTTACAAAAAATCGATTTCTCAAAAATATGCTTTTTTGTAGCGCACATCTTCCTGGATAATTTGATGTATAAAACATATATATTCGAGGAGTTATAAGGTACGTAATTTGGTCTTAAGTGTATGAAGGTGCAGCGCCGCGCCCCTCTGCACAGCATTCTTCTGTCATACCTAAGTGTATTTCGCTCTGTAGAATTCGAATGTAATATTTGTGCCAAATATAGTCATACGTGAAACAAAGGACTATCGATATCGATACTTTCTCTGCTGCTATCGACATGCATTGTTTTGATCGCTGGTTTTGCTTGTTCTATGTTTTGAAAGGCGTGCAGTGTGGTGCTGAGATCTTAGTCACAATTTTCATTTTGCTGTGTTGTTTCGTGTTCGTTTGTGGGAATAAGAAGGAACACAGGGGACTTGAAAAATATGAAGCAAGCAGTTTGGGCCTTATACTTCCACAAAATGTCCACAGACAATAACTCTATCCACAACTTATGCCCAAAAGGAAGTGAATCATGGTGTGGCTACCAAAGGTCAATTGCTGGTGGTGAAAAATATCATCATAGGAATTCTCTACCAACTTCTGTAATGGAAACCATCAAACCTATATTCAGGGACCTTGCAAATGAAAACTTACTGAAGAAATGAAAGTTTTAACCAATGTGTATGAGAAAGATTGCCAAAAACCGTTTTTGTGGAAAGAAATGCACTTGCTATTGGTGTTTATGATGCAGTTTTATGTTTTAATTAAGGATGTACAAAGCAGGAAATATGTATTAGAGAAAATAGGAATTAAACCCGGAGTGAACTGTATCAAAGCTTTGTATGTGATAGACAGAGAGCCTGTAGTGAAAGAAGATAAATCATTTTTGGAGGTCATAAAATCAAGAAGAGTGCATCATAGGAATGTGAAGAGGAAGGAAACTGATATTGAAAACGAAGAAGAACCTGCTTATGGTGCTGGACAGTTCTAAAACTATGCCAAATACAAGCAGAAACTTTAACGGCCATTTTCCGCAAAACACAACTTTCTGTACTTAGGTACATGTAGCATCCAAAATAAATATCCTATTACTATCAAACTTGGTATGCTTATTAAACACAAACTCCTTAATTCAAAACTCTAGAATTTTCCAAATCTATTAAAAATTTTGGTAAAAATTGGGATAATTAACTATAACATTTGAGTTTTTTCTAAAAATGAAGTTTAAAATGTAATATCTCAGTCATTTTTTCATAAATTAAATAAATTCTAGAGTTTCATACTCCTTTAAGTATGATTTGTATGCTGTGGAAAATTCATTGAAGAATCTCTCTTACTTATGAAGAAAAGTGTACCTAAAGCAATTAATGCAGCCTATGGTAACGGAAAAAAAGGTCGAATTTCACACATAAAACAAATTCCTTTTGTTATGTTTTTCAACGTCCACTGCTATCAGTGTGAATCCTGAATACTTCTTGGTCATGCAGACCAATTTTTATGAATTTATTTGTAAAAGTATAGACAGTGGGATATAAAATGTCCTGTGGTGCCTCTCCTGCTATAAGTCGGTCCATTTGACGTCCTACCCCCCCCCCCCCCCTTAACAACCTTTGACACTGATGACAACTTTGGACGTTTCAACACTTCTCTAACGACATTGCTGTGCTGCATCCCTATGGAACGTGATCGCGCCCTTTGGGGTCCAGCGCGGCCGCAGTTTTTGCTCTCGTGTACTGATTAGAACCACTAGGGGCCGTTAACAGCCGTTCGACGAGAAATCTGAATGTGATCCGAAGCATCTAAGGATACTTTTGCTTTTTCAACCCCCCCGTTTTCCGCCCTCGTGAGGCACGATCACGTGGGGGTGCAACATTAACATGCGCGTGAATAGAACGGCAAAGGGTCCATCTAAAGCCCTCTATTTCGGCAACACTCTCGGTTCCACCCACACAATTTTGTTGAGCACGTTACAAATGTACCTATCAGGAACTTCGACACTAAATCAACCCGATGGCTGCTTTAGAGGCTGAAGTTATGCAAGCCGCACCGAATGGGTAACAAAGGGATTGCATAGCCTCAGGTGCTAGAGCAGTCGCCAGCCTGATTTGGTATCGAAATTTCGAAATGTACATTTCTAATGTGTTCAACAAACTTGCAAGGATGGCAACGAGTTCATTTGTCCATGCACATGTTAATGCTGCATTCCCGCGTGATCACGCCACAGGAGGGCGGAAAACAGGAAGATTGAAAAAGAATAAGTACCCTTGATGCTTCGGATCGCCTTCAGTTTTCGCCGAATAGTTTTGAACTGTCCCTGGTGGTTCCAACCCGTAAACGAGAGCAAACATTGCGGTCGCGCTGCACTTCAAAGATGTGTGCTCAAGTTCAATGCAGAGGCAGCCCCACAATGTCCTTAGGGTTCAAACGTCCGAGAATTTCAACACTGTCGTAAGTTGTCAAGAACATCTTCCAATTGCTCATCGCACTGCGAACTGTCGTTTTCGACCGTTAAATGTGTGGGAACAAATACCCCAAGGGAAAGGATGGTTTCATTGACTCCATGTATGACACCCCTGACGGCATTTCGAGTTGATTCCGAGTGTTAGTGTGTCCGAAATGTTTTCCTCAGCCACTCATAACAAAACTGCGTGATTTCAGTACCGGGTGTCGTGGTTCTCGCCTCCATCGTAGAGTCGTCAAAAGAAAGGGCGAAATGTAAGAGGGGCTGTGACGACCTTGTATATTTCTATTGTCTATTGTCAAACTACAATTTATGAAAGATGTTTATTTTTTATGAATAGGATTAAGTAGGAATAATTAATATTTGTCATGTTGGAAATAATTGTGGTAGCAGGGAATGTCTGCACCAAAGTATTGTTGGCAAGAGAGACCGCAAATTGATATAATTTTAAAAAGAGCGGGAGAGACCGCGTATGGATACATTTTAAGAAAAGAGCGGGAATGACCGCGCATTGATACATTTTGTAATGGTAGTAGGGATTGTCTGCACCAGAAAGCATTGTTGGCAGGAGAGACCGCACTTTAGCGTTCGTAGGAGTCAGTAGTAAGCGAGATGTGAAGCGAGTCGGTAGCAGGTCTGAAGCGAGAGGTTGAGAGGAGCTGTGTGCCTGCCAGCCACCAACTATGATTTACAAGAGATTATAAAAGGATGTACAGAGACATCAACCAACTATTATCATAAGAGGAACTAATATTATTGAATTATTTTCTTTGCGAAACTCAGGACTACTGAAGGTATGTTTGCGCAATGCTAGTTGTAAGATTATTGTAAAAAGTAAGTCCCATTTGAACGTTTGGAAAATCATTTCATTACCAACAGTAAATATTTGAAGCGTTTTCAGAATATAATTAATTTTTGCCACCAATGTTGCATTACTGATTATAATCCATCCCAAAAACCATCAACATAAAACTTTGCAAAAATTTTATTGTTGTCAAGAAAAAGTGTAACTATGAATTACGTAACTTCAGTCAAATTAATTAAAGAATAACGTCAGCTTTGCTAATAAAGAATAACGTCAGCTTTGGTAATAAACACAGCCACTTATTATGACAGCCCACCAGCAGTTAATAGAGTATAGTAAACCAGAGTAAGTATATTCATGTCGCAGTTTGATGTAGCAGTCAGATGGCGATCCAGTAACAGCAAAAAAAGGTAAGGAACAGTTTTGGGTTATTGCAGATAACGACTGAGGGCCACACGACGACGACACATTCTATGTTTCGTCGAAATAATCAGAAAATCACTTTTAATAAGCAGCAATTAAATTTGTATGCGAAGATAGAGAAAGAAAATAAATTTCAAAGGGAAGATTTCATTTGTTATTATTAAGCAAGAGATAGAAATCCTAAGGGAAGGTTACATAGGTTATTGTAAAAGGGAAGGTTATCATTAACAAAAGAGGTATAGAGGAGACGGGAAGGTTTCAACCTTTTCATCATTTTACACGTCCACTGTGACGTTGGGCGCAATTGCGGTGAAATTTGGCGCCAATGTGACATCAGTAACCCACCTTACAGCTCACGTTAAGTTTTGAGCTGTGGTCAATTTCTCGCATGCCTCGACCCCTTTCTGTTTGAAGCATCGCCGAGCCCGAGGGTAACGTTACGGACGCCACGTTTCTCCACCATTACAGAGGAAGACTGTAGGCACCAGTGAACCAAATTTCAAACTGATGACTCAAAATGGAAGGCAATCATGGGGTTTCGAAAAAGTTATCCTTTAATTCTGTTGCACAGCTTATGTCTTGTCAGAGGTCCTCTGTGTGTCAGTGCTGGGGGATCCTCGCGTTCTGGTTGCGTTGTCATATGCTTTTCACCACGATGAACATCGAAACCATCCTGTCGAAACTTCGCGATCATTGAGCGGGTCTTCAGTTTTCTTGACAGCGATGCCCCCATCATCGAGATGCGCCTCAGGACTGTAATAGGGTTTCGTACGGAGAGCGTGGACAACGTCTCTATGCGTTTGTCTTCTTGATGACGGGTCATAATCCTTGACTTCGATGGTAAGCGATGAAAGATCCGATTTGGCCCAAACTAGATAGTCCCACTTCCCACATAGGTGTAAAAAACCATACCAAGTCTCCTGGGCTGTGTCCGGTACTTAGAGTTGTAGCGCTTTCGTCATTCTTCTAGCGTCCAGGGTACATACGCGAGTCAGCTGTCTTCCTTCTTCGGTCCTGGTGATGAGGTGTTTCACGTAATAATCCTGAGTACTGTCCATTTGAAACGGGAACAGTGTATCCATTGTCGTTTCTGCCTTGTGGCTGTGGGGCAGAAAGAACAGCATGCAGTCCTTAGTGTCTTGCTTCTCTGTGATATATTTGAATGAAATGACTGTCGCTGTTGCATCCCAATCTCTCTGTTTGACATGCACGTACATCAAGAGCATATCTGCCAAAGTCTTATTAAAGTGTTCCGTGAGGCCACGCGTCTGGTGGTAAGCTATTATTATCCTGTTGGTGATGTTACAATCTGAAATTACTTCTAATGCTAGTCTCAACTGGGAAACTTTTCCTTGGCCAAAGATCATCACTCGGTGTGTTCTGTACTTCAAAACGATGTCTTCTACAAGGAATTTTGCAATTTTCAGAGCTTCAGCAGTCGGCGCAGGTTTGGTGACAGCATAGCTTATGAGGTAGATGGTGCATACTATTGTCCATCGATTCCCTTTTATCGATTTCGGGAACTTCCACAAAAGGTCAATTCCAGTCCAGTGGAACTGTACTGCTGCAGGATACATATAGGCACAGGGGTAACTGAGGCACTTGCTTCCATGCCGACATTCCTTACAGTGGCTCACACAGTCTCTAACGGATCATTAGAGATCTGGCTAGTGATTTGTTTTTGTGTATCACTGTGACGTCATACTCTAGAAGTCTCAGTGCCCATCTCGCCGTCGACCCAATGACTCCTTCAGACTAGTCAGCTAACATAGAGAATGATGGTTCCTTCACAACAGTGAATGTTTGGCATGTAGGGCCAGAACTTGTTGATGGCCCAAACAACTGAAAGGTTCTCTTTCTCGCTTGTACAGGAGTTCATCTCGTACATGGACTGTATTCTGGGAGCATACACTATCACCTTCTTGGGACCTTTCTGAATTCGTACTGGAAATGTATCTATTCCAGACCCAAGAACGTTGGTGTGAAATTCTGTCTCAGCATTCTCGTGATACAACTCTAAGGCTGGAGAAGATCTTCCTTGCGCCTCATTCCAGGAAAATTTCGCGTGTCCCTTGCGGTAGTTTTTGTACGCGATATGCACGGGGATTGCCTTGGCACAGAAATTCTCTATGAATCGCTAGTGGAATGAGCACATGCCAAGTAAACTTCCCACATCACGAATGTGCTAGAAACTCGCAAAGTCAGTGACTGGTCTTATTTTCTCTGGATCAGCTAGCCATCAGCTAGGTGTCCAAGATTTTATGTCTTGGGCACGAAGAGGTACTTTTCCAGATTCAGGCAGAGACCTATGGTCTGAATACACTTACATACACTTTGTTCAGATGGCTTAGATGTTCTTCAAATGTCATCGGAAAAATGACAATGTCATCCAGATAGCAAAGACACATAATTCATTTAAAGTATAGGAGCAGGCTGTCCATGATACATCGAAGGTGGCTGGAGCGTTACATAGTACAAACGATTCAACTTTGAACAAATATAGGCCATCAGGCGTTATGACGGCAATCTTTTCCCAGTCGGCCTCGTCAACCTCGATTTGTCAGTAGCCTGACTACATGTCCATAACTGAGAAATATTTTGCCCATTTCAGATAGTCTAGGTTGTCATAACAGCACGATAATAGGTAAACGTCTTTTT
Source organism: Schistocerca nitens (assembly GCF_023898315.1). Lineage (NCBI taxonomy): Eukaryota > Metazoa > Arthropoda > Insecta > Orthoptera > Acrididae > Schistocerca > Schistocerca nitens. The sequence goes on from NC_064621.1 coordinate 364,499,573, forward strand.
TCCATTTTGTTCAGACGTCAGAAGTCGGACAGAAATGCCATGTACCGTCCTCCTCCTTCACAGGTACCACAGGAGAGGGCTAAAGACTCTGAAATTTCAATGACCTCATCTTGCAGCATCTTCTCCATCTCCTCCCTAATTATGTGTGTGCAAACAATATCTCATTGGAGTATGATCCCCAGTGCGACACAGTGTTTTACCGTGTGCTGCTCGGTCTGTCTTTTCTCAACTCCAGTTTTTAAAGCACCCAAAAATTGGCACAGAACGGCTAACATTCTCCGATGTTACTCAGTCAGGCCGAATCTTATTGGCAGTTTGATAGCAGCTTCCTCCACTGCGTTGTCTGTAGTGATAGCGGAGCATGATTTTTTGTTGACGGCACTGAGCTGTCTACGCTGGTGTACATGGTAACGGTAATAATGGTAAAAAAATTATTGTATTGTGCTTCCATCGTTTTAACTTAGCCTCGGGCAGTGGCACGAGCAGTTACGTAAACTACTCTGCAGTACTTACGGCCAGCTTCCACACTACTACGCTGAACTAGGGACGCCACCACGGTATTGTTAAGTGAGAGACGCCAACTTTCTGCCACAAACCGGGTGTCGTCACGTGAGGTACGCAACTGAGTCGGCGAGGCAGTAACCACGACAGCGGGTCGCTCTCTTGCCTGCCAGTTTTCTTACCCTCTGGACGTCCTATTGAGTGCGAAATGCTCTTTCCATAACATGTGCGGTTTACTCCACTGACGTTGCCAGTTTTCGTGAGCATTGTACCCCTTAGTACTAGTTCTTGGGAATAAAACCAATTTTTCTCTGAATCCTGGCATTTCTCATTTTATGTGTAGGAAGAACACCACGGACACCCACCTGACAAGTACTCTGGACTGGTTCAGCTGTTCGAAAGCACATACCTTTAGAGATGAGCTGTGGCTTCTCATTAGAGTTAGCGATTAAAAGTTCTCCTTGAACTCCTGCAGTGCTTATTATAGCAAATCACTGTGTTCGTAATGTCAGTGACCCGATCACTTTGAGTTTTTCGTGATGAATAAATTCACTCCAGTTGTACTTGACAAATCTTTTATTTAGAGAAAGTCGTATACACGTATTCGCTATTATTCGGATTGTCAACCGCCAGAAAATATGTGTGTGAACGGACTTGTCGAGCTGGCACCACCCACTGTATGTGTATCGCTGTAACGTCATACTCTCGAAGTCTCAGCGCCCCGTGCGACCTCTGCCCCGCGCGTTTCATTATTGTTTGGGTTAGACGTTGGGCGTTCTCCGTTATTGTTTGAGTTAGTTGCCACTCGCTGTGCCATGGCGTATCTGTGCTTCAGAATTTAAAATCACGAGATTGGTGTTATCGCTTAAAGATTAAAAAACATTATTGATTCATTAAAAAAGGAAGAAACTGATCTATATTAGCTGATAAGTGTGCTGTAGATACTTCTACGATAAGCAATACAGATTCAGTTATCCGGATTTTCGATTATCCGAATGACTTACAACAGTCTGATTAATAGAGTTTCAACTGTGTGTCATTTTCAGTTTCCAGCCCAACTTCTGTCTACGTCTGATTTTCGCCCATCTACTGTTTAAAGACAACGTAAGGAGTGAAGTCTTTTCCTTGTTACTCTTTCGTCTTGCGATTGTCTTCACGTTAAACGCATTTTCTTGTCCTCCATAATTTTAATTATAATAATAATGTTATTTAAGTTCATTTACGTTTTTATTTAGAAGCAGTTGGTCCATATTCCCTTACTTTAGTGATGCATACGCTGTACGTTTTATTAACCATGCTTGGAAGTGATTGGCGATGTGTCCATTGCGCGCCATTGGCGTGTAATCGTATATGAGCTTGTATTTTTTACAAGTTGAATCTAGCCATCCAAATTTCTTATTACTAAGTCCGATTACTGTTTTTGAGTAATGCAAATCATTTGTTGCATTATACTTCATATTTAATTATCGTGGTCCACCATCAATGAGCTTTTTCGCTCCCCAGTCACGACTCTGCACCGAACTCTAAAAGAAATCCAAAGTATCAGCTATTAGAGCCGTCTTTGGTGACGTAGGAGTTTAATACAAATTAACATTAAAATTCTGATGATTCATGTTTTTTTATGTGCTCCTGCTGTAGTCACTGTGATGTGTCCCACCTCTGTACACTTAGTTTTCGGAGGATTAAAGTTCAGTCATTTTATTACACGTTCGTTCTTTTGAGGGATACATAACACTGGCGACATAATTTTTATCTACATGATGTTAATACAACCTAATAAATATAACGTCGTTATAATTTTTTATTCGTTTCATGAACAACAAAAAACTATCGAGCACAGAAGTAATTAATCTCACAAGCCAAGAGAATCCAGAGGAATATTTCAAGAAAAATATTGTAAATAACCCAAAGATGTTTAACTTGAAAAAATAGCAATTTTATTTTTATATCTTGGACATCTGCTGTCTATGCTACATCTTTACAGATATGGGCCACATATCTGTTTCCCCTGCCTGAACGTAGAGTGTATTGTCGTATCATCTGTATGGAAGGCAAGATTTTGCTTAGCAGATTAAATTTTGAGATTCTATAATTATTTTTAACGATGGTGAGAATGTGATTTGTGCAAAACGGTTGACTTTGTGTCGCAAGTGTGTGTAATGGAGCATTAAGGTTTTGCTATTTCGTCTCAGTAATGTGCTTCCAGATCACTCTTACTGCAATATTTGTCATTTGTGTGCTGATATCAATTTGGATTACACGATTTGTCATTTTACGTGTTATGGTAAATATTGGGAAATTGCCTAAAATGGAAACCGAAACGCTTCGTGAAATAGGATCTGATGCCGAAGAGGGAAAATCTGCTGATAGGGCTACATATAGTGTAAGCTCTTCAGCGTGCGAAATTGGCTCGTTTACTGAAAGTGAAGTACTTAATCCAACCACATACCAGACCCAAATACCTGAGTGATGAGCAGTTTAATGAATATGATGAAGGAAATACCAACAAAATACACATATGAAATGTCAACTATGTATAATGAAATTTCTTTTCAAATAACAAGCTTATCTACCTCTGTACCAAGTTTAATGTTACAGCAAAATGCTATGACAACTGACCTCAGAACTTTGTCTTTATAATCCAGTGCATTATTTGCTCAAATTACACCCTTAAAAACTCCCTATCAGGGCGTGCCTGATGCGATGAAGCAGTTGTCTGACGAACAAGGACAAATCAAAGAGTGCGTTAGTAAATAGGGTTTGGAAATACAGAATTTCACTGTAGAACAAGACGCTAAGATTAAACTTCAATTTGATACACAAAGGGAAAGTTCTGAGTAATATTATTTGAGGTAGGGACACCCATATTAATAAGAGATTAAATTCAGAACTGCTGCGTATTGTTCAGCATACAGTTAAGAAGTTGCTACCACAGGAAGGCACTTCAGGAGAACCAATATTTGGTTGAAATTGATCCAGAATATTCAGACTTATGTTCATCATATCACACCCCAGCAAGAAAAGTGAACATCGAGTTAAACAAATTAAAACAGCGTTAGGCAAAGAGAGCAGTGGCGGGACAGTGCACGTCGCAGACTAGTAATGTCCAGCAGGACCTAACATCAGTTACACAGAAAGTAATTGTCTTGACTCATCATCCTCTACTGTTGAAGTAGAAGACAAAAATATTAGTATGATATTGCAGCGCCTATGTTGTTCTGGAGTAAGATGTTATATTCCTTTGGAAACACATATCGAGAATGAGATTTTCACTCTGCAGCGGAGTGTGCGCTGATATGAAATTTCCTGGCAGATTAAAACTGTGTGCCCGACCGAGACTCGAACTCGGGACCTTTGCGTTTCACGGGCAAGTGCTCTACCAGCTGAGCTACCCAAGCACGACTCACGCACTCTCCTCACACCTTTACTTCTGCCAGTACCTCGTCTCCTACCTTCCAAACTTTACAGAAGCTCTCCTGCGAACCTTGCAGAACTAGCACTCCTGAAAGAAAGGATATTGCGGAGACATGGCTTAGCCACAGCCTGGGGGATGTTTCCAGAATGAGATTTTCACTCTGCAGAAAATCTCATTCTGGAAACATCCCCCAGGCTGTGGCTAAGCCATGTCTCCGCAATATCCTTTCTTTCAGGAGTGCTAGTTCTGCAAGGTTCGCAGGAGAGCTTCTGTAAAGTCTGGAAGGTAGGAGACGAGGTACTGGCAGAAGTAAAGCTGTGAGTACCGGGCGTGAGTCGTGCTTCGGTACCTCAGTTGGTAGAGCACTTGCCCGCGAAAGGCAAAGGTCCCAAGTTCGAGTCTCGGTCGGGCACACAGTTTTAATCTACCAGGAAGTTTCACATATAGTATCGTATTTATCAGCTGAGACTGAGCAAGCAATTTTCAATTAAAATGTCTTCCCTGTACAGAACTAACATAATGGATGTATGAGTACAAGTTGTAGATACATGGTTAACGACATATGGAAGTTTGGGTCTGGCCAAGAATTGTGTTCAGATAGCCCAACAGTAATGCAACTTCTTGCAATAAATGGGAAATCTGTGTTCGGGTCCCGGTCGGGCACAAATTTTCATTGTCGTCATTCCATTATACAGTTGATGGTTGTCCGTATTCACAACTGTGAATAAATTTTGTGAAAATGTTAGTTGTGCAGCGTATGAGGGAATGTATGGTAACGATCTAAGTTACACAAGTATGTCACCAAAGCCAGCATTCTATGGGATGGGGGAAGCATCTCAACTGTCATCTGTTCTGTTGGCTGAAAACTTACTGAAGCAGAGACAATTTTAAGTGTTCACTCTGGATAAAAATAAGTGGTCACCCCATTGTCATCATAAGTCCTATCTATCACCGAGGTTGTGGGCCACTCAACGTAGAATTCACATCACAATCTGTTTCATTGAGGGGAAGGCCGCCCTTCGGGCCATAGTGATTGTAGAGAATTGACAAAATTACCCATAATTTGAGGAAACATTGTTAGCTAAGAACTGGTCTGAGTTTGTCCAGGAAAGACTCTAAAAGGAGGTCTTCAGCCCAGAAACCTTTAATGGCGCCGGCCGCGGTGGTCTCGCGCTTCTAGGCGCGCAGTCCGGAACCGTGCGACTGCTACGGTCGCAGGTTCGAATCCTGCCTCGGGCATGGATGTGTGTGATGTCCTTAGGTTAGTTAGGTTTAAGTAGTTCTAAGTTCTAGGGGACTGATGACCATAGCAGTTGAGTCCCATAGTGCTCAGAGCCATTTGAACCTTTAATGGTAGACAGGATAGCCTCTGTAAAATACTCAAAATACTTTGAAAAATACCTAAATAAAACAAGATATTGAGATGAGCCCTTATCTAAGCCCTTATCATTTTAAGAACATTAAAGGCCAAACTGCCTCCGGATCTCAGGGACAAATTGGTCTATGCATGTGAAACCAATCTTGAACATTTTATGTCTTTTTTGTACTCATTTGATCTTATACAAGAAGATTTGAAATCACATAACCATAACAATAACAGTTCAGCACAATCTTTTCTGCTCCATGCCTCCTGATACTACCACAGCAACACAAGAGAGAGCAAATTACGCGATACAGGCAGGATCACCTACTATGTCTAAAGCTCAGCAGAGTGATTGTGATTCACTTAACTTCGATAAAAGGTGACTAACTGATAACCATAATCACCCAGGTCGTCATGGTGACAGTAATGGGCACAGGCCAAACCATAATAACAACTGTAATGGTCTGGGGCATGTGCAGTTGGAGTGATATGAGACCCATGATATGTCTAGATACGACTCTGACAGGTGACATGTATGTAAGCATCCTGTCTGGTCACTTGTATCCATTCACGCCATTGTGCATTCCGACGAACTTGGGGCAATTCCAATAGGACAAGGCGACACCCCACACATCCAGAATTGCTACAGAGTGACTCCAGGAACACGTCTGAGTTCAAACACTTCCGCTGGCAACCAAATTCCTGAGACATGAACGTTATTGAGCATATCTTGGATGCCTTGCAATGTGCTGTTCAGAAGAGATATCCACCCCGGCATACTCTTACAGATTGATGGACAGCCCTGCAGGATTCACGGTGTCAGTTCCCTCCTATCAACATGCAGCTACTCCCCAACACCATCACCCACAATGTCAAAGCTCCAAGCTCAAAGCTCCAACAATCAATAAAAATCAATAAGAAAACTGATGCTTATTGCCGACAGCCATGGGCGCAAAATCTCCCCTCATATACTAAATGAGTCTCTACAATGATTGCTGCTATGGGATTCATCAAACCAGGTGCAGGTTTAACTGAATTGAGGAAACATGCAAACTTGGCAGAAGTCAGTAAGTTATCCGCAAATGATTATGTTGTGCTAATTGGAGGGTCGAACGATATCTTTTAAAACGAAACATAAAATGCCTGTCATGATCTAAAGGAATGTTCGAGTCACTTAACTCATACTAATGTTGTTGTTCTCAACATCCCGCATCGTCATGATCTACCACAATGCTCACGCGTGAATCATGAAATAAGTGCAGCTAATGAGCAATATGAATCAATTGCTAAATACTCCCAAGTGCGATAGTATAGTGAATATAAACAATATTGGCCGCTGATTTCACATGACTCACGGACTGCATCTAAGTATCCTGGGAAAACAACTTGTAGCGAATAAAGTGCTGAGTGAAACAGGAAATAAGCCTCAAGAGATAATCACGCAGTCTATATCGTTAGACGAACATCAGCAATCTGTTTCTAAGGCTTTTTTTGGGCAAAATGTTAAGACTGGTGATAATCCGAGGTGTAATAATTTACCAAACAGTCCGAGTTTATGGGGAGATACTAAGCTATCAAAGTGTAGTTGCGAACCAAGAAATACTCGTCGCAGTAAACTCTGTGTGTTCCACCAAAACATCAGTGATCTCAGAAGCAAACTGGAGCTCCTAAATCTCAACATTATTGACGCTGAATCTGTAAACCATGCACAAGTGCTATGTCTTACAGAACACCATGTGACAAGTGAAACTGAAATGCCTCAAATTGTTGGATACTCATTAGCAGCCAGCTGTTGTAGATCCATAAAGGAGAAAGCAGAGACTGCAATCTATGTTAAAGCTAATGTAAAATATAAATCCCTAGACATAAGTACTTACAGTATAGATTCTCGTTTTGAAGCCTGTGGGACTGAAATTACTACAAATAATAAGTAAGTTATAATTTTGTCAGTTTACAGGGTCCCTGCAGGGAAAATATGTATCTTTCTAAACCATATGGAACAACTTTTGAGCCAAATATATTCAAAACACAAGGACTTGATTATCAAGAGTGATTTTAATATTAACTTCTTAACTACAAATAACAGCAGAAGAACACTAGAATACCTGATAGAATCATTTAACCTAATTTCACTAGTTAACTTTCTCACTACATTAACTAGTACTTGTAAGAGCCTAATTGATAATATATTCCTGGACAGATACAGAAGCAGCAGTATTATTGTAAGTCAATTTCTCAATGGTCTTCTTAACTACAAATAACAGCAGAAGAACAATAGAATACCTGATAGAATCATTTAACCTAATTTCACTAGTTAACTTTCTCACTACATTAACTAGTACTTGTAAGAGCCTAATTGATAATATATTCCTGGACAGATACAGAAGCAGCAGTATTATTGTAAGTCAATTTCTCAATGGTCTGTCAGATCATGATGGTCAGCTGTTTACAGTAAATGATTTCAAACTGTGTGATAAACCTAAACACTCCTTTAAAACTGTCAGGCCAGTCAATAATGATAACTTAGAAATCTTCAATCTTCTCTTACAGCAGATCGACTGGACCTCTGTTCTTAAGGAGAGGAATATTAATGAAAAATTTAATCTGTTCTCTAATGAGTTTGTGTCATTATTTGAAACTGTATTTCCAAAAATAATCTTGAGGAACAATCCTCAGGCCACAAAACAGAAATCCTGAATTACTGAAGGGATCAGAATTTCCTGTAGAACAAAAAGAAATTTATATGAATCCCTAAGGTTATATAATGATCCCATTAAAAAGGAGAACTATAGATTTTACTGTCATATTTTAAAAAGAGTAATAAAAAATCCAAAACTATGTACATAACATGTGAAATTGATAACTCAAACAACAAATCAAAAACCATCTGGCAAGTTACAAAAAGGGAGAATGGCAAAAGAGTAGACAACATGACTGACATAGAATTAATTCAGGATGGAAGTATTGTAAAAAATGCTGAGGAAGTTGCTAACATTTTCAATAAACATTTTTTAACATCTGCAGAAAAAATTGACTGTGAAGGCTCAGTGGATGTGCAATAGTCCTTGTGCATAAAGCTAACAATGCCCGATTTTTCCAGATGCAGATAACCCCCATAACAATTAGTAAGGTTAAGAATACAATCAGAGAGATGAAGTCAAAAAACTCTTGAGGGTTGATAACATTTCAACTAAGATACTCAAGCACTGTCATGGCTGTATAAATGCAGTCTTGCGTCACATTTTTAATTAATCCCTAAAACAAGGTATTGTTCCACATAGATTAAAATATGCCTGTGTGAAACCACTTTTCAAAGGAAGGTGAAAAAACTGCTGTAACAATCTACTGCCCAATATCCCAGCTAACAAGTTGTTCAAAGTTCCTCGAGAAACTGGTATACAGGAGAACTGTTAATCACCTGAACAGCCATAACATTCTCATTCAATGTTAGTGTGGCTCTCAGCAAGGACTGTCATCTGACGATGCTATTTTCTCTTTCACCAATCAAATTCCCGAATCTCTTAACAGGAAATTGCCACCAATTGGAATCCTGTGTGACCTATTCAAAGCTTTTGACTGCGTCAACCACAAAATTCTGCTAAATAAAGCAGACTACTATGGGTTAAGTGGAATAATGGGAAGATGGATTAAATCCTACCTTACAGGTAGGAAACAAAGGGTAATAATTACTGACTGTAGTGGAATCCCAGCTTTATCCAAGTGAGGCACAGTCAACACTGGAGTGCCTCAAGGCTCGGTAATGGGAAACCTTACTGTTTCTTATATTTATAAATGACCTCCCACAATGCACTACATCAGTGAGCAAGTTCACTCTATTCACTGACAATACTTTTCTTCTAGTTGATAAAGCAACAGGGAACAACCATGAAACATCTGCGAACAATGCATTTGATGACATTCTGAAATGGCTTACTGTAATGGACTCTCTCTAAATATCAAAAAAGCTCATATGTACAGTTTCACATGGCATGTGTGGGGGATATGAATGGGGGATATAAATATAGAATGTAACAGACAACAAATAAAGCAAGTCGACTCAGCTAAGTTCCTGGGTGTGTAAATAGACTGCAAGCTAAATCGATCCAGCCATTTCCTTGATCTAGAAGAAGGGCTACATTCTGCAACATTTGCCTTACACATAACTGCATCAACCACACAAAATGAGGCCATAAGAGCTGCTTATTTCGGATATTTCCATACACTTTTGGCTTATGGAATCATCTTTTGGGCAACCAGCCCTTGACAAAAAAAGTTTTTATTGCTCAGAAGAGAGCTATATGTATCATGAGTGATGTGCAACCAAGGCATTCATGCAGGAATCTGTTTAGGAAACTACATGTATTTACAATGATATCTCTGTACATACACTCCCTTGTATGTTTCATTAATAAAAACCACCCTCTCTTCAAAACCAATAGTGAATATCATGGTCACAAGGTTAAAAGAGGCTTTTCATAGTAACCAGTCGAACTACACTCTTGTACAGAAAGGAGTAAATTATAAAGGCATCAAAATTTACAATGCTCTACCCAGTGTCATCAAAAGTCTTGCTCCGAAAACACCAAAGTTCAAGAACAGACTGAAGGAATATCTGGTACAAAAGTCATTCTATTCAATTAGTGAATTTTTTAGTACATATCAGTAAGTTTTTATTATACAGCCGAGTTAGCCATGCAGTGTAAGCGTAAATGGTTCAAATGGCTCCGAGCACTATGGGACTCAACTGCTGTGGTCATAAGTCCCCTAGAACTTAGAACTACTTAAACCTAACTAACCTAAGGACATCACACACATCCATGCCCGAGGCAGGATTCGAACCTGCGACCGTAGCAGTCGCACGGTTCCGGACTGCGCGCCTAGAACCGCGAGACCACCGCGGCCGGCAAATGTAAGCGTAAATGAAACTATTTGTATCTGTGATGTTATATTGTTGCTCAAATATTTTGATACTGTTAATCTGAATGTGCACACATAAGTCTTAATTCTGATGTATGTAGTATGTTTTTATTTCTTCTAGTGTCTCATGTTGTTACAATGAGTCATGAATTAACCACATTGTGTGCTGCTGTATTGTTAACATTGTAAAAATACTGACTTGTTCCATGTCCTTGCAACTCCTTTGCTATCAGGATCAATGGAACTCACAACAAAATAAAAATAAATAAATACTTCAGACATTAGTCAAGTCCATGCCATGTCGTGTTGCTGCACCTCTGCATGCTCGTGAGGGTGCTACAAGATATTAGGCAGGTGTACCAGTTTCTTTGGCTCTTCAGTGTAGATTTCTTTAATGATTCTGAGTGGCTTTTTACAATTAGCAAACACTTCACAGTGTAACTGAGCATCTACATTGATAATTGGAAGTCATCTCATTGTTTATAATGGGATAACAGCACCCCTAGTGGCAAATAACCACCCAGATCAATCATTGTTATGTGTTCGTGTTTTGACTGCTGCATCAGTCAGGAGCTCTGATCTTCTATAATCTGCTACTGGTTGTGGCAACTGCTGGAAATGCCATCTCAGAATACCATCATGACTATATTCTATTAAAATGACAAAGTCAAAGGCGGTGTTCTGCCTTTGATAGTTATTCTTGCAATATGTGTTCCTACCAGCTGTAAGTACTCCCCATTTGTGACCTTCAGCACAATCAGTTTTGTGTCATGGGACAGTCTTCTTTGGCTGGCAATGATAAGAATTTAGCATTACAGAAAAATTAGCATTTGAGTCAGGTAGTGCCCAAACAGGAAATCTGTTAATAATTATGTCAATGAGATCTTCTGACGTCCTTGTAACTGTCATGTATGGAGGATTTTCATCTGATGATTTCCATCTGTGGCAGCATCACCTCCTTAGATGGTCATCTCAGTTACTGTTCCAGAATTCAGCAATTAGGTGAGTGCCAAGTACCTTTATATGATGTTGGGTAATAGTTGTGGAGTATTGGGGAGCAACACCATCCAGTTCACCACCAAATACAAAGCCCAATATGACAGATAGCAATTGCACATGTTTTAAGTTTTCTCATGTTTCCATCTCAGATGTCATCAAGATCATAATGTACCTAAAAAATTCAAAATCTGCGGGGTGGGATGAGGTCCCCACTGAAATAATAAAAATAGTCCGTCACAGTATTGCATATCCACTCTCTTTCATAATCAACCAATCATTTGATGAGGGATGTTTCCCAGATCGATTAAAATATGCAGAAGTTCGGCCCATACATAAAAAAGGTAAACAAGATGAATTGGGCAACTATAGGCCAATCTCACTGTTACCAGTTTTCTCAAAAATATTTGAAAGAGCTGCATATGATCGGATTGAACATCACAATTCATCTAACAGCATTATCTTAGGCAATCAATATGGTTTCAGAAAAGGCCGCAGCACAATCCATGCAATAAATGAATTAGTCACAAAAGTCAGCAGATGTCTTGATGATAGAATGTGTGTGTCAGGCATCTTTTGTGACCTGTCCAAATCCTTCAACACAGTAAATCATGACCTGCTCCTCCAAAAATTGGCACACTATGGTTTTCAAGGCAAATCTCTTAGCTGGATGTCATCATACTTGGCAAACAGAAAACAAAGAGTACTTATTAACATCAACGGCAAGAAATTTCTCTCTGGCTGGAAAAACACTCAATTAGGTGTTCCACAAGGCTCAATATTAGGGCCACTGCTTTTTCTATATTATATTAATGATATGCCATGTCAGGTCCAGTCTGATACTATCCTCTATGCAGATGACTCAACAGCTGTAGTCTGTTGTAAAAATGAGGTAGACCTAATTCGTCATATTGAACAAACACTTGGGGAAGTGGAGGCATGGGTCAAAAACAATAACTTGACATTAAATTTTACAGAAACACAAATTGTTCATTTTACCACAAAACAATCTGCACAGTCTATAAGTGAAATAAGGTATATGGACAAAAAATTAGAGACTGCAGACTGTGTCAAATTCCTTGGCGTGTTAGTCAATAAAAACCTGTTATGGAGTCGCCATGTGGACAACATACTGGGTCGACTGAATAGCCTTGTATATATTATGAATATCTTGTATAGTATTACTGATTTAGCTGTAAGAAAAACTGTATATAATGCATATTTTGTTTCAGTCATTAGGTATAGTATAATTTTCTGGGGGTCTGAAAAAACAAATTTACTTAGAGCTTTTAGGCTACAAAAAAGAATCATCTGAGCAATGGTGGGAGCAAAACCAAAGCAACACTGCAAACCTTTATTTGTAAAACTGGATCTAATGAGCATTCCAAGCATATACATCTATGAAACTCTCACTTTCACGAAAAGAAACCCACAACTTTTTGAGGGCAACTTCTTCTTGCATCAATATGATACTAGACATAGAACGAGCTACATGTTACCTACCCACCGTTTAAAATCATATGAAAAAACCCCGTACTATATGGGCATGAAATTTGTAAATAAAATATGGAAAGATATGGATGACCCAAATGTAAAAGGTACCAAAAGAGACCTGTAAAAATATCTGAAAGATAAATGTTACTATAGTGTAGAAGATTTCATGATTGGTAACAAGGCATTATAATTGTAATTAAAATACATCTTTGAAGATGTTACACCATGTATATTATTAGTTTATTGTCTATTTTTAGTATTGTTATATATAGTGTAAAACTGACAAGTCACCTATGTCACAATCTTTGATTGTATAAGGCATGTTATGTGATAATAAAAATTGAATTGAATTGAATTGAATGGGCTTCACACTACAGGTCAACTGTAATCATCTGCAGTTTACTGGCATGAACAGGACTGTTGCAGTGGTTGACATCTTGCATTATAATAGTCATCAAAGAATTATCTTCTTTATATGCAGTAGTGTACAGGGTGTCCACAGTCCACAGTGGAAACAGACTGGCATATTGTCATCTGTCTTCCAAATGTCCATTCTGCAGGGTGTTACACATGGTGGAGGAGTTGATTATACCCATATTTTTCAGATGCTAGTTTGTCATTTAGTGGCTGTGCCATAAATCCAATTTGATCAAATTCATTCTTCATTGCACATTTAATGGAAGTTGGCAATAAAGAACAGTACACCTCTTCTTTGATATTCTCTTTTATCTCCCGATGTATGGTGCTGAAATTCATGTGCACTATCTCTTGTGTAATGTGTCCAAATCTTCTGGCTCTTATTAACTGCTGTATCTCTTCCCCTGCTACCTGGCATATGAGAGTGGTGAGATCATGGTGGTCTTCCACAACTGGCACAGGTGTCACACTCAGGTATCAGTCATGCCTCTTTCATTTTTTTCTTTTTTTCCGTTGCATTTCATTGATGCACAGACACCACTTAATGAATTCCTCAGTTGTTTTAGCATCGTTTACCAAAAGAGTATGGTACATCTATTATAAAGCTGTTTTTATCAAATCTGGTATTTTGTTTGCTTCTGTCATATTCAGATTTACAATGCTGTATATGGGCAGAATATTCTCTATGTGTGACTGTGAAGTTTCCTCATGAAACTAGCTCTGTTCTTCAATTGTTCTCCTGCTAAACTGACTTTCTGTAGGTTGCCACCATATGGTTTTTTAAGTCCAGCCTGTAAATTATCCCAGCTATTGAGCTTCTCTCTGTTGTTCTCAATCCACTGCTGGTGTTCATTGTCCAAGTAATTGTACACATTTGACAACATATCATGTCATCCAACATGTTATATTTGGTGACTCAGTGAAATCCTTTCACCCATCTCATTGCATGCTGACCAGCATCTCTGAAGAACTTTGATATATGTGTAATGCGCAGCTACTTACTACTGGATTGGAATTCATTAGTCTCCTTTGGAATGATGTTCAGCTTGTATTCTGATGTTGCCCATGTAGCCAATGACTTTTATGTTGTCTAACTAGAGACATGGTGATGAAGAGGTTTTGAAGTACACAGCATCTCCATCAAATAGTGTCACATCATAATCACAATCATGTCCAAATCTGGTCATTGAAGTACAACACTGAGCACTGGTAGAACATTTATTACAGACATTAACATACAGCCAGAACAGAACTGAACCTTTGGACATCATGCAAAAATAGAATATTCCAGAATATGTACATGTTACAAACATTAGAAGTTACTAGATCCTTTAATCATTTAAAAAATAATTGCTGGTGATGATGTTTAAACCAGTGATCCAAAATGCACTAGACTGCAACACTAACCTCTACTGTACAAGACACAACAGTGTATTGGATGTTCATTATTAGATGCAGGTTGCTGCAGATGTATAATCTCTAGCACAAGAATATCTGCTTCATTGGAAACTTGTACCAGAGATGAATAGCATTCTGTTACTTAGTTTATACTCATGAGTGAGGTATCCCAGTTTGAACAGCTAAAATCAAATAAAAATTATTTTAAAATAAAGAGAGGTTCTGTAGTGCTACCCCCCATCTAGGTCATTCGTTTACAAAACTCTACATTTTTGTAGAATTGGTGCATGATGGCTAATGAATGTAGTGACTGTAGAAGCACTAGTATCAGCAGAAACAACATTATGTACAAAACATTATGAGCAGCAGCTTCAGAAGAGTTATAAATGAGTTATTATTTGCCAGACAACTGAACATTTACCTAAAACATAATATGCATTACTTGCAGGATGGAACTGATTAAAACAGCAGAATGGAACAGCTCATGTAAAGATATGGACAATGTGATCACTGTAGTTTTTCAGACTTGGCCAGTGCATTTTTGACATATCAAATATTGTGTAGTATGTCAACATCTTGTCCTGTTACTAATTTATTCTTAACCTACATAACAGAGCTTTAGCAACTGTTGGAAAACTGTAATGGTTATTGATGACAAAAGATAATATTCATTCAGATTATAACTACTGATTAAAAACTGATTCACATTAAACATTTAAAGACAAAGACTTATAATGTGAAATTTTAAGCATGTTTAAATCGTCCACTGATATCATAAATAATCATTGATGATTATACATTAAAAGAAAAGTTTATGACAGAATTCTTAGGGTTTAACTGGATAGCAAGCTAACAAGGAGACAATATAGACATAAACTAGTCAAGATGCTCACTTCAGTATGTTTTTCATAGAGCATTATATCTCATTGACTGTAGTTGAAGGTCTAGATGCCGACTACATTTTCATGCTTTCACTTCCTGTAATTCTATGGAATTATCTTCTTGGGCAATACAGTTATGTGAAATAATGTGGACTACTTATTCATCAAAATTGGTCAGTAATAAAACTGTGTAATATAGATACTACACATCTTGCTGTTTCCTCATTAAGTACATTAGAATTCTTACTCAATTCCCAATACTTTGACTCCTTAATGGTATTTCCAGTAATTATAAAATCCAGTTTGAGCTAAAATATGATTATACAACCACAAAACAGGACAAAAGTAAATGTCATAAAAAAGAGTTGCCTCCTTGTTCAGGGTGTAGGGTGGCATTCTGTATTCTGATGCAAAGATCTTTCAACAGACTAGGTCTAGAATGCAAATGAGACAAAAAGCAAAAAATTGGGAAGCCATACAAATACCCAGTGTAGTTGTGTAAGAGCACAAGAGCATGTGAACACCCTAACTTTTGACACACAGTTTATCTGTACTGTAAGCCCACATTGCAAGCATTAACATTCACAAAAAGCTGTCTCACTGGCTTCTGTGATATTCGCTTAAACGTTGTATTGAAGATGGTGTGCTTTTGTTCCTTATGGTTCTCAGCACCTCATTTACATTCTAGTCAAGTGCCAGTATTGGTAGACAGTACTGCTTGTATCTAATCATTTCCAAAAATGCCAGTTTTTATTTGGAATTGGTTGTTTACTGTGCAGGAATTGACTTTTATGTGCAGTGTCAACATGAACTCTGTTGAATCTGTTTTAAGTGATAAAGAAAAGAAAATACCCAAGAAATGTTAGCTGCAAAGGAACTAGGGCTCACAGACCAGATCTGTTGACAGAGAAAGTGATGAAATCAAATAAATGTGACTATAAGTGAACACTTAACAAACATATGTATAATAAGTGTAAGTCGTTGTATGGTTGCAATGTGAGAATGTCTGATTTTCAGCTTGGAAGTTATTTCATTAATTAATACATGTGTTAGGGATCTCATACATTTGTGCAAAAAATAAAAAAAGCATGAAAACCTCCACTGACACAAAACTGTGAAACAGGGAGTAGCAAAAGCCTAAACATTATTTTGTTCTTGCCCTAAACTGTACTTAATTATGTGCAAAACAACAGAATTCCACAAAAACAGTTCTTTCTTTTTCAGACAAGTTATGCATATTATTATTATTATTCTTTCCTGTCTCAGACGTTACGTCTGGTTAAAAATGGAAAGTGACGCAGACCTTGATCAAGCATGACTTCATTTTAACTGTATAGTATATGTTACATTGCATTTAGGAACTTTCGGGTAATTGAACACGTATCAATAATTACAGATTTCTGTAGTTGTATATATACGTTTGGATGTAGCTGTATCGCTTTGATGTACTGATGGCTATTGTGTGGTATGACTCCTTTAGTTGATAGTATAATTGGTATGATGTCAACTTTATCCTGATGCCACATGTCTTTGACTTCCTTAGTCAGTTGGATGTATTTTTCAATTTTTTCTCCTGTTTTCTTCTGTATATTTGTTGTATTGGATATGGATATTTTGATTATTGTGTTAATTTCTTCTTTTTATTGGTGAGTATGATGTCAGGTTTGTTATGTGGTGTTGTTTTATCTGTTATAATGGTTCTGTTCCAGTATAATTTGTATTCATCATTCTCCAGTACATTTTGTAGTGCATACTTGTATGTGGGAACGTGTTGTTTTATTAGTTTATGTTGTATGGCAATTTGTTGATGTATTATTTTTACTACATTGTCATGTCTTCTGGGGTATTCTGTATTTGCTAGTATTGTACATCTGCTTGTGATGTGATCTACTGTTTCTATTTGTTGTTTGCAAAGTCTGCATTTATCTGTTGTGGTATTGGGATCTTTAATAATATGCTTGCTGTAATATCTGGTGTTTATTGTTTGATCCTGTATTGCAATCATGAATCCTTCCGTCTCACTGTATATATTGCCCTTTCTTAGCCATTTGTTGGATGCGTCTTGATCGATGTGTGGCTGTGTTAGATGATACGGGTGCTTGCCATGTAGTGTTTTCTTTTTCCAATTTACTTTCTTCGTACCTGTTGATGTTATGTGATCTAAAGGGTTGTAGAAGTGATTATGTAATTGCAATGGTGTAGCCGATGTATTTATATGAGTGATTGCTTTGTGTATTTTGCTAATTTCTACTTGTTCTATAAAGAATTTTCTTAAATTGTCTACCTGTCCATAATGTAGGTTTTTTACGTCGCTAAATCCCCTTATTCCTTCCTTTCTGCTTAATGTGAATCTCTCTGTTGCTGAATGTATGTGATGTATTCTATATTTGTGGCATTGTGATCGTGAAAGTGTATTGAGTGCTTCTAGGTCTGTGTTACTCCACTTCACTACTCCAAATGAGTAGGTCAGTATTGGTATAGCATATGTACTTATAGCTTTTGTCTTGTTTC
Source organism: Schistocerca nitens (assembly GCF_023898315.1). Lineage (NCBI taxonomy): Eukaryota > Metazoa > Arthropoda > Insecta > Orthoptera > Acrididae > Schistocerca > Schistocerca nitens. The sequence goes on from NC_064621.1 coordinate 364,517,466, forward strand.
TTGCTGTCAATTCTGTTTTCAGTATTTTTGTTAGTCTTTGTCTATATTTTTCTTTTAGTTCTTCTTTAATATTTGTATTATCTATCCCTATTTTTTGTCTGTATCCTAGATATTTATAGGCATCTGTTTTTTCTATCACTTCTATGCAGTCGCTGTGGTTATCCAATATGTAATCTTCTTGTTTAGTGTGTTTTCCCTTGACTATGCTATTTTTCTTACATTTGTCTATTCCAAAAGCCATATTTATATCATTGCTGAATACTTCTGTTATCTTTAGTAATTGGTTGAGTTATTGATTTGTTGCTGCCAGTAGTTTTAGATCATCCATGTATAGCAAATGTGTGATTTTGTGTGGGTATGTTCCAGTAATATTATATCCATAATTTGTATTATTTAGCATGTTGGATAGTGGGTTCAGAGTAAGGCAGAACCAGAAAGGACTTAATGAGTCTCCTTAGTATATTCCACACTTAATCTGTATTGGCTGTGATGTGAGATTATTTGAATCTGTTTGGATATTAAGTGTGGTTTTCCAATTTTTCATTACTATGTTTAGGAACTGTATCAATTTAGGATCTACTTTTTATATTTCCAATATCTGTAGTAACCATGAGTGGGGTACACTATCAAAAGCTTTTTGGTAATCAATGTATGCGTAGTGTAGCGACCTTTGTTTAGTTTTAGCTTGATACGTCCCCTGTGAATCTATTACCAGTTGCTCTATACAACCTCGTGCTCCTTTGCAACAGACATTTTTCATTTATAAATTTTGTTCTGTGTTGTATGTGTCATTAATTTCTGTGTAATGACTGAAGTTAATATTTTGTATATTGTTGGTAGGCATGTTATGGGGTGATATTTTGCTGGGTTTGCTGTGTCTGCTTGATCTTTAGGTTTCAGATACGTTATTGCTTGTGTAAGTGTATCAGGGACTGTGTATGGGTCTGCAATGTAATTGTTAAATAATTTAGTTAGATGTGAATGTGTTGAGGTGAACTTCTTTAGCGAGAAATTTGCTATTTTATCATTTCCAGGGGCTTTCCAATTGTGCGTAGAATTAATTGCTTGGGTGACTTCATGTTGCAAAATTATCACTTCAGGCATTTGTGGTATCATCTTGTATGTGTCTGTTTCTGCTTGTATCCACCGTGCATGTCTGTTATGTTGTACCGGATTTGACCATATGTTGCTCCAGAAGTGTTCCATGTCTGTTATGCTTGGATTGTCTATTTTAATGAGTGTGTTATCTATTGTCTGGTAAAATTTCTTTTGGTTTGTGTTGAATGTTTGGTTTTGTTTCCTTCTATTTTCACTTTTTTTGTATCTTCTAAGTCGTTTGGCCAATGCTTGTAATTTCTGCTTCTTTTCATCTAATTGTTCTATCGCTTCTTGTTGTGAGATTTTACCTAACCTTTTTCGTTTTTTGTCTCATATTTCATTTCTTATAAATTGTGTTAGCTGTCCGATGTCTTTTCTCAGTTTTTCTATTCTGATCTGTAGCCTGTGTTGCCATGCTGGTTTTGTGGGTTTCTTCTGTGTGTTGGTTGGTCCTGATCTGTGCCTAGTGTGTATATTTAGTGTAGTGAGTGCTCCTACATAAACCAGTAGTTGTAACTCTTCCATAGTTGTATTTTCATTTGTTTTGTTGTGTATGATTGTGTTGATAGCTGTTATTGTTGTTTCGACGTGTGGGTTATTTGGTGGTCTATGCAAGAATGGTCTAATGTCTGTATTTGTGTCTTTGTATTCTATATATGTCATATGAAATTTTTCTTCTATATCTAACGTGTGTCACTTCATGTTCTATTTGTGCTTGTTCTGGTGGCTGTCTTATGATTTCGTTTTCCTCTGATTGTTTAATTGATGCGTGTTGTTCTTTGTTTGTTTGCTCTGGGATGTTTGAGTCCATTACTGTATTTTCTTCTTCTTCTGATTGCACATTATTTTGTTCCAGCATTTGTTGTACTTATTGTCTGATGTTTTCTAATTCTGACTGGGGTATCCTGTTATTTTTTATTATTACACGAATCTGATCAGCTAGTCGTTGTTCTGTTAGAAATCTTAATTTTGGGTATCTGGTAATAAATGTTGTGTATACTTGTGATCTGTATTCAGTTGTGTTGGTTCCTAAGTTTATTGCTTGGTGATAACAGAACAGGAGGTGTCGGTTAACTTCATCTGACCATCTCATCCTCTGTCTTTGTTTTCCTTCTAGAGTGGTTGCAGGAAGCATATCCTGCAAAACACCTCTATTTGGATTTAAATCATTTGCCGTGTGGCTAGCAGTGTCGTTACCATTGTGGACGGCCATAGGGTTCAAGCGTCGTCCCCGACCATGACAGCACTTGTCCGAGGCTTCATTAGTTCTGTCCTGAACCAACTAATCACACTAAAAGGGGGGTTAGCCCTATTAGTGGTTTGTTCTTTTCGTTGCCTTTTACGACTGGCAGAACATACTGGAGGCCTATTCTTTTCCCGGGCCTCCACGGGGTTATAATTATTATTATCACTGTTATTATTATTATTGGCAGTAGCTGAAGTCATATAAATATGTTGATAAGTACAATTGTTATACAGCAGATGCTGTTATTTTCACATTCTCATATTTATCTGAATCTCAAAATTTGGGAACATCCAGAATCTATACTAATGAGCCACCATTACAAATACCAAATAAAATTAAAATAATTTCTTACTGTAACTTTCTCCTTTGTGAGACAATAATATAGAGGAACATGAGTCAGTGAATTAATTTAGTGACAAAAATGACATCTACTCAATCACAATAACAAAATAAATTGACCTGTGAGAAATATTTTGGATGTGCATCAAAAGTGCTTTCCATAATTTTGTTATATCTTTGTGAGAGCTTAAGTATTCATCCCATGCACTTGTGCATTTAGACAGATAGGAAAAAAGAAAGAGAGGGAAAGAGATAACATGGGTATGGCTTGGTAATCACTCAAAACATTTCATGTACATTTAAAAATCAATCAGAAGTACTAAAAATGGAAAATCATGAATGCAAACTTGGGTTGAAACAGCTAAAAAACAGAGTTACAGCTTATTGCCACTGTTGTTTAAATTATATGTCATGAACATAGCTAAGGAAATGAAATAAAATTTAACAGCAGAAATTAGGGGAAAAGATAATCAGTCTGAGGCTAGTGTCTTGAAAAATTCTCTACCTTATTCAGTTGTTACCAAGTGTACAATGTTTCTATGTTTGTGCCCATTGGGGGCAATTTAGTTTGACAGGCTGATCTGATCTACAGTTATACACTGTTCAGTGTGCCTCTCAACTTTGTGAAACAGTATCCCTGCATACAGTACACATACTTGCAAAAACCTATATATTTTAGTTCACTTTGTATAGTTACTATGGCCCACAAAATCATAGATCTTGGTTGGTCTGGGGGGGGGGGGGGAGAAATATATAATAATTTCCATCTCTTATCCTTGCTAAGACCATATTTATTAGGTAAAATAGTTTTCCTTGTAAATAAATTCTTACAAATACCATCCTGAGAGGTAGTTAACAATTTCTGCTCAAAAGTAAGTCCACTTACTTCTGATGAGCACTTTTTGAAAAATTACCTGAAAATACTGTTAGGAGTGAAATGGTCTGAGGCTAGAACATGTTTATGTCTATCAACAAACTGACCAATTCCAAGGGTGGTTTTTTCAGGTCAGTACATGGTATTAACACTCTGCTAGAAACACCAGTAGAATCAGAATAATTAATGGTTTTTAGTGACCTAAAGAGTTCTGTGGTCAACTCGGGGTTTGTATTTTGTAAACCAAAGGCTGTCAGTGGTATATAGTGGCTGCCAGAGTAAATACACTCTAAAACCAAAAGAAAGATGCACCACAAAGTAATTGATTGAATGGGATGGAAACTGGTAGATGTGATGTACATATATTATTGAAAAATAAATGATTACAAGTTCAGAAAATTTGGATGATTTATTCAAGACAAAGCGATTCACAAACTGAGAAAGTTGTTCATAATGTGTTGGCCCACCTCTGGCTCTTATGTAAGCAGTTATTCAGCTTGGAATTGGTTGATAGAGTTTTAGGATGTCTTCCTGAAGGATGTCATGTGCAAATTCTATCCAATTGGTGTGTTAAATCATCAAAATTCTGAGCTGGTTGGAGGGCCCAGCCAAAAATGCTACAAACATTCTCAATTGGGGAGAGATCCAAGGACGTTGCTGGCCAAGGTAAGATTTGGCAAGCATGAAGACAAGCAGTAGAAACTCTCACCATATGTGGGCAGGAATTATCTTGCTGAAGTATGAGCCCAGGATGGCTTGCCATGAGGTCAACAAAACAGGTGTAGAATATAGTCAACATACCACTGTGATGAAGGGTGCCATGGATACAGTAGTGGTAGTAGTAGTTTATTTATCCAGAGACAATTTACATTGCATGGATTTTGTCAGAAAATGTGTAGTATATAAAAATATATACATACATATATTTACACATATGTGTATAAGGATGAACAGTGTCATACAAATATGACAGTGCAAAGTGCCCTACACAATGTTGCATTAATATTACACGCACAACTTTGATTAATTACATAAAAGATGTTTTTCACAGAATACTTAGTTGGAGATATAATACAAACACATAAGAGTTGTAACACTTCTGTTCAAAATACTACTTCAGATCATAGCAAACATTTGACATAAAATGCTGTTGACATTGTCTATTGCATATAATATTAACATAATACAGGAACATAATTATTTGCTGCTATGTTGTGTAAGGTATTCATTTACACTGTAATAGCAGTTGGTCATTAAAAACTTGAATATTACTTCCTTAAATGTAGACAATTTTTTTACTTATTTTATATGTGCTGGAAGTTTGTTAAACAATTTTGTACCTTGAATGTTTGTTTATTTCTGTGCAATAGCCTTGTTTACTCTTCTTACATGGGCATCATTGCACATTGTAGTATTATATGAATGCAGATCTGAGTTGGTTTTGAAATTTTCAGTGCACCCTTTTATGTTAATTACACTTTTTTCGTATGTAGATGCATGGTACAGATAGAATACTTATCTGTTGAAACAGCTGCTTGGAGGGTGTTAGCCTTGAAATGTTGGTAATTATTCTAACACTCATTTTTGTAGTGTAAAGATGGTTTTAGATCCATCATATTGTGACTCCAGAAAGTGAGACCATAGGTTATAGCAGATGTATTACTAATTATGCATAGTGCAAAGCAACCACAACTTAACTTGCCAGTGAGATAGTGGATGAGGGCATTCCAATTTTCTTCTATATGGACATCTATAAATTTCGTGACAGCTACTCTCTTAACTTCTTTATTTTTTATTCTGAGGTTCAGGTCACTTTGTGGCTTTGTTTTCCTGTAATGGATGTAATTAATTATTGAATTAATTAAACTAAACTTGTTCATTTCAAACCATTTTTGTAAATATTCCAAAACTCTAGTTGCAGATGTTGGCAATATTTGGTTTACATCAGTTACATTTGTATCATAAGCAAACAGTGTTATATGAGTACCACTGATTGGAATTTTGATATCATTTATATAAATCAGAAATAAGAGAGGTCATAGAAGACTTCTCCATGGTACCCCAATTTGTACAGTCCAAAAATCAGATCTGCAGATCTGTAAGCAATACTTTGGTTAGCTGAGGTAGTTTTTACTACCTGTCTTCTATTATGGAGATGAGACTGAAATCATTTTTTGCAATTCCTCATATACCAATGGTTTCTAATTTGTCTATCAAGATATCATATTGGACAGTGCCGGGCTGAGTGGCCGAGCGGTTCTAGGCGCTACAGTCTGGAATTGTGTGACCGCTACAGTCTCAGGTTCAAATCCTGCCTCAGGCATGGATGTGTGTGATGTCCTTAGGTTGGTTAGGTTTAAGTAGTTCTAAGTACTAGGGGACGAATGACCTCAGAAGTTAAGTCCCATAGCGTTCAGAGCCATTTGAACCATTTATATTGGACAGTATCAAAAGTCTTTGATAAGTCCAAATTTATTACAATTGTACTTTTGTGTCTGTCTAGCCCCACTGCAATATTTTCTGTGAAATGGGAAATAGCTGATTCCGTACTCAATCCTCTACGAAAACCAAGTTGGTTCACAGACAAGAGATTGGATTTTTTCAAGGAAACTTTTAATTCTGTGTTTCAAGACTGTGTCCATTACTTTTGAAAATACAGACAAGAGTGCTACTAGTCTGTGAATTCCCACTTCACATATAATGCCTTTTTTATACAATGGTTTTATTTCAAAATGTTTAATCTTTGAGGGAACTCTCCTTTCCAATAATGATGTATTTATGATGTGTGAGAGTGATTCTGATATGACACTAGCCCATTTTCATATGACTGAACCAGGTACTTCATCAGTCCCTGAAGACATTTTATTCCTTATTGTTTTTATTATTATTAGAACTTCTGATTTATTTGTGGGGCATAGCAATATTGAGATGACATTTTGTTCTCTTGGAACAGAGGTTCCGCTATTCCTAAGGTACATATTACTTAGGTTGACTGCAGTATTTATGAAGCAGTCATTAATGTAATTTGCTAGGGTAAGATATCTGAGGAACACACCATCATCATCTTTTAAAAAACGTCCTCTTGACTCTTAACATTTCTGTTTATTTATTTTTTAGTACATTCCATATTGCTTTTGATGTGTTTGCTGACCTAAAATTACTTTATCATTATGCATTGTTTTAGCTTTTTTTAATCACCTTCCTATAAATGTATGTATATGTCTTAACACAGTCTATGAACTATTTATCTTTGTTACCCTTTTTGATTTGACTGATATGTCTTAGAGTTTGACTAGATACTCTGATGGCAGCCGAGATCTACTATCTGTTGTTCCTTGGCATGGCATTTAGTTTTGTAAGCTTTTTTGGGAAACACATCTCAAATAGGGACATGAAAGTACTAGAAAAAGTGTTGCTGAGTCATCGGTTGCTGTTTCTGAAGATACCTTTTCCCAAGTTTCCTTTGCTAACATCTAGATAAAAGTGTTTACTTTTCCTGTGCAGAAGTGTCTTTTATATTCCCACTTATATTTTTGTACCTTTGGTGTAGAAGAATTTATACATGTGATGAGTGTGTTGTGATCTGAAAGACCTAAGTTTTTACTCTTTCCCACAGATTTTATCTCTGTGGCACATGATTCAAAATGATTCTCAGTATTTAGATGGTCGAGTTCGCTTTTGCTTTAAACTGTAATCATGTTCTTGTATAAATTTATACTCCATTCTTTTAACATACAATGTGGCAGTAATGAGATGTTAATTTAAATTTGCTTATGTTTATAAGATTTCATTCATTTTCTGTGCACCAGTGTTCAGATAAACAAATACATGAGACATCAGCAAAATTGTTTAAAGCTACTTCTAAATTTAACACTTTTTTCTTGAGAAACTGTGTATTTTGACACATTACACTGAACATTTTGCAAGTATTTTTTTTTTTTTTAACTTAGTGACGTGCTGCTTTTTTCCTGATGTTTGTCACTTATCTGTAAGATTCAAGGCTGATTTGTCACAATCTTTTCCTTTTCTTGGTTTGAAGCCATAAAAAATCCTCATTAAATGGAACTGATGGTTCCTCCTTAAACAGTGTTGTGCTCCTACAACTGTTGTTGTTGTTGCTGATATGATTCTTTGGATGGTAGCTGTCTTTACTTATTTTACTGATGCTGCTGGTACTACTGAAGTTGGATCTGCTGTTTTTGCTGTTGTTAGTTTTGCTGCTGCCATTGGTTTTGTTGCTGTCACTGATGACAATTCTACCATTTGTGTTAATATTCTGCTGCTACTGACGTTGGACTTGTTGTTTGTTGTTGTTAGTGGTGGTTGTGGTGCCACTGCTGCTACTACTTCAGTTGTATTGGCTGCTACTGGTATTTGTGATGTCACTGGTACTGAAACTGTTGTTTGTGCTGCAGATGCTGTTTGTGCCTATCTATTTCTTCGAGTAATTTCTGCATTGTAGTTGCTGCTGATGTTTCAGTCATTGTTGTTAGTGGTGGTCATGGTGGTGGTGGTGCTGCTGCTGCTATTACTTCAGTTGTATCAGCTGCTATTGGTATTTGTGATAGTACTGATACTGTTGTTGGTACTCCAGATGCTTGTTTGTGCTTCTTGATTTCTTCCAGTAATTTCTATGTCACAATTTGCTTCCCCAGGCCATTCAAGCGAAGTCCAAGTGAGGTGTGAAATTTGCCTGCCTGCACATTGTAAGAGTTTCTACTACTTGTCTTCATGCTTCCCAAACCCTACCTTTGTCAACAAGGTTGGTGGGTCTCTCCCCAATTCAGAATGCTCGAAGCATAATGGGCAGGGCCCTTCAACCATCTTGGGATATTGACAACCTAACATGTCAATTGGGCTGAATTTGGCACAGTATTCCTCGGGAGGACATCCAACAACTCTATCAATCAATGCCAATTGCTTGCATAAAAGCCAGAGACATACCAATTTGTTATTGACTTACTCAATGTGTGAAGCTATTTCTGTTGAATAAGTCATCCTTTTTTTTTCAAAATTTCACTCTGAAGAAGAAGTTATTTAATTTTCTGGTAAATAATTTCAGTGTGTCATCATTCCTGCTACAGCCACTTTCTGCTGATGAGAGAATTGTTAAATAATAAGCACCAAAATTCTGTAATCATTTTTCATGACAATCATAGTTTTATTAGGCTTCTACAAAACACTGTGTTGCATTCTAGAGTAAAACATGTTTGTACTAAAGGACATTTTATTAGACAATGTGGTAAAAGAAGTGACAATGTTGTTAAGTACTTCCAGTTGAAGGAAATGCTTGCTGATGTAATAACTGAACCCTTTTTTTTAGGGAGGAACACATGTATTTTATTCATAAGTTGAAATTACAGAAGCATTTAAGAAATCATTCTTCCCACGATGCATAAGTGAATGGTATGGTAGAGAGCTGTAACAACAGGTGCAATGAGATTTACCTTTTGCCAGTCACTTGACAGTGGATTTTAGGGTGTAGATGTGGATGTAGATGTGAATGCAGATGTCATCAGATGTAATGGTAGACTTATTATGTTGATAATATGGCACCTTATCTCATCCTTGCTATAACTATCTACAAGTGTTGTTATTGATCTTTGTCATTGCTGTCTATAACGTATGGTCTGTCTTTGAGTCATTGTTACTTTTTTGTCTCCATGTGCAATATTTTTTTTTAGTTATGAACAGTGGTATCATTTTTATATTTAACATCAAAAACCACATTTTGCTCTAATAGGTTATAGTCTTCAAATGTAAGTTTGATGAAAACCATTATGCCAGTGGTATACAAGCCACAACAGGGTTGATTACAAAACATGGGAGCATTCTAATGTGTGACAAATTGTGGGACTACACCATAGGCACAAGAGCTGTTATGAATGCAGGGAAAGATAGGGAGGCATGAACACTTATTCTTTTGCATATGGGTAAATCTTTGTCACATGGAAAATATAACAAAAGCAAAGGAATCTTGGGTACCTGGGAAAACCTGCTTGTAGGTAAGAATGAAACTAGGTTAATGAAAATCTGGGATGCTCTGTTGGTTATTACATCATCCTAATCTGAAGGGAGTGTTCAGAACTACATAACTCATGTGCTGGATGTAGCCAACAAACTGCAGATCATGGGAAAACCAGTTGATGATGGACTAATTGCAGTTATTAAGCTGAGAAATTTATCAAAAGTTTGTCTGCTTTGTTGGGTGGGTGTAGAGACAAGCGTATTGATTGAAAATTCCACTTCAGAAAGTGTCAAAGCAGAGCTGCTAATTAGAAGTATGAAAGAATATCTCAAGTTGGACAAAGGTGGCAGTGACAGTTCTTTATTCACAAAGCACCATCAGATATCACAGCAGCGTTTTTCCAAAGACAAACAAGAAAAGAAAGAAAGAAAATATTTCAATTTCTGGACGTATGCATTCAGCCATAGCTGCCAGAGTTGGCAATCATGTGTGTGAGGCATGCTTGCTTGTGTATATGAATGGTGTGTGTTTCTTTGTTTCTCTTTTTATGATGCCTGCCTCCGTAGTGTAGCAGTAGCATTACCGCCTACCGCGCAAGGGGGCCCAGGTTCGATTCCCGGCAGGGGACTAGGTGTTATGTATCCTTCCTCATCATTGATACGCAAGTTGCCGAACCCCGAAGTGGATATCCTGCCAATAAATGCCATAAGGTCATTTCATTTTTCTTTTGATGATGAAAGCTGTGGCCAAAAGGTTTGTGCAAGTATCTTTTAATTGTGCCTGTCTTCAGCTTAACATGTCTTCTTTACAGTAAATAGCAATCTATCTTTTCCTACACTGTTAATGTGAGACATTCAAAAACTGTGAACTACTTTGTTCTGAATCTTATTAAATGATATTTATAAACTAAAAAATGTTAAATGTGTGTTGTCAGATGAGCATACTCTAGTTGTTAAGAAAATTAATAATATGGAAGACTTAGGCACCATAGATTTGGTTATGTTAGAGCTGACACCGAACTTAAGTTATATATAAAGAATGATGGCATAAAGTTGAAGTGTTGTGGTTCTGAACCTGTTGACAAGTGTAAATTATGTGAGGTTGTTAATACGTCTGAATTTACAATTCCTAAGGCTAGACAACCAATGTGCACCTGAGTTACTTGGCTAGGTGAATGTGGATTTATGTGGCTCCATAGAGCAAATGTCACAAGGTATCGTGATGTACATGTATGTACTACTGGGTGATTAACCAACTTTGATTCCATAAGGATCATTGTGCACAGCAACCATAAACTGTAAGGAAGTAGAGGCACTCAGCAATGAGTCACATTTCCATTAGTTTTTTTCATTCTTGCACCTCTAGATTTCAGTTTGTAAAAAACACCTGTCTCAGTTTCCTCCTTCCTGCGCACCTGTAAGAACAGATGGTGACATGTACTGATGTGAGTCTGTTGAATTGTAATTCAAATGCACTGAAGATGGCTATTTATAGCCAAATCTAGAGTTGCAAGATTAATAAAAACTAACAGGATTGCACCTGATTGCTGTGTGCCTCTAATTCCTTAGTAGATGATTGTTCCAGAAGGATATTCTGTTATTTTCTCAAGAGTGAGTATGAAACATTTGATTTTTTTTCTTGTGAGTTTAAAACTTGGGTATAAAATAGAGTTGGTTCAAAAATCAAAGCCATTCAGTCAGACAGTGGCAGTGAATTTATAGGCTCTAAGGTTGATTCATTTCCCAGAGAGTGGAATGGGGCATCAGATTTGTGCCCTATATTCCTGAATGGAACAGTACAGCAGAAAGTCTAACAGATCAATTTGTTAGATGGCATGGTGCATGTTATTTGAATTTTGTATACGTAAACAATATTGGGCAGAAGTGTGCAATGTGGCTGTTTTACATAAAGAACCGTGTTCCCCTCAGTGCACTTGTGGTGAGCCTCCACAGCTGCTATAGAAGGGAAAACTATTTTCTTTGAACCATTTGTAAATGTTTAGTTGTTGAGCTCTTCTCAATGTACCAGATCAAAATAGAAGAAAGTGGAATGCTAAAGCTAAGGAACTTGTTCTTGCATGTTACAATGAAATGATTATACGAGGCGTGTTTTTTAAGTAAGAACCAGTTTGAAATTAAAAAAAGACAGGCTAAGATATCTCAATAATTTTATTTTTACATGAAAGCCTGCACCTTAATCTACTTTTCTATATAATTTACGTCAATATTGAGGCACTTGTCATAATGTTGTACTAGTTTTTGAATACCCTCCTCATAGAAGTCTGCCACCTGACTTGTTAACCACTGCATCACCACTGTTTTGACTTCGTCATCATCTTGAAGACGCTGACCACCCAGGTGTTTCTTCAAGTGCAGGAACAGATGGTAGTCACTGGGTGCAAGATCGGAGCTGTACGGAGGATGATCTAGAGTTTCCCATTGAAAATATGTGATGAGATCTTTGGTCTGATTCGCCACATGTGGACGGGCATTGTCTTGCAGCAAAATGATGCCCTTGCTCAACTTCCATGGACTGTTTCTTTGATTCTGGTGTGACGTAGGCCACCCGTGTTTCATTGCCCATAACAATTTGGCTTAATAAATCATCACCGTCATTATGGTACCTCTCAAGGAAAGTCAATGCACTGTCTAAACGTTTGGTTTTGTGCACATCTGTCAACATTTTAGGTACCCAATGTGTGCGTAATTTTCGGTAATTCAAGTGCTCGGTCACAATACCATACAAAACACTACAAGAAACATTAGGAAAGTCATCCCACAAGGAGGAAATCATAAAGCATCTGTTTCCTCTCACCTTATTGTCCTCTTCCTGCACCAAACTTTCATTAACGACCGAAGGACGCCCACTCTGTTGTTCACCATGCACATTTGTGCGGCCATCTTTAAATGCTCGCACCCACTTTCTTACCATTCCATCACTCATAATGTTTTCTCTGTAAACTGCACAGATCTCATGATGAATATTGACTGCTTTTAGGCCTTTAGCACTAAGAAATCTTATAACAGCCTGTACTTCACAGTCGGCGGGACTCACGATTATCGGAGGTATCTTAAACACTCAGTACACAATGTAAACAAGGAAGAAGCAAACTGTAATGGCGTCAGTGCATAGATTAAGGTACAGGCTTTCATGTAAAAATAAAATTATTGAGATATCTTAGCACATCTTTTTTTAATTTCAAAATGGCAAGCCTCGTAGGTTACAGACTAGTTAATCCACAGAACCCCAAGAAAATTTTGAAAGACAAAAGTGCTATTTTTATGGAGAATGAGTGCATCATTGGTAGTACCAGGACACCAACTATAAATGAAGGTTACTTTATGTTCTGGACAAATTAACAGTATGTTTAACAGGGTGTGGCAGAAGTAGTCAGTCGCCAGTGCTGGGGGTGACAGCACAGACACTGATCAAGACCTGGACTAAATCACAGATGATTAGTCAGTGATAGACATAGAGGATACTGAAATGCTGCCAACAGACTCTGATACTCCAGAAGAGGACCTGCCACTCATATGGTCAGCCCATACACACAAACCAAACGAATGCCTGGTTTAACTAATCTATCTATTAAGAATTTTTTCCAGTTTGGGAGAATATCCTGTGAATCTGGAGCATGCCATGTTAAGGAGTGTCAGAGAAGACTGGATAAAGGCCACAAAAGATGAAATAAACTGTTCCCAGACCAACAGTGTTTAAGAACTTGTGGACCCTTGAAAGAGTAAAAATATCATAGGTAACAAGTGGAAAGGAATGCAGATGGTACAGCACTGTATCATGCTAGAATACTTGCTAAGGGATTTACTCAAAAGTATGGTACAGATAATGACGCAACTTTTTCACCAGGTGTGAGACATACCACTCTTACAGCTCTCATAACTTAGCTGTAAATCTTTATGTTAATCATTTTGATATTAAGATTTACTTTCTATATGGGTACTTGGAACAAAATATTCCCATGAAGTAACCAACCAGATGGTGCTGAATCAAAAGGGAATGAAGACCATTTAACATTTAAAACAGTCAACTAGATAGTGGAATGAAAAAGCAATAGCGTGCTATGTTATGTTGCAAATGCTCATGGAGATTGTGAGTTCATTAAAATGTCAGGTAAAAATCTTGCAATTGTTTCTTTGTATCTATATGATTTTTATGTCCCTTATAATAATAATGTAATGAAAGACAAGTTATATTAGGGATTATCTGAGCATTTTGGAGTTAAAGATCTAGGACAAGCAAAGTCCTGTCAAGGGATGTATATAACTAGAAACTGCGGAGAAGGTAATTTAAAACTTGACCAGAATAGTTTTGTGGAGACTCGACTAATAACACCACTGCTGCAAGAGAAAAATACCTCTCTGGTTCTCCACAGCGGCATATTGTGTAAACTGTCTTTGGTATGACAGTCTGTTCCCTGACTTCTAATGTACCACATTCTCTTTGTGTAAGTTCTAATGTTCAGTAATAATTGTCATCTACACCAGCTGTACATATTTTAATAGTGTTGTTTATCTGGCACCACAGCAAAGAAATACAGTTTTATGTGCTGAAAATCATTAATATGTGTCACTGTAAATGGAGACTGAATTAAAGCTTTGGAATGTGCAGGATGATAAAGTTCAAGAGCCCTATCAGAAACTTGTGGGATGTTTGCTGTAGATAAGAACTAATACAAGATATGACATGTCTTGTGCAGCTAGTATTTAAATTCAATATAATTGTAAGTTTATTAGTGTGCATTGGAAGGCAACAAAAAGAGTCCTTCATTATCTCAAGGGAACTGTGAACTGTGGCATTGCATTTAACAAAGGGGATCTTAAAGAACTGCAAGTAACTGACTCTGTTGACTCAAATTTTGCAGATGATTTAACTAATGAGTTGTCCAAAGATGGAAGTGCTTTTCTGTTGGAAGAAAAAGTAATTTCTTGGTAGAGCAAGAAACTGAAGAAAGTTGCAAACTCAAGTACTGAAACAGAATATGGACCTTTGACTTCTGCTGCCAAAAATTCATTGTATTTGTGATAGCTGACAGAAGAACTGCTAAATAACAAGCATCAAAGCCCTGTAATCATTTCTCATTACAACCAGAGCTCTATTAGACTGTTACAAAATCCCAGGTTGCATTCTAGATTGTAATGTGTCTGTGCTAAGGAATGCATCATTAGACAATTGTAAAAAGAAATGATGTTGCTTTTAAGTACCTGCAGTCAAATGAAGTGTCTGCTGATGTGTTAACTATACCATTTGCTAGGGAGCAACATGTATCCCATTCACTAGCTGAAATTGTCACTAGATTAAATGGTAATTTCATTATGTTGTCTCTCTGTTGTTCATTTGCCATCTTTTGTACATGATGTAATGCCGATGAGTGAATGCAAATATTATGAACAAATTAATTGTTATTAATCCATACTATCATAAAAAAGAGCACATTTTAATAATAATTATCTCAGCCACGTTTTCCATGGTAATACAACTGAATTGAGCATTCATTTGTGGTTTTATTTACAATGAAAAAAATTCAAAGAATCCTGTTGGAAGAACATTCATAACTGAGCATTATAGCAGAGGTTGAAAATACTGCTTCAGTTGTAAATTTCTTTATTTTCACATGACCGGTTTCGGACTTTTATAAACCCATCCTTAGGTATCGTAGCTCTGCTGTGGTCCCCGAGCCTTGCATGTTCCAGGCGCGGTGGTACACACAGCGCTCGGGCACCACAGCATAGCTACAACACCTGAGGTTGGGCTTATAACAGTCCGAAACCAGTCGTGTGAAAATAAAGAAATTTACAACTGAAGCGATATTTTCAACCTCTGCTGGAATAAATTTCAGCTATGTAGCTTTTTTTTTTTTTTTTTTTTTTTTTTTCAACAAATTGAATCATGGCACAAATTTCTTGTCAAATATGGACAATAATGTTTTAATTTTTAAAAGAGATTTTGTGATTTTCCTATAGTAGTTACGTAAACATTCCTGTTCTGCCATTTCAGTGCAAGCATTTTATGATTAACATTCACCTATCTATAGCTCTTCTCTGGTATGTCCATATTATACAGTACCTGTAGTTCATTAAAAATATTCCTAATTTTGTTTAACTTAACATTAAAAATCTCTCTCAGCTTTAACCAATATATGTAGCACACATTTATCTAGAACTTCATCAACTTCACTTAACTTTTTTGTTTCAGGTTCTAACTGCCTCTCCTTTCCATAATTAAATTTTGCTAGCTTCTGCTAGAGATATGGTATTATCACCTTTTGATCCCAATCAAGCAGACCTCCACTGGAAATACTGAGTTATTTTCTTTTCAATTTTATTAGCATTTGATATATGTATCTTGGAACCAGTACCATATTACATCAGTAGCACTTTCATAGCAACTCCAGTAGTTTCAATCTAGCTGTCTCATATAGCATAATTACTTCAGAGACTACAAACAAAAGCATTCAGAAAACCTAAGAAGCTCATCAACGATCTGACATTATAGTGAATAAGGCACAAGCTAGAAAGAAAAGCTTTTAGAAAGATCGTCTTGCTAGGTTGTAGCCGTGAGAGGTTAATGTCGGAATTGGTACAGAACCAGTTGGGAAGTGATTATCAGGTGGCCAGCATTTTTAAGACCCTAAGAATAAAGTAGAAGCAATTTTAAATATTATTCAACAGGAAACAAACCAACTAAATTAAAACTGACCTCACAGGAAATAGCTCTGGCAGGATTTTCAAATCACTGGCCAGCAATCAATGATTATTTTCTCACTGTTGTTGTTGTCGTCTTCAGTCCTGAGACTGGTTTGATGCAGCTCTCCATGCTACTCTATCCTGTGCAAGCTTCTTCATCTCCCAGTACTTACTGCAACCTACATCCTTCTGAATCTGCTTAGTGTATTCATCTCTTGGTCTCCCTCTACGATTTTTACCCTCCACGCTGCCCTCCAATGCTAAATTGGTGATCCCTTGATGCCTCAGAACATGTCCTACCAACCGATCCCTTCTAGTCAAGTTGTGCCACAAACTTCTCTTCTCCCCAATCCTATTCAATACCTCCTCATTAGTTATATGATCTACCCATCTAATCTTCAGCATTCTTCTGTAGCACCTCATTTCGAAAGCTTCTATTCTCTTCTTGTCCAAACTATTTATCGTCCATGTTTCACTTCCATACATGGCTACACTCCATACAAATACTTTCAGAAACGACTTCCTGACACTTAAATCAGTACTCAATGTTAACAAATTTCTCTTCTTCAGAAACACTTTCCTTGCCATTGCCAGTCTACATTTTATATCCTCTCTACTTTGCCCATCTCAGTTATTTTGCTCCCCAAATAGCAAAACTCCTTTACTACTTTAAGTGTCTCATCTAACTCTGAGGAGGAAAAAGATGAAGTGGTAAGCGCATCTTCGTCACGAAAAAGAACGCCTGATTGGTCGGATAATCATCGTGTGATGAAACGCCACCATTTAGTGAACACATTTAGCGGTGTAAGAACAGGCTTCGCTGATTCATCAAGTCATTTAGATTTGTTTTTGTATTTTGTGTCATTCAAATTGCAAATGTTCAAATGTGTGTGAATTCCTAAGGGACCAATCTGCTGAGGTCATCGGTCCCTAGATTTACACACTACTTTAAAACTAACTTATGCTAAGATCAACACACACACGCCCATGCCCGATGGAGGATCTTTGGATCTTCAGTGCACTTACGTACACCTTTCGTACTAGGAATAGGAACAATCTAGATAAAGATCTAAAATCATTTGCCTTGGTCAATAAAGGGGTCGAACCTCGGGCTGGAGGGGCCATGCAATCCGTGACCTGGCGCCTCAAACCGCGCGGCCACTCAGTGCGGCGCGCTCAAATTTGTTTCTGACATTTGCAGAGAGATAAATAACTCTTACACACTTCTTACCGAAAAAATGATACGGTACTTATCAGGTTAGCACGATGGAAGCGTATAGAGCCCGCGGAAATTTATTGCTTCTTGGCGTATTTCCCTGCTTGTGTCAAGCCCTAAATAAGTTATCAGTGAATAAATATTGGTCAACAAATCCTATATTTCAAACACCATTATTTTCATATATAGTGTACAGGAAATGATACACACTAATTCTGCGTTTACTACAATTTAGTGACAGTTCGGCCATATCTCAAGATGTTCTTGTGAAAATATCGCTGACAGCAAAAAAAATTCATGAGGCCATAGTCCCTTTTGAAAATTTAGTAATAGTTGGAGTCTGCTATTTGTCAAAGGAAGTCTCCCATTCAAGCAGCTTATACCAAAGAAACTTAGCCGCTTCGGTATTAAAATTTTCGTTCTTTGTGAAGTTCAAAGTAATTATATTCTAGATTATACAGTCATCCCGGAAGTAGAATGCGGAAATGCTGACTGGCAAAAATCGGGCGATTTTGTTGTGAGTTTGCTGCTGCTATAGCTCAACAAAGGTCATACCATTTATTTAGACAACTGCAATTCGAGCCTCGAATTGTTCCTACGTTTCCGTGAGGCTTTAGGACGTTTTGATTTAGTCTATAACTGGGCGCTTCATCAGTGCTCAGCGATGAGGATTAAACAGCTTATGGACACAGAATCATGCGTCATGCCTCCCTTCGCTGTGTAGCCTAGAGAATCACCTAAACAATATGATCGCAACACTTCATTCCAGACCGCAGTATTCAATTGGTCTCCTAGAGTGCTGACGACAGACAGACGAAAATATGTCCGGCGCATATTATCCGAAAAGAGAAGCACAAGAAAGGAAGGAAATCTAGAGCTATAAAAGTGTTTCTGTAAGTGCCTTCTGCAAGCAGCCAAAATCTTGTGAAGATGTTATTTATCCAAATAGAAATACTGTGAATTAGGTGATGATCTCCCTAGAGCTAGAACTCTCTCTTCAAGAGATGAACCATAACTGTCACAGTTAACAGCTTATTTTATTTACTTGTTGCCAAATATGGTTTTTTGTTTCTATAAAAATTACGAATTTCATATGAAAACCTGAATTTCATCAATGTAATCCATAAATACCATAAAAACGGATGTATGTATGTCTGTATGTTCTACATCACCTCCTAAACTACTGGACCGATATCAATCAAACTTGGAAGACATATCGCTAACTGTCATGCAACAATCGCTGTGGAGGTAAGAAGCATCTACCTGTCATAGTTCAGGAGACATGAGCCATAAATACTGAGATGCGTTAAAAACTGTCGCATTGTGAATGAAATTTAAATTTATTACTTCTTTGCTACTAACTCTACTTGCAACATATTTTGCAGACGTTATCCACATATGAAACTTACTGGCAGATTAAAACTGTGTGCCCGACCGAGACTCGAACTTGGGACCTTTGCCTTGCCCGCAAAAGGCAAAGGTCCCGAGTTCGAGTCTCGGTCGGGCACACAGTGTTAATCTGCCAGGAAGTTTCATATCAGCGCACACTCCGCTGCAGAGTGAAAATCTCATTCTGGTTATCCACATACGCCGGTTACACTGAAGTGGTAGTACAGAAAACATACTAATTAATGAGCAGACAATTTAGAAAGTTTCAAGACAGATTTACACGAAAATTGACTGGTGGGATGTGTATAATGTGACACATGCCAATCCTAAATTTAAAGCAGACTTACAGATGCAGGAAATGTATTTGTAGTTTCAAATATGGAGTACCATCTCTATAATGGAATGACGATAATGAAAATTTGTGCTGGACCGAGACTCAAACCCAGGTTTCCTGCTTATTGCAAGCAGTTGCATTACTTTTCGGCTACCCAAGCTTGACTCACAGCCAGACCCAAACTTCAATATGTCGTAAACCACATTGGATTTGGTTCCTGGTCCAGCATAAATTTTCATTGTTGTCATTCCATTATACAGCTGATGGCAGTCCATATTCGTAACTGTTAATATACTTCATGTATTCTATGATGGTTGTAGTCGCCACAATGCCTGTTCCTTTGGACATGCAAGCATGTCTGAAGGAATTGTACATCGTGATTCAGAATGACAAAGGCACTGCAATATCATACTGATAGATGGGTTCGAGCAATCAGTAACACCTGTTTTACCAAGGAAACTGTAAAATGTGGCGTCAATAAGACACCATAAAAGTTTTAGATTACAAAAGGAATCAAAGTATCATCTACAAGGAAAAGGGAAGTATTTGAAATAATTATGACAAACAGAGACATAATACTGATTTCACATTACAAAAAAATATTGTGCTATCTTAAAAAAGTTTTGTGTAATGTCTGAAATGAATAATTCAATAAATCTATTTGTAAAATTGTTAACAGGAGGAACTGGGAAATCAATTAAAGAATGTGATAACTTTTTTACAAAGAGAACAGATGGATAATAAATTGTAGAAGGCACATATCAAACATATTTAAAAATCACTTTCTGGAAGTATTTGAGAAGACTAGCATGAGGATATTGAGGGTTAAACCAGTTGAATACATTCGAGAAGCAATGTCACTTACATATAGACATATCACAATTATTCTCTGTTCTGCCAAAGAAATTAAGAAAGTAATTAACTCACTCAAAACCAAATACTGTCACAGAGTTGATAATGCCTCAAGTACTTAAGTATTGTTCATTAAATATACATATTGTATTTTGTCACATATGCAGTTTTTCACGACCATATGGGGACAGAGAGAAATACCACTGGACCAATTTATAAGAGCAGCAGTAAGACAGAAATGAAAAATTACCAACCAGCATAACTCCTTACCCTCTTCTTGAAGGTACTGGAAAAGACTGAATATGTGAAAATCATTACACACCTCTTGTAAAATAATATACTTAGTCAGTCACAATTTGGTTTTCAAAAGAACATGTCCACATGACTTACAGTTTTTCAATTCTTGAATCATATTAAATAAAATGTAAATGACAAAGTATTGCAAACTGATAGTTTCTATGACTCGTCAAAAGCATTCAATTCTGTGGTCCATAATATTCTCCTACAGAAGCTCTAACAAATGTTATGATATTTGAGATCTTGCTGGTATAGCAGAATGGTCCTGCGTTGACAAAGAATTGGAAAGTGCAAATAGTGAGACGAAACACACGCAGATGATGTGAAAATGTGACTTTCATTGATATAAGCAAACTAGGAAGGAGGTTACATACTAGACATGGTTTCCACCTAAATAGATTAGGAAAAAATTTCATAATTGCAAAAATAATAGAAATAGTAAATGCCAAAGCGAAAGTAAGTTGTGGCACTTCAAACGTAATTCCCCTCAAGGACAAGACCCAAAAACTACTTGGTGAATCTGAAAATGAAGCATCACCACTACAAGACAAGTGTGATGTTCTGACATCGCAAGAAAACACCCCAAGTGCTAGCAGTTCACAAGGAAGCATATCAATAACAACAGAACCAACACCTGAAGTATCAGAAACAGCTACATCATCATCATCATCATCAGAAATGACAGCATCAATGACACCGGGAGCTACACTAGCAGCAGCAGCAGCAAGCAACTTAGCATATCCCAGTGAACGACCTACAAGGTGCAGGATTTTTGGTACCTCGCCAGGGCAAGGAACGGAGTACGACACCACAAAATATAAATACAAATGTTACCAGTTCTCATCCTCATCACCTGCAGATTCTAAGCTTAAACATTCAGTGTCTTAGAAATAAATCATTAGAACTTGAGGTAGCTATGAACAGTGCAAATATTGACTGTATGTGCATTGTGGAGCATTGGTGCAGAAGTTTTTGAACTAAGTAGCATTTATATTCATCCGTTTAAGTTGGCAAGCCAATATTGTAGAAAAAATACCAAAAATGGAGGTGTATGTATATTTACCAAACCAAGTATCAGCTATAAAAGAAGGTGTGAAGCTGAATCATTGAGTGTGGAAAATCATTTTGAAGCAGCAGCTGTGCAGTTGAATGAAATACAGGGAAAAGTCATAGTAATAGCAATATACAGACCACCTACTGGTGATGCAGACATATTCTTTAACCAATTAGAAATATTGCTTAACACTCTGTTCACCGATAGAGCCACTGTAGTTGTGTGTGATGACTTCAATATTAATCTTATGAGTGAAAGTAGGCTAAAAGACCAGTTCCTAAATCTGTTGTGTAGTTTCAACCTGCTTCCACACATACACACACCCACAAGAACAACAAATAACACAGTCAGTATTATTGATAATATATTTTCAAATGTAGGACACACAGAAGTTGAACTAACAAATACTGATTTGGGATTATCAGACCACAATGCACTTGTCCTCAAAATTCCTTCAAGGCCACTGAAAGAGAAAAAAACACACTTCATGTATAAAAGAAATTTTTCTACAGAAAACTGTGTAGAATTCATAAATATGCTAACTAATGAGGCTTGGGCAGAAGTACTATCCCTAACAAATACAAATGATGCGTATAACACATTTTCTTCCATTTTCATGGGATATTTTGAAATTGTGTTTTCCAAAAAAGCTGTCAAAAATCACGTCACATGGCAATACAAAGCCAAGTTCTTGGATCACAGCTGGTATCAAAACTTCCTGTGGAACTCTAAAGAGACTAATTTCTAAAATGAAAACATCCACAGACCCACAATTCATAGAATATGTCAGGAATTACAAGAGGGTGTATAGAAAAGTAATTGCTAAAACAAAATTCATGAGTAATGATAGTTTTATAAGACAGTCTGAAAACAAATCAAAAGCCATATGGGGTATTGTGAAGACTGAAATGGGGAAGAGTTGTGAAAACCAGGACATCAGCCTCAAAAATTTAAAAAATGTCAATATTAATAAACAAGATTTGCCAAATCATATTAACAATTATTTCATAAATCCATCAACTTCATTAAGCTTAAAATTTACAAACAAAGGAAAACCTGAATATCCAAAAACAGCTTGTAGGATGAGGGTTGTTGTTGTTGTGGTCTTCAGTCCTGAGACTGGTTTGATGCAGCTCTCCATGCTACTCTATCCTGTGCAAGCTTCTTCATCTCCCAGTACTTACTGCAACCTACATCCTTCTGAATCTGCTTAGTGTATTCATCTCTTGGTCTCCCTCTACGATTTTTACCCTCCACACTGCCCTCCAATGCTAAATTTGTGATTCCTTGATGCCTCAAAACATGTCCTACCAACTGATCCCTTCTTCTAGTCAAGTTGTGCCACAAACTTCTCTTCTCCCCAATGCTATTCAATACCTCCTCATTAGTTACATGATCTACCCACCTTATCTTCAGCATTCTTCTGTAGCACCACATTTCGAAAGCTTCTATTCTCTTCTTGTCCAAACTAGTTATCGTCCATGTTTCACTTCCATACATGTCTACACTCCATACAAATACTTTCAGAAACGACTTCCTGACACTTAAATCTATACTCGATGTTAACAAATTTTTCTTCTTCAGAAACGATTTCTTTGCCATTGCCAGTCTACATTTTATATCCTCTCTACTTCGACCATCATCAGTTATTTTATTCCCTAAATAGCAAAACTCCTTTACTACTTTAAGTGTCTCATTTCCCAATCTAATTCCCTCAGCATCACCCGATTTAATTTGACTACATTCCATTATCCTCGTTTTGCTTTTGTTGATGTTCATCTTATATCCTCCTTTCAAGACACTGTCCATTCCGTTCAACAGCTCTTCCAAGTCCTTTGCTGTCTCTGACAGAATTACAATGTCATCGGCGAATCTCAAAGTTTTTACTTCTTCTCTATGAATTTTAATACCTACTCCGAATTTTTCTTTTGTTTCCTTTACTGCTTGCTCAATATACAGATTGAATAACATCGGGGAGAGGCTACAACCCTGTCTCACTCCTTTCCCAACCACTGCTTCCCTTTCATGCCCCTCGACCCTTATAACTGCCATCTGGTTTCTGTACAAATTGTAAATAGCCTTTCGCTCCCTGTATTTTACCCCTGCCACCTTCAGAATTTGAAAGAGAGTATTCCAGTTAATATTGTCAAAAGCTTTCTCTAAGTCTACAAATGCTAGAAACGTAGGTTTGCCTTTTCTTAATCTTTCTTCTAAGATAAGTCGAAAGGTTAGTATTGCCTCACGTGTTCCAACATTTCTACGCAATACAAACTGATCTTCCCCGAGGTCCGCTTCTACCAGTTTTTCCATTCATCTGTAAAGAATTCACGTTAATATTTTGCAGCTGTGACTTATTAAACTGATAGTTCAGTAATTTTCACATCTGACAACACCTGCTTTCTTTGGGATTGGAATTATTATATTCTTCTTGAAGTCTGTGGGTATTTCGCCTGCCTCATACATCTTGCTCACCAGATGGTAGAGTTTTGTCATGACTGGCTCTCCCAAGGCCATCAGTAGTTCTAATGGAATGTTGTCTACTCCCGGGGCCTTGTTTCGACTCAGGTCTTTCAGTGCTCTGTTAAACTCTTCACGCAGTATCTTATCTCCCATTTTGTCTTCATCTACATCCTCTTCCATTTCCATAATATTGTCCTCAAGTACATTGCCCTTGTATAAACCCTCTATATACTCCTTCCATCTTTCTGCCTTCCCTTCTTTGCTTAGAACTGGGTTGCCATCTGAGCTCTTGATATTCATACAAGTGGTTCTCTTCTCTCCAAAGGTCTCTTTAATTTTCCTGTAGGCAGTATCTATCTTACCCCTAGTGAGACAACCCTCTACATCCTTACATTTGTCCTCTATCCATCCCTGCGTAGCCATTTTGCACTTCCTATCGATCTCATTTTTGAGACGTTTGTATTCCTTTTTGCCTGCTTCATTTACTGCATTTTTATATTTTCTCCTTTCATCAATTAAATTCAATATTTCTTCTGTTACCCAAGGATTTCTACTAGCCCTCGTCTTTTTACCTACTTGATCCTCTGCTGCCTTCACTACTTCAGCCCTCAGAGCTACCCATTCTTCTCTACTGTATTTCTTTCCCCCATTCCTGTCAATTTTTCCCTTATGCTCTCCCTGAAACTCTCTACAACCTCTGGTACTTTCAGTTTATCCAGGTCCCATCTCCTTAAATTCACACCTTTTTGCAGTTTCTTCAGTTTCAATCTGCAGTTCATAACCAATAGATTGTGGTCAGAATCCACATCTGCCCCTGGAAATGTCTTACAATTTAAAACCTGGTTCCTAAATCTCTGTCTTACCATTATATAATCTATCTGATACCTTTTAGTAGAGGGTAGAGCCAACAAATAAGGGTGAAGTGTTGAAAGTGATACAAAGCTTGAAACCCAAAATGTCGGCTGGCATAGATGAGGTGCCTGTGTCAATCATAACAAGGACAGCACCACAAATCACAAAGCCCTTTGCACACATAGCCAATTTTTCGTTCAGTGAAGGAGCTTTTCCAGAAAGTCTGAAAATTTCAAAAGTGAAGCCATTATTTAAAAAACGGCGACAAGTATAAGGTAAAAAACTATCGCCCAATATCTCTCCTCCCAGCAATTTCAAAACTATTAGAAAAACTGATGAAGCACCAAATCAACAAATATCTAAATGACCATAATTTACTAAACAGAAATCAGCATGGCTTCCAAGCACGTAAAAATACCGAAACAGCAGTAATGTAGTGTGCTACACTGAACAAATAACCGAAAATCTAGAAAAAGATTACAGTGTAGTAGTAGTAAATTTAGACCTCTCCAAAGCTTTTGACACTGTGAACCAGGAAATTATTTTAGAAAATTTGGAAGTGTTGGGTATACATGGGATAGGAAAAAAATGATTTGAATCATACCTAAAAAACAGAACACAGGTTGTAGGACTGACATCAACTTACTCCAACCACAAAATAAATTCGGTAAGAGGCAAAAAATGTAGAAATAGGAGTACCACAAGGCAGCATCATAGAGCCCATATTGTTTCTTGTCTATATAAATGATTTTCACACTTCAGATGACGCAGCCAAAGCAATAATATTTGCAGATGATACTAGTGTGATAAGTGCACCAAAGCAATTGCTACCAACAACTGCTGATAAAGTACTAAATTACATCCACTCTTGGTTCAATGCAAACAGGTTGACATTGAATGTAAATAAAACAAATTATATGCAGTTTGGGAAGGGATGTCAAAATGTAAATCTCGATCTGGTGTGGGGTGACAAAGCCTTAGACAGAGTGACATCCACAAAATTGCTGGGGATTCATGTGGATGAAAACTTAAATTTTAATGACCACGTAATAAAACTTGCACAGAAACTTAATTCAGCCTGTTTTGCCCTCAGAATTATTGCGAATGTTTGTACCTCAGAGGGTGCCAGAATGGCATATTTCAGCTATTTTCAGTCTCTTGCCACATATGGAATAATATTTTGGTGTTCCACAACAGTGCGCCTAAAACAATTTTTTTTTTTCTAGCAGAAGAGGGCCATCCGAATAATAACTCAGTCATCCACAGACACACTGCAAACCCATATTCAAAAACCTTAGAATACTTACTATACCATCATTATATATATACAAATATGTATTGTGTGTCAGGACCCACATTGCAGATTTTTAGACAAATGCCGACTTTCGTAACTACAATACCCATAACAGCGCAGCACTCCATACTCAGCGAACATAAAGAACGAATACACAAAGGCATGTGAGCCATATTGGTGCAAAACTGTACAATGCACTGCCAGTCAACATCAGGCAGTTAGAAGATAAATTTAAAACAGAATTTAAAAAATTTCTAGTAGAACAATGTTTTTATTCTGTAAATGACTATGTAGGTCAATAATTTTTCTGATGATATTTATAAAGGCAATGGAAAATACTCTATCTGTACCGAATCATTCATTACATTTACATACTTAAAGGACAGCTGTTGTGTGATGTAAATATATAATTAAGCAGTGTTGTGTATATAAGGACTTGCTGTTTAGGGAGGACAAAACTAAAGCCTTACGAAAAACAGACTATGCATTTAAAATAACAAGCAGGGATGTATATAGGCTATATTAATTTCATTGTATTATTTTGTTTTGTACTTTTTTATGTATATATTTTGTTTGTGTCCCATTTCTTTGAAATGGCTTACATGTACCCTTCACAACATCCATACAATATTTATTGTCAATGGATGGATAAATAAATAAATAAAATAAATACTACTTTTCATCTCATCTAACTAAAAGGACGCAGAATGTTGCATTTAAAAACTCAGAACAGTATATTCAGAATGTGGAATAATCACTAAAGCTGTATGACAGGGATGAATATATTCACTCTTGTTTCTAGTTAAGGTATATATACACTGAGATAACAAAAATCATGGGATAGTGACATGTACACATACAGATGGTGTCAGTATCATATACACAAGATATAAAAGGACACTGCACTGGCAGAGCTGTCTTTTGTACTCAGGTGATTCAAGCGAAAAGATTTCCAACTTGATTATAGCTGCATGATGGGACGGGTAGTTGGAGATAGATGCTTGGGTCATTACATTTCAGAACATTCTGAGGTACACAGTGTCAATAGAGTGCCAAGAATACCAAATTTCAGGCATTACCTCTCACCACAAACAATGCAGTGGCTGTGATTCTTCAGTTTCTCCTGGCGTATTTGTTGCTCTAACAGTCCACGGGTATACTGCCGGTTCATAGTGTCCAACGAGCACAATATTTCAGCGATCAGACATGTCGCCATCATCAGGTGCACTGATGAACTGAGCTCCTGAAGGCGGGCGGCCAATTTAAATCCCTTCCCCCCGTGGGCTGCTCTCTTCACCATCCGCACCCGCGCGTCGGTGATCGTGACGACGTGAGCGTCAGAATCTGTCGTAGCATTGATGTGCTTGCTACGTCCGCCCTGGTCGCCAGTTCGTACTTCTTGCTGAGAGTCTTCTTAATCTTAAATTGGCCACAAGCCTTCAGGAGCTCAGTTCGTCAGCGCACCTGACGATGGCGACATGTCTGATCGCCGAAATATTGTGCCCGTTGGACACCGTGAACCGGCAGTATACCCGTGGACTGTTTGAGCAATGCAGTGGCTGACTGTCTTCACTTAATGACTGAGACCAGCATCATTTGCATAGAGTTGTCAGCCCTAATAGACAAGCAGGACTACCCCGAGTCAATTTGCAGCCATTCCTGGACTTCATGTTGCCAAACAATGACTGACGTCACCAGTTCACAATTGTTCATGATTGGTTTAAAGAACATTCTAGATAGTTTGAGCAAATGATTTGGTAACCCATATTGCCTGACATGAATCCCATCAGACATTTAGGTTTCAAGAGGTTAGTTCATGCACAAAAACCCGTGCCATCAACACTTTCATAATTATGGATGGCTATAGAGGCAGCATGGCTCAATATTTTTGCAGAGGACTTCCAAAAACTTGTTGAGTCCATGCCAAATTGAGTTTCTGCATTACAATGGGCAAAAGGTGGTCCGACATGATAGTAGGAGGTACCCAGGACTCCTGTCACCTCAGTTTAAATGATCCTCCATCATATATCTAAGCAGCAGAAATAGTTCTCTTTGCCATATGATGCAAGTATTATAATCAATCCTAATGGAGTAAATTTAACATTTGAAAATGTAAATAATATTTTCTTGGAAACTGGTTCTCTGCATATGGCTTGTCACAACTGAACTTGGATAAAACCCAATATAAGCAATTCAGTATTGAAAAGGATCTCACCACACCCTTAGAAATAATACTTGGTAATTACTACACAAGCAGCTCTTTCCATGACCATGTAACAAGAGATAGACTGAACTTACATTTACAAAGAAAAAATAAACATAAAACAGCATTTTCTACCAAGGAATAAAACTGTAAATTAAATTACCAGAAGAGATTAAAGAAATTGCAAAAATACACTTATTTAAAAAGGCAGCTAAAAAGTACCTGTTATGCAATACATTTTATACATTGAAGGATTGCTTAGATAAAACAGAGTAGGCTTTTGATAAAAAAATGTTATAGAAATTAATAATAATAATAATGATTATAAAACATTCAACATTCCACATAACACCTTCACTATGTTTTTTTCCTTCCTAGAAATACTTATCCCCAAGCTATGCATAGCACAATACTAACACCTCTTCCACTTTCTGAGCTCATCTCACTCATTATGGAGGGATGCTGACTCAGTTTTTCAGGATAGCAAATGGGAAGTTGTGGTACAGAAAATGGCCCAGAGATCACCAGTGTGTGTGTGTGTGTGTGTGTGTGTGTGTGGAGTGAACTGTGTGTGTGTTGTGAGTGAAGTATTATGAAACAATGTGCGAATAGTCTGTGCAGTGACTGATAGTGAGATATGAGTGAACAGTGTGGCATTACATTATTTAATAGGTTATCTCTAAAAAAAGTATTGTATACCAGGAGTAAATCTAATGATTGTCTCTAACTAGAAGTCTGTAAATACATGTGTACATGAATTAGCTTACTTTAAATTGGTCTAAACTTGTAAATACTTTGACATGTCCTATATCCTTGTAAAAAGAGATCTACAGATGAATAAAGCTACTAATACTACTACTACTACTAATTCTACTAGTACTTAGGGGAAAATAACAAATGAAACAGAATGTTCTGAATTCTTAGATTTTATGTTGATGTTGAGATTTTTCATTGATCTACTGAAATTAAACATACTTCCTTTAAACAGCTGGTAAAGGGCCCATTTCAACCTCTTGTAGACACCACTTTAAACAGCTAAATCAATTTGTAAATATGGCTACTGACATTTATGATGACCTTTTTCTTTTTTCTTTCTTTCTTTTTTTTTAATAATACCAATGTGACTTAGTAGTTCCTACCCACCATTCTTTACACATTACAATTTCTATGGAGTAAAAGGAGTTGTCAAGGATAAACCTCAGTTTGTTTTCAAATTTTACTTTTTTGTCTGTCACACATTTTATATTACTGGGTAAGTGATCAAAATTGTAGTTGCAGCATTGTCCACCCCTTTTTGTGCTAAAGACAATCTTAATGCAGAGTAATGAATGTTATTTTTCCATCTGGTATTGTAATTATGTACATCATTGTTCCTTTTGAGTTGTAGTGGATTATTTACAACAAGTTTCATGAGGGAATAAATATACTGTGAAGTCGTATACAGAATCCCCTCTCCAGTTCATTAAACAGATGTCTACAAGATGATAATAGCTAAGTACCACACATTATTCTTAAAGCACATTTTTCTTTTCTTAAATGTGGGTTAATCCAGAACATTATTCCAAAGTATGTTATTGAGCATAAATATACAAATTATGTTGACTTACTGAGTTGTCTTTCCCCAAGATTTGCAATGATTCTAAATGAAAATGTGGATGAACTAAGTTGTTATAGGAGTTCCAAAATGTGCTTTTTCCAGTATAAATTCTCATCGATATGGACACCTAAGAATTTTAAGTTTCCATCCTATTTTTTATTTGCATTTCTCATCAGTGAAGTACACCTACGTATGCAGAACTGTATGTGTTCTTTCTTTCTAAAACTAAGTGTGAGACCATTGACAGAATACTAAACAGCAACACTTTTAAGAACATTGCTTACTATTTCTTCTGTTTCTGTATGCATGCTTGGACTGATTACACTATACTAGTGTCATCTGCCCGCAAAAATAACTAATTCTATATACAAAAAAACAAAGATGATGTGACTTACCGAACGAAAGTGCTGGCAGGTCGACAGACACACAAACAAACACAAACATACACACAAAATTCAAGCTTTCGCAACAAACTGTTGCCTCAGCAGGAAAGAGGGGAAGGAGAGGGAAAGACGAAAGGATGTGGGTTTTAAGGGAGAGGGTAAGGACTCATTCCAATCCCGGGAGCGGAAAGACTTACCTTAGGGGGAAAAAAGGACAGGTATACACTCGCACACACACACATATATCCATCCACACATATACAGACACAAGCAGACATATTTAAAGTCTTTCCAATTTAAATTGGTTGAATTACTAAGTATAACTATCTGCACTTGTTTGGTTAGATATCTATCTATTGGTAGGCTATACCATCAACCTCACAAAACTTCATTTTATCTAGGAGAATACTGTGATTCACACAGTCAAATGCCTTAGGTAGGTCACAGAAAATATCAACCGCCACTAATTTGTTATTTAATACTTGTAAAATTTCTTGAGTGAACATGTAAATGGCTCGAGTATCATGTCGTTTTTGGAAACCCAGAATCTACTATGTAGGAATCAACATGGATTCCGGAAACAGCGATCGTGTGAGACCCAACTCGCTTTATTTGTTCATGAGACCCAGATAATATTAGATACAGGCTCCCAGGTAGATGCTATTTTTCTTGACTTCCGGAAGGCATTCAATACAGTTCCGCACTGTCGCCTGAT
Organism: Schistocerca nitens; assembly: GCF_023898315.1. NCBI lineage: Eukaryota > Metazoa > Arthropoda > Insecta > Orthoptera > Acrididae > Schistocerca > Schistocerca nitens. Next base: position 364,548,338 of record NC_064621.1, read on the forward strand.
AAACATAGTAAGAGCCTACGGAATATCAGACCAGCTGTGTGGCTGGATTGAAGAGTTTTTAGCAAACAGAACACATCATATTGTTATCAATGGAGAGACGTCTACAGATGTTAAAGTAACCTCTGGCGTGCCACAGGGGAGTGTTATGGGACCATTGCTTTTCACAATATATATAAATGACCTAGTAGATAGTGTCGGAAGTTTCATGCGGCTTTTCGCGGATGATGCTGTAGTATACAGAGAAGCTGCAGCATTAGAAAATTGTAGCGAAATGCAGGAAGATCTGCAGCGGATAGGCACTTGGTGCAGGGAGTGGCAACTGTCCCTTAACATAGACAAATGTAATGTATTGCGAATACATAGAAAGAAGATCCTTTATTGTATGATTATATGATAGCGGAACAAACACTGGTAGCAGTTACTTCTGTAAAATATCTGGGAGTATGCGTACGGAACGATTTGAAGTGGAATTATCATATAAAATTAATTGCTGGTAAGGCGGGTACCAGGTTGAGATTCATTGGGAGAGTGCTTAGAAAATGTAGTCCATCAACAAAGGAGGTGGCTTACAAAACACTCGTTCAACCTATACTTGAGTATTGCTCATCAGTGTGGGATCCGTACCAGATCGGGTTGACGGAGGAGGTAGAGAAGATCCAAAGAAGAGCGGCGCGTTTCGTCACAGGGTTATTTGGTAAGCGTGATAGCGTTACGGAGATGTTTAATAAACTCAAGTGGCAGACTCTGCAAGAGAGGCGCTCTGCATCGCGGTGTAGCTTGCTGTCCAGATTTCGAGAGGGTGCGTTTCTGGATGAGGTATCGAATATATTGCTTCCCCCTACTTATACCTCCCGAGGAGATCACGAATGTAAAATTAGAGAGATTAGAGCGCGCACGGAGGCTTTCAGACAGTCGTTCTTCCCGCGAACCATACGCGACTGGAACAGGAAAGGGAGGTAATGACAGTGGCATGTAAAGTGCCCTCTGCCACACACCGTTGGGTGGCTTGTGGAGTATAAATGTAGATGTAGATGGCATTCTCAGAAGAGCAACTCTTCTGCAACCCAAACTGTCGTTTTGCTGATATCATTGTTGCTAAGGTGAGATACAAGGAGCACTCAATAAGTAGTGTAACTCATCTTTTTCTGATAGCTGGTTGGTTTTATTCAGGATTCCAGTGCACCATACTATTTTCCACTCTCTTGGCTATTTCTCTGTACAATCTCTGTTCAATGTGATGGCCCTACACCATCTTACTTGCAGGGTGTGGGTGCCTGCATGGTACCACTCCACTGGTCAACATCAGAGCCAATATCTCTCTGCATCAATAACCTCCCAGTCATGTACTGCTTGCCACAGAGTGCATCCTTCACTGTGCCAAACAGAAGGAAGTCGGAAGGTGCGACATCATCATTTCTTTCAATTTCCTGATGGTAGCATAGAACACTTCAGAATTGATCAATGTATCATAAGGGAGGTCATCAAACAGAATAACCCCTTCAGAGTCCCAGAAAGCCATCACTATGACTTTATTGGCTAAGGGCGTGGCTTGGAACTTTTTCTTAAATGGAAAGATAATGTGCCACCACTCCATAGGCTGTCATTTTGTTTTTGGTTTGAAGTGATGATGTTGGACAAAAAAAATGTTGTGATCAGACTTTTAATGTACAAACAATTCCATACAGATGATCATTTCTAGTTATTTCCTGTTAGGCAACAAGGAACCCAGCAATCACACACGTTTGAGTAATCCAGCTGGTGGATGAGTGTGCCAGCACTGGTGGACGAGTGTGCATGTCAAGTTGAACAGCAATATGGTTGATTATGATCTGTAGATCACCTCTAATGAGAGTGTCTGCAGGCTCCAACATTGCTGTGTGTGGTTGGCCGGCACCTGGGAGAGTGGATGAGCTTGTGCGAGCTTGTTGTGATGATGATGATGATAGACGCGTCGCCCAATGACTCACCATGCTTTTGTTCACTGCAAGGTCTCCATAGACATTCTGCAAGCACCTATGAAAATCTGTGATGCTCTAGTTTCATGCTGTAAGAAACTCAGTGACAGCTCTCTGCTTGGAATGCACCTCCTTTAAAAATGCCAGTTTGAAGGCTACGTATAGTCCTGAAACCAATCAGATCTTTACGAAATTGCAGGGGCTGAAGAGGGAATATTCCACAACATACAACATCCCACATCAAATTCAGCGTATTTCAACCAAAATTGGCTGGGAAAAAACATAGGTTGTAGTAACACGATTCACGTTTCCGTCGCACTTCACATAGTGTAAACCGGGAACTGTCTTCTAAGCATGCCCAATGTGAACTGAACTGGACACGGCCCATGCTGCCTGAGTTGTTGTTGTTCCGCCGGCAGAGGACGCGGCTGAATTCTCGCACGCCCTCTGGTGGACGGGACTTTACTTGCGGCAACTACTGTCCGTGATGTGCCTTTGTCAGCATGTAGGATAACAAGGGTGGGATTAGATTTTAGGAAGTGGATTGCACTTCTTTCTGCAGATGTGAGGTAGCCTGTATGTTGAGGGATCTGGGGGAAGATGGTGAGGCAAGGTTCATGATTAAGAAATTCAGGAAAGTTAACAGGGAGTAATGAGGGGTGGTGGGGGTGGATCACAGCTGAAAGGAGGAGCAAACTGAGTCAGGCATGGTTCAAAATTGTTCTAAGGTTGCGTCTGGTAGAGGTGGTGATGAAAAAGTGTTTCCACTGTAGGGACTAGGAGAAGGTCCAGTATTATTAAATTTAGGGATTTAGAAAGAAGTGATATTCCTATGTATTCATTAATTGTTTGACATGTATGTGTAAGTCTGTTGTAAAGTAATAACACATGTGTCCAAATTGTAGGGGCTGAAATTGTAAATGTATTCTGCATATCCAATTTCACTCTAAACAATGATCATAGGATGAATAAATAAATAAATAAACTGTAGCTGAATAAGCTTATAAGTGGTTCACAATTAATTGTTTGAGTGTTACATTTCACAAAGACTCTTATTATGTGGTTTCAGGCAAACAGAAATTACTTTCTAGCCCCAGAAGTGGATATTAATTAACATACACCAAATGAGTTTCAGATACATTATGCAACGGCAAGATAGAGATTCTTTAACCAGATCTGAAACTGTAAAACTTCCCAGTAGCATGTGTGGTCTCTAATTATTATTTAATAATTATGATGATGAAACTGAAGATCTGCAGAGAGATTTCTCTGTTTCTTGATAGTTTCAAATGTGGCAGTAGGTGATGGTTGACTGAAACAAGAAAAAGAATTACAATGGAAGACAAACAGGTAACTTTGAGAGATGAAATAGTGAAGGCAACATAAGATTAAATAGACAAAAAGACAAGGTCCGGTAGAAAGTCTTGGATAACACATGAGATATTGTTGAATCTCACTGGTGAAAGGAAGAAAAATAAAAATGCAGCAAATGAAGAACTCAGAAGAAAATATAGCCATTTTAAAAATGAGATTGACATGAAATGCAAAATGATGAAGCAGAAAATCTGGGCAAGAAACAGGGGGCTGTAAAAGCATTCATGACTATTCTAGCTCAAAATGCTGGAGTTGGCAGTCATGTGTGCATGAGGTGTGCTTGGTTGTATGTATGAGTGGTGTGTGTCTCTCTTCTACTTATGAAGGATGTAGCTGAAATCTTTATGTGAGTGTCTTTTAATTGTAATCTGCAACTTATCATGTCTTCTTCTTGGCAAGTAGCAATCTATCTTTTCCTACATTGTTGATACAGGTGGAGGAAACATACACCAAAGAGCCAAAGAAACTGGTACACCTGACTAATATCGTGTAGGGCCTCCACGAGCACACAGAAGTGCCGCAACACAACATGGCATGGCCTTGACCAATGTTTGAAGTATTAGTACTGGAGGGAATTGACACTGTGAATCCTGCAGGGCTGTCCATAAATACGTAAGACGATGATGGGATGGAGATCTCTTCTGAAAAGCATGTTGCAAGGAATTCCAGATATGCTCAATAATGTTCATGTCTGGGGAGTTTGGTGGCCAGCGGAAGTGTTTAAACTCAGAAGAGTGTTTCTGGAACCACTCTGTACCAATTCTGGATGTGTGGGGTGTTGAACTGTCCTGCTGGAATTGCCCAAGTCCATCGGAATGCAAAATGGACATGAATGGATGCAGGTGATCAAACAAGATGCTTACATATGTATCACCTGTTAGAGTCATATCTAGATTTATTAGGGGTTGCATATCACTCAAACTGCACGTGCCCCACACCATTACAGAGCCTCCATCAGCTTGAAGAGTCCCCTGCTCACATGCAGGTCTATGGATGCATGAGGTTGTCTCGATACCCATACACGCCCATCTGTAAGATACCATTTGAAATGAGACTCGTCTGATGAGGCAACAGGTTTCCAGTCATCAACGGTCCAATGTCATTGTTGACAGGCCCAGACAAGGCGTAAAACTTGGTGCTGAGCAGTTTTTAAGAGTGCACGAGTGGGCCTTCAGCTCCAAAAGCCCATATTGATGATGTTTCATTGAATGGTTTGCACACTGACACTTGTTAATGGCCCAATATTGAAATCTGCAGCAATTTCAGGAAGGATTGCAATTTTGTCACGCTGAACAATTCTCTCCAGTCACCATTGGTCCCATTCTTGCAGGAACGTTTACCAGCTGCAGCAGTGTCGGACATTTCCTGATATTCACGGTACACTTGTGAAATGGTCGTAAGGGAAAATCCCCACATCTTTGCTACCTTGGAGATGCTGTGTCCCATCGCTCATGTGCCGATTATAACACCATGTTCAAATTCACTTAAATTTTGATAATGTGCTATTGTAATAGCAGTAACTGATTTAACAATTGTGCCAGACTCTTGCTGTCTTACACAGGCATTGCTGACTGCAGTGCTGTATTATGCCTGTTTACATATCTTGGTATTTGAATATGAATGCCTATACCAGTTTCTTTGGTGCTTCAGTGTAGATATCACCTATAGGAAAATTAGGAAGACTTCTGAATAAAAGAGAAACATCTGTATGGATATTAAGAACTCATATGGCAATTCCATGCTAAGCAAAGAAGGGAAGACTGAAAATTAGATGGAATATATAGAGCATCTGTTTAAAGGAAACAAATAGATCGAATAACTAATGAGGACATGTTCAATTAAAATGGATAAAAGTGAAATTTATGGCATAAATTTATTAAAAAAAGACATATTGTTATATCAGGGAATTGTTAATTTAGTAATGGAAGGAAGTGTGGGGAATCAAAACTGCAGAGTGAGACCAGGGCTTGAATACAGTAAGCAAGTTCAAATGGATGTAGATTGTAGTAGTTATGTAGAGATGAAGAAGCTTGTACAGGATAGACTAGCACGGGGAGTTGCATCAAACCCATAATTAGGCTGAAAACCACAACAACAAAGCTAAATGAAATACTGTATGTAAAATTCCTTTATGTTCAGCTGGATAAAAAGTTAAAATGGAGTTGAGGGGGGGGGGGGGGGGGGGGAACTAATCGAGAAACTCAGCCCAGTGTGTTTTCCCCTTGAGAAATGTAGTTGGGGGGGGGGGGGGGCAGGGAAACTAATCGAAAAACTCAGTCCAGTGTTTTCCCCTTGAAAGCATCTTTCATCTTGTTGCTCTAAGAACAAGAATGTTGGCTTTCCTGTTGTCTTATGGAATTATCTCCTGGGACAGCACGCCTAAACTAAATAAAATGTTTATTCAATTATATGAGTATTGTGTAAAATAGATAATCACATGTCTTGCAGAAGGCTTTTAAAGGGTTTTTAAATTCTTACACCCAATTCACAATACATTTATTACTGAATGAGTTTTGTTACTAATAATAAAAAACAGCCTCAGCTGAAATTTGATCAACACATTCATAACAAAAGACACAAAATTAATTTTTTATGATCAGAGTAGGATTATGTACTTTAGTGCAAATGTTTTCTAACAAAAAACAAGAAATTAGGAATCCCAACCAGTTCAAAAGAAAAGTAAAAAGAAACAGCTCATTAATCATGCATGCTACAAATTACCAGCACATCTAGCTTCAGGGCTTAAAAAATTCTGTTAGCAATGTGGCAAATAGACGTATTTACTGTAAAGATGAAAGGCAAGTAGTAAGGCAATGTGAGTAGGGTTACGTATTACCTACAGATGTATAAATATCAGTGTAATCAAGTAAATGTTACGCTGCCAATAGGAGACAAACAGTAGCTATTTAGTATAACTATTAGATTTAGCTGGGATAAGCATGAGTAGCTCCATATAGTATAGTGATAGTTTAGTTATTGGTACTACAGTATACAGCTCAAGTTCCTGTACATTTTTTATCTTTTGTTAATGTGTGCCTTGATTCTTTCCATATTCCTGAAGCTTCTCTTTCCTGATAGTATCTACAGAACTCAAATAAATGCCTGAATGAATAATGAATGATGATTATAACAAATTTATGACATCACTCAGTAGCTATCTGTTACAATCTCTTAAAAGCCAGTGATTATTTTATGCATTTCCACATTTTCTGGTGAAAGGAGAGTGCAAACATTAGTGAGAAATTGGTGTTTCAATTTATTTAGAGCCTTACACAAAGTTACTTGCTGTTTGCCATGCCAGTTACACACCTCTTCATGTTGAGTCACATAAAGTTGGGGAGTGTACTTCCTGTGAAGATAACTGGATTTTTTTCCATGGTGGGAATATTCCTTATCATCAATTTTAGATATTATCTGATGGCTGTTCGAGTCATCTGGGGCAGCAGGCTACACTTTACATTACTTTGTTTTCCATGCATTATATGCCCTCACTTCATATTTATGGATGTGGCCAAATGCAATGAAACTGAGAAGAAGTAAGTTATTATTGCACTTTGCATGCTTTGTGAGAAGGTTTGCATAACCACTTTGTTGGAGGTGATGATACGATGGAATCCAGAGAAGGTTCACAGAAGTTTCGTACAGCCACAGCTCAAACACTATTTGTATTATGGTCATAAGGTCACAGCATATCAAGTTGGAATTATTGCATATGGTATGATTTCAACTTCTATTAATAATTAACTTTTTTCCTCTGCCTACTTCTCAGGTTTTGTACATTTTCTACACAGTGAACATGTGGGAGATGTTAAATTTTTTCAAAACGTCCACTTAATTGTTTCTGATTTAGATTCATTATCGAAGGTAATGTTTTTGATGTCTTGATTCTAATCGTGTACTTAGTTTTACTGGTAAATTGGTTAATTAGAATTATGCCTAGTTGATGATTCTAGCACATGGTGTAATAACAGAAACATTGTGAGCTAATATGTATTTCTGAGTACAGTGACACCATTGATGATAAAGGCCGGCAGTTCAACTTTTAAATAACATATTCCAAACTCTGTGAAACTAATTAATTTATGAGATAATTAATATTGTTTTGGAGGCAGCTACATTTTCATTGTAACCTTTGCCTCAGTGCTTATTAGAGTCGAACCTTTGACATTGTACTTTTGTTAACCTAAATTTTTTGCACTAGATGACATACTTCATTAATTGATTGAGTCATTAAATAAGATTTTTATATAATTTACAATAATTTTCAATATGTTGCTTGTATTCATAAGTAAGGTACTCCCAGTGCAGATGTTTAAAGTGATTCCATAAACATCTCTAAATTCTTAGATTACCACATTTATCATAAATCAAAACTTATAGTCGATTTTGTGTAGCTAAAGTTAACCAAGTCATTTTTCAAATGACCATGCTAGTCTTTAAATATTTAGGCATTACTCTAAATCAACAGTTTGCATCCAGTCCCAGTTGAGCTAACAGGCACGTAACATCTATGTCGAGTATGCTCCCGGTATTTGTTCAAATAATAGCTATGTGCAAGTTGTTGGGAAAAATACATATATCAGTACTTGCAAGAACTCAGTAATACCGTTTCTAAAAACAAGTGATTTCTGTAATTCAAATGAATATTTTGACTGAAATGTGTTGGGTTTGGCTGGAAGCTTAGACTGTCAGTGTCATTTGTGTACACTATTTTTGAATGTTGTGAAATTACTGCTGTGTGCTTTTACCTGATGGATTACTATAAGACAGTAATGTGCACAAACTATGAGGTTTAGTGTAAATATTAACTGTTTTATTTGCCACATTTAGATATGTGGTTAGTGACATGCTAGGACTACTACTGAGTGTTAGACAGTCTTTCATTAACTTTTGATGCAATGGCTTAACAATTTATCTGAGTAATTCTGCCACTAGACTCTTGGTTGTGCTGACCTGATTGTAAGTGCTAATAATTATGAAAAGTTGAAAAAATGATGCTACCCACACAAAAGTGATCAGTTATTTTCAATCCATCAGCAAATTTTCAATTACATCTGGCCAGTGAAATTGTATGGTTGTCTTGAATATGCTGTAAAAGTTTGAAATTTCACTTCATGAAGATAAATGTTGCATAAGATGAACAGCTGAGAAAAATTCCAAATTACTAGTTAGTTTCGTAAATTGGACAGCAAGATTATTCCTAATAAGTATTGGTTAGGATTCAGCAGAGCGCGTTTTGTTTCATGAGCAAAATGATAACATCCATGCAGTTCAGAAACATAGTTGCTGGGAAAGGACTGGGGCAGGCAAGGGGAAGTAATCAAATGCCATTGGCATTAAACCAACTTGAACTCAGGGAGCTGCATCAAACAAAATGTTCAGCAGCTACATGGCCTAATTTTCAGTTAGCACCAGTTTGACAGTGGCCATCCAGTGAACAGACAGCTAGTTAATAGACATTAATCATATCAACATTAAATGCTGCACATTGATTGATGCACAGCTGATATTCAATACGTTTCTTTCACATGTTGCTCCACATCGAACTGGATGGTGAATGTCTGTGACTCCAAAGCAGTAGAAGACAGAGGTTGATTTATGGCACATGTCTTGCAATTACTGATTCCCACTGCTTATATTGTGCCCATTACTACTAAATTCTTAAGGCAAGACCGTTTTGATGTAGAAAAAGTTAAGTTGTCTCAGCTTGTATCGATAAGCTGCATATGCAATCTCTGTGATGTTGCCACCTGCTCAGTCAGTACATGCAGCATATTTCAAAGTTTTGGTGCAGATAAGCAGTTCCAGAGGGAGTGAATCTGGGTTTCAGCAGAGGACAGTGAGCTCCTCAACTACCAACAGAATGTGTCAGACGTCAAATCGTGTGACCAGCAGCACAATAACAATACGCAGCTGAACTGCAACCACCAGTGGAAGACAAATGGGATGCCTCTGTTTTGAGGTACCTGGCTCCTGTGGTGGGGCGAGACCTACAGTGAGGTTCTCCACAGAGCATCACCAGAATATACTGAAGTTGAATTTGGTCAGCACATTCTTAAATGCTGCATGATGGAGTATATGTGGCCTCAGCTTCCCCTGCTAAAACAGATATCATTGACTTATTGTCCACCATCAGAAATGATTCATGTGATTGTTTACAAAAATTAAAGTCAATGCAAATTGGCTGCATTATATGGAATTATGTTGACCAATGCCAGGATTCAATTGGTTATTATCTGGTGGAGTTGTGAAGCACAGGTTTAACATTGGAGGCATGGGAAACTAAGGCTATGAAGTACCCTGTTGTGCTTGTTTCTGTTAATGGATATAAATTTGTGTGTTCATTCTGGTGAGACAGCTGGTTGGTCTTGCCTAAGAAAGACGTGCTCAGATGGTAATAAACATTGTGTTTGCAGTAACAAATCTGCTTCCTCACTTTGTTGTTTTAATTTCTTCCTTGCAGAAGTGTGAGCCAGTCTGTGTTGATCACTACCAGGTTCTCATTTAAAAATTGTTTCTTCAGAGATACGCACCCAGACCTCTTAATTAAAATTGTTTAAATATTAAGTGTGCTTTTGTGGATCTTCTTTTATTCTGCATATATAAGAGAAAATAAGAGAAAATTTTCCTCCTCAGAAATTCATTGGCAATAGACATATATTACTTGCAACAAATTTCATTAAAAACTAAATATACTGAGAAGCAGTGGTTATGATACAAAGTTCCTTAAACAGGTTTATACATAATGTTCTGGAATTTACACCGCAAATGAGTCTTATTACATGCTTTTTCACGCTAAAATCTTTTGCTCGGTTTGACGAGTTATCCCAGAATATGGTTCCGTATAATTGCTGCAATCAGGAACACGTTAACTGTCCAGTTCAATTTGTATTTCTGTTAATAAACACCGTAAGCACTACATGAATAATTTTTTTCATATATGCAGTAGTGCGTTGGTAATACTCCTACCCACACTCGAATGATACTAAATTAGTGTTTCCTTCATTCTGCTTTCTTCTAGTTGCTTGTGCTACTTCGAGTTACGTAATGGAGTCATACTCGTATTTTGAAAATGGACGACGTAGAGTGACGCCATATGAAGAATACATGGCTTAACCCTCAACTGACAAGCTGACTTTTCTCTGTCGTATACTACGAGATGGGTTCTCTCGGATCCGAACGTATAAACCGGGTTTCATGGCTCCAAGTTACATAGCACTAGCTGTTACTCGCAGCTGCTCTCGCATATCAATAAAATGAAATGAAATGTGCGTATGGCGTTATGGGCCGAGAGACAGTGTTCGGGAAGTCCGACAGCTTGATGCAAATCTTTTTTTACGCCAATTCGGCGACTTGCGCGTCGATGATGATGAAATAATGATGAGGACCACACATAAACCTAGTCCCGAGTGGAGGAAATCCGAATCGGCTGAGAATCGAACCTGGGACCCCGTGATCAAAGATCAGCAACACATCTCAAACGTCCACGATCTGTTGACGATAAACAGTAGTTGTGTTACGATAAGTGATGGTGCGGTACTAAAATAAAATGTGGACTTTCTAAAATTATTAAATAGCATTAAACTGACGAAGAATGAAAATAAATAGTTTGTAGCTCCGCGTAGCGCGAATTTTATAACAAGTGCAATAACGTCAGTTGCCCTCATGATTATGCCTGGTAGTCGCGGCTGCGCTTGCATATCGTAATCAAATGTAGCCTCACTAAAAGTCTCCCACATCTACGTCTAAAAGCATTATGCCTCTCTGTCTGTCGTACAGCATTTAAAAGACGTTGTCGTCGGTATGAGGCTTCAACTGTCTCAGAAGCTGTAAGAGACGCGTCACTCTCAGTGGCTAAAATGCGACGGGCTTGTGGCCTACGTTAGAAGTATGAATTAAACACATTGAGGATTCTATAATTGTCAGCGCGATAGAATCTGCAGCTGCGATGAATTTTTTGAAAGTTTTGGTGATGCCTTCATCTGCCATTCTCTTTATTTCATGTACGATTTCGGCCTTAGGCCGTTTTCAAGTAGTTAAAACGGAAGCATTATATATTGGATACATTAGTGACACTTGTGAATTTGATGTAGGAGCTAGTCATGTCTGTAGACATATTAGGTGCATTATAAATTACTTTATGGATGAATTTTCAATAGTAAATTACGCCATGTACGTCGTTGCTCCTATGACTCCATCTTACGCTCATAAAATAACCCGAGATGTTTTACGCTATTTTAGGAGCGCGTTTCTTTCGAGCAACTGTTGCAAAGCTCTTATATATAAGGTCCATGTTTTAACGTACTTAACATTGATGATTGTATAAGTACTGTATTCATTACGCTAAATCGTATATATAGAGGATATCAAACAATAAATGCATAGTGTCATATACGATCAAGTTCAGAAGTCAAAGCTTAAATACCTTTTTCAAAGCGTAATTATTGTTCCATATTTCGCGTTATAGTCTACAAATCAATAAATATCTTCTACTACACACTTTCTAAAGTAGCCAGTGTTCTTTGTCAGCGTTCAGGCTATTTTCATACCAAATTTCATCAAAACCGGTTCAGCGCTTTAGTCCCGAAAGCCGAACAGAATTACTTTTGCATTTATAATATTAGTATGGATATATTTTACAATTATTGAAATGTTGTTTAAGTACTCCTTGTTGATTTTGTTGCACTAAATAAAGTCTGCGGTATTTTACTTTTCATCAGACAAAAACACGTAATTTTGTGCGGCTTTTTCAATAGTACGCATAAACGGATTACATTCTGAAATATTAAGGTAGCTCTATAGCGAGTAAATTTGCAATAAGACAAAATTTCAGGATTCAAGCTTGCACGTAAGAATCAAGTTCGATCGGTACAAAAAGAAAGTCTTCAAAATTGACTTACAATGCTGTGATGTACAATTTTCTTCATCTTTATTCAAAATGTCATATAAAGATTAGTTCCAAAGATGGTAATTAGGTTTATTTTTCCATCTGATTCATATGGTTGCAATAAATTCGTGGATTCTCTACAGAAGTGTACTCACCGGAAAAAGAACAGGAGACATGCCACTGAACCGTAAGACGTTTAGAATCGAACTGGCTGCAACTCTTGGCCAGACAGGCATTGGGGCAAAAAAGCGTGGTGTACCAGTTACTACAGATCCAGCAGAGATCAGCAGGCTTCACTATAGGGGATCATCGTTACTTCCAAAGACTAGATCCCTTTAATCGCTGGCCATTGTGGAATGAGAACAGAAAAATGAGCAAACGCCCTAACTGCAAAGGGCGATGTGTGAGAAGTGCAAAGTAAACTTACGATTAAATAAACGCAAGAACTGCTTTCTTGCATTCCATAATATCTAAAGACACGTGCCATTCATGTATTTTCAATAACACCATTAATTCTATCATAATTGTTGTTCATTTGGTGTTTAAAACAATATTTTTATACTTAACAAATGTTTATTACTGGTGCAAATTTCACACCGTTTTGCATAAGTGCGAAGTGTCTCGTTTGAGTGAATAAGATAAGTTTCACACAGTTTTGCAATATCTTTTTATTTTTTATTTATTTATTTAATTTTATTTTTTCGAAGTACTGATGCCTTCGGCCGTTGGACTTATGGTGTGGACTGTATTCGATTAATTGCACTTTATTAATAGTTTTGGCATGTCTTTAGTCTCGTGGCCCTTAGGGCTGCCGGGGTAATTTTTTCTTATTGGGTTATCAGTCAGAGCTCACGGCACCTTTATCGTATGTCACCGTTCCGATTCCGCTGTGCCAGTATATTCAAGATGACTAGTGGCTAGCTAAAATTGTCTACTTCTTGGAGAATTTCTCTTTAATTTGATCCTGGATGAATTGCAACCCTAAGTCTGTCCCCAGTCTTGACCGACGCGGTGCTTTCAGTATAATCCTAAGCATCAGTTTTGTATTGTTTGGAGTATTTGTATATTGGACGGACATGTTCTTCCCCGCGATGCACATCCGACCGACACTGCTTGGAGGAATATTGCCTTATAAAGCTGTAATTTTGTCCTGATAGTCATCTTAGTACTTGCGAGTAAGGGGTGCAATTTATGTATTAATTTCATCATGTTTTCCCTTTTTCTCAGTATGTGCTATTTTTATGTTAATTTCCTGTCTATGGCGACACTGAGTCGCTCAACCTTGTCAGACTAAGCAATGTCTGTATTGCTGAATCGGAGTCTATCTCTGAGTTGTGGCCTCTTCCGTTTGAAGATTACGGCTTTCGTCTTATCTGCGTTCAGAGTTATTTGTTTTTCACTGCTTATTGTTCTGCGAGTAGAGCTCGCGCAGGATGCCGTGACCGATGTGCAGTGACCAATTTTCATCCAAAGCGCTGGGCGAGTTCATTCGTTTGTTCATCCGTTTGTCTGCCACCTTTCTGTTAGTCGGCGCTGACAGAATCGATGCGCACGCCCTGCAATATTTCTCAAATCATTTTACAGAAACTATTCGGTAAAAAAATCGTTTTTCCTTTAATTGTAGCTTTATATGTCAAGTTCATTATGATGTGCCCATCATTTCGTTAATGGTCATAGTTATTGTGACATTTACGTGGAAGTAAGACATTGCGTCAAATTTGAAGACGAAAGATAGGGGTCGCTATGATTTTGCGTTTGATGTTGCTGTGTATGAAATTTAGTTAATATATTAAATTTTTCTTTATTCCTGGGTGGAGGTCTCTGTCTGCCACCATTCTCGAAGAAAATGATCTGACATAGCACAATCATTTGCGATCGTGCCGCACCAGCGATAATGCCAGATTGAAATATCCACAACTTTCCTCATATTTCATGAACTGTTTGAGATATGGAAATAAGATTTTGGCAAATGATAGCACGCAAAGAGGGGATCATTTTGCTTTATGATCATTGTACTTCATTATATACCGTGTTATTCCACTAACTACACACTTTTCGGATGAAAGAATGTAATTTTTACGCGCTGTCGATAGCTGATGAAACGACAAATGCTACGGGTTTTGAAACAACATAAGTGAAGACGTTACATATTTATTTTGTGCTGAAGCTGTGCTTTTTCATAAGCAACTGACATTACTTTTCCTTAGTTCCCCACTTAATGAACCACTGTTTCAGAATTCTCCCACAACTGCATCTGGACGACATTTTAGTGCGGTCAGACTGTGTAGACTCCTCTGTGATTTGACAAAAGAAGCAAAATTTTAACATGGCAACAAGATAAATATGTAGGTTTTACTCAATATTTGCCGCTCATGACACTTCTCTGAAAGTTACAAGAAGCCAGATGGAAATAAATCGCCGCATTTTCAGCGGAATCCATTTTAGATGCGTACTGAAGTAGGGGTGACAGATATCTTTCCATGGTCACCATGCAACTGTGGATGCGGAGGAGCCCCGCTCAGTATTAAAAAGAAAAATGCGAGTATAGGCGTCAGTTTAGAAATGCACTTCCCCTGCAGCGCTCGGCAATCTCCCTGCCCACAGCCCCTCACTACCGCTCTCCCCAGGTGTGACTAGCAGTCTGCACATCTACTGACCACAATATTCTGCACGGACTGTACTAGTTGTTGCATTCAGTGGATCGCCACACTTCCTGTCCTGCTGCTTGCAAGGAGAGCCATGTCGCCCAAAATTGGGCCGAAACAACCTGAGGTAAAACGGGAAGCTCGTTTACATTCAACATGAACAGGGACAGTGAAAGCACCGATCCCAGTGTTGCTTGATTCCAGTTTAATAAAAATAAAAATAAAAACTTCTCTTTAAGGGAGCTGTCCATAAGTTTTACATTACATGTAGGTATGATGACAGTCCCATGCAGTTGAGTTGGAAACCGATCGTTCCACAGCTTATCATATGCTTTTTGAATGTCCAAGAACAGCGCCATTGTATAGTTCGACCTATTCATATGGTGTGCTATATTTTCTGATATTCCTAACAATTGAAGTTCTGCTGGAAAAGTCGTTTGAAACGCAGATTGGTCTGGGCGGATTGTGTCATCTACATCGAGAGGTTGCCTATTCTCAGAAGGATGACCTCCTCGAAAACTTTAGGCAATGGCGGTAAAAGAGTAAGAGTCTTTGGTTTTGAGGTAGCCATGAATCCTTGTCGGGTTGTGGGATAGGAACAATTCTTGATGTCTTCCAGGCGGTCGGAAGAAAATCTCATAGTATGCAGCTGTTGAATATCCGTGTGAGTAGGACTATTGATTCCTTGGGAAGACGTTTGAGTTGTTTATTTGGCCCTGGGCTAGTTTCAGGTCTAAATTTAGAATTATTTTCTTGTGGTTAACAATGTACTTGCCTAATCATGTCTCTTATCTCCTTTGCCGGCCGGGGTGGCCGAGCGGTTCTAGGCGCTACAGTCTGGAACCGCGCGAACACTGCGGTCGCAGGTTCGAATCCTGCCTCGGGCATGGCTGTGTGTGATGTCCTTAGGTTAGTTAGGTTTAAGTAGTTCTAAGTTCTAGGGGACTGATGACCTCAACAGTTAAGTCCCATAGTGATCAGAGCCATTTGAACCAATCTTATCTCCTTTGCCCGTTCTCGGACTCCGCTTTCGGCCGCTTCGCAGCCGTGAATTTGTGGAAGCTCGAGGGTGTACAGAACCTCGTTGTTTCGGCAAAAAGTTCATCGTTGTGGAGCCGATCGTGAATTATTCAAAAATGGTTCAAATGGCTCTGAGCACTATGGGACTTAACATCTGAGGTCATCAGTCCCCTAGAATTTAGAACTACTTAAACCTAACTAACCTAAGGACATCACACACATCCTTGCCCGAGGCAGGATTCGAACCTGCGACCGTAGCGGTCGCGCGGTTCCAGACTGTAGCGCCTAGAACCGCTCGGCCACCCCGGCCAGCGTGAATTATTCCTCCTGGACGCTGCAGGGCTGTGTATGGAGACTTGGGTTCCCTTAAATTCCGTATAAGATTCCAGTCTTCCTTGATCTGGAGGAGGAATTACTCCATACAGTCCTCCCACCGTTCAAAATGCCGTTCTATGGCGCGTCTATGAAGTTCTCCGCTGAGCCTCCGGATTTCACGTTTATCAGCGGCGTTTCGAAAAGTTGCCACCACTTTCGGGCTCTATTTTTGAGGGGTTTAAATCCTTCAGAAGCGGTGAGAAATCATCATGGTCTCGGTTTCGAATCGTTGTGTGACGGATTACAATGTGAAGGCATTCTAGATTTTCCCAGGTAGGGCTGCGATGGCTTCATCTATCTGGTCCATGGTGTTTAACTCGATAGTCGCCTTACATTACTATTTAGAAACGAAATGTGCTGATTGCAGTTTGTTACTGTTTTCTTGGGCGAGTGCTGTGGATCCAATCGCACTAGTTGTCATTCTCATAATATGGTTGCGATCCGAAGTTGGATCATTCACTGTCGTAAGCTATGGATAAATTCTAAGGTCCTTCGTAAGGACGATGTCTAAGACACCTGGTAAATGGTTGCTGTTCACCGCTATGTGTGTAGGGTTGGCTGGCCCGACAGCAATTATTTGAAACCGCTCTTCGAGTTTGTCACGGGACACGCTCCTTTAGGATTACTTTTCCTCATAGGATTACTTTTCCTCAACAGTAGTTGTCGATATCAATATTCGAATCTTGGACAGGTCAGTATTATCTTCGTTGCCTTTCTGAAAACTTTCATATAGTTTTATACACACTATGTTATACTTCAAGCTAAAATTTATGAAAAGGAATTACTTTATAAAATTTTTTAGTTTCGATGCTATAACCCATAAGTACTAGTTCTGAATGTACAGATAAAACTATTTTTTTAGAAACATTTGAAATTACGAAATATTGGCACACTTAAAATTTCTATTATTAATTGCGCAATCCTGTACTGTTTACTATGTTTCTTTCTGGATTCATTTATAAAACAATAATCGAAAGTAATAATGTAACGGAACTAGTAGAAATTCATTTGTTAAGAAAAATTGTAAACCCTTTGTAATATTGTTACGTATTTCCGCAGTGTGTGGGAGTCGTAAGCTTGCCTCTGATGTGATCGGACGTATTTTTATGAGAAAAATGTAATTTCGGATTTGTTAATGTGAAAATTGAAAATTCTGTATGATATACTAAAATGTGAGAAAATATATTTACGTAGAAAATGCTGCAACAACAATCTTCAAATTATTTAGTTCAAACATCCGTGAGGACCTGATGTGAGATCTTCAGCTTCAAGAATCAGACTCCTAGACAAGAAGAATTGGAGCCATCTCAACATGACAAGCTAAGTAAACTTGAAAGTTTATTGTAACCTTCACTCCTCACAATCTTCATAAAAGAGTTTACTTATTAATTACTTGGACTGGACATTATTTAATGTGGACACTAGATGGAATCAGGAAGGAAGGGGGATATTACACAGTGCAGGGAGGCTGACCTCATGTGACGTGTTCCTTCGCGAGCTCCATGGAACATGCGTCGGCCTCTTCCACAGAACTGAAAGGCCGAGGTATGCCGCTATTGACGTTATTTTGCCACGAGCCGTTTCCATTGTTGTGGTGGTGGTGGCTTGGAGACTTGCAATAGGATGTAGCGTCTCGTGGCAGTGGGTAACGTGCTGATTTATGTAGAGAGCCGTTCCGCCACCATTTATATTTTATGGGTTCTGTTCGATAACCGACCGTGTTTCGTAACTTAAAAGTATTGGCGTCTGTCGTGAAGTGCGTTTTTGAACCGAGGAGAACATCAACTTACGAGGGCTGTTCGTAAAGTAAGGTCCGATCAGTCACGAAATGGAAATCACAGTGAAAATCAGAAATTTTTTATTCGCAGCAGCTAGCCACAAATTCCATCTACCTCTCTAAAAAGTCGCCGCCCCGACTTGACATTTGTCGTAGCGTTGTACGAGGGTGGTTTGAAAAGTTCTCGGAACAAATTAGGAAAAAAGTACTTACATCACTGAAAGTTTTTTTGTTTTTCAGTATAGTCTCCTTGTAGATTAATGCACTTGCTCCAACGATGTTCCAGTGCCTTGGTCCCATCTCGAAAATGGGTTTCCTAATGGCCTGCAAAATAGTTTCAACTCCAGCTATCAATTCTTCGTTTGAAGTGAATCTTCCTCCACCAAGATAATTTTTCAGTTTTGGAAAGAGATAGAAGTCTGAAGTAGGTGAATAAGGCGGGTGTGGCAACAATTCATACCTCAGTTCGTGTAGTTTTGCTATGGCGACGGCACATGTCTGGGGGCGCGCATCGTCTTGATGGCAGATGACTTTCTTCCTTGCTAAACCTGGCCTCTTTTGTTGCAATTTGTCCAGTAAGTTAGCATAATATTCTCCAGTGATTGTTTGCCCAGTGGGGAGATAATGTGCGAACAGAATCCCCTTCGCATCCCAGACAACTGATGCCATGACTTTTCCCGCCGAAGGAATAGTCTTTGCTTTCTTTGGTGGCGGAGAATCAGCATGTTTATACTGTTCTGCCTGTTGTTTTGTCTCAGGGGTATAGTATTGCGCCCATGATTCATCCACGGTTTCAAACCGGCGCAAAAAATCTTGTTCATTTCTCCTAAAACGGGCCAAACATTGTTCCAATATGTTCATTCTCACGCGTTTTTGATCAAGTGTCAAGAGTCGCGGCACCCATCTAGCAGATAATTTTTTCATTTCTAATCCTTCAGTTAAAATGTAATATGCCCTTCAGATGACATCTGGCAAGCGTGAGCAATTTCACGCACTTTCAATCGGCGATCCTCCATGACCATTTTGTGCACTTTTGCAATGATTTCTGGATTAGTGACACATCTTGGCCGACCTCTGCGAGGATCATCATCTAAGCTCCCCCGACCAAATTTAAATTCATTTGTCCACTGTGCAACAGTTGAATATGAAGGTGCATAGTCCCCTAGTGTATTCCGGAAATCGGCATGAATGTCCTTTGCTTTCATTACTGCCTTTACGACGTACTTAATCACTGCTCGAACCTCGAGTTTATCCATCTTCGCAAATCACTACGCAGGAACAACGACAGAGCTACGTCACTGCCACAGATCTCTTCCAAAAGCATTGACATGACACTTGTTTACATGCAACAGTCCAATGAATATCACGTGAACAACTCGTGCTAGCGCTGACCTCTGGTGGTGATTCCGAGAACTTTTCGAACCACCGTTGTACAACATTTCCAGTACCCTCGTCACAGAAGTCAGCCGCCTACGCTTTCTGACAATTCTCTACGCAGGTCTGCCTTTCGTTGTTTGTGCCAAAATGTTGTCTTCGTAGCCAGGGGTTCATGTGAGCAGAGATGAGCGTCAGAGGGAGCCAATTAAGGGCAGTATTGTGGGCGATCAAACACTTCCCATCGGAAACGTTGTAGGAGCATCTCCATTGCCCCTGTAGAATGCGGCTGAGAGCTGTCTTGGAGAAAGAAACGCATGACATTATGTTACGTGGGCAGCATAGCTTCAGGCGAAATCTCTCACTGGATCCACATACTTGGCGGGAGACACTGTTGATTTAGGCATTTCTACGTGATCACTTTGCGCTCTGAACTGAAAAGAGCGACGTGAAGCGATCGACAGGCACATTAAAGACACTGCCCAAGACATTTGTGCAGAATTCCATCGGATTTTCGCAGTGGTTTCCATTTCGCGCCAAATCGGACCTTACTTTCCCAATAGGCCTCGTACGTCTAGTTAAAACGTCATTTAATTCGGTCTGCTTACTTCAGATGCCACTTGAGTTCCAGATACAAAATGGAAGGCTGTCTTTTCGAAGAGGCCTACAGGCCACTGTGAGGGCAACAGAATGGCATTACACCCTCAAACAGGACGATCATATTTGATGAAATAGTCACCCATACGTTTCTTTACCTCAAAGAGGTAACGAATGAGTTTAAGCCACAAATGACCTTCACAGTTTCAGAATAGTCGAAGGCCGAGTGCGATGTTTGGTGAGGATCGACGCGTTTTGTTGCTTATTTGTCGTCGGCCAGCCTCTGTCGTTTGAGTCTGGGGTATTTTGTTGAGCTGCAGATGTTGTTGGTCTGTTCAAAGACAGAAATTGCAGCTGGCTGTTGATAATCGACGCTTGGGAACAGGCTGCGTCCAAGTCCCTCGATTTCGGATTGTCTGTTGGGCATTATATGTGTGTAGGGTTTTCTGGAATGCGTTACAGTGCCTCCGTGAGGCAGGATGTGCTTGATCGCAATTTGCACATTTCTAGTACTGACCACAGAGTAGTGGACAGTTTTGAGAGACGTGATGTCCTGGACATCTGTCACAGCTTGCCAAGAGCGTGCAATATTTTGCCATGTAAAAGAATTTTTGACAGCGTTTTCACTGCTGAGGACCCTCTTCGTTACGATACGTCTCCACAGTCATCTTTGTGTCGCATATGTGGTTTATGTCGTACATCGATTCACTTTATGGCCCAGGCGGTAGTGACACGCAGTGCCCAAGTCGTAGTATTAGTTTGTTTCTTTTCTCATCTGCAGTTTTGAATTGGACACGTTGACTCGTGAAAATCCTAGCTGTTGTATTCGCGCCCCACGTCTTGTTCCGGGATTTCTGCCGGTAACTATTTTATTATACACCGTGGCGCACGATAAACCGGCCACGAGTACTAGACTACTCATTGTCGCCCGCCAGTCGTCATCCATTTTGTTATATCAGTACGAAAGCCGTTGCGACTTGGTTAAAACGTGGAAAGTCAATATCTCAGCGAGATGTATTCTCTTCAAGAAAGAATCATTTAAGGAAACGCGGAACATTATTCCAAAGAAGTTTCCATACCAGTAAAGAGTAGTATGCGGGATTTGGTGACAAAAGTGGCGTACTGCAGGGTTAGCTGGAAAAAAAAAATCGAGCCCCGTCCGTTCGTACACTTGTTGTGATCGCGGATAATCGAGCACGAATGGTCCAGAGTCCAAAGAAGTGGACACGTAAATCGTCGCAACAAGTGAACGTTTCATGTAGATCTTGTGTTTTACAACATATAGGGATGAAGCCCTGCAACATGACATGTGTCCAATAAGTGAAGGAAAACGATAAAGCAAAAGGCGTGAATTTCTGTACGTGGCTATGTCAAACCATTGAGATTGGAATGTTGCATCCGCTGCTATATTTCATGTGTGATAAAGCGTAGTTCCATCTGACAGGGCATGTACTGTTTGTGGGAGAACATCAGATACTGGTCAACGAACAATACCTACAAGATTAGTGAATAACCTCTCCACGGTGGAAAAAGCAGTGTGTGGTGTGGGGCAACCTGTCACATTCACGCGAATCAATCACATGAATTTATGGAAGATTCACAGAAGAAAGGATTGTCAGCAAAGGATTGTGGCCGCCCTTGTGACTTATCTGTGGTGCAGTCTAAAGGGAAAAGTGTACGTAAATAACTCGATAACGTTAGAAGACTTGAAAGTCAATATTCGTAATGAAATTTTTAGAATTGATGCGGCAGAGTTACGCAAAGTATATGCGTATTAACGTGCTAGAGCGCGCGCAAAAGTGCATTGAAGCACAAGAAAGTTATTTTCACCGAAGCACAAGGTCATTTTCAGCGCCTAATGTAATGTAAGATACATCATCAGTTCAGTTGATATATACTTTTGCATTAGCTTGTTTGTTACGTCTTTATCATATATTATTACTTGTTTATCTATTTGTTGTTGTATTTGATAGTGGCAAGCTACAATTCGTGCGGCTAGCAGTTTGTATTCAGGGCTGGTTTTTCGCGCGCCGCACTGTATATTAACACAATCAGTGGGAGTCTGACGCATGTAAAAGGGGATTTTGTTCATTTGAAAGTATTTTAAATCAATCCTTTGATCGTCCATAGTATCAGAGTGGTATTTGACCGAGTCTCCTTTAATGTTTGCCTTGATCGGTCCCTCGATGCGCTTTTTGAGTTCAGTACTGATTTTTAGGTATATCCCGGTGTACTGAATCGTGATAGGAGATACCATAGGTATTCGTTCATTTGGCTTCGTCGTGTTCGGGGTGATTGTTTACTGGGCATTGATTTTAGTTTGCTCTGACGTTATGTCATTCTCCGCCTGCAGGTGGCCGAACTTGTTAGATGTTGGAATCGGAATTGTTTTTTTTTTTTTTTTTTTTTTGCATGAGTCCACTTAGTTTTGGTTTCACAACCTGAAAGCGTTGATCGGTACATTGTCCTTTCGGGATGGGTCCCTGACTGGCAGTGACCAGTTCCGTCTTTTGCATCATCTGATTGGGATTCGAAGGTTGGTATTACTGGCAGGACCTCATTAGAGATAGACTGTGTTCCTCCATGATGTTGGCAACGGAATCTATTCCACGATCAATCGTGTATATAAATGTCATGTTGGTCACGGATTTCTTCGTCAGGAGCAGAGGTGTCCTCCGGAGTCGTATTAGCTGCTGGAGGCGGATCTGCAATCTGTACGTGTCTGTCGTGCAGTATTTGCTTCGCTTGTGACGTCATCGTACCAGCATAGGCGCATGCGCGTGATTCTTACGATTTAGCTTTGTGTAAAGTTCGTGGAGATGTAATAAGGAGAGATGGCGCTACGGATTAACGCTGTAAGTTGCTTTGACTCCGGCGCAACCAATTATAGATGCCACAAAACGTTAGCAGATTGCTTCTTGTTCTTAATTTCTGTCGTGTTCACGCAATAACTGTTTTGTACAGAAAACGTTAAAATGCTTACGTGAATAACTCAGCGTCAGGAGGGCATTTTCAGACTTTTTCCGGTCGTAAATGCATATTTGATCCAGTAATACGGCGCATCTCGCCTCGTTAATGTAACTCCCTTCCTGTTACACCTGTCGAATAACGATGGAGATAAGTATGTGATGTGAAAAGGCTGCTTTCGTAATTCAGCATTTTCCTTAATACGGACAGACGAAACTGTTGTTCGGTCTATGTCCTCCTCCCCAAAAATGCTGATAACATATTTTGCTACGTTTGATCGGTTTCCTTTTCATAGCGTTCACCTTAGAGCTTTTCGAATTGGAATCGTAGGAAATCTAAAGTCATATGACAGAAATAAAACGACTACAGTAAAAGTAAACAGCGCAACCAAAATTCGTCTATATAAAAGAAAATATCGCTTGAGCGACTTGACTTACGAATGAAATGTGATTCGTTTTCACCTTATGCTATAATCAGAATGATTAATACAGCCATAAATGACGAAAGCTGTTTTTTTTTTTTTTTTTTAATCAAAGCACGTCCACTAGAAGCTAATATTTCGGGGAACTGACATGGCGGACGTCGTCATCAAGTATGTGACGTCATGACAACTCGCCTTATTACACCTCCGTGCTAAAAACTGGT
The DNA here is from genome assembly GCF_023898315.1 of Schistocerca nitens. Classification (NCBI taxonomy): domain Eukaryota; kingdom Metazoa; phylum Arthropoda; class Insecta; order Orthoptera; family Acrididae; genus Schistocerca; species Schistocerca nitens. The sequence continues at coordinate 364,571,954 of NC_064621.1, forward strand.
GTACCGTGGGAACAAGTTTAGCTAGGACGTCTTTGTAAAGAGCTTGAGAAACACTACTAGGAGCAAAAATGAAACGGTATAAATATTCGTCTGAATATAAGTGTAAATCGGTGTAAACTGAAAATTACAAAAAATGAAAGGAAAGCTCGCGTCAAAAGGAAACCAGAAAACATGAATATTCGAGTTGCGAACGAATGCGAGAGCTGCGGCAGCATAGAAAAGGAAATGAAAAACGGTACAAAGCGATTACGCAGCTGGCCCATCGGGCATACAGCGCCCAGCGACAGTCCAAACTTTTGATTTATCTGTGCTGTAACTATTTCATTAGTGTGTGTAACCACTGTATTTAAAGAGATTGAGAATTAAACTAGATGTTAATACCAAACCTTCGTTTTGATTTTATCCTGAGGTCTTCGCTAAAAATTAACAGCGCGGGCGCGAACTGCGCACAAAATTCTTGTTCTTGTTACTAGGTGTCTGTCTCAGATAATGGTGCCATGTGCTGCATTTAATAACAGCTACTTGCCTAGCCGTAATAATATGTAACTTTGTTTCTGAAGTCCGTTAGTAGTATCATCCCAGAAGCCCATAGTGTGTCTGTCACTTCAAATCGAAGTCAGAGAGAACAGAAACTTCAGCAATATTGTGAGCCTGGCACTGAAAAATCGAGGATTAACTTCTTAACTGAAAGATCTATTAATGTGCTACGGGACCCTGGGACTGTACCAAAGAAAAGAGGATAGAGTTCCACATCCAGGAGGCAGAATTATCTGCAGCCTCACCCATACCATATTCATCCGCTAGTGAGCCTGGAAGTCTATAATTTCTGTTTGAAAAAGAGCGCAAAAGATTCGAAAGTACTAAAGTTAATGGACTCATCAAGACAACAGGATCTCGAAGTATCATTGAGACGTCAGAATAGAACATCCGAAGGAGCAATGAAGAAGAAAGGAAGGAAGTACACTGAGAGAACAGGTATCAGCAACAAAGATAAAATCCCAACGGCTGAAAAATATTAGTTCCATACAGGTGCATCAGGAATAGGATAACATGTAACTATTTAATATATTTGATATCTACAAAATTATTGAGGGTTTCATGGTCACTTGTTGACGTATGTTGGCTTCTGTCTCGGGTTCTTCGACCGACGTTTGTTTGACGATTTTTCCGATAATTCGCCCGTACGAATGGCTGCCACCGTCAAAGTTTCGCCCTCCTATTCTACCACCAGCTAACAAACGTCGACCGAATAACGCGAGACAGAAGCCAACAGACAATAATCAACTATTTAGTATCTCACTGATATTGATAAAATCGTAGCTTCTTCTAAACAGAAACTTGTAGATCACAAATTAGTTCCGTTAACACCAGCATCGTTTATGTTATTTCTCATTTTCATGACAGGGTCTACTTCTCGTGACAGAACACCACTTTTCTCAAAGCTTAGTGTGGCAAAATAGTGGTTCAAGTGTCCAAATCTGAAATCACATAACATTTCACTTACATCCTTGTCCACTCAAAATGTTGACGATGAGACCTGTAAGATTCCGCAAAAGAACTGTTGAATTTTAGGTTTAAATTAAGTGTATGGCTCTGAGCACTATGGGACTTAACGTCTGAGGTCATCAGTCCCCTAGAACTTAGAACTACTTAAACCTAACTAAACTAAGGACATCACACACTTCTATGCTCGAGGCAGGATTCGAACCTGCGACCGTAGCGGTCGCGCGGTTCCAGACTGAAGCGCCTAGAACCGCTCGGCCACTCCGGCCGGCAAACGAAGTGTTAGAAACCGTATTTTGTCACAAATAATGAGATTGTTAAATTGTTAACGAAACTGAGTTACCTTGTCCATTTAAGCCGCACCCCATCGTTCAGGAAAAATAACACCCCTCAGTTAAAAATACCGAACAGTGAATTTTCCGTGCAAGAAATTGTTGACTATATATGCGGCCACTGAAGCTATAACCGTTGTTCGATTGCTTGGCGTATTACTCAGTACACTACGGAGTACAGTGACAGGTAAGTTTACTGAACGTGTAATGTGAAACACATTTGAACAACACAGTAACGATATTTGTTTCAGGCGGGCCATCTAGTTTTTTATTTCAATACACCATACAGTGATAAACAACTCGGGTCTTATTTATGCTGTTATGTGCACTGCGACACACTCCATTATTAGTTCAAGACTGGCAACTGTTTGCTCCCGAAAATATCTGACATGGCGTACGCTGACAGCCTCGGCGTTCTGGTTTTATTCACACTGTCGAAGTCGACTTCGTACAATCCCATCTTGATCCTGTGAATAAAAAATATCACAAGTCGGTATCTAGTGCATCTATAGTTCTATTCACAATAAAGCAGCTACTATAATATCCACAAAAATAACTCCAGCACACTATAAGCCACAGAGTCTTTCAACACTACATGCGAGGGGCGTTCAATAAGCAAAACAGCATTCGGCCAATTTAGGTTGAAAATGCGGAACTTGTTGTGGGACATAGTGGAATATTCCCGCTTCAGCCCCTTTAGTTTAATGACATCCGAGGTGGGCTATACATAGCCTTTAAAATGGCGTTTGTAACGGAGGTGCGTACCAAGCAGAGAGCTGTCAATGAGTTGGGGTTGGGAGGTTGTTTTGGAGGAAGAGACCAAACATCGACGTCATCGGTCTCATCGGATTAGGGAAGGACGGGGAAGGAAGTCGGCCGTGTCCTTTCAGAGGAACCATCCCGGCATTTGCCTGGAACGATTTAGGGAAATCACAGAAAACTTAAATCAGGATGAACGGACGCGGGATTGAACCGTCGTCCTCCCGAATGCGAGTCCAGTGTGCTAACCACTGCGCCACCTCGCTCGGTGTCAATGAGTTTCTTTTGGCGAAAAACCAGAGCATCTCAGACGTTATAAGCACCTTAAGAATGTTTACGGAGACCTGGCATTGAACAAAGGCATTGAGGTTGGGCGAAGCGTCTGCCATCATCGCAATAAAGTCGCACAAACCTGTCCGATCTCCCGCGTGCCAGCTGGCCGCACACAGCTGAGATTCCTCCAATGTTGGAACGTGCGGACACTCTCATTCGCGGTGATCGACGGATCACAGTCACACACATCGTTGCTCAACTTGACATCTCTGTTGGTAGTGCTGACACACTCGTCCACCAGCTCGGGCACTCAGAGCTGTGAGCCCGCTGGATTCCTCGCGCCTAACAGAAGACCATAAAGAGCAACGAAGAACCACCTGTGCGGAATTACTTGCGCATCACGAGGCTAAACGTGAACATCGTCACAGGTGATGTACATGGCTTCATCGCTTCAAACCGGAAACAAAACGGCAGTCCATGTATTGGCGCCACACCACCTCTCCTCCAAAGAAAAAAGTTCAAAGCCACGCCCTCAGCCAGTGAAGTCATGGCGAGGTCTTCCCGGACTTTGAAGAGGTTATTCTGTTTGATGTCCTCCCTCATGGTGCAACGATCAGCTCTGAAGTGTATTGTGGTACCCTCAAGGAATTGAAAAGGCGGCTTCAGCGTGTACATACCACAAAAATGCAAGTGAACTTCTCCTCCATGACGACGCAAAGTCTCACGTAGGTCTGCGCACCCGAGAGGAGCTTACAAATCTTCATTGGACTGTTCTTCACCATCCACCCTACAGCCCAGATCTCGCACCTTCCGACTGCCATCTGTTTGGCCCAATGAACGATACTTCCCGCGGGAAGCAGTGCGTGGGCGAAGGGGAGGTTATTGATGCAGCTTTGACGTCAGCCATTAGAGTGGTACCATGCGGGCATATAGGCCTTTCCAGTAAGGTAGCGCAGGGCCGTCACATTGAACGGAGATAATGTTGCAAAAAATGATTTTGTAGCCAAAAGAGTGGGGCACAATATGGCGTATTGGAATCCTGAATAATACCATCCTGCTTTCAGGGAAAAAAATGTGTCGCATTACTTATTTAATGCCCCTCGTGCATTGTAAAATAGTTGTGTCGCTGCAAGGGAAAACATCAGTGATAACTTAATAGTAAAGGCTGTCGCCGTGCTACAACAGTCTTCCACTCTGACTTTTCAGTGACCTCTAAGCAGAGGGTCTGAGAACATGTCGTCCTGGCAGGACACATCTTTCCAACAGCAGTATTGCAGAGCGGGACGCACAATTCGACAATACAATGGTAGACATTAAAATCTGAACACCAGGAAGTATAGAAAAGAATGAAATTTTACTTATTGTGCGTATGCAGTATAGTAGGAAGAATACATGATTAAACTTGTAGAACGTTTGGGGATATTCTGGGTCTGAAATTTAGTACACAATGTTGCCACCTCTGGCACGAACAATGGCTCTAATCCGACTGGTCATCGACTCGAATAGAGCTTGGATGAGAGATACGGCTATGTCATTCCATGCTGCTTCAAGTCTGCGCCAGAGTTAATCGATCATAGTGTCCAGCGATTGGTAGTGTCTCAAACTCTTGGCAGTCGATAACCAAATGTTTTCAGGGGACCACAGCATCATTTGCGACACCATCTGTTCCGAGGCAGATCGAGACAGCACAGATAACATGCAGTTTTTTGTGATCTTGTTGAACGTCACCGTCACGAAGGCTTCAAAGAAAGGGCGCACTCACCAGTCCCGTGCACCAGAGGTGTTCACTTTGAGTACCTAATGGACCCAATACTTTCATGCCAGGTGCTTGGTTGTATTACAGTACGTAACGTATGAAGACTGAAGCGCCGAATGGAAATTTGTACGACCGCCAGGATTCGATCCCGGGTCTCCTCCTCACTAGGCAAACGTGCTAGCCAATACGCCACCCTGGTACAGAGGCTTTGCACATCTGCATGGACTATTCCAGAACACTCTCTCCTCAATCCAATTCCAATTCATGCCTCAGCCCATTTGGTATTCCCTTTATACTCAAACAGCATTGCAGAGACTGTCCAACTGTACTAGAATAACACCTAGGCATCGAACGAAAGGGGGGATCCTGCCTCAAACGCAGGCTTAAGTACAAGGGTGGCGTAGTGGTTAGCACAGCTGCCTAGTGATTAGGAGTTTCATGTACGAATCCTGGTCTTAGTACAAATTTTCATTCGTCACTTCAGTCTGCATAAACGCATCATAGATGTTTGGGACTTGAAACACCATATAGTTTCATTTGATTAAAGCACCTATGCCTGGGTTTCATGCAGGGTCCCCCTGTTTCGCTCAGTGCTTAGGTGCTGTACCAAATAGCTGGAGAGACTCTGCAATGATATTTGATTTTGGGGAAATGCCAAATGGACTGAGGCATGAATGGCAATTTGGATTGAGGAGGGAGGCATGCTAGAGTAGTCCACGCAGTTGTGCAGAGCAACTGAGCCCAGGTAGCGTAGCGGTTAGCATATCTGCCTAGTGAGGAGGCAGTCCAAGTTCGCATCTAATCCTTGTTACAAATTTTCATTCGTCACGTCCGCCTGCTTAGTTGGGTGGTAACGTGCTCACCTCTCATGCAAGCGGGCCCGGGTTCGATTCCCGGCCAGGTTGGATATTTTATCCGCTGGGGGACTGGGTGTTGTGTTGTCCTCATCATCTTTTCATCCTCATCACCGGCGCGCAAGTCGCTCATTGTGGCGTCAAATGAAATAAGACTTGCACTTGGCAGGGGCCTCCCGGCCAACGATACCATATGCTCACTTCTATTTGCCATCCGTCACTTCAGTCTGCATAAATACATCATAAATGTTCGAGACTTGAAACAGTCTCTGGAACAACATAGATTCATTTGATTAAATAACTAATGCATCTAGCAAAGATCTTACTCCTCAGAGCAGCCGCACAGGAGTAAGTCCATCGTGATACTGTATACAGAATACGACGCGCCTGGAAGGACGGCGTGGTGCCACTCCTGAATCCAGTGATGGCGTCGGGCGCTGCGTCAAGGAAAGCAGCAACAGTGGTCGCCTTCCTGACAGTCCACGGTGCTCCTAACATCGTCACATAGTCCGTGTGGATGCGGTTTGTCCACGATACGCTGACAATTTGCGCAATGGCTTTCAGGATTTGCAGTATGGCAACCTTACCCCTACATTATGACTGCTGAGGACAGAGGAGCGGAGAGGGGTAGGCAGCTTCGGCTGATTGCCGTAGTCCTGACCCCGTAATCGGTAATAATTTGCGCATTAATACTTGGCGTCTAGGGACAGTGTAGCGGTGGCAGCACTCGGAGGTAAATGAATAAGTTTCAACTAGTGTCGATGTTCCCCACTTCTGGCTGCACCAGTAAAATCGTCAAGTTATCATGGACAAGCAGTACTTGATTCACTCCAGTTTGCTGGCTCGAGCTGCACAACAGAGTGAACAATATGTCTGTCCTCCCGGCTGATAGACATGTTGGGCTATTGAAATTCCTCCTGGCATTGAGTATGGTCCTCTTCACTCCATCTATTCCTTATTCACTTGAAAGTCATGAGATCCCAACGGACAGGGACAGCAATATCGCGGTCGCGATAGGTCACATACACTCGCCATCCAGAATTACGTGCTGTGTCCTCCCTACCAAGAAATCTTCACTCCAGTCAAACATTTTGTTTGATACGCCATATGATCTAAGATCCAACGCTAAATGGACGTCAAGGATATTGGACGATGGTTTTGTAAATCATTTCTGGTACCTTCCTTGTATATGGAGTGGTCTATGCTTTGTCCAAATACTGGGCACACTTTTTAGTTAGAGTGATAAAAGGTGTTGTTAAAAGAGGGGCTAGTCCGACCCTAAAATCTGAATAGAATCTGATAGAGATTCCAGTGGATCGTGGAGATCTGTTCAGTTTTGGAAATTTGAGCTGTACTGCTGCGTCCAGATTTGTCTTTGTTGAGAGTTGAGATGTGAATTGAAGGACTACTGGGCTGCTTACCGGACAAGCGTCCATTATGCAAACTCGATTCCTGTGATTTGAGAATAGTCACAATAGCAATTGATACGTGACAAATGTTTTATCGCCTAAGATACTTTCTGTCGTTCAAACAATTCCTTACTCTACCGTTCAGCATGGCAGTGCTCAGCCGCATGCAGTACCTTCAGTCACTGACTGACAACAAAAGTTAAACACATGGAAGCACGCGCCCCACTTTTCGTTGTATTTTCTACCTCTGCCTTCCCCCCTCCTCCCCCCCCCCCCGCCCCTCCCAACCAGTCGTACCTCGTAAGGATCCCATATTGATGAACATTCTGATGTAGATGCAGTGGGTATGTAAATGGTTAGAGTTGCTGTGGCGTCTCACGGTTACGATGACCACCAGAGTGCTTTACCGTTATCACCACGTGACCATTTTACCAAACCATACAAGTTATGTAATTGGCATGTGCTGCGTCAGACCGTTGGTGAGCACACTGAAGAACAATGGAGAACGCTGCGTGCTCGTGTGAGACAATGTTACCAAAACCTGACAGGTTCAAAAATGTCTGCATGCTGTTGACTTAACGAATCGTGGATTATCCAGCCTTGTGGGGCATTCAGATGTCACAATCAAACAACGTTGAACTGAATGGAGGAGGACAATCAAGCACGTTGTCAAGATTCTGGTCGAACAAGTTTGACCACAGCAAGGAAGTATCGTTCTACTGTATGCCAAGCACATTGTAACTCATTTGCATTTACGACTGCGATCTGGACACAAGTCATGGACTCATTATAACACACTGTCTCATCATGAACGATTCGTTGGAGACTAGTCGGAGCCGGGTTGCTGAATCAGTGTCCCAGATATTGGCTGCCATTCACACCACAGGACAGATGACTGCTTCTGGTGCCATACTCGGAAAGCGTAGCCTGTTGTCGAGTGCCGACGCATCATTTTCAGCGATTAATCTCGGTTCTCCACTGTTTCCGGTGGCTGTTGCCTGGGACTTTGGCGGGACGACGTAAAATGTCACATTCTGTTAATGTCTTGGAGGGACCGCTAACGTTATGTTGGGGGGGAGCCTTCAGTTGCACTTCAGATCACCCCTGGTAGGGGCTAAAGGCACAGAAGCTCTGAAGGCAGAGACGCTTGTGACCGGCCTCATGTGTTACTTGTCATAAGACAATATTCTCGTATAATCTTTCAGTAGGACAAAAATTGCCTACCCATTGCACGTGTCTCTATGAAATGCCAGTATGATTTTGAGGTACCCCCTTGGGCAGCAAGATTCCACGATTTGTCGGCATTAGAGCACATGTGGAATTCACTGAGACATCGATTCAATCCCTATGCCAATTTCCATGATATCGATGGCCAGATACGTTGTGGCCCACCTTACCTCAGGCGAAGACACGACAGTTGTACGACACTCTTCTCACGTGAAACAGTGAATGTACCCAGGCCCAAGGTATCCCAACATCTTACAGATAAGTAACCAGCAGTGCGCTCAAACCGCCAATTTCGTTGTATATTTAACTTGATTAATCCACGAAACTTCTCAATCCTTGAAGTTTCGTTTCGCTCCTTCCTCTTGTTCTAGGAGCGTTTTTTTTTTCTTTCGGTGAATGTAGAATGATAAGGAACAACACGTTCGTGACCAGCACCTTTGCCAGAGACGTTACACACTGAACACGTTTGGCGAATGGATGTCGGCTCTTCACCTCGATCCTCCAGCAATCACTGCATGGAAGGAGCCTGCCTAGGAACATGTACAGGTTGATGGGAAGTGACTGCTATCGACGACGTGGTCCGTTTCAGGGTGCATAGATACTGTCTGAGAATTCAAACCTGGTACTATTCAGGTTACTTGAAAAAGATTTTACTGTAGAATCTGAGAACTCGAAGTTGTGAGGAATTGTGTAATACTTAGGAAGTGTGAAAGAGAGTAACTGTCAATTGTACAATGCATGCAAAGAGTGAAAGAAACATGATAATTATAACTCTTTCTGTGAGGTTCTGTGTGTCATAAAAAAAATTCCCCCTGCCGTGGCTTAAACTGATCCGTTTAGACTCACAGTAACGTTTACATTTCTTCATCTTGACTTCTGGCTACAGATTAGAAACTCTCTTTAGGATATATATTTGTTGCCATCTCAGTTTCATTTGGTCACCCAAGGAGTAAGAATAAGAAGGCAGGTGAAGTTGATGTAAACATGAATCTCTCTCTCATTGGTTGGAAGCGAGACTTTAAGAAAGCCAACCGCCATTGTAAGCAATTACGATACTGTATACAACATTTAACTGAATAATTGCAAAAAAGTAAATAGAAAACCATATTAACTAAATTTTTCGTAATTGGTGTCATTACTTCATGGCAAACATTTAAATTTCACTCCAGATTTATAGGCGCAGATTCGCAGTGCAACAATGCAGGTTTGGCATGTCTGCTTAACAATAGAAGCCTTAAGACAAGGTTAAAATCTTTTAGGTAAATAAGCGTCACAGTCACCAAGAGAAGAACGAAATAATATACTGGATGTTATTACTAAATGTACTTAACGACCAGCCAATGAACTTACGTTACTAACATGCCATGCAGGAGACTCATTTTCGAAGTGATATCGAAATTTCAGAGTTACCACCACGGAAACAGCACTTACAGTTTTCTCGTTCAAAAGTTTTTCATTTCACTTAGACAATAATGTTTACCTGATCAGTGAATACATCTACTTCTGCTTCATTTCAATCTCCTGCTAGATTTCTAGACATAATCAAGCAGCTTAATTAAGCCGAAAGCAACTTACGAGAAGCCGCTGGTCCATTCCATGTTGTCCATGAGGGTCCACATGGTGTAGCCGAGTACCTCCACTCCGTCAGTGTTGATCGCTTCCAGCAGCGCGCTCAGGTAGTTCTACAGCAGGGTAATACGAATGTGTTACGGAACAGCAACAATATCTACACGTGACATTCAGCAACCTCTTGCGGACTTGTACTTACAGTCAGGTACTCCACCCTGCCCGTGTCATTCAGGCCTCCAGAGTCGCCATAGCCGTTCTCCGTCACGAAGATAGGGTAACCCGGATACTCTGCAGTTATCCAGTTCAGTATTTTCCGCAAGCCTGCGGGATTGTTCTGCAGAAAAGCAGAGTTATTTGATTAAACGAGATACGCGATTCAGCCAAAGATTAACTTCATTCAATATAAACCCAGTAGTCGTAAGACATCAACGCAGTACCAAGCATTAATTTGTCATAAAAGAGATGAGATTATAAAAATAGCTACGGGTTGTCAAAACGGCACCCAGCGACAACTTTTGTCCCAAATCTTTATTTAAAGATGTTGAAGGTTCAGTTACTAGTTTCGGATTTGGACAAACTATTGAAGGGTCTCCATATTAGCCTCTTCATAATGTTTAAATAAAATTTAACATCATTTCGCATGTCCTTTACCATGTTATACTTCCGGTGCATTCATTAAACATGCCAGCAGAAATAATCGGCAACTGAGTATGCTCAAATCAGCCAAATCCGCATGAATTCTCTGAATTCATGCATATTTTATGTCTATTTTATATCCGTGTGTTGATTTATTACGCATTTGTGCTTCCTATACCTTTCCCACAAGTGATTACAATGTATTTATACTCGTATGGTACCAACATGCTTCTTTTCCATCCCTACCATCTTACACGACAGAGTGAAAGAATTCGTATATACGAGGGTAATTGAAAAAGTAAAGGGACTTTTGAGAAGAGAAATTTTTTTCTAATGATAGAAAACTGAAACATACATTATTCTTCTACATAACTTCCCTGCACTTCAACACACTTCTGTAGAATGTTTCACAAGTTTTTTTATTCCATAGAAAAAGGGTTTTTTGGTTGCACCTGTAATCAGTTTTGCACCGCATTAATAACTTCTGCATCGGTTGCAAATCTTCTTCCCCTGGGCTCTTACTTCAGTGGCCCAAACAATGGTCCAAACATATGGAAACCGCTTGGAGCCAGATCTGACTGTACGGCAGGTGTCTTGACTCCCGTATTGTTTCGGCCGTCCGTTTGGCAGGATGTGGCCGAGCGTCACCTTGCTGCAGGATATCTTTATACAGTTTTCCGTGACATTTGGATGTGATTGCAGGTTCTACTTTAGTTCACAACACGTCATAGTAGTTCTCACTGTTCACAGTTTCACTTCTTGGGGTGAAATGAAATGAACGGCTACCACACCTTCCATATCCCAGAGTAGTGTTAGCACAATCCCACAAGCTGAAGGTCGACGTTTAAATTTCTTAACTTGTGATGATGATGGATGCTTCCAAACCATATTCGCAACCTTACTTTCCAGTTCGTGATAATGCACCCATGTTTCGTCTACAGTGATGACTTGCTGTAAAAATCAATCTCCCTCGTGATGATAATGGGCCAAATGTTTACGAGTGATGTCCAGCCTTTGCACCTTATGCTGCTCTGATAATTCTTTCGGTACCCACCTTGCACACACTTTCCGAAAATACAGCCTGTCGTCCAAGATGGAATACGCTGAACTATGACTGATATGTAAAGTATTGACCATTCCGTTCACTATGATTCGTCTGTTTCCCATCACCATACCCTTAACGACTTCCAAATTGTCCTCAGTTGTTGACGTCGATGGCATGCCCGACCTTTCCTCTTCACATACAGAAGTTCTTCCCTATTTGAAGCGCTCTATCCATTCGTAGACCCTGCTTCGAAATAAACTGCGCTTGCATTCGAAGAATTATTTCTGCAGGATCAGCACCAAACAAAAACGCTTCCCTCATTTCCTCTTTGGTGCAGATCGACAATGGCGCTGCCATGTTTCACAGGTTGCTACAATACAACGACTAATGCTGGAATAAGAGTGACACGTTCTATAGAATTGTTGTAGACGACAATACATCAGCTCTGGATGCCAGCAGTGTGACCAAGCCCTACGGCGAAAAACTGCAAAACTCCCTTTACTTTGTAACTCCCCTTGTAGATTGAGTTTTCGTAATGTTTGATGGCGGGTAAGCTTCTTGTCTGCTACTGGAGCAGCTCAGCCATCTTTGGTAACAAGAATGGAAAGTAGCAAAGAGGTTTTGTTCCCTTGTGGTCGAAGCGCTATTGTGCTTAAGGTGCGGTAAGGGTGTTCTCTGACGACTTCCACTACCTGTGTGTGGGGACCCCAATTTGGTCAGGGTGCTGTACTCTCGGTCCTAGGAATTTGCAGTTGTGAGTATAGTAACTCAGTCTCTTTAAGTTTCAGCCTAGACGAAGTTTTAATGCATTTTTTTCTAGCTTCAGACCTTTATAATGGTGCAGAATATTTCATTCGGAATGGAAAGTGATATGATTTTTTGTAATTGTTCGATTTTACTAGTACAGTTACTTTATTCAACCAGAACTCATAAATGTGGCCCGTGGTGTGCGTACTCTGCATAGTCTCAATTAGAATTCGTTCCTCCCAGTGTGAAAGTGCGTATGTTTGTGTTTCTTACATTATTTCTTCTTCTGCTTCGTTAGTTTCGTCGGTAGTCCGTAATTTCCATCCATTAGAGCGTATGCCTTCGTTTACTCAAGCCAATGTGTTCGTCGTTGTTTTGAGGAACCTTCATGTCTCGGAATCTGTTTCATCTTGCAATAACTTCGCTATGATTTACTTATGTGGGTAGTTCCTCCCACACATTAAATGACTTTTCGGAATTTTTATATTTTTTCTTGGTCTGACTTTTTGTGGCTAGGGTCATGTGTCTGAAAAACGAACGAGATTTCAGCAAGTCGGTTTTCTGTTCTTATTCTACGCTTATAGGGCATTCAGTTCGACGTCCCGTACTTTGCGTTAGGCCTGTGGAGCAAACCTTTCGCCGACTAGATGTGTTTGTGGTGCATGTTGTAGTTCTTCTAGGTCCTTTTCTATCTATTGTGTGGTGTTACTATGAATCTGAAGTGCGAGTGTGATTCCTTTACCATTAAATGATTCCTATTTTAAGAGATCCTAATAATTTACAAGCCTATCAGGCAATGTATCTGATTATTTGCTGAACTCACATGGTTATTTAAAGCAGGATCAACCACTGTTATGTTTTTATATAAATGTGTGGCGCTTTTCTAATTTGATTACGTAAAATAAATGTTAAATCTAGCTTAAATTAAATTTCACTATTAATGTTTTATCTCACATATCTCAATATCTGCTTCACAGGATACGTTCTACAGCGCTTGTCCCTTATTATTATTGCCCCTTATTATGAATTATACAATTCATCCAAGCCTATTTATTTAATAGCTTGTTAAGTAAAATTTCAATTATATAAACTACATTCCCTGTGAACAGATCGATTACCTGACTGAGAACAGAACGCACACTCTCATTTGATGAGAGTGCCTTAGCCTCCGTGTGGTAAATTAAAATCATTTATTGTTCGCGGAATTTTAATAGATTCAGTTCATGATTTTCACAGATACTCCTTGTAATCTATACAGATACTTTTCATATGGCGACCGTATATCGTTCATTATCTCTACAGTTACCCTATACAGGGTGGTCCATTGATCGTGACCAGGCCAAATATCTCACGAAATAAGCGTCAAACGAAAAAACTACAAAGAACCAAAATTGTCTAGCATGAAGGGGGAAACCAGATGGCGCTATGGTTGACGCGCTAGATGGCGCTGCCATAGATCAAATGGATATCAACTGCGTTTTTTAAAATAGGAACCCCCATTTTTTATTACATATTCGTGTAGTACGTAACAAAATATGAATGTTTTAGTTGGACCACTTTTTGCGCTTTTTGATAGATGGCGCTGTAATAGTCACAAGCATATGGCTCACGATTTTAGACGAACAGTTGGTAACAGGTAGGTTTTTTAAATTAAAATACAGAACGTAGGTACGTTTGAACATTTTATTTCGGTTGTTCCAATGTGATACATGTACCGTTGTGAACTTATCATTTCTGAGAAGACATGCTGTTACAGCGTGATTACCTGTAAATACCACATTAATGCAATAAATGCTCAAAATGATGTCCGTCAAGCTCAGTGCATTTGGCAATACGTGTAACGACATTCCTCTCAACAGCGAGTGGTTCGCCTTCCGTAATGTTCGCATATGCATTGACAATGCGCTGACGCATGTTGTCAGACGTTGTCGGTGGATCACGGTAGCAAATATCCTTCACCTTTCCCCACAGAAAGAAATCCGGGGACGTCAGATCCGGTGAACGTGCGGGCCATGATATGGTGCTTCGACGTCCAATCCACCGGTTATGAAATATGCTATTCAAAACCGCTTCAACCGCACGCGAGCTATGTGCCGGACATCCATCATGTTGGAAGTACGTCTCCATTCTGTCATGCAGTGAAACATCTTGTAGTAACATCGGTAGAACGTTACGTAGGAAATCAGCATACGTTGCACCATTTAGATTGCCATCGATAAAATGGGGCCAATTATACTTTCTCCCATAATGCCGCACCATACATTAACCCGCCAAGGTCGGTGCTGTTCCACTTGTCGCAGCCATCGTGGATTTTCCGTTGCCCAATAGTGCATATTAAGCTGATTTACGTTACCGCTGTTGGTGAATGACGCTTCGTCGCTAAATAGAACGCGTGCAAAAAATTTGTCATCGTCCCGTAATTTCTCTTGTGCCCAGTGGCAGAACTGTACACGACGTTCAAAGTCGTCGCCATGCAATTCCTGATGCATAGAAATATGGTACGTGTGCAATCGATGTTGATGCAGCATTCTCAACTCCGACGATTTTGAGATTCCCGATTCTCGTGCAATTTGTCTGTTACTGATGTGCGGATTAGCCGCGACAGCAGCTAAAACACCTACTTGGGCATCATCATTTGTTGACGTTTCACATGTGGCTGAACACTTCCTGTTTCCTTAAATAACGTAACTATCCGGCGAACGGTCCGGACACTTGGATGATGTCGTCCAGGATACCGAGCAGCATACATAGCACACGCCCGTTGGGCATTTTTATCGCAATAGCCATACATCAACACGATATCGACCTTTTCCGCAATTGGTAAACGGTCCACTTCAACACGGGTAATGTATCACGAAGCAAATACCGTCCGCACTGGCGGAATATTTCGTGATATCACGCATTTATACGTTTGTGACTATTACAGCGCCATCTATCACAAAGCGGAAAAAGTGGTCCAACTAACACATTCATATTTCTTTACGTACTACACGAATATGTAATAAAAATGGGGTTCCTATTTTTAAAAAAAGCAGTTGATATCCGTTTGACCTATGGCAGTGCCATCTAGCGGGCCGGCCATAGCGCTGTCTGGTTTCCCCCTTCAAGCTAGACGAATTTCGTTCTTTGTAGTTTTTTCGTTTGATGCTTATTTCGTGAGATATTTGGCCCGGTCACTATCAGTGGACCACCCTGTATACAATCGTCAAAAGGTTTTCTCGTGCTGTGTTGGAGCCTCGTACTGCAGTTTGTTAGGGACGTGACTGGTGTGACACGGATAAAGCTCTTGAAAGATAAAAATCATCGCAAGTGAATATCTGTATACTGGTGCTATGCATACAGTGACGTTGCTTCTGTAAAGTCTACCGCACTTGCGGACCTTAATAAACATCTGCTGACCTCCGTGCAGTTTATAAAGTGTGCTCGAGATGATAACCTTTAGTTTAAATAGACCGCGATTTTCACAACTGACACTTCCATCGTTCAACGGTATAACGACTTTTTCCACGACAGTACGCCACGAATATTTGTCGATATGAAACTTTGGCATTTGTATGTGAAAACCATCTGAACTTCAATTTTATAAATTCGGAACCGGCGGTAGCAAATCTTTAAATAAAGATTTGGGGCTTATCGCTGTTTTAATCTTTTAGTTAATATATTTCGCGATATTAGTAAAGGGACGCAACTTCTTCATATTTCATAAGGTGAATGAAATGAAATGCCAACATAGACCATCCATCCAAAACTTTCCAAGATTGATTTTTCCGGACGTATTAGCGAAGTTAGTGCAGTAATTACGGTGGCAGCTTGAACTAACAGCTGTAAACAACAAATGTCAGTTCTGGGCAGGCTGTGTTAAATAGTGGATGTTTGGTTGGTTGGTTTTGGGGAGGAGACCAAACTGCGAGGTCATCGGTCCCATCAGATTAGGGAAGGATGGGGACGGAAGTCGGCCGTTCCCTTTCAAAGGAACCATCCCGACATTTTCCTGAAGCAATTTAGGGAAATCACGGAAAACCTAAATCAGGATGGCCGGACGCGGGGTTGAACCGTCATCCCCCCGAATACGAGTCCAGTATGCTAACCACTGCGCCACCTCGCTCGGTTTAATTAGTCGATGTGCCGCCGTAATGTGACAATGTTGTTGTGCCACAAATCACAAAGGATCAATGTTTGGAAGGAGAGATATGTATGCGGGAAATTTGTTCTACAGACATTGATTCCCGAACGAAAACAATGACGCATGGACGCCTTCCGCGAAAAAAAAAGTCGACAATTTTGTTCTGGAAAAAATCATCACGGGCGATAAGACTTGGTGTTATGAATACGAATCTGCCACAAGACGACGTATTCCAGAGCGAGTCTCTGGTAGTTCGCCAAGACCGAAGAAGGTGTGATTGTGACGTAGGAGTTGAACAACATCCCAAAGAAGGACTCTTCTGGCAGTTTTCGTGGTTGTATGAACGTTCTGTGCATTGTACTCAAGTGGAGGAAGACGATGTAGAACACCTGAAGCATTAAAATCACCATCTTAACTTTTCTCTATCTTTATTAATCCAGTTTCGAAACTTTTTGAACTGACCGTTTATTGTGAATTTTCACAACTATATTCCACAGCGTTACACCCGAAAGACATAGGCAGCATGTTACTTTCGTATATAAGCTGCATAGATTTTGATTTTTAGCTTGTGTCACGATTAGAAATGGCAAACATTTTAAAACTTTTAAAATTTTCTTGTTAACTTTTTGTTCTTTCCCATTGTGCAATTCATGGTCAAAACTGGTAGTGACTGTAATAATCTTCTATAATCATCTCTAAAATAAAAATTAGTGTACAACAAGTTAATACCGGGGTGGTTGTAACTCAAGTGCCGGCCGTTGTGGCCGAGCGGTTCTAGTCGCATCAGTCTGGAACCGCGCGACCGCTACGGTCGCAGGTTCGAATCCTGCCTCGGACATAGATGTGCGTGATGTCCTTAGGTTAGTTAGGTTTAAGTAGTTCTCAGTTCTAGGGGACTGATGACCTCAGATGTTAAGTCCCATAGTGCTCAGAGTCATTTGAACCATTTTGTAACTCAAGTGCAGCTATTCATGGAGGACCTTCGTAGCCTGTAATTATCGTATGACAGCGGAAGACAGTACATATGCCAATGCATTAATGCGGAACGGATTTACACTAGAAAACAAACTAAAGAGCGGCCATCAGGTTCAACTGTGACGCTGTACACTGTCTGTATTACGGTATGACATCCACGCTACTGTTTGACAAGCTATAACGTGAGTGAACAATGTGGGTATTGCGAAGAGAGGCGTCCGCTCTTTTATGCAAACGGCAGCAGTTACAGTGTTGCGTTGAGGGGATCGATGTCATTAAATGGCTTAAAGAAGATGATAATGAAATCTGAAAACACAGGTGAGCTTGGTGTGGCATCTGGAAGAGGAAGGAGTGCTATCCTAATAGAAGTTATTGACGAGATTGCTATTGCTGTAACTGACCATGCAGCAGTCACCCCAGGCAATGGTAGTGCTCGTGCAGTGTCACGAGAATTGTTCACCCCATGAAAAAAATGTCCAAATGTGTGTGAAATCTTATGGGACTTAACTGTTAAGGTCATCAGTCCCTAAGCTTACACACTACTTAACCTAAATTATCCTAAGGACCAACACACACACACCCATGCCCGAGGGAAGACTCGAACCTCCGCCGGGACCAGCCGCACAGTTCATGACTGTAGCGCCATAGACCCATGATCAACAGCACGAATCCGAAGCAATATTCTGAATTTGTTCTGCGGTTTCTGGTATGGACCAACTTATGGGATATGGCCGGCAATATTCAGTGGAGTGATGAAGCACACTGTACACTACAGGGTGCAGTGAATACGCAAAACTGCCGAATTTGGGGTACTGTTAAACAATGTGTTGTGCATGAACAGTCATTGCACTTGACGTATGTGACTGTGTGGTGTGAATTCACAAGCACTTTTATTCTCGGATCGTTCGTCTTCGAACATAATACGTGCAGAGGACCTGTCAGGTGTACCGTAATGTCTGCACGCTATAGAGACCTTGTACGGCATGTGACTCTTGCTTTTGAAATGCATAGCTGTGTGGAAACCACTGTTTTCATGCAAGATGGGGCGCCACCTCATGTCGCTCGTCCAGAAAGATCTGCTTAATACATCTTCCACGAATGTATTATCTCCAGAGGTTTCCCAGATGCGTGGCCTGCAAGAACACCTGATCTGTATCCAAGTGACTTTTGGCTGTGGGAATATCTAAAAGAACGCGTTAACCGGGGACACGTTCCGTTTCTACCTGATTTAAAGGCCAGTATACAGGAATAGGTTTCTTACAAGGGAACCTCCCCATCGCACCCCCCTCAGATTTGGTTATAAGTTGGCACAGTGGATAGGCCTTGAAAAACTGAACACAGATCAATCGAGAAAACAGGAAGAAGTTGTGTGGAACTATGAAAAAAATAAGCAAAATATACATACTGAGTAGTCCATGGCAAGATAGGCAACTTCAACGGCAGTCTGAGCTCAGGAGCGCCGTGGTCCCGTGGTTAGCGTGAGCAGCTGCGGAGCGAGAGGTCCTTGGTTCAAGTCTTCCCTCGAGAGAAAAGTTTAATTTTTTATTTTCAGACAATTATTATCTGACAAACTCTTATGTTTTCATCACTTTTTGGGAGTGATGATCACATACACAAGAAAACCTAAATCAGGCAAGGTAGAAGAATCTTTTTACCCATTCGCCAAGTGTGCAAGCTAGGTGGGTCGACAACATATTCCTGTCATGTGACGCACATGCCGTCACCAGTGTCGTATAGAATATATCAGACGTGTTTTCCTGTGGAGGAATCGGTTGACCTATGACCTCGCGATCAAATGTTTTCGGTTCCCATTGGAGAGGCACGTCCTTTCGTCTACTAATCGCACGGTTTTGCGGTGCGATAGCAAAACACAGACACTAAACTTATTACAGTGAACAGAGAAGTCAGTGAACGAACGGACAGATCACAACTTCGCGAAAATAAAAAAATTAAAATTTTCACTCGAGGGAAGACTTGAACCAAGCACCCCTCGTTCCGCAGCTGCTCACTCTAACCACGGGACCACGGCGCTCCTATGCTCACACGCTCCTCAATGTTGCCTATCATGCCCATGGACTACTCAGTTTGTATATTTTGCATATTTTTTTCATAGTTCCACACAACTTCTTCCTGTTTTCTCGATTGATCTGTGTTCAGTTTTTCAAGGCCTATCCACTGTGCTAACTTATAACTAAATCTGAGGGGGGTGCGATGGGGAGGTTCCCTTGTTATATTCCACCGGAAATGCTGTAAGCAACTGTTATCACGTCGTTTTACGGATACAGCATCTCGTCGAGGCCTCCGGTGCTCATACTGAACAAATTGTCTAAGTGACAGTTAATAATAACATCAACATTATGCCTTTCTCATTTGTTTGACCTTTTCTGCCCAAGTCCCATTCATCATCCATTACATACGGAAATACTCCTGTAAGTCTGTCTTGCATTCACAGTACCACATTTGCAGCTGGTGGCCAAAACAGGACCTGTCAGGTGTACCGTAATGTCTGCACGCT
This sequence comes from Schistocerca nitens, assembly GCF_023898315.1. Taxonomy (NCBI): domain Eukaryota; kingdom Metazoa; phylum Arthropoda; class Insecta; order Orthoptera; family Acrididae; genus Schistocerca; species Schistocerca nitens. Next base: position 364,591,677 of record NC_064621.1, read on the forward strand.
ATAGAGACCTTGTACGGTATGTGACTCTTGCTTTTGAAATGCATAGCGTGTGGAAACCACTGTTTTCTTGCAAGATGGGGCGCATCCTCATGTTGCTCGTCCAGAAAGCGTAAATCGGTTCCGCATTAACGCATTAGAATATCTACCAAGTTTCGGAGTCATACGATGGTTAAAGCCCACACTGGACCGTGATGTTGTAATATTCGAGTTCACGACTTGTTAGATAATCGTTGCTGGTGATTTGACAAAGAACCCAATCAGTGCGAGGTCGCAAAAGACGAATGATGTTTGCGGCGTTTGGCGCCCCACATATTGTCTACCATGCAACCACGACATTGGCTACTGATGGCAACAGGGGCGCGCTTGGAGGTATTCGTTGTGTGTGTGAGAGAGAGAGAGAACAGCAAGAGGCTACAGAGAGTAATTGAGCTGCTTAGTCAAAAAAAATGGCTCTGAGCACTATGGGACTCAACTGCTGTGGTCATAAGTCCCCTAGAACTTAGAACTACTTAAACCTAACTAACCTAAGGACAGCACACAACACCCAGCCATCACGAGGCAGAGAAAATCCCTGACCCCGCCGGGAATCGAACCCGGGAACCCGGGCGTGGGAAGCGAGAACGCTACCGCACGACCACGAGATGCGGGCGCTGCTTGGTCGACGAGTAACTCACAACAGTGCTATAGTGCTAGTGATGGTGACACAAAACAGGGCATTATATTGCATTACATCTACAACAACAGTTACCGAAGTTGACATTTCGTCAGAAAGAAACCCAAGGAATTTCGCAGTGAGAAAGAAATGGCAAATGATGTATTATATCTACTGTGCGAACAGTGCTTATGAGGAGTAAATAATAACGATATGTGCTTAACAAGTGAAACGGTGTAACAGATATCGAGCCATGTAGTTCGTCATCCATGTCGGATTGGGAGCCAAAATTATGTGCCAGGAAGATCATCTGCACCATAGTAAAAAAAATAATTATGACTTCTAATAAGTCCACAGCGATATGACCGTGTAGTACATAAGAAAAAGTACGTATGTTAAAGAGAGAAGAAGGCGCACTTATTTCCTCTCCCGTGCCAACCTCTTCATCTCACAATAGCAGTTGCGTCCTACGTTCACAATTATTTGCTGGATATATTCCAATCTCTGCTTTCCTCTACAGTTTTTATCCTCTATAGCTTCTTCTAATACCATGGAAGTTATCCCGTGATGTCTTAACAGATGCCCTGCCATCCTGTACCTTCTCCTTGTCAGTGCTTTCCACAAATTCTTTTTGTTCCTTTCCTCGCCGATTCTCTGGAAAACCTCGTCATTTCTTACCTTAACGGTCCACCTAATTTTCAACATTCTTCATCTCAAACGCTTCGATTCCCTTCTTTTTTGGTTCTCCCGCAGTCCTTGTTTTACTACCATACAATGCTGTGCTCCAAAAATACATTTTTAGAATTTTCTTTCTCAATTTAAGTCCTATGTTTGACGCTAATAGACTTCTCTTGGCCAGGAATGCCCTTTTTACCGGTCTAGTCTGCTTTTTTTGTCCTCCTTGCTCCGTCCGTCATGGTTTATTTTGCTGCCTAGGTAGCAGAATTCCTTAACTTCATCTCCTTCGTGATCACCAATCCTGATGTTAAGTTTCTCGCATCTCTTATTTCTACCACTTCTCATTACTTTCGTCTATCTTGGATTTACTCTCAATCCACATTCTGTACTGATTAGACAGTTCATTTCATTCAGCAGATCCTATAATTCTTCTTCACTTTCACTGAGGATAGCAAAGTCATCAACGAATCTTGTTATTGATTTCCTTTCGCCTTGAATTTTAATTCCACGCTTAAATCTTTCTTTTATTTATCATACACATCAAATTGCACGCGACATGGATTACAGTGATTTCCAGGGAAGCAGTGGATGGTTGCGTAATTTCTAACAGTGCTACAGAATTGGAAGACGTAAGGTAATGAAATTCCAAACAAAGCGTCAACTTGACGATGCGCAGAAAACTTCAGAATCGGCCCGAAAATTTTTAGATGAGATAAACTAACTAATTCGATCATCCAGTAAGGAACTTGATTTCAACTCAGACCAATCGGGATTTGAAGCGGGAATGCGTATGAAAGGAACCCTGGAAACCAGAGGTACTAAGAGAGTTGTATCAAGATTAACTAAAATCAATGCCTTACAGCAGTCATATAGAATTATGCCGACTGTTAATCTGGATGGTAAATTGACTAGAAAGTTATTTAATGCGCTGCGAGAAGTTAGAGGTGCTATGCCCCCTACGATTCTGTCTCGTGTGGTGATACTGCAAGGGCAGAAGGGAATATGAACGTCAAAGCAAGCGAGAGTGGAAAAATGGGCGTAAGAGAACTATAGCTATGGTATGAGCACTCGTTCTGGCCAATAGCGAGTCAAAATAACTTGCTTTTGCTTGATTCCTGGTTTGCGTATAAAAATGATACTCCTTTAGAGAAAACTATCACTCCCGAAAACAGTTCGTACCACCTGGAGCCCCTGGACAAATTCAGCCTCTGGATGTTTTTCTTCTCACGATAAGCTCCACGACAGACTGCTTCGCATTCGGTTGCATGCCATCACATTCCATCACTTCTCATCACCCCGTTACACCAATATGATTCCATATGCACTCTTTAAGAGCCGATACCTAGCTGAACGTCGTGCACCGTTTGTAACCCCCAAGGAGTTCGCCTTCGATCTTACTGGTGTGAACCTCTGTGATCACTGTGGCTCGCCATTTATGATTCGGTGTTCGTGGTGCAAGTTAATGGTTTGCTTTGAAGATTTCTTGAATGTTATCGATGTCCATTTTGTGAAGTGTAATACATGCATCCCTCCCACAGTGCAGGCACCTTAACGGTGCTTCATGCCTCCGCGAAAGCGGAAGTCACGCGCAGGCGTAAAGATCGCTAACATGTTGTTCGCAATTGTAACTGAAACTGTCTTAGGTATTGCCGTGCTTAAAAAGGATCCTAACCGCAACACTTGTAGAATAAATATTTCTGAGACCAGTTAAGTACAAAACAAGAACACAGCAGACAGCTGTTAGCTAGGTAACATGGCTGCAATCAAAAACAAACTACTGGCTGAAGCCTTCCATCAGGCCTATGGAGCAGATCAATCAATCTACAGTTGGTAGACTGTAGTTGATGTACTATTCCAGTCCCCGTTACTGGTGATCAGAGCCGAGCACGACATAACGGTTTTTATATACTAAGTATATACTAAGATGGTATCTGTTCTTTCGGACATGTCCGAAAGAACAGATACCATCGGTGACCATGCAGCTCGTTAGAATGAAATTACAATGAAATGAACACCACTAGCTGCTTACAGGCGTTGACATGCGTCAACGGGGACAGATGAAAATGTGTGCCCCGACCGGGACTCGAACCCGGGATCTCCTGCTTACATGGCAGACGCTCTATCCATCTCATCCACCGGGGACACAGAGGATAGCGCGCCTACAGGGATTTGTCTCTGGCACGCCTCCCGCGAAACCCACATTCTCAACGTATTTTCCCGCACTATATTCGTAGTGCCCCCTCCCATTATACTCATTACTCGCGGCGCGTTGCCGATTCCCGTAAGAGTTCGGGCACTGTTTGTGTATTCGCACAGAAGAAGAATATGGTCAAGTGGCCGATGAGCCTTAGCTACATATATACTAAGAGTGTATCTGTTCTTTCGGACATTGAGAAAAAATTCATTTGCAATATAACTGTTACAATTTTTCAAAATATTTTCGACGAGCACTTATTCATGTTTCCATCCTTCGAAGACACCTGAGTCAAGCTTCTGTACGGAAGTTACTTGGAGCACTGTTTTAGTCGCGACAGCCTCTTCATCGGATGAACAACATTACCCATCATTTTTTTCTTCGTCTTTTGGAACAGGAAGAAGTCGCAGGGGGCCAGGTGAAGTGAATAGAGTAGATACAGTAACAAACGTACTTTTACTGCTCCGGGAAGTTCATTGTTATGGCTTTCGTGAGTGCGGAGACATTGTCGTGATGCAGAAGAAGGTGCCCACTCTTCGTCTCTGGGTTCTGCGACCTCTGTGTGCCGAAGACTTCCGGCAGATATTCAGTCGCATACCACTCAGCATTGACTGTGCCACGCGTGTCCAAGGATACAGGTCAAATATGACCCCTCTTAGTGGAGAAAGTCGCCACCGTCTTCTTTTCAGAGCTCCTCCGAAATTTCATCGGGGAGTTCTTCACTCGGAAAGCACGTACTGAAGAGCGCCTCTTCGTATCCTGCTCATAATGGTCTTTCCATGTTTCATCGCCTGTGACAATATTGTGTCTTTGGACCGCTCTTAGTCGAATTTTTCAAGCATATGACGACAGCAATCCATTCTTGTGTGGTTCTGAACTTCTGTCGGCGAATGTGCCACCCAACTTTCACGTCTCTTGGTTAGGCCTAAATGATCGTGCACAATAGTCTGTGTCGCAGTAGATCCAATGTAGTCCCTTCAATATAACAACAAGGATCACATTCAACTATTTTCTCAGAGCATTAACGTTTTCTTGGGTCACTGACGTTGCTGGTCGACCGGGACAAAATTCATCTTCAAGAAACTCTGGAGTCTCTGAAACTTTTGGAAAACAATTTTCCAATGGTGACCCAACAACGGACCAGCTCACCAAAAAAAATTTATTTATTTATTTTTTTTTTTTTTTAGTCGTGATATGTCATTGCACATAAGTCGCAGCGTGACTGACCCGTCTTGCACTATATCTGACACAGCACTCGTCGTTCGCAGCATGGTTTGAAATCCAGTTGTGGCAGATAAAACATTCTTCCTAGAATGTATCTTGACAGTTCAATTAATTATTTGCATAGCTCCAGCTTGCTAGGTATAGTGCGAAAGCAACTCATTTTTAGATTGTGATGCAAAAAGAGACATCCAGAGTTGCAACTAAAACGGATGTTTATTTAGTCGGTGGGTGGTTTCGGGCTGTTTATTTAGCCGGTGACCAGCTTCGAGCTACGTCCATTCTCAATCAAGCCAATGTTTGTCAAGCAAAAGGTCAATCAAAGTAGCGGTAAAGAAAGTGCCTACATATGCGTACGGTCCCAACCAACGTTCTTTAACGAACGTTAGTTGGGACTGTACGTACATATAAGCACTTTGTTTACTGCTGTTTTGACGGACATTTTACTTGGCAGACATTGATTCATTTGAGAATGGCCGGTCACCTACTAAATAAACATCCATTTAATGGCAACTCTGGCTGTCTCTTTTTGCATCGTAACTAATTGTTTATTTATTTATCTGCATGCATTTATTTCATCTAGCAAGATTAACAAGATTAGGTCCTTGAGAGCATCTCTGGTACCTAAGCAGACATCCTTAGTGGGGCAACATTACAATTTGTATGTTGTTGTTGTGGTCTTCAGTCCTGAGACTTTTTTGATGCAGCTCTCCATGCTACTCCATCCTGTGCAAGCCTCTTCATCTCCCAGTACCTACTGCAGCCTACATCCTTACAATTTGTATGGCACATAATAATTTATGTTAATAATAATTACTATAAAAATGATCATAATATCAATATATTTTTACGTAGTAATGACTATATGGAGTTTGAGAAATGGCAGTTTTGTTAACATTGTATTAAGAAATTTGCGCATTATGTTCTTCTCAAATGTGACTAATGAATTCTAACAGAATCGTATATCAACAGTACAGAAGGAATTGCTATGGAGAAGAAGCTGACTGATAAGACGAAGAGCGAGGATTATAGGGTAAGAAGAGTAGATGAGATGAAAGTAAGAAAACAAATAGAAAGGGATGGGCAGAGCATACATAGTTTATACTGTGACAGAGATATTGGTCCCCCGTTGGACAGAAAGAAAACAGGTGATATAAGCCGAGAGAGGAGGATCAAATAAAGCTTTAACCTCGTCTTAAACGCAGAGGGGATTAGAGTAAGACGCAGACTAGGGTGTAATTAGTTCAGCAGCCGTGTGGCTGAAGTGGACAAGAAAATGAAGGAAGATTTATTGTTATTCAACATGGACGTATTCGATCTGCCACACTGTTTGGTTGTTAATCGGATAAATCACTGTTTACTATGACATTATAAATTAAAGATCCCGCTGTGATTAGTTGCGAGACATAATGTAAATGCAGTTTTCGCCGAGGTCTAAAGGAGTGCAGTGGATGAGATATGAAATAACACCCAGGGTGTCTCACACATTTAGGGTCAAAATTTTATGTATGGTAGATGCTCCTAAACTGAGCATTATAAAATACGGAATCAAAGATCTGGAATGAATATTTCAGATCGGTGAAAGTCGTAAACGATAAAGGCATTTGAGGCACGTGTACGTCAACACCTCAGGTGTTATAACAAACATTTGCCCACCTCTTCGATGTTGGTGGCAGTTCCCTAAAAAACATTGCATAATCCGTCCGTGATAAGTCCTCGGTGTAGTGTATCTATTACTGTGCATGACTGGCGAAGAAGGAGAACTAACCGCTACAGGAACTTTCAGACACAAGCCGACCGAATGTACACAGAAAAGTTTCGCAACAGTTTGTATTCTAAATGGAAACCGTGTATAACAATGGAAAGAAACTTACGGGAAAATCCAGAATGAGATTTTCACTCCGCAGCGGAGTGTGCACTGATATGAAACTTCCTGACAGATTAAAACTGTGTGCTGGACTGAGACTCGAACTCAGGACCTTTGCTTTTCGCAGGCAAGTGTTCTACCATCTGAGCTACCCAAGCACGACTCGCGCCCCTTCCTCACAGCTTTATTTCTGCCAGTATCTCGTCTCCTACCTTCCAAACTTCGCAAAGCTCTCCGCTGCCCGCGAAAGGAAAAGGTCCCGAGTTCGAGTCTCGGTCCGGCACACAGTTTTAATCTGCCTGGAAGTTTCTTACGGTAAAATCGTTTGTTCAAGCCTTGTATTAAGGCCCACTCAATATGCTCTTAAATCGCAGTTTATCATTTTGTAAACACAGATATTACGTACACGGCAAAAGAAATTTGAAACCTGTTTAAACAAAAAGATCACAGTGAGGACGAATTGTTTGTGTCAAACGCTTCTCAAACAGCCCGTAAACTAACCTCGTCGCTGCTTGTGGTGTACGCTCCAGAGTCTCGCCTCTTTGAAGGGACTGGCCCTGTCTCTCCGGCCGCTGCATAGTACGTCCTGTAGTGATTCAGTCCGAAGAAGTCAGCAGACCCTAAAATAAAAAAAAAGAACGTAAGGTTTATAGATTATCTCTCCAGAGTCAATGCAACAGAACATTTACCCTACCATTTTAAGTACTTAGCACGAACAGCAGATCACGATAAACAACCAGAGTAGCTCCAAGAAACGCGAGAGATTACGAGGTAGAATCCAAAATTTTCGGGACTGGTGCTGCCATCTGGAAAATACGAGTAGTAGATATTTGCACTGCTAGGTGGCGAGAGCTGCATAATTGATGAGTGAGTGTGGTGAGTGGCATTCAACTGGGAGGACGTGTTGCGTGTCAAATGGTTCAAATGGCTCTGAGCACTATGGGACTTAACTTCTGAGGTCATCAGTCCCCTAGAACTTAGAACTACTTAAACCTAACTAACCTAAGAACATCATGCACATCCATGCCCGAGGCAGGATTCGAACCTGCGACCGTAGCGGTCACGCGGTTCCAGACTGAAGCGCCTAGAACCGCTCGGCCACACAGGCCGGCTGATCGTGTCCACAGTTATTTCCATAATACTCTGTGTTTGGTGTGTGGCGATTTTATGATGGATCCGCGAACAGAACAGCGCGTGTGTATCAAATTCTGTGCGAATCTCAGGAAAAATGTTACAGAGACCCTTGCAATGATTCAACAAGTGTTTAGGGGACAGAGCATGAGCCATACATGTGTGTTTGAGTGGCATGCTCGGTTCAGGGTCGGCCGTACAGATGTCGAAGATGATGCTCACACTGGAAGGCCCGTTAGCCGCACAACGCCAGACACTGTTGCCAAACTTCAACAATTGGTTCGTGTGGATCGACGTCGAACCATTCAAGACCTTGCGGATGAAGTGGGTATTGGTTATGGGACATGTGAACGAATGTTGACTGATGAATTGGGCATGCATTGTGTCGCCACAAAATTTGTGCCAAGGATCTTGACTACCGATCAGAAGGCACAGCGTGTTGAAGTGTGCGCAGACCTTCGTCAGACCGTATCTGATGATCCAACCTTCTTGTCATGGGTTATCACCGGCGACGAGAGCTGGATTTACGGTTATGACCCAGAGACAAAGCAACAATCGTCCCAGTCAAAGAGCCTGGACTCTCCATGACACAAAAAAACGAGATAGGTGAAGAGCAAATTGAAGAGCATGATCATCATTTTCTTTGATACCTAGGGAATTGTGCACAAAGAATTCATCCCACCCAACCAAACAGCGAATTCCGCGTACTGCTGTGACGTTTTGTGATGGCTCCGTGAAAACGTGCGGCGGTGACGGCCCTAACTTTGGCGTCAAGAGAACTGGCTGCTGCATCACGACAACGCGCCAGGACCTTTTTGGCAAAAAACAACATGGCGGTTGTACCTCACCCACTGCACTCGCCAGATTTGGCGCCATGCGACTTCGCGCTATTCCCAAAACTGAAACTCAAGTTGAAAGGCCGTCGGTTCGACACTCCAGAGAGGATTTACGAAGCATCGCTGGCGGTGATAAACACCCTCAAAGAACAGGACTTCCTGAAAAAGTTTGACCAGTGGCAGAAGCGCTGGGACCATTGTGTATGTGCAGATGGGAACTACTTCGAGGGTGATGGTGACCATTAGTCCAAAGGTAAGGTTTTGCAACAGATGGCAGCACCAGTCCCGAAAATTTTGGATAGCACCTCGTATACTTTCATGTAATATTTGTGAGACGTATGCAGCACACAAGCGGTGTACTTCTTTCCTTGTTTATTTAGCCCTAAGCGTTATGTATTAGCGCATTTTATACAAGAGTGACCAGGTGTGGATCGAATCCCGTCGCCCCTCTTAAACCGTTGATATGATGTCATTCCCTCACAGTCCTCGTTGTTATGCTCTTTGATACATTGGGTCCCTAGTTCTGAAGATGGAAGACCGAGACTTTGGTGCTGAATATCGGCTCGCTGCCAATCTTAGCGAATAAAAAGGTTGTTGCACTATCTGTTGGAGGGGCAGAGCTAGTCTCCTTTCGCGCCCGGATCTCCTTCTAAAGCTGTAAGAGGAAAAGTTGTGTTCTCAGGCGCTTTTTCGTTCAGTGTCAGGATAACGTTGGCACAATCCACAAAAAGCTACGATATTAAAACATAAAAGTAGAATTTACAAGATTCCGAGGTAGACGCCGCACATGGGATTTCTTCCCTTTGTTTCATGGTAGTAAGCGGTTGTCTAAGCGGTTGATTATCCTTACATAGCGAGTAAGGCGTTTGAATTAAGTGTTGAATCTTTTTTTCTTGCGTCATCAGTGTTCTGTCTGGGTTGATGCGGCCCGCAACGAATTCCTCTCCTGTGCCAAACTCTCCATCTCAGAGCTGCAATTGTACCCAGCGTCCTCAGATATTCGTTGTGTGTATTCCAGCTTCTGTCTACCTCTCCAGTTTTTACCCTCTTACATCTTCCTTTAGTACCACGGTGCCTATTCTATGATGTCTTTACACGTGTCCTATCATTCCACCTAATTTTCAACATTCTTCTGTAGCACCACATCTCAGACGCTTCGGTTTTCTTCTTTTTCGGTTTCCCACAGTCCATTGTTTCACTACCATAAAATGCTGCGCTCCAAACATTCATTCTCAGAAATTTCTTCTCAAATTAAGGACGATGTTTGATACTAGTAGATTTCTGTTGTCCAGGAAGACAGTTTTTGCCTGTGCTAGTCTGCTTCATCTGTCACAGTTTATTGTCCTTTCAAGTGAAAAGCGTCCGGCTGTAGCCAGCCTGGCGTTTCATTTTCATTAAGAACTTGAATTAATTCCACGACGTGATACGCAGAGTTTCTGTTTTCGATAGAGTAATGCGTGTATAATGTCTTACTTGATTTGTATATGGGGCAGGAATGAAGACTGCGGAAGTACCCTTTCCGTTTCTTTGGTAAGGCTTTCTTCCGCAGTGAGTCTGTATGTATTTCCTGGTCTAACGGCCGAACTGTGGCCAAGGCGGTTTCGTTAGGGCGTCAAAGCGGAGGTTAGGACTGGGCCCCGAAACTGATCGGTGCTTGGGACATCGTGTACCACTGGCCGGCTGCCGTTTCGTTCTCTTAGCACAGGTGGGCAGTCGGCAAGCGCCATTTGAGAGGATTAACGTTTCACCGTCTTCGTTCGATCTTCCCTATCTGTTCTGTTAATCCACTCTGGTTAGGGCCCCAGACTATTGAGCAATATTCAACAATCAGTCGAAAAAGTGTTTTGTAATCCACTCCTTCAGTGGATGAATTACATTTCCATAAGATGCTTCGAATGAATCTCAGTATTTCCTACAATATACCCTTAGATGGACACCATGTTAAAACGTGGTACCTCCTACGAAGCTGAGATAAAACAATACACTTATCGAAAAAAGGGCTTCCTCCCACAATAGGTCGACAAATCACGATCAAGACAGCTTGACTTATTTGTGTTTATACACTACAGGCCATTAAAATTGCTACGCCACGAAGATGAAGTGCTACAGATACGAAATTTAACCGACAGGAAGAAGATGCTGTGATATGCAAATGATTAGCTTTTCAGAGCATTCACACAAGGTTGGCGCCGGTGGCGACACCTACAACGTGCTGACATGACGAAAGTTTCCAACCGATTTCTCATACACAAACAGCAGTTGACCGGCGTTGCCTGGTGAAACGTTGTTGTGATGCCTCGTGTGAGGAGGAGAAATGCGTACCATCACGTTTCCGACTTTGATGAAGGTCGGATTGTAGCCTATCGCGATTGCGGTTCATCGTATCGCGACATTGCTGCTCGCGTTGGTCGAGATCCAATGACTGTTAGCAGAATATGGAATCGGTGAGTTCAGGAGGGTAATACGGAACGCCGTGCTGGATCCCAACGGCCTCGTATCACTAGCAGTCGAGATGACAGGCATCTTATCCGCATGGCTGTAACGGATCGTGCAGCCACGTCTCGATCCCTGGGTCAACAGATGGGGACGTTTGCAAGACAACAACCATCTGCACGAACAGATGGCTCTGAACACTATGGGACTAAACACCTATGGTTATCAGTCGCTGCACGAACAGTTCGACGACGTTTGCAACAGCATTGAATATCAGATCGGAGACCATGGCTGCGGTTACCCTTGACGCTGCACCACAGACAGGAGCGCCTGCGTTGGTGTACTCAACGACGAACCTGTGTGCACGAATGGCAAAACGTCATTTTTTCGGATTAATCCAGGTTCTGTTTACAGCATCATGATGGTCGCATCCGTGTTTGGCGACATCGCGGTGAAGCGTGTATTCGTCATCGCCATACTGGCGTATCACCCGGCGTGATGGTATGGGGTGCCATTGGTTACACGTGTCGGTCACCTCTTGTTCGCATTGACGACACTTTGAACAGTGGACGTTACATTTCAGATGTGTTACGACCCGTGGCTCTACCCTTCATTCGATCCCATCGAAACCCCACATTTCAGCAGGATAATGCACGACCGCATGTTGCAGGTCCTGTACGGGCCTTTCTGGGTACAGAAAATGTTCGACTGCTGCCCTGGCCAGCACATTCTCCAGATCTCTCACCAATTGAAAAGTCTGGTGAATGGTGGCCGAGCAACTGGCTCGTCACAATACGCCAGTCACTACTCTTGATGAACTGTGGTATCGTGTTGAAGCTGCATGGGTAGCTGTACCTGTACACGCCATCCAAGCTGTGTTTGACTCAATGCCCAGGCGTATCAAGGCCGTTATTACGGCCAGAGGTGGTTGTTCTGGGTACTGATTTCTCAGGATCTATGCACCCAAACTGCGTGAAAATGTAATCACTTGTCAGTTCTAGTATAGTATATTTGTCCAATGAATACTCGTTTATCATCTGGATTTCTTCTTGGAGTAGCAATTTTTATGGCCAGTAGTGTAGTTCATGATCTTATCCATTAATTTATAACACTTTTAAAGCAATTATGTCAGTACACGACTAAACTACGAAAGTGTTTTTCGTAATGAAATAATGAGTCAGTGTTGAATTGTTGGTTAGCTACAGTACTCACCTCTAAGGTACTCGATCTCTTCCTGTGTAAAAGTTGGTAGCCTTGAGCGGGGTCTGCCCTCCGCTTCGCTATTGGCGTCTACCCTCTGTCGGACAACTGCCGGATAATCCCCATCTTCACTGAAGATCGGATGTGCGAAGATTCCATCCTACAGAAAAGCAAATGTTACTTGTTATCGTCACAACCACCAAACTTAATGATTAAGGGATTGATAATTTAGTATGGATGCCATTTTATTTGCATGATATTGACTAAGATGCAGAAAACTGTTTGTGTTTAGCCATATGTACGTGGTTCTGTAATAATAAGAGTCCATTTTTAATGATTCCATCTATACTCTAACCAATAGTTGAGAGCATAAAGGTCGTAAAACAACCTTCACACTATACTTACTTCAAACTGCATGTATCTGTCGACTGCCTCTAAGTCCTCAGTAGAATTACTAGCTGGTTCTATGTTCTGAATGTTAAGCGTGATTCCAACACTGCCTGAAACGTAATATGAGTAAATTAACGACATTCTCCAGCAATCATAATGTCTGTACCAGGATGAAAACAAGAGTCTACTATTAAAATACACCGTCCAGTCACGTTAATGTGAACTACTCCTGCGTTCGACGTCAACGCACAATAACCACCCACAGTGAACAGAGGGCAGCACTGGCAGTGGAGGGCGTATAAAGAATGTTGGGGGGAGGCGGAAAACAGTGCAGCTGCTGTCTTAATGGCTTTCGGGCCAGGGGTGGAATCATTTCCGAAACGGCGAAGTTTGTAAACTGTTTGCATTCCACCGTGTTTAAAGAACACCTTGCATGGCAAAATGACGCTATCCAAAACAGGCGTAGGTGCAACTGTGGTGCAGCATGAGCGTAAACGACGGCTGTTGAAATGTTTACGGTTGAAAAGACGTGCAGCCGTTGAACAACTGACCGTCCAGATGAACCAAGCTACCGGCCGCTGTGGCCGAGCGGTTCTAGGGGCTTAAGTCTGGAACCGCGCTGCTGCTACGGTCGCAGGTTCGACTCCTGCCTCGGGCATGGATGTGTGTGATGTCCTTAGGTTAATTAGGTTTAAGTAGTTCTAAGTTGTAGGGGACTGATGACCTCAGATGTTAAGTCCCATAGTGCTTAGAACCATTTTAACGATTTTGAACCAAGCTGCTGCCAACAATGTCTCTGCACCCCTTAGCGAACGTTGCTGCATATGGGCCTCGGTAGCAAGCGCCTGATTCATACATCCATGCTGACTGCTTTTCACCGGCGACGAACCTGGAATTAGCACGCCAGTACCGAAAAATGGACGTCCACTGAGTGCGGCAGGTGGCCTTTTCAGATGAATCCCATTTTACGAACCATCAGACAGATGGCCGTTAGCGTGTAGGTGAAAGGTCTGGAAGCAAATAGGCTGCAACAATCGCCGGAAGGGTCCAGGACGGAGTAGGGAGCGTTATGGACTGGGGAATGTTTTCGTAGCGTTGCGTTGGTGATCTCTTCATTCTGGAAGGCACAATGGATCAACGCAGGCATGCATCTGTCCTTGGGGACCATGTCCACCCCTATAGGCAGTTCGTTTTTCCTCGGCAGAAAGGCATCTACAAGCAGGAAAATGCAACGTGTCACACTGCTCGCAGTTTACGGCATGGTTCGAAGAGCACCAGGACGATTTACTGTGCTCCCCTGGCTGCCAAACTGCCCGGGTTTAAATCCAATCGAGAATCTGTGGGATCACCTCGCTCGGGCTGTACGTACCATGAATTCTCAACCGAGAAACGTAGAGCAGCTGACCGTCTCAATGGAGTGGGCACGGCTTCACCTTCCAGAACCTCACTGACGCTCTCCGTACGCTTCTCGCAGCGATCCGCACTGCAGAAGCTGGTTATTCAGGCTTTGGACATGTGGTCGCATTAATGTGACTGGACAGTGTATTTTGGTCTTGCATAGAGGTACAGCTTTGCTATTCGAAGTTTTTGATCAGCGGTAGCAACTACATTCAAACGTGCTTTGTTTGGGAGGAAACTAGTGGAACTATTTCACGCATTCTGGGAAAAAATGGTCCCATCAGAATAACTGTTAGCAATTCCAAAATGTAATGATATAGTAGATGTCGCGTGACTAGGGCCTCCAGTTGGTTAGACCATTCGCCGGGTGCAAGTCCTTCGATTTGACACCCCTTCGGCGACTTGCGCTTCGATGGGGATAAAATTACGATGATTAGAACAACACAACACAACACCCAGTCCCCTAGCGGAGAAAATCTCCGACCCAGCCGGGAATCGAACCCGGGCACTTACGACTGACATTCCGTCGCGCTGACCACACAGCTACCGGGGACAGACATGTAATGATGTCCTTCCAGGTACGTTCTCCGCTTTCGAAGAGATCCTGTCAATTCAGATAGCTACAAAATCAGAGCTAAGCACGCTTAACACGTCCAATACCCGTCGTGTCCAGTTCACAGCTGAAGATTTTTTCCAGAATTCACTCTCAAGGGAAGATCTCTTTACAACAAAATCAAAATTATTAGGTCGTAGCTCAGAAACAGGCAGAACGTTAGCAGTGACTACAATGAAATTGTTCATTTTATCTATAGAACATAAAACATGAGAAAAATGCTATGATGTAGGTGGGTCGTAAGGAAGTTAATCTCTCAATTAGTGTGGCTCTGTTATTGCCTGTGAATCTAGATGTCACTAAATTGTGTCTAAGGAATTTATAGTCACGTTTCGAGAGCTCATAAGACAATAATTATGGCGCCCTTATTTAAAAATGTGTCTCACGTACTTCACACATAGGCCTGTGCGTAAAGACTGTGACTGGTACAGTAATTACTCCCCAGACTCTCGGTTACGGCATTAGAACTCAAAGCGACAAAAATTAAATTAAATCGGAAATGCTAGAGTCTCTTTTCGAATGTTATTTCATAATCACGGAGTTTGTCCTTCCACCAAGCGCGTAACGCATGCAGACATCAGCAGGAAATTATAACTAAAAACTGCAGAAAGAACTATTCATAAAAATGTCAATATGAGGATACCTATCGGGATGGAATTTCAGCTGAATATGTTTATAGGAAAGCAGTGGAAAAATATGGACACAGAATTTCCACCTACTTTGTAGGGACCGAATACATAATCCGACTCGTCCAAAAGCAGTGGAAAAATATGGACACAGAATTTCCACCTTTTTTGTAGGGACCGAATATATAATCCGACCCGTCCAAAAATTTCAAAGAGTAGGAATTAAAATCCATTGAGAAGAAATTAAAACTTTGAGGTTCGCCGATGACATTGTAATTCTGTCGGAGACAGCACAGGACCTGGAAGAGCAGCTGAACGGAATGGACAGTGTCTTGAAAGGAGGATATAAGATGAACATCAACAAAAGCAAAACAGGGATAATGGAATGTAGTCGAATTAAGTAGTGTTGTGTGCATACTGTAAGACCTTCAGTACACACACCATCAGATTATTTGACTTGTCGCTCTATCGAAGTAGGCGAGTGTCAGCAATATGTCTCGTGGTCTTTTCGTGGAGTGTTTATCTTCTGCCGTTAGGTCAGACGATAGAAATGCCACTTGCACGCTTAGAGTAGCAGACTGACGGCGACCAACTTTAAACAGAACTTGATTAAATTTCACACACATTTATTAAAATAATAACAAGCATAAACATTACATAACTTGATTCTGGATGCTACTTACAATTGACAATCTGAAGTTCCTTTGGTCTTGGTACGTTAATCTTATTCTCACATATCTCTGATACTTGACAAAGTGTCTATACATTTATCTTCATGGCTATGTACAGGAATATGATAATCTTCTTAGGTGCTGACTGAAACTTGACTATAGACTGGTACAGACTAATGCAGACTGGTGCAGACAAATGCAGACTGACTAATCGGAGGTCTGTACACTCGTTATAATACCTCGCGCGTTCAGCTATCACTGCGCGAGTGTGATCCGCGAGGAGAAAAGGTTCTACGTTAGCAGAAATCTTATTGGCTGCGTTACATATTAATACGCGGATCGGCGGAAGCATAATTTGGTCCGTCTCTAAGGCAGTGCCATCTCGTAGTGCGGAGATGGACGAGCGCTGCGCCTGCGCTGTTGTGCTTAGCGGGGCGCGCTCTAGGGGGAAAGTTGTGTACGCGCTGACTACGCGGAACTATGTACACAACAAGCAGTAAATGTGTTTTGCTATTTGGGGAGCAAAATAACTGAGGATGGTCGGAGTAGAGGAGATATAAAATGTAGACTGGCAATGGCAAGGAAGGCGTTTCTGAAGAAGAGAAATTTGTTCACATCGAGTATAGATTTAAGTGTCAGGAAGTCATTTCTGAAAGTATTTATATGGAATGTAGCCATGCATGGAAGTGAAACGTGGACGATAAATAGTTTAGACAAAAAGAGAATAGAAGCTTTCGAAATGTGGTGCTACAGAAGGATGCTGAAGATTAGATGGGTAGATCACGTAACTAATGAGGAGGTACTGAGTAGAATTGGGGAGAAGATAAATTTGTGGCACAACTTGACTAGAAGAAGGGATCGGTTGGTAGGACATATTCTGAGGCATCAAGGGATCACCAATTTAGTATTGGAGGGCAGTGTGGAGGGTAAAAATCGTAGAGGGAGACCAAGAGATGAATACACTAAACAGATTCAGAAGGATGTAGGTTGCCGTAGGTACTGGGAGATGAAGAAGCTTGCACAGGATAGAGTAGCATGGAGAGCTGCATCAAACCAGTCTCTGGACTGAAGACCACAACAACATGTTCCATTACAACCACAGATACCCGCAGACCTTTTGAGCAAAAGAAGTTTTTCCCAGTAACTGAAAAATCAAGTAGCAAAAAGTCACTGGAGCTGATGGGAAGGAGCTCTGCTCTGAGTCACTCTTATACGTCTGCTTCAGAACGCTGCAAATTTTTTTCTTTTAATTTATTGGTATATGGCGTACGTATCGTGCAGATAGTTCAGTATTACAAATATGATACATCCGATGATTAAAGGACGTGAGTAAGGACATACACAACATATAACAGGTATAACAAGTCACTTTAATACATTATAGTAACTGACAACAAATATAATTCTTTCAGATTATTGAAGAAGAAAGGTAAAGAAGAACAGTAAAAATACATTAACTTAATCTGAAATTATAATTTTACCTATTCTTCTAGTTACACGCTGGATCTCATACGATAACGATTGCACAATATGTAGCTACTGCACTGTAGACCAACAGTACAAAAATTCTCCGTCTAAGAGGCATTCGATTATAAATGCAGGTTACAATCTCTTAAAAAACCCATGTTGATTGAATTAATTGTTGCATTTTCTGGTGTAGGTATAGTGGTAATACTAATGAAAAATTTGTGCTCCATTTTTCCCATCGTCCTCCACAGAGGAACTTGATAGTTTCGACATCACACACACGAAAGGAATAGACCATTTAAGTCAACTATTTTAGTTGAGTCGCACGAAATATTCTGGGAGTTTCCGGGCCCATTCTGTGAAGGTGACTTGAGAAGTTCCAGTGATGGAAGTGCATCATTTTAATGAAGGCAGTTAGGTGCCGTCTGCCATATTTCCTAGCTGCAAATCACGATTTCATTGAGGTAAAAGTCTGAAAATTGTAATATTGGTGGCGTGTGTGTTATCACGTTGCTTCCCATTCTTTTCTTTCTGCGTGGCCTCACTGTAAGTACGAGGATGTAGTCGAAGGGACTGAAATTGAATTTGACTAAACTGGATGAAAAACAAGTACTAGAAATTTCGAAAGTTGCACACAACACGGCCTGGAAACATCTCTGCATGACTTTATCGACAATTCAGGTGGGATGGAGAGGAGTTCTTTCCTCACATCATGACCGATGATAAAGCATGGCTTTCTTATAAAATGTAGATTGATTGTCCGTTGTAAATTGTGTTCCTTGCGAGAAGTCCAGGTACTCATCTACAATAAGTGACTTGGGTGTGCTGCTATCTACAGACAGTTCTCAGAAGCTACGAATATTCTAGCATTGTATTGTATTGTAGTGAACTGGGGACCTAGAAACGACAGAGACGCTTCGTCTCCGCCATAGACCTTAGTGATTCATAACCCCACAACAGGATACAGCAGTCCACTCACCCCACCGCCGCCCCACACCGACCCAGGGTTATTGTGCGGTTCGGCCCCCAGTGGACTCCGCCGGGAACGTCTCACACCAGACGAGTGTAACCCCAAATGTTTGCGTGGCAGAGTAATGATGGTGTACACGTACGTGGAGATAGTGTTTGCGCAGCAATCGCCGACATAGTGTAACTGAGGTGGAATAAGCGGAACATGCCCGCACAGATGGAAAACCGCCTTAAAAACCACCCACAGACTGGCCGGCACAGCGGACCTCGACACTAATCCGCCGGGCGCATTCGTGCCGGGGATCGGCACGCCTTCCCGCCCGGAAAGCAGTGCATTAGACCGCACGGCTAACCGGGTGGGCTTATATTCTAGCATAGTCGGCCATCTTCAACAGTAAATGCTTTCCTAGGCAACCACCAGAGGTTCTGATATTTGTGTGTGTATGTGTGTGTGTGTGTGTGTGTGTGTGTGTGTGTGTTGGCCAGGAATTCAATGACATATGCATAAGCACTTTCCTATTATCACATCCGGCCACGTGCACCCAGGCTGTTCCCAGAATCCTGACATCATCGTGTCTTTGCCCTGTAAAGGCCACACCCACCCCGAGCCTCCCGCCCCAAATCTATCCCCAACCCCAGCGTCCCTCCCCCTCCCCCTCTCCGCCCCCCCCCTCCGCGTCCTTGTGCCCCTCTCAGTCAATGGCGTGCAAGTTCAGCTCCACACTCTTCGAACAATTTTTTTGTGATTTGATTGCTGTCCAGCAAGAAGTGCCATCAACAGCAGCCATCAGGTGGAAAGGAGAAGGCTATCAGTAAGTACAGTATTTTGTCAATCAGTCTCAAATTATTATTATTATTATTATTGTTGTTGTTGTTGTTGTTGTTGTGTTGGCAGAAGAGCCAATACCGTGTTACGAGAGGAGGCCGAAATGCACGCGTCTTAGCTCACGTAGGCTGGCGTGAGGAGGGAAGAACTATACTGACGTGAGGTCTGGAACATGACAAGGAATTAGAATTCAGAAAGCGGACGTAATTAGTTTGATACTTAACTTTAATGCATTAATGATGAACGTCGCTCTTGACGGTACAGGATTCACAATATTATCTGTTCAGAATACATTATAGTAACTGAATATGGCGCCTTGCTAGGTCGTAGCAAATGACGTAGCTGAAGGCTATGCTAAACTGTTGTCTCTGCAATTGAGAACGTATGTAGATAGTGAACCATCGCTAGCAAAGTCGGCTGTACAACTGGGGCGAGTGCTAGGGAGTCTCTAGACTAGACCTGCCGTGTGGCGGCGCTCGGTCTGCTATCACTGATAGTGGCGACACGCGGGTCCGACGTATACTAACGGACCCCGGCCGATTTAAAGGCTACCACCTAGCAAGTGTGGTGTCTGGTGGTGACACCACATTTATTACCATTGTGTGTGAGTGTCGTTATACTTAGGGCTTTGTTACTATTGTTACAGACGAGGACACACAGACATTGCACACATAACGGCTGAAACCTCTGGCCTCATTATCTCTGCGTGACCTGGTGTCGTTCGACTATGCAAAAGCCGCAGCAGCAGCAATGAACCACTGATCCAGTGCTGGCTGAGGACTTCCAGTGTCCTACAACACACTAACGCCTCAACAGTACCGACAACAGCAACAACAGTCACTCTAGATAACATGTCTTCCCGAAGTTTTGGATCCGGTGTTTTTCGATTATGCCGTACCACAGCGGCAGCAGCTGCCAGAACTCGAGTCTCAGCTAAGTCCTGCAGGAGTACTGTTATTTGTCAACACATACCGGTTCTAAACGCATGAATGTAGGTGTAGCACCCAACAAAGATTCTGAAGTAGTTACAGAGGTGGAAAATGCACAAGGTGTTTGTGCTAAAGTGCACTCATAGTATGAGTGGGGCTACCTGTCGTAGATCCCTCGGAAAAAACTGTGCCCAGTAGTTGGAAGAAAGCACAGGTCAGATCTGTTGTACAAGGAGAGTAGCAGAAGTGATACACAAAACTGCCGTCAAATATCCTTGACATCCATTTGTTGTAGAATCCTAGAACTTACTCTGAGCTCAGACATAATAAGGTATCTTGAACAGAACGATCTCCTCCATGTCAATCAGCATGGATCTAGAAAACACAGATAATGTGGAACACAAATCGCATTTTTCTCACATGACATCCTGAAAGCCATGGATCAAGACAGTGAGGTAGAAGCAGTATTTCGCGATTTCCGAAAAGTATTTGACTCAGTACGCCTACGATTATTATCAAAAGTATTATGGTATGGAGTAACGACAATTCCCGAAAACTGAGAGGATGTTGTAATAAGACTGAGGTGACAAAAGTCATGGGATAGCCATATGTACATATGCGGATAGCGGTAGTGTCGCATACACAATGGCGTACACACAGGGCAACGACAAGATGATATCAGGATTATGGGAATGGCCTTGGTGCATGTGGCCAGTTGTCATGACATGGAAGTACTGATATTCATGTCAGTCAATTCCTGGACAGGAACTGCTACCTGGCCACATGGCGCCGCCCTGTTCCTATCGCTGTATGCAAAGTGTTTATCTTACATGCATTGAGGTAATGTTCTATGAGATGCCACTCAGCATCATACAGACACCAAAACTGAAATTTGTTTTAGAATTAACAAGGCCAAAATAAGGCCGAGAGAAAGCCGCACGTTCCTCTGCATTGGCTTCCGACAGGGCTCTGACCGATGGGCGTTGCCCAACCGACTGATCGACAAGAAAAACCGGCCGGTCAGTCGGCCAACAAGCCTAAAGCCGTCGGCACATGGACCGTGCTGTCGAACGTTAACGTTGAGCGTGCCAAGTTCAACGTGCTGCTGAACGCTCAGGAACGATGCGACTTGTGCATGCGGTACGTGGACCCTGACGTGGTATACGCGATCGCCACGTACTCGAGCGGCAGTTGAGGGATGTTTCTAGTTCGTAAATCACACTGTTTACTCAACGGGCGCGCGTAAAATTCCCACTTTAGCTCTATTAAAACGCACATATCCTCCATCGTCCACGAAAAGGAAAGTACCATGTCCTCTCAATAAGAACGCAGGTTTGTAAAAGTTCCATTACAAACAGTGCGGTACAAATTTGGAATACTTCTCCGCATAAGATTGTTGTGGATTGGCAGGAGAGCCAACCCAGGAATTCGAGAGGAAGCCGAAAGGCACGCGTTTTAGCTCACGCAGGCTGGCGTGAGGTCTGGAACAGGACAAGGAATTTAGACTAGAAAAAAAGGATGTAGCTGGTGGAATACTTAACTTTAATGCATTAATGTTGAACGTAGCTCTTGTCTGTACATTATTTACAATATCAATAGTAACTGAACATGGCGCCTTGCTAGGTCGTAGCAAATGACGTAGCTGAAGGCTATGCTAACTATCGTCTCGGCAAATGAGAGCGTATTTTGTCAGTGAACCATCGCTAGCAAAGTCGGTTGTACAACTGGGGCGAGTGCTAGGAAGTCTCTCTAGACCTGCCGTGTGGCGGCGCTCGGCCTGCAATCTCTGATAGTGGCGACACGCGGGTCCGACGTATACTAACGGACCGCGGCCGATTTAAAGGCTACCACCTAGCAAGTGTGGTGTCTGGCGGTGACTCCACAAAGATAAACATTATTTCATCATTCCCACATTTCGGTAAAACCCCAAGGTCAGTCTTACTTTCCTACCCAGTAGCAGAATCTTTGCAACATATGAATTACGAAGCGTAAAAGAAAAAGGAGCAAAATATCTTTATACAAGTAGCGCAAGCTGTCCTGAAGATTAAGCCAATCGAACGAAGTCACCCCTCAAAAAAAGGTGAACCTATATTTACATAACATCAAATATTATAGTATATACTTATATTAAACTAATAATAAAGTATCAGAAACGAATAAAAACGCGAATGTTAGGAAAAATATTGGAAGTGGCAAGACGCGAACTACCGCCCCAACTCAGGACAGTGACACTATCCATTACGCTAAACCAACACCACACAAGTAGGACTGACCTTGGGGTTTTACCAAAATGTGGGGATGATGAAATAATGTTTATCTTATTCTACCCCTTGCTGAAAACCTTAGTCATAGCTATGTTACTAATTGAAATTTAATTATAACAAATTGACCAAGAACAATGTGTTTTGGGTGGATCTTCAGTGTGTCGTTGCCTTAAAATAGCCTACTCTCATAACACGCAATTTACAATAATTCTTTTCGGGAGGACGACGCTTCAATCACGCATCTGGCCATCCTGATTTAGGTTTTCCGTGATTTCCCTAAATCGCTTCAAGCAGATGCCGGGATGGGTGCTTTCAAAGGGCACGGCCGACTTCCTTCCCCGTCCTTCCGTAATCCGATGAGACCGATGACCTCGCTGTCTTGTCTCCTTCCCCAAAACAACCAACCAACCAACAATAATTCTTTTGCCACGAATATTTTGTTTCTCATTATTTTATTGGAAAGAATCACACAGTTAACAACGGGTTTTCCAGTGATTCTCAATTTGCTGGTGCTCAGAAACGGCATATATTCATATAGGCTTGAAATGAATGCCAATATGGCGCCTTACAACTCTGTACTGAAGGGAGACGGCGTGCGTGTGACGTAGGCGGCGTTGTGCCATCTCATTGGTCAACGCTCAGACGCACACTCAGAATATCTGACATGCCAGATATTGCTCTGCACGTTCGGAAAGACTCCAGAACGTGCTATTCCACGCTATGACGTCAGAAACTCGGCACGCTCAACGCTCAACGTTCGGATGCACGGTCCGTGTGCCGACGGCTTAACACGCATAACTTGTCAGCCGGTCGGTCGATGAATTGATGTGTGTGTAAGGCTCTTCACTTTGCTTTGCGTACGCCCCTATGTGCGCCTGGCGTTGCAGTGGCTGTGCTATGGTACTGACCGTTCTGTGTGGCCCGGTACTGCTGGTCGTACAGGCGGTAGACGCGGCCGTGCGCCCTCAGCAGCGTGTGGATGGCCAGGTAGTCGCCGATGCCGGGGGCGGGCTGCGACGGCGCCGCGGTGCCCACCTCAGCGTAGCCCGAGACGAAGACACCCGGCTCGTTGAACGTTATCCACCACTTCACCTGCGGAAACGCGCACCGTCAGCCGAGCTGCGGCGGCTTTGTTGGGCGGCTATCGCCACCTTCACTCACCCTGTCCCCGAAGTTGTCGAAGAGAACTCTGGCGTACTCCACGAAGTAGTCGGCGATCAGCCCATTGGGCCAGCCACCGAGGTACTGAAGCGCTTGTGGTAGATCCCAGTGGTACATCGTCACCTGCACCATAAAAATCATATTTGTGGTTAGCATCTGATGACACTTATCAAGCTTGTGCAGCTCGCACTTGTAACACTGTGCCACAAAAATCCACAGTAACTGACAAGTGTCTGATTATGAGCAATCTGCGTGGCGACTGAGCTCAAAACAATTAACAGCTGCTGTATGAACCTCTGAATAACACCGTCAGCTGTCTGTCTGTTTTTTCACTTATTTAATTTTCAGTGGTTATGGTGGTCAAGCCATTTTCATCAGGCCCCTAGATACAGGAAACGTAACATTAGCGTCACCTTCGCAAAAAACATAATGTCAATAGTAACTATTACGAAACAAACTTACGTTAGCTACTATTATACTGAACCAAATGATATTACATCTGTTTGTGTTACGAGCAGTAACCTAAAATCATAAAATAATCAGTTACTACAGCTGTTCCGTTGTACCATTCATATTTACAGTAGGAGCAGCCTGTCACATATATTGTGTAGGTATTTTATTCGTCACTCTTCTGATTGGTCTGTTGCGAATTCCTCTCCTGCACCAACCTCTTCATTGCAGAGTAGCGCTTGCTACCTACGTCTTCAAATATTGATTAAATGTATTCCAATCTCGGTCTTCCTCTATCATTTTTACCTTCTACAGCTCCCTCTAGACCCACGGAGGTTATTCACTGACGTCGTAACAAATGTTCTATCATCTTGTCTCTAACCCTCGGTGTTTTAGATATGTTCCTTTTTTCGGAAGTTCTGTGGAGAACCTCCACATTCCTTACTTTATCAGTCCACCTAATTTTCAACATTCTTCTGAAGACCACATCTCAAATGATTCTATTCTATTCCGATTTTCTCATAGTCCTTAATTCACTGCCATACAATGCAGTACTCCAAACGTATATTCCCAGAAGCTTCTTTCTCACATTAGACCCACGTTTGATACTAGTATACTTCTCTTGGCCAGCAATGCCCATTTTGCCTGTGCTAGTCTACTTTTTACGTCCTGTTTCCTTCGCTCGTCATATTTTATTTTGCTTCCAAGGTAGTCGAATTCCTTAATTTCGTCTACTTTGTCAGCGCCAAATTTGATATTAAGTTATGCATCTCGCTGTTCTCATGTCTGCTAAGTCTCATTACTTTCGTCTTTCTTCGATTTATTTTCAATGCATATTCTGTACTCATCAGACTGTTCATTCCATTCAACAGATTCTGTAATTCTCCTTGACCTTCACTGAAGATAGCAACGTCATCATCGAGTCTTATCATTGATATCCTTTGCATTTTAATCCCACTCTCAAACCTACTTTTAGTTCCGTCATTGCGTCTTCGATGTATAGATTGCACACTAGGGGTGATAGATTGCCTCTCTACCCTTTTTAATCCGAGCACTTCCAGTCTTATTGTTCCCTCCTGGTTCTTGTACATCTCGTATATTACCCGTCTTTCCCGATAGCTTACACCTCTCTACTCAGAATTTCGAGCATCTTGCAGCACTTTACGCTTTTTGCAAGTCGACAAATCCTATGTACGTGTCTTGATTTTTCTTCATTCTTGCTTTCATAATCAACCGCAATACCAGAATTACGTCTTTGGTGCCTTTACCTTTCATAAAGCAAAACCGATCATCATCTAACGAATCCTCAACATTCTTTTCCATTCTTCTGTATATTATTCTTGGCAGCAACTTGAATGCATGACTGTTAAGCAGAATGTCCATTAGTTGTTATCTCTGGAATTGTGTGGCTGATGTTTTTCCGACAGTTTGATACTATGTCGCCTGTCCCAAATTCTATACACCAACTAGAACAGTCGTTTCGTTGCCACAACCCCAATGACTTCAGAAATTCCGACGGCATGTTATCTGTCACATTTGGAAGTCTTCGAAAGCTCTTTTAAATTCTGACTCTAATACTGGATCCCCTTTCTTTTCCATATAGACTCCAATTTCACCTTCTATCACATGATCAAACAGTTCTCCGTCTCAATGTACTCTTTCCACATATCTGCTCTTTCTTCTGCGTTTAGTGGTGGAATTCCCATCCTACCCTTAATGCTTTCACCCTTACTTTTAAATTTACCAAAGGTGAGTGAGGAACGAATGTATAATGAAACTAGTTCATTTAGACAACTGAATCACATAGCTGAAACATCCAAGTAGTGTAGAAATAACGTACAGTCTTAGGCGTAAAACCTGGCTGCCAGCCAGTAGCCGTAGAGCCTAAATCCGAGTCTATCACTTAATGCGGCCAATACAACCGATCGCCCGTCAGAACTCCAAGTCGGGCCACACGCATGATGGGGGTGGCGACACAGGAAGGGCAGCCGGCCACCCTCTGAAACTTCCATAGTAACAAGGCCGACCCCCGTGTGGCAGTGGGACAAAGGACCAAAGCAAGTGATGAGGTGGACCAATACCTTATTGAACTGAGACCTGCTCAATTTGTCAAGCTCTTTCTCTTGAATAAATAACCCAATTTTTCTGCAATTGTAATCGTTTCTTTATCTGTACATATGCTTCACATCTCGTGATTTCCATCTGATTGGGATAATTCCTTTGTTGTGGGTCTTTCTTTTTTGTTCTTAGAGCGTGTATACTGAGTGTCTCTCCTGCGGGTTGTCAGCCACTTTTTCTTTGGTGTTTCCACAGATATTTGCAATTTCGTTTTTGCAATGTTAGCTGGAGTCAGCCCAAGCAAATACCGCTTATCACATCTTTCATGCGAAGCCCAGTATCCACGGACAGTGTCGTTTTGTATCTCGTTACAAACAAAATTATTTTTAAAGTGAATTTTACGTGCTCTCTAGATACAGGAGTCCGAAGTTAGTCTTGTGCGGTATTCGTTTTAGAATAATATTTCTTTTAGTCTATAGTCGGAATGTATTTATGAGTGCTATTCGTAAAGTAAGGAACGACAGGTCGCGAAATGGAAACCACAGTGAAAATCAAAACTGTTTTATTTGCAACAGTTAGCTACAACTTCCAGCTACTTATCTCCATAGTCGCCGATCCGACTTAGACGTTTGTCGTAGCGTTGAACCAACTTTCCAATACCCCCGTTATAGAAGGCAGCCGCCAATGCATTCCGCCAATTCTCTACACTGGCCTACAGCTCGTTGTCTGTGCCAAAATATTGTCTTCGTAGCCAGCGATTCATGTGAGCAGAGATGAAACTCAGAGGGAGACAACTACGGGCTGTATTGTGGGTAATCACACGTTTGCAATTGAAAACGATGCAGGAACATCTTCATAGCCCCTGCAGAATGCGGCTGAGAATTGTCTTGAAGAAGAAAACGCACGACGGTTATGTAATGTTGGCTGCATAGATTCAGGCGAAATTTCTCACCACACCCTCGTACTTGTCGGGAGACACTATTGTTCTAGGTATCTTTATGTGCTCCCTGTGTGCTCAGAACTAAAAAGAACGACTTAATGCGATCGACAGGCACACTAGAGACACTGCCCAACACACCTGTGCAAAACTTCATTGGATTTTCACTGTCGTTTCCCTTTCGCGACCGATCGTTCCTTACTTTCCGAATAACCCTCGTATTTGGCCTACTGGCTAACGCTTTCGGTACACAGTACTATCCTCAGGCCAACCCGTGGCATAGAATCAACATGTCCGTTTCCCAAGTAGGTGCGTCAAATATTTAAAATATGGCAGGATACTTGCCGCGACTAAACTTTCATTTCAAGCTGTACCTTCGTCTCATCTAGACCATTTTCAGTAAATAACAGAAGCGTGAGACATTTATCGCCTTCTGATTGGAGTTGATGTGATGACACCCTTCCTTACCACAGGCTGGATCCCGTTGTCCAGCAACTCATTGATGAGGTTGTTGTAGTAGTCGATGCCTGGTTGATTGATGACGTCGATGTCTCCAGTGGGCAGAATGCGAGACCAGGAGATGGAAAAGCGGTACACGTCTGCCTGAGGGAGAAAAAAATCGCAGCTAAGGAAAAATTAGCTATACAAACATCACACCCCAGTCATAACATTAAACATTCCAGACTTCAAACCGATCAATACCACATTTTCTTAAAAATACAAATTCAACTTCAGCATTAATAAAATCAACTTAATTATTGGTGGCGTATGTTGTTGTGTGTCGCTGTACAGAAAAGGTAGCTTAAAATGTAGTTCATATAGAAGTTTCAAATATGTTAAAAATAATAATTAAATACAATAAAAAACTGTGTAAGAACAAATCATTTGTTGCGTAAATTATTTGGAAATAATCGCAATGTTCATAGAAAAAAAAAATTATGTTCGCTTCCATTACGCCTAGCTAGTGCTAAGTGTAGGGAGAAATTTTTGATCCACAATCTAGCAGACGACATCGTTTCAGTAGAACGGATTAAATACACACTAATCCTTTTTCATAACATTTTTTGGGTCTTGATTGTCGCCCTAACATTCTTCTACGATTGTAATTTCAGTCTTTACGATAAAGAGCGAAATTTTTCCACTTGAAAATGGTCCCAGAGACTGAAACGGCAATCGAGGGATTTGTAAATAAAGTGATTTTTATAGTTAAGGTCACCGTGAAGTCCTTTAAAAAGATTCATATCGAATTATGACTATTAGCCATTCCAGCACGGCTTTCCGGATTGGGAAGGAGCGCCTGGTCCCCGGCACGAATCCGCCCGGCGGACTTGTGTCGAGGTCCGAGTGAGCCGGCGAGTCTGTGGATGGTTTTTAGGCGGTTTTCCATCTGCCTCGGCGAATGCGGGCTGGTTCCCCTTATTCCGCTTCAGCTACACTATGTTGGCAATTGCAGACAAACAAGTTTTCCACGTAAGCGTACACCACCATTACTCTACCACGCAAACATAGGGGTTACACTCGTCTGGTGTGAGACGTTCCCTGGGGGGGGGGGGGGGGGGGTCCACCGGAGGCCGAACCCCACAATAACCCTGAAAGAGGGGTGGGGCGGCGGAGGAGTGGACTGCAGTAGTCGTCGTGCGGTTGTGGACCACTGCGGCTGCGGCGGGGACGGAGCCTCTCCGTCGTTTCTGGGCCCCCGGTTAACATACAATACAATGATTATTTTGTGTTACTTGTGTGTCCTCGCGTGGAAATTTAATGGATACCATATCTTTTATCTTTTGTGAGTCATCAGCCTTCTGACTGGGTTGATGCAGCCTGCCACATATTCCTCTCCTGTGCCAACCTCTGCATTTCAAAGTAGCATTTGCAACCTACGTCTTCAATTATTTGCTGGATGTATTACAATCTCTGTCTTCCTCTACAGTTTATGCCCTCTACAGCTCCCTCTAGTACCACGAAAGTCACTCCCTGATGTCTTAACAGATGGCCTGTCATCCCGTATTTTCTCCTTGTCTGTGTTTTCTACATATTCCTTTTCTCGCCGATTCTGCGCAGAAACTCCTCATTCCTTACCTTATCAGTCCACCTAATTTTCAACATTCGTCTGTAGCATCACATGTCAGATACTCCGATTCTCCTCTGTTCCGGTTTTCCCACAGGCCATGTTTCACTACCATACAATGCTGTGCTCCAGACGTACATTCCCAGGAATTTCTTCCTCAAATTTAGTGCTACGTTTGACACTAGTAAACTTCTCTTAGCCAAGATTGCCCTTCTTGTCAGTGCCAGTCTGCTTATGATGTCCTCCTTGCTCCGTCCGTCACTGGTTATTTTGCTGCCAATGTAGCAGAATTCCTTAACTCCATCTGCTTCGTGAACATCAATCCTGATGTTAAGTTCGCGCTGTTCTGATTTCCACTATTTCTCATTACTTCCGTCTTCCTTCGTTTTACTGGCAATCCATATTCTGTACTCAATACATTGTTCATTCCGTTCAGCATATCATGTAATTCTTCTTCAGTTTCACTCAGGGTAGCAACGTTACCAGCGACTCTTATTATTAAGATCGTTTCGCCTTCAATTTTAGTTGCGCTCCTGAACATTTCTTTTATTTCCTGCTTCTTCGATGTACAGATTGACCAGTAGAGGGGAAGACTACATCCGTGTCTTACACTCTTTTCAATACGAGCGCTTCGTTCTTGGTCGTCCACTCTTGTTATTCCCTCTAGGCTCTTGTACATATTGCATATGACCCGTTTCTCCCTATAGCTTATCCCTATTTTTCTCAGCATTTCGAACGTCTTGCACCATTTTATATCGTCGAACGCATTTTCCAGGTCAACAAATCCTATAAACGTGTTCTGATTTTTCTTTAGTCTTGCTTCCATTTTCAACTGCAACGTCAGAATTCCCTCACACCAATC
The DNA here is from genome assembly GCF_023898315.1 of Schistocerca nitens. Taxonomy (NCBI): domain Eukaryota; kingdom Metazoa; phylum Arthropoda; class Insecta; order Orthoptera; family Acrididae; genus Schistocerca; species Schistocerca nitens. Next base: position 364,621,575 of record NC_064621.1, read on the forward strand.
CGAATAGTCTTCTTGTTGCCACTTCCCTCAATGATTTTTGAAATTCTGATGGAATGTTATCTATACCTTCTGCCTTATTTGATCTTGAGTCCTGCAAAGCTCTTTTAGTTCTGATTCTAATACTGAATCCCGTATTTCTTCTAAATCGTCTCCTGCTTCTTCTTCTATCACATCAAACAAATCTTCCCCCTCATAGAGGTCTTCAATCTACTCTTTCCACCTAGCCGCTCTCTCCTCTGCATTTAACAGTGGAATTCCCGTTGCACTCTTAACGTTACCAACATTTATTTTTCGATTTCTTCACATTTTTCATGCAAACATTTCGTCTTAGCTCCCCTGCACTTCCTATTTATTTCATTCTTCAGCGACTTGTATTTCTGTTTCCTGAACTTCCCTGAACATTTTTGAACTTCCTTCTTTCATCGATCAGTTGCAGTATTTCTTCTGTTACCCATGGTTTCTTCGCATTTACCTTCTTTGTACCTACGTTTTTCTTTCCAACTTCTGTGATTTCCCTTTTTAGACGTCAATTCCTCTTCAACTGCCCTGCCTACCGAGCTATTCTTTATTGCTTCATCTATAGCCTTAGAGAACTTTCCGCGTTTACTTTTGTATCCCACTTCCTTGCTTATTGATTCTTCCTGAATAATCTCTTCAACTTCAGCCTGTTCTTCATCGCTACTTCATTGTGATCTGAGTCGATATCTGCTTCTAGGTACGCCTTACCATCCAGTATCTGATTTCGCAATCTCTGTCTGACCTTGATGTAATCTAACTGAGATCCATCCATCTCACCCAGGCTTTTCCAAGTATACCTCCTCCTCTTGTGATTCTCGAACAGAGTATTCGCTATTACTAGCTGAAATTTATTACAGAGTATTCGCTGTTACTAGCTGACATTTGTTACAGAATTCAATTAGTCTTTCTCCTCTCTCATTACTAACCCCATTCTCCTGTAACCTTTTCTTCTGCTCCTTCCCCTACAACTGCAGCCCAGTTACCCATGACTATTAGATTTTCATCTCCCTTTATGTACTGTATTACCCTTTCAATATCCTCATATAGTTTCTCCATCTTTTCATCTTCAGCTTGAGACGTCCGCATGTGTACCTTAACTATCGTTGTTGGTGTTGGTTTGCTATTGATTCTGACCAGAACAACCCTGTCACTGAACTGTTTACTGCAACACATTCTTAGCATTACCTTCCTAATTCCGTTATACCATTTTCTGCTGCTGTTGATATTACCTTATTCCCATCTGACTAGAAATCCTTGTTTCTTTCCATTTCACCTACTATGTTTAGATTGAGCCTTTGCATTTCCCTTTTCAGATTTTCTAGCTTCCCTACCGCGTTCAAGCTTCTGACATTCCATGCCCCGACTCGTAGAACGTTATCCTTTCGTCGGTTATTCAGTCTTTGTCTCATGGTCACCTCTCCTTGGCAGTCCCCTTGGCAGACCCGAAAGGGGACTATTCCTGAATCTTTTGGTTCAAATGGTTCAAATGGCTCTGAGCACTATGGGACTTAACATCTGTCATCAGTCCCCTTGAACTTAGAACTTATTTATTTATTCGTTAGGCATATACAAGGCAAATATTACAGTGTCATTACAATCCACCAGGAAATTACAACACTACTCAATGCTACTTACAGTTTTGAGCCAATCTATGGCTAGGTCAGGCAATTAATGTATGTCCTTCAGTTCACCACTATATCCTACCACTTCACACACCAGTAGGTGGTCCATTGTCTGGATTTCACCACATTCACACACGGGACTCTCCGCAAGTCCCCACTTATTCATTAGATGTTTGCATCTTCTCACGTTTGTTCTAAGGCGATTTAAGGCAACCCAGAGCTTCCGAGGGAGATCAAAACCATTTATCTTCTTGCTGGGGTCATCGATAAGCTTTTGGTTCTTGTGTGTCGCTTTGCTCCATGATTCCCCCCAGGCTAGCTTTGGGTCGAAGTCCTGTAATTCCCTGCCAATCTTCCAAAAGGGGGACCTAGATTTTAGCCTGTTGATGGGTGATAAGTCTTGGTGTATAGGGAGTTCTGGATTGTGTACGATCTTCCTATATATTCTTGAGGTCGCCATGGAGCGCCTTATATCAGGGGGTTCTATGTTGGCAAGGACTGGGAGCCAGTCACATGGGGTAGCGCTAAGTGTGCCTGAGATAATTCTCATCGCCTCTTTCAACTGGGTGTCTACTTTATTTACATGCGCACTTTTCGCCCAGACTGGTGAACAATATTCAGCCACGCTGTACACGAGGGCTAATGCTGACGTCCTTAGCTCCGCACCCCCATGATGTTCCGGCCAGTTTAGACATAATGGCATTTCGAGATTTTAATTTCTGTTTGGTGTCTTCCAGATGGGAGCTAAACGTTAGTGTACGGTCTAATTTTACTCCCAGATATTTGGGCTTATCTTCATGTCTGATATGCCGGTCATTCAGGGAAAGCTGTAGTTTCCTGTTTGAAGCTCTGTTATTAAGGTGCATTATGGTACTGGTCGTTTAATTGGGGTTGGGATGCAAATGCCACTTAAGGTAGTAGGTGTTCAGTGCTTCAAGGTCCGCATTCAATGTTTTTTCAAGATCTTCGAAATTTTTGCTTTGGTATACGATGGCCAGATCATCCGCATACGCAAATTTACGCGACCTGGTGCTCGGCATATCAGATATGTATAAATTAAAAATGGTCGGCGCCAAGGCTGACCCCTGCGGCAGGCCATTGTTTATGACCATGCTTTTGCTGCTCTTTCCATGGAGATAGACCTTGATCTTCCTGCCTGTCAGCATATTTTTTAGTAATGTGTACGTCTGATTGCATTTGATAATTCGAGTAAGCTTGAGCAGTAGTCCTTCGGTCCAGACAGTGTCATAGGATGATGTAAGATCTATTAATACCAGGCCCGTTTTCAGCTTGTTCTGATAGCCTTTCTCTATATATGTTGTAAGGGACAAAACTTGTTCACAGCAGTTCCTTCCCACACGGAACCCTGCTTGATAGTCCGGGAGGTTCGCCTCAATGTATGGTGCTAGTCTGGCCAGTAATATTCTCTCAAATAGTTTGTAAGAGGTACAAAGCAGTGAGATCGGTCTATAGTTCTTCGGATTATCTCCATCCTTCCCTGGTTTCAGTACCGCTATTACCTTAGCTTCTTTCCATAACTTCGGGAGTGCACATGATTTAATGCTTTCCGTGAAGAGCTTGGCCAACCATTTCCTCCCAATGGGTCCCAGCTCCCTCAGAAATTCTGGGAGGATTTCGTCGGGTCCGGCTGCTTTCCCTGTTTTCATTAGTGTTAGGGCCTGGGTAATCTCCTCGACGTCTACTGCTTTGACAATATCTAGATTAGTTGGATTATTGGCTAATTCCTTGGTTAGGTTCCTGGAGATCCTTTTCTTCTCCTCAGTCTTCAGGCGTATTTTGGAGGTCTGTTTCATGGCAGTCGCTATTTCGGATGGGCCCACACCCGCGGCCGATCTTCGTGGTGTTGTGGCACCACCCAGTTTCCGTAGTAGACCCCAGCTCTTCCTGCTAGAATGGGTAAAGTCCAGATTCTCCATTGCCATCTTCCAGCTGTTCCTACGTTCCTCGTTCATAGTGCTGATCAGTCGTTCTGCAGTCTCGCCCTCCCCACTCCTCTCATACTGCTCTAACAATGACTCACACTCCTCTGACCAGCAAGGAATGTATTCCCTCCGGGCCCCTCGGCGGATAGCCTTTAGGGCCCCTTTATATATCAGGTTTACAAACCTTTGGTAGTTCTCTGGACTTGGTCGTATTCGATTTATTGTCTTGTCAATAAAAAATTTATATTTCCCCCAGTCTGCTTTTCTCAGATTCCACCGTGGAATCGGGGGGTTCTTTATGATTGGGATGGAAAGGCCGATCTCCACAATAATCGGGAGGTGTTGGCTCCGTGGGAAAGCTTCGAGGACTCTTCTTGTAGCTTGCATTGGTACGCCCGTTGCGCCGCGTGTGACAAAGGTCAGGTCAGGTGTCGTCTTTGTGCCCCATACTTTTGAATTGAAGGACGCTCTGTCCTTGGGATCAAACAGGAGGTGTAGGTCCCGGTTGTCAGCCCAGTCACTTAGTCCAACGCCTTCCGGAGTGGATCTCTGATATCCCCATCTGGTGTGCTGGGAATTAAAGTCGCCGGCATAGATTGCTGGATGATTAGCCTGCGGTAAGATTCCTATAGGCCATTGCTGTGAAGGTGGTTTGTAGACATTGTAGATTGTCATATCTTCCAGTTTAATGCCTATTGCGTGTGGAACCGATTCCACATTGTTCTCGAGGTTTCCTAGAAGCTCATTTTTCACCAGGGTCGCCATACCATGTTTGTCGTGTCCTGAGTATCCCACATTGGTGAATCCTGGTCAGGTGTGTCTCCTGCAAGAGTACGACACTTACTCTTTCTCTTGTTACAATTTTTTCAAGGATTTCTCCTTTCGTCCTTGTGTAGCCTTCTATATTGAAGTGGCACACTCTCACCATCTTCGTGGAGTAATTCCGCTTCTGAATCGTTTGCCTTCTTGTGGGCCGGGAGGCATTTGAGCGTCCGGTCGCCGGAATTGTGTAGATTTTTGCCGTTGCATTTTACTGCAGCGTTGCGAACTTAGAACTACTTAAACCTAACTAGCCTAAGGACATCACATACATACATTCCCAAGGTAGGATTCGAACCTGCGACCGTAGCGGTCGCGCGGTTCCAGACTAAAGCGCCTAGAACCTCTCGGCCACACCGACCGGCGAATCTTTTGGGAATGGAGAAAGCATCATGACACTGTTTCAATTAAAGGCCACATCTCCTGTGGATACATGATATGTGTCTTTACTGCAGTTGTTTCCATCGGCTTCTGTATCCTCTTGCTGTTGATCATTGCAGATTCTTCCGCCTTTAGGGCTGTTTCCTACCGCAAGGACAAAAGAGTGCCCTGGACCTCTGTCATCTACTCTGCCCTCTTTGGCAAGGCCGTTGTCAGAATGAGGGAGCTTTGGCCGCTAACGCTGATTATCAATCAAAATTTAAGCGGTGGTGGGTTTCAACCCTTGGCAAAGGACGTTTTGATTAAGTGTCAAAGACGTTACCCCTTTTTTTTGTTTCTTTTTTTTTTAGTAATGTTTCCGCCCGGGGTCCAACCGGGGACCTTCCGCGTGTTTTTTTATTGTGAATGTTTTTATTTATTCATTTATTTAGTTTTATTTTTTATTTTTTTAACAGTAAGGAACTGAAAACTAGTAATTGCACTCGTTGCATCGAGTTGGGGACGCACGTAACTAAAAACATACTAACAGTTGTAGAAAAAGGCATAAAGAAAGAGAGCAAAGTGCGGGCCTAAGGAAACCATGAAACAAAACCGAGGGGTGGAATCCATACCACCATTAACCAGTGCTACATCTTGCACCGGTTGCGAAACAAAAACTGCAAAGACCTTTTCGCACCGGGGACAAAAAGAGGAAATGGGGCAAATACTGCTACAGAGTGTGAGGGTTCACGACAAAACTCTCCATCTGCTGTATCATTCAGGTATGACTTCTCGTAATGACCAAGGTAGATCCCACGTTGTACCTTGTAGTGTTCTACCATCGTCTTGTAATTTTAGCTTCTCTTACCCGTAATGTTCCAGCTACGTGGAGGGTCGTGGAAGGCACTCCACAAATAATTGGAAAAATATTATCGATACTTTGGGATCTTGCAATGTCGTTCCTGCAAATAGTTCCAAAAGTCTAAAGTGAACTTAGTGCCGTCTTGAAACAAATAATGCACTGCATATCCACGAAACCACGTGATTGCATTAGTTTTAGTGCGTGGGTAATACGTCTCATCCGGCAATAAGATAGTCTTGGGGTCGATATGCTTCGGCGTTACTCGAAGGAAGTACGCTGACATTTGCCTCACTAAGTGCCACACTGCCGCAGACTCGCCACAGCTAAGACGGAGTTCATCGTTGTCTTGAACGCCACAGCTCGTGCATGTGGGTGAGTCTACCATGTGGATCGCATGTAGCCTTGATCTGGTCACCTGCTTACCGTTGACAGTGATATACCACATCGCCGTGACGTCAGTGTCCAGTTTTACGTGGGGAATTGTCCTCCACACTACTCGCCAGTTGACGTTCGGGTGCTTCCTCTCCACGACGTTATCTGGTCGTCCACGTTGCAGGACCCGATAAACCGTCTTTGCCGTCGCCAGTTGAGTCGCTGGTAAGGCAAGTCGAACGTAACTGAGTTCGAGGTAAAAGACACTGATGTAGAAGAGCGAGGAGGGGACGTGGTGTATCGGCACAGGCGGCAACAGGGAGGGCGGTGTTAGTTCTTCTATTAACAAACTGGTCAGACTGTCCGGACGGCGGTGCCATAGTTTGACTAATGTGCTCACAAATAGGGCGACCGCTCTGTCATAAACGTGATAAAGGCCAAGCCCTCCCCGATCCGGGGGAAGGGTGAGAGTCTCATATTTGATCTTGAAAAGCATTCCTGAACTCACGAAGGACCCAAAAGCCGCAAGTATACGGCGAGCTAACATCACCGGTATAGGTAATATCTGGGCGATGTGCAGAATGTGTGACGCTAAATGTGTGCTGACATACTGGGTCCTTTGGACGATGTCCAGGGCTCGTAGGCGGTTGTTGGCAATTCCAGTCCGAACATTTCGTAAAAGCCGTCGAAAGTTGTGAGCAGCGGTTCGTCGTATATCGTCTGTAAAATCAATGCCGAGACATTTCAAACTATCTCTGAGCTGTAAGGGGGTGACACTGTTCTCAGACAATCCGACCCCGATGTTCATCGCCACCGATTTTGCGACGTTGATACGACTACCAGTGGCCATGCTACATTTCGCTATCCAATTCAGTGCGCTAGCGGTGTCGTCGCCGTTCGGATGACAATCACCAGGTCGTCAGCGTGTGCTTCACATCGGAAAGTTTGGCCTCGTAACATCATACCCGTTAGTCGTTGGCGCAGGCCGCAGAGTAGTGGTTCCATGGCCACAGCGTAAAGTAAAGTGGACAGAGGGCAGACTTGGCGTATCGATCGAGAAATGGTGAGGGGCTGCGTAGGTCGGCCGTTGACGATCACCTTGGACGTCGCGCCACGGAGTAGTCGCATGACGACAGTGGCGAATGGCTGTGGGTACCGCACATGTTGGAGGACCGCTTCCAAATAGTCGTGGTCCACTCGGTCGAAAGCTTGACTAAAATCGATTGCCGCCAGTGCACCCTTCAGACGACATGCCCTCGCCAGTGAGATCAAGTCACGATATTCACTGAGTGCTGTTTGAATATTATTGTCGCCTCCTAATGACGTTTGATCGGGTGAAATAACATTTCGTAAGGTCTGGTGTATCCGCGCCGCCAACAGTCGAGAAAAGATCTTAAAGTCGCAGTTCAATAGCGTCAACGGGCGGTAGTCCTGCAGTCGTGAGCCACCAGACGGTTAGTGAATAGGAATAATCATCCCTTCCACAAGGGCCGCAGGGAGCGGAACTTCCGGGGACAGTAGTTCGCGACAGATGTCCGTCCATCGGAAGGCTAATAAATATTGAAAAGTCCGGTAAAATTCCAAGGGGAGGCCATCAGGACCCGGAGACTTGTTGACAGCTCCTTTTCTAATGGCGTCGATCACTTCTTGTTCTGTAATTTCTTCCTTCAAGGCCGCTTTCATTGCCGGGGTGACGGTGCCGTAAATCGTCTGAGAGACGTCCTCCAGTGCTGTCGGATCAGGGTTCTGAGTGGAATAGAGTTGGGAATAATGATCGTAGAACGCTGTGTTTATGTCTTGTTGCGTGGTGAGGCGACGACAGTCCTCCGTGTCGATGAAGCGTATCAGCGCTCGTTGGCGTCGTTTACGTTCACGAAGGACGTGGAACATCGACGGGCGTTCGCTCGGTATCCGATCCTGCGTCCTCGAGCGGATGACTACCCCCTCTAGGTGGCGTCGCATATGAGCGATGATCTGAGCCTTAGCACGGTGTACCGCCGTTTGCCGTACCGGAGACGGCGCCATAGCATCGCAGTCGCGCAGTACCCTGAAGTATAAGTCGAGTGTATGTCTACGCCAAGCAGCGTGGTCGCGACCGTACGTTATCAACGTTCTCCTCAGTGCCGGTTTGGCGCAGTCCAACCACCAGCGGATCGTTGTGGGATATGCACGGAGGCGATTTTCACACGAATGCCACGTATCCTCAACGGCTTGGCGGCAATCCGGGTACGACAGGTGAGCGATGTTTAATTTCCACGGGCTGCGGCTTCTCCACACTTGTTGCCGCCGCAGAGTGACAGCACAAATGTAATCTGAGTGGTCCGAGAAGGCTGCAGGCCACAGTTCCGCGTCCTGCGTTCCAGCGGCGAGAGAGCGGGACACATAAATCCGGTCGATACGTCTGGAAGAGTGACTCGTGAAGTGTGTGAATCCCAGTCGGTGGCCGTGAAGGTGTTCCCAAGTGTCCACCATCTGCAGGTCTCGAGTTCCGGGCACGGATTATGTCGTGGGAGTTGAGCTCTGGGCGCCAGTACGCAATTGTAACCGCCTCCAAACACCAGATGGTCGTGGCGGCCTTGGAAGAGCGGGGCGACGTCTTCCGCAAAGAATCGTGAACGTTCGCGACGCTTGTCCGTCCCGGAAGGTGCGTAGATATTGATAAGGCGGACACCCAGTACTGTGAGTGCCATTCCTCTTGCCCCAGGCAGAAACAGCATATCGTCCGCCACTATCCCTTCCCGAAGAAGTACAGCGACACCGCTGCCTGTAGGGGAAGCTGGAGAGACGCAAGCATCGTAACCGAACATGTCTGGGAAGTCGTCGACGTACACTTCTTGGAGAAGGGCCATATCGATGAAAGCAGAGTTCAACATATCCTGAAGCCAGGATAACTTAGCGCGCGTCCGTATAGTGTTGATGTTTATAGTTTCAACGCGATATGTTTGAGGTCTATCCATAGCACCCGTGTTGGCCATCAATATCCTTGTAAGGCTGTCTCGTCACTGTATCTGATGGCGGGAAAGGATCAACACTGGTGGGGTAAATTCCCCCGCGTGTAGTCCGACACGATGGGCAAGGAGTTTTCCTCACAGTCGTCCTTCCAGTCGCCACGAAATACCATCGGCTGTTGGTGGCTGTTAGTGGCTGCTGTGGCACTCGACGCTGACTCCATCGGCTCTACTAGCTGGGAATCGGCAGCGGCTGTCTGCTTGTGATCCTGCTGTTCTGTGGGGTCTGAGGGGCTGAAGCCGTCACCACGGCGATCTGTTGAGTTTGATGTTACAGCGGCCTCTGTACCGCCGGTACCGTCGTCGGAGTGTCCACAGTCCATATCAGACGATCGCTGCAAACACTCGTCAGATGGAGCACGCCGCCGCCTCTTGTGTTTTCGTGGGGAACGCTGTTTACGGACGTGTGTTTCAATATCCGAATGTGGGTGGATTTCTTCAGCTGCTCCCATGTCTGGAAGAAAAGCCGCTGTCGGCACAACCCGTGGGTCGATGTCCATCCTGTCATCCACGCCTTCTTGCAAGGTCGGTCGATGATTATCTTCAGGTGGGGGCGCCGTTGTAGAGGCCGGATCCTGTACTGCAGAATCCATCATGGTCTCGCTATCAGGGGCGGCTATCGGACTAATGTGCTCAGCATCAGAAAGGGTTGCTGCCCGTGCAACTTCGGCGTAATTGAGAGGAAGGGTCGTCACCGTTGGAGTCATAGATTCACCTGTCGGGATTTGAGTAAGCCGTCGTCGGAGACAATCCGACCGGACGTGCCCTTCTTGGCCACGACCAGAGCAAGTGCGTGGCTGCCCGTCATACATAATGATCGCCCTACATCCGCCGATGACAAGATATGACGGTACATGTTTGGTCAGTTCAATTTTGATCTGTCTTACCCCGTTAAGAACGGGGTACGTTGTAAAGGTGGTTCCGCCGGCCGGAGTGGCCGTGCGGTTCTAGGCGCTACCGTCTGGAACCGCGTGACCGCTACGGTCGCAGGTTCGAATCCTGCCTCGGGCATGGATGTGTGTGATGTCCTTAGGTTAGTTAGGTTTAAGTAGTTCTGAGTTCTTGGGGACTGATGACCACAGCAGTTAAGTCCCATAGTGCTCAGAGCCATTTTGTAAAGGTGGTCCATTTTTCGGCCATATGGCTGACCACTCTGCCGTACGGCTGGAAAGCCGCGGTGACTACGTCCGGTGGTACTTCGAATGGGAGTTCGAAGACGCGAATCGTACGGAGGCCAAGCCCCGCGTGATCGATAGAGACCGCCCCAATATGGCCATCAGAATGTTTGAATTTAAGATGGTTCGCATGTGCGCGCATGATTTTGTTGCACACCTCGTCACTTACTAACTTGACGTAGACAACACTGCTCGTGATAGAGAGATGGATACCAATGATGTCTCGCGGTTCAATTTTAACGTCGTCACGTAGAAAACGTTCCACTTCAAAAGCTCGCGGTCGTGCATGATCGGGTTGAAAACTGATCTCGATGGTGGTTTGTCTATATGAATGTGCCATGTTGCGTCGGTAGTGATGGACTCTAAACTAGCGACAACGCAGTAGTAAACAACTACGGGCACTCGCGACCGCGCGGACGGGACGTAAACAAGACGTCCTCGCCGCAGCACTGCGGAAAGCAGACTGTCCGTAAACCACGGGACTCCAAGTACTACAGTAAAAACAAATCAGCCGATTTACCAATGCCATATCGCGTAATGCTAATGGTTGTGATTTGTTGTATCCTTTCGTCCAGAAAAATCAAATCACCTTGTCGCTGATTCTTACTTCGCATCAAAACAAGGCACATAACGTCATTTTAATTCACTCACATTGATGGCTTTCAGCATTTGTACATCCTCCTTGTATTTGTGATAAGAGTCGCACGTCACATCTCCATTGTCTCCATTGTTTCCATATTCTGGATGTTCGTGCAGCATGTGGTCCCAGATACTCTCGCCTTTGCCTGTAAATGACACAAACCACATTTGACATGGTATTACTAGACAGTTTTTGATATGTAAAGTGCATGGATAGAAAGACTGAAAAAATGCTAAGTTGCTTCAAATTAGTCGAGATAAGAGGAGTGTTAAAAAATTAGCAGTGTGAAATAAGGAATTTTGAATACTATTATAACACAATCTGGTCCATATGAAGTTCCCTATGTGCAAGTAATAAAAAAAGTAATATTTTATTTTTTAATAACAAATCTTTTTTGCTGCCAGAGGAGATGCCGTTATCCATTATTGTCGTTTCATGATGTCACAGAAGAGAAAATAAACACTGCGCGATACCAGAATGACAGAGATCATACTTTAGTAGAACTTGCCGAGAAGAACTACTTATATCTCCTTAGCACATTTTTCAACTAGAAAAAAGAAAAGAAAAGAAATCTGGTGAGGAAAAAAGGAGCAAAAATGAAGCTGACTAAGGTTTACCAAACAATAAAGAAATTGTACAGATTGTGACGACGCCAACACATTTTCGAATTGCAAGTGACTATATAATCTCGCAAGATAGAGGGTAAAATTGATAACAAGTTAGAAACGAAGTAACTGAATGTTGAGTACTAGAATTTATTTAAACCAGATTAAATCAAGTGGCAGATTCAACGTCTTTGAAAACGTAGGCTATACAAATATAAACGAAGAGGGCAATTACTTAAGAAAGATACTCACGCAAACAGCAAATCTTCCAGGTACAAGAAAGAAAATGAGAAGAACATCTCAGCTGGAATGCATCAGCTATTAAAGAAGTAGGTTACAGCATCAAGTAAAGGAATTTGACAGAATATGCTGCATTAATTAACCTTGAGGCTTGATAAGCAACACAGGATCATAGACTTTTCCACGCGATGTGCAGATTCAGTGTTGACGTAAATATCTACATCTAAAACCAGCACATCACTGACAACGGCTGCATAAAAGTGTTCTACACCATTCGAATTTTTCAATGACTAAACAGTGTTGGTGTATCTGTAATCATGTGGTGTTCTGTCTACAGTGTGTGTGTGCGTGCAAGCAAACAAATACTCTAACATGACCAACTTATTTTATGTAAGTATGACCTGGCATTATGGTGTAAACTATAGGCCAATAAATTCTGGTCAAATGCAAGTATGGAGAAATAAAAACAAAAATTACATCAGCAGTCGACACTGGAATATCCAGTCTTCTTCTTCCTTCATGGGGTGGACTTACTTCATGTTCTGTCTTTACTGAAGTCACGTGTTCCTTGATTGTTCTACATCTTTCTTTCCTTTCGGTTCAAAATTAATTACTTGTTTAGTTAATCTGCCTTCCCCCATTGTATTGGTATATTGCTTTCATTTTATGCATCCTTGCTCTATATTTACACAATATATTCTCTATGCCAAAAAAGAAACGACGCACCACGGAGAAATTATCCGAATGATATTAAAATCGGTACATGTGATGTTCATGTACTGACAAACACATGATTAAAGTTTCAGAAAAATTGGATGATTTATTCAAGCGAAAGAGCTTCACAAATTGAGCAAGTCAATAAAGCGTTGTTCCACCTCTCACCCTTAAGCAAACGGTTATTCGCCTTGGTATCGATTAACAGAGTTGCTCGATGTCCTCCTGAGGGATGTCGTGCCAAATGCTGTGTGATGGCGCGTTAGATCGCCAAAATCCTGAGGTAGTTGGAGGGCCCTGCCCACATATTCCATACTTCCTCTGTTGAGAGAGATCCGGTGACCTTACTGACCATGGCATAGGTTGATAAACATGAAGAAAAGCAATAGAAACCCTTGCCATGTGCAGGCGGACATGATCTTGTTGAAATGTAAGCCTAAGGTGGCTTGTCATGAACGGCAACAAAACGGAGCTTAGACTATCGTAGACGTGCCGCAATACTGTAATAATGTCTCAGATGACAACCAAATGGCTCCTGTTATGAAAAGAAATGGCACCCCACACCATCACTGTTGGTTGTCAAGCTGTGTGGCAGGCGAAAGTCAGGCTGGAATCCCACAACTATTCGGAGAGTCTCCTGACACGCCTCGGTGGTTGTCTGGGCTCGGTTCGAAGCGGGACTTATCGCTGAAGACGGTTCTTCTCCAGTCAATGAGATTCCAGGCCGAGGACGTGTACGGAGACGCCCCAAACAACGGTTGGATACCGGCCTGAGTGTCGCCCTCCACACAGCCATTAACCAGGAGTGATGGTTCAAAATGGTTCAAATGGCTCTGAGCACTATGGGACTTAACATCTATGGTCATCAGTCCCCTAGAACTTATAACTACTTAAACCTAACTAACCTAAGGAAATCACACAACACCCAGTCATCACGAGGCAGAGAAAATCCCTGACCCCGCCGGGAATCGAACCCGGGAACCCGGGCACGGGAAGCGGAGTGATGGTCTGGGGTGCCGTTTCTTTTCATAGCAGGACCTCTTCGGATGTCATCCTCCGCACCCTAAAGCCGTCTGCACACGGACCGTGTTGTCGAACGTTAACGTTGAGCGTGCCAAGTTCAACGTGCAGCTGAACGCTCAGGAACGATGCGACTTGTGCATACGGTACGTTGGCCCCTGACGTGGTATACGCGATCGCAACGCACTCCAGCGGCAGTTGAGGGATGTTTCTAGTTCGTAAATCACACTGTTACTCAACGGGCCCGCGTAAAATTCCCATGTTAGCTCTATTAGAACGCACATTTCCTCCATCGTCCACGAAAAGGTAAGTACCATGTCCAGTCTATAAGGATACAGGCTTATGAAAGTTCTATTACAAACAGTGCGGTACAAATTTGGAATACTTCTCCGCATAAGAATAATAAATAATGTTTATTATTTCATCATTCTCACGTTTTAGTAAAACCCCAAGGTCAAAAAAAGAGTAGAAGCTTTGCAAATGTGTTGCTATGGAAGAATGTTGAGGATTAGATGCACAGGGAGAATAATTAATGAGGAGGTATTGAAGCGAATTGAAAAAAAAGACAGTTATGTCACAATACGATTAAATGAAGAGATCGGTGAACTGGACGCATCCTGAAGCATCAAGGAATCGTCAGTTTGGGGAAAGGTGTGATGTTTTTGTGTGAGGGTGAGCATTAAAATTGTAGAGGAAGGTCTAGGCTCAAACGCAAGGAGCGGATTCAAATGGATGACATGGATGTAGGTGGCACTAGTTATGCTGAGTGCAAAAGTTTACACATGATAGAATAGCGTGGAGTGCTGCGTCAACAACAATAATAACAACTTAATAATAACAAGTTAGAAATGAAAATAGCACAATGAGCCATTTGCAAGCTTTGCTCGAAGTTATCAAAAGGAGAAATTAGTACGAATTGCTACTTTGCCTGATATTCATAAATGTTGGGAAATTTTCCGAGTTAATTTTAACAAAATGTTTACCAACAGCTCTTGGTTTAGCCTGTGGTGGGTTGATCACTGTTCCTAACCAGTAGCAGAATCTTTGCAACATGTGAATTACGAAGCGTAAAAGAAAAAGGAGCAAAATGTCTTTATACAAGTAGCGCAAGCTGTCTAGAAGATTAAGCCAATCGAACAGTCACTCCGCAAAAAAAGGTAAACTTACATTTACATAACTTCAAATATTATAGTATATAATTATATTAAACTAATAATAAAGTATCAGAACCTAATAAAAACGCGAATGTTAGGAAAAAAAATTTCGAAGTGTCAAGACGCTAACTACCGCCCCGATGAACAACTCACTATAAGACGGTGATTCCATCCATTACGTTAAGCCAACAACACACATGTACTTGTAAGCATTGTAAGTTACTCCTTGCTGAAAACCTTAATCGTAGATATGTTATTAATTGAAATTTAATTATAACAAATTATACCAAGAACAATGCGTTTTGGGTGGATCTTCAGGGTGTCGCTGCCTTCAAATAGCCTACTCTCATAATACGCAAGTTACAATAATTCTTTTGCCACGAGTATCATGTTTCTCATTATTTTATTGGAACGAATCACACAGTTAACAACGGGTTTTCCAGTGATTCTCAATTTGCTGGTGCTCAGAAACGGCATATATACATATAGGCTTGAAATGAATGCTAATATGGCGCCTCACAACTCTGTACTGAAGAGAGACGGCGTGCGTGTCACGTAGGCGGCGTTGTGCCATCTCATTGGTCAACGCTCAGATAGATGCACGCTCAGAATGTCTGACATGCCAGATATTGCTCTGCACGTTCGGAAAGACTCCCGAACGTGCTATTCCACGCTATGACGTCAGAAATTCGGCACGCTCAACGCTCAACGTTCGGATGCACGGTTCGTGTGCCGACGGCTTTACAGTACAGCAGTACGTCGACGATTTTGTTACCTCTCATAGCAAGCCATCCTGGGTTAACATTTCACCAAGAAAATGACCGCCGGCACACGCAAGAGTTTCTACTGCTTGTCTTCGTGTAAAACCTCCTTTGGCAAGTAAGGTCGCCGGATCACTCCGCAATTGAGAACGTATGGAACGTGTAACGCCGCTTCCTTTGGACGGAAAATTGAAAATATAAAATAGTACCCAAAGCCCAATAAGAGTCCCAAAAGCCAAGATCCAAATATCAAGTCCCACTGAAATAGCGTCACTTCAATAGTAGCAAGTATATAGAAAAGATATCTAGTATAAAGTGACTTAATGTTTTGAAAAGGAAAAGAAAAGAAATAGAATCCATTAGTTTCAAATTAAAATTATAGTAGATCGCAAAGTAGTGTACTTATAGCTCACGGAATAGAACGAGGCAACTCAAAGAATATTCCTTGTGAGTACTCTTTGAGGACACTGCGTAATACAGAATGAAAAAATCCTACATTGTTAATCTGCTAGCGCCTGCTGGACCAGGTCGTATCTCAACGTGTGTTCTTGTACGTGGGCGCGAAGAGCCTGTTTTTGTGCATTTTCGGAAATTTTGCCATCTGCTAGGAATCATTAAACTTGCAATTGGTAGATCAGCAACCTTGAGTATATCATTACGTAAAGCCAAGAGAGGAAAAGATCCGAACTTGTCTTAAATTGATTATCATACAGGGAAGACTGAACTCTGCCCAAAAGTAATAGACTGTTAGCAATTCACCAACATAGGAAGTGAACAATGGTATTGAATTGTGAGAAAGTACTGAAGTTTCGTTAAAGTAGCAAATGAAATCTGGATCTTGTTAGAAACTCTTTGACTGAAACTTACGTAACTAATTCCACCCAGCTCAGAGAAAAGTTACTTCCTTAATATAATGATAGTATAGAATAAACCAGCATAAAGTGGATTTACCGTGTGACATTTCTTTCAACCCATTTAATATTGTTTGTTTATGAAATATTTATTTGCGCGACGACATAGATCAAGTAACAGAGCGCAGCATGCATAAATGTTCTTTGCCGCGTTAGAAAGTTATTGTACAGATTCGAACTATTAAGCTTAGGTAAACTGAAAGCTTTAGGGGATAAACTATTACCGTACAGACACAATTAGTACGAGTACAAGGATAGCCATTGGTGTGGAACTACGAGTGGCTGTGCTCGTACACGTCGGGGAGCACATAATTATTTGAACTGGTCGGTATCATTGATACGCACTCGGCGTGAACACAGTGCAGCCGAACAGATATTTTAATGTAATGTACCAACCGCTAGTTGGTCGGAGCACGAATTTCATGAATGAACATTTCCAATACATCTTAAGAGGAGCAGTTGCAAACATTATGGGCAGTGTCCTCTAACTAGCTCGGGATTTTGACCATGTAACGGGCAGTTGGACAGAATTTGGCTTGATATCCTTCAGGAAGATATTCAAAACTCTGTCAATCAATGCCTAGCCAAATAACTGCTTGCGTAAGGGCCAGAGTTGGACCAACACGTTACTGATTTGCTCAATTTGACTAAATCATCCATTTTTTTCTGAAATTGTTATCATTTGTTTGTCTGTACATGTAAATCACGTCTATCGATTTCCGTCCTATACGGACAATTTCCTCGTGGTGTGTCGTTTTCTTTTCTCTTACAGTGTATATTAACTTTTTCTCTTATAATGTTGTTTTTATTTGATACCTGAGGGTACATTCTTTAGCTTTCCTCAGAAATTCCATTTCAACTGACTGTAATCTTCTTTTGTCTTTCTTGTCCAAGACTCGCTTCCATTTATCAGGATAGAGGTAGACATTACTTGGCAAAATTTTAACTTAGTGCCCTTCCTTGTCCTGCTTGTTGAGCAAGCTATGAAAATCATCAAGGACAAATTTGGAAAGGGAATTCAAGTTGAGGAGAAATAAAGCTTTGAAGGTTGCCGATGACTTGTAATTCTCTCAGAGGCGAAAAAGTATTTGGAAGAGTAGTTGAATGGAATCGATAGCGTCTTCAGAAACGGTTACAAGATGGACATCAACAAAATT
The DNA here is from genome assembly GCF_023898315.1 of Schistocerca nitens. Lineage (NCBI taxonomy): Eukaryota > Metazoa > Arthropoda > Insecta > Orthoptera > Acrididae > Schistocerca > Schistocerca nitens. The sequence goes on from NC_064621.1 coordinate 364,638,956, forward strand.
AAAATAAGGATGATGGAATGTAGACGAGTTAAAACAGTTGATGCGGAGGGAATTGAATTATAAAATGAGATACTACAAGTGTAGATGACTTTTGTTATTTCGACAGCGGAGAGGTACAAAAGGCAGACGGGAAAAGCGTATATGAAAAACAAAAATCTGTTGACACTGAGTTCAAATGTAGACGATAGTAAGTCTTTTCTTAAACCATTTGTCTGGAGTGTAGCCTCGTACGGAAATTAAATATCCACAGAAAACAGTCCAGACAAAAAAAGAGTAGAAGCTTTGCAAATGTGTTGCTATGGAAGAATGTTGAGGATTAGATGCACAGGGAGAATAATTAATGAGGAGGTATTGAAGCGAATTGAAAAAAAAGACAGTTATGTCACAATACGATTAAATGAAGAGATCGGTGAACTGGACGCATCCTGAAGCATCAAGGAATCGTCAGTTTGGGGAAAGGTGTGATGTTTTTGTGTGAGGGTGAGCATTAAAATTGTAGAGGAAGGTCTAGGCTCAAACGCAAGGAGCGGATTCAAATGGATGACATGGATGTAGGTGGCACTAGTTATGCTGAGTGCAAAAGTTTACACATGATAGAATAGCGTGGAGTGCTGCGTCAACAACAATAATAACAACTTAATAATAACAAGTTAGAAATGAAAATAGCACAATGAGCCATTTGCAAGCTTTGCTCGAAGTTATCAAAAGGAGAAATTAGTACGAATTGCTACTTTGCCTGATATTCATAAATGTTGGGAAATTTTCCGAGTTAATTTTAACAAAATGTTTACCAACAGCTCTTCGTTTAGCGTGATGTAGGTTTCTCAGATGATGAAAAGATTCAAGTCGAGATTTACTAGAAGAGACAGGGAAACAAACAAATTAATCAGGGAAAAGATCGGTAAGGACGATGTAATTATAAATAATGAACATGGAATACACATGAAGACGACGGGTAACCAGGCGAATACAGGCTGAGGAAATTTCATTGTTGGATTTCAAGAGATGAGAGAAGACGGGCAAGACGACGTAATCGAATCAAGGTAGTAGCAGGCTAGGGAAGTCCAATATAGAAAAATTGCCCAGTAGCGGGTAGCCATAGGTCGGAAATGCACGGTTGTGAACCTACAACCACAAAACGACTGCCAATCAGCGACGAGCTCGCCGAGGTCAATAACCGAGAGGGGGTAGTCGCAAGATCTCTTGAAGGCGCAACGGTAGTACGCTGCATAGCAGATATTTTTGAGAGCATTTGCCTATCATTTTTTTTTCAAGATCAACTTTGTATCGATATTTGAGGAATAAATTTCGACCATTACGCCTACACCTACATCTACATGACTATTCTGCAATTCACACCTAAGTACATGGCAGAGGGTTCATAAAACTTCTTTCACACTATTTCTCGACCTTCCATTCTCGAATAGCGCGCTGGAGAAACAAGCGCCTAAATTTTCCCCGCGAACTCTTATTTCTCCTATTTATCACGACGATCGTTTTCTCCTATGTAGGTGGTATTCAACATATTTTCACATTCGGAGGAGAAAGTTGGTGATTGAATTTCCCAAAAAGAACTCGCCGCAATGGAAAACGCCTTTGTTTTAATGATTGTCGCCCAAACTCGCATATCGTATCCATGACACTATCCCCCGTATTTTGCGATTACACAAAACAGGGCTGTCCTTCTTTGAACTTTTTCATTGTCCTGTCTGGTAAGGATCGCACACAGCGCAGCACTACTCCGGAAGAGGACGGACAAGCCTAGTGTAGGCAGTCCAGTGTCTTTAGTGGATCTGTTGCATCTTGCAAGTGTTCTGCCAACAAAACGCAGTCTTTGGTTCGCCTTCTCCCCAACATTTTCTGTGTGATGGCTCCAGTTTAAATTATTCGTAGTTTTAATCCATAGGTATTTAGTTGAACCGACAATTTTTAAATTTATTTGATTTATCGTTCAACCGAAATTTAACGGATTTTTTTAGTACTCACATGTAGGTCTTCTCACTTTTTATTGTTCATGTTCAACTGCCACTTTTTATTCCATGCATATATCGTATGTAAATCATTTTGTAATTTGTACTGATCTTCTGACGAGTTGCCTAGATGGTAACCAACATTATCATCTGCAAGCAATCTACGAGGGATGCTCATGTTGTCTAAATGATAGAGGACCTATGACACTTCGTAGAGGAACCCCAGATTTCACAAGCGATTCATTCCATGAATTACCGTCGGTAACCACGAACTGTGGCCTTTCTTGAAGAAAATCACGCACATAGTCGCACAACTGAAATGATTAGACGCACTCAGACACTAGAAGACACTTGAGGGAATAATTTGAGAAGCCTTTTGGAAACCTACAAATGTGGAATCAACTTGATATCCCGTGCCGATAGCACTCGTTATTTCATGTGAATATAGAGGCAGTAGTGTTCCAGAAGAATGTTATTTTCTTAATCCATGCTGGATATGTATCAACAAATAGTTTTCTTTGAAGTATTTCATAATATTCGAACACAGCATGTGTTCCAAAACCCTTAATAAATTAAAGTAAGAAGTATGGTTTGAGAAAATATATGTGCTATTTTTTCATCTGAGTCTTAGCGTAGAGTTACTCAGCTACTTGTTATGATTAAAGGTCATTCGTGCACTCCGTACAGCAGCAAAAATTCGTTCTTTCTGGTATTAGATTTCGTTATTAACATTACGTTTTACATTACCACACGTCGAGGACCTTACTAAGGTGATATCTCCAGAGTGGGGCTTATTATTTTAACAAATCAGTAATAATGCGGGTTTTCTAGCGGAGTCGATTTAATGGTCGAGTTTAACACTTTGACCATCACAGAAAAATCGTGTCTAACGTAACCAACCTCCTATAGGTGTTTATTGTTTGCTTGGCTTTAACTGTTCAGATTAGAACAGAGGACAATTTTTTTTTTCTTTTCAAGGTCCAGTCGGTCGTGAAATTAAAACAGCAGCGAGAATTCGACGAAGCTTCGCACAGATATGTATTGAACAGTGTCTCTAGAATGTCCGTCGATCGCGTCACGTGGCAGTTTTCAGTTCTGAGCGCAAAGTGAGTGCGTACAGATGCCTGAAACAACAGAACCTCCCATCAAGTCTGAAGCGTGTGCTGTCATTAGATTTTTTCGTGCTGAGGCGTTCTCCCTGACTTCTTGCAGCCCGCATAACGTAACTGCCATGCGCTGACAGCATAGTGAGGAAATCGTCCTGGAATTTTGAAGCACGACTTACAGACATTCATGACGTAGGCGGCCAGGGAAGGAAGGGAGCGTCAGCTGCCGATCTTGTTCAGCGAGTGGGTCAGACGATAAGAGAAAACCTTCTACGAAGGAAATTCGGACCAAGCGAAGACGAATGTAATTAACAGGTATTGTCCTTCATGACAATGCTCGAACTCACACTGCAGCTGCTGCAATAACACTCCAGCAGTTGTATTTGGCTCCATCTGATTTTCGTCCCTCTTATTACATCAACCGCAGGGTATGGGGACAGCATTTTTGGCACAGACGACGAGCTGCAGACCGGCGTAGAGAATTGGCGGAAAGCACAGGTGGCTGCTGCCCACTATGACGAGGGAAATTGGAAAGTTTTTCACATTATACAGGGTGATTCAAAAAGAATACCACAACTTTAAAAATGTGTATTTAATGAAAGAAACATAATATAACCTTCTGTTATACATCATTACAAAGAGTATTTACAAAGGTTTTTTTTCACTCAAAAACAAGTTCAGAGATGTTCAATATGGCCCCCTCCAGACACTCGAGCAATATCAACCCGATACTCCAACTCGCTTCACACTCTCTGTAGCATATCAGGCATAACAGTTTGGATAGCTGCTGTTATTTCTCGTTTCAAATCATCAATGGTGGCTGGGAGAGGTGGCTGAAACACCATATCCTTAACATACCCACATAAGAAAAAATCGCAGGGGGTAAGATCAGGGCTTCTTGGAGGCCAGTGATGAAGTGCTCTGTCACGGGCTGCCTGGCGGCCGATCCATCGCCTCGGGTAGTTGACGTTCAGGTAGTTACGGACAGAAAAGTGCCAATGTGGTGGCGCTCCATCCTGCTGAAATATGAATTGTTGTGCTTCTTGTTCGAGCTGAGGGAACAGCCAATTCTCTATCATCTCCAGATACTGTAGTCCAGTTACAGTAGCACCTTCGAAGAAAAAGGGACCAAAAACTTTATTGGCTGAAATGGCACAGAAAACGTTCACCTTAGGCGAGTCACGTTCATACTGAGTTGTTTCCCGCGGATTCTCAGTGCCCCATATACAGACATTGTGACGGTTGACTTTCCCGTTAGTGTGGAAAGTTGCTTCATCACTAAACACAATCTTTGAAACGAAAGATTCATCTGTTTCCATTTGAGCAAGGATAAAATCACAGAAATCGATTCTTTTAATCTTATCAGCTGCAGACAGTGCTTGAACCAATTTCAGACGATAAGGTTTCATAACTAACCTTTTTCGTAGGACTCTCCATACAGTTGATTGTGGAATTTGCAGCTCTCTGCTAGCTCTGCGAGTCGATTTTCCTGGGCTGCGAACAAATGCTTGCTGGATGCGTGCTACATTTTCATCACTCGTTCTCGGCCGTCCAGAACTTTTCCCTTTGCACAAACACCCATTCTCTGTAAACTGTTTATACCAACGTTTAATACACCACCTATCAGGAGGTTTAACACCATACTTCGTTCGAAATGCACGCTGAACAACTGTCGTCGATTCACTTCTGCCGTACTCAATAACACAAAAAGCTTTCTGTTGAGCGGTCGCCATCTTAACATCAACTGACGCTGACGCCTAGTCAACAGCGCCTCAAGCGAAAAAATGTACAACTAAATGAAACTTTATAGCTCCCTTAATTCGCCGACAGATAGTGCTTAGCTCTGCCTTTTGTCGTTGCAGAGTTTTAAATTCCTAAAGTTGTGGTATTGTTTTTGAATCACCCTGTATACTGCGGCCTATGGATGAAGGGCAACAGGCAGATGCCATATTTCTAGATTTACGGAAGGCGTTTAGCACGGTGCCCCATTGCAGGTTGCTAACGAAGGTACGAGCACATAGAATAAGTTCACAGATATGTGAGTGGCTCGAAGACTTCGTAAATAATAGAATCCAGTATGTTGTCCTCGATTGCGAGTGCTCATCAGATAATCAGATAAAAGCGTATCGTCAGGACTCCCCCAGGGAAGTGTGATAGGACTGCTGTTATTCTCTGTATACATAAATCATTTGGCGAACAGAGTGGGCAGCAATCTGCGGTTGTTTGCTGATGACGCTACGGTGCACGGTAAGGTGTCGAAATTGAGTGAATTGTAGGGAGATACAAAATGACTTACAGGGTTGGGTTGTTTGTGGGAAGAGACCAAACTGCGAGGTCATCGGTCTCATCGGATCAGGGAAGGAAGTCGGCCGTGCCCTTTCAGAGGAACCATCCCGGCATTTGCCTGGAGCGATTAAGGGAAATAACGGAAAACATAAAACAGGATGGCCGGACGCGGGATTGAACCGTCGTCCTCCCGAATGAGAGTCCAGTGTGCTAACCACAGCGCCACCTCTCTCGATAATGACTTAGACTAAATTTCCAGTTGGTGTGATGAATGGCAGCTAGTCCTAAATGTGGAAAAATGTTAATTAATGCGGATGAGTAGGAAGATCAAATCTGTAATGTTCGCTTCAAGTATTACTAGTGTCCTGCTTGACACAGTTAAGTTGTTTAAATATCTGGGCGTAACTTTGCAAAGCGATATGAAATGTAACGAGCATGTGAGAACTGTGGTAGGAAAGGCGAATAGTCGACTTCGATTTATTGGGAGAATTTTAGGAAAGAGTGGTTCACCTGCAAAGGAGACCACATATAGGACTCTGATGCAACCTGTTCTTGAGTACTGCTCGAGTGTTTGGGATCGGTACCAGGTCGGACTGAAGGAACACATCGAAGAAATTCGGAGGCGGTCTGCTAGGTTTCTTACCGACAGGTTCTAACAACACGTAAGTGTTACAGAGATGTTTCGGGAACTCAAATGGGAATCCCTGGAGGGAGGGTGACGTTCTTTTCGAGAAACACTATTGAGAAAATTTACGGAACAGGCATTTGAAGCTGACTGCCGAACGATTCTACTACTGCCAACATACATTGTGCGTAAGGACCATGAAGATAAGATATGAGAAATTAGGGCTCATACGGAGGCATGGACACAGTCGTTTTTCCCTCGCTCTGTTTGCGAGTGGAACAGGAAAGAATATTACTAGCAGTGGTACAGGGTAGCCTCCGTCACGCACCATACTGTTGCTTGCGGGGTATCGATATAGTTGTAGATGTCGATGCAAGTCGAAGTGGTGACTATGAACAGAAGTAGCTGGTAGGTGTAGCTAAATGTTGCAAATAAAACATTTTTGATTTTTACTCTCATTTTCATTTCGCAGCCGATGAAACCTTGAAAAAAAACCTCTTATATTCCTTGAACTAATATAAACAGCAGCTACGCTCTCGCTGATTGGCAACCTTCTTTTGTCAGTAGCTCGGCAACGGTAATGTTTCTGGGGATGCTTTATGACAAGTAATATGTAGTTTTTGCTGGTGTAAGCAGGATCCACAAGAGACAGCATAGTAAAATACCACAATACGCATGTGTGGACACATGCAAATCCCCCAGCAGTCAGGGATGTGAGACATAAGGATCGCTTCAGAATCAGTGTATGGGCAGGAATCTGCGACACGCTCATAGGCCATGCATTTTATCAGACTGATTAATAGGATTTCTGCGAGATGAATTATCAGCCTTACGAGAGTACCTTGCCCTTGCAGAAAGACAACGACGGTTTTCTATGAACGACGGGGCATCTCCCCATTTTCTGCGTATAGTGGCATAGTGCGACAACAGGTCACCGCAACGTTTCACGGCGAATAGTTGGTCGAGGAGATCCAGTGGCGTGGCCTGCCCGTTCACAAGACCTGAATACTTTGGATTTCTAGCTTTGAGGGTATTCAGAGGCAATGGTGTATACCCAACCCATCTACAATGTCCAGATTCTACAGCAGCATATGATCTACGCATGTGACTCAATCCGAATGAAGTTAGCTGTATCCGAAAGATTGGATGATTCACTGCTGAAGGATGCGTCAGGATGTGTGGTAAACAAATGCATCACTGCCTATAGTGTCTTCTTCTACGTAACAGACAGATGGAAACGAGAGGACAGGGGGGGGGGGGGGGCATATCCCAGACATATAATTAGAGTAATATTTCTTCTAGTTATGACTAGTACTACCTTCTGTAGGTGCATGTGATACTTTTGCTAAACAGCGCACTACATATAACTCCTTTTCAGGTTGTTGCCTAGCTTGCAACCAAAACAGTCCACATAATATAAAATGTAGCCGCAGGACCACCATTTACAGACATTTTAAACAAGCCTTAGTGTAAGAGCTTCCCATATAATTTAGTTGTGTAGTGATTAAACGGCAATACATCTCGCCGCGAAAGTGTAACTGTTGCCACACAGTTAACTGCTTTTAGACTTCGTATCGACGTGTTTCCCTACAGACATTCCATGTTATAGCCTTTCCTTTCTGACTCTAGGTCGATAACTGCGGACTTCATTTTGCTAGAGGCTTTACCCTCACTAAAATCCAATTACACTGTGCAGCCTGCCTTGAGGCAGAAATTAATTTCAAAGTTGTATTAGAACTTTAATCGAAATATTATAACTCAGCGCTCTTTGGTCAGGGAGAGATTCGATAATTGAGTATTGTGTACTGCTGTGATGTAATTTTCGGCTGTTGGCAAGCTGACCGCCGGATGGGGAGTCGTGGGCGGGAGGAATGAAAGTGGGGTTGAGTGGGTGGTATGGTCATACGGCTGAGAGCACGTTAAAAGCCTAATACCATCTCCATTTAAGGACGCCAGGCATCAGAGTCAGTATCGTTGGATTGATCGCGTTGATGTTATCCCCTTCTGTAGAAATGAAATTTGCAATGTAGTTGGTGAACCCGACAAAAACCTGACAAAATTTCAGAGGTAGTTCAGAAACATTTCCTACTTGTTGTTTTTGTCGCCAGTCCCAAAGCATCCCACATATATTCGATATGTAATCCGAATTACTTTTGATATCCATGTTGGATCTTGTGAACTCCGCGGCCGTTAATGACAGTTGCTGAATGACGCAACCAGCCACATATACTTTTTAAATTTTTTATTTTAGTACCTTAACCGGTTTCGGGCTACCATGCACATCTTCAGATGGCTAATATTTTTTGTTACATAGATGTTTTGATCAACAGCATGTCGTCTGCTCCACACTGCACAAGAATATTTGAGTATTACTTTTGTTTCTCTTAAACATTGCAGAATCCTGTAACATACAGTTACCGTAACAGACAACACAAAACTCAAGAGCAATGCAACAGTTCTGAGACGGATGCAAAAGTACTGCAATGTGGTTGCCGCCGTTGCGGTCTAACCTGTGTTAAGGGGTTTTATATTGTGAATTATACTGGATTGGTTTTCTATTCTTTGACCGAGCGATGTGGCCCAGTGGTTAGCACAATGGACTCGTATTAGGGAGGACAGCGGCTCAAACCCGCGTCCGGTCGTCCTGATTCAGGTTTTCCGTGATTTCCTTATATCGCTTCAGGCAAAGGCTGGGATAGTTCCTTTGAAAGGACACGACCGACTTCCTTTCCCCTCCTTCCCTAATCCGAAGGCACCGATTACCTCGCTGTTTGGTCCCCTCCCCCAAATCAACCAAGCAACCAACCAATCCTATTCTTTAACATCGTGTGTGTCTGTACTGTAATCCTGAACAATGCAAGTGGTATGCTTACGTAAACGCTATCTGATAAAAGTGCTGCTAAATCTGTGAAATTATATATCTGTGTTGAAATTCACTTTTACTAAAAACAATTAGAAGACGTTAGACTTTTGAGTCGTTGACCTAGTCTTGGCCTTTTCCTCATTTTTTCCAATTAACTTAGAACCGCATCGTGTGAAAAAAATTCAGTCTTGCATTCCAGTTTTAATGATAACATGAAACGTGAATTATTTTAATATTCGAAGTGTGCTGTAGTTAGTTTTATCCTGATTACAAACTCCTCTATGTTTTCAGTACTATATTCTTTTTCTATCTAACATTTCTGCATGTGAGAGCGGTTTCTGGAGCTACATGTGGGATCCTCTGAACTCGCGTTTCTCGTGGGTATGACACAGGTGGACCTTCATAACATCCTTTCGGCAGGCGACCTCCGCGCCAGACACGAAGAGACCATGGCTAAGCCGCTTATTGGGGAAACAAAAGTGGTCCTGTGGTCCCAGTTTCCACGAAATTCGGTCCACACAATAGTGTACCTGAGCAGAGGTGCAGGGCGAGGGCGAGCCATTCCCATTAGCCAGAGCAAGAGTGGAGTGGGTGGCAGCTGACCTGAAGAGCAAACATTCTGCTCGAAGGCAGCGGAACACCGCTCGGTAGTCGAAATAATGTCTCGCGAATACTCTGGGGGATACAGACTCAGAGCCTTCCGTGCGAACGTACACATTTAAAATTTCCCGTTCCTGTTTCCAAAAATCTTACGACCAGGGCGAACGCCCGCCATAGCGTAGGAATCGAGCCAGCCGGCCGGTTGCTGACTGCTTGGTTCACAGTTACCATTCTGGTGGGAGGCAAAAGTTCATTACAATTTGCTGTAACTAGAAGAGCGTTTCGGGGCTGGCCTAGGATTGGCCGCGAGGGAGAGACGTGAGCACTGCTCTAAGTTTAGATGGGAAGACAGATAGGCGAGGTCTGGCCACTCTTATTCTGGGAGGGTGATCTACAGTTCACAAGACGCCACTTTGACGCCACACGGTCTTACAGATTTTGTTAACATTCGATGGTGGCTCATTGGGCAACATTATTTTGGATACCGTAGTTTTGTATCGTGTTATGTAAATATGCCGTTCCAGGACAATGGAGCATTGAAGATTTTATAAAAACACGTCTTTTTTGGCATAATTTGTTATATTAAACGTCACATAATGACGTATTGGCCGTTAAAGCCTTCATTAGTTGTAAGTTACAGCACAGGAAACAAAAGTTCGCTGGTTCATCGTAGTGTAATGGTCATTAGCGTTGAGTGTCGGAGTGTAGTGTAGCTTTGCAGCTCGTTCGTATCCTGTCATATATAAACAGTTTTTTTTTTATTTTCGCGTTCCTAAAATGTTCTGGGACCATCTTATTTAGTTAATAGAAGTACGTTCTGTAATATTTGATGTTATGTAAATATAATAGTCTCTCTCTCAGAATGAACTATTATTGTCAATAACTTATAAATTAAACATAAAACGTACAAATGCGACTAAATATTTAAAACAAGTTGACCATCTGGTAAAACAAACTACCACTCAGAATAAAAAATCCAGAAAAGCCTGACACGTTTGCAAAAGAACTGAAAGGCAACTTAGTCTCAGCCGTCTATAAAGTATCAAAGAAAATTTACCAGCTAATTCTATTAGGACACTCCCTTGACAGACAAAAATGTCTTCAATTAAAGCACGTCTTCAGCCACCATTAAGACGTTTTTCGTAATTTTCTTACAACGAATTTTACCAATATCGACGCGTTACCGAGAGATCCTCAACGTTCTACTGTTTTGAAACAGCATTTATTCGTTGGACATAAATAAGTTACTGGTTTAATTCGTCTGCTGGAATGGCTACCCATCCTTTTTAATTACAAACCATCTCGTGAAACTGCTTTTCACAGTTTCTAAAAGTAAGCTTATTTTGTTGAGATACCTTGTTGAATACTGTTGAATATACGCATTATTAGATTCAGTGCTGGCTGGTTTCAGCTTTTCTTTCTGTCTTGTAAATCAGTAATTCGTCTTACTTTCCGTAACAGAAAAAGTACGTTATCAGTAAGTTTCATAGTTAATTCTTGCCAACAAAATTTTGTTTATCCCTTATCCACAGTCTAGTGTACATGAACACATTACCGTTATAAACGACGTAACTTCGAGGTTAATGGTTGGTTGGTTGCTTTGGGGGAGGAGACCAGACAGCGAGGTCATCGGTCTCATCGGATTAGGGAAGAACGGGGAGGGAAGTCGGCCGAGCCCTTTCGAAGGAGCCATCCCGGCATTTGCCTGGAGCGATTTAGGGAAATGACGGAAAAACTAAATCAGGATAGCCGGACGCGGGATTGAACCGTTGTCCTCCCGACGTTAACGTATCCAGCAGTAAAGAAAAAGCGTATTCCCCAGTTCCCTCTCCTTGAGGTGAACGTTATTGTTTTGAACGTCATGTTCGACCCTTCTGCTGTGAACCGAACGATGATGGAAGTCGACAGACAGCTTTTTTCCGTCTTCGATACAATGGGTGACGTCAAAATGACGTCACGTTTACACAAAGTGTTATGAACTTTAGGTTGCCCATTCTGGGACGGCAAGTGACGTGGCCATTTGAGTTTTGTGTCTTATAGTTTTTCTCTCGGAACGGCATCTGCTGCGACGGAGCGCTGAGTCTACAAGCAGCGCCGCTGTAGGGGCAGTCCTGCTCACGCCTAAAAAATGCTCAGAGCCGCATCGTCGGTCGCCACGTACGCAATCCGACGGTGGTAAGACGGAAATGCAACGCAAGAGACTGGTACCGAAGCGTGGAATAGTTTGGGGACGGATCTTTTTATTAGAACGCTTAAACTCACGGGGATTTCTAGTATCTAAGCACTGCGCAAGTTCAGAGCGCAGCACGAGCATTCTTATTCCCTCTCTCTGCTTGTCACTCACGTTATTAATAAAGGGCGGAGATAGCCGCGAAAATGATGATGTAGATGATGAAGTCCCATACTCCGTGACGGAGCGTAGGGGAACGATGCGGGAGACCCGCACCGCCGTACTAGGCAAGGACCTAGTGGAGGTGGTTTGCCATTGCCTTCCTCCGACCGTAATGGGGATGAATGATGATGATGAAGACGACACAACAACACCCAGTCACCTCGAGGCAGGAAAAATCCCTGACCCCGCCGGGAATCGAACCCGGGACCCCCCCAGATATTGATGCTAAATGTAGATGACTTTCTTTTCCCTAATATTCGAATTGTGGGTTTTGCCCTCTTTTTTGTTTTTGTACTCAAAATATTATCAATCTATGAACTTTAATGTAGTACCATATTTTTAGCGACCGACATTCGGATACTAATTGTCCAGTGACTTCATCTGTGGCGACACTGTGCTATTCGGTATTAATTCACTTTTGTGTCACTCAAACAACTAATTTATTGCATAAATTGTGTCTTGCCAGATCTATGAATTTCGTTTGGTAACTGGGAGGGGAACCTTTTTACACTGACTGCAACGGGTTCTTTCATCAAAAACTAGCGATTACGGCAACTATCAATTCTTACAAGAGAGAAGGCGTTCTCTGTATGCGCACAGTTAGTTCACTAAGATGATTTGCTAGTTTCATGTGAGCTCCCTGCAGCGCTTGATCTGGCTTGCTAGGGAAAAGAACAAATTATATTATCAGCCCAGGAACCACTCGTAGGGCCGATGGATAGTTCACGAAACACCAGCTTCTTGCAAACTCTGCACTAAATAAGCTATCGTGTGAAATACTGTATTGCACAGTGCTACAGTTCGTTATTTATTAACATCGCTGTTGTGCGCGTTTTTTTTTTTTTTTAATGAAGTACATTTCCAGCAGATGGACTATTCTTCAACGTGTTTGCCATGATTAAATTGTAAATTGAAAATCATTAACTTCATTTCATAATTGTTCTTCATCTCATTAGGTTCATTAATTCTGATTTTGAGGCATATACAGGGTGTTACAAAAAGGTACGGCCCAACTTTCAGGAAACATTCCTCACACACAAAGAAAGAAAATATGTTATGTGGACATGTGTCCGGAAACGCTTACTTTCCATGTTAGAGCTCATTTTATTACTTCTCTTCAAATCACATTAATCATGGAATGGAAACACACAGCAACAGAACGTACCAGCGTGACTTCAAACACTTTGTTACAGGAAATGTTCAAAATGTCCTCCGTTAGCGAGGATACATGCATCCACACTCCGTCGCATGGAATCCCTGATGCGCTGATGCAGCCCTGGAAAATGGCGTATTGTATCACAGCCGTCCACAATACGAGCACGAAGAGTCTCTACATTTGGTACCGGGGTTGCGTAGACAAGAGCTTTCTGGAGAATGGCGTATTGTATCACAGCCGTCCACAATACGAGCACGAAGAGTCTCTACATTTGGTACCGGGGTTGCGTAGACAAGAGCTTTCAAATGCGCCCATAAATGAAAGTCAAGAGGGTTGAGGTCAGGAGAGCGTGGAGGCCATGGAATTGGTCCGCCTCTACCAATCCATCGGTCACCGAATCTGTTGTTGAGAAGCGCACGAACACTTCGACTGAAATGTGCAGGAGCTCCATCGTACATGAACCACGTGTTGTATCGTACTTGTAAAGGCACAAGTTCTAGCAGCACAGGTAGAGTATCCCGTATGAAATCATGATAACGTGCTCCATTGAGCGTAGGTGGAAGAACATGGGGCCCAATCAAGACATCACCAACAATGCCTGCCCAAACGTTCACAGAAAATCTGTGTTGATGACGGGATTTGATTGCACAATTGCGTGCGGATTCTTGTCAGCCCACACATGTTGATTGTGAAAATTTACAATTTGATCACGTTGGAATGAAGCCTCATCCGTAAAGAGAACATCTGCACTGAAATGAGGATTGACACATTGTTGGATGAACCATCCGCAGAAGTGTACCCATGGAGGCCAATCAGCTGCTGATAGTGCCTGCACACGCTGTACATTGTACGGAAACAACTGGTTCTCCCGTAGCGCTCTCCATACAGGGACGTGGTCAACGATACCTTGTACAGAAGCAACTTCTCTGACGCTGACATTAGGGTTATCGTCAACTGCACGAAGAATTGCCTCGTCCATTGCAGGTGTCCTCGGTCGTGAGTCATAGGCTGGAATGTTCCGTGCTCCCTAAGACGCCGATCAATTGCTTCGAACGTCTTCCTGTCGGGACACCTTCGTTCTGGAAATCTGTCTCGATACAAAAGTACCGCGCCACGGCTATTGCCCTGTGCTAATCCATACATCAAATGGGCATCTGCCAACTCCGCATTTGTAAATATTGCACTGACTGCAAAACCACGTTCGTGATGAACACTAACCTGTTGATGCTACGTACTGATGTGCTTGATGCTAGTACTGCAGAGCAATGAGTCGCATTTCAACACAAGCACCGAAGTCAACATTACCTTCCTTCAATTGGCCCAACTGGCGGTGAATCGAGGAAGTACAGTACATACTGACGAAACTAAAATGAGCTCTAACATGGAAATTAAGCGTTTCCGGACACATGTGCACATAACATCTTTTCTTTATTTGTGTGTGAGGAATGTTTCCTGAAAGTTTGGCCGTACCTTTTTGTAACACCCTGTATATAGCTGCAGAATGTGAACACGAAAATGCCTGTAATATAGCGTATGTGTGTGTGTCAGGTTGACACATTACGTACTCATATTGGTTGGTATTTTTCTAGTATTTTTAGCATAGACTTACATGGCTGTTCTCAAATAAGATTTCAAAACACTTATGGCAGAAGTGACCACTTCCCCCTCCTCTTCCCTCGTCTTCAGCATCTCGCGAACAGGAGGGCTATGGTTGTCACTCCACTGCACAGTAGGGCACTTCGCGCTTGAGCCTTAAGTGGCTCTAGTGGTTCAAAATGGCTCTAAGCACTATGGGACTTAACATCTGAGATCATCAGCCCCCTAGACTTAGAACTACTTAAACCTAACTAACCTAAGGACATGACACACATCGATGCCCGTGGCAGGATACTTACTTGCGACCGTAGCAGCAGCGCGGTTCCGGACTGAAGCGCCTAGAACCGCTCGACCACAGCGGCCGGCTGGCTCCAGTGGACCGCAGCGAGTGACAAACAACCGGTGCAGGCGCAAGTTTAAAAGCTGTACTTTCGGAAAGCCGCCTCTTATAGCCGCGTCCACATGTTGCTAAGGCTGCTTCGACTATGCTACAGTAGTTTCGCTGGGAAACCCTTATAGATTCTCCATGCAGACCCGATTTCTCCCTAAGCTATTTCATATTTTTGGAGCCCTAAAGAAAGACGTTCGTGGCCGTCGATTTGCTTCGGAGGAGAAGGTGCACACCTGGGTACAATCGTGGTACCTTAGGCAACCACAAACATTTTTCCATGAAGGCACTGACCGTCTGTCTCAAATTGAAAAATGTACCAACAGTTATGGCGATTATTTTCGAAATAATAAACAGTTTAGCTAGTTTGTTATCTGTCTCGTTCTCGTCTGACTGCCCCTTATACCAAAATTTTCTCCATTGTCTGGCACCTACATCAAGTCTATGGACATGCGACAGAGCGTCAAGAACACAATGTAAGTAGGCTGTTTAGGGTTTTATGTTGGTAACGCCACGTAGCGCTATGTGTGAAAATCTCTGACTGTGCTGTGTGCAGTCTGTGGCTGGTTGGTCTCATTGTTGGAATATTCGCTAATGTTGGGCAGATGGATGTGAACAGCGCGTAGCGTTGGGCAGTTGGAGGTGCGCCGCCAGCGGTGGTGGATGTGGGGAGAGAGAGGCCAGAGTTTTGAGAGGTTACTATGAGCAGACTATCTGGGCGTGTGTCCGTCAGAAAAAGGAAATTTGTTTAATTGGATGTCTGACTTTTGAACGCTATTAAGGTAAATACATTGTTTGTTCTCTATCAAAATCTTTCATTTGCTAAATATGCCTATCAGTAGTTAGTGCCTTCAGTAATTAGAAATTTTTAATAAGCTGGCAGTATTGGCTCTCGCTGATCTATTCATGAAAGGTATATGTTATTGTTAGTCAGGGCCATTCATTTGTAGGGGTTACTGAAAGTCAGATTGCGTTGCGCTAAAATATTGTGTGTCAGTTTAGTGATGATCAGAATAAGTAAAGAGAAAACTGGCTGAGTACGTTGAGTTTTGTTCAGCTGTTTGAAATAAATAACGTAAGAGTTTTTCCAGCACTGTCATTCTTTACATACAAAGGAGAGGTTTCAAGTTTCCTTCTGCATGACAATTCTCGGCCCCACTCTGAAGGGGCAATGCAGATGCTCCTGCAGCGTTTTCGATGGGAAGTGTTTGATCAACCATAATGGAGCCCGCAATTGACTCTCCCTGAGTTTCATCTCTGCTCACGTGAACCCCTACATCTACATCTACATCTACATTCATACTCCGCAAGCCACCCAACGGTGTGTGGCGGAGGGCACTTTATGTGCCACTGTCATTACATTACTTTCCTGTTCCAGTCGCGAATGGTTCGCGGAAAGAACGACTGTCTGAAAGCCTCCGTGCGTGCTCGAATCTCTCTAATTTTACATTCGTGATCTCCTCGGGAGGTATAAGTAGGGGGAAGCAATATGTTCGATACCTCATCCAGAAACGTACCCTCTGGAAACCTGGACAGCAAAAAATGGTTCAAATGGCTCTGAGCACTATGGGACTTAACATCAGAGGTCATCAGTCCCCTGGAACTTAGAACTACCTAACTAACCTAAGGACATCACACACATCCATGCCCGAGGCAGGATTCGAACCTGCGACCGTAGCAGTGGCGCGGTTCCGGACTGAAGGGCCTAGAACCGCTAGGCCAACGCGGCCGGCCCTGGACAGCAAGCTACACCGCGATGCAGAGCGCCTCTCTTGCATAGTCTGCCACTTGAGTTTGCTAAACATCTCCGTAACGCTATCACCCTTACCAAATAATCCTGTGACGAAACGCGCCGCTCTTCTTTGGATCTTCTCTATCTCCTCTGTCAACCCGACCTGGTGCGGATCCCACACTCATGAGCAATACTCAAGTATAGGTCGAACGAGTGTTTTGTAAGCCATCTCCTTTGTTGATGGACTACATTTTCTAAGCACTCTCCCAATGAATCTCAACCTGGCACCCGCCTTACCAACAATTAATTTTATATGATCATTCCACTTCAAATCGTTCCGCACGCATACTCCCAGATATTTTACAGAAGTAACTGCTACCAGTGTTTGTTCCGCTATCATATAATCATACAGTAAAGGATCCTTCTTTCTATCTATTCGCAATACATTACATTTGTCTATGTTCAGGGTCAGTTGCCACTCCACGTACCAAGTGCCTATCCGCTGCAGATCTTCCTGCATTTCGCTGCAATTTTCTAATGCTGCAACTTCTCTGTATACTACAGCATCATCCGCGAAAAGCCGCATGGAACTTCCGACACTATCTACTAGGTCATTTATATATATTGTGAAAATCAATGGTCCCATAACACTCCCCTGTGGCACGCCTGAGGTTACTTTATCGTCTGTAGACGTCTCTCCGCTGAGAACAACATGCTGCGTTCTGTTTGCTAAAAACTCTTCAATCCAGCCACACAGCTGGTCTGATATTCCGTAGGCTCTTCCTTTGTTTATCAGGCGACAGTGCGGAAATGTATCGAACGCCTTCCGGAAGTCAAGGAAAATGGCTTCTACCTGGGAGCCTGTATCGAATATTTTCTGGGTCTCATGAACAAATAAAGCGAGTTGGGTCTCACACGATCACTGTTTCCGGAATCCATGTTGATTCCTACAGAGTAGATTCTGGGTTTCCAGAAATGACATGATACGCGAGCAAAAAACATGTTCTAAAATTATACAACTATAGTCCTATAGTTTTACGCATTTGCTCAACGACCCTTCTTGAAAACTGGGACTACCTGTGCTCTTTCCAATCATTTGGAACCTTCCGTTCCTCTAGAGACTTGCGGTACACGGCTGTTAGAAGGGGGCGAGTTCTTTCGCGTACTCTATGTAGAATCCAATTGGTATCCCGTCAGTTCCA
Source organism: Schistocerca nitens (assembly GCF_023898315.1). Lineage (NCBI taxonomy): Eukaryota > Metazoa > Arthropoda > Insecta > Orthoptera > Acrididae > Schistocerca > Schistocerca nitens. Next base: position 364,656,872 of record NC_064621.1, read on the forward strand.
GTGGACTTTCCTCTGTTGAGTGATTCCAGTTGCTTTTCTATTCCTTGGACACTTATTTCGATGTCAGTCATTTTTACGTTCGTGCGAGGATGTACAGAAGGAACTACAGTGCGGTCTTCCTCTGTGAAACAGCTTTGGAAAAAGGTGTTTAGTATTTCAACTTTACGCTTGTCATTCTCTGTTTCAATGCCATTATCATCCCAGAGTGTCTGGATATGTTGTTTCCATCCACTTACTGATTTATCGTACGACCAGAACTTCCTAGGATTTTCTGTCAAGTCGGTACATAGAATTTTACTTTCGAATTCACTGAACGCTTCACGCATAGCCCCCCTTACGCGAACTTTGACATCGTTTAGCTTCTGTTTGTCTGAGAGGTTTTGGCTGTGTTTAAATTTGCAGTGAAGCTCTCTTTGCTTTCGCAGTAGTTTCCTAACTTTGTTGTTGAACCACGGTGGGTTTTTCCCGTCCCTCACAGTTTTACTCGGCACGTACCTGTCTAAAACGCATTTTACTATTGCCTTGAACTTTTTCCATAAACACTCAACATTGTCAGTGTCGGAACAGAAATTTTCGTTTTGATCTGTTAGGAAGTCTGAAATCTCCCTCCTATTACTCTTGCTAAACAGATAAACCTTCCTCCCTTTTCTTTATATTCCTACTTACTTCCATATTCAGGGATGCTGCAACGGCCTTATGATCACTGATTCCCTGTTCTGCGCTTACAGAGTCGAAAAGTTCGGGTCTGTTTGTTATCAGTAGGTCCAAGATGTTATCTCCACGAGTCGGTTCTCTGTTTAATTGCTCGAGGTAATTTACGGATAGTGCACTCAGTATAATGCCAGTCGATGCTCTGTCCCTACCACCCATCCTAAACATCTGAGTGTCCCAGTCTATATCTGGTAAATTGAAATCTCCAGCCGGCCGGTGTGGCCGAGCGGTTCTAGGCGCTTCAGTCTGGAACCGCGCGACCGCCACTGTCGCAGGTTCAAATCCTGCCTCGGGCATGGATGTATGTGATGTCCTTAGGTTAGTTAGGTTTAAGTAGTTCTAAGTTCTAGGGGACTGATGACATCAGATGTTAAGTCCCATAGTCCTCAGAGCCATTTTGCAATCTCCACCTAAGACTATAACATGCTGAGGAAATTTATGTGAAATGTATTCCAGATTTTCTTTCAGTTGTTCTGCCACTAATGCTGCTGAATCGGGAGGTCGGTAAAAGGAGCCAATTATTAACCTAGCTCGGTTTTGAGTATAACCTCCACCCATAATAATTCACAGGAACTATCAACCCCTAGTTATGATCACAACGTTCTGGCACAGACAACGAGCTGTACACCAGCGTAGAGAATTGGCAGGAAGCACAGGCGACTTCCTTCTACGACGAGGGTATTGGAAAGTTGGTACAACGCTGCGGCAAATGTTTAAATCGGAGCGGCGACTTTATACAGAAGCAGCTGGAAGGGATAGCTAATTGTTGCAAATAAAACATTTTTGATTTTCACGGTGGTTTCCATTTTGCGACCGATCGGACCTTACCTTCCGAATAGACCTCGTGTTTAGTCAGCGGTTTCGAATATGTTCCTTGGAATGTGGTAGTGAAGGGAAAAAGTCAGTAACGTAAGTAGCTGCTATAATCGTGTTCTTGTATTAGCCTATACTTAATGAGTAAAGATGAAACATCAGGAATGTGCCGTCAGTGCCTGAAAATGTGTTCTCACACTCGCCAATAATAGCAAATAAAAGCCGGCCGAAGTGGCCGTGCGGTTAAAGGCGCTGCAGTCTGGAACCGCAAGACCGCTACGGTCGCAGGTTCGAATCCTGCCTCGGGCATGGATGTTTGTGATGTCCTTAGGTTAGTTCGGTTTAACTAGTTCTAAGTTCTAGGGGACTAATGACCTCAGCAGTTGAGTCCCATAGTGCTCAGAGCCAATAGCAAATAAAATTAAAATTCAAGCAAATACTGTCAGTTGCAGTCTGTATGGGTTTCACATTCGTTCTCACCTACCAATGATCACAATGCAAAAGAGTGTTTAAGGACCTATTCAGTCAGTTGCTGAGATTGTACTTCTCACGTTAGTCTTCATCCACCCCTATGTTAGTAGTAGTGTGTGGACATGTTCCGTTAATATTAACTTACCATCCTCGTTCCATGCCCCTTCTACCTGGTAGGCAGCTGTTGCGCAACCGAAAAGAAATCCATCCGGAAACGTGTTAGCTGGAGTCTGTGCAGAACCCACAGCTAAAACGGCTGCGAAGAGCACATGCACCAACATTGTCAGGGAAGCAGTTGCGAACTCAGGTGGGACCGATGGCCGTCGCACTGAATTCGTGCTTCAGGAAGATAACGTGGTGTTTACTTCTCGTAATCTGCCAGCACTCCAATTAATGAAAGATTTTGATTAGATTTACGTAATGAACATTTTCGTGACATTGCGTATAGTTGCTAGGACAATGAAAGGAGAAGGAGATTACACTGTATATGATGATTTTCCATTAGCATTACTGTCTTTCATGTCAAAAACACAATAGATTTCGTAGACGAGGATCTTGAGAAACACGTCGCGGTCTCTGTTCTTATGAGATATCAGCGAATAGGTGAATGTCGTTATCCATGACTTTGGCACCTTTTGATTGGCGCTATCTCTTAATCGATAACGTATGTGCCTGTGGAATGTCCGATACGCCAATAGATCGATGATTTATTGTCTAGCAGATTCCAATCTGATGTTCTGGTCGGATACAATTATAGGAAACAGAAGTAATACCGGGTATGCTGTAGCGAACTATACAACAGTAAATTTTTTCCCTTTATACACACTGTTTCACAATTCATGTTAAACTGGGAAGCGCAGCCACGTCATTCGCCTCACATATCTCAACAGGCCGGGAGAGAGACCCGCACACGAGTTTTGATGCACACACTAGAAGTCATGCTAATCCATGAACGAAGTGTCAGGTTACAGCATCCCTTTGCGTGGTAATAAAGACAGATAAGATGTGGTAGGAAGCACTAGCGTTCTGCTGATACAAACATCAGATATGGTGTACTACTCTGGTTACAGTGCTACATATTGGTGGCGGGTGTAGCATATCATAAAAAACATCGCTAATAAAGACCTAATGATTCCACAAATCTTAAAAAAAAAAACCACCATCACGTATACTGCAGATAGACTCTATAAAACATGCATGTGCTAACAACTCCAAGCAGATGCACAGTGCTAAAAAAATAACTCCCATACTGCACTTTATTGTAACAGTCACGACAACACATCTGCTTCCCATAGTGTCTGGAGGCCTTGTGCCCAGGCCCACAGACAACTAGCGACGGATAACAGCGCTCCAAGCGACATTGGTGGGAACTACTGACTGGTGATCACACCACAAAGAGTGACATGATCAGTCCTCACATGTATAGACAGAAGAAGGCAAATCAGCTAATTAAATTTCAAAAACACTCACCATACATTGGTTCCCAATTGTCAACAGTTATCTTCAAGTGTTTCTCACGTTTTGATATGCGCATCACTTTTGATTTTTCAATGTTGATTTCCATGTCGTATTTTCTTCCCGTTTCCACCAAATTGTTCATCATGTGTTGCAGCTGTCTCTGATTTTTGGCGAACACTACCAGGTCGTCTGCATACTTGATGGTGTTGATGAGACGTCCTCCTACTTTGAAGTTTCCGCATCCTTTCAGCGCTTCTCTCGCCAGCATTTCTCCATACAGGTTGAAGAGACTTGGCGACAGACAACATCCTTGTCTCACTCCCCTTCCTATTTCCACATTGTTCGTTTCTCCATAGTTCACTCGTACCTTTACCCTTTGTCCGAGGTACAAGTTCCTTATTAGTCTCCGATCTCTCCAGTTGATTCCTATTTCCTTAAGGATGTTCATCAATATATTCCAATTGACTCTGTCGAAGGCCTTCTGCCAGTCTATAAAACAAGCGCAAACTTCTTCGTTAACGGCCAAAACTCTCTCTGGCAATATCCTCATCATGCCAACGGCGTCTCTGGTCCCTTTTCCTTTCCTGAAGCCAAACTGGTCTTCTCCCATCACTTCTTCAATTTTGTTTTCCAACCGTCTATTTAGTATTCTTGCAACGATCTTTACCACATGCGATATCAGACTGGGAAGTTTCATCACAAAGGATGCCATTGCACCAACGAAATTCGAGCAAGAATCGCCATGGCCAAAGCTGCTTTCAACAAGAAGAGAACTCTGCTTACCAGCAAAGTGAGTTTGGCATTGAGGAAAAAACTGATAAAGTGCTACATTTGGAGCATTGCACTGTATGGAGCAGAGACATGGACCATGAGAAAGAAGGAGAAAAAATACTTAGAGAGCTTTGAAATGTGGTGCTGGAGGAGAATAGAAAAGATCAAGTGGACAGATCGCATAAAAAATGACGATGTACTGCGAAGAGTAGGAGAGAAGAGAAGTATTCTGCGTACAGTTCTTCAGAGAAAGTCCAACTGGATTGGAATTGTACTTAGACACGAGGGACTCATACATGATGTCCTCGAAGGGAAACTCAGAGGAAACGCAGGACGAGGAAGAATAAGAATTCAACATCTGGACGACATGAAAGATGGAAGGAGATACAACAGACTGAAGGAAGAAGCTGAAGACAGGGAACAGTGGAATCAGAAATTCTCCCTGTGAAGACATGGACCAGCCACTAGGCAGAATGCTACATAATAATAATATTAATAATACATTGGTAGTCTTGTATGTAGGGATGTTTGAGAACACAAGCACCCTCCTCAGTGCGTTGCCTGTAACCCATGCTATCATGAAGTCAACCAAACACATACCGAGCAGTAGTTTGCTATTCAGCAACCCAGAGACTGCCTTAAGTGTCACCACTTGGACAGTCCAGTGACTGTGGAGCAGAAGATGGCGTCCATTGATATTTGATACCTGGGAAACCATCTCCACTTCCTTTCAAGTGGCTGCTAAGCCATTGCTTCCAGTCGGCTGCTGGCCATAGATGCTGTGACACAAACGGGTGAAGCCTGGATGTATCATTTTAATTGCAATTCCACCCCTAATGTAGACTTCCCTATTTTAAAAAATCCACTTTATACAGTCTGAAACAGGGATGTTGCTCCCAAAATGGAATTTTCGCTCTGCAGTGGAGTGTGCACTGATATGAAACTTTCTGGCAGATTAAAACTGCTTGCTGGGCCGAGACTCAAAATCGGGAACTTTTCCTTTCGTTGACAAGTGCTCTACCTACTGAGCTACCCAAACACCAGTCCTCGCAGCTTTACTTCCACCAGGACTTGTACCCCACGTTCCAAACTTCACAGAAGCTCTCTTGCGAAACTGCAGAACCATCACTCCTGGAAGAAAGGATATTGCAGGGACATGTCTTAGCCTCAGCCTGAGTTATGTTTCCAGAAGGAAGTGTTCACTCTGCAGCGGAGTGTGCGCTGATATGAAGGTCCTGAATTTGACTTTCATATCAGCACACGCTCCACCGCAGAGTGAAAATTTCATTCTGGAAACATCCCCCAGGCTGTGGCTACACCATGTCTTCGCAATATTCTTTTTTCCAAGACTGCTAGTTCTGCAAGTTTTGCAGGAGAGCTTCTGTGAAGTTTTGAAGGTAGGAGACGAGGTACTGGCGAAAGTACAGCTGCGAGGACAGGTCGTGAGTCATGCTCGGGTAGTTCAGTCAATAGAGCACTTGCCTGCAAAAGGCAAAGGTCACAAGTTCCAGTCTCAGTGCGGCATGCGGTTTTAATCTGCCAGGAAGTTTCAGGGATGTTGTTGTCCATACACCTCAAAGTTTTCAGGCAAAATGTAGATTCTTCCCTTCTATGTGAGTTATTTTCGAAGAAAGAAGAAATCGAAGCATACAGACGTTTACATATTACTTAAGTGTTGGTACTTGTTGTGACAATCCTATACAACAGTATGACATAAGGTTATATTTCCTCTAAGTATTCTTTCATCAGGTAAAAAATAACTCTGTAACTCTTCAGGCTTTGCCGGCGATCTAATGACATCTTGGGTTGTCGGGTGTTCTGCTGCATATCAGTGTCGTACTTGCACGATATTTCGGTCACGTAGCTCGTAACCTTCATCAGGTGCGACTTGAGACTGCTCCTCGAGTGGACCTGGTCCAGTATTTATGCCTATAGCCTTCCCCCTCCACCAACGGCTGCAGGCGCTTCCTCTGTGGTCCGCGCCCATTCCCTGCGACCTGCTGGAGCGTTGCTGCTCCCTTTTCCGTCCGCTGTGGTTCTAGGTGTTCCCTAGGGAATCCGGCAGAACACCCGACAACCCAAGATGTCAAAAAATATCTCTTCTTATCAGCTTAATGTCTGCTACATCCAGCACCATAAGAATATAATATTAAATTCCTGTTTGGATTATAATGAAGTGTTAAGAGCATGCTCTACCTCTGCCATACGATGCCCCCTCGCTTTCGAACTCTCTCAAAAGTCACCCATGAATTCCCTTAGGGTAGCAGCACAGAGGAATTGTAGATATCAAGTTTATACTATGTGTCATTTTATATATTCGGTAATATAGCAATTTTATTGCTATGGTCATCTCTCCCTGTGTTGGTGGGAAATTGAAATTTCGTTAAAAGATTTTGTTGCAACGAAAAAACGCCTGTTTACCGCTCCAACTCTCGAATCATATCTGTGATACTCACGCCCTCGCTTTCACCCACCCAGCGGCACATAATTGATATCAAATTGACTGAAGAATTAATTAAATTGATCATGAGAGTCATTTTGTGTGGTGGTAACTGGGAACTGACATTTGAAGCTGACTGCAGAACGTTTCTACTGCTGATAACGTACATTTCGCGTAAGGACCACTAAGATAAGATACCAGAAATTAGAGCTCATATGGAGGCATATAGAAGTCTTTTTCCCCCGCTCTCTTTGCAAGTGGAATAGAGAAGGAAATTACAGGGTACCCTCCGCCACACACCATACGATGGCTTGCAAAGTAAGCACATAGTTATAAATGTAAACTGAGTCTACATGGACGTCTCTCCATCCATTTACAGGCACACAAAACTCATGGAAGAATCTTGTCTTATTTATCGAGAAAACAAATGACAGAAATTCTGCTGCTGATTGCCTCTCAGGAAAAATCTTCGTATTAGCCCCTAATTGTCTCATTGCAGTCAGGACACGAGCCATACATCAGAGGTTGTAATACGGTTGCCCACAACACTTAGAAGTGGTATAGAGCTCACCTATTAACTCTTTTTTCGTCAGAGTATAACTTACCTACTATATTCTCACGAATCTTCCAGTTTGCGGTATATAGTATTTGAATCCACCTGATTTCGATGAGTAAGAGATGTCCCGCCACCAAGTCGCAGACCTCTGATAATTCTCTTGAAACCTCATCATGTTTCGATAGTACTGTTTCATTAGTTAGAAGGCTGACAGGTAGGGAGCTATCACAATGAGAAAAATAGCACACTAATGCACAGAAGGAAATCCACAACCATTCAGAGTAAATGCAGACATCACAAAGAAATTCAGAAGCATAACACCTACAGTTCATGGATACTGAATGTCTACAAATATCTCCCTGTTCATATCCTAATCTCCTTTATCATATTCTTATGATTACTACAGTGCAATGATGTCAGAGTCTTCATTGACAGTACAGTGTTTGCTCAGTCTCTCTCTCTCTCTCTCTCTCTCTCTCTCTCTCTCTCTCTCTCTCTCTCTCTCTGTCTCATCTTTATTTTTATAACAACCAACAGAGTAAAACTACAAACCATAAAAACTTCACTAATTTCACCTTGTAGGGAACTTGATAAGACTTAACTGTGACTCTCTCTTCTGATATATCAAAAACAAATACTGTCCACGTGTTGATTCAAAGCTTATGTGGTGATCCCATTGAACATACATGTACCGGTCCACTGGAGCAGGTAGTAAGTGATCAGAGTCGCTTCCACAGACCTGTGTAAAGTTTTGTCACCTGTACTGGGGGAAGACCAAATCCCACAGACTATCAGTCACAATGGAGGATTCCTGTGTTGTTGTTTCATAAGTGGTTTAATACTTTTTTTCACTATAACACATCCAAGCAGTGCATGACTAAATCTTTGTATACCATCATACATTTTGTTTTTTCTACTACGACTTTGAGGTACATGTCAGCTGCTAAACTGACATTAACATGTTTCGTTCCGTTGGCTCTCACAGAAAGCTGGACATCGCATGGGGTAAGGTAAGCTGCTCCCACAACATACAGGATGGTTGAAGTAAAAGACAGAGGCGTTTCTTACCGACTAAAATGTGGAAGACATCGCAACGTATGGGAGAGTTTGCTGTGTTGTGGAGTGTTTCCAAATAGCTCTCAAAAGATGACGACCTCTACATTTAAACCCATCTCCCACAGTGATGTTGTATCAGATGTCTCAGTGATACATTTTCAAAGAGACCAAGAGCATTGATTACTCATATTGGCAATGCATAATACAATCAGGTGCCGGCCGGAGTGGCCGTGCGGTTCTAGGCGCTACAGTCTGGAGCCGAGCGACCGCTACGGTTGCAGGTTCGAATCCTGCCTCGGGCATGGATGTGTGTGATGTCCTTAGGTTAGTTAGGTTTAATTAGTTCTAAGTTCTAGGCGACTGATGACCTCAGAAGTTAAGTCGCATAGTGCTCAGAGCCATTTGAACCATTTGAACAATCAGGTATATGATCACTGTTTTGGTGTCCTACGTGGTGGTCATCATAACTCCAAATCTTTGACCACTCTGTCTTTCATTTTTATGGCTTAAAATGTATAATCAAATGCGTAATCAAATGCATAATCAAACGCATAATCAAATGCATAATCAAATGTGTATCCTGAGAGACTTATACGCACAGAGCACGGATATTATGAACCAGTTGTAAATAATGCCAGTGGAGAAATGGACTGATTTTCATACACTCAGGTGAGCATGTAAGTACCCTCAATAATTCACATTTTTTACGTATGTACCTCAATTTTACGTGTTTTCCCATCAAATTTCGCAATTTTACCACGTTTTCAGTAATTGAAACACATTTTACCCAATTACTTGAGTTCCAAACCACCATTCTCGACGACCTGTCAAGTCAACAAAATGTCTCATCAAGTCAGTCTCATTATGCTATCAGCCAGTGACATTGCAGCATGATTCTCAGTTTCTGTATCATTGCTAAACCACCCCCTCCGTTTCTGTGTGAGGTTTATATGCATGTGGACGGATCACGAACACTGTTACACCGCCTACATCACATGACACAAATATTGATTCTTAGTGTAGGAAATAGCGGAGAGGAGATGCAAAAGCTACTGTCCTTTACCGAAAATTCGGTGAGATTTCATTATGGTTACCCATCTTTCCTTATGTGGATAGGAGTCACAAAGTATTCTCGCATTCGTGGATCCTGAGCAAACCTCTAAATTGTCTCTATATGCATCTTGTAACAGTTCCTCTGTCTTTAACCAACCCACCCTGCAACATTGTCTCCGATTTAATTTGGAACTGACCAGAATTAGGAGGGCACTATACACGTTACATTCAACGTCTTGTGTAGGAACTGAACGAACTGAGTTCCACGTAAACATACAGTTCGATATTTTACTTTTGGAAAGAGCATAACACGTTTTCCAAACTGGCACAACCGACTGATGCAAGTGATATACACCAGTATTCTCATTCCAGTACTGTTACTGCCATATTGCGAAGACTGTTCCGTACCAATCTTACGTCACCCATCCAATTACACACGATCTCTCTACATGCATGCATGCTGAGAAGGTTAGCACTCCTTTTTGGTGTATAGTAGATATGAGCCTGATACATCTGAGAGTATTGTGGCGGTATAACAGACAGTTAAAAATAAGAAGAAACGAAAGGTTTACGCATGATGGAGCTCCAGATGTAAGAGCTTGAAACATTTTGCGTAAATCACTTGTGTTATCAATTCTGTAGTATTGTTGTAGTGTTTGGATTCCATACCAAGAAGATACTGGAAAGAGAAAAATGATTGTAGAACATAAACACACACTCCTAAGGCTACATGGTTCTGTACTTAAACATGCTATAATGTTAAAGCAGTGTAGTTTCCGATATATTAGTCGTGTGGAATGCAATGTTTTTAATACTCCAATGCAGGAAATATATTTCCAACACTTGACATGCATTAATCCTGCAAGCTTTCTATCCTACTCACTACGGCGAGAAACTCTAAGATGATAAAACCACTACCTTCTACACCAAAGGAAAAAGAACATAGATTCCTTGTGATATGTACTGTATAGCTTTCCGGAGGTGTATAGCGCTCACTGTCCACATCCAATTACGATTCAGAAATCACCCTACGTTTGCGTCAGTCCTATAAAATGATCGTTGGCAAAGGAAAGGTGCATAAAACAACGACATCTTATGAGAAAATACTCACGTGTATAGCAGCAGTGTTTGACATTTGAAATTACACGCCGTGTTGCATTAACTCCGGGAACAGAACACAGTCGCTTTCACAGACATCATCTGTCAAGCAAATGTATACACAGGGATTGCAGTACCTCAAACACCTTTGTCACTGACTTAAAACCGCTGCAGTTATGAAACTGAAGACGCAGTTTATGTCCAAGATGTGACAGGAAAATGAAGTACTTCGCTTAATCTTCGTTCGTCTAGAGGAGGGTGCGAAATAGATTTTCCGTTGGTTTGGTGAACATAATGCATCACACATGCACTGGAAGTCCTCTGCTGACTGTGGTATAGCCGGGGTAGGGGGAGGAGTTCCTGTTAAGGACTGCAGGTAAATAACGCTCTAAGTCACGAACAGAACATGCAGTTGTATACGAATCGAACGCGGATGATACTACACAACTGATATACCCCGAGAGAACAAAGGAAAAAATGGTTAAATGTGCGATAAATGACGTACCACAACATCTCTATCTATCTTGAATGCAGTATCAGTCTACCATTAAACCCCAAATCTTTACAACCCCTCTCAGCAGATTACTCCATCTACTTGCTATCGACCTTTAACGCAGATCCATGTCAGTTTAGAGGAGATCGGTTCTCTTTTCCAGGGAAACATCCAAGACAGCAGTCAACTTGCGTGCATTCCTATTACCTCAGTACGAATACTGCAGAATGGTGTTACGAACAATGGAACAACTGTTCTGTATTTGTTAGCCGAGACCGCATGATTGTGACTGGTAGAGAGTACAGAGAAACAATTTGTAAATACTGTTTGTTAGAGTTTAAAACACTTAAACTGTCTTGCACATGGTCAAACATGTGATCGATTCGGTAGTTGCGTATTGCAGCCGCAAGCTGGCAATACAATGCTCTTCAGCTAAGGAGGACATAAAGTTTATCGTAGTCACATGTTCGACCACTTTATAAAAATCTATAAGGTAGTTGCCAATAACTTAATATTTAAATTTATTACTCTAAAATTGGTGGTCATCAACGATAAACAATCTGTTCCACTCTTCCCTTCGCTGTCCATGAAAAATTACTGGTTCCTTGGTTCCCAGTGGTTGCATGTTGACTTTTTGTCGTATTTCTCTTGCTGTCACAATTTCGTTTCCATGTGCAACAATTTTTCTGCACCAAGCAGACATATAAGTATCCTCTCGTTCCCCTCAATTCTCCCGAATTTGTCGTGGTTTCTCGAATTTACGGTATACTTACTTTCCATCGGTTCCTAATTTTACCGATTTTATGTCTTTTTCGCTCATGTGATCATGAATGGGCCCACTATTGACCTCTGTGGCACCCCTGAGGGAATATGCTTCCAAGACAGCTTTTCAATGCTACAAACAACATACTGGTGTGTGTTTCTCAGGTAGGTTTCGAACCACCTCAGGAACTATCTAAAAACTTTAGCTGTCATATTTTTATCAGCGGTTCGTCTAAACTGACGATATTAAACACGTCTCTGAAGTCTAGTAGAGTCAATACTCACTTTACGGTTGTCAACAACAGATCATCGGTTACATTGGTTAGTAATGTGTTCGTGTTATGGTGTTAACGAAAGTCGGACTGGTATATGTCATGTAAGCTGAAGCTGGATTCGCGTAAGAATTCAATAATTTGGTCATGAAAAATGCGATATTTTCCAGGGCTTTTTGATATAGTGGGTAAGATGCTGACTGGTTGATAATCACAAGATCGCTGTGAATTTTCATTCCTAGTGGTAGGTCGAAGTAGGCGTCTCCTACATGCCCGCATACGGATAAGATGGTATAGTGAAGTCAGTCAATCTTGTAAAAGGAAGAACGGAACGGCTGCTGCACATAATTAAACGTGAGAGCTACGGTACAATGATCACTAAAACAGGCGAGTTTCACGTCAACGTCCGAAAGCTACCCGCACAAGGAATCAGAAAGGTAAACGCGATAATGTCGACTACTAGAGGTGACATTAAAATAACTGTATCGGACAAGTGCAGGATACCGACAAACCCATGCGTCACGTAAGCGCAAGGAGCGCACCATGTCATCGAGTTCTGTACTAAAACTGCCGGCTGGAAACAATTTAAATCATCACCCAGTAAAATATTCGGAGGGTATTTACGAAGTGGGTAAATTACTTCCTCTTTGTAGAAACGTTCCATAGAACGACCAGAGCCAGAAGGGGCATAGAGAAGAAGCAAAGTGAGATCACAAAAGGTGCATCCTATACCCCTTCCATCATCGAGAACTTCGAAATCTCGTAATGGAATACCTTCCCTATGAAACAAGCATTGTCTGAAGAAAGTTCGGAAGCCGCATTAAAAAAGGTCGACAACCCAGGGAGCCGGCCGGCGTGGCCGAGCAGTTCTAGGCGCTTCAGTCTGGAACCATGCGACCGCTACGGTCGCAGGTTCGAATCCTGCCTCGGACATGGATGTGTGTGATGTCCTTAGGTTAGTTAGAGTTAAGTAGATCTAAGTTCTAGTGGACTGATGACCTAAGATGTTAAGTCCCATAGTGCTCAGAGCCATTTGAACCATTTGAACCAACCCAGGGATTGAAAACTAGTCAAATAACACTTTCTGTAAAAACAGGTCTGCACCAGATTCATATATAAACTGTCTCAAAGCGGTGAACCGGAGTTCAGAACCAGTCCTGTTAACATTCAAAGTGAGAAAAGTATATTCTTGCACAGACAATTGAACTGGAACAAAAACTTCAAAATTACGAAACCATCATCTAACAGAGCTACATTCCAGTATCCATGGCGGAATCAATGGACAAAACAGAGGGAGAAGAAGTGTCAGCGTCTGCCCCGTCTTCCAACTGTTTTTTCTTCTTCCCAGATGCGACTCTCTCAAGGTGAATACGTTGTTTACTGTGGCTCCTCGGAACTGTCACTACATCATGCGGTTGTTTGGGTGAGTCAAGCAGAAAATCCGTTCCAGAGAGATAAGGAGAGACCTCCGCACCCACTCGTCGACTGACAGGGACTCGCGTATGGAGATTTGTATAGCAACGGCAGGGTCGTCCCTCCCCTGGGAATTCATCAAGTTATGCTCATCAAGAGCTTGTGACGTGGAGGCCGCGACAGAAGGCGCAAAAGTAATTTGGGAAGATGAGACAACAGATTTCTGTGCCTCGTGATGACTGGGTGTTGTGCGATGTCCTTAGGTTAGTTAGGTTTAAGTAGTTCTAAGTTCTAGGGGACTGATGACCATTGATGTTAAGTCCCGTAGTGCTCAGAGCCATTTGAACCATTTGAGACAGCAGAAAAGGTATCCGATAGAGCCAGAGGAGACAAGTGGGAGCCTGCAACAGATTTGTTAACAGGCGGCGCCGACGGGGTGGCCTCGATGACGGGAGAATCGCCAGGTGACTCGTCAGTATCATCTGATCTGCTACAGAAGCACCCGCAGCGTCCTCGTGACCAAACGTTCCGGAGGAGATGGTTCTTCGCTGGAGTGCTATACAAAGGGCGAGCCAAAGGAAAAGGCTCATCAACTACTTCGTCGTCCTGCTTTCTGCGACGCTTGTTTTGAATAAACGGGGTGGCACCGCGGAAGTACGGGGTTCATGGCCCTACGGATGGGCAGCGGGGGAAAATCATGAGCATTACTCCTGAAAGACCCACTTCGACCCTCAGTAAGCGGGTTTGGCTCAGCTATGGAATCCCCTGGAAGACGATCCACTAAAGTCAAATTTTTACGCTGTTTGTAAGTAGGTTTTAATACGACCACACGACGGACAATTGATACGGAGGTTGATCTCTCAGAATACAAATGAAGCAGGTTCCTTCCCGGCCGGCATAAGTAATATTAACCTGATAACGACATACTTGCAAGTGAGATAGAATATTTTTTAATCACCATGTCTGCTGACCGAACACCACTATAGACTTGTAAAATGTACTGGGTACACTATCGTACTCTTTAAATATGTCATTTATCCACACAAGGGAGCAAAATGAAAGTCAGAAAACTGTCAGCTACGTCGGGAGGAAGATCAAGAATCCAAATATTTGTATAGGCAACTACTGCATTCGCCAAAAGAACCATGCTAGTCGAACCATCACGATGAGTAAAGGGAACATGAGAACAGTGTCATAATACACACATAAAAAAAGCTTTGCATCGCCTCTGTTCTGAGTGTTCCGGGACCTGTACAGAAAATTAGAACAGAGATCAACATAAACATCATTTCCGCCATTTTTATTGCTCCTGAAAATCACACTTTCCATGTTGTATCACCATACTGCGAGACCTTCAGAGGTGGTGGTTCAGATTGCTGTACACACCGGTATCTCTAATACCCAGTAGCACGTCTTCTTGCATTGATGCATGCCTATATTCGTCGTGGCATACTACCCACAAGTTCATCTAGGCACTGTTGGCCCAGATTGTCCCACTCCTCTACGGCGATTCGGCGTAGATCCCTCAGAGTGGTTGGTGGGTCACGTTTTCTATAAACAGCCCTTTTCAATCTACCCCAGGCATGTTCGATAGGGTTCATTTCTGGAGAACATGCTCGCCACTATAGTCGAGCGATGTCGTTATCCTGAAGGAAGTCATTCACAAGATGTGCACGATGGGGGCGCGAATTGTCGTCTATGAAGAAGAATGCCTCGCCAATATGCTGCCGATATGATTGCACTATCGGTCGGAGGGTGGCATTCACGTATCGTACAGACATTACAGCGCCTTCCATGACCACCAGCGGCGTACGTCGGCCACACATAATGCCACCCCAAAACAGCAGGAACCTCGACCTTGCTTCACTCGCTGGACAGTGTGTCTAAGGCGTTCAGCCTGAGCGGGTTGCCTCCAAACACGTCTGCAACGATTGTCTGGTTGAAGGCACATGCGACACTCATAATTGAAGACAACGTGATGCTAATCCTTAGCGATCCATTCGGCATGTTGCTGGGCCAATCTGTACCGCACTACATGGTGTCGTGGTTGCAAATATGGACCTCGCCATGGACGTCTGGAGTGAAGTTGTGCATCATGCACCCTATTGCGTACAATTTGTGTCGTAACACGACGTCCTGTGGCTGCACGAATAGCATTATTCATCATGGTAGCGTTGCTGTCAGGGTTCCTCCGAACCATAATCCTTAGGTAGCGGACATCCACTGCAGTAGTAGCCCTTGGGCGGCCTGAGAGAGGCGTGTCATCGACAATTCCTGTCTCTCTGTATCTCCTCCATGCCCGAACAGCATCTCTTTGGTTCACTCCGAGACGCCTGGACACTTCCCTTGTTGAGAACCTTCCTGGCACATAGTAACAATGCGGACGCGATCGAACCGCGGTATTGACCGTTTAGGTATGGCTGAACTACAGACAACACGAGCTGTGTACCTCCTTACTGGTGGAATGACTGGAACTGATCGGCTGTCGGACCCGCTCCGTCTAACAGGCGCTCCTCGTGCATGGTTCTTTACGGCTTTGGGCGGGTTTAGTGGCATCTCTGAACATTCAAAGGGACTGTGCCTGTGTTGAAATATCTACGAGGTCTATCTTCAGGAGTTCTGGGAACCGGGGTGACGCAAAACTTTTTTTTATGTGTGTAGTATCCTGTCAACCTGAAGCGGGCCAAGACATTTAACAAAAAATATTTATAATTCGGAATCAAAGTATGCAGTATGCACCTGATCTGTAAAAATCTTAATCTTGTCCACCAAGCAGTCGTTTACCTCTGAAGAGCCGGGCTGCACATGCCACGTGGATTTATCAAAACTTCGCCCCGCAGCTGGCGGAACTAAGAAAACCTACTCGCCCGATTCACGAAGCGGGAATTGCCATTCGGCTACAGAGGCGGTCGCGCACAAAGTATTTCAAACCAAATTTGTTACTCTTTTCCCTGCTGGAATGTTAAAACGATAACGTTTGCATTAATATTGGGAATTTCGCACAAATTATATTAACTGTGGTACTACACACATTAAGTGCCAATCATTACATTGCTCAACTTTAATATTATTCCTTGATATCTCATCTGTAGGAATCAACATAGACTGCGCGAACAGCGATCGTGTTTAATCCAGTTCAATCTGCTCGTCCATGAGACCCAGGGGGCAGTAGATACAGGTGTTCAGGTAGGTACCGTGTTCCTCGACTTCCTGAAGGCGTTCAATACAGTTCCACACTGTCGCTCTACGAAAAAAAAAAATAGAAAAACGAGCATACGGGGCGTATCAGAGATTGGACTGGAATGTTCCTAGCCAACCGAACACAGCATTTCGCTCTTAATGGAGAGAAATCTTAGGACATTAAAGTAACTACAGGCGTACCCCGAGGGAGTGTTACGGGACCATTCTTTTCATAATAGGCATAACTGATCCCGTGGATAGATTTCGGAGTTCCATGACGCTCTTGGGGACGATGCTGTTGTGTACAGAGAAGTAATATCGCTACAAAAGTGTAGCAAAATCCAGGAAGACCCCAAGAGGGTTAACTCTGGGTGCAGAAATTGTCAGTTGATCGTCAACGTGTATAAATGTAACGTATTGCATAAACAGATGGAAAGTTCCATTACTTTATGATTACACGGCTGCCAACCAATCAGTGGAAGTAGTCACATCAATTAAATATTTGGAACTACGCATACGGAGTGATTTAAAGTGGAACGATCACATGAGACTAATGGCAAGTTGGTTGATTGGTTGGTTAATTTGGGGGAGGGGACCAAACTGTGAGGTCATCGGTCCATCGGATTAGGGAAGGATGGGGAAGGATGTCAGCCGTGCCGTTTCAAATGAACCATTCCGGCATTACCTGAAGCGATTTAGGATAATCACGGAAAACCTCTCTTAAGCAAGATGGTCGCACGCGGGTTGAACCGTCGTCCTCCCGGATACCAGTCCAGTGTGGTGACCACTGTGCCACTTCTCTCGCTTAATCGCAGACTGATATTCGTTGGAAGAATCCTCAGGTACTTTAACCACCCGCTGAAGTGTTCCTAGCAAACAGAACACAGCACACCATTCTTAATGGAGAGAAATCTTCAGGCATAAAAGTAACTTCGCGCTTACAAAGGTATGTTCGACCGATACTTCATCTACATCTACGTGATTACTCTGCTATTCACAATAAAGTGCCTGGCAGAGGGTTCAACGAACCACCTTCATGCTGCCTCTCTACCGTTCCACTCTCGAACGGCACACGGGAAAAACGAGCACTTAAATTTTTCTGTGCGAGCCCTGATTTCTCTTATTTTGTCGTGATGATCATTTCTCCCTACGTAGGTGGGTGCCAACATAAAGTTTTCGCAATCGGAGGAGAGAACTGGTGATTGAAATTTCATGAGAAGATCCCGTCGCAACGAAAAATGCCTTTGTTTTAATGATTGCCATTCCAATTCCCGTATCATGTCTGTGGCACTATCTCCCCTATTTCGCGATAATACAAAACGAGCTGCCCTTCTTTGTACTTTTTCGATGTCATCCGTCAGTCCCACCTGATGCGGATCCCACTCCGCACAGCACTACTCCAGAATAGGGCGGACAAGCGTAGTGTAAGCAGTCTCTTTGGAAGACCTGTTGCACCTTCCAAGTGTACTGCCAATGAATCGCAGTCTTTGGTTTGCTCTACCCACAATATTATCTATGTGATCGTTTCAATTTAGGTTATCTGTAATTGTAATCCCTAAGTGTTTAGTTGAATTTACAGCCCCAGATTTGTGTGACTTATCGCGTTATCGAAATTTAGCTGGTTTCTTTTAGTACTCATGTGAATAACTTCGCACTTTTCCTTATTCAGGGTCAATTGCCACTTTTCGCACCACACAGATATCTTATCTAAATCATTTTGCAAGTCGTTTCGATCATCTGATGACTTTACAAGACGGTAAATTACAGCATCACCTGCAAACAATCTAAGACGGCTACTCAGATTGTCTCCTATGTCGTTACTCGATGCTTTCCGTCTATTACTACGAACTGTGACCTTTCTGACAGGAAATCACGAATTCAGTCCCACAACTGAGGCGATACTCCGTAGGCATGCAGTTTGGTTAGAAGACGCTTGTGAGGAACAGTGTTGAAATCCTTCTGGAAATCTAAAAATATGGAATCAATTTGACATGCCCTGTCGATAGCACTTATTACTTCATGAGTATAAAGAGCTAGTTGTGTTTCATAAGAACGATATTTTCTGAATCCGTGCTGAATATATGTCAATAAATCATTTTCTTCGAGGTACTTCATAACGTTCGGATACAGTATATGTTCCAAAACCCTACTGCAGATCGACGTTAGTGATTTAGGCCTGTAATTCAGCGGATTACTCCTACTTCCCTTTTTGGGTATTGGTGTGACTTGAGCAATTTTGCAGTCTTTAGGTACGGATCTTTCTGTGAGCGAGTGGTTGTACATAATTGCTAAATATGGAACTATTTTATCAGCTTGCTCTGAGAGGAACCTGTCTGGTATACGAGGGCCGTTCAGAAAGTAACCTCCGGTTGATTTAAAAAAATACACCAAATTAAATAAAAATATTTTAATATATACATCTTACAACTACATCTTTGCACTATTTTTCTACATAGTCTCCATAGCGATTGAGGCACTTATCGTATCTCTTCACAAGCTTTGAAATTCCTTCTGCATAAAAATCACCCGCTTGTGCCTGGAGCCAGCCTGTGACCGCATCTTTGAGCTCTTCGTCGTCATCAAACCGCTGTGACCCGAGCCATTTCTTCAAATGCATGAAGAGGTGATAATCACTTGGCGCCAAGTCTGGGCTGTAAGGACTCAAGAAGGGCCGTTGTTCTGCGAGCAGAGTGAGGACGGGCGTTATCGTGCAAAAAAACGATACCGGAAGTCAGCATACCACGGCGTTTGTTCTGTATAGCCCGTCGTAACTTTTTTATTGTTTCACAGTACACGTCTTGATTAATGGTCGTACCACGTTCCATGAATTCAACCAACAACACCCCTTTGGCATCCCAAAACACCGTTGCCATCAGTTTTCTGGCAGAAAAATCTTGCGAGGCTTTTCTTGGTTTGGTAGGCGAATTTGAATGTGCCCACATCTTTGATTGTTCTTTTGTCTCAGGGTTCACGTACTTAATCCAGGTTTCGTCACCGGTCACGATTCTGTTTAACAATGGTTCTCCTTCGTCCTCATAACGTGACAGAAAGTCTAATGCAGAGGCCATTCTTTAAGTTTTGTGGTGGTCGGTAAGAATTTTGGGCACCCATCGTGCACAGAACTTACGGTAACCCAATCTTGCTGTCACTATCTCGTACAAGAGAGTCTTAGAAATCTGTGGAAAACCAGTAGACAACTCCGACATTGAGAAACGTCGATTTTCACGAACTTTTGCATCAACTGTCTGAACGAGTTCGTCAGTCACCAATGATGGTCTACCACTCCTCTCTTCATCATGAACGTTTTCTCGTCCACTTTTAAATAAACGTACCCATTCACGGACAACTCCTTCACTCATAACTCTTGGTCCGTACACGGCACAAAGCTCACGATGAATAGCTGCTGCAGAATATCCTTTGGCTGTAAAAAACCTTATGACAGCACGCACTTCACATTTGGCGGGGTTTTCTATTGCAGCACACATTTCAAACTGCCACAAAAACTAAACTAGCGCAGGTACGACGGTCACTAGACCACGGCTTGATGCCGACTGACCTGTTGAGTGCGAGAACGCACAGATGGCGTCTCTACTCCCCCCACAACCCGCACTGTGACCAATCGGAGGTTACTTTCTGAACCGCCCTCGTATATTGGCGTGTGCCTAAAACCGTGAAGGAAGTCAAGAATGAGGAAGTTACAAATACGCTCATGTTCAGAAAAAACAGAACACCTTGAACGACTAGAGACAGGACGTTTAAATTCACAGGACACGTACATTCGTATGTTCTGCAGAAATGATTAGCATTTGAACCATGTCGACCAGCGGGTTCAAGGTCAACATCGATATTGCGCCACAACACCACCTACCAGTAAAATGTGCATGCGGCTCTCGTTGTCGCTATAAACCGAAGGAAATGAATCAGTGTGACTCGAGCAGATATGCAGCATGCCTCGCAGACATATGCACGAACCGAACCATCAAGTGCCATGCGGTTCTAGGCGCTACAGTCTGGAACCGCGAGACCGCTACGGTCGCAGGGTCGAATCCTGCCTCGGGCATGGATGTGTGTGATGTTCTTAGGTTGGTTAGGTTCAAGTAGTTCTAAGTTCTAGGGGACTTATGACCTCAGAAGTTGAGTCCCATAGTGCTCAGAGCCATTCGAACCATCAACTCAGTTAGTTTGAAAGAGGGTACATTATTGACATGAGAGAATTTGATGCATCCATCCGGGAAATTGTTGGTCTGGGAGGAAGTGTTTCGGCAGCGCAACAGGTGTGTACAGAATGGTTCACGGCCGGTCGTAGAACACGACGAGATGGGTCAGGTGGCATCACCCAGACCCCCCCCCCCCCCCCCCCGAGAAGATCGACACCTCATCCGAGTGGCATTGCAGAACAGATATGCGTCCTCCTTGGCTCTGGCGCAACAGAGGAACAGTGTAACACATCGTACACTACTAAGGGTGACAATCCGTCGCCATTTATTACGGCATGGGTTACGTGCGCGTCGTCCACTTCTCAGTCTACCTTTGACGAAAGTGCAGAAACGTGCTAGACGGTAATGGTGCATGGAACGACGTCACTGGGACAGTAATGGTATCAGATAGTGTTTTAGGACGAATCCACGTTCTGCTTGTTTGGAAATGATAGCTACCTTTTGGTTCGCCGCAGACAGGGGGAGTGGCATCACAGTGACTGCATTCACACAAGACATACAGTGCCAACTCGAGGCCTTAGGGTACGGGGTGCTATTGGGTACAACCATAAATCACAATTGGTGCGTGTCCAGGGTATTGTGACCAGTATGACCTACGTGAATGACATCCTGCAACCCGAAGCCATATCCTTTATGCACAGCACACCAGACGCCATTTTTCAGCAAGACAATGCGCGACCACATGTTGCTGCACGAACACGTGCCTTCTTGGTGTCACAGGATGTCAGCCTTTTGCCCTGCCCCGCCGTATCAACAGACTTTCCACCTATCGAAAATGTGTGGGGTATGGTGAATCGACCGGCGCAGTGCTGGGAACCACAGATGAACTTTGGAACGAGGCGAATGCAGCGTGAATGGCTTTACCACAGACCCTATTCGTGCCTTGTACGAGCGTGGAACAAATTATGCGTGGAACAAATTATCAGGGCCCATGGTGAGCCATTTGCCTACTAGGCAGCAGGACACATGCTGAACCGAGGTGACATAAGTTTATCATTTCTGTGGAACATAATTATGAACATATTCTGTAAATGTGAACGCCTATCTCCAGTCGTTGAAGGTTTTCTGTTTTTCCTGAACATGAGTGTAGTAATAAAGGTCAAGTCAATTATACACTCCTGGAAATGGAAAAAAGAACACATTGACACCGGTGTGTCAGACCCACCATACTTGCTCCGGACACTGCGAGAGGGCTGTACAAGCAATGATCACACGCACGGCACAGCGGACACACCAGGAACCGCGGTGTTGGCCGTCGAATGGCGCTAGCTGCGCAGCATTTGTGCACCGCCGCCGTCAGTGTCAGCCAGTTTGCCGTGGCATACGGAGCTCCATCGCAGTCTTTAACACTGGTAGCATGCCGCGACAGCGTGGACGTGAACCGTATGTGCAGTTGACGGACTTTGAGCGAGGGCGTATAGTGGGCATGCGGGAGGCCGGGTGGACGTACCGCCGAATTGCTCAACACGTGGGGCGTGAGGTCTCCACAGTACATCGATGTTGTCGCCAGTGGTCGGCGGAAGGTGCACGTGCCCGTCGACCTGGGACCGGACCGCAGCGACGCACGGATGCACGCCAAGACCGTAGGATCCTACGCAGTGCCGTAGGGGACCGCACCGCCACTTCCCAGCAAATTAGGGACACTGTTGCTCCTGGGGTATCGGCGAGGACCATTCGCAACCGTCTCCATGAAGCTGGGCTACGGTCCCGCACACCGTTAGGCCGTCTTACGCTCACGCCCCAACATCGTGCAGCCCGCCTCCAGTGGTGTCGCGACAGGCGTGAATGGAGGGACGAATGGAGACGTGTCGTCTTCAGCGATGAGAGTCGCTTCTGCCTTGGTGCCAATGATGGTCGTATGCGTGTTTGGCGCCGTGCAGGTGAGCGCCACAATCAGGACTGCATACGACCGAGGCACAGAGGGCCAACACCCGGCATCATGGTGTGGGGAGCGATCTCCTACACTGGCCGTACACCACTGGTGATCGTCGAGGGGACACTGAATAGTGCACGGTACATCCAAACCGTCATCGAACCCATCGTTCTACCATTCCTAGACCGGCAAGGGAACTTGCTGTTCCAACAGGACAATGCACGTCCGCATGTATCCCGTGCCACCAACGTGCTCTAGAAGGTGTAAGTTAACTACCCTGGCCAGCAAGATTTCCGGATCTGTCCCCCATTGAGCATGTTTGGGACTGGATGAAGCGTCGTCTCACGCGGTCTGCACGTCCAGCACGAACGCTGGTCCAACTGAGGCGCCAGGTGGAAATGGCATGGCAAGCCGTTCCACAGGACTACATCCAGCATCTCTACGATCGTCTCCATGGGAGAATAGCAGCCTGCATTGCTGCGAAAGGTGGATATACACTGTACTAGTGCCGACATTGTGCATGCTCTGTTGCCTGTGTCTATGTGCCTGTGGTTCTGTCAGTGTGATCATGTGATGTATCTGACCCCAGGAATGTGTCAATAAAGTTTCCCCTTCCTGGGACAATGAATTCACGGTGTTCTTATTTCAATTTCCAGGAGTGTATGTACAGGTGCGAAGAAGAACACACCAAAGTATGAGTTTTGAATCTGATTGACAATTTTTCTATTTTTCGTTTTGATGTGAAAGCCATGAACAGACGTAATGGAACGCGACAATCCTAGTACCACCTCAAGTGTGGAAGCGTGAATGTTCTTATCAAGAACGAGGTATTTCCAGCTGATATCTACCTCTGACGCCCAATAGATGAGATACAGTTGTGACGAATCACAGATAAGCGTAACAAAGTGCTTACGAGTAAAGTGCTCACTTTCAAAAGCTAAAGATTAACTTCAGTTGTTTTATCTGAGATAGAGCCTAAACTAATCAGAAGCGTAGCGAATTTAAAGCTCGATTGAACACATATTCACTCAAACAGAGACTACATTAGGCGTTGCCCTTTTTAAACCGTGTATCATTACGGAATTATCCTTTTTATTCTAGTCTTAATATGGCCTAGTGTATAATAGAAAAGATTTTAAATAATAGTCCATACGCAGAGGTAAGTAATCCATAGGTTTTTGCAATTGTTTGCCACAAAAATTACATTTATCATATTCTTTAGGATGGAAAAGGAAAGTGAAGTGACAGTGAACCTGATCATGGACATTAAATGCTTTACACATAGTGGTTTCGTGAGGGTAGTACCTCACTGTCTTTGTCCAACCAGTGGCGCTTCCTGGAACATCTTCAGTGCTAGATGGACTACAAAGTTGGAAGTAACAAACACAAATTGCGTAAAAATTAGTAGCAAAATAAATATTATAAGGAAATACAATTATCTTTTGCTGAAGCTTTGTGCAAAAGAATCTATCTCTCTCTTCTTAAGAGCAGAGAATTTGTCAATGAGGCGTCAACTGAAGTCTACAATTCTGTGAACAGA
Organism: Schistocerca nitens; assembly: GCF_023898315.1. NCBI lineage: Eukaryota > Metazoa > Arthropoda > Insecta > Orthoptera > Acrididae > Schistocerca > Schistocerca nitens. The sequence goes on from NC_064621.1 coordinate 364,681,049, forward strand.
ACTTTTCTTGATGGGGGGGGGGGGGGGGAGGGGGGGCATTACCAGAGCCACTAGCATCTTTTCATTCATATGCTGACACACTTGTAGACAGTTTCAATTAAAAAAAAAAAAAAGCAGCTGGTGCTCATAACTTCGGAAAGAAGCCCAGTTCTTGCATACCACTCGTTGGTAAACTCTCCTACAAAATAAGTAATATATTCGGATCACAAAATATCAACGTCACTTTCACAAAACAGGTCAAAACACAACGCACACTCAGACGCAACATACACACACACGCGCACACACAAACACAGACAGACACATGCACACACACAGACACATGCACACACACATACACACATTCACATAGTTAAACACAAAGAATCCGCTATATCGGTGCAACATATTTCATTGTCCAGTGGCGTTAATGTGACCACTTGTCAAAAGACTCGCCGGCCGGAGTGGCCGAGCGGTTCTAGGCGCTACAGTATGGAGCCGCGCGCCCGCTACGGTCGCAGGTTCGAATCCTGCCTCGGGCATGGATGTGTGTGATGTCCTTAGGTTAGTTAGGTTTAACTAGTTCTAAGTTCTAGGGGACTGATGACCCAAGAAGTTAAGCCCCATACTGCTCAGAGCTATTTGAACCATTTGATTTTCAAAAGACTCAATAATCACCTTTTGCAGCACGGACCGATGCGAAACGTGCCGGAAAAGTGTCAATGATGTTCTGGAAGGTACCGGCAGGGATGTGGAGCCATGCCAACTCCAGTGCGCCTGGATTCCTCGGTTGAAGATCCATTGCGTGAACAGTCCTACTGAGATGGTCGCACAGATTCTCAACTGGATTTTAAATCCGCAGAGTTTGGCGGCCAGGAGACTACGGCGAACTCATCCCGGTGTACTTCGAATTACCCACGTACACTGCGAGCAGTGTGACACATTAGACTGTCCTCCTGCTACATACCATCGTCTAGAGCAGGGCTTCCCAACGTGTGGTCCGCGGACCCCTTAGGGGTCCGCCGGCTCTTTCTAGGGGGTCCGCGGCCACCCTTCACCAAATCGTGCAAAATAATGAGTAAAATTATTGAATAAAAATGTGAAAATCAAATTCATCACTATTTTTTTTTTCGTGTGAAAAACATGTGTAATTTTACTTCAGGTCGTATTCCCAAGCAGCCTTTGCGGTTCCTAAGTGAGAACGCATACACAGCTTAGTGCCGGAGAATGCGGCTTCTCTGATCGACTGTTTCGCAACAATACGGGGGTCGTTTGTGCGTCGGCTCACGGCGGTAGATGCGCTGAAACCTTTTACGCATGCGCGGAGCGAGCTTTGTCGACCAATCACAGCGCTCGCTGGCACGTATGCGGCCCCAGGCATCATTAAATGTTAAACATGCTTTGTCAGTGCACTACCTATTTCATAAGTCGATTTTTGACCTTCAAATTGTTTTCATTCATCTCTAAACCAAAGACTATTGATACTTCGAGGGGGGGGGGGTCATTGGGAACGTGGAACTTGCATTAAGAAGCTTTCAGTTCCCATGGGTTTCGCTCTGAAATTTAAAGTTACTGTGCTCTTGACTGATTAGGGGTCCGACATGGATTTTCGACTGAAGAAGGGGTCCACCTGCTGAAAAGGTTGGGAATCCCTGGTCTAGAGGTAAACCAATCTGCACGGTCATGGTGCCTAAGGATAGATTCATACTTGTGTTGATCCATTGTGCCTTTCAGAATGACGAGACCACGCAGAGAATGCGACCAAAACATTCCGCAGAACATAACGCTCCTTTTCCTGCCTCGACCCTTCCAACGATTATTGCATGGTGTTTGCTTTCTGTCTGAAGAAGCATAAAACGTGGTTCATCTGAAAAGGCCACCTGTCGCCACTCAGTGGACGTCCAGCAGCGGTCCTGGTGTGCAAATTGCAGTCTTTGTCGCCGATGAACAGCTGTCAGCATGGCGGCATAAACCACGTTCGCTGAACAGCTGTTGAGGAGAAGGAGACACAGTTGGCAGCCCCTTGGCTCATTTGGGCAGTCAGCTGCGCAACAGTTGCACGTCCATTCGCCTGTACACGTCTCCACAGCCGTCATTCACGCATGTCAGCTGTCGCCTGTGGTGCACCACAGTCGTCTACCCGCAGCTTTTGGATAGCACCATTTTGCCATGCACGGTATCCTTTAACCACGGCGGCAAGCGAATAGTTTACAAGACTAGCTATTTCGTAAATCCTTCTACCCTTACCCCAAAAGCCAGTTATTACGCCGTTTTCGATGTCAGATAAATCGCTCCATTTCCGCATTACGACAGCTGCACTGTTTTCTGTGTCCCTCTGACATGCTTTACATACCACCCACTGCTAGAGCTGCCACCTGCCGTCTGTGAGTGGTTATAGCACGTTGACGTCGAACATACGCGATGGTCACTGTAACGTGACTGGACCGTATATAAATTAAAGTCCCCTGCCAGCTTTTTTGTGTGTATCTGAAGGCTAATCTCAGGAACTGCTGTTCGGATTTTGACATATTTTTCATTGAAACTTCCTAGCAGATTAAATCTGTGTGCCGCACCGAGACTCTAACTCGGGCACTTTGCCTTTAGCCGGGCAAGTGCTCTACCTACTGAGTTACCCAAGCACGACTCAATACCCCTCCCCACAGCTTTAATTCCGCCAATACCTCGTCTCCTACCTTCCAAACTTCACAGAACCTCTCCTGCGAACCTTGCAGAACAAGCACTCCTGGAAGAAAGGATATTGAGGGGACATGGCTTTGCCACAGCCCGGGGTAAGTTTCCAGTATGAAATTTTCTCTCTGCAGCGGAGTGTGCCTGATACGAAACTTCCTGGCGGAGGGCGGGTCGTGAGTGCTGCTGGGGTAGCTCAATTGGTAGAGCACTTGCCCACGAAAGGCAAAGGTCCCGAGTTCGAGTCTTGGTCCGGCACACAGTTTTAGTGCGCCAGGAAGTTTCATATCAGTGCACACTCCGCTGCAGAGTGAAATTTTCATTCTATTTTTCATTAATAGTTCGACTGATTCACGTGCAAGGTTTGGTATATAATTTATAATTATAATAATGACGAGTGTGTAATATAAGTATTGTTATTGTTCCCTATTTAATTGGCACCTGGAGTGACATCTCGTGGGAACGATGGGTACTACAAGCTGGTCAGCTACAGACAAGGCGGTACCTGACGAGAAAAGCAGTAAACAGTCGCCGCTACTCCAGAGATCAGTGAAGCTCGACCAAAATCTGTACATATTATAAATCGAAGTCCTCCATCACGTTTTTCTGTCTGTACATGAAGGCTGATCTAAGGAATTACTGTACTGAATTTTGATACAATTTTCATTAACGGATAGAGTGATTCACGAGGAAGGTTTATGTTTATACACTATGTGATCAAAAGTATCCGGACACCCCCCAAAACATAGGTTTTTCATATTAGGTGCATTGTGCTGCCACCTGCTGCCAGATACTCCACATCATAGACCTCAGTAGTCATTAGACATCGTGAGAGAGTAGAATGGGGGGCTCCGCGGAACTCACGGACTTCGAACGTGGTCAGGCGACTGAGTGTCATTTGTGTCATACGTCTGTACACGAGATTTCCACACTCCTAAACATCCCTAGGTCCACTGTTTCCGATATGATAGTGAAGTGAAAACATGAAGGAACACGTACAGCACAAAAGCTTACAGGCCGACCTCGTCTGTTGACTGACAGACAGCCGGCAGTTGAAGAGAATCGTAATATGTAATAGGCAGACATCTACCCAGACCATCACACAGGAATTCCAAACTGCATCAGGATTCACTGCAAGTAATATGACAGTTAGGCGGGAGGTGAGAAAACTTGAATTTCATGGTCGAGCGGCTGCTCATAAGCCACACATCATGCTGGTAAATGCCAAACGACGCCTCGCTTGATGTAAGGAGCGTAAACATTGGACGACTGAACAGTGGAACAACGTTGTGTGGATTGACGAATTACGGTACACAATGTTGTGATCCGATGGAAGGGTGTGGGTATGGCGAATGCCAGGTGAACGTCATCTGCCAGCGTGTGTAGAGTCAACAGTAAAATTCGGAGACGGTGGTGTTATGGTGTGTTCTTGTTTTTCATGAAGGGGGCTTGCACCCCTTGTTCTTTTGCGTAGTACTATCACAACACAGGCCTACACTGATGTTTTAAGCACTTTCTTGCTTCCCCCTTTTGTAGAGCAATTCGTGGGTGGCGATTGCATCTTTGAACACCTTTTGATAATGCACGGCCTGTGGCAGAGTGGTTACACGACAATACATCCCTGTTATGGACTGGCCTGCCTAGAGTCCTGATCTTAATCCTACAGAACACCTTTGGGATGTTTTTGAACGCCGACTTCGTGCCAGGCCTCACCGACCGACATCGATACCTCGCCTTAGTGCATCGCTCCGTGAAGAATGGGCTGCCATTCCCCAAGAAACCTTCCAGCACCTGATTGAACGTATGCCTGCGAGAGTGGAAGCTGCCATCAGAGCTAAGGGTGGGCCAACACCATATTGAATTCCAGCATTACCGACGGAGGGCGCCACGAACTTGTAAGTCATTTTCAGCCAGCGCAAATTATCTGAACTGTGACGAATTAAAGTCTCCCGCTCCTTTTTTCTGTCAGTATGTGAAGCTAATCTCAGTACCTATTGCAGGGATTTTGATACGGTCTTCACTGAATGATAGATTGATTCACGAGTTAACTTGGTGTATACAGTCTGTTACTGTTAAGCCAGACAATTCGTCCAGCTGTAGATACTTACAATTGGTGTTACCTGTGTGAGGTGGGACAGACTTTAAAAAAAAGATAAAATGAGCACATATATGTCTGCCATCCGGGCCATTATTCTAAATCAGCAATAAAACCCTCATCAGGTAAACTGATCTCCCATTCCATTACGTCCAAAATGATCACCATCAATGGACAGTTAACTTTTGTATCGAATTGAAGGAAACCCAATGTTTCAAATGAAGGGAAACTGAATGTCAGAATTTCTCAGAAAGCCTATCTTGCGGTGTATAACTGTTATCCCTTAAATACCTATAACACCATCGTGAAAAAAAAGGATGAATTATTTACCGTAAAAGTCCATTCATGGCTACCCGTTTTTATCAATGTATATCTGAAATTTCGTAATTAAACGCCTCTTATTCGATTATACAACAATTGGGTGGATCTGAATATGGCCACAAAGTACAACTAAGAAAATAAAAGGATTGTTAAGTGGAAATTAATTGTAATATGAACTAAGAATGTTGATTCTTAACATAAAAAGGACTATATTAGACCAAACTGAAGTGCAGTATAATTCCAAACTGAGATTGTTATGAAATTAAGTGAAATATTAGGCTACTGTTGTAGTATAATAATAAAAAATGGATATATATATAATTAAAATGGAAAAATTAAAGGATAGTACAATTGCATTATTATTAAATATTCTGTGTGTACGAAATTGTGCTATTCTTCAGTCACTTTACCTTGTGTCACTTCTTGTTTTCTACGTCCATCACAATATATATTTTATTTATATTTGTTGTCTTCTGAAATCTTCTCTTTCTTGTTAATCTTGCAAAAATATGACCCTGGACTTCCTCTCCTACATTTCAATTGTAGATGCAGGCAGCCGACTCCAGGGAACACCAGTGCCTCTCCAGATGATACAAAATACGAAGGAAAGTCCTTCCAACTTGGCTCCACTTCACTTCAATAAAAATACTTAATACTGTTATTAAATCTTCTCTCATTCAGAATCACATACAATACAAAACATCACATATAATACAAAACATTCGTAGGACGTCATACTCAGAGCAATAGCAATCGTCAGCAGGCATTCATCCCTCGGGATATTATACTGGAAAATACCTTCCTCCTCGACCTGATGCTTGCCGACTCGACTGTTTCCTGACGGTCTGTCTACGTGACGTCGCTAGATGTGTCGGAGGCATTCGACTCCCTTGACTATGAAGCTCTAGACCCTGTGATAAGAGCTCATGGTTTATCGGATGAATTCCTTCGCTACATCCTGCGCTACTATGATGACAGGCAGACGGTGATAGCAGGCCCGTCAGCGATAGTAAGGTCGCGCAGCGACTCTCTCTCTCCCCTCCTCTTCAGTTATGCCCTCGACCTCGTCCTTCGCCAACTTTCCCTCATATCGGCGCCCATGTCCTCAGGCGCCAGACCAACGAGGCGGCCTTCCCAGACGACGTCTCGCTGTTTGCCTCGACGCCGGGAGGATTGCAGATATTCATCGCCTCGGCAGTCACAACCGTGGGCCATCTGCGATTGCAGGTAAAGGGTGTTAAGTATCGGTCACTCACGCTCGTGGCGTCCGGCCGTGAAAAGAAGGTGAAGGTGGACGACAGAACAACCTTCAAAGCCAGCAACACCACCATGCCAGCAATGCGTGTGGGGGAGACATTCCGGCTCCTCAGCCTGCAGTTTTCATCGGCACGGTGGTGCAACTTGAGGTGCCACCTCCAGAAGCAGCTCGACATCGTCTGCGGAGGGCCATTGAAGCCGCAGCACTGGCTTTATGCACTCTCCAGTGTCATTCTCCCAGGCCTCTACCACTGCCTCGCACTTAGTCGCACACGCCTGGCTCTTCTAAAGGCCACCGACAACTGTGTGCGAGCTGCAGTGTAGAGCTGGCTTCAACTCTCGGCAGACACCCCAGTCAGCTACTTCCATGCCACCATCTCACATGCGCTCCTTGGCATTCCATCTGAAAGATGGGTAGTCCCATCTTACGATGAAGCCACTCCCGGACACTGCAGCAGATGCTACCACCAGCGGACGATGAAGGCTGGGGAGAACTGCAGCAGGAGATTGGCGCCCTAGAGAAACAGCTTCTGTGGGAGGGACGCGTGCTGATGACGATGAGGAAGGTAGCAGACATGTGGGCGGCGCGACTCCTTGTATGGTACGATGGTGTGGCGCTATTGTCTTCGGCTGCAACATCTGGCCAGCATCAGTGGGTCGCCGACACCTACCGATTCCTTTCCAGTCACGACTACATCAACTGCATACGCGCACAGATTAATGCCCTACTATCCAAGGCCCACTGTAGTCGTGGCCAGGAAGTGGAGAAGAGATGCAGAGCAGGATGCAACGCTGCGGAGACCGCCAACCACGTTGTCAGAGCTGCAGCAGGACCCATGGCTCCCGCGTGAAGAGACCTGACGCTGTCGTCAAGTACATCATGTGGGGGATGGTGCAGAAGGGATTCAACACCTTCATTGAGCCCCATTTCCGGACACCTCGAGGAATCCAGAGGCCGGACATCGTGGTGGTGAAAGGCGACGTTGCCCACGTCGTCGATGCACAGGTTGCCGGCGACCACCTGCGTCTCGACTGGTACCACGAAGAGAAAACTTCCAAGTACGACCACAAAGACGTTCGTTGTGCCATCCGCGGTCTGCACCGGGATATCAAGGAAGTGCGGACCACCTCAGCAACAGTGAACTGGAGGGGAGCCAGGGCACCTCAATGTCCCAAAAGTCTCCTCAACTGGGCCTGTCGAAGAGGGATCTTTGTTTTATGTGCTCACGTGTACTGATTGGTGTGAACATGTCCTTCCGCATTTTCCAGAACATGGCTGCTGTATGCACGAAGGACAGGGTTGGAATGCGGTAGAGCGCCGTCTGTGTGTGTGTGTGTGTGTGTGTGTGTGTGTGGCACTGAGGCCTGGCGCGTCTTCACAGGACAAATACAATTCTGAAAGGACAACCGCTTTCGAATAAATGAAAGCGCAAAGTATATCCATTGTTGCACATCAAGTAGCGAAGTTTTTTGTCATGGCGGTATTGGGTAAACCGCACACGACATGCGTTCGGTTTAAAATTGAAGTGTTTAAGAACGGCAGTGTAGTGACTGAGTGATAAGTGTACGTACACAACATCGTATTAAAGTGAGCTTGTCAAATGCAACAGGACAAAAAACAGCGCCGTGAGTGTCAATGACAAGTAGCTACAAGAAACAGACTTTTCGGGGTGTCTTTCGAAACAAGATTAATATACTGGATATTGTAAAACATGCAGTGCAACTTAGCAGTGAAATATAATGCAGTAAAGCATCATGCCTCTACCAAGACTGCTATCGATAATGTGCAGGATGTGTTAAGAAACTCCACTGTCAAAGGTATTTCGTACCGGCGGGAACGAGACAGGAAAAGAAAGCGTCAGCAACGGAACTAATATTAACATATCATGTAGTCAAACATCATCACAGTTACCTTTCACAATACTGTGGAAATGCTCTCTTATCTCACTTTTTGTTTTAAGATTCGAAATCATCGTCCATTTTTCGCGTAGACGGACTAAAGCTGAAGCTATAGTAGAGAATCTATTGGCTCCACATTCTCTGCAGTAAATCTGGAAAAAGTTGGTACAGCTCCATTCTCGATTGCATGTGATGCTTCATATAAAGGATATATGAAATTATTTCCAGTTACTATCCGGCACTTAGACCAAGAAATGAGAACGACTTCAGCTGTTACAGACTGTTACGGAGATACTGGCGAATCATCAACTCTATGGCCAAGAAGCTTAAAGAGAGCATCATTAAGACTGGTCTTTCAGAATCACAGCTAGTTGCTTATGGTGCAGACAACTGTTCCGTCAATTACGGGCAAAACCAGTCCCATTGAAAAAATGTGTGAAGCACCACATCTTATTGCAGGACATTGTCACGTGCAAATACTGTACAATACTGCGAAATGTGGACTAAAACTACTGTCATACGATGTTTATTTAATGAGTTTTCTTCAAGGGCAGAGAAGGTGACTGAAATGAAGAACGTTTTTGAGTTCCTGCAGTCAGAATACTCCACACTACTCTGGCATGTTCCCACACGCTTTTTGACTCTTTTTTTCTGGTGTAGATAGATTGCTCCAGGACTGGCAATTCGAAGCCAGAGTGAGGATAATGCGCCAAACTTATTTGGACATTCATAGCCCATGAGAACGACAGTGAAGTGGACGTTGAAGTAACACTCCCAGAGATTTACATTTAATTTGTCCACAATATCATGCATTTATTTACCCACCAGGTTAGCCAAGAGCGCTAATGCACTACTTCCTGAACTCGAGTAGGTGTGCCGGCCCCAGATGAATCCGCCCGGCGGATTAACAACGAAGGCTGGTGTGCCGGCCGGCCTGTCTGTGGCTTTTAGGCGGTTTTCCAAATCCCACTAGGTGAATATTCGGCTGGTCCCCACATCCCGCCCCAGTTACACGACTCGCAGACATCTGACCATATTCGCACTATTCCATGGATTACACGTGATGCAGACAGCTGGGGTACACTAATTCGGTCCCAGGGGGTACGGGATGGTGACAGGAAGGTCATCCGGCCACCCCTTAAATTAACCTTGCCAAATCCTGCCCTAACCATGCCGACGCTGCAAAACCGTGGGACGAAGGCACAAGCAAAAGAAGAAAGAAGAAGAAATTATGCATTTATTTAATACAGCCATAAAACACCTGGAAAGTGATTATATGCAGATAACTGAAATATATTCAGTATTCCTGGAGTTGCGAACAGAAATCATTAATAAATGAAGAAAGAATTTGTTCAGATTCAAGGTATTACAATAGCTGAAAAAAATGTGGGCAATATGAACAAGCAAAATTTCTCAGAGAAACTCAGCAAGTCTATACTTGGATTCTGGAATATCTAGAAAAATGGTTTGACTTCAGTAAAGATTGGCTTCTAGTCAATTCTTGAAGGGCCCCTTAAAATGCAGAACATAATGAAACTTATAGAGAATTTCAACATAAATATAAATGGTAATGAACTATTTTCTGGAATGTACACTGAATGACGTCTTGCCATTCATTAAGGGCTTACCAGACTCAAACATTTCAAACAAAAGGATGTCATTTTTTAAGAGATACAAAGCACACAATTTGCTGAAAGTTGTCCAACTCACGCTAGTAGTGCCAACGTCCAGTGCGTTTGTAGAGCGGATTTTCAGTATGATCCTAAATATCTGGAGCTACGAAAGTAACAGACTGAAGGCGGAAATGGTGAAAGCCGAACTATTTGTGATTTTTAACTACCACATGAAACGTACTGAATTTGCTAAATTTGTCAAATCCGACAACGGGAAAGAACTTGTTAAAACTATGAAGTCAGAAAAGAAGTTGTTTGTTGTTGTGGTCTTCAGTCCAGAGACTGGTTTGATGCAGCTCTCCATGCTACTCTATCCAATGCAAGCTTCTTCATCTCCCAGTACCTACTGCAACCTACATCCTTCTGAATTTGTTTAGTGTATTCATCTCTTGGTCTCCCTCTACGATTTTTACCCTCCACGCTGCCCTCCAATACTAAATTGGTGATCCCTTGATGCCTCAGAATATGCCCTACCAACCGATCCCTTCTTCTAGTTAAGTTGTGCCACAAATTTCTCTCCTTTCCAGTTCTATTCAATACCTCCTCATTAGTTATGTGATCTACCCATCTAATCTTCAGCATTCTTCTGTAGCGCCACATTTCGAAAGCTTCTATTCTCTTCTTGTCTAAACTATTTATCGTCCACGTTTCACTTCAATACATGCCTACACTCCTGACAAATACTTTCAGAAACGACTTCCTGACACTTAAACCTATACTCGATGTGAACAAATTTCTCTTCTTCAGAAACGCTTTGCTTGCCATTGCCAGTCTACATTTTATATTCTCTCTACTTCGACCACCATCAGTTATTTTGCTCCCCAAATAGCAAAACTCATTTACTACTTGAAGCGTCTCATTTCCTAATCTAATTCCCGCAGCATCGCCCGATTTCATTCGACTACATTCCATTATCCTCGTTTTGCATTGAAAGGTGGCTACACTGAGCCACAGCGCCAGAGATCGCGCCAGAGATCGCGCCAGAGAGTATTATTCCGCCGCCTCCACTGGCAGTGCTTATCGAGAAGTCGTAGTAGGCAGTTCTTGTCGAGAAGTTGTAGTAGAGAGTGCTTGTTGAGATGTGGTGGTAGAGAGTCGGTGTTGAGATGTTGTAGTAGGGAGTGCTTGTTCCATGTTTTATGCAGTTGTTTGATGGGCTAGACAGCAGATGTTGTTCGAATGGAGATATTGTAATGATCAGAGTGCTTTTCGTCAATATATATGAAGGTAAAAAAATTCCTTTTTTTTCATTATTTCAATGTCTAAAATAATCCTTCATCACAGGTTCAGTCAACAAAGCATCTGGCTTGTGTTCTTGTATTAGAGTGTAATTCTGGTTTCCTTACGCAATTATAGTAGTTCTATTTTTTTAATTACTTCAGTATAAATGGTGTTCAAAATATCTTGTCTTATTGAGGAAGAACCATGCCAGATGTGTACGTTGAATCACACTTCCACACACAGAACAGCTACACTTGTGCTTGTTGTTTCGTTCGTTTTATAGCTGCTGGGGACTTAATTAATTAATTGTGTTAACGGAAATTTCATTTCATTCTTTGTTGTTGTTCTATGCAGTCAGATTGCGTACAAATACTAGTCAGGGCCAACCGTTTACGAGACTTCGTAATCGGACAGACAGCGACTGAAAATTAAAATTATTTGCATTCTTTTTTTTATAATTAAGCCCCCATGCACGTGGCGACCGCTGCTTCGGATCGTCCCTTGGAATTCTTCTGATTGTAAAAATAGCAGACAGTAGTATTGTTGTAGTAATTTGTAGTTTAGTAATTGTAGTTTATATTGCATGTGTAGATTTGGTAATTGTCATTCTTTTAATGGTATTTTGGCAGAATTTAATTTTTGATGTCTTGTATACAGGTCTGACAATTTTGTGCAATTATGAAGATTTCAATTGTTCGTTAATCGTGTTTGAGGGAAGCATTTCGTGTGAATGATATTGTTGGTGATAAAGTGTCATTTTGTGTAATTTTCGTATAGTGACGAGTTTGTATGTTTTGTAAATGATTACGCGATCGATGAAAAAGGCAAAAATGATGGATAGTCAGAATGACGAAATTGTTGACATGGCGAATTCGCCAACACAGTAGAACAGTATGATGAATAATGAAGTAGAAAATAATTTAATAAGCAGGGAAAATAGTCCGGAACCATTTCAAAACCTTTCACAATCAAAAAATTTTAGAATACGAGATTAACGACAGAAGATTCTGCAATAGTATCGAACACAGATAGCTTTACAGCTATGACGAAGGAAACTGGTTTTGCGGGAAATGTTAGGGGCGAAAAGAATTTCGAACCAGTTACTATGGAGCGGTTGATGAGTGCTATATTAAATGTGGGATCACAGTTACGATCTGAAATTAAAACTGATATGGGAACAATGGAAACACGGTTGGACTCACAAATGGGAACAACTAGAACTGAGATGGTAACAATGGAAACACGGTTAGACTCACGAATAGGGAGGGACATGTTTCAAAAATATGAAAGATGAATTAAAGAAAGAAATCAGAGAAGAGGTACAACCGATTTTGAATGCTCACAATAATAGATTAATTTCGATAGAAATTAGACAAAAGGAACAGGATAGAGAACAGGAAGAAAGAGATCGCGTGATAGTACAAAAATTTTCAGAGTTAAATTTACAACGTGCACACGATAAGGAGGAAATATTTGAGAGAATCGAGGAATCCGTACCAAATGACAGAATAAATTATCTAACACAACAATATGAACAGTTAACTACCAAATGTGTCAATACTGAAACCCGAGTCGCGACACTTACAGAAGACGTAAATAAACAGAAAGAACAAATAGGTGATTTATCGGAAAGAGTTGAGGAGATTTCAGATAAATTGACAAGTCTTAGTTTAAATTGGGACAGAGATTCGGATGATACAGCTCCATTACCATTTGCAGAAACCGAAGAGTACCAGAACATAAATAAGCATGTTGAAAATCAGGGAAAATTTAATGAACGCGTTAAAAGGGAATTTGAGGCATTACAAAAGCAAGTCAAACAAATTGAAGGCGAAATCGTAGGAAAAGACAGCAAAAGAAATTTAGAATCACAGATAGCAGAGGGGTTTGAAGAAAGTAATTTGTTTCATTTACGGGATGCAACAAGAGAGCGCCAGCGCGCGAAATTGACAATAATAGACATTGGGACTGGGACAGACGCGGTAGGTCTTTGTCGCCACGAGGCGAAAACTTCTCAAACACTTTTTGACTGTTCGGAAATTTAAGATCTTTCGCAATTCTAAGAATGACGTACATCCATGTTCATGGTTAGATCAATTTATGTACGCACTTCCACCAAATTGGCCACTAAGTCACAAACTGGAATTTATGTGTGGATATTTAGAAAACGAACCGGCGACGCGGATGCGCGCACTCATTAGAGATTGTAATAATCTGAATGATTTTTATCATGCATTTCTATCGGCATATTGGTCCGAAAACACGCAAGACAGAGTTAAACGTAGTCTTATTATGCAGCGTAATTTTAAACAGTCTGAGTTCCGCACGCCGGCAGAATACTTTGAAGAAATGATTCGAAAGAATCAGTTCCTGTCCAACCCTTATAGCCCGACTGAATTAATTCGCATTTGTTTAACTAAGCTGCCACAATCCATAAGACAAATTGCTTTAGCTGGAAGATGTAAAGACGACATTGAGACTTTTAAGACTTTGCTACAAGAACTTGAGTATGACAACGACGACGGGACTTCTTGTAATTTTTTCAGTAACAGTAATTACAATCGATTTTCAGAGAAAAGGGATAGTGATCGGAACGGGCGTTATATGGGTAACTTTGAGAATGACAGACGTAACAGACAGGACAATAGATATCAGCCTTATGACAATAACAGACGTTCTAACAGAAATTACACAGACAATTATAATAACGGTAATTCCTACCGGAATGATCAATCATACGGAAACAGTAATCGGTATCATCAAGACAGAAATTATTCATACAATAATAGAAATTCTTACTACAGAAATAACCAGGGTAGTAGATACAACAATAATTTCAGAAGTGACAGTCGAAATTACACAAGAAGTAGTCATGCAGACAAACAGGAAAATAGAAATTTTAATAACAGACACAACCAAGAATTTGCATCTAACAGACAGGAAGGACCTAATTGGCATCCTCCGCGTGACAGAAATTCAGAGAGACAAGTGGAAATAGTAGAAATTGATCCGCGAAATGACGTGAACATTCAAAGACGTGACGCAAGCAATCGACAATGACTTGTAGCTTCGGCTTCTGGCAGCAATATAGACGGTTCAGAAAGTAATGACACTACGACTTTACACTACGTACGCCTGGAAGACATGAGAGACATTTTGCTAGACGAAAAGGAAAATAATGTAGACGCATTTTTAAATCCTGTTATTGAAGTATGTGTGGGTAAGAATAAGTTCACTGCCGTTTTAGATTCTGGGAGCCCATTGAACGTCATTAGTGAATCAGTTTTTCGTATATGTGTAAGAACTATTGCTTGTCCTGTGTTACCTATTTCTAAAACTACAATTCGAGGAGCTATTTCTGGAAAAAGAGTGGAAGTCAAACAACAGACCAACCTAAATTTCATTTGTCAAGGATACGAATTTTCTGCTAATTTTATTATTGTTCCATTACTCAGTACACAAATTATATTAGGTATGGAATTTCTTAACACACATAAGGCAATTTTGAACTTTAAAGAAGGAAGTTTGAATTTGACTGTTGCCGGAATGCCGAAATGTTTGAAATTTTTCGAGTGTTTAACAAGATCTGAATCAGATACAAAATGTTCAAGGTTTCTTACTTCTGATGTTTTCGTTGAGCATTATGACGACAATGTGTTCATTCATGACAACGACAATAGATACAGAGACGCGATGGATGATATAATTAATAGCGAAGAATTAATTAATGAAAAGGTTAAGAAAGCTGAAGTGCCAGATGACGTTGCAAGAGAAGAACTGCACCAAATTTTGACTTCACATGCTACAGTATTTATCATCACACAGGAACTATACAAGGCTTACAATATTTATTTAAAGTAAAAGAACACACACCATTTCGGGGGGAAACGTACGCTATTCCTTTGGCTTACAGAGACAAGGTTAAGAGTGAACTTCAATACATGTTAGATCAAGGCATTATTAAGCCAGCAGTCAGCCCTTATACCAGCCCATTACACGTCGTTCTTAAAAAGGATGGGTCAATTTGTTTGGTTCTGGATTCCAGACAGATAAATAATATCATCATTCCTGAAACTGACCGTCCACAAAATTTAGATGAACTTCTTCAACATTTCCAAGGAATTAAAGTTTTATCCACGACTGATATGCGCACAAGTTTTTGGCAAATAGAACTCCACCCTGATTGTAGAAAATATACTGCCTTTTTAGCCTTTGGTAACTGTTACCAGTTTCGGAAATTACCGTTTGGACTTACTGTATCTTCAGCAGCATTCATTCGTAGTTTAAACGAAATCTTACCTGTTTATCTTCGTGACAATATTACTTCTTATGTTGACGATATTCTTATTGCTAAACGTTCTTGGAGCGAGCATAACAAAATTTTGGATTCATTATTACGTATTTTTGCAAGAGTTGGCATTACAGTGAACTTGGAAAAATCTGAATTTGGTCGTTCTCAGGTGAAATTTCTTGGTTACATTATTTCTACAGACGGTATTCTTCCTGAGCCAGAGAAACTAGATGCTATTCGTAATTATGCTGTTCCTACTACAAAACGTGATGTTCGTAGTTTCCTTGGTGTCTGTAATTTTCTTAGACGCTTTGTTAGATCGGAAAATTTGGCCACACCTCGTTTATGTGAACTGTCTGGAAAGAATTCTAATTGGTGTTGGGATGAGGAAGCTCAGTCAGAATTTGAACAACTTCGTGATGCTTTAGTTGGTGCTCCACTT
Organism: Schistocerca nitens; assembly: GCF_023898315.1. Classification (NCBI taxonomy): domain Eukaryota; kingdom Metazoa; phylum Arthropoda; class Insecta; order Orthoptera; family Acrididae; genus Schistocerca; species Schistocerca nitens. The sequence goes on from NC_064621.1 coordinate 364,696,915, forward strand.
CTTTCACATCCGGATTTATGTAAAGATTTTTGTTTGGCAACGGACTCATCATACAAAGGCCTAGGTGCACATTTATTTCAAGAGATAGAAGAAAACGGCGTTGTAGTACAGAAGACTATTGCATTTGGAAGTCGTGTTCTCTCTAAATCAGAAAAGAATTATTCGATTACGGAACTTGAAGCTTTGACTGTTGTTTGGGCTTTCACAAAATTTCGGATATTTTTGTTTGGCAGACATACTAAGGTTTACACCGATCATCGAGCTATGGAATTTCTTATGTCAACAAAATTAACTCATGGCAGATTGTCACGATGGGCGCTATATCTACAGGAATTTGATTTTAGTATTGTTTACATACAGGGTTCTTCAAATATTATTGCTGATGCTTTATCACGTGCACCTATGGGTTTGAAACAAAGTGCTGAAGAGGACTGCAAAGAAAACAATTATTGTTTGATGTATATTCAAGGTGTTGCGTTTGAGAATTTTATTTCGTCTTCGCTCCAGGACATCGCTAAGGAGCAAAGTAAGGATCCAATCTGGAAGGACATTAAGTAGAAATGGAGGAGAAAGGAAAGCGTAGTGATCAGACAGTATTATTTAGTTCGCAATGATATTCTTTTTAAACGAAAATCGGTCGACAACTCTGTTTGGTTAGTTTGTATTCCTGATGAGTGGGTTAATAAATTGATTTGGTACACACATTTCAGTTATGCACACTTTGGTTCCAGAAAATGCTTTCATAAATTACGAGAAAATTGCTACTTCAGTAATATGGAAAAACGTATTCGATCTGTTCTTGCCAAATGCAAATTATGTCAAAAGGCTAAGCCGCCAACTATTTCTCACAGAGCACTGTTGTTTCCTATCATTCCAGCGAAATTAAAGGAGATGGCTGCAGTTGATTTGTTCGGTCCAGTGGTTCGTTCTACTAATGGTTTTGCGTACAGTTTGGTAGCAGTGGAATTGACATCAAAATATGTGTGTTTTACACCTTTATGCAAAGCAACAGCTCGTTCAGTATCTAATGCTTTCATCAAACATTTTCTTAAAGAAGTGGGTCATGTTGATAAAGTTATATCAGATAATGGATCACAGTTTCGTTCTAAAATTTGGCTTCGTACTCTACGGCGTCGTAAGATTAAACCAATTTTCATTTCACTTTTTCACCCCCAATCTAACGCTTCAGAGAGATGGATGAAGGAAATCAATAAATTGTGTCGACTTTATTGTCATCAAAATCACAGAACTTGGGATCGGTATCTTCATATTTTTCAAAACATTCTGAATGAACTCCCTAATGATTCAACTTCTTTACCGCCTATACTGATATTAAAAAATAAAGCACCGACAAATCGCATTTCTGAAATCGTTCCTTTTCCGCCTACACGGAAACTGCGGCATTCTGAAGTTGTCAACCTGGCTCTACGAAATATTGCATCTGCGGCTGCTAGAAGAGAGAAATCAGCTAAACGGCCTGGTCGTTTAAAAACTTTGTCAGTCGGTCAGAAGGTGTTAATTAAGTCTCACCGTTTGTCTCACAAAGAAAAAGACTTGTGTCGGAAATTTTTTCTGCTGCTATAGTGACTTGATGAATTATGTTATTAACGTTCAGTATTTTTCAGGATACGGTTCTATAAAATATTTAAGAACTTCAGGTAAATTCTGTGCGTGTCCGACGTTAAGAGGACTTGCTATCGAGAAAATTTTCAGGAAGAATGTAATTTCGAAGAAGAAAGTAATAAACTAAAAAGGTAACTGTTAATTGAGTTTATTTTTCAGGTAACATATTTCCACTTAGGTACGTACTTTAGATGTAATTTGCTGCTCGCGATTACGTGATTCATACTTTGTGCTAAATTTCATGTTCTATGAATTTACTTGTGAAGCGACGTGCTTGCGTACATTAACTGATTTTGACAATGATTGATTAATGAACGGGGTTGTTACTTGTGTATATTATGCATCGCTTGGCTGCACTGCTTTTTCACTGATGTCACATTTTTTTAATTATGTGCCTGCTGTGCTTATTTATTTAAATTATAATTGTCACCTGATTAATTGTGCTGACTGTGGTTATGTATGTAAGTTATACTTTGTGATTTATCTGCTTGCGCCTTCATGTTTACTCATTAAGATTACGTATGAACATTTATTTGCTTATGCTGATATGATGATAATGACCTGTTTATTATGTAAGATAACATATTTGCTGCTTTGCGTATGGATTGCATATTTACACATTTCTGTTTTGTTGTCATAACTACTCTTTAATTTGGTATATAGAAATGCTGATATGAGGTGTACGAACATGGAGTTTAGGTCACATTATGGTATTAATTATAGATTGTTCGCTTGGCAGAGCCTTGTTGTAGGAATTGTGCTGCATCCACTTGTTGACATTCTGTTCTCCACTGGTATATTTACTCGCTATTGCATGTTTTGCTTATGCTCAGTGCCTTATATTTTTAAGATAAGAAAATGAACTGCTATAATTCGACGAACGACATTAGTACAAGAAACTTCATTGAAGTCATATGAGCTGGAGGTTTTACGGAAGCTGTATAAATTTATGCTAATAGGAAGGAAGCTAACGACATGAAATACCAACACTAGGGTTAGACCATTGACAGTTATTACACTACATTCTTCGTGAGCAATTGAAATAGGAAGTGACACTTGACACAAGAAATACTCCACATGCATGTTTCTGATTTGCCATGATTCTTGAAGTGGTGTACACACTGTGAAATGTTACGATTTATTCACTCAAAGTCTTATGTGATCTTTCACACTTCGTAATCGTACTTACTTACTGAAAGTTCTTCAAACTGAAGGCTGTTAGAGGTCATGTGTGCATTTCTTTTATTTTATGATGGACAAGGTAACCAAAATGCATTTTATAATTCATAATGAGTAGAAGATGTGGGTCAGGTGGATTACACAGAGGTTGTGTGTGGACATTGTGTCTTCGGATTGTATGGGATGATGAATTGAAGTTTGAACTAGGATTTTATCTGTACTTGTTCGAGGAGACTGACTAGAGGAAAGAGTTGTTATGGAAGTGAAATGATATTGATGCTAAGGTTTATATGTATCGACGTATTGAAGAGGTATTATTGAGGTATTGAGATTGTGTGAAGTTGATGATTATTGGAGTTTTGGTGGACAAGAGGTAAGGTAAATGATATTGATGATAAGGTTTATATGTATCGATGTAAGAGGTATTATTGAAGTATTAAGTTTATGCGATGCTGCTGATTATTGGAGTTTTGGTGGATAAGAGGTTAAGTAAGTGAGGAGCATATTTTTTTTGTTGGTTTATATGGAACAAGGAGGATGAAGATGGCAGACTAGAACACTCAAGTGGAAGGAAGGTTGTCTACACATACACTTTGTTAAATCACTAAGCAGTATATACTTTTTTTGGAGAGATGAAGTAATTGCATATCTTGGCACACTGACAGTTGTTCAGCAACCGTACATTTGATTTGGCTTGGCAAACATTGGTCTTGACATGATGACTATGACATTGACTATTATTGACTGTTATACATTGCTGCCACTACTACTTGATACACATGTCGATCATCAAATCTTTGACAGAATTGCATTTACACAGTTAACATTATTCAATTACACAGTAGTACTTAATGTGAATGAAAGATGAGTGAGTGTGTTTTGTGTGTTTTCCTTTCCTAATCCAAGATAATTGGTACCGACCTATCTCCTAAATATTATTTTACTTGTTTGTTGTGGCTTGCACTGACACCCATAAATATTATAGGTTTACTGATATTTGTGTATTTCTAATAGTTAATATGATAATTATCTGATATCACTTGTGTGTTTGTTATAATTTGTATGTTTAGTGTAAGAGCATTGATACTAATTTTGTAAAAGCAATTGTGTGTGCCTTCAAACTGTTGTTTGTGCTTGCACCTATTCAACATTGCTGGGTGCCACTTTGAAATGTTTAATTTCTGCTGATAAACTCTGATGAACAGTGTGATTAGTGATAGTGAATATTATGGACTGCTGTCTGCACCTGTTCAACACTGCTGGGTGCCACTGATGGAACTGCTTCTATTGAAATGATGTCACTTGTTGGTGTCTGCATCTGCTCAACATTGCTGGGTGCCACTGATGGAATTGCTTCTACTGAGAATATGTCACTTGTTGCTGTCTGCACCTGCTCAACATTGCTGGGTGCAACTGATGGGACTGCTTCTACTGACATAATGTCACTTGTTGGTGTCTGCACCTGCTCAACATTGCTGGGTGCCACTGATGGAATTGCTTCTACTGAGAAGATGTCACTTGTTGCTGTCTGCACCTGTTCAACATTGCTGGGTGCAATTGATGGAACTGCTTCTACTGAAATGGTGTCACTTGTTGCTGTCTGCACCTGTTCAACATTGCTGGGTGCCACTGATGGACTGCTTTTACTGAAATGATGTCACTTGTTGGTGTCTGCACCTGTTCAACATTGCTGGGTGCCACTAATGGAATTGCTTCTACTGAAATGATGTCACTTGTTGCTGTCTGCACCTGTTCAACATTGCTGGGTGCCACTAATGGAACTGCTTCTACTGAAATGATGTCACTTGTTGGTGTCAGCACCTGTTCAACATTGCTGGGTGCTACTGCTGGAACTGTCAACTACTTGTTTATTGAATCATTGAAAGCATTTTATGTGAATATTTGTATAAACTGATTTTTTGTGTATTACTGTTTGTGAAAAGTTATGAGACTCTTACCTGCACATATTCATCATTGCTGACGCTATTGATTGAATTGTTTAACCACATGATACTTGTGTAAACTATTATGTAAAGTCACATGTATGAAAGAATTTGTATTCCTTACTGTATTTTATATATTAGGTTATTGAAAGGTCAGTGCAAAGCCAAGACTTTATCTAGTTATGTGATATTTACGTATTAATATTATCTTTTATTTTTCTATATTTTTTTGGACGAATTTGGTGGTATTTTCACCACCAATGCTGCCAAAAATACCATCAAATTCTAGCCCGTGGAGGAGGGGCATATGAAAGGTGGCTACACTGAGCCACAGCGCCAGAGATCGCGCCAGAGAGTATTATTCCGCCGCCTCCACTGGCAGTGCTTATCGAGAAGTCGTAGTAGGCAGTTCTTGTCGAGAAGTTGTAGTAGAGAGTGCTTGTTGAGATGTGGTGGTAGAGAGTCGGTGTTGAGATGTTGTAGTAGGGAGTGCTTGTTCCATGTTTTATGCAGTTGTTTGATGGGCTAGACAGCAGATGTTGTTCGAATGGAGATATTGTAATGATCAGAGTGCTTTTCGTCAATATATATGAAGGTAAAAAAATTCCTTTTTTTTCATTATTTCAATGTCTAAAATAATGCGTCATCACAGGTTCAGTCAACAAAGCATCTGGTTTGTGTTCTTGTATTAGAGTGTAATTCTGGTTTCCTTACGCAATTATAGTATTTCTATTTTTTTAATTACTTCAGTATAAATGGTGTTCAAAATATCTTGTCTTATTGAGGAAGAACCATGCCAGATGTGTACGTTGAATCACACTTCCACACACAGAACAGCTACACTTGTGCTTGTTGTTTCGTTGGTTTTATAGCTGCTGGGGACTTAATTAATTAATTGTGTTAACGGAAATTTCATTTCATTCTTTGTTGTTGTTCTATGCAGTCAGATTGCGTACAAATACTAGTCAGGGCCAACCGTTTACGAGACTTCGTAATCGGACAGACAGCGACTGAAAATTAAAATTATTTGCATTCTTTTTTTTATAATTAAGCCCCCATGCAGCATTTGTTGATGTTCATCTTATATCCTCCTTTCAAGACACTGTCCATTCCGTTCAGCTGCTCTTCCAGATCCTTTGCTGTCTCTGACAGAATTACAATGTCATCGGCGAACCTCAAAGTTTTTATTTCTTCTCCATGGATTTTAATTCCTACTCCGAATTTTTCTTTTGTTTCCTTTACTGCTTGCCCAATATACAGATTGAACAACATCGGGGATAGGCTGCAACCCTGTCTCACTCTCTTCCCAACCGCTGCTTCCCTTTCATGTCCTTCGACTGTTATAACTGCCATCTGGTTTCTGTGCAAATTGTAAATAGCCTTTCGCTCCCTGTATTTTACCCCTGCCACCCTCAGAATTTGAAAGAGAGTATTCCAGTCAACATTTTCAAAAGCTTTCTTCAAGTATACAAATGCTAGAAACGTAGGTTTCCCTTTCCTTAATCTATTTTTAAGATAAGTCGTAGGGTCAGTATTGCCTCACGTGTTCCAACATCTCTATGGAATCCAAACTGATCTTCCCCGAGGTCGGCTTCAACCAGCTTTTCCATTCGTCTGTAAAGAATTCGTGTTAGTATTTTGCAGCTGTGACTTATTAAATTGATAGTTCGGTAATTTTCACAATCTGTCAGCACCTGCTTTCTTTGGGATTGGAATTATTATATTCTTCTTGAAGTCTGAGGGTATTTCGCCTATCTCATACATCTTGATCACTAGATGATAGAGTTTTGTTAGGGCTGGCTCTCCAAAGGCTGTCAGTAGTTCTAATGGAATGTTGTCTACTCCCGGGACCTTGTTTCGACTTAGGTCTTTCAGTGCTCTGTCAAACTCTTCACACAGTATCATATCTCCTATTTCATCTTCATCTACATTCTCTTCCATTTCTATAATATTGTCCTCAAGAACATCGCCCTTGTATAGACCCTCTATATACTCTTTCCGCCATTCTGCTTTCCCTACTTTGCTTAGAACTGGGTTCCCATATGAGCACTTGATGTTCATGCAAGTGCTTCCTTTTCTCCAAAGGTCTCTTTAATTTTCCTGTAGGCAGTGTCTATCTTACCGCTAGTAATATGCGCCTCTGCATTCTTACATTTGGCCTCTAGTCATCCCTGCTTAGCCATTTTGCACTTCCTGTCCATTTCATTATTGAGACGCTTGTATTCCTTTTTGCCTGCTTCATCTACTGCATTTTTATATTTTCTCCTTTCATCAATTAAATTCAATATCTCTTCTGTTACCAAAGATTTCTATTAGCCCTCGTATTTTTACCTACTTGATCCTCTGCTACCTAGAAGTATAACTTCAAAGTACAACTGGCAAAGAAACTAGAGGCTCGCAGAAATATGTGGATTCGTAGTATTAACAGTATCATGTTCAACAAATGCAGGCTTCCTATTGTAGCATCTATAATGTATGTACAGTGTTGTGAATAATAATAACAACAATAATAATAGTAACAGTAATATAATAATAATATTAATGCATTTTTGAGTGGTCCAGTTTTTGCTCCATTTAAAATTGGTAACCCTAGCTCTTGGAGTCGAAAGTGTGGCATTTGTCAATTGGTCTTAGGTTCATTCCTACTAGCTTTACATTTGTGGGCATGATGTCGCTGAGTACCTTAAAATAGGTTGGTCTTACTTTGGTGTTTCAGGCGAATTCGTCCACGTTTTGCCACACTTGCTTCCATTTAAAGTTTTTTAAATTTGGATTATTTTGCGTCGCCCTTATCCTCTCAGTTCTGCGTATAGCTTTTTCGTTGTCCTCGTGAGTGGGTCGCCGGCTGTTTCTAGTACGTATTCTCTTTGCAAGAAATTCCCTTACGTATTTTACTTTGAAAGGGATCTTTGCTAGTTTTACCAACGCCTTTTCTGACTCTGACCGGTATGCGTTTAACAAGGCAACTTCTCTGCGGTGGCTCCGAAACGGTAGATCAGAAATGCCGCGCATTTCCTTTGTAGGTGGATGAGGCTCACTCCTCCATCGTGCACACCCAGTGTGCACATGGTAAGCTGCATATTAAATACCGAGTGATTCAAAAAGAAAGAACTGATTTCAGTTGTTTATTGTAAATAAACTACAAAAGATAGAAACACATTTCAAAAGTCATCGGACAGAGGACGGTTTAAAGTTTTGACACATTTGCGCTGTTCTTTGTAGCAGCATGGCGACTACACCACAGGAAAAATTTTGTGTGTTGGAATTTTCACGAAGTCAATCCATTGTTCAAGTGCAACGTGCATTCCGCCATCGATTCAGGAAGAAGCCACCTCTGCAGAAACAGATTTATGACTTGCATGCAAAATTCTTGGAAGTTGGTTTATATGGCGGCCACGCGCGTCTGATGAAGATGTCGAGCGTATCCGTGATGCGTTCACACGGAGCTTTCGGATGTCCACAAGACGGCCAGGCCAGGATCTTCAACTTCCCCAAACAATGGTGTGGCGTGTACTGAAACGACGACTGCATATGAAGTCTTACAAGGGGTAGTTACTGGCAGCAATGCGTCCCGCGATCATAACAGAAGGTACGAATTTTACTTTTCAGTTCTCCAGGATATGTCAGAGGACACTTTTTCTGAACCACTCATCTTTTCGGACGAATCGACGTTTCATCTATCGGATCAGCTAAAACTTGGTGGTACTTCCCGAAACTGAAAGTGTCTTGTGCCCCTTCTGTTCACAAAGCTTATGGACCTTTTTTTCTTCACAGTATAAATTGTGACAGGAATGTCATACCTGGACGTGCTGCAGAATTGGTAGTTTCCTCACCTTCACGACGATTCAAAAGGTTTCGTTTTTAAGCATAACGGCGCCTCGCCTCACTGCCACCGTGAGATTGCGGCGTTATCTTAACAACACCATCCCACAACGTTGGACTGGAAGAGGGGAACAACAAGGCCTTGTTCATTGCTTAGGAACTCCCATGTCACCAGACCTCACACCTTGCAATTTTTTCCTGTGGGGGTACATAAATGATAGTCTTTGTCCCACCTACGGCAGCTACTCCTCAAAAGCTTGTAAATCGAATTGTTGAAGCTGTTGTGGGTGAAATGAAATGGAATGCCGTTTAGAAGATTACCGAGGAACGCATGGTGCAAGTTTTGAGTATATGGAATAGTGTCTATGCCAACATAAGACGTTGAATCTTCCTCTATCCAATGACATGCGCAATATGTTTGTGTCTCTCATAGTTTATCCGTAATTAACAAAGGAATTTAGTATTCCGAGTTCCGCAGTATCAGGAGTATGCCAACAATACCAAATTTCAGGCATTACCTCGCATCATAGACAACGCAGTGGTCGACGGCCTACACTTAACGAAAGAGAGCAATGGCGTAACCGTAGAGTTGTCAGTGCTAACAGACAAGCGACACTGCAGAAATCAATGTGGGACATAGGACGAGCGTATCCATCCGGACAGTGCGGCGAAATCTGGCGTTAACGGGCCATGGCAGCAAACGACCGGAGCAAGTTCCTTTGCCAACAGCGCGACACCGTCTGCAGCGCCTCTCCTGGGTTCGTGACCACGTTGGTTGGACCCTTAGCGACATCATGGCTCAATATGTCTACAAGCGACTTCCACGACTTGTTGAGTCCATGCCCCTTCGAGTTGCTGCTCTACATCAGGCAAAAGGAGGTCTAACTCGATATTAGGAGGTACCCTATGACTTTGTCACCCCAGTGTAGTTCTTCCGTCTTCGTTTGCGGTTCCTTAATATCTTTTTGTGTTGTCTTTCTAATTATCCTGCTGATATGGTGTATTATGGCCGGCTCTTCTCCTATCGTCCAAATTCTGGCTTCTTGTGTCTTTCTAATTATCCTGCTGATATGGTTTATTATGGCCGGTTCTTCTTCTATCGTCCAAATTCTGGCCTCTTGTTTTGACTTATTTTGTTCCCTCTTCCTACATGTTGATGAGCTTCGCCTTTATGCACTCCGCCTCTTTGTCTGTCGGAGCGTTTATAATGTCTCTCATGCACTGCGTACAAAAGTCTTCTGTGTACTTCTCGCACATGGCCTTTTCAGCCTGGTAATTTCCAAGCGTTTTCTGACCATGGGTTTAGCTTGTGTTGTCCAGATGTTTCTGCTGTCCTTCTCTTCTTGAGGCATTGTCTCCACGTTTCGTAGATTTCCTTAGGCAGTGATGTCTTTCATGTCGCTAGTGGGCATTCTCCAAACGCTTTTGCCTCGGTCTTTCTTTTGCGCTGGTAGGTATATTTTTGAAATCTGACAGCTGTGGGCCGCAAGGTGTCTGTTTTATACAGAGGATATTTTATGGGTTAGATTCTGAGATATATACTCCTGTCAAGGCTGTTCTTCCCGTTGTTGTAGAAGTATGTATATTCATTTGTGTGTAGGTATTTTATTCTCCACACTTCTCTAAGCTCATTTTTCTGATAGCATTTTAAATCTATAGCACATGGTTGGTGTCAGTACTTGATCTTCTTTGGCTATTGCGCTGTTGACATAGGCTCCAAATTGTAATTGGTCTGGTTTTCGGTAGTCTGACTACAGATATCTTTTCCGGAAAACTGTGTTGTTTCTAATATGTATGTATGTTGTGCTATGTTCTGCACGTCAAAGGGTGTGCAGTTCATTAAACTGTATGATTTGTAGTCACATAGACATGTAGTTACACAAATGACGCCATACACAGTAAAGTGGCAACACAACTTATTATGGGAAAATTACACAGTCTTTTTTTTATAGAAATGTTACTTGAAGATTTACTGCATATAATATGAAACACGTAAAGAGCAGTGTGAAGCACCGTGCTAGCTCGTATGTTATCAAAACATCTCAGGTTCTTTATGCATTGCAATTTCATTGAAATTAATACTGATTTAATATCATGGGTTCGTGTACAGAAATATTATTGTGTGGCACATTTATCATAGCTGTTATGCAGGAACCACAAGAGTTTAGTGCAAACTATTATTGATATTTGCAAATAAATTAAAATGATACTCAAGTTAAATAATATAATTGAAACGCGAACTCTGTAAGTTATTACCGCGACTCTGTGCAGTTTAATATTGGCAATATTTTAATAATAAGTTGCGTCCGTGCAAATGGCCGACAACAATCAAAGGCTCACTCTGTATTGCGCGTTCCGATATTTTGAAAAAAATAAGTTAATAGTCTTCTAACATGTAAGGATACTAAAGATACATAAACAAAGGTTTTAAGAGCAAATAAAAACATATATTCAACCAAAATGCAACGTAAGTACACTTACAATGCCTCTCATCCAAGATCAAGATCAGATTAAGTAATTGCATAAAATCATTCCACTTTTTCACAGTCATTAATACTGTTGACGTAGAATAAAGAATGATATACATAATAAATCGATATTGTTTTTAAACACAATTACGTTGAGTGATAAATGTTTTTTTACGTACGTCTTTCATTGCACTGTTCGTAATTCCATGTGAATAAATATTGTTCGCCACAGGGCAACCAGTGCAACGGCCCTGTGAGATTGTTGTCCCACGTCTTATTTGTAACAGTTATTCCACTAGTACTGGTTCTGCACTGGCGCAATTCATCACTTTATCCGCACTTGTGAAAGATACACTTTGCATTAGTTTGAATGCATTATTGCGGTTTCTATCGTCTCCTTTTCAGAACGATCATGATTAGTTAAGAATGATTATATTAAACGAGTGTTCAAAGTTTTTTAAAGGTTTTTAGATATCAGATGGCATACGATATTATCGGTTATATACTTTTCAGTTATAAACTTTCTTTGCATAGTTATTTCGGTTTCTATGGGCACTAAATCGTTGACTTTTGGCGCATTTATACATTACAATTATCAAGAACAGTCTCGCATATTTACATTCCCTGGAAAGGTGTTGATTGACTCCCCCATTAGGGTTACAGGCAACCGGAAGAAACGGGTACAACTAAAAACTTTGCCCATAGCCTTCGGACTGTGAATGACTGAATTTTACATAATAACACCAAGTCCTTTACATGTTACATTATTCCAGTTATTAAGAATGCGGTTGTTGTTGTTCTGGTCTTCAGTCCTGAGACTGGTTTGATGCAGCTCTCCATGCTACTCTATCCTGTGCAAGCTTCTTCATCTCCCAGTACCTACTGCAACCTACATCCTTCGGAATCTGCTTAGTGTATTCATCCCTTGGTCTCCCTCTACGATTTTTACCTTCCACGCTGCCCTCCAATGCTAAATTTGTGATCCCCTGATGCCTCAAAACATGTCCTACCAACCGATCCCTCCTTCTAGTCAAGTTGTGCCACAAACTTCTCTTCTCCCCAATCCTGTTCAATACCTCCTCATTAGTTACGTGATCTACCCACCTTATCTTCAGTATTCTTCTGTAGCACCACATTTCGAAAGCTTCTATTCTCTTCTTGTCCAAACTGGTTATCGTCCATGTTTCACTTCCATACATGGCTACACTCCATACAAATACTTTCAGAAACGACTTCCTGACACTTAAATCTATACTCGATGTTAACAAATATTTCTTCTTCAGAAACATTTTCCTTGCCACCGCCAGTCTACATTTTATATCCTCTCTACTTCGACCATCATCAGTTATTTTACTCCCTAAATAGCAAAACTCCTTTACTACTTTAAGTGTCTCATTTCCTAATCTAATCCCCTCAGCATCACCCGACTTAATTTGACTACATTCCATTATCCTCGTTTTGCTTTTGTTGACGTTCATCTTATATCCTCCCCTCAAGACACTGTCCATTCCGCTCAACTGCTCTTCCAAGTCCTTTGCCGTCTCTGACAGAATTACAATGTCATCGGCGAACCTCAAAGTTTTTACTTCTTCTCCATGAATTTTAATACCTACTCCGAATTTTTCTTTTGTTTCCTTTACTGCTTGCTCAATATACAGATTGAATAACATCGGGGAGAGGCTACAACCCTGTCTCACTCCTTTCCCAACCACTGCTTCCCTTTCATGCCCCTCGACTCTTATAACTGCCATCTGGTTTCTGTACAAATTGTAAATAGCCTTTCGCTCCCTGTATTTTACCCCTGCCACCCTCAGAATTTGAAAGAGAGTATTCCAGTTAACGTTGTCAAAAGCTTTCTCTAAGTCTACAAATGCTAGAAACGTAGGTTTGCCTTTTCTTAATCTTTCTTCTAAGATAAGTCGTAAGGTTAGTATTGCCTCACGTGTTCCAACATTTCTACGGAATCCAAACTGATCTTCCCCGAGGTCCGCTTCTACCAGTTTTTCCATTCGTCTGTAAAGAATTCGCGTTAGTATTTTGCAGCTGTGACTTATTAAACTGATAGTTCGGTAATTTTCACATCTGTCAACACCTGCTTTCTTTGGGATTGGAATTATTATATTCTTCTTGAAGTCTGTGGGTATTTCGCCTGTCTCATACATCTTGCTCACCAGATGGTAGAGTTTTGTCGTGACTGGCTCTCCCAAGGCCATCAGTAGTTCTAATGGAATGTTGTCTACTCCCGGGGCCTTGTTTCGACTCAGGTCTTTCGGTGCTCTGCGGTAAGATATCAGAAGTATTGCGGTATGATTACGAAATTTACAAAAATATATTTGTTATATAAAGAACATTACAGCGTTGGTGTCGCACGGGGTAGCTGCGCGCTCACCCCCCCCCCCTCTCCCCCCTCCCCCGTCGGGGGTTCGAGTCCTCTCTCGGGCATGAGTGCGTGTGTGTTGTCCTTAGTATAAGTTAGTCTAAGTTAGATTAAGTAGGGTGGCAGCCTAAGGACCGATGACCTCAGCAGTCTGGTCCCATAGGAACTTACCACCACTACAACATATCTTTTGCGTGAATGAATTCAAAAGTCTTTGCCAGGAGAAGTTTGGTAAACTGTTCATGCAGATAATGTTTGCTGAAGTACGAGGTTCCTACAATCTAGATCGCGAATGCACAAATAATTCTGTATTACTTGCGTTGGTGGCGGTGGTGTGGGTGCGGCACACTGGAACAGAAGTCCGTGGTTCGACGTAGGGCTGTCCCGTGAGGTGCGGCGGCTCGAGGTCGGAACACGCCCGCCTCAGCAAACAGCTGTTGCGACCGGCTCCGCCCCCAGATGCGACCAGCTAACTTGATCAGGAAAAGTGGTTTAGCTGTAAAGAAGTTTTGTTAGCCTGCATTCATTCCAGTTATTCTTGTGTGTGAATATATGTTCTCATAGGTAATATGAAGATGTATTTCAGTCCAGGTTTCGTATACGTTTGGGTATAGGAACTCATTGTTTTCAAGAACCTACACAAAGCACCACTTTTTACTTTGGCACAGCACAGCTAACATCCCGCATTTCTGTAGACACTGTGGTGAGCGTTCGTAACAGGCTTGTCGGGTTGTAGTGCTTTTAGTTTTCATGATTAGTGCACCTGATGTGTTATTTTGAACTGACTCCCCGCCTCGCGAGTAAATACAGCTGGTTTCCACATGCGCGACACAGTTCAAATGGCTCTGAGCACTATGGGACTCAACTGCTGAGGTCATAAGTCCCCTAGAACTTAGAACTACTTAAACCTAACTAACCTAAGGACAACACACACATCCATGCCCGAGGCAGGATTCGAACCTGCGACCGTAGCGGTCGCGCGGTTCCAGACTGTAGCGCCAGAACCGCTCGGCCACCAACGGCCGGCGACACAGTTTCAGTCTCTTTTTCCTAATGCACAATTCTAGACGTATAGACGTGTGAGGTGAAGCTTTCTCAACTAAATACTTAACTGAATAATTGAACTCACCGATAATCATATCAGTCACTTGATTTCTGTGATTTCGCAGTTTTTGTGTTTGCGTTATACACAGTTTAGCACTCGAATAGAACCTTCTTAGCACAATTTATATTCACAAATCCATCATTCAGTCCGTACATTGTACGTGATGAAAAGAAACACTTGAAGCATATAAATTCCTGCAGCTCATGAGCATATGCACACAATGTGAGTTACATATACATGTTACTATTTTTCATTTACAATGCTTTGAGCTTTCACTACTTTTGATCACATCCCTTCATTCTGAAAACTTGGCCATTTGGTCATTGTGGACTAAATAAATGTGTGACTAGGGCCTCCCGTCGGATAGACCGTTCGTCGGGTGCAGGTCTTCCGATTTGACGCCACTTCGGCGACTTGCGCGTCGATGGGGATGAAATGATGATGAATAGGACAAGACAACACCCAATCTCTGAGCGGAGAAAATCTCCGACCCAGCCGGAAATCGCACCCGGGCCCCAAGGATCGACATTCTGTCGGGCTGACCACTCAGCTACCGGGGGCGGACATTCTGGACTAATTCTTGTGGTTTTACATTCATTCGTACTGATTCATTCTGCAAAATACTGTCCTGGCAAACTTCGCTATAATGTGCAGAAAACTCTCGCACCTGAATGAACAGTTAAGAACATACGCATAAGGCGTACAAATGTCCAGACTCAGACCAAGTCTCGTCCTGAATGAGACATATCAATAAGCAAAGTGAAAATCAGAACGATGTGATTATAGGTCGAGATCATAAAAGCAAAAAGCGCTCCCGGAGCATGCGATAGTTGCTTACTGAGGGCTAATTTTGACTGAAAATTGTTTATAAGATCTCCATGACGTTGCGGCTCCTATATCAAAAACATTGAAATGTCTGTGGCTTTAATTACCACCTCAAAGTCAGACAAAACATTACACAAATACAATTACAAACACATAGAAAAAACTTAAAACTAGTTATATACATAGATACCAATTAATAAAACACTTAAATGAGTAAAAAATTTGTTTCTTCTGTCATACGACATGGCATATTAATGATCATTTATAACGCAGTAATGAAAGGTTTCAGATCACGGTGCGGGTATAACCCTTTCACCGTTAAAATTCTTGAGTCTGCAACAAGGTAGCAACCTTCGTGCGGTATCTTTAGAATTAAGTATCGCCCTGTGTATAACACTTGCTACTTTTTATTGACTTCTCTTAGATTAGACGCTTTTGGGTGAGTTCTCAGCAAGACAAGATTGCCCTCTCGGTACTCGTGAATCTGTTGTTTGTTATCTTGGCGACTTCTGTTTCCCTAGATATTTAAAGCTTGCTCAATCTTTTCCTTTGTCGTTACCTATCCTGGTATCTCCAAGCTCGTAAGGTATCTCACTCCATTAAAGCTTTTTATTTTCTCCTCCACATTTTCCAGTCATGTTCGCACAGGAATGGGTGCTACTGACTTCCATCCAGATAATTCGACTTCGTGATCGTAGTATCCATGTCCTTTTTTTTCATGACGTATCTCATTCTCGCCGTTCCTACATACACGTGGGTAGTCTTCCCGCGTATACTCGCAGGCAGCGTGCAACAACTTTGGCCGGTCATGAGTAACCTTTATCCCCCAACAATACTGTCTGTGCAGGGCGGTTGTCTTTATCATTGCCAGTTCTACAATTCTGACTTCATTACTTAGCGAACACACAGCCCGGGAAGGTTCTATTGGCCATCCCTCTCTCTTAAAAAATCCCATTCCAGGATACAGGGTCGTGTGGAGTTCGACGCTTGTGACATGCTGGACTGGGGTTCGTCAACAACCTGTAAGGGGTCCGCAGGCCCTTACTACTAAGTTTGCGCTCACACAGGTCGACAGGGCAACTATCGAGTAGTGTGTGCAGGTCGCGAGAGCTAGAGGGGGTTCACTGGAGTGCCGAGTGCTGCTTGGGTAGATTCCCGCGAGGCGGGAAGAACTGGGCGGCAGTTAGGAGTGTGGAGAGTGCCGAGTCAGGGTGTGGTAGGTTCCCGCGAGGCGGGCAGAGCTGTGCAGAAGCCAGCATTGAATTAATGCAAATTACCGGCAAAGGGAGTGGCCAGCGCCGTGGTTTAACCCCTTTGTGTTAGTATTATACGGGAAAGTGAGAAAGTTTAATTACAGAGTGATTTCAGTGATATTAAGTGCCGCTATTGAACTTCCGCATCTACCGCGCCGGCATTACTTGGATTACAGTGATTGGATGTTGCGTGTGATGATTAAGAATAACTAAAGAAACCTGTGCTGAGATTAGCCGTCATTAACAGTGTATTGACGAAGGCAGTGGCTGTCTCCTTATTTTGTGCTTTTGCTAAGAATATAGATCTTGTTTGTGAAACTGTGTTGTGTCCTTCTTACCACCAAACAGTACTTATTACAGTATTTGCGAAGGACAATACGGAATGTAACATCCCCTGAGCAGTCCAATCCGATTGCCAGCCCATTAGGTACACGGTCACATTAATCAATTATCTAAATTTGGGCTGCTATTTTGATCCCGAACGAGCGGATGAATAAAAGGGCGTGTTACACCCTTGGCTTACCGTGAAAGGACAAGTGCAATTTTCGGACGAGTCGTACTAATTTTACAACGTGGAATCGAGACAGTGCATGAACGTTAAAATCGCGATAAGGAACAGTGCATTTTTTGAACAATACGAAGTAGTAATATCGCACGATTGTGACTAAACTGTTTTTCTTGCCTTATTAAATAGAACAATAGCGTCAATAAACTGTGTTGTAAAGTGCAAATGCAAAAATTCGCACGAAAAACTGTGAAAAGTGGACGCTAAAGAAAGACACGTGTGAATAGTAAAATAGTGAGACGAGACAAGATTTCGTCATACAAGTCGTCAGAAAGGTGTTTTGTGGTAATATGTTGACCGAAATTGCCTTTTGAACGGTGAAAATCGGACGGTTTCGTGTGGACCCAGAAACTGGTATGCTGACGATAACGTATTCTGGCGACGCAATTAGTGAGTGACGTCACGCAGAGCCACGTAGCAGTCGCACCAAAGAGCTTCGATCCGCGAGGTGATTTCACACGACACCACGGCGAGCGACGCAACTTCGAGACAACGAGCGCAGTCCCGGCATCTAGTGGCCGAACTACGCCCGCCTGCAGCGCCACGGAGCGGCCGACGGGGAACTACGTCGCCTTGTAGCTGATCTTCAACTTCACGCGAGCTCCAGCGGCGACACAGCCACGCCCATCGCAAACGTCAAAACATCGCGACTCGCAGTAACGTCGGTTGGTGAGTGAAGACGACGGGTTAACATAACAGTAAATTGCAGTGTGCAGTATTCGCGATAAATAAACAATTTTTAAATGATATTTACGTTAGGAAAAATGCACAATTGCAGTAATTTCAAAAAAGTTGCGAAACATACTCGGAAGTCTAGTATGCTTACTTATGCACACTGCACTGTATAAATGGTAATTGTTTTGATGATTTTGCATTTATAGATTTTGTGAGTGTTATGATTATCTTGTTTAAAACATTTTTACATAAATGGTGTATGTGGAAATTGTTACTGGAAATTTAGATTTTTGAGAGCTGTTATGTTCAGTACTCATGCATGTTGTATCATTTTGGGAATTAACTGAAAGGATTGCAGGGACTGTTTGATTAGTTTCATGATAATTAGGAGTGTTTTGGGTTATTGGAGGTTATTTTGTATTACTTGCCTGGGCATTAAATATAAACCAAACATGTCTTCTGAAGATAAGCAGGTCTGTGAGGCAGTAGTTGAAAGGAAAGGAATAGGACAGGAAGACAGAAATGATTCAGGAATTAGTGATTGTGGATTGTCATTAGGAAGCCCATTAGCACATTCAACTAGTTATCCCGAGACACCGGGACAAACGACGAGAAATAAGTCAGTTTTAGAGGATGAAGATAAGTGGTCGATGTTGATAGACTTGATAAAGAAGAGTTCGCAAGAAATAAGAGAATCATTTAAGAAAGATTTACAGGAATCATTAAAGAAGAGTTCACAAGAACTCAGAGAAGCAATAGAGAAGAGTTCACGAGAATTCAGAGAATCACTAAAGGAAGATTTACAGGAGATCAAAACATCGTACACAAAGATGGAAGATAATCTGAAGAAGGAAATGCAGGAGTTACCAGAACGATTGAAGATGAACGTCGACGAGAAAGAAAGTAAGCTACAGAAGAATACAGACCAGATCCAGGGAGACTTGGAGAAGACGGAAGGAAAGTTAATAGAGAAGATAGAAGACGATGTTGAAGAAACTAAAACCGAATTGGGAGAAAAGATCACCGAGGTGACGCCGATGCAGAAACAATGCAACGATGTGGTTGAGGGGATAGGAGATAGGCAAAACCAATTACCTGTCAGTCTGAGAAATGCTGTAGCCATGCAGCAAGAAGAGGATAACCAGAGAGGTGCAATCGAAGGTGAGGCCTTCACTTGTGGAATCAAAAGGAAGAAAGGGACTACTAATTATGATCAGTTTGGAGGAGGATTATTGAAGAAATACTGGTCCAGAGGTCATCAGTGTGCAGCACTTGAGGACCCACTACGATGCAAACCACTTAGTAATTGGAGAGGAACGTCAGAAGAATTTGCCAAACATTTGTGGGAACAGAACGAGATGTTGGAACAACCCCTGAATGACAATGTAATGGTATCTGCGGTAAAAAGAAGATTGAATCAGAAAAGGCAAGGAACTGTATCTAGGAGCCTAATCAAAGGTAGAGAGGCCTTAATGAAGATACTGGACCAATTGGAGTCTATTAGATCACAGAAATACAAGCAAGCTAATGATCGAAACAGAGAAGGGAATAATGACCCAAGGATTCATATTAATCATTCATCTGATTACCGAGGAAGAGGCGGAGGAACCGAGAAACCAAATGACACTCCAGGTGAGGTCCGGCCAAGAGTGAGGGCTATAAGGACCCGAATAAACCTGCTAAGACAGGGTTAGAGCATTTAGCTGTAAAATGGACATTTGAAAGAGGGAAAGGGTTTATTTACATTGTGTTTTGTGATGTATTACAATTAGAGTTGCATATTTCATGTCGAAGATTGTCTCAGAATGAATATAAAACTTGTAATAACTATGTTGTAGTAATAATTCATATGTTCTGTGTTTAGGTAAGAATTTTTGAGTATATATGCTGTGTGTGTTGTCATTTTGATATTGGACTATAGAAGACGATTGCTGGTTGAGATGAAAAATTGTAAATTTTGGACAATGCCATTTATGTGATGTAATAACCTTTTGTAGAAATTGTTGTGGAGGCAGCCCACTACCGGAGTCCAGGATTATTTTGCAAATTGTAAATTCATTAATTATTTGTATTGCATGTTTTGTTCAAATGTAACTATGTTTTTTTAAATCCCTTGCCGATTCTTTTTCACCTGCGGTTCAAAAGAAGTTTTTGAGGGCGGGGATGTAAGGGGTCTGCAGGCCCTTACTACTAAGTTTGCGCTCACACAGGTCGACAGGGCAACTATCGAGTAGTGTGTGCAGGTCGCGAGAGCTAGAGGGGGTTCACCGGAGTGCCGAGTGCTGCTTGGGTAGATTCCCGCGAGGCGGGAAGAACTGGGCGGCAGTTAGGAGTGTGGAGAGTGCCGAGTCAGGGTGTGGTAGGTTCCCGCGAGGCGGGCAGAGCTGTGCAGAAGCCAGCAGTGAATTAATGCAAATTACCGGCAAAGGGAGTGGCCAGCGCCGTGGTTTAACCCCTTTGTGTTAGTATTATACGGGAAAGTGAGAAAGTTTAATTACAAAGTGATTTCAGTGATATTAAGTGCCGCTATTGAACTTCCGCATCTACCGCGCCGGCATTACTTGGATTACAGTGATTGGATGTTGCGTGTGACGATTAAGAATAACTAAAGAAACCTGTGCTGAGATTAGCCGTCATTAACAGTGTATTGACGAAGGCAGTGGCTGCCTCCTTATTTTGTGCTTTTGCTAAGAATATAGATCTTGTTTGTGAAACTGTGTTGTGTCCTTCTTACCACCAAACAGTACTTATTACAGTATTTGCGAAGGACAATACAGAATGTAACATCCCCTGAGCAGTCCAATCCGATTGCCAGCCCATTAGGTACACGGTCACATTAATCAATTATCTAAATTTGGGCTGCTATTTTGATCCCGAACAAGCGGATGAATAAAAGGACATGTTACAAACCACAACAATCCTAGCGCTATGAAACTGTTGCTGCATGTGCGGCAGAATCTTGTTTTGTGGCGGTATCCACTGTTGTTGCTGGTTGATGTTATTTACAGGATGGTTTCTATCTCGTGGTGGACTACCAGTTAAATAATGTAATTAAAATACAAACTTTGTAAGTTATTGCCGCTGCTCTGTGACGTTTAATATTGGCAATATGTAAATAAGATGTTGCGACAGTGCAAATGGCCGACAACAATCACTCATAGCCTCGTGCTGTATAGCGCGTTCTGATATTCTGAAAAAATAAGTTAACAGTCTCGTAACATGTAGAGATGCTAAAGATACATAAATAAAGGTTTTAAGAGCAAATAAACACATATATTCAAACAAAATGCAACGTAAGTACACTTACCATGCCTCTCGTGTCTATCCTCAATGTAAGATAAAGACCAGAGTAACTAATTACATAAAATCATTCGATGGTTTCACAGCTATTAACATTTTTGACATAGAACAAAGAATGATATACATAATAAATCGATATTACTTTAAATTACAATTACGTTGAATGATAAATGTTTCTTCTGTAAATTTTTGCATACGTCTTTCAGGGTCGTAAAAGTCTTCATTCATTGCACTGTTCGTAATTCCCTACGAATAAATACAGGGTGCGTCAAAAAAAAATTTATACACACTTTGAACTGCCATAGACAATTTATTTCCCGTTCTACAAGGTTAAATATCTGTGAGAAAGTAATGTTATGTTTCTTCAAGAGGTGGTAGCAGTGGCAAGGAAGTAACTGCAACATGGCGGACGTGCGTTTGAGCTTTGAAGCGTGGAAGCAGATAATTAAGTGGTACTGGAAGTTTGAGAATGTAGCTGCGGTTCGAAGACAGTGGAGAAGTGAGTATGGTACAGAACCACCTTCAAGGTTAACAATTACAGGTCTACGAGACGAATTCGAAATTCATGGAACAGTAAGTGATGTGCATAAAAGTCGACCAGGGCGACCTCGTACAGCTACAACTGATGATTCCACAACTGCGGTCTTGAAACTGTTTCAGCGTTCGCCTCAAAAATCTTCAAGACAAGCGGCACGTTATAGTAATGTAAGTGCTAGTAGTGTGCTACGCATTCTGAAGAAAGGCAAGTTTCGTGTGTACATTCCAAGGCTTGTGCAACAGCTAAGCGACGATGATCCAGATCGAAGTTTAGAATTTTGTGAATTGGTTCATGAGATGGTAAGACGTGAACCGGTATTTATGGGTACCATAATTTGGTCGGATGAATCCCAATTCAAACTCAATGGAACTGTCAATAGACACAATTGTGTGTACTGGGCTGAAGATAATCCTCACATTACAGTTGAAAAGGCTATCAATTTGCCTGGTGTAAATGTGTGGTGTGGTTTGTCTGCAAGGGGACTCATTGCGCCTTTCCGCTTTGAAGGTACTGTTACTGGAGAAACGTAACTATCAATGCTTGCTGACTCCATATTCCTTGCCATTCGTGCATTATACGGTAATGATGAGTTTTATTTCCAACAAGATGGCGCCCCACCGCACTATCATAGGGACGTACGAGCATACTTGGATCACAATGTGCCAGGCCAGTGTATAGGACACAGGGGACCAATCGAGTTTCCTGCACGCTCTCCAGACCTCACGCCTCTGGATTTCTTCTTATGGGGCACAGTAAAAGATGAGGTATACAATCGTGAACCTCGTAGCTTGGACACACTTTGGAATGAGACTCAGGCAGTGTGCACAGAAATCTCATTGGACACTTTGGTATGATGTACGGAATCAGTGGTGACTCATACTCAGAAATGTATTGATGCTGAAAGCCACCAGTTTGAACATTAATCACATTTGCAAAGTACATTTATTTTTCCAATTGGACTTTAAGCTTTTCATTTCCAGAAATTTAACATTGTAGAATGGGAAATAAATTTTCTGTGACCCTTCAAAGTGTGTATACATTTTTTTGCCGCACTCTGTATTGTTCTCCACAGGATAACTGGTACAAAACCTGGCTCTTGCTGATTTCGAGATGGTGTATAGAAAGCACATTGCGAACTTCCCTTGCTATTCCTCGTCTGTTTGGCAGTCTCTTTACATTTCGAAAATCAATATTGTCTTTAATTTTAATGGCACGTCACGTTTCACTTTCTTCTACGCTTGTCGTTACAACTTCTTGTAATAATGCTATATCAATTGCGTTGTAAAGGAGGAACTGCGCTATTGAATTTATTTTTGTGACCGGCGTAATGTTATTGACATTGATCGTTGTGACTTGATATGTATGGTGAGGTTGGTTACTAATTGGTGCTGTATTCAGCGTCTGTGAATTGGTAGAATAGGCTATCAGACCAGTTCTCCTTGCCTCCGCTTCCGATTTCTTCATGTGAGTAGGTGGGGTTTTCTCCTGTCATTCTTACTTCGATTTCTATTTGTGTTTTGTTGATTCTGCACCTTCTTTATTTTGTTGTTTTCTGTGGGTGTCAATTTCTTTGTTTTTTTTTCACCGCTTTTCCTTCCAGGATGTTTTGCGGCGACGTCCTCTTCTGTGCTTAGTTTTAATATTTTCTTAAGCCTCTTGGTTTTTAGTGTTGCGTACCTCAATCGATAAAAAGGGAGTCCTTATAGACTGACTTTGTTGTCCGTCTGGTAAAAACTCTTTTTCTTAGGAAGGGTAAGCTTACCTACGTGAAATTTATCTCACATCCTAAGGCCTACATCCCCTTAGCACTGTACAAAATTAAAGCTTCTAAGTCAATGCAGCCAAAAGAAACGGCCATTTACGTCATACGTGGTGCGACAATAAAGTAATGAGACTGATTTGCTTTGCAAGATGTGGCAACCCTGCAGCCTTGCATAGGCACAGTACCTTTGACCTTGGTCTGTAAGCTGCTTCTAGTCAAAGTGGCACATCGATGCAGCTGCTCAGCCGTGAGTTGTGCTGTAATAAGTTAACACGTGTTTGTGTCTCTCGTCACAGAAATGGAACCGCATAATATTGCGCAATGGTATGCCATTTCTTTTTGCATTAAATTGGGTGAAAACACAATGACAATTTATGGTAAGCTTCAGAAGGCTTTTGGAGAGGAAGTTTTGTCAAGAGCTCAAGTTTTTCGTTGGCATAAAATGTTTAGTGAAGGCAGAACGAATGTTGAAGATGAAGACTGCAGTGGACAACCATGCATGCTTGTGTTTCCAAGGGAATTGTTCATAAAGAGTGGGTGACTCCTGGACAAACAGTTAACCAATATTACTACAAAGAAATTTCAGAAAGACTTCATAAAAGAGTTCTTCGTGTCCGTGCCAACATTGCTGATAACTGGATTCTGCATCACGATATTGCGCCAACCCATACTGCTGTGTCAGTACAGCAATTATTAACCTCAAAACAAATTTCAGTACTACCACAGCCACCTTATTCACCAGATATCGCTTCATGCGACTTTTTTCTATTTCCAAGAGTCAAAACGGCGGTCAAGGGACACCATTTTCAAACAACACAAGATGTCCAAAAAATTGTGACGAGGGTCTTGGAGGATATTACAGAAAGGAATTCCAGAAATGTTACAATCAATGGCAGAAACACTGGAAAAAGTGTGTGCAATCAGAAGGGAACTACTTTGAAGGAGACAACATTAAACTTGACTAAAACGGTAAGAACATTTTTTTTTTTTTCACATCAGTCTCCTTACTTTATTGTCGCACCTCGTGTATTTTGAGATTCGCAAAGTCACTCATCAAAACATTCAGTGTACTTCCTGTTGGCTTAGAAACATAAAATTTGGCAAAAAGCAAGGTTTCACGGAACAACCAAACAAAAATGTCATAAAACTGCAAATCTGTAATTACATCACACGAAAAAAAACATTCTTTTGTCATTTGTTATGTGACTCTCTGTTTGTTCGTCGCTCTGTTACGAACCCTTTTTCTCTTCTCAGGAAGACGTATCAAGTTGAAAGTTATGTCATATACTGAGGTCTATGGCATCTGACGGTGTCATACATGTAAGCATCTAAGTCAATGCAGCCATTTATGTCACATATTTTGATACTCGCAAAGTCACTCATCAAAATCTACAGGGCACTTGTTGTTGACCTAGAATTGTGAAATTTGGCAGGAAGCGAGGTTTCACATTACACCTAAAGGAAACTATCTGAAAACTGCATTTTATAACACGAAAAAAGAATTGTCATTTGTTATCTGATTCTCTGATCACACGAAACAATATTTCTTTTGTCGTTATACGATGTCAAACTAAAACATTCTAGAAAATCTTGGAATCCCTAGGATCGATATCTTAGAAATATCAATGTCGATAACAGGCAAATTTGGTCGGCATTCTGGATTCCCAGACTGATGAACTGTCTATATACTATATACTATAATTAAGTTTGTACGGAACCCTCAGTGCGTGAGTCCTACTCTCACATGTACAATTTTTTTTTTCTTTTATATACATCTCTGTTGGTGGAACCTTCCGTCTCTGTTGTCTGGTATGTCATCTTTTCTTTGGCTGGTCTTTTGTTTGTGGGCTGCTTGGGCACTCGGGTCGGTCGCAGCTGCCGCTCGTGTTCCTCCGAGCTGCCCTCGCTAATCCGCCTTTTGTCGCTCGCTGGATCGGTGACGGAACTCGCTGGAGAGGCAGGTACATGTGCAAGTGTCGCATTTGACTGGCGCCTCTCCTGCCGTTATACGCTAGCCACTCCTGCTGCTGGCTGGCTGCGGCGTTGTCGTTCATCTCCTCCACGTGTGGTGGCTCGAAAGTCTCCTTTCTTTCGATGAGAGCGTTAGGAACTCTTCGTTCAGGTTCGACATTACACCTGCATACGTGTTTTTCTTATGGAGTTGGATCGGTCGTCTACGTGGGCAATTGCTTCTCATGTGGTCCTCTGCGTGGCATGTTGAACATTTATGTGGCTGTCCGCTTGTACGTCACAAATTCTCTTTGACCACACACTCGACACCCCCGAATCAACTTGAACTCTGCAGGCATTACCCCATTTTTCCCTGATTAGTCCAAAAAGATTCCCATGCATTCTGGAAGTCATTATGATAAATTGCGTAGGTCACACCAATTTTCAAGAAAGGTAGTAGGCATAACCCACTAAACTATACGCCCCTAACATTAACGTCAATATGCAGCAAGATTTTGCAGCGTATATTGTGATCGAACATTATTAATTACCTCGAAGAGAACGGTCTATTGACACGCAGTCAATCCGGATTTAGAAAACATCGTTCTTGTGAACCACAAGTAGCTCTTTACTCATACGAAGTGTTGAGTACTATTGACAAGGGATTTCAAAATAATTCCATATTTCTAGATTTTCAGAAAGCTTTTTGACACTCGCCACACAAGCGGCGAAGGTTTTTGACACTGTACCACACAAGCCTTTGTAGTGAAATTGCGTATCTATGGAATATCGTCTCAGTTACGTGACTGGATTCTTTCCTGTCATCGAGTAAAACAGAAGCGATTTCTGGCGTTCCCCAAGACAGTGTTATAGGCCGTCTGCTGTTCCTGTGCATCTATGTAAACGTTTTAGGAGACAATCTGAGCAGCCGTCTTAGGTTGTTTGCGGATGATGCTATCGTTTATCGTCTAGTAAAGTCATTAGAAGATCAAAACAACTTGAAAAACGATTTAGAAAAGATATCTGTATGGTTCAAAAACTGGTAATTGACTCTAAATAATGAACAGTGTGAGGTCATCCACATGAGTGCTAAAAGGATTTCATTAAACTTCGGTTACACGATACATCAGTCAAATCTAAAGGCCGCAAATTCAACTAAATACCTAGGAATTACAACTGCGAAAAACTTAAATTGGAAAGAAATGTTGTGGGGAAGGCAAACCAAAGACTGCATTTTATTAGCAGAACAGTTAGAAAATGTAACAGATCTACTTACTATGCTTGTCCCCTCCTCTTTTGGAGTACTACTGCACGGTCGGGGATCGTTTCCGTACAGGACTAACGGAATATATCGAGAAAGTTCAAAGAAGAGCAACACGCTTTGTATTATCGCGAAATAGAGAAGAGAATGTCACTGACATAATACAGGATTTGGGGTGGATATCATTAAAACAAAGGCGTTTTTCGTTGCAGCGGAATCTTCTCACGTAATTTCTGTCACCAACTTTCTCCTCCGAATGCGAAAATAATTTTATTGATACCAACGTACATAGGGAGAAACGATCGTCGTAATAAAAAAAAAAAGGGAAATCAGAGCTCGCATGGAAAGATATTGGTGCTCGTTTTTTCCGCGCGATGTTCGAGATTAGAATAACAGAGAGTTGTTGTGAAGGTGGTTCGACGAGCCCTCTGCCAGGTACTTAAGTGTGATTTGCAGAGTATCCATGTAGATGTAGATATGCTCACACACTTCATCCATGCGACTAACCTTAGATGCAGACTGTACTTGTAATTGACGCTGTACTGGGCTACAGCAATATTTGAGTCAACATTCACGGTCCGTTGAGATCGAGTAGCACGGAGATGTTCTGCGTCCACTCTTAACTAATCGTTACCATGCTGATTTCAGTGCACGCGATCAGATAAATTTCTTGCTGCGCGCTGGTCTTCCGATTCTGATGCACGTGACTGAGCAACACGTGAACGATCTGATCGTTACTTGCTTGGTGATCCTCGTTGAGAAGCACGTAATCGCTTCTCTTTTGTGCCTGGCTGATAGATCTACCAACTGTTGTGCGTTTAGGAGGCATGATTACTTCGACGCAGACAGTGACAACAATTGTTCAAAGTTTCAACTCAATCAGATGAACTATTTGTTAGGTTGGTGCATAAGTTCGTAGCATTTTTGTTTTGCATGTTGGTATTCCGGTTTCTATGGATTTATTTATCGATTATTTGAGTTTATATACAGTCACTTTGTCATTTGGAGGTAGTGAGTGGAGCTGTGGGCTCTAGAAAATAGTGTCTAGCAGAAAAATTGGAACAATTCCGACATATTCTTCTGTTTGGGTTCACTAGAGGGGTGACAGGAGCGGAAGCATCCAGAAACATTTGCCCTGTGTAAGGGGATAACGCCACTTGACAGAGCACAGCAGGAAATGGTTGTCTCTATTTAAGGAGGATCGTCTTGATATTAGTGTCTCTTTGTGTTCAGGAGGACCTTTGGAGTTCGATGAAGATCATTTAAACGCATTAATCCACAATGATCCACATCAGTATATTCGAGAACTAGCAAATGTGATGAACAGTGGTCATTCCACCATCGTGCGACATGTGCAAGCAATGCGGAAGGTTCAGATATCGGGTGTATGGGTACCACATGCTCTAAGCCAAAATCACAATTACGCCTATCAGTGGGAGGCCATATGTGCACCTCTGCTAGCTCGTCATCAGTTGGCTCGTGAACAACCAAGACCATTCCTATCTTGTATCGCTGCTGGCGATGAGAAATGGTGCTAACATACGGAAAAGAAAGGAAAGTCCAAACAAGACACCAACTCCTCATACAAAGACCTGCGCACATCCACAGAAGATAATGGTATTCGTCTGGTGGAACAATGACGGTGTGGTGTGCTACGAAATGCTTCTTCGAGGCGTAACCATCACTCGTGACATTTATTGCCCAAAACTGGAGCGTCTTGCAGACGCAATCCAAGAACAACGACCAGGTAGACTGCATGAAGTGATGCTATTCCACGATGGCGCCCACCGGCATTACACTAGACTAACAAAAAACATTATATAGGAGTTGGGTTGTGAAGTAATTCCACACATACCTTACTCAGCTGATCTTGAGCCTTCAGATTTTCATATTTTCCGCTTTCTATCGAACAACTTTCAAGTAATTTCGTTCTCGGATGAAAAGCATGACTCGACGAGTTCCTCGCCTTAAAACCTACAGTCGCGGAGTCGAAAAGTTAGCTCAATGTTGACAGACTGACGTAAATAGTGAAGGAAGGAAAATATAATATTGGTCATTAAAGTATCTGTTATGTTTATTAAACTTACGGGAAAATGCTACGAACGTTGGCACCAACCTAATAATATTTTACTTACGTATGAAAACTATTGTGTGGGTTACTCACTTCTATAAAAAAAATGTTACGTAAGACTACCAACTAGTGCGAGCTTACGGAAATCGCAACATATAGGTAGAAGATGAAAAATCGAGAATTGCAGCATTGTCTTTCTAGCAGTCAGTTTGAACGGAAAACCGGTACATTGTTGCTGAAAAGCTATATAGCTACAAACTATCTCCAGATGATGCCAATCATATTCCAAAAAGTCGCGCATAAACTGTTTTTTTTTGTTTGTTTTTATTTTGAGATTGTACATTCCGAACAGACAGACGAACACTCATTTGTTATAGATAAAGATCCTGTAAGGCAGAGTTTGAAAACTATTATACTGGAAATTAATCTGTATAAGTAGCTCAATTGCTCCTAAGCTCAGGTTCAGTTCGAGTCTGAATGTCAAACAGAATAAGCATCAAAGAATGTCAGTGTTTGCTGGGTTGATTTACATTCCAAATTCAGTTATAAAATTATACTAGTCACATTCCATAGAACACAAAGAAAGTGGTCTCTGTTATTTTTTGATTTTATCTTAATGATCTCTAAGCGACTGAGACATATACAGCTGAAAAATATTCCTAGTACTGCCAGTTGATATTTTTTAACATTTTTGTTATGCCCAGTTGCAAGGTGAACAGTCCTGTAGCCATACTGTCCTTCTGTTGATAGTATTGCTAGACGAGATAAGCTTTACTGCCTCAGTGCAGAACATAAGAACTTTAAAAATATTTTTAGCATGAAAAACAAAAAAAGAACTCACTTCTTTTGTAATGGCCCCAGGTTCTGCTACCTACATCAGGACTGCTATACATCCATCAGGGCAATTCGATACCAGCTATGCTGAGATTTGAACCCTGGTCAGTTTTGATTAACCTCTTATCAATATCAGATGAGCTGGAAACCAAAAAGAAATGTCATAAGAAGATGCCATTGTAAACCTTGGGTGTTTCAGTTTTAAGCTCTTTGTCATTTCTAGTAGATCTGAAAAGATGTTATATTGTTCTGTATGTATCGATCTCTTACCTGATTACAATACTTAAAACAGAGTATTCAGTTGCCATTAAATGTTGGTGGGTGTTGGGTAAATAAATTCCAATTATAAGTTTAGTTAAGCGTTCTGTCAGGATTATGTACTGTTTTTATTCTTTTCATACCGATTTTTATCTGTTACTTATCATTTCTTTCACCTTTATAGTTGAAACCACAAACGATGGCGGTCGAGTTTGGGCTTTTCTTTGCATCTACGTCACGCATTCTCCGACAGCCAACGAGTGCTCAATAGTCCTCTCAGCGCTCTGCTATGAATGTAGTAGCCAATGCGAGCATTAAACATAATCGTAGCTATTTAATGATTTTTTATCCCATTTGTTGCGAATTGTCACTGCTGATGGTGGTCATAAGCGACAAATTCTGCACAAGCAAGCGAGACATAAGTTGCAGCACACACGCTTTCTTCGAGCACGGACCACACGTATGCGCCTACCGCAACTGTCGCTTGGAACCGGCAACAATGCAATCCCCTTTCGCAGCGTTTTCAATTTAGCGAATTTGTCAGTAGATTAAGAAACATTTCGACATCAAACACAACTAAAACACGACTAAATTTGCTTAGAGACTTCACTTACAATTTCTTAAACTACCTTTCTTCAACTACTACGTGCAACTTCTCTTGAGAATACATGTGGCGTCGCTCTTAGTTCTTTTGGAAAACGCTAACCATACTCCAAAAGAACAACTGTCTGACATTTCAAAAAGCTAGAGCAAGGCACTCTGAAATCAGCATTTATCTTGTACCGCTTCAGAGCTGTTTGGGTAGCTTGGAATCGATAGATGTCTCGTGCCATTTTGGAAGTGTTTGGGCAGCTTTGAATGGCATTGTTATTGCCAAGGTTGTGCTCAAGTGTATTTTTGCACATATTCGTTTGTTTGTATTACATTGTGTATGGTGGGCGAATACAGTGTGGTGTAATGGATTTACCAGTGAAGAGAAAGTGCTACACTCAAATGTACAAAAAATAATGAGTCAATAAGCTGAATTTAAAGGATACCTGACACCAGTTTCTGGCAATGATATTAAATGTATGTGTCGCTACTGCCAAACCGAATTTTATGCTAAACTGAGTGATATAAAAAACACATTGAAACCAAGAAACATAAACTGAGACTTGATATACAATCGGCACAGCAGACCTTGCCAGTACAAAAAATGGACAATATTTGGCCTTCTAGTAAAGCAGAAGCATTACTTGCATTGTTCAATGCTGAACATTGTTCGTTTTTGACATTGAAGTATTTGGGAGAATTGTGTATAAATGTATTTTGTGACTCTAAATCCACCACAGACTTATAATTACATCGAATGAAGTGTTCCAACATGAAAAGTTAAGTGTTGGGTTTTCATTTCAAGGAAGTACTGCGAGCTGATATCGATAATGAAAAATTTAGTCTGTTGGTAGACGGATTTTAAAACATCTAGGAACTGCAATAAGATATAGTGAATCACAAAGAAAAACTGTATCGAATTTTTATCGCTTACTACCATGAAAATGCCAATGTGGAAGGTCAGGCTGATGCAGTCGTAGTAACTTTAAGAGACCACAACCTGGAAATTGAAAATTTCCTTGGAGTAGGTACAGACAATGCATGAGTTATTACAGCAGTGAATAATGGTCTACACAAAATTTTAAAAACTGATTATGGACTGCCAAATCTTGTACTTATTCATTGCATATGTCATTCTTTACAACTGGCAGCAAGTCACACTTCAGAGAACACTATACCCCAAAACATAGAATATATGATAAGAGAAACCTACAACTGATTTTATTCAATATCCAAGTCGTCAATACGAATACAGACAAATATTTGAAACAATAAATTGCGGCAAAGCACCACTGAAAATTCTTAAAGTATGTGCGATGTGATGGCTTTCCATAGAACCAGCAGTCCATCGTATTTTACAACAGTGTGATAAACTGAAATTGCACTTCTCTAGATGTGAAACTACAGAAAATTGTTACACAGCAGAACTGCTCCATTCTATGTTCGAAGATCCAAACGACTCGATGTACTTAAGTTATTTACAAAGTGTTTTAGGTGAAGTCCAAACAGCCATGAAAGCGGCTAAGAGTGAAAACTCCGATCCCACAAAGCTGCTGGATACACTTACTTTTCTTTCGCTATGAGTTTGTAAAAGAGTAATTTATGAGCCTGCTGTTACCTTGAACGTCCTTACTACATCTGTTCAAGGAAGTCGTCTTAATCCATATACTACTCTCAGCTATGCTTTTGAAACCTGTGCTTGTATGCTGAACTTGTCTGTAGACAGTATCAAACTTGCAACAAAACGATCCATTGACTTTATTGTGAAGTTTATAAAAGAATTAGAAAATAGACTTCCACCTAATATTGAAATTTTAACCAAAATGTACAAATTGTCTGACTCCTTCGTTTGTCCTCTGTCTGTCAACAAATTGTCTGTCAGAGAAGTTTTGCAAACTAAACAATTAGTCAAGATGTCACTGAGTTAACAAAAGAACTGGGATATAATGACATCAAGGAGTGGAAAAAAATCTCACAACAATGGAATGATATCAATTTCATTTCATGGCAAAACATAGAGAATTCAGTCGATTTTTGGATCGAAGTTCTGTCACATAAAGATGCTGGAAATCTAAATCCATTCAAAGAGTTGTGCACTCTTCAAGTTACTGTGTTGTTATTGCCACATTCAAATACAGAGATAGAACGAATTTTTTATGCCAAGAATATGGTCATATTAAAACTCTGCAGTGGCCTTGGTCTTACTTCATTGAATTCTATTTTGATGATCAAAAGCACCACAAAAAGAATGAATAAAAATGTTTTGACTATGAGTTACCAATGAATGTACAAAGACTTATTACTAAAGATGATAGCAATGCACAGCTACCACTTTCAACTGTGGGGAAACTTCAGTACCATTTAATCTGTCTAATTGACAGTTTGGACAATGATGATGAATAAATTGTGTGTGTGTGTGTGTGTGTGTGTGTGGGTGGGTGGGTGGGTGGGTGGGTGGGTGTGCGTGTGTGGGTGGGTAAACAAAAAGATCTGAAATAATAAAAGTATACAAAAATATTTTTGAATTTCAATTCGTCAATTCCCTCAAATTATTTAGCGACATTTAGCGATTTTTCACCTTCAATCTAGCGACATTTGGTTCAGTGCTGTTGCCGACAATGTAGTTTCATGTCTCGAGCTGTGTAAACTGCCATCGTTCATTGATTGGACTTCAGTAATGTATGTTCAGTTCAAAACTGCTGGCTTTGAAGCATGGTTCAAAGCCTATGTTAAACAGTAGATTCCCTTCTAATTGGCTGGGAAGTCAGTGCAAAGCTCAGAGGATAGCCAGGGCAGAAAGAAATGAAGTTTTAAGAGAGGTTAGGTTTAAAGCAAACCATCAGTTTGTGAAAGAAACTAAAAAAAAAAATCTGGCATACTATATCAGTACAAACAGTTGTTGGTTGAAAATGTTCAAAAGTCGCCAAAAATTCTCTTGTCACCCAATTATATCTCAGTCGTGTGCAATGTCACCTATCCTTGTAGCTCAGGTCCTGGATACAGGGGAGGGAGGGAGGGTGAGGGGCAAGGGGGACGAAACCACCCCATAGCCAACAAAGCCACTTTTTTAATTTTTTAACTGGATTTAAATTTGTCCACATTAAAAAATGGCAAATGTTAGTTGGAATGAATATGAGATTAAATTTTAACTGTTGAACACATACAGTGACTGCTGGATTGCAAAGCTTTGCATCAGCGTGAAATCACATGTTGCTTATAAGTTGTCGATACTAAGTTGAGCTTCAGTTCTCTACCTGTTATTGGTATATGACGGTACACTTTGGGATGAACAACAGTGGCACTATAACAACATGGCAAACCCATGTTGTGTATCAACTGAAAAATAAGTAGTTTAACAAGTGTGTTTGAACATGAATGACTCTGTGATATGCCTTCACACAGCCTTGTTACTCCATGTGTGATTTATACCATAACTGCTGATTACTCATATCTGCATGCATACATACCACCGCTCTATAGCAGACATTCAACATTCCCATTCTTATGTCCCTCCTGAACATAGTGACGAAGTTCTCCTTCTTGTTTTCTCCACATTTCACACTCCACTGAGGTCGAAACTTAACTTAGCTCTAACAGCTCACACTGGCTCCAATCAATATCTATAGAGTGAAACGATTGCATCTGAGATTACTGAAACATGGAATAAAAAAGCATGGCTTAAAGAACTTAGTGGTTACCAATTACTTGAAATCTTTTAATGCTTTAGACTTAAGAGTATCTCTGAGTAGTGACGTAACAATCATATACCCTATACAGAAATTGGGCCTATTTCCCAACATATAAAAATATCTGGTGACTGTGCCCTGGGGTCATTGACCGATCACTGAGTATGTGTTTGAAAGAGGCTTAAATGATGAACACAGTTTCTGGAAGTTTTAAAATGTTTCATCACACTGGTTAAACGAAGAGAGTAGCAGTGCTAAAGTCTTTAGTACTGCAATATTACAATATATTACCAATTATCTCCTACTGATTCTAATTTTCAAACTGTGCTCAAAACTCATGTTGTGTTCAGAGATCACATCATTATTTGAGTGTTACTGATAGTTAGTGAGAAAGGATGGAAATTGAGTTTGGCGACTGTTTTTACTATTAAGTTGTCAATTTCGAAATCTACAAGCAGATTAGCCCCTTTAAATATTTGTTATAAACTATTTTGAATTGTTAAGTTTTTAATTTATTACTGTTGCTAAGGTTCCTTTCTCTTGTATTATTTTGTAGAAAAAGCAAACGGATACAATCTTTTAAGTAAAATTTTTGGTGTTCTTTTTCTTTAATTATTTCGAATGAAAAATCCATTTTGTAATCGAATATATCCATTTACTTTTTTAACAGATTCTGAATAGAACTGATTTCTTATTGATAAAACTAAAAATGCTCCATGATATGTAAATTAAAAATAAGAGGGCGGAGAAAGGAAAGATTACTGATGTCAGCTGCATTGGAATATTATGCGGAATCAGCGGCAAAGATTGAAAATGTGTGCTGGACTGGGATTCGAACCTGGAATCTCCTGCTTACTAGGCAGGTGTGTTGACCACTGCGCCACCTAGCACAGAATGCTCAGACTATCTCGGCACGCTTCATGGCCGATCCACATTCTCACTGAACGCCATCTATCCGCAGTCGCTGTCCATTCCTCCATGCTTGCTACTCAGAGATTCATGCAGGAGGTCAGGCATACTTGTGCATCCATACTGAAGAAGGCGGATCCATTGCTTATCATGCACCATGCCACCACGCATTCGTATAATCATATAAAAATGCTCCTTCAAAAAATTGAAATGAACAATTTAGACAGCAGGCAAAATGGAGCATTTAGCAAGAACAACTACATGACAATAGTTAAAATTTCACTAATGAAATAATACAGTAGCCAATATTTATTACCCACTATGTTCTTAAATACTCGTTCTATAACGCGTTGATCTGTAAGTTGACTCCTTTAATCAGAAACATCATTCAAACACAATACTCGTACCAATCTTTCAGAAGCCCAGAACATAATACCTACGATAAATGTTGCTGAGCTGCAACGAATAGCCTGGCATGCGTCCTTTCACTCTGCTCCCAAAAATCGAAGGACAACTGGTACATTATCGTCTGTGCATTGCTGTACCGATTCTTATGTCAAATGTGTGTTGTTCATTTTTAACTGCTGGTGAACTTGTTAGAATAGCACTAATAGCTTCTCCCATTTTCTATGATAACCCAGTATTTCAGTCCAATGGAAATTTTGTGAATCATTTATCCTTTCAAAAAAGTGTTTTATTTAATACCCAAAAATTTTAACGTTTCTCCTATGTCAAATTGAGATACCGGTTGTTTATCTGATCATCAGGAGAAAATTTTTAAAAATGTTTTAAGCGTAACCAAGTGAATACAGAAAAATACGTGATACTCATATCTAAAACAGCGGTATGTGTTTTAACTAGACGGTTTTTCCCATCCCTAGCGTCCAGGGTAATGGTTAAGAGTGTGTGTACGTGTTGGGGGGGGGGGGGGGGTTAGTTGGCTGTGCGAGATAGTATAGGTAAAAATTCACTGTGACGACGTTTTGTTGAGTTAGGACTGGGTTAAGGGTAAGCGTGTAGCAGGGGTAGGAAGTCCCACATTACGTACTTTCCACAGAGTTCCCATGACTTACAACCCTGGCGATCTTGAAAATGAAACTGTCTAAACAAACTGTAAATTTGAAGACTATATCAATTAATCCTACCAAGTGTGTAAGAAAATGGGAGTGCGTAAACAATGTATAGTATATTAAGCAAATTTTTGCTAGTATCAAATATTTTTAATGAATTGTTTGTTATTTACTCAGTTCAATGGTACAATATTTGTGCTACAAAGATTTAAGACGTAAATAAATAAAGAAATAGATAAGGCAGGGATACAGGCTTTGTCGCATACAATCGACTCTTATTTCTATTTCAATAGTGGCAGCCCTGCACGACGACGCTTACAGCAGACGAGACCTGGCACATTGATAGTGTATTGTTTACTCTAGTCAAGCGAGAGGCATGGATGTGTGTGTGATTGTTTTTCTGTAAGTTGCATTGTTTGTAAATTCGACCTACAAATATGGATGAACTGAACAGAGTAAGTACATATGACACGTTATAATCCCTGAGTAATCCTTATGTTAACTTAGTGCACTAAGCACGAGTAATGTGATACTTGAAAATCTTGTACAAGCAGTCCATAAACACATTTTCTCTTTCTGTATTTGCGCAGTTATTTCAGCGAGTGCCTAACTGTACGTCTGATGCTAGTGCATTGTTAGAAAAACATACTGTCTTGTTGTTCATTTGCTATGCCTTTTCAGAGGGCCATGGAAACACGTTAATTAATTTAGTGATAAGCACTTTGAAATCCATGTTGTATGTCATTACTTTAGTTCCTCATCCCATACCGCATATAAATTGTTGCTGAATTATAATAAGAGTTGTATAGATACCAAAACCCCTGCTAACGGAACGAGTGAATTCACAAGTATTATGTTAATGTCGCAGTCAACCGACGACTTTTTTTTTTTACGAAAGCCTCCAACGTCTTCATGGATTTTAGATCCGTATCTCTATGTGTTTATTTTGACAAGACAACTCGACAGTGAGCACTCGAACGCAGACACTTTACAGCATGAAATTAATGTCATACGCTGCACATTCTTTCATAATATTTAAGTAAAATATACATCTTTTGTTTTCTATCTGAAAAAAAGGTTGTGTGTGTATGCGTATGAAATTACCTTGCAGTTTTCCCTGTTTTGAAGTTCCCAAGTT
The DNA here is from genome assembly GCF_023898315.1 of Schistocerca nitens. NCBI lineage: Eukaryota > Metazoa > Arthropoda > Insecta > Orthoptera > Acrididae > Schistocerca > Schistocerca nitens. The sequence goes on from NC_064621.1 coordinate 364,734,118, forward strand.
AATTCTTATTTCATATTTACAGACACTGCTGGACCTGTCAGAAGATGATATGCGAAGGTAAGTGTAGTTGATTATAATCTACTTGGAATTATTTGTCAGATGATAAACTTGTGTTGACTATTGAATTTGCAACACTTCCAATAAATCAGTTCATATTTGTTAACTAATAAATTACATATCTAGAAGCAGTCTTTTTTTTTCTCCAACCAGCTGTGACCCTCTTGATTGGCAGTGGGCTCAAAATTTGCAACTTGTAACCTTGAAGTGAAATACCAGTATCTCATTTGAATGTACCAAGTAATTTGTTGGTTTTTCCACCTTTGGGTGTACAAATATTAGGTGTTTTCAGTTATTTCCAGCATACGTTTGCTACAAAATTTATAGCACATAGTGTCTTCCCACCCAAGTCCTCTTGGGAATATTTCATAGTGTTGATTAATTGCAATGATGCATGCTAAATATGAAGGGAATATAGACCTAGCCATACCTACTGCACTACAAACAGCCATAATTTTGCTTAGGAATGTGTTGTGGGAAAACAGTGCTGCAAAGTGAAGTAAGTCATTTGAAAGGCCTGGGAGAGCTGCTCAGCACTTCTTAAAAGTAAACCAAGACAGAGTACTTCTCTTTACATAGTCTCATGTCCATTGACAATGCCTAGAACTTAATTCAAAATGAAGTATGGAACCATTGCTTATGTAGTGTTCCATATGCAGGAAATTGAGGAACCTCTTGCTTTAACCAAACCTAGTAAAGATCAGGCTGTGAGGAAGTACCTGTTGGAAATGGTGAAGCTTGTTGGGTGTTCATACACTGGCATAAAAGGAAAGTCATCTACTTGTACACAAGACACTGAATACACATAACCAACTAAATAATATGTTTGATGAAGGCCAAGCGGTTTAATGGGATCTACCAATACGAGAAGTCAGTTTTGTCCTGTGATGTAATGGTGGTGTGCCATGTGACAACATAGGTCTAAATGTGCAAACAGATAGAGAATAGAACACTGGTAGTATTTTTTGTACATTAATTAACACAAAGTATAGGTGAGGTGGAAAGGTGGATGTTTGAGTTTGCAAAACTAACAAATGTGAATTAGTCGTGACATACTGATCTGTAATATTGCCCAAGGATAGGTTAGGTTGAAAGTTGAGTTTTTTTATGAGTTTGTGAAATGGTATCAAGGGCTTAAGTCCATCTAGGCTGTGTTAAGGACAGTGGGTGGCTGTCTGCCTTGTCACTGCCAGTGAGCTGCAATGACAGGATAGGGCAAGTGTTTCTGAATGGTCCAGTATTTGTACATTGTCTCAAATGTGGCTATGTAACTGACAACACATTCATGTGCAGTGGTATGTTCAATCAAATTTGAAGTGCAGATATGAATATTGTTACACATCTATTGCTTTATTGAAAAGGGTTCTGTTGTTTGACCACAAAATCTTTCTGCTAAATCATATTCACAGTTGTCAAGATGCAACAATTTTTCAGGTGAACATTGTGGTGGTATAAAATAGAATGATCACATAGGTTCAGTTGCAGGCGATCACTCCAGTTCATTGGTAGAATACTGGGAAAATGCAGCCAGCCTACAAAGGAGACTGCTTACAAAACAGTTTTGTGATCCTTCCTATTGTTCGATTGTGAGAGACCAATACAAAATATATGTAACGGGGGGGGGGGGGCATTGACATAAGATAGTATTTTCTAATTTAATGATCATCTGTACCACAAGGCCAGGGTTGTATTAGAATCATTTGAGAAGCACGTTGTGGTTATTTCCTGTAATTTACATCTGGATATTGCCAAAGGCTCTCAGTTGCCATCTATAGTCAGTGATTGCTTGAAAACTATCAAAAAATACTTGTTTGGTGAATGTAAGTGTGTATACTGTAAGTTATGGTACAAGTGTAATTTTTGTTGATAGTACTAGTAACAAAGCAGAGCACCAAGAACAACAGATTAAAAATAGCCAGTATGCCAGTACAAAATGGTTCTTATGGTGGGATGGACAGCTGAGGAAACTGATACATCTCATAGGTAACTCCTCTTTTCCTGCAAACTCCCCACCTCAGAAGAACAACAGATGGCAAGAAAGAGAAGAACTTTATTGCTAATATGACTCCCAAAGCACAGTGCTATAGCAGTGATTTCAGAATGCATCCCTTCTTGCACAGAGAACAACAGTGTTTATGTGTCCCCAAGAGACTGCGTTTCTGATGTGTGACATCTCTGTTCTGTGTGGTTACAGTCCCTGCAGAATGGAGAGAGAGAGAGAGAGAGCTGAAAGAGGCATTCTATTTTTATAAGGAATGTGTATCAGTTCTTGCCCCTCTCCCTCACCACCATCCTACAAGCAGTCACTGTATGTTCTATCTATCTGCTGCCACATGAAGTTGTAGACAAAGAGTCTTGATAAATTCTTGTATTACGGATGAGTAACTATTTTTTATGTTTAAAAAGGTACACTTTAATGTAACTTATTTGCTAACAATAAGCTTGAACAAGAAACAGCGGATAATGGACTGAGCAAAGAGTAATTACTATGATAGCAGTATCAAAAAAATACATAGAAAAAACATAAAAGCACTTTGCCCAAATAACAACACATAAAAAAAGTAGTTAACTCTCAACACTCTTCCATAATTAGTTTTCTTCATAATTTCTCAAGAACCCTGAGTCTGTGGTTTTCTCAGTACGCCAGCAAGTTGACTTGAGCTTTCCAGATGTTTAAACTTATGGTCATTCCATAATATTGCTGAATGAACTTCCTTTGAATGTCAGTATGATTCTTGCCTCTTGTTATTTTTCCTTCATAGTTATTCTTCAACGTATGTATGGCAGCTTGATTGTCAGTACACAGTTCAGTCAAACCTGAAATTTCAAGTTCTTGTCCAAGGTGTCATATCCAACATACACTGCTGATAGAAGAGATGGTGGCTTGATATTCTGCTTGCGTGATTGAAGTTGCCACAAGACGTTGCTTTCGGGAGTAACAGCAATGTGTCCTCCTCGCATGATAAGAACTCCTCTGCAGCTGGAGCATCTTGTTGAGATATTACCTCCATAATCAGGATCAGGAAAGGCAATCAGTGTTGAGTCTCCATCAAAGAATATATCGAACTTCATGGTTCCTTATACGTACTGAAAGCGATGTTCGACCTTTTCCAGTGACTAACCATTGGTTTATTACTAAACCTGCGTAAGTAATTAACAGCAAAACTGACAAGATTTTCATTGACATCGACAAGATTATCTTTATCACCATTCCACACTCCATAGGTGGTGCTACTGGATTCAAATCATCAATCTTAAATCATCATAAGATTTCCATTGTATGCATAGACTGATTTACAAAAATTCCCTCTACACTTATTTTAAATTCCATCCTAAGATATGACATTTAATATCAAAATATTCTGTGAAATGTTATTTCAAACTACTGATTCAGCTTGTTCAAAACTTCAGTAATGCTGTCTGTCTGCCTTCCAGTGACAAACCCTTCATCAACAAACAATGCTATAATGATGCTTCTGTCTTCTTTATCTTCATTACAGTAGATACAAGATCATTGTCAGTGTTAACAAATCCTAGTGACATCAGATAATTTGAGAATTTCTCATTCCAGGTCTTTTGAGCTTGTTTTAGGCCATATAAACTCTTTTTCACCTTGCAAACTTTATTTGTACCATTGTTGAATCCATGAGGTTGATTCATGAAAATTTCTTGTTGCAGATTGCTGTATAGAAATGCGGTCTTTACATCAAAAGTTGTTATTTTCATTGTATATGTACCAGCAAGACTAAGAAGCAGTCTAATTTATTCATAATGTACTACAGGTCTAAAGGTTTCTGAATAGTCCAGTCCTTCCTCTTGCAGCCGGCCGAAGTGGCCGTGCGGTTAAAGGCGCTGCAGTCTGGAACCGCAAGACCGCTACGGTCGCAGGTTCGAATCCTGCCTCGGGCATGGATGTTTGTGATGTCCTTAGGTTAGTTAGGTTTAACTAGTTCTAAGTTCTAGGGGACTAATGACCTCAGCAGTTGAGTCCCATAGTGCTCAGAGCCATTTGAACCATTTCCTCTTGCAGCTAGTACAATTCAGCAGGACTTTTTCTTTGTATCGCACTTCTTCCACTTTTATTTAATGTAAAGACTGCATAATTTATCATTTTGGCCCACATATTCTCATTCAGTCTTCGTGCATGTATTGCTGATTGTGATGACTTGACAACTGTACTTATTTCTCTTTCAGTTCTTCCATTTTGTTGAGGCGTGTACGTGTTGATCCTGATGTGAAACACTCCAAGTTTACCTTAAGGCTTTTTTGTAAGAGCATTCTTTATTTCGGTGCCATAGTCAGACTTTAAACATTTTACTTCCTTCCCAAACTGATTTTTTACCATTTTCAAGAAATTTTCTGATTTGGCAATTTTTTCATCTTCAGTAAATATAGAGTTTGGACATGAGAAAATTCATCTTTAAACAACAGAAAACACCTTACTACTCCTAACAAAGTGAGATTAATTTCAAAAACAAGTCAGCATGAATTACATCCATGGTATTTTCTGCAATCTTCATATTTGTCAGATGAGATTTGGTATGTTGTTTGCAATATATCCATGTATATACAGTAAACCCATACGTACTCATTTCAGTCATCAGCATAAACAGTGCCATTTCTTTTCAGTGGGTCTCTAACATATGCAACATTTTCATGTGCTAACTTTTCGAGCCACATTTTAATTGAGATTGCTGTCGTACATTTGTTGGACTCCTTTGAAAAAAACAACATTTTGTACAGCTGTCGCTTATATCTGCATATTGCTACAGTTTCCAAATTGTCAGTGGTTTTGAAAACTAAGAGGTCCGCATCTGGAGACTGAATATATCCTTTATCTAAGACATGAGTAGCAGAAAATTAAAGTTTATATTCTCCTGAACAATGTCACATCACTGTTCTCCATTCTCTAAGTCAGTGTTGCCCACTCAAGTTCCATCTAGCATTGCCAATCGAGACTTTCATACATTAATTTAGTTTTACTTAATTTATTAACCAGCCCATTCTAAATGTCATGCATTGTTGGTGCCAATATTTTGGTACAAAGTAATTTCTCAATCAGGCTGCAAATTAATGTCATTTATATTGGCAGCAGGTAATTCAACATTGACTAGTGCTTTCATTTCAAACCTATTGATTATTTGCTGTCGGATTTTTTTGCTTACGTTATTTCTGTCTAATGTTACATTTGGGCATTCCCAGGCAAAATGACCACACTATTTGCAGTTGTTGTGTGAATAGTGGTGTCTACAAAATGCTAAATATTTGTCACGTGGTTAGTTTCTGCAGTGTTTCTTTAAAAGTCCAGTTTTGTCACATTTGAATTATTGAAGTGTAGGCTATTTTGCTGACTTCCTTTGCCAAAATGTTCATTTTGTTTTGAGATGAAAAGATTTTGGGACATGTTTGACTGTTCTATCTCATTTAATCTATCTTCTCCCAGACATAAAGATTCAAATAATATTTTTGTCAGATGTTGCTGCATTATCCCATGTGGTACAGAAGTGATGAAGTTTTGGTGTGCCTAATGAGGTGGCGCAGTGGTTAGCACACTGGACTCGCATTTGGGAGGATAACATTTCAAACTCACTTCCAGCCTTCCTGATTTAGGTTTTCTGTGATTTCTCTAAATCTCTTCAAGCAAATGTGGGGATGGTTTTTTGAAAGGGCATGGCCGATTTCCTTCCCTCATCATCCTCTAATGCTTTTCGACTCCGTGAATGTAGAAGAGGGTATCAGTGATCATAAGTCAGTGGTTGCATCAATGACTACAAGTGTAATAAGAAATGCCAAGAAAGAAAGGAAAATATATTTGCTTAACAAGAGTGATAGGGCACAAATCGCAGAATATCTGAGTGACCACCATCAAACGTTCATTTCTGAGGAAGAGGATGTGGAACAAAAATGGAAAAAATTCAGAAACATCGTCCAGTACGCCTTAGATAAGTTCGTACCGACTAAGGTCCAAAGCGAGGGGAAAGATCCACCGTGGTATAACAATCATGTACGAAAGGTACTACGGAAACAAAGAAAGCTTCATCATAGGTTTAAGAGTAGTCGAATCATAGCTGATAAGGAAAAGCTGAACGAAGCGAAAAAGAGCGTAAAGAGAGCAATGAGAGAAGCATTCAACGAATTCGAACATAAAACATTGGCAAACAATCTAAACAAGAACCCTAAAAAGTTTTGGTCATATGTAAAATCGGTAAGCGGATCTAAATCCCCTATTCAGTCACTCGTTGACCACGATGGCACCGAAACAGAGGACGACCGAAGAAAGGCAGAAATACTGAATTCAGTGTTCCGAAACTGTTTCACTGCGGAAAATCGTAACACGGTCCCTGACTTCAGCCGTCACACGGACGCCAAAATGGAAAATATTGAAATAAACGATATCGAAATTGAAAAACAACTGCTATCACTTAGTAGCGGAAAAGCATCCGGACCAGACGAGATACCCGTAAGATTCTACAGTGATTGTGCTAAAGAACTTGCCCCCCTTTCTGTCAGCAATTTATCGTAGATCTCTGGAAGAACGTAAAGTACCTAGCGACTGGAAGAAAGCGCAGGTCGTTCCCATTTTCAAGAAGGGTCATAAATCAGATGCGAATAATTATAGGCCTATTTCGCTTACGTCAATCTGTTGTAGAATAATGGAACATGTTTTATGTTCTCGTATTATGACGTTCTTAGATAATACAAATCTCCTTCATCATAACCAACATGGATTCCGCAAACAGAGATCATGTGAAACTCAGCTCGCCCTATTTGTCCAAGAAATTCACAGTGCCGTAGACACTGGCGAGCAGATTGATGCCGTATTCCTGGACTTCAGGAAGGCATTTGATACGGTTCCGCACTTACATTTAGTGAAAAAAATACGAGCTTACGGAATATCGGACCAGGTTTGTGATTGGATTCAGGATTTCCTAGAAGAAAGAACACAACATGTCATTCTTAACGGTTCAAAATCTGCAGTCGTAGAGGTAATTTCGGGAGTACCGCAAGGAAGCGTGATAGGACCTTTATTGTTTACAATATACATAAATGACTTAGTTGACAACATCGGTAGCTCCGTGAGGCTATTTGCAGATGACACGGTTGTCTACAAGAAAGTAGCAACATCAGAAGACTCGTACGTACTCCAGGAAGACCTGCAGAGGATTAATGAATGGTGCGACAGCTGGCAGCTTTCCCTAAACGTAGATAAATGTAATATAATGCGCATACATAGGGGCAGAAATCCATTCCAGTACGATTATGCCATAGGTGGTAAATCATTGGAAGCGGTAACGACCGTAAAATACTTAGGAGTTACTATCCGGAGCGATCTGAAGTGGAATGATCACATAAAACAAATAGTGGGAAAAGCAGGCGCCAGGTTGAGATTCATAGGAAGAATTCTAAGAAAATGTGACTCATCGACGAAAGAAGTAGCTTACAAAACGCTTGTTCGTCCGATTCTTGAGTATTGCTCATCAGTATGGGACCCTTACCAGGTTGGATTAATAGAAGAGATAGACATGATCCAGCGAAAAGCAGCGCGATTCGTCATGGGGACATTTAGTCAGCGCGAGAGCGTTACGGAGATGCTGAACAAGCTCCAGTGGCGGACACTTCAAGAAAGGCGTTACGCAATACGGAGAGGTTTATTATCGAAATTACGAGAGAGCACATTCCGGGAAGAGATGGGCAACATATTACTACCGCCCACATATATCTCGCGTAATGATCACAACGAAAAGATCCGAGAAATTAGAGCAAATACGGAGACTTACAAGCAGTCGTTCTTCCCACGCACAATTCGTGAATGGAACGGGGAAGGGGGGATCAGATAGTGGTACAATAAGTACCCTCCGCCACACACCGTAAGGTGGCTCGCGGAGTATAGATGTAGATGTAGATGTTTCTAACGACATAAAACACATTGGTCTTGTTCTCCTCCCATTTTGGCAGAATTTGGCAGAATTTGCAAATAATCTGGCTGTCTTTCATAGCTTCACCTTCTGCCACTGAGTCTTCTGTATATTCTTGAATATGAATACAGTTCTGAATAGCTGACTTACTAGTATCGTATTTGTAACTAAACAAATTTCTCTCCAAACTTTCAATTGTTAAATCTGATATATTGCCATGTTGCGTTTCTAATTCTTCAAGCTTTTGACTAGCAGACTTACAGTTTACTATTTTCCTAGCTCTATTGCTGCTGAGATTCAAACCTACAGAAATTTGTCTCTCATGATATTTCTCAGCCCAAGACTTTACACTTTGTTCAGGTTCTCCTTCTGTTGGTTTAACTTTCTGTCTGGCTGCTACCGAAGACAACTTATTCGACTTTAATGTTAAGACTAGTGTGAATCGCAAGGAGACATAATTGACAGTATACTCACCAAGCGGTGGCAGAACACACACATGAAAGAAGAGTAAAATTAGGGCAGTTTTGAAGCCAGTGGCACCTTCGCCTTCCAGCAGAATGGTTGAAGAGGAGGTAGAAGGACTTGAGAGATCTAGGAAAGGGGGTAGATTTCGGAAAAGTCACCCAGAACTGTGGGACAGGGGAGACTTATCAGACAGGACGAGAAGGAAAGACCGATTGTTGGGGACTGCATGAAACGAGATTTGAATATCTCAGAGTTTAAAGATGGAAGACAGGGTAATGTGCAAGACACAGATTACTGCTAAAATATTGTGTACGAGTTAATCAGAGTGAAAAGCTAAGTGCATTGTACATAACAAAGGTGGGAGGGAGATGGCAAAAAATAGACTGGTAAGAAAATTTAAGATGAAGAAAACTGACACGGAATGAAGAAAGGAGTATTTACTGTGAAGAAAATGCTGAGGCGGAAGAAATTAACTCATGTTGAGGCAGACCTGTTAAAACTCCTGGAATCCCTGTATACCCTCTCCAATTAAATTTCACGAGGTCCTATTCCAAATACCACGCCGCTTCTGTCCACATTAAACCTACTAACAAACAACAGTACTTACATTTTGATAGTTGCCATCCTTTCCATGTCAACCACTCTCTCCCATACAGCCTTGGCATTCTAGGCAAACATATTTGTTCAGATGCAGACTCTTTACGGCAGTACATCACCATTCTCACCCCAGCCATCACTGGATGTAATTACCTGACGAGTTTAGTTGAAAAGCAGATTTCCCGGGCCATCACACCCAATCCTGGTACTGATGATCCTCCAAAAAAATAACTTTGGAGCACACCACAGGTCACTCAGTATTATCCTGGTTGGACTGTGTTAATCAGTTACTTCGACAGGGCCACGACTTCTAAAATCATGCTCTGAAATGAGATCCATTTCAGCTGAGATTTTGCCCACCACACCTAGAATAACTTTTCATCACACTGCCAATCTCGGCCATATTTTTGTCAGACCATATGGTTCTTCTGCTCCCACCTCTCTACCCTATGACTCCTACCCATGTGACTGTCCCCACTGCAAGACATGCCCTGTGCATCCTTCTACCACCACCTATACCAGCCTGTAGCTGGCAAAACATATACTATCTAAGGGAGAGCCACCTGTGAAACGACACGTCATATATCAGCTGTTATGTAAATATTGTTCGGCCTTTTACATCAGCATGACTACCAGCAAATCCCCCCCCCCCCCTGGGGCCCAGAGGTTAGAATAGGCCCAAGGTATTCCTGCCTGTCATAAGAGATGACTAAATGGATTATATGGTGCATCGTATTCATCGTGCATCTAGATCTTTAGCCCACTTTCTTGTCGTGGCATTGCAGTCCTGCCCATCCTCCATTTTTTGAGTGAGGACACCTTCCTGGGTGTGTTTTCCTCCACCCAATATGCAGTGTCATTTTCTGCGCCAATTAGGACCATGGAATTCTTTGCATCTCATATCTAGCATGGTAGCCAGTCTGTTGTGGTGGGGCCGCCTTGTACCCTGTTGGTTGTAGCCCCCTGACTACACAGGGTCGCTCTGCTGATGCCTGTGTCGTTAACTCCCCACATATGCCAAAGAGTAGATGTCAGACACCCTGGGGCATCAGGACTCATGGCAATGGCCATCCTGCCAGGTGGCCTTCGCTGCGTGTGGGTGGTACCCTTGGGGAGAGCCATTGGTCGGAGTGGGTGGCATCAGGGCAGATGACACACGATGAAGCATACCACATCATCACTTGCTGGTGATCAAACACCAGCAGTCTCTAAGCGTTCCGAGTCTCAGTGCAATGCAGGGAAGTATGATCCTAAATTGTTCCCCCTCCCTGGCCACACCATGGGAGGAATGCCAGGCTGACAATGGCAGTGAACCTTATTCACCCCGGTACCTCGTATGTAGGAGAGCTGATGGGGAAGCCTCAGCTTTTGTAGAGCATTTAGAGGACAAGTTTGGGGAGGTGGAGGGCTTGTTCAAACTGCGGTCAGGGTCAGTCTTGATAAAAACGGCATCCTCTGTCCAGTCACGGGCATTATTCACTTGTGACAAGCTGGAGGATGTTACCGTTACCATCACACCTCATAAGAGCTTAAATATAGTCCAGGGTAGTATATTCCACAGGGACCTTCTTTTACAGCCTGACGGCGAGCTGCATGCCAACTTAGAGCGATGAGGAGTTCATTTCATCTGGCACACCCATCGGAGTCTGAGGGATAATCAGATTGCCACCGGTGCCTTCATCTTGGATTTTGAGGGTTGCATATTACCCAAGAAGGTCAAGGTGTGATGCCAAGCCATATATCCCTCCCCCAATGTGGTGCTTTAAGTGCTGGAGGTTCTGCCATATACCCTTCCCGCTGTACTTCCAGCATCATGTGTCAAGATTGTGGACGTCCATCCCATCCCAATACTCCATGTGCCCCACCTCCCATCTGTGTCAACTGCGGAGAGCATCATTCCCCTTGCTCATCAGACTGCAGGATTTTACAGTGAGAAAGGAAAATCATTGAATACAAGACCCTGGACCGACTAACCTACACTGAGGCGAAGATGAAATCTGAGCAGCTACATCCTGTGGCTAGAACCTCCTCTTATGCGCTGCTACGAGAACAGTTGTAGCCCCATCAGTTCTGCGAGTTCCAGTCGGCTCTGAGCCAGAAGACTTCGCCTGCCCCCCTTGATGGTGGGGGGGGGGGGGGGGCACTTCCCTCCCTGTTGCTCCCGCACCACCTACCTCAGGAGCACTGTCCCCCCAACCATTGGGGACACCAGTCCCCGCTTCTCAACTGGAGAAGCGTAAGTTTTCTTTGGCTCCTCTCACTGGGAAGGAGTCTCTTGGGTCACTCCCTTCCCAGATTTCTGCTAGCGGTAAAGATGACACCAGCCAGTGGCTGAAGTGCCCAAAAGCAGCTGGTCATAGGGCTTCACGGTCATCCTCAGTCCTGGAGACAGAATCAGTGAAGCCCTCCCAGCCATAGAAACCCAAGGATCAGCGAGAAAAATCCAGAAAGAACACCCCCCAAGACCAAGGGAATTGCAGTGGCACCCACACCACCGCTGCCTACAAGCTCTGCGTCTGAGGATGAGGTAAAGATTCTGGCATCTGCTGAGGACCTAGATCTCGCCAGACAGTCATACACAATAGATGCAGCCTGTTCAGGAAATAAGTTGGTGGCAGCAAGTGACCCTGAGGCGTAGCGTACCTCATTGAGTGTTTCATGCCTTCTTAGTCTCACAATCATGTCATCCTCCAGTGGAATTGTGGCGTTTTTTTCCACCACCTGGCTGAGCTACGGCAACTGCTAAGCTTTACACCTGCTTTCTGCATTGCCCTCCAGGAAACCTGGTTCCCGGCAATGCGGTCTCCTGCCCTTCATGGCTACAAGGGATAATACCAGAACCGTAGTGAATATAATGGAGTGTCAATTGGAGTTTGTGTTTATGTCCTGAACTCAGTATATAGTGAACCTGTACCCCTTCAAAGTCCTCTTGAAGCTGTGGCTGTCAGGATGCGGATGACTCAGGAAATAACTGTCTGCAATGTATATCTTCCTCCAGATGGTGCAGTACCCCTGAAGAATTGGCTGCACTGATTGATTAACTCCCTGAACCTTACCTACCTTTGGGAGATTTTAACACCCAGAACCCCTTGTGGGGTAGCACCATGCTTACTGGCCGTGGCAGAGATGTCGAAAATTTACTGTTCCAACTCAACCTCTGCCTCTTAAATACTGGGGCTGCCACACATTTCATTGTGGCTCATGGTAGTTACTTGGCCATTGATCTATCAATTTGCAGCCCAGGACTCCTCCCATCTGTCCACTGGAGAACACGTGACGACCTGTGTGGTAGTGACCACTTCCCCATCTTCCTGTCACTCCCCCACTGTCATGCCCATGATTGCCTACCCAGATGGGTTTTAAACAAGGCAGGCTGGGTAGCCTTCACCTCTGCTGTCACCGTTGAATCTCCCCCACGTAGTGCCATCGATGTTGTGATTGAGCAGGTCACTACAACAATAATTTCTGCAGCGGAAAACTTGATCTCTAATTCTTTAGGTTGCCCCCAGTGAAAGACAGTCCCTTGTTGGTCGTCGGAAGTCATTGAGGCAATTAAAGAACATTGGCAAGCTCTACAGCAACATAAGTGGCACCCTTCCCTAGAGCAACTAATGGCCTTTAAGCAGCCCACGTTCACCTGCTTATGAAACGACGGAAACAGGAGTGTTGGGTAGGTATGTGACAACCATTGGGTGCCAAACGTCACCCTCATATGTCTGGAAAAGATCAGACGTCTTTTTGGGTACCAGACCCCAATAGGTGTCCCTAGCGTTAACATCAATGGTGTGCTCTCTACCAACGCAAATGCAATTTCCAAGCACTTTGCTGAGCACTATGCTTGAGCCTATGCATCGGAGAACTGCCCTCCTCAAATGACAGATGGAAAGGAAAGTCCTCTCGTTCACTACATGCCACAGTGACCCCTATAATGCCCCATTTGCAGAGTGGGAGCTCCTCAGCGCCCTTGCACATTGCCCCAACATAGCTCCTGGGCCGGATCGGATCCACAGTCATAGATTAAACATCTCTTGTCTGACTACAAGCGATATCTCCTCGTCATCTTTCAACCGGATCTGGTGTGATGGCGTGTTTCCATCACAATGGCAGGAGAGCACCATCATACAGGTGCTAAAACCCGGTAAAAATCCGCTTGATGTGGATAGCTATCAACCTCACCAACATTCTCTGTAAGCTGCTGAAACATATGTTGTGTTAGCGGTTGGGTTGGATCCTGGAGTCACATGGCCTATTGTCTCCATGTCAGGGTAGCTTCCGCCAGGGTCACTCTACCACTGATAATCTTTTGTCCCTTGATTCTACCTTCTGAACAGCCTTTTCCAGGTGCCAACATCTGGTTGCCGTCTTTTTTTTTTTTTTTTACTTGCGTAAAGCATACGACACAACCTAGTGACTTTGTATCCTTGCCACATTGTATGAGTGGGGTTTCCAGGGCCCACTCCCGATTTTTATCCAAAACTTCCTGTCGTTCCGTATTTTCCATGTCCAAGTTCCTACCATAGTACCCCCAAATGCAGGAGAATGGCGTTCCACAGGGCTCCGTATTGAGTGTCTCTCTAATTTTAGTGGCCATCAACAGCTTAGCAGCAGCTGTAGGGCTGTCAGTCTCCCCTTCTCCATATGTGGATGACTTCTGCATTTCGTATTGCTCCTCCACTACTGGTGTTGCTGAGCGGTGCCTACAGGGAGCCATTCACAAGGTGCAGTCATGGGCTCTAGCCCACGGCTTCCAGTTTTCAGCCGCGAAGTTGTGTGTCATGCCCTTCTGTCGACACTGTACCATTCATCCGGAACCTAAACCTTATCTTAATGATGATCCACTCACTGTAGTGGAGACGTGTCAATTCTTAGGGCTGGTTTACGATGCCCTGTTGACTTGGCTACCTCACCTTCATCAGCTTAAGCAGGAGTGCTGGCAGCACCTCAATGCTCTCCACTGCCTGAGCAACACCAACTGGGGTGCAGATCACTCTACACTGCTGCAGCTCTACAGAACCCTTATTCAATCCCGCCTTGACTATGGGACCCTGGTTTACGATTCGACGGCACCCTCAGTGTTGCGTTTGCTCCATCCATTCCACCACTGTGGCGTTCGCCTAGCGACGGGTGCTTTTAGAGCAAGTTCGGTGACCAGTGTCCTGGTGGAGGCCAGATTCCCTACATTGCGGATCCGACATGCACAACTGCTCACCAGTTATGTCGCACACATTCATAGTTCTCCTGAGCATCTGAATTACTTTCTCCTTTTCCCACCTGCGACAGTGCATCTCCCACATCGGTGGCCCAGGTCAGGGCTCACGATTGCTGTTCTTGTGGGATCCTTTCTCTTCGAACTGGAGTCCTTCCCTTTATCACCTCTACTTGAGGTCCATTCGCTTACACTTCCATGGTGTACACCTTGGCCACAGCTTTGTCTAGACCTTTTGCATGGCCCTAAGGACTCCGTTAACCCCGCCGCTCTCTGCTGTCACATCCTCTTGGTTCTTCACGTGTTCTGGGACTCTGAAGTTGTTTACACTTATGGCTGATGGTAATGTTGGCTTTGCCTATGTCCACAGAGGTCATATTGAACAGCATTCCTTGCCTGCTGGCTGCAGTGTATTCACTGCAAAGCTTGTGGCCATATCTCGTGCACTTCAGTACATCCGTTCCTGTTCTGGTGAGTTGTTTCTTCTCTGTTCTGACTCCCTGAGCAGTTTACAAGCTATCGACCAGTGCTACCCTCACCATCCTTTGGTAGCGAACATCCAGGGGTCCACCTCTGCCCTGGAACGGTCCAGTCGTTCAGTGTTGTTTGTGTGGACCCCAGGACATGTTGGAATCCCAGGCAACGAACTTGCTGACAAGTTGGCCAAACAGGCTAAATGGAAACCACTCTTGGAGATGGGCGTCTCTGTAACTCACCTGCGTTCTGTCTTACACCGCAAGGTTTTTTGGCTTTGGGAGACGGAGTGGCATAACAGTATGCACAACAAACTGCGTGTCATTAAGGAGATTGCGAATGTAAGGAAGTTTGCCCTGCGGGTTTCTCGCAGGGAATCAGTTGTCCTTTGTCAACTCCACATTTTCCGTGTGTGGCTCACACATGGTTACCTCCTCCGTCGCGAGAACCCACCTCCCAAATGAGTCATCAACCTCTCGCTGGACTGCCCACTTTTAGCCCAGCACCCTACCTTCGGTGTTGGACAACAATGCCTCAACAGCAGCTTTAGTTTTATGTTTTATTCGTGAGGTTGGGTTTTATCATTTGATCTGAGTTTTAGTGCATGTCCTTTGTCCCTCTGTGTCCTCCACCCTAGGGCTTTTAGGGTGGAGGTTTTAATGTGTTGCAGAGTGGCTGGCTTCTCCTTTTTTTAACTCATGGTCAGCCAGCCATGGTAATCTGCTTTCTTGTTTTTAATTTCATCTCCCTGTTTCTTGCATCTCTCTGTGGTTTTATTGTCCTGTTTTGTCCATTGTGGAGTTTTTGTCCTCCTCTTGTTCTTCTGGTTCTTCCTTTCTCATGTTATTGTGCCATAAGCCATCTTTGTTTTCTTCTTTTCCTTGGGTAATTGTTCTACTGGGAACAAGGGACCAATGACCTCACAGTTTGGTCCCCCCCCCCCCCCCCTTTAAACCAACCAACCACCAAATTATCAGTTAGGATAAACAGGCATCGGCAGAGGGTTTATACTGGCAACAAACAATACCCTGTTGCAGAGCATGCTCAACACACACTCTTGACCTCAGTGCCTGTTTCACCACATGCACCATCTGGATTCTTCCCTCAGACAGCAGTTTCTTAGAAATTTACAGGTGGGAACTAACGCTACAAGAAGTCCTTGGTTCTCGGCACCCACCTGGCCTTAATTGACAATAATTTCTTCAGTCTCAGCATTTCTTCATAGTAACTACTCCTTTCTTCAGTCCATTTTAGTTTTCTACATTTTTTATTTCTCGTTGTTCCCGTCTCATCTCTGTCACGTACAGAGCTTTTCACTCTTATTAACTCGTGCGCAATGTGTTAGCAGTAATCTCTGACTTGCATATTACCGTGCCTTCCATCTTTAAACTCTTAGGTTTTCAAATCTCATGTGGTGCAGTCCCCAGCAATCAGTCCTTCCTTCTCATCCCGTCTGGTAAGTGTCTCCTGACCTGCGGTTCTGGGCGACTTTTTCAAAATCCAACCCTTTTCCTAGACCTCTACAGTCCATTTCCTTCACCCCCTCTTCCTTCCCCTTCAGCCCTTCTGCTAGGAGAAGGAGCCACTGGGATCCAAAAGCGTGCATAATTGTAAACCTGCTTTTGTGTGTGTGTGTGTGTGTGTGTGTGTGTGTGTGTGTGTGTGTCACCACTTGGTGAGTAGATTTTTTTTTTATCTATCCAGTTGTCAAGGAGACATGTTGACATTTCTGTAATGATCCTCTGACAAAAGTTCCAACTGTGACTTAATAGAATGCATTGATAATAGACAAATTTACTATGTGAACTTAAAGCACCTAACTGACTTTTCTGACTGTACTTTGACTGACAAAAAGTAATCCGTGACTTTCATTCACTGCAACTAACATGTCATCTGATGCTACTTCCAATTATTTGCTGATATGCAGTGTGTCACAGACCTGTTTGTGTGCTCCTTTATAGAAGCTGACAAATAGTTACGTATCTAATTTTTACTTGTGTGTATCTAGCCCCATAACCTCTTCATAAATTCTTTTTTTAGGGATAAGTAACTATTTTGATATACTTAAAGGAGTATACTTTAATGTAACTTACTCACTTGCGATATGCCTGAAGAAGAAACAACAGACAACTGACTGAGCAAAGAGTAATTAATATGTACAGCATTATCAAAAAGTAAATGGGAAATATGTAAAAGCACCTTACTCAACATATAACAAGATGAAGTAGAAAAATGGTTAACTCTCAACAAAGATTCTCCCACAGAACTCATTATGCAGCTTCCTTGGCCATTCCTTCTATTTGGGAAGCTTATCACACACACGACAGAGCTGTTTGAGAGGCTCTTAATGCCACCAAATGTATATATCTAGAAGAGGGGCAGAACATGCACTTCAGCACTGGTACAGCATCATTCATTTCCATTGATCCCTCAGTATGCTCCCCAGCCCTTGTACACAATGCTAAATGTTAAGTGATCAATGACTTGCACTCTAATGATAATTTCCCAATCTGGATTCACCTGCCAGATAGAGCAGTGAGCAAAAGACAACTGCTACAATGATTGTTCAGTATACAAACTGGAAGCTGTGTTTGTACAGTGTCACAGTGTCCAGAAAAGGGTGTACCATATTATGAGGCATGTTTTTTAAAAGTACCATTTTGCCACACCGTGGCCGCAGCGCTGTGATCGGCGTTCTGCACATGCGCACTGGGTACCTACATCTGTTGTCTATGCACTGACGCCATTACAGTCTGATTCTTCCTTGTTTACATTGTGTACTGAGTGTTTAAGATACCTCCGATAATCGTTAGTCCCGTCAACTGTGAAGTATAGGCTGTTATAAGATTTCTTAGTGCTAAAGACCTAAAAGTGATTGATATTCATTGTGAGATCTGTGCAGTTTACGGAGAAAACATTATAAGTGATTGAATGGTAAGAAAGTGGGTGAGAGCATTTAAAGATGGCCGCACAAATGTGCATGATGAACAACATAGTGGGCGTCCTTCGGTCTTTAATGAAAGT
This sequence comes from Schistocerca nitens, assembly GCF_023898315.1. NCBI lineage: Eukaryota > Metazoa > Arthropoda > Insecta > Orthoptera > Acrididae > Schistocerca > Schistocerca nitens. The sequence continues at coordinate 364,751,857 of NC_064621.1, forward strand.
TTGGTGCAGGAAGTGGACAATAAGGTGAGAGAAAACGGACACTTTACGATTTCCTCCTTGCGGGATGACTTTCCTAATGTTTCTCGTAGCGCTTTGTATGGCATTGTGACCGAGTACTAGAATTACCGAAAATTGTGCGCACATTGGGTACCGAAAATGTTGATGGATGTGCACAAAACCAAATGTTTAGACAGTGCATTGATTTTCCTTGAGCGGTACCACAACGACGATGATGATTTCTTAAGCCAAATAGTTACTGGCGATGAAACATGGGTGGCCTATGTCACACCAGAATCAAAGTAACAGTCCATGAAATGGCAGCATTCAGATTCACCCAGAACAGTGAAGTTTAAGCAAACAATTTCTGCCCGGAAAATCAGGTGCACAGTTTTTTGGGACAGAAAAGGAGTATTGCTTGTGGAATTTCTGCTTCGTAATGAGACAATCAATGCAGCAGCTCACTGTAAGACATTGCACAATCTGCACCGTTCAATTCAGAACAAAAGACGTGGCAAGTTGAGCAAGGGCATTGTTTTGCTGCAAGACAATGCCCATCTGCATGTGACGAATCAGACCAAAGATCTCATCACATCTTTTCGATGGGAAACTCTTAGATCATCCTCCGTACAGCCCTGATCTTGTGCCCAGTGACAATCATCTGTTCCTGCACTTGAAGAAACACCTGGGCGGTCAGCGTCTTCAAGACGATGACGAAGTCAAAACAGTGGTGATGCAGTGGTTAACAAGTCAGGCGGCAGACTTCTATGAGGATGGTATTTAAAAACTGGTACAATGTTATGACAAGTGCCTCAATATTGATGGAAATTATGTAGAAAAGTAGATTAAGGTACAGGCTTTCGTGTAAATATAAATTATTGAGATATCTTAGCACGCCTTTTTTAAATTTCAAAATGGTACTTACATAAAAAACACACTTCTTACCAATATTATCCACCACACTGCTCAAGTATCCATACAAGAGTCTTCAGACCAGCTACAAAGCAGACCTGTCCCCTTGTAGTGTGAGGTATGCAACTCCTCAAGATTGCAGCTTTTCATAGGTTCAAGAGTCAGCTGACTGAGGGTGCTACCTCATTGAATTATTTAAGGAGAGCACGAAGAGATCATAGCAGCGGGTCTTGATTTTATAGGCCAACCCACTAGAAGTATAGTTGTATAGGAGACAGTCAGGAGGAGATGGAGTAATTCACATTCACTGCTGCATTGTGAAATAGAAGTCTCTTGACCAACCCATGAGATGTTGCCCACACAATAGCAAAACATTTTGACAGACTTAACACCTTCGTCTGTCAGATTCAACTCCACAGAGTGATTGAAGGGAGAGGTTGTTGCAACTTCAGTTCAACCAATGATCAGCAGGTCTTTGTCCATATTGAACTGGATTGTGTGAAGCACGTGATACATAACCTGGTCACCGTGTGAGACAGTACAGCAAGTTGACCGAGCGAGGTGGCGCAGTGGTTAGACACTGGACTCGCATTCGGGAGGACGACGGTTCAATCCCGCGTCCGGCCATCCTGATTTAGGTTTTCCGTGATTTCCCTAAATCACTCCAGGCAAATGCCGGGATGGTTCCTCTGAAAGGGCACGGCCGACTTCCTTCCCCGTCCTTCCCTAATCCGATGACCACGCTGTCTGGTCTCCTTCCCCAAACCAACCAACCAACCAACAGCAAGTTGCAACATCTTCCAGGAATAAGTAAAGATGTCCTAACCCTCTTTAATTATCTTTATCAGACAGGAAAGTTGCCCAACTCATGAAAGGAAGCCATTTTCATCACCCTCCCGGAAGCTGAGCCCAATTAGCTCCTTGTCAATTGTGTTGGAAATATGTAGGAGTGGGTGGTCAGCTGTCACCGTTTCTGCGTCTAAGATTCTAGAAAGTCCCTTAGTGATTTTTAGTGTGGTTTCAGGGAGTATCATTCTGCCTCCAAAAACCTTACCAGTATCACTTCACATCTAAAAACCTGTTCCCACTGGAAGGGTCTGTACAGCAGCCTTTGCTGTGAAGATATCATGAAGTGATATAATTTTTGACATTGCAAAGGCCTATTATATACTACATGGAGGCGTGATATCCATAGGTAACTTCTTGAATGGGACTTCTGAGGCCATATTCTCATATGTATAGAATACTTCCTGTCCTAATGTTTTAAATAGTGGTGTCTGTGACCACATGTACGAACACTTTGATCAAGAGAACAGTGTCCTTCAGTGTCAGCAGTAAGAAATCCTGCCCAGTGTGTGTTGTTTGGGGCCGAGTTCTCCACTTTTGTTTCCTCTTCCAGCCTTGCAGTAACAACTTCTCCTTTGCATCTGATGATAAGGCTGAAGTAGCTGACATAGAAGACAGGTTTTAACTTTTTAACTGTAAAGTCTGAGCATGTCCTTTTTAACCATTCATGTTCTGTTTTACAATTGCGTGAACTGATGACACATTGCTTTCTCACCAGTGGAAATACATCAGTTATGACTGTGAGAGATTGGACATTCTTGGGCCCTTTGTGGAGAACTGACTGCGTTTTAGAGATGAGTGTGGCTTGTTTTAAAGTGCCATATCAATGTTTGAGCATATTATTATTCCCAGAATTGGTTTGGATTTCAGAAATTTTAAGAATAAATGCATTCCAAATTTAACGTCCTGTCCATACGAAAAAATCTTCACCTCATTCTTGTAAGAAGTAACTTCAGAAGATGGTTACATTAACAATTGTGGATCGTTAGGTCACTGTTGACATCTGTACGAATCCTTGACCAGCAGAACTATCAAATGAGAACTCCATAACAGACTATGTATTAACATTTGTAGTAAAACATGTTTGTCTATAAAGTTCATGTACTTGTTGTGCAACCATTTATATAAAATGGACTCATGCTTTGTAAACCTAAACATCCTGTAATTTTGTGCAAATAAATTACATTGATACATAGTGTGACATCACAACTTGTTATAACGTCAAGTTTAACACATATATTTCAGAACGACACAACACATATAAGACACAGAGTAAGTTGACAAGCAAGACATGTGTACACATTAGCATTCGAATGAGCACTGAGTCCCAGTCTAGCGGCCGCTGCTCGGTTGGCCGCTTAGGTGGCGCAGCTGCTGCATGGCTCGCAGACAGTGCCGCACGTAGAGGACGCGCGTAATTGCGCGGCGGCGCTTTGAATGATCGGCTAGTCACAACACTTTTCCCCCCTTTGAAATTGTTGCACTGGTCTTGATGGAGGTGTCCTGGAGATGGCTAACGTCCATAGGCGTTGTGTGACCCGCCGTAAAGTCTTGAGGAGGAGGCTTCCCGTACGGAAGTTTCCCCGATGATAACGGGTCGAGATGACAGGAGACGTAGGGGTAGACTCTGCTGGGGCCCCATGCACCAATCTGCCCCTTGCAGCAAGTCCAGTTGATATGACAGGAGACATGGGCAATGTGTAGACGTCCATTGGAGGAGGAGGCGAGTAGATTTGCTCTGACAGAGGATGGTCATCCGGTTCCTGCATGGGCACGTCTCCTGGTGGCGTGCATTCTTGTGCTGGCATCGCGATGACGGTGAGAGGGCTGCGTTGTGAGTATTGAGAGATGCCAAGATCCCGAGTGTCAGGTAGAGCCGAAGGTGGTGTAGCGGCATTCGGAACAGGCGTTGCCAGCACACGAGGCCGAAGCTGGTCCGAATGACGCACTGCAACACCCGTGTCCGTCTGGATTTCATACAGGCGTCTGCCACGGTGTCGTAAGATGCGGCCCGGGCTCCATTTTGGCCGCCTGCCATATCCCCGTACCCAGACGAGGTCATCGGCGGTGAACCGGCCAAGTGAAGGCACACGCGGCCGTTAGGTGGAAGGCCGCAGAAGATGTAGCGTGCGGGGCTGTCGGCCATGTAAGAGCTCAGCCAGGCTGTGGTCGCCCATGGGGGTGAAACGGTAAGACGCCAGAAACTGGAGAAGCGCATCATCCGCAGCAGAAGTCAAAAGTTTCCGCATCTGAGCCTTAAATGTGCGGACCAGTCGTTCAGTCTCACCGTTGGATTGTGGATGGAACGGCGGGGCCGTGACATGCATAACGCCGTGATGAGCACAAAAATCCGCAAATTCGGAAGAGGCAAATTGCGGACCATTATCAGTAACAAGAGTAGAGGGGAGGCCTTCCAAAGAAACAATGCGGGCGAGAGCACTGGTGGTTGCCGCGGTGGTAGGCGACGTGCGACGTGCAACAGACAGTGAAAGGAAAGTTAGAGTAGGCGTCAATTACGAGGAGCCAATAAGTACCTAAAAAAGGTCCCGCAAAGTCAGCATGAATGTGCTCCCAGGGCTTCTCAGGCGAAGACCACGGTGACAAAGATGACTTCGGGGCAGCGGCCTGTGATGCACAAGGGCCGCAGGCAGCAATCATGTGTGCTATTTCAGAGTTGATGCCAGGCCAGTACACATGACGGCGCGCCAGAGATTTTGTGCGAGACACACCCCAGTGCCCTTGTTGAAGGAGGCGCAAGACCGAAGCTCGCAAAGATGCAGGTACCACAACACGCGGCGAAGCATTGTCAGTGGAAAGGAGGATAACATCATCCCTAGCCGTGAGGCGGTAGCGCAAAGCGTAGTAGTTCCGCAACGGATCAGAAGTCTTAGCGGACGGGCGATCTGGCCAACCCTTCTGAATACAGCATAAAACCCGGGAGAGGGTAGGGTCAGATCCCGTAGCAGCCGCCAGCCTGTCCCTAGTGATGGGGGATCCGTCCACAACCCGCTGCTCGGCAACATCCAGGTGGAAACACAAAAGTTCGTCCCTATCGAATGCCTGATCAGGACCCATGGGAAGGCAAGACAGAACATCAGCATTTGCATGTTGAGCCATTGGCCGGAAATGAATCTCATAACTGAAACGAGACAAGTAAAGAGCCCAACGCTGGAGGCGGTGTGCAGCCTTGTCGGGAAGTGACGTTGATGGATGAAACAAGGAAACAAGTGGTTTGTGATCCGTAACAAGATGAAATTTTGAGCCATAGAGAAAAAACACCAAACTTATGAAGAACATAAATAATGGCCAAAGCTTCTTTCTCAATTTAAGAATACTTTTGTTGGGCACCCGTGAGCGTTTTGGAGGCATAAGCAATGGGTTGTTCCGAACCGTCAGAAAAACGGTGTGCTAGGACTGCACCGACCCCGTATTAAGATGCGTCTGTGGCAAGAACTAGATGTTGGCCAGGTCGATAAGTAGCCAGGCACGGGGCCTGTTTCAGCATAGTCTTCAATTTCTGGAAAGCCGCATCGCATGTCGCGGACCAGTGAAAAGGCACGTTTTTATGCAACAGGCGATGCAACGGCTGAGCCACCGAAGCTGCAGACGGTAAAAACTTGTGATAGTATGCTATTTTCCCCAAGAAGGCCTGCAGTTCCTTAACAGATGTAGGGCGAGGAAGGGCATTGATCGCAGCGACAGTTTGCTGAAGCGGACGAATACCATCCTGAGAGAGTTGAAACCCCCAAGTACGTGATAGATGCCTGAAAAAATTGTGATTTGTGAAGATTACACTTAAGACCGTCAGTCTGTAAGACATGAAAAACTGTGCGGAGATTTTGAAGATGTTCTTCAGTGGTGGAGCCAGTGACAACAATGTCGTCCATGTAATTGATACACCCAGGGACAGGGTGCAATAGTTGTTCCAAGAATTGCTGAAAGAGAGCAGGGCGCTAGCAACCCCGAATGGCAAGGGTTGGTATTGATAGAGGCCAAAAGGCGTGTTAAGGACCAGAAACTCTCGGGAAGCAGCGTCGAGAGGAAGTTGATGATAAGCTTCTGACAGGTCAATTTTAGAAAAATACTGGCCTCCAACAAGTTTAGTGAACAGTTCTTCAAGGCGGGGCATAGGGTAAGTGTCGATGAGCCATTGAGCATTTACAGTGGCTTTGAAATCGCCACAGAGACGAATATCACCATTTGGCTATGGAACGAAAACTAATCTAATCTAATCTAAAAACTGAGTCCCAGTCTAGCGGCCGCTGCTTGGTTGGCCGCTTAGGTGGCGCAGCTGCTGTATGGCTGGCAGACAGCGCCGCACATAGAGGACGCGCGTAATTGCGCGGCGGCGCTTTGAATGATCGACAAGTCACAACACAACTATAAAGATTTTGCAAATAAACTTTCAGTTCTCTCTCTCTCTCTCTCTCTCTCTCTCTCTCTCTCTCACACACACACACACACACACACACACACACACACACACGCGCGCACACTCTCTTTCTCTCTTGTGTGACATTGCTTTCCTAAAGATTCAGATATGTGGGATTAATTGTGGTTGAAGGAAAAAGAGTACTTTTGTTCTCTGTTTTTAGCAAAGTTCTTGTCGGAAATGACCAGTACGGTTTATATTAAGGCAGCGTCAATGTACTTGAAAGTATTGGTGGAAGTAAACTTTAAAGCTTCACTTGCCAGAGACAGCTTTCTCATGTAAAATAAAAAATATGACTAACAAGTTTGTGTTAGTAAATTGAGTGATATTGATAAAAAACTTCATTTGATGCTTTCTCTGCTTCTAATTTAAAAAGAATACTGAGACTTCTGATGTTTTAGGTTGGAGCACTTACGGATGCATCAGCAGCATAAAGGCCATGAAGCCATGCATGCTGAAATGATCCTTATACTGGCTGTAACACTAGTTGTAGCCCAAGTAGCATTGGTTGAGTGGAAGAAACGTCATTTTCGTTCCTATCAGGTACTTTTCTTACTGTTACATTCTTCATTCAGCTAACATTAAAATACTAAAGGAAAAAAAGAAAAAGATTTCTATAAGTCGTGTGTATTGATTCCTTGCATCTCATAGATTTTATTTCTTTGTAAGAATCCATACTGAGAACTAATAATATATTGATCTTTTTAGGAGATGGAGATGGGGGCATGAAGACTTGTTCCTAAATTTTAAAAATACATTTTGTGTTCAAATGTGGCCCCTTAATTGATTGTTCACCTGAGCTCAATGTACTATCATTACAGTGTTTAATCTTTGGTAACGCTTTCCTCTAAGTTCTGATTCATGGAATTTGAAATATATTTCAATTTATCCTTAAGTTGGGTGGTGGACAACATTTGCTCGGTTTTTGTGAAAACTGCTCAGATACACGATTGGCAAGTTCATCGCAAAACTGATGTTTTGGAGTGGATGCTCACCTAAGGGTGTCTTCCAGTTTGTACATTCTGACCCTCTTCCTTTGCTGATGTAATAAATGTGCATAATGTAAACTGTCTCTTACCGCTAGTCTAGCATATACTTCCCTAATCCACACTATCATTATGTCTTCTTGTAATAATCACTCGATCTATTCCCTGTCAAAATGTGGGTAGTTCATTAATAAACAAATGGGATGGGAACCAAAAAGCATACAGAATCAGAGAAACAAACAGTTGATTGCAAACTGATTGGGACAAACAGTGACCTGGGCTGATCTATTTACTGGAGAAATGGAAAGTTTTTGAGGTTTGGAGGAGATGGAACAGCAGGGGAGGGGGGGGGGGGGGGGGGAGATCACATCAGTGTGAACTTGAAGGAGCCTGCAAGGGAGATTTTAAAGTCAGGCCACTAGAAACAAAGTTGAGAAAAAAAGTGTTCAATGAAAATGTAGTCATTGTAGTACAGAAAGGGGTACTGGAAAGTTACAATAATGGAGGGAATAAAGTTAGGCACTTACTGTATCTTTGATGCATTGAGTTTTCACAGGCAAATAAACAAGACGCAAAGTTTTTCTAAGCTTTCAGACTCAGAGATAACTATCAGAAACATACAAACTCTCTGTTACGGTACATTGCCAAGCACTGCAGCCTGCTGGGATGAGGGGCTGTGTCAGGTGCAGTGAATAAGAGGAATAACACAGGCAGAAAAGGAATGAATAGGAATGTGGTAACAGTGAGCCTATGTGGTTCAGGAAGCAGAAGTTGCATGTGTAAAACTGTAAAGTTGATGAAATTGCATGTTCAGGAAACAATGTTCTGACTTTGGGAGGAAAGGAGATCAGAGCGCCAGGGTGGCCATGGAGAGAAAACTGTGTTTGTTGTTTAAAGGAGTAAAGGAGAAATAGATGTGGAGCAGGGAATAGTGAAGACTGATGCTAGGAGGAATATAGGATCAAAGGATATGTTGTGGAGACAATTACAGTCTGTATAACTCACAGAAGGGGAGAGGGCACCTAGACGGCCCCATTTATGAAGCCGCTGTTGAAGTGAAACATGTTCTGCTCAGCATTGTGTTCTACTACTGTGTGTTCAGCTTTGCCCTTGACCACATTTTGGTAAGTGGCTTGCATACAAGTGGACAATTAGTTGACAACCATGCACACATAAATTATACAGAAGTTACTGTAGAGTGGGCATGTGACATGATTGCAGCAGATGGCCCTGGCTCTGACAGTGTAGGATAAGCTAGTGACAGAACTGACAGATGGATCTTTCCCAAGGAGATGACCCATGTGGCCTGGGATTGAGAGGAAGTATAGTGCAAAGCTGAAACCAAGAATGTTCCACAGTGTGGATATGTGGCCTAATACCATTGTGAGAGGTGGGAAGAATTATCCTAATTTTAGGGCTCGAAAGAAAACAGTTTAAGTTCTGACAGAGGAGGGATATTGAGTAACAAGCGGATACATCATTTGCAGCTGGTTAGTGTGGGTGGTTTAAGAATTAAGGGCATATGTGGATATGGCAAAAGAGATCTCTTTGCATCCTAGGCTTGGAGTTTAATCCTTGGCTGTGAAGGCCTTTGTAAAACCTTCAGCGTACAGGACAAGGGATTGTTTGTCACAGCAGATACACTTTCCATGAATGGTAGACTGTATGGGAGGGGCATTTTAGTGAGGAAGGGTTGGCAGTTACTGGACTGTTCATACACGGTGTGCTCTACATGGCTGGAAATTTTCACGGAGCCATCAGCAGGCTGGAGGTCAACACCCAAGAAGGGAGTCTGTTGAACTGATCATGAATAGGTGAAGAAGAGAAGTTGTTACAGTTGCGAAGGAATGAGTATAGAGTGTCAGCCCTGGGTTCAGAGCATGAAAATATAATTAGCGATCTCGAATCAGACAACTGATGTAGGATATTGGGTAGCTAAGAAGCGTTCCTCCAAAGGTGACTGAGACTAATGAGAATGCCGAGCTGGTGACCAGCCACAAAGATATGCTCCCTTCATCACTCGTTACCACACATAAGGAACAGCTCATTGCATTCACTGCCATGTCTTTGGCTACTTCTTGTAGAGCTCTAACATGTTAAATATTCTCATCATTACTGTCTATGTCCCCCCCCCCCCTTTACAAAGTGATATTCCAGCAGCTATCCATTTTTCTCTCCTATTCCCAACCAATGTTTTCTGCTGGGGTCAACACTGGGAAGCAAGTGCTTGTGGATTGCTAATACTGGAAAGTCATTTATAATTGTTATATTTTTCAAATATTCTAAAAACAATTGAGTTGTTGTTATGCTACCTACCAAACAAAAGAAAGCAAATGATACTCTTTGGAAACTTTATACTAATTTTCTGAAAGATTCACGTAAAAGTAACTGTTTGGAAACACTCTGTAACACTTGTAATGTGAGTTCTGTTGTTGATTTTTCTCACCAGAATTACACAGGAAAGCAGTACACTGATAGACAAACTATTTGTCGGTGAACAGTTAGTCAAGTGATATAAATGTTTATACAGTAGTGGGTGGCCTCACTGACCATGGTGCACAAATGCCGTTACTAATTAAGTTACCTGGTTACAGTGAAGTAGTATCATGGAAAACAGTTTGAGTAATTGATGTACTGACAACCGAAAGTTTCGGGGCAGCCTGACAGGAAACTAACTGGACAGATGTGTATAATATGATGGATGTTAATTTCAATTATTCCCCCTCTCTGTAATTGTCTCAAGTTTCCTGTCACTAATAACTTCATACCATGATGTGGATTTTACCCATTCTCTATTTACGTGCTACTGCAAAGCTAGTGTTCTCGAAGAGAATTTGTAATCTTTTGGCCCTTTACTGAAACAAAAATATTGTTGCTGTTTCTGTATGTATGTAACCCTACAGTTCTATAACTGATACAAATTAACAACTAAATTCTTGTTTTCAGTTTATTACCTTGCTGGCATTGTGGATAATTCCACAGGTCATGTCACTACAAAATCGATGGTGGCGCTTCATTTTCTTGTGGCTACTTTTTTCCTGTATAACAGGATTTATTGTTCGAAAAGCTATGCAAAAACCAATACTGGGAACAACCCCAAGGTGAGAATTGATCAATTTAGTGGTTGTTAGCATGTGTAAACAAATAGCAAGTGCAACAGTTAATCATGTTCTTTACACGTAATGTATAATGAAAAAAAAGGTTGTGTGTGTGTGTGTGTGTGTGTGTGTGTGTGTGTGTGTGTGTGTGTGTGTGTGCGCGTGTGTGTGTGTGTGTGTGTGTGTGTGTGTGTGTGTGTCAGTCAAAAATGAAGCACATTTTCTCATTCGCTATACTGCTACTCACAGTTATAATGGATAGTATATAATATTCTAATAGTTTATGCTGAACGTGTGTATTTGGAGTCTTAGTTAAATTGATTCATTGAAGACAGTTGATGATGTATGTGTATTTGCTCTCTTTGGAACAACAGTTGCTGCAGAAAAATTCAGAAACTCATAATGGAAAGTATTGTCTTCAGTGTCTTAAAAAGCCTTTCATTGTATGACACTAAATTGTCTACAGATACTCAAGCTGGATTATTTTGGTATAGTGCCCAGATTGCAGTTCGTGTCAGTCATTAAGATTTGTTGGAGATGTGGTCGAGTATGTTCTCTAAAGAAATCACTAAAACATGTTTACCCATTGCTCATTTTATTAGCAGTATACTGATAATAGAAAGGGGAGCTGCCCTGAGCGCTGAATGCTCATCTGCCACCCAGAACTTATGAATACTTACTAGAGTTGGCTCCTAGGTGTGCACTCAGTGACATCCCCGATGAGCATTAGGATTTAGGTTTTTTGATGTAGGGGCCACATCAGCACCCTCATGTTCGTGGAATATTCCTCAAACCACTCTGACAAGATTCGAGAAAAGTTGTATGGTGCTTGTCTGATAAGACATACAGTTTACCTGAAGATAAATTAAGAGGTGCACTTGATTGGACAATAGGATCCTATATTTTATACCATGTAAACATCTCCCACATGAGAACACCTCCATCACCTGTTGGCAGGCAGGACACATTGGCTCATGTAATTTCCAACATACTGGTGTGTACCAATAAAACATGATGTTGGGAAGTATCAAACAAGCAGACCCCAAGTCAGTCTTGACCTCTGATGATAACTCTGTGACATATTTTGAGGTCTGCTCAACTCTTGACAATATTACTCTTCTTCAGGTAGCAATAAATCAGTATTATTCTTCTTCTGTAGTGCTAAGCCCTTGTTGAGCCTTGGCTGCTTCATCTACTTTCCTCCACTCTTAACAATTATTTTGCTACTCTTTTCCACCCCCAGCCTCCTATGTTGGTGAGATCTTCTATTACACCATCAATCCACCTTCTTCTATGTCTCCCTTTCCATCTAGAGCAGTATTAGTGAACCTGTTCCCTGCCACCCATTAGTGGACATTCCAGTTTTCATGGAGGGTGGTAGGCAGTTGGGGGTTAAAGATATTTCCATCAGGTTTTCATAAAAAAATTGGCATAAAATATTTGGTAATTACTTATTATTACGAGGGGCATTTGAAAAGTAATTGTGTGGTGATTAAACATTACTTTACGAAAGGCAAAACGCCTCAGGAGACTAAAGAGAAGCTTGACAAACAATATGGTGACTCTAAACCTTCAGTTAGAACAGTTTATAAGTGGTTTCAAAATTTTCGGAGTGGCCATATGGGCACAAGTGATGCTGAATGTTCTGGATGCCCTGTGAAGGTTGCGTCTCCAGAAATCATTGATAAAATCCATGATATGGTGATGGATGACAGTAAAGTTAAGGTGCATGAGATTGCTAGTGCTGTGGGTATCTCAAATGTATGGGTACATAATATTTTGCATAAACATTTGGACATGAGAAAGTTATCCGCAAGATGGGTTCCGCGATTGCTCACGCTTGACCAAAAACGGGATCATGTGAAGTGTTGCAAGGATTGTTTGCAGCTGTTCAGGAAGAATCCACAGGACTTTACCTGTCGTTTTGTCACTGTGGATGAAACATGGATACATTACTATACTCCTGAGGCCAAATAACAATCTAAACAATGGGTTACCAAGGGAGAATCTGCACCAAAAAAGGCGAAGACCATTCCTATGACCGGAAAGGTTATGGCGGCTGTCTTTTGGGATTTGCAAGGTATAATCCTCATCGACTATCTGGAAAAGGGTATTACAGGAGCATATTATTCATCGTTATTGGACCGTTTGAAAACCGAGCTGCAAGAAAAACGCTTGGGATTGGACTGCAAAAAAGTCTTTTTCCATCACGACAATGCACCAGCACACACCTCAGCAGTTCAGCATGGCTGGCTGGTGTGGCCGAGCGGTTCTAGGCACTTCAGTCTGGAACCATGCAACCGCTACAGTTGCAGGTTCGAATCATGCCTCGGGCATGGATGTGTGTGATGTCCTTAGGTTAGTTAGGTTTCAGTAGTTCTAAGTTCTAAGGGACTGATGACCTCAGATGTTAAGTCCCATAGTGCTCACAGCCAAGTTCAGCACACACCTCAGCAGTTGTTGTCACAAAATTAATGGAAATAGGATTCCAAGTCGTTTCACATCCCCCCTATTCTCCAGACTTGGCTCCCTTGGACCACTATTTGTTCCCCAGTTTGAAGAAATGGCTGGTGGGATAAAGATTTTATTCAAATGAGGTGGCGATTGCAGCAATTTTAATAGCTGTTTTGCAGACTTGGACTATTCCTATTATTTAGAAGGGATCAACAAATTAGAACAGTGTTGGACAGCCTAAAGGAGACTATGTCGAAAAATAAAAAAGGTTTACCCCAAACACTTAAGTAGTTTTTATTTTTGCACAGACTTTTCAAATGCCCCTCGTATATGCTTTAACTTGCTGCAGCTCTGCTTTATAAAGTGAGGTCACTTTCCTACTTTATAGATCACACTGTGGAACCAACAGAGATACAAAAGTGGGTGGTAGGTAAAAAGGGTTGAGCACCCCTGGTCTAGAGCATGGATCATACCTTGCATCACTTTCTTTCATATTCTATGCTAGCCATTGTATTTCTTGTGACAGGAATAAATCACTCTTTCCTACAAAGACATCATCTTGTATGATTCCTTCCCCTCCTTTCCAACCTGAAGAAAGACTGTGGCATTACTTGTATACTCAGTATTTTCAAGAGAACTTCAAACAAGAACTTTAATCAGCTTCATACAGTCCTTCCTCTCTAGATGCTTTTTAAATATAAGATCAATGATACTCTTTTCAAAAGATTCAAGTGAAAGTGTAATGTCCCTCAGCATTAAGTTTTAAGCATTTTCAGTCTATCAACAGCACATGTTCAGCATATAAGACCAAACTGTGCAACACACTCTTCTCTGCCTACAGAGGTAGAGAAAGGAAGTGTCATTCTGCTACATGCCAAGTGTTCAGTAATTCGTGGAAATGAGACTGTCAGTGTAGCAGCCAAGGAGTGGCACAATCCATTGTTTCACTGTGTCCATTCACCTCAGTTTTGCATCAGAGGGTAGTGCATCAGCGAATAAATCATGCCTGTTGAATAGAGCTCTGCCCAGTAATGCATGAATTCCTCTTTTGACAAAAGGACCCACCAATGTTTGGCATATGTGGTGTACAGATTTTTATACTCCATATTTTAACACCATGTTTGATATCATGACAAGAGAATAGCAATCAACTGATCTGCCTTCGTTTTTAGATGACATTGAGACAAATATGTTTCTTTTTTTTCTGCCTGACCTTGTACATTATTGTTGTTAAGATTGTAATGTTTCCAGAATGGCTGTCTCATCCTTGTTTATCCCAGTGATCAGCAAGCAAAAGTCTCGTTAGTGTACCTTCATTTTACTCATGTATGTTTGGGGGGCTAGGGGATGGAGTGTGAAATTGTGTTGCTCAGATTTAAGTTTCAGGATTTTATTTGGTAGAATACAATTTTAAATATTTTAATCATATTTGTATTAACTTATATTAGTATGTATGTCAATGACCTCATTGTGGAGTACCATGTTCAAACAGCCATACTGCACACCGCATTGTGCTGTTGTTTGTGCTTCATTTTCAACTGTCATAAGTTTGATTTCTTACCATGGGAACAATCTCCAGCCCCTTTGATTGCCATGACACTCAGTCACTGTGTGCGAGAAGAATATGTATTTATTATTTTGTGATGACTAGTAAACTGATTCAGGTGTTAATATTTAGTGTTTCCCGATATCCTTTTCTGGATATCATTTGCAATAATGTGGAGGTTTAGGAACCAATCAGAGAAAGAAAATACAGATGAGCCTAAGAATTGAGCATAATAGGCAAAGAATATGTCAGAATATTTGGACCCTGAAGTGATGAGAAATACATTAAATATTGCTTGATATAGCAGTATCACAGCTGCATCTTCTCATAAGACAGCAATAAACTTCACGAGAAAGAAGAAGTTGATGATAACATCACTACTCACTTCATAAATTACCCTAAAAAATTTATGACTAATGTTGGGATATGTTTCATGCTTTGCAGTAGTGGTTATTCCCTCAGTAGACAACACCAACACCACTTGTAAAATGTTGGACTGTGCAGCAGATATGAATATGTGTTATAGAAATACAGTGCTCTGCAAGACTTAAGGACAAGGTAGATAAAGTTACCTAACGTACTTAACTATTGGTGGAAATTGATGCAAGTGCGGGAAGGTGTTGCCAGAGGCCTGTCAGTTATTCACAGAAAAGTTGGAAGTCACATGGTGTGAGGTCATCATGACTATAAATCCAAATGAGGCTTGCCCCACAATGTGAGGCAGTTAAAGGAATGGGAAAAGGTGGTGTGTGTAAATTAGAAACCAGTTGCTGTTCACTGTGGTGGTGTTCTTCATTACAATGTGGCCCGGATACATATGGATGACTCGACATGGGGAAGAACCTTCGGGAAACTGGAAGCAGGACGGAATTGACAAGTGTCACCCAGGAGTTTGGTATTGCTCACAGTCTTTTTTTCACATGTAAGGAGAGCGATCCGAACCATAGGCACTACTGCCTACTGGAGAGATGGTCGACCATGGTCTGCTATAGCAGCAGATAATTGCTACTTTGTGCAACAGGCAAGAAGGGGCACATATCAAATAGTGGGTGCAGTTGCAACCATATTCAGCAGGACTGCACTCTCATCCTCCAAAAATTGCACAGCGACTGAATGGGGATCATCTCTTTGCCCGATGACCAGCACATTGCTACACACAAATCAGTGGCACCATTTGCAATGGTGCCAAGAACAAAGGGAATGGACCAGTGAGGATTGGCATTGCATGTTCTTTTCGGATGAGAGTAGATTCAGCCTGAGTAGTGGTTCTGGATATACCATCAAATGACAGGATGTAGGAACACTTAATGCACTCAGGAACATTATCAGAGAGACTGGTTTTAGTGGTCCAGGTGTTACGGTGTTGGGAGGTGCTATGTTTCATAGGCTTATTGATCTCCATATCTCTGGAGATGGTGCATTCACCGGTCAATGTTACTGTCACACTGTACTCCTTCCCCATGTGCATCTTCAGAGGTGCATTTGGTCCCGATTTCTTTTTTATGGATTTTATTGTGCAACTGCATTGAACAGTGCATGTGGAGGAGATTCTGGAATGAGAAGTTACACTCCTGGAAATTGAAATAAGAACACCGTGAATTCATTGTCCCAGGAAGGGGAAACTTTATTGACACATTCCTGGGGTCAGATACATCACATGATCACACTGACAGAACCACAGGCACATAGACACAGGCAACAGAGCATGCACAATGTCGGCACTAGTACAGTGTATATCCACCTTTCGCAGCAATGCAGGCTGCTATTCTCCCATGGAGACGATCGTAGAGATGCTGGATGTAGTCCTGTGGAACGGCTTGCCATGCCATTTCCACCTGGCGCCTCAGTTGGACCAGCGTTCATGCTGGACGTGCAGACCGCGTGAGACGACGCTTCATCCAGTCCCAAACATGCTCAATGGGGGACAGATCCGGAGATCTTGCTGGCCAGGGTAGTTGACTTACACCTTCTAGAGCACGTTGGGTGGCACGGGATACATGCGGACGTGCATTGTCCTGTTGGAACAGCAAGTTCCCTTGCCGGTCTAGGAATGGTAGAACGATGGGTTCGATGACGGTTTGGATGTACCGTGCACTATTCAGTGTCCCCTCGACGATCACCAGTGGTGTACGGCCAGTGTAGGAGATCGCTCCCCACACCATGATGCCGGGTGTTGGCCCTGTGTGCCTCGATCGTATGCAGTCCTGATTGTGGCGCTCACCTGCACGGCGCCAAACACGCATACGACCATCATTGGCACCAAGGCAGAAGCGACTCTCATCGCTGAAGACGACACGTCTCCATTCGTCCCTCCATTCACGCCTGTCGCGACACCACTGGAGGCGGGCTGCACGATGTTGGGGCGTGAGCGGAAGACGGCCTAACGGTGTGCGGGACCGTAGCCCAGCGTCATGGAGACGGTTGCGAATGGTCCTCGCCGATACCCCAGGAGCAACAGTGTCCCTAATTTGCTGGGAAGTGGCGGTGCGGTCCCCTACGGCACTGCGTAGGATCCTACGGTCTTGGCGTGCATCCGTGCGTCGCTGCGGTCCGGTCCCAGGTCGACGGGCACGTGCACCTTCCGCCGACCACTGGCGACAACATCGATGTACTGTGGAGACCTCACGCCCCACGTGTTGAGCAATTCAGCGGTACGTCCACCCGGCCTCCCGCATGCCCACTATACGCCCTCGCTCAAAGTCCGTCAACTGCACATACGGTTCACGTCCACGCTGTCGCGGCATGCTACCAGTGTTAAAGACTGCGATGGAGCTCCGTATGCCACGGCAAACTGGCTGACACTGACGGCGGCGGTGCACAAATGCTGCGCAGCTAGCGCCATTCGACGGCCAACACCGCGGTTCCTGGTGTGTCCGCTGTGCCGTGCGTGTGATCATTGCTTGTACAGCCCTCTCGCAGTGTCCGGAGCAAGTATGGTGGGTCTGACACACCGGTGTCAATGTGTTCTTTTTTCCATTTCCAGGAGTGTATTTGGTGAATGGATTGGCTTGCCCATTCTCCCAACTTAAATCCCATTGAGCACGTGTGGTATGTAGCACATCCACATCAGAGGAGGAGAGAATAAACACTGTGGGTGCATTGGTGGAATAGAGGGCTGCATAGTACTGGAATGGGAACAGGGAAGGGGTAGGTGAGCAAAGGACAATGACTAATGAAGGTTGAGGCAGTATGATTACGGGAACATAGGGTATATTGTAGGGAGAGTTCCCATATGCGCAGTTCAGAAAAACTTTTCTACCCATTACCTATTCTGATTACAGCACTATGCAGCCCTCTGTTCCATCAGTCCACAGTCTTTTTACTTTTCGCCTGCCATCTCCCCATCTGCCTTCCGTCTAACTTCCTGGCTGCACCATTTGCCCTACCCTTTCCCCGCCTTGTCCTCGTAAGCTTCCGTAAGCAGCAGCACTTTCTGTGTCGTCCCCCCCCCCCCAACCTGCTATCCCTTTGCTTCCCCACCCTAGCCTTCTCATTACCACCACCACCACCACCACCACCCAGTTTGCTTCTGCCATCATGCGGTGCTGCTCACTGTCTGGCCGTGGCAGCCAGAGACTGTGGTCATGTGTGTGCTAGTTATTTGTGTGTGTGTGGCGGGGGGGGGGGGGGGGGTGTCTAATTCTGATGGCCGCTTTGTCTGACATTCTTTTTGTTGTGCCCATCTGCGACTCAGCATCTCTGCTATATAGTGAGCAACAACTGTCCTTTTCATAATGAGTCGTATGAATAAAACAGAGAATATACTTTATACTCAGATGTTCGGAGAAAGTTCTCTGGTTGGCATGAATAAAGCGAGTCTGAGAATATACTTCACCCGAGTATGTTCTCAGTGTGGGTTGAAGGGTGGGGGAAGTTGCTCAAGCAAAGTATATTCTCCGATTTCGTATGAATAAAGCCAAAGAAGTTTCTCACAAGCGGAGAACATTCTCTGTTTTTGTGAGTGAGCTCCATAGCATACTTCGAGCTGAGTGAGTTGTGTTGTGTTGTGTTGTGATTAAGCGTTACCGAGTGTTTTTAGCGAAAATAGCGGAATTTATGTTTCTTGAAAGGCAAAAAAAGATATACGTAGTACGCAGGAACACAGAAGAAAAGAACTGTAGAAGTTTGTATAGATTTAACAGTCAAAACATTAATTGGCTGGCAAATCACTTTCTTCCGGAAAATCACGAAAGAAGAGGAGGCGCCCTTTCCAATGAATGCAAAATGAAAATATTTTTGCGCTATTTAGCAGATCCAGGCTTTCAGATAGGTGTAGGAGAAGATTTGGGAGGACACCAGACTACAGTATCACTAACATTTTCGTATGCTCTGCAACAGGTCAACAGGAAAGCACCGTTGTGGATCAGATTTCCGAGAAATATTAATGAACTAGAAACAGCGAAAGTTAAATGGCAATCGAGATACAAGTTTCCATGTGCGGTAGGGGCCCTAGACTGCACTCACATACCTATAATGAAACCTTCATCACATGGAGACGAATACGTCAATCGAAAGGGCTTTCCATCTATAAACGTGCAGGCGACGTGTGACAACAGTGAAATGTTTACGAGTGTTGATGCTTCATGGCCAGGGTCTGTACATGACGCTAGGATATGGAGAAACTCCAATGTCTATCGTATATTGCGTGAGAACCAGTGCAACGCCCTAATTTTAGGAGACGAAGGATATGGCATTGCACCGTGGTTAATGACACCATTTCAGAATCCAGAAACACTCTAAGGAAAGGGTGATAATCGAACGGTGCTTTGGACAGGTGAAAAGGCATTTCCCGATTCTGCAAAATAAAATGAGGCTTGCCCAAACAAAAATCCCCAGTGTGATAGTAGCCCGTTTTGTTTTGCACAACGTAGCAAAACATGTAGGGGATGAGGATTTTGAGGCACCTAGTGATGACGACAACAATCTTCCAGTACTGGGAGAAGAGGAAGCAGCAAACGTACGTGTACGTGGAACAAATAGGAGACGGGAAATTGTAAATGTAATACGACAACTGTAATGTATGGGTGTCTGCCCAAACATTGAATAATTAAACCCAATTTGATATTTTTTTAATTACAGTAATTATTCCCTCATGAAAATAAAGCACAGTGCTCTTATGTTACGTAATAAAATGGTATTTAGTGTTGTTTTTTTTTTTTTTTTTTTTTTTCATTCTCTATCATCGATTTTACTTTCAACAAAAATTGTTTAACATGTAACTATTCAAACTGGAACAGAGATACTACTGTAAATAGCTTTGGACACAACAGGTTAACATGAACTGCTGGAACCTTAATGTAATTTCTGTACTGTAACTTCAGCAGATTGATGGCACAAGTTTTTATTTTACTTTACCAAAATTGTTCCAAGGATGTGGTGAAGGTATTTGCCACGTGCTACATCACGTGAATAAGTGCACAACTGTCTAACCTGTAGCATTTAAAATACAAACAAGTTACTCTCTTTGCTTTACTTTACCAGAAATTGTTTCAAGGATGTGGTGAAGATGTTTGCCAGGTGCTACAGTAAATAAGTGCACAACTGTCTAACCAGCAGCATTTAAAATACAAACAAGTTACTCTTTTTGCTTTACTTTACCAGAAACTGTTTCAAGGATATGGTGAAGATATTTGCCAGGTGCTACAGTAAATAAGTGCACAACTGTCTAACCTGCAGCATTTAAAATACAAACAAGTTACTGTTTTTGCTTTACTGTACCAAAAATTAGTGGTGAAGGTATTTGCCAGATGCTATAGTAAATAAGTGCACAACTGTCTAACCTGCAGCATTTAAAATAAAAACAAGTTACTCTCTTTGCTTTACTCTACCAGAAATTGTTTCAGGGATGTGGTGAAGATATTTGCCGGGTGCTACAGTAAATAAGTGCACAACTGTCTAACCTGCAGCATTTAAAATACAAACAAGTTACTCTTTTTGCTTTACTTTATCAGGAATTGTTTCAAGGATGTGGTGAAGATACGAGGGCCGTTCAGAAAGTAACCTCCGGTTGATTCAAAAAAATACACCAAGTTAAATAAAAATATTTTAATATATACATCTTACAACTACATCTTTGCACTATTTTTCTACATAGTCTCCATAGCGATTGAGGCACTTATCGTATCTCTTCACAAGCTTTGAAATTCCTTCTACATAAAAATCACCCGTTTGTGCCTGGAGCCAGCCTGTGACCGCATCTTTGAGCTCTTCGTCGTCATCAAACCGCTGTGACCCGAGCCATTTCTTCAAATGCATGAAGAGGTGATAATCACTTGGCGCCAGGTCTGGGCTGTAAGGTGGATGGTTGATAACGTCCCACTTGAAGGACTCAAGAAGGGCCGTTGTTCTGCGAGCAGAGTGAGGACGGGCGTTATCGTGCAAAAAAACGATACCGGAAGTCAGCATACCACGGCGTTTGTTCTGTATAGCCCGTCGTAACTTTTTTATTGTTTCACAGTACACATCTTGATTAATGGTCATACCACGTTCCATGAATTCAACCAACAACACCCCTTTGGCATCCCAAAACACCGTTGCCATCAGTTTTCTGGCAGAAAAATCTTGCGAGGCTTTTCTTGGTTTGGTAAGCGAATTTGAATGTGCCCACATCTTTGATTGTTCTTTTGTCTCAGGGTTCACGTACTTAATCCAGGTTTCGTCACCGGTCACGATTCTGTTTAACAATGGTTCTCCTTCTTCCTCATAACGTGACAGAAAGTCTAATGCAGAGGCCATTCTTTGAGTTTTGTGGTGGTCGGTAAGAATTTTGGGCACCCATCGTGCACAGAACTTACGGTAACCCAATCTTGCTGTCACTATCTCGTACAAGAGAGTCTTAGAAATCTGTGGAAAACCAGTAGACAACTCCAACATTGAGAAACGTCGATTTTCACGAACTTTTGCATCAACTGTCTGAACGAGTTCGTCAGTCACCAATGATGGTCTACCACTCCTCTCTTCATCATGAACGTTTTCTCGTCCACTTTTAAATAAACGTACCCATTCACGGACAACTCCTTCACTCATAACTCTTGGTCCGTACACGGAACAAAGCTCACGATGAATAGCTGCTGCAGAATATCCTTTGGCTGTAAAAAACCTTATGACAGCACGCACTTCACATTTGGCGGGGTTTTCTATTGCAGCACACATTTCAAACTGCCACAAAAACTAAACTAGCGCAGGTACGACGTTCACTCGACCACGGCTTGATGCCGACTGACCTGTTGAGTGCATGAACGCACAGATGGCGTCGCTACTCCCCCCACAACCCGCACTGTGACCAATCGTAGGTTACTTTCTGAACCGCCCTCGTATTTGCCAGGTGCTACAGTAAATAAGAGCACAACTGTCTTACCTGCAGCATTTAAAATAGAAACAACTTACTCTTTTTGCTTTACTGTACCAAAAATTAGTGGTGAAGGTATTTGCCAGATGCTACAGTAAAAAAAGTTACTCTTTTTGCTTTACTTTACCAGAAATTGTTTCAATGATGTGGTGAAGATACTGGCCAGACACAACAATATAAGTGCATACACTTTTTTAACATTTCAGATTGGATTATATTACTCTTATTGTTTCATTGAAAAGACATTTGTACTGAATAATTTTTGTAAGAGGATATGGAATTTGGTAAATGAGGAATGAAAATGAACATTCACTTTAAAAAGATGTTTTTATTAATAAAATTCGTTATGTAAATAAGACACTACACAATTTGTTTTATTGTTTATCTTCTTCGCGCATCAATTTCTGCTGCTATTGATACAATAGCACCAGCCTTTGCAGCTCTGGAGTAGACAAATTACGTATCTCATCTGTTTCCATGCTTAATCTCCGACGTTTATGCACACTCTCACGCCCCGAAGCAGGCGATTGTGAAGGTATGACGACTTCGGGGCCCACGAGAGCCATATGGTCGGCTGGAACAATTAGTGGTAGCTGCAAAATTGACTCTTGTTCATACATGCAATCTGTGTCAGCTACCTCCGAATTCCTTGGTGAAGTGATGACAGAGGTGGAACCACCAGCTACTGCACAAGCTCCTAATGAAAATTAAAAAAAAAAAGTAATAGTAGTGTGTCAGGATTCAGTTTCTAGTTAGTAAATATACCAAACAAGTTTACGCAGAAATGTGGGAGAGGTTCGTCCAATTTCATGCATAGTACACTGTGATATTTTTACTGAAAAGTGGTGATATAGTAGACGAAATTTACCAAACATTGTTTCATTTTCACATGTTAAAAATACGTATTTGTCTGAATCACAATTTCAAAGCATTAAGCGCGTAATTAAAAAATCAGAAAGTGTGGGACTTACCAGAAACTCTGTGGATAGTTGGATTGCAGTCATCTCCGTCCAAAAACTTTAAAAATATCTGCTCCCAATCTTTCAGGGAAATCTTAATGTTTCCCGTCTTATTCACATCCGTTTTCGCCTTGATACGGGATTTCATGTTGTGCAGTTTCTTCATTATCTGCCCATCCATTATTTCTTTCCCGAAATTAACCATATAACGGTGTTGTATTTCTTTAATACAATCCGCTTTCTCTCTTCTTGCGGCCGGAGTTTGTGATTTACTGATGATTGCGGGGTAATCTTTAATAATGTTGACAAAGGCTAATTCTGAGTCTTCCATTTCGGCACAGAAATAACTTGAGAAAACTTTCGCTAACACAAAACACATGCACACGAAACAAACTGAGAACCAAAGATGTTTGATTTTAATCTCTTTGATGAGAACTTACTCAGTAAGGAGAGGAGGTAGAGAGAAAGGACTCCAGGGTCAGAGATTATGCTTCCTAGTTTTTATTCATACGAAACTGAGAACTTTCTTTGAGAATGTTCTTTTGCTCTGAGTATCAACTCTGGAGAATATTCTCGTCTTTATTCATACAACCCAATATTGCCAGTTTTCCATCCTGCATTTTCCATTATTAGATATGACTTCAACAACCGTTGTACATTCTTTGGAGAAGTTCATAGAAAAGATCTTTTTCTTTCTCCTCTGCTGCTTTGGTGGAATATGAGCATTAATTATACTTTAATTAAAAATCCCTTGTTAATCCTTGGTATCAAGAGTTTTGGACTTTTGTAACTAAACCAAATCATTAATTGTTT
Organism: Schistocerca nitens; assembly: GCF_023898315.1. Taxonomy (NCBI): domain Eukaryota; kingdom Metazoa; phylum Arthropoda; class Insecta; order Orthoptera; family Acrididae; genus Schistocerca; species Schistocerca nitens. Next base: position 364,775,248 of record NC_064621.1, read on the forward strand.
AAGCAGGCTGTATACAATGAATCCTGCATCCAGTTCATGTCTTTCGTCAGAACCACTTTAATGTAAATTTGCTTCTCATCTCTTCGAGCATCATAATTTTCAGTTTTCCATAAAGTTTAAGATATTATTATTATTAACTGTCAGACCATGCTTAGCTTTTCATACTTTATGGAAAAAAATATCATATGCTGGATGTTTGCTGTAAGAGAGAACAGCATTTTTTGAATGTTGCCTATCTATTCAATGTAATTTGATATTTCATCAACCACATGCAACAGAAATGAGTTTTACTTTTTAATGACTGGATTTATTTTCAGGAATATTTAACAGTTTTTGATTTTCTTTAGCATAATAGGATGTGTGTATAGTGTGTCCATTTTCTGTTACAATATAGGGGAAAACTAAAACAATGAAAGTGCACATTATAAATATTACCATAAACATTTACTTTTTTATGTGTACTATTACAACTAATATTATTTACACACACACCCTCAAAATAATTTTATTTCAGTATATATTTTTTGTCTGTGCACTATGTACATATTTATAACATTTTATCAATTATAGCCGTGTAGCTTCATTTTATGTTTTTTACAGTGTCTCACTGTTGTGGTAATATTTGTATGGTATCACATTTTAATGTTTTGGTTTTACCTGTCGCTCTTTTCCACAGCACATACAAGCGTTACATTCAAATATCTAGCATGACACGTTACCAGATTTTTCTTTCACGCTGAGACTATTCTGGTGTTGTCAATGGACTCTAGGTAATAATTTCTTATAAATTACATATGAAAATAATACTTTGGCTGTTCTTTTATTTATTAAGTACGAGAATATTGGTTTGGTAGTTTGTAATGCCTGTTAGTAATAATGATTATAGACGGATATCAATATGATTGATTTATGACAGATACCAGAATCATTGAAATGTTTGAAAATAAAGAAATAGTTTGAGGTATGTACATTGACTTTGATGAAGCTGGAAACTGTTCGCAAAGTTTTGTGACACTCTTTGAATTGCATTTCAATTTTCCTCTGATCTCTCTATCCTTTGCTTTCTTGATGACAACTTTAAAAAATAATAGAAAAGACTGGAGATTACAGTGTGCAGGAAGCAAGCTTTAAAAGTCCATCTACTGTAGAAACACTCTTAATAAGGGAAAAAAAAAAACTCCTATGATAAGTCGGTGCTAGTGTCAGAAAATTTCAGTAAAGCAATGAAGTGTGTTAAAACAAAATAAAAAAAAAACAGATTTTACATAATATAAAAAATATAGTGACTAGAAAACTGTACATTATATAAAACATTTTTCGTTCGAATTAATAACTAAAGGTAAGGTCTTTCCTCTTATAAACACTGACAAAAATTATGGAAAGACAACTTTTTCTAAATTTCCCTAGATATGAGGAGCGGGCAGAGGAGGAGCAGTTATCACCTAGATCAAGAGAATCCTGCCATTAGACAGGAGGAAATTGAACTTTGTTGTAATAAATTTAATTTGGCTAGGGAACTGTTGAATTCTTGTCATTCCTCTCTATTTTGTATGAGAGTAAACTAATTTTCACCATTTTGCGAAAATCTGTTTTTTATTTATTTCCCACCCTCCACATCTGATGTGTAAAGCTCTTCTGTAATTCATTTGTTACATTAAGATAACTCCCATGTTTAGTGCACAAGTGAATATATGTAGGTTGTAACTTACGTAGTGGCAGCAATGCTGTGGAGACACTATGCAATGGGATCTACTATTGTTGCTGATAGCACACATTGTTAACGTACCTACCTTACCTATGAGCAAATGGACTCCCTGTCCCACGTCACCAACGTGCACACAAGCAAGGGAAACACAGTCGCTTGTGAGCGAGCGGTCTAACGTAACGATGTCACTATGTTTTCGAAACAGGAACAACGGAGTTGGATCAAGATTGAATGTGCCAGAGGTTGTACAGTACAACAGTGTCATCAAGTTTTTTCAAGAGGCATACAGGGAATCAGGATTGCCGTACAGAACATTGGCACCTTGGGTAAAAGCCTTCAACGAAGGTCAAAAATTGTGGCAGACATGCATCAGGCAGGTCATTCTAGTGCCTCTGAAGAAGTAGTGCGTGCTGTCGCCACATTAGTGGACAGTGATCGACGCCATACGATTTGTGAGCTCACCCACGAAACCAGATTAGCGCATACGACTACTTCACATCCTGAAGGAACGCGTGAGCATGCAAAAAATTGCATCACGATGGGTTCCGCATGACTTGACAGAAATGCAGAAATAGATGCATTACGGCGCTGCTCAGACGCACTTGGAGCACTATGAGCATGAAGGAGAGGCTTTCTTATGCCATATCGTAACACTGGACGAGACATGAGCCACATCTTACAAGCCAAAACTGAAACACCAATCCAATCATCCGCTGCAAAAGTCGAAAATGGGTCAGAGCCCCGATATGGTGAAAAAGTTGTTATGGTGATTCCCGTGTACAACTGTGATGGTGTTATCCTAACGCATTACGCTCCTCCACGGCAGACAGTCAGTGCACAGTATTACTGTTCGTTTTAGGAGCATCACCTGTGACCAGTTTTGCAAAAGAAGCGGCGACACTTTCTGCGCAACCAATCCACCATTTTGCACGACAATATGTGGGCGCATACAGCACAAGCTGTGGCTGCTCTGTGCGCTCGATGGGACTGGGAAGTACTGTACCATCCACCATATTCCCTGGACTTAAGTCCTTGTGACTTGGATTTGATTCCATTGATGAAGGAACCACTTCGTGGCATTCGCTTCGAAACTGTTCCAGAGATTCGACAGGCAGTAGACCACTCCATTCGCACCATCAACAGTACAGGCTCTTCTAACGGTATACTATGCCTTTCACATCGCTGACAATGGGTTCAACACAACTCTGGTGGCATCTTTGAAGGACAGTAACAAGTGCAAACATGTAACTCTTTTGTATCGGTTGCCACTATTTAAGTTCTAACCCTCGCAATTGTTATGTTGTCAGGGGAGAAATCTGTTTATAGTTGAAACCGACAAAGTTTGTGCATTTGTTTTTATTATTTGTTTTTATTATAAGCTTTCTTTGAAACTCTGTCATAGTGAATCCGAAATTCAGTTGCAGAAAGGGTGGCGGGGAGGAGTGACACATCATAAACCTATTCAGAATTAATATAGCTCCACATGTAAGTTTCCCTGTGTAGGGATACAGAGAAAGAAGAACAATGCTTTTACTGGCTAAGAAAGATGATAATCATCAAGGCCAGAGAAGGTGGAAGAGTCTTCCTTTCTGATTGTGGAAACTACCATAAGTGTCAGCACAGTGCGGAAGACACAAGCTGTCAGCCTGGCTGTGAGTGAATATATTTACTGGCATGGTCAGGACAACTTGAAAAGCAGTAAAACTCTAACAGTAAATCTGTGATGTTGCAGGGAACAGGATACCACAACATTTGTTCTGAATTACAGCTACTGTGGAGAGTACAAAGAATTATTTTGACATTAGTGGTCATTGAACTGGGAAGCCAAAATCCAGTGGCAAAATGTGTGAAGTGACAGGTTGAGATACAGTGAAAGCCTCACTTGTGAAGAAAGGAATGAAACCAAAAATATGGAATACAAGGAGACTATTAAAAGAACTCAAACTTATTACATCCAGTAATAGTGGTGTGATTTAGGACTCTGTGAAAATCATTCACATGCAGATCATGTGCTGGCAGAGCCTGAGTATCTGGTTGATATTGTCATTTAGCAGCACGCTGTCTATGTTGAGGGCTTCTGAGCAGCCCATACATATTAGCTCTTCATAAAATTCATGGGTATCATGTGAATGTCTGGATTGGACATTTGTCGCCTACCCTGGTTGGTTCCCTTATTCCTCACTAAGATTTAATCAAGGGCTCTTCCTCCAGTTTTAGTAGAGCCACATTTTGCAACCTTTTGTAGTGTTCTGAAGAAGACATACATAGATACTACAGTTTCTATGGCTTTGCCCTAGTTCCATGTTTATTATCACAGATTTCCATTAATTGCTGGTTACGTTTCTTCTTACACCAATGTCTGGATAAATACTTAATATCCAAGGCAGTTTATAGAATATGAAAAAAAGAAGGGACATTAGTGAAGAAAAAACTGCATCCAGGAACAAAATTCATATGACATTTTGTCTGAGAAGCAAGAAAACAATAACTGAAGAAGGAAAAAAACAGCAAGAAATTTAAAGTAGGAACTAACAATACAAGCAGAGGAAGAGAGACATAGAATGTTTTCAGTATTTTACAGGGATGCACAGAAAATGTAAATAAGAGTAATGCTAAGAAGTCTCATAATGATGGAGGGAGGGGTGTGTTTCAAACTAGTAATATTTTGAAACTTGAACTGTGCTCCCATTTCTAAGTGAAACTGACAGGAAAGTGATTGGACTTGTGAAAATATTACTTACCGCAGTAACTGAATGTTGTTGTTGTTGTTGTTGTTGCTATTGTCTTCTAAGGTAATAATTTATGTTGATGTCAAAATAAGCATGGTAGTGTAACAGTTTTATTATTCAGTATAGTTTTTAATATTTGTTGCAACAGACTGACTTTTTATAGTCAAAAGACAATAATACCATTTTATTATTATTTATTGTGTAAAATATCATTGTTAAAATAGTGAAAATCTGCCAACAAAATTATGCTGCTCCTTTATTAGTTAGTAGCTGAACAAGTCCCGCTTCTCTTGGTCTTTATTGTCTTCTTTTTTAAGAGAGCATTCCAGATCACTCAAGAACTTTGCTGAAGTTTTGTCTTTGCAGAAGTGATGCATTTAATTCATTTTGTCAATGACAACATGTTTGTGTTTGTTGTGCTCTTTAGTGGTATTATAATGGAATTCTTTACATGCCCAACTGTAATCTCTGTTCTTTTGCTTTGCACTTCTTCTACATTTTTGTTTTGTTCAGGCACTTTCTATTGTTTTCTTTCATGAACTTCTCATTGTAACTCCGCTTAGTTCATTTTGTAATCTTGTTTCGTCAGCTGTTTCTGTCAGCTTGTTGAATGTCTCGCTTGTTCATCTTCTCTAATTTGGTCTCATTGTCCATCTGTTGATTTTTTCTCGGTATATTCATTCTCCTCTGTTTTGAAGTTAAATGTGCTTCTCATTCTGCTTCTGTTTCATTTCTGTGATCTTTTTATGTTTCTTCTTTACAGTTCACCACTAGCAAGATCTTGCCCCCTTTTGTGTCTCAGCTTCCTGCTAAATATTACTATTATTTAACACACTAAAATTCTGCTTAATACACTGTTCACTGCCTTCAGCAGTTTAAGTTCTTTAAAAAGTTTCACTTTTCCTTGATCCACTCTGATTTCCAAAAGTATTCTGAAGCATGTGTCTTGCAGTTTGCTTATATGTACCCTTGTGAGCTGAACGTATCCCCACGACAACATTATAATGGACCATTCGAGAATATTCTAGAATATTGTGGAAAATTCTAGAACATTGAACCTTCTGGAAAACATTCTGGAACACCCTACAACATTATCCAACATTCTGGAAGATTGTTGAACATTCTTTCTGGAATATTATAGAATATTCAGGAACATAGTCATAGCCACTTTAGTACTCGATTCTCAGCTGCTTCATCGACTTCTCATAAGATGTATATTGGTGCAATTCTCTCTTGTGACATCCATATCTTCAAGCCCAACCCCCACAGTTCAAAACTGAAACCTTCTTTATAGAAGGGGGATGGAGGGCTACCATACCTTATAACACCATGAAACTGCGAGGGTTGCGGAGCTATAACGGCATGCACAGACAAACAACGCTTACATTTCTTATCTGGGTGTATGTATTGGACAGTAATAGAGCTTATCTGTGTGTATAGAAAATTGCTTGAAATTTTCACATGAACTCCTGATCTGAATGTGTTTGAATGTTTTGAGTTTGGTACCAATCATCTAAAGCATCAGATTTCAGTACATCAGTCGCTTTAGCTGAAGTCCCTGCAGCACTGTATTGAGAAATTATGTTTTGTATTCTGTATTTTGAGTGTGTTCCTAAAAATTACTGTTTTGGTCCTTTACAGGTTGGTGTACAAATGGTTTTACTTTCTATACAAACTTAGCTATGCTCTCGGAATAATAGGATATGCCATTATGATGGCAACTTTCTTTGGCCTGAATATGGTTTTTGAAGTTAAACCTCATGTGTGGATGGATGTAGGATTAATTTTTGTCTTTTATGGCCTCTATTATGGAGTCTTGGGAAGAGATATTGCTGAAATATGTGCTGACAAAATGGCATCACATATTGGGGTAAGCGACTATAATGCTCATTGTTTTAGTACACATACATGCTTCCACGTACAGTAGAATGTCGATTATCCAGACTTGGCTCAGCTGAATGATACCTTAACGGAACTGTTGCTCAATTCCCACTTGCGTGTGCCACTCTATCCCTCTCCACTGCCACCATCTTGCACCCACCTGCCCACCGTCTCGCACCATGGTCTAAAACCAGTAATAGCAACCTTTTGCACTCCGTTACGATCACTTGTGTCAGCTTTGCCATGTAGAGTAAACTTATGATATAAAATACCTAAACATAAATATATTGTTCTTTCTGTGAGAGATTAATACTAGATTAATAAAAGGTCAGAGGAAGACTAATATGTAACAGTGTAATCTAATGAGGTCAAGTTTGGTGAGTCAACAATTACAGGTATAAAAAGACAAGAGCCAAGCATCACCAATTTTATATCTAAGCTTCATACTACTGATAGAGTGACAAGTCATAAAACTATGAAGTTCATCACAAACGCGGATCTAAATGGTGCTGTTTACAAGCTGTTTACACAATAAAGATTGCAAGGTGTACCTATCTCTGGTATCATTCTATGTGAAAAGGCAGTTTGGTTTAATGAAATTCATGGAGGGCCATTAGATTTTAAAGCAAGCACAGGCTGGTTAAAAAGCTGTAAGTTAAGATGTGGCATTCGCGAGCTTCAAATACAAAGAGATAAATTGAGTACTGATTCCTCAGGAGCATTTTTTTTTCCCCTCTCAAGATAAAACTAAGGGACGTATTGAGGAAAGAGGAGTTTGCTCTGAGAAATGTTTACAATGCTGATGAAACTGGGCTCAGTTGTAAAGCTTTGTCAAGAAAAACCCTTGCTTTACAGTGTGAATTAGCAGCACCTTGTCCTAAAATAAGCAAGGGTCATATTACTGCTTTAGCTTTTACTGAGGATACTGGTAGCCACTGATTGTCTAGGCTCATCATTGATAAAAGTAAGACACCATGTTGTTTCAGACATTTACTATGTTGTGATGCCTGTCGTTTATACCTCACAAAAGAGCATCTGTATAGATAGTATGATTTTCACAGAATAGTTTAGTTTTTATACCCTCTGTAAAAGCTCATCAGTTAAAGAACGGCAAAATAGAAAAAATGTTACTGCTCTTTGACAACACACAAACTCATCCAGAATGTAATATCTGAAACGAAAACTACGAGTTCATGAAAGTGACATTTCTTCCACCTAATGTAACCTCCTTATTACAGCCCATGGATCATGGTATTGTTGAGATTTTCAAATGGTATTGCAGCAAAGAATTATTACATGAGTTATTGTTAGAAAGAGAAGAGGAGAGAGAAGAGAGTGTTAAGAAAACATAAAAGTATTGATTGGAAAGGTACATCCTACATGATCGGAGCAGCAATGGATAGTATAAAGGAACATAATTTGAAGAAGGTTGAAATAAAATTTTTGGTATGATGAAAAGTTCTCAAAGTCTAATTGAAAATGACAAACAGTTTGATACGTCCAAAATGCTCAGGGTGCTAAAAGAACTAAATTGCCACATAAAGTAAACTTGCGATATAAAATACCTAAACATAAATGTATTGTTCTTTCTTTCATGTTGAAGACTGGATGAGTGCCAATGATTAAGGTCCGGTGTACAGATTCATCCAGGATAGCTGTACCAAATCATCCAGGAAAGCAAAATTCTAAATTTCGGCACTAATAAATATGATGCTGCCAGCATCTCATCAAGTAGTGGTCCCGAAAATGATGATGAAAGTATATTGGCTGCTTCTGAAGCATTTACGTGTTTAGATACTGCCCTGTGTTGGTTTGAATCCCAAGATGAAAGTGACCAGTACCAGATATTTGTCCTGAAAAAAAGGTGCTTGCTTGACATGCTGCTCATGAGTGGGTAGGTGTGCTTAGACAGACCAAAACTAATGATTTTTTTCGGTTAGTTTTATACATAGGTACTGAACATGAAAATGCATATGTATTACATGATTTTTGTTTACTAGGCTGTACTAAATAAATTCCTACTGTACATGCCTTTGTAATAATAAGAGAGATTCATATTGTTATAAATATACGAGTATGTAGTTTTTATTGGTAAATAAAAGTATACAGTTCCATTATCTGAAGAAACCACACGTCACCCAGTTAGTTGGGATAAATGACATTCTACTGTAGTTAAAACAATTTCAGTCGTTTTGAAAGTAGACTCATCTAACTGCTTTGTATGAGCTGTCAGTAGTATATAGTCTGGATTTTAAAATGTAGGCAAAAATGTAGACAGTATATTTAAAATTGATTCTCAATATAATAGTTTTCATTAGATCACTTTTTGGAGTCACTATTAAAAAGGAAGCAGTGCTGTTACTATAAAATGAATAATTGAGTCCACGCAGCAAGTTGCAGTCTGCAGATAGGAGGCTGTTTCTTTCTGTTAATTATTTCACTATGGCTTTATCAGTAACTATTCTCATAGTGTTGCTGTTCATTGCTATATCCCAGGAGTTTAACCCCAACAGCATCCATTGGACAAGAACTACCCAGCAGACACAGTCCTTCCTCCATTCTGTTTGGGATAGTAAAAGAAAGATGATGAATAAATAGAAATATTTCAGAATAGTTACTTACATATTTAACAGAAGTCATTGCATCATTTGTTAGGCAGACAATTGGTAAATGTTTGCTAGAAACAAGATACAGAGAAGTAATTTAAATTGGTGAGGGGAAGTGACTCAGCTCCTCTATGAAGCCCAGAGGACTACTTGATGCCATTTTATTTCTGGATTGCTTCTCTACTACATGATTGTTTCTGGAAACTTGAAATTTGATTTTTTTTTCTCTTATGTTACATTATCATTTTTGCCCTCATGGTGTCAGTTTTAGCAACTATTACGTACGTACATACATACCCTTCCTTCATTTGAACGTATTTTATGAATGATACGTCCATTATTTTGTATAAACCATACATATGAAATATTGTCATAGTCTTTTTGACCATCTCCAGTTGCCCAGGTATGGTAGCAATGTATTTGGATTTCCATCTTTGTCTATCCAAGTACAAATCTTCTGTCAACTTGATGCCATTCCACTCATCATTCTTCCAGACCCTGTTTCAGGTGAGTGACCCACCATCTCCTGGTCTCCTGTTTCTCTAGAGTGATCCACCATTTTCATCTCTGGCCTCTTTAGTCTCATGCCATCAGGATCCTTTTCTGGCCATTTTCTCACTATCCTTGTGTTTCAACCTCTTTACATGTCAGAACTATTTCAACCTTGATATTCCTATGCCTTCACATGGCATATGTGTTTGTTTGCAGATCTTTTCATTTCTGATTTTATTTTTATAGGAGGGGAGGGGCATTGACCTCCAGAACTTAATTTCTGCAACCTAGAGTCTATGATTGTCCTCTTCTGTTAAAGTGAAGGTTTCAAGACATATATAGTAATTGGTTGCAATAACAGACTGACAATTGGTTCGCTTGACTCGGAAGGGAATTTGGTTGTCCTGAACTTAGTGGTAAAAGTTAGCTCCTGTATGAATTTTATTGGTGATTTCCACGAAAGACTTTGTGTCTCAAGTTAAGATACTACAAAGGTTCTGAAAGTGGTCAGTATTTTCTAGCTTTTCTCCATCCAGATCAATAGTCACATATAATCCTTGTCTGCCAATTGGTATTGCAACTATCTCAGTATGGCTGATTTTTAGAGCAGATTTTGTCAATTTGTGGGTCCCCATGTTTAATTTCTGTTCCAATATGAAAAGATAAAGTATTGATTTCCTTATAAGCTTTATCTTTCAGTCTCTTCATTACTTTATCCAACAACAAATAGGACCAGTGGCAATGCACTGGCTTGTTGCTCTTCTTTACTCATAAAGCTGACAGAATAACATTCTGCTATCTGGAAGCAGCTAAGGGATAGGTTGTACAACAATTTTACTATGGAAATTAGATAGTCTGGTACATGCAATTGTACCAGACATTCCCATAATTTGTCTCTTCGGATGCTGTCAAAGGGCTTTCCTAAATCTAGTGAGACTAAGGTGATATATCTTCTTTTCTCAAAATAATTTTCTGTTATTATTCCAAAAGCATGAAATAGTAACATAACAGCATGAAATCATAAAATAAAAATTAAAAAAGTAATTAGGACTTTTTTAATGCTAAGAAATTGTAGCAACAGAACCAGTACAGAATAGCACTTAAGATATTTTAAGATAAACTCACTCTTTTCTTAGGAAGGAATTTGCTGCCAAGTTAGCTGTCATTTTAACCATAATATGCTGTAGATTGCTCAAACCAAAAATTGTGTCCAGGTGTTGGAAGGAAGCACAGGTCACACCTGTCTACAAGATGGGCAGCAGAAGTGATCCACAAAACTACTGCCCAGTTCATTGATGTCCATCGGTTGTAGAATCCTAGAACATATGAACTCAAATATAATGTGGTATCTCAAACAGATTGTCGTTGTCCATGTCAACCAACATGGAATCTGAAAACATCAGTCGTGCAGTGCCCGACTCTCACTTTTCTCATGTGACAACCTGAAAGCCATGGAGCAAGGCACACAGGTTGATGCTGAATTTTTCAACTTTCAGAAAGCATTTCACTCAGCATGATAACAAGGAGTATCAAACAAAATTTCTAACTGGATTGAGCTTTCCTTGGAATGACAAGGAGTCAACAGAAGTAGAGGTAGCTTTAGGCATGTTCCAGGGAAGTGTGTTGGGACTCTTGATGTGCATGTTATATATTAATGACCTGCAGACGATATTAATAGTAACCTCAAACCTTCTACTGGTGATCCAGTTATCTCTAATGAAGTATTAGGTTGGTGGCCAAGTTCTTAGCATTTTTCCACAAGTTTAATAAACACAACAGACACACATAACAGAGACTTCAGTCATCAATAAAGTATTATCCCTCATGATTTACAACAGTCTGTCAATGCTGGGATAGCTATTTGATTCAGAAAATGTAGAAATCATGGGGTTTTGAGGTGAGGAACTCATCAAGCCATGTTCAGAGAGCATTTTCGCCAGGAAAGGAAATTCCTTGAAGGATGTTTGAAAGAGAGCGGAATGGATGAAAATCTGAGGGCACAAGATCAGGTGAATGTGGAATGATATCCCAACCCAGCTCCTGTATAGTGCCCTTTGTGAGTCTAGCGGAATGTGGGCAGGTGTTATTGTTCAGTAGCATCACCTAATGCAGTCTTCCTGGTCAGTGTTCTTGGATTGTGTCTGCAAGAAGTCTTAGTCGGTGACAATAAATGTCAGCAGTGATGGATACACCTTGGGGAAGCAGTTCACAGTACGCCACACCTTCACTATACCACTAGATGCATAACATTATCTTTGGTGGATGTTCACAGGTCTTAGTACAGGGAGTTGCTGCTTTGTTTGGACTCAACCACTCATTTATTTTTGTTACGTTAGCACCATTTCCCTTCACCAGTAACAAAACAAGGTACGAATAGCCGATGTTGTTCACAAGCCTGTTGATGATGAGCAAGCAGAGATGGGCATATGATCATTTGCTGATAATTGTGATTTTGTCCTAGAGCATGTGGTACCCATACATCTGATTTTTGAACCTTCCCCATTGCATGCAAATCTTACACAATGGTGAAATGATCACAGTTCAACACATTTTTCTCTTCTCGAGTACACTGACTTGAATCATTGTGAATTAATGCGTATAAACTATCTTCATCAAACCCCGAAGGTCTTTCTGAACATGGAGAGTCACTAATGTCAAAACAATCACCCTTAAAATGAGAAAGCCATTTTCCTGCCGTGCTCTGTCCAAAGGCATTATTCCCATACAGGGCGCAAATGTTTCCTGCTGCCTCTGGCAATGTCATCCCTCTATTGACCTTCCTTTTCTAGCACTCATAGCGCCACTCACTATTTTTGTATGACAATATCTATACTCAAATAACAGTAAACAACAAATAAAAAATGACAGTTGATAAGTAAACCCCTAGCAACCAGAATACCAACAAGCAGAACAATAACAGTACACCCTTACGCACTGACCTAATACTATCAAAGCTGCATCAATATAAAGTGACATGATGATAAGATTTCATAGTAGAACAAAGACTAACAACTTGCCAAATGATCAGAAATGTAAAAATTTTGTTCTTCACAAAATGAAACAAACATAGTACCCCATGACCAAAACGTCATTGAGGCATAATTGAGATTGGCCAACTCATACAAATATCTGCATGTAACTATTTGTAGGGACATGAAATGGAATGATCACACAAGATCAGCTGTAGGTAAATCAGGGTGTAAGTGCCTCTCATAATGTATTGTTTCTATTATTGTATGACAGCATTTCTTATACCTGTACCTGTACGTGGTGCATTAAAATGCTGCATTTATATATTTACTGATGTGCAACCAGAGCAACACCTAGTTTATATCAGTCACCCACCTTTTGACAGTATGTAGGCTGCAACAATTCACTGTCAACACTGCAACAGATTGTAACTCAAAGTGTTGGCTACTTAGCCAGCAAGGTAGGTCCTGCAATGAAAATAACTAATTGCTCTTTATGGTTGATAACTGTTGATCATACGTGTGTAGCCAGAACTACTTCTTGATTGTTGATTATTGTACGAGTAAGTTCTAAATACTTTTATGACATACTACTGCAACGAAGTTTATAAATGTTGATGTTGTATTGTTGGTGAACACACTTACACACAAGGAGCACAGATCACTTTAGCACTCTTACTGAAGTTTCTATGTGATACAGTCACAAATACCTTGATAATAATTCATGTTCGCATGTACGTAACACTGTCAGCTAATAACACTTTCCATTCTTTAGCGAATACAATGTGCCTCTACAAAAATACTTTCATCTGATTCTTCTCAATATTGAAACCACATTACAATAAACATTAGTAGAGCTGTTACCACTTTCTGTATAATCCAATTTATTTTATGATACAAATACTGTTGAGTTACATGTGTTACAATTCATTCCGATTGTTTCTTGTCCATACTGGTGACTGTGACCAACTGTGGCAGTAGTGCCTTAAATCAAATTACAAGTGCAGGTGTGCTAAATAAATGTACAAATATAGCATGAGGTGGGATGACAGTTTGCTGATATGGGTCAGCTATATACAGGGAAAATACGGTCAATCTACAAAGGAAATTGCTTACAAAACATTTGGATGTCCCAGCTTTTAAAATTGCCAGACATATTGAACATGTTCAAAAAAGAGCAGCATGAATAATTGTTAGACTTGGGGGGGGGGGGGGGGAAGTGTTACGGAAATGCTGAAAAACCTGAATAGACCATTGCTTGAAGAAAGCTGCCAATTTTCCTGTAAAAGCCTTCTCCCAAAATTCAAGAACTAGTCTAGGAATAACCCCCTCCCCCCATGTATCACTCCCACAGGAAGAATTTAGCAATATTATGAAAAGGAAAGTTGCCAGTTGCCACTGCGAAGACGCAGAGTCGCAGATATGCACAACAAAAAGACTGTCACAAATAAAGCTTTTGGCCAGTAAGGCTTTCGTCAAAAATAGACCACACACACACACACACACACGTAAACGTAAACACAACTCACACTCAGATGACTGCAGTCTCAGGCAACTGATGCCACACTGCAAAGGGAGACAATTTTAGGTCAGATACTGTACACACAAAGGGCTTTAAGCAGTCGTTCTTACTACACTCCATATGTGAAGAAACTTTTTAACGTGTGATACAATGCTAAGTACTCTCTGCCATGCATGAAAAGTGGTTTCAGTATTTTCACGTCGGTACATAAATTAAGCATTCTGATATGAAATGGTACAGAGATATATATATGTAATTTCTTTCTACTGATGCTATCTCAGTAACTAGAATAAATGAGCATTGCACTGATAAAAAATATAAAAATCATTATTGGTTTAATTATGAATGTTTCTTACTGTTTCAGCAACTATCTTACCATTGTAACTGTAAATTTTCAAAGTATTTGTAAGAAAACTCTTGAACAAACTGCTTTCCAGGAAAGTTGTGCGCTCAGAATTATTCTCAGAACCGGGAGCTGGCTGAAACGAAGTAGAAAACTCCAGAATATTTAGTGAGACATGGAACATATGACAGAAAGGCATATTAAGTGTCATAGTTGGGGGAGTGTTTATTGCTGTCAACAAAAATATTGTGTCTATCGAGGTCGAAATTGAGTCTCTCTGTGAAATCTGGACACAAATAGCAGAACTAGGTGGACTCAAGTTAATTATCGGATGGTTGTACCGACCACCTGATTCCACTGTAACAGATGTAGAATCATTCAAGGGAAGTCAACACTCAGATGCACAGACATACCCAGATCGTGCCGTATTAGTTGGAGGCGACTTTAATCGAACGAGTATAGACTGGGCCTTCTGTGGATTCACTGCAGGTGGTACGGACAGTCTTATGAAGTACTTTTGAACACACTTTCCAAAAACTGCCTTGAACAACTAGTTAGACAAACGACACACAGCAGAAAATTTTTAGGCCTAGTAGCTACAAACAGGCCTGACGTTATTAACAGTGTTAGTATAGAGACACTGATTACTGATCACGATGTCATCATAGTGACTATGGTTACCAAAGTTAATAAATCCATCAGGAAGACAGGAGAGTATTTATGCTAAAAAAAAGAAAAAGCAAGTAAGTAGTTTTTAGCATCTTATTTAGACAATGGATGGGCTTAGCTTCAATGTGACGACCATAGAGGAATTACAGACAAAGTTTAAACTAATTGTAAATCACACTCTGGAGACGTGTGTTCCAAGTAAGTACAGTAAGGATAGAAAGAATCGTGTGTGGTTTAATAGTCAGAAAATGCTATTTTTTTAAGAAAGCACAAATATTGACAGACAAAAGTTGTCAAAACTCATGTGTCCTTCAGAAGATCAATACACGAAGCATACACCAGCTTCCACCATCATACCTTAGCAAGAGATCTTGCAGAGAATCTGAGAAAATTCTGGTCATGGGTAAAATCAGTAAGAAAGCTGAAACCTTCTGTCCAGTCACTCATCGACCAGTCTAGGGTGAGAATAGAAGACACCAAAAGGAAAGATGAAGTTTTAAATTTCACCTTTAAAAAATCGTTCGAGCAAGAGGATAATACAATCATGTGACTGTCATACAGATTCCCGCAATGCGACATAGAAATAGGCATCCATGGCATAGAGAAACAACTGAAAGAGTTGAAAACAAGTAAGTAGCCAGGTCCAGATGGAATCTCAGTTCTGTTGTACAGAGAGTACTCTGTGGCATTGGCCCCTTACTTTGCATCCATTTATTATGAATCTCTCACCCAATGAAAAGACCCAACTGATTGGAAAAAAATGCAGCTGACTCTTGTGTATAAGAAGGGTAAAGAAAGAAATTGGCCAACATAATTACAAACTAATGTCCTTAACATCGGTTTGCTGCAGAATTCTTGAACACATTGAGTTCTGATGTAATAAATTTTCTTGAGAGAGTATAATGTTATGCCATTTCAGTATCTGCTGAAGCGTAAAAGAATTTGTTGCTGTTTGTGACAACAGCTAATACTACAAGTAGTTCATCAGGCAGAAGATTTTTATTTTTTATTTTATTTACACATCAAGTTCCATAGGATCAAATTGAGGAGCAAATCTCCAAGGTAATGGAACATGTCGGTACATGAAATTACAACATAAAAGTAATAACAGATAAAAATGAAATGTTTAGGAACTGGAAAAAAGTCAATCCATAAGTTTAAGTAAATGCAATCAACAATACAAAAAGAATCAGGTTAATTTTTCAAGGAACTCCTCAGCAGGATAGGAGGAGTGACCTATGAGGAAGCTCTTCAGTTTCAATTTGAAATCATGTGGATTACTGCTAAGATTTTTGTATTTGAGCGGTAGCTTATTGAAAATGGGTGCAGCAGTATCCTGCACACCTTTCTGTGCAAGAGTTATGGAAGTCTGTTCCAAATGCAGGTTTGATTTCTGCCGAGTATTAACTGAGTGAAAGCTGCTTCTACTTGGGAATAAGCTAATATTGTTAACAAGAAATGACAGTGAGGAATATCAATATTTAGGGGCCAATGTCAAAATATCCAGACTTGTGAATAGGGGTCGACAAGAGATTCATGAACTTGCACCACTTATTGTCCGAACCACCCATTTCTGAGCCAAAAATATCCTTTTAGAATGGGAGGAGCTACCACAAAATATAATACCATATGACATAAGTGGTGAAAATAACCAAAGTAGACTAATTTTTGTGTCAAACGATCACTCACTTCAGATACAATTCAAATAGTAAAAATGGCAGCATTAAGTCTTTGAACAAGGCCCTCGATGTGGGCTTTCCACATTTTACCATCCATCTGAACACCTAGAAATTTGAACTGCTCAGTTTCACTAATCATATACCCATTCTGTGAAAGCAAAACGTCAGGTTTTGTTGAATCGTGTGTTAGAAACCGTAAAAACTGAGTCCTACTGTGATTTAGTGTTAGTTTATTTTCTACAAGCCATGAACGTAGGTCATGAACTGCACTATTTGAAATCCGACCATTGTTGCACACAACATCCTTTACGACCAAGCTAGTGTCATCAGCGAACAGAAATATTTTAGAATTGCCTGTAATACTACAGGGCAAATCATTTATATAAGTAAGAAACAGGAGGGGCCCCAACACTGATTCCTGTGGCACCCCCCACTTGACTGTACCCCACATCACAGCCATTCTCAGCATTGTGAATAATGACCTTTTGCTGTCTGTTGCTAAAGTAAGAGGTGAACCAGTTGTGAGCTACTCCCCTATTCTGTAATGGTCCAACTTCTAGAACAATATTTTGTTATCAACACAATCAAACACAGTAGTTAAATCAAAAAATATGCCTAGCATTCAAAACTTTTTCCCCCATCCAGTACCTTACAGAGAAAAGAAAATACAGCATTTTCAGTTGTGAAATGACTTCTAAAGCTGAACTGTACATTTGGTAGCAAATTGTGTGATATAAAATGATCAATTATCCTTACATACCCAGTCTTTTCAATAACTAAAAGCAAACACTGATGCCATAGAAATAGGTCAGGAAACTGACCATTCCTAAAGGAAAAATTACAAATATGGCTAATACAAATATGGCTAATACAAATACAGGGCTAACATGTGCAGCACAGTACTTTAATATTCTGCTAGGCACTCCATCATATCCATGAGTGTCCTTAGACTTCAGTGATTTGATTATTGGCTCAATCTCCCCTTTGCCTGTATCACAGAGGAGTATTTCAGACATCAGTCTTGGAAAGGCATTTGCCAAGAAAGTTATATGAATTCCTGTAAAAACTAAATTTTTGTTTAATTCACCAGCAATGCTCAGGAAATGATTGTTAAATACTGTACATATATCTGATTTATCAGTAACAGAAATATTTTTACTGCGAACTGACTTTATATCGTCAACCTTGTGCTGCTGACCAGACACTTCCTTCACAACTGACCCTGTGGTTTTAATTTTATCCTGTGAATTAGCTATTCTATTTGCATACCACACACTCTTTGCCTTCCTAATAACATTTTTAAGCACCTTACAATACCGTTTGTAATAGACTACTGTAGCTTGATTGTCACTACTTCTAACATTTTGATATAATTCCCACTTTGTTCTACATGATACCCTTATCCCACTAGTCAGCCACCCGGGCTGCCTATTATTGCTAGTACCCTGTTTAGAATATTGTAATGGAAAGCAACTCTCAAAGAGCACGAGGAAAGCATTATATTTATCATCTTTGTTATCGGCACTATAAACAACCTGCTACTCTTCTTCCTTGACAAGGTTTAAAAAACACTCTATTGCTGTTGAGATTTACTTTCCTACATAGTTTGTAATAATATGTGACATTTGTTCGACTACAAAAGCCTTTTAGTGTTAAAATTTGTGCATCATGGTCTGGAACGCCATTCACCCTTTTACTAACAGAACGCCCATCTAGTAATGAAGAATGAATGAAAGTAATGTTTATGGCTGTGCTAGTCGTCCCCTGCACCCTAGTTGGAAAAAACACAATCTGCATCAGATATAGGAATTAAGGAGATCTACCAACATTCTTTTTCTTGCACCATCATATACAAAATTTATATTGAAGTCACACCAGATTACTAATTTCTGGTACTTCCTACAAAGTGAATCAAGAACCGTCGCTAGCTTGAGCAGAAATGCTCTGAACTCAGAGTTATGGGACATTTAAACAACAACAATTAGAAGTTTAGTTTTACTAAATTCAACTGCCCCTGCCCAACATTCAAATATCTGTTCAGCACAGTTTCGTGATACGACTATCGACTCAAATGGAATACTGTTTTTTACGTACATAGCCACTCTCCCACCCCACAAGGAACTCCTTGGAAAACAGCCAGCTAAACTGTATCCTGGTAAAGGAAGCCTCTGAATTTTCAAATTATTTAAGTGGTGCTCCGATAATCTATAAGCAATTCACTAATTTTATCTCTATCCAGCTGCAGGTGGTGGCACATGTCGGCACTAATGACGTGTGTCGCTTTGGATCTGAGGAAATTCTCTCTGGATTCCAGCGGCTATCTGATTTGGTGAAGGCTGCCGGTCATGCTTACGAGATGAAGGCAGAGCTCACCATCTGCAGCATCATTGACAGAACCGACTGCGGACCTTTGGTGCAGAGCCGGGTGGAGGGTCTGAATCAGAGGCTCAGACGGTTTTGCGACCATGTTGGCTGCAGATTCCTTGACTTGCGCCATAGGGTGATGGGGTTTCGGGTTCCGCTGAATAGGTCAGGAGTTCACTATACTCAGCTGGCGGCTACACCGGTAGCGGAGGCTGTGTGGCGTGGACTGGGCGGCTTTTTAGGTTAGAAGGCCTCGGGAAAGTACGGGGTGGGCTGCAATCTCAAAGGGTGCATGGCAAATACAGGACGTGCTTGGATCAAGGAACAGTCGGAATTGTAGTTGTAAATTGTTGTAGTTGTGCTGGGAAAGTCCCTGAGCTTCAAGCGCTAATAGAAAGCACAGAAGCTGAAATCGTTATAGGTACAGAAAGCTGGCTAAAGCCTGAAATCAGTTCTGCAGAAATTGTTACGAAGTCTCAGATGGTGCTCAGGAAAGATAGATTAGGCAGAATTGGTGGTGGAGTGTTTATGTCTGTCAGTAGTGGTTTATCTTGTAGTGAAATCGAAGTAGATACTCCGTGCGAATTGGTATGGGTGAAGGTTACACTTAACAGCCGAACTAAGTTAATAATTGGCTCCTTCTAGCGACCCCCAGACTCCAATGATATAGTTGCTGAACAGTTCAGAGAAAATTTGAGTCTCGTAACAAATAAATATCCCACTCATACGGCTATAGTTGGTGGGAACTTCAACCTTCCCTCGATATGTTGGCAAAAATACTTGTTCAAAACCGGTGGTTGGCAGAAAACATCTTCTGAGATTGTCCTAAATGCTTTCTCCGAAAATTATTTCGAGCAGTTAGTCCACGAACCCACTCGAATTTTAAATGGTTGCGAAAACACACTTGACCTCTTAGCCACAAACAATCCAGAGCTAATAGAGAGCATCATGACTGATACAGGGATTAGTGATAACAAGGTCGTTGTAGCTAGGCTCAATACCATTTCTTCCAAATCCACCAGAAACAAACGCAAAATAATTTTATTTAAAAAAGCGGATAAAGTGTCACTAGAAGCCTTCCTAAGAGACAATCTCCATTCCTTCCGAACTGGCTATGCAAATGTAGACGAGATGTGGCTCAAATTCAAAGACATAGTAGCAACAGCAATTGAGATATTCATACCTCATAAATTGGTAAGAGATGGAACTGATCCCCCATGGTACACAAAACAGGTCCGAACGCTGTTGCAGAGGCAACCGAAAAAGCATGCGAAGTTCAGAAGAACGCGAAATCCCGAAGATTGGCTAAAATTTACAGATGCGCGAAATTTGGCACGGACTTCAATGCAAGATGCCTTTAATAGGTTCCACAATGAAACATTGTCTCGAAATTTGGTAGAAAATCTGAAGAAATTCTGATCGTATGTAAAGTACACAAGCGGCAAGACGCAGTCAATACCCTCGCTGCGCAGTGCTGATGGTACTGTTACAAACGACTGTGCCGCTAAAGTGGAGTTATTGAACGCAGTTTTCTGAAATTCTTTCACCAGGGAAGACGAATGGAATATTCCAGAATTTGAAACACGAACCGCTGCTAGCATGAGTTTCTTAGAAGTAGATACCTTAGGGGTTGCGAAGCAACTCAAATCGCTTGATACGGGCAAGTCTTCAGGTCCAGATTGTATACCGATTAGGTTCCTTTCAGATTATGCTGATACAATAGCTCCTTTTTTAGCAATCATTTACAACCGCTCGCTCACCGATAGATCTGTACCTACAGATTCAAAAACTGCGCAGGTCGCACCATTGTTTAAGAAGGGTAGTAGGAGTAATCCGTCGAACTACAGACCTATATCATTGACATCGGTTTGCAGTAGGGTTTTGGAGCATATACTGTATTCAAACCTTATGAATCACCTCGAAGGGAACGATCTATTGATACGTAATCAGCATGGTTTCACAAAACATCTTCTTTTGCAACGGAGCTAGCTTTTTATTCGCACGAAGTAATGGCCACTATCAACAGGGGATCTCAAGTTGATTCCGTATTTCTAGATTTCCGGAAAGCTTTTGACACCGTTCCTCACAAGCGACTTCTAATCAAGCTGCGGGCCTATGGGGTATCGTCTCAGTTGTGCGACTGGATTCATGATTTCCTGTCAGGAAGGTCGCAGTTCGTAGAAATAGACGGCAAATCATCGAGTAAAACTGAAGTGATATCAGGTGTTCCCCAGGGAAGTGTCCTGGGACCTCTGCTGTTCCTGATCTATATAAATAACCTGGGTGACAATCTGAGCAATTCTCTTAGGTTGTTCGCAGATGATGCTGTAATTTACCGTGTAGTAAGGTCATCCGAAGACCAGTATCAGTTGCAAAGCGATTTAGAAAAGATTGCTGTTTGGTGTGGCAGGTGGCAGTTGATGCTAAATAACGAAAAGTGTGAGGTGATCCACATGAGTTCCAAAAGAAATCCATTGGAATTCGATTACTCGATAAATGGTACAATTCTCAAGGCTGTCAATTCAACTAAGTACCTGGGTGTTAAAATTATGAACAATGTCAGTTGGAAAGACCATAAGATAATATTGTGGGGAAGACGAGCCAAAGGTTGCGTTTCATTGGCAGGACACTTAGAAGATGCAACAAGTCCACTAAAGAGACAGCTTACACTACATTCGTTCGTCCTCTGTTAGAATATTGCTGCACGGTGTGGGATCCTTACCAGGTGGGATTGACGGAGGACATTGATAGGGTGCAAAAAAGGGCAGCTCGTTTTGTATTATCACATAATAGGGGAGAGAGTGTGGCATATATGATGCGCGAGTTGGGATGGAAGTCATTAAAGCAAAGACTTTTTCGTCACGGCGAGATCTATTTATGAAATTTCAGTCACCAACTTTCTCTTCTGAATGCGAAAATATTTTGTTGAGCCCAACCTACATAGGTAGGAATGATCATCAAAATAAAATAAGAGAAATCAGAGCTCGGACAGAAAGGTTTAGGTGTTCGTTTTTCCCGCGCACTGTTCGGGAGTGGAATGGTAGAGAGATAGTATGATTGTGGTTCGATAAACTCTGCCAAGCACTTAAATGTGAATTGCAGAGTAATCATGTAGACGTAGATGTAATACCTCTTATGTTTTGGTGAAATATTGTCACGTAGAGGAAGGTGTAAGTAGATGAATGTCGAACACTAACTTCACTTACGAAGGTTTATTCTGCACTTGCACATACAAGAGTGCGGAGCGAACTGCCTCCGCCCAGAACACATACGGTATATATACAGCTACAGAACATTCCAGTACAATGATTCTTGCCATTTGTGGATACTTCTAGAATGTACTCGAACCAAGAATAGAAATTAAAATATTTCAGTTCATGTGAGTTTTGAACTCACGACCCTCCATGCAACAATCTAGTATCATAACCACTACACTATGGCAACTGTGCTACTCGGCTTCTTCTGCAACATTGCTTCCTCCTTAACAGAACAGCGTCTCGGTGTTTTGTCCTCCTAGTCCAGGAACGAGTCATCTGACCTGCATTCTCAGACTCCCGACGACTGATGTTTGCCCTGGCGGTTATCTTCTTAGAACTTCCCTTGCCGCTACGTTCTTCGTTACCTTTCCGCTTGTTGCCTGTCACTGGAGCTTCGAATTTACCCTGGGTTGCAGGATCCTTATAGGGCTTCATTCGAAGGACGTGGACCATACCTCTGATCTTTCGTCGTCTTGTGTCAGAGTCGAAATCTTCACCTTCATAAGTAACATCAGACAACTGTCTTACAACCTTATAAGGTCCAAAGTAGCGCCTGAGGAGCTTCTCAGAGAGACCAACCTTCCGAACAGGAGTGAAGATCCAGACGAGGTCACCAGGCTGGTAGACAACAGGGCAGTGGCTCACGTCATACCGTCATACCTTAACCGATGGTTTTCTTGAGCCTGCAGTGTGCGTGTTCAAGCTAACTGCCAAGCTTCCTCAGCTCTGGTTAACACCTGACTGATGTAGTCGTCGTCCACATCATCAGCATGTAATAGAAACACAGTGTCCATCGTCACCATGCCAGTCTACAATGTTAAAATCACTGTTCTTAAAGTGTTGAAACCACTCACCACATGTTCTTTCACTAATAGCATCGTTACCATACATACTTGAGAGCATTCAATGAGACTCAGCCGCTGTTTTCATCATATTGAAACAAAGCAGTAACAGCTCCCCCAAATGATGAGAATTAGGCTCATAAACTGACCTTTCTAATCAAGAACAACTTTATGGTGCAGACACAAATCGACTAATGTTTGAATGAGGTTCTGTTGACCGAGGTCCAAGCTAACTGCCTGACATCTGCAATCTGTTTCTTTCGACCGCTACTTACCGTTGTCGCCACCTACTGGCAAACAGTGGAAGCAAAGTTGTACACCTTGTACAAATCACCATCATCACTAACAACTTCGAAAACATCATCTTTATACACATCACAAATATCATTAAAAGCATCATTAATATCAACAACTTTACCCCCTCTTAAGTACATGACTTGCCTTCTCATCACAGTTTATATCAGCTAACACAATTTCATAAATATCCTTAAATTTACATCATTAAATAAATTCTTAAGACCATATTCATCACATTGAGTATTTTCAGAGGTATCATTATTCAAAACTTCACGACTACTTTGTGTCTTATTAAATAAATTTGTCAAGATGTCTGCACCTAGTTCATTGTGTACATCTGGTTTACAAGCTTTTATCTCTGGTTATATTACGTAAAATTTCCTCCAACAACTCTGTTGAAGTTCATTTTATTTCCCTGGTATGACCTGTCATCCTTATTATAAGATTTTCCCCCTAAGATTACCTCTACCTCTTCTACTTGTATTAGCCATGTTTCTAGTTACATCAAAACTCGTCTCAGACCAACAGACTCCCTGTGAAGGGGAAGCCAGTTTCCCTTATTGTTTCTTCTGTTCTCGAGTTGTCTGTTATCATGCCTCCTTTTGTTACCATACTCTTGTCTGTTTCCTGCCTCTCGTTCTCTCTCATTAGATCATTTCCTATCCTGTCTTTGGTCACATCTTCTATAGTTATCTCTAGGTGTCTCCCCCCTTGGATATATTCTCCTGTCCCTGTCATTATAATGATGATTATAGTTGTCTCTTCTTCCATTTCTGGCATCATTGTGGTTGCTTGGCCACCCCCATTATGATTGTGCCTAGGTTCCCTTTTCTCTTCTCTCTGTGTATCATTCCATTCTCAGGACACATTCAGTTTGCCAACATACCTATGAAATTGCTCTATAGAATTATCCAGTCCATAAACTAGACCCCCATTGAACTTTTTTTGTAAATGACTTTTTTTAAATGTTCACCTGTTTTAAATCATCTAGAGGTTAGACCAAAGTAATTTCTTTTCGCAGAAGGTCTTCATACTATCATTGCATTCCCTAAAACATGGACCATTTTAAAAATGTTGTCTTGATTTTTGTCTGTTTTGTCTCAGACTAGAATTTGTCAGAAAGTCATATCTGTTTGGATGTGTTGATTTGCCCAGGAAAGTGCTTCTCTGTCCAGAAATTTTTTGACAAACTTTTGTCAGACATGGTATTGTTAAAGTTATCTTTACATTGAAATAAAATCCACAATATGAATCTTGTTCTCACTAGGGAAATTTTTATGTCGATGTTGTTCCAGCCACTACTGTTATTGAAACAACAGTCTGTGGTAATCAGACTCTCGTCAGTTTCATTAACTTTCTTTTAGACCTGACTGACTTCAGTTACACATGTATCAACGCTACTCTTTACAGTTAAAATCTCAGAATTGTAATGTTTTTCAGACTCAACTAATTGTAAATTTCTTCTCCTTTTTTATTTTATCATAAAAATTTTTGTTATCTTTATCTTGCGTGTCAACTTCAGCTGAAGGATTATGTGTAAACTGAAGATTGGGGGGGGGGGGATTACTGTTGTCAACTGCATTGGGACATTACTCAAAATCATCAGCGATGAACGAAACTGCGTACCGGACCAGGATTCGAACCCAGGATCTCCTGCTTACTAGGCAGGTGCATTAACCACAGCACCATCTGGGACACAGTGTTGTGCAACTGCGTGGACTACCTCAGCAGACCTAACGGCCAATCCACATTCCCCCACCCCCACCCGAGTGCCACCTATCCGCAGTTCCTGTCCATTTCCTCCATGCTCGCTACTCTGAGATTTCCACTGGAGGTCGTACGTAATTATTCATCCACACTGAAGAAGGTGTATGCATTGCCCATCTAGATGAATTAATTGTATGAATGTTTGAAAGGACAGACACCACATGTTAGTATAAAAGGTCTTTATTAACTTCCTCCAACTTTTGTTACTCAAATTTAATCTAGTGTCAAACTTCTGGTTTTCATTATCAAAATATTTCTCAGATGCAATTAATTCTTGTTCTACATTCTCAATATATTTGGTGCTATTGGTTGTAGCTATTTTGGCAGTATTTAATTCCTTCCTAAAATCTTTAAGGTCCTCATTCTGGTGCTCTAAAGTTAGCTTTAATTTGTCAAGCTTCTGACCCTGAAGCTTTTGACCCTGCTGATCACTTTTTGACACTGTTTGGTGGCTGACTCAATAAGTTTGGCTATCATATCTTATTTCCACCCTTAGTTACTTCCACGTTAGTGAACCCATGAAAAGGAGAGCAAACACTACTTGTATCACTCCTCACATCCCCTTATTCTGATTGATTATCAGTTAAATTGACTATGTTTTCTGTCTTATCTTCGTCTCCCTCCCTATTTCAGTTTTCACTATTTACACCGTCACACAAGTTAATTTTCTATCACTCAAAATACACAAATATAAAATAGTTTTCCTATTCACTCTTTTTTCAAACGACCTACCTTATTGCATTTGCACCTTTTTTGGCATTAAAAAAATGTGTTTCCAAATACCTTCTGTTTTACGAGGTGTGGAAACTACGGCGTGCAGATCAGATTACAGGTTGACTGCGGTAACTAGGTTGTGTGTAGCCATCCGTTGGCAGCTTCCACACAGATGTTGTCATCAATTTCTCGTGGATATTGCATGCCTTTCCTTTTTGTGAGCATCCTCAGTGCACCTGAAACTTGAAATTAATATCTGTACTGCAATCTGGCTTATTTCGAAGCCCAGCTCCTCCACCACTTTGTAATGTTACACTGTTTCTGTATCTGCTGAAGTGTAAAAGAATTTGTCGCTGTCTGTGACAACAGCTAATATTGCAAGTAGTTCATCACACGGGGGTGTAAATGCAGTGAAGTGCAAATACTTCTTGTCTTCTTTTCTTCTTTCCTGCAACAGTTGATTCTTGTAGATAATCTGGAGTTCTTCCGATCTGCAGACCTTATGTGTGATATGTATAGTAATCAAGTTTACGTATGCACCATTTTAAATAATACTGTTTATTATCACATTGTTGGGACTGATGACAAGAATAGATTTTGCCTCAAAATCTGATGGAAGACTGACCTGCTGGCTTCAAAACTCTGCCAGTACTTAATAGTAAACACTACGATGGGTTAATAATTGTAAACAGACTTTAAATGAGTTACAATTAAAAGTTTTACATTGAGTTGACAATTCAGATGGCAAAATGCTTGTAATTTACTAATTTACAAAAAATTTTAAATACAAAGGTCACAGCAGTTTTTATGTTTTCCTAGTGAAATACGAGATCTTCAATTTAATAACAGTTCAGTTACTTCTTTCTTTACTTATGGTAAAACTAGTTAATAAAAAAGAATTCCTTCCATATATTGAGATAGACAAAATTAAATACATTATTGTTTGATATAGGCAAAAATTGTGTATCTGGATTTATTGTCTGAAAGTTAGATTAGTTTATATTTCTTAATGATGTCTTCACTGTGAATTGTTCAATTTTAATGTATTAACTTGTTTCTGTACCTTTGAACACATGAGAAGTTTAAGAACATTTAATAGAACTACATTTGGGTTAATATTATATTGATATAAGACTGCTGTAACATTTGATAAATCACATTGCATCACTCATTGTTTATGATTATGTTGTTGTGACCTATGAAAGAGCAGGTAATCTTATTTATTCCTACCCGTATCATCAGTACATTTCAATATATACGATATTATTAGATACGAGGGTTGGAACTTTAATAGTGGCAACTATTTATTTACAGCTCGTACAAAATAGATACATGTTTCAAAGTTTTACTGACCTTCAAAGTAGTCACCAGCATTGTGTATAACCCGTTGCCAGTGATGTGGAAGTCGTAGGATACTCTTAGCAGTGCCAGTTGTGTTGACAGTTCGAGCAGTGCAGTCTATTACCCAATGAATTTGTAGCAGTTCTGAAGCAGACACCATGAAGTGTTTCCTTCAGTTTAGAAATCGAGTTGAACGTATGAGGGCTTAAGTCAGAGGAGTGCAGTAGGTGGTATAGCACTTAGCAGCCCCAGTAGTCAAACAAATCAGTTACAGCTTGCACTGTACGTGTTTGAGCATTGTCCTACAAAATGATGGTCAGGTCCTGCAGAAAGTGTCATCACTTCTGTCTCTAAGCTGGTCATAGGCTGTGTTCCAAAAATTAACAGCATATTTATTATTTTTCTTTTATTTTCTCAAGGAAAGGACAGGTACTTTATTTCAGTTCCTATAGTAATGTGTCACATCACCAACAACTTTAATCTTGGCACAAATCAGTGCACACTTTATTTCAGTTTCTGTAGTAATCTGTCACATCACCAACTACTTTTGGCACAATTCAGTGCACCTTTAACCTATACAGACACAGACTCTGATTCATTTACTTTATGATGATTCCTTGTTCTAAGAACCAACGGCATTGTAGACATATAGTAAGATGAACCATGATCTCTGTTATACACTTCACATATCTGAAATGTACGATAAGCAATAACTTCTCGGCTGTTAAAAGTCTCCAGCCCTGATACAGTCTCCACTTTACCACCACGAACTAGAGCCACAGTTACCCAACCATTACCATTTGCACTAGTATCAGCATTAGTAAGTGTAAAATTCAGTACGCATCTACAAAACACTGAAGGACCATGAAGAATAACTTGCACACCTACTCCTCTCTTCGTAGTAATAGATATATTATCAATAGCTTTATACACTGTAAGGTGCGAACACCTTCTCCTCCTAAAATAACGCGGCATAACTAGTCTGTGTCTTTGGTCTGAAATAATATGTAAAATGAAACTTCAATCTACTAGTAGCATGCTTCCATTTAACATTAACACTATTAAAATTCCAAAGAGAAGGAGAAGCTACATTTGACTTCTTTCTAAATATATTAACCAAGCAGTTGGTACTAGTTTTCTGTACAATAGCATCGACACAGACTAGTTATGCCGCGTTATTTTAGGAGGAGAAGGCGTTCGTGTCTTACAGTGTATAAAGCTATTGATAATATATCTATTACTATGAAGAGCGGAGTAGGTGCACAAGTTTAGGGCTGGAGACTTTAAACAGCAGAGAAATTATTGCTTATCGTACATTTCAGATACGTGAAGTGTATAACAGAGATCGAGGTTCATCTTACTATATGTCTACAATGCCGTTGGTTCTCAGGACAAGGAATCGTAAAGTAAATGAATCAGAGTCTGTGTCTGTATGGGTTAAAAGTGCATTGAATTGGGCCATGATTAAAGTTGTTGGTGATGTAGAGAGAGAGATGAATTTTAAATAATACTGTTTATTACACATTGTAGGGACTGACGACAAACATAGATCCGCCTCAAAATCTGACAGAAGACTGACCTACTGGCTTCAAAACTCTGCCAGTATTTATTTCAGTATTTAGTGAATGAATATTCTGTGTGTGACTTCGTGTATGGCCGAAAGCAGCTGTTATGCTTCAACAGAAAAGCTTCTGTCTACGAATCAGCTCGGATTTAGAAAGCATCACTCATACATAACTCAGCTTGCCTTTTCTCTCTTGATATTCTACAGGCAATGTGTGGAGGGCAACAGCCAGATTCCATATTTTTAAATTTCTGAAGCATTTGAGATGGTGCCCAATGCAGTGTGTTGATAAAGGATCAACCGTATGTTTTTTGTTCCCAGATGTGTGAGTGGATTAAAATTTCTTCAGTAATAGAACGCAGTACATTGTCCTTGATAGCAAATGTTCATCAGGGAGAAGGGTATCATCAGGAGAGACCGAGGGAAATGTGGTAGGACTGTTCTTTTCCTCTGTCTATATAAATGATCTGAAAGGAAGGGTGAGCGACAGTTTAAGGCTGTTTGCTGATGACACTGTAGTGTACAAGAAAGTGTCGTCATTGACTGACTGTAGCAATATACAAGATGGCTTAAGCAAAATTTGTAATTGGTGTGATGAATGGCAGCTTGCTCAAAATATAGAAAAATGGAAGTTAATCTGAATGAGCAGCAAAAACAAGTATGTAACATTTAAATACAGCATTATTAGGATGCTGCTGGGCATAATCACATTGATTAAATATCTGGGCATAACATTGCAAATATGAAATGGAATGAGCATGTCAGGTTAGTAGTAGGGAGTGTGAATGCTTGACTTCGTTTTGTTGGGGGAATTTTGGGAATGTGCAGCTCATCCGTAAAGGAGACGCAGTGTATAATGCTAGTGTGACCCATTCTAGATTACTGTTCGGGCATTTGGGATCCCCACCAGGTCGAATTAAAGGAAGACATTGAAGCAACTCAGAAGCATGCTGCTAGATTTGTTACTGGTTAGTTCGATCAGCATGCAGGTATCACATATATGCTTTTGTGAACTCAAATGGGAGTCTTGGAGGGTAAGACAACATGCTTTTTGCCAGGCACTAATGTGGAACTTTAGAGAACTGACATTTGATGCCGACAGCAGAAAAATTCTGCTGTTGTTGCCAACGTACATTTTGCATAAGGACCATGAATATAAGGGAAATTAGGGCTCGTATGTAGGCATATAGACGGATGTTTTTCCCTTGATCTGTTTGTGAATGGAACAGGAAAGAAAATGACTAGTAGTGGTACATGGTGCCCTCCACCATGCACTGTATGGTGGCTTGCAGAGTGTGTATGTAAATGTAGATACAAATACCAAGAAAAATGTTAACTGGGCAAGTGAATAGCAGATAATGAAACCTTGCTGAGTAGAGACTGGTCTGTGTCTTTGTTTTCAACAGAGTTGTTATTTCGTGCATATAGCCTCTATTTGTGTATATTATTGGTAAATCATGTTTCTTTTCCACTATTAGCATGTCATTTTATGTTAGCTGTACATTGAATTGTTATTCTTTTTTACAGTATTACCGGGCAGATGGCATCCCTACGAGGCATCTAGAAAGAGGTGTTTGTGCTGTGTGTGGCAATCACATACAAGCAAAGGAAAATGAGGAAGGATTAATTGAAAACACTTACAAACTATCCTGTGATCATTTGTATCCTTTTCACATTTAGTAATAACATCTTCTATGCTGTATGTGTATTCTATTCTCCTCACCCCCTTCCTTTAATAAAAATCCCAGTGTTTCCCTTGTTACTTACAACTTCCTCCATTTGCATCACATTTTCCATCCCATCTTCAGTTTTCACACTTCTTATTAAAAACATTTACATCAACCAAACGAATTGCCCAATAAATTAATCAGCAAGTCACACATATACATTCAAGAAATTGGGTGCTGTGTTCTACATATTTCATCTTTTCAAGATAGAATTCCATATTATTGTATAGAAATGAACTCTATAATGCCCACAGAAACATGAATTCTAGCAATAATTTTAAATAAAATATAATAAGTTGTGTGTGTGTTTTTTTTTTTGTATTTTTTTCAAAATTGAAGCTGTTGAACTCCGTTGTAAAATCTACTACCAATCACAGTTGAAGGTGGTTTATTTAAATCACAATGGACAATCCAGGTGGAAATTTCAACAGTGTAAGGAGAAGATACATTGTTACTTAACGTAAAGGTGACACATCAAGTTGCAGTCAGAAACAATTAAAACACACTTATACTTAAGCTTTCAGCCACAGCCTTCGTCGTCCGAGCTGCCAGAGATGGCACTCATATGTGCATGAAGTGTGCTTGCTTGTTTGAATGAATGTGTGCATGTGTGTTTCTTTTTCTGATGAAGACTGTGGCCGAAAGCGTATGTATAAGTGACACTTAATTGTGCCTGTCTGCAACTTAACATGTCATCTTTACGGTAAGTAGCAATCTATGTTTTGTTTTCATTGTTATTTAAATCATCAGCAATTTTGGGCTTACACCCATCTTCAGGTGATTATACATTCAGTTTCATGTTCCACATTCAGTCTTGGAGTTCACAGTCCATCCTAAAGTATAAATTATGTGACAAATGTGCAGTTATGGTTTGGATACTGGTACTCGTAGTACATTTTGTTCTAAATAGGAACACAAGGAAACACATGGCTGTAAAAGAGATACAATTTATTGGCTCACAGAGTGACTTCAACAAGAATACAATAAAAGCAGTTCACACATCTCGAACACATTTAACAAGTGAAGACATGGAGGTCAATGGCCCATACATGCCCTCATAAAGATGCTATCCATGTGAGGTGTTGTTCTTGTAGTGCTGTGTGAGCACAGTGGGCCTGGTGGTGGTAGTTGGTGACTGGGCTGCCCCTGGCTCCTGCCTCAAGTAGTGTGCAGGTGTGCGTTTTGAATGTTGGCACTCACTATGCCAGCTGCTATGGCCCCACTTATGTCTGCTGTGGGCGGTTGGTGTAGTAGCTCACGGGTTACTGTAATCCTCCTTCCTTGCAGGGAGAACAAACCAGGTGTCACTGTCCACAATGCTGTGACTAAAGAGATGTCCCGGGCACCCTTGACAGTGCTGAGGGCTGCAGCGAAAGGCATGATAAGTTTCCAGCTCTGCGAGTACAGATTAAAATGTGTTGGACAAGGGCACCTCCAGTGACAGGGGTGGGAGCCATCTGGACATCTGAGTCTTAAGACGATGGATGCCGGCATGGGCAGCGGCAGTGGTGGACCGTAGAGGAGAAGCTCTGGTGAAGGAGACCTGGCTTTCATCCGTGGTTGCAGCACCTGCCTAGTGCACTTGCTGCAGGTAGTAGACATGCCATTGATGCTGACGAAGCCCCAACCTTCAGGGCAGGTGGGCATGACCAGGCCTGCTCGAACTTGACATGGCCAAGGCCGATGAAGAATGAGACATTGTGCCCATGGCATGAAGAGGACACTCTTATGTCCAGCCTGGAATACAGCTGGTCCTTGCGGCGTGCCACAAGTGGATTTTCAATGTGAATCCTGAAGATGTGGTGAATATGTTGGCTTTGGACAACAGGCAGTATCCAGTAGGGGCACCATTCAAATTCTGTGCCGTAGACTGGTGTGCTGGGCATGAACATCAACAAAAGGAGAGCTGCTGGAGGATGCCTGCCTGGCAGTAAGAGGTTGAGCAGTGTCCATGACTGATGACTGTGCAGGAGTTCGGTGAGACTCTTTGCCCCAGTGGGCGTCATCCCATAAGAGCTTAAGAAAAAGGCAGGCAATCTTATACATTCTTGCACATCTGTGTCATATGTTAGGACAAGGCATTCTGCCTTGCCATTCTGCCTCGCCTTTCTGCCTCGCCATTCGACTGTAGATGGGTGGGAGGCACTGTGACATAGCAAATACCATTGTGTGTACAAAAGGCCTTGAAAGATTGTGCTATGAACTGAGGGCCAGCAAGCCTTCTATATCTTCGCCTGTGTGTTGACAGTTGTGTTGCAGATCGACAATGAACGACATACAGAAAATGAGAAAAAGTGTCAGCTGCCAATAATCAGAAAGTGTCTAAAAAGAAGGACCAGAAAAATCAACGTGGACTTTCTACCAAGGCTGTGTACAGGCCAGGACAGAAAAGAAAGTGTGACATCACATGCTAACCTGGAGACTTGTGGCAGGCCTTGACAATGTGTTCCGCACTCCAATTGATGTCTGACCAAAACACATGGCAGCACGCCAACAGTTTTGTGCGAGTGTTCTGTCAGTGTCTCTGACATAAGAAAGGGAGGACCTTCTGCTGCAGAGCTGCTGGAACTACGATGTTGGGTGTAAACCCTTCTGTCAACAGGAGACTTAATGCCACCCAAGAGAGAGGGGATGGTGAAGTACTTTACAGTTCTGTAGCGTTTCTGATGCTCAGCTCGGCATGCGGTTGGGCCACCCATGCTGTACCATGTGTACAACCTGCCAGAGCACTGGACCAGCCCCACGACAGAGGAAATATGGAAACTAGTAATGGGGAAACAAATCTCCGTGTATCTTGCCTCCATATCCAGTTGAAAACAAACCAGTTCTTCCTGGTCGAACATCCAGAACATCCATATTCGCATGTTGTGACATGGAATGAAAATGTATGTCATAATTGTACTGTAGGACCAGATGCTTGCTGGGTTGAACCACTTATATGAATATCAAGAGCTCAGATGGCAACCCAGTTCTAAGCAAAGAAGGGAAGGCAGAAAGGTGGAAGGAGTATATAGAGGGTTTATACAAGGGCGAAGTACTTGAGGACAATATTATGGAAATGGAAGAGGATGTAGATGAAGATGAAATGAGAGATCAGATACTGCGTGAAGAGTTTGACAGAGCACTGAAAGACCTGAGTCGAAACAAGGCCCCGGGAGTAGACAACATTCCATTAGAACTACTGATAATATAATAATTCCAATCCCAAAGAAAGCAGGTGTTGACAGATGTGAAAATTACCGAACTATCAGTTTAATAAGTCACAGCTGCAAAATACTAACACGAATTCTTTACAGATGAATGGAAAAACTGGTAGAAGCGGACCTCGGGGAAGATCAGTTTGGATTCCGTAGAAATGTTGGGACACTTATCTTAGAAGAAAGATTAAGAAAAGGCAAACCTACGTTTCTAGCATTTGTAGACTTAGAGAAAGCTTTTGACAATGTTAACTGGAATACTCTCTTTCAAATTCTGAAGGTGGCAGGGGTAAAATACAGGGAGCGAAAGGCTATTTACAATTTGTACAAAAACCAGATGGCGGTTATAAGAGTCGAGGGACATGAAAGGGAAGCAGTGGTTGGGAAGGGAGTGAGACAGGGTTGTAGTCTCTCCCCGATGTTATTCAATCTGTATATTGAGCAAGCAGTAAAGGAAACAAAAGAAAAATTCGGAGTAGGTATTAAAATCCATGGAGAAGAAATAAAAACTTTGAGGTTCACCAATGACATTGTAATTCTGTCAGAGACAGCAAAAGACTTGGAAGAGCAGTTGAACGGAATGGACAGTGTCTTGAAAGGAGGATATAAGATGAACATCAACAAAAGCAAAACGAGATAATGGAATGTAGTCAAATTAAATCGGGTGATGCTGAGGGAATTAGATTAGGAAATGAGACACTTAAAGTAGTAAAGTAGTTTTGCTATTTAGGGAGTAAAATAACTGATGATGGTCGAAGTAGAGAGGATATAAAATGTAGACTGGCAATGGCAAGGAAATCGTTTCTGAAGAAGAGAAATTTGTTAACATCGAGTATAGATTTAAGTGTCAGGAAGTCGTTTCTGAAAGTATTTGTATGGAGTGTAGCCATGTATGGAAGTGAAACATGGACGATAACTGGTGTGGACAAGAAGAGAATAGAAGATTTCGAAATGTGGTGCTACAGAAGAATGCTGAAGATAAGGTGGGTAGATCACGTAACTAATGAGGAGGTATTGAATAGGATTGGGGAGAAGAGAAGTTTGTGGCACAACTTGACTAGAAGAAGGGATCGGTGGGTAGGACATGTTTTGAGGCATCAAGGGATCACAAATTTAGCATTGGAGGGCAGCGTGGAGGGTAAAAATCGTGCAGCGTGGAGGGTAAAATTCGTAGAGGGACACCAATACACTAAGCAGATTGAGAAGGATGTAGGTTGCAGTAGGTACTGGGAGATGAAGAAGCTTGCACAGGATAGAGTAGCATGGAGAGCTGCATCAAACCAGTCTCGGGACTGAAGACCACAACAACAACAACAATTGTACTGGGACAAGGGCAGAGCCCAACACTGAAGACAATGAGTGGCTTTGTCCAGTAAGGATGCCGGAAGGCTAAACAGGGAGACCAAAGGTTTCTGGTCAGTAATTGAGTGAAATTTTGCAATATACAAGAATTCATGTTTTTTTTTTTTTTAGGCAATGACAAGAGCTTCTTTTCCACCTGAGACTAACATTGCTGAGCAGAGTTAAGTGTTTTTGCTGCAATAGGCTGTTCGGAGACATCTGAATCATGAACGGCCAGGACCACCCCCATTCTGTACTGGGACTTGTCTGTGACCAGGACCAGATGCTTGCCGGGTTGAAATATTGTAGTACAAAGCACAGAGCAAACACTGCCCTTGAGTTACACAACATGAGGCTCACAGGCTGCAGACCAAACAAAAGGATCACTTTTCTAAAGCAACAGATGCAAGGGGTAGGTGACAGCAGTCACTCTGGGAATAAATTTCTGATAGTACACTACTTTCCCGAGGAATGCGTGAAGTTCTCGTCGATTAGACTGACAGGGTAAATCCATAATAGCGGTGACGTGCTGTTCCATGGGGTGCATGCCATTTGGGGAAATTTCATAACACAAATAAAAAATGAAAGGCTGGAAAAAACTAGACATAGAAAGATTACATTTGAGGCCCACAACCTGTAGAACAGCAAACAAAGAACAGAGATTACATGGGTAATCCTCCATGGTACCACCTGTTACGACAATATCACCGAGATAGTTAATGCAATGAGGGACAACCGTCGTAAGTTGTTATAAAAAAATGTTGATACTGATGAAGGCCTAATGACATATTAACTATAAGCAACTGTTCTGATGCCTCATTCAATAGAATCTGAGGGTGGGCTTCGGGTAAGTCGATTTTGAAAAAGGATTGACTCTTAGCCAACTTTGCATAGTTTACAACTGACTTATAAACTGTGTTAGCCATGCCTACAAACCAGGTGTCACTGTCCACAATGCTGTGACTAAAGAGATGTCCCGGGCACCCTTGACAGTGCTGAGGGCTGCAGCGAAAGGCATGATAAGTTCCCAGCTCTGCGAGTACAGATTAAAATGTGTTGGACAAGGGCACCTCCAGTGACAGGGGTGGGAGCCATCTGGACATCTGAGTCTTAAGACGATGGATGCCGGCATGGGCAGCGGCAGTGGTGGACCGTAGAGGAGAAGCTCTGGTGAAGGAGACCTGGCTTTCATCCGTGGTTGCAGCACCTGCCTAGTGCACTTGCTGCAGGTAGTAGACATGCCATTGATGCTGATGCTGACGAAGCCCCAACCTTCAGGGCAGGTGGGCATGACCAGGCCTGCTCGAACTTGACATGGCCAGGGCCGATGAAGAATGAGACATTGTGCCCATGGCATGAAGAGGACACTCTTATGTCCAGCCTGGAATACAGCTGGTCCTTGCGGCGTGCCACAGGTGGATTTTCAACAACAGTGGGGACCATAGACTGGCATACATTTGTGAATTGAGCAGATACATGGTGGCCCCACCTGCTGACTTGTAGAATTAATGGCTTATCCATCACCCACATTTCAATGAAAAGTTCATTTTGGCCTGCAGACAATGGTGAACACAACAACAAAACAGTACGAATATCGACATCCATTGATTCCTGTGATGACTCCTGGGGGAGGACAGGAAAGAGGCCCACCACCTGCTTGTGCTGTACAAAATAAGAGGGGCATGAAGAAGGTGGCATTTGCTGTCCTTGTTGTCAACATAGTTTTCATCCGTGTTGGCTCAGTTGGCCTGTATGTACTGCAACTATCTCTTCCCCCAGTGCACTGGGCTCCATACACCGGACTGCATGGTGTCAAAAACCACAACACCAATCCAAGCCTCTAATTGGCGACCTGCAGCATGGGATACTTCGAATGACTGTGCAATATTAAAAATCATGTCTTAACGTAGAGTCCTCAAACTGAAGGGCATGTTGGCACACCTCCTTATCTGGGACTGAATGAATGATGGTCTCTTAAACAGTGGAGTCTGCATAAGGCTCCTGAGGCTTACAAGGAGCCCCCGAGTGCAGCAGCACATGAACAACTGGCCTGGGTCAGCACAGCCAACCACTGCTCTAACACGGGTGTGTGTGCACCTGCTGTTGTTGCAGAGGTGTCCATAGAAAAGCCTCCATGGAAGAGCTGAATGGCAGAAAACCACTGAATCCAAAACACGTGAAAATTCAGCTCTTGGCATTGTCATTTTTTTTTCTGACTAGGAATACAAGGAAACCACAGCTGTAAAAAAGATAAAACTTATTGACCGATTGAGCAACATCAGTAAGAATATGATGAAAATAGTTTACACATCTCTAACACATTTAACAACTTAAGGCCCTTATAAAGATGCCATCCACATTAGATGTTGCTGGCATAGTGCTGCACGCTCATGCAGACCTGGTGACAGTGGTCAGTGACTGGGCTGCACCTGGTGGCCGTCTCGGGTAGGTCTGGGCACACAGTTTGAATGTCAGAGGCACTACACTTGCCATAGTTGCCCAACTTAAGTCTGCCATGGTTGGTAAGTATAGTAACTGGCAGGTTACTACACATTCAACTTGTACCACTTTGCCATGTCTAGTGGTTTCATTTATGTCTCCTTTTTCAACATTTGGGGTGTACAGTAAACTCCAACATTAAATGGGGAAACATGAAACTGAATGTGTTTTCACTTTGAAGATAGGCATAAGCCCAAAAGGTTGTGGTGTAAGTAAACTGCCTTCAGTTGTAATTGACAACATATTTTATTCAGTACCACAATACATAATAATACTCTTTTCATCTCCACTTTCTTTTGAAATAAAATGTTAATTGGAGTTGTGTCTTTATTATGTAAATCACTTGTAACTTTAAGCAAACTGTAATGATGGATAAATCTGACATAGAAAGGAAGATAAAGATTTCAGTTCCTAGTGAATACTGAGAGGTATAATCTCTGATTTAACATCTATGGAGAAGCAAATAGAGGGTGGTATTTTCACAGGAATGAGCTTGACATTTACCTGTGTCATAGAAAATATCAGTAGAAAACTGAAGCGCTTCTGTCAAGTTGTAATGATTTGTGCCGCATTGTCTGCATAACTATGCATCAGCAACTGAGGCTCTGCATCATTTGTGTTGTGCATGCTTTGCTATGCTCCACTTCTGTTTGAGGTAGACTTTTGTCTAATGGTTTGACAAAGAATAGCATTTGAAATTTTCAGAAATTTTTGAAAACAGTTGTTCAGCCTATTTTGCCAGTTAAATTTTTCGCAGTGGATGTTATTGGAGGTATTCTTGGTTAGCACGAGTTTTGGCTTGTTGCAGTGAACCATTGTTAGTTATCCATGCTGGCAGTAGTTATTTGGATGTGATTATAACAACTGTATGATCACTAAAGCACAATTTTGTTTCATCATGTAATATTTGAAGACTGTGATTTACTGTCTGCTCTTAAACAGTGGAATAATACTCTTTGTTCCTCCAAGTTGTTCACAAAGGCATGATTAATACCCCATATATAATTTTATTATGTGTCACATGGACTGTGGGATAAGTTCTAATAAATCATTCCTCAAGGTAGATAACTGAGATTTTTATTATTACTCGTGTTACCATGAGCTCATTGTGCATCATAATTTAATTCTTGCATATATAACCGATACTGAGATTACAAAATTCTTGTAAATATGTGTCGTATTCTCTCTCGACCCATATCTTACTTGCCTCTACGTATAAATGAGTCAGCCCATTGATCATATGTCTTTTCTCTGGATGGAGATTTCAGCAGTTTTGGCATTGTAACATATTGAGTATGCTCTTCATCATCTTCTTCTTTTTATGCTATATACTCAGTCAGTAAATGAACTTTGTAATGTAGATGGTGCAGTTACAGAGAGTTGATTATGTAATTTTCACACTACCTCTTACGAACTTATATTCATTTTCTTTCATTTAGTGCAGACAGCTGATATGTTTTTGTACACACACACACACACACACACACACACACACACACACACAATATTTTGATTTTACCTCCATCTTTATAAGGTACCTGTAAGTATACTCTTACAATCAGTGGTATTTTTATCCATAAAATGATAAAAAATAACCTGTACCAGTGTTAACTGTTTTATTTTTCTGATTAATCCATTTTCAGTTTAGTTTGATAATGAGTCAAGGCCTGAAATAAACAGATTGTGATATATTTTTGCTGTTGTGTTAATACACGTAATTAAAGGATAAATGACATCAATTAATAATAATAATAATAATAATATAAGTAAATAGCATCCATCAGCTAACAGGCTTCAAATGAAGCAGTGCTGTGTGATTCACAGGGGCTCCTAATGGCACCAGAAATTGACTTCAATTAATACTGGCCTTAGGCTGTTCTGGGAAGTCAAGGGTCTTAAGATAAGCAATCTTCATGTTTTATATCTTTGGTTGCATAGATTATCTTAAATAAAAAAGTAAAATACTTCAGCAGAATAGCTGACATACAACATAATGAGAGATGGCACTCATCACTTTTTTGTAAATATGTAAAAATCCTTTCCAGTTTGCCTCATGCAACAGGCAGAAAATTGCTACATTCCTCCCACACCTCATCGCCACCATTCTACTCACCCAATATTTTCTCCTGCACTTGCCTTCTTGCAATGTATTAGGGAGCTGGTATTGACTAGAAGGATACTGGGCCACAAATTACTAAAAACACAAACCTTTATATGAAAACACAGAAAATGATGCAAGACAATCTGAGTAACTACCCCCTCCCCCTCCTGCAAAATTAATTAATTTCCAGTAACACAGCTGTTCATAGATATTACATAACTTTTAGAAATGACTGAGTGAAAATTAAAGAAAAATATTTTTTTGAGACAACATTAAGTTAATTGGAGAGATGCTTGGCACACAACTCTAATCAGATCACAAGTCTATAAAATTAACTTTCATATTCCACAGTAAAAGTTTCAAAAACATATTAAAAACAGCTAACAGGTCATTAACATCAGCCTGCCACTATCACGTGACTGTTAGCAGATAATAAGAAGGAAGACCACTGTTTTGAAGCAATCAGAATAGACTGACAACATTAAATTCCAAGTATGATACAAGTTGGAGTTTCAGAGCCAAGCAATTTATCTTTCTTCACTTAAGTGTGGATTGTGATTGCCACTAGACATACAAACACTCTCAGTAAAGGCATCTATCATACCAAGGCTTTATTAGCTGGACGCACAATATAAACAACAGATACATCAAGCTATCATGTAACATACAAACCACTAATTAACAGTTTGATAATATTACAAAAAATATAGTTGCTATTCACCATATAGCGGAGATGCTGAGTCACAGATAGGCACAGCAAAAAGACTGTCAGAAAATGAGCTTTAAACCAACAAGGCCTTCGTTGGAGATAGAACATACACACAAGCACGTGCGCGCTCATGCCCCCCCCCCCCGCCCCCCCCACACACACACACACAACTTAGAGACACATAACTGCAGTCTCTGGCTGCTGAGGCCACACTGCAAGCAGCTGTGTGTGATGGAAGATGCAGACGGGTCGTAGGAGTAGTATTTTCGTAGTACTGTTACACTAAATTTTGTATTTTCCATTGTTGAATTTTGACTGACAGCTTTTCTTCCATCCTGTAACCCAGTGCTGCTTTCCTTTGTTACTATTTTCTAATGCATTACTATACTCAATGTCCATCACTCTTTCTCTTGTGTCCTTTGTTTCTCTTGTCATGTTACAAACTGCACAGCACTGCATACTCTGTGTACAAGCCACACTGTATCAACTGTCTTGGCCATGCACAACAGACGGCTACAAGACCGCACTGATTGTTGGCACGTCATTTCGTGTCCCACATTTCTCCCAACAATACCATTAATCCAATACCTTCAAATTGATTATTCTTCCTGTGTCACACTCGCATATTTTTGCATGTTATTTCCCTTACCTGCGTGTGCTGTACGAACTTGTATCTCATCTTACCAACCCTTCCCCACCCCTGCTCATTCACCCCTCTATTCCAGTTCGCATGTGCCAAATCCCCCAAACTAGTCACATCTGCCGTCCCCCTTCTTCACACTTATCCACCAGCAATAACCATTACAGTCTTTCAATTTAATTTTTCTTTAATCACATTTTATCCTCACACCAATTTCAGTTGGTTTTTGCCTTTCATTATCGGGCTACTCCCTTC
The DNA here is from genome assembly GCF_023898315.1 of Schistocerca nitens. NCBI lineage: Eukaryota > Metazoa > Arthropoda > Insecta > Orthoptera > Acrididae > Schistocerca > Schistocerca nitens. The sequence goes on from NC_064621.1 coordinate 364,816,458, forward strand.
ATTATCGGGTTACTCCCACAGATTTCACCTTGTTTTCCCCTACTCCATCCATTTCATTCTTTTCGTGATTTTTTCCCCCTTGTGTTTGGGTGTATTTTTGCGGACTTTTTGGGCATATTTCTATGTTATTTACATATTTTTACACAATTTTATCCTCCACCGTGGATGCTTACTCCTTCAATGTGCGTCAATACAGGAAAGTTTCCTTCTCCCTAGCCAGAGCCCAACCCCCCCCCCCCCGCCCCCCTACTTTTCCTGAGTTGTTGCTTGGCTCATGAAATCTTGCCAAACAGCCTTAATTTCAAATTACCCATCTATGGCTGCCACCCTTCCTCTCACAATGACCTCTGTCCTTTCAGATTCCGCCAGTCCTTAACCCTCGCCAACATAGTACTGCAAAACCATATCAATCAGGCCCAAACCTCCTCTCCATCTGTAAAATTCTCCGCCGGCCGGTGTGGCCAAGCGGTTCTAGGCGCTTCAGTCTGGAACCGCGCAACCGCTCCGGTCGCAGGTTCGAATCCTGCCTCGGGCATGGATGTGTGTGATGTCCTTAGGTTAGTTAGGTTTAAGTAGTTCTAAGTTCTAGGGGACTGATGACCTCAGCTGTTAAGTCCCATAGTGCTCAGAGCCATTTGAACCATTTTTTTTTTTTTTTTTGTAAAATTCTCCTGCTATGGCATTCCAAATTCCTGGATCCCATAGCACACATTGAAACCTTTGCCCTCTGGAAACTAGAGCAACATGCACAATGCCAGCTCAAAAAACTGTCCACCCTGTTCACTTCCTATTCCTGCCTTGCCACTATCCACCACTTCTACAGCAACCTCTAAACCTCTCCCACATGCTCTTATAACTGAGAAACCCTACTTTGTGCAGATCTACATTTACCTCACCCTCAAAAACTCACTCCCACCACCATACAGAATCCAGAATCTGAACAGACCCAAAATAAAATTACAAACCGTTCCTCCAAATGCTGTAGCCCCGCAGAAGAATTAGTTCCTTTCAAAGGCCTTACCCTTTGCCCCACTCCCACATTCAGTCACGCAGGACTTGTTAAAGACCTCCTCTCCTTTTCCTGGTCCCTACAATGGAAACATGCCCCTCCAACCCTGCCAATCGGACTCACCCAAAGTGCAATGCTGAACCTTGACTCAGTTCACTATCCACCCTGATTGCGTCTACATCACCCCATGTTAGCTTTAGAGAATTTCTTAACCTTGAACCTGGCCTCAGAATCATTCCCAAAATCCACAACATGCAAACTAATGTTACAGCCAAGGAAAGAGATGCAATCCACCACCTAAAAACTGATCCCAAACCTATAACCCCACCTGCTGACAAAGGCTCCACCACTGTTGTTTTGAACTGCAAGGATTACCTGGCAGAAGGACTCCGCCAGCTGTTAGTTTCATCCACCTACAAACTATGCCACAGTGACCCCTTTGAGGACTCCAGCAGCATCTCCAGTCTCTCCTGAAATCCTTAAACCCATCCCAGAACCTCTCCCCAGAGTCTCTCTCTCTCTCTCTCTCTCTCTCTCTCTCTCTCTCTCTCTCTCTCTCTCTCTCTCTCCTCCCCCCCCCTTAACCCTAGCACTCCCCACAATCCTACCTTCTACACTCTTCCTGAAGTCCATTAATCTAACCACCCAGGATGTGTCATTGTGGCCCTACTGAGGGAAGCTCTGCATTCGTAAACCAACCCGTTTTGTCTATTACATGCAACCTATTGTCCTATATAAAAGGTACCGACCATTTCCTCCACTGACTCTCCATAGTTCCTGTTCTGTTTCCATCTGTGCTCTGCTCATCACTGTTGATGCCCCTCCTTTTACACTAAAGTGCTTAATGCCCATGGCCTCACTGCTATTGAACAGTACCTTTTTCCAATGCCCAACACATTCCAAACGTACAACCTCCTTTCTAATCGCCAAGACCAACTATGAACTCCCTACAGATACTTCTCCTTCGAAGGCAGACAAATCTGGGGTATGGGTATGGTCACTCACATGGCACCATTCTATGCCACCCTATTCATGGGCAATCTAGAGGAATCCTGCCTAAACGCCCAGAATCCCAAACCCCTCACCTGGTTCCGATTCATTGATGACATTTTTGTGATCTGGGTTGAGAGTGAGGACACCCTGCCCACATTCCTCCAGGATCTCGACATCCCCCCCCATTTGCTTTACCTGGTCCTACTCAACCCAACAAGCCACCTACCTTGATGTTGACCTGCACCTCAAGGATGGGCACATCAGTACCTCTGTGCTTATCAAACCTACCAACCACCAGCTATACTTTCACTTAGACAGCTACTACCCATTCCACACCAAAAAGTCCCTTCCATACAGCCTAGCCACCTGTGGCCATCGCATCTGTGGTAATGAGCAGTCCCTCTCAAAATACACCAAAGGTCTCACTGAGGCTTTTGCAGATCGCAGTTACCCTCGCAACCTTTTACAAAAACAGATCTCCCACACCTTATCTTTCCAGTCACCCACCATCTCCCAAAGTCTCACTGTTCAGTCACAGAGGGGCATTCCCATCGTGACTCAGTACACCCAGGACTGGAGCAACTGAATAACATGCTCCGCCAGGGTTTCGACTACCGGTTGCCATGAAGAATGTCCTACCACTGATGACCTCAGATGTCCCATAGTGCTCAGAGCCATTTTAATGTGCTACGCACTATCCTTCCCACCCTTCCCACAGTTGTATTCCACTGCCCCCACTGAACCTACACAATATCCTCATCCATCCCCACACAACTCCTCCTCCTAACCCCTTGCCTCATGGCTATCCCATTAAGAGATGTAGATGCAAGACCTGTCCCATACATCCTCCTACCACCACCTACTCCAGTCCCATCACAAGCATCACCTATCCAATCAAAGGCAGGGCTACCTGTGAAACCAGTCATGTGATCTACAAGCTAAGCTGCAACCACTGTGCTGCATTCTATGTGGGCATACAACTAACAATTTTTCTATCCCATTGATGGCTGCTGACAAACTGTCGCTAAGAAACAGCTAACCACTGCAGTGCTTAGCAGCCACCCAACACAACGTTCGTCATTTCCATGACTGCTTCACAGCCTGTGCCATCTGGATCCTTCCCACCAACACCAGATTTTCTGAATTGCATATATGGGGAGTCTCCTTGCTATCTATCCTATTTTCCCACAGCTCTGCTGGCCTCAACCTTCTTTAGTCTTTGACCTTACCCTCTATCCCCTTCCCGGTTCCCATTCCAGCACTACGCAGTCCTCATTCCACCAACGCATGTAAATTCTTTTTACCTCTCTCCTTTTGTGCTAACCCCCCACCTTCCATCTAACCTCCCAACTACACCTAACTGCCCTACTTTCCACCTCTTCCGTGTATGCTCCCACAAGCAGCACTGTATATCTGCCCACCCCTACCCTGCTATCACTCCCCCTCCGTGCCCTGGCCTCTTCCTTAACATCCACCATCTGGTTGCATTTTCCATCACACACAACTGCTCACAGTGTGGCCTCAGCAGCCAGAGACTGCAGTCACATGCACGTGTGTGTGTGTGTGTGTGTGTGTGTGTGTGTGTGTGTGTGTGTTTTCTATCTCCGACAAAGGCCTTGTTGGCCGAAAGCTCGTTTTCTGACAGTCTTTTTGTTTTGCCTATCAGTGCTGTATGGTAAGTAGCAAGTATCCTTTATCAAATTGTTAATTAGTGGTTTGTATGCTGCAGGATAGCTTGATGTATCTGTTGTTTATATTGTGGGGCCAGCTAAAGAAGCCTTGATACGATAAATGCCTTTAGTTAGAGTTTCTGTCTATGTAGTGGTGACTGCCATCCACAGACATCCTGGATTTTCTGTTGTTAATTAACAATTTGCATTTACAACAGAAATAGACGCTGTAAATACGCTTGAAAAAGGCGAATGTTGTGCATGAAGCACCTGATTCCAGAATAAATAATAAATTTTAATTGTAGGTATGGCTAAACTTAGTCAGACAGCTTGAGCACCACTAGCTTAGTCACACATGTTCACAGACACGTAACTTGTGTGATACCATACATGTCACAGTGGATAACCAGGATGGCAAGTTAGAATAGCCATTGTGCAAGTTGGAATATCCACTGTACGATAAAACATAATCGTGCACATGATTATTGGACCATCACCATAATTTCTTGCGGTTTGAAGCTTAAGTTGAGAGCCATTTGACATCAGTTAAGTTTGCTAAGAATCAGGAACTAAGAGACGTTATTCACCAGATGCCCCTGCATCCGTTTCTTGAAACTGGCAGAGAGGAACCCAATCCGGCATCTCAATGGACATTCTTGCAAATTCAAATCCTGAGAACAAGTCAGGTTCCATGCAGCATGCAGGGCTGGCTTTTTCAACAAGCAATCTTCATGGACCAAGTCCACAGTGACCAGAACGCAACTTTCAGCAGAGGGCCAAGGATACTGTTGGCCACATCATCACAGCATTTTCTGCATCCATTGTCTGGCACACCACTCAACTGCTCGTCACTTCGAGAGTGTCTCCTGCTTTAAATGCTGGTCCACAAACCTGCACTCTGCAGGCGACAAACCGCTCAAGAAGCTATTATGACCAAAAAGGCTAATAATGAATGAGAACTATCGATATCAAAATGTGCCCCCATGGCACACTTCCACCTACCTGTCTGTAAGCCCTGTTTATTTCTCCCTTTGTTCCCTGCCAAATTTAACTTCCACCATAAGTTCAATTTAGCAATGTAGGAAAAGACTGATCGCTACTTATCGTAAAGAAGACACATTAAGTTGCAGACAGGCACAATTAAGACACTTGTGCAAAGATTTCGGCCACAGCCTTCATCAACAAAAGAGAAAGAGAGAAACACACACCATTCATACACACAAGCAAGCACAGCTCACGCACACATGACTCCCATCTCTGGCAGTGCAGGCCGGCCAGAATGCCTGCTTGTGTGTATGAATGGTGTGTGTTTCTCTGTTTCTCTCTTGCTGATGAAGGCTGTGGCCAAAAGCTTTGTGTGTCTTTTAATTGTGCCTCTCTGCAACTTAACATGTCATCTTTATGGTAATTAGCAATCCATCTTTTCCTACACCGTTGATATTTCTACTTGGATTTTCCATTGTTTATAGTTACAATTTGTTATAAATGTTCTCAAATGTGAAACTGAATTTTTGCAGTCCTTGTTAATAAAGGAAACAAGTTCCCTAAATGATTTCACATATTTTTACAGTCCATTGTTATTTCCATCTCCTTTGCTTCACTTTGTGTATTTCCTTGCCCTCCAGTGGTACATTTTTTTCCTTGTACAATTCGTTTGTTATTTTGCACATGTCTCATTCCCCCAGTGAAGTAGCTTCTTTGTTCCCTGTTTCGATAGACAATTCTGTCCCGCTCATGTTAACATCATTTGTTAACTTCCTATGGTACATTAAATGAATTGGTTGGTGAGCTTTCAGCGCACTTGTATGTTTTCAGAGAACACTGGATACATAAATAAAAGTACTCCAGAACAACACCATTGAATATATATTTTTTTTAAATAGATCTTCGTCTATTATAAGGGAACAGCAGTTACTTGGATAAAAAGCAGTCATTTATTATTCCACGAATGTTTTAATTTTCTGTATTCTACATGTAATTAGAATATCATTGATGTATCTGCAATGTAACTCATTATTTAAGCCTTAACTATGAATACAGATTCCATGAATTTTGCATCCGTGGATGGTGCATTGTGGGTAAGAAACAGACTTGTCCATATTGTAAGGAGAAGGTAGACTTAAAGAGGATGTTCTGTAACCCGTATCCTTTAATTTATAATAATTTAAAAATTAAACGTTTTTACTTATATGTACACTAATGGCAAGTAAATGTGTGTGTGTGTGTGTGTGTGTGTGTGTGTGTGTGTGTGTGTGTGTGTGTGTCTTTGGCACTTAGCAAGAAAACAAGTTACAAAGAATCAACTAAAAAGGCTCTATTTACTGTGTTCTACACATTGTCTGATGTGTTTGCAAGTACATATTTTCTCGAGCAAATACATGCATATGTTTGTTATTTTGCACCTGTCTCATTCTGCCAATGAAGTAGCTTCTTTGTTCCCTGTTTTGATGCACAATTCTGTCCTGCACGTGTTACCTAGCACTCTCCTCCCCAATGAAAGAACTAATAGTTTTGAAAGTTGGGATAATCTTAAGCCGCTTTTACACAGTCGACTTTTGTTTTCTAAATTGACTACTCAAGACAAAGAGTACAGCACCCCTAGCTTTCTTTTCCTGTACTACCTCTTGTTTGTTTTGAGTGGTCATTTTTGTTCACACATCAGCGACAAAATTGGCGGTGATGTGAGTGCTGTCTGCTGTGCAGTTTGGTATGTGAATGGTGAAAGTGAGGTTATGAGGGACTATCCTTTTATGGAAAAATCGAAATACGTAACAGAATGTAAAAAGAGCAATGATGGTAGAGTTTATTAATGACCAAAGCAGAATTCGTAGTGGAAGTTCTTGTCAACACTTGTGTGGTAAATTTTCTACACTCCTGAGAACTGAAAGAATAGGAAAAATGTCATCCAAACATTTCAGAACATTTGCATGTATTTGCTCAAGAAAATATGTACTTGCAAATACATCAGACAACGTGTAGAACACAGTAAATAGTGCCTTTTTGCTTTAAGCTTTGTAACTTGTTTTCTCGCTAAGTGCCAAATAACAACGAAAATTATTTTTCTCATCCAGTAAATCTGATTCTTTCACTGTTGAAATAATTTTCGTTAAAACTTTGTTCATATGTTGTTTACATTCTTATTTTTGCATAGTATAGGTATTTTCTGTGTAAAACATAAATACTTACAGCTTTCAGATATTTTGTCTGTCTTGTAGGAGAACACTAGTAAGAAAAATGCTAGGATCTTAAGTAAATTTTTGATTTTCCACAAAAACAAAGAAATCAATGCAATAAAGGTTAGGAAGGCACAGAAGCAGAAAATCATTTTCTATAATAGGAGTGAGCTCGATCAGGATAGGTTATAACTTTTGATATTTGCAGACGCTACCAGAATCCTGTGTTTCTGTGCATGCGTAGTATACAGCATATTAGGAAATTTAGAACTTCACACTTGACAGTCTGTAGATCCTTGATGTTGTAGACACACTTTTGCTGATTCACACACAGGCACGAAAGGCGGACACGCTTCGAGTAGTCGATTTTGACCTGAAGGTCAGTCATGTAGAACAGGCTTTATGTACTTTTTTTGTATGTGTGTCAGCAGTACTAAATATTTCTTTAGTGAAGTTTCTTTTTGATATAGTTGGTGTTGGATGCCACATAAATTGAGAAATGTTTGTGTACCACTGAAACTTTCCTTATTCGGGAGCCCAAAGCTGAGTGATAGAAAAAGCAAAAAAACTGAGCTGTATTGACTTTGGGGCTGGTGGCATGGTTAACTGATACATTGGAATGAAGAGACTACTTACAGCATTAGTTTTGGAGCCTCGCAATTGCGGGACAACTTCTGGACACCAAGTTGATAAACATTTGAAACAATGCATGGATTTAGTGTCTATACTGGTAAGTGCCAGACAACAGATCCAAAGTAACATGCATTTCATTTCTGTTTCCCCCCCCCCCCCTTCACATTCACTCCCTCCTTCCCTCTCATACCCCCTCTCTCCCATCCCCATGTCCCTCTCCTGTTATCACGCCCCTCTCGTACCCCCTCTCTCCCATCCCCATGTCCCTCTCCTGTTATCACGCCCCTCTCGTACCCCCTCTCTCCCATCCCCATGTCCCTCTCCTGTTATCACGCCCCTCTCCTGCCCCCAAATGCCGCTCCCCCGCACCCATCTCGCCTCCTGGCCACGCACCTGGCCCGTCTCCTGGCCACGCGTCTCTCTTAGCTCTCTGCGTGTTTCTCCTTTTCTATCTGCACACCTTGCTTTCCACACGTCCACCCATTCCTCCAGAACATATGCCCGAGTTCAAACTTAAAAGGTTTTACATAGAGCAATTCTTATTTATCCTGTAAACTCGTCATAATGAACTCAGCTAACTCTTTTCACGTGTGATATCCAAAGAACCATGCTTATAAGTAACCAAATGAATTTCTACACTTATAAATAACTTTACCAATTTGCCTTTATTTTCATATTAAATGTGTACCACGTTCGCAACAAAACAGAAGACTTCTTGACAGCAGAATGTGGTACAGTATCCTGAGTGGAGAGAATTGATAGACACTGAAGTAATTTCGGGTGTGCACTAGTGTAGTGTGTTAGGGCCATTGACTGACTGACTAATGCAGGAAGACAAAAGAACACTGATGCTGGAATCCAAACTCATTTTATTGTTTGGCGTCTCTTCCAGTAATTGTAGTACAGCCAGCCAGCAGCTTTTAAAAGTAGTAGGAGGCTTTTTACTTGTTTGTTATTAGACCCAGCTTCTTCAGAAATTAATGACCTTTGTATTGTGGTCCCCAGTACTTCACATTGAAAGATTGTATGTAATTGATCTCATCCCCCTTCATCACTTAGTCTGCACTTGGGGACTTTTTTCTCTATACCCATCATGTGTAGGTGTAGCTTGAAGTTCCCATGGTCAGTCATCAGTCCTATCTTGACTTTAACATGTCTCTTATCCCAGCACAGGATTTAGTGATGGTTAGGATAGGTTTCGGTCTACCAAATGGATTATATATTCCTTACATTGTGCCAGAATGGGGCGATCTGCAGTGTAATAAACTCAGAAGAAGAACTTCAAAAAGCCAAGATCACTAGTAAAACATTTCTTTCGAAAACCAGTTTCAGTAAGACTAAGTTACCATCTTCAGATCTGCAATGGACAGAACTAAGTTGACAGGACTATAGGTTTACAAGTCAAGTATAACAACGCGCAAAATTAATTGTCCATACACTTGGAAAAATAACATACATTATGCTCTACAAATTCATTTAATTTCCTCCATCTATGCTATATATCGTGTCTCATCGTGAATATGCATGTAAAGACCATGTTTATACATGTTGTTTATTTTAAATTTGACATGCCTATGTCTAGTGATCTTCATGATCTTCACTTTTGTATTTGTTATGACATGATACATGGCCCAGATGGGGGGATTACGTAAATTTGTAGAGCAGAAGGTATCTTACTTTTCCAAGTATATGGATAATTAATTTTGTACATTGTTATGCTTGACTTGTAAACTTATTACCCTATCGACTTGGTTCTATCTGTCGCAGATATGAAGATAGATGATAATGTAGTCTTACTGAAACTGGTTATCAGGATAAAAGCTTTACTAGTGATCTTGGCTGTTTGAAGTTTTTCTTCTGAGTTTACCACCAAATGGAGTCATTAGACTTGTCCTGGCCATCCTGTCAGCTGTTCATCATCACTGATTCCTGTATGACCAAGCATCCACAGCTGGTTTATCCCGTTGCTTCCCACTAGCCTCACAACTCATAAGGGCTTCATGGCATTTAGCAATGACATGTGTCATCTTTGATCATATTGCAGGGTTCAGGAGGTTTCAGAACTGCTTGGCTCACTGAATGAATATAGATGCCATGATCCTTGTAGCACCATTCACAGAGTCTCCTCCAAATGCACTCTGGTTGTAGATATTTCTGGCTGGAATTCCATGGCCAGCTTCCCAAGAGGCTGCACATTGCTCTCTCTCTCTCTCTCTCTCTCTCTCTCTCTCTCTATATATATATATATATATATATATATATATATATATATAATCTAGTGTAGGCTGTACCCCATCTCCTCCACCTTCATCTGTTTTTGATCCTTCAGTAAACCAGATTATGTCTGTCATTGCTCTCTACTTCCACTTACTACCTTGAAAGGTTTATTGAAGCAGCTGGAAGTGTTTGTATAGTCAGTTGCCAGTTTCACAGCTATTCTGATATTTACGCATTATATAGGTTAGTGTTTCTGGATTTCCTAAAGGTCCCCAGTTATTTACAGTTTTTAGTCTGTATCCCCCTGCTGGTGTCTCCATTGTAAACCAAAGGTGTAATGGTGGCATTTTCAACTTGGCCTCCATGCCAGCAGTGGGTGTGCTGCTGCTGTACTTCTACCTGCTGTGGCTAAGCAGGCCAATCTCTTAATCTTGCCAAGCTCCTTAGCAGTAACCTTCTGTTGCACTTTATTCCACCATATTGTAGCTCCATAAATTATCAGAGGGCTTATTACAATGATGTATATACAGTACATGCTCTTGGGGCTTCGACCCCAATTTTTACCACAGGCCCTTCTAGTGCATATATGAGTACATTTTGCCTTGAAACACATGTTCTTTATATGTGGTGTCCAAGATAATGTCACATCCAGGATTACCCCTAGATACTTCACTACCCCCTCTGCTGGTATAATTTTGTCAAAGTGCTTGAGATTCCAGTAATGGTGTCGTGGATATGATCCCTCATGAACAGTACAAAAGTTTTCTTGGAACTGGCCCATAGATCCTGTTTGCTGCACCAGTTTTGACCCAATTCTCAGTGCTCATTGTGCCATTGTTCTAACAGCATTAGCAAGTTTGCAAAGAACTACTATGACCAAATCATATGTGTATCTATGGCAAAAGTAACGTCTTGTATTTAACTCTTCAATGAGTTTGTTCATCTCTTGTTCCACAGTAGTGAGGACAGAACCTTTCCTTGTGGATACCCTTTGATGATGTTGATCACCGTTTTCTCTTTGAACCTGTTGGCTTCCTCCTTTAGTGTACTCAGCATGATTTTAATCCACCTACATGCAGCCCCTTCAGTATCCAGGAAGGTGCAGAGAGCAATTCCCAGAATTTTCCACCTTCCCCACAAGTTGGTGGTGAAGTGCTGTTTTACATGATTTTTCTGGGTGATATGCATGTTGGTTTATATGTAGAGGATCCTCAGTTAACCTCCCCTTCCTAACATGCTCCTTAAACAGTTTTCTAATGTCTTTAGGAGAAAGGATAGGCTGGTCTCACATTCTCAGCCTTGTTGTGGTCAATTCACCGTCCTCCAAGCATTAGAAATGACTCTTGCTTCTAGGCTGACTCGAAACAGTCTGCATAGCAATCTTAGTAGTCCCTCTCTTGCTTGTTGCAGCGGAGCTGGAAATATTCCATCAGGGCCTTGTGACTTGAATGGTTGAAACATTGGAATTTTTTGGAATCAACACACTCTCTGGCAGGATCTCCCTTTTGTTTCCTGTAAACCAGTACCTCCCATGGATTGAATCTTGGCCTGTGTTATCTGCCAGAGTGCAATGAGGGAGGTTGAGTCTTGAGGAGCACATCCAGCATCTGATGTGCTGACCTTTTATACTCACCATCTTTCTTCCTTTGAGTGGGTCCTGGTTTGGTTAGTATTCTTGTGAGGATTTTATGAACTCTGGCACATGTAGCTGTGTCTTCCACTTTCTCACAGAATACTTCCCAGGATGATAGTTTCGCTTGCTTAATTGCAAAGTTGTATTTAGCAAGGGCCTCCCAATAGTTTGTCCATCGTCCTTTCCTGCTTCCAGTGTTAAACAGTCTTCTTACCTGCTTCCTTTACAATTGCAGGTTATTGTTACACCAAGGTTCATTCCTGTTTGTGCATTTCCTGCTGATATGACAGTTTAAGTAAAAGATCATACGGCAATTTCACTTCATCTACCATTTCCTCAAGACATATTGGATTCCTTTTTGAGGTTTTGACTTTGGACAGGCACGGGTTTAGGTTTCTCCTATGTGAGTCTCATGTGAGTCTCAGTCTGTTTTGCTACGATTCCTATTGGTCATGGTCTACTTAGCATATTCTCTGAACTGATATACATGGAATATGTAACTGGATAGATAAAACAATCTACTCACCAAGAAGCAGCAGCAGCAAGAGAAAACATATATAAAAGGTTAAGTAAATGTGCATGCTTTCAGAGCCAGTTACTACTACTTCTGGCAAAAGGGTTGAAGAGGAAGGAAAAGGACTTGTGAGGTTTAGGAAATCAGGAGAGTTCGGAAAAGTTGCCCGAACCCCGGGTCAGGTGAGACCTATCAGACAGAATGAGAAGGAAAGACCGTTGAGAACTACACTGGATGAAATTTGAAAACCTAAGAGCTTAATAGGTGGAAGATAGGGTAGTAAGCAAGATAGAGATTACTGACAAAGAGCTAATAAGAGCGGAAAGCTAAATGCATTGTATGTGATTGAGGTGGAGGGCAGGGAAAAACAGACAGGTAAGAAAATAAAAGACATAGAAAACTATAAGGGGTGAAGAATGGAATAGTTACTGAGAAGAAATGCTGAGACCGAAGAACTTAATATAAATTAATGCCAGATGTGTGGTGAGAACCAAGGAAATGGTGTAACACCAGTTCTCATTAGCGGAGTTCTGAGAAACTGGTATCTGGTGGAAGAACCCAAATGGCTCATGTTGTGAAACTGACACTGAGGTCCCAATTGTCATGTTGTGTAGCATGCTCTGCAACAGGATGTTGTGTTTTGCCAGTATACATCCTCTGTCTGTGCCCATTCATTATAACTGATAACTTGACAGTAGCCATATCAATATAAAAGGTCAAATAGTGTCCCATTGGATGACTCAGGGCAGCAGTTACCCCCTTACTGTCTTGCAGGTGATCTGCAACACTTAAATCCGCCAACCTGCCGCCATGGTCAGTTCTGATGTCTTTGGTTATCCTGACGGTAACCTGTGAGCACTCTTTAAGTACAGTTTCAGTTCCTGTTCTTGTATTGCCCTCAGGAATTTGTCATTGACTTCCTCCACACCTTTTAGTTGACTACCCTCCAGTCCTCTCTCAAGATCTTTTGTTTCTGCACATTTGCTCTCTCAGACAGTCTCTGGAGGAGTATCGTTAAGAAGTTTCAGTGCCCAAATTGATATATTTGCAGTCTTGAAGAGCTCAGTCACTGTCTTGACCCGAAGCTCCGCACTCTCCCATTGATATATCTTGGGCACTAACTCCTTAAGCCTGTCCACTGTTTCCATTCCTTCACAGACAAAGATTAGAGCACCCTTGTTCACATAGACGCTCGTGACTATGGGGCCTGGACTTGCGTCCCCCCCAATAGGGGTAAGTTCAGGTAAAAATAATGGAGCTGGATAGGGATCACACACCCTTCTCTGCCAAGGCTGAATAATATTGAAATGTGGTGACTTTGGTGATCAGGGGAGTTGCAATAGTTCATCGTCATGCTCACATAACTGGCCGTGCATGATATGAGTAATGTGAACAGGTGACCTATCGTCTTCGAAAAGAGCATAATCACTGAGGACCAGACATTGTACCGTGGTTTGGACCTGATGAGTCAAAATGAGTACATGATCCTTAGTGGTAATTTGGATTTGCAAAGTAATCACAGGGCCCTTGAAGTACCACGATGTGGCTGCCCAAACCATCACCATAACCTACCACATTTCATTTATGGGATGTAAACATGGCCAGAAGTTGGAAACCGTGTGAAACAAGACTCATACAATATAACAACAGTCTTCTATTGCTCCACAGTCTATGTTTCATGGCTTCAGCACCACAATTTCCTTTTAAGGGCAGTCACATTGCTGATGAGTGGTTTGGGAATTCGAGTTCGCGCTGCAGTTCCCTGATTATGGAGCTCCCTTTGGGTTTTTTTGTGCTGACAGTGTTCCGCAAGTGCAACTTTTAGTTGTACAGTGACTTATGTAACTGGAGTCCTCTTATCTTTTGTCACAATCCTCTTCAATGATCACCTGTCACAATCACTCTGCACACACTCTCACCATGTTCTAGCTTAATGAATGATGTTTCTCCACTTTCTGTATGTTGTTGTTGTGGTCTTCAGTCCTGAGACTGGTTTGATGCAGCTCTCCATGCTACTCTATCCTGTGCAAGCTTCTTCATCTCCCAGTACCTACTGCAACCTACATCCTTCTGAATCTGCTTGGTGTATTCATCTCTTGGTCTCCCTCTACGATTTTTATCCTCCACGCTGCCCTCCAATACTAAATTGGTGATCCCTTGATGCCTCAGAACATGTCCTACCAACCGATCCCTTCTTCTAGTCAAGTTGTGCCACAAACTTCTCTTCTCCCCAATCCTATTCAATACCTCCTCATTAGTTATGTGATCTACCCATCTAATCTTCAGCATTCTTCTGTAGCACCACATTTCGAAAGCTTCTATTCCGTTTATGTGGTACAAATCTTCAATACGGTGCCACTTGAAATCCCCAAACACTTCAACTACCTTAGTTATGTAAGCACCCTCTGTATGAGCACAAACAGTTTGTCCACAATCAAATTCACTTACCTCTGACTGTGAGACACTTGCAATGTATTGAGCACATCACACAGGTGCAGTCTGCGGTCAAATACAGGGTGTTCAAAAATAAAAGTTGAATACTTTGGGAGGTGATAACACTCATTGAAACAAGAAAACTAAGTGCAATAAATATAGGTCTGGGAATACATACTTTCTTAGAGAAGTCCAGTAAACATGGGTCCGGAAATGCATACTGCCTGTGATAAACACGTCTTTACAGGAAGCGTTCAACGTGGCGTCCATTCATGATGATGCACCCCTCTGCCCTCTTTTGTAAGGAATGAAGCTTCCTTTGAAGTAGAACTGGTTGTTGTTGTACATGCTGGCACGCATTGATTCATGACCCTATAGTGTCCTCAGGTTGTTGATTGGCATAACATAGGCTAATTCCTTCCAGGGAATGGAGGTCTGGGGAACAAACAAGACAAGGTATGCCCCCCCCCCCCCCCCCCCCCCGCCCCTTGGCATCTATCATATGTTTGCGCGTATTGTGGCGAAAGTGTACTGGTGCATCATCATGCATGAACCACATTTTTATTTGTTGCTGCAATGGCACAGCCTCCAGCAAAGTAGGCAATACGTTAATGATAAATTCCAGATAACGCACCCCAGTTAATCTTTGTGGTAGCACATATGGTTCTATTAATCTATCGCCAAGTACATTTGCCCTTACGTTCATTGAGAACCAGTGTTGATGCCATTTTTCTGAATTGCTTGGGGATTTACATCTGCTGATACATGCTAGTTATGGAAATTCACATTCACAACACTGTCTTTTGTGAACCCTGCATCATCGGTAAATAAAATCTTGGATGTGACCAGTCAATCTGCGGTACACTTCTGAAACAGCCATTGATGGAACCAATGTGTGCTTTGATGATCCTGTGGCCTTAGGGCCTGAATGTGCTATAGATGATAAGGGTACAGCAGTTATTCATGAAGTTCCCACCTCCCCATCCCCAGATAAGAGAATGAGACATGCCTTCTGCTGCTGCTAATCATCACATGCTGGTGAGAGGGTTTTCTCCCACTGAACTTAGTGCACACTCCTCTGTGTCAGGCATGCGGACTGTGTGGGGCCTTCCACTGTCACTCTTCCAAGGTGCAAGGGTACCTGTTTCCCTCAGATGCTGGGAAAGTCTGCTGAACAGCTTATCAGTGGGTACCCTGCATGGGGATATTTTTTAGCATAGAGGGCACGGGCTCGCAGGCTACGTCCATTTGTTGTACTATGGCAGAATATCGTATCTGCCATTTCACTTGTCGAGTAGCAGGCTTCCATTGCTAACAAATGGTGGAAGAGAGAAAATGTAATTATACTACACCATTTTTAGGTACAAACAGTGCAAAACAGTAACATACAAGTGAATTTGCATTTGGAAGAAGGTAAAACACCTCGATACATATCCAGAGGTGACAGTACTGTATAATAAGGCACACAAACATGATGAAAACTAACATTGCGTACAACATGACCCATAACATAAAACTGACTGCAGACCACCTAACAGTAGTAGAGTACTGTGACTAAGATATCATAATATCCAAATGAAAGTGCTGGCAGGTCGACAGACACACAAATGAACACAAACATACACACAAAATTCAAGCTTTCGCAACAAACTGTTGCCTCATCAGGAAAGAGGGAAGGAGAGGGAAAGACGAAAGGATGTGGGTTTTAAGGGAGAAGGTAAGGAGTCATTCCAATCCCGGGAGCGGAAAGACTTACCTTAGGGGGAAAAAAGGACGGGTATACACTCGCGCACACACACACATATCCATCCACACACATACAGACACAAGCAGACATCTCACAAGCAGACTTATTTAAAGACAAAGAGTTTGGGCAGAGATGTCAGTCGAGGCAGAAGTGCAGAGGCAAAGATGTTGTTGAATGACAGGTGAGGTATGAGTGGCGGCAACTTGAAATTAGCGGAGATTGAGGCCTGGTGGATAACGAGAAGAGAGGATATATTGTAGAGCAAGTTCCCATCTCCGGAGCTCGGATAGGTTGGTGTTAGTGGGAAGTATCCAGATAACCCGGACGGTGTAACACTGCGCCAAGATGTGCTGGCCGTGCACCAAGGCATGTTTAGCCACAGGGTGATCCTCATTACCAACAAACACTCTCTGCCTGTGTCCATTCATGCGAATGGACAGTTTGTTGCTGGTCATTCCCACATAGAATGCATCACAGTGTAGGCAGGTCAGTTGGTAGATCACGTGGGTGCTTTCACACGTGGCTCTGCCTTTGATCGTGTACACCCTCCGGGTTACAGGACTGGAGTAGGTGGTGGTGGGAGGGTGCATGGGACAGGTTTTACACCGGGGGCGGTTACAAGGGTAGGAGCCAGAGGGTAGGGAAGGTGGTTTGGGGATTTCATAGGGATGAACTAAGAGGTTACGAAGGTTAGGTGGACGGCGGAAAGACACTCTTGGTGGAGTGGGGAGGATTTCATGAAGGATGGATCTCAAATCCTGCCCTGAAATGAGATCCATCCTTCATGAAATCCTCCCCACTCCACCAAGAGTGTCTTTCCGCCGTCCACCTAACCTTCGTAACCTCTTAGTTCATCCCTATGAAATCCCCAAACCACCTTCCCTACCCTCTGGCTCCTACCCTTGTAACCGCCCCCGGTGTAAAACCTGTCCCATGCACCCTCCCACCACCACCTACTCCAGTCCTGTAACCCGGAGGGTGTACACGATCAAAGGCAGAGCCACGTGTGAAAGCACCCACGTGATCTACCAACTGACCTGCCTACACTGTGATGCATTCTATGTGGGAATGACCAGCAACAAACTGTCCATTTGCATGAATGGACACAGGCAGACAGTGTTTGTTGGTAATGAGGATCACCCTGTGGCTAAACATGCCTTGGTGCACGGCCAGCACATCTTGGCGCAGTGTTACACCGTCCGGGTTATCTGGATACTTCCCACTAACACCAACCTATCCGAGCTCCGGAGATGGGAACTTGCTCTACAATATATCCTCTCTTCTCGTTATCCACCAGGCCTCAATCTCCGCTAATTTCAAGTTGCCGCCACTCATACCTCACCTGTCATTCAACAACATCTTTGCCTCTGCACTTCTGCCTCGACTGACATCTCTGCCCAAACTCTTTGTCTTTAAATAAGTCTGCTTGTGAGATGTCTGCTTGTGTCTGTATATGTGTGGATGGATATGTGTGTGTGTGCGAGTGTATACCTGTCCTTTTTTCTCCCTAAGGTAAGTCTTTCCGCTCCCGGGATTGGAATGACTCCTTACCTTCTCCCTTAAAACCCACATCCTTTCATCTTTCCCTCTCCTTCCCTCTTTCCTGATGAGGCAACAGTTTGTTGCGAAAGCTTGAATTTTGTGTGTATGTTTGTGTTCGTTTGTGTGTCTGTCGACCTGCCAGCACTTTCATTTGGTAAGTCACATCATCTTTGTTTTTAGATATATTTTTCCTACGTGGAATGTTTCCCCTCTATTATAACCATATCATAATATCCGATACATTTGATGGAACGCCAGTACAATGAATGTGCTAATGTCCACAACCAAGCATCACACAGCCCTTACTGTAAACAAATTTATTTCAGAAAGTATGTGTTTCCAGACCAGTGTTCATTGGACTTATTTTTCTTGTTTTGATGAGTACTACCAGGTCTCAAAGCATTCAACACTCTTTTTCGAACACCCTGTATAACAGTGCAACCTGCAGGCTTGGCTAGCATTTGCATTTATGTTCGAGGGTGCATATCTCACAGTGTTGTTGTTGTTGTTCCGCCCCCCGCCCCCCCCCCTCCCTCCCCCCCCCAGCTCTCAGGGAACTGAAAAAATAGTGTAATCAGATTTTTTTCCTTTCAAGAAAATGATTTAAAAATCGGTATTACACAGGTTTTTAACAGGGTGGGAACTGGAAGTTTTTTACGGTTACTTACAAGTCACCAATTGTCTTCAAAAGTATTAAAAATACCTTATATCCCCAGATCTAGCCCCCCCTGCAGACTATCATATGGGCTTCCTTGAATAGAACTATTTTATTAATAGTCAAGAATTTCCCATGTATTCTCTTAAGTCATCATAACATTGTTTTGTCTATGTCATTTCTAATAACAGCATAAAAACATTTCACAATTATTTGATGATTTGTGTGAAAACAAAGTGCTTTCCATTGAAGTGCTGTCTTCCATTCTATATGAATGGTGAACCAGTTAATGCACTGAAGATAATTTTGTTGCTTGTAAGTAATATCTGCAGAAATAACTGAAAATACAATGTTACAAACTTTGTTGGACTTTCACCTATCAGAATGTTAAATTATAATCATCACATTAATATTGAGAAACCATATAAATAACATTAATTGTGGTGCTTCGTTGTGTAGTGTTAACATGGGAAGTTGCTCAGAGCTTAAAACCAGATATAGATGAGAAAAACTGGCAACTGCTTTCAAAGTTCACCACTGAGGAGAGAGGGGCACATACTATCTAAATGTATTTATGATTCTCACTGGTAGCCCCAATTTTGACATCTATCATTCATTCCCATCACTCTTTGGTATCTGTGAGTACAAGGGACGTTCAATATGTAATGCAGCACATTTTTGTTCTCAGCCAGTTTCAGTTGAAAAAATGCTAAATTTGTTGCGGGACATTGTGGAATATTCTCGCTTCAGTCCCTATAATTTTATGAAGTTCCTATAGGTGTCGGCACTATACGTAGCCATCAAAAAGACATTTGTTACAGAGGTGCATTCCAGGTAGAGAGCTGTCATTGGGTTGCTTTTCACAGACAACCTGAGCATCGCAGATATTCATAGGCGCAGGGAGAATGCCTGTGGAGACCTGGCAGTGAACAAAACCACATTGAGTCATTGGGTAAGGCATCTGTCTTCATCGCAACGAGATCACATAAACTCGTTTTGGTCTCTCACCTGTTGGCTGGCCCCACACAGCTGTGCTAGCCTCAGGAAATTGAAGAAATGACTTCAGCATGTTTGTCCCCCATAAAAATGCGAATGGACCTCTTCTTCTCAGTGACAATGCAATACCTCACACAAGTTTGTGCACCTGAGAGGAGCTCATAAATCTTCATTGGACTGTTCTTCCTCATCCACCGTACAACCCAGATCTTGCACATTCTGGTTTCCATCTGTCTGGCACTGTATGGGAAGCAGTATGTGGATGATGGTTATTGATGCAACAAGACGTTGGTTCTAATGTCAACCAGGAGAGTGGTGATAATGTGCAGGCATACAGGTCCTTCCAGTAAGGTGGCATAAGGCCTCACAATGAATGGAGGTTATGTTAAAAAATATGGTTCCATAGTCCAAAGAGTGAGGAATAATATGCGGTATTGGAAAAAAAAAACATGTTGCATTACTTATTGAATGCTCCTCGTAGAAGTTATCCAAATGTGCGTACAATCTTATCTGAAAAGCTACAGACATAACAGTAGCCTGTTAAATTGTTTAGTAAACAAATCACTTAAGATTCCAATAAACTTATTACCACTGCGAAGCAGCTACTGACCTACATGCCTAATATCACCAGGTCTTGAAAATCTCTACCACATTATATTCCAGAGCTTTGGTTATCTTTCTTTGGACTCTGAGGTAAGATGGCAACCTATCCATAATTGCATCGTCATCCACTAAAATGGTATCCTGTCACTCATCAACCTCTGCAATAACCTATGCCTGTGGTACTTCCAAACCTCCACCCCCATACGTCATTCTGTGGACAAATCTGGTGGTAAAGCTGTTCTACATCAACATATGTACTCTGTAAACCGCTCTGTGTTCTACATCCACATAGGTACTCTACAAACCACTATGAAGTGCATAGCCGTTAATAGGCCCTACGTGGCATAGTATCTCATGTTAGGATTTATTTCCATTCCAGTCAGTTGTGGAGAGGAGGAAGAATGCATATTTAAATGCTTCTGTGCATGCTGTAATTGGGCTATTATTGTCATTTCTCTCTAGGTTCTTTACTTAATACTGTTTTTTGAAACTATGTAAGTAGGGCACTTTCATCTTAAAATCATACAGGACATGGCAAGTCATGATCATGAATTTCTCTGGAAAAATACATGTTAGACCTCTATGTTACAGGTATTAAGCAATAAAATATTTTCAATTTATCTTGGTTTTTGTGAATGGTATAGTCATTTGAGAAACGTAAATTGTGTAAGTAAGTCTTAAAACACTAGAAAACTAAAAGAAAACATAACTAATAAAGCAAAAGTACTGGAGACCTGGCAGATGTTTTGCTTTAAAGCTCCCTCTTCAGACATTAAACAATCGAAAATCCAGGATGGAGTGTAACAATATTATGAGAAGGATAGTTGCTACTCACGATGTAGTGGAGATGCTGTCACAGATAAGCACAACAAAAAGATTTTCACACTTGATGGTCTTTGTCAACAATAGACACACACACACAAACACACGTGTTTGCGTGTGTGTGTGTGTGTGTGTGTGTGTGTGTGTGCGCATATGTGTTTCTGTTGTTGACAAAGGCTATTGGCCGAAAGCTTAAAGTGTGAAAATCTTTTTATTGTGCCTCTTTAGGTATTCAGATTTAGTTCACACACACAAACACACACACACACACACAAGGGCTTTCTTTTAACTTAAAAATTTAAGAAGAAAATACAAAAATTTTAATTTTTTTGTACTCTTGGTTTTTTCCTAATTTGGAAAGTCACAGAATGCTAATTTGCTTGTTGTATTACCACATTCCTCTGATTCAGTTATAAACAAAATTTTCTCTGCTCCAGCTATCCGTGTTATCTAAACAGTTATTACAAAAAATTTAAAGAAATGCATTTTTACAAGTTTTTACAATTTATTTACTCAGAAGCCCTCATCACAAAAGTTATCAAAATTGCACTATATAGTGTTTGGTTAATGTGTTAATAGTTATTGCAATCAAAGTTGGCAAAATTTGTCTGTGTGAAGTGTTAGAAACTTTTCAACATTCTGCATATTTCAGTCACTGAATTTCTAGTGTGTAATAAACTTGTTGGCAGCACTCTTTCCAGCCTTTTTCTGTTTTTAATAATCGAATAAGAACTAGCCCATGAATCATTCTGCATAGAGTTTTGTGTTTGTTTGAACTTTTTGTTAGATACAGTGTCAGTGAGGAAATACTAACGTAAAAGGGTTAGGTGTGTGGGCCATGAAGAAAGGCACAAGAAGGTGGTGTTTAAGAAGAGTGAAAAACAATTCACAGTTGTTGGAAATCTGTCAGGGGCATTGCAGAAATATCTTGGTCCACAAGTAACTGCGTTACCACGACATCCACTGTGCAAGAAATGCCATACTCGCTACAACAATAAATATAGTGATAACATACCTAAACGATCACCATAATCAGAGTGTGAAACTGAAGAAGACAGTGCAGATGTCTATATTACTGGGTGTGAAGTTGTTTATGCCTTGAATGTTAGCATTTCTGTTGTAGCCCCTAATGTATTCTGCCTTAAACACCCAGACAAGATGATAAGCACACGAAGGATGGTATGTATAAAGAAAAGTGGAAGAACTTGAAATAAATTTTACACAAGCAACATCTTCAAAACTTTGTGAAGCATGTAATGCAGATGCACCTGGTGCAGAACCTGAAGGTAGTGACATGTGCACCCAGTGTGATGTGCGGTTTCAAAACCTAAACATTGCTATCTTGGCAGCCACCTATACTGAGAAAGTACGATTACTGACACTGATACAAGATAGCTACTCCAAGCAGAAAATATAGAAATACATACCGACTTCCTCACATTATTTGGTTTCAAAAAGCTCGTAAAATAAAGAATGAAAAATGTATTTGGGTTTTCCCAGATTCCTACTGCAAGATGCAAGATTATACACTTAATGTTGCTCTCGAATGATGATGATGATGATGATGATGATGATGATGATGATGATGATGGCAAAGGCTGCAGCAGGCAAAATCCTATTCAGGCTGATGTTATTTCTGTTAGTGAAAATGGTGTAAGTAAAAAATGTAAAAGATACATGACAAGATCAATAAGAGAAACATACCTCCTAATGAGAAAAGAGAACACAGATTAAAAAATTCGTCTCATAAAATTCTACTCCTTGTGACCAAAATTGGTAAAATGTCAGCCAGTGGAGGAAGTATGCACATATATTTACTGCACTAAATTGAAACTAATTTATTTAACCATAAGCAGTGTCACAGGGAAGAAGTACACAGAGAGGGACGTGATGCTTTTGTATATACATCAAGAGCAGCAAGAAAAATTTGCAGGAGTCTGCTTGTGTCCTGGTGCTGAAGGGATGACAGTTGAAGCACTACATTTGCATGATACTGACAGTGACTTAACCTATGCAATGTGGGACGGAGGTGAATCTGCGCCCTTTGTGGCACACGGTCCTGGACGACAGGGTTCGTTTCACAATTCCTGTAGGCTGACTCTTTCAGCCATATATTTAAATAAGAGCACAATGCTCGTTAACTCGCACACCTCCACTTCATAAAATGTTGGCGTGCCATATATGTTACGAAGTAGCACCCAAGTTTATAAGACATAAATTCATAATACAATAACATAAATACCCTAAGCACCAGATCAATACTGTAATTATTTGTAGTGGTCTTGATGCAGTTAAATTTAAAGAAACTTATATGTAACATAAATTATGAATTGCGGCATATTAATTAAAAGCCAAATAAGACTATACATTCATCAGAATTGACTATCTACTGAAATGCCGCAGAAGTATCAGCACCATTGCGCTCACTTTCACAGAACCTTCTTGTCACAACGAAGTCATTGATCCAGACGTCATCAGAGTCACTTTTATACCTACTTTCTACTCTGAATAGGTGTAGATGTAGAAGATTAATCATGCTCAGATTCATTTCCTGGTATATCTGCAGGAGAAAAATTCATAAGAACAATATCTGTGAAAATAATAAGATAAATGTATGCAGCAAGTCAGCTTCAAACAAATCTTGACTTACCACTATTTTCAGATGACGTATAATCTAGATTGTTGTAAAATACTCCATTTTTGTCATCTGTAGACTCATCAAGTACTTCATAAATAATTTGCTCTAAATGTTTCTTCTCTCACATTTTGTACACAAAATCAACACAACAGCACACAAAACAGAGAACTCGAATGTCAGGTGAAGCCTACAAAGCAAGCAACATTAACATAGGTTTCAGTAAGGAAGAAATTTTCCAGTGAAGCCACTACTGCCATTTAGCAGTTACAGTGGAGACTACAACATCTGTAGGCCACACAGACTTTGCAGGTATCATAAATATACGTTCAGTACTGAGGAAAATAATTGTAGCTGGTTATTACGTCCACTGCACTTTCCCTTTCCTGCAAGTGCCCTAATATTAAGTCAGCCACATGCTAATTGTTAAAAAAAGTGAAGTGTCAGTATACTCTGATTATAGTATGTCCATCCTAAAATATTTGAGATAGTTACCATTGTCTTTGTCTGCTATGACTAATTGTGGAAAATGATGTTCAAATTTCAACGGCAGTGCCTCAGTGTTGCCACAGATCTAGGTGACTGTGGTTTTTAGTCAGTATTAGTGGCAGCCATTTGCACTACACGACTGAAAGCTGGCAAAAGTCTTGTGAAGTATTAGGAATCTTCTCTTTTCATATGGAGTGTGGTAACAGGAATCTTGTAAGTCCGCTAACAAAACAATATAAGTGAAAAACAAATTTACTTTTATTGAGATGTGATACTACAGTTTTCAATACTGTCTAATTACATGTACTAATCCTTAACAAAAATCAGATGGGAAAGACCCCATGTTCTCTATGGACAGCTACTCGACTGGCTGAGATGGCTGGTTGCATGGCAACCACTAATTTTGTTCCTTGTGCAGGGGATCAATTGGACGTTGGGACTTGAGTGATTGCATATTTTGCATGTTGTTTTATTTGTTTCATTACAAATTGTCCATTGTAATAATTTGTTTTGTGTATGATGTGATAGTGCTGTTTCTTGGAAGTTCTGTCCAATTTCCATGATCTTCCAAGGTTGCGTTTCCCCATTTATTACTTTGTGCCTAAGGACATGTACGAATGTGTACAATGGGAAATTTTGAGCAGTGTGCTATAAACATCTATTTTTTACATACCAGTACCAGTGAAATCTACAAATAGTACTTCATGAGTGAGAGGGGACAGAGAGAGAGAGAATGTCTGTAATTGTTTTAGTTTTAATTTGCCCATTTTATGTTCATCTTTTTTGTACACATTGTCTTTCAGTGGTTCAGATTCCATGTGTATATGCAACATATGAGATCCTGAAAGTTTTATGTTGTTTACCATTAATTATTGACTTCTGATTGCATTGTAAACTATTAAATATAGATGCTTTATAAGAACCTGTAATAAAGAAGTGTATGACAGTCTGAATAATTTGGATGAATTCAGCATTTTCATAAGTGGAATGCACTTTCGTCATATGGGAAGATGAAAAAAAAAAAATTGAAATTATATAATAAAGTTTTTCCTCTTTAGTGGGCAGCTACCAGTATAGGAGAGAATTGGGAAAGGGAACAGTCAAATGAATGTGAAAACATTTTTAAATGAAATGTGCTTTGAATCAGTTATTACGATACTTCGTTTACACTGACTTAATAAATATTGTTGATGTTAATCTATACTTATCATTATATACAGACTGCTGAAATAAAAAGACTTCTAGTCAGATTTTCAAAGATCACTTTTTTATATATCTTCTGCACCCATACATTAAATTAATTGTAACACTGCTCAGATACCAAAAATTTGGTAACTATTTTCCTTGTAGTTACATGAATAATAACTCACAAAAATAAACTTAAAATTTGTGCAGAAGGAAGAATATGAAACTACCATCGAATACATGATACAAAAAAAGCATCATATCTCTGGTCATCAGAAAACTGGCTGCTGTAATAAAAAGAAATAATTCTGATAAATTTTCACAAATCTTAGCGTAAAACTTTTGTTCTGCTACGTACTGCCTCTCCCCTTATTTATTGTTTGTCTACCCCTCTTCCAAACTGTTGTTTGTCCCATTGTCCCATCCCATCCCCCCATATCTTCTCTCTCTCTCTCTCTCTCTCTCTCTCTCTCTCTCTCTCTATCTCTTTCTCTCTCCCCCCCCCCTCCCCCTCCCTATTTCCGTACTTTGTAAATTACTGTGAATAAAGGTAGTGGACATTTTTCTCCAGGAATATTACTACTGATTGCTGGTGCAGAGTGATTATAAGTGAATTTCAGTTTTATAAAGTTTTAAGATGTTTGACTTCAACTGTCCAAACTATTCAGGTTCTGTCATATGCACTGTGTTCTCAGATTGTTACTGAGTACCTGCCTTATATAGTATTTGAATGTATCAACGCCTATTAAAGCTTTTATATTTATAGTTATTTTCGTGAACTGTTGTGCATCCCATTTCATTCTCTTTAGAATAGAGTTCAATGAATTGACATCTTACTGCCAGTGTGATTCAGTAATATTGCATATTTCCGTTAAGGTAAGTGCCAAGCAAAAATTGAATTAGTTTTATACATAATAAATGAATTATCCTGTAATAACATGACAAAGTACATTGGTTACGCAAATGATTTGGTAAATGTGTACATCTTTTTACACACTTTTTAGGAAAATAGTTCTGACAGTGAATAAAAATTTTTAAAAATGGTCAGTTTCATAAAATGAACAGTGGCTTCTCCGACTGTGAGGAAGTTTAGGACAGGCGTGATTACTTTTTCCACAGTTTTAAAGTATCTGATCCTTGTAGCTTCAGACCTGGTGAAATTACTTTGACTTCAGACGATATAGAATGACATATGAGGCGTACAGACGAAAGAAGATGAGAGGAAACTGAGATGCATCTTTGTAGGCATTGACACAGGGAAAATGAGGCAAATGCCTGGAGAGTTATAAAGGAACAAGACTGAAAATGTGGGTAAAATAAAGCAGAAAGGCGCAACAGTAATGCAGTTTTCTATGGACTAGATTTATAGGATGTTCCACAATTCCTGTACAGGTTGTAGGGACTGTAGTAGATAAAGTTTTGATAAAGAACCCTTGTCTGTGGTGTAAAATAAATTGAAAGATTAGATCACTTTCAAATCTCCTCCGTCACAATATACATGCTAACTGAGAAGAGGGCATAGTCTTCTGCCCCATTGTGATTGTGACATCATGTACCATGTTTGTCTAACGACAACAACAACTGCGAGAAACTGGTATGTTTGCAGCAAGGAGAGGTGACTGTGGTGCTCCGTGGATGTGCCGCACCCTCAGATTCAAAGAGGACTAATTGGAGCAGGGAAGGAATTTGGCCATGCCCTTTCAAAGGAACCATCCCAGCATTTACCTGGAGCTATTTAGAGAAATCACGGAAAACCTAAATCAGGATGGCCGGACGCGGGTTTGAACCTTCGTCCTCCCAAATGCAAGTCCAGTGTGCTAACCACTGTGCCACCTCACTCTGTTTCAAAGAGGACTTTGCCTGTCACACACAAGAAAATCCCATGACAAGTACTTGAAACATTGCCCATGCCATGGGCTCCTGTATAGGACAAAGGTCTGAGCTCATTTTCTCCACTGTGTGTGTAATTCGAAGTGTGAGATTTAAAAGTGATTTTGTCTTCAAACCTCTTATACATGCAAAGGTACATTTCTTGATATAGATTCCTTATCAAAACTTTATCTAATACATCCCCTCTACCACACGTAGGAACATGTAATAGGAATTGTGAGACACCCCTTATGGATATACTGTTTGTTCAATAGATCTATTGCAAAATCATCATGAATGTAGAACATGTCATACAATCAAAAATACATATTTAGGGAAATAATATGCTTATGTTCTTCAACAGTTAAATGAACTTCAAGAATGTGGAATAAATAAAAAATCTTAAAATTCAAACAGTGGAAAATCCAGGATGAAATGTAACAATATTATGAGAAGGAAAGTTGATACTCACCATATAGCGGAGAATCTGATTCGCAGATAGGCACAACATGAAGATTCGCAATTATAGCTTTTGGCCATTACAGCCTTCATCTACAATAGTCATACGCGGGCGCGCGCGCGCGCGCCCACACACACACACACACACACACACACACACACAACTGCAGTCTTGGGCAGTTGCATGAGACTGCAGTCGTGTGTGAGAATTGCATTTGCGTGAGTGTGTGTGCATATGTGTGCCTTTTGTTGTCGAAAGCCTTAATGGCTGAAAGCTATAATTATGAGTCTTTTTGTTGTGCCTATCTGCGACTCAGCGTCTCCTCTGTGTGGTGAGTAGCAACTGTCCTCCTCATAATATTGTAAAAAATTAATGCTCAACTCAAGTCAAACATGTATATACACTAAAGTGTAGAAGTTAATTCTTAAGTTATTGTAACCACGGATCATTAGGCAGATAACAGCTTACAACATTTACACACATTGCATTGCTGCACTAGAGATTTGCAGATTCAGATTTTATGTAACTCGTTATGTAATATTATTTATGATATTGACATCATTTGGTTCTACTAAGAAATTCACCAGTGGAAGAGGAGAAGGCTAATAAATCCTTTAGGATTCTCTTAAATCGTCCTTTTAATGCTAGCTATACTTTTTATGGCCACTGTGGTGTTACGTGAAATGTTTGTTCTTAGATAAGGCACACCTTTCTGGGCTAAAGTAAGTGACTTTAAATTTTTAAGTAAATTATTCTTGCTACTTTTAGTATAGATTCGATAAATTGAGCTGTTGATTTTAAAAGAAAAAATATACTATTTATGACAAATTTCATTAATAAATAAATGTACTGGTATGCAGTTCTTATTACTAATACCTTGAACAGGCATCTGCAGGATATTCTTGCATTCATACCACAAGCAATTTGTGTTACACACTTTAGAACTCTAAGAACTTTAGCTTGACTTGAGGATTTATATCACCTATACTGAGATGAAAAAAGTTATGGGATAGCAATATGCACATTTACAGTTGGTGATAATATTGCTTATACGAGGTATAAAAGGGCAGTGCATTGTTGGAGATGTCATTTGTACTCAGGTGATTCATGTGAAAAGATGCCTGATGTCATTATGGCCACACAACAGGAATTAAATTATGGCCACACAACAGGAATTAACAGACTTTGACCATGAAATGGTAATTGGATCTAGATGCATGGGAAATTCCAATTCAGAAATCGTTTGGGAATTCAGTATTATGAGTTCCACAGTGCCTAGAGTGTGCCGAGAATACCAAATTTCAGTCATTACCATTGATTGTGTTTGTATTTTTACTCTAGGCAACTGGAAAATCATGGCCTGGTGAGATGAGTTCCAGTTTCAGTTGGTAAGAGCTGAGGTAGGCTATAAGTGAGGTACAGACTGCATGAAGCGATGGATCCAACTGTCAAAAGGGTACTGTGCAAGCTGGTGTTGTGGCTCCATAATGACGTGGGTGGGTTTTCGTGGAATGGACTGGGTCGTGACTTTTGTCACCTCATTGTATGTATGACAGCACCCTCATTACAAAAAATATTGATAACAAAGAGTCCTTCAGGAGTTCTGTATTATGCACCTCCCAACTAAATATATTATAAAATTATAATCCCAAAAATTTAACACTTTTGACTCCTTTTGTCTGCTTCTTATATTTAGATCGTCCTCAGTGGAAACCTCTTAAAAGTTTTGAAGTCTGGTTTTTTTTTTTTTTTTTTTTTTTTTTTTTTTTTTTTTTTTTTTTTTTTAAAAAAGTTTAGTGACGAAGAACAGCTAGAAACATGTATTAATGCCCATGATAATTGCATTGAAAGCATTGTTTAACAGTGCTCTTGATTTACTATTTACTCCAATGTTTGTATCATACGCAAACAAAATAAAATTGACATCTGTTAATGTTACGGATTAAATGTCACGAATATACACAAGAAAATGTAAGAGTCATAATATCAAACCTTTTGGGACACTAAACATACTTTGTTCTCATTTGGTTAGTGACTGATGGCTTAAGACAAGGCTCTTTTGTACCAACATTCTTTCTTCCCTGTTACAAAGATACAATTTGAACACTTTGCAGCATTTCCTGCAATATGCCTGCAACTCCATAACTTTATAAAAGGGAAACACAGTCTTGAGAAAACTGACATTACCAATTTTAACAACACACTTTTGCTTAAAAGGATCGCCAATTTCAAATTTGACATCTGAGACAAATTTAAAAAGCCACAACTATTGACCACCGTGTAGGAGGCCAATAGCCTTCAGAGAAATTTCAGAATCTGACTACAGTATTGGAAACATACAGTGCTAACAAGCTTTCTTTAGCCTCCAATTGGCGCCTTACAGTGCACTTGGCAGTCTCAAGAAAGAAAAATTCTTAGCTCACAGGTCAAAGATACTCATGTCAGAAAGATGCACCAAGTTCAAACACTTCAGTTTCCATGGCAACAATTTCATTTATTCAAACCGTAATGAAACTGACTATGTCCTTATCTTTGATCAGCTCCTCAGTCAATTAACTATTATTTCCTGATTTAATATACAATTGTCACTGAATTACACCCGTATGGGTTAAATTGCCGTACACTTGACTTCGAAAGTCACAGCAGCAGGTCAAGTGTTACTACAGCCGAATATCTCCCATGAAATAGTCTGAGTGTCCAATAAAACTGCAAAGTTCAACTGAGAAACTCTGAACTGCCACTAACATCCCTTATCCTGATGCTGCCTGACTTGCCTCTTTTCCTTTCTTCAGGGTCTACAATCAACTGTGTGATTTTTTTGTGTTCAAAGCGACACCTATGATATGGTAAACTTTGAGGCCTGTTAGCCGGTCATTAATGAAGATGCAGAATGCTTGGTGTGTCCAAGGGGATATTCATTCATCCAAGCTCCCCCTATCAGTAACAGCAGACTTATATTTGGTATTGACATCTATCAAAACCACTTTTAACCTGATTTTACAAAATTTCCATGATGGCACCAGTTGAATACTGGTTGGTGTAAGAGCCAGACCTGAAACTGAAACAAAGTAGTCACCATGATTAGATAGCCTCTCCAAGTGCCATACCATGCTCTTTCCATCAGCTGTCAAAATGAACATTTGGCATACATTTCTAAATTACAAAATAACACAGACAAAAGCTGACAAACAGAGAGGAACATTAAAGTACAGCAATATATAATACTGTCAGTTGAATAATAAAATAACCTCCAAAATGAGACCCCCCCCCCTCCCCACCCACAATGCGTGGCACAGTAGAGGACGAGAAGCATAGATGTGCTGGACGACCATAGGAGATGGTAGTCAGTCAGGAAGTCATTACAGAGCTTGATGATTCTTGATTCTTGCTATGGCTGGCCCTGATAGGAGTTGTGGGTGGACCATTTCTTGTGGAGAGTGACGGCTCATTGCTGATGGAGGAGGCGATACGGTGTTGTAGCAGATGTTGTGGCAGGTGAAGCTGGTGACCTGCGTGGAACAAGGTAATCAGCTGATCTCAAGCCAGAGAGGGTTGCTGGTTGAGAGGAATAGAGACTGTAAGGCAGCCATTGGTGTCGATGGATGCAGAGATTATGTCATCATCAGCACTAGTGTGGAGCTGGTAGATATGGAGTAGCGAGACATGGCAGGTGGTTGGATCATCAAGGGAGCATGGGGGCTCATAAAGTGCGAAGAGTGTGCCATTGCACAGGTGGAGAGACAGATCCTCGATACAATACAATTAAACATCAACACAGAAAGTGACGACACTGAAAGAGGTGGGAGGTGGCAATGTAGTAGAAGGCACAAGAGGAGGAAGCACTTCACTCATGGCAGTTGTAGTGGAAGGTGTACTCAGAGGGGGAGGGGAGCAGTCATAGAAACCTCAACTCTTGGAGGTGAGGGTAAGAGAGCATGGGGGGGGGGGGGGTGCAGAACTTCACATGCAGCACTCGATTTTGAGGAAGCACTAGGGTAGTTGCATGTGAGAGGCTGCAGATGTAGGCACGCAGATGAGGAGTCAACACTTGTGGGAAGCTCGTCTAGAATGGGGGGTGAGAGAGGATCCTTATTTAGTGACCATGCCAGTTTAACCCTGTTGAGTGAAACAGTCTGCTATAGAGGTAAATGTCAATAGTATTGTCAGTCCAGCCAAGTATGCTATGTGGTCCTGAGTGCGGGGGCCACAAGGCCATATGAATGGAGTTGTCGCAGAGTGGAGGGTTGGGGGAACATGCAGCTGAATGCTTGATAGCAAACACACTCAGTGAGAATAGGGAGCTTGGATGGAGCAAGAGGAATGGAGTCCTGAACAAATTTAGCTGGATGTACCAGGGGCTTGCCACAAAGGATCTCGGCCAACGAGGAGTTGACGTCAGCTTGAAGGCAATGCGGATGCCAAGTAGCACCCAAGCTAACACTTTAGCCCAGGGTCCAGCATGACATATCAGGGCAGCTTTCAGGGGTGCAGTGTCAATGCTTGACCAAACCCTTACTTTGAGGTTGACAGGCTGTGGTGTGAAATTTGTTGACACTCTAGAAATTGCTCAGTTCAGAAAAGAGTAGACTCTTGAACTCTCTCCCTTGATCAGTTGTGATGGTGGAGGGACAGCCAAAACAAAGAGAGCCAGGTACTGATGAAGGCTCACACAACTGGATCAGTCAAAATGTCTGTGTAAGAGGTAGCTAAATTTCCACCATCTGCCAATGCAGTTGATCATGGAGAGGATGTATTTGAATCCATCAGAGGATCGACAGTGTTGAAATAGATGTGGTGAAACCTGCCTTTTGGGATCTCAAAATGCCTTAGAGGGGGTTGTACATGATGGCTAAATTTGCTATGTTGACAGGATAAACAACTGTGAGCCCTACAGCGATAGTATATTAATTCCAGGTCAGACCAAACACTCAGTTACCAGGCTGCTAGTAGCATTGATACTATGGTGTGCAAGCTCATGTAAAGCCAAAAAAGTCTTAAGGGGGTAGGACATCAAACGGGCCAACTTCGAGCAGGAGAGGCACCCTCCGCCACACACCGTTGGGTGGCTTGCGGAGTATAAATGTAGATGTAGGACATTTTAATTTCCACTGTCTATACTTTTACAAATAAATTCATGAAACTTTGTCAGTGCGGCCAGGAAGGATCCAGGATTCACACTCGTAGCAGTGGAAGTTCAAAAACAATATTTACATGTGAAATTTCATCATTTTTTTCACTTACTATGGCTGCATTTGTTGCTATAGGTACAGTTTTCTTCCTAAGTAAGAGAGATTCTTTGATGAATTTTGCACAGCATACAAACCATACTTACAGGTGTATGAAACTCTAGAATTTATGTAATTTGTGAAAAAATGAATGAGCTGTTACATTTTAAACTTCGTGTTTAGAAAAAAACACAAATTTTATAGCTAATTATCTCAATTTTTACCATAGTTTTTAATAGATTTGGAAAATACTAGAGTTTTGCATAAAGGAGTTTGTGTTTAACAACCATACCAAGTTTGAAAGTAATAGGATATTTCAAAATGGCTCTAAGCACTATGGGACTTAACATCTGAGGGCATCAGTCCCCTAGACTTAGAACTACTTAAACCTAACTAACCTAAGGACATCACACACATCCATGCCTGAAGCAGGATTCGAACCTGCGACCGTAGCCTGCTCGGCCACAGCGGCCGGATTAATAGGATATTTATTTTGGATGTTACATGTACCTGAGTACAGAAATTTGTGTTTTGCGAAAAATGGTCGTTAAAGTTTCTGCTTGTATTTGGCATTCTTTTAGAACTGTCCATCCCCATACGCCGGTTCTTTTTCATTTTCTAAATCAGTTTTCTTGCTTTTCACAATCCTATGATGCACTCTTCTTGATTTTTATCACCTTCAAAAATGATTTATCTGCTTTCACTACAAGCTCTCTGTCTATCACATACAAAGCTTTGATGCAGTTCACTCCAGGCGTAATTCCCATTTTCTCTAAAATATATTTCTTGCTACCGTCATTTAAACATGAAACTAAATCGTAATCGCCAATAGCAGGTGCATTTCTTCCCACAAAAATGGTTTTTGGCAATCGTTCTCATATGCATTGGTTAAAACTTTGATTTGGGTTTTGGATACTGCCATGAAGACATTTCTTCAATAAGTTTTCATTGGCAAAATCCATGGCTTCCGTTACATCGTTTGGTAGAGAATTCCTGTGTTGATATTCTTCACCACCAGCAATTGACCTTTGGTAGCCACACCATGATTTGCTTCCTTTTAGGCACAAGTTGTGGATAGGGTTATTGTCTGTGGACTTTTGTGGAAGTATAAGGCCCAAAATGCTTGCTTCAAATTTTTCAAGTCCCTTCCCATCAGATAATTTTTTTCCTGACAAATCTTGTGTGAGCCTTCTGAGTTTATGCCAAGTCTTTTCTGTACATGTCACACATTCTAACTTCTGCACAATAGTCTCAGTTGCGTAAGGAGCACATTTTTGAACCTTAAGGAAAGTTTTACTATCACCATAACCAAGGTTCTTCACATATCACAGGCCACATGAAGCAACAGATCTGGTAAACAAGCTGACAACTCCGTGAACTTCCATGCCTTCACTTGAGCCTTTATAGTTCATATTACATTCATGATCTGGAATCCCTGTCACACAATTATTTGACAAAATTTTCTCAACACTTCAATATCTAGAACTTTACCAATGTCAACACATGATGTTGTAGCATCACCATTCAGTGGAGTGTGCCCTCTTTTTTTGTCAGGTACCATCAAAAGCAGCCACTATGCTCCTGTAACCACCATTTTTGGTAATAGATTCTTCTGCAGCACTTTTTATTGACGATTCTGCAGCTTCTTTTACAGCCCCAAGCAGTAAGCCATAATATATATCAAATTTTGCTGGAGGAGGTGGAAGATTCATCACTGCACAAAGTGTTCTTGCTGCCTTCTGTCCCCTACCAGTTTAGTGCATGCCATATGCAACACTCAAATTCCCGTCGTAATCTTTGTTTACGATTTCAGATATACTGCAAGACTCACCAATGTTGCATTTGCTGCATATAACAGAGAAGTTAGTAGCTAGGCCTTTCCTGGCACTCTCACTTCCACTACAGAAACACCTTGCACACCAAAGCAATGCTTGTACATAACAATGTCCAGTATTAACTGTGACAGTATATTAACCTGAACAATAATATTACATGAACCTTCAGATTCACAACCTTCATTTTCATTAGCACCAAAAACAAGTTTCCGTCCTCTGATAGGTTGCAGTCTAGAGCCACTGGTGTAACGTTTGTTGTAGCACCCTGTACTGTGTATCTGTTGCCCTGGTGACATTGTTTATGGTTGAAGCAACGAAGTCTACACATCTTGTGTGATAATACACCACAAAACAACACAGACAAATGAAAAGCGTTTTGAAATTCACAACAGCACACTGCAAGCCTTTCGAAACAGATAACAAACAAAACCAGCAATCAAAACAATGGACATCGATAGCACCAGAGAAAGTATCGATATCAATAGTCCTTTGTTTCATGTATGAGAATCTCTGTTGCAAATGTAAACATTCCAATTCTACAGAGCACAATACAATTATGTATGGCAGAAGAATGCTGTGCAAATGGGTGTGGCACTGCATCATTGTACACTTAAGACCAAATAATGTGCCTTATAATCTCTCAAATATATATGTTTTATACATCAAACCGTTCAGGAAGATGTGCACTACAAAATAGGCATATTTTTGAAAAAAGAGATGGAGAGACTGCCAGATGGGATGTACCTGTAACATGTCACACAAAAGCGGTAATGTAGAACAGGGAAAATGACATGGTTCAGTGATCAAAGAGGAATAGCACTGGATGTCGGGTTTCTGCACTTGCAAGCAAGCTGGTTCATTTAGGTCGAGCTACGAGGAAATAAGAGTCCACTCGCGACAGATAGTCAGCCACAACATTGTTGCCACCTCTAATGTAGCAGACATTGGTGGTATATTGACATATAAGGTCCATGTGCCAGCAACGGCTGGGGAGAAAGCTGAGGTTGCGGATATCACCCATGATTGTGGCCAGTGTTGGGTAAAAACTGACCACTTGCCCGTCTCTGTCGTTACAGAATTAATGGATCACTAACAGTTCTCTGCCAAAGGCTGACCATTTGGATTGCGAGGAAGAAAGTTTTTAGGAAAAGAAAGTCAGTGCGAGGTACCACCGACATGTTGTTGCAGAACAGCATCGATCGAAGATTTGCTCATGTCTGTATTGATGGAGATGTGATTGTCTGAGATTGTCTGTGCTCCCTGCCGCCGTTGGATAAGCAGCTGCAGCAGCAAGTCGTATACTAGCTCACTCATTTGTTACATAGTTTAATTCTTAATTTCTTTGTGTGTTTTTGGTACTTGCATTGTTTAATTCATAAATTTCGGGCGTATTATAGTATTTGAGAGTTGTAGCATCGCGTTTTAGTACCTGAATAGTGTAAATTCGCGTAGTCATTTGTCTTCTGTTTTTGTTTTGAATGGCCAGTGTCAGTTGGTCACAGTCGGTGTGCTCCCTGCCGCCGTTGGATAAGCAGCTGCAGCAGCAAGTCGTATACTCCTAGCTCACTCATTTGTTGCATAGTTTAATTCTTAATTTCTTTGCGTGTTTTTGGTACTTGCATTGTTTAATTCATACATTTCTGGCGTATTATAGTATTTGAGAGTTGTAGCATCGCGTTTTAGTACCTGAAATAGTGTAAAATCGTGTAGTCTCCTTCCACCGCCGAGCAGTGTGTCAGCAGTGCGCAAGTAGCAGCATTACTGCATTTACTAGGCAATCTTGTATTTTAATAACCGTTTAAATTTTGTGTAGAATTGTTTGCGCTCTCTGTAGATTAGTTCAGACGTTCTTTGCACAACAGTTTTTAGCATGGATAGGGACTGCAACTGCTGTGTTCAGACGCAGGCTGAGTTGGCATCCCTTCGCTCCCAGCTTCAGGCAGTGTTGGCTTCGGTCACACAGCTTGAGGCTGTTGCCAATGGGCATCACTGTGGGGGTCCGGATGGGGGTTTGTCGGGGACGGCCAGCTCGTCCCACGCATCCCCCGATCGGACTACGATTGTGGTTGCCCGCGATACTGCCCGCATTGAGGCTGATCCCTCACCTGTGGTAGAGTGGGAGGTCGTCTCGAGGTATGGCAGGGGGCGAAAGACATTCCGGAGGGCTGAATGGAAGGCCTCTCCAGTTTGTCTGACGAACCGGTTTCAGGCTCTGTCTCAGGCTGATACTGATCTTCGGCCTGACATGGCTGCTTGCCCTGTTCCAGAGGTTGCCCCTCAGTCTGCAAGATTCGGGCGGTCGCAGAGGGTGGGCTTACTGGTAGTTGGGAGCTCCAATGTCAGGCGCGTAATGGGGCCGCTTAGGGAAATGGCAGCAAGAGAGGGGAAGAAAACCAATGTGCACTCCGTGTGCATACGGGGCGGGAGTCATTCCAGATGTGGAAAGGGTCCTTCCGGATGCCATGAAGGGTACAGGGTGCACCCATCTGCAGGTGGTCGCTCATGTCGGCACCAATGATGTGTGTCTCTATGGATCGGAGGAAATCCTCTCTGGCTTCCGCGGCTATCTGATTTGGTGAAGACTGCCAGTCTCGCTAGCGGGATGAAAGCAGAGCTCACCATCTGCAGCATCGTCGACAGGACTGACTGCGGACCTTTGGTACAGAGCCGAGTGGAGGGTCTGAATCAGAGGCTGAGACGGTTCTGCGACCATGTGGGCTGCAGATTCCTCGACTTGCGCCATAGGGTGGTGGGGTTTCGGGTTCCGCTGGATAGGTCAGGAGTCCACTACACGCAACAAGCGGCTACACGGGTAGCAGGGGTTGTGTGGCGTGGGCTGGGCGGTTATTTAGGTTAGATGGCCTTGGGCAAGTACAGAAAGGGCAACAGCCTAAACGGGTGCGGGGCAAAGTCAGGACATGTGGGGACCAAGCAGCAATCGGTATTGTAATTGTCAACTGTCGAAGCTGTGTTGGTAAAATACCGGAACTTCAAGCGCTGATAGAAAGC
This sequence comes from Schistocerca nitens, assembly GCF_023898315.1. Lineage (NCBI taxonomy): Eukaryota > Metazoa > Arthropoda > Insecta > Orthoptera > Acrididae > Schistocerca > Schistocerca nitens. The sequence goes on from NC_064621.1 coordinate 364,853,805, forward strand.
ACCGAAGCTGAAATCGTTATAGGTACAGAAAGCTGGCTGAAGCCAGAGATAAATTCTGCCGAAATTTTTACAAAGGTACAGACGGTGTTTAGAAAGGATAGATTGCATGCAACTGGTGGTGGAGTGTTCGTCGCTGTTAGTAGTAGTTTATCCTGTAGTGAAGTAGAAGTGGATAGTTCCTGTGAATTATTATGGGTGGAGGTTACACTCAACAACCGAGCTAGGTTAATAATTGGCTCCTTTTACCGACCTCCCGACTCAGCAGCTTTAGTGGCAGAACAACTGAGAGAAAATTTGGAATACATTTCACATAAATTTTCTCAGCATGTTATAGTCTTAGGTGGAGATTTCAATTTACCAGATATAGACTGGGACACTCAGATGTTTAGGACGGGTGGTAGGGACAGAGCATCGAGTGACATTATACTGAGTGCACTATCCGAAAATTACCTCGAGCAATTAAACAGAAAACCGACTCGTGGAGGTAACATCTTGGACCTACTGATAACAAACAGACCCAAACTTTTCGACTCTGTATGTGCAGAACAGGGAATCAGTGATCATAAGGCCGTTGCAGCATCCCTGAATATGGAAGTTAATAGGAATATAAAAAAAGGGAGGAAGGTTTATCTGTTTAGCAAGAGTAATAGAAGGTAGATTTCAGACTACCTAACAGATCAAAACGAAAATTTCTGTTCCGACACTGACAATGTTGAGTGTTTATGGAAAAAGTTCAAGGCAATCGTAAAATGCGTTTTAGACAGGTACGTGCCGAGTAAAACTGTGAGGGATGGGAAAAACCCACCGTGGTACAACAACAAAGTTAGGAAACTACTGCGAAAGCAAAGAGAGCTTCACTCCAAGTTTAAACGCAGCCAAAACCTCACAGAGAAACAGAAGCTAAACAATGTCAAAGTTAGCGTAAGGAGGGCTATGCGTGAAGCGTTCAGTGAATTCGAAAGTAAAATTCTATGTACCGACTTGACAGGAAATCCTAGGAAGTTCTGGTCTTACGTTAAATCAGTAAGTGGCTCGAAACAGCATATCCAGACACTCTGGGATGATGATGGCATTGAAACAGAGGATGACACGCGTAAAGCTGAAATACTAAACACCTTTTTCCAAAGCTGTTTCACAGAGGAAGACCGCACTGCAGTTCCTTCTCTAAATCCTCGCACAAACGAAAAAATGGCTGACATCGAAATAAGTGTCCAAGGAATAGAAAAGCAACTGGAATCACTCAACAGAGGAAAGTCCACTGGACCTGACGGGATACCAATTCGATTCTACACAGAGTACGCGAAAGAACTTGCCCCCCTTCTAACAGCCGTGTACCGCAAGTCTCTAGAGGAACGGAGGGTTCCAAATGATTGGAAAAGAGCACAGGTAGTCCCAGTCTTCAAGAAGGGTCGTCGAGCAGATGCGCAAAACTATAGACCTATATCTCTGACATCGATCTGTTGTAGAATTTTAGAACATGTTTTTTGCTCGAGTATCATGTCGTTCTTGGAAACCCAGAATCTACTATGTAGGAATCAACATGGATTCTGGAAACAGCGATCGTGTGAGACCCAACTCGCTTTATTTATTCATGAGACCCAGAAAATATTAGATACAGGCTCCCAGGTAGATGCTATTTTTCTTGACTTCGGAAGGCGTTCGATACAGTTCCTCACTGTCGCCTGATAAACAAAGTAAGAGCCTACGGAATATCAGACCAGCTGTGTGGCTGGATTGAAGAGTTTTTAGCAAACAGAACACAGCATGTTGTTATCAATGGAGAGACGTCTACAGACGTTAAAGTAACCTCTGGCGTGCCACAGGGGAGTGTTATGGGACCATTGCTTTTCACAATATATATAAATGACCTAGTAGATAGTGTCGGAAGTTCCATGCGGCTTTTCGCGGATGATGCTGTAGTATACAGAGAAGTTGCAGCATTAGAAAATTGTAGCGAAATGCAGGAAGATCTGCAGCGGATAGGCACTTGGTGCACGGAGTGGCAACTGTCCCTTAACATAGACAAATGTAATGTATTGCGGATACATAGAAAGAAGGATCTTTTATTGTATGATTATATGATAGCGGAACAAACACTGGTAGCAGTTACTTCTGTAAAATATCTGGGAGTATGCGTGCGGAACGATTTGAAGTGGAATGATCATATAAAATTAATTGTTGGTAAGGCGGGTACCAGGTTGAGATTCATTGGGAGAGTGCTTAGAAAATGTAGTCCATCAACAAAGGAGGTGGCTTACAAAACACTCGTTTGACCTATACTTGAGTATTGCTAATCAGTGTGGGATCCGTACCAGATCGGGTTGACAGAGGAGATAGAGAAGATCCAAAGAAGAGTGGCGCGTTTCGTCACAGGGTTATTTGGTAACCGTGATAGCGTTACGGAGATGTTTAATAAACTCAAGTGGCAGACTCTGCAAGAGAGGCGCTCTGCATCGCGGTGTAGCTTGCTCACCAGGTTTCGAGAGGGTGCGTTTCTGGATGAGGTATCGAATATATTGCTTCCCCCTACTTATACCTCCCGAGGAGATCACGAATGTAAAATTAGAGAGATTAGAGCGCGCACGGAGGCTTTCAGACAGTCGAACCATACACGACTGGAACAGGAAAGGGAGGTAATGACAGTGGCACGTAAAGTGCCCTCCGCCACACACCGTTGGGTGGCTTGCGGAGTATAAATGTATGAAGCTAATACTATGAAAAGTCGTGGCTTGTGGTTGATCTCTACACCAATGTCCAGAAGAACAATGAACGCCTGCAATAAGTGTCGCTCTTGTTTCTCAACAGAGCTAGAGGAGCTGATGGTAGGAAAATTGTAATGAAAACAGTATGGAGCTGATAAACCACTGCCACGTTTGGGGCGTGTTCTTTGTGCCATAGGGCATAAAGCAATACTCAAATAGGCCCAATAGTGTGACAATAGCAGTCTTTGGAATATTGTCTCCATGCATCAGAATCTGATGGTAAGCCTTTCGACAGTCAATAACAGTAAAGAACTGCATGCTGTGGAGCTGTTGGACACAGTCTTCAATGTGTGGTATTACATAGGTGTCCTTAATAGTATGTGTGTTAAGTTTGTGCTATTCTACACATAATTGAAAGGTACCGTCTTTCTTAGGAACCACTTGGATTGGGGACAACCACTTGCTATCAGACAGGTGTACTTTGCCAGCATCTAAGAGTTCTTGCACATTGAGCTCTGTGTGATGTAGTTTCTTAGCAGTAAGGCATCTAGCTTAAAATGGATGGGAGGACTTCCGTGGTAGTTAACCTGAGGCAGGTACCATCAGATATTGCTTCAACACATGGTTCAGAGGTGTGGGATGGGTGGGGTGTGTGGTTTCCCATGAGGTGGAAGAGAGATGTTACACAAAACACTAGGGGAATGAGGATCTTTGACCTTGCATGTTTGCCACATTGCTGGTGAAGAAGAGGCGGCAGGTGAGTCATCAGGACCCTCGATGGAAGGCAGCCATGAAGTAGTAAGGTCATTGTCCATGCAGAGAGCACCTGCCAGATTGGGTGATGGTTGAGCACTCAGCTGATAGGGATGTTGTTGTTGGCATGTAATGCAAGTAAGTCTTGGCATTGAGTCAAGACATCAGCGAGGGAGCTGACAAGAGAAACCTCAGGCGAGAGCACTCAGAGGAAGCAGAGATGAGGTCACAGTGAGCTGCAGATGAGGTACAGACAGAGGGTAAGGAATTGGCAGTGTGTGTGCCCAGAGTGTGGTGAGCAAGGCAGCTGTGTGAAGGTTCTGTGGGAGATCGAAATGTATGAGGAAATCAGTCCTAAGGACTGGCCCATCCACATAAGCAACATGGAGGACCCAAGCATATTGAAGATCGGACATAAGCTGGAGCCAAAGATCAGTGGCACTGTGGACAGTGATGTATCGGAGCTGTTGGCTGTTCGTAGAACAGTTGATGATTGTAGAAGGTTAGGAGGGGCAGTGAAGGGAAGGATGACATTTGAGTCAGCATCCATGTTGACAGGGAACAGCTTATTAGTAGTATGATCAAGCACATAAAGTCTGCTGGGTGGTAAAGACACAGGATGGTTATTGATCTTGGAGGCAGCGCCCTGCTGTAGCAATGCAGGATGAGGCATGTAGACTGCCCCGCGTGGAGTGTTTGGGTGTCCCTGCAAACAGGTCAACAGTTCCTTCACGGCATCACCAAACATCAACCTCAGCACAGCGGGAAGATGCGATGGGAGTAACTTGCACCATCTGATGCACTATGCTGGATGCTAACAGCGGACTACTTACCGGTGGAGGGAGCGGTGTGGGTGTCAGGAGCCGGTAGAGCTAATGGCTGGTACCGAGGTGGCAGTGTCATGCTGTCTAGTGTCACACCCAATTTCCTGTGCCCACTGCCATATGGGCGAGAGGGGGCAGCTGAAGCACTGTTGCCAACTAATGTCCAATGCAGGGAAACTCACTGAGGGCAAGAGCTGCTGACGACGGATTATGTGGTATGCTTGGTTGGCGGGGTGAAGTGAGGCATCCAAAGGCTCAGTGACATGGGATAATAGTTCTAGACGCAGGTCCCAAGGTGACTTCACCATCCAGTGTCCATAGTGCCACAACCGCAAGCACTTCAGGGCTGACGAGAGCACACAGTCTGTGCGAGGACTGTGACAGTGATTTGCCACCCAGCTGTTCTTCATGTATGATATGAGAAATGTGTCCTCTAGCAAGCAAGATAGGCACTTGGTTATAATGTCCTGAGTGCTGGCATATTTAGGCAAGGCAGGTGGCTAGAGTATTAGGTCACTAATCAGGTCAATGTGTTCATGCAAATGGATGATGAGGTACACGAATTTAGCATCATCTTTGTGGATGTCCAAAATACTGTTGACCAGGAAAAACCAAGACTTTGGACTGTCCTTGAGTAATTGGAGCAACTTCAGAAATCTTCTGACATGTTCGTGTCGTTCACTACAGGAGTGCCTAGTGGAGGCACGGAAGCTATCTTTGCGGTGAAGTGCAGTGGCGGTGTCCCAGAGGTGGTATCACCTGAGGTCTCATTGACTGTGTGGGAGGGATAGTGTCTGGTGCAGATGCAACAGCCAGAGCCGTTTGAAAATAGAACTGTGTATGGTCTAAAGACTTGACAGAACGACATGGTTGGGCAAAACTAGGGTCTTGTGCTGGCCAGAATGTCAGGAGCAAATAATGTTCGTGTTTGATCAGTGAAAGTCCTTAGGGTGAAGTGAATGTAGGTCCATCATTGCAGGAGAGAGTGGCATCCAGAGTCAGCAGCATGGCGTGGCATTCCCACCATGGTGGCATCGTGTCACAAGGGTTAAGTTCACACACTGACGTGTTCAGCAGCAAGACAAGGTGATTTTGTGTTCACAGTTGCACAGAGAAATACAGTTGTGTGACATCTGGCATGAACAGTGTTGACAGAATGTCGGTTTTGAAGCGGTGTAATGGTTTATATCCATGGCTCATGTAGAGAAACAGCATGGAACAGCGAAATAATGAAATTGACAGAAAAATGGTGTCATCACTGTGTGTATTCACACACTACAACCATTGGAGATTAAAATGAATCCACTCTTATGATTGAAGTTCACTTTTATTGCATATAACTCGGAACAGAATAACATGAAGTACATACAAGTAAGCAATATGGCCACCAACTAAGTTAGAAGCTAGCTCAAAGAATGGATGGCTATTGATGGTGTAACTGTCAATAGTCACCACAAAGGGATAGTACCTCTTATATTGAAAGTGTGAAAGGTTATCTTAAAACCAGTACTTTGCAGACAATTTCAACCACAATCACAACCCTGTATATTGCCAGTGTCTTTTCTGCACCGAGCCACGTGGCGCAGTAGCTAGCACACTGGACTCGCATTTGGGAGAACGACGGTTCAATCCTGCATCCAGCCATTCTGATTTAGGTTTTCCGTGACTTCCCTAAATCGCTCCAGGCAAATTCCGGGATGATTCCTTTGAAAGGGCACGGCCAACTTCCTTCCCTAATCCCATCAGACCGATGACCTTGCTGTCTGGTCTCCATCCCCAAACAACCTAACGCTCTTTGCTACAGTGCTATCCAAAAACTGAGCAGGTTGCATGTGTATCCATAACTATGCATGCTGTCCGCCATGCTCAGTAGGTCCCAGGAGAAGAATTGTACCAATTTTCAAAGTTTGCCATGTTTCCCTCTCTCTCCTCCAAGACCAATCCATCTAGTCTCCTTTTCCTGCTTTTGTTATTTTGTGGAACATTTCACAAATATCTTCTTCACATGAGAACTGTGTGACAGTCCTTCAACTAAAAATCTCAAATTCATCTTTGCACATTGGATGGATTGTTCTCTCTTACTGTTTCCAGACATTTAATCTTAGAGGCAAAGGTCAGAACTTAATCCATTTATAACATAAAACTATTTTTATTCCTCTGATCCTGCTACTTTTGTCATGTTTTGCAACAGAATCGTGAACTACTTCATTTCCCTCTGGCTACGCCAGATTCACTTCTAGCTCAGTCATGGTACATGCTTGATATGTATAAACCAACTGCGTGGCTGTGCTTGTGCTTCCATAACAGCTACTTGATGGATGCATGTCATGGGAGATTGGGAGGCGTATGAGGATAAAGCTCTGTAACGGGGCAAACTTCTGCCATTATGAGTCATAGTTCAATTTCAGCCAACAAACAGTTTGCTGTGGGCAATGCATGACCTAATATTTCAGTAAAGCCCACTGGAATCAGTAGGAGTTGGTCATATAGTGTTGCTTTTAAGCCCAAATCATAACACAAAATTGATCCTGTTGCCTTTTTAATAGTGTAGACGTTAGCAAAATAAAATAAGAAATGAGCAGTAAACAAATAATCACAAGGTAGGGTTAATATGTGGAAAGGATCCCATAGGATAGTGATGTTGTCTAAACCAGTTTTAGAATTTTAACATAAGTATACATGTGAATGGTGACCTAGCATCAAATTAGTAAATCAGCTGAACAATATTCAAAGTAGCAAAGCAAAATGTAGTTACATACTGCAGGCAGAATGTTTACAGACACATTAGTGCATAAGTATGTGGCAGTCACAGTGCTCGAAGGTGCTGCAGCAACTATCTCCTTTTCTGTGCTGCAATCTCTCATCTCTGAGTATCCTTCCTTGTCTTACTTTCTTTCTCTAGGTTGTGGTATCCTTTCTCAGAATATTCAGTCATTTACTCTACATCATCTTTTTGCTGAAGTAATTTTTGGTCCACTTCTAGATTTGACCATCATTTTCCAATTTTTTTCTATAGTGTGGACCAGCTGTAGAAGAACATCTTAAAATAGCACCTGCTGAATGCAGTGTTAAAGGTCATCTGCATACAATACCTGTGTAGACTCTTGCATGCACTTCAAAGTCAACGAGGTAGCCTTTCACACATGTTGAAATAGTTAAGTAAGCTTTCAGTTGATCTCTGTGACAACACAGGGATCACACTGCTGCACCTGAACTGCTGGGTTCCCATACATGCCAAGGAGTAGATGCCCATATTCCTGGGGGCATCGGGACTCCAGCCATGGCCTTTACTGTGGAGGGTGGCATCAGGGAGGATGTTTCACAAATATAACACATCAAATCAAACCAAAACAATGGTTGTTCTGATCTGGATGTTTCATCAGACAGGTCTAGACATTTCAATGTGGACAGTTACAAGTCTCTTTGTTTTCTTACCCTAGCTACTCCAGGGGAAGAAGAAGGAGAAGAAGCTAGACATCTGCAAGCAAAACAATTTCTCCAATACTCAGCATGTACTCCAACTGATTTTTTTAATGCTACAAAGCTGTCATTTTTTATGAAACATATTGAAGATAAATTTGTAGATGAGTCTTTGGATAAAACGCACAATGGATCGCTAATGATTATAGCCTCCTCTGCTGCACAGTCTACAGCTCCTCAGGCATGTTACTGTCTATGTGACATACCAGTGACCATTGCACGACACAAAAGTTTGAATATCGTCCAATGAATGGTCTTACAATCCAAAAGATGAAGAAGAACAGCTAATCTTGAACAGTGAAGTGTACATTTAGTCTGAAGCATCCATAAAGGTCCAAATGATTATCAAGCAGATAAGGCATCTTTATCTTAACCTTTGAAGGGAATGTATCCTGTAAAAAGTTATGTTGTTGTTGTTGTTGTTGTTGTTGTTGTGTTCAGTCCAGAGACTGATCTGATGCAGCTCTCCATGCTACTCTATCCTGTGCAAGCTTCTTCTTCTCCGATTAACTACTTCATCCTACAGCCTTCTGAATCTGTTTAGTGTATTCATACCTTGGTCTTCCTGTATGATTTTTACCCTCTGTTCCCTCCAATACTAAACTGATGATCCCTTGATGCCTCAGAATGTATCCTACAAACCGATCCCTTCTTCTAGTCAAGTTGTGTCACAAATACCTCTTCTCCCCAATTCTGGTCAGTACCTCCTCATTAGTTACATGATCTGCCCATCTGATCTTGAGCATTCTTCTGTAACACCACATTTCGAAAGCTTCTATTCTCTTCTTGTCTAAACTATTTATCGTCTATGTCTCACTTCCATACATGGCTACACTAAATACAAATACTTAAATCTATACTCGATGTTAACAAATTACTCTTCTTCAGAAATGCTTTCCTTGCCATTGCCAGTCTACATTTTATATCCTCTCTACTTCAACCATCAGCAGTTATTTTGCTCCCCAAATAGCAAAGCTCATCCACTACTTTAAGTGTCTCATTTCCTAATCTAATTCCCTCAGCATCATCTGATTTAATTCAACTACATTCCATTATCCTCGTTTTGCTTTTGTTGGTGTTGATTTATATCCTTCTTTCAGGACACTGTCCATTCCATTCAACTGCTCTTCCAGGTCCTTTGCTGTCTCTGACAGAATTACAATGTCAGCGGCAAACCTCAAAGCTTTTATTTCTTCTCCATGGATTTTAATTCCTACGTCAAATTTTTCATTTGTTTCCTTTACTGCTTGCTCAATATACAGATTGAATAACATTGGAGATAGGCTACAACCCTGTCTCACTCCCTTCTCAACCACTGCTTCCCTTTCATGCCCCTCGACTCTTATGACTTCCATGTGGTGTCTGTACAAATTGTAAATAGCCTTTTGCTCCCTGTATTTGATCCCAGCCACCTTCAGAATTTGAAAGAGAGTATTCCAGTCAACATTGTCGAAAGCTTTCTCTAAGTCTACAAATGATAGAAACATAGGATTCCCGTTCCTTAATCTATCTTCTAAGATAAGTCATAGGGCCAGTACTGCCTCATGTGCTCCAACATTTCTACAGAATCCAAACTGATCTTCCCCAAGGTCGGTTTCTACTAGTTTTTCCAGTTTTCTGTAAAGAATTTGTGTTAGTATTTTGCAGCCATGGCTTATTAAACTGATAGTTCGGTAATTTTCAGACCTGCCAGCACTTGCTTTCTTTAGGATTGGAATTATTATGTTCTTCTTCAAGTCTGAGGGTATTTTGCATGTCTCATACATTTTGCTCACCAGATAGTAGAGTTTTGTCAGGGCTGGCTCTCCCAAGTCTATCGGTAGATCTAATGGAATGTTGTCTACTGCCGGGGCCTTGTTTCTACTTAGGTCTTTCAGTGCTCTGTCAAACTCTTCATGCACTATCATATCTCCCATTTCATCTTCATCTACATCATCTTCCATTTCCATAATATTACCCTCAAGTACATCGCCCTCTACATACTCCTTCTGCCTTCCCTTTGCTTACTACTGGTTTTCCATCTAGGCTCTTGATATTCATACAAGTGGTTCTCTTTTCTCCAAAGGTCTCTTTAATTTTCCTGTAGGCTGTATCTATTTTACACCTAGTAAGATATGCCTCTACATCTGTGCATTTGTCCTGTAGCCATCCCTACTTAGCCATCTTGCACACACTGTCGATCTCTTTTCTGAGACATTTGTATTCCTTTTTGCCTGCTTTCATTTACTGCATTTTTATATTTTCTCCTTTCACCAATTAAATTCAGTATCTCTTCATTACCCAAGGATTTCTAATAGCCCTCATCTTTTTACGTATTCGATCCTCTGCTGCCTTCATTATTTCATCTCTCAAAGCTGCCCATTCTTATTCTGCTGTATTTCTTTCCCCCATTCTTGTCAGTTGTTCCCTAATGCTCTCTCTGAAACACTCTACAATCTTTGGTTCTTTCAGTTTATCCACGTCCCATCTCCTTAAATTACCACCTTTTCGTGTTTCTTCATTTTTAATGTACAGTTCGTAACCAATAGATTGTGGTCAGGATCCACATCTGTCCCTGGAAATGTCTTAAAATTTAAAACCTGGTTCCAAAATCTCTGTCTTAACCAGTATATAATCTATCTGAAACCTTCCAGTGTCTCCAGGCCTCTTCCATGTATACAACCTTCTTTCATGATTCTTAAACCAAGTGTTGGCTATGATTAAGTTATGCTCTGTGCAAAATTCTACCAGGTGGCTTCCTCTTTCATTCCTTACCCCCATTTCATATTCACCTACAACTTTTCCTTCTCTTCCTTTTCCTACAGTCAAACTCCAGTCCCTCATGATTTTTAAATTTTCATCTGCCTTCACAATCTGAATAATGTCTTTTATCTCATCATACATTTCTTCAATCTCTTCATCATCTACGGAGCTAGTTGGCACATAATTTGTACTACTGTGGTAGGCATGGGCTTTGTGTCTATCTTTGCTACATTAATGCGTTCACTATGCTGTTCATAGTAGCTTGCCTACGGTCCTATTTTTTTATTCATTATTAAACCTACTCCTGCATTATCCCTGTTTGATTTTGTATTTATAACTCTGTATTCACTTGACCAGAAGTCTTGTTCCTCCTGCCACCAAACTTCACTAATTCCCACTATCTGACATTCCACGCTCAGATTCCTAGAATGCCAGATTTCTTTCTCCTGATAACAATGTCGTCCTTAGTAGTCCCCGCCTGGAGATCTGAATGGGGGACTATTTTACCTCTGGAATATTTTACCCAAGAGGACGTTATCATCGTTTAACCATACAGTAAAGCTGCATGCCCTCAGGAAAAATTACGGCTGTTGTTTCCCCTTGCTTTTAGCCATTTGCAGTACCAGCACAACCAGGCCATTTTGGTTAATGCTACAAGACCAGATCAGTCAATCATCTAGACTGTTGCCCTGCAACTACTGAAAAGACTGCTGCCCCTCTTCAGGAACCACACGTTTGTCTGGACTCTCAACAGATACCCCTCCGTTGTGGTTGTACCTACGGTACCGCTATCTGTATCACTGATGCACGAAAGCCTCCCCACCAATGGCAAGGTCCATGGTTCGTGCAAGGAGGGGACAAAGTTATAACAGGTGTGATATGAAACCTTACGTCCCACCACCAGTGAGGTGATCCCGAAGCTTAAGCTTTGGTTTTATGTCATTCCTCTGCATGGTGCACCCAAAATGTGGCATTTGTGCGTGATCTCTCCACAGAGGTAGTCCCTGTGAACAACCATCTTCATGTGTCAATTGCACAGAACACCATCCTCCACATACACTGGTTTGCCTAGTCTTCAAGAAAGAAAAGAAAATACAGGACTATATACCTATTGACTGGCTGTTTTACACTGAGGTACAATAATATATGAGTTCCTTCATCCTGTTGATATGATGATCAACTACTGTATGTGAAAGCTATAGCTATCACCACCACTACCTCAATTTTTCCAAAGGAGTTCTCCCACAACCCTGCTCTCTTGTTTTTGTGACACCATCTTTGAGAACCATTTCCCACACCCAGCCGGAAAAGAAGTGTCCTCCTCCAGTGTCTGCCAGTGACAAGGCTTGCTCGTGAGACTACTCTGGCTAAAACCTCGCAGATCACAGGCCCAACCCCAGACAATAGTGGAAGGAGACATGGCCTTTGGGTCCAGGAGCTTCCTGCTTTTCATCCATCCTCACACCCTTGCAAGTATCTCGGCCACCAAAGGCTGCAAAGGGAGACAAGGCTACTCCAGTGACCGTGGAGGTGCTACATCCCTCCAAACATTCGATTTCTGAACCAATGCTCATTGCTGTGGTTTCATTCCATTTGGTGACTGCCAGTGATCCTAGTGGGTGACCAGTCCTCCTGGACCCTTCACACCTAACCCGACACCCATAACATGATCGTCCTGGAATTACTCCCTTTATCGAAAAGTTACGGGACTGTTTTTTTTTTTTCTTTCTTTCTGAGTTTGCAGTAACAAAAAGGAACAAATTTTAGTTTTAATGTTACATGGTATGTGTGCATCCTTGAAATGACCTTGGACATGTTTCTGCACAGACTCATTAGGTGGCAGGGCCTTGCTTAGCAACACACGGTTTGGGTTCTCGGCACATTAGCTACAGTGAAACAGTGGTTGCTAATTGTCAGCAAAGATTGAAGTTCTGCATAAGCTCAGGAAAACTCCTCATGAAATGTGGACAATGACTAAGCAAGCACATGTAGATGAGACGCTTTCAAGAAGTCATTTTTTGACTGGTTTGAAAGGTTTCGTGAAGGCAGAGATTCGTGCAAGATGATACCAGAGCTGGTTGCCTGTCTACAACACATTCTAATGTAAATGTGGAGTGTGTAAGGCAGCTATTGTAAGGTGACCATCATGTAACTGTGCATGCGATATCAGAAGAACTTAATTTGAATCATGATGTGTCTTATAAGATTTTACGTGAAGATTTAGGGGAAACAGAAATTTAATGTAAAACTCATCCCTCACACACTTACAGATGAACAGAAAAAGGAAAGACAAAGAGTTTCTGCTGAACTACTGAATGGAGCCAGACATGAACCCACATTTCTGTCAACGATTGTTGCTGAGGATGAAAGTTGGTATTACCAGTATGACCCTCACGTGAAGCATCAGAGTGCTGAATGACGGAGTCTTGGATCACTAGCCTTGAAAAAAGTCCAATGACAACTAGTAAAGGATTAGTTCACCATGAGTGTGTTCCTCCAGATCAAACAGTGAACCAAACTCTATACATCAAAGAGTTGAAATGTTTGTGACAAGCAGCTTGATGTTGCAGCTCTGATTTGTGACATTCTCAGTGATTCTTAGTGCATGACAATGCAAAAACCCTCTACTGCTTTATCTGTTAGCAAGCATCTGCCCAGACATTCTGATATTACTATCCGACATGTTGGCCCGACCTCTCACCTTGTGATTTTTTCTTGTTTCCGCGAGTGAAAAGGTGACTGAAAGGAAAGTTTTATCAAGATATCGTGGTCATCCAATAGGCTGCTTACAAGCATTGCAGTTGAAAATTTCTGTGCTTGTTCTAAATTGTCATGGAACTTTTCTAACAAAGTGTTGGATATTACGTTCACCTGCTTGAACTGCAATACCATAATTCCTCCTCTTCTGCAATTTGTGTTGCTCTACAAGAAACGCACTTCACTGGTGATCGTTTTGCAACACTGCACGGTTATCATGCATTCTGTTAGAACTGTGCTGGCCCCAAGAGAGCATCTGGAGACATATTTACATTGGTTGCACAGATATTGTCAGGGAGCGGATTCCCCTTCAAAACACCTTGGAAGCAATAGCAATGCAATTGCAAACGGCCTCAGAGATCACCAATTGTAATGTTTATTTACCTCCAGGCAGACCACGTACTTACATTGCATTGACCATCGTAGTCCAACTATCCCCTCCCCCCTTTTCTCCTACTTGGGGACTAAAGTGCACACCACCCTTTGTAAGGGAGTAGCATTTCATCTGGCAGGGGCATTCTAATTGATCAGCTTCTTACCGACCATGATCTGTGTTGCCCCAGTGATGATGCTCCTACCCATTTCAGTGCTATCCATGGCCCATTTTCAGCTTTTGACCTAATGATCACTTGTCAGCTGAATATTGACTGTTTGCAAAACCTTAACACGCTCTGCTTCCTTGCACACATGTCGGCGGGAAAATCAAGCAGCTCTCTTTCATATCTACTGGGCTCTGGCCCATTGCCGCTTGGACTGTGGTTGGCAGGTTTGTGACCCATTGGAACCATCAGCTGTGGAGTATGACTGGCCACTGGTGCCTTTCAGACTAGGCTGGTACACAGTCTCCTTGTCAAAGCAGCGTTCTTCCCTCCTCATTTCTGATGGTACCAACTCTTGTTCAGCTTTGCAGTTACCATTTACAATTGCCTTCTCAATCTCAAGTCTGGATATGCAGGTGCAACGAAGGCTTCTGCTCACTCAGAGATAGGACAACATCTGATAGCTACTGCCCCCTCTAATAAACTCTACACTGTCAGAGAGACTACTGCTGCATGACACTCTTCCACCCAGAAGGAATCCACCGTCGTATGTTGCGTCTGCATCTGTCATACCAGACTAACCCATAGTTTAATTTTATGTAATGATCCACCCACACATTGTGGTTGTGGAGCCTTACTGAATATTGGTCATATCATAGTGGAATGTCCCCACCTCCTGGCTCACTGTGCTAAGCGTGATCTTATGTATTCTTTGCCTCTCATGTTGGTGGATGTCTCACAGACAACTGAACTGGTTTCCAAGACTGTGGTTTTTATTCTCATATATAACAGTATAAACTATCTTTGGTGTGGGGCATGGTGGTTGGTGTTGGAGTTGGAGTTAGGGGAACCTAAAGCCACATGCTGGACAAAGAGACCCTTGACCCTACGTCCTTTGCTTGCTGCCTCTGTCCTCCATCCTTCCTGTCCTCTGTTTTAATTGTGTTTAAGCAGTCTGTCTCTTTTTCAGCTGCACTCTGTTTTCAGTTTAGGAGTAGCAATCTGTTGATTAGTGGGTGCTATCCTCCTCTTCAATGCTTTGCATGTGATGGACTGGAGGTGGGACAATGGTAGAAGGGCCTGCTCTGCTCACAAGTGGAGCCTGAGGGGATGCCCATGTGTAGCCTGAAATATTTCTCTTACCTTGTTGTAGTATTTATGGTCCAACTAAAGTCCATTACATTTTTAACCTTTTCCCGTTTACTTTTATGTATCTCTTGACTAGAAGCCATTCTATCCTCTGTACCTGTCTTTGCCTTTGATCAGCTTGGACAGGGTCTGAAGTGGAATTTCCATCATCACAACTGAGTCCTGGTAGATCACTTGTCTGCTTTATCCTACATATGAATCAAATTCATATACATTTACTTACCCATAAATAATTTTTCAGCTCCGGTATCAGTATTGTCTTCGGTGCCTTGCTTTTACCACTCGCACATACTTCCCTCATCAAAGCACAGAGTCAACAACTGCTGAATGAATGAATCCTTGACTGAGGAACTTATGATCTTGCTGTTGTCCCTTATCCCTAATCAACCAGCCAATCAGTATAAGTGCAGAATAAGTACATGAAGCCATACAATTAATTCATGAGGAACAAGTAGAAAAATTTTAAAAGTTTAGGCATGAAATCTCTCTAACATCACAGTGAAATCTAAAGTTCATTATCACAAATGTTATCACAAGTTTCACATTGAAATCATACAATGCAGCAATAATGCTTAAGTTCATAGCTGCTTATAAACAGTTAAATAACAAACTTGGAGGTTGCCCATAGAACAATCAGTTACTGAAAGCAGTCAGATTCAAAGTCTCAAAATATTTCCAAATGTCTGACTTATGACCACCAAAATATTCCCAGTCCCCCCTAACACAGTCTGAAACCCAGTCCGCCCAAATCTCTCTGCTCTTAACACTGTGATGAGCACCTGAACAAACAATCCTTTCTCTGCTGTGCTTGCTTCTTTAAAAACTCAGTCACATGACCACTACACTATTCAACATGATTGCCATTCAGGAAATTTAAACATAAATTGCACATATTAGAACATATAATCAATACTCTGGGTGAATTTGTGACCACATAGTGGAACATTTGTATATAAATTTTATAATAATGAATAACTTTATGAAATTCTTGGTACATCCAATGCTACAGCCCGACCCTAGCATGAAACACAAACCAAAATACATTATAACTTTGGAAATAAAGTTGACTAAACACAGGAATGAGCTGGATAAGGAACTGGTGGTAGTCATGTTCACCCACTGCCTAATTTGTTTAACTGTCATCATCAGCTTACTCATATGGCATATCATCAGCCTAAATTGCATATCTGGTTCATTTGATATAATTTCTATAAACTTTAATGATTATAATTGTTACTAACTTTTTAAATTTTGTGTTTACAGACAAATTTTAATTTGCAATGAGCTTGTCTCACTGCTGTGATCCATGAGTGTGTTTAGTTTCCTCATAGTATGTCTGCAAGACATTTTGTGTATTTTCAGTGATTATCATTTTTACTCTCATTGACTAATTAGATTAGTCATCTGGGTACCATTTCAAAAATTTAATTGTAGTAACTACGCTCGACAATTTATGAAACACTGAAACTATATAAATGAAAAATCATTGTTGGCAGCTTGTGCTGTTATGCTGCAGCCTGTACTGTTATTCAAATTATTGACACAATCAGTTTACACTACACATACAAATAACTCCCAGCATGGAGTTGTGATCCAAATCTGATTTACGATGACTTGACCCTAATTTATCAGATAGCTGACTCAACTGAAACTGTCCTCTTCTCGGGCAGTCTTCTATAATACAAGTGCCTCCAAGTAAACGTGCCATCTTTGGCTGAACACAAACATCACTGGCTGATTTCAGAAATTTACAGGTTTGCTGTATTTCTTATATGGTTTAACAATAATGATCTCCAATTAGACTGTCTCCTTGGTCCTTGGAATTTATCATTATTGGGGATTGTGTAAATGATTATTAAAAAAAATAAAACTAACGAAGTTGGCAGTTACATATCAAACAATCACTCTGTAACATTCTTGAAAACTGGGTTCCATCTGAACCCATTAGTCACCTGCACATCGTGGATGACAAAGTAGTGCCCACCAGTGTGACTGTGCGCAAGCTCTCTGTGAAAACACAGCTGTGCCTCCTTGCCCACAAAAATGCTTCTGATGGTTTAATTTCTCTGTTATTTAAATTAACAGAAGCACATCTGATCTCACTAGAAATGTCATGTTCCCATCTACTAATTTTTTCAGGTTATAAGTTTTTAAATCAGATGTATTAACTTTGGAAAATACTTCGTAGGCATGGTACCTGTGGACTTGAGGAACCCCCTTTACATTTCATTATGTAGTAAACTTTAAGTAGATTGTATTGAAAGATCACAGTTCCATGACTGCTGAATACTGCTTAGTACTCAAATATCAGTCAACATTTCTTTTACATGTTCTATTTTTCTGCATACTCTCCATCGCCTTCTGTGACCTTATGCCAGTATTGTGTAAGAGCATTTACTTCCTGTTGATAAAAGCTCTTGTCCTGTGTTTGTAGCCATTTTTTCACTTCCTGAATGATGCTGTCATCATCTTCAAAGTGTGTCCCACATAGAGAACCCTTAGGTGGCCCAAACACATGGAAGTCTGAGTGTACCAGGCATGAGCTATACCATGGATTAGGCAATGACGTCCAACCCAATTCGGCAATATATTCTTGAGTTCTGAGACTTGTGTGTGGATGTGCTCTGTGGATTCTCATCAGACTGAAGACTTCAGACACTGTTCTCAAGTTTGTTCATATTCTTTACACAGCCATCTGAATCAATGGCAACACATCCATGAGAATTACATCATCACTATCACAAAACATTGTTATCATGACTGTCAGAAGAGGGACTTCCTTTAATTTCATCTTTTTTATTAATTGTGGGTGGTGTCACTCACTCTTCTCAATACCTCTTTGTTTCTGGCTCAAAATGATGCATTCAGGTTTTGTCACATGTAACACTCTATGACAGAAAGGTCTCTCCATTGGCCTCATGTTGCTCCAACAGCTCAGGTGAAAAGGCTTTTCTTTAAATCTATGGTCCATTGTGTGCATTTGTGGATCCCAAATCGAGCACACCTTAGAATATCCAAGAGTCTCAATCATTGCATTCACTGTTCCAATGGAGCCAGTTGTCAAGTTGCAATGCGCTGATCTGCACAAATGATTCAACATGTCAGGAGCAGTGGCCGCAATAGGACATCACAGTTCTGTACTTGTTGATACTTTAACTCTCTTTACCCTACACCCAACGGTACTATCAACTGCATCATTATCATACATGGCACACTAATATTTATGGATTTTCACCACAGTTTATTTTTCCGCCACCAAGAATTCAGTTACGTCACATTGCTTCTTACAAGTACACTCCTGGAAATTGAAATAAGAACACCGTGAATTCATTGTCCCAGGAAGGGGAAACTTTATTGACACATTCCTGGGGTCAGATACATCACATGATCACACTGACAGAACCACAGGCACATAGACACAGGCAACAGAGCATGCACAATGTCGGCACTAGTACAGTGTATGTCCACCTTTCGCAGCAATGCAGGCTGCTATTCTCCCATGGAGACGATCGTAGAGATGCTGGATGTAGTCCTGTGGAACGGCTTGCCATGCCATTTCCACCTGGCGCCTCAGTTGGACCAGCGTTCGTGCTGGACGTGCAGACCGCGTGAGACGACGCTTCATCCAGTCCCAAACATGCTCAATGGGGGACAGATCCGGAGATCTTGCTGGCCAGGGTAGTTGACTTACACCTTCTAGAGCACGTTGGGTGGCACGGGATACATGCGGACGTGCATTGTCCTGTTGGAACAGCAAGTTCCCTTGCCGGTCTAGGAATGGTAGAACGATGGGTTCGATGACGGTTTGGATGTACCGTGCACTATTCAGTGTCCCCTCGACGATCACCAGTGGTGTACGGCCAGTGTAGGAGATCGCTCCCCACACCATGATGCCGGGTGTTGGCCCTGTGTGCCTCGGTCGTATGCAGTCCTGATTGTGGCGCTCACCTGCACGGCGCCAAACACGCATACGACCATCATTGGCACCAAGGCAGAAGCGACTCTCATCGCTGAAGACGACACGTCTCCATTCGTCCCTCCATTCACGCCTGTCGCGACACCACTGGAGGCGGGCTGCACGATGTTGGGGCGTGAGCGGAAGACGGCCTAACGGTGTGCGGGACCGTAGCCCAGCTTCATGGAGACGGTTGTGAATGGTCCTCGCCGATACCCCAGGAGCAACATTGTCCCTAATTTGCTGGGAAGTGGCGGTGCGGTCCCCTACGGCACTGCGTAGGATCCTACGGTCTTGGCGTGCATCCGTGCGTCGCTGCGGTCCGGTCCCAGGTCGACGGGCACGTGCACCTTCCGCCGACCACTGGCGACAACATCGATGTACTGTGGAGACCTCACGCCCCACGTGTTGAGCAATTCGGCGGTACGTCCACCCGGCCTCCCGCATGCCCACTATACGCCCTCGCTCAAAGTCCGTCAACTGCACATACAGTTCACGTCCACGCTGTCGCGGCATGCTACCAGTGTTAAAGACTGCGATGGAGCTCCGTATGCCACGGCAAACTGGCTGACACTGACAGCGGCGGTGCACAAATGCTGCGCAGCTAGCGCAATTCGACGGCCAACACCGCGGTTCCTGGTGTGTCCGCTGTGCCGTGCGTGTGATCATTGCTTGTACAGCCCTCTCGCAGTGTCCGGAGCAAGTATGGTGGGTCTGACACACCGGTGTCAATGTGTTCTTTTTTCCATTTCCAGGAGTGTATTTTGCTTTCACACCACTCTGTGGTACATTGCTGCTCTACCATCTGTCTGAATTGTTTGACACTTTTTTCCTCTTCTCTCTTCACTACTTCATCTCTCAAAGCTGTCCATTCACCCTCTGTCATATTCATTTCACCTATTTCAGTTAACTGTTGATTAAAACTCCCACTAAAACTCGACCACTTCTGGTTTGTTTGACTTATCCAGGCCCCCTCCCCTAAATTTCTTACATTACTGCAATTTCTTCATTTTCAATACGCATTTCATAACCAGCAAATTATGATCAGATTCCACATCTGGTCCTGAAAATGTTGTGCAATTTAAAATCCATTTTCGAATATCTATCTGAAACCTTTCGGTACTTCCAGGTTGCTTCCATATATGCTACCTTGTTACATGATTCTACATGAAGGCTATGCAATATTTAAATTGTTCTCGGCACAAAATTCTGCAAGGCAACTTCCCCTTATATTCTTGCCCCCCAGTCTATATTAGCCTGCTATTTTTACTTCTCATTTTCCTATCATCAAATTCCAGTTACCCATCACAATTACATTTTCATCTCCCCCCCCCTCCCCCCCCCCCCAAAAAAAAAAAACTGAAGAAACTTCTTTTGCTGAGCTAGTAGGCATATATACAGGGGTTGGCCAAAAATATGGAAACACCAAAACCACAACACTTTACCGTGCCTAATACTTCATAGGAAACCTGTTGGCATTCAAAACAGCTTCTTGACATCTCAGAATGTATCAATAAGGGTCCTCTTTGGTTTTCAAGGGAATCATATACTTGTCTTTTTGCAAAATATTGGCAAGTTCAGGTAACAACAATGGAGGTGAACAGCAATCACGCATCACTCTCTTCAAAGTAGACCACAAAGGCGCAATAATATTGAGATCATGTGATGGTGTTGGCCAGAAGAAGTGCAATACATGCTCACAAAACCAGTCCTGGACAGTGCAAGCTGTGTGAATATAGGCTGTTGCCTCAGAAGACAGAATCACCATCGGGGACAAACTTTGTACCATGGAATGTATGTGATCACCCAAAAAGATCATGTAGTCCTTGGCAGTAATGCAGACTGGCAGAGTAACCATGGGGCCCATGGAATACCATGATATGGCTGCCCAAACCATCACTAAACCCCCACTCTGTTTCAGTCTTGGGACATAACCTCAGCCAGAAATTGGAAACGGTGTGAAACAAGATTCATCCTGCTAGATGACTTTCTTTCATTAGTTAATAGTCCAGGTTCTGTGACTTTGCCACTACGATTTCCTATCGTGGCCATTTTCATTACTTATAAGTGGTTTCAGAATTCCAACTTGTCCTTCAGTTCCACATATGGAGCTCCCTTTATGTTTTGATGCTAACAGGATTCACGGGTGTGATATTCAGTTCTACAGTAACTTTTGCAGCTGCTGTCCTCTTACCTTTTGTCACAGTCCTCTTCAATGACCATCTGTCATGATCACTCAACACACTCTTTTGTCCATGTTCCGACTTAGCATATGGTGTTTCTCTGTATGCAGTATAAATCTTCAACACTATGCCTCTTGAAACATCAAACACATCGAAATTTCCTGGAAGATTAAAACTGTGTGCCGAACTGAGACTCGAACTCTGGACCTTTGCCTTTCACGGCAAGTGCTCCACCAACTGAGCTACCCAAGCACAACTCACGCCCTGTCCTCACAGCTTTACTTCTGCCAGTATCTCGTCTCTTACCTTCCAAACTTTACAGAAGCTCTCCTGCGAACCTTGCACAACTAGCAATCCTGAAAGAAAGAATATTGTGGAGACATGGCTTAGCCACAGCCTGTGGGATGTTTCCAGAATGAGATTTTCACTCTGCAGCAGAGTGTGCACTGATATGAAACTTCCTGGCAGATTAAAACTGTGTGCCAGACTGAGACTAAAACTCGGGAACTTTGCCTTTTGCGGGCGAGTGCTCTACCATCTGAGCTACCCAAGCACAACTCACGCCCCGTCCTCACAGCTTCACTTCTGCCAGTACCTCGTCTCCTACTTTTCAAACCTTATAGAAGCTCTCCTGCAAATGTTGCAGACCTAGCAAAGAAAGAATATTGCAGAGACATGGCTTACCCACAGCCTGGGGGATGTTTCCAGAATGGCAACGGTAAAGGTCCCGAGTTCGAGTCTCGGTCCCGCACATAATTTTAATCTGCCAGGAAGTTTCACATCAGCGCACACTCTGCTGCAGAGTGAAAATCTCATTCTGGAAACATCCCACAGGCTGTGGCTGAGCCATGTCTCCGCAATATTCTTTCTTTCAGGAGTGCTAGTTCTGCATGGTTCGCAGAGCTTCTGTAAAGTTTGGATGGTAGGACACGAGATACTGGCAGAAATAAAGCTGTGAGGACGGGGCATGAGTTGTGCTTGGGTAGCTCAGTTGGAAGAGCACTTGCCCACGAAAGGCAAAGGTCCCAAGTTCGAGCCTCGGTCCTGCACACAGTTTTAATCTGCCAGGAAGTTTCATATCAGCGCACACTCCGTTGCAGAGTGAAAATCTCGTTCTATCAAACACATTGCCTCCCTCGATTACAGGAGCACTCAACATACAAGCACCAACAGTTTGACCACAACTGAATTCTTTTGGGTCTGACATAATACATTTGCAATTACACAAAAGACTTTTCTGACCATGACTGACACTTGCAACATACTGAGACCTTTGCACAGTTGCCATTGATGGTCACATACAACAGCACAACCTGCAGGCTTGGCTACATCTGTATTTATATTCAAGCATGCATTCCTTGCAGTGTTTCCTTATTTTTCCCCAACCTCTGTGCATTTGTTGTAGTGATGGGTCTTGCCTTTATGTCTGTCTTGACAACAACAACTTGTTTGCTTTGCCATTCATAATAGCTGGACCACATTCCTGTTTTCATATTCTTTATTATACCTACTCCTGAATTACTTTTATTTGATTTTGTGTATCTGTTGGACTATGAATGTAGATGATAAGTTCACCTTATTTTAGATATTGTACTACTGCATCCTGAAATAGCCTTGATTTTACGTACAGTATATATTTATAGCAGGAATGCAAGTGGCTGAATCAGGCGTTAGACTTTTATGCCTGTTTAAGGTGAATACTACATTAAATGTTTAAGGAAAGAAGTCTCCAACGAATGAAAACAGGTACTACAAAAAAAATATATTAAGACAACTTATTAAACATTTCAAAAGGATGTATAAAAACTATATTCATGTTGTAGCAAATAAAATAAACGTTATGTGGAGCTCATCAGATAGGGAATCAGTATTAATAAAAAAAAGTGAAAACGGCAATAAGAAAATCTTTGGTCCAGCCAAAATATGTACAATAATGAATAATGACATTCTGTCCATGAAGATTGAATCAAAATGCAATCTTGCAAAACCCCAAAGTTTATTACTAATATAACCAGACAAATAGTAAAAACTATCAAGGAATTGAATGTACATTCATCCAGCATTGATGGTATACTTTGCCGGTTCATAAAGAAACGCGTACAAAATTTAGTGGCTTATCTAACACGTTTGTGTAAATTTGGTCAGAATTGCTGAAAACATCTAAGGTCATCCAGATTCACTCAATGAAAGAGAAACATAATTTGTGTAATTCCTACCCAGTTAATTTGATGTCCAGTTTTTCAGATGTGTTAGAAAGAGCAAAAATTGGCAAAATTCATTAACAAAAGAACAAATTAATAACGAAAGAACTAAAGACAATCTTTCACTGTTTCACAGAAATTTTAGTCCTTCCATTATTCATATTTCACCCAAAGCTTTCCAGTACCATAACAAGAAAGGTCTACAAATTTGCATCATGGCTGCATTCCCAGAAATCGTTACAGGATCATTTAGCAATCGCGAAAGCATTACGGAGATGATAGATAAACTCCAGTGGAAGACTCTGCAAGAGAGACGCTCAGTAGCTCGGTACGGGCTTTTGTTGAAGCTTTGAGAACATACCTTCACCGAGGAGTCAAACAGTACGAGATGTGGCTAGAAAAAAACCGGACTAGTACTGGTGAAACAATAAAACGAATGCAATAAGGCTGAAAGTCGCGTGGCCTGTCACGTGACTCTCGCTCCGCCTACTGCTCGAGTTTCATCTGCCTCCTGCACTCAGTCTGCCCGTGGCGTCTGTTTTAAGTAGTTGACGTTTTGTCTGTGCGTCGGAAAATGTTGAGTGTACAGAAAGAACAGCGTGTTAACATCAAATTTTGTTTCAAACTAGGAAAATCTGCAAGTGAAACGTTTGTAATGTTACAACAAGTGTACGGCGATGATTGTTTATCGCGAACACAAGTGTTTGAGTGGTTTAAACGATTTAAAGATGGCCGCGAAGACACCAGTGATGACACTCGCACTGGCAGACCATTGTCAGCAAAAACTGATGCAAACATTGAAAAAATCGGTAAACTTGTTCGACAAGATCGCCGTTTAACAATCAGAGCAGTGTCTGAGTTAACAGGAGTTGACAAGGAAAGTGTTAGGCAGATTCTTCATGAAAGTTTCAACATGAACAAAGTGTGTTCAAAAATGGTTCCAAAGTGTCTCACAATTGAACAGAAGGAACGCCGAAGAATGATTTGTTCTGACATCCTGGAAACTCCTGTTAACTCAGACACTGCTCTGATTGTTAAACGGCGATCTTGTCGAACAAGTTTACCGATTTTTTCAATGTTTGCATCAGTTTTTGCTGACAATGGTCTGCCAGTGCGAGTGTCATCACTGGTGTCTTCGCGGCCATCTTTAAATCGTTTAAACCACTCAAACACTTGTGTTCGCGATAAACAGTCATCGCCGTACACTTGTTGTAACATTACAAACGTTTCACTTGCAGATTTTCCTAGTTTGAAACAAAATTTGATGTTAACACGCTGTTCTTTCTGTACACTCAACATTTTCCGACGCACAGACAAAACGTCAACTACTTAAAACAGACGCCACGGGCAGACTGAGTGCAGGAGGCAGATGAAACTCGAGCAGTAGGTGGAGCGAGAGTCACGTGACAGGCCACACGACTTTCAGCCTTATTGCATTCGTTTTATTGTTTCACCAGTACTAGTCCGGTTTTTTTCTAGCCACACCTCGTATATTGCTCCCTCCTACGTATATCTCGCGAAGAGACCATGAGGATAAAATCACAGAGATTAGAGCCCACACAGTTTGCTCCCTCCTACGTATATCTCGTGAAGAGACCATGAGGATAAAATCACAGAGATTAGAGCCCACACAGAGGCTTACCGACAATCTTTCTTTCCACAAAAAGTACGAGACTAGAATAGAAGGGAGAACCGATAGAGGTACTCAAGGTACCCTCTGTCACACACCGTCAGGTGGTGTGCGAAGTATGGATGTAGATACTGCTAAATAAGAATGTATATACAGTGTTCTTCAGTTCGTAGTAGCATGAGGCAAGTAACAGAAACATTCCCTGGCATAACAAAAGCATTTATCCAGGTGCACTTGTTGATCAAACAGTTCATGAGTGTACTGATGTTTCGTAGTGTCCGATGGGCACAATACTTCAGCAATCAGACTGTTGCCATCATCAAGTGCACTGACAAACAGCTGAGAGTGTGTGGCTGATTTATATCCCTCCCCCCTCCTCTAGCCATTCCCTACATGGCCTATGCCTGAAGGCGTGTGTTGATGTTTGGGGATGCAATGGTGTTGTCATCTGTGGCAGCATGGGTGTAGTTACTCTGGACACCAGATTGGTGTGTTTGCTGTGTGTCTTCTTAATTAGACCCAGTACTGGTTTCCAAGTCTTACTGAGATTATAGCCACAGTCCTAATTGATGAGATTTCCCTGGTGTGAATTTGAATGGTCTCTCTAACAATACTGTCACAGTACTTTGAAGTCTGTGCTGAAATCCTGGTACTTTCATATTTCATCCCATGATTTGCAGATAAACAGTGCTCTGTGACCATCAACTTGTTTGGATACAATAGTCGAGTGTGTCGCTGGTGTTCTCGGCATCGATTTTCGATAGCGTGCACTGTTTTTCCCATATATGTCTTGCCACATTGGCGAGGAATCCGATACACCCCAGCCTTCCAGAAACCAAGGTCATCTTTGACACTTCCCAATAATGCCAGTGTTTTATTGAGTGGCCATACGACTGTTTTTACTCAGTATTTTTACTGTATGTTCTGATTTTTCCTGATAATGCATAAGTGTATCGTATAAAGGCAGTGGCAACCTCTTCCGTATACACAGGTAGCAGTGTTGTGGTGGGGTGGAGAGTGTGCCTAATCTGCCATTCTGAGTAACTGAATTTTCAAAACACATTTCGGGGGGTTCCTGTTCCTGGAGGCAGGCTACCTGCATCTAAGATGGTGTGCACCTTGTGTACTAATGTTTTTAGTACTCTATTCTTCTGTGCCAGGTGTTCACAGCTGTATGCATGCAAATACAGGCCAGTGTGGATTTTCTTCCGATACACACCATGCACCAGAGAGCCGTCAGCTCTTGTCTTGACCATGACATCTACGACTGCTAGTCTTCCTCCTGCTTTGGTCTTCATAGCAAATATTAAGATGGAATGTATGGGGTTCAGGTGTGCAAGGAGGTCAAGGAATTTGACCATTCCATGAATCCAGATGGCGAATGTTCCATCCACATAATGGAAAATCAAGAGGGTTGGCATTTGGATGACATCACGGCTTCTTCCTGAAGCAGTCCATATACAACCACAGGTGAGAGTGGGCTGCCTGTAGTGACTCCATCCATTTCTTCATAGCATTCCCCACTAACCAAAAACTGATGGCAGTCAGGACATGCCTGAAAAGGTCAGTAATATTCCTTTCAAATTTCTGACCAGTGAGTTCTAGTGACTCTCATGGATGCATCCTGTTGTATAGCAAAATAACATCAAAGCTGAGTCCTTCAGTCTGAAGTTATTGAGGCATTTCACAAAATCCACAGGATGTGATGCTGGCATTTACCCACATAAGGGCTTGGTATTTCTCTCAGAAGTTTTGCCAGCAGGTATTAGAAATCCTGATATAGCTGACAATGAGCAGTCTTGGCAGCACTGGTCCTTGTGGTAACTATTTTTTGATGACCTACTCTGATAAATCTGAGTCCTTGAGGATCATCGTGGTCTTGTACTCCACCCTGGTGGGATCATTGTCGATCTTCGTGTAGAAGTCATCAACTGACATGCTCTGCATCTTCTCAGTGTGGTCTTTGTGGATGAGAACAACATTAATGTTGCGTTTGTCAGCAGGGAAGACAACAATCTCAGAGCACACACTCAGGTCCTGAAAGCCTACACCCTCTTTGCTGTTAATATTTAACTGTGTAAGCTTGGTTTTCATCAGAACATGATAAGTTTCACAACATACTTCTTCATCAGCTTCAGGCAGTAGTCACCTGGGTAACACCATGACCAGTCCCAGGTCCATAAGTTGCATCCCATTAAGTCAGCAATCACAGAGCACTGTGTGTCTGAGAATAATGAGATGGAATACAAACATACCAGACTTTAGCACAGACTTGGAAATAGTAGACAGTGTCATTAGAGAGGCCATTTAAATTCATACCAAGGACAATCTCATCGGCCAGGACTGCAAGGACAATCTCATCGACCAGGATTGCAAGGACAATCTCATCAACCAGGACTGTGGCTATAAACTCAGCAAGACCTTGGAACCAGCACTGGGTCTAATTAAGAAGATATGAAGCAAATACAGTGATCTGGTGGGTGGAGTAACAACACCAGCACTACCACAGGTGTCGACTGCATTGTCTCTGCAGCTGTCGATGCCCTCAGCTGCAGACCACATAGAAAACAGCTCACAGATGAGGAGGTATATAAAATTGGCTGTGCACCCCTCGGAGCTCAGTTTGTCAGCACACCTGACAAAGACAACATATCTGATTGCCAGATATTGTGGCCCTTCGACACTATGAAGCTGCAGTATATCTGTGGACTGTGCCATTTAATATTGTTAACCATACCATTTTTTTGGGAAACTTGAAAATTTAAGGCAAAAGGGATGATTGCGTAAATACTGTTATATTAAAATATGCAATGCTTTTCTAGAGAGGTGCAAGTTTTGCGGAACAGTCATTTAAAGTTCAAAAACAAGCAATAAGGGTATTAAAAGGGATTGTTGACAGCATTATTGTGGAAGAACATTTTTAAAGAATTTAAAGTTATGACTTCCCCAAGATTAAAAAGAACGTGACAAAAAAGGTGAAGTACCAAGAAGAAGAGGAGAAAACAAAATGAAACTTCACAGGTTGAGAAGGTATGTTATTTTATTTCTGCGATTACAAAACCGAGTCAAATTTACAAAGAAGAAGGCAGTATGCACCAACTTATCAGTATGACATTGCACACCCAACTGGCCTGATGAGTGCACTGATTCATGTCATAAAGCCATTTTATCATCTCCCGAGATAAGCTGGCTCACAACTGTTGTAACTGATCCTTGATATCCTAGGCATTGGCACTGGGAAGGAGTTGATGTCCAAGCTGCCCCTACATTGTTCTATCAGTGGCAGACTGTGAATCTTTCTGACCACAGGTCTACCTCAAAATCATGCAGACAGTCCATAGAAGCAAGTGCCATGTGTGGGTGAGCATTGTCCCACTGAAAAATGGCACCATGATACCTTTGCATGAGAAGTAACACGTGAGGAGGCAGGATGTCTGCGATGTACCATTGTGCCATCAGATAACTCTCAATCATTACCAGCATTGACCTGAAGTCATACCTGATGATTCCTCACACCATGATGCCAGGATTAATAGTACCGTGCCCCCTCCAAAACAATGGGAGAATGGGGCCTCTGCACAAGCTGCCACCATACTTGCCGACAATGATCATCTGGTGTAGTGCAGAATTGCAGTTCATTGCTAAGTATAATGTGATGCTATTCATCAGCAGTCCATGCTTCCTAGGCACAGCACCATGCCAAATGCAGTTGTTTGTGTAGTAGTGTTAACATCAGTCTATGCGTGGGATAGTAATCCCCTAGTCTGGCAGCTGCTAGTCCCGAACAAAACTTGCAGCATGAAACAAAATGTCTCATGGGGTCCATTACTAGTGAAATGGCAGGTGCAGACGTGAAGGGGTATTGTGATGTGATTGGTACATAGTGTGGCGATCATTCCTTGTGGTGGTCAGACATAATAACAAGAAGTATGCCCGCCCTCACTTTTCATACAGTCCAACAGTGGGCCTCTATTACATCTGAATTATTGTGGTCTAGGGTGTCCATTTTAATAAAAATCTGAAAAAAGACTAATACAAGTGTCCTGGTAGTATGGATGAGTGGGTTCTAGGGCAGCACATTCAAAATTAAAGTAACAAAGGATAGCAAAATATGTTATTCAGCTTTGGTAAAACTGGTTACAGCAATTCTAGGATGCAGGTTTAGCCCATCTGTCCTACATTGACTACAGTTCCTTGAACACAAACTCAATAATATTCTCTGAACTAAGACAAAACAAAATTAATTTTCCGTCTTGATGACCTACCAGGAGTTGCAGTGTGGTGTGGTTTATAAGCATTTGATTTGATTGGACCTTTCTTTTTAGAGCTTACAGTGACTGATGAAAATTACCTGAACTTACTACAGAAATATGCCATGCCATGCAGTGAAGAGATGTTTTGAGGTGGAGAAAGGTATTTCCAGCAGGATGGAACCCCCATGCCATCGTGATGTAAGGGCCTACCTTGGCAAACTTCTACAGGACAAATAGATAGGACATAGGGGCAGTATCAAGTACCCTCCATTCTCTCCAGATTTAATTCCTAGGGATTTCTTTTGTATTGGGACATGTGAAGCACACTGTTTATAGAAGAAGATGAGGTACAGTTAATGAGTTCAAAGTAGCCATTGAAAATGAATGTAACAAAATATTAGTTGCAACAATTAGGAACATGTTGCTTTCCATCAGTCAGCATTATCAGCTGTGTCTGGACGATAATGGCCAATAATCTGAATGGCTGATTTCTGCATTTGTTCATATTATTTTGAAATTTTTCCATGTCTTAATAAATATTAGTGTTACAGTCGTAAAAACTGTGTGTACATTTTTTTTTGGGAATGCCCTGTATTATGCTCACATAGATTGCCCATGAAACATTACAGAGACCATTATATTTATAATTAATAATTATACCAACTGGCCTTTTGTACCGAAAAGTAACCCATATCATTGATTATGGCTTAATAGCATTAATTACAACATTATGGTATTAGCTGGTCCCACACATGTTCTAGTTGGGATAGATCTGGGAATCTTACTGGTCGCAAGAGTACCTCAACATAATGCATACAGTTCATACACACATGTCCCATGTGTGAATGACCATTGCCCTGTTGAAAAATTATATCACAGTACTGTCACATGAAAGGTAACTTATACAGATGCAAGATATCACATATCGACACCAACCCACGGGCGTCAAAATTGGTGAAGGAATTGCAAGTTTCCATCAGACACCAACATCAGTCATGCGGATCCGGTGGACCCAGTGGTGCACTCCCACTGAACCCTTCTTCCAGCGGCTCCATGCCACGAGTGCCCTCTGCCATAGGACAGCCAGCGGCAGCCAAACAGCTGACTCGCACTTGGAGACTCATCACTACATGATGCTATGCAGACACCGCCTAGTTAGGCTCTGACACCATCATTCCTGATCAGAGAGCCTCATAAGTTAAGTAACTGTATAGTGTGTTAGCTTGTTCACTAATCATTTCTGATCCTGTTCAGCTTTCCTGCAATGACTGTTGCTGCAACACTCTGTAACCCACCTCTCCTTAGCATTGTGTGTGAAGTCATACACAACACATGGTGTATCATTGTATTGTCGGAAATCCCTGTCGCTACCACCTTGACTTGAAGTCACACCCAATGGCTCAACACATCATGATGCCAAACGTAACTATGCTGTGCCTCTCCAAAAACATTAGAAAAATGAGGTTCTATCCAGGTCACTGCCATATGCACTGATGATGGTCATCTGGCATAGCACAGAACTGCAGTTCGTCACCAAAGACAACATGACACCATTCTTCAACAGTCCATGCTTCCAAGTTATGACATCACTCCAAATGTAGCCATTTGTTTTGTGGGAGCTGCTAGTCTCCAAACAGTGGTTTAGGGAGTTGCAGGGAGTTCATTACTTGTTCTCGGATGGCAGGCGCAGAGGTAATGGGGTTACAATATGCTTGGTATACTGTACAGTGATCCTCCCTTGTAGCGACCAGAGTTGGGTATCTGGATTTCTTGATTAATGGTGGTCTTCTGGATATTCAACTGAGTTGTTTCTGTTTTATGTATTGTACAATATTTTGATAACTGATCCAGTCATCAGAATATTTTGCATAAAATGCTAGTGGGAATTCAGTTGAATGCCAAGAAGACCATCATTAACTAATCACGCCAAAAAAATCTGAGAGATGATATGTTGCTTGATTCAAACGGATTCTCAGAATTTTAAAAGCAAACCTCTATATAATTCAAATGAGCGTTATGTAGTGTCTGTCACTGGAGTTTTATACACTCTGCAATTACTGAATGAATCCATGATAAAATTTGCTGCATTTTGAATATTTTCTATCACCCGTATAAGTACCAACTGGTAAGGGTACCAGACTAATGAGCAATGCTCAAGAATAATCTAAATGAGCGTTTTGTATGGTACCTTACTTGTGGATTAATTAAGTTTCCTAGGGACCTGTTCTTTAAATTAACCTATATCTGGTGTCTGCCTTTTCTACAACTATGTGTGTTTGATTCAGTTTGCTTTAAATCAATACCGATACATACTCCTACATATTTTACAGTTATGACTGTTTCCAGAGATTGACTGCCATTTGTGTCATCAAACAACAAAACATCATTCAGCTCATTTATATATAACATGTTACAGTGATTTATATCATGAACTGTCAATCCCTAGCTCAGTGTTGATCCTCTGCTGGTCTTCCCGATTTCACTTTCTTTTTCTGGTTTTGTGATTTTCGTATAGACAGTAGTATCTTCTGCTGACAACTTCACATGGCTTCCAGTTTTCTCCTCCAAGATCATTTATGTATGTAATAAACAATAGTGGCTATAAGGCACCTGTGGGGTGTTCACATTTGATGATTTCTTCCAATTACGAACAGCATCCTGAGTTATATCTGTTATGAAGTGCTAAATACAATCCAAAGTTGGTCTAATATTTCATAAGTTCATATTTTGTACTGATATCAGTGTAGGTAACATACTTTATAGCTATGAAAAATAATTTTTCTGAGTACATTTTAGAATGTAGTTAAAAGGAAGGTAGAATAGAAATTTATTAAATTTTGTTTTCATTTATTTTTAATGCATTCATGTATCATATTCTGTAGAATTTTGTGGAATTTAGATATTTAAGGGTGTGAGGCAGCTTTCTAATACGTGCTATTATCTGTCTGGTTTTGTGAGACATTGCTACTAATATGGGTGGTTTTGGAAATTTCTTTCTAAATTCAGTTTAAATAATGTTGAGGACTTCACATTGGTTCCTGTGTATACTTCATGCCAATGTTGTTTCTGTTCTCTTGAAAAATCTTGCACTTTTATTTTTGATCAAAGTCCTTTGTAGGCATGTAGTTTACACATATTTTCCACACTTGATTTTACTGCTTTTATTTGGCACAAATGATTTGAGAGACTAACAGTTTTTACACCTATATCACACTTTTTCTCCAATAATATAGTAATAATAATAATAATAATAACAACAATAACAAAACCAATATGTATTCAACAGCAAATAATCTAATACAATCCTTAGAAATATATAGTTTCAGGACATCATACAGATTATTCTTCTGAATATATTAGTTCAAATGGTTCAAATGGCTCTGAGCACTATGGGACTCAACTTCTGAGGTCATTAGTCCCCTAGAACTTAGAACTACTTAAACCTAACTAACCTAAGGACATCACACACATCCATGCCCGAGGTAGGATTCGAACCTGTGACCGTAGCAGTCGCTATATTAGTTCACAAATTACAAACTAAAGATTTATGTGTTATAATAAATATACAAATAACAGTGTTACAAATATTTTTATCATCATCAGATCACCTGTGAATTACACTAATGGCCATTAAAATTGCCGGCCGGGGTGGCCAAGCGGTTCTTGGCGCTACAGTCTGGAACCGCGCGACCCCTACGGTCGCAGGTTCGAATGCTGCCTCGGGCATGGATGTGTGTGATGTCCTTAGGTTATTCATTGGACAAATATATTATACTAGAGCTGACATGTGATTACATTTTCATGCAATTTGGGTGCATAGAGCCTGAGAAATCAGTACCCAGAACAACCACCTCTGGCCGTAATAACGGCCGTGATACGCCTGGGCATTGAGTCAAACAGAGCTTGGATGATGTGTGCAGGTACAGCTGCCCGTGCAGCTTCAACACGATACCACAGTTCATCAAGAGTAGTGACTGGCGTATTGTGACAAGCCAGTTGCTCGGCCACCATTGACCAGACGTTTTCAATTGATCAGAGATCTGGAGAATGTGCTGGCCAGGGCAGCAGTTGAACATTTTCTGTATCCAGAAAGGCCTGTACAGGACCTGAAATATGCGGTCATGTGTTATGCTGCTGAAATATAGGGTTTTGCACGGATCGAATGAAGGGTAGAGCCACGGGTCGTAACACTTCTGAAATGTAATGTCCATTGTTCAAAGTGCCGTCAATGCGAACAAGAGGTGACTGAGATGTGTAACCTATGGCACTCCATACCATCATGCCGGTTGATACGCCAGTATGGCGATGATGAATACATGCTTCCAGTGTGCGTTCACCACGATGTCATCAAAAATGGATATGACCATCATGATGCTGTAAACAGAACCTGGATTCATCCGAAAAAAATGACGTTTTGCCATTTGTGCACCCAGGTTCGTCATTGAGTACACCATCACAG
This sequence comes from Schistocerca nitens, assembly GCF_023898315.1. Lineage (NCBI taxonomy): Eukaryota > Metazoa > Arthropoda > Insecta > Orthoptera > Acrididae > Schistocerca > Schistocerca nitens. Next base: position 364,887,432 of record NC_064621.1, read on the forward strand.
GTGCTCCTGTGTGTGATGCAGTGTCAAGGGTAACCGTAGCCATGGTCTTCGAGCTGATAGTCCATGCTGCTGCAAACGTCATCGAACTGTTCGTGCAGATGGTTGTTGTCTTGCAAACGTCCCCATTTGTTGACTCAGGGATTGAGACATGGCTGCATGATCCTTTACAGCCATGCGGATAAGTTGCCTGTCATCTCGACTGCTAGTGATACGAGGCCGTTGGGATCCAGCACGGCATCCGTATTACCTTCCTGAACCCACCGATTTCATATTCTGCTAACAGTCATTGGATCTCGACCAATGCGAGCAGCAATGTTGCGATATGATAAACCACAATCGTGATAGGCAACAATCTGACCTTTATCAAAGTCGGAAACGTGATGGTACGCATTTCTCCTCCTTACACGAGGCATCACAACAACGTTTCACGGGGCAACGCCAGTCAACTGCTGTTTGTGTATGAGAAATCAGTTGGAAACTTTCCTCATGTAGATGTCGTCACCGGCGCCAGCCTTGTGTGAATGCTCTGAAAAGCTAATCATTTGCATATCACGGCATCTTCTTCCTGTCGGTTAAATTTCGGCGTCTGTAGCACATCATCTTCGTGGTGTAGCAATTTTAATGGCCAGTAGTGTACTCAAAACTATGAGATTGACATACTCACAAAGCACTTTTCATGAAGATGGGCTCATCCAGGGAAAAAACTGATTTTGAATTAAAATTCTTTTTAGCTGGTCTTTTGATTTGCTAGTAGGAAGACTGTGAGACTTTTTAGTAGTGCATTGGCTAGCTTCAACCCAGCACGAAATGCATTTTTTCCATACCAGTATAAAACTATTCTGTGGCTGTTAACATGGTAACTGATTTTTTTGTCTTGTATCATGCTGGTGTAGGTTTGGATTAATTGTTTTCACAAACAATATTATTTTTAATATGTATACATCTATAATGAGAAGCACACCTAATTTTGGAAACAGGTTCCGACAGGATTCTCTTGGATTGACACCAAAAATAATTCTGATAACTTTTCTTCTGTAGTGTTAATAATGTGCTTAGGTCGGTTTGCGTTGTTGCTCCCCATATTTCTACCACATAGTTTAAATTTGATGAGAACAATGAATGAAAGAAGTTTTTAGTACATATACATCCTTACAATATAGGTTAATCCTGTTTATGGCTAGTACGTTTTTAGACAGTTTGCAGGCTAAGGAATCTATGTGCATGTTCCATTTGAGTGTGTCCTGGATCGCAGTTCCTGAGAATTTTGTCAATTTTTCCTTTTTTACAATGCCATTTACTATGGACAATTTCATACCAAATTCTATTTGTTTCCTGGTGTTAAATTCCATTATTGCAGTCTTTGAAGCACTTGCATTTAGAATACACTTTTGCACAGCACCTCCGTATGTCATAGGCCTTGTGTTTGCACACGATTGATGTATCGCTGCATACAATATTTTTTTGGAGTTAGGAGAACAGTATAGTGTATAATTAACATAAATCAAGAAAAGAAGGAATCTTGAGACACTCCACCTCTGATATTAGTAATTTTGCATTTGAAATACCCACTGTTTATTTTAAGCAACATAAATTGTTTCCTGTTGCTCATATATGATTTTATTAACTCCTAGGCAGTTCCTTTTATACCCAGGTTCTATAGCTTATCAAATAATACAGTGATGCTGACACAATCAAATGTTTTTTCTAGAGCAAGGAACTCCAGTAACATATTCCTTGTCCTCTATGGCAGCTATTATTTCGTCTTTTAATTGCGGCTATTGCAGTTGACTTGTTTCTCATAAAACCATTCTGATTTTCAAATATTAGACTGTGTTGACTCAGAAATGTCATTAGTCTAGTATAAATAACTTCGTCAATTTCCTCAGAAAATGCAAGTAAGACTGAGTTAGGGCAGTAGTTTTCAGTTTTAGATTCATTACCTTCCTTCTAAATTGGGGTTACTTGTGCTATCTTTAGATTGCCTGGGAAACTACCTGGTGCAGTTACATCATTTACTGATGTGGTCATGGCACCAGATTTGTTGTGTACGCATCTGTTTAATGTGCTGATAGGCAATCTATTGTAACCTGCTGACTGTGTATTTTATTTCTTTGCTGTTTGTTGGGGTCAAGTATATTCTTTGTTTGACTGGAGTATCCTTATATCTATAATGAAGATTGTTGAAATGGTTACTGATGGATTTTCCAACAGAAGAAAAGTACTCATTATAAACATTTGTGATCTCATATTGGCATTTGATGATTTTCTCCTTGTAGTTTATGGTAAGATCACTAGTTGATGTGTCCTTACAATCACTAAACCTATGTATAAATTTCCAAACAGCTAAGCCATCATTAGGGTTTCTTAACATTGTGCCTACGTATTTACTTTTAGTTTCTAAGAGCAGATCTTTGTAATAATTGTGATAGTTCCTAAGTTCTGCCTTTCATATATTATTATTTCTATTCTTAGCATTGCACATAGGAAAGAAAACTAAGTTTTTCTCTCACTGGTTCCACTTCATGATTTATCCAGTTATTTTTTGTATTTTTTGCAGTAATTTTCTGGCAAGGTCATTTCTGGACATGAAACACTGAAGCAATAATAAAAATCTGATGCAAATTCAATGAAAGTAATGCAGTTCTTTTCACATCATTGTAAGCTTTAGCATACTGTTGAGATCTGTTACATTGTCGTGATCTGGTTTCCCCCCCCCCCCCCTCATGTCAAGTTGGCAAAAATTAATGCATACTCAGTTATTGAACATGACATAACACTTGAGTAGATTTAAAATGTCAAATTATCATATATATTTTTCATCCACTTTTTGCTCACTGTGTTCCTGCTATCCACTGATAAAGTTAAAGCTGTTTAATACTCATCCTGAATCCAGATATCATGATAATTTATAGAAGGGATGACTAATAAGGTACTCTTTTACTTTAGTTTTGAATATTTGTGGATTTCCAGATCTTTGCCTGATGTCTGCTGGTAATCTGTTATTGAGTTTTGAAATAAGAAGTGTGCAGATTTTTGTACAGAAATTACTCTCACATATATTTAATTATAAGTGTAAGCTAGACATAGTTCAGTGCTATTTCAAGCTATTAGCCAGGCAGCTGAAAAATGAAACATGTGCTTGAAAGCTATATATAATGTAGTTCTGTATATATTTAGACTTTTAGGCTACTAAATAAATAAAACCCAAAAAAGTTGCCCATGTTTGTTAATCATTGTAACAATATACGTGAAGGGGACAGCATTTTGACTCTGCTGTCCCTACAGCATACTATGGCGAGTCTTTCTCTGTCCCTTTCCTCCATGAGTCAGTATTGCAGATTGCTGACTGAAAAGAAAAGATTGTGATAGTACATACAGATAAGAATATAATACAATAAAAGACTATTGTGAGAAACTTCTGCACAAAATATGTGTTTCGCAGATTAAGGTTTTCAATACGTATTTCAAAATCTCACTTTTTTACTTGACTTTTCTGGAAATGGAACACGCAGTATAGTGCTTGCATATACATCCAATGATTATCATTCCTATGAGCATATGTTCTGTTATGTATCAAGAAAGTAACTTTTTTAGCTGTTATTTATTGCTACCACATAAAAGACTACAAAACTAACACTGAATGAATGCTCAATGACTGCAGATCACCTCCAATAAATAACTCTTCAACTTGAAGGTTAGATTGAACAACACTATCACAATGGCTATTAACCCACTATGAGGATGCGTCAAATAAAAGTTTGGAAATGAAAGCAAAGATTAAGTACAAATTACATATACAGGTCTGTTTTGCCTTTATTTAAATTAAATCGTACACTAATTATTCATCACAGTATTAAATTGTTTAATCTTTTCCTTCCATAGTATTCCGACCATTTACCATAGTCTGACCAACATACATAGTTTTACAGCAATTGCTAAATTACAGGTGAATAATTATACACTGGCAGTAAAAATATTCTGTACAGTCTTCAAGCTACATCAGGATATTTATGTTGTATACTGAATAATTAGCATATTGCTCTGAAGCTTTGTGAAAGTCGCCTGAATACAATTACTGGACAACAGTACTAATAAAAAAATGGTCACATAGTTATCAAACATATCAGATGAATTCAGTCGCACGTAAGGTAAACACTCCCATACTTCACCACCCCCTTAGTTGTATTTGCCCAGCTCAGAAATATAAGTAGCAACATGACTGAATTTGATATAATACATATAATGCTATGACAGTCAACTGTAACTATAGTTTCATATTCATGCATTAAAACTTGTGATCAGGATAAGTATCAAATCCCTTTCAAAAGATATTATATTGGTAACATCTAAACAATATATATTTATTTCTGTTTAACAAATACTGTACATATGTGCTTTTAAAAAAGAATACAACCATTCAATCAGTCTGTTCTTTCATACTGTTAGACCTAACACTTTCTTTAAGTCTGAGAACTTTCTTCAAATGGCATATTTAAGAGAGTAAGGTAGTGATTCTTGCCAGTTTTCTAAGAACAGAGAGAGACACTATTTTTTATCAGCAGAAGAAAATCTTTAATTATGATATTAACACAATTATTAGGACACCATCACTCTATTGGTACTTTAAGTTTTTAAATCAAGTAAGAGACAGAAAAATTCTTGTCACAATAGTCAAGTATAATTTTCAACCTCAAATTAGGATGCTTGTTAGTTTTTATCTCAGGATCCTTAGACAACATTTGTTTGATGATTTTCTAACATTTTATCAGCATGACAGGCTGCCATTGTCAAAGCAATGGAGGACGAATATATTACAATGCCAGCCACTCATGCTGTTAAAATGTTAGAAAAAACATTAATCAAATGTTGACCGAAGAATCTGAGACAAAAGCCAACAGAAAATATTAAAAAAAAAAAAAAGTAGTCATAAAATCTTCAACAATTTTGTGCTCTATAAGGATGTTAGTCATTTACAGCTCAACACAGAACAAAGTTATAATCAATAGCTCTTTAACTTATTTAAACTACGGAAAATCCGGGATGGAATAATGACAATATTAGGAAAAGAATAGTCGCTACTCATCACATAGCGTGGACTTATTTGTTTTTCCTATCTCCAACTTAGCATCCCTTCTATGTGGTGTGTGGAAACTGTCCTTTTCATAATATTACCTTACTTAAGTTAGATTCACAGTCCTAACAAAGAAAACACTAGTCATGGTCAGGAAGCACTCGTACGAACATTTCTTTATTGATGGACAAATAGTCTTCTTGAACAGATAAAAGTTATGCCCACAACTAGTATTCAAATGTGCACAAACTAATGTCAGCTTTATGTGCACTTTTAGTTTTAAATTTTTATTGCTATGTGATACTCTTCTTTCAATTTTGCGGTAAAAATGTTTGTAGTCTGGAACATCTGATGTGCATCAGCAAATACAGAAAGTGCTAGATCTTACAATCTTACTTTGTTCGGTCACAATGACTTGGAACTATTGGGTTGCTCACTAATTGCAGATTATTTTTATTCAACAAAGCTGACATACAGAATTACACAGTACAATGACCTGAAGTTACTGAACTTCTCGAATCAGAAAAAATATGTAAATCTAATTCACAAATCTAAGACCCTCAGTAACCCTATCACACATTTCAAATGTTCCCAGCAACTACTTCACTGCAGGCAAAATATAACAATTTATGTATAAACTATAGAAGTCAACTCTGAATTTTCAATTTATTTACAGTATCACAGTAGTTACCAAAAATGATGCTCTATACCTAAGAAGTGATAAATTAAATTGAGATTATCAAAGTTATTTTGCACAGGAAAAACTATTAATGTATGTCCAGAAGGCATCTGAAACTCTATGTTCAAGTCACAATTTGAAACTTGAAAGGAATACCAGGATGTCACATGAGTCAAAGCACAATTAGTTGACACTATAATAGCATTCTCAGAAATATGTTTCTACATAGTGTTACATACATATTGGAAGTATCACATCATTGTGCCCTCCGCCATTATTAAATAATTCTGAGTCACTTACTCGTATCTTCTATAAAGGGTTACACATTTTGTTTTATTGCTATTTTCATGCTGAATTTGGCTATGTTATGGCCAGTTAGCATATATGACAAGCCTTCCAAAAGTCTACAAGTTTTCATAGGTTTACAGCTTAAGACATACAGATGATACCAACAAACATTATGTAGGAATCTATCAGGCAGCAGATATGAGAATATTTTAAAAACTTCAACACTGCTGACACCATGTCATTTTAGAGCCACTTTGTTGTGCTTTCCATATGCCTTTAAATTCGTTTGTCATATTATTCCTTTATTTGTTTTTAGTTACTAGTAATTGAGTCACTTTTACCTTGTTATGGACTTCCAATAGTTATTTCTGCCTTTTTGCACCAAAATTTGATTTTTTAAAAAATATTCTCTCTCTTTAATGTCATTCAAATAACCCCCACCCTCTCTGTTTGAAAGTGTTCCAAAAAGAACAGCAAAATTTAAAAACTTCTCATTTCATCATAATTTCTGTTAATCATTTTCAATATTTTAAATCTTTTACCTGAGTGACGACCCGTCATTTTTATAATTTGACTCCTCTTTAAAAGCTTCCCCTATCTATCACTACAATGTAATAATTTTCAAAATATGGAAATATTGTGCACAGTCTGCACAGAGCAGCTTATTCGACATGTGTTACTGTTTTACATGAAACAGTAATACTTCACAAGACAAATAATGCTCTTCTCTCTCTCTGAGTAAATCAGTCAATTTTATCTGTGAAGAATGTTGGAGATTGTTGTCTTCCACCAAAATATTATGGGATTTTGCTTGCTGGTCAATTAGCAACTATCATTGTATACAAAGCACTACTGAAATTATAGTTTTGGAGGAAGGGGAAGGCAAGGGACAGGGAGAGAGAAACAAATTTCTCCAGTGGAATCAGAACTAAATATAAGGTATGCTATCACTTTTAATGTTCTGTACTTGAAAAGCATTTAAAATAAAAACATTTTATCTTTTTAATGTGGCTCTATAATATATTACAGTAAACCTCTGATTAAAATCAAAGATAAATGCTACAGACAATTATGCCTTGCAGTTTCATTCATACTGAATTTTGGTCAATGTTCTTCCTGCTTTGTGATACATTGGAATGAATTTGCAAAAGAAATGTAATGATGAGTATTTCCAATTCCAACATCCTTCAACTACTAATCATGTTTTCTACTTAACAACCAATAATGATCCCAATCTTCTTAATACATAAATGAGCAGAAAGAATAAATAGCATTCTGCTAATATTGATATTCAAAATTCTGAACTACACCACACATACATACAAAAATATACTAAATGTGCTTTCTTCATTCCTTATAACAGTCTTTAGTAATCTCACTATCTTAATCAGGTCACTGTACTTCCCTTCTCACTACTTTATACAACTTTCCAAGTATTTTACATAAATATCCAAAACAAATTTATATATTTGCAGCCAGCCATAATGAGATAAATATACACAATGCAAGAGTATACATTAATACATTAAACAAGTCTAAATTAGTTTTCTGCTTACATGACAAGCTCTGTGTCATCATCATCATCTTGTGGTGACAATTTTGGTGCAAGTGACCTGCGACATAAGCACCAGAATGTATCTGGTTTTAGACCTTTTTTCACTGCAGTAAATTTCCACCCCATGTGTTTATGGCATTGCCTACACTGAGCTATTGTCCACCCATAACCTGGGAACCATGAATATTCAGTATCTGGCTCCTCACTCAAAAGCTCTAACCCTTGTACTTTATACAGTGTCATAGTCTCATGTACATAGCCGCCAGGATTTACATATGTACCCTGAGGGCCTTCAACAGACATGGGAAATACGTCACGTTTTCTGGCAACTATTGTGCCACAATCGCTGCAACAAAATAGTTTACACCTTTCTAATATACAAAGTTCAAGTCGAAGACGTTGAACAGCTGAATTAATGCTTAGCAGCCTAAGCCTCTGTTCATCAACAATAGGCAAGTTTTGTGCCACCCAGAAAGATAATTCTACGGGATCCTTTGGAATCGCTACATTACTTCTTCCACTGCTTACATGCTGCAAGTGATGCATTATTCTTGGTATCAGATATTCTGTCTGGTACTGCATATACACCCAAATTGGCCAACGTGTTTGTACAGCATCTCGAGCATTTAAACAGGACCACTGCTGCAGATTTTTGAATTGTCTCAGGCGATTCAGTGAAAGGTGTTTAATTTCCTTCAGGGGGTCAGGCAAAATCACTTCTGGTAATATTTTAACCTTTGCTATTATATTCCCATCGACTTGTCGATTTGATTCAATCACCCGAAACCTTTGCCTCCCCTTTGCCTTGATACGGAAACCGAAGTCAGACTCCTCATCCTGGAATTCGTATATTTCCGCCGTTGTCCCAACATTCGCTATCGTCGCAGGAGATGAATTTACATACTTTATACAAATTACGCCAAATATTCGATCAGTGTTGATACTTCGCCGTAGCATGCTGACTGTTGGTGGGTAAAAAACTGTAAGTGGTAGGGTCTGTCCTGGCACCAAGACAACTCCAGGCTGAGGAAGAATTGGGATTGTCTGCAACGAACCATCATCTAATACAATTCTTCCTCTCACTTCTTCGAGGTCTCCCAGATAGGTATGTTTCGCAGGCAAAGCGGTATCAAACTTCTGTTGAATGTCGTCGTCCTTAGTATCACCTTCATCTTCACTGCTTGAATCATTACTGTTTACCGGAACCATCGCACCTGACGCCTCTCCACCCCCTTCCATTGCAATCAAACACCTTAACGTCACACAAACATCAACCTTAACACAGACGCTACTATAATAAGCAAGCCGAAGATTGTATATCTATAAACATGGCCAGGATCGCCAATGCATGAAATTCATGTTTCTCGATCATAAGCGACATTGGTGACATTTATAGCGTTTTTTTTGTGTTTTTGCCTTTGACCATAATTAATCATTAAATATTTTGCATTTCACAAGTTGACCGCCTTTTCAAATATCATCATAACCATTTATTGGTCCATTCTGCCCCATTACATACTTTCCATTATGCATTTAATAACATAACCTAGTACAACGTATTTCCAAGACAATAATAACAAAGAGCTAAATAAAAACACCAGATTTAATAACTTTCCATTCGCCACCACAGACGCAGTACTGTTCTCGCAACGATACTAAACAGAGATAACTTTGTTTACTTTAACAGAGGCAAATCTAGTAACAGTCATCGTTGCCTAGATAGCCAACTAGCTAAAATATGACTTCTTATATATTATAAAGTGATAAACGAGCTGCTGTGTTTTTGCGTAATTTTTTCTGATCTTCATCACCAAGATAACGTATACAGAGAATTTTTTTTATGGAGGTAAATTCAGGGAGCGTCTTCGTGACGATTCGGGCGACATCGGATGTTTACGTGATTTAGCCACACCCATACAGGGATGCTTGAGCGGTATAGTTCGTGTGTTTAGCAGCGTGACGCGAGCAAAGTGTAGGACAGGCGTGAAATTATTCTGTCCAGAAGGTGTGTTTTGATATCAGGTCTTTTTTTATTTTTGCGTTAAAGTGCGTGCTAGGATATTACGTACGCGAGGTTCGCGTGTGCATGTGTTTATGTGTCGGAATACTTGATCTCCATTGGAATAGCAGAGCTGATATATACAGGTAAGGTGCAAGATACTAGCAGTATCTTCGTAATACGTGAAGTGTTGTTATAAACTGCACCGTAGCATGGGTTAGTATTCATTGCTGCAAGCATGCAACTAAGAGTATTTACCCGCGTGTCAAGTTCAAGTTTTTGTTTGAAATTACAAGTATTACTGTTATTGTTTTGTGCTTTCGCTAATAGGTGCCAGTTACGGACCTGAATTTTATTCACTGTAGCAAAACTTTACATGCAGTATGTTTGTGATACCTTTTGGGTTACAACAACGCACCTATCTAGACTAGTAATAATGTAAAACAATAGGATAATCGTATTAGAAATTTTCATTCCGTTGTGCAAAACGTACCCGTGAGTTTGGACTAGAAGAACAAAATGATCTGACATTTTTATCTGTGCCTTAAACCATCTGCTAATTAGAAATAAAGTTAATCTTTCTGACATAGTGATCTGATGAGTGAACTTTATAAACTTACCGGTACTTGCCCTTTATGAAGTATCAAGAAAGCAATCCTCGAGCACACACAGTTATTTATCGTCGGATAAAGTGTTCGGGTATCACTAAGAAATATTTGCCCTAAAACAAAATAGTTCACCTACGTACTTCGGTTGGTTGCATATCTGCTTAATGATCTGCCTGTCCTGTTTTGTTCTTAAACCGGCATAATTTGTTTTTAAATTGGTTTGTGGAAGTTACTGTGTCCCATTCACCAAATTCATAAGTGCCTAACGAACTAAAACGTTTGTAGAATTCTTGTCAGAAAATAAATGGAAATCTGCGTGTAATTCCTCAGCTCGTAGATGACGCTGTCTGTTGCAGCATTTCGTAGTGTCTATAAACAAGACAGGCCAAAACACAATAGGTTGCCCCTAGAATCTTTAAAGTTTCGTAGATGTCAGTTGTTACTATTCACACGGACATCACATTACCCCAGAATGGTAGCACTAGAGCATGCATAAAGTAACCCGTGTTTAGTAAGTTTTTTGGTAAAGACGCGTCTACATGCCACTGGCTGCCCTATCTTCGTGCTTCACGGTTTAGAATTGCAGTGGTAGGAGCAAATACGACCTCTCGCCCAGTGCAAACAAATTTGTTGCATATGTGGGGAAAATCACGTTAATTTTATTTACACACTACGTGGAGTGTCAGGTCATTACCATATGATTATTACAGTTCTTATTTATTATCCATGTGTAAGCATACAAATGCAATTGTCATTTTGTTTACATACGCCAATAAATGTACAGGTTTATATGTAATGAGGATGATACGATGTGATGCATAACATATTATCTTCAAAAACAAACATCGCAAATTCATTATATGCTGTATACAGAAACAACATAAATTAACCAACATTTGTATCAAAGAGATCATTTTTGAGACCCATTTTAAATACTTCTGTTGAATGAAGTGTCATTTGTCGCATCCGTGTTTCTGCTTGAACCGCTTGTGTCGCCCCATATGCCTGTGCTGCCAACAAGTTAAAATAACTAGGTGTTTTTAAGTGTCCTGTATTTTCTGAAATCGGGAGGTTGGGATGTCAGTCTGCTGTGGCGTATGTCATGTTGAACAGAATGTCGAAGTAGGTTTTCCTTTGCGTGTCAAACAATTTAGATTGTCGAGAGACGTAATAGTTGGTTTTTCATTTTTTTGATATGCAGCCAATGAGACACTTAAAGTTTGACTCTACTCCACAGATGTTTCTAATAGCGGGACATTTCCTGCATGCATTGACGTATTTTTTAATGCGTCTGATGGGAACCGGTATATTTGAGTCAGCTAAGAAGAACGAAACAGCGTAAAAATCTTATGATCTTGTGTGCCGGAATATGAATTGTTCACATCGTACATACATATGCACATAAACATTTTGAACACCACGTTTCCGTCCCATTTTGACTGGAGACTTCATAGATGCTGCATTCTGGTTTCTATGACTTAGTGGATATTCAAAGGTAATAAATATTGTTAATCGAACTATGGCAAGAAACTAAATCAGTGAAACTGCCCCGCCCTCACTGCAAAAGTCGAAAGGTATTTGTGCGATCTGCCTTGGTTTCTATGCTTCCATTAACTGCAACCGATACGAAAGAATGCGTTGGTCAGTTTGGAGAACTGTCATGCCACAACAACTAAATTTTGTAGGTGATAAATCTTATTGCGGTAATCTCATATAATTGCTGGTTGTCCACTCGCAGAAGTGTACGAGAACCTGTGGCTTGAAGATTTGAGGTAGAGCCTTTCATTTCTTTTCTGTAAGATACACATGAGTCGATAACGTGACAGCGGTAATTCAAAAGAAGTTTGAAACAATGGTGTATGACCACTCTTAGAAAATTATTTTGCTGAGTGCATCAAATTTCTTATGAACCACCGACCGCTGGATTTCTAGTGGCGCGGGGACTGCGAGTGAACTATGATACGTTTGAATGACTTTGTTCGTAGCTGCTGTCTCACAGATTATAGCAATGGAATACAGTGAAATATAACTCAACGCAAACGTGAAACAACCAATAAACTTTCGTTTGACATGTTTTGGCGATTGTAAGTAGACACAGTACACTGTACTGACCCATCGCGACCTTTTGTTCCTAAGGCTTCGACCATCTAATAAAACAATGTGCCATGCCCGTTTGTAGTTAATCAACATAGTTTTCTCCCATATATAAACAGGAAACAGCGATTTAAGTGACATACGCGGATTTTCGTTTTTATTAGACTGTTGTATAGAAGTAATCTTTTGCTTTACTTTGTTAAACTATAATATTTCTCAAGATTGATTCATTTGGAACAGGTGTGCATGGACATTCAATGTGAACAGAAGATCGTTGTCCCTGTATATTGCGTTCGACGATTTTAGAGTTTAGTTGATGGCTTTGTCTGTTCCTGATTCCATTCTCTCATCTGTCTACATAAAGTAGTTACTCTTTGCTATCGCCATAAATATTGAAATTCGCAAAGGCGATAATAGTTTTTGCACGCGAAGGGAAGAATAAGTGGATTTCCATTTCCACATATTGGTTGCATTCTGACTGATCTACGTTTGTGCACACAGACCAAGACTTGGTCAAACTGCTATGCATATTTGAGTTAATAGGTAAAGCTCAGACACGAAAACTGTGTTAAGTGCTAAGAAAAGAAAAATCCAAGAACCGTCGGGGAATCGGTCACTGGAAAGCTATTATCTTATAATGGTTCAAATGGCTCTGAGCACTATGGGACTTAACTTCTGAGGTCATCATCCCCTAGAACTTAGAACTACTTAAACCTAACTAACCTAAGGACATCACACACATCCATGCCCGAGGCAGGATTCGAACCTGCGACCGTAGCGATCGCGCGGCTCCAGGCTGTAGCGCCTAGAACCGCTCGGCCACCTCGGCCGACTATATTATAATGACAGAGAAATATTAAACTTCGTTTAACATTGGATGGTGCTACAGACATTTCACGTACGAAAAGCCGTCGTTATATCCATTTTCAGTGTTAACAAATTCTGAGGTAGGTTACTTCAATTACCACTTCCAAATCAGTTTTGTAATCTGGAGTGTAAGGTAGCGTGTCGTCATAAAGATAAGCGAACTTACAGTGAGTCCGTATGTACTAAGAACATCAGTGTTAGATCGAAAATTGTTAGACACATATAGTACTAGTGGCATTGTTTGTAAAGGAATACAAGATTTTCGGATTTTAACAAGGTTTAAATTCCAGCTGTCCATTTGATGAATGCTTCTTCATAGGAAGCGGCAAAACTGCAACTCTCTCTCTCTCTCTCTCTCTCTCTCTCTCTCTCTATTGGAGTAAACCTTACAAAATTTCTAACACCATTTAGGATTTTCAGCTGATAGCTGTGTATAACGAATCTGCAGTCCCTGGCAACCTCTTTGTTTGTTTCAGTGTTGACGTGTTGCTCATTATGGCAGGTGATAGCTAACTGTCAAAGTACGTATTGTCACGCAGAACAAAACAATAGAGCTCAAAAAGTCCAGAGTTGCAAGTCTTCTGGGGCGGAACTTGATAATAATATTCTGACCATTAGGACTTAATTAAAAAAAAATTAACTGTGTTGTGGCGCAGTGTGGACGTTAGAATAAGTTACAATTTATCGGGAGATAATGACAGATATTGCTGCGATTCAACTATACAAAGGAAGTTGTCAGCCGGAACTCGATAACCGAAGTTCATCATACGATCTGCATAAAATCCATAGGCATCATACACCTGACTTCTAGACAAGCTACACATGGTAAATTCAGCATGAGTATTCATTAAAGTCGAGTGTCGTTAACTCTGCAATTTGGTAAAACACAGTAATCAAATTATCCTGTAAGGGAATATTGTAAATCGCTACACTGAGCCAGTCTTCTCGAATTGTCTCTTAAGTATTTTGATCCATTTTTAAACTCGTGTGAGTGTATAAATCGTTTTCTGCATCAATAATTCGTAAAAGGGCTAAGAATAGTCATCACCATTATGTTTACGTGGCGATAGACATGAAAACAGAGATTCACTGCAAGCATTACCAAGCAGTTTTTCGTATGAGCTATCGAAAGGCCTTTAAAACGTCAAATATAACCTGTATTGAGTAACAAAACCGCAAACAAGTAAGATAAATTACTATATCTGCGTTACGTGCTATGAAACCCTCTTACTGCATGCTTGGGCGTTTCCTTTTTTAGGGAAAAAGAAACAGCCCGTAGTATATTGTTTCAACTATTGATTGCCCGTAACATCGGAATGCTGAAGCTGCTCTTATAAATCAAATGCTTCTGGCGGAATTTATATTTCTGCTTTTTTTGTGACATTCAGATTCACCGTACAGATTGTTTCATTCTGTTATCTACCTCAGTGGCGCAGCAGTAGAAACGCTGTTTATGAAGCAAGCGAATCATCCGACCTAAATAAGGAGGAATTCTCGGGTGAAAAGGATGTTTCGCGACTGTGAAACTAGTCCAGTATTTAAACAGAGATGTTTAGAATCGAAAAAATCAACAGTTGCAGCTAACAGACCTCCCCGGCGAAACAAATTTTATTCAGATCTTGTAAATATATGTAGGAGGGGTGTTGGCCAAGTTATGGCGGACAATCCGACGAATTTTCTGACTTTTTCATACCAACTTCTTTAAAAAAAAAATAGAACTATATACTTTTATTCGATGTTTCATTTGAAAGAGCCTTCGAGGGAAGACATCGACGACATAACATGGTTTCAATTTGAATTTGTTTATAGCAGATGCTTATACACCACTTTGAACTATTAAATGGCACAACGATTTCCTCTCTTTTTGTTCCAAGGCAACTCCAAACTCGTAATGCAACACCGGGCAGAGCGCTTGTATTTCACGAATGTAGGTGAAGTGAGAACTGATATAGTTTAATATCGAATAGTATGAAGGCACGAAACTAGACTAAAATGACTATTCAGCACATTCTTACTTCCTACTCCCAATGGGTCTAGTGTCTAATAAACATGGACTCTAAATTGCATACCTTAAGAGCTATGAGCACTTGTTCGTTTTTTCTATTGTGAAATACATCTCTTCTACTGAACAAGTATGTTAGCGTAGTGATCTTCAGTCCAGAGACTGGTTTGATGCAGCTCTCCATGCTACTCTATCCTGTGCAAGCTTCTTCATCTTCCAGTACCTACTGCAACCTACATCCTCCTGAATCTGCTTAGTGTATTCATCTCTTGGTCTCCCTCTACGATTTTTACCCTCCACGCTGCCCTCCAATACTAAATTGGTGATCCCTTGATGCCTCAGAATGTCATACCAACCGATCCCTTTTTCTAGTCAAGTTGTGCCACAAACTCCTCTTCTCCCCAATTCTATTCAATACCTCCTCATTAGTTATTTGATCTACCTATCTAGTCTTCAGCATTCTTCTGTAGCACCACATTTCGAAAGCTTCTATTCTCTTCTTGTCTAAACTATTTAATTTCCATGTTTCACTTTCATACATTGCTACACTCCATACAAATACTTTCAGAAACGACTTCCTGACACTTAAATCTATACTCGATGTTAACAAATTTCTCTTCTTCAGAAACGCTTTCCTTGCCATTGCCAGTCTACATTTTATATCCTCTCTACTTCGACCATCATCAGTTATTTTACTCCCCAAATAGCAAAACTCATTTACTACTTTAAGCGTCTCGTTTCCTAATCTTAATTCCGGCAGCATCACCCGATTTAATTCGACTACATTCCATTATCCTCGTTTTGCTTTTGTTGATGTTCTTCTTATATCCTCCTTTCAAAATACTGTCCATTCTGTTCAGTTGCTCTTCCAGATCCTTTGCTGTCTCTGACAGAATTACAATGTCATCGGCGAACCTCAAAGTTTTTATTTCTTCTGCATGGATTTAATTCCATCTCCGAATTTTTCTTTTGTTGCCTTTACTGCTTGCTCAATATACAGATTGAATAACATTGGGGAGAGGCTACAACCCTGTCTCACTCCCTTCCCAACCACTGCTTCCCTTTCATGCCCCTCGACTTTTGTAACTGCCATCTGGTTTCTGTACAAATTGTAAATAGCCTTTCCCTCCCTGTATTTTACCCCTGCCACCTTTAGAATTTGAAAGAGAGTATCCCAGTCAACATTGTCAAAAGCTTTCTCTAAGTCTACAAATGCTAGAAACGTAGGTTTGCCTTTCCGTAATCTATTTTGTAAGATAAGACGTAGGGTCAGTATTGCCTCACGTGTTCCAACATTTCTACGGAATCCAAACTGATCTTCCCAAAGGTCGGCTTCTACCAGTTTTTCTAGACATTTTTTCATGTTTTAGTCCATACTGCCTCCTCATAAAACATGAAAAACAAAGAGACTGCAGTAGAAGAGATCCACTGTCAGAGGTATCAGAACTTTTTAACTTCAGAATAGGTCATTTACGGACCACGGTCGGTTACTTCCGATTGGTACATTATCCTTCGCCATCAACCCTGAAAGTATTAACATCATCACGGAATCACTGTAGATTTTGTATCCATTTGATCGTTAAAATAACGCGGATTGCCGATATTCTCCTTCGGGACATTTCAATTGACTGCGAAGTGACAATTTGAGAAGTTATTTTTTTAGCTACTGCAACTTTCATTTAGCGTTGTATGATAGAATAGACGTGGATTAATGCGCTCAAAAGCTGAGGGAATACAGTCTGTTTCAAACTACTATGATGAGATGTGTGTGGAAGCATGCTGCGGCATGGATTGCAAATTTGTAGCCAGGACGTTATCCCAAGAGGACTCTTGGCAGAGCTCCCGAAGCTGATTTGCCATTTCCTCTTCAAGACCACTGTAACAGATCTGTGCCCACCGATCGTGCATAGTACCGCTCTCGCTATGTTGGCGTCAGAAGAGCTAAATATCCCCCAAGTAAGGCGAAGGTATTTGGAATTATGACTTACGCTGTTTTAAGGGTAGTTAGAACGGATTTTTTTTCACATTTTCGGATTTTTATCTCATTATAAAATTTGCAATTTTCCGAATATAATGATTACATATATAATCACTTATAAACTCACGTGGGAAATATTTTATTTTTTAAATATAATCGACACTGGTTGGAAATTTAAAATTTTTGCGTGCATTACTTAAAGATCTAATAAAATCGTCAGTTTTTTTTTTATATAGAAAGCTGTTGACTGCTGTGTTATAAAGGTTAAATAACGTGTTTGTATTGGTAGCACTGTCAAAAACAGTATCGTGGCGTTTCATAGTATAAACACGTTGTATGTCGAAGTGCTAACGTTTTTCCAAGGAAAGGTGATGAATAGATTGGTAAATGTCTCAAGAAGTAAAGCATGACGCCAAAACGAAGTATTTTTAAGAAACGCGGGTTTCATGGTAATAGATTTTCGAATAAAGGGAAACGCTGTGTTTAACATGTGTGAAGTTTGACAATGAAATACAGGCAAAATCGTCAGTATCTACAGAAACACCCATTAGTGCTTCGAAGATTAAAATAAAACGTTGTGATACACAGTCTTCTGAAAACGAAAACGATATAAATGATAGGTTAGGCTATGTTCTGATAGATTTACACATCCTAAAAAGCGTGTTAGGTGACTGTGTTGTAAAGTATGTGGTGGGCCTGTTAATTTACATGAAGACAGTGAGGTAGCAAATGGACTAGCCAGGAAATTTATCATTAATTGCGCCAGTTGTAAATATACTCATTCATTTTAGAATTGTGATAAGTGTAAAGATAATTATTTTGAAGTAAATGTTAGGTAGTTTTATGGACTGAGCGCTATTGGCAAAGGACACACTGCAACAGAAACACTGTGTGCCGTGATGAGTATGCCACGCCCACCTTGTAAAATCAAGTATGCTGGATTTATTGGAGCTGTTGTGGAATCTGTTGCATGTGAGTCAGTGAAGGGTGCTGCAAACGAAGCTGTTGAGATAAATGATGATGATATTGACGTACTGGTAGCTTTTGATGGCACTTGGCAGAAGCGCGGCTACAGTTCTAAGAATTCTGTTGCTGCGGTGACCGGTGTGGCTACTGGAAAGGTAATAGATTTCCAGATTTTAACCAAACACTGTTATAAGTGTAAATCAGGGAATGAATAAGGGCATATCTGTGACAGAAATTATGAAGGAAGAAGTGGTGGTATGGAGGCCTCTGCAGCTATTGAAATTTTTAGTCGATCTGTGAACGAAAGGGGAGTGTTTTACGCTAAGTTCTTAGGTGATGGAGACTCAAAACCATATAACAGTGTAGTAGTCGCCCAGCCTCATGGTGAGAAGATCATCACATAACTGGAATGTGTTGGTCATGTCCAGAAGAGGATGGGCAACAGGTTGAGGAAGTTGAAACAAAGTCTGAGAGACAAGAAACTTTCTGATGGTAAAACTATAAGAAGCAGGCTGACAGACAAAATGACTGATAAACTACAGCAGTATTATGGGATGGCCATTAGAAACAATAACGAGGATTTGTTGAAAATGAAGCAGGCAATATGGGCTACCTTCTTACAAAGACGGTCAACTTACGAAAAACCAGTACACTACCTTTGCCCTCCTGGACCTGATACATGCTGCAATTACTGCAATAGCCAGTACTCAAACAGTTCATACAGCCATAAACATTCCATCCCAGCAGCAGTCATGGATATCATAAAACCTATTTACAGAGGCCTGGCAAATCCTGAATTATTGAAGTGTCTGTATGGTCAGATTCAAAATCCCAATGAGTCGTTCAAGAATCTTACATGGATTGTCTTACCAAAAAGTGTTTCTGTTGGAATGAAGACACTACAGTGGGGTAAGGGGTGGTGGGTCAGGCTGCTGTTATTGCTTTTAATGATGGCAACATTGGTAGGGTGAGCAAACTGCACCAAAGAACTTGAATGGATGGACAAGGTTCGCATTGATAAAGCAGAGTATGCAGCACAGTTGTCCAGAAAGAAGAAGAGAAAAACTTGGAAAAAGATCAAGAGGATGATATACAATATGGTGCAGGGTGCTTCTGAGTGACTAAAAATAAAAAATAAGCATATATATATATATAAAGTGAGTGTCAGTCTTTTGAAACTTTAGAAGCTGATCCTGAAAATTTACGTTTTCTGTTGCTTTTTTCCCTAAATCTCAGAAACCACTTCGAGTATTCAAATTTGCAGGGGGTAATAACATATATTCCGAGTCTACTGAACTAAAAGGACGTAATGTTATGTATAATTAAAATTATTTAGGATAACGCACAAAAAGTACACAATTTTAACCGTGTAATTAAAAAATTGTATTTCCGAAATCAGTGGCTGAAATGCAATTATTGTAGTTCAGTAGACTCAGAACATACAGTTTAATGTCCTGTAAAAGTTTCATGTGAATGGCTTCAGTGGTTCCTGAAATAAAATACAGGGGAGCCAAGTCACTAAATGTAACATTGTCGGGATAGGGCGTTCCAACTCCCCTTATGGGATAATTTATACATCTGACAGCTCCTTATGTAAGTTGAGACGTTTGCAGTTTCGTTTAGTTTCGCAAGATGCGTATTCAAGAAGACTGTCTTGGGGATCATGACTCCCTCCAATGGATAATTTATCAAAACTATTAATATTTTTACATACTGACGTATCAGTTTCCAAATTTTTGACCAACTAATGGAGAATAACATAGCATGAACTTGTTGTTGTTGTTGTTGTGGTCTTCAGTCCTGAGACTGGTTTGATGCAGCTCTCCATGCTACTCTATCCTGTGCAAGCTTCTTCATCTCCCAGTACCTACTGCAACCTACATCCTTCTGAATCTGCTTAGTGTATTGATTTCTTGGTCTCCCTCTACGATTTTTACCCCCCACGCTGCCCTCCAATGCTAAATTTGTGATCCCTTGATGCCTCAAAACATGTCCTAACAACCGATCCCTTCTTCTAGTCAAGTTGTGCCACAAACTTCTCTTCTCCCCAATCCTATTCAATACCTCCTCATTAGTTACGTGATCTACCCACCTTATCTTCAGCATTCTTCTGTAGCACCACATTTCGAAAGCTTCTATTCTCTTGTAGTCCAAACTGGTTATCGTCCATGTTTCACTTCCATACATGGCTACACTCCATACAAATACTTTCAGAAACGACTTCCTGACACTTAAATCTATACTCGATGTTAACAAATTTCTCTTCTTCAGAAACGATTTCCTTGCCATTGCCAGTCTACATTTTATATCCTCTCTACTTCGACCATCATCAGTTATTTTGCTCCCCAAATAGCAAAACTCCTTTACTACTTTAAGCGTCTCATTTCCTAATCTAATCCCCTCAGCATCAGCCGATTTAATTTGACTACATTCCATTATCCTCGTTTTGCTTTTGTTGATGTTCATCTTATACTCTCCTTTCAAGACACTGTCCAATCCGTTCAACTGCTCTTCCAAGTCCTTTGCTGTCTCTGACAGAATTACAATGTCATCGGCGAACCTCAAAGTTTTTAATTCTTCTCCATGAATTTTAATACCTACTCCGAATTTTCCTTTTGTTTCCTTTACTGCTTGCTCAATATACAGATTGAATAACATCGGGGAGAGGCTACAACCCTGTCTCACTCCTTTCCCAACCACTGCTTCCCTTTCATGCCCCTCGACTCTTATAACTGCCATCTGGTTTCTGTACAAATTGTAAATAGCCTTTCGCTCCCTGTATTTTATCCCTGCCACCTTCAGAATTTGAAAGAGAGTATTCCAGTTAACGTTGTCAAAAGCTTTCTCTAAGTCTACAAATGCTAAAAACGTAGGTTTGCCTTTTCTTAATCTTCTAAGATAAGTCGTAAGGTTAGTATTGCCTCACGTGTTCCAACATTTCTACGGAATCCAAACTGATCTTCCCCGAGGTCCGCTTCTACCAGTTTTTCTATTCGTCTGTAAAGAATTCGCGTTAGTATTTTGCAGCTATGACTTATTAAACTGATAGTTCGGTAATTTTCACATCTGTCAACACCTGCTTTCTTTGGTATTGGAATTATTATATTCTTCTTGAAGTCTGTGGGTATTTCGCCTGTCTCATACATCTTGCTCACCAGATGGTAGAGTTTTGTCATGACTGGCTCTCCCAAGGCCATCAGTAGTTCTAATGGAATGTTGTCTACTCCCGGGGCCTTGTTTCGACTCAGGTCGAATATAGCAAGGAATTCTACTTTTTATCTATTTCGCTTGGTGCTAGCCCATGTGGATGGACTTTCATTGTGATCGGCTACAGAGAACCTTGTAACTAGCTAAAGGCGTCCGTGCATTGCAACGAACAAATCTGACATGTTTTTGGTTCCAAGGAAGTTGCCTAAGGGAAGACGGAAAGGAAAGGATCTTCCAATAAGGAAAAAAAAGAAAAAAAACTAGTGACTGCTGCCAAATCTTAGTGCAAGGGACGACAAAATTCTCTCTTATAGTCAGTTCATCGCTTTATAGCTGGGGATTTATCTGGCAGCAGTAGGTATTTTAGTCTGCTAGATCAAAGAAGACCAACTAATAAGAGCATGGCGCCTCTAATGTAAACACGTCCTTCTTTAACTTGATTATTCTTAGTACAGGTCAATAATGTCTCCGCTCTGTCAAGTCGGCCTCTATGTTGCAGTAGAATAGAAGCAATTGGAGGAACTTCATCACGCGCGCGTGTGTGTCGTAAAAGAAAGAGGAAAAACTAGTAAATATATATACAGCACTTGATAAAATTTATATGGTTTCTACCCTCATAAGTGGGTACATAAATACACGTCGCACTCATTCAGAAGATTTGATAACAATTTTAGATTACATTATACAAAAGGAAAAATTCTAGACGTAAGGCGAATTACTCGGGGTATACGGAAGCCCAGAATGTGGCTCTGACCAGTTCCTTCTTGGTGCACGGATTGTCTTCTGTCATGGGCAAAAGGATGTACTAGTCTCAGAGATGAAAGTGTTAAATTTATTTATAAACTGAGACTAGCTAGCAAGCTGCAAAATTTGGATGAAGGCGAAAATGCAGTAGAAAAAGTAAAATGCAGTAGAAAAAGTATGGACAAATTAAAAGATGGATTCACGATTCAGCATATGAAGCGCTGAATCAACAAGTGAAGAAATAAAACGAAGCCTAGAGAGGTGGACAGAAAACGTGGGGAATAGATAAAAGTGAAGAAGAAAATATATAACAGTTGGCTGAGGACGACAGACATGGAGGATAGAAATAAGCATGTGGAAATAAACAGGGAAGTTAAAAGAGAAATTATTAATAGGAAAAATTAGATGTGGGAAAGGAAATTTGGGCATATAGATGTATGTATGGGAGGGGGTGGGGTGGAGAGGAGGACTACTAACAGAAGTCTGTAAAATGTGTAGAATTTAAGAATAGATGTGAAGAAGGATAAAAATAAGTTATTGGCATTAAAACAAGGGGAAATCAAGACAGTGCTTATGGAAGACAGAACCGGGTATAAGGATATAGAACTGGATTTGAATAACGAATAATTTGTGGTGAAATGAGGACCCAGTAACTGCTACAAAAGTAGGAAGATCTGTGGAAGAAATAGAAAACTAGACCGGGAAACGTACTAATCGAATTAGTGAAATATATTTCGTGTGTTATGGGAATATTTGAGTAAATTGTTTAATGCACGTATATTAAAGAGAGGAGAAGTGCGCAAGGAATGGGATTCGGCGTATCTAAATCCTGTTTCTAAGAAATGTAATAGAAGGTATTTGGAAATTATCGTAGAGTCAAGTGTTACACTCTCTGTTTAGATTGTGTGGCAGGGTACTAAAAGACAGGATAGAGATGATGATGATGATGATGATGGCCGTTGAAGAGCAAAGTGAATTCCAGAAGGAAAGACCTTGTAATTACAACATTGTTACTTTCAGACCAATCGCAAAGAGACTCTCGAGGAAGCATATGACACCGTACCGTTGAAGAAAATGAAGCCCTGAGGGGGGGGGGGGGGTTAATCTTGAAGAGACATACCAGAAGTATATGTAACCTGTAAAAGTTTGCAGAGTACGTAATCAAAATGGGAGAGTTTCGTCACAGCTTTTCGAAATTAGAAAAGGAGTGAAGCACAGATTCTTATCATCTCCATCATGGATTAAAATACCCATTCAGAAAGCCTTAGGCTTGTGGAGTAGTAAATGTGTAGGAATGGGTATTCGGGTAACAGTGGTTTATTGTATGTACTCAAAGCTCTTCGCAGATGATCAGGTAGGAGTGTCTAATGAAGAGGAAGATAACTACTTTACGCTAAGAAAATTATTAAAATAGTATGATACACTGTAGTGACAGAAGTCACGATATGCATATGTACAGATGGCGGTACTATAGGGTATACAAGGTATAAAAGGGCAGTGTATTGGTGAAGCTATCATTTGTACCCGGATGATTCATGTGAAAAGGTTTCCAATGGCCGCACAGACTTCGAATGCGGAGTGGTAGTTGGAGCTAGACGCATGGGATGTACCGTTTTGGAAATTGTTAGGGAAATCAGTAGTCCAAGATACACAGTGTCAGGAGTGTGCCGGGAACTTCAAATTTCAGGCATTACCTCTCACCAGGGACAACACAGTGGCTGATGGTCTTCACTTAATGACCGAGAACAATGGCATTTGTGTAGAGTTGTTTGTGCTGACAGTAAAGCAACACTGCGCGAAATAACCACAGAAATCTATGTGGGATGTACGAAGAACAAACCGTTAGGACAGCGCAGTGAAACGTGGCGTTAAAGGGTTATGGCAGCAAACAACTGACGCGAGTTCCTTTGCTGAAAGCACGAGTTCGCTTGCAGCAGCTCTCCTGGACTCATGAGCATATCGGTTGGACCCTAGACGATTGGAAAACTGTGGCTGGTCAGATGAGTCAAGATTTCAGTCAGTTGGTAAGAGCTGATGGCAGAGTTAGTGTGTGGCGCAGAACCCAGGAAGCTAGGGACCCAAGTTAAAAGGCACTGTGCAAGTGGGTAGTGGCTCCATAATGATGGCTGGCTCTGAGCACTATGGGACTTAACATCTATGGTCATCAGTCCCCTAGAACTTAGAACTACTTAAACCTAACTAACCTAAGGCATCACACAACGAGGCAGAGAAAATCCATGACCCCGCCGGGAATCGAACCCGGGCGTGGGAAGCGAGAACGCTACCTCACGACCACGAGCTGCGGACGCTCCATAATGATGTGGGCTGTCTTTACATGGAATGGACTGGGTCCTGTGGTCCAACTGAACCAATAATTGACTGGAAATGGTTATGTTTGGCTACTTGAAGACCATTCATGGACTTCATGTTGCCAAACATGTCACAGGGCCACAGTTGTTCGCGATTGGCTTGAAAAACATTCTGGACAATTCAAGCGAATGATTTGGCCTCTCAGATCACCTGATAGGAATCATATCGAGTATTCATGGTACATAATCGGAAGGTGAGTTGGTGCACAAAATCGTGCACCAGCGACACTTTCGCAAATATGGACAGCTGTAGAGGCAGCATGACTCTGTATTTCTGCAGGGAATTTCCAAGGATTTGTTGAGTTCATGCTACGTTGAGTTGCTGCACTACACGGGAGGAGGAGATCCGACTTGATATTAGGAGGTATCCTGTTACCTATGCAGTGGAGAAAATGCAGGAAGCACAATAGTAGATAACCAAAACATAAATACACGTAAAAATTTAAATATTTCAGTAGCATCCTATCGGAAGACGAAACCAGTACTGGGAAAGCAGCAATCCTGAAGCTAAACCCTCTGTTGTGGTCTTCTAAGATAAATTGGAAAGTAAGGAATATGCTCTACACCAACTTTTGGATGTGAATGCTGGGGGCTCACTGGAAAAATAAAAACAAATTGAGTATTGTGGAAATGGACTTTCTCAAAAAATTGTGTTGAATATCTCGGCGAGACCACGCAAGACATCAGGGGAATGACCCAGGCTCAGGAATGCATCAGAGATATAAGAATAGATATGGTGTGAACATTTAATGCGAATGACCGGTGGTGAAAGAAGTCTTGGTATATCACCCTCATGAAAGAAATAGAAGAGGAAGATCGAAGGTGTCCTGTTTAGGCAGGGTGAAGGAAGCTATGGGGAAAGAGAAATAGAAGACAAGGGGTGTGGGAAGACAGAAAAGATGGTGATGGATATGTGGGATGTGGCGAGAGTAGCGGGAAGAGCACTGTGTGTGTGTGTGTGTGTGTGTGTGTGTGTGTGAGAGAGAGAGAGAGAGAGAGAGAGAGAGAGAGAGAGAGATATCTCGAAGCTCACCTGACTGCTCCTGTTACCAGAGTTGCTCCATGTAATGTTATTTTTATACACTGATCATCCAGAACATAATGACCACCCGACCTACTATCGATATAAAAATGTCCGTATGTGGAATGAGGAAGGTGCACGATCCATCTGAGTTTGACTGACAGGAGATTGTGATGGCCCAGAGGCGTGACTTGTCGGGTGTTCGAAGAGTGGTGTGGTGTCTTCAAAACGTGGCGAAACCAAGGTGAAACCACATCTAGACATCTTGGGGTTGGGGGCCACCCTCATTACAGATGTCAGACGTCGTAGGCTGGACAGAATGATAAAACAGGACAGGCGGCGAACTGTTGCGAAACTAACATCAGACTTTAATGAGGTACTAGTGTGGCTAACCACACAGTGCTCAGAGAGCACTCCTAACGATGGGCCTCTCAGCCAATTATTCATGCATGTGCCACTGTTAACTCCACGACATAGGCAGCTACGACCGAAGTGGGCACATGACTATCGACTCTGGATGTTGGCATAGTGGCAGAGCGTTGTATGAAGTGATGAATCCTGATACCTTTATCTTCATGTGAATGGGAGGTCACAAATCCATCGGCTTCCAGGAGAACAGCTCCTTGACACCTGTACTACATGGCAGAGAGAAACTGGCGACAGCTCCATTATGCTCTAGGGAACATTCACAAGGGCGTCCCTCGGTCCAGTGGAGCTTGTGCAAGGCACCATATTGGCCAACGAGTATTGTACACTGGGTGCAGACCACGTACACCCCTTAATGACGGTCATGTTCTCGACGGAAGTCACATTTTTCAACGAGATAATGCGCCATGGCACAAGGCCAGGAGTGTGATGGAGTGGTTCAAGTAACACTGTGGCGAGTTCCTGTGGATCTGCTGGATCCACCCAACTCGCCATATCTGAACCCAGTCGGACGCACCTGGGATGTGATTCAATGTGGTGTCACAGCTCATGCCCCCCCCCCCCCCCCCCCCCTACCAGAATTTTCGGGAATTAGATTACTTGCGTGTGTAGATGTGGTGCCAACTCCTTCAGCGACCTACCAAGGCCTCACTACTTCCAAGCCATGACACATCGCTGCTGTTATCCTTGCCAAAGGTGGAAATACTGGCTGTTAGATAGAGGGTCATAATGTTCTGGCTGATCAGTGTAATTATCTCGATATAAGTCGTTTTTCTGTGAAGTGGGACGCTGTGAAGCTGCGATCATATAGGGCATGAAATGAAATTGAGTGGATTGAGGATTTCTTGGTGCCCCTGGGAAGTGTGTTGGGACCCTATGTGTTGGTTGTGTACATTAATGGCTGGTCAGATAATAGTGACCTCAGACTTTTCACTGATGATGTAGATACTTGTAATGAAGTATTCTCTAAAAAATATTGAACCTAACATTGTTAGATATTTATAAGAAATTTGCAAAATGATGTAACGATTTGCAACTCAATTTAAATGCACAGAAATACAAAATTATACAATTCATGCTTATATAAAAAAACATACTATTCTGTGATTATATCATCAGTGAGTCAGAGTTCGACTCCAACTATTACAAATAAGTGGTTGTAACGTTTGTAGGGTCATGAAGTAAAAGATCTCACAGGCTAAGTCATAAATAAAGCAGGTTGTAGACTTTGACTCATTGCTAGGATATCGGGGAAAATGCAGTCAGCCTACAAAGAGGATTACCTACAAAACATTTGTGCAACCCATCCTAGAATGTTTCTCAAGAGACTACAAATGAACATTGGATGTATACAAACAAAGGCTATACAAATAGTTAAAGGTCTGTTTGACCCATGGGAGTGAAACACTTGAACTTCAGACGCTTGCAGGTATCCCTTGCAACCTTACACCCGAGGTGTTGCAAGAAGTAATAGACATAATGAGATTTTCACCCTGCAGCGGAGTGTGCACTGATATGAAACTTCCTGACAGATTAAAACTGTGTGCCGGACCGAGACTGGAACTCGGGACCTCTGCCTTTCGCGAGCAAGTGCTCTACCAACCGAGCTACCCAAGCACGACTCACGACCCGTCCTCACAGCTTCAATTCTGCCAGTACCTCGTCTCCTACTTTCCAAACTTCACAGAAGCTCTTCTGTGAAACTTGCAGAACTAGCACTCCTGGAAGAAAGGATATTGCGGAGACATGGCTTAGCCACAGCCTAGGGGATGTTTCCAGAATGAGATTTTCACTCTGCAGCGGAGTGTGCACTGATACGAAACTTCCTTACAGATTAAAACTGTGTGCCGGACCGAGACCGGAACTCGGGACCTTTGCCTTTCGCGGGCAAGTGCTCTACCAAGCACTTGCCCGCGAAAGGCAAAGGTCCCGTGTTCCAGTCTCGGTCCGGCACACAGTTTTAATCCGCCAGGAAGTTTCAGTAATGGGCATATTTGCCTTTTCGTAAAAAAGTATTTATTTATTCATCAGTTTCATCTTTGCCCCGTTCAAATTAGAACTCAAGATATAATTCACTTGGACCAGCGCATTTACCAATCGTGGAAGTACTTCTGCGACTCACTTTCCTTCAGCGATTATGTTTTCGTCTCATCAGTGTTGGCAAAACGATGTCTTCAGCCTTGGGAATAGAAAGAAGTCTCTGGAGGGGGGCAGGGATGGCAAATACGATGGCTGCCATGTTGTAACTTATTTGTTTTTTGCCAAAAAAAATCAAGAATAAGCATTGACACGTGAGTGGGAGCAGTCGTAATGGAATTTCCATGAATGGTTTTGCCACAATAATGGGCGTTACCTGCGGATTGCTTCACACAAACAGCACATTACTTCCAGGCACTATCTCTTTTGACCGTATGACCATAAGACAGGAACTCATGATGCATTATCCCGTTGCAATCGACGAAAACAATGAGAAGAACCTTCACGTGTGGTCGAACTTTGACAACTTTTTTTCGATCTTGGCTTTTCAGGCAGTTTACATTGGCGCAACTGGGCCCTGGTTTCGACGTCATATCCGTATACCCATGTTTCATCACTTGCTATAACCTTCTTTAGAAATTCTGGATCATTGTCGATTTCTACGATAATGATAGAAACTGAAGATGCGAATTAAAATTTGTGCCATGCCTGGAACTTGAACCCGGGGCTCCGTGCTCATTAGGCAGGTGTATTAGCACCATTACAGCAGTATAGCTAACACAGCTGCAGGGACCTCCCTAGTCCAATGCCCTCCCTAACAGAAACTTCACATCGCCAGCTTATTCTCACCTCCTCAGCAGTTCCTGAGTGATGTCTATGTGACGTTGTTTTTGGTCGAAATTCAAAAATTTCGGAAGAAACTTACCAGATATTTCGCGCCCAGAACATCTGGAAAAACTGCTTGGCACGAGCTAAAGCATTTGCTGACATCATTAGCAACCTCTTTGATAGTGGTTCGGCGACTTTTCAGAACGATTTTCTTTACTACTGCCTCTATTTCGTCAGTAATAGATGTGCTAGGGCATCCAGGGCGGTAGTCGTCTTCAACGTCTTTTTTAATTTCTTTGGAAAGTTTATACTACACGTAAACTCTTTTCTTATGGCAGATCCGCCAAAAGCCGCAGTCAACATTTCGAATGTGGTGCTGAACTTCATTCCATTTTCAAGCAAAATTTAATGCAAATTCTTTGATCCATCTGCTTCGAAAGTAAAAATTCGATGAACACTCGAAAACAAGTATAACATTTTCGACTATTGAACAGTAAACTAAACATTTAAAACGGCTGAAAATGCAAACACTCAAAGGAACATGTGTACCAACAAGATAAAAAGAAATTGAAAATCGAATGTATAAAGCCCACGAAGTTGAAAATTTCCCCTTTCTTTTGGATCATACCTCACACTGCTTCCAAAAACAGAATTACGTGAGGAATCCACGAAAATACTGCAGTTCCGTACATATAGCCCCCGTAGGGACCGCGAAGACAAGATTTATTATAGCGCACGCATGTGCTCGTAAGCAGTCATTTTTCCCGCGCTCAGTCGCGAATTGAATGGGGAAAAAAACGTAATAACTGGCGCAGTAGGAAGTGCCCTGTGTCATGCACTTCATGTAATCTGTTCTGAGAAGGCACTTGGGGGGAAAAAAAAACTAATTATGTAATGTCCAAGGATGGAAAAGTACATTGAGGATGTCCTGGCGAATGATGATGCTAGGAAATGAATGACATCTTGCAAAAATTTTCTAGCGAATAATGCATCTACATCTACATGACTACTCCGCAATTCACAATTAAGGGGCAACCGAACCACATTCACTATTTATCTAGCGGTCCACTCTCGAATAGCACTTAGGGAAAAGCGAACACACACACATCTTGCCGCTGAGCTCTGATTTCCATCCTTTCTTCTTTTCGGTTCTTTTCTTTTCCTTTCTCAAGACGGCTATTTCTCCCAACACAGGTTAGGGTCGAGACAGTTGGTGATTGAAATAACGTCGCAACGAAAAGCGCTTTTGTTTTAATAATTGCCACCTCAACGTGTCATATCCGTGGTACTTCTCACCGTATTTCGCGATAATACAGAATGAGCTGCCCTCCTTCGAACCTTTTCGATGACCTTCGTCAATCCTATCTGGCGAGGACCCCATACTGTACAGCTGTACTGTACTGTAGCAGACGGACAAACGTAGTGTATTCAGTCTCGCTAGTCGATTTGTTGCATCGTCAAGGGTGCAAAAAAAAAAGAAAAAAAAAGCCTTTGGTTCACCTTCCCGACAACAATATCTGTGTGATAGGTCAAGTTGTTCATAATTCTTATCCTTAAGTATTTAATTGAATTAACAACATTTAGCGCTGCAGTCATAGACTGTGCGGCTGATCCCGGTGGAGGTTCGAGTCCTCCCTCGGCCGTGTGTGTGTGTGGTTTTTTTTTTTTTTTTTTTTTTTTTTTTTTTTTTTTTTTTGGATAGTTTAGGTTAAGTAGTGTGTAAGCTTAGGGGTTGATGACCTTAGCAGTTAAGTCCTATAAGATTTGACACACATTTGAACATTTTTTGACAACCTTTAAATTTGAGTGATCGAAATTTAATAGATTTCTATTCGCACCCGTGTGGATGCCCTCAGACAGTATGGGGTCCTCACCAGATAGGATTGACGAAGGTCATCGATAAGGTTCAAAGAAGGGTAGCTCATTCTATATTATCGCGAAATACGGTGAGAAGTGTCACGGATATGACGTGCTGATATCTTGTCGGAATCTTTTTGAAATTGCTTCTGATCTTCTGGTGACTTTACTAGACGGTAAACGATAGCATCACCTAGAAACAGTCGAAGGGGGCTGTTTAGATTATTTCGTAAGTCGTTTGGACAAACTAGGAATAGCAGAGGGCCTGTAACACTTCCTTGGGAAACGCCAGATATCACTTTTGTTTACTCGATGACTTTCCGTCTATTACTACGAACTAGTGACTTATATGACAGGAAATCACGAATCCAGTCGCCTAACTGAGACGATACTCCATGGCATGCAATTCGATTAGAAACCACTTGCGAGCAACGTTGCCAAAAGCCTTCAGAAAATGTAGATCTAGGGAGTAAATTTGAGATGCCCTGTCAACAGCACTCGCTACTTTGTGAGAATAAACTGATAGTTATTTCACAAGAACGATATTTTCTGAATTTGTGCTGGCTGTGTCAATAGATCATTTTCTTCGAAGTAATTCGTTGTGTTCGAGCACAATATTTATTCTAAAATCCTACTGCAAACTGATGTCAGTGACTTGAATCAGTAGTTCAGCGGATTACTTCTGTTTTCTTTCTTGTGTGTTGTGTCATGCACAACATTTCAGTCTTTAGGTACAGATTTTTCGCCGAGCGAGCGGTGATTGCTTAAGTACAGAGTCAGTACACCAGCATGCTCCGAAAGGAACCTAATGGGTGTAGATTTTGTATTTATTGACTTAAGGTATCTACTTCTAATTTACTCAAATTGGCAGCTGAACTTGATTCGAATTCTAGAATATTTACTTTGGCTTCTTTGGCGAAGGAATTTCGGTAAACGGTGTTCTAAAACTCCGGTTTAGGGGCACTGTCATCGGTAACATTACCATCCATCGCTATCGAGCAGTGATTGTGTCTTGCTGCTGATGTACAGGCTGTTAAGTAAGATCGTCGTCGGGTTAATCAGTAGAAAAATGCATTTGACAACAAAATAAAACGTACGTACATCGTACATGGAAAAAAGAAAAATGCAATTGCAATTAATAACACGCCATCACCCGCAGCGTCGATAATTTCTTGGTGTCTCCGAGGCAGTTTTGAAACGAGGTTTCCCGCGCATTCCCGTGGAAGAGACCTCTAAATGCGTCGAATTTGAGTCGCGGAGTGTAGATCCTTTTTCCTTGCAGCTTCTTTTGAATGTAATAGCATACATTTGCAGTAAGACTAGCGCCAGACGATTGTGAGGGCCAGTTCAGTACCTACACACCTCTCTCTCTCTTTTCTTTCTTTCTCTCTCTTTTCTTTCTTTCTCTCTCTTTTCTTTCTTTCTCTCTCTCTTCTTTCTTTCTCTCTCTTTTCTTTCTTTCTCTCTCTCTCTCTCTTTTTTCCCCAGTCGTTGCAAAGCGTGCTACGGTGCTTCGGATCATTGTCCTGCTGTATCCAGTCTTCATTTATGTCAACGAACCAATGTTTGGCAGTCAGCATCAAACATCTTTGATAAGCCGGACTCCACTCGTTTCTCTTCGTGTGTATCTCAGCCAGGAATTCGAAGCTAACAAATGCTTTACGGACATTGCATGAAGGACAAATGTGCCCTCTGTTGGGATGTGAAAAAGAGCTAAGACCATACATACCTTCTGCCATTTGTGTGTAAAGCCGTCAGCACTGTTACTTAACTAACTGTACGTCGCAGACGAACATAGGCGTGCGCAAGGAAGGGCAAGAGGAGGCACTTGCGCCCCCACCTCCACCACCCTCGAGTCCGAAGTACAGGATTTTTATTCGTAAATTTGAAACGTCCCCTTAGAAAAATTTATGAATTACTGTGCTGATAAACCTCTTACATTATTTGATCTTCAAACAGCTGACAGAACTGAACATACTCAGACATTTTTCTCTTTACTTATTCTGATCAACACTAAACTGACACACAGTATTTTGGCGCAACGCAATCTGACTTTCAAAAATCCCTACAAAAGAATGGCCCTGACTAACAATAACCTATACCTTTCATGGATCACTTACCTCACAAAAATCTTCGTTGCTCGAACTACTGCAATACAGCGAGCGCCAATACTGCCAGCTGAATAAAAGATTCTAACTACTGAAGGCACTAACTACTGATAGGCATAGTTAGCAAATGAAAGATTTTGATAGAGAACAAACATTGCGTTTACCTTAATAGTGTTCAAAAGGCATATATATAATGTTCATGACATCCAGTATTACAAAATTACTCTTTCTGGCGGACACACGTCCAAATCGTCCGCTCTTAAAATTCTGCCATCTCTCCCCCCACATCCACCACTGCTGGCGGCTCACCTCCAACTGCGCAATGCTATGCGCTGTTAACAGCCAACTGCCCAACACTACAATTGCGACTATTCCAACAATGCCACCCAGCCACAGATTGCACACAGCACAGCCAGTGATTTTCCTACAGAGCGCTACGTGGCGTTACCAATATAAAAACCTAAACAGCCTTCTTGCAAATTAAGTGTATAATCATGAGTTTTCTGGGATATAATAAGTTTCAGTCGCCAATGAAATGTTATGGTGTAACACACCTCGAAAGTGAACAACTCATTTATATGTATAAAACATGACAAGTTCAGAGCCTTCTCCCCTTCACTCGAAGATCTTTTGCGAAAGTTCGTCATACGAACAAAATATCTTTGGATTTCTACCAGATTCTGAGACAGTTTCGTTGTGGAAACTATTCATATCAACAGCATATCGCATTGAAGTTCGCGCAAAATTTCGAACTAGTGTAAAATCCCACCAAACTGGGAGCTTTTGCGTTGCCATAAATCTGGCATGCATGTGAATAGGGATTTGTGTGCAAGGAGATAATTTTTTTAGCCACATATTTTCCAAACTGCGGATGTAATCGTAACTCGCGGTTTATATAAATTGCGAAAACACAGTAAGGTATCATATTGCACTTACACTGTGTACAAACTATTATGTACTTGGGCTACAACTCTCAGGCATGGGTGCCATGAAAGTGATATCGCCCTCTAAAACGTCTGTTTGGCCACATTCTCTTTGGAAGCACTCTGGTTGTGCTTTGAAATCCACCTGTGGTGTCGGTAAACGAGCACACAGCTATATTGCTGGTGATAATGGGAATACCCTGATATCACTTACGTCACTAAATTCCCGTGTATCTGCGCTCTCTCTCTCTCTCTCTCTCTCTCTCTCTCTCTGTCTGTGTGTGTGTGTCTGTGTGTGTGTGTGTGTGTCTGTGTGTAGAGAGGAGAGGTATAATGGAAGTAATATGAGCAGGTATTTGGAACTGTAATTACACCGGATGCCTGTGGTCGGAACAAATGCGTTTGTGAGGTCACTCGTAACGGGCTCCTCGCTGTCGCGTGTTTGCAATCGAGGATTGCGTGCGTGTTTGTTCTTCATGCGACTGAGGCGTCGAGCGCGGGGAACAAAGAGAGTAACGGGAGGGAAGGGAGCGAAAGAAAGGTGTGTAACGTAATAACGTGCGCGGTGGGCCGGCTAAAGCAATTGGGCCGGTGTTAAACAAAGCGCGCTCTGGTATCCGACGCTTCTGTGGTCGCCTAACTGCATTCGCCACCCGCTAGGTGGCGACTGACGCCACCGAATAACTTCTCTGCTGTCACCGCAGTCAGATAGCGCCACGCCGAGGCGTTTGCTATATAATGCAATCTTTCTATGTAATGGAAGATTACATTTAAGAGAAAGAGACACTGAAGATTTTTCTCCCCTTTCTTCTTTCAAACCTCTATATTATCTTTTATCTACCGAGAGGTAGGAGGAGAAGTTTTTTTCTGACAATTACGTTTTGTAATATAGTGTAACTTGTTTACACTTAAAATGCATCGCCTAATGATAAAGATATGTCCAGAATGAAATTTTCACTCTGCAGCGGAGTACGCCCAGATATGAAACTTTCTGGCAGGTTAAAACTGTGTGCTGGACCGAAACACGAACTCGGTATGTTCGCCTTTTGCGGATAATTGCATTATCGGTCCGTTACAGTTTCAATCCACCATGAAGATCCAACAAAGATTTAGTTATGGTTCTGTATGTGTACTAGTCTAGATTGTCCTGCCGGGTTTCACTGGGACACACTGAATTTATTTATTAAATTTATTAGTTTCGCCATTGATTTTCTAGTTTGCAATAAAGTGTTAAATGTACTTGAGTTTTGTACAGGGACCGCTTTTGCAAATCACGGCACCATGTGTCTTCTTCGGTTTGGCTATATTAAATTGTGTGTGGTGCAGTATGGATTATTAATGCCACCTCTCGGAAATAATCTCTACCATTTACTTAAGTATGCGCGGATCTACGATATTTCCGAATCGAGGTAAAAACTTGATAGTGGAGCCCTCCTCCATCTGGAGCGTTTGAAATAGGACGTCAAAAATTAAAAAAAAATGATTTGTCAAATATTCGTCCATTTTGTATAGTACATCTTTCTGAAGAGTTTGATGTATAAAAAACATCTATTTTCGAGTAAATGTAAGACATATTATGTGGTCTTAAGTGTGCCAAGGTGCAGTGCCATGCCTCTACACACAGCACTCTTCTATCCCGCATTACTTCGCTCTGTGGAATTCAAACGTGTATATTTTGTAATAGAAGCCATCAAACTTATATTCAGGACAGTGGAAATTAAAATTCCCTGTGCTACCTCTCCTGCTCCCAGTCGGCCGGTTTGACATCCTACCCCCCCCCCTTTCCCCATTTTAAAAAAAGAAAAAAGAATTAATACTGGGTGGGATTATTTGTGACCGGGAGAATAAGAACTCTCCAGAAAATTTGCACTCTTTATTGCCTGTTAACTGATAACTTCCTCTTTTGTGTGACATAAAATTAAATGTAGGTAACATAAAACCAGTTAAGACAAGTGACAAGCAAGACGGTACACGTTTCTTCAATCCTTAGGCCCCAGCATTTTTGCTCTCTAATCTTGCTACAGCTTTATTCGGCGTGCTTTTCTTTCTGCGAAAGAATCTATTACCCTATCAAAGTACGTCAAACGTTTTGCGACATGAAAAATCATAATGTCGATTAGTACCCAAGACTGGAATGGTTTCTCGAGTTGATTACGTCCATTTTGTCACTGTCTTCTAGATAGAACGAAATAGGTCTTTCTAATTGCAGCAATTGTAACACACGCCAAATAAGAGACTGTTTTGGCACAAATGGTCAGTTTTATCCACCTCATTTACATAAATAACACTACAGAATATAATTTAAGAAGTACCAATATCAAATGTCTATTAGGTCTGTTACAAGCAAAAAGTTTTATGTTAGGAAATAGTTTCACATTTCATTCGGAAGCTGCAGTTTCTCAAGAATGAGCTAAAAAAGTAGTAGTAGTAGTAGTACGAGAATTTTATAATTTGGAATCGTCGTATTCTTCCATATAATTTGTTTGATGTCCCCCCGTTTCTTCTCCTTCCTCGTTCTATCAAACAATCTTGCTATCGCTAATTCTGCAACTGTTCTTGCCATTGTCAAAACTTATTCTACGGTTAACTTCACTAACCCTGCCAGAATCAACGGTTCATTTATCCGGCGTTTATTCTCCGCTTAGGTGTTATTACGTGTTCATACAACACGTTTTCCGCGCCATTGCTAGAATAGAACTTAAGCGGTTGCTAACAGGGAACTGTGCAACAGGCCCTTAGTAGTGTAGCGCTCTGGCAAAAATGTACTGTACCGTAACAATTTCATTTCCTTTGACACACCGAGAAGATCTAATGACTAATCGACGGACCAACGTGCGCTGGATGCAAGGCGCTTTGTGAAAGAAGGTTTTTTTCCCTTGAAGAATATGAAATTGCCGTCAGAGGTAGATAATCTCCCTCTCCCACACCCGCCCCCCTCCCGATCCTGGCCTCGACATGCGCAAAGTCGTAGTCTTGCATCCTCATGCTTACAAGACCAATCCTGGACATACGAGTACAGTAATTATTAGTTGAAATAATATAAAGGTCCTCCGTTTTATTTGCATTCGTCTGGATACCTTTTTCAGTTACCCTGCATCATTGAACACGTTATAACACGTTCATGTCTGTCACAGAAAACTGAATAGTAAAACATGTATCAGGGAAATTCCAAAATAAAAATAACTGAACGCAATCCAATCGTGTCGACAAAATTTAGGATACAGTTCAGGTATACTTTCTGAGTGTTGTGGTGCAGGCTACCCGTGATCTCCAGTGGCCCATTACAGATTAATTGCATTTCGTTTGATTTCTTATACATACTCATCTTTGTATATGTATGGCACTGAAAACATCTAGACAACAGTGCAAATGTCGACTGCGTGCACAGTGTGCCGTTTTGTTTGGAAACAAACTTGTTTCATTCGCTGACAGGTCTAGCTGTTGCCAGTGTACACGTCCACTTTACTCTTCGCCCTCAAAAGCTTATATTCAGTACCGCTCGATTGTGTGCGTGTTTTTCCGCGGCAGTAATTCTGGAACACTTGTATTAATTTCAAGCATTGGGAGATACGATATTGCGTGAAGAGTTTGACAGAGCACTGAAAGACCTGAGTCGAAACAAGGCCCCCGGAGTAAACAACATTCCATTAGAACTACTGACAGCCTTGGGAGAGCCAGTCCTGACAAAACTCTACCATCTGGTGAGCAAGATGTATGAGACAGGCGAAATACCCTCAGACTTCAAGAAGAATATAATAATCCCAATCCTAAAGAAAGCAAGTGTTGACAGATGTGAAAATTACCGAACTATCAGTTTAATAAGTCACAGCTGCAAAATACTAACGCGAATTCTTTACAGACGGATGGAAAAACTGATAGAAACAGACTTCGGGGAATATCATTTTGGATTCCGTAGAAATGTTGGAACACGCGAGGCCATACGGACCCTACCACTTATCTCAGAAAATAGATTAAGGAAAGGCAAACCTACGTTTCTAGCATTTGTAGACTTTGAGAAAGGTTTTTACAATGTTGACTGGAATACTCGCTTTCAACTTCTGAAGGTGGCAGGGATAAAATACAGGGAGCGAAATGCTATTTACAATTTGTACAGAAACCAGATGGCAGTTATAAGAGTCGAGGGGCATGAAAGGGAAGCAGTGGTTGGGAAGGGAGTGAGACAGGGTTGTAGCCTCTCCCCAATGTTATTCAATCTGTATATTGAGCAAGCAGTAAAGGAAACAAAAGAAAAATTCGGAGTAGGTATTAAAATCCATGGAGAGAAAATAAAAACTTTGACGTTCGCCGATGACATTTTAATTCTGTCAGAGACAGCAAAGGACTTGGAAGAGCAGTTGAACGGAATGGACAGTGTCTTGAAAGGAGGATATAAGATGAACATCAACAAAAGCAAAACGAGGATAATGGAATGTAGTCAAATTAAATCGGGTGATGCTGAGGGGATTAGATTAGGAAATGAGACACTTAAAGTAGTAAAGGTGTTTTGCTATTTAGGGAGTAAAATAACTGATGATGGTCGAAGTAGAGAGGATATAAAATGTAGACTGGCACTGGCAAGGAAAGCGTTTCTGAAGAAGAGAAATTTGTTAACATCTAGTATAGATTTAAGTGTCAGGAAGTCGTTTCTGAAAGTATTTGTATGGAGTGTAGCCATGTATGGAAGTGAAACATGGACGATAACCAGTTTGGACAAGAAGAGAATAGAAGCTTTCGAAATGTGGTGCTACAGAAGAATGCTGAAGATTAGATGGGTTGATCACATAACTAATGAGGAGGTATTGAATAGGGTTGGGGAGAAGTTTGTGGCACAACTTGACTAGAAGAAGGGATCGGTTGGTAGGACATGTTCTGAGACATCGAGGGATCACCAATTTAGTATTGTAGGGCAGCGTGGACGGTAAAAATCGTAGAGGGAGACAAAGAGATGAATACACTAAGCAGATTCAGAAGGATGTAGGCTGCGGTAGGTACTGGGAGATGAAGAAGCTTGCACAGGATAGAGTAGCATGGAGAGCTGCATCAAACCAGTCTCAGGACTGAAGACAACAACAACATAGTATTCATGTTACTTACTGTCTGTACAGAATGTCATAGGACTAGAACAACCCTAGTACTCATAGCGTTTGGTGTAGAGGAGGGATCAGGGTGACGTCTGAGCATTGCTCTGGAAATGCTAGAGGAATTTCAGTCAGCTTTAGTACACGGCAGTGAAAAATATTGTATTGGTGTGGTTGGGAGGGAGATCACATGTGAAAATAAGCGAAAATTGCCTATATTAATGCCGAATCCGTAGGTTTAGGCGTTGCTAAGCCGATTCCGGTCCTTTTCTAATCTAGTAACGTCGGCTAATCTTATGGTGGTGATGGTAATTTCAGTATAAGAATTTTCTTCGTTTTGCAACGTTCCATAATGGGCGAAGAAGCAGGAATCATCGGCCATGCCGTAGTGGTAGTGGTAACCACCCTGATACACCTTTAATGATTTGGGAAGGCCAAGCTAAATCGCTATGGTTTGATGAGTTGAACAATCCTGTGTCCTTTTTACTAGAAAATCTGTAGTGCTTCCAAGTTCCTCGTAGTCAGCTGTGACATTCTTTCGATTCGAGATTGTCAGAATGACGTTGACTTAAACAAACTATACAATATTCGTACGAAGTGCTCGGAGAGCGAAGAACGTGTCGTACGCGAAAACGTTCGACATACATTTATTTAGTGTCGGGGAAAAAAGGCGTAAAACAGTTCTGTTCGTAGTTCCATTTTGTTTGTCACAGCTGGCTTTTTTTCCCGTCTCTCTACGCTGTGGTAACAGGGAGAGCTTGGTTTATCTACAAGTGTTACTAAATTTGGGAATTACTACGAGCGTTGTCACTTCGTGAAGAGTACTATAAGGTACAACGAAGTATAGTGCTTCCAGAACGAAATTTTCATTCTGCAGCAGAGTGTGCGCTGATGTTAAACTTCTTGCCAGATTAAAACTGTGTGCCGCACAGAGACTCTAACTCGGGACCTTTGCTTTTCACGGGCAAGCGCTCTCCCATCAGAGCTACCGAAGCACGATTCACGCCCCCACGGCTTCAGTTCCGTCTGTACCTCGTCTCATACCTTCCAAACTTGCCCGCGAAAGACAAAGGTTCCGAGTTCGAGTCTCTGGTCCGGCACACAGTTTTATTTTACCAGGAAGTTCAATATTGCTCTATCCGCATGTACAGTCGGCGGGATAAAAAAAAAGCCATTCATGATGAAAAATAACTTAATATGGAGATTACCGTGGTTTCTTTTTTCCGACTCTCACACCAGAGGCCGCACAGTATGTGCTCAAAGGGCAGACTCTCAGTGAACCCTTGTGCAGAGATGACGCGGATCGAAGCGCATTCAACGCGTTCAGCCCGGATTGCACCGGTTGGCTGTAGCTGTTCGCAATGTTGCCCACGACAGTTGTGTCACGGAATCTGGTTAAGATTGGAAAGCCACTGCACTTGTATCAATCCTATGCGTCCGGTTTGGTACCAGTAAAAGTATTTTCATTTCGTAAAGTGGAAATATCCACGATGGTTGAGGTGTTGGGGGCGGGGGGTGACGGCGGTGGGGGGGGGGGGGGGGGGAGCTGGGATAGACACAAGACTGTTCACGTTATTCAGTACATTGTGACACACAAGTTGGAGTGAATGCAGCAAAGAAGATATGTAGCCACAACGTTCAATCATTGTAAGACACTTGCATGCCTGGCGGAATAAAATAATACAGTGCGTTTCGAAACGATTCATCCGAATTCTCAGGCTGTATCTGTGAATTTAACGTACATGTGGAGCTAGAAAGTTCTTGTTCTCACAAAATCCGGTTTACAGAGGGTACATATTGTACGTGCATGCACAGACAACATTTGGATACATTTTACGGGGAACCTCAGAAAACAAGCTACACAGTATATCAGGCCAAGTTACGGCTATTGATGTTACGTATGTGGTGTCTGTCCGAAAGAATAGACACCAAACGTACAGTATTCCGCGGCCGTATATGTACATGATGAAAGAGGAATACGGACGTTAGCCACATGAGGACACTAAAATAATTCATTGTAGACAACCGACAATTTCTGCCGAACCCCGATTTCTTGCTATACGCGAGCGGTCGCCTTAAGCGTTTCAGCTATCCATGTACACTTCCCGTCCAACCCAAATTCCCAACTTGGTGCACACTACTTCCGTAGCGGACCCCTGTCTATCATCCTCACTGATTGCAGCGTTTAGCGTGATCCCTGCAAAAAGTTGGACCTAGGGTGCACCCACACTGAAGATATCGTGAAATGCCGTGAAGGCATATTCATTACTATTGTACGACGGGGGACCCAAAAGAACCAGAATTTTTATTTTGAATTTTTATAGAACTCTACATTCAAAGTACTTCAGTGCCATTCAAAGCACTGTTCAGGCAAATTAATGCACTTGTCCCAACGGTTTTGCTACTGCTGAAAAAAGTTGTGGAACTCTCGAGGCAGAATGTTGTTCAAAGCCATTAGTGTTTTCTTTACATCATCCACATATCGAATCGCTTTCGTTTCAGACTTCGCTTCATCCGTGGAAACAAATAAACAAAATCAGATCGGGTGAATAGAGTGAATGAGGCGCAAGCACCATGTTTCTTGCCGTGAACTGTCGGACCGTCTGAGTTGTGTAGATTGAAACATTGCCATGGTGGAGAAACGAGTTCCCATTTCTCCGTAGTTCTGGCCGTTTTCGTCGCACACTCTCGTAATCTGCGTAACACGCCCAGATAAAAATTTTGGTTCATTGTTCGTCCTGGAGGAACGAATTCCTTGCGGACAATGCCATTTACATAAAGAAATACACCTCAACGCTGGTTTCACATTGATTAGAGTTTGACGTGCTTTCTTGGATCATGGTGACTTGAGTTTTCCACTGACACTGCACTTTCTTTGATTCTGGATTTTATCCTTAGCACCAACTCTCATCCCCAGTCGCAGTTCTCTTGAATGATGTAGAATGGGTTTACATGGAACGGAATGGGTACTCTCGTCGAACTGAACTGATCATTGACTGGAAATGGTTACGTTCGGCTACATGGAGACAATATGAACCATTCATGATAATGTCCCAAACAACGATGTCATACTACCGGGCCGCAATTGTTCGCAAATGGTCGAAAGAACATTCTGGACAATTCAAGCTAATGATTTGGCCCCCCAGATCAAAATGGTTCAAATGGCTCTGAGCACTATGGGACTTAACATCTGAGGTCGTCAGCCCCCTAGAACTTAGAACTACTTAAAACTAACTAACCTAAGGACATCACACACATCCATGCCCGAGGCAGGATTCGAACCTGCGACCGTAGCGGTCGCGCGGTTCCAGACTGAAGCGCCTAGAACCGCTCGGCCACTCCGGCCGGCGCCACCCAGATCCCATCGAACACTTATGAGACATAATTAAGAGGTCAGTGCATAAAATCCTGCACCAGGAATACTTTCGCAGCCATGGAT
The DNA here is from genome assembly GCF_023898315.1 of Schistocerca nitens. Classification (NCBI taxonomy): domain Eukaryota; kingdom Metazoa; phylum Arthropoda; class Insecta; order Orthoptera; family Acrididae; genus Schistocerca; species Schistocerca nitens. The sequence continues at coordinate 364,929,516 of NC_064621.1, forward strand.
GGTCATAGAGTGAGTATGGCACAAAATTTCTGCAGGTGTATTGCGACGACTTGTCGAGCCTATATCACGTCGATCTGCGGCACTACGCCAGGGAGGAGGTGGTCCCACACGATATTAGAAGGTATCCCGTGAGTTTTGTCTCCTCAGTGTGAATGTTGGTCGGCTGAAGTGGCCTTGCGGTTCTAGGCGCTGCAGTCTGGAACCGCGAGACCGCTACGGTCACAGGTTCGAATCCTGCCTCGGGCATGGATCTGTGTGATGTCCTTAGGTTAGTTAGGTTTAACTAGTTCTAAGTTCTAGGGGACTAATGACCTCAGCAGTTAAGTCCCATAGTGTTTCAGAGCCATTTGAACAATTTTTTTGTGAATGTTGATTGTTATGTGTGAGCCATAGCAGACTGGGATGGCACGAGCTGCTGCCTTGTAACTGTCTGCTGCTTGTGTCATCCACTGTCGCGTTCGCCACGTCGTTGTGAAGAGTGTTTTCCCCGAGCGCTGGCCGCCAGAGCCCGTCGGCGCGGCGTTTCTACCCCCGCCTAAAGGCGCCGCCTGCCTCGCGAGCCTCCCACGCCGCCCGCGCGGCCACAATCAATAGCCACCGCTGCCACAGCCCGGGACGCGGCGCGACACGTGCACGCGACGCCCACTCTGTTTACTGCCCCAACTCTCAGCCCCTCTCACTGCCACTAATTGATCGCATTAAAAAATCCACCCGGTTCGCACTCCTCCACTCGTGGCTGTCTAGTTCCCTGCCAGTAATTTAGATACAGTTAGTATATTCCAATCCCAAAGAAAGCAGGTGTTGACAGATGTGAAAATTACCGAACTACCAGTTCAATAAGCCACGGCTTCAAAATACTAACACGAATACTTCACAGACGAATGTAAAAACTGCTAGAAGCCGACCTGGGGAATATCATTTTGGATTCCGCAGAAATGTTGGAACACGTGAGGCAATACTGACCCTACGACTTATCTTAGAAAATATATTAAGGAAAGGCAAACCTACGTTTCTAGCATTTGTAGACTTTGAGAAAGATTTTTACAGTGTTGACTGGAATACTCGCTTTCAAATTCTGAAGGTGGCAGGGGTAAAATACAGGGAGCGAAAGGCTATTTACAATTTGTACAGAAACCAGATGGCAGTTAGAAGAGTCGAGGGGCATGAAGGGGAAGCAGTGGTTGGGAAGGGAGTGAGACAGGGTTGTAGCCTCTCCACAATGTTATTCAATCTGTATATTGAGCAGGCAGTAAAGGAAAAAAAAGAAATATTCGGAGTAGGTATTAAAATCCATGGAGAGAAAATAAAAACTTTGACGTTCGCCGATGACATTTTAATTCTGTCAGAGACAGCAAAGGACTTGGAAGAGCAGTAGAACGGATTGGACAGTGTCTTGAATGGAGGGTATAAGATGAACATCAACAAAAGCAAAACGACGATAATGGAATGTAGTCGAATTAAATCGGGTGATGCTGAGGGAATTAGATTAGGAAATGAGACACTTAAAGTAGTAAAGGAGTTTTGCTATTTGGGGAGCAAAATAACTGATGATGGTCGAAGTAGAGAGGATATAAAATGTAGACTGGCAATGGCAAGGAAAGCGTTTCTGTAGAAGAGAAATTTGTTAACCTCGAGTATGGATTTAAGTGTCAGGAAGTCGTTTCTGAAAGTATTTGTATGGAGTGTAGCAATGTATGGAAGTGAAACGTGGACGATAAATAGTTTAGACAAGAAGAGAATAGAAACTTTCGAAATGTGGTGCTACAGAAGAATGCTGAAGATCAGACGGGTAGATCAAATAACTAATGAGGAGGTATTGAGTAGAATTGGGGAGAAGAGGAGTTTGTGGCACAACTTAACAAGAAGAAGGGATCGGTTGGTAGGGCATATTCTGAGGTATCAAGGAATCACCAATTTAGTGTTGGAGGGCAGCGTAGAGGGTAAAAATCGTAGGGAGACCAAGAGATGAATACACTAAGCAGATTCAGAAGGATGTAGGTTGCACTAGGTACTGGGAGATAAAGAACCTTGCACAGGATATAGTAGTATGGAGACGTGCATCAAACCAGTCTCTGGACTGAAGACCTCAACAACAACAGTTAGTATAGTCATCTCGTTCCTTCTTTCTGAAAAAAAAAGTCAAGACGCAGTGGTGTTCTTTGAATCAAATATGCTTGAGGGGTACTCGTAAAGTTTATCACGTCAAAAAATAAAGTTATGTACACTACTGGCCATTAAAATTGCTACACCAAGAAGAAATGCAGATGATAAACGGGTACTCATTGGACAAATATATTATACTAGAACTGCATGTGATGACATTTTCACGCCATTTGGGTGCATAGATCCTGAGAAATCAGTACCCAGAGCAACCACCTCTGGCCGTAATTACGGCCTTGATACGCCTGGGCATTGAGTCAAACAGAGCTTGGGTGGCGTGTACAGGTACAGCTGCCCATGCAGCTTCAACATGATACCACAGTTCAAGAGTAGTGACTGGTGTATTGTGACGAGCCAGTTGCACGGCCACCATTGACGAGACGTTTTCAGTTGGTGAGAGATCTGGAGAATGTGCTGGCCAGGGCAGCAGTCGAACATTTTCTGTATCCAGAAAGGCCCGTACAGGACCTGCAAGATGCGGTCGTGCATTATCCTACTGAAATGTAGTGTTTCGCAGGGATCGAATGAAGGGTAGAGCCACGGGTCGTAACACATCTGAAATGTAACGTCCACTGCTCAAAGTGCCTTCAATGCGAACAAGAGGTGACAGAGACGTGTAACCAATGGCACCCCATACCATCATGCCGGGTGATACGCCAGTATGGCGATGACTACACGCTTCCAATGTGCGTTCACCGCGATGTCGGCAAACACGGGTGCGACCATCATGATGTTCTAAACAGAACCTGGAGTCATCCGAAAAAATAACGTTTTGCCATTCGTGCACCCAGTTTTGTCGTTGAGTACACCTTCGCAGGCGCTCCTGTCTGTGATGCAGCGTCAAGGGTAACCGCAGCCATGGTGTCCGTGCTGATAGTCCATGCTGCTGCAAACATCGTCGAACTGTTCGTGCAGATGGTTGTTGTCTTGCAAACGTCCCCATCTCTTGACTCAGGGATCGAGACGTGGCTGCACGATCCGTTGCAGCCTTGCGGATAATATGCCTGTCATCTCGACTGCTAGTGATACGAGGCCGTTGGGATCCAGCACGGCGTTCCGTATTACCCTCCTGAACCCACCCATTCCATATTCTGCTAACAGTCATTGGATCTCGACCAACGCGAGCAGCAATGTCGCGATACGATAAACCGCAATCGCGATAGGCTACAATCCGGTACCGACCTTTATCAAAGTCGGAAACGTGATGGTACGCATTTCTCCTCCTTACACGAGGCATCACAACAACGTTTCACCAAGCAACGCCGGTAAACTGCTGTTTGTGTATGAGATACCGGTTGGAAACTTTCCTCATGTCAGCACGTTGTAGGTGTCGCCACCGGCGCCAACCTTGTGTGAATGCTCTGAAAAGCTTATCATTTGCATATCACAGCGTCATCTTCCTGTCGGTGAAATTTCGCGTCTGTAGCACGTGATATTTGTGGTGTAGCAATTTTAATGGCCGGTAGTGTAATTATTTTGTTTCGTTTATCAAGTACGTGTCTGCAGTCTAGATAACCATTGAAACCACCGCGGCGCAGTGCCGTAGCACGTCGTTAGAGTAGGCAAAACAAAATGAGTCAGCCCGATGCTAAATTGTTTGTCGTCGTCGTGCGGTCTTGTCATGTCTCACCGCTAGTCTATTCTCATAAAACCTTTCATCTCTGAATAACAACCACAAAAAAAAACTAAACTCCGCCCGAACAGGCCTGGAAAGGCCAATGGTACCGACCGGCCGTCGTGTCATCCTCAGCCCGCCGGCGTCACTGGATGCCGATATGGAGGGGCATGTGGTCAGCACACCGCTTCCCGGCCATATGTCAGTTTACAAGACCGGATAACAACCATTGGGGATGGTCAAAAATATAGACACATCAAAATTCGATATTTTCCCTCTGATAACTAAATTATCGATATTTAGGTTAATAGATCTTAAATGTTGGATATCGGAAACTATTTTTTTTTTATTTTCTGTGTTTTCTAGACTCGTAGACACTATTTTTCTCATCGGCATATTTCTTGCCCATTACTGGTACTACCAGTCTGTGCAATTAACTGTGAATGTCTTATAATGGGCTTAATTTCTTATTCAATGCTACAGATCACCAGATTTTAACATGACAGTAACTATACTGCATATTCATGAAAAGTTGTTACTTCCGTATGTCATTTGTACCATTGCAAATGATAGGCACGCGGCACAAAATGCGTTGTTTGAGGATGGTGGAAATTACCACTCCCTGCTCCCAACTATGAAGCAGAATTTGCGCTCTCCTTCCCCCCCCCCCCCCTCCTCAGAGTGTCTGGACCAAGAAAAGATACACGCACTGTAGAAGTAACACAAGACACCGTACAAAGGTCACACACATCACTGCACTGATATTTAATGGAAAATGGATTCTTGTTTTCCGAAATGTTTATGGCAAGTGCAATATTTCATACGCAGAACATGTATCATAAGTGTTTCGCTCCCTATATTTCTGTCCCCTAGGGAGGAGCCAAACAAATCGATTTTTTCGGATAATGCCGATGTCTTTTGTGAACATCGATATACTGGGTGTCACAAAAAGGTACGGCCAAACTTTCAGGAAACATTCCTCACACACAAAGAAAGAAAAGATGTTATGTGGACATGTGTCCGGAAACTCTTACTTTCCATGTTAGAGCTCATTTTATTACGTCTCGTCAAATCACATTAATCATGGAATGGAAACACACAGCAACAGAACGTACCAGCGTGACTTCAAACACTTTGTTGCAGGAAATGTTCAAAATGTCCTCCGTTAGCGAGGATAAATGCATCCACCCTCCGTCGCATGGAATCCCTGATGCGCTGATGCAGCCCTGGAGAATGGCGTATTGTATCACAGCCGTCCACAATACGAGCACGAAGAGTCTCTACATTTGGTACCGGGGTTGCGTAGACAAGAGTTTCAAATGCCCCATAAATGAAAGTCAAGAGGGTTGAGGTCAGGAGAGCGTGGAGGCCATGGGATTGGTCCGTATGTACCTATCCATCGGTCACCGAATCTGTTGTTGAGAAGCGTACGAACACTTCAGACTGAAATGTGCAGGAGCTCCATCGTGCATGAACCACATGTTGTGTCGTACTTGTAAAGGCACATGTTCTAGCAGCACAGGTAGAGTATCCCGTATGAAATCATGATAACGTGCTCCATTGAGCGTAGGTGGAAGAACATGGGGCCCAATCAAGACATCACCAACAATGCCTGCCCAAACGTCCACAGAAAATCTGTGTTGATGACGTGGTTGCACAATTGCGTGCGGATTCTCGTCAGCCCACACATGTTGATTGTGAAAATTTACAATTTGATCACGTTGGAATGAAGCCTCATCCGTAAAGAGAACATATGCACTGAAATGAGGAGTGACACATTGTTGGATGAACCATTCGCAGAAGTGTACCCATGGAGGCCAATCAGCTGGTGATAGTGCCTGCACACGCTGTACATGGTACGGAAACAACTGGTTCTCCCGTAGCACTCTCCATACAGTGATGTGGTCAACGTTACCTTGTACAGCAGCAACTTCTCTGACGCTGACATTAGGGTTATCGGCAACTGCACGAAGAATTGCCTCTTCCATTGTAGGTGTCCTCGTCGTTCTAGGTCTTCCCCAGTCGCGAGTCATAGGCTGGAATGTTCCGTGCTCCCTAAGACGCCGATCAATTGCTTCGAACGTCTTCCTGTCGGGACATCTTTGTTCTGGAAATTTGTCTCGATACAATCGTACCGCGCCACGGCTATTGCCCCGTGCTAATCCATACATCAAATGGGCATCTGCCAACTCCGCATTTGTAAACATTGCATTGACTGCAAAACCACGTTCATGATGAACGCTAGCCTGTTGATGCTACGTACTGATGTGCTTGATGCAAGTACTGTAGAGCAATGAGTCGCATGTCAACACAAGCACCGAAGTCAACATTACCTTCCTTCAATCGGGCCAAATGGCTGTGAATCGAGGAAGTACAGTACATACTGACGAAACTAAAATGAGGTCTAACATGGAAGGTAAGCGTTTCCGGACACATGTCCACATAACATCTTTTCTTTATTTGTGTGTGAAGAATGTTTCCTGAAAGTTTGGCCGTACCTTTTTGTAACACCCTGTATATAAAAATTGTCCATCCCCGACTACTGCAACCTACAGAAATTTGAACCTGCCTACTGCATTAGTACCTAGGACTCCCTGTGTAACTTATAATCTATCTTCCTTCCAGCACCAACTTTACTATTCCTTGATGCTCGAGCATACCTCATGACAACATATTCCTTCTTTTAGTAAAGTCGATTCTAATACCAGCGTTGTACTTTCTATGTATCGTGCGCTAATTCGTTTTCTGCATTTGAAGGTGAACGATGCTGCAGCTGTTAATGCCGAGTTCGTGAAATATACGGTAACAAAGCACTTTCGCATCACACAGTGATAGATGCTGCAAACGCACACAATGTGGTTAAACAAGTCTGAATTACAGAAAAGCTAATAAAAGAACCAGGGATGGCAAGAAAAGGTGGCAGCCTTAGTGTTTCAACGTCTTTCATGACATTTGAAACACTGCATAGGTCGCTGCCAGCTGGGTTCTGCGGCTGTTCTCACTAATTTAGAAAAGCCATTGAACCGTGACAGTAGCGGAAATGTGCCACTGTGCTAGGCCAATCCAGATGACTTCTGTAGCCGCCTGATCACCATAAACGTGTGCTGGGTGTCTCACTGTCACCCGCTGGCAGAGGACCAAAACATGTCGTGAAATGTTTGAATTTGCCACCGTCTGAAAATATGAAGACCCAACCATCATCGGACAACGTGATTCTGAGCTTTGGCACATACATTCTTTTATATGGAAGTAATATTTAGTGGAACAAAATTTTAATTTAGACATTATAAAAAGTTTTATGGTTGATAATATATGGAAAACTTGCCATTAAAATGTTCAAATCCAAAATATCACAGAAAATAATAGAAATAATTTACCAAAAAGTTATTGCACTTAATTGTACAAAGGGCGTTCAAAAAGGTTTTGCACGTCGTCTCTAATTTTTTTATTGTTTGCAGCAGGAGAATGAAATTTTTTGTTAGCGTGCTTGGAACATGTAGCTACACATTGAGCCTACTCAATGTAGCCTCCATCAGTTGTGACGCATCTCGCCCAACGTTCTTTCTGTGATATAAATGCACTTTGGTAAAATTCTGGGGACTGACTTTTACCCCATCGCTTGACACAGGAAGTAAGATCTTTCTCACTATCAAATGTTTTACCGCGCAGGTGGGCCTTCAGACGACCTAAGCGATAAAAATCAGACGGAACCCAGTGCGGACTGAAGGAAGGGTGAGGAACAATTATCCAACGCATTTTCCTGATTTTTCTCCTGCTTCATAAGGGCTGTATGGGGTTTGGCATTGCCATGGTGTAGTCTGATGAGCTGACCCTGATATCACACTACCCAATGACAAACGAGTCATTTCAGCAAGCTGTCGTGTCGTCACACATGTCATTTTGGATGATTCGATCAGTGGTCTCCTTATTCACATCACTCACTGCCGTGATGGTCTACCGCATCGTGGATTGTCCAGGAGAGAGAAATCAACTTCCTTAAACCTCTGCAACCACCGCTGGATGCTGCTAAGATCCACTGTGTCCTCCCCTTAAACAGGGAGCAACTTCCTGTGAATCGATGTGGCAGAGTCGTCGCCAATCTTGAAGAGGAACTCTATCACCGACCGTTGTCGCAACCTGACATCTACTTCACGGTCCATTATGGCTCACCTGTAAATAAAAGAAAATACTTTTATATACCAAGTTATAGCTAAATGTTCAAAGCCTATGTTCACAAAAAATTTCATTCTCCTCCTGCAAAAAATAAAAAAATTAGAGAGGAGTGTGCAAAACTTTGTGAACGCTCTTTGTACATTTATTAGTGTAGACTACTTTAGCATAGAAAAAATTTTGCCGAATTTGTGCGGAAAAAATTCTCTCATCATTAAAATTTTATTAAAGATTCTGTAAAAATTATTTAAAGTATATTGGATCCCTATACATATGAGTACAAAATTTCAGTAAGGTTGAACAAAAAAGACAGAAATACGGAGTTACAGAGATATCAGTGTAAGACTGCTGTCGTCTTTATACGTCGGTAGTTTCAGAATTCAGACGTGTAATATTATATCTGGAAAATTTTATTCAGTTCGACGCTCCTTATCCTTTTCTGACCTTATTATGAAGTCATTTTCCTGTATAGAGTTACTTTTCTCTCACTTCGCACCCGTGTGCAATAAGATAGAAGGCTGTTAGTATTGGCACCAAATACTTTTCACCATTCACTTTACTGTGGTTTGCAGAGTGTAGATGTAGAAGCACTTCCTGATTATTTTCTGACGATGGCTTAGCCACAGAGTCACGCTATGTAGCGCTTTTGAAAGCTACGTTGGCTAAATAAAGATAATTTCTGTATTCTCTGTAATTATCTAGATAATCGCATTTCTGTTCGGGTTATAAACATTGTCAGATACGTTTGCGGCCTTAATGTCTATTCACTGTTGAAGACGTCCAGCAAAGATTTTTCTTCACATACGCTCATTGTTCGATAAATTGAACGCGATGCATACGTCTTTAATTTGGACTATAAATTACGCTTAATACCTATATCTACACCTAGGTCTATACGCTATACTCCGCAAGCCACCTTACGGCCTGTGGCGGAGGGTACTGTGTGTCTGATTTTATCTTCACGGTCCTTTCGCGAGTTATACGTAGGAGGAAGTGATATATTAGTTGACTCTTCTCGTAACGTCTCCTATCTGAACTTTAACAATAAGCCAAACTGTGGTACAGAGCGCCTCTTCTGCAGTGTCTCCCACTGGAGTTGGTTGGTACTTCCTAAATGAAACTGCAACGAATTGCGCTGCTCTTCTTTGGCTCCTCTGTTTCCTGTCAGTCGTCTAGTAGGAGTGCCGTACTGACGAGCGGTTGTCAAGTATTGCCCGAATGAGGATTTTGTAAGCGAACTCCTTTGTTGACGGACTGCATTTCCTGAAGATTCTTCCAATGAATCGTAGTCCGGCATCTTCTCTGTTCCGCGATTAGTCTTTATGTAATCGGCCAGGAAACGGATGTCGTTTCGCAGTGAGATAAAGATTGGAACTCCTCATAGGTGGATCATGACATCTTAACAGATATAACTTTTGTAATATTAGCTGAGGCTCTAATCTGTGATGGTGGGAAATAATTCTTCTACGTTACAAAGCACTGACTGATTCGTATTGTCGTGTAAGCTTATCTGTCAATTTCCTTATTGCTGTCAGACATTTCCATTGGTCTGCGCAGCAGGAAACAAAATTTTGTTGCATTTAAGAAGAGATTTTTGTAATCATTATGTTGGTATCACTAGCGAAGGGCTTCTGGAGGTCACAAGAACTGCATTGCCGTTGTCAAGGCTGTGAGTTGCACCATACTCACCGTGAATGTACCAATAGACTACATATAAGTAAATTACTTGCCCTTTTTCGTACAATCTTTTTTTCTTCTTAGCTTATTTAGCGATTTATTATGTCGCTATCGGCTGCAACAAAGTGTATAATTGTAATGGTGATTCAGCTTATGATTTTACATAACTTCGTTTAATAGGAATCTGAACCGGACATTTCGTCAGGTGCTGCGAACTTCTAGTAATTTCTATGTAGGAATCATAGAGAAAGTTATCTTATTACGAAGATAATGTAGCTAACACAGCGGACTTAAATTTCCTGGTATCATTATAACGATCCAATTACAGGTTCCCGTATATAAGTGTATGAATTGGAGAAGTGCATGTTGTCTCTAAAACAACGTTCCAATTGTACGAGATAAGTTCAAAGCTATTCTGTTCGTTGGATCAGATTGTGGGCTCCCTACCTGAAATGCATTTGGCGAATTTAAATAGCATAAAATTTCATCGAAAAAAGTTATGTAAGTTTTAAAGACTTCTCTCTTCCTATTCCTCTATTGCGAACACTCCTTGTTTTCGTTTTTACTCACGGCACACCACCGCAAACCTAGTCCGCAAATCTGTGCTCACCAGCATGGAGTCACACCCGTTGTAATATTTTTGAACATACTAACACTTGCTACTTCGTAATTTACTGGCGCGAATTTTTGAACTATTGACGTTTAGAATCTTTGATAGTGAAGATTTGTTCTTATGTTTTAACTGTTACTTTAACACTATTTTCTTCTTTGCAAGAATCAAACTTGTATTTTGTACCCAGTCATGGTCTCAAAATGTAAGTTTTCGACAAAATGTTAATTCAGTAATCACTTAGTAACGTTAATACAGGCGGATAATTCGGGGAAAATCAGTAACAGTATTGGAGGCTGCCAGCGTCTAAGTAACACTTCGGAAACTTCGTCAGTATCTTGGGCGTGTCTCCTGAAAGGAGCGAAATCTGAAGAAGTACTTAATGCTTTATATGAATGTCGTGTTAACATCTGCTCCCTAATGTTATTCAATAGATATTTACGGCTGATATCCAAAGTTTAAAGTGGGATAATACTTGTAAAAACGGTATCTTTAAGTACTTAGTAGCACACCAAAAAAACTTATCCATGTTTCCCCTCATAATTATTCAGTTGAAACACTGCTTAGTTTTGAACTTTTATGCCCTACATGTTTGTCACAGTGGCTTACTTATATCCACTGAACAATTTTTAAGATGCTTTCAAAGACTGCTGACGTTGCAAACTTAATGTCCTTGTAGTTGGAAATCCTACGGTACTGTAGTGCAATTCCTTGCAAATCATGCAATCTGGGTACATACTCCATGCTCACTGTAAAGAATGATTGAATAGACGCTAGAAACTTTGCGAACACTGCTTGCCATATTTTCATACACATCAGTCTAGACGTACACTTAAAGTAATAACGGGTACTGTCCGTTCGTTTCCTGTGTTTTTTTATTTATTTATTTATTTATTGTTCCGTGGGACCAAATTAAGGAGAAATCTCCATGGTCATGGAACGAGTCAATACATGAAATTATAACACGATATTAGAAACAGATAAAATGAAATATAGAAAAAAAAAAACATATTCAGGTGACAAGTCATAAGTTTAAATGAAGACAATCAACAATGTAACACTGGAATTTGCTTAATTTTTTAGCTCTTCCAGGAGCTCCTCGACAGAATAGAAGGAGTGAGCCATGAGGAAACTCTTCAGTTTAGACTTAAAAGAGTTTGGGCTACTGCTAAGATTTTTGAGTTCTTGTGGTAGCTTATTGAAAATGGATGCAGCAGAATACTGCACTCCTTTCTGCACAAGAGTCAAGGAACTGCATTCTACATGCAGATTTGATTTCTGCCTAGTATTAACTGAGTGAAAGCTGCTAACTCTTGGGAATAGGCTAATATTGCTAACAACAAACGACATTAAAGAAAATATATACTGTGAGGGCAATGTCAGAATTCCCAGATTTTTGAATAGGGGTCGACAAGAGGTTCTCGAACTTACACCACATATAGCTCGAAGAGCCCGTTTTTGAGCCAAAAATACCCTTTTTGAATCAGAAGAATTACCCCAAAAAATAATACCATACGACATAAGCGTATGAAAATATGCGAAGTAGACTACTTTTCGTGTTGAAGTGTCACTTATTTCAGATACTGTTCTAATGGTAAATAAAGCAGCATTTAGTTTCTGAACAAGATCCTGAACATGGGCTTTCCACAACAGCTTACTATCTATCCGTACGCCTAGGAACTTGAACTGTTCCGTCTCGCTTATAACATGCCCATTCTGTCTGATTAAAATGTCAGTTCTTGTTGAATTGTGAGTTAGAAACTGTAAAAACTGAGTCTTACTGTGATTTAGCATCAAATTATTTTCCACAAGCCACGAACTTATTTCATGAACTAAATTATTTGTTACTGTTTCAATATTACACACAAGATCCTTCACTATCAAGCTGGTGTCATCAGCAAACAGAAATACTTTTGAATCACCTGTAATACTAGAAGGCATATCATTTATATAAATAAGAAACAGCAGTGGCCCCAGCACCGACCCTTGGGGAACGCCCCACTTAACAGTGCCCCATTGGGACTGAACATCACTACCACTCTCAATATTGCGGAGAATTACCCTCTGCTTTCTGTTCTTAAAGTAAGAGGCGAACCAATTGTAAGCTACTCCCCTTACTCCATAATGGTCCAACTTCTGCAGTAATATTTTGTGGTCAACACAGTCAAAAGCCTTCGTTAAATCAAAGAAAACACCTAGCGTTCGCAACCTTTTATTTAATCCGTCGAAAACCTCACAGAGAAAAGAGAATATAGCATTTTCAGTTGTTAAACCATTTCTAAAACCAAACTGAACATTTGACAGCAAATTATGTGAATTTAAATGCTCCAGTAACCTTGTATATACAACCTTCTCGATAACTTTAGCAAACACCGATGGCATAGAAATAGGTCTAAAATTGTCAACATTATCAATGTCTCCCTTTTTATAAAGTGGCTTCACTACCGAGTATTTTAATCGATCAGGAAACCGACCACTCCTAAAGGAAAAGTTACAGATATGGCTAAGTACTGGGCTAACATACATAGAACAATACTTCAGTATTCTGCTAGATACCCCGTCATATCCATGAGAGTTCTTGGTCTTTAGTGATTTAATTATTAACTCAATCTCTCTCTTGTCAGTATCATGGAGGAGCATTTCAGGTAACAGTCTCGGAACACTTTTTTCTAAGAGCGCTATATGATTCCCTGTTGGAATTAGGTTTCTATTTAGTTCACCTGCTATATTCAGAAAGTGATTATTAAATACTGTACATATATGCGACTTATCAGTAACACGGACATTCCCACTACGCACTGATTCTATATCCTCGACCTGTCTCTGCAGACCAGCAACTTCCTTTACGACTGACCATATGGTTTTAATTTTATCCTGAGACTTAGCTATTCTATCTGCATACCACATACTTTTTGCCTTCCTAATAACATTTTTAAGCACCTTACAATACTGTTTGTAATGGGCTGCTGCATTTAGATTTTGACTGTTTCTAACGTTTTGATATAATTGCCACTTTGTTCTACAAGATATTCTTATCCCTCTAGTCAGCCACCCAGGCTGCCTGTTTGTGCTAGTACCCTGTTTTAAACGTTGTAACGGAAAGCAACTTTCAAAGAGCATGAGAAAGGTCTTTAGAAAAGCATTATATTTATCGTTTACTGTCTCAGCACTATAAACATCTTGCCACTCTTGTTCCTTTATAAGGTTTACAAAGGTCTCTACAGCAACCGGATCAGCTTTCCTGAACAGCTGATGACTATATTTAACACGAGTTGCAGCATAAAAATCTTTTAAAGTTAAAATTTGCGCATCATGATCTGAAAGGCCATTCACCTTTTTTCTAACAGAATGCCCTTCTAGTAATGAGGAGTGAACAAAAATGTTGTCTATGGTTGTTCTACTGTTCCCTTGCACTCTCGTTGGAAAGAATACGGTTTGCATAAGATTATATGAATTAAAGAGGTCTACCAGCATCCTCTTCCTTGCACAATCACTTATACAATTAATATTGAAGTCACCACATATAACTAACTTTTTGTATTTCCTATAAAGTGAACCAAGAACCTCCTCTAGCTTTAGCAAAAATGCTGTGAAATCGGAGTCTGGGGATCTATAAATAACAACAGTTACAAGTTTAACTCCGTTAAATTTAACCACACCTGCACAACATTCAAACACCTTTTCAGTGCAGTACTTTGAAACATCAATTGACTCAAATGCGATGCCGTTTTTCACATACATGGCTACTCCCCCACACCGCAAAGAGCTCCTCGAAAAACAGCCAGCCAACCTGTATCCTGGTAAAGGAAGCCTCTGAATTATCTCCTTATTTAAGAAGTGTTCAGATATACCAATAATTTCAGAGTCAACATCTATAAGCAGTTCACTAACTTTATCCCTAATACCTTGTATATTTTGATGAAATATACTAATTCCCTCATTACTCGGATACCTAAGCTTTGTCAAAAGTGATTCCCTTGTTAGAGAGACTTCCCTTAAGCAGGAATACCTATCAGCTGACTTCAGCTACATACCACTGGTTTTTCCTAGTCTCGGTTAACCAGAGACCTCTCAATGTTGGAAATGCTACTTCCTCGTATTCCTCAGAATCCACTGCCGGCTGCAAACCTTCGTAATTTCTGTTCTGTTTATAAGAGAAACACTTAAGGGTGAAATATTGTGTTCTCGGGATCCAGCACTCTAGAATGATTGTTTCACTCTCCATGGGAGTGAGAACTGTTTTGAAACGTTTAGACAACTTCAAACTGTATGCAGAACAGAGACTCGAACCAACCCCGAACCTTGCTTTTTTTTTTCACGAGCGTTGGTAAAAAAAAGGTATGCAGGTGGGCATCGACTAAGTTCAGAAAGTAGGACAGAGATCTCGAATACACAGATCCTCGTGTATGTAAACTTGAGCAGACCTAAAACATTTCAGTATCGACGTCATAGAGAAGCAGCATGTATCGGGGAAATTTCTAATGGTATGGAGTGCTACACAGTCACACGTCAATGAACAGTGGGTCCCACCCTTGGGCGACAAATGTCTAATGTCGTGTTTTCGTGTAAAGATTAAGTGGGTGCCTGTTTCTGATATTTGCCGTACTATTATGCGGAATGAACCGAAGTTTTAAGTGTTCAACTAGCTTCGCACGTGTAGCACTAGCCTAACAAGGGAAACTCCCCATTGCATCCCCCTCAGATTTAGTGGTAAGATGGCCCAGTGGATACCCCGTCCAAAACTGAACACAGATCAAGCATGAAAACAGGAAGAAGGTGTAATGGACTGTGGGGAAATAAGGAAAATTGAAACAGTGAACGGTCTAGGAATAAGAAATGCGTTAAGTAGCAGCTTCAGACAGAAACGGCATTATGGCTAACTGGTCATGGTGTTAGACTGCCAAGCGGGCGAGCCGTGTTCGAAACTCTCACGTGCCGTTTATTTATTTGTTTAATTTCACAACATTATGAACTGTCCAAACGGTCATTGAAATGTTCGTTCTCTTTCTGTAATCTTGGCAGTTGCCATACTGTACATTGGTTATAGAATGTGATTCATGTGGTAAGAAGACGTTACCGTCGCAAGTAAATGTGAATAGTGAGAGCAGGCGAGATATAACATAGACGTCTCACTGAAATGAAAACAACAAATAAACGGGCGTGAACTGTGTTACAACAAAGGAATTCAAGACTTCCAAAACCGAACGCAAGTTAGAAAACGTTAAAAACATATGATTTGACAGAGCACAGAGAAACTTTGTGATGGTGAAACTGTTGCGTTCATTTGTTGCAGCTTATGTGACAAACTATAATGTTTTCATTATTTCCTTGGGAGTGATCACATTCACATTCATACGAACACCCAAAATCAGGCAAGGAGGCTTATCTCACTCACTTAAGAGTCGTACAAATTAGGTGCGTCGAGAAGAGATTCTTATCATATGACACACGTACTGTCACTAACGCCTTGTATGACAAACCAGACGTGTTTTCCGGTGGATTCGGGTGACTTATCATCAGACGTTTGCGGTTCCCATTAGAAAGCCACTCCCTTTTGTGCAGAATCAACTGTCATAGGTCCCTACCTTACACCTCACTGTTGCAAACGGACGTTACAACACGACACAGACACAAATTTGAATAAAGCGAATATAATATATATAGCTAGCGTTGCTGCCTGTGGATCACGAGATCCCGGGTTCAACTCCCGGCCGGGTTGGGGGTTTTCTCTGCCCGGGGACTGGGTGTTTGTACCGCGCGCTTGAGATCTGAACGCGGCTCGCCCGCGTGGCAGTCCAACATCGTAACCACGACGCCAGTTGTCTCCGAGCTGCTCTACGTATATTGCACTTCTTGTTCTTGTACCGTTCACTGTACTTTGCTTTTTCGTCACAGTCCAGTACACCTTCTTCCTGTTTTCGTGCTTTATCTGCCTTCAGTTTTTGACGGGCTTTCCTCTGGGCCTTCTTACCACTAAATCTGAGGGGGGGGGGGGGGAATTTCCCTTGAAAGCATCTACTGCCAAACGACTTGTTTATAATAGGCGGTGATATACACAAATCTTCCCCGTTAATCGGTCTATATATTAGTGAAAACAGCATCAAAATCGCTTCAGTAGTTCCTGAGATTAGTATTCACATGTATACAGGAAAGTGCGACGGAGGACTTCAAAATATATATAGAAGAGCACACCCAAGTATTACTTGAATAAAATAACACTACAGGAGGATCTCCAATATCTAGAGTACAATGGAATGCTGTGCATTTTCATTGCTACAGCATTTTACTACGGCTAAACGTAGGCAAACCTATGACAGAAGTGAATTGGTGATCAGTTATGTGTACACGACTGGCGCTAAGTGTTCAGCAGGTTCTCTTTAAGTGTACTGTGTCAAGGGGTAGTTACACTAACTGCTGATCTATTTGGAAGATCTATAGATATAATTTTGAACATACACGTATGAACTATGTACAGAGTAAAATGTAAAGATTTGAAACCTGTCGTACTCGTACTTACATATAGCATTTTCGCACTTCACCTCCACAGAGGTGTGACCTCTCTTAGCTAGCCGATTAAGGCGGTACCTACAGTTTAAATAAATTTTGTAGTATTTAGGGTAGACAAAGCTTCGGGAGGACAAAGTCGTCCAAATATCACAACAGTAACAAATTCGAGGAATCTTTGAGGATCGAACGTTAAAAATTCCGGATAGCATGTAAGCAATCAAACCACGTATCGAAAACTATTTTCTTTTTGTACAGGAAGTAAATAATAATTACGAACACTTCTTTTCTACACCTTTTCTCCTTTCACGCATATGTCCAGAAGGAGCAGCTGTCTTGCGTCCGTTAAGTAATACTTGTTAGTAACAGCGCGATCGCTAAGTATGGAGACTACCACATTCTTTCCCAATCTGTTTAATGTCTCATTAGCGGCAGCTACTTTACTGCGCGGCCGATATGGATATCAGTCTGTCAAGAGCTTGGGACTTTGACACGCGAGGAGATTACTGATTGATTTCACATTTTTGAAATTCCTTGTCGAGCCGGTGCTGTTGTGACATTGTAATTGCGTAAATAACCTCCAGTGATTATAACCCTAAGGTACTAGGAACGACGTTCACATCTACCACACAAACGAGATTATCTTAATAAAGTGTGAAATGGTGGTACCAAATGGGCATTTAGTATTGGACGGATATATAATTATTGAACTCGATTTTGAACGTATCGTCGGAGGTACCTCTCTGGGGCCATTCACTCGGCTTCATTTGGTGAAACTCTGCGGTTTACGATGTCAGTTGGCGCTGCTGTATTGTTAAAGGAACTGATACTGCCTTCTAAAAAGCTACAGTTCTTTGGCGCAGCTGACATTTGTTTCAGCGATTTACAAGGAGACTTTACAGACTTCCTCAATTCGAATTTTTTGTATCGATAAGCTCACCTGGAAGCGAAATCTGGTGCTGTGTATTGCACGGATACCATATTTTACGGACTAGAAGACGCCCTTTTTTCTTCGAAAAATTGCCACCAAGATTCAGGTGCGTCTTATACTCGAAATTAATATAAAAATGCCCAGTGTTTGATTTAAAATCCCCACCAGCCTTAAAAATTGCCATATATTCGATTCACAAGCGTGCTAACATTTTCTCCCTCCCGCCCTGCCATCACAAACCCAGAACAACTATCTAGCATATGATGCGTCACTTCAGTCTTCGGTGCCAGTTAAGTTGAATTGGAAGTGATTTATGTCGTCGGTAACAGTACAATAGTAATGTTTGTAGCTAGTTTCGTAATGTAACGACATAAAATATATTCATATGATGCGGACTACAAATTGAAAAAATGGCTCCGAGCACTATGGGGCCTAGCCCGCATCTCGTCATCGTGCGGTAGCGTTCTCGCTTCCCACGCCCGGATTCCCGGGTTCGATTCCCGGCGGGGTCAGGGATTTTCTCTGCCTCGTGATGGCTGGGTGTTGTGTGCTGTCCTTAGGTTAGTTAGGTTTAAGTAGTTCTAAGTTCTAGGGGACTCATGACCACAGCAGTTGAGTCCCATAGTGCTCAGAGCCATTTGAGCCACTATGGGGCTTAACATCTGAGGCCATAAGTCCCCTAGAACTTAGAACTACTTAAACCTAACTAACCTAAGGACATCACACACATCCATGCCCGAGGCAGGGTTCGAACCTGCGACCGTAGCAGGCGCGCGGTTCCGAGCTGAAGCGCTTAGAACCGCTCGCCACCGAGGCCGGCACTAATTGAAAGTGACAGCATATGCAGAAAAACAAGGAAACAGAGCAGTTGAGCGGTATTTCGTCCCATCGCCATCAGAAAAAAAACCATTCGCTATTGGTGGGCTACTAAAGAAGAACTGAAAAAATGAACTTTTTTATAAATGTTCAAATAGATGGCTGAATACAAAATGGCCAAAACTGGAAGATGACGATTTTCAAGGATTTTAAAGGTCAGGTTGGTTTAATTTTTTTTAAATAAAATTGCTTAAAAATAAGGGGCGTATGGTAGTCCGTAGCGTCTTATAGTTCGTAAAATACGGTAAGCAGTGACCGAGTCCAGTAATGAAAAACTGCGTAAGCAACATGTCCGATCAGTAAACAAGCCAGTGGCGTACCGTGAATCCAGTGCGAGAACCTTTTATTTTGGCCAACGTCGTTTTATTTAACTGCTAACCATCAGTTTCGTAGATTCAGTGCCACTCTGCAAAGTTAACCTGTCACCCAGACCAGCTGTGTTTCTTGTGGTTGCTAAGAGAGTTCATCAGCTGGAAACTTAACGATGTGCAGCGTGGGCTTCGCCAATTCGGCGGACCACTTCCCGTCCCATGGTGATAATTCTTCTTGCTGTAAAATGACAATGCACGCCCTAAGCATGAAATGAACACTTACAATTAGGAGCATATTGACAGCCTGGACATTGTACACAAGCTGCATTGTTTCATTCATTATTGGAGAGATAGCGCACTCTGTTGAACTGTACTAAGAACGTCGGTTTACGCAGTTGGCTGTATTCGCGGCGATTTCCTATGGTCAGCAGAGTATTGAGTCTGCCTCCGTAGCTGAGCTTTCAACGTAGATGGTTGCCATGCGGCGGACCCGGGTTCGATTCCCGGTTCTGCTAAGGAATTTTTTTTCTTTGATGGGAGGACTGGTACCGTGTGCAGCCTCGTTATGTCATATGAGGGGCTACCTGATGGCGTAGTAGCGACTCCACGGTCTGTTTAGTCTGAAAAACGGCCGGGAGTGCGGCGTGCCGGCCACATCCTCTCATGCCGGATCCGCATAACTCCACAAGGCAGAGATTGACACGGCGGCCGGTAGACATCACTTGGACCTTCACGGCTTGAACGAACAGCTCATTTTTAACAGAGTATTGAGAAAAGATGTTGCTGATCCAAAAGATACAAACCGTGCGAGCCACGAGGTTGGTGCAAACTTTTTTGAGCAGTTTAGCACATCCTACTATTTACAGTGAGAATTTAGGATGAAATATTAAAATTGTTTAAACTCATTATTATTATTATTATTATTATTCAGTGTCGGTACAAATTTCTTGCGCCGCAGCATTTCATCGCAGTTGCTGAATGGAACAAACCCAGTGTTCAACAGTGGTATAGCGCCGCCCTGATACCGTCTTTGGAAATTACTTTTCTTCTGTAGAATCTTAAGGAGGGCGGCAGTGTGTTTGAACATGGTATGTAAAAAAATGCTCACGAACCAAACAACGTGTCAGAAGCCAACTTATAGTCAGTCTTGCAGCCTGATGTAGTACCTCAGGCTGTGACAAGTTGAATGTACCGAATCGACAGTTGGCTGTGGTGGCTCGCGGCCTTGACCGCCGTTCGAAATTTAGCACCTGCAAGTGATCAGGGCCGATCAGGCGAACCTGAAAATATCGTACCGCCCACTAACCCAGCTGCATTGTCAGGGTCGGCGCCCGCTCTTGGGACAGCTCGGCCCAAACGAGTCAGTGCATTACTCACTCGGGGCGCCCAGCATTGAGTCTCGATTTGTTAATTATTTAATTTTATTGGCATTTGGCGTACGTGCTTTGCAGCCGGGACCGTTTCACAGTAGTAGTGCTAAATTCTTCTTTTCCTCCTCAGAGTTTATGGGCTTGTTCTCATTTCCTTCCTTCTTGACGGTAGTCCATTGATGGTCTCGAATCTTCTGCCACCGTTAATTTTATCCATGAGCTTGCCTCTCGGTCGTTATCTCTGTCTTCTTCCATGTACCATTCCTTCAGTCTGGAAAGCTAACTTGGATGAATGGCGAACTAGGTGGCTAACATGTTTCTCCTCCTAGCAGTGTCTCTATTGACGTTTCTTGTCCCTCCTACTTCATAAGGGACCGTAACAGTCCAGCATGTTTTTCAACATGCTCCTCCAACACATCATCTTCAAAGATTGCAGTTCTTTTTTTTCCCTTACTTCACTTCAAAGTTTCTGCATGCAGATACTATCTTCCCCTGCACTTCAGGTATTAGGCATTTGCCTATTCCGGTCCCATTTCCTCCATGGTCTTCCTAAACTTCCCTTGCCTGACCGATTACAAGTATAATTTCTGACTTTGTAGTGTAGTCTGCAGTAGTTCATTCTGTCGAGATTTTCACTCCATTTTCTTCTGTTGTCTTCAGGTTTGTTTCTAAACATATTTAACTGCTTCCTAATGTTGCTGTTTCTTAATCTTTGTATTCTGGTACAGCTTTTCACAGACCTAACAAATATCTTTTCAGCTGCCTGGATCTTCCTTCCTTATCGTTTGGAAACAGCGTTGCCAGGTGCTCGGTTTTTTACCGAACTGTTCGGTATTTTAGCCCCGTGTTCGGTACCGACGTATGAGTGGTGCAGTATTTTTAGATGTCTCTCCGTTTCACTAATTCATTATTGATTGGCGAAATTACCGAAAGGTAATGCAGCAACGCTTATCTTAACAGAATCTTGAGTCACATGAGTCACTTATGGTCTGACGCTAGAAAGAAATTGAGTGTCGATATGGTAAAAGCAGAATTATGCATTCGTTGTAATTTGAAGTTCGCAAAATGCAAGCTTATTGCCAAAAAAATAAAGGCAACAGAAATTTGTCGAAAGCTGAAACTAAGAATAATAAAAATAATTTTAATGTGTACTAAGTGTTTTATTGTGTTTTCCTTTGGCTCAACAAGTCCTTTCGCCAGGTAGTGATAGATAATTCTGTCAATTTAATCTGGCTGCCCTATTTGTAAATGACCCACGCTTCACTTCCGTAGAGCACTGTGGGGATGGCAATTATTGTTTCGGAAGCGCGTGTTTATTGTTTACCATAGTTTACTACCTTCTCGTCTGTATCTTCGTCGTAATCTTATATCACATTCCGATAATTAGAATGGCTGACCTGTTCTACTACTGTATGGTTCACCACTATCTTTGTTTTTGTGGGGCCCTTTCAAATGAAAGCAGTTGTTTTCTTTGTGGATGTAATCGTATTGAACTTTTAACTTTTTTGCTTAGAAGGTAAATTCCTTTTTGCATGTTATTCTTTTTCTTAAAATTATGGCGTCATCTGCATGTAAAACACAATTCAGATTAGTCTCTTTGTCTGTTCTGATACCTGCAGGAAACTTGCCTTTCTATTATTAAAAAGTGCGGGCGAAATGCTGCACCCTTTCTGACCCGTCTGATAGTGATGAAAGGAGCTGCTGCCTCTTGATTTATAAGGTGTTGTATTACATGGAGTGGATACCCTCTCTTCCAAATCAATGAATTTTACTAAAGGCTTTTTCCAATCCGAATGTTCAAAGAAATACTATGTAATGTCAGCAGTGTTCTTTTCTGTATAAGTGAGTCTTTTGCCTGGGATATTCTAGCTTTAGCGTTGTGCTTCTAACATTCTTATGTGTTGCACCTTTCGAGGTACCTGAAGATTGTCACTTGCGCCAGCTTTTCGCCTTCAAGATGCACGAATGGGTTCTGTTTCCCATCTCTTGTGCACTTCGATTTTTGTTTTGCTTCTATTAATCTCCATCTCGCACGTGGCTGTTAAGATATGGATCATCTTGCAAATAGCCTCTGTAACTTCTTCATTTCTGTCAAGTAAAGCAGTCTGCAAAGCGGTTCGATTTGAACCATTCTCCATTAATTAGTATTCTGTTGCTGCTAGATTCTGGAATTCCTTCTGGTTACAATATCGAAAAATTTCAGTGATTGTTTCGCAAGTTTCTTCAGTTTCTGATGCGACGATAGTTGTGACACTAGTGGGAAATCAGCGTTGAGTGTTTAGTCTCTTGCGCACAGTTACCGATGATTCTCATACAGCTCATACAAAAAATATGAAAATCATATCAAGTCTCCTGTTTAGTCGCACGATCAAATTAATCTCTAACGCCCGTCCTGTGGTGGTGGTGGTGGTGGTGGTGGTGGTGGTGGTGGTCCGCGGCATTGGTTATCAGGGCTCTTAAGTGTCCTCGGGAGGTGACTGGGAAGGTTTCCGTTATGGAAACGCATCCTTATCAGAGTGTTTAGATATCCTCTGCCGCATGTCCAAACCAAAAACCACAGTCTTCTGTAGTGCGCAGTATGGATGTGGTCGGCTGTTCTGAAATAAAGGATGTGTAACTGCCCGTTGTGCGCTGCGTCGTTTGCAAACAGGTCGGAGCACTAGTCCTGTCGGAGGCCTTGGTGTGCTGTAATCCCGTGAAAATTCGTATCGCTATAACGCATACTCTTCTGTATTGTGTTCGTAAGAACAACACTGTCGTCCCTCCGTATTGCTAAGTAGCAAATATCTTTAGTCCTAGCGGCTTGAACTACAGAACTTGCACGAGTACCACTGCAACTGTGCTAGACACTGGACTAATTTGAGGTATTGCGTGCGTCCGTTCTGCTGAGAGATCAGGCGAAACAAGACGCTACGCGCATTTGATAGACGTGAAATTTTAAACCCATCATTGGAGATTTTAATTGAATTTACCCAGTGAATTTACACGATCTCATGAATTGGTGACTCAAGTTTTTAGAGTCTCCACAGCAAAGAGTTGTCTACCAGAACTGTCCCGGAATATGAAGCGGCATTTCCACTGCTTCCAAGAGCAAAGAATTTGTTGGTGTAAAAGGCATCGCTGCTATGGCACACGCAGCGGCACTACATTTTCTCTAATTCACTGAATCTACACTCCTGGAAATGGAAAAAAGAACACATTGACACCGGTGTGTCAGACCCACCATACTTGCTCCGGACACTGCGAGAGGGCTGTACAAGCAATGATCACACGCACGGCACAGCGGACACACCAGGAACCGCGGTGTTGGCCGTCGAATGGCGCTAGCTGCGCAGCATTTGTGCACCGCCGCCGTCAGTGTCAGCCAGTTTGCCGTGGCATACGGAGCTCCATCGCAGTCTTTAACACTGGTAGCATGCCGCGACAGCGTGGACGTGAACCGTATGTGCAGTTGACGGACTTTGAGTGAGGGCGTATAGTGGGCATGCGGGAGGCCGGGTGGACGTACCGCCGAATTGCTCAACACGTGGGGCGTGAGGTCTCCACAGTACATCGATGTTGTCGCCAGTGGTCGGCGGAAGGTGCACGTGCCCGTCGACCTGGGACCGGACCGCAGCGACGCACGGATGCACGCCAAGACCGTAGGATCCTACGCAGTGCCGTAGGGGACCGCACCGCCACTTCCCAGCAAATTAGGGACACTGTTGCTCCTGGGGTATCGGCGAGGACCATTCGCAACCGTCTCCATGAAGCTGGGCTACGGTCCCGCACTCCGTTAGGCCGTCTTCCGCTCACGCCCCAACATCGTGCAGCCCGCCTCCAGTGGTGTCGCGACAGGCGTGAATGGAGGGACAAATGGAGACGTGTCGTCTTCAGCGATGAGAGTCGCTTCTGCCTTGGTGCCAATGATGGTCGTATGCGTGTTTGGCGCCGTGCAGGTGAGTGCCACAATCAGGACTGCATACGACCGAGGCACACAGGGCCAACACCCGGCATCATGGTGTGGGGAGCGATCTCCTACACTGGCCGTACACCACTGGTGATCGTCGAGGGGACACTGAATAGTGCACGGTACATCCAAACCGTCATCGAACCCATCGTTCTACCATTCCTAGACCGGCAAGGGAACTTGCTGTTCCAACAGGACAATGCACGTCCGCATGTATCCCGTGCCACCCAACGTGCTCTAGAAGGTGTAAGTCAACTACCCTGGCCAGCAAGATCTCCGAATCTGTCCCCCATTGAGCATGTTTGGGACTGGATGAAGCGTCGTCTCACGCGGTCTGCACGTCCAGCACGAACGCTGGTCCAACTGAGGCGCCAGGTGGAAATGGCATGGCAAGCCGTTCCACAGGACTACATCCAGCATCTCTACGATCGTCTCCATGGGAGAATAGCAGCCTGCATTGCTGCGAAAGGTGGATATACACTGTACTAGTGCCGACATTGTGCATGCTCTGTTGCCTGTGTCTATGTGCCTGTGGTTCTGTCAGTGTGATCATGTGATGTATCTGACCCCAGGAATGTGTCAATAAAGTTTCCCCTTCCTGGGACAATGAATTCACGGTGTTCTTATTTCAATTTCCAGCAGTGTAGAACGTTGTTCGCTTCTCTGCCCACACTGGCGGAATTCGTATATTTTGTTACGCCATTTCATACGTGTTGCCTTTGACACTTAAATGATCCAAAAGACAAAACGACGATTAAGGCGTTGGACGCAAGCCTAATATAAAAGAGATTGCGAGAATAACTGTGCTTGCACAAATTGAATGTTTGAGACAGCACTTGTCTTCATAACTTGACGAGGGTTTCATAGTCCAGATTTTGAAATTCTGACGAATAATGAAATTTCTGGGAAGGCATTTCTATTGAACTGGAATTGCTACTACTGTTCGTGTTGTGCAAACCGGAGATTCAGGTCTAAGCGTATCATACTTGTCTCGTTTCACAACAAGTTCTATTTCAGGTGGTAACAGACGCTTGTAGAGGATACGTTGAACGACTTAAGGATTATCTAAATTTCAGCGACTAACATTCCGTCTAAAATCAGTCTTTCAGAGTATCGAATACTTCTTTTCCTGTGTTGTCTACCTTGTAAATACCGTTAAGGCCACAAGGAATTATTCTGCGGTAAAATAATTACTGCTGTTGTCTGTTTTTACGGTACCGAATACGAATACAGACAAGAAAGTTTGACTTAGTTACAGCGAAATCTGTGCCAGCAGACATTGAGAAACGAGGTGCTGACGTGACTCTAGCATACTCAGTAATAGATAGTAAAGAGCTGTAGCTTGCTTTAGACTTCACCTGAATCATGAGAAACGAAGAGTTAAGAGGAGTGACATAGATTCCATACCACCTAAACTACTTTTAGCAAGTCTTCAGGAAGTCATCAAATCCTTCAACTACATGAAACGGGTGTTACAGTGTACTATATGCCTCTTGTACAAACAACTAATGGTAGAATTTAATAGACTACTTTTCCACGTAAGCCGGAAAATGAAATACAATAAGACTAAAGTTACGTGAAAGCGACATATAGAAAAGAAAAAGTAATGATTCATTGGGTTCAGTTGATAAGTAATCGTAATTATGGCAGCTGAAGACGAAAGGATGGACGGGAAAGAAAATAAGCAGAACAGCAAAAATTGTCTGGATTGTGTTCGTTAAAGTAAATAATCCAAACTAATCTCCTGATACGTGTGAAAAAGATTTCTATTAATTGGATTATCAATTTTGATTTAATGGCTGAGGGTTGAGTATTTTTAACGGAAAAGATTCAAAAATTGAGGGTTGCTCAGTGAGCTGTAGATGGATATGTGTTGGAAATGAGCCGGAGGGACACGAAAATGTATGGTACTGAGCATAACAAAGGCAAGTGAATGGATGGTCAATAGATCACGCAAAATTGCTGGATTCCAAAAGAGAAAACGGAGGAAGGTACCAAATGCAATGCGGAGAGATGATGGTAGAAAACGCTGATGTGTGTACCTTAAGTTCGCATTGCTTTTAGAAGTCTGGACGAAGTCTTTTATCCAGCAGCGCACTGCGGACTTCAAATCGCCGGGGAGGATGGGGATGTATAGTACGCTTCTTCGTTCTCTTTTTTTATCTTGCTTTCATTTCATGTAAGTCCTCTGGAAACGAAAGCGAACCACGTCGGCATAAAAACATTCTGCGAGCACTGATATTAACGAGCATTCCGGTATCGCTTCTTCTGGTGTAAAAAACGTCAGCAGTGTCTCGTTATACGAAGAATGACACAGTCCCGTGGTTTTATGTATTTGACCAGTCAACATTGAATCAACAACACGACAAACAGACAAACAAGAAATTATTATCTCCAAACGTACACTAGCGCGGTAGCAGATTACGAGAAACGTTTACTTTGATCTGTGCCGACATGTCAAGGATAGCAGTTTGTACGTTTACAACTGGTTGCCCGCATGTCTCGTGCATACTAGAACACAATACCAATGTTTGAAAATTTCTGTAATGCTTTTTCCCAGCATCACATTTAAAGTAGCCTGGAAAGCTGATTGTTGTTACACCACCGTAATGCAGTTTATTGAAGTACTGGTATTTAATGGAAATACTAGATGTATAGTCTGTTTCCCAGTTGGAATGGGCACGAGGATGTATACAGTTGTGCAGAATAAACATTCACTAATAACGATAGTTACATCCGTCTTCTCGTCTTTCGAATGGAAGAACTGGAAAATTTCTAATAAACATTTTGCAAATATTGTTACACGTGAAAATCTGTGACAGGTGAAAATTGTGGACCCGGTCAGTACTCGGTACGGGATCTCATTTTGCAAAGCATTTCACTAGAAGTGAAGAGAGAGAGAGAGAGAGAGAGAGAGAGAGAGAGAGAGAGAGAGTTGATTTGACTTCATATATAAGAAACTGTCAGTTTCTCTTCGAAAGATCGAACAATATATTAATTAGTATCAGCTGTTCCAACCAAAACTGTAGATAATATTTCTGCAGTTTATACTCACAGATTCATTCTGTACTATATGTTTTCAGTCCATCTCCCGTATCCCCATATATTCTCCCTACAAGTTGAGAAATTTAGTGTGGCTTTCACCATTTCTGTGTGTGGGACAGCTATGAGATGTGTATTGTGAATACATGGAAAAGGAAATAAAGGGCATTCAACAGGGGATTAAAAGAGAGCAGAGAATCATTGTGAAGTGTGTGGCTTTGACGAACGATCTTGCCATTCTAACCAGCAATAGAGGAGAAGCCAAACTTGCACTGGAGACGTTTCAAGAAATTTTTCAGAAAATAGGCATACAAATATCCTACAAGAAATCTCGATACCTTGAAAGCAAGCCTGCAGATAATCTGTCCATCTTATTAATATTCAGTACGGGGAAGTGGCAGAAATTAAGCACTTTAGATATCTAGGAGAGATCATCCCAGCATCAGGAGTGAACGTAATAGCCAATCAAGAAAGAACTCCACTATACGGAAAGCATACAGGGCGACAATTATTGACTATATGAAATAAAATCCTCATAACTTCTGAAAGGTTTGCGTTTGGGCGTTCAAACTGCACGGTTGGCCGCGGGGCGTAGTGGGATTTAGTATCGGCAGTATGGTTTGGTTTAGCGACGAAGCCCACTTTCATTAATCCAATCGTCAGTAAGCAAGATTGGAAAATTTGGGAGACAGAGAATCCGCTTTTCGCGATCGAGAAGTCTCTTCATCCTCAACGGGTCACTGTGTGGTATGCATGTCCAATCACGGAATAATCGGTGCGATATTCCTTGATGGCACAGTGACTACCGAACGGTACGTGAAGGTTTTGGAAAATGATTTCATCCCCATTATCCAAAGACGTGGTTCATACAAGACAGAGCTCGACCCTCACCTAAGCAGGAGAGTGTATGATGTCGTGGAAGAGCACTTAGGGGACCGCATTCCGTCTCTGTGGTACCCAGAGGCCACTGGTATGGGCCTGTATTTGCCACCATGTTCTTCGGATCTGAACACAAGCAACTGCTTTTTGTGGAACTATATTAAAGACAAGGTATACAACGAGTTGAAAACAGCTATGGCAGGAGGTAATCGACAGCATCGATTTTCCGACGCTTCAGCCGGTCATGCAGAATTTCGCTATTCGTCTGCGCCACATTATCGCCAGTGATGGCAGACATATCGAACATGTCGTAACCTGAATCCGAATGTATGTAGTAGCGTTTACATGTTGAATAAAGTGTGTGCACACCGTAGTTTGTAACTAATTTACGTTGCAGAAGCTACAGTGATTCACGGTCATCTGAAAGTAACTGACTGAAAAGCAGGAAAGAAAAATTCTAAGGAAAATATTGGGACAAGTTTATCGTGAAGGAATTTCGATAAAGAGGCCATCAAGAGAGATCTACAAACAATAGAAACAATAAGGGAAACCTTTAGACAGAGAAGGATGAAATTTTATGGACACATCTGCAGGATGAACAACAGGCTCACAAGGCAAATCTTTCCGATAACAAACACCGGCAAAAACAAGACAATATGGATTACTGATACAGAACAAGAAAATGTTCAAATGTGTGTGAAATCTTACGGGACTTAACTGCCAAGGTCATCATTCCCTAAGCTTACACACTACTTAACCTAAATTATCCTAAGGACAAACACACACACACACACACACACACACACACACATATATATATATATGCCCGAGGGAGGACTCGAACCTCCGCCGGGACC
Organism: Schistocerca nitens; assembly: GCF_023898315.1. NCBI lineage: Eukaryota > Metazoa > Arthropoda > Insecta > Orthoptera > Acrididae > Schistocerca > Schistocerca nitens. Next base: position 364,958,467 of record NC_064621.1, read on the forward strand.
AGCCGCACAGTCCATGACTGCAGTGCCCTAGACCGCTCGGCTAATCCAATACAGAACACATTAAAGAACTGGTAGTCACACAATACATCATAAACTATCGAAAACAGTTCAGAAACATCATAAAGAAACACAGACTTCAACAAAAACACACCGATAAAAGAACAGGAAGTAAATATTCGGAAGAGCGTAAGAGAAACACAGCGCGCGTATGAAGAGAATTTGCGAAGAACGAAGGAAAAAAAATCATGAATACTGAAGTTCGACAACGTCTACATGATTACTTTGCAATTCTCAATAAAGTGCCCGGCACAGGGTTCATCGAACCTTCTGCAAGCTGTTGTTCCAGTCTAGAACGACGCGCGGGTAAACTGTCATTTAAATCTCTCTGTCGGCCCCTCCCGCCGTGGGTTCGGGTCCTCCCTCGGGCATGGGGGTGTGTGTGTTGTTCTTAGCATAAGTTAAAGTTACTTTAAATTGTGTATAAGACTAGGCACCGATGACCTAAGCAGTTTGGTACCTTAGGAATTCACACACATTTGAACATTTGAAATATCTCTGTGTGAGCTCTGACTTGTTTTGTAATGACATCATTTTTTCGTGCCTAGGTGGGCGCCAACAGAATCGCTTGCTTCAGTCATGCAGGGAAAATTATATATATACCAAGCCATTATGATCACCCGCTTAATAGGACGATTTTCACGCTTGAAACGCAATACAGTAGCCCTTCTGCGTGGCATGGATTCGAGAAGCCCTTGGCAGGTTCCCAGAGGTATGTGACAGCACGTCCTAAGTATAGGTCATGCAATTCCCGTAAATTGCGGGTCAGTCGTTTGTGGACACAGAGCTGGCGTCCGATAACGTCCCAGATATTTTTCATTGGTTTCAGATAATGAGAACTTGGTGGCAAAGATACCGACGTGAGTTCCCTATCATGCTCCTCAAATCACTGTAGCACGGTTCGACCTTATGACAAGGACATTTCCTTTGCTGGAAGATGCAGTTGCCGTTGGCGAAGACCCCAAGCGTGAAGGAATGCAGATGGCCTGCAATAATTTCACGTATAGTCCACACCTGTGATGGTGCACTCTATTATTACCATAGATCCCATGGAAGCCCAGGTAAAGTTCCTCGATAGCATTATACTGCTCTCATCAGTGCGTCCCCAGCATGGTGCATTTTTTCGAGCAGGCGTTTGCTTGGATGAGGGCGTATGCACACTTTATCATCGATTTACTGAAACAAAAAACGTGATCCATCCTAGCCGACGATCAGTTTCCATTGATCCCTGGTCTAGAGTCGACGATCCGGTGCCCACTGCAGTCGCAATTGACAGTATCGTCGAGTCAGCTCGGGAACACCGTAGCGGCCGTGTGTTACGGAGTACTATGTTCAACGCAGTGCGCTGAACAGCATCCTTCGTAACAGTTGCGCTTGCACCAACATTGTACTCAGTCGTCAAATCTGACACAGATTGCCGCCTGCGCTGTTTCACAGAGCGGGAAACCGCCCTACGGCCAAGTCCAGCACCTTGTCTGCTATTCGCGATTTCACTGTCCTTCAACCACTTTCCATAGATGAATACGACAGGAGCACGACAGCAGCCGGCTAGCACCGCCGTTTCTGGGATGCTCGTTCTCGTGCGCCGTGCGATAACGAGCTGCCTGTTGTCGAAGTTGCTTATGAATATGTCAGTGGATTTGCGGCCCGTATCGTCGCTCGTTTCTGTTACGCTTACATTCTTTCCTTACCGCTTCGCGTGCCTGCTACGCCACGAGGTGGCATTCAGTCTCGCGGTGGGCAGTGATCATAATGTTTTGGGTCGTTATCGTACAGGGTGGTTTTTAACTAAAGTTCGTTTCAAAACGCTGTAGAAAGTGAGAGACTGCTCAGAATGATGTGAGATTAGACAAGCGTGTTATTGACGTAGGGAGAAACGTCATGGAAATAAAATTAAACGAACATTGTACCAACAAATGGCGCTATAAGCGTCTTAACGTAATTGGGGGACGGCTACAAATGACAGACGAATAGCAATACAACTGTGGTTTGAGCTGCACATTATACCATCCGTGCTGTTCAATGTGCTTGACCGCACAATTTTCGCAGTCAACAGTTGTGGCGCTGTTAGGTAAGCCCATCCACCATGGCAAGGATGGGAAAAATGTGTTTTTTAATTGTGCTGAAGCGAAAAATCGCATAACAAGCAAAGTGACATGGGTTTCTTACTGTCGTGAGACTGTCGCAAGAAATGTTCAATATGCTGTCCACAGTTTTCTGCCATAAACTGTAATCAACAAACAGTAAGTCCCACAAAAGATCGGAATGTCTGGGTTCAGAGTGCGTTGCACAACGCGTGCCTTCAATTCAGCGACGTTCTTCCTGAACACATCTTTCAGATAAGCCCACAGCCAGAAGTCACACGGATTAAGATCAGGTAATCTAGACGACCGGGCTGTAGAGAAATGACGATTGATAATTCTGGCATTTCCGAAATACCTCTGCAACAGCCACTTCACCGGCTGTGCAAGATGCGGAGGAGCACCATCTTGCTTAAAAATGATCCTACCGTACACACCAACGCTGTTGAAGGATTCGACTGACGTTGGCGCGCAAAAGACTGTCGGAACGTTCACCAGTGACGGTACAGGTAACAGGGCCGGCAGGACTCATTCCTCGGATAAATACGGCCCTACGATAAACTATGCCGCCAGTCCGCACCACACAGGTTGATACGCGTGCGGATTTTCCGTTGCCCATATTCTGCGTATTGACATGTCCTTGGAAATGTACTTCGTCTGTCCACAGAATATTCCATGGCCGTTCATTGTCCACTTCGACGTGAGCAAGAAATTTCAGAGCGAACGTTTGTCGTGCTGGCAGGTCAGCAGGAAGCAACCCCTGAGCATGTGATTTTGTACGGATATCGGTGCAGGATGTTTCGTAGGATTCTATGCACCGTGCTCGCAGGCACGTCCAAAGTTCGGGCAATTCTCCGTACATTGCATGTTTGCACACCACTGTTCGACCCCCGCTGCGATGCTGTGGCCACATCTTCGACATACGTCAGATCAACTGTTTTCCTCCCTCTGCCACAGTGCGCTTCAAAAGAACCTGTAGTTTCGAATTTTGTAATCATTTCCTCCAAACCCTTAACAGACGTCGGATCAACGCCTTCTTTCGTCCCCTAGAGTATCCGGAACTTCTACAGAGCTACTGGCGCACTGTCACCGTTATTATTAAAGAGCTTTATTTCAGCATCGCGCGATCCTTCATGTAGACAATCATGTTGGGTGTCTCGGTCGCAGACTGAGGAAGAGCCGTGCCGCGCGTCTGTTGGTGTGCATATTCCTACGCTCACAGCACCATCCATTGGTAAAATTTTCGTTAAAGTTTTTTGTTCCATGACTGTTCCCTTGCGCCAAGAATGCCAATAATATGCCGTTCAAATTCAACGTCATCCTGAGCAGTATTTTTCTTTCTACAGTGTTTCGAAATTGGGATCGAGCGAGGTGGCGCAGTGGTTAGCACACTCGACTCGCATTCAGGACGACGACGACGACGGTTCAAACTCGCGTCCGGCCATCCTGATTCAAGTTTTTCGTGATTTCCCTAAATCGCTTCAGACAAATGCCGGATGGTGCCTTTGAAAGGGCACTGCCGCCTCCTTCCCCATCCTCCCTAGGGAACCGATGAGACCGATGACCTCACTGTTTGGTCCCCTCCCCAGAATCAGCCAACCAGCTAAACTGGAACTTCGTGAACACCCTGTATTTAGGCCTAAGCAGCAAATCACTAGTTCCACGACGGAAGTTAATAAATACCGAAATTAGCGACTTACTGCCCTACTTTATTTGTGCATCGATCTCTAGGGAAATACGAGTGTCCATATGTCTCAGAATGCACCGTGTCACGTGTCATATTACAGATCTTATGGCGCTATATTCAATCTTAAAGCGGCCATAGAACTTTCAGTGCAATTTACCGCTTGTTACCTCTGCCAGTGTTTCGATTACGATTGTGAAATGAGCAAGTAATACCCTAACTTGGAGTCAGTGGTAAACTGTTAAGTCCTCCCATAACTGGCTGCGTAAGTCAGTTCAGAGGTTGCGGAATGATTTTTCACTCGTGTTGGTTGATACGAATCTTCCTGGCAGATAAAAACTGTGTCGAATGAGATCTCGAACCCGAGACCTTTGCCTTTGAGTTCGACTCCCGGCCCGGCACACAGTTTTAATCTGCCAGGAAGTTTAAGTTGAAAGGTTGGTAAAGACAACCTCAAAGCACTTCCAGTAGGAGTATCCCTAGAACACACTGCTTTGTTCAAATTAATTTCCATATTGAGGAGAGCTTTTCCTTCGAAGGAAAAGAGAGTAATGAAAGGTCTCGGACATAGCAGGCGAAGCGCTAAGTTGTACGTCACGGCGGCAGCTCGCAGATTATTCGCCTTTCTCCTCAGTGCCCAATATTTCTCCATTCTTTCTGATCTTCTTTTCCTCTCTTCTTCCGAGATGATGATGATGTGCGTGGGTTTTTGTGTAGACTTGTCTTTGAACCTTATATTTTCATCTTTAGTAATTAATTTATCTGCTCGAACGAGTATAATTTTTCTGAAATGTTTAGTTCTGCTAGGTCTACCAGTGGGGTTTTGCTTTGCGGTTACGGAAAAAGTCAAAGCTTTGTTTGGTTAATCTGTTGGTTTATTTTGAGAAGACGCCCATAAAAATTTCTCCTTTCTAGCATTACATCCGAAAGATTTTCGATTTTCTTGCAGAGATTTTCTTCTCTTTTGATGTATGCTATCTTATCATCTTGGAAGTTTTGTCCTCTGGTTTTCCTTAAAATTTTTCTATACTTTATTCAAGTTTCTCCATTTGACCTTTGAGATTTTTGTTTACTGTTTCTGCTGCATACGGTGCTTATTCGCCTTTGATATCTATTCAAATACTTTTCCTCAGTAAAATATTTTAACTGTAACCTCATATGTCATTAAATTATCGCCCGTACTGTCAGATAACAAACGTGATAAGGGCCCAGTAGCACAAATACAACTACAATGATATCAGAAGTGTCAGCTTACAGTAATAAGGAAAACTTCGGTTTTTAATACACGTTTAACGCTGTCAGTCTCGCGTACCACCTGCGAGTACGGGGTAAGAATAGGCCCGAGGTATTCCTGCCTGTCGTAAGAGGCGACTAAAAGGAGTTTCAACCGTTTCGGCCTTCCATGTGATGGTCCCCCTTGGGGTTTGACCTCCATTTTTCAAAATTATACAGAAGTACGAGCCTTTTGGGGAAGGACACCTTACGTGGTGTACCACTGGTCCTAAGTGCACTAAGACCTTGGCACTCAGCATTGCACCGGCGTTGTAACCATACCCACTATTCCTCAAATTGGGCCTAAACGCCTGATGGGTTGTCCAAGTTACGCCCATAGTGCATCTCCATCTGCACCAGCGATCATGATGGACTTTCCATGGCACCAGAAATCCAGCACGGTAGCCAGCCCGTTGTGGTGGGGTCGTCATGTACCCTCTAGGTTGTAGCCCCCTGACAACACAGGGATCGTACTGCCGATACCTGAGCTGCACCCTCCCCACGTCGGCCAAGGAGTAGATGCCCGTCTCCTTGGGCATCAGGACTCCCGGCAATGGTCATCCTGCCAGGTGGCCCTTGCTGCGGCTGGGTGGCGCCCGTGGGGAGAGCCCCTGGTCGGAGTGGGTGGTATCGGGGCGGACGTTTCGCAGATGAAACGTCAACACATATCAGGTCGCTCTGCGGCCGAGTCTTTCAAAAGAAAAGGTACCGTTTCTAGTTCTGGTTCTCCTGCCCTTTCCCCCTTGGCCACTCCATGGGAGGAGGGACAGGCCCGCCGGCTTGGGGCGAAGTACTTTCCCCGCTATTTGCTCTGTTCTCGAACCGATGAGGGGACATTCGCCACCTCCAAGCCCATGTTCTTTGTTCAGCACATTGAGGACATCTTCGGGGAAATCGAGGCTCTCAGCAAGATGCGTTCAGGGTCCGTTCTTATCAAGACCACCTCCGCCACACAGTCGGCGGCGCTCCAGGCGTGCGACCGCCTAGGGGACATCCCAGTATCCATTGTCCCACATCTGGCACTAAATAGAACGCAGGGGGTTATTTTTCATCGTGACCTCCTGCTACAATCTGATGAGGAGCTCAGGGCCAACCTGGAGCGCCGAGGCGTGCATTTCGTCCGGCGAGTCCAGCGCGGCCCCAAAGACAGTCGCATCGACACCGGGGCCTTTATCCTCGCCTTCGAGGGGGACATTCTCCCGGAGAAGGTAAAGATGATGTGCTACCGGTGCGACGTGCGACCTTACGTCTCGCCTCCTATGCGCTGTTTTAGGTGTTTGCGCTTTGGGCACATGTCGTCACGGTGTGAGGCTGAGCCCCTTTGTGGCGATTGTGGACGTCCTCTTCATGAGGAACATACATGAACCCCACCACCTCGGTGCATTAATTGTCCTGGCGTCCACTCGCCTAGATCCTCAGACTGCCCCGCATATCAGAAGGAGAAGAAGATACAAGAAATCAAAACTTTGGATCGTCTCTCTTATTCTGAGGCCAGGAAGAAGTATAACCGCCTCCATCCCGTGCCATTGACCACTTCGTTTGCCTCAGTTCTGTCCACTCCTTCCGCGGTATCCTCACCCCTATCCTGTCCCCCCTCCGCCTCCTCCGCCTCCTCCGCCCATCAGGGGGCTCTGCCTCCGCCTCCCAAATCCCTCCCTTGCAAATCCTCCTCCCCCGTGGCCCCCACCCCCTCTGCCCCAGGGGCCACCCTTCCTCCTCCTCCTGCCCCCACGCCACCTGAGAAGCGATCCTCTCCTCAGGCGTCCATCGGGGAAACGTTCCGGACCCCAGCTTCCGAGGTCCGGCGTTCCAAAACGGACCCCGCGCGTGAGGACCTTCTTCGAGTCCAGCCCACCATCCCTGTGCCTCCTCGGCCTTCCAAGAAGGCCTCCAAGAAGAAGTCTCTATCCCCCTCTCCACCCCGGCGCGTTTCGTCTGACGCTCCATCCGTGAGTCGCTGCTCCCGGCCGTCCTCAGTTTCGCCGGGACGCTCTGCTGCCAGGCGCTCAGCTGGCCTTTCGTCGGCAAACGATGCTGCCCCTCCTACACAACCAGGGACAGCGGCCGCAGCTGGCGACGAGTCGATGGAACCGGATCCGCCTCCCGTCGGTTGTAGCGTTGTTCCCTCGCAACCTGGCCCTCCGCGGCCGTCGAGGTGACCAGCTCTTCCCCCGTCTCGTTCTTCCAACTTTTTGACTAGCGATGGCGTTGTTTCATTGGAACATAAGAGGTATTCGATCTAATCGGGAGGAATTACAACTGCTCCTCCGCCTGCACTGTCCGCTCGTCCTTGGTCTCCAGGAAACCAAGTTGCGCCCGACTGACCGTATTGCCTTTACCCACTATACCTCGGAGCGGTATGACCTCACCCCTGTGGACGGTGTCCCAGCTCATGGTGGGGTCATGTTGCTCATTCGGGACGATGTCTATTACCATCCCATCCCATTGACCACCCCACTCCAAGCAATAGCTGTCCGCATTACTCTTTCTGCTTTTACTTTTTCAGTTTGTACCATCTACACTCCACCGTCATCTGCTGTTAGTCGGGCTGACATGATGCACCTGATCGTTCACCTTCCCCCGCCGTTTTTATTGTTTGGCGACTTCAATGCCCATCATCCCCTTTGGGGCTCTCCTGCATCCTGTCAAAGAGGATCACTCTTGGCGGATGTCTTCAACCATCTCAATCTTGTCTGCCTCAATACTGGCGCCCCGACTTTCCTCTCGGACTCTACTCATACCTACTCCCACTTGGACCTCTCGATCTGTTCTACCACTCTTGCCCGTCGGTTCGAATGGTATGTCCTTTCTGACACCTATTCGAGCGACCACTTCCCCTGTGTCGTTCGTCTCCTGCACCACACCCCATCCCCACGTCCTTCGAGCTGGAACATACTGAAAGCTGACTGGGGACTTTACTCCTCCCTGGCGACCTTTCCGGACCACGATTTTCCCAGTTGTGACAGTCAGGTCGAATACCTCACGGCTGTTATCATCAATGCTGCCGAACGTTCCATTCCTCGTACTACTTCTTCTTCACGTCGCGTTTCCGTCCCCTGGTGGAACGAGGCTTGTAGGGACGCTATCCGTGCTCGACGACGTGCTTCACGCACCTTTCGCCGCCATCCTACGTTGGCGAATTGTATTGAATACAAACGACTCCGAGCGCAATGCCGTAGAGTCATCAAAGACAGCAAAAAAGCTTGTTGGGCCTCTTTCACCAGCTCCTTTAACAGTTTTACTCCCTCTTCCGTCGTTTGGGGTAGCCTGCGCCGGCTGTCTGGCATTAAGGCCCACTCCTCGGTACCTGGCCTGACCTCAGGTAATGAGGTCCTTGTTGATCCTGTGGCTGTCTCCAACGCCTTTGGCCGCTTTTTCGCGGAGGTTTCAAGCTCCGCCCATTACCATCCTGCCTTCCTTCCCAGGAAAGAGGCAGAAGAGGCTCGGCGACCTTCCTTCCACTCGCTGAATCTGGAAACTTATAATGCCCCCTTTACTATGCGGGAACTCGAATGTGCGCTTGCACTGTCCCGGTCCTCTGCTCCGGGGCCAGATGCCATTCACGTTCAGATGCTGGCACACCTTTCTCCGGCGGGCAAAAGCTTCCTTCTTCGGACCTACAATCGCGTCTGGACCGAAGGTCAAGTCCCCATGCGTTGGCGTGACGCCGTTGTTGTTCCTATACCCAAACCCGGGAAGGATAGACACCTTCCTTCTAGTTACCGTCCCATTTCTCTTACAAGCTGTGTCTGTAAGGTGATGGAGCGCATGGTTAATGCTCGGTTAGTCTGGATTCTTGAATCTCGACGGCTACTTACTAATGTCCAATGCGGCTTTCGTCGCCGCCGCTCCGCTGTTGACCACCTTGTGACCTTGTCGACATTCATCATGCACAACTTTTTGCGACGGCGCCAAACGGTAGCCGTGTTCTTCGACTTGGAGAAGGCTTATGATACCTGTTGGAGAGGAGGTATCCTCCGCACTATGCACAGGTGGGGCCTACGCGGTCGCCTGCCCCTTTTTATTGATTCCTTTTTAACGGATCGAAAGTTTAGGGTACGTGTGGGTTCCGTATTGTCCGACGTCTTCCTCCAGGAGAACGGAGTGCCTCAGGGCTCCGTCTTGAGCGTAGCCCTTTTTGCCATCGCGATCAATCCAATTATGGATTGCATTCCCCCTAATGTCTCAGGCTCTCTCTTTGTCGATGACTTCGCGATCTACTGCAGTGCCCAGAGAACATGCCTCCTGGAGCGCTGCCTTCAGCGTTGTCTAGACAGCCTCTACTCATGGAGCGTGGCAAATGGCTTCCGGTTCTCTGAAGAGAAGACGGTTTGTATCAACTTTTGGCGATATAAAGCGTTCCTTCCGCCATCCTTACATCTCGGTCCTATTGTTCTCCCATTCGTGGACACAACTAAGTTTCTAGGGCTCACATTGGACAGGAAACTGTGTTGGTCTCCACATGTCTCTTATTTGGCGGCCCGTTGTACACGTTCCCTTAATGTCCTCAGAGTTCTTAGCGGTTCATCTTGGGGAGCGGATCGCACTGTCCTGCTTCGCTTGTATCGGTCCATAGTCCGGTCGAAGCTGGATTATGGGAGCTTCGTCTACTCGTCCGCTCGGCCATCCCTCTTACGCCGGCTCAACTCCATCCACCATCGGGGGATACGTCTTGCGACCGGAGCCTTCTACACTAGTCCTGTCGAGAGTCTTTATGCTGAAGCTGCCGAGTTACCATTGACCTACCGGCGCGACGTACTGCTGTGTCGGTATGCCTGCCGGCTGTTGTCTATGCCCGACCACCCCTCTTACAAGTCCTTCTTCGCCGATTCTCTCGACCGTCAGTACGGGTTGCATGTGTCTGCCCTGCTGCCCCCCGGAATCCGCTTCCGTCGCCTGCTTCGACAATTGGATTTTGCCCTCCCTACCACCTTCAGAGATGGTGAGAGCCCGACACCACCTTGGCTCCAGGCTCCGGTTCGTATTTATCTCGACCTCAGCTCACTCCCGAAGGAGGGTACTCCGGCTGCAGTGTATTGCTCACAGTTTGTCGAACTTCGTGCTCGACTTGCCGGTCACACCTTTATTTACACCGATGGCTCCAAAACTGACGATGGTGTCGGCTGTGCCTTTGTCGTCGGGGCCGCCACCTTTAAATACCGGCTCCTCGACCAATGTTCCAGCTTTACGGCCGAGCTTTTTGCTCTCCATCAGGCCGTTCAGTATGCCCGCCGCCACCGCCATTCATCGTATGTACTCTGCTCTGACTCACTCAGTGCTCTTCAGAGCCTTGGAGCCCCATATCCGGTCCATCCCTTGATTCAACGGATACAGCAGTCCCTCCATTCTTTCGCTGATAATGGTGGTTCTGTCAGCTTTCTGTGGGTTCCCGGACATGTAGGAGTGCCTGGGAATGAGGCTGCGGATGCTGCAGCCAAGGCTGCAGTCCTCCTGCCTCGGCCAGCCTCCCATTGTGTCCCGTCATCTGACGTTTGTGGGGATGTATGTAAGAGGCTTGTGTCGTTGTGGTGGGATGCTTGGTCATCGCTCCAAGGAAACAAGCTCCGGGCAGTAAAACCGCTCCCAACTGCTTGGACAACATCCTCCCGACCATCTCGGCGCGAGGAGGTCCTTCTGACCAGGTTGCGGATTGGGCATTGCCGGTTTAGCCACCGCTACCTGCTCTCCGGTGACCCAGCCACGCAGTGCCCTTGTGGTCAGGCATTAACAGTGCGCCATGTTTTATTGTCGTGTCCCCGTTTTAGTCAATTTCGTGTTGTCCTGTCCCTGCCATCTACTTTACCGGATGTTTTAGCTGATGACGCTCGAGCAACTGCTCGTATTCTGCGTTTTATAACTTTTAACTGGCTTGTCCAAAGACATTTAACCTTTTTACTTATTTTATCTGCATATTTGTCAGGTCCTTCTGGTGTCCCCCCATCCCCTTGAGTTTTACCAGATTCCATGTGCTCTCACAACAGTGACTGGGCGCTAATGACCTCAGCAGTTGAGCGCCGTTAAACCAAAAAAAAAAAAAAAAAAAAAAAAAGTCTCGCGTAAGAATTTTACTGTGTGAAATCACTGCGTTTTGCATGTTGCGTTATGTTGCTCTATATGTGAAGGTGCTGGTACAATATGTGGATTATAGTACAAGAATTTGGTGCATACGAATGTTCTACGAAAACACATTTTTCGAAATTTAATGCCAAGTATTTATTATGTGCTCGAAAATGTTTGGCGCTATGGTAATACGTTTATGCAGTTGTTAAATTTATGTTTTGGTGGTACGAAGTCCACATTAATCTTAAGGTTTCCTTTTAGTGGCTGTGTAAGTTATTTCAAAGGCCACAGGGATGCAAAGCCATGCTTAGTAAACCTCTGCAAGCAAACCTTCGGGTTGAGGAACGCTTCCACCTTTAGTATGATTACTTCATAAACATCGACGAAACAGAAGCGAACTTGGTTTCCTTCCCTAGGGCACTGAGGAAAACGCTTAAAAATGTTGAAAGACGCTTTCAGTTCCATCAAAGAAGTATTTCCACAAATGATTAACAAATAAGCAGGTTGAGCCACCAATCTAAACACAGTATTGTATTTTCTTTGTTTCGAGGAAAAGTGTCAGCCTATTTTGAATAGAGAAGATCAGGTGATTACCCTCACAGTTAATGACTGTCAGCCATCGTGGTCGCGGATGGACCGGTTCTGCATTTCCCACTGTTAACATGGATTAGTAGCCAAGCATTTTGGGCAACACCAGAGTCGTTACATTCTCTTCAGTGAATCTCGAAGAAAAACGGTTGTTCAGGCTGCGCCCGTTAAAGATAAGTGAATTTGGTCCAATAAAGTTCTCTAGATCCTAACGAAAGCCTTTACTTTCCTTGGCGCTGGGAGGGCGGGGAAAAAACGATGGCGCATAGCCCATAGCATTAACTAACTGAGGGGCCCCTATTCAGCAGTAATCAGTTCGTTGTATTAACACAATTATTATTTGTACGTGCATATATTATATGAAGCTAACATCAGATAAAACTTTGCCCCACTAATTCAAGCGCCAACAGATGCTACACACTGAATGAACAGCTATCTGCACAAAATAATAAACATTGTTCCATAGCTTTATTTATAAATGACCTCACGTAACACCTTAAGCTGCTGTTCAATGTACTTTTTATTGTACTACCGGTTTCCGTGAAAGACCTTTACGCAAATGACGGATGCAAGAAAAGTCAGATGAAAAGGATTTTCTAAAATTGTTATAAAATACAAGCAAGCCTTAGTTTCTTGTTTACAGTAAGAGTTGCATACATAAATCAAAAACACAACGTCAAAAGTATAATACTTATAAACAGTGTATAGTCGTGGCAAGGTAGATAAATAGCGTCAGTTATAATGTGACTCTTGCTGTTAACAAAAATCTGTTAGTAGTGTCTGTATTCCTACTATTGTTTCCAAACATTCTTTTCATCTGAAGTTTTCCTGTACCCATAATATGTGTACTACAGGTTCTGGATAATTGTTTTTGATGAAAGCCGGTCGCGCAATAAACAATAAATTGAACAGCCGCTTATGATGTTACTTGGTCTCATTCCTAGGATATGATAAACGTTATTCAAGGCACTAAAACTGGACATCAGAATTCACTTTCAGTAACTCATTCTCTTAGCAAGGAAAAACGCTGTATAGACAAGAAGGTAGTTAATTTATTAAATGACGTCAAGCTATATTTTAGCTGTAACTCTCATGATGCGATATTGCAGTTTGGGCTTTTGTGCCATTTTCAAGCTAAGATTTGATGTCGTAGCACGAAAGAGAAGTAACTTAAAAAGGACATTCCTGTAGGACTACGTCACTGTTGATAATAATACAGCGTGAGTCAGGCGGCGAGGTACATGCTTTGAGAGGTGATAGCAATACTAATTCTGAACAAACAGTGGCAAAATGTTTTGTTTAACTGTCCTCACAAACATGTTCAAACAGTCCACCGCCAAGTGCAAAGCATTTGCACATCTTGTAGAAGCCATTTTGTTGTTGGTCAGAGCTTATTCGTGCGGTCCTTTACTTGAACACACGCATCTAAAATACGAGCGAGAGGTTCCACGTAGTAAGGAATGCCTTCGCTGTTGTTTCCGTTGAAATGTCCGTAATAGAAGTAGCATCAGCCCAACGGTGTAAAAGTCAACAGCCCTGAAGATACATGGGAACACTATGCTGGAAGCAGTGGGCCAAGTGTGTGTGTGTGTGTGTGTGTGTGTGTGTGTGTGTGTGTGTGTGTGTGTGTAAGAGAGAGAGAGGGACTGGTTTCAGGAAAATGACCTGTGGTCTGTAAAGACAACACTACGCAGCCTAACGTCTCTTTAGTTGTATTCCCAAGTGAATGCTGGTGAAGGACATGCGACTGACACCCGTGATTTTTCAAGCACATGTATGTGGATACGGTTGAAAAAAATGAATATGTTCATTTGAAGCTTTTTGTTCAGGATCACCAATACTGTCGCCCCTCAAAGCTTGTACTTTTCCTCCTGACTCCCTCTGTGTAACCAGTGGTTGTTACCAACGGCATAGTCTTATCCGCATGCAGGTCAAAGTTAGTCAACGGTTGCTACCGACATACCAATATGGCATAGACATACCAATATGGCATAGACGATATTCGTTTCAATAGACAATGCCATAACATAGCGCCAAGTCGTGTGTTTTGAAAATGGACAAAAGCTGAAACTAGCACCGCATTAGAACAGTCACAGTTGAAAGTGAAAGTGACGTCGTTGCAGAAATCCACTCCTGCTACTGGCGCAACAGGTTGCTGGTGGCAGCTGCAGCATTAGCAGCAAATGGCGTAAACCTGGATTACGAATGCTCCTTTTGAAGTGAGACAACTTATTGCTTCTCCACAGAGACCCAAGGGCTTTGAAGTCCCACAGAAAGAGTGCAAGACAAATCTCATCCGAACAAGACACGGTGTTGGTGCATACTACCTGTAAAAATGGGGGTGACCAGTCTGATCTGAGCTGTCATTGTGGAGAACCGAGCAAGTCCATCCTGCACATTCTCTAGGAGTGTAAATAGAGAGCCTGCCTGGGCGATCCAAATGACTTTCTCGAGGCCACATCAATGGTTGACTGGGTAAGGAAATTGTACATTAGCATATGACAACTGTTCGATAGTTTAATGTTACATTTGTTTTTTATTTTTTTATTCTTTTCTTTTTATTGTATTTCGTGTGCAGTGATATATACACTCCTGCTCATAAATTAACGATAATTGCAGAATGTGGTGCCACACAACGTGGCACTACACGAAACTGGCGCAAATAGCATAGGCACATACGGAACACACACGACACAGATCTGTAAGTCCACGGTATTGGTGATAAGTTGAGAAAACCGTCCCGCAACACATGAGCTACAAAACGCCACTGTTTCCTGCACATGTACCCTGACATCAATGTGGGATATAATCACCATGCACACGTACACAGGCCGCACAACGGGTTGGCATAATCTGGATCAGGTGATCGAGCAGCTGCTGGGGTATAGCCTTCCATTCTTGCACCAGTGCCTGTCGGAGCTCCTGAAGTGTCTTAGGGGTTTGAAGACGTGCAGCGATACGTCGACCGAGAGCATCCCAGACGTGCTCGATGGGGTTTCGGTCTGGAGAACAGGCAGGCCACCCCATTCGCCTGTATCTTCTGTTTCAAGGTACTATTCCATGATGGCAGCTCGATGGAGCCTTGCGTTATCATCCATCAGGAGGAAGGTGGGACCCACTGCACCTCTGAAAAGGCGGACATACTGGTGTAATATGACGTCCCGATACGCCTGACCTGTTACAGTTCCTCAGTCAAAAACATGCAGGGGTGTACGTGCACCAATCTTAATCCCACCCCACACCAGCAAACCACGACCTCCATACAGGTCCCTTTCAAGGACATTAAGGGGTTGGTATATGGTTCCTGGTTCACGCCAGATGAAGACCCGGCGAGAATCACTGTACAGACAATAGCTGGACTCGTCCGTGGACATAACCTGGGACCACTGTTCGAATGACTATGCACTTTGTTCTTGACACCAGGCTTTACGGACGCTCCTGTGACCAGGGGTCAGCGCAGTGCACCTTGCGGTCTCTCGGTGAATAAACCGTGTTTGTTCAGTCGCCTGTAGACTGTGTGTCGGGAGACAACTGTTCCAGTGGCTGCGGTAAGGTCCCAATCAAGGCTACCTGCAGTACTCCGTGGCCATCTGCGGGCACTGATGGTGAGATATAGGTCTTCTTGTGGTGTTGCACACTGTGGACGTCCCATACTGTAGCGTCTGGACACGTTTCCTGTCTGCTGGAATCGTTGCCATAATCTTGAGATCACACTTTGTGGCACACGGAGGGCCCGTGCTACGACCTGCTGTGTTTGACCAGCCTCCAATTGCCCTAATATTTTACCCCTCATAACGTCATCAGTATGTGGTCTTTGAGCCATTTTCCACACAGTCACCATTAGAACGTCTGCACACTTACTCGCTGCACCGTACTCTGAAATGCACCAATACACTTCTGCGTATGTGGACTGCTGCCAGCGCCATCGTGCGACGACCGCAGGTAAACTGCACTGCATGGTTATACCTCTAGGTGATTTAAACCCGCAAACCGCCCACCAGAGCGTTGTTTCACCATGTAGCAGCATTATCCTGAATTTATGAGCATGAGTGTAATAAACAAATAAAATTTCAAAGCTTCGATTTTTCTGTGCTGTGTGCATGTGTGACAAGTCATGGAATTCTTTCTAATGTCTTATCGGACCTCTCTTTTTTTTCCCCCGTCTTAGTGCATGGACTGAACAAAGCGTTGGAAGTCCGCTGGAGAAATATTGAGCGATGCTGCCCCAATAACCGTTCATAATAGCGGAAGTGTTTTCAGTGCAGAATTTTTTGCACTAACTGACCTTCCGATTATGTCCCATAAATGATGGATTGGATTCATGTCGGGCGATCTTGGTGCCCATATCACTGCTCGAATTGTCCCGAATGTTTTTTAAAGTAATCGTGAACAATTGTGGCCCGGTGACATGGCGCATTGTCATACAGATGGTCCAGATGGCTCTAAGCACTATGGGACTTAACATCTGACGTCATCTGTTCAAATGGCTGTGAGCACTATGGGACTTAACTTCTGAGGTCATCAGTCCCCTAGAACTTAGAACTACTTACACCGAACTAACCTAAGGACATCACACATACATCCATGCCCGAGGCAGGATTCGAACCTGCGACCGCATCAGCCGCGTGGTTCCGGACTGAAGCGCATAGAACCGCTCAACCACAGCGGCCGGCCATTGTCATACATAAAAAATCCATCGTTGTTTGGGACCATGTAGCCGAACATAAACATTTCGTCAATGATAGATTCAGTTAGACCAGAGGATCCAGTTCATTCCGTGTAAACACAGCCCTCACCATTACGGACCCATTATTAATATCTTCTTGCACAGTGCCTTGTTGACGTGGCTCCGTGGGGTCTGGGCCATATTCGAGCCTTGCCAGCAGCTCTTGCCAAATGAAACGGGGACTCACGTGACCGGGCCAAGGTTTTCCAGTGGTCCAGGGTCCAATTGATATGGTGACGACCCCAGGAGAGGCGCTGCAGGCCAAGTGTTGGTAGCTAAGGCACTCACATAGCTCGTCTGCTGTCATAGCGCGTTGACGCTAAATTTCGCCGCACTGTCAAACGCATACGTTCACCATACGTCCCACATTGATATCTGCGGTTATTTCACGTAGTGTCGGTTGTCTGTTACCATTGGCAACTTAGGCAATCGCCGCTGCTCTCGGCCGTTAATGAAGGCCGTCAGCCACAGTGTTGTCTGTGGTGAGAGGTAGTCCCTGAAATTTGGTGGTGAGAGGCAGTCCCTGAAATTTGGTATGCTTGGAATACTCTTGACACGGTGGCTCTCAGAATACTGAATTCCCTAACAATTGCCGAAGTGGAATGTCCCATGTGTGTAACTCCAACTACTATTCCGCGTTCGAAGTCTGTTAATCCCCGTCATTCGGTCATAATCACGTAGGAAACCGTGTCATATGAATCACTTGAGTACAAATGACAGTTCCGCCAATGCGACGCCTTTTTATACTTTGTGTACGCTTTATTACCGCCAAGTGAATGTCGCTATCCCATGACTTTCGTCACCTCAGTGTTAAATTCTGTAATACTGTAATCTTGTATTCCGTGTCTTTTTCCATTGAGATGGTTGTCAACCCGCTGATTGTTTTTACGCAGTAAAGCGCGACTCTCCCAGAACGTGAAGCCCAATGTTACGTGGACTCCGTGCCAGGTTGCTTCGAGTCTGTTCTGCCGGTCAGCGTCGATGTGGTTTTCGAGCTGTTAGCCACGCTTATCTAGGCACTGTGGCAGGATTAGCGTTTCCCACTCATTACGTTTTATACGAGCAAGAAAAGTACGTTCCATAAAATTTCGGGCGTGCAGCCGCATAAATTCAGCTTCACTTCTAATATTTCGGCTAAATACCGTCAAATCATCTTCAGAGTGAGCCGAGGTGACTGCTCTTTCACTACTGAGTCCCAGAAAGATGAAGTCGAGGCTAAAATTTCGACACTCTATGGTGTATGATAATGTCGAAATTTTGGCCTCGACTTCATCTTTCTAGGACTCAGTAGTGAAAGAAGCAATTGAAATTTGCTTGCCGACGAATGTAATTAATAGAGATAGCGGCTTCATCTTGGACAAATCATGGAATCCGGTAATTTCTGTAATTAAATCACAAAGACGTCGCGACGATACAGTTCTCCGTGACAAATCGATATCACCGTGTGGATCGACTGCGCAGCCATAGATTTAATTTCCATGCATGTGTTACACCTCTTTGCCGCCTATCAACGTCTCTGGCGCCTTGTGTATCTTTGGCCGCATACGCAGTGGTTCGGTCCTCGGGTTGAAAAGGACGGAGCAAGCGCAGGAGCGTCAGTCACTTCGGCTCACTCTGAAGATGGCTGGACGGTATTCAGCCGAAATATTAGAAGAAGCTGAACTTATGCGTCTGCACGCCCGAAACTTTATGGAACAGTCTTTGCGCCACGGAAACAGGGAAATGCACATAAAGAAAAGTACGATTGGATTTTGCCTCCAGTATGAACAAAGGATTCGCCAGTTTAGTTTCGCCGCGGTGTCTAATGAATTGTCCTAAATAGAATACAGTGTGAGCAAGCTAGTCAGAGAGAGAGAGAGAGAGAGAGAGAGAGAGAGAGAGAGAGAGAGAGAGAGAGAGAGAATTCAAATTGGAAACAGATGTTTCTTTCTTCAGTAACGTGAAATGGTTCCCCCCTACTCCTGATAATGAAAGTATTTCTCGAAACGTGCCATCGGAGAGTGCAAAAAGAAAATCATTGCGATCAACTCCGGAAATAAAGTTTCATTGTAACAGATCGTAAGAATAGCTTCCAAGTTTTCGGGTGTCGGTGGAGTGGGTGGAAACGCGGTAACAGTGAGCAGTTTGCGTGGCGTTTTTAATTTAGGGGAAACAGTAGCGCCGCGAAGTAATCTGTGGACGACGCCGGCGGCGGCTGCCGTGGTGGTGACGTGCGGCGGGACAGCGCTGCGTAGCGCCAGCGCCTACGCCAACGCCGACCGCTGATGGCGGCGGAAATTGCAGCGGCCGTGCGCGGAAATGAAGCGCAGGATTGCAGCACGGCTCACCTGAAAATCGCGTTTCTAGGTCACTCCCAGCGCCGTGCTCTGCCACCTCGCGGTAGCTTGCCGCAGGTCGCTTAGAGCTCCCATCGAATGCTATAAAATAGTGGGCAGGAAATCTTTCCTGCAGGGCGCCGCCACTTCCGGGGCCTAAGTCTCCTAAGGAGACGCCGGCCACAGCTGCCGATTTTCGGTGAGCGTCAACATACTAGTCGTGGTCCCCTCTGACTCCTGTGTCGGAGTCTCGTTTTGGAAACAATTGAAGTCTAAGTTCGTGACATGGGATATTTGTGGGACCCTAGAAAATTAGGAAATGGTGTTCATACATGCTATGCCCACAATTTAGTAGTGTCCCAGAAATGAATAATTTTTGATTTAGAAACATTGCCGGTATTCTTGATGAGGGAAGCGCCTTTCTTCACGCCCCCCCCCCCCCAGCCCCCATAAAAAACCAACCCTGTTAACTGGTGCATTGCCCAAGTGGTAATTTTTTCTGCGTCTCTTCACGGTACATTCATCGCGGAAAACGTAAAGGAACAGAACGGACCAGCATACCAAACTAAATTCTTACGTGAAAGATACAAAATGTTCTTAGTTAGCGCTGATATATGAAACTTCGTAGCATATTAAAACTGCGAGCTGGAATCTGATCGATTGGATCATATTCAAATCTGGGACCTTTGCTTTCCGCAGCAAGTGACCTACAAACTCAGCTACCTAGCAATAACTCACGACGCGCCCTAGCAGCTTTACTTCGCCAGTACTAAATCTCCTGCCTTCCAAACTTCGCAGATATTCTCTTGCGAAATTGCGGGTTAGCACTCGAATTGGAAGAAAATACATCGCGGAGATACGGCTTTGCCACAGCCTGGGGGATATTTCCAGAATGAATTTTTCAACCTGGGGCGGAGTGTGCGCTGGTGGGAAACTTCCTGGCTGATGAAAAGTGAGTGCCGGACCGAGACTCGAACTCGGGTCCTTTGCCTTTCGCGGGCAAATGCTCTACCAACTGAGCTACCCAAGCCCAAATCACGACCCGCCCTCATAGTTTTACTTCCGCCAGTACATAATCTCCTGCCTTCCAAATTTCATAGATCTCTTGCATACATTGCGGACTCCTTGAAAAAAAGATTGCAATTCCCGCAAGGTACGCAAGAGAACTCCAATGATATTTGGCAGGTAGGAGATGAGGTACTGGTGGAAGTAAAGCTTTGAGGGTAGGTCGTGGGTCGTGCTCGGTTAGGACAGTCGATAGGGCACTTACTTTAAATCTACAAAAAATTTCAAATTAATGCACACTCCGCTACAGGGTGAAAGGTCATTGCGAACGTGTCACGCAGGCAATAATGTGACTTGCATGTCAACATTATCTTCGCTGAAATGGAACAGAAAACATTGTCGCAGGAACTAAGAATTACTGCTTAACCAGACGTAACTAAGAGGACATTTTGAAGATTTCATTTAAGAACTAGTTTCATATTGTGTAAGAGTACGTTCAATTAGCGTATTTGTCAGGATTAACGTATTATGAGCCTTTTGTCCCCTATTCTTGGGCCCACAGCAAACATTGAGTAAGAAGAGTGAGGATTCTTCTGAATTATTATTTGAATAAGAGGCTTATTCGTCACTATTGGTGAAATTCAATCTTACGATTATTTCTAAGTATACATTTACATAATTGCTGTCTCTGATAGAACTACAATGTCATCGGCGAACCTCAAAGTTGTTATTTCTTCTCCATGGATTTTAATACCTACTCCGAATTTTTCTTTTGTTTCCTTTACTGCTTGCTCAATATACAGATTGAATAGCATCGGGGAGAGGCTACAACCCTGTCTCACTCCCTTCCCAACCACTGCTTCCCTTTCATGCCCCTCGACTCTCCTAACTGCTATCTGCTTTCTGTACAAATTGTAAATAGCCTTTCCCTTCCTGTATTTTACCCCTGCCACCTTCAGAATTTGGAAGAGAGTATTACAGTCAACATTGTCAAAGCTTTCTCTAAGTCTACAAATGCTAGAAACGTAGGTTTGCCTTTCCTTAATCTTTCTTCTAAGATAAGTGGTAGGGTCCGTATGGCCTCGCGTGTTCCAACATTTCTACGGAATCCAAACTGATCTTTGCCGAGGTCGGCTTCTACCAGTTTTTCCATTCGTCTGTAAGGAATTCGCGTTAGTATTTTGCAGCTGTGACTTATTGAACTGATAGTTCGGTAATTTTCACATCTGTCAACACCTGCTTTCTTTGGGATTGGTATTATTATATTCTTCTTGAAGTCTGAGGGAATTTCGCCTGTCTCATACATATTGCTCTCAGTGGTAGAGTTTTGTCAGGACTGACTCTCCCAAGGCTGTCAGTAGTTCTAATGGAATGTTGTCTACTCCGGGGGCCTTGTTTCGACTCAGGTCTTTCAGTGCTCTGTCCAACTCTTCACGCAGTATCGTATCTCCCATTTCATCTACATCCTCTTCCATTTTCGTAATATTGTCTTCAAGAACATCGCCCCTGTATAGACCCTCTATATACTCCTTCCACCTATCTGCTTTCCCTTCTTTGCTTAGAACTGGGTTTCCATCTGAGCCCTTGATATTCATGCAAGTGGTTCTCTTTTCTCCAAAGGTCTCTTTAATTTTCCTGTAGGCAGTATCTATCTTAGCCATAGAATCTTAATAACATTTGATTTAAAATGCTTTAGGAGGTTTCACATAAAAAAATTGGACATTACTTTTCAGCACGTGCTCGTAAATCGCGTTCCAGCACATAATTCCAGCTAATTGTACTCTCACCTGTCGCCAAACGAACTGTACAGCACAAATACAAATCTACGTGTGTTCGTTTCTGTCACGACAGCGTTCACAGTCTTTGTATTAATCTTGGGCTTTCAGGCGAACTATCATTTTTCGAGTTCCCTGTGCTGCCACGTAGCTGAGCTTCTTCTTGGAAATCTTATCGTTTACTTTGGATGACGCCGCGTTCCAGGTGTTGGTCGTAGAGGCTGAGAAGGCAGCCGCTCCTACGGGATGAGTCACACAGATCCTGTTGCGTCAACTCCCGTCCCCCGCTACGTGAGCTAGCAGCACGCATCGCCATAGCTCACGTTCTTGAGACCAATCTTTCCTGCTTTGTATGTCATGCACGCACATGTAAAGCAACGGACACTCTTACAGAATAACAGTGCTGCTTCATTTCGCCTTGAAGTTGTAGTGATGGATTCTAGTTTCTATCTGTGTTTGAAGTTACTGGTGATTACGTTTATTAATTACTAGCTGTTCCCGGCCATACGTTGCTGTGGCTCAGTCTGGTTTAGTGGAAAAGAAAGACAAGAGAAAGCACACATTTGTACTATGTATGGGTATACGTCCTAATCTCCTCCTGCTCCCTATCCCCCTTTCTCTGTCCATCATCTCTTCCCCCCCTCTCTGACTATCATCCCACCCCTTCCGCTGCCCATTGCATCCTTTCCATGTCCATTTCCTCCCACACCTCTGTCCATCTCATCTTCTTCCCCCCCCCCCCCTCTCTGACCTTGAATCTTATTTATCGTTATTGCAGATTCAGGTTATGTAGTAGTATTCCAATCATAAGACGATAAGTCATAAATATATAATTTACCTGTTTGCAAATTGCGTATACATAGACAATATCATGACTGACACATCATCGCCCAACCCATACCGCTAAGGATAGAAACTTGACATTTGAAGAAGTTGTGGAGCTTATGCTATAAGTGTCGTTTAAGAAGGGATTTATTCCAACCCTAAGCGGGGAAATAGGGGATGAAGGTAATTTTTTTAATGCCGCTATTAAGGCAGTTTTGAAGCTAGACCTACGAAAATTGGTATTCGGTTTCCCGGTCAGAAGTAAAGAAATGCGGTTTTCATCCTTTTTGGAAATTTAACCTTATGGGGGTGAAATGTGCATGAAGGATTTTTGAAAATGTAACTGTTAATGAACTACTAAAAATTTTTTAAAGTTACGTCTATGAATGTTAGTATTTGACTTCTCAGTTACAAATATAAAAAAAAAATTGTGCTCCACTATATTTGGGAATTGAACCCCTATCGTGGTGCAAGGGGGTGAAAGTTTTTATGGAATTATTTCATTGTGCAAGCAGTTTTGAAGGTAACTGTGAGAAAATTTGTATTTGACTTCTCTGTTAGAAATAAAGCACAAACGTCACTGTTTCTGGAAATGCAATCCCTAAGGGAACGCAGCAGGGGATGAAAATTTTTAAGATACTATTTCACTACATTAAAAAAGCTTTAAAGCTAAATTTATGAAAATTGGTATTTAACTTCTCGATTAGATACAAGGAAATATTTGTTATGGGATGAAAGCTGCTATGGAAATATCTCCACAAGAACGCAAAACGAATGATTAACAAAAACTTAAGACTCCAGCCACCAGATTCACTTTTTGGTCATAAGTACATTCGGAAAAGACCATGCTGATTTGGGCTTCATTATCGCGGAAAGCTTGGTAGATGTTACAATGTGGCGACAACGTAAAATGCAATTAAATAAAAACAAACAATCCTGTGCTGGCTATACAGTCGACGCGAGCGGAGCAACTGGCCCTGAGCCAGTAACGTCATTGTAAAGAGTCGTCAGGCGCATTTTCTCCAGTATTTCGGCAGATATTTAAAATTTCGTTTTTCGGACGTGAAGGTGGTGTCAGCCCAAACAAATACTGCTCAGCATACGTTTCATGCGATCCCCAACATCGACAGAATGCGTCTGTTTTCTGTTTGAAAGAAAATGTCTTTTAAATCGAAATTTTAGATGTCCGTTATATCGCCACCAGATTAGTTTCTTGCGATATTCGTTCTACCGATATGTCTTAAAATGGACAGTAAAACACGATGAGTAACCGGTACTCCATCAGCGACTGAGCAGCACGCTTCTGCATGGCGACAGCAGTCAGCGCGGGCCAGAGCGGTGCTGTCGCTGCTAGAGTACTCGTTATTCCCCTTCTTTTACCGTGCCTTTTAATAGATATTGGTAAAACGAATATCGCACTAGATCAGTTAGAGGCTGCTCAGTCGAATGGACCCGAAAAATAACGTGACTGGCCTAAGAAGCCGAAAGCCAGCTCTTAACGAACTATTAAATAAATATTATTGTGCAACATTAATAATGTGTGTACGAGTTATCAAAAATCATTTTGTTCATAACGGGAAACAAACCAACGCTTTCCGTGGGAACAGGGCGTCGGATGAAAGACGCGATGAGCACTATTTGTTTCGGCTGACTCCGCCTACGCGGTGCAAAAACTAAATTGCAAATATCTGCTCAAACACAAGAGAAAACGGCACCTGACCACTCTTAGGAGATACAACCTGCAAATATGGCACCAGTGTACGTCCTAATGTTCGTTAAGAGTAGTGTGTTAAAATTTGAATTCAATCGATCAAGAACTTTCCGAAACGTTTGGTAATAAACTTTCCCATTTTCTGTATTACGTATTTATATATTCATATCTTATACATATATTTAAAAGTAGGTATATAAAAACACGCACGTATCAAAGTGCAACGTTGTCAAAATTTCGAAGCAGGGGGTAAGAACATTCTGAAATTTAAGAATTTCTACAAACGAACGTTTACATTTTTTATTTATGTACGTAAGATGATAACACCTGTGTGGCCTCTGCATTAATAATATGAAGGGTAATCACAAAACTTTATTCTCTTCTCCATATAGTCTCGGTGATGGAGTTAGTCCGTCGTTATATGTTCACCCTTCAGTGCAAAACATTTCTCCCGGAAGTTGATGACTTGCGGAGACCTTGGTTGCACAAGTCTGCATTGTTGTGGTTTGGGGAAGGTTTCATCTCGATATCGGCTCGTCGGCAATCTGGAAATGCCTTTCACGCAGCGGTTTTTTCATCAGGGGAAAGAGGAAAAAGGTACTGTGTGTATGCCGGGAGGATAAGTGGATGAGCCAAAATTTTATGGCCTAAAGAAGTGTCCGTTGAATGAAATGTTACGTTAAAAGCACTGCCTCGAACAGCTTTCCGGCACAGCTTCTTGCTGTCAGCCTCCCGTAACCTCCTCGGAAGATTGCGGTACACTTTTTACCGCTCAAGGTTTATTGCAGCGTTCTTCCCTTTCAGATGCACAACTCGAATTACCGCACGTTATACCATTTCCTGTACGAGCTGCGCCGTTTTGTTACGACCCCTGTAAAGGCGTGCTACGGGTTGTGGCGCAGGGATGCTCATGTGTACTAGGACTGCGTACATTTATCTGCAAACAAACAAAATATTAATTACGTAGCACTTTCTTTCGCGGGGAAATTTGAAACATTACGATCGCTCACCTTAAATGAACAGATCAGCTGCGCCAGCGGCAGTAATGTGAATAGAGTCCATACAATCAGTTTATTTTTACTAATCAATTAACATTTTCCATCAATAAGGTTTGTCCGCCTGAGTAACTCAGTAGACAGCGTTTCTGGCCGCTGTGTTGACTTTGATTCGATTCCTGGTAGTACCAGAAACTTCTCCTTAGAGAAGGACTGAAACGAAATGTACTCAGTCTCCCGGTGTCACTTGAGGAGCTGCTTGAGTGAGAAGTAGCGGCTCCAGGGTCTAGAAAGCCGACAACGACTGGGATAGCGGTGTGCGAAGCTAACGCCTCTCCATACCGCGTCCAAATAACGCCGTTGGCTGCGCACGACTGACACGGCGGTCGGTAGATCCCGATTGGCCCTAGGGCCAGAACGCGGAATTTCGCATCACTAAGATTAAAATAAGAAAAAAGTTGTGTGCTTATTGTATTAACGAAAATTTTTTTGGTTTGACCTGCGTTAATGTCATTGTTACTCAGAGACAACGGAACATTGGTAACTAGGCTATGGGAGAAGTACATTCGAGGGATAGTGATAGATTCTGATTATCGTCTCGAAAAAAAATCAGGTAAATTAATTTTTTTCGAGGTGATAATTCAAACTTTAACTAACCCTCGTAAGTGTGTGATACTATTGGGCGATACTCTATCTCGGTAGCGGTCGCTCTTTTTATATTTGCGGCCCGACAGGACTGGAGCTAGGACAATGACGCAGACTGACAGTCATTTAATGCGCACAAACAGTGTTGCGTGAGCGTTCAGAAACGAAGTTTGTCTCATGGAGACTTGAAGTGAGATCCCTCACACTAGGAGAATCTTAACACTAAAAGTTCTACAAACTGTCCTTGACGAGTTCAAACCCTTCATTTGCCAATCGTATCATTTAACAGCAACATTTGTATACGTGCCATAACGCAAAAAGCCTCCCCGCCCTCCACATACATATACACACCAGCGTGCCAAGAAAGTTTGTCTCTGAAAGAGTACCTGCACTATTTCAGAAGTGAGGTACATTTAAGTTACAGTGAGAACTGTATACTGTGTCTGGTCGTGTCGCTGATTTGCTATATGTCATAAACTAACGTCTATAGTTTTACAAATATCTGTATCCCTGAAAGGCAAAGGTCCCGAGTTACAATCTCGGTCGGACACACAGTTTTAATCTGCCAGGAAGTTTCATATCAGCGCACACTCCGCTGCAGAGTGAAAATCTCATTCTGGATCTGTATCCCTGTTGCCGATCAAAACACATGTTGGATATGTGCGGCTTACAGCTCCCATGTACCAGGGCACCACTTTGCGGTGCTCATTACAAAATTAAAAGAAGCAAGTGTAAGAGTCGGTATACCTTGTAGTTTACTCCGGTAGTAACACAGTGCCGTGAATCGTGGCGAAATATTGTTGGATCCAACAGTGAATGGCGTAAGAGGCTTCTCTTAGAAGTATGAATCGGTGAATAGAAAAGATCGCTCGTAAGAGACGTAGATAAAAACAATTTTAGGTACTGTGTGCTCAGAATTTCATTTTACTACAATGTCAATGCTACACCCAGTGCAGTTTTGGTACCAGAGGACATGATCTATCAAAACTTTCATACAGAATTCCCCCACTTGGAATTTCTGCCAGAGTAAAACACAAGTTTCCAATACGCTATCGTCTTCAACCTGGTAAGGAGCTAGCGTTCAGGCCTCTGTTGGCGCTAGAGTTTTTCTTAGACATATCGCTTCTTTCACTTTTGTAAATTATTTCGTGATGTGAAAAATGCCAACTTGCGTTGTAATTTGGAGCCTACGCTTTCACATCCAATAGTATCCTGCATAGTAAAGCAGTACAGTTTTCCAACCAAGCTACAGGCTGAAGACAATTTTTAAGACACATTTTTGTTCCGATATTGTACAGCTGTCCGTAAAGTCCCAAATCGTCAGTGACTATGCAGTTTGTGTGTATTTGTAGTATTGCCAATCATTCCATAGCTAACCTTCCCATGGTTTTTGTTCTGAATGGGACTGGCGTTTTGAAGGTGTATGATACTTCTCCTGCAAGGCAATTGCTGAACAAGCTTATTGTACTCTTCTGCCTTTTGGAGGCGAAAAGGCTCCCCTAATGATTTCACTGCCCTCACGGTTCGTCTCGCTGTTGCGGCTAGGGCGCAACGTGCTTCCTGGCTGCTTGGCCGACGAGGTATCGAGTAGTAGTCTGGCGATGAAAACGTCATAGTATGAATTGAAGTGATTTTGTTGTGTCTACTTCCGCAAAGGAAGGTTAGAGTTTTTACTTTTTCAGTCTCTACGTCACTTCTGACTGGCTGAGCTACGGATATTCCGAGCGGCATGCAGTGAGTAGATGCCTTAAAAGAAATAAGTCGGGTTCCCTCTCCATTTCTGATTTCAGGTGGTTAACTAGTAAAATGTTTTCTAACATTTGGTGCTGGAAAACGGCGTTCTGCATTCTCTGTTCTCTTTCTGTGATCAATGAGATGGGTTCTCAAGAGCACAGCCGTCTCTCTATGTCGTTAGCTAGACCTGGTGGCTCTTACAGTGTGTTACACATTCGGTTTCTGCTGTGCCGGAGTTAGACCGCGTCTCCCACATACGAAGGTGGCTTGACAGCGGGTTCTCACTCCACATTTCGATCTTTATCTCCCGGCGGTGTAGTGTATTTCGAAGAAAACCCTATTTTCTGCATTTTGCTCAAAAAAAAGCATCTTTCCGTACCTTGCGAAAGACGTCATTTCACCTCCTTCCACATTAGAGTTACAAAACAGTTTTTGCTGGTGTCCCAATGGAAGATGCTATAGCTACTTCAGTGACAGATGCTCTGTGGCGTCTCCTCAATGGAAAGATGGTCAGCCAGGTGGCGTTGACCCGTTTGGCTCACTGGTCCCTTTCGTGAACACTCTGAGGATGGGCCACTGTCGCCGGCCTGGGTGACATAATCGTGCCTGCTCGCTTGTAGCTCAACTTAATGTAATTCCAGTGGCCTCTTATTTAGACCGAAACCTGCGGTATAGCGTAAGAACGTAAAATACGTGGATTAGCTACTTGCAATCACAAGTAATGATGCACATTGATGGCGGGGATTAATTGTTCTGATATGATTGGTCTTTTTAACTCTCATTTTATATTAATTACGGGGAAAATAGGTCGCGTAAGACGACTATGCTTTGTAATAAGGTTATACGAACATTTCTGCTGTGTATCTTGTTTCGTTGTTGTCACTACCCATCATTCACCTCCATCATGCATGCTGCACAGTACTATTTACTCCTCTGTGCACGACACTAAAAATTTCACATAGTTCCTTAACTAAAGCACAATTTGCCCACTGGCATTGGGAAAACGTATCACTAATTGTAATGACTCTATATTTTCACGATGTAACACAACAGAGATCTCACCCACAGTGGATTTATGTATACTGCGCTCGGAGCCACCAGAGAGACTGTAAACGAAATTGCGAAGAACTTCTTGCCGATTTGTGTGTGGCCAGATTCTTGAACCACAAGGAAGAAAAAGTTATGAAGTGCCGGGTTCTCTGCCTGGCTAAAACTGTACATGGCAGTACATGCCGCTAAAAGCTGTTGCCATGTACTTTGCAGGAGAGGTCGCAATAAGGAAATCCTTCATATTTGGCTGAAAAGCAAGTGGAGATAAGATATCAGTTATCAAGAGTTTCAAGGGCATGCTTTCCTAACTATAGAAACCATGTTAATAAGGACTTACAGGAAAGTACATTGTGTCAACTTACACGTGGACAAAAGCGATATAATAAAATAAACAACTTCAACTTTGAAGAACAAAAACTAAAAAATTCACTGCTGCTTGATTTTTTACGAAGTAGCTAAAGTTTACTCTGCTGCTTCCAGCTCAGTATCTACCTGAATACACTGATAAAAAATTATCTAAAAAAAACCAGAAACCGGTTCACGATGAATATTCCTATTCGTGATGCAGCAAATAGGAGTACAGGGCTATTACAAATGAGTGAAGCGATTTCATGAATTCACTGTAGCTCCATTCACTGACATATGGTCACGACACACTACAGATACGTAGAAAAACTCATAAAGTTTTGTTCGGCTGAAGCCGCACTTCAGGTTTCTGCCGCCAGAGCGCTCGAGAGCGCAGTGGGACAAAATGGCGACAGGAGCCGAGAAAGCGTATGTCGTGCTTGAAATGCACTCACATCAGTTAGTCATAACAGTGCAACGACACTTCAGGACGAAGTTCAACAAAGATCCACCAACTGCTAACTCCATTCGGCGATGGTATGCTTAGTTTAAAGCTTCTGGATGCCTCTGTAAGGGGAAATCAACGGGTCGGCCTGCAGCAAGACCACCTACAATAAATCAGACCTTAAGGCAGATATCGATAGTTGACAATATGGCGGCAATCGTGGGGGAAACAAACCAGCGTGCTTGTGTTTCCATAACGCGTGTGTGTAACATTGTATACGTGACGTTCAAGAGAAGCGAAAGCATTTATTACTAGCTGCTATTTATGCTATATGCTGTGAATGTCGTCAAAAGTGCTACGATAGTATTTATTTTCTAGACTCTGTAGTAAGTTCGCCATAATTTAAAGTGTAAACTGTTCTTGCGATGGGTGGTAGCTGTTGTATACCAGGATGTAAATCCAATTACGGCAAAACATACGATACCTCAACATTTAAGTTTCCCAAGTAAACAGCATTGAGGAACAAATGGATTAAACTAATTCATAGAGATAATTTTGAAGTGAACGATAAAGCTGTGGTATGCACTAAGCATTTTGAACCTAAGATTGTGGTTAGGGAAGACATTTTTCCTGTGGAAAATAGTGAACCAATACGAGTGCCACGAGAAATACCAAAACTAACAAATGATGCAATTCCAACCATCTTTCCTAATCAACATTCGTATCACACAGTACCAGTTCCTAAGCAAAGGAAGAATCCTGAAGATAGTGTTCAACAGCTACTGGAACGTGATGAATGTAGTTTCAGTAAGTGGTGCGAAAATGACATTATACCTGACCTTCAGCATTTTAAAAGCGAAGTGCAGAAAAGGAATGTTTGTCCATTTACAATTTTAGTGAAGGATGACTACGTATCTTTCATTAAATTAAAGGATGATTCAGTCAGTGATGTGCCATTAGTTTCAGTGTGCTTCAAGATATCAAGTTCCTTGGAAGTAAAAGTGTTTCACAAAAATGTGTTTTTGCCTACGGAAACCTTGAAATGGATACTACAGTCTGGCGAGGAAGAGAACTTGGTATGTGACAAGTGGACGAAAATTGATAATCTGGTGAGTAACCTAAATGGTTTCACAGATAACTCTACTGGCACCATTGACAAGATTATAATTTTAGTCAATGTTCTCAAACAAGCACTAAAAGCCGGTAGTGATTTTGACGCTGAAATAGCACCAAAAATAGTTTGTTTTGAAGCAATTACAACTCGCAATAACAGAGCAAAGTGGATATTCTCCTGAGCTTTTGATATGGGCAGCAACCATTTGCTTTTCATTTCCTGGTGCTTACAATCACTTGAGAAAAACAAATGTGTTAACATTACCTCATCATGTCTATTTAAGGCAGTTTCTATGCAAAATGGGTCCAAATAAACCTTGTATTGGTCCATCACAGGTAGCTTTTTTGAGGGAAAAAATAAATTTCTTCAGGGAAGTGACAAGGTAATTTCAGTGATGCTAGATGAAGTTGATGTTAATTCAAAATTATCTTATAAGGCAGGAAAGATACTTGGTGTTGCTGAGAATACTTCATATACTACAACAGCAGGTACAATGCAGGTTTTCATGGCATCATCTTTACATTCTGATTATAAAGAAGTGATAGCTCTCTTTCCAGTAAAAAATGTTAATTCTGATACTCTACTGAAAATGACAATTGATGTATTAAAGTTAATGCATGAGCTTCAGTATGATGTTATATGCCTGGTAACAGATAACCATAGCACTAATCGAAAAATGTATCAGCTTATGTGTGGTGGCACTTTACAGCCGTGTATTACAAATCCAGTCGCTCCATCCAAATTTCTCTTTCTTCTGTTTGACAATGTGCACTTGCTTAAGTGTATCAGAAATAACTGGTTGAATGGAAAAAATGAATCCTTCATAATGCCAAATATTGAGGATACATTTGCTTTCATCAATACCTTTCTACACAGTGATGAAGGGAATGCTACGTGTGAATATACTGTCAGTGAAGCAAAGTTTTCAGATTTGAGGAACCTGTTTCATTCTGAGAAACATAAACTGTTGAAACTTGCCCCAAAGCTAGTGAGAAAGGCAGTATATCCAACTTCTGTTGAGAGACAGAATGTTTCCCTTGCTCTCAGTGTTTTTTATTCTAAAAATGTGGCAGCACTAGAAATTTTGAAAAGTCGGGGGATTGAGACTTCTGATGGCACTATTCAATTTTTGAAATTAATCATTAAATGGTGGACAGTTTCTAATGTACAGCATCCCATGAAAGGCAAATACACATCAGATGATAATTCTAGCCCAATCACTGATTTTGCAGCAAAAGTAAATTACAGCATAAAACACCAAACCTATGAAAATTTAGATAAATTAGAACCTGCTCTAGAGGAACTAGCAAACATTCCCATGATGGATGAAGACTTGAAAGTCTTGGTTTGTATTGCGAGCTACACCAGCAAAACAGTGCTTGAGAAGCTGCAAAAAGGTGGAAAATGTTCGGGCTGTGAAGAAATGTTGCAGACACAGGATGAAATTTTGTTGCAGTGTGAAACCAACGAACTCCTTTCCTATTTTCAACCAACTGAATCGTGAGGGATTGAAGTGTCCTACAATGATTTCCTTGTGTTGTAATATATATAAACTTTTTCAAGTTCTGATTAGCAGCACATATTAACCAGAATTCCTAAAACTTGAAAATCAGAGAGATGCAGTACTTGCCTTAGGAACTGAATTGTGTGAACATGCCGTTAGTAACCTCAGTGATGTGTGCAAATGTGGCTTTCCTTTAAAGACAATAATCAAGAAAAGTATTAAAGTGCTTTCAAATATTTTTATTAATAATTACACAAAACTATTGAATTAAAAGTGTGTTTCAAAGGAAATTGCTCGAACACTAGTCAAACAAAGAAGAGGAACTCATGAAGACATTGCAGCAAAAATAACAAAACGCAAAGTGCCCAAGCTGAGCAGCAAATAAATCCAACAGGTACTCAAAATCAAACACTTCATTTATTATTGCTATGTAGCTTCTATTGTGCAAATTATTATTAGTGTCCAAATATGCCATTTACATGTGTTTTGTAGTAGTTTTTTGGATTTGATTTTGAGTTGCATCTCAAAATTTTACTTCGTCATAATTCTTATTACGTAATTTGTGGCTTTAGTGACAACTTTTTATTTAAGTTTGAAGATAGAAAAATACATAACAATACATTTCTTACGCAATTTAGAATCTACTTTCCATTTATGAAGTTTGTAAATTATTCGTATTAGGTTAGCGCTGAAATACTTGGCCTAAGACGTCCGCCATCTTGGTTTCTGTGTTGTGGTCTGATGTGTTGTAGGTGGTCTTCCCTGCAGTGAGCGAAGAAACGGTTGAACGCGTGCGGGCAAGTTTCACGCGTAGCCCGCGGTAGTCGACGAATAAAGCAAGCAGGGAGCTAAACGTTCCACAGCCGACGGTTTGGAAAATCTTACGGAAACGGCTAAAGCAGAAGCCTTACCGTTTACAATTGCTACAAGCCCTGATACCTGATGACAAAGTCAAACGCTTTAAATTTTCGGCGCGGTTGCAACAGCTCATGGAAGAGGATGCGTTCAGTGCGAAACTTGTTTTCAGTGATGAAGCAACATTTTTTCTTAATGGTGAAGTGAACAGACACAATGTGCGAATCTGGGCGGTAGAGAATCTTCACGCATTCGTGCAGCAAATTCGCAATTCACCAAAAGTTAACGTGTTTTGTGCAATCTCGCGGTTTAAAGTTTACGGCCCCTTTTTCTTCTGCGAAAAAAACGTTACAGGACACGTGTATCTGGACATGCTGGAAAATTGGCTCATGCCACAACTGGAGACCGACAGCGCCGACTTCATCTTTCAACAGGATGGTGCTCCACCGCACTTCCATCATGACGTTCGGCATTTCTTAAACAGGAGATTGGAAAACCGATGGATCGGTCGTGGTGGAGATCATGATCAGCAATTCATATCATGGCCTCCACGCTCTCCCGACTTAACCCCATGCGATTTCTTTCTGTGGCGTTATGTGAAAGATTCAGTGTTTAAACCTCCTCTACCAAGAAACGTGCCAGAACTGCGAGCTCGCATCAACGATGCTTTCGAACTCATTGATGGGGACATGCTGCGCCGAGTGTGGGAGAAACTTGATTATCGGCTTGATGTCTGCCGAATCACTAAAGGGGCACATATCGAACATTTGTGAATGCCTAAAAAAAACTTTTTGAGTTTTTGTATGTGTGTGCAAAGCATTGTGAAAATATCTCAAATAATAAAGTTATTGTAGAGCTGTGAAATCGCTTCAATCATTTGTAATAACCCTGTATTTAATCCCTGAACCTAGATAAGATGGTAATTTATTGTAGTGGTTGCTAATACCTCTTTTTGTTTTCTTGTAGGGATTCCCACAAGCTCGCTTAATGTCAGACGGAAACTATAATTAAATAAACATTTCTTGCGACAAAAACTGTCGTAAATTTGAAGTTCTTACCAGATCGTCACTTAGTTAGCGAAAAACAAAATGGGGAAAACATAAAAACCAAAAGATCGCGACGCAAATATTTGTCGAACTTTCGTAGGTGAATTGAAACGTGTTCTCTAACGCATGACAAGACGAGAAGGAATGCAGATTTTGACGCGACATGAAAAAAGCTGAGCAAACTGAAAACGCCTGTAACACCTTGACTGCCAATACCAATTGATGGAACGCGAAAATTTTGGTAGACTGCAGAATACCATTTCTACTGCTTTTAAACAGGACATCACGAACATTGAAGGGCTCGATCGTTCTGGATTGTTGTAATTAGCATGTAGTTGCTAAAAGGAAGGGCAAGGTTTTCAGGGCCGACAGGCAAAATATACCGTTTGGAATCCAGACGCGTTTCAGCTTTCACACATTAATATTTCCGCAAGAAAAGACGTCTCATTTTATAAATTGAACCTTATGTAGTCTAGTTGCTCTTTGTCTAAATATCCTATATAATTTTTTGAATAGCCCTGAGATGTCCTCGTATTCTACGATCCGTCTCTGGTCGGTATTTCCAGTACTGGCAACGTTTATGAGGGTCACTTGTATTGGAAGTGACTTCACATTGACTCATTCTCACTGCGCTGTGTAAAAAACAGTGTGAAGGCTAAAAGCCAAAGTAACAGAGATACGCATCTTCGGCAAAGAGGAATACCAACATAACATATCTACGTAACTCTGCAAGAGAATTTAAGTTAATGGATTTTTAATGTGGGATTTGTCTAGAACTTAAGACTGTGGCAGTACTGTTCGTATACAAGAGCAGCATTCTAATTGGACGTCACGTGAAGCTACTTCTACCCATCTATCTTCTGATTCTCGGTTCTTCTGTTGGTGTAAACTTATAACGAGAAAATTTCTGCTCAAAACATGTGTAATCAAATCAGCAATTCATTAAGGCTTTACTTTATATTATAAATTTGCTCTTAAAACCTACTCTCGTGACTAGACAAACGATGTGGTTTGACTATCATAGTGAAAGCCAAGACTTCTACGTTCATTTTAGAGCCCTTTCGTCCATCGATTCTGTGCCAGTAATTCACTGGATCGAATGGAGAAGGAAGTGCCGTGCAGCACGCATGTTGGTATTCAGGCCTAGTTCCCGTGCTAACGGTACTGTGCTGGTTTTGCGCTAAACATCACCTCTGTTTCAGCGAGCCTGCAGTAGACAAGATATCGATCGGCACGAGCAGTTTGGGGCTAGCCACCCATGCATGTTGGAGACAAAGTCCTCCACATCAGTTGGGTAAGGGAAAGGGTGGAAGTAGATAATGGTCTTATTGGAAGATCATAAGTGACAAAGGACCTGTGAAAGAAGACTGGTCACGAAAGTATGACGGTACAGGTTAAGTACATAGGGTTAAAAATCAGGACTCTGCTGCGAAGAAACGGTGAGTGCTATGCTGGGCGACCATCCAGGTTCTGCAGGTTAAGGTAACAACCTAAAGTCGTTGTTGTCTTCAGTCCTGAGAATGGTTTGATGCGTCTCTCTATTCGACCGTGTACTGTGCAAGCCTCTTCGTCTCTGAATAACTACTGCAAACTTCGTCCATCTGAATCTACTTACTGAATTCTTTTGGTCTCCCTCTACGGTTTTTACCCGCCACTTCACTCCAATAATAAATTGGTGGTCGGTTGATGTCTCAGAATGTGTCCTATCAACCGTTTCCTTCAGCTAATGTGGATCGCTTGGCTATAGAAGTAATTTCAGGTGGGTGATTAACAATAGAAATGAAAACACTCTAAGTAAGGAGGTAGATATAAATGTGGTAGCAGTAGTATATTTTAATGTGGTAGCAGTAGTATATTTTAACTAGCGGTAATACGTACATACTCTGAGTTTCGATTGAAAATTCATTTACGTTTCCAAGAAACTGAGAGGAATTTTACTAAGAGACTTCATAAGCGTAAATTTTGTATACGATAAAATCTTTCCCACGTGGTAGGAATGCATAATCGGGTAATCAGCAATAGTAAAATATTTTCATCTAAAAAAAGTGTTCAACTTAGACGCAAACTGGTACTGAACTGAGTGAAGCTCACGAAGAATCTGCACCAGCATTACACGTAATGGATAAATTCTTCTCCGAAAAATCAGCCGGGAATGCCTTCTGGCGCAGATGACTAGTAAGAAATGGGTGAAATGTCGCTACGAAACTAAGATATTACTAGACCGGTTTTCCGAGAAAAATTCGTCAGTGCAGTTCACCGAGAAATCGCGTATCCCAACGAACCGTTCATTATTTAATAAATTAACTGTTACGTGTTCGTTCAAACACTGCAGGTTTGCAACGTTTCAGAAGATCAGTTTGTAAAGTGCATGGGATCGTGACGGATGACAATAGCATTAAGCGTATTGACATATTTGGGATTGGAGGCGTCGTGTAAGAACGGGTAATACCCTGACCCAAGTTCTACTTAGGTAGAAACACAGTGCCCGATACTACGTTTGTTGACTCAAGACACACAGTCGAACGACGTTTAAAAAAATGATTTTAGAAGTTGAAGCGTAAGTTCAAAGGTCTCGTGCTGTCGTCAGGCGGTGGTAGACAAAATGTGGATTCACCACCACCACCACGACAGAGACAAAATCGCAGTCAAAACAGTGGTTAGGCTTAGATAAAAGTACAGCACGTAAGTGAAATCCTTTTTGGCGGAACGAAGCGTGATGCCGCCCATTTTCGGGACTAGTCAGGTATCGCCATAAAATGGCCATACGTGAAAGCGATAGTTTCCCGGCTTCCGGGTAACGAGAACTGCCTTTGTTACATAAATTTCGGCGAAAGCAGCATTTCCCAACCTGGAGGTAATTACCACCTTGTGGCGTGAAAACTAAATGATTTCGATGAAGATTTAGTGACCCATCTAAATTATTATTTTCTAAATAATCGCTGCTACTACTACTACTACTACTGCGTGATCAGGTCCAGTCGACCGCACGCATCTACAAGTTTCCTCCTCCACTGTATTCTGTCCATTGCTGCTATCCGCCATCCGTTCACATCTAAATAATCGCTATTACGATAAAATCTAATATATAACAGATTATCATCAGCCATTTGACATTCACTGATGGAAAAAAGCCCTCTCTAGACATTTCCATGCATTGCGATCTTCAGTGATACGAATCCCTTTTCTTCCTGCATATCATCTAGCCTCACACCTTCCATTAGCATGTCTTCTCAATCTTTTGTTAATTCTTGGAACCTAGAAAAGAACTCCCTTTAGTCAGCTACCGCCCAGCTTCCTGGCTACTGTCGAACCCAAATACACGCTTTTTTTATCCCTATAATAGTTAAGCCTTACATTCTAGTCTGTTCCGTAATTCATATATTTGTATTACTGCCTCTCCCAGTGATTTGCTGCTCTCCATTGACGAACGCACCACCCTCAAATACTGAATGGTCTTCGTGTTAAGACCTCGTCTCGCTGTCGTGAGTAAAGAACTGATCATCAAGCTGTTTGTTAGCGTTCGGTTTCATACACATTAAGAACTTCGTTTTGAAAACTTATTTAGGGTACTAACAGCAGTCTAGGCCATTATTACTCTCATATTTATTTCCTTTCCTCTTTGTCAAATAGTAGTGGTCATCACTCGTCATCGGTGATAAATTCTAATAGAAAGTGGATAAATTCTAATAGAAAGTGTAGAGTCCTGTACCGCAAAGAAGCAAGGGAGAGAATATTGGTATGGATGGCCCGTATCCTCTTTCTACAACACAAATGCACACGCGGATTAATACGGTTCTTTATTTACGTGACCAGGAAGTTTCACTTAACTTGAATAGAGTCCATGTTTTGCGGTACAAGCTCATCAGTAATAGTCCTTTTGCAGACTGATGTAAAGTATTAGTTATAGTTACTAATCTGGTCGCTATGTACTGTCGTAACCTGTGATGAACTAAACCTGCTCTGTGAGTAAACTGGCAGACGCCAAACTGGATGAGTGAGTGTGTCCCTTCGGTCAGCGGCGGCGGCGGCCTAATTACATTCTGTCGAGAGGTCATTGGCGGTAAGTTGCATGTGGGCGTGTCTCTGGCCTCTCTCGTGATAGGCGCGCTTGATCCAGAACCTACTAATCGATCTTCGCGCTTCATCTTTGCCGATCGGTGTGCTGGCGACAGCTTATGCAAGAACAGAAAGCCTTCTTTCGGGTTTGAAAAATTGAAAAGAATGCCAAGAACAATTACTGTGAATGAAGGAATATTTTCAGATAGAAAAACTTTAGCACAAGTAAAATTTTTGCGAACTCTAGAAGCCAACACACTCTAAATCTATTTTCGTGAAAGTTAATTGGCATTGTTATAGCGAAAGGTTTGTGGTTGTAACTGTTAGATTAGAACAACTCTGTAAGAAAGCAGATCCCGTGTACAATAATTTATTAGTATGAAAATAAACATTAGAGCATGGAAGCAACTCAAACAAAAGTGGAGAGCTGAATGAAGTTGGAGCTTGACTTAACATATAGAAAAAGGACTGTTACAAATAAACAAAAGTAGACATCCCGTTGAAACATTTTTTGGTGTAGTGAAAAAACATAGGAAACGATTTAGTCCGTGTTGTTTGAACATCATCTAAGTATTAAGTGATTTGTCACTTTAAAAATAGGAGTGTTGAATTTACATTTTAATGTTTAATTACGTCCCGAACTTTATTCAGGTTATTGGATAACATATGATCTCGTTCAGGGGTAACAGTCTTAAAAAGGTTGGGAACCACTGGCCTGAAGTAGGGTGGTCTGCCCCGAACTGGTAGTTTCCCAAGGCGAGTGTTCCCACAGGATAGCTCACATTTCCTCATACACCATGGGAAACAAACTCCGAAATTATCGACAGGCAACTGATTGTCAGTTACAGCGCCTACTTGCTGCTGTACAGGCTGATTGGTGCAAAGCCCTAAAGTTCAAATAATGTGGTGGTACATCTGGGGCGGTCGAAGTAGGGATGGCGGTTATCGCTGAAATAACCGGTTTTCAATTATATCGCTTTCTTTTTTGTGTTAAAACTGCTCAAAATAACCGGTTGCTGAAATAACATATTTTCGGTTTTTAATTTCTATTATTTTCTGTAATAAGCCTATAAATCAAACAAAAATTGACTGTCGGTTTCGAGGTACATAGAATCAAAATATTAAATTAAATAGGCAAATACAAAAACGCAGTCTGTCCACAGTTCGCTGCTTTCCTCGAAAAGTGACAAGTGGTTGAGTACTACGAAAAATCACCAGTACTCTTCTATTTAATTTTTTGAAATTATGCGCAAGAATTATATTGTGATCGACGATCATACCAATATTAGACTGTTAAGATTAGTCGGTGCTAAAAAGCGAAAACTGAGCTTGTAAAACTGTGTTTTTCGTCTTAATTTGTTAGTTTTCAAGAGCTACAAGCAGATAAACGCATATTATGTAGATACAAACAGCAGAAGAGATTTCTATTGTATACTAGGAATGAATAGTTTTTAAATTTTAAAAAAACTATTACTGTTATCATGATTTCCTTTTATTATTTCATAGATATGACAGAAATCTTTTCTTTTAAAGCAAGTAAAGCATTGTACTTCATTGTTACGTCACTTCGTAAAAATATTTCGAGACTGGGGTTGGTACCATTCTCCAGTACAACGGCTGTCCGACAAGGATAGCGAGAAACTACCGTATAAACCAAGTGGGGGCTGCTCTTGCACACTGCACGTACACAAGTATCTTCATCCACGACACACGGCAACAGGTGTCCGTCTCAGTAATTCAGTACCAATGCTCGTATCATGTGTTTCTGTCGGTTGTGCTACTGAGATAGCACTGACGCTTTTCCCATTCTCTATACTAATGGAATATTTCAAACCAATGCAAATTTTACGAATAAGAATTACTCCATTTTTAAAAAAATCTTGTTTTTAAAAAAAAAGAAAAATCGTAGCACTGTTGCTATGGCTAATCGACATGTCGTTTTTTCTCGGTTATTAGAAAAAATAAGATAAGCTCTTTATAATCGAGACCAAGCATATGCCGAAAAATACCGGTTGTTCAGAACTGAAATACCGGTGTCTGTTTTTCCCGTCTCTAGGGAGAAGTCGGGGAGTCGGGCACCAGTCCTGGTGGGGCGCAGCAGTAATTATGAGCCCCCTGGGGCGGAGGTGTTGTAGTGGTGGGTGTTCGGGAAATGTTTACTCAGGGACCAGTAAAGGTTTACCCTCAGTGTGGAGAGTTTAGAAAGTGTTCGGAAGTGCGTTCCCGTGTGCTTCGTGGGAACCGGTTTAGGTCAGCTCTCTATTTTCAAGGCGGGTATTGCTGTTTCGCGCGTACGCGGACTGTTCAGGGAGAGGTCGCCTAGCAGAGTGTGGAGCATCCAGCTAGCTGAAGGCGTTATCTAACGAACGATGCTGACTTTGTGGCGGTTATTAGATGATGATAAATTGCCCTTTACTCCAGTGGAAATGACTTTAAACTGCGATCCTGTGTTGTACACAGAGAAGATAGTAGGAACAGTTCGGTGACGGTATAGTGAATGATGACAGCGTTTGTTGTCAAATCCAGTGCTGGTATCTGGGACCTTCCATAAATTAGACGGACTGCTACAGGACATTGATGAGTGGTGCAGAAGAAGTGACTGTTTTAACCCTATTTCAGGGGTCAAAGTGGGGCTCGCGGATCTTAGTAGTTATGTAGCAGGTAATAGAAATTATCTAGATCCGTCAATAAGCGATTCGGAGGATGTCTACGTAGCAGCACGTCCCGCGATTTGTCTAGCGCACAGCACAGCACGAAGTCTTCGTTGACTCTCGACGCGGCTCCGGGTGTTACTTCATCAGGCGCTACAGGAGTACCGAGACGTCGGACAAGGAGGAAAGTTTCCAAGTATATTGGATCGTTAAGATTGTGGGTTAAACCAGAAGTAACTATGGTTACTCTTCGGAAAGTCACTGTTGCAACAAGACATTGGGCCTGCTCAGGCATCACTAGAGGGTTTCGATAAAACTATGGAAACACCGCGAGAAAAGCATGCGTGGACACAAATGAAGTTGCTAACCAAACCTACAGGTTGTGCTGTTGTATTTGACCACGAAGGGCACCTACGCAATGCCCGTAATATGTTGCAAGTGTCAATCGTGGTCAGACTAATGTTTAGCGTAGATGTGAATGCCTTGTGCTGGAGCCAAGAGCATTCGCACGTGGGCAAGTTGTTGTGCTCGTATGGTGGATGCTTCCGTAACAAAAGCAGCCGAAGTATTGGGTGTTTCAAGGGTTACCGTATCGAACAATCATACCGCTCAGAGGGAAAGCGGAAAGACATAATTCGCTAAGTTACAACGCGGATGAAAATGTGGATTGAGTGATCTTGACGGACGGTCATTGAAGAGAATTAGGACGAAAAATAAAGAGTACGGCAGTTACAAAAGTCACTGCAGAACTGAATGTTGCACACGCGAACCATGTTAGCACCAAAACAACACGAAGGGAGCTCCATAAGCAGGAAATTACGTGGGGTGCTGGAATTCCAAAACCCCTCATCTGTGATGCAAATGCGCGCAACAGGAAAACGTGCCGAAGCTATTGTATAAAACCTGAACTAAGGAGCTGTGGAAGAATGTCATTTGGTCGGGCGAGTCCTTGTTTCACAGTATTTCAAACTTCTGGCCGAGTTTACGTCCCATGAGTGAAACATGGCGGCGGGTTCGGTGATTATTTGGGCAGCCATATCGTGGTATCCCGTGGGCGCCATAATGAAATTGCTTAGTTGTTTTCATTTAGTAATAAAGTAGCATAAAATGCTACTATTCACAGTGAATGAAAATTTAGTACAAAAATGCGGAAGTCAAGTATAAAACCAAATAACTTTTATATTTCTAGAGATTAAACAGTGAGATATGTTTCATTTAACAGTAACCCGCTTCTCATTTCTGTATCAAATTTTGTCCTACGATCAGTAATTAATTTAACAAAAAAGATTTTATACATTTATCATTCAGTATTTGTTACGTAACATTTCAGTTTGATAATAAGTATGGAACTTAAATAATAGTAAAAGCAATAGCAATCAGTGTGATTCGAACCGGCGACGTTAAGATTGACAAGACTTTTCACTCTACACACTAAGTTGCCAGTGATTACGTCAATCATAGACAGATATTATTTTGTATTTAGGGCGCTGATGACCCCGATGTTGAGCGCCCATAAGCCACAACACACACATTATTGTGTGTTTGACGGAGCTTGGAAATCTAATCTTCAAAGACAATTTTTGAAGGTTTTCTTGAACTGTCGTAGTGCTTTAGGAAATTGATGTCTGCGCACTTACCTCGAAATCTGCAAAGTCTTCTTGTAAGAAAAACTTGGTTGTCCAGTAGCGACTGAACAGCGCTCGAGCGTGGCTGTAACAAACTGACGGACGTGGATCAGCACAGGCAAGGCATGGGTGGGCAAGTTTTTTGCGATATGACTAGTCTTAGATGAATAATTAAATATGAA
Source organism: Schistocerca nitens (assembly GCF_023898315.1). Taxonomy (NCBI): domain Eukaryota; kingdom Metazoa; phylum Arthropoda; class Insecta; order Orthoptera; family Acrididae; genus Schistocerca; species Schistocerca nitens. The sequence goes on from NC_064621.1 coordinate 365,000,813, forward strand.
TTTCGCATTAGAATGATAAAATTCCACTTGGAAAAAAAACATTGTGTTTGTAGCGAAGCGTAACATGAAACGCAGTATTTTTGTTTTGGCTGATTCCATTTACACTGATGAACCAAAACATTATGACTACGCTGATGACCTCGCCGTTGAGCGCCGCGCGCTCACACACACACACACACACACACACACACACACACACACACACACACACACCGCTATGACCACCTACTTATAAGCGTTTTGTTCCACCTCCAGAACGCAATTCAGCATTGATTATGCATGGCTTGGATTCAATATGTACTTCATAGGTTTTCAGAGATTTGTGGCACCAGATACCTTTGCGCAGGCTACACATTTCAGGTAATATACGGGCGATTGGTTTGTGGGTTAGGAGCTGGCGCCCGATAGCGCCCCAGCTGGATTCCATCGGATTCAGATAAGCTGAATTTGGTGGCCAAGACATCAAAGTGAGTTCACTGCAATGTTCTTCTGACCATCGCAGCAAGATTCTGATCTTGTGACAGGGATAGTTAACCTGCTGGAAGATACCATCGCTGTTGGGGGAAGACATCAAGCATAAGTGGTTACAGGTGGTCACTAATAATATTCACGTAGGCCTCAGCTATCATCTTGCCTTCGATTAATACCCTAGAACCCATGGAAACACAGAGGTAAATGCCGCCGCCCCCCCCCCCCCCCCCCACCGCCATAACGTAATACTGCGCTCTCTCTCTCTCTCTCTCTCTCTCTCTCTCTCTCTCTCTCTCTCTCTCTCTATATATATATATATATATATATATATATATAATCAGACCTGCGTCCGTGGAGCACTGCATGTTTCGAGCAGCCGTTCGCCTGGATGACGCAACGACCATGGATCTGATTTAACAATAAGTGGGATTCATCCGACTAGGCGACACGATTCCATTGATCCACGGTCCAATCTGGATGATCTCGTGCCCACTTTAATGATAACTGATAATGATTCTGGGTCAACATTGGAACACGTGAGGGTCGTCTGCTGCGGAACACCCGTGTTCAACACCGTGTGCTGTCCAATGTGCAAAACACTTGTGCATTACTCTGTCGTCAGATCTGCCACAGATCGCCGCCTATCTTGCTTTAGAGAGCGGGCAGGCCTCCGATCTTCATGTTCTGTGATAAGGTATGGACGCCAAACTTCTTGACGCCTACTCATGGATTCAGCATTCTTCAACTACTTTCCGTAGGTTCTCCCGAGAGTAGCACTCGAACAGTCGACTAGCTTCGTCCCAGCCGCTGGGCCACAAAAATCTGGCTTTTGTCACGGCCACTTACATCGGCAGAATTTCCGCATTTGCCCCACTTACAGTCGCTAGAATGATTCCCCTTCGTCTGTGCCCCGCTCATATACTTCTCAAACCGCGTCACGTGTCCTCAGCGTCACCAAGGAGCATACAACTTTGCGATGGGAGTAGTCATAATGTTTGGCTCATCTGTGTGCACGTAGTAAAAACAATATTGGAAATATCTACCGAAATGTCAGAGAAAATGCGTTTGACGACTCTCAGGAGACACATGCGGTGTGTAGCAATGCGGCTTATTCATGTCTTCATGTTGAAGACATGCGGGTTGCAGGTAGGTCTCGGTGGAATTGGAAAACACGGCACGGAACGGATTTCCTGTTATCTTACAAATGTGCAGGAAAGCAATTGTTAAATCTTCGATTTTATAATTGCCGCGGCGTTTGTATATACAGTCTTAGGAAAATGACTGTAATTTACGAGGAGTGTGACAAAAGTATTGAGACCGATAGCTTTGCAAGCTATATGGCAACACTGTGTTGATCTGCTTGTGTAGACCAGCGGGTTCATCCCTTCCAGAAGCTCAGTTCGAGTTTCAGCGCCTACAGCTATCACATGATTTTTGAGAGCGCCATCAGTGAAGTTGTGTTTTTGAGCAGTGTGGTACGAAAATGGAACAGCGGAATTTAGAGCAAAGTTATACCACCAAATTTTGTGTTAAACTTTGGGAACCCGTGAGTGTGACCTTTGAAAAGTTGAAACAGGCCTACGGGGAACATTCTTATGGAGAAAACAATGTTTTCGATGGCACAACTTATTTTTGGAAGGTCCGAAAACATCTTGGAGATGAACCTTAAAAAACCGACGAAACCGTTGAAGGTGTTCATGCTCTTTCGAGATCAGACGGACGTGTTAACAATTAGAATGGCGGGTGACCCGTTAACCGTAAACATTTGCACCGTGCACCAAATTTTGTCCTAAATTTTGCACATGCGAAAGGTTTGTGCCCAAATAATGCCGAAAAACCTGACAGCTGAGCAGAAGGACAATTGAAGAAACTTGCACTTTAATCTTATTGAGAGGATTGCCAATGACGACGAGTGGTTCAGGTGATGAATCTTGGACCTGAGACAAAACGGCAAAGTGAGGAGTGGTACACCGAGACATCTCCTCAAGCGAAAAAACCTCGAATGAGCAAACCAAAGATCAAAATAATGATTTGATTTTTCGACAGTAAGGGGTATCGTACAAAAGAATTTATTTCCGGAACAAATTGTCAACCAAGTGTTTTACAAAGATGTTCTTGAAAGTCTGATGAAAAGGGTTAACAGAGTCAGACCGGACATTGCAGATAAGTGGATGATGCATCGTGACAACCCTCAATGTGACACGGCCACTTCCATCAAGCAATTTTTTACTTTAAAAGGCGTACTACATCTACATCCATACTCCGCAAGCCACCTGACGGTGTGTGGCGGAGGGTACCTTGAGTACCTCTATCGGTTCTCCCTTCTATTCCAGTCTCGTATTGTTTGTGGAAAGAAAGATTTTCGGTATGCCTCTGTGTGGGCTCTAATCTCTCTAATTTTATCCTCATGGACTCTTCGCGAGATGTACGTAGGAGGGAGCAATATACTGCTTGACTCCTCCGTGAAGGTATGTTCTCGAAACTTCAGCAAAAGCCCGTACCGAGCTACTGAGCGTCTCTCCTGCAGAGTCTTCCACTGGAGTTTATCTAACATCTCCGTAACGCTTTCACGATTACTAAATGATCCTGTAACGAAGCGCGCTGCTCTCCGTTGGATCTTCTCTATCTCTTCTATCAACCCTATCTGGTACGGATCCCACACCGCTGAGCAGCATTCAAGCAGTGGGCGAACAAGCGTACTGTAACTTACTTCCTTTGTTTTCGGATTGCATTTCCTTAGGATCCTTCCAATGAATCTGTCTGGCACCTGCTTTACCGACGATCAACTTCATATGATCATTCCATTTTAAATCACTCCTAATCCGTACTCCCAGATAATTTATGGAATTAACTGCTTCCAGTTGCTGACCTGCTATATTGTAGCTAAATGATAAGGGACCTTTCTTTCTTTGTTTTCGCAGCACATTACACTTGTCTACATTGAGTATCAATTGCCATTCCCTGCACCATGCGTCGATTCGCTGCAGATCCTCCTGCACTTCAGTACAATTTTCCATTGTTACAACCTCTCGTTATACCACAGCATCATCCGCAAAAAGCCTCAGTGAACTTCCGATGTCATCCACAAGGTCATTTATGTATATTGTTCCACAGCCACTCTGCGCTGCTACCAAGACTGGGAACAAAGCGTATACCGGTGTGCAGTTGCCGAAGGTATCTACTTTGAAGGGGAGAATATTATTTAAAAAAAAATTAAAACTTTAGTAGTTAGGTCGGTCTCATTACTTTTCTCAAACACCTCGTACCCAGTCAGGTCCGTCACAAAATGTAGCGCAATTACTCATAGAAAGAAAACGCGGCTGCACGTTGCCGGGCGACGCCTTTGTGCTAGCGGCTTCTGTGTGGAGGGTGCGGGCCAGCAGTTTCTGCTACCACCCCCTGTGCGGACGCTCCAGACATCAACTGCAGGTGGCGGCCGTCACTTGCACTGCACGGGGTACAGTGGCAAGATGTATGGCGCCCTCAACGAGACCTGACAGCGAGGGAGCGAGTACACACACACACACACACACACACACACACACACACACACACACACACAGGGTGGGGGGTGGAGGGGACTGTCAAGCTTATAGTTCATAGCTGGAGAATGCACTAGGCGCAGTTTGTGTAGTTGTATACGCCCGCTAGTGTCGGAACAGTATCACGACGTTCTTGTTCTATATGGAAGGTTCAGCCTTATAAGGGAACTCTATGCACTGCCCTCGTTAAGATATTCTTCACATCCCCACCGTTTGGAGGTCAGTGCCCCGAGATCCTTTTCGTTGCAGCTGCATAATGCAATTAAAAAGATTCGAAGATTAAAAGATTTCCGAGCGCTTTCTAAGTAGAAAACATCTCTAGGTTTATAACAGGGGCGGGCAAACGTTGCACGCGGCTCATGAGCACACAGCGCTGCACGTGTGCTGCTCGCGTGCAGGCGTCGACCGGGGCTGTGGCGACAGCCGGCAGGTTGCCGCAGTGTAGTTCCAGGCTAACCTGCGGACGTTGAAGCGAAGCGACCACTACGTAGTGAATTTCAGTAACCGGAAAATGCAGAGTGAATCAAGGAAACGGAGAATTGGAGATTTGCTATCTTTTAAAAAGGAATGGGAGAATCATTTTTTCTCTGTGCAAAAACGTGTAAATTGGAAATGTATAATATGTGACAGTATTCTCGCTGGTCAGCGGAAGTTTAATATTGAACGCCATTATAATAAATTTCAGTATATTGCCGTTCTTAGTGCAATAAAAGAGGAATTTCTCAAGCGATTTGGGGATATATCTTACTTATCCCAAGGTTTTGAATAGTTCTCGAGACAATGTGCTGTTTCTGTAGGTGATATTCATCCCAGTTTGCAAATGGAATTAATAGGTCTACGCCGTAATTCTCGTCTGAGAGACAGGTTCCTTTTGGCAAGACGTGCGACAGATTTTTATCACGACTTTCCACAGCAAGTTTCCTCGTCTCCATCGTGAAGCCGCGAAGATAATGTCAGTGTTTGGCTCGACATACGTTTGTGAGAGTTTTTTTCTGTTACGAAAATTAATAAGTCTCGGTTAAGAGCAAACATCAGTAATGAAAATTAGCGTAACTGTTTGCGTTTGTCTGTACGTAGAAATTTTGTTCCAGACATTAAACGTATTGTAAACTCCACCTGTGATAATTAAATAAAACGTATCGTAGGTAATAGATACTCTTTCAAACGATGATTACTTTCAAGCACTCCTACTACCCTTATTCCTTCATTCAATAAAGCAGTCCAGGAAACAAAACGCATTACAGAGGAAGAAGCGGAGAGACGGTATGGTGGGGAGGGGAGAGAAGCGGGTGGCCAGCTTGCCCCTGTGTGCTCGCAGAACACCTGTTAACTGCACATGTGCATGTACACCGCACACGTGCAGAATTCCTGCCCGCCCCTGGTTTATAACATAATCGTAGTAGTTAAGAGCGCAGCCTAAATTGTTGCAATTGTGAAGTGGCATGTTCGTATCTTACTAGCAGCAACTTTACTTTTTTATATTGGTTTTGTCCCGAAATTCATACTGCTTCTACATAATTTTAATAAACACAACAGATAGACATAACAGAGACGTTAGTCGTCAGTTATATATTCTCCTTCACTATATACAATTGTCTGCCAACGCTGGGGTAAATTCATGATTTCGCGACTGGTTTTGAGGCGAAAAACTCGTAAGCCATATTAAGAGCGCATTTCATCCGCAAAGGAAGTTTGCTGAAGGTTTTTCGATAGACAGCGGAAAAGGTGAAGGAAGATCTGAGGGCGTAATGTCAGGTGAATAATGTGGGTGCGGAATGACTTCCCAACTCCTGTACAGTGATTTTTGTCAGTCAGGCAGAAAGCGGACTGGCGTTATCGTGTAGTAGCATCACTTCACGCAGTCCTCCTGGTCGCTGTTCTTGGATTGCGTCTGCAAGACGTCTCAGTTATTGACAATAAAGCTTAACAGTGATGGTTACATCCCGGGAAGGCAACTCGTAGTACACCACATCGTTGGTGTTCCACCAGATGCGTAACACAGTCTTCGGGGGATCGCACAATTGTTTTTAGGGGGAGTTGCTACTTTATTTGGGTTCAGCCATTTCTTTCTTTTCCTTGTTTTAGCGTAAAGACACCGCTTCTCGTCGCCAGTAACGGTACAGAATAGTAATGGTTGGTGGTGTTCACGAGCCAGTTAATAACGAGCAAGCTGGATGCACATATGGCCACTTTCTTTGAGATTTTGGACTAGAGCATGCGATAGCCATACATTCGATTTTTGAACCTTCCCCATTGCATGAAAATGTCGCACGATGGTGGAATGATCGGTTCATCACATTTGCCAGTTATCGAGTGCACTGACGTGGATCATTGCGTATAAAGACGATCATCATCCCCCTCGAAACGAGAAAACTATTTTCTTGTCTTGCTCTGTGGAGTGGCAATAATGCCACTCACTGCGCAAATGTTTCTGGGTGCCTCCCGTCTATTTAACTCAAAACAGAAGAATACGTTGGAAATGTTCCCATTTCTCCACTTGGCACTTCATTTTGTAGCGTCGACGGCTCCAGTCACTATCTCCAAATGACAATATGTAAATTTAAATAGCAACAGTGAACTACAAATGCAACAGTGAACTACAAATGGCTCTAAGCACTATGGGACTTATCATCTGAAGTCATCAGTCCCCTAGACTTAGAACTACTTAAACCTAACTAAACTAAGGACATCACATACATCCATGCCCGAGGCAGGATCCTAACCTGCGACCGTAACAGCAGCGCGGTACCGGACTGAAGCGCCTAGAACCGCTGGGGTCACAATGAACTATAAATAAAAAATGACAATCGATAAATAAACACATAGCAACTGGAATACCAAGAAATGGAAAATTTACGTAGCAAATAGTGAACGATAATTTGTTATAATAAAATTTATCACCGTCGTGCCTATCTGCTTGAACACGCTCGTCTCCAAAGCTACTTGACGAATTTTCGTGGGGTTTTCACAGGTAACTTGAGCGTGGCTTGGGGCAGCGTGTAGGCGTTATTACATCAAAATCGGAATACGAAAAAAAAGATATCGCTTTAATCTTTTATGTAAAATCGTCTGCTCAGCTTGGTACTTTAGATATTTAATCATCATGGCTCAGTACACTAAAGAACTAGTAGATCGTGCTGTTAGTTTTTTATATACAAAACTCAGTGACAGATGCATTTTCCGATGTTAACGTCAGTGGCAGAATTAATCGCCGCAGTCTTATCTGTATGCGTACAACGTAACAGCGAATGTACTTGGCTAGGATATACGGATTTACTGATTTCGTTTTATTTATTAAAAACTTAACGACATTGCTGTGCTTCTTCCAGAGGTTTTCTTCATATTATTTGCTAGGAAAAACGAATTTGCTCAGTTTGCTATCTGATTTGGGTGCCTACTCATTAAATTTTGATTTCGTGTGGTTTACGAAAAAAATGCCTAGAAAAGTCTCGATTTTTTGAAAAATTGGGAAAGTAAAGAACCTTATTTTCTACAGAAATTTTTATTTGATATAATTAAACGAAACTGTATTTTACATATAATTTGAAACCAAGCTACTTTTCTGCTTAATCACGGTTCAAATTGAGGAGCTTGTCAAATTGTTTTACCGGCTTTTCTATGCTTCTGCATACTCAGTTGCCACCACGTTATTGATCCACTGAGTAACGGCTTCTTTAAGTTCATCGTCACTTCTTTCAATTTCATGAATTAGTGATAATCACCTGGAGCGGACTGTATGACGGACGTTGAAACATTTCCCACTGAAACCGCTCCTGTTTCATTACCGCTGCATGCGGGCGAGCATTATCGTGAAGGAGGATCCCTCCACTGCTCAGCATTAAACGCCACTACCTTTTAATGGCGCGGCGAAGTCGTTGAGGCGTCTGACAAGAGTCCGCTGCTGTCCATTAATAGTGAACCTCTTATCTTCTTGGATTTTTGTTTCAATCTTTGCTTCGAGTCCGTCAGTCACTACTGATGGCTGCCCGGAGCGATCTCCGCCGTGCACATTCTTCTGTCCGCCATAGAACGTGATATACCACTTGTGAACTGACGCTTCGTTTATCACATTACCGTAAACCTTATTTATCTGTCCATTACTTTCGATAGGTCGGACTTCCCGGCCGTTTAAAAAGCGGATATAACTGCGCACCTCACACTTGGCGGGATCGTCAATTTTGTTACACATTTTAAGGTCTCACAGATAAGCAGTATTGGATAGTAGCTGCCGCCAAACAGAAGCGGATGATTACTAGTGCCAGTGGTCGATCGGCCGTGGTGGTGAGCGGACTCGGTCACGTGTCAAAACTTCATTTCTTTCTGAATGTTGTTATTACCGAAGGGACTAGCAAGTTTCAGCGTGGAACGAATACGGGAATGATCAGCATAATATCTTCGTACTTGCTATTGCAGGCTATTCCTTATCACACTTCGGCGCTTTCGCTTCCACTCCGAATGTACTTGAGTTCACCTCATTCATGAGATCATTCATTCGAGCCACGAGTTTCTCACAACCCCTCTCCCAAAAAACTACCAAGGTCCATAGTAACGAACGAGTCTGATGCGTGTGCCATCTCTAATTGTAAGTATGAGTATGTAAACTGAACGCGTAGAGTTATCATACACGGATGAAACGGACGTGAAAAAGTATGCGCGCACTGTGTGCAGATATTGATAGGATCGTGGCCATCCAAAACATAATCGTGGGTAAAAGTGTGAAATATTTTATGGTGGTTCTCTCGTTTCGAATGGCCTAGTAAAGTAGCATAACGGTATGACACCTGGCTCATAGTTGTAAGACGGCATAAGTTTTCCGTGATTTCTCCCAAAATAGCTTAAGGTGAATACCGAAATGAATTTTTCGTGCTCAGTCTCTAATGACCTCGACGTCGACTAGACATTAGGGTCTTCGTTCATTTTTTTCGCTTCCAATAAACCGGTAGGCACTGTAGACTGTTCACTGCATGCTGTTTGGTACAAGTATTCATTTTTGTGTAGTAGTAGTTATTTATAGGTCATGTAATGGTACCACGTAGGTCACTTACTAGCAATTATCTTCCTCATAGTCTGCAGGTATCAATGTCGCGAACATTTGTGTTTCGTATGGCTCAGATCGCTCTCGAAATAACATTGAATGCAATCTGCATGATATTTTGACGACATTAATATAAGCAGGCACATTGCTAGCATCCATTAGATGCTATTTCAATTGTCTTATTTATGTCATACGGACGGATGTACTCAGACGCGGATGATCCAAAGGGGTGGCCATGCGTAGTGTGGCCTCCACCCCCATATATATATCTCCCCCACCCTTCCAAAGAAAAAGCACTGTACTAATCACAGAGTAAACAACTTATTATGATTACATTGAAATTTTTATATGTTTTGTTTTGTTATTAAAACCCTAGGCATCTGTCACCTTAAATGTGGAGGTGACGTCTAAAAAAATAACTTTTTGCATCTGTTACGTAAAGGGAGGGGGCGGGGGAGACAGTGAAGAACTATGTCACCCGAGATCCGAACCCTGGAGCCGCACCTGGGTTTACCAACAATTTGGAGTAGCCCTGTTTGTCTTTGGGGCAATCCACAGCCGAGCCCCTACGGGTAGGTACCAGCGGGAAGATGCAGGTGCGGTGCTGTTACGCAAAGCGTGACACAGCGAGAGGACGACTACTTACCGGTCTATTTTAGGGCATTCGGTCACACCAGTCGTGCTGTGCTGCACCACACTAATGCTGCAACTACGCGAGTTGTTTATCGCAGCTAATGTTAATTTATAGTGAAGCTAAAAAAATCTCGTTTAACCAGGTTGCTCTAGCACGTAACCTGTGCGCCTCAGAAGGAACACAAAGTCCACAAACCTGCAGTGCAAACTTTCCGCCAATTTCCACATGTGCATGTTACGCCACAACGTGTCGTAAACGAGACAGCGTGCGATGCAGCTGGTTTAGTGCTTTGCCAAAAAGCGAAATGGTACTCATTTGTATCGGAATTACCGCTCAACGCCGTTACTGTGGAAACAAACAGCAAACCGTGAGTATTTACTGCGTTCACTTGCAAACTGCTTAAATGTATAGGAGAGACGAGCGAAAATTCATCACAACGTTACTGAACGAAGCTGTACGTGGTAGACATTGAACGCATATTATGAGGTATTATGAGGTAGTGTGTGTGTGTGTGTGTGTGTGTGTGTGTGTGTGTGTGTGTGTGTGTGTGTGTTTTAGAGAGAGAGAGAGAGAGAGAGAGAGAGAGAGAGAGAAAAGGGGTGGGATGATTACATTCTTATTGTGAGGGACTCAAACTTCGAAATTGACGTTTGTTTCGTTATGAGCACAAGCAAAAATTTCCGGATAGGTACATCTTACGCGAACTTCCATGAGCGCCAACGTTCCCTCTAAGAGTAGGTTTGTCCAATGAATACCGCATTTTGTTAACTATTAGCGGTTGAAAAATCCAAAAATCATAGATGTTAACTGTGCGTGCTAGGGGAGTGAGTTTGGAGGATTTGATGATTGTGGCGATGGGCGATGCAATGTGAATTCCTTAGTTGTGAAATGCACGTCTTCTACCCCAGAAAGTCTTTCTTTTTCTTCGTCACGTGAAATTCAGTCGTTCTTTGTCAGAGATAGCCAGACAATGAACAATACGTTGGTGACTAAACGCTGTTTTCGAATGGCCTGTCGTGACTTAAAAACAACTGTCTTCACCGCACGTAACGAAGAAAGAATGGGCTGCGGCAAAGTGTTCTCGGAAACTTTTGATTTTCATAAAAAAAATATGGCCGTGGCAGTTGTTGGTGCCTCTTAACTATGGACATTAACACTAGCCTCAAAAATTTCAGATTTTTGGTATCGTTCAAGTTTTCTTTTATCTGTTCATTTGCAGTGTTTAACAGTACTGTAGTTGCTGTTACTAACACATTTTGCAGAACTTTGTTTAACAAAGTTTGAACGCTTACATGGCTTCTGCATTAAACTGATACGTGGGCTCGTTGATTTGGGCGTGTGTGTAAATAATGCAGTGAACGTGTCTCCTCGATTCGTTTACATTCCCAGCTTTAATTATTATCAGTGGTCGTGTACTATTTTAGCGCATTATAATTCTGCTTTTGAAACGTCAGAACTCTTTACGTCCTCGACATGTCAGTAACAGTAATGGGAACATTGAAGATAATTTATAAAATTAGCCAAAAGCACCATTCCAGTGTTGTTTCCAGAAACTGATTGTGTGTTAACAGTTCCCGATACCTTTTCTCTGTGTCTACCACACGATTAGCTATACTTTCGAAGATATCTGCGATGTGTGACATCTGAACGTCAAGAATATCTGGTACTAGAATGTTATTTACGAGTCTTGTCAGTATCAGACAGACGAGAGACTGTCACCCTGTCTAAAATCGTAAAACGTCATCGCACACATCATGGAATTGCGGTAGACGAACAAATTGACATACTGTTGTGGGTCGTACTACGCGTATTCTACATAGACACAAAGCAAACTGGACTAATCGCGTGGCTAAGGCACTACTGTATTTGTCGTGGCGTATCAATGTGAGACTGCTCTACGGTATCAAACGGAGTCCTTATCGTCTGAAAAGTTAGGTCAACATAGATCTACATATATACTAAACTAGCTACTGCACAGTGCTTCGCGTAGGATACGTAGCGCCACTAAATTTAATGCTTGGTGTCATACAGATCACAAAAATTTTATGCCAGGATATTAGATCCGAAACATACACCTCCCTACACAGAATTAGAAACCGTGCTAACTGAAACTTAAGATAGTGCAGGAAAGTGTTATAAAAAGGAAGAAAGATGTTTGACCACCGCAGGAGCATATGCGTGTATATAATAAGCCACCAAAAATATTGAAATGCCAGTACGCGTTTTGTCAGTGAATACACAGAATATTTCTGTTTTGTGTAGTGAGGCATATGTTCCGTACCTAATGAAGACCCAGGCAGATCAGCAAATTATCGATAACAGTTTTAGTAGCGTAAATAATATTTAAATGATTTTATGGCTTCAAGCCTGATGGTGAGCACTAGCGACTCAAAACGCGTTTCTAATGCTTTAATGTCAAAAGAACTCGGGAGACTAGAGAGATGGGACCTGGATTAGGCCAAAGAATCAGAGGATGTCGAGAGTTCGTTGGGAGTATGAGGCAACAATTGACAAACAAAGGAAAGGTATAAGTCTACAATACAAAACTAATGGGTAACCTGGAGATACGAATTAGTGAAGGCAGCAGAGGATCAATTCAGCAAAAAGTGTCTAGTAGAAATCCTTGGATAAGATAAGAGATGTTGAATTTAGCTGACGAAAAGTAATGTATAAAAATGTAGCAAACGAAGTAGATACACAGATATTGAAAAAATTAGATTGACAGAAAATACTGAATGACTAAGCAATGATAGCTAGAGGGCAAATACAGGATTCTAGAAGCATGCACGAGCAGAGGAAAGATAGGTGTTATTTATATGAAACTTTTGGAAAAAATTGGAGCAGCTTTATGAACAATTTATACGTTAGATAACAACACAGTCCTATGCAGATAAAGGAAGGCTGGTACGCAAGCTATGAGACAGGAGAAATACGCTTGGGCTTCATGAAGAAAGTGACAAGTCCTTCCATCCGCATCAAACGGTATAAATCTGCGACTTTGGAGCAAGTCTCCTCGCGTTTTCAAGCGCTGACTGTCCTGAGGTTGCTGCTGCCGTCCTTGTATAGCGGAGCTACCGCCTGTGACATCACTGGTGATCAGCCCAGCGTCATATAAGGTAATGTTTTAATCTCGCAACCGGTGGATAAACTTAAACGTTCCAATGACTGGGTTCCAAGTAGCGTGAATTGCAGACCGCTGTCTTTATTTATGGGGTTGCAGAGACTTCTATCTCGAACATTTCTTTTCTGAAACTATCCCAGAAGCCATTCAGTTTTTTAATAATAGATGTTCCGTGGAATGCAATTAATGTCCGTTTGCAGAGCATGCTCTGCTACCGCTGATTTATCACCATACCGTAGACGGAAACACATTTCATGTCCTGTATGCCGTTGTTCAGCAATGCGCACCGTCTGTCCAACGATGAACTGTCCACAGCCACACGGTACGCTGTAGATCCCTCTCGTTCTTTCTCGGCCTCGTGTGTTGAATTTTTGCTAAGGGCCTGAAGACTGAATCGGCTTTATGCCTCTGTACAAGAAGGCTAATCTTTCGTGTTACTGTGCCACAGAACACCAAAAATGCAAACTTCCTCGTGTCGCCCTGATATTATTCTTGATATCTACATCTGCATCTATACCCTGCAAATCACTGAAGTCCGTGGCGGAGTGTACGTCCCACGGTACCAATTCATAGTGGTATTTCCCGTTCCATTCAAGTATGGAGCACGGGAATAACGATTGTTTAAATGCCTCTGTGCGTGCTGCTGTAATTAATCTAATCTTATGCTCAATAAAACCTTGGGAGTGGTATGTAGGGGGATGTAGTATAGCTGATGTTGCGTCCCTTTCTATATTAGCGTGCCAGAGATGAACACTGCAGCTTCAGTGAATCTCCCAAAAATTACATGAAATGTGGATCACAACAAATGCATATCTGCATGGGGCGGCGGTGCGTACAGTAAGGAGGCAGACTAGATGTTTCGCAAGTCAGTTACGTCGGTGATCCAATGGAGCTCATGATGGGCCATAGTTGGTGTGTCCTAATGAACGTCTGGAAGAATAGAAACTTCTGAAATGTGGTGCTACAGAAGAACGCTTAAGATTAGTTGGATGTGACGCATCTGCTCACGCAAGATTACTAAAATTTGGTTTTAAGCAGAAACTGAAATTAATCACTGGAAAATAAAACTGTTAAATTAACTGGGGCAGACGACCATTATTGGTGGTGGATGCATTTTGGTTAGTGGCCAAACTGACTTCTAGAAAAATGCTGTAAAATTTAGAGAAGATCACATCTTTAACACCACCACCAGTTTTGCGGACCGATATCTATTATTTACGGGCGAAATGAAAATAGCTTGGAGACTGTGGCCAGATCACTTAAGGTTTCTCGCTTGCATTCAAGTTTGCAAAACGCTTCGTGATGTTGGGCAGTTAATCTCAGGAACGCTGTAGCAAGTTGCAAACTTGAATGCATGGCACAAAACTAATTCTATTCGGCCATTGCGTCTGCACGCCACGACCCATTAAGGTCGTATTGGTTTTTGGCTGTAACAATAAAACATTGAGACATTTCATGTATCTTATATGTGTTAGGAAAACTGTTAAAATGGAAACTCATGAGACTTAACTAATTTACATTACTTTAATTGCAAATGGTTATAAAGCTAATACATGACATTTAAATCAGATTTATCTACACAAAAGAAAGATCAGTTACTAATATGCAAGGAACGCAGCTATAGTGCGTCCTGTCAGTATAGGAGGTGAGAGAGAGAGAGAGAGAGAGAGAGAGAGAGAGAGAGAGAGAGAAATCAAATGGCTCTGAGCACTATGGGACTTAACATCTAAGGTCATCAGTCCCCTAGAACTTAGAACTACTTAAACCTAACTAACCTAAGGACATCACACACATCCATGCCCGAGGCAGGATTCGAACTTGCGACCGTAACAGTCGCGCGGTTCCGGACTGAAGCGCCTAGAATCGCTTGGCCACCGCGGCCGGCAGAGAGAGATATTCTAGCGGGAATGCTCTTCACTGACTTTCTAAAACAAAAAAAAAGTATTATTATCGATCGCAGTGAGCCGCAGGCTGACTGCCGCTATGTCTTTAAAACATTATTTATGAAATAACAATTAAATTTCACAGAATTGACATAAGTTATTTGGATTTGAAGTTATCTACAATAAATAAATAAATAAATAGGTTCGCATTTTTGTGCGTTTCCATTTTTTTTGCGTCATTCAATTTACTTAAAATGACCTGGGTCTGTCCATTTAATGCTTTAGTTGGATGGAATAACTAATGCGGAAGAATTGAATTCTAGAAAAAAGGAATTTGTGACACAACTTGGCTGAGAGGCTGGGGTGAAAGAACTCAGCCAGAGGCATCAAGGAATCATCAGTTTGATAATGGTGAGAATCATTGTGGGTGGGGTTGTAAAATTTGTAGCTATGCAGGGATTAGGAGGCTTGCGCAGGATAGACTAACCTGGAAAGCTGTATTAAACTAGTCGTCAGACTGAACAGCGCAGCAACGAGATTGATTACGTATGAAGTGTGTGACTGGTTGCGGTACGTACATACATCTGTTAATAAACGAACAATTTTAAAACGATGATAATGTCACATTTCAGTTAATGCAGTAGAGGCATCGTTGGAGAAAACTTGAACGGTGATCGTAGCAATGCTGTTCGGATTCCGACGGTAGAGGCTAGCGACACTGGGTTTCCTGTAGAATTGCCAGCCTCTGAATGGAATGGCGCGCCTTGCTCGGACTCGCCCCGCGAGCGGAGGCTGGGTTGGGACGGGCAGCTGGTCGGCCTTGACCCGGCCCCGCAGCGTCCGCACAGCCAGTGGACACCAGGTGGCGCCTCGCCGCCACAGGAGGGGCCCTCAAGGTGACGCCGCGCATTACAAGCCTCTGCATCACACCTGTGTGTCCTCTTACTTCTACAACGTTCACGCAAACCTTGAAATACATCTGCACAAAATTACAAATAACGTATGATCAGGTAGAGGGCGTGACCATCCGGCAGTGCCTCATATAGTGATCTTCGACGGTTGCGGTTAACCGGCGACTAAGTACGAGTTCAGAGTAGTGTGCGCTCCAGTGTAGCACTTCGTTTCCAAGACAAGTGGAAGAGACAGTGACTGCCCTGCTCTCTTTAAATAGACACACGTAAGAGGTACCCAAATGAAAACGAGACAGATGAAAACACTAAAGCCGTCGGCACACAGACCGTGCATCCGAACTTTGAGCGTTGAGCGTGCCGAGTTTCTGACGTCATAGCGTGAAATCGCACGTTCGGGGTCTTCCCGAACGTGCAGAGCAATATCCGGCATGTCAGATATTCTG
This sequence comes from Schistocerca nitens, assembly GCF_023898315.1. Classification (NCBI taxonomy): domain Eukaryota; kingdom Metazoa; phylum Arthropoda; class Insecta; order Orthoptera; family Acrididae; genus Schistocerca; species Schistocerca nitens. The sequence goes on from NC_064621.1 coordinate 365,016,853, forward strand.
AGCGTGCGTCTGAGCGTTGACCAATGAGGTCACGCACTCCGTCTCTCGTCAGTACACAGTTGCGAGGCGCCATATTGGCATTACTTTCAAGTATATACGTATATATGCCGTTTCTGAGCACCAGCAAATTGAGAATCACTGGAAAACCCGTTGTTAACTGTGTGATTCGTTCCAATAAAATGAGAAACATCATATTCCTGGCAAAAGAATTATTGTAACTTGCGTATTATGAGAGTAGGCTATTTGAAGGCAGCGACACGCTGAAGATCCACCCAAAACGCATTGTTCTTGGTACAGTTCGTTATAACTAAATTTCGATTAGTAACATATCTAAGATAAGGTTTTCTGCAAGGGTGAACATACTACGATTAGTTACAAGCGTTGTGTTGTTGGTTTAGCGTAATTTAAAAAAAAAAAAAAGTTGCGTCACTGTGTTACGTTAAGTTCTTAGTTGGGGCGGTGATTCGCGTCTTCGGGCTCCTAAATTTTATTTCCTAATATTCGAGTTTTTATTAGGTTCTGATACTTCATTAGTTTAATACAACTATATACTATAATATTTGATGTTACGTAAATATAAGTTGACCTTTTTCTGAGGGGTGACTGTTCAATTGGCTTAATCTACAGGACAGCTTGCACTACTTGTATAAAGATATTTTGCTCCCTTTTCTTTTACGCTTCGTAATTCACATGTTGCAAAGATTCTGCTACTCGGTAGGAACAGTGATTAAGTAAGACTGACGCTGGGGTTTTACCAAAATGTGGGAATGATGAAATAAAGTTTATCTTATGCGGAGAAGTATTATTCCAAATTTGTACCGCACTCTTTGTAATGGAACTTTTATAAGCCTGTGTCCTTATTGATTGGACATGGTACTTTCCTTTTCGTGGACGATGGAGGAAATGTGCGTTTTAGTAGAGCTAACGTGGGAATTTTACGCGTACCCGTTGAGTAAACAGTGTGATTTACGGACTAGAAACATCCCTCAACTGCCGCTCGAGTACGTGGCGATCGCGTATACCATGTCAGGGTCCACGTACCGTATGCACAAGTCGCATCGTTCCTGAGCGTTCAGCAGCACGTTGAACTTGGCACGCTCAACGTTAACGTTCGACAGCACGGTCCGTGTGCCGACGGCTTAACGAAACTGCATGTTATTTCAAAAGTAATCGCCTAAACTGTTAATAAGTTTATCTCCCTGTGAGACCAGACAGTCAATACCTTCGTGGTAAAACGATAGCGGTTGCCAACTGAACCACGCTTGTACCCAGGCGTCCACGTCTTTGACCGAAACAAATCGATGACCACGAATGTTTTCCTTCGGGGCTCAAAAATGTGGAAGTCGCACGGGGAGAGTTTTGGACCGTATGGAGGATGTTAGGGCTTCCAAGCGAAACTTCTGCAGCGTAGTCGACAGAACCTTGGCAACATGCGGGCCCGATCTCTCCCAATACGACTTCCAAATTTTTGGGGCACCGAAAAATGACTTTAGAGGTCGTCAGTTTGCTTCGGACGAAGAGCTACACGCCTGAGAACAATTTTTGCATCAAGGTGTTGACCGTCCTGCCTCACAGTGGGTTAAACATATTAACAGTTACGGCGATTCGATTACTTCTGAAATAATAGTTTGCTTTCTTTTTTTCCATCTCTCTCGTTTTCACTTGTTTGACCCTTTTACAAAATGATAGGAAACCAGTACCCCACGACTCTGATTCTTTGAGGAATAGTTTTAAGAAAAGCTAGTTTTCCATGCATTTCAATGTGGAGAACGTCATATCTAATGAAGTACTTGTCGTTGAGTGATACAATTTTGCATCTGCATTGAGTGGTGTATGTACGTACTGTCTGCAAAATGTGTCGCGAATGGAGTTAGCAGTAAAGAAGTAATAAACTAAATCGTCATACCTGATGAAGTTTTACTGCATGAAGAAAGAAGTAGTGAGCGATAGACGTATCTCCTGTTATCATTTTATGTGCGGTCTCATCGAGAAAAAGTCCCTTAAAGTTTTAAAATTAGTGCACATTTTGTTGCAAGTCGCTAAGTGATACTATTCTCAAATATTGGATGATTATAGTGTGGGTAATTTCCTCACCGCGAGTTATGCTGTCTCAAGGAGTACACCGTTTCTAACTGCAGTATTTGCCTTAATGTGTTAAACCTTTAACGTAACTCTCAAAGAGGTGATTATGCCCGCACTTTAAATTTATAGAGTCAGTGAATAATTACACGAAATACTGAAAATCAAATTTATGTTGCCCCTGGAAGTCCTTAGATACGCTACTTGCAACTGCGATCGGGTGACCTTTTTAGTCCTTTGTGAACAGTGAGTACATTGCCAACTGGAGGAATGAATGCGCCGTGTACAACGAATCCGTTCAAAAGCAGTAATTAATTAAAAATTGCTTATCCTTAGAGTACCGAACTTTAATTGGCTAATTAAACGTAATAACTATAAATTTCCAGAACAACTAGTCACCTCACTAAATTGTCCCCCAAGCGTACTTTAGTTCCATTAAGTTGGACATCGATGGCACATTGTATATAATTCAGCAGTTATGCTGGAAACTTGCAGTAAAACTGCCAGTGGTGACGTTAAACGTAAAGCCGCTGCCACACTGGCCAGAGGTCCGCTCTGAGCAACAGTGAAAAAGTTCCGCTCTCTTTCTGTACATCAAAGAAAACGGTTCGTTCGTGCGCGCTCTGTTTGGACGGCGTTTCTCAATTTCCGTTTTCACTGACGCTGTTGCGCACCTGCTAACACAGTGCTCCCCTTTGCGCAGTTATGCCTTGACCTTCGCCGTTCTTCCTAAGGCTGTTTATAAAATATCGATGTATCGACACTTCTTCCAAAACCGTCGATATTTTTCCACGATATTTCGATATCGAAACGGCAATATCGAGGACCTATCTTTTTATTGTATACTACATTTTTTCACAATTTTCGGTAAATATTTAAAATTATTCTTTCGAAATTGTGTAAAGGAGTCTTACTACTTTCTGAGCTTTCATCACATCCGGTCTTTCTCTTTGACTGTGTGAAGCCAGCATATGTGGCACAAAAGTAGTAGTCAGATTGCACTAGGGGGTGGCGGTGTGAATGGAATAACAAGATTAACGATGCATTAAGAAACATGCACGAAAAACAATTTTTAACGCAAATAGTGTGCTATTCCTTCACCTCAGCATACTTCAAAAACATTTACTGGAAATGTTGAACAAAAGTCTAAATGACTAGATTGGGCTTGCTTTATGGGGGGGGGGGGGGGGGGGGAGACGTGTGAGGAGAAATGCTGACCTAATCGGCGCCGGGCGCTACCAACAGAAACTGTATCGCTTAACTTCACCATGCATTTGACACTACAATTGCTAGGTCGCTGGCGTTTGCAGAAATTACAAATACCGGGAAGTCGGCACGAAGCGTTTCTTACAAATTCGATATGTGACGAAACCGAGCGATGGAATAGAAGGTGTCCACCTTCTATTGTCCACTAACATGCAATTACCATTGTTAGCAAAGTTACCACCAAGCGGTGAACGTGCTGCGTTTTCCTTTCAAGTCTTGCTCTAAGGGTATAGGCAGGTTGCTAGCTAGTTGATGTACAGAACTTCTAATAATAAATCAATAGTTAGATATATAGCTATGAAACCTGCATTATATATCCAGTGCGCAGCCGATATTGTTGTGCAACAAGTCATCAAACTGTCGCTTCACGGGGCGAAACCACCAGTTACACAACCATCTGGCCGGAAGGACAGAAAATACTCCTGTGAAGACTTCCTACGTCCCTCCAGCCGACCGACACCAGTCTTCCTCTGCTAACCGGGAAGGCTTAAAGTCCAACAAAGGCAAACGGTGTGCTCGTTCGCCGACTCGAAGATACTCTTTGATGGTGTCATCACGTGATACCATCGCCCAGCTGGCCTCCTTGTCCCCGGTGCGAACCAATTTTTCTGCAATGGACGCCCAGGCCGACAGCAGAAGAAAGCCGACGCTTCTGTGGACCTCATGGGGCAGGATCCTCCTGCCTCTGTGTCCTGTAGCAGCGAGTCTTCGCAGGCTGGCAAGAGCAGCCGCCGAGGGGACACCCCTTCATTTTTTCCGCATCATGATTCTCCTCTAGTGGAACCTTCGCGGCCATCGATCCAACAAAGAGGATTTACGGCTGCTTTTAGAATCGCAGTGTCCACTAGTACTCTGCCCTCAGGAAACAAAATTGCGTCCTCGCGACCTCTTTGAGCTTTCGCATTTCTTCCCGGTCTGTTTTAACCCCCCCTCCACCCAAATGGCAGCTTAGCAAGGGCGACCTTGGACGAACAAGATTTCCCCAATTGTGATGACCAGGTGGAATATCTTACAAACGTTAGTCTTACCGCTGCAGAACGTTCCAGTCCTCGCACTTCATCTTTACCACGTCTTGTACCGGTCCCTTGGAGGATTGAGGCGTGCTGCGACGCATTTCGTCCGCGGAGATGTGCTCTCGGCGTTTTCAACTGTCATCCTACGATGGCAAACTGCATTCATTATAAACAGATGTGTGCAGTGTCGTCGCGTTCTTCGGGATAGCAAAAAGCTAGCTGGATTTCATTCACTGGCTCTTTTAACAGTTCTACTCCCTCTTCCGTCGTGTGGGCCAACCTCCGACGGCTGTCGGGGACGAAGATCCATTAGCCAATTTCCGGCCTGACAGTAGCAGACGATGTCGTCGTGGACCCTATTGCTATCTCCAACACCTTGGGCCGCCATTTTGCGGAAATGTCGAGCTCCTCTCACTATCACCCTGCCTTCCTCCATCGGCAACGAGTGCAGGAGGCTCGGGCGATACCCTTCTCTTCTCAGAATCGTCAGTATTATAATGCCGCCTTTACTATGAGGGAACTAGATCATGCTCTCACTTCACCCCGATCCTCCTTCCAAGGGCCAGACGCTGTTCACATTCAGATGTTGCTGCACCTTTCTCTTGCTGACAAGCACTTTCTGCTTAATACGTACAACCTCATCTGGGCAGAGGGCGCGTTTCCCAGACGCTGGCGTGAAGCCACTGTCATACCCATACCTACGCCCGGTAAGGACAAACACCTTCTTTCTAGCTATCGCCTCATCTCTCTCACGAGCTTTGGTTGCAAGGTGATGGAACTTAAGATTCATACCCGGCCGGTATGGTGGTTCGAGCCTTGCAATTTACTAACCACTATACAGTGGATTTTGATCGCGCCGTTGACCATCTCGTCACTTAGTCCACCCATGTCATGAGTAGTTTTTTGCGGAAATACCAGACTGTGGCCGTGTTTCTCGATTTGGAGAAGGCCTACGACACCTGCTGGAGGACGGGTATCCTCCGTATTCTCTAAACGTGGGGCTTCCATGGCAGTTTTAGCGAACGAAGCGCGGGCTGTCAACCGCGTTTTACTTTTTATCCGTCGTAGCAGTATGGTGAAGGCCATTTAATTTTTAGTTCTGGACATCCGTTTCTCTATGGCGTATTTTATAGACATTTAGCCATGTCCCTGTTTTTAGCTGTTTTATATTCCGTCGGTTGGGATTGCCGTGTAGTCGTTTCTAACTCCTCTCCTTGTCTTCGTGTTTCACAGTTTTAACATGGTTGCGTATGACCTTCGTTGTTTTTGCGCCCTAAAACAAAACAAACAACCGCTAAAGGCGACAATAAGGGCCTATGCATTCTTCTCTTAGAAAAGTAATTTTGTAGCGACTGCAGATGGAAGAGAGGATCACCACTTGCAAGTCAAGATAAATAATAAATCCCGTATCAGTCGCAGTAGAGAACACGAACGACTCTCGCAAGGAGGCAAGGAAGTCGTAATTTCTTTGCAAGGAACGCGCGTTATTTATTGGCGTTGCGTGTAGGACAACTGCACAGTACAGCAACACCGCTCAGAAGCCCAATCCTCCCAAAGGTTCTGCCGTCTCCTCCTCCTCAACCCTTGCGTTACTACACAGGTACAGCACTACCGTTGTTGTCGACGGCAAAATAAGGGCGGACGGAAGGGGTACTTCGTTCGAATGACCTGCAGCTGTACTTCACACAGCGAAAGAACAACCGCAGACCCGATAGCTGACAGCATTCATCTCCAAGACGCAAGAGGCTGCTGACTAAGCTTCCTGCCTTAAAAAGTATAGACCTATATAGAGCTGTAGCAACAGAGGCCTTGCCATAGAGTCGTTTGGAAAATCGCGTTACGTGGTTCTTCACGGTAGGAGCGCGAGGCTCACTCCTAGTTTCATCGTGCGGACTCCGACTGAAGTAAGCGGGTCCGGTTAACTGACCATCTACACTGCAGCTGGAGAAGGCGGAGGAAATGGACGAGGCGTCATTTCACGAAACACTCCGGACGGATACTGACAGTTTCCGTTAAAAAAATGGAAACGATCTAATGACGTCAGTGGCCGGGAGTTCCTAGGCGGGAAGTTCGGCCGCCAAGTGCGATGCCACATTGGGCGACTTGCGCGTCGACAGTGGGGATGAAATGATGATGACGACAGCACAGCACCCAACCCCTGAGGGGAGAAAATCTCCCACCCCAGCCGGAAATCGAACCCGGATCTCCGTGCGTGGCATTCCAACACGCTGACCGTTCAGCTAATGGGGCGAACAATATGTTGGAACTGTGCATAAGTTCGTAGCGTTTTTCCGTTTGATAAACACGACAGGCACACATAACAGATACTTTTCATCAGTAATAGATTCTCCCTCACTATTTAGAATAGTCTGCCAACGTTTGGGGTAACTTTTCAATTCCGCACCTGTAGAAATCACGTGGTTTTGAGGCGAAACTCGTCTAGCCATGTTCTGAGCCCATGTTCATCCGGAAAGGAAGGCGCGAGATCATGTGAATAAGGTGGGTGCGGAAAGACTTCACAACTCCTGTGTAGTGTTTTCTTGTCAGTCTAGCAGAATGCTAGCAGCAAAATCCTGGAGTAGCCTCACTTCACGCAGTCTTCCTGGTCGTTGTCCTTGGATTGCGTCCTCAAGACGCCTCAGTTGCTGACAATAAATGGCAACAGTGGTGGTTACACCCCGGGGAATAAATTCGTAGTGCACCACATCGTCGCTGTTCCCCCAGATGCGTAACATTATCTTTCGCGCAGGTCTTTGTACGGGATATTGTTGCTTTGTTCGTGTGTGCTGAGATTTTGGCTTAGACATGCGGTACCCACACACCCAGTTTTTGAACCTTCCCCATTTGCATGAAAGTGTCGTGCGGTGATGGAATGATAACAGTCCAGCAAATTTTGAGAGTCCTCAAGTACACTGACGTGGATCATTGCTGATTGATGAGTTTAAAAGATCATCATCAAACACAGGTCTTCCTGAACGTGGAGTGTCTAATATCAAAGCGATCCTCCTCAAAACAAGAAAAAATTTCTTGCTGTGTTCTGTCCTGTGTCAGTATCCCCACACACGGCGCAAATTTTTCTGGCTGCCTCCGCAGCTGTCACCCCTCTCTTGAACTCAGACACAACAATATGTCGGAAACGTTCAGATTTCTCCACTTGGCACTCCATTTTGTAGCGTCCACAGCTCGACTCAGTCTCCCCAAATGACAATATCTAAACTCAGACAGCAACAGCGAACTACGAATAAAAGAATGACAATCAATAAAAAAAAAAACCATAGCACCCGGAATACCAACATGCAAAATAAATGCGCCACGAACTTTTGCACCGACCTAATATTTGACGTGTCATACACAGAGACAGAAAAATCGAACCATATTTAGACTCGCAGGTTAGTCTTGCAAAAGTGCTTTATCTGAAAATATAATTACATTTTAATCGAAAAGTAAACAAAATTTTAGACGCCAAAATAGAGGTGGACTTGAAGTAGTTAAAAAAAGGAAAAAAAATCTGTGTAGCTGGTGTGCGCAATCCTGTGCTACAGACGGAGGAGCGTCTAATTTCCACAGTAATTTAAAACGTTACCACATGGATTATTATTATAATGATGATGATGGGCTAAAAATGATGAAGCCTTTGAAGTAGGAAAAGGAAAGCATGTACCGGTAAATAAAAATTTCCGAAGATAAATAGCTTAAAACTTTTACAGCATTTTCAGATTGTTGCTCTCACATTATTCATCATGTACGTAAGACACTATAGACGTTCCGTTTAAAGTGCAGCTTCAGTGTTACGAGTTATCACTGATCTTACTGAGATTGCTACAGTCAGTGTACTTTACCAACATCCCGAGCGGAGCAAATGTCCGACCCAACCGGGAATCGAATCCGTGCTCGCTGCATGATAGTCAGATGTGCTGACCACTCAGCAGTAGGACTTTGGAGGCAATATTCGGAAGCGATACGAACAGGGACTACGACGTAGAAGCAATATTACAGAAGGCGAATTGAAGACTTGAATTAGCTGGAAGGATTATGGGAAAAAGGGATACAAGGAACTAGTGCGATCCATTCTAGAATATTGTTCCAGAGTTTGGAGGCCTTACCTAGTAGTAGTTACCCTAAGACTTGTCTTAGAAGCTAGGTTAAGGAAAGGCAAACCTCCGTTCCTAGCATTTGTAGACTTAGAGAAAGCTTTTGACAATGTTGACTGGAATACTCTCTTTCAAATTCTGAAGGTGGCAGGGGTAAAATACAGGGAGCGAAAGGCTATTTACAATTTGTACAGAAACCAGATGGCAGTTATAAGAGTCGAGGGGTATGAAAGGGAAGCATTGGTTGGGAAGGGAGTGAAACAGGGTTGTAGCCTATCCCCAGTGTTATTCAATCTGTATATTGAGCAAGCAGTAAAGGAAACTAAAGAAAAATTCGGAGTAGGCATTAAAATCCATGGAGAGAAAATAAAAACTTTGACGTTCGCCGATGACATTGTAATTCTGTCAGAGACAGCAAAGGACTTGGAAGAGCAGTTGAACGGAATGGACAGTGTCTTGAAAGGAGGATATAAGATGAACATCAACAAAAGCAAAACGAGGATAATGGAATGTAGTTGAAGTAAGTCAGGTGATGCTGAGGGAATCAGATTAGGAAATGAGACACTTAAAGTAGTAAAAGTGTTTTGCTATTTGGGGAGCAAACTAACTGATGAAGGTCGAAGTAGACAGGATATAAAATGTAGACAGGCAATGGGAAGGAAAGCTTTTCTGAAGAAGATAAATTTGTTAACATCGAGTGTACGTTTAAGTGTCAGGAAGTCGTTCCTGAAAGTATTTGTATGGAGTGTAGCCATGTATGGAAGTGAAACATGGACGATAAATAGTTTGGACAAGAAGAGAATAGAAGCTTTCGAAATGTGGTGCTACAGAAGAATGCTGAAGATTAGGTGGGTAGATCACATAACTAATGATGATGATGAGCGTTTGGCGTCATTGGCCGGGAGGCCCCCCGCGGGGCAGGTCCGGCCGCCATATCGCAGGTCTTATTACATTCGGCGCCACATTGGGCGACCTGCACGCCGGATGGGGATGAAATGATGATGAACACAACACAACACCCAGTCCCTGAGCGGAGAAAATCTCCGACCCAGCCGGGAATCGAACCCGGGCCCAGAGGTCGGCAATCCGACACGCTGACCACTCAGCTACTGGGGCGGACGCACATAACTAATGAGGAAGTATTGAATAGGATTGCGGAGAAGAGGAGTTTGTGGCACAACTTGACTAGAAGAAGGGATCGGTTGGTAGGACATGTTCTGGGGCATCAAGGGATCACCAGTTTAGTATTGGAGGGCAGCGTGGAGGGTAAAAATCGTAGAGGGAGACCAAGAGATGAATACACTAAGCAGATTCAGGAGGATGTAGGTTGCAGTAGGTACTGGGAGATGATAAAGCTTCACAGGATAGAGTAGCATGGAGAGCTGCATCAAACCAGTCTCAGGACTGAAGACCACAACAACAACAACAACCTAGTAGTAGACGGCCGAAGTGGCCGAGCGGTTCTAGGAGGTACAGTCTGGAGCCGCGCGACCGCTACGTCGCAGGTTCGAATCCTGCCTCGGGCATGGATGTGTGTGGTGTCCTTAGGTTAGTTAGGTTTAAGTAGTTCTAAGTTCTAGGGGACTGATGACCATTGCAGTTAAGTCCCATAGAGCTCAGAGCAATTTGATCCTTACCCAGTAGACATGACAGAATTCAGAGGCGCAACACTAGGATCGTAACAGATCGGTAGAGCCCACACGATTGTTAACATAAATGCTCGGGGAATGTATGTGGATATCTCTGGAAGAAAAACACGTAATTCTCGCGAAACTTTGTTGGGTATATTGAGAGGAAACTATTTGAAGCAGAGAGTGCGACGATTCCGCCGCCACCGTCATGTATCTCGCGAAGGGATAATGGGAATAAGATAAGAGATTAGGGCGCGTACAGCGGCACTTACATCACATGTTACGCTCTGCTTACGTATAACAAGTAGAGATTGGTTCAGAGGTTTAAATTGGTTAAGGCCTTTAAGCAGCTTTCTCCTACGCTCCTCCCAGCTGAGTTTATCTAATGGTAATTCCCTACCTTGTCGAACTGTGCGTAAGTTACAATCCACTTGACGTCAAATGCTACGTGGTCGTAATCCCTGTATTATGCTATCTAAAGAACTAAACACCGAAACCGAAACTATGATGTGGGTTGACTTGAGATTTTCAAAGTGGTCATCAGAAGTCGATTTGCAAATTACTTCAGCCAAGTCCCTTCACGGATGAACTTGCACAGGTAGCACAGGCACATACAGAGCCCCTAAGGCCGTATGTCCTCTCTCGCCCGCGAGGCTTCATTTATCACCTGTTCGTCACGTGGCGGCGTGACCTCGGCAGCCGGCGCTAAAGCGTCTGCAATTGTTCTCCTGCCCGTGCGCTGTCTGCATTGAGGCGTCGTGCCGTCGCTCTTGAGAGTAATACTGGATGTACCGCTACTAGCTGTTATCTCTGTCGAGTAACCTTGGATGAGCTACGAAGTCCAACATTTCCATTTATTAAAATCGTTGAGTATCGACAAAAAGTTTCGGTAAAGTTGTCGCGACAAATTCGGATAAAATCCCTAACTTTCGATGAGTGCCTCAATCATAGTCTTCATAGGCCATATCTGACGACAGTGATGCAGGTAATCATCGGAAGTCTGAGATTTTATCCAAATTTGACGTAGCAAGTTTACCGATAATTATTTATCCAAGCATTGCGTCACGAAAGCCTTCGTAGCTATTTTTGCCTGTTCTCCACAAGGATCAAACATAAAATCTGAGATCTATAAAAGGACAAACAGCGTATTACCTCCTTCCTAAGCACTTGGAGTTACATAATTACCTTAGATTTTTGCAAAAAATTCACAGCCAACATTTGCAATCGTTATATAACTGAACTCTTCGGAAGAAGAGGTATCTGATGACTATAAAAAAGACAAGATTCCATTAAAAAGCATACGTGTTTAAATATCTAAGTAGATAAAAAAAGGCAAAACTGATGCTAGTTGTGTACTATCACTTTCGGAAACGTAGTTTCGATGTCTAGAACCTATTGCGTAATACTTTGACTGCCAAAGTTTCATGTTTCGCTTTGCATATTGCATCGACAGATGGGTAAAGCGTAACGTAAACATCTTTGGACTGTAGATACCATTTGACAAATATGAAATGGAAGAGCACGTAAGGACGGTAGCAAGAAACACGAATGAAATACTTCGGTTACTGAGAGAATTTTCGGAAAGTGTGGCTAATGTGTAAAGTAGACCGCATATAGAATACTAGTGCGGTCCATTCTTGGGTACTGCTCGAATGTTTGGGATCCCCACCAGGTCGGATTAAAGGAAGAAATCGAAGCATTTCAGAGGCGGACTGCTAGATTTGTTACCAGTAGGTTCGATAACAAACGAATATTACGGAGATGCTTCGTGAACTCAACTGGGAATCCCTGGACGGAAGAGAAAATGTAGAGAATCGACAGTTGAGGTTGACTGCAGAACGACTCTGATGCCGCTACAGTACATTTCGTGTAAGGACCACGAAGATAAGAGTACTGAGACACACAGACATTGTTTTTCCCTCGCCGTGTTTGCGAGTGGAACAGGAAAGAAAGTGATTAGTAACGCTGTAAGGCAGCCAAGTGCCATACGGTGGCTTGTGGAGTGTGTATGCCGATGTAGATACAACTTCTGTGTCCTTTAGAATTACGATTGCAGTCGGTGCAGGGCGGAAGGGCATTTCTGCACTGAAAATTAACAAGGGGAGGGACAGGATTCATCTGAGGTACTATCATAGAAGTTCCCACCTTTGCACAGCTTTTTATCGTCAGGCACCTACGTAAACCAGAAATATTACTTGCGCGAATGAAACCTATTCAGCGTGAATACACAAGGCCAGTGCGTACGTCCGTGGATAACCAGCATCGAAATTAAGTTAGGTAAGCACTTAACCCGCTTTCTTTGGCTTCCTGAGCCGATTCCTCGTCGCGACATATATACCTGACTGCGGTTTCCACTTCAAGTAAACAAACAGTGTCTTGTCTCTTCATTAAACTACGATATCGTCAGTATAAAGACGAGGATTAGGGGTCATGATGTCTTCATAGCGACTGTGGTTCGGAGAGTTAATAAATCAGTCAAGGGGACTAGGAGATTGTTTCTGCTAGAAAGAGCAGATAAGCAGTTGTTAGCATCTCAGTTAGGCAGTGAACTGCAGTCATTTAGTTCCAGAATGGTGGCTATAGAATAATTATGGGCAAAGTTTATACAGATTGTAAATCATGCTCTGGACGAGTATGTGCCTAGTAATTGGATTAAGGACGGAAAAGACCCACTGTGGTTTCATAACTAAATTCGGATAATGCCGAGAAAGCAAAGGCTGTTGCACTCTCGGTTCAAAAGAGGACGCGCAACTGACGTCAGGCAAAATTTAGTAGAGATACGTGGGTCTGTGAAAAGATCTATGCGCGAAGCGTACAACTACTACCACCGTCATACCTTGACTAAACATCTGGCGGAGAACCCGAAAAAAATTCACGTCCTACGCATAATCGATAAGTGGATCTAAGGCTTCCATTCAGCCACTCGTTGACCCGTCTGTTTCGACAGTAGAACATAGCAAAAGGAAAGTTCTAATAGCTTTAATGAATTTCCTAGCTAAAGCTCATGTCCACGAATCAGCACGGCCATACAAAGCATCGCTCGTGCGAAATCCAGCTTGCTCTTTTCTCACATGATGTACTGCGAACTATGGTAGAAGGGCAGTAGGATGATTCCATATCTCTGGATTTCCGAAAAGCATTTGACACGGTACCCCACTGCCACCTGTTAACGAAGGTATGTGCATATGGAATAGGCTCCCAGATACGTGACTGGCTCGAAGACTTCTTAACTAAAGAACCCAGTGAGTTGTCCTCGACGGCGAGTGTTCATCGGAGACACGGGTAACATCAGGAGTGCCCCAGGGAAGTGTGATAGGACCGCTGCTATTTTCTGCATACATAAATGACCTGTCGGACTGAATAAGCAGAAGTCTGTCGCTGTTTGGCGATGATGCTGTGGTGTACGGGAAGGCGTTGTCATTGAGTGACTGTAGGAAGTTAAAAGATGAGTTAGAAGTTATGGTTGATGTGATGAATGGTAACTGGCTTTTAATACAGAAAAATCTAAATTATCGCGGATGAGTAGGAAAAACAAATACGTAATGTTCAAATACAGCATCTGTAGTGTCCTGCTTGACACAGTCACGCCGTTTTAATATCTGGACATAACGTTGCGAAGCGATATGAAATGGAACGAGCTGTTGAGGATTGTGGTAGCGAAGGCGAATGGTCGATTTCGGTTTATTGGGAGAATTTTAGGAAAGTGTGGTTCATCTGTAAAGTAGACCGCATGTAGGACATTAGTACGGCCTATTGAGTACTGCTAGAGTGTTCGTGTTCCGCACCAGATCGGATTGAAATAAGACATCGAAGCAATTCAGAGGCGAGCTGCTAGATTTGTTACCGGTAGATTCGATCAGCAAGCAAGAGATACGGATATGCTTCGGGAGCTCAAGTGTGAATCCCTGGAGGGAAGAAGACATTCATTTCGAAGAACACTATTGAGAAAGTTTGGAGAACCGGCATTTGAAGCTGACTGCAGAACGATCTTGCTACCGCCAACATACATTTTGCTTAGGAACCACGCAGATAAGATACGAGAAATTAGGGTTCACATCCCCGCTCTATCTTCGAGTGAACAGGAAAGGAAATGGCTAGTTGTGGTACGGGATACCCTCCGCCACGCACCGTATGGTGGCCTGCGGAGTATGTATTTAGATGTACGATGTGTGTGTATATAAGGAGGGCGGGGGTGGGGGGTCGTAACCCTAATGGTACAGCAAATCCAGCTGCAGTGTTGTCACAGCTATGTTCGATAATAGGAGCTGTTCCCGTGAGGAGCTGCACGTTCCAAAATAACAGTAGCTACAGAGGTTACTTTTATGATTCTGTAGTTGCTGTTTACTATTGCTGTAGTTTAATGTCTGACTCTGAAAGCAGTATTACTAGGCCCTATCATGGAAGACGGAATTCGGGGTAGTTTTATTAACTTCTTCTCACAAGGTTAGGTGGAAAACACCCCGCCCGCCCTATTTGCCTTAGTGCGCATGTGCGAAGTAGCTCAGGTCTTATCCCCATTTAGTGTTTCTTTGTAACCCGTCACGCTCACAGCACTCGAGGATCACCTGGTCCGTGGTACGTAGCAAGCGAGTGGGATTCCACTCTCTCTCTCTCTCTCTCTCTCTCTCTCTCTCTCTCTCCAAGTTCCTATGGGACCAAACTGCTGAAACCATCTGTCCCTAGCTAGGCTTACACTCTACTGAAACTAATTTACGCTAAGCCCCCCCCCCCACCCACTCACACACACGCCCGAGGGAGCACTCGTACCTCCGACGGGAGGGGGGGGGGGGGGCTGCGCGAGCCGTGGCAAGACGCCCAAGACCACGCGGCTACCCCGCGCAGCCCCGACGTTGTTGGCAGAAGGTTATGTCAGCCGATTTCTGGTACTGATTTCGACAAATAAAACTGATGATATGTAATTGTAATACGGATGTTCGCAGCATTTGTAGAGCATTGCACCACTGTTTTGTGTGTTACATTTCTTCTTCTTCTTGACTTCTTGCTGAGTAATATTCCTACTGAATACGCGTCGTTTATTTCGATTTTTATCTACTGCACTATCATTAGCGATTGTCCCCATTTTAAGGTACTCGGATGAACCAAAACATTATGACCACCTGCTTAGTAATTTGTTTGTCCGTCTTTGGAGCGCGATACAGCACTGATTCTGCATATCAGGGTTCCGACAGTTTTTAGGTAGATTTGTGTAGGTATGTGGTATTAGATGTCTACGCACAGGCCGTGTAACTCGCGTAAGCAACGGGCCGCTAATTTGTGTACGCGGTGGTGGCGCCCGATAGCGATCTAGAAGGGTTTCATAGGTTACACCAGGCGAGTTTGGTCGCCGAGACAGCAACGCTAGTTCACTAAAATGCTCGTCTGGTAAGACATCAGGCACAAAGGGACGCAGGTGATTCGCAGGTGTCACCGTGTCTTCAATTACTGCCACACGTCCCGTGCAAGCGCAGGAGGTTGCCCCCAAAGCATAATATTGCTCCCACCAGCCTGCGTCCGTGACGCACTGCAAGTTTCGAACCACTGTTCACCTCAGTCACGGCGTTTGTGGAGACAAACATTGACGTACTGTTCAAAATTGTGGTTCACACGAAGAGCTGAAACGTTTCCATTGATCGACTGCCGAATCCCGTCGGTCCCGTGCCTACTGCCATCATAATTGACGATGTCATTGTGTCAGCATGTGAACACGTAGGAGTGGTCTGCTGCGGAGCTCCATGTTCAACAATGTACGATGAACGGTGAGCTCCTAAACACTTGTGCGCGCACGAGCATTGACCGTTTTCGGCAGAGATGCCACAGATTATCATATGTCCTAGTTTAAAGAGCAGACAATCCCTCCGAACCACAGGTTCTATGAAGAGCTGTGTGCGGCTAGCCATTTAGTGCCTAGTGGTAGTTTCACTGTCCTACATCTTTATGTAGATGATCTCGACAATAACACGTGAACATTCGACAAGCTTCACTGTTTTCAAGATACTCGTTCACAGGCTGTGCAACATAATAATCTGCCCGTTGTCAGAGTCACTTAACTCGATGGATTTCCCCATTGTTCGTTAAGGTGATCCCCCGTCCGTGTCTTCCCCTCTTACATACTTCCGCTACCGCGCAACGTCACCAGGCGTCGTACAACGTCAGGAGGTGCAGTGGTCATAACGTTTTGGCTTATCAGTATATATCTGTTTTGAAATATGTAGAAAACTGAACATTCAAAGTGTCACTGCTTGTTCGTGTAGTGGGAAATGACTTGATTATAAAGATTTTGAAACAGAGCGTTAGTAATATACGTGATGTGCAACTTTGTTACTGTATACTCAGATAAATCAAATAACAATTAAATGGTGTAAAGCAATGGCGGCGGGGGGGGGGGGGGGCGGGGGGCGTTGTCTCTGACTCCTGGAAAGCCAGTTGTAATCGTAGTTTCAGAAGTAGTTTCCATTACCGTACTTGAGTCGGCACAGTAACAGACGTGATGGCCTAGCGAACGGCAAACTGCGCGAATGTTCCTGTTTGTTTCTGAAGGGTCGCATTTAGTAAGGGCTTAAAAAACTGTTGGTGATGATCCGACCACATCTTTGTGATACTAAGCTCAGAGAACATTATGTTTTTATTAATGAGTAAGTAAGCTATCTGGGTTCTTTAGTTATCCGTAAGTACTCGTTAAGGGCATCCACAATGTGAGATATGTGAATGCCAGGGGAGAGGGATGGAAAAATCTCATGGATATTACAACGACCGCTAATGTATCGTATCACACATTCGCATTGCGGATGTATGTTCAGTTTCGGGTGACTAAACGCAATATACTAGCTTCTTATTAATCACCGTCTGTCTACTGATTAAACTTCGACCTGCCCCAGAATATTAAATACAGCAACAAAGAACTTTACTCCTCCCCCCTCTCAATAATTCTCCCTAAAAAAAGGAAGAAATAACAACGTACGATAAATATGGAATTCTGCATGTCGCATACTCAGTTATCGCTAAAACGAGAACGTTATGTACAAGACAGCAAACGAGATCGTAATTGCCTCGCCCAGGCGACTTCGCTTCTCGTTCACTTGCCGTCTGAAACTTTCTCAATCTACCGCTCCAAGTTGAAATGAGTTTCTGCTTTGCTGACTTCACTCGTGGATCTGTAGAAGTATGTGAAAGAGATACGTGATACAAATTAAAGTAGAAACTCATTTCCAGTCTGAAAGATGAGAGATAGGAAGAAAAGTTTTCCTTACGCCACTTCAGACGTTCCCAAGCTAACACACATTTTAGGAGTGAGGGGCATATAGAAGTGCATACATGGTGAAGCAGAACACCACCGACAAACTTTCAGAGGTAGCCGTGTGGAGCAAAACAGTCTAGTAAATACGGGCTCTGAAATGCATACCTTAAAAGCTATGAGTACTTGCTCATATTCGTTACTGGAAAACACCTCTCTTATATTGAACAAGTGCTCATAGCTCTTAAGGCATGCGTTGTAGAGCCAATGTTTACTGGACGCTTTTTCCCTTGTTTTGGTCCATATTACGACCTCTGAGAGTGTATCAGTAGAGTTCTGGCTCACACTGTATATCCTTCGAAAGAGCAGTTTACATGTAGAGCTGTTAGAGTAACGGATTTTGAGTTCAAAATCGTCAGGACAACTCAATTTTATTTGTACTGTTTGAGACTTACCCGACGTGATAACTATCCACGAGGGTGGTTTTTCTGCCCTATGTCGGTGGCGCGTCCTTAAAGTTTGGCAGGCTGCTCAAGGAACATCAAAGAAAATGTCTTCCGCCCTCAAGCGCGATTGAAAACTGTGCGGGTTTCGTCAAAGACGACCTGGGTTTGAGGGGATGAGGAATGTATAAAATCCCGTGCCAATGTGGGAAATCATACTTCGACCAGATATGTCGCACTTTTAAGGATAGATCATAGACGTCACACCAGTCTGGGTCAGCCAGAAAAGTGTGCTGTGGCTGAACATCGTCTTGACACGGGACACAGCATGGACCACGGAGAGATAAAGATCCTTTCGTCAGCTTGCACGTACTGGGACTCCCGTTATTACAATAGTAGTCGAAATACGTATAAGTAACGGCCTGACTAATAGAAACATGGGATTTCAACTCAGCAAGGCATGGAAACCAGCATTGGCGGTACTAAGGCATCATCGGTCACAGACCAACGAAACCGAGTCAACACAGGCGGAGAATCGAAGCCCGCACACTTAAACTAGGCGCCAACACTCTTCCTGCGCTTTTCCCGCTTCGCGCATGCGATGATCGTGGCCCTTTTCTCTGGCAAGGGGCACTGGATGTAGCCCTGCTCTATGATTCGTTTACAACCCTGTTCGTGTGATTCACAGCTAAAAGTTAATAAAAGATAGTGCCCTCATGCTAATTCTAAGACTTGAAATTAATCTAAAAGTGAGTAAACACCGATCCCGTTAAAAAAGCGCGTAATTATCTTTATTGCTTTATCCCTTGCTAGAGTCGTAAATTAACCGTAGGGAGGGGAGGAATGTGCTCCGTCCGTCTGTGATTCATTAAACTTGGCGCCGTGTGTTAAAGACTTTCACTGTTTGTGTATCTTATTTTCTGAGGCGAAGATTTTTTTAAGGTGTGTGTGTGTGTGTGTGTGTGTGTGTGTGTGTGTGTGTGTGTGTAGGAGACCAACGGTTGTTAATGCATCGCGCAGGTTCTCTCTAGGTCTGGCTCACTTCCATGATTCTAAAGCTAGCGTACTGCAGGTTCAGCTTTACGAGCAGGTTAGCAAAGCGAATAATTAGTTTACCGTCGTTTATCAGGGTGCAGATGACCGTGACTATTATCGAAATAAATGTGTGTAGTGTGTGTGTGTGTGTGTGTGTGTGTGTGTGTGTGTGTGTGTGTGTACAGTTTCGGATCCTGTTGACCTATATTCAGGTGCTTCTTTACTTACAGCGTATACATGTTTTCCTTATTTGGCTTCCTGACTTTGGTGTTAACAAAACTGATGTTGTCTACGACACGCACATAACACTTTGCTATAAAATAACTTATTCAAACCCCATGTTGTATATAATACGCACATAACACTTACCTATGAAATACCTTAT
This sequence comes from Schistocerca nitens, assembly GCF_023898315.1. Taxonomy (NCBI): domain Eukaryota; kingdom Metazoa; phylum Arthropoda; class Insecta; order Orthoptera; family Acrididae; genus Schistocerca; species Schistocerca nitens. The sequence continues at coordinate 365,036,027 of NC_064621.1, forward strand.
TGTTAGGGATAGAAGTATTTCTTCCTGGATGACAGTTCACGCGCAAACATACTATGACAAAACGTCTAGTTATTTTTAAAGATATAAACTTACAGAAAATACTAGATTATCGCTTGGTAGTATTCATTAAATCCCATTTGTTGGAGACCATATGCACCTGTTTACAATATTGCACTTCATGTAAAGTAACTATGTATTTAGCAGAAGTACACCTACGTAGTTGAGAAAAAAAATGGTAGCTTTAAGAAGTTCATTCCGGAGTTAATGCTTCTTACTTATTTTCATGGAAATTACAGATAACACGGAAAACATTTAGAGTAAAAATTTCGGCTACATACTGCCATTTTCCTACATAGTCACCACCATTCGTTGTGCACCATCGCCAGCGAGAAACAAATATTTGCATGCAGCACTCGCAAAAACATGAACAGCCTGACAGTCGTTGTGTTACAGCTTTAGCTACAACGTCCGAGTTTGGAAAACGGCGGTCACATAATAAATCTTTCAAAGGCCCGAAGATGAGGAAGACTGACGGTGCTAAGTTAGGAGTGGACGGCGGCAGCTCTACAGCCATAGTAGACAAACGACCGTGAAGTGCATGAGAGAGCGTACTTCCCATTGTATCAGTGACAAAGGAGTCTTCCTGTCCCGTTCACGTCTGGAACGCAGGAAGAATGACTGGTAGACGCCTCTTCACGCGCTGTAATTAATGTATCCTTGATCTCGCGATCCCCACCAGAGTGATACCTAGTAAATTCGTAGATTCACCACATAAAGCCGGCTGTTGAAACTTTGTAAGTAAGTTTTCTGGATATAGTTTGCCTCTGTTTTTCAAGCGTCTGCTTGTTCAGTTCTTTCAGCATAACACTCTCCCCCTGGGTGAAACAAAACTGCTGTTTTTCAAGCGTCTGGTTGTTCAGTTCTTTCAGCATAACACTCTCCCCCTGGGTGAAACAAAACTGTGACCATTTGCCCTACCCATCTTCGTGTACTTTCATTGCCCCCTGATCGCCCTATTTGGCCCCACACACTAGAGCAATATTCTAGTATAAGTCGCACTAGTGTTTCGTAAACAATCTCATGTGCAGACTGATTATATTTCCGCTAGTATTCTGCGAATTAACAGAAAGCTGCCATATGCTTGACGTACGATGAGCCTATTGATCGTTCCGTTTCATCTCACCACAGATTGTTACACCCAGGCCCAGGTATGAGTCGACAGACTCCGACTGTGATTCGTTTATATTGTAGTCGTTTGCATTCATCTTGCCAACTGGGCAATTTTTCATTTGTGAAAATTTAAAGCAAGTTGCCAATTTTTACATCACTTTCAAATGTAATAAAGGTCCGACCTAATAATTCTGTTGTCTGTTTTCCGAATGTTCTTCATTATAGACATTATATGCGAAAAGTCTTAGGTTGCTATTAATATTGTCTGAAAGCTCATTTATACGTATGTGGCCGCGCGCGCGCGCGCGCGCGTGTGTGTGTGTGTGTGTGTGTGTGTGTGTGTGTGTGTGTGTGTTTTGTTCAGAACATAAGTTAGTTTAAGTAGTGTGTAAGTCTAGAGACCGTTGACAGCAGTTTGCTCCCTTAGGAACTAGCACACATTTGAACATTTGAATAGCAAGAGTCCAAAACGCTAGACTGAGGAACACATGAAACTTCTTCTAGGGAGAACTTTCTAGTTCGGAGCGGAGTATGTGCTGATACGAAAACTGTATGCCGTATCGGCACTCGAACCCAGGACCTGTGCCTTTCGCGGAAAAGTGCTTTACCGACTTAACTACTAGCACGACCCACGGGCCAACCCTCGCAGCTTTACTTCCATCACCACCTCATCTCCTACTTTCCAAACTTCGCAGAAGTTCTCCTACGAAACTTGCAGAATTGGTGCTCCTACAAGCAAGTACATTGCGGAAACATGACTTAGTCACAGCGTGGGGATTGTTTCCAGATTGAAGCTGTGAGGACGGGTCGTGAGGCGATCTTCGGTACCTCAGTCAGTAGACCGCTCGCATACGGAAAGCAAAATCCTGGTCTGGCACAAAATTTTAATTTCCCGATAAGTTTCGGATCAGCGCACCCTCCGCTGTATAGTTAAAAATTCATTCTGGAAACTTCCCCCTCGTTGTGGCTAAACCATGTCTCTGCAATATCCTTTCTTCCAGGAGTGCTGGGCCTTGTAGGGTTCGAAGAAGTGGATTTGTGAAGTTTGGAAGGTAGGAGATAGACATTGGAGGAAGTAAACCTGTGACTACGGATCGTGAGTCGTGCTTCGGTAGCTCAATCGTTGCAGCAATTGTCCGCGAAAGTCCCGGGTTCGAGTCCCTGTCCAGGACACAGTTTTAATTTGTCAGGAAGTTTACTTCTACTTCTATAGATGCCTCTCCGTCGAAGATACGGTGCGTCCTCCGTACCAAGAAATTGTTAGTACAGTCACAATTTTTGCTTCATACCGCTTACTGTCGATAATAAGCGAAGGTGCGTACGGCGCTGACTCACGACGTGTTTTCGGAAGTCAAGAAATACTGCATCTACCTAACTGGATTGAAACATGGCATGCTAGGAAGTCCGATCACAGACACAAGAGAGCGACCGGAAATGTGTTGCCGAGCAGCGCACTACCTTGAAAGCAGCACAGAGTGCAGTGCCATGTCGACATACCGCGCGAGGTCTTGCATGGGAGGCAGTCGCAGATGTTTCACCCATATAAGCCGCTCAACGAGATAGGCGCCCGCCCGCGGGGACGTCGCGACCCGTGTGTTGCTGCTACTTGGAGCACAGTCCTGCGTGGGTGAGCAAGTAGTTAAGAGACATACTGTTAGAGCTATTGGTGCAAAGCATGAAAACTCTGTATTATTCATGAGGCGGGCGATATTCGTGGTTTGTTGAAACGTGTGTCGTAGTACCAGCTCCGGTTATTGCCCGACGTGCTAGCTACTCTTGCGAATTGTAGCACTATGCGACATTTCTGGGGGGCAGAAAGCCTGAAGATATAGTTTTTTTTAATATCATCTTTAATGTGTGGATAGACGCAGAAAAAGGTAAGCAGTAATCATTTTTGTTTAGCTATTAGCTAACATTCAAGCGACAGCAGGATTTTTGTAAGATTATACAGCGCTTCATTCACGACGCAAGCGCTGTGCCCGGCATTCCGCGTAACCAGTGACTCTGCCGGACATGCCCTCTCCTGTTCCTGCGGTTGTGGCAGAAGGCGTATCGGTTTTGTAGCTGCCTATCGGGAGATTTACGTAGAAAGATGTTCTTACAGTGCTCAAAATGAATGTTGCATGTTGCTTTATTGTAAATACTGGGCATAATTGGAAGCAAAACTAATCTTGTTCTGTTAGGCACAGTCATAAGAAAATAAAAATAAAGATTACACATTTCCACTTGATAAACACCAAAAGCCTTAAAAAAGATTTCCACTGCCAACACTAAAGTTTCTTCTCACTGTTATCTTGCCTAACGCATTGTGTATGAACCAGTTGGTCCTCCTCGTAGTTACACTTTTGAATGTGTTAGGCATACCTTTTACCAAATTGTCCTGATAAGCCTGTAGGATATTTCCCATTCCTGCATAGCAGCCTGTGATGCCTTGTAAGGTCTCCTGTGGAACAGAACGATCGCAAGCCCCTAGCTTTAACATGGTCAATGCATTCTCAGTGGAGTGAGGTGTGAAGAATGTGGAGGCAGTTCCATCCGACTGAGTGTGTGCGCCAGTAAGGTTTTCACGAGATTGTGGCGATGGGAGCGTGCACTGTCGTCCATCAACGTGAATTCCGCTCCAATATATTCACCAAATTGTGCTACAATGCGTGCAGTAGTCATCCTGCCGTGTTTCAGCACGAGGAGGATCCTGTGGCTGAACCGCCTTGATAAGAGTGGCAGTCTACGATATAGTTGTGGTGTAAACGTTGTCCTCGTGCTTCCAAACATGAAAATTATTATCAGGGTGGAGACTGCTACGAGTCTCGTCAGAAAAGCGCGTTGTGTCCTATCGCTGTCTAATCCACAAAGAATGTTTCTTGTCAATGCGATGCAAACTCTCTCCGAACAAAATATAGAAGAGAGCGTTTGTGAGGTCTTCTGGCACTTAATCCCTGTGGAGTGTAGCATTATGTTGACGGTTTCTGCTTGCTTTTATACGTTAATATCGTTCGTGCACAGCTGTTGTTTTTCTTCTGCAGCCTCTTCTTTGATAATTCTGAACTGATCTTGTCACTAGAAACCTGTTCTAGATGCTAGAGACATCGCTTTGACTCATAGCAACATTCGCTTCGAATACCTGTCTTCCTGCTGTGCCGAGCTGTTGATTGTACTTTATTGTTGTCCGAACGATCCTGAAGCAACAACTCTCGTAATGATGCACAGCGCAAGTACACCATTGTGTATAGGAGATACGGTTTCCATAGACTGCACATACTGCAGCCTTGCGGTAGAAACGTGAACTATTTACGCTAGAATTACGTTACAAAGAAACCAATCTATTAATATCACAAATTTCCAGTTCATAACATTCAGTGTTAAAGTTTCGGTAATGTGCAGCATTTATTTTGACCACTGCATATCGATGGCTCAAACTAACACCTTCCCGATCCCTTCCCTCCAAGAACTTCAGTGTCCGAAACGGGTGTGGATGTTAGTAAAAAGTGCCTAATACATATCGCCGGTTGAAGCGCAAGATTCAGTTACGCTGTTGTAACTGGCTAAAATTCTATCTGATTGCGAATTACGACGAATTTACGGCACTGCTTGCGAACTAACATGTCGCCATAGTCACAGGTATTACATGGATTCCTAAGAGTAACTTAAATTTTTTAAAATCATTTCTCTACTCCGAATTAAATAAACTATTCAAAGTTAAACTCCAATAAACAATCAATGCAGAATATCATTTCAATAAACAACAGGCTACGAACCAGTCACAAATTGCTGTAATCCATGTAACCTATACTGTTCGTGAATCATGTGGGTATTGTACCTATTGAGTCTTTGACTAGCTTTTAGTTCAATATTAAATGCATTTCAGTGTGGTTTCAGTCAAAGATGGTCTGGCGCATTAGTCTTTCCAGTATACAGTGCAGTAGTCAACATTTTACTGAAAGTACAATAGTGTCTTTTTCTTAGTCTTGATTATTCGGTCATGGCTTGTCGAAACTCTCGGACGATAAGGATTTTAGCCATGCCACCGCTGCTCTCCCGTCTTGTTAACAGGTACTGTCGACTCTCTGTACAGTAGGATGCTGCCAGGCTTATATGTAACATTTTATAGCGTATTAGCACGGGGTGTCACACTCACTTGTAGCCACCTTTCTTCATAGCAACCGTACTTATTAAGGGCTCCTAATTTGACATATTCAAGTATCCAAGTGAATAGTAATAGTCGCACTAAATGGACCGTCACAACTGTGGCAGATAAAGTGTGGCTAATCGTTTTCAGTTACGAGCGGCCTTTGAAAGCAGGCCCAGAAAGTTGCTATGCCATTTAGCTCTTCAGACTTGTGTGCACACACCACCAACGCTTCTGTCAGTAATACGTAGTGTCCTTGAGATAAGAATTATCTTATCTTGCATCGTCCTACATGAAATAACCGAATGTCCTTTTGTTAGTTGCTAGTTCTCTGAAAAAGGATGCAGCGTCATATCTAGACATGTATAAGAAATTAGGGTTTGATGGCAAAAGATCGGTCCATTTGAGTTGCACTACTTCTACACCTCAACCAGTACTCATGAATTTTCAGAGCTCAGACATCGGTTACTGTGCGAATACATTCACCCTGATAAAACTGCAGCTATGCTTCCTCAGAAATGAAAAACGTCTAATAGCTAGGTACAATACCGACATCGAACAACAGTATCCGGTTCGGTCAGTCCATGCACTGCGGTTATTTTGTAAATTTTGTGTTCGTGCACTACTGTGTGAGCAGTGTTAAATGGCACAACTGTCGTTCTAGTGTTAGATACGCACTTTGAGAACAGTTTATTTTTGGTGTAAGACTGCTATTATTGGTTGACAGGTATGTCACGAACGCAGGCGGTTTAACAGGAGTAACTTGAGTGTTTCAGGGTTTCGACGCAGTTACCTAAGTCTGCGTCACCTTCGCCAGAAGTTGAGATAGTCTACAAAGATACGTCGTCATAGCGGAACATTGTCGTGTTAACATACAAGTACACTCTGAGAAGACTCACGACGAGATGGTTAATGGGAGTAGCGAAACCGATAATAAACGAAAAACATTGAACGATATTGAACGCTTTCCGATCGCTCTTAACTTCAGCTAGCTGACAACACAGTTCGTAATGCGTTTGACATATCATAAAATAGAATGATTATGAGCTCAATTATGTGCAACATTCTAGTAATCTCGTCTGGTTTCGTAGACGTGGTGGCTGTAAACCTAACATTGTCCACCGTCTCATGTTAGTAGCGACAAAAAAGTAATCAATACAAGTCGATCTCACTGTCGATAGAGTTACGGTCATATTAGCTACCACGGCGCCGTGAGTTTTAATGAAGTGAACGTGTAGTATGTGAACTCCGGACTTCGACGAATCACATTCAACGTGTTCTCTGCTTAGTTCATATATAAAGGGCACTCAAATGAAAACTAGACAGATGGAAAAAGTAAGCTAGCTGTTTATTATTTCAGCAGTAATTGCCACAATTGTTAATAATCTTAATCGCAAACATTTTTCTTGAAGGCATTGACCGCCTTGTCTTTCGGCGGGATGTGTACGGAACTACAATCGTACCCACTCGTGTACATCTTCGTCCTAAGCAAATCGACGGCCACGAATCGCTTGGGGAGAGATGCGGAATGGGTGGAGAATGTGTAAGGACGTCCCGGCGAAACTTATACAGCTTATTCGGAACCACCTTGGCAACAAGTGAACGGGCATTATCCTGCAATAGAATGATGCCGTCCGTCAACTTTCCCAACTGTTTAGACCTCATGGTGCACTTCCGTTTTTGCAAACTGTCCACGTACGGCTGTTCGTTAATTGTGTTCCGGGTAGTAAGTGAGCAGCGGGCCCTTGCAGTCATAGAAAAATCATCATGACTTTCCCGGAGTTTGCATGTCTGGAATTAGCGTGTTTGTTATTTCCTCTACAGTAGAGAAGTTCCTATGGGAAGCACTTATACATCCTCCATACAGTCCCGATCTCTTCCACCGAGCGAGGTGGCGCAATGGTTAGCACACTGAACTCGCATTCAGGAGGTTCACGGTCCAAACACGCGTCCGGCCATCCACATTTAGGTTTTCCGCGATTTCCCTCCGGGAAAATTCCGGGACGGTTCCTTTGAAAGGGCACGGTCTATTTCCGTCTCCATTCTTGACACAATCCGAACTTCTGTCCGCCTCTAATGACGTCTATGTAGACGGAACATCTCTTCCCATGTGATTTCCATACTTCTGGAGCCCTGAAGAAAGACGTTCGTGGCCGTCGATTTGCTTCGACGAAGGGTTGCACACTTGGGTGCAATCATGTTTAATTAAGCAACCGCAAACATTTTTGCTTCAAGGCATTGACCGTCTTTTCTCACCGTGGGATAAATGCATTTACAGTTACGGTAATTACTTTTAGAATAATAATGAACAATCTACTTACTTTCTGTCCATCTGTCTCGTTTTCATTTGACTGCCCCATATACATGCATACAGAGATATTAACTTCATACGTTGATGTACAAATTGATAATGCGAAACATATTTCGAATAAGTGTGTCAGATGATGCTTGGTCGTAATTAACTGAGTGGTTAGTACTTGACTTGTTGTGGTGAGGATCGGCCACTGCAGTTTATTGTAGTTCTCCACGGTTGCTCCAAACACTTGCTAACATGTCATTCATAAGACCGTGGCTTTTCTCCAAGTCTCAGCCTCTTAAAATTATTGTTGTTCGTAAGACACGAAGACAGACTAATGGAGAGATAAAGAGTGACGGAGGCGGTTTTGGTTTAAATGACAGATTGTGTATCGCCCTTTGGTTCCGTTGATAGACAACGTGAAATGTTACCGGAATCAGTTTGTTACTTTCACTTACTGAAAACTTTAAGCACTATTCTCTCATTTGAAAGTCAAATAAGCACGGTCTTATCGCATCCGCTGTCATAACGGCAAGTTTTGCATATCGCGCGTAAAGGACAAATCAGATTCTGGGCCGTAGCCTTCGGCGCCAAAGTGTAGGGCTCTGTGGGTGGTGCAGTAATTCTTTCCCTCAAATATCTGCCGTCGACGTCGTTCGCAAATGTCGAATGCTGTTCACTTATCTCAAACATAATGTTCACACACACACACACACACACACACACACACACACACACACACACACACACACACACAGTAGCGATTATTTTGCGTGGCATCGAATCGACGACGAGCCCATGGTAGGTTTCCAGCGTTACGTGGCACCAGATGTCTACGCACAGGTCATGGAACTTCCGTTAATTATGAGCCGGTGGTTTGTGGGCGCGGTACCGGCGTCCATATCGTCCCAAATATGTACCATCGGATTCAGAACCGGCGGCCTTGTTAGCCAAGACATCGTGAGTTCAATGTAATGATTCTCGAACCTCTTCAGCATAATTCCGGCCGTGTGACAAGGGCAGTTATACTTCTGGAAGATGGCACTGGTGAAGACATCATTCTCGAAGATATCCCAGTCGTCCGCAATAACGTTAATCCATAGTTCTCATGCTGCTGTGGAAACCCAGGTGAATGTTCCGCATAGCACAGTACTGCCCTCACCGTCCACGTCCGTCAGGCAGTACATATTTCAAGCAGCTGTTTGCCTGGATGACGGCATAGCCGTGCAGCACTGCAGGCCCGGTGCAACAAGAAACATGATTCATTCTACCAGATGGCACATTTCTATTGCACCACGGTCCACTCTCAATGAACCTGTGTAATCGTAGTTGATGTTGTTGGGCCAACATAGGAAGATAAAGAGGTGCACGTCCAACAATGTGCTGTGAATGATGTGCTTCGAAGAAATTGCGCCTGCACCGGCATTTTATTCTGTCGTCAGATATGTCGCTGATCGCCGCCTATCCTGCTTTACAGAGCGGCCAAGTCTCGAGCCACCACGTTCTATGAGGGTACCCAGTCGTCCAACACCTTGTCGCCTACACTTGCTTTCACCGACCTTCAACCACTTTCATAGAATGAAATGATGATTAAATCAAGACCCTAAGCTGTCGACAGGCTTTGATGTACATCAGCAGGGCAGTTGAAAATGTGTGCCCTGACGGGGACTCGAACCTGGAATCTCCTGCGTACATGACAGACGCTCTATCCGTCTGAGCCACCGAGGGCACAGAGGATAGTGCGACTGCAGGGATTTATCCCTTTGCACGCTCCCCGTGAGACACACATTCCCAACCTAATGTCCACACACCAGATTCGTAGTGCCCCTGCCCATTGCACTCATTACTCGAGGCAGACGATCTTACCGAGTCCCATAAGAGTTCGGGCAATGCGTGTGCATCAAGCACAGGAGGAGGAGGTCAATGGCCGGTTAGCCTTAACTACGAGGTGCATTCAAGTTCTAAGGCCTCCGATTTTTTTTTTCTCCGGACTGGAAAGAGATAGAAACATGAGCATTGTTTTAAAATGAGGTCGCGTTCATTGTCAATACGTCCCAGAGATGGCAGCACCGTACGGCAGATGGAATTTTACCGCCAGCGGCGAGAATGAGAACTGTTTTAAATACTTAAAATGGCGACGTTTTCCTTACTTGAACAGCGTGCAATCATTCGTTTTCTGAATTTGTGTGGTGTGAAACCAATTGAAATTCATCGACAGTTGAAGGAGACATGTGGTGATGGAGTTATGGATGTGTCGAAAGTGCGTTCGTGGGTGCGACAGTTTAATGAAGGCAGAACATCGTGTGACAACAAACCGAAACAACCTCGGGCTCGCACAAGCCCGTCTGACGACATGATCGAGAAAGTGGAGAGAATTGTTTTGGGGGATCGCCGAATGACTGTTGAACAGATCGCCTCCAGAGTTGGCGTTTCTGTGGGTTCTGTGCGCACAATCCTGCATGACGACCTGAAAATGCGAAAAGTGTCATCCAGGTGGTGCCACGAATGCTGACGGACGACCACATGGCTGTCCGTGTGGCATGTTGTCAAGCAATGTTGACGAGCAACGACAGCATGAATGGGACTTTCTTTTCGTCGGTTGTGACGATGGATGAGACGTGGATGCCATTTTTCAATCCAGAAACAAAGCGCCAATCATCTGAATGGAAGCACACAGATTCACCGCCACCAAAAAAAATTTCGGGTAACCGCCAGTGCTGAAAAAATGATGGCGTCCATGTTTTGGGACAGCGAGGGCGTAATCCTTACCCATTGCGTTCCAAAGGGCACTACGGTAACAGGTGCATCCTACGAAAATGTTTTGAAGAACAAATTCCTTCCTGCACTGCAACAAAAACGTCCGGGAAGGGCTGCGCGTGTGCTGTTTCACCAAGACAACGCACCCGCACATGGAGCTAACGTTACGCAACAGTTTCTTTGTGATAACAACTTTGAAGTGATTCCTCATGCTCCCTACTCACCTGACCTGGCTCCTAGTGACTTTTGGCTTTTTCCAACAATAAAAGACACACTCCGTGCCCGCACATTTACCAGCCGTGCTGCTATTGCCTCAGCGATTTTCCAGTGGTCAAAACATACTCCTAAAGAAGCCTTCGCCGCTGCCGTGGAATCATGGCATCAGCGTTGTGAAAAATGTGTACGTCTGCAGGGCGATTAAGTCGAGAAGTAACTCCAGTTTCATCGATTTCGGGTGAGCAGTTAATTAGAAAAAAAAAATCGGAGGCCTTAGAACTTGCATGCACCTCGTATATGAAGATGTCCGAAAGAACAGATACCATCTTCATATAGTTAAGGCTAACCGGCCATTGACCTCCTCCTCCTGTACTGGATGCACACGCATTGCCCGAACTCTTATGGGACTCTGTAAGATAGTCTGCCGCGAGTAATGAGTGTAATGGGCAGGGGCGCTACGAATCTGGTGTGTGGACATTAGGTTGGGAATGTGTGTCTCACGGGGAGCGTGCAAGGGATAAATCCCTGCAGTCGCACTACGCTCTGTGCCCTCGGTGGCTCAGACCGATAGAGCGTCTGCCATGTACGCAGGAGATCCCGAGTTAGAGTCCCCGTCAGGGCACACTTTTTCAACTGTCCCCGTTGATGTATATAAACACCTGTCGACAGTTTAGGGTCCTGATTTAATTATCATTTCATTCTAAGATAGCTGCATGGTCACAGATGGTATCTGTTCTTTCGGACATGTTCGAAAGAACAGATACCATCTTTATGTACTTCCCATAGATGCTCACGACAGCAGCACGTGAACAACCGAATAGCTTCGCCATTCCCAGGCACCAGGCCATAACAGTCTGCCCTTAGTCAAAGTCGCTGACGTCAATGGATTTCCCTTTTTGCGGCCGGTACCGTCGTTAGAATGATTCGCCTCTTCTCTGCGTATATACTTCCCTTACGGCGTCACATGCCTGTAATATCGGGCGGCATTCATCTCGCTGTGGGCAATGGTCATATATATATATATATATATATATATATATATATATATATATATATATATATATATATATATATATATATATATATATATAGGGTGATACAGCTGTGTACCTATGGGTGTTATGCAACGTGTAACACCTTCAGATACAACACACGATATTTTCATATTCTCTCGCTCACCCCGTGCAAACTATTAGTCCTACAGAAAAAATGAATGGGACATTTTTGTATGAAATGTAATGTAGTTAAATTTGGTACTTCGATACATTATCACTAGAGGCTGTAGTTTTCGAACTGGTTAAGAAAAACGCACAAAAGTGACCTTCAAACGCGTTTTTGTTGAAAAATTCGAAAACTGTGGGCCCTGGGGAAAACGTATCACTATGCAAGGTAACTATATTATTTTTCCTACAAAATGGTCCTGTTCATTTTTCTGTGTGACTGATAGTTTGCAAGTAGTGAGCGAGAGAGTATGAAAATCTCGCACATGGTTTTTCAAGGCATTGCGGGTTGCTTAAAATTCGCAGGCAGCTGACCCAACCTGCGTATGCACCGCACACTGAAACTTGGATATCTTGGAAGTCATAAGAGGTGCAGCGTTCTGTATTAGCGAAGTTGACTTCTGCGTAGTTCAAAAAATGGTTAATATGGCTCTGAGCACAATGGGACTTAACTTCTGAGGTCATCAGTCCCCTATAACTTAGAACTACTTAAACCTAACTAACCTAATGACATCACACACATCCATGCCCGAGGCAGGGTCGAACCTGCGACCGTAGCAGTCGCGCGGTTCCAGACTTTAGCGCCTAGAACTGCTCGGCCACCCCGGCCGGCTCTACGTAGTTCACTAGCTGTATGTAGACGTTGTATCATTTCAACAAAGTATTTTAAACAAAGATGCTGAGACACTTGTATTATTTAAATTGAGCTATGCTGTAGAGGCTGGACACTAGCATGTAGACAGAGTTCTTGAACTCGTTTTCGTACGTATTTAACCATGAGCCAATTCTGGAAGGTTCCTCCCTAGCTGTACCATAGACAATAGTTATCTCCCTTTATAGCATATGGTGGCAAACGTAAATTTGTCCACCACCAGACTGTCCAACAAATGGGACCCAAAGAGTCGGACTCCATTCCACGTATCCTTGAAATCATGGTATTCCATCAAATTTGTGGCAGTGATTGTAACATTGATTCACCAAGGTTCATCGTCAGAACCGATGTAGTGGGGAGTACAAGATTCCTCTCATTCGAGGAGCCCAAATGTGACTCTGTATTTGAAATATAAATTCAGTTCTACTTAAGCAAATAAATATTTTAGGCTGAAATAAGAGGTAAAGAACGCACTAATGTTGACCATCAGGTTCCGATATTTAAAAAAATTATGACTTAAAAAGTTAAATGCTTAAGAGCTATAGATATTTAAAAGGGTTTGGTCGAGGTAAACGAAACAGTACTAGTGCTGGAAATGAATAAGGGAAGTGGATGATGGCTTACTAATTACGGCAGCAGCTCCACGTGTAGCTACATTACTGCACCCCCGTCCCCCGCCTCTCTCATTTCTTCCAACGGCATAAGATGCGGAGGTAATGGCTGGACATATTTTAGGAATCCCTTGTTCTTTGAGGGATTCTCCAGTGCTATTACTAAGCACTTAATGTACAGTCATCAAGTCTGATGTTTCTCAATGTCTGGTAGGCTATCCAACGAATATTTTTTGTTTCTTAAGATGCTCGTGCCCGGGACTATCAGGTATTATTAGTGTGAAAACTTGGTGCACACGACTATCTAATGCGGCGTTCTGTGGCACGACGGCATAACTGATTTGAGATGTATAGGAATAATCATACTACATCTACGACGTGTCACGCTGTTGCTTCAAAACCAGTCAGTAATTCGTACATACTAGACTGTCACGTCATACATTCTGAAACAACAATATTTTGTTTATATGTGACTGACATTTAGTCCATGCAAGAGAGTCTGAAATGAATAAAAATAGCTATTTAAAAAGTTTGATGCTCTATATCTCTGTCATACTATATTACAGTTAAGCCGCTGTTCCAGATAACGCCTCAATTAGAGGCAGATTTTTGACGCTGTTGTCAGTGACGTTTACCCTTTGCCTAATTATTTGTTTCTTCTCTTTCCAGGTATAAACGGTCTTCCTGTTATCAAGCAACGGCGCCCTTGGTTCGTAGTATATTACACGAAGAAGTTATTAATATGTTACTTACGTGTTAACTGTTTTTCATGACAGGTAGTTTAATGCAGAGTTTCTTCATCCTGTATTGTGAAATTGCTCGAATTAAATAAGAATCTGAAAAGCTGTAACGTATATCACAGAGACGAGAATGTTGTAGTAGGCATATATGGTAATTTATTTATGTGCTCTTAATGTCGACCGAGCGAGGTGGCGCAGTGGTTAGACACTGTACTCGCATTCGGGAGGACGACGGTTCAATCCCGCGTCCGGCCAACCTGATTTAGGTTTTCCGTGATTGCCCTAAATCGCTCCAGGCAAATATTTGCCGGGATGGTTCCTTTCAAAGGGCACGGCCGACTTCCTTCCCCGTCCTTCCCTAATCCGATGAGACCGATGACCTCGCTGTCTGGTCTCCTTCCCCAACCAACCCAACCCCTCTTAATGTCGTGTACACAGGGGGAAACCCTCACTGGGAGGGGCTTCTCGGATACCAGGTCAAAGGGTGAACAACATGGAATCAAACTAGTTGTAGTACTGTGTGCACGTCGCGGAAACAAGTCAAATTATGCACTGTAGCAGCTTCAGTTAAATTGTTGCCTGTTGCACTATTTTACGTTCATTTACTCGGCCAGTATGGAATCAGACCATCAGTTAACAGCGCGGAAGCCGCTTTTGTTTTGTGGACTCGTAGATATTCAGTTTTCTTTGGCAATAGCGCAACAAAATGTATACTGCAGTTAGCCATGATCTTCGTCGAGGTGTCTTTTCATCGTGTCGAGAACACTAACACCATCCGCTTGATCATGTGTAGGGGTGAACGTCTGCGGATATCGAAGTATCACGTAGAAACAATGTATTACCGCTGGGATGTCGTGTGTGGTTGCGATAATGCCGTTAATTTGAAATTCCATTGGTAGAACCACATGGTGTAATAGTACAGGTGGTGTGCTGCATCTGTTCGCGGCCATGTGCGCTCCTGTAGCGCCAGGAATTTCTTGCCTGCTCCTAAGTTAGGATCACTGTTGGAATTATTTTGTTAAATTGGATTCTGACCTAGAACATTTATCAGTCGGTAATATTGCTGCGCAGTGAAGCGAATGGGGTGGTGTACACACTGAAATTTTATTCTTGCGTAACAAGATTCACATCCCCGTCTTACCATTCTAATTCAGATTTTATAGTTAGCTTCAAGCGAATTTGTAAATTTGTCTACAACAAGAGTAAGGCATACACATTCTCCCCATTAGAACCTTCTGAACCACTTCTCAGTTGCTAATGATTTCGATGTCGACAGGTCGTTCCCTTCTTATCTTCTCTGTGTAATACCAGGTTTTAATTGCATCTGTGAACTCTCGTGTTCCGTTCGTATTGTTAGACGTGTAGATACATATGTGGACGGAATGTCGAACGATACATGCTTACAGTGTCAGCGAATATTTCAATATCTTTGTATCTAACACTATTAGCCATACTCCTTCCAAACAAGACAAGAGTGAGTGACCAACTGGAACTACTTCACTCCTGTTACGAAAACTGCTGGCCATTTTTTCAGATTGTAGTATTTCGGGTTAAACGAACCACTGACTGCTTTCAACCACACATCAGGCTAGAACTACGAACCAAGTTTCAACTGTTTTTCTTTCGGAAAAATTAAAAAGGTATTGTTAATTACAACGAAAATTGAGAGATAAGTTACGTATCCTCTATTTCAGAATCTCCCCATAAAGTATGTACTACACTCCTGGAAATGGAAAAAAGAACACATTGACACCGGTGTGTCAGACCCACTATACTTGCTCCGGACACTGCGAGAGGGCTGTACAAGCAATGATCACACGCACGGCACAGCGGACACACCAGGAACCGCGGTGTTGGCCGTCGAATGGCGCTAGCTGCGCAGCATTTGTGCACCGCTGCCGTCAGTGTCAGCCAGTTTGCCGTGGCATACGGAGCTCCATCGCAGTCTTTAACACTGGTAGCATGCCGCGACAGCGTGGACGTGAACCGTATGTGCAGTTGACGGACTTTGAGCGAGTGCGTATAGTGGGCTTGCGGGAGGCCGGGTGGACGTACCGCCGAATTGCTCAACACGTGGGGCGTGAGGTCTCCACAGTACATCGATGTTGTCGCCAGTGGTCGGCGGAAGGTGCACGTTCCCGTCGACCGGGGACCGGACCGCAGCGACGCACGGATGCACGCCAAGACCGTAGGATCCTACGCAGTGCCGTAGGGGACCGCACCGCCACTTCCCAGCAAATTAGGGACACTGTTGCTCCTGGGGTATCGGCGAGGACCATTCGCAACCGTCTCCATGAAGCTGGGCTACGGTCCCGCACACCGTTAGGCCGTCTTCCGCTCACGCCCCAACATCGTGCAGCCCGCCTCCAGTGGTGTCGCGACAGGCGTGAATGGAGGGACGAATGGAGACGTGTCGTCTTCAGCGATGAGAGTCGCTTCTGCCTTGGTGCCAATGATGGTCGTATGCGTGTTTGGCGCCGTGCAGGTGAGCGCCACAATCAGGACTGCATACGACCGAGGCACACAGGGCCAACACCCGGCATCATGGTGTGGGGAGCGATCTCCTACACTGGCCGTACACCACTGGTGATCGTCGAGGGGACACTGAATAGTGCACGGTACATCCAAACCGTCATCGAACCCATCGTTCTACCATTCCTAGACCGGCAAGGGAACTTGCTGTTCCAACAGGACAATGCACGTCCGCATGTACCCCGTGCCACCCAACGTGCTCTAGAAGGTGTAAGTCAACTACCCTGGCCAGCAAGATCTCCGGATCTGTCCCCCATTGAGCATGTTTGGGACTGGATGAAGCGTCGTCTCACGCGGTCTGCACGTCCAGCACGAACGCTGGTCCAACTGAGGCGCCAGGTGGAAATGGCATGGCAAGCCGTTCCACAGGACTACATCCAGCATCTCTACGATCGTCTCCATGGGAGAATAGCAGCCTGCATTGCTGCGAAAGGTGGATATACACTGTACTAGTGCCGACATTGTGCATGCTCTGTTGCCTGTGTCTATGTGCCTGTGGTTCTGTCAGTGTGATCATGTGATGTATCTGACCCCAGGAATGTGTCAATAAAGTTTCCCCTTCCTGGGACAATGAATTCACGGTGTTCTTATTTCAATTTCCAGGAGTGTATTTCTCAGATTTCTTGCCGCTTCAGATTTGTTTTTGTACTACGGCTTTCAGCGAATTCCTCTCTAATCGAGTTAACACTCGTACTAATAGGCCTTGTAGTACTTTGGTATTTAGTTGACCTACTGGTGGAAGAGACGTCACTAAATTGCGGAATCTTCATTCGCTACCAGAGATAATGTAAATGTATGTTATGGACGAATATCAATTGGCTACTGGAAGAGCCAACTCCATTCTTCGACGAAGGGGTCTGAAATTTTCCTGTCTCATAGAGAAAATGTATTTGTAGAGGGAATAAGTAAGGCATTCCTTTTATATTGGTATGTATCATCAATAAAGCTGTGTTAGAATGTTCCACTTTATATTTGAATGACCCATGTAGCAATACTCATTCCGTTAGGTGGTAAGTCTAAATCACTCCGCTTATTTGCCTTTAGCCTTTTTACATGGACAAGAGCGCTCTATGCTGAGTTATCTACTAACGGGATCAGTATAATGCTTCCGTATTTCCATCACAGAGAAGCATATATTGTTGTTGTTGTTGTTGTTGTTGTTGTGGTCTTCAGTCCTGAGACTGGTTTGATGCAGCTCTCCATGCTACTCTATCCTGTGCAAGCTTCTTCATCTCCCAGTACCTACTGCAACCTACATCCTTCTGAATCTGCTTAGTGTATTGATCTCTTGGTCTCCCTCTACGATTTTTACCCTCCACGCTGCCCTCCAATGCTAAATTTGTGATCCCTTGATGCCGCAAAACATGTCCTACCAACCGATCCCTTCTTCTAGTCAAGTTGTGCCACAAACTTCTCTTCTCCCCAATCCTATTCAATACCTCCTCATTAGTTATGTGATCAACCCATCTAATCTTCAGCATTCTTCTGTAGCACCACATTTCGAAAGCTTCTATTCGATTCTTGTCCAAACTGGTTATCGTCCATGTTTCACTTCCATACATGGCTACACTCCATACAAATACTTTCAGAAACGACTTCCTGACACCTAAATCTATACTCGATGTTAACAAATTTCTCTTCTTGAGAAACGCTTTCCTTGCCATTGCCAGTCTACATTTTATATCCTCTCTACTTCGACCATCATCAGTTATTTTACTCCCTAAATAGCAAAACTCGTGTCTCATTTCCTAATCTAATTCCCTCAGCATCACCCGACTTAATTTGACTACATTCCATTATCCTCGTTTTGCTTTTGTTGATGTTCATCTTATATCCTCCTTTCAAGACACTGTCCATTCCGTTCAACTGCTCTTCCAAGTCCTTTGCTGTCTCTGACAGAATTACAATGTCATCGGCAAACCTCAAAGTTTTTACTTCTTCTCCATGAATTTTAATACCTACTCCGAATTTTTCTTTTGTTTCCTTTACTGCTTGCTCAATATACAGATTGAATAACATCGTGGAGAGGCTACAACCCTGTCTCACTCCCTTCCCAACCACTGCTTCCCTTTCATGCCCCTCGACTCTTATAACTGCCATCTGGTTTCTGTACAAATTGTAAATAGCCTTTCGCTCCCTGTATTTTACCCCTGCCACCTTCAGAATTTGAAAGAGAGTATTCCAGTCAACGTTGTCAAAAGCTTTCTCTAAGTCTACAAATGCTAGAAACGTAGGTTTGCCTTTTCTTAATCTTTCTTCCAAGATAAGTCGTAAGGTCAGTATTGCCTCGCGTGTTCCAACATTTCTACGGAGTCCAAACTGATCATCCCCGAGGTCGGCTTCTACCAGTTTTTCCATTCGTCTGTAAAGAATTCGCGTTAGTATTTTGCAGCTGTGACTTATTAAACTGATAGTTCGGTAATTTTCACATCTGTCAACACCTGCTTTCTTTGGGATTGGAATTATTATATTCTTCTTGAAGTCTGAGGGTATTTCGCCTGTCTCATACATCTTGCTCACCAGATGGTAGAGTTTTGTCAGGACTGGCTCTCCCAAGGCTGTCAGTAGTTCTAATGGAATGTTGTCTACTCCCGGGCCTTGTTTCGACTCAGGTCTTTCAGTGCTCTGTCAAACTCTTCACGCAGTATCTTATCTCCCATTTCATCTTCATCTACATCCTCTTCCATTTCCATAATATTTTCCTCAAGTACATCTCCCTTGTATAAACCCTCTATATACTCCTTCCACCTTTCTGCCTTCCCTTCTTTGCTTAGAACTGGGTTTCCATCTGAGCTCTTGATATTCATACAAGTGGTTCTCTTCTGTCCAAAGGTCTCTTTAATTTTCCTGTAGGCAGTATCTATCTTACCCCTAGTGAGACAAGCCTCTACATCCTTACATTTGTCCTCTAGCCATCCCTGCTTAGCCATTTTGCACTTCCTGTCGATTTCATTTTTGAGACGTTTGTATTCCTTTTTGCCTGCTTCATTTACTGCATTTTTATATTTTCTCCTTTCATCAATTAAATTCAATATTTCTTCTGTTACCCAAGGATTTCTATTAGCCCTCGTCTTTTTACCTACTTGATCGTCTGCTGCCTTCACCACTTCATCCCTCAGAGCTACCCATTCTTCTTCTACTGTATTTCTTTCCCCCATTCCTGTCAATTGTTCCCTTATGCTCTCCCTGAAACTCTCTACAACCTCTGGTTCTTTCAGTTTATCCAGATCCCATCTCCTTAAATTCCCACCTTTTTGCAGTTTCTTCAGTTTCAATCTGCAGTTCATAACCAATAGATTGTGGTCAGAATCCACATCTGCCCCTGGAAATGTCTTACAATTTAAAACCTGGTTCCTAAATCTCTGTCTTACCATTATATAATCTATCTGAAACCTGTCCGTATCTCCAGGCTTCTTCCATGTATACAGCCTCCTTTCATGATTCTTGAACCAAGTGTTAGCTATAAGCATATATTAAGTTGTATGATTTAGTGACGTCTCTATGAAAATTGGGCCACATCACTATTGGTACGACGAGTAAATCCACTCATCTGTTGTGGTAGAATCTGCCTAGTATACCAGAAATTAACGGATATTTTGAACGTATGTACCAGTAGCTCCAAATTAGGAGAAAGTGTGGGATGTGCCTTTCTCTGTCACAAATAAAAGCCTCAAAAATGTTTAAACTGCCGAAGGAAACATCGTTTTTTTTTTTTTCTGCGGAAGCAGTAGCTTTACTAGAAGCCTTAAAATATGTCCGCTCTCTTCAGGTTCATAAGATATTAATTTTATTCGATTCTGTTTACATTTTTACTGTCTACGTGGCGTAATAAGTGGAATTAAAATACCAGCAGCATCGCCTTGGCAATACAGCCAGTGTGAAATCAAAGGCAGACGATGAAACTACTGTGTATTAAATCTTACTGGCGGCATCATTGATACTGAAGAAGTCGATACTCTTGCTAAAGAAGAGAAAAAAATCCGGAACTTTCATCGATCTCGATCTTAAGTCTTCTCAGTTATACCACTTGTCAACACAGAATGGCTTTCATAATCGCAGGACGACTGGAACTTGTCTCAGTTCTTCAGGATAAGATATTATGCCTGTGTTCAGCTTCTTATTCCACGCAGGCCCTGGTTCCGCGATAGTCGATATTCACTGCCTGCCATATGCGATTCGACCACGAAAGTGTTCCGATGCGTCTCTATCGCACTGGAATTACGCCAAACTCCGTCCTGTGACAGTACTAGAATAACACAGCAAAATGTTATATCAGTGAACATCCTCTTTGCTTGCGCAAAATGGGAAAGGCGTAGATGGTCATTTTTGCAACAATTAAATCTGAAAGCAGTTTCCTACAAGTGCCGCGATTCTATTATTATTATTATTATTATTATTATTATTATTTAGTATTTCCGCATACGGTAAAGAGCATTTTAAATATTGACAAGCTGCCAAGGTATATTCGTAGCAAGAACGCGGGATTGGGAACTAGGTTAATAGTCGTTGCGTGTTGATATTTATTATACGTGTACAGTTACTTCAGTTTAGGCTCTGAACATTGGTAGTGCAAGATCAATTAACGCTGTTAAACTACCGTTTAAATTTATTTTTTTCCAACGCCTTTGTTAAATGTATAATGTATGTATGTATAAATGTATGTGTCTTCATTTATATTTCTGTCACTAACCCATTGATAATCGTTAATATTGTTATACGAGTATGTTCTTTTCCTTTAAATCACTAAAATATATTTAAAACACCTTACGCATGTCAGTCAACAGCCGGCTTCTAAAACCCTTTGATACACATGTATCACTATTACGTCTTCAATTTATGGTGATTATATGTCAGTTGTTTACCTTTTAGCTGGCTAAATGGCCATTTTGCTGCCGAAGGCCAAATAAATAAATAAATGAAATGTGTGACTTCTGATCAAAGCTGGAATACGTCAAGGCGACGGATTATCCCCACTATTGTTCAACCTAGTCCTGAACAAAGTAATGAGAGAATGGGACAAGAACTGAAATCCAAGAACACTGGAAACCAACACCAGTAGCACCATGGCGGGACAAGATATAATTCTAAAACCTAGTTTTCACACGCAAACTGGGCAAACTCTCGAAAGTTGGCCTGCAAAGGTCTTTTTCAGAAGTCTGAATTACTCTGTTCAGAATTAAGCATATAAAAATTAGACATAAAATACGATAACGGAAACAGAGCTATACGCTTAAAATATCCAGATCAAATGCTCGAACCTGCAGGAGGAGAAAAGGTAGCACAGAAGAATCGACTACAAAAAATGAAGAGAGGTTACGACAAAACGCAAGACATAAGAAATACATGTCGAATCAAACAAAGATCACATCCTACAACACAGCTATCAAGCCTGAGATACTGTATCCAGTGAGACACTTAACATCCCATAGAAAAAGCTACATGGAAAGCATATTGAAAGAAGAATACAAAAAATGATATAATTCTCGGCCCAGAGCTAAAAAAGGGGAGTACACAGATTGCACTGTAGGAAAACTATAGAGAAGATGTCAAACCTTGCAGCAGATGTAAGAAAAAGGAAGTTCTACGGGCGCATCAGCAGACTACCAACAACACTCACCAGCGTAATTCTTACAGACATGCAAGTTCAAGAATACCATAGACTGCACGAGTCAAACTTGACGTAGAAAAAGCACAAAACTATCCAGTTGAAGACGGAATCGTATACAGACAAAAGATACAGAAGTAGAATGTTAGGTCAGAGAATGAACTCCCAAATAAACCAGGGACAACGTGGACTGAAGACACAGGCTCCATGGAGAACAAATGAGCGAATCTTGGAAGATCAGAAACAGTGCATAAGTTACAATGCTTTGCGTGATACTGCAGGGTCTAGACTCTAATAAAAATAATATTAACTCTAGACGATGACAGAAGAAGTCACTGAAAGCTTGAATAAACAAACAATCGGACACAGCAAGAAAGCCATGAAACATTGAGTGTCACTGCGATAAACTACGTTCACATATGATACAAAGATGTCTGGTCACTCGTTGCGACGCCCATCTCATTTGCAACCGGTTACGTACTTGTAGCGCAGCTGGTAAAGGCATCAAGCGGAGCTGTGCCGGTGACATCACTCTGGTTTGGGGCCAGGGCCAGCTGTGGCACCGAGAGGAGAAGCAGGGTAGCGCTGAGCGGTGCAGCGGGCGTCGGCATTTCCGACCGGTGATGCAAGCGAGGACTCTGCTCGCTCATTGTGAGTCCGCCGGCGGCTCCCAGGAGAGCTATTGGCAGGCGGCGGACGAGCAACAGGTTGGCCACCTGCCCCGGGGGAAAGTATGCGCCTGCAGCCGCCTCAGCACGACGCGACCAGCGACTCTCCGCCCTCTCTGCGCGCTTGGGTGCCCGTGGCAGAGCAGCAACGCACCAGTTCCGCAGACCAAGGCTGTGATCGGTGGGCGGCGCGTTAAGCGAATTAGTGTCCGCTAATTTGTGTGTCCGTTCGGGAAGCGAAGAGGAAGCGTTGTAATATTCACGTTCTCTCATACTCTCACCCCCCCCCCCCCCTCCCCCAAGGAAATAAAACATGGAAACAGTAGAATTCTCCTTAATAGCGGCAACTATTTATTGACAGCTCGTACAAAATAGATACATGTTTCAAAGTTTTACTGACCTTCAAAGTAGTCACCAGCATTGTGTATAGCCCGTTGCCAGCGATGTGGAAGTCGTAGGACACTCTTAACAGTGCCATTTGTGTTGACAGTTCGAGCGGCGCGGTCTATTGCCCGACGAATTTGTAGAAGTTCTGAAGCGAATGCCGTGAAGTGCTTCCTTCAGTTTAGAAATAGAGTTGAACTTACAAGGTCTTATGTGAGGGTAGTGCAGTGGGTGGTACAGCACTTAGCAGCCCCATCAGTCAAACAAATCAGTAACAGCTTGCACTGTACGTGCTTGAGCATTGTCCTGCAAAATGATTGTCAGATCTATCAGAAAGTGTCATCACTTCTGTCTGTGCTGTTCATTTTTGGAACA